>NC_084486.1:127227816-129867816 GCF_030035675.1 Rhineura floridana
GCTGTAGGGGACATGTAGACACTGCCAGGTCCTAGAATGTCCCCTCCTCTCACCTTGACTGCCACTACAGAAAGGGCTGGATGGAAGGTCCCTTCTCTTGGTCCCCAAACTAAGGTCTCCCTCCTCAGCCAAGCTACATCCTCTTGGACTGACTGTCTCCCCAGTTTTAAAGAAGCTTGGTAATCTCTGCATGCTGCTACCTCCTTTCCTGACTTTCCTGTGGGACTCAGGAGAGCATCTCCATTGCCACAGCAACTGGTACACTGCCCTATCCAGGCATAATGATGGGAACTCTTCCTGTTATCTCAGAAACCAGGGTGTTCATTTCTGTTGCATGCTATTTAGCTGTGGCTTTGCTGGCATCACTACTATAAAGGCTACCAGACCAGACCAGTTTGTCCCACTATCTCACTGGTGGCAGAGGAACCAGCTCTGCACATGCATAAAGATGAACCTTTGCCATGCGTTTTATCATTCTACAAGAACGCACTCCTGCGTAACTTGCTACATTTACGTAGTTGAAAAAACATCCACTTTAATTTCCAATAATCTCAGAACATAGCCTAATAGTTTTTCATAATGTTGTACTAATGCATTTTTGGCCACTGTAGAGTTTTGTTTCTCTCATTCTGCTTAGACGCAAATGGCTCTGCCATGGTGCTTGTCTGACCTTTTCCTTTTACTAACCATCCATTTACAACCTGTCCAAGAGAACATTAAGTAAAAGTGACACAATTTAATGGTAATCTGCTGTTAATTTTTATAATCCAAGTTTTGTACAAATGCTGTTAATTTCCCTTATTATCTTGTCATCTCATGTTTAATTGATTGTAACTGTGAGGCATATGACACGTATTTTTGCATCCTTCACTAAATGATCTTTGGGGACTTAGAAAACATTAATCATATTCCACTTTGATTTTGTGTGTGGATATTATTCTATTTGTCAGTGGTTTGGCAATCACAAGCTTTTCATGCAGAACAATATCTTTTTGTGGCATCTTCTTTCACCACTTACTTTTCTTTAGCTATGTTCACAGAACTCAGTAGCCAATGCTTAAGCCAGGAGGGAATTTTTCTATTTTTTTCTCCTACTCAGTTATATTTTGACTCTAATTAGTTTTTATATTTTCTATCTGGTTTGAAACCTTTGCCTCAACTGATACAAGCTAAAATAAATAATTTTCATTTTTTTTAAAAAAGGGGAGTACTGATCTCAAAATTCTGGTAAATGATGACAAAGGTCAAGTAAATAAGTTTTTTTTTAAAGAAACTGAAAAATCAGAAGTAAGGCCATGAGTTTTGTGAACATTTTTGTCATTGTTGAAAAGTGTGAGCAATTTTCAGGGTATTATTGTGAAAAGGGATGGTAGTGTTCACGCATTGCCCTCACCTAGAATAAGCTTCATTTTCCCCCAGGCCTGAGTAACTTCATTCACTATGACATCCCATGAAACCAGTCCAGGCAGCACTGACCACACTCTAAAATGGCTTCATTTGCTTCCAGTGCTAGCACCACATATCCAGATTTGATTAACTATGGGCTTATCCACATGGGAGAATTACTTCATATTAAAGACAGTGTTTCTACCTCCATTTTCTATTTGCATCATTCACAGTAAGGGCTCAATGCCAGCTGCAAACACAGTGTTTTCTATTCACACTGAGGGGAGGGATCAATCACACAGTTTCCTAATGACCATGCCCTCTAATTTAACATTTCCACCCCTATGGTTATTTGGCAACCAAGCATGCTCAGTTTGTTCTACCAGTAAGTTTCATTTTTTAAAGATACAACAAATCAGAAATGTGATTGTTTATATTTTCACTGGTGCAATACAGCTGAAATACAAATATTTGTTTGAGCAGTGATGCTTTTGTGCATAAGTTAGGGGGAAAAGGAAAACAAGGCACCATTTGCAGCAACATAAAAAAGGCTACCAGAATGGGGGAGAGCAGCTGGAAGTTGTTTTCAGCCTACAGGGAGTAAAATGAACGAAGGGAGGAGAAGGGAGTGGGCGTGGGGAAGGGAATGATTGACACACCCATCTAAAAGTATCAGAGCAAAGCATCTGCAAGCCCTAGAGACACTGAGTAAATAAGTTTTTTCCTTCCCTTTTTGTGTTATCGGAGGATTGGGTTAGTACGGATTTACAGAGGGAAAACTGTGTGATAGCTTCTGTTTGCCAGCAATGCCACAGGAACCATGTGAATTAAAAGGTAATGTGAGTAGCACCAAACAAACACTAAACCACCATGTAGATGAGCCCTATATCAAATTGTGACCTCAACATGCTCAGTATATGATCTCTAACTGGATGGTGAAGCACCTTGGACAGCTCCTTGAAAATTCAGACTAAAATCCAGAGCAGATTCCACTGCCCAACTGACATGGAAACACTAACTGCCACTGTAAAAAGGAACGAGGTGCCTTAACTAAAAAAAAAGTCATGGTACCAAAGCAACATGGGTCAGGGGAAACAATGGCATTGCAAGGCCAGAGCATGGGGGGGGGAAATATGGGTGCACTTTGGAGATGCCTGCAGTTCTACAGAAGACCAGTCTGGGATGAAAGGAACTTTCTACGAGGAAAAGATCGAAGACTAAATTGAGGATCATGCTTCATTATGTTTTCATGGATTTGTTTCTCTGTATATGTATGTGGTGCCCAGATCTTGAGAGATGTCTGGAGCCAGTCAGAAGCAAAGGGCATTGTCTGTAATTAAAATATATACATGCTGTGCTGTCATGTCTGGCTGTAAATACAAATTAGTCAGCCAGAAATGTAAGAAGTTTAAACAATGGGTGATAAAAGAAGCTGAAGGACACAAATCAATTCTCTCTCTCTCTCTCTCTCTCTCTTAGAACAGACAAGGACTTTTTAGTCAATTTTTCAAAACATAAAGGGATTAAACAGCGCTGGTGGAGAAAGGGTCTGTGCTACAACTTTGCACTGGGCCCAGAAAAATGTCTGGACATTAAGAATATAAGAAGAGTCTGGCTAGATCAGGCCAAAGGCCCATCTAGTCCAGCATCCTGTTCTCACAGTGGCCAACCAGATGCCTATGGAAAACCCACAAGCAGAACCTGAGCACAAGAGCACTCTCCCCACTTGTGATTCACAGCAACTAGCATTCAGAGTAGGACTAGCTCCAGGTTTCTGGGGGCTCTTGGGCAAGGCTATCAGTGGCCCCTTGTCCCCAGGGCCTGCAGGTGTTGCTGCTTGGTAGCTGCCACTTTGTTAACACCTTATACATCCCTTTCTCTACCATAGTTTTACATTCGTCTCATCCTTCTTTTCCCCAATCACCCATATTCCTCATTTTCCTCATAATGCCATAACCCCTCTCTTTCTCTTTAAAGTATTTTGTTTGTAAAATGTTTTAGGGGGCTTTAAGTGTTTTTGTTTGCTGCCCTTGGCTCCTTATGGGAAGAAGGATGGGATATAAATTTAATTAATAAATAAAATAATAAATAGATTAGCTCCAGAGGGAAGTACTATTTGAAATCAATGGAAGATTCTTTTCTTAGGCAAACAGCAGGTCTCTCTCTCTCTCTCTCTCTCTCTGTATGTGTTTTCTTTGGGACTGAGGTAGAGGAGGAACGGATTTAATCTCCCCTCTTCCATTCAACACAGAATGCCTCTGTGTTGGAATTGCTTTTTAAGATGTTTTTAAAGCTTTTTTAAAAAAGATATTTTTGTTTTGTTTTAACATGTTTTCAAAGATGTTTTGTTTTAATATATTTTAAAGTCTGTTTTTATGATGTTTTAGAGTGTTTTTAGTGTTTTGGTTTGTCGCCCTGGGCTCTGGGAGGAAGGGCAGGATATAAATTTAGTAAATAAATAAATAATAAATAAATATGCCGTGATCTCATAGAACAGCCTTTCCCAACCAGTGTGCCTCCAGATGTTGTTGGACTACAACTCCCATCAGCCTCAGCCGGCATCGCCAATGGTCACGAAAGATGGGAATTTTGGTCCAACAACATCTGGAGGCACACTGGTTGGGAAAGGCTGCCATAGAACATCAGCCCTGCCCCCTTGAGGCTGCTATTAATGTTTTTTCTTTTTTCAAAAATATGTGGTTGCTAATGGCACATTTGGACCTCAGTCCTTCTATGTTAGGGCATAGCTATAGCTTATATTGTCCTTAAATCAGATGCAACTGTCATGTTTTCCCCCAGGAACTATAAAAAAGGAATCTCCCCATTCGGCAAACTGTAATTTTGACTAAAAAACAAACTTTGATAATAACAGATGACCAGAGCTTGGAAAAATACTTTTAAAAGTAATAAATTACAATTATTGTTACATGGACCGAAAAAGGAATAAATTACCATTACCATTACAGTTGTTCTGAAGGGAATGGATTACTTTACCTTTACTCAAAAGTAATCACTACAATTACACGTAAGTTACTTAAAAAAAACTAGAGTGCCTACAAAATGCTGGCCTTAGCTGCTGCACATTAAGTCACCTAAGACAACATTAAAAATAAACACATACACAGAGAAGTAGTAGAATAATTCTTTTTATCCACAAGATAGCAGTGGTGGTCCCTCCGCTGGTAACAGAGGCAGGGAGGGAGGCAGAGGCCACTACTCAGATCCTTGCACATTAAACCAAGTGCAACCCCCCCCCCCACACACACTCAGCCAGCCAGCATAATCTCTCTCACTCAGCTACCTCCCGGACCCTGCCCTGCCACCAATTAAGGGACACCCACCCAAACAAACATTTTCCCCTGAGATGCAAAATAGTTAAAACACTGCAAATGCAGCAAAGTGGCCAGGGAGGGCGGTGAAGGCCGCTTTGCATGCCACGTGCAAACACAGTATTCACACACACACACACACACACACACACACACACGACTGTAATCTTTCACTTCCACAGTTCTTCATCTCCATTCTGCTGCTGCCTCCTTCTCCTCCTTTATCCATGTTCTTGCCCTCCAGCTCCTTTCTCCCTTCACTCCATTCTTCTCCACCACTGTCTATTTTTTAAACAACTGTTTTCTCCACTCCACCCCCGTCTTGCTCTCCACCTCCTCCTACCCACTCACAAAGCAAGAGGGAAAAGTGATGCTGCACCGAAGCCTAGTTTGAGTCATATTGTTTTCATCCACAAATCAGAGGAGCTCTGAAGACTTCCCCTGCTCCCCCCCCCAGTAATGCCCCAAAGCAATGCTGGAAACATTATAATTACTCCTCAAAAGTAATAAAATTACCGCTCATTCTATTATAATAAAAATGTAAAGGAATTACCCACTCGTTCCTCAAAAAAGTAATAAATTACTTCATTTTTTGTAACTAATTACTTTCAAGCTTTGCAGATAACTGATCTCCTCTATGAATTCTAATCTCCTATTTCCAGCATCATTTTAGCTTTTCTGGCAAGCTAAAATAGCATGGACCATGGCTGGTGGGTCATGTTGAGCTTTGTGGGTCATGAGTTATGCAGGCCTGTCCTTAGCCAGGGCTGGCCCAATCATAAGGTGAACTGGAACAATTGCCTCAGGTTGGGGGACAGGGAACTGGTGACCCCCTCATGTTGGAAGTGCAATAGCAGAGGTTATTTAGTTTGTAACTTAAGGGTTAATTCTGTTATCAATAAGTCAGTTAACCAAGAGGGGGTGATGCTGGGGGTGTTGCTTAGCCACCAAGCAGAGCAGCATGATGTTCACTAAGGTAGCACATACTCTGACTGGCTATATAGTTCTGAGAGAAATTTCCTCTGTATGTGTTAGCTGAATGTCTCCCTGCTATGTACAAGGTCTGAACTAAGAAGACAAAACCTCTCTGTTCCTTTCTCCTCTAGTAATACATTGTTTTTGTTCAGTTTGCTCAGTAAAGTGTTATCAGGATTTCTTTTCTCTCAGGACTCTCTCTGTGTTATTTAAGTGACTTTGCAAACACCTCTTATGCTTGCCTTGCTGCTGCAGAAGCCTCCACAGGGCCTCTCCTCCTTCCCCTCCTCCTCTCCACCATGCCTTGCTTTGAGAAAAAGTCAAAGGGGGAGTGTCCTTCATACTAATCTGGACAAGGTGACTGGGAGACTGACTGTGCCATTGCCACTTTGCTGTGATAGCTAGAAGTTTTGTTTAAAACATAGATAAAAATGTTATGTTACTTTAAAGATAACATTTTAATGCTCCTGTGCTTTTTATAAAAATGGCTCCTCCTCTGCATCTTGGATTGAGTGAGGCCTGCAAGCATCCTCTTAAGGGTTCAGACCACATGAAAGACAGAACAGACTTCCATGGAAAGAGGAAGAGAGGATTTCAGAGAAGGTCTGGCAGGCAGGCATCTATTTATTTACTTATTTATTATTTTATTTTATTTATATCCCACCCTTCCTCCCAGCAGGAGCCCAGGGCATCAAACAAGAGCACTAAAATAATAAAAATAGACTTTAAAATATCTTAAAACAAAACATTTTTTTAAAAAAGCTTTCAAGACATCTTTAAAAAAAGGTAAAAACACATTGTTTAAAAAACATATTTAAAAATGCAGGTAGAATCTGTGTGGCACATAAAAGCTTGATTAGTTTTAATCGAAACAATTCATTGCAGAGGAAAAACTAATGAATGAGCTTTACACATCCTGGTTTGAAGTATAGGAGTCAGCATTCAGGTTACATATTAAAATGACATACACAATAATTATTAGCAAATATGTTGGGATAATTAGCATGCAGTTAACGTGAGAGACAAACCCATGCTGTACTGACAAAACCATTTTTAAATTAAAATACAGGTCAAATGTTGAAAAGTGTCCTTTGCCCACAGCCGCAATCCATCCTATCAATAGTGACATTAGTGGTTTTTCTAATACCTTCTTAAAGGTTGTGGGAAATTGTAGCTCTCTGATAGGGTCTCCTAACAACTCTCAGCACTCTTAGCAAACTACACTTCCCAGGATTCTTTGGGGGAAAGCAATGACAAAGTGGTATAAGAGTGGTTTGCATGTATTGTGTGGGTGTGTCCTAAGTCTGGTCAAATTACCTCTATATACAGCTGAGGAAAAATAAGAAGGGATATAGAGATGATCTAAAAAGAGAGGTGTACAGCTGAAATGCAGACAATAATGCATTTATTTAACCATTTGACTTCAATTATTTAGTATAGGCTGTCTCATTGATGACAAAAGCACTGAATTTCTTCCTTCCTTCCTTCCTCTCTCTTCTTTGGAACATTGTTCAGCTTTCCTTCAAAGTAATATCTGTTTCATTTTCACGTCTTGTATGGCTGTTAAGCATTGTGTTCATGTTTCATCTCACATTAAGTTGTGATGTGTTTGACTTTGCCGATTCACTCAGAGGAAAGACATTTGCTTGGCACACAGAAATCCTATAAACTGGGATGGTTTGTTTGCCATTTGCTGTTCAGGGAAGGCAGGCTTGCTCTTTCCTTTTAAATAAAAATGTGTGTCATTGGTAAGATTGATAGGCTACCACAGCTGCATTCAACAACTACAACTAGTGGAGGAGAAATGCATGCATAGGAGGGTTGGGGAGGCCTTTTAAATGATTACTATTGGCACACTTCACTCCAGAATGGCTACTGCCTTTATTACTGGGAAACCTGGAAAGAAATATATGTATATATACATATGGTAAAGAAGGACTTAGTCCACTGCTTTACATGTAAAGCAGTATTATGCCATTTTACACTGTCATGTCTTCCCCCAAAGAACCCTTCAAATGGTAGAATTGTAAGGAGACTCCTATTCTCCTCACAGAGCTACAGTTCCCAGAGTTGTTTAGCAATCAATCCTTCTTCCAAGAGAACTCTGGGAATTCCAGCTCTGTGAGGGGAAAAGGGGTCTATTCCTCCAAGGAGCTCAAGGTGGTGTAACACAGGGCTCTAGGGTTGCCAGGTCCATGGCCTGATCCTGTATCTTTAGGAGAAGAGGTCAGCCAAGTGCAGGTGTTCTTGCAACTCTGTAATGGGAAAAATCACAAGCTCGAATTCTCCCTCCTCCCCGCACAACTTTTAAAGATACAGAAGACCACTTGGAGACCGGGCCTGGCAACCAAGAGGTCTACTGTATTTTTAAAAGTTGTGCAGGGGGAAGGGAGAATTCTACCTTGTGGTTTTTCTCATTACAGAATTGCAAGAACACCTGCACTTGGCTGACTTTCTCTTCTCCTAAAGATACAGGATCAGTCTCAGGCCAAGAACCTGGCAACCCTACGTGGCTCCCTTTCCATATTATCCTCACAACAACCCTGTGAGAGGGGTTGGGGTGAGAGATAGTGACTAGCCTAGGCTTCATGCCTGAGTGGGTATTTGACTCCTGGCCTCCCAGGTCCTAGTTCAACTTTCTAGCCCAGGACTGGGGAATCTTCGGCCCTCCAGATGGTGCTGAATTACAGCTCCAGTCACTCCTAGCAAACATGGCTAATGGTCAGGGATGATGAGAGTCATAGTTCAGCAAAATCTGCTGGGCCAAAGGGTCATCAAACCACCCAATAGTTCCAGACATTGCAGCATGGCCTCCTCTCCCTCACTCTCCACCCCCTTCCCCAGGTCACCAAGGTCCCTCCTCGCAACTTCTCCCGTGTGGGACAAGGGAAGCTTGGGCAGCTCTGCAGCAACGGTCCTACTGTTTCCTTCCTCCTCACACTGCGTTGGTGAGGTAGGTTGTGGCAGCGGCAGCAGCAAAGCAGGACACTTGCTGAGGAGTTGTCTCGACTTATTGCTCTGCGGCTCACCCAGGCCACCACTGCTGCCTACTCATTTGCTCCCTGCCCAGTCTCATCCACTTATCTGCCCTCCTTCCTTCCCACCCAGAGTCTGGAGAAAAGAGAGACCTCGCTTGCCTTATATACCCTGTGCCTCATCCCTCACCCCCATGGAATGCTGCCATCAATCTGAGTGACAGCATGATAGCCTATAAAATCTATAGTTAGATAGGAAAAAAGCTGGTTTTTCCCAGTACAAATAGGCCATTAGTGCCCCTTGTCTCCTATCAATGACTAGGCTGTATCAAATCCTTAATGGAGAGCTACTTTGTATTATTGGGATGCTTTGAGTTACTATGATGTCCACTCTGTTCCTATCAATATCAATGTTTAGTTTCTGCCTCTTGATATGATTCATTATACAACCAATATTATCCTCAGTGGCAGATTCTTGGCTGGTGTAAAGTGAAATCTCTTCATACCGATCAGTAAAGTGGTCACACTCATTTCTACCCATCAAGGACTTCAGCCCTATTATTTGCATTGTTTCACTAGTCTGATTTCTCTTTGCAAGTTCAAGGACTCATACTTGGCATTGCCAATCATCGTGCTAGAAGATTTGCTTAGGATTAATAATTTAGCATTTGTACAAAGCATTGAGGAGAGGAAGAAAAGTTAATTGCTAATCACTTCCCATGACATATGTACACACATACTTGTCATTCATGTAAAAATCAAACAAACAATTGTGAAAGTATTTTTAGAACTGGGAAACAATCTCGTAGATCATATTGTCAAAGCTCTGTACCTTCTGCTACAATAATACGTGCAACATATTCTCACATTTTGTGGAAGTGTTGCAAGGCTCTTCTTTTGAGTTGAAATGCATGGTTTTCTCAAGAGCAAACCGTTTTGCTAATCAGTAGGCACAGAGTAAACTGGGGCAAAACAAAGAGAAAAAATATCCACCTTCCTTCCTCATTCATGGATGCTGCTGTGTGGGCACCTGCAGGTGACTTTCCAGTACCTACAAGGTCAAACATAGGAAGCTGCCTTATATTTAGTCAGACCACTGGTCCATCTAGCTCAGTATTGGTCACAACGACTGGCAGAAGCTCTCCAGGGTTTCAGACGGGAGATTCTGCCAGTCTTATCTGGAGATGCTGCAGATTAAACCTAGGGCCTTTTGCATGGAAATCATATGTTCTACCACTAGAAACATTAGGCTGCAGATGGGATGTGACTGATTGCAGTTTGTGTGTGGTGCCCACAGCAGTTTGCCTGTTTTGCAAATGTGCCCACAGGCCCAAAAAGTTGGCCTCCCCTGAGCTTTAGTAATGCTACTTTGTTGCCAACAACTATTAAATGTCAGTACTTACACCCTGAAACAAAGCCTCTGTCCCCTCCCCCCCATATCCTCTACATCAGGGATGGGGAACTCATGGTCCTTCAGATATTGTTGTGCTCCAGGTCCCACCATTCCTGACCATTGACTTTGCTGGCTGGAGCTGATGGGAGTTAAGAGTATAACAGCTTCTAGAAGACCACAGGTTCTTCACCCCTGGGATAACTTGTCAAGATTAGGCTGTGTGATGATGTCATCATTCTGAACTGAAGCAGTTAGGGAGAAAGTCATCCTGAAACTGAGATACCATCCATCAACATAATATTATTTTGGATGCCCATCAAAATGCACATTTCCATCCACATTCTGCCACATTCACGCCAAAGATGACTGGATGAGGGTAGTAGCCTAATTGCATTCTCTTTCCTCCACAACACCTGCTCCCTTGCGAGCAGTTTCACACCTTTTTGCAAAATGATGCAATATATTGCACACTTTCAAGAAAAAGCCCCTTGTTGTGGCCAATCACTACTCTTTTTTTTTTTTGCAAAGTATGCTTTTTAATGTATATAACAAGAGATGTTGCCAAGATGTTGCATAGCCAGAGGAGTTGGGAGACCTTCCTCCCTCCCTCCCTCCCATTTGGTGCTGATAGAGCAGCAGCCAGGTTAACTAAGGTGGAGGAGAGGGGGATTGGATGATAAATGGATTGGGTAAAGAAAGTGTGTGTGTGTGTGTGTGTGTGTGTGTGTGTGTGTGTGTGTGTTAGAGAGACTGAGTGAGTGAGAGAGACGGTTTGTAGAATAATGGACTGGTAGGACTCAAGGTTGGATTGGCTCACATATTAAGCCATTATTTTTCCTGATTTGTAGGAGAAAGAGCTTAGTTTATTTGCAAAGTAGTGCTGTGCCAGTAGTTTTCCTTGTATTTACCCCTCCTTTTTCCATCAATTAATGAAAAAAGAAATTGCATTCAAAAATTATCAAGAGAAGGGAGAGAAAAATTTGGTGAAATCCTCTTGAGTGGCATTGCAGGGCTTTTCATGCACTTAACTTATTTTTGAAGTGGCCTTGCTTTCATTTTACAAATAATCTTACCGGTAGTTTGCACTCTGTTTCTTTCACGGGTGCCTGCACTTCAATCAAAGGCCAGGGCAGCTTTTTTTTCGGATCAGAAAGGACGGGCACCCAAAGAGATATTTACTGGACAGAAAAGCAAATACACTACCCTTGGCCACTTCAGAACAATTAGGTAAGCTCAAAATCTAGCACTGAGTGAAATTCTAAAGAAATTTTCGTGAACTGAGAATGAGGAAGAAAAATGGAAGAGGAAGAAAATCTGGTGGACAAATTTTGGCACATCCCTATTCCAAAGTAATCCAGGTCAAGCCAGGGTAGGGGAGTTCATCCCTGACTATAAATTACTATTCATATGAACGTGATTCAGGACAGACAAAAGAAAGTGCTCCTTCACACAGCATATAGTTAAACCATGGAATTCACTGTCACACGAGGCAGTGATTGCCAGCAACTTGGATGGCTTTAAAAGATTATTTGACAAATTCATGGAAGGCTATTAATGGCTACTAACCCTGACGACTATGTTCCACTTCCACTGTCAGAGGCAGTATGCTTCAGAATTGGGATGGGGTTCACTGCATGGTTCTGATCTGCTTACATTCTGATAGTCTGTTGTTTGATCCTGATCCACCTTTTTTTTTGTTCCCACTTGCTCTCGCACTTGTCGATTTAATCTGCTGTGCACGTTTTTGGGTAATTTGATCTACAGGGTTTTTTTGTGTGGCCAAAATTTAGTCGTTATCAATGTAGATATTTATGTAAACAATGACAGTATTTCATGTGTTTTTTTGGTGGCAGGAAAAACATTGCATAATTTTGAGGTAGCTTATGTGAATGATCACAGTGCTCCACTTTTTTTTGGTGGCAGGAAAAACATTGAGTAATGTTTAGTTAGCTTATATGAATGATCAGTGTTCCACGTGGTTTTGGGGCAGTGGGAAAAATTGCATAATTTTTAGGGAGCTTATGTGAATCATCACAGTGTTCCACATGGTTTTTTGGTAGAGTTAACTCAACATAAAATAGGGGGAAAGCTCAAAAGAATAAATTCTTGCCAATTTGCAGACGCGGCCACAGAATCCATACCGATTACAGCTGAGACACACAGCAAGAAATAGGTGCTGGTCCAAGAAGATGGTGAACTATTGAATTCAGCTGGAATCTGGTGCCAGGTCTGGTTTAGCGGATATTCTTCCCCATCCCTACTTCTGAATACCAGTTGTTGGAAACTTCAGGAAGAGAATGTGCTGTTGTGCTCAGGTCCTGCTTTTGGGCTTCTGATACGCATCTGTAAGAACAGGATGCTGGACTAGATGAGTCGTTGGCCTGATCCAGCAGGCTCACCTTATGGTCTTATGGCCTAGTGTTTTTTATTCTTCTAGCCAGTTGGAGGACATCTGACAACTGTTCTCCAATTATTTGCAAGAATAAAAGAAACTGTCTTGCATTTCCAACAACTTTCTTTGATATTACATATGAAATTTTGGACTATGTATTGGAAAAGCTTTCGAGTTGTGGAAATTTTGTGGTGTCTGTGTGTGTGTGTGTCTCTGTCTCTCTCTCTGTGTGTGTGTGTGTTTGTGTGTGTGTGTGTGAGAGAGATAGAGATGATTGGTTTCTGTTACTTCCCCAGATTATATAATTGTGTTCACACTTTGTATTTTCTTTCTTTTTGCCTGTCATCACGTTTCACTCTCTCTGAGTCATTATGCATGTTTTTCCACATCACATAATATTATTATTCTTTGAAAATTCATTTTTAGTATTTCCCTCCCCCCATAGTCTGATCAAAGCAACTTTTTAATGTTTTCTTGGTACATTAGCACTGTGAAATTGCTGCTAACAGTATCAGCCAATTAGCAACTCTTTAAATTGGCTATATTGTTTGTCAAGTCAGTGTGACAGAATGACAGGGTACCATGCTAATTAGCTGACTCCTGCGTAAGGAGGAAAATTGCTCTTTGTTTTGCAAATATTTCATAAGCAAAAGAAGCAGAGACCCACAAAGCAGGAAAAGAAACTTGGTAGAGTGTGGTTCTCCCAAGAAGACTCAAGGGCCATATCCCATAATATGATTGCCATTTGGAGACCAGATGTTCTCCACTTTGTGAGCCTGTTCATTTGGGCAGGCTAACCATGTCGGTTAGAGTATATGTATGCCCTGGCTCTTTAAGTGCTAATCACCCACTGGGAGAGCTTGGTGGGGCCAGGGAGTTACTCTGCAGAGAAGCTCCTTGGGTTTTAATTAGATAGAAAGTAAGGCCCTGTCTGTACTGTACATTTAAAACAGTATCATATCACTTTAAACAGTCATGGCTTCCCCCAAAGGTTCCTGGGAATTATAGTTTGTTAGGAGAGTTGCCAGGAGACCCTATTATCTTCACAGGGGTAGAAGTCCCAGAGTTCCATGGGAAGAGGGATTGACTGTTAAGCTGCTCGGGAATTGTAGCTCTGTGAAAATAGGGGCCTCCTAACAACTCTCAGCACCCTCAACAAGCTACAATTCCCAAGATTCTTTGGGAGAAGCCATGGCTGTTAAAATGCTATGATACTACGCTAAAGGTACAGTGCAGATGGGGGTCTAACAAGAACAGGGGACTCAAGTTTTTTTATAAGTAGCACAAACAATGAAACAATAGCAGCAAGCAGGAATTGCATCTTTCGCATAGTGGCAGTTACCCTTTGGAATTCTCTCCTGTTACATATTAGACAGGTACTTCCTCTTTCGGAGCATGCTGAAGACCTTCCTCTTTCAAGAAGCCTTTGAGGTGGAAATCTTTATCCCAGTCTGTATTTGTACTGGAACTATTTTTAAACTGTTTTTAACTGATTGTATTGTTTATATATATATATATGGAATTGTTTTTAATTGCTTTATATATGAAACAGTTTTGAATTGTTTTTGCACTAATTTATGGCTGTAACTTTTATTTGTTTTATAATTGTATATTTTATTGTTCTAGCCCATCCTAGGTCCTCGTGGTAAAGGCTGGGTAAGAAATCTAATAGCATAAAGGAATAAATAAAATAAGCTGTAGCAATTCTTGTGGTGGGACAGGGACATGGAGCTGGTCTCTTGATACTGGCACTCCTACACATTGCAAGCATTGATCTGGGGTGGGGCACAGTTGTTGCTGAGCTTGGTTCTGCAGAGACAGACCAGCAGAGCCAATCCAGCACTCTTGCCGTGCAGCCCTAATCTCAGCTATGAAGAGCATTACAGTCTCATAGCCTGTCCGCTGTCATCCATGCACTGCTAATCTCCAGGCTGGATTACTGTAATGCACTCTATGTGAGGCTGTCCTTAAGGTTGGTCCAGAAGCTGCAGTTGGGGTAAAATGCCACAGCGTGACTGCTCACTGGGGCAGAGTATCACCAACATGTTACTCTGCTGCTGAAAGAATTGCACTGGCTGGCCCTTAGCTACTGGGCCAAGCTCAAGGTGCTGGTTTTGGTGTACAAAGCCTTATACAGCTTGGGACCAGAATGTCTGAAATATTGTTTTACCCTTCATATATCTAGTCAATCACTGCGCTCTGCAGGTGAGGGCCTTCTGCAGATACCATCTTGCCCAGAAGTCCATTCCACACAACACAGGAAGCAGACCTTCAGGACCATAGGAAGTGGTGTTGTGGCACCTATCGTTTGGCATTGCCTTCCCTTAAAGATTAGACAGGCACCATCTCTGTTGTCTTTTTGACACCTACTGAATACCTTCCTCTTTCAACAAGCCTTTTAAGTAGAGACCTTATCCCAGTCTGCATCTGTATATTGGAATTGTTTAAGAGGTTTTTAACATGTTTTTGTTTTGGAGATGTTTGAATATGTTTTATTTTTAAATATTTTGTAGTGCTTTATCATCTGTTGTCTGCCCTGACTGCCTTTGGGAGGAAGGGTAGAATACAAATTTAATTAATGACCTGGCCAGATCTCTCCAGGAACGTATGCAGCTGGGATACCAACCTAAATTGGAAAAATACAGTCTTGGCCTCAGTCTTGGAGCTGGAGGCACCCTGAAATTGTGAACCTGATTCTTAAGGAGGAATGATACCCCATATAAAATAGGTGGATGCTTCTTGTTCAGTTCAAAATATGATCCCTGTTAAAAATTAGTTGTTGACCAGAGCTGTATCAATATACAGTGGAAACTAATAGTAGATTCTTGGTTATTGAAGTGTGTATATGTGAAGTTTTACAGTGTGTGCCCCTAGTCAACAAATCTGACATTATTTGAGGAACAGCAACAAAAATGTTATAAGGCAAGGAGGATCCATAATTTGATGGAGGGGAAAGAATGGAAAGCTAAATCTATGTAGTTTGGCTCCCTCTGTGACAGATACAAGAAATCCAAGTATGTAAGTTCGGCTTTCCGGAAATTCATGACTGATTGGGTAATGAATATAAAATGAACTATTATCTGATCAGAGATACAAAGTATTTAATTTAATGGGAAGATTTAAGAGAGCTAGTTTACTGTCCTTATGTGTGACCCATATGCTTTAACTTCAGTGAAATATTGTCAGTAATGACAAATGCACATCACTCAGCGATAAAATTCATATTTTGCATGGACAAAGTCAGAGATTCCTGAAATCTCCATTTGAAAAGATCTCAGGTAACAAGGTTATGGAAGGATAATGCCTGACACCATGGAATGCCATTGCCAGACAGAATTTAACTCTACTGTCAGAGGTATAATACTACTGATACTGATACTGATACTGATACTGATACTGATACTGATACTACTACTACTACTACTACTACTACTACTACTACTACTACTACTACTACTACTACTACTACTAATACTAATACTAATACTAATACTAATACTAATACTAATACTAATAAAATAAAACCTGCCCTTCACCAACAAGTCCCAGGACGGATTACAACAGTTTAAAATTAAATATTAAAATCTTAAAACAAAGTACAGGAATAGGGTGGGTGCTGAAAACACACATCTCAGGTGTCAAAGGCCAGGGTAAAGAGGTATGTCTTCAGCATTTGCCAAAAGCTGTTCACTCAGTGAAGGTGCCAGATGTGCCTCTGGGGGGAGGGAGTTCCACAACTTAGGGGATGCCACAGAGAATGCCCTCTCCTGGACCATCATAATTCCCAAACTTCTGAACTTAAGAACTACCAAGATGGCACCCTCTGCTCTGCTGATCTTAACAACTGGTGGTCTCTCAGATATTTGGAGCCTCAACTGTATGCTTCTGAATTCCAGTTGATGGAAACTTCAGGAAGGGAGAGTACTCTTGTGCTCAGGTCTTGCTTTTGGTCTTTCCACAGGCATCTGGTTGGCCTGTTGTGACAACAGGATACTGGATTAAATGGGCCACTGGCTTGATCCAGCAGACTCTTTCTATGTTCTAATGAAAGGAGCAAGGGATACAAATTAATAAAGATACCCTAATATTTTTAAGTGAACAGACCTGATTTGCAGTTTCTAGACTAGTATGTAGATTGGAGCGCAATTATGCTTTGGTTCTTACACTTTGAATTTTGCGAACTAGAGTGTTAAGCTAAAACAAAACAGACAAAATGTGTACAAAAATAGATATTTCAGGTTAATATGCATGTTTGTGTCTTTTGTGAAAAATAAAGATAAAGATAATGCAAGTCTTTGTGCATTTAAAAGAAACCCACAGATGCTTGCGGAAATGCAACTGAATAGACTTGTGAGTAAACACATGCAAAAACTGACATGGACCAGAAATCCACCAATCTATCCATCCCTACAAATAATGCACTGGTGGTTCTATGAGCTGCTCTGGCCAGATCCAGTTATCATAGCCAGTTTCATTCATGATTTTTCTAGATGGAAGGCCAAGAATCCCCATGATAGTACAGTACAGAGTAGCTGTCCCTCCCCTGTTTTAGCTCTCCCCCCAATTAAGTCATCGGAAGTTGCATTATGCCAATTCATAACATTTTTCTATCTAACTCAGTATTGTCTGCACTGACTGACAGTGGCTGTACAGGGTTTCAAGCAGGGGGCTTGCCCAGCCCTACCTGAAGATTACTGTTTATTTATTACTAGATTTCTATCCTCCCTTCCTCCCAGTAGGAGCCCAGCAGGAGTAAGATTATGAGGATTGAATGTGGGGCTTTCTGCATGCAAAGCATATGTGCAGCCACTGAGCACTTTCCCTTGCAGGAATATAAGGGAAAAAATATACAAGGAATGTTCTAACCTCAGCAACTGCACCAAAATGGTAGACACTTGGTACATTTTAAATAACTTTAAATAAATTAAGAGTATTTCTGTTTTTGCTGTTTTGAATAGACTTAGATGGAATTAGATGGAATTAGATGGAATCCATGATGCACAGCTGCTGCCAAAAATAGCAACATCATTTCATGTTCTCCTCCTCCCTTTCTGATAATGTTTAGGCAAACTTTCAATTTTGCAACATCATTGCAATGTGTATTTCCCAACTCCTGCTCTACATCATTTGCTTCCACTGACTGGGGAAAGGAAATGGCATGAATATGTGTGACTATACTTTAATGTAGCACTCCAGATACTTGTTTGTTTGTTTATTAAATTTATATCTCACCCTTCCTTCCAGAAGGAGCCCAGGACGGCAAACAAAAACACTAAAAGCACCCTACAACATCTTAAAAACAAAAGGCATTAAAACCTATTAAACATCTTTAAAAATGCATTAAAACAAAACATCTTTAAAACACTTTAAAAAAAAAGCTTTAAAAACATATTAAAAAGCAAGTCCAACACAGATGCAAACTTGGATAAGGTCTCTACTTAAAAGGCTTGTTGAAAGATGAAGGTCTTCCGTAGGCGCTGAAAATATAACAGAGATGGTGCCTGTCTAATATTTAAGGGAAGGCAATGCCAAAGTGTCGGTGTTACAACACTAAAGGTCTGCTTCCTATGTTGTGTGGAATGGACCTCCTACAAGATGGTATCTGCAGGAGGTCCTCACCTGCAAAAGCAGTGGTTGACCTGGTATATAAGGGTAAGATGATCTTTCAGGTATACTGGTCCCAAGCTGCATAGGGCATTGTGCACTAAAACCAGAACCCTTGAACTTGGCCCAATAGCTAATGGGCAGCCAGTGCAATTTTTTCAGCAGTGGGGTAACATGTTGGCAACACCCTGCCCCAGTGAGCAGTCATGCTGCTGCATTTTGTACCAGCTGCAGCTTCTGGACCAACCTCAAGGGCAGTCCCACATAAAGCACATTACAGTAATCCAAATGTTGTTGGGCTCCAACTCCCATCAATTCCAGCGGGCATGGCCAATGGTCAGGTATAATGGAAAATGGAGTCCAGCAACGTGTGGAGGGCTACAGGGTCATTTTTCCTGTTTTAATGGGAGAAAAAAAGAGAGACCACGTTTTGGATCTAGGCTTACTCATGGTTCGAGTAGCCCAATTGAAATCGATCTGCTCTAAGTATGACCAAGCCTGGATTGCACTCCACGTCATGTGGCTGCTGTGTTCAGAAGCTTAGTGTTTTATTATGTCCCCTGTAATGTAGTATTCTCCATTCACCACACACCATCTTTATGTTGTTGTGGTTGTTTGATAGAGGTGTGGTTCCTTGATAAATAGTCAGCAGCAGCATTCGTTTGAAACATGAAAAATTCTGTGTCGCAGTTAGCTGCAGATTTTCTTTAGCATTGCATTTGTTTCCATTATGCCTGTACTCTGTGCCGACAAGCTGGAAATACATAAAATAATGGAATGGCATAATGCGTAATAGAAAAGATGAGCAGTAGATGGTCAAAGGAGTTGCTCAATATGCAGGTCCATAGTCTGCTTCAGCCTTCAAACAATCACTTTCCATAATGGGCCATTTATCATTACAGATATCTGTATACATAAAAGATAAGTGGATGTTGAATATGTGATTTTAACAACGTTCTAAGCACCACAGGTGATATGTTATTTTCTTTTATCTCTCCTGTATATCTGTTTATCAGGGGAGTGTCATTTGGTGTATCCCAGTGGAACCAACTGCTAAGAAAATGAGATGCAGCGGTAGGAGAAGACGGATGGCATGATAGAAACTCCCCTATAAATGGATAATTCTTTAGTGCTCCCAAGTTTTGTGATTAAATAAATATAGGTTTCTTTTAAGAAAAAAATGTAAACCTTGATTATTTAAATTAAGGACACACAAGACTAGATTTCTTGAAGACACCCACTGTGTGGTTATAGCAATCTACTTATCATTAGGTATTGGGAGTTGCTTTGAATACTGTGTACAGTTCTGGCCATCTTCCCTCATAGCAGGACACCGAAGAGCTCAAAAAGGTTCAGAAAAAGGCAACTAAAAATTTCAAGGGGTTGGAGCAACACTGCTATGAAGAAAGGTCATGCCTGGGGCTTTTTCATTTAGGAAAAAAAGGTGAGTAAGGGTAGGAGTGATAAAGATGTGTAAAATTATGCACGGTGTGAAGAAAGTGGATAGAGGTAACTCCCCCCCCTTTCTCATAACACGAGAACTCTTGGCATCCAATGAAGCTGAATGTTGGAAGACTCAGGACAGACAAAAAAAAGTACTTCCTCACCAGCACATAATTAAACTATGGAATTCGCTCCCACAAGAGGCAGTGATGGCCACCAGCTTGGATGGCTTCGAAAGAGGATTAGACATATTCATGGAGGATAAGGGAATCAATGGTTACTAGCCATGATGGCTATGTTCTCCCTCTACCATTGGAGGAAGCATGCCTCTGAATACTGGTTGCTGGGAATCACAAGTGGAGAGAAAGATATTGCCTCCATGTTCTGCCTGCGGGCTTCCCATAGTAGTTGGTTGGTCACAGTGAGGACAGGATGTTGGACTAGATGGGCCTTTGGCATGATCCAGCAAGGCTATTCTTATGTTCTTATGAATGCTGGAAAGAAGCAGCAAGAGAGGAAGGACTGGGTCATGCCTCTTCCCCATGTTTCCAGGTCTTATCTAAAGTGTGTGTGCATGTGTGCGTGCGCGTGCATGCACATTTACTCTGCTGTGACTGGAGTCCTCAGACTACTTTACATGATTGATTGATTGAAACTTTATTTTTACCCCGCCCATTTTCCAAACGGGAACTCAGGGCGGCTTACAAATGAACTACATGTAGTTAAAAACATAAAAAAAACCATACAATTAAAATACAATTAAACTATGCACAACCGTAAAACCTTAAAAGGCACTTAAAAATCTAAAAACAATTTAAAATAATACAAATAATAATATAAAACAATAAAACATGTTCAAGAGGTGATTCTAAAGTTAACAGTTTTTTTAAAAAAACAGAAGACACACAAAGAGAGTTGCAGGATTAGACTCTCTGAATCACTCGCTCATCCCAAGATTTCCTTATATACATTATATATCTCACAGGGCTGGCTCCAAGTTTGAAGAGGGACAGGGCAAAGTGCCCTTTGAGAGGTCCCTCCTCTGTTAGTGGTCCCTGGTGAGTTTGACTAGCAATAATGGCAGGCAGCAGCAGCAGCACTCCAAGCAGTGCTGGGACTGCCCTTTTAATTTCCCACAATGCTCCAGAGTGATACGTCATCAGGGGCATGGTGGGAAATTAAAGTGGCATTTATGCCAGATGCTACTTGGAGAACAAAGCTCTTTTTTTCTTAAGGGAGGTGTCAGCAGTGGGCTCTGCCAGGACACTGGTGCCCTGGTGGCTCCCCAAGGATGCCAGATGCTGATACAGTAGGGCCCCCCTTTTTGGTGGCCCGCTTTTCAGCCTTCCGCTAATATAGCGGATTTCAATTAGAGTAAGGCCACACTCATACGGTGCTTGTTCCGCTTTTACGGCATTTTTTGGGCGTCAGATGCCATTGTATTGACGGTGTTCCGCTTTTCAGAGGGTTTTGCTTTTCGGCGGTGGTCTGGAAGGTAACCCACTGTATGAGTGGGGCCCTACTGTAATAGCTCTGATGCAAGCCTTTGAAGGAGCTCAGAGAGTTAGCCAGGGGTTCATGGCTGAAATTCTTTGTTCATCTACAGTGAATATGTTATCACAAGAAGACAATTCTGAAATAATCACCCTGTTGTCACTTCTGGAACTTGATGATGGAAACATACCATTTATATTTTGATTGTTTAGGAATTCAAGCTACATCACTACTTAACAATTTGTTAATGATGCATCTGGGCACAGAAGCGAACATTTCTGGAAAACAGTGGCTTTCATTTGCCCTGCTAACCATTAATGGTTAGGTGAGCCACCCACATTGCTTAATGGGCATATAGAAATGCCCTTTCCTGCGGTTAGATAAACATGACTTAATGCTTAATTGTAGCTGTCTATGCATTGTGCAGTCAGATAAAAATGTGAGGACCTCTGTCTGCACACAAGTTGACATTGTTTTCTTTGGGCTTGATCCACATAGCTAAAATCTGAAGATATCTTCCTGTAGAAAATGGCTTTGTTTCCTAGGTATATTAAAAATACAACGGATGGAAGTCCCAATGATTTCAACAAAGCTTTCACCCCAAATTGTCATTTTCATTGATCGTTAACATAAAAATGAACCACAAATCCTGTGGCATTGCATCTATAAGAAGAGATTCATGGCTTGTTGCAGTATTCCAATGTGCAGCAGAGGAAGGTGGGACGCATTACTCAGCTCTCAGTACAAATGAACCCAGATACTTACTCAGTAAAAGAGAACAACCCTTCTCCTTGCATGGACAGTTAGTCTTCATGTGGGCTTAGTACCGGATTCCAACTGAATTCGACAGTCTGCTATCCTTCTGGACAGGCACAGATTTTTTTGTGGTGGGGAGCAGCTATAATTAGCATGGATTTCCCCCCCGAATTTCCCCCCCCAATTTTACATAATTATCTTCTTAATTTCATCTGAGTTGATGCATTTGTAACAGTGTGTAGGTATGATAAATAGGAAAAAATAAAGCACATGGAACACTGACCTTTTACATAGGCATTTACGTGAAAAATTACACATTTTTTTTTGCAACCAAACAACCAACCAGCAGATCAAATCAGCAAGTGCCAAAGCAAGCAGGAACAAATAAAAGGGTGGATCGGGATGGAGTGATGGACTATCGGAAAACAAGCAGATTGGAACTAGGCAGCGAACCCCATCCCTAATCAGAACATAGGAAGATGCCTGATACCAACTCAGAGCATTTGTCCACCCAGCTCAGTATTGTCTACACTCACTGGCAGTGGCTCTCCAGGGTTTCAGGCAGGGGGCATTCCCAGTCCTCCTTGAAGATGCCAAGGATTGAACCGGGGACCTTCTGCATGCAAAGTAGTTGCTTTGCCGCTGAACTGCAGCCCTCCCCCATGTGTAATGCTAAGCAGGGTAGTTCTGCTTCCTTAGCACCTGTACAATATTGTACCAGAAAAGAAGGGTCATGTGTTGATGGCTCTTCCCCCATTTGCCTTGAGCTTTGGTCTTGCAAACCACTGCTCGCACCGCTGCACATAAGTTGATACAATGGTTCTTAGCCTGTTGGAATTGATTCACTCTGGCTGAGAAGTGCCAGAAGGTTCCCATACTTTCCCCGGGAACACTGTGTGGTTCCCTAGGGCATGGCTGGAGATCCTTTCTCAGCCCAAGGGCTGTGTTCCCTCCTGGGCAAACTTCCTAGGGCTGTATGCTAGTGGTGGGTGGAAGGAGGGGCAAAAGTGGGCAGAGCAATGAATATATTTTTCCCTTTGTACAGTAGGCGAGCTTCCATACCAACACTCACACACTCCCCTCTCTATCCTGCATCCAGAAAAGCAAGAGATATCAGAATTCAAAGACATGTTTCAGCCAGACAAGAACACATCAGCATCATTGACATCATGAGTTTATTTCTGTACCACATTTAGGGTAAGGTCCCCAAAGAGATGAATGGATTAATGCAAAAGAAAAAAGACAATAAATTAGATTAAATACAAAAGTGCAATACAATACATCAAATCAGTAAAGAGATACAATAGCCAAAACCCAGGCACACCATGAATCACAATATACATTATTTATTTATTTATTTATTTATTTTATTTAATTTATATACTGCCCTAAGCCAAAAAGGCTCTCTGGGCGGTGTACATAAAAGATAAAACAAGCAAAATATATAAATACAGTAAATATAACAGAATCAAAAATCAAAACAACAAACAACAAAAACCAAGCAACATCAAAATATAACAATAATAAGATACTGTTTAAAATACACGATAAAAACAATTATTAAGATACATTTTAAAATGCCTGGGAGTATAAAAAGGTTTTCACCTGGTGCTGGAAAGATAGCAGCGTCGGCGCCAGGCGTACCTCATCGGGGAGACTATTCCACAATTCGGGGGCCACCACTGAGAAGGCCCTAGTTCTGGTCACCACCCTCCGAGCTTCTCAATGGGATGGCACTCGGAGGAGGGCCTTAGATGTCGAGCGCAGTGTACGGGTAGGTTCGTATTGGGAGAGGCGTTCCACCAGGTATTGCGGTCCCATGCCGTGTAGGGCTTTATAGGTCAAAACCAGCACTTTGAATTTAGCCCAGAAACAAATAGGAAGCCAGTGCAGACGGGCCAGAACGGGTGTTATATGAGCGGACCTTCTGGTCCGCGTCAGTAGTCTGGCTGCTGCATTCTGGACTAGCTGTAGTTTCTGAACTATCTTCAAGGGCAGCCCAACGTAGAGCGCATTGCAGTAGTCCAACCTAGAAGTTACCAGAGCGTGAACAACTGAGGCGAGGTCATTACTGTCCAGATAGGGACGTAGCTGGGCTACCAGTCAAAAGCGTTCCATGCCACCGAGGCCACCTGGGCCTCGAGAGACAAGGAAGGATTGAAAAGAACTCCCAAGCTACGAACCTGTTCCTTCAAGGGGAGTGTAACCCCATCAAGAACAGGATGAACATCCTCCATCTGGGCAGTGAAGGCACTCACCAACAGCGTCTCGGTCTTGTCTGGATTGAGCTTCAGTTTGTTAGCCCCCATCCAGTCCATTATTGTGGTCAGGCAGCGGTTTAGCACGTTAACAGCCTCACCTGAAGAGGATGAAAAGGAGAAATAGAGTTGCGTGTCATCAGCATACTGATGACAACGCACCCCAAAACTCCTGATGACCGCACCCAGCGGCTTCATGTAGATGTTGAAAAGCATGGGGGACAGTACCGATCCCTGCGGGACTCTACAATGGAGAGTCCAGGGTGTCGAGCAGTGTTCCCCAAGCACTACCTTCTGGTGACGACCCACCAAGTAGGAGCGGAGCCACTGCCAAGCAGTACCCCCGACTCCCAACTCCGTGAGTCTCCCCAGAAGGATACCATGGTCGATGGTATCAAAAGCAGCTGAGAGATCAAGGAGAATCAACAGAGTCACACTCCCCCTGTCCCTCTCCCGACAAAGGTCATCATACAGGGTGACCAAGGCTGTTTCGGTGCCAAAACCGGGCCTAAAACCGGATTGAAATGGATCAAGATAATCAGTGTCATCCAAGAGCCCCTGGAGCTGGCCGGCAACCACCCGTTCCAGAACCTTGCCCAGGAACGGAACATTCGCCACAGGTCTATAGTTGTTCAAGTTATCTGGGTCCAAGGAGGGTTTCTTCAGGAGTGGTCTCACCACCGCCTCTTTTAGGCAGTCAGGGACCACTCCCTCTCTTAAAGAGGCATTGATTACCTCCTTGGCCCAGCTGGCGGTTCCGGTCCTGCCAGCTTTCACCAGCCAAGAGGGGCAAGGATCTAGAACAGACGTGGTCGCCCGCACCAGTCCAAGGATCTTGTCAACATCCTCGAGCTGCACTGACTGAAACTCATCCAATAAATGAGGACAAGACCGTGATCTGGATGCTTCATTAGGACCAACTGCTATAATATTGGAGTCTAAGTCCTGACGAATGCATGCGATCTTATCTTGGAAGTGCCTGGCGAACTCTTCACAGCGGGCTACAGATGAGTCTATAATATGCCGAGGGCCAGAATGTAAAAGCCCTCGTACAGTTTTAAAGAGCTCCGCTGGGCGGGAAAGATATGCCTTAACTGTGGCAGCAAAATATCTCTTTTTTGCTGCCCTCACCGCTACTATATACCGCTTAGAACAGGCACTTACCAAGGCATAATTGCATTCGTCGGGAGTTCGCCTCCATCTGCACTCAAGCCTCCTCCTCTCTTGCTTCATCACTCTCACATTCATGAGTTTGCACTTGTGCTCTCGCCACAACTCAACTGCCATCCACTAAACAATTGCCCACACAACAGGCTTCACCCTGAAAGCAGCTGTAGCAAAGTTTTTACAGTTGTTCACCAGAGTTGGCAGTTTTCCAGGTGCAGTGAAGGGCTGGGGAGACTAAAGTTGGCATTTGTCTCCCAGCCCGCAATAGTACTGTTACTGCTACCTGCCACTCAGGGTGCAAAGCAGGGCCAATGAGGGGGTGTGGCCTGGGGAGTAGGGGTGTGTGGCCTGACCAATATTCTGAGGGATAGAGGGAGATGCATGGAGGGCCACATTTGGCCCCTGGGCCTGAGGTTCTCCACCCCTGCTCTAGGGCAACCCAGTTCTTGCTCTGAGAAGGGTTGCTTAATTAACTGTTGCTTTCACCGATTGAGCTGACGTCTCCCTTCTCCCTTCACAGGATTATTGAAAGCAACTGCCCCGTGGGGACAGACAGGCAAGAGGGAAGGAAGCAGGCATGAAAGTACTAGGCGCTTGCTTTTGTTCAACTGAGATGGATTTGTTTTAGTTTTGGTTCACCTTAAATCTTGTGGTGCCTTAAAGATGAATGATTTATTTATCTCTGTTTCTTTTTAAAAAATTATAAGCTGCTTTGAAGACTTCATTGAAAAAGTGGGATATGTAAGACCAGCCAAAGGCCCATCTAGTCCAGAATCCTATTCTCATAGTGGCCAACTAGGTGCCTATGAAAAGATCACGAGCAGGAGAGGAGCAGGACAACACTCTCCCCACTTGTGATTTCCAGCAACTGATATTCAGAGACATCCTGCCTCTGACACTGGGGGTATCATAAAGCCTTTAGATTAGATTTAATATTCATACCCTTCTGTTCTATTAAAATACCATTCAGAGCAGCTGGTAGCCACTGATAACTTTATCCTCCTTGCATTTGTCTCATCCTTTCTAAAGTAATCCCCTTGGATTCCTGCAATGTGCTTTATATGGGGCTGCCCCTGAGGTTGACCTGGAAGCTGCAGCTAGTGCAAAATGCGGTGGCTCAACTGTTCACTGAGGCAGACTATCACCACCATGTCCTGCCACAGCTGAAAGATTTGTATTGGCTGTCAATTAGCCACCAATGCAAGTTCAAGGTGTTGGTACTGAATGATGGGCAAAGCCCTATACAGCTTGGTACAGGACACCTGAAAGATCGACTTACCCCCAGTAGTGTAATGGCAAATTCAGAAGTGCAGGGTACCTTCATGATTGTCACAGCCACACACCCCTTGTTTGCTGCTGGGTTGAGAATGAGATCCTTGGTACTGCCTTCTTCCACAACAACAGATGTTCCTAGGAGCCAATAAGCATGAAAGGGGAGAGTGTTAGCTACTGAGAAGAGTCTTCTCAGTGGCTGACTCACCACCTTTCACTCTGGTTGGCTTCAACCAGCAGGAAAGAACAAGGAGGCATGTTAGAAGACTCTTCTCAGTGGTTAGCACACTCCTCTTTCATACTGATTGGCTCATAGGATGCTGGAGTTATAAGGACCCTGCTGCCAAAAAAGTAAGGGGTCTAAGACCCCCCCAAAACCCTGGACAACTACACCCCTGCTTACCCCTTATATACCCAGTCAATCACTGCACTCCACAGGCAGGGGCCTCCTGCAGATACCATCTCATAAGGAGGTCTGTTCCATACAATATAGGAGTTGAGCCTTTCGTGTGGTGGCACAAAACCTCTGGTTAAAGCCCTCCCGTTATATATCAGACTGGCATCATTTCTATTGTAATATCAGCACCTATTGAAAGCCTTTCTTTTTTAACAAGCCTTTTAACTGCTCATCTTTATCCCAATCTATATCCGTAGTGGATTTGGAATTGGTTTTCCATATGCAATTGTGTATTACACATATGGAATTCTTTTAAATTGTTTTTGATGTTTTTTGCAGCGCTGTCACTTTGAAATATTTTATGGAAAGTGATTCATAAATGGAATCAAATAAATAAAGCCATCCAAGTTGGTGGCTATCACCACATTTTGTGGCAGCAAATTCCGGAGTTCAACCTCCAGAGTTGCCTCTCTGGGAACTGTAGCTCTGGGAGGGGAATAGAGGTCTCCTAATGATTCTCAGTTCCCTTAACAAGCTACAGGTCCCAGGAATTTTTTTAGGGGAAGTCATGACTGTTCAAAATGGTATAACGATGCTTTAAATATATGGTGCAGATGTAATCTTTATTATTGGGATAGTTGAGAGATGTAGTATGTGCTGAACATGTAGAATTAGTCTAGAATATGCTTACCACTGCAAAATCTTAGTTGTTTATTTTATTTATTTATTTATTTATTAAATTTATATCCTGCCCTTCCTCCCAGAAGGAGCCCAGGAGTTTCCATATGGTGTCTTCCAATATGACCATCCATATATGAATGACCGTGTAATGCATAACACTTGGCCTTAACATATAAACTGACTGAGCTTCTGCAAATATATGATGGAAAGAAAGAACAGAGTGATTTGAAAAATTAAGGACTGCATTTGTTTCACACATGAGCTATTTACAAAAAACAAACACATGGACATCAATGCATATCAAACTCTCTTGCTATTGACATAATTAGTGGAAACGGAGGACTGATAGATTATATCCCATAGTTTACCCAAGCATTTGATGGCTGAAAGGGACTGTTTCTGGTGACTGAAGATCACTGATGAAATGATGTTTTTAACTGTGACTGTGTTTTAGCATATTTTATCTGATTTTAGAATGCTTTTCTTGCTGTTCAGTTGTTTTTGTTGATATGTTTGCTGCCCTGGGCTCCTTCAAGTGGAAGGGTGGGATATAAATGCAATAAATGAATTTTTAAAGGGTATATTGTAAAACTGTAGAATGTTAAAGGGAAAAAAAAGTTATACTACAGAGTGTTAAAAGAAGTTTCATATCTAGGTTATCATTTGACATTCTCCAAGCGATCTCACCTTAAATAAAGATAAACAGTCTCTCCATAGCTGAGCTGAAAAGTTTACAAGATGCCGCATTAGGCGGAATGAAACTGTTTTCAGTGAATCAGAAAGTTTTAAAAGACAAGACCAAGTCAAACATGGGGGAAAGTTGTAATAGCTGCATAATTTTTGATATTTAGTTCACAAAACACATTCCTTTTCTTGGTTGGTTACTGTAATGGGACTAAAGTTGGGAGCAACCTATGTACAGTATGTTTGCACTGCTACATGTTTTGCCTAATAAAACAAATGGCTGAAGGTTTCTAATGAAGAGTTTATAATGTTGTGGCTTGTCTTTTTATTAGGGACTTGTCTCTAATCCACCTGGATTATAGATTACTCTGAAATTTAGCAACTGATGTCAGTTTGCTTTAATTAGGCTGCTCATCTCAGGGATAAACTAGATGAAACTATTTGCACTGGAAACACAAATGCTATTTTCAGTGGGGGAAAATGCTCTATTTGGAGCTAATAAGACTGTATCAGAGGTGAACCCCTCCATCACCAATACCAGGGCCCCAATCCATATCTCCCTCTCCCTCTCTGGTGCCTAAATATTTTTAAAAAGCCATTTATGCAATTGCTAATTACATGAATGGCATCTTGTCTAGTCTGGTTCCAAGTTCCTTCCAATTCATTTTGTTCTTAAGTATATCCTTGGGCTATCCTGGTCTTCAGTTGCCCAAAATTCAAAGCACTTCATAATTAAAAAAGGAAAATGCATTTTTAAAAATGTAATTATTGAGGTCCTTAGGGAAAGTTCCAAGATCAGGAGAAAATTGTCTCTGCTTTGAGCATGGATCTCAGTGGGTAAGACAAATTCAAGCAGGTTAATGGGGACATAGGAGGAAATCAAGAACCATTAAAATCAGTGGGGGTTTTGCCATGTGATCACACCCACTAACCTAAAATGCATGCATGAGCGTGGATAGGTATGTGCACACACAAACACGTGGGTCACTGGCAAGCAAATTGTTTAGACTGAAACATTATAGCATCTCTTTAAATAACCTTCAAAGCAGTGAAAGTTGCCATGTGTGCATGATGATGTTTTGCCAATAATCATATGGATGAATAACTAAGATTATGATATTATTGGATAATATCTGTTGCAGACGTGTGCTTGCATATCCAATATATTCACTATACAGAGTATCTGATATACTAATAGCAAACATTGTCTTAGTGTAAATCCTTCTGTAGCCAAAACAGCATCATTCAAGCACAAGAGGCATGGGATGGGAGAACCTCAGGGTATGCAGAAGAACACAAATATTTAGAAAAGACCCTAACGAATGGGGGGCGTGGGAATACCCCAAACAGCTCAACAATGTCTGAAAAACCCAGAAACTTCAATTGGTCCAGAATGCAACAGCAAGATTATTGACTGGGGTTCCATTTAGATCTCATATAACCCCTGTTTTAAAGCAGCTCCATTGGTTGTTCATTTGTTTCCGGGCCCAGTTCAAGGTGCTCACATTAGTGTTTAAAGCTCTAAATGACTTAGGGCCTAAATATCTGAAAGACTGCCTCTCCGGCAACAATAACATGCTCAGTGGGTATGGACTGATGACTGATTGGTGGACAGAATTAATTAAGTATCCTGGGGGAGTGAATGGCTGGATGGTTGGAACTTAGAGCAAAAGCGCTCTATCCTTTTGTTGCACATCCTACTGCTAAATTTTATTAAAGATAACTGTAATTCTATTATGTGAATCATGTATTTTTTATATTTATAGTCCAAGCGTATTCTAAATTAGACTCATGTGACAGCTGTCAAGAATAAAAAGATTAATATGGATCACATTCACACCATACATTTATTCACTAATAGGCAAAAAAACTTGTGGTTTAAGAACGTACCTATAGCCCACAGATACTTCTGTCAAACTTTAAAAAGCAGAGAAATTGGACAGCTATAGTGAATGCACCAGTGGAGCAGGAGACCTGACTTCCTCTCTGAGATATTGGACTGCTCTACAAATTTGTCAGAATGCAAACACAATTTGGGTTGGTCTTTCACAGTCCAATCCACTTCCTGTGTAGCTGGGAAGAATTTGGTAATATGTACCTCTGAGCATATTGTGAGTGGTAGCAATACCTGCTATCTTCAAAGATGGAGAATTATATTTTTCTATGTTTGTTGGTGTTCTTCTTACCTTGCTTCTTTTCTGTGTTACTAATGTTTCTACAGAGAGTCTAAACTAGAAAATTATATTTCCCTCATTATTCATCCTAGAAATCTGTGTCAAATTTATTTTCATTAATTTCAAAGTCTTTTTATTGGTCAATGTCATATGATGGTGAAGATAGCCTTTTGTGTGTCAAATTGGAGGTTATGTTCTATTTCTGTTTTGGGTGCATTAATAGTTGAATCTGAAACTGCAGTTTGATGTAAAATCAGACAGATTACAATATGTTGCTACTTCAGCAATGACTCTAGCTGTTGGGAAAAAGAGGATGCATGTTTTCAGTCAACTATGTTTAAACCACTTCATTTAAGGCAAGGTGGGCATGGCCAATTAAAAACATAGAGCACACCTAAAACTTTGCTAGAATATATTTCACCTTCCACTGTTTTATCTTGTGCACACTGAGACACTCGTGATGACCACCGGACATTATTCCACAATTATTTTTTGAGTATTTTTAGTGTAAATTTCGCAACGTGTTGCTGTACATATATTCACAGAAATAGAAAAAAAAGAAAATGATTTCCTGTTGGAAACTTCACTAAAATTGCAAAGTAAATCAGACATATTTAATGTGACCATCTGAACTATATCAACTTTCTTAATAATGTTGCTTCCTCCCTGCTAAAACAAGATCAGCACAGCACATGTCTTCTTTCAATTCTTTGGGCTGATTGCAGGTGTTGCCACCACTCACCCTATGCTCAGAGGCACGTTACCAAGCTACATAGGAAGTGGATTGTGTTTGTATTTTGACAAATTTGTAGGGCAGTACAATATCTCAGACAGGAGGTCAGGTTCTCCTGCTCCCCTGGTGCATTCACTATAGCTGCCGAATTTCCCTGCTTTTCAAAGTTTGATAGAAATATCTGTGGGCTATAGGTATGTTCTTAAACTGCAAGGGTTTTTTGCCTACTAGTGAATTTCTCTGCTTTTTAATCCAGGAGGTAAGAAATGGGATCCTGTGCAAGTTTGCTGAGAATGGATTGATAATTTGCATGCTTATTGAGTTCAGTGGGATTTACTTCCCTGCAATTATGCTTAGGATAGGTGAAATTGACCACAGGGGATGGGGAGGGGAGGAGGAGGCATGGCCGGTTCTAAAGGGTGGCCAGGTTGGGCACTGGCCTGAGGGTCCCAGAGCTACAGGAGCCCCTGAGGGCCCCCTGAGGGGCCCTCCCCTTCCGCGATCCCCACCCCCATGCCCCCCACATCTGTCAGCTGGCTTTTTAGCATTGCCCTTAATGGAGATGCCGGCCGCAGCTTCCCTAAGGTATTGAAACCGCTGCTGCCATAATAATAATAATAATAATAAAATTTTATTTATGAGTCGCCTATCTGGCCGAATTAACGGCCACTCTAGGAGACGCACATTACACAATAAAATACAATATAAAACCACAATCAATGAGTAATCTAAAAACCCCCCTTCCAGTTAATAGCAGCATAAAAATTAATCCACTCCAGAGATCCTGTAAGCCTGCCTGAATAGCCAGGCGGAACCCCATCAAGGAGGGGGCATGGTGAAGGTCAGAAGGCAGGGAATTCCAGAGGGTGGGAGCCACAATTGAAAATGCTCTCTCTCTAGTCCGCACCAGTCTAGCAGTTTTAACTGGCGGGACTGAGAGAAGGTTTTGTGTGGCTGATCTCGTCAGGCGGCATAACTGATGATGCTGGAGGCGCTCCTTCAGATAAACTGGGCCGAAACCATATAGGGCATTAAAGGTCAACACCAACACCTTGAATTGGGCTCGGTAAGCAACTGGTAGCCAGTGTAGATCTACTAACACCGGAATGATATGATCACGGCGACGGCTGTTCTTAATCAGATGTGCCGCCGCATTCTGTATCAGCTGTAATTTCCGGACCGTTTTCAAGGGTAGCCCCATGTAGAGTGCATTACAGTAGTCTAAGCGGGAGGAGACCAGGGCATGTATCACCCGTGGGAGTAGATGGACAGGAAGGTAGGGTCGCAGCCTCCGTATCAGATGTAATTGATACCAAGCTGCCCGGCTCACTGCTGAAACCTGAGCCTCCATGGACAGCTGGGAGTCAAGAATGACCCCAAGGCTGCGGACCTGTTCCTTCAGGGGTAACCTCACCCCATTAAGCATCTTAGCTGATGGCAGAGATGTGTGCGCGTAGCACGCATGTGTGCCATCAACAAAGATGGCGGTGGAGGCTTCATTCCCCTTAGGGAAACCGTGGTCGCCATCTTCATTAAGGGCAATGGTAAAGACTAGACAGGTAGGGGGCCATGGGGGGCACATGGGGGGGCACGCACGCACATGTACGTGTGCACCCACCCACCCACCGGGGAGCCATGGCAACCTGATGCCCAAGGGCTCCCACATGCCTGGAGCCGGCCCTGGGAGGAGGAGGAGGAAGGAGGGTAGGAAGGGCAGTGGAGAGGAGGGGGATGGGAGCAGGCAGGAGGGGGAGGGGAGAAGAAGGACAGGTTTGATCTTTGCATGTTTATTGAGTTCAGTTTGATTTATTCCTATGGAATCATGCTTAGGATAGGTAAAACTGACTGGGGGGAGGGAGGGCGAGAGTGGGCAGGGGAGGAAGAAGAGAGGAGGGGAGGAGGAAGGAGGGGAAAGGCAGGTCTGATCATTTGCATGCTTATTGAGTTCAATCGGATTTACTCCTATGCAATCAAGGTTAGGATAGGTAAAACTGACCATGGGGGAGGAGGAGGGGAAGGGGAGGGAGAAGGGGGAGGAGCGGATTGGAAGGGGCAAAGGAAGGGGGGAGGGCAGGTCTGATCATTTGCATGCTTATTGAGTTCAATGGGATTTACTCCTATGCAATCATGGTTAGGATAGGTAAAACTGACCATGGGGGAGGAGGAAGGGAAGGGGGGAGGAGGGGAAGGGGAGGGGGAAGGAGCAGATTGGAGGGGGCAAAGAAAGCGGGGAGGGCAGGTGTGATCATTTGCATGCTTATAGAGTTCAGTGTTATTTACTCCCGTGCAATCATGCTTAAGATAGGTAAAACTGACCATGGAAAGGATGAATGGGAGGGGCAGGAGGGGGAGGAGGGGATTGGAAGGGGATGGGGATGGGGAGGGAGGTGCAAAGGAAGGGGCAAGAGGGAGGGGGATAGGAGGGAGGAGAAGGGAGGGTGGGTTTGATCATTTGCATACTTTTTGAATTCAGTGGGATTTACTTCTGTGCAATCATGTTTGAAAATGGAAATGGACTGCCTTCAAGTCGATCCCAACTTATGGTAACCCTATGAATAGGGTTTTCATGGTAAATGGTATTCAGAGGTGATTTCATCATTGCCTTCCTCTGAGGCTGAGAGGCAGTGACTGGCCCAAGGTCATCCAGTGAGCTTCATGGCTGTGTGGGGATTTGAACCCTGGTCTCCCAGGTGGTAGTCCAACACTGACCTGGGGGAGGGGCAGGGAAGGTAGGAGGAGGGGGAGGGGAGGAGATTGGGTGTGTGGGCACTGGGCAGAAGGGAAGCCCCTTTCCTTTTCAAAAGAAAAACATTGTGAACAGTTCATTGTTTTTCAGTGTTTCTCCCACCTTTTTATTCTACAGTAGGCACATGTAGCCTCCCACACAAATTTAAACCAAAGCTGTCCCTGGCCACATCAACACCAGACCTTTATTTCACTCCTTTCTCTCCGATAGGCATCAACAAGTAGCATTGGGGAAGAGGTTTCATACCCTTGGCCTCTCAATTGTGGTGTGCCACAGGGCTCTATCCTCTCTCCCATGCTATTTAATATCTATATGAAGCCGCTGGGGACAATCATTAGGAGATTTGGGCTGCAGTGTCACCAATATGCGGATGACACTCAGCTCTATCTCTCGTTTAAATCCTCACCAGAGTTGGCTGTGGAGACCATGTCCAAGTGCCTGGAATCCGTGAGTGGATGGATGGGAAGGAACAGGTTGAAACTGAATCCCGATAAGACCGAGGTGCTACTCGTGGGGGACAAGGGAAGGTTGGGAGATATTGACTTGATGTTCGATGGGGTGAAACTGCCCCTGAAGGACCAGGTCCGCAGCCTTGGGGTTGTTCTGGATTCCAAGCTGTCCATGGAGGCTCAGATCTTGGCAGTGAGCCGGGCAGCTTGGTATCAATTACACCTCATACGTAGACTGTAACCTTACCTACCTGTTCATCAGCTCCCATTGGTGGTACATGCCCTGGTCACCTCTCGGTTGGATTACTGTAATGCGCTCTACGTGGGGCTACCCTTGAAAACGGTCTGGAAACTACAACTTATACAAAATGCAGCGGCTCGACTACTTACAAATTGTCGTCGCCGGGAGCACATCACTCCAGTGTTGTTCGATCTGCACTGGCTTCCAGTTGTTTTCCGGGCCCAATTCAAGGTGTTGGTATTAACCTTTAAATCCCTACACGGTCTCGGCCCAGCTTATCTGATGGAGCGCCTCCAACGCCACCAATTATGCTGCCCGACAAGATCAGCCACACAGGGCCTTCTCTCAGTCCCGCCAACTAAAACAGCTAGGTTGGTGGGGACTAGAGAGAGGGCATTCTCAGTGGTGGTCCCCACTCTCTGGAACTCCCTCCCGTATGATCTCCGGCGTGCCCCTTCCCTGAATGTATTCCGTCAGGCCTTGAAGACCTGGCTTTTCAGACAGGCCTTCGGGACTTCCGGGGAGGGTTAATCTCTATGACTAATTGCCTATTACTCTGAACTGTCATTGTTTTATAATTTTTATCGTTTGTATTGTATTATTATGATGTATTTTATTGTAACTGAGTTGTACGTCGCCTAGAGTGGCCACTGGCCAGATAGGCGACACATAAATTAAATTATTATTTATTATTATTCACTTTGGACAGTCATGGCTTCTCTCAAAGAATCCTGGGAAGTGTAGTTAGTGAAGGGTGCTGAGAGTTGCTAGGAGACGCCCTGTTCCCCTCACAGACCTTCAATCAGAGTGGCTGACTGTTAAACCAGTCTGGTCACTGGAGCTCTTTCAGGGGAATTGGAGTCTCCTCTCAGCAGCCTTCATAAACTACACTTCCCAGGATTCTTTGAGGTAAGCCATGACTGTTTAAAGTGGAATAGTAGTGGGATAAATGTATGGTGTGAATGTGGCCACACACACACACACACACACCACACACACCACACACACACACACACACACACACACACACACACACAGAGAGACACAGAGACACATTAAAGCAATAAAGCAACACACAGCCAGAGCCTTTAAAACTCTCGGTAGCTATCAACAATACAAAACCCATTCTACAAACCAGTAACAGGTTTTAACTAGCCTCCTAAAAGTCTCTAGTGATATGTCCCAGTCAACCTCCCTGAGCTGGGACTTTCACAGGGAACACATTAAAACTTCGATACTGATACCCACCTTGCCATAGTCTATATACACACACTAATTTAAAGTAGATTTGATGTGTCCTATGTGTGCAGTGCATGTTTTTTGCATTGCCCACATGATGTTGTCCTCATGCAAGTGGCAGCCTACACTTTCATTTCATCTAATCCAGATTTTCCTGATCCATGAATAATGAATTAAGGGGGGGAAATCCAACATTAACTAGCATGTTACCCAAATGTGGATTTACTGAAGTGTTTTGTTTTGTTTTTTAACATGTGTGCTGACATTTTGCTGGGTGCTGTCTATAACCATACCCTCTACTTCTGTTGGTGAGGTGTTCCTAGGTGGGCTGCTGTTGGGGTCAGGTGCAATACACGTTTTTTGTTTAATCTGCAGTTTTGTGCAAATATGGTATATCAGAAAACTTGCATTGCAAGAGTAAAAGAATGGCAGTGCACACAGGTAAACAAATACCTGCACATATGTCCACAATGGATCTTCGGTTTTTGGAACTCAGGGGGGTGGGTGGGAAAGTACTAATTGAGGGGAGGGAGGGGACAGCAACACACTGTGTGAATACATCCCATCAGGCACTGGACCCTAGTGTGGATGGGAAACATGGAGAGTTCAATTGAAATTGCTCATGTTTGGACAAATGTGCACAAAAGTATAAGTGGAAAAATTGGATCTGTGTGACCTACATGCACATTAACACTCTGGTGTGTACATGGCCATAGATGTCAGTGGCATCCAGAGCAGGATCTCATCACTGACTCATAAACAAAAATGTGTTCCTTCAGGATTCACAGTCCCAGACTATGTAACATTTCAAGTGAGTAATACTGGTGTTCAAAATGGGCAGATATAAGCCCAATAACAACAACAACAACAATAATAGTATATATAAATTGCAATACATTGTAGGTACGGATGGGGGAGAAATTTGATTCAGTTTGTCTTTGAAGTCATCCTTGGAAATTTGCACTTATTCAAATTTTGCAGTGCAGTTCTCCAACCAATGTTTACAAAAATGCATCTATTAGGGGAAAATGTACATAAAAATATACTAATTTTAAAATATATTTTAAAAAGTATATCCTGCCCTTCCCAAAGAGAGCCCAGGGCAGCAAACAAGTGATAAAACTCTATAAACATACACATTTTTGTAAAATCTTAAAAAATCATCTTAAAAAAAGCAATTACAGTACAGATGCAGACTGGGTTAAGATTTCTATTTGAAAGGCTTGTTGAAAGAGGAAGGTCTTCAATAGGCGCCAAAAAGACAACAGAGGTGGTGCCTGTCTAATATGTAAGGTGTAGGAGTTCCAAACGGTAGGTGCCACAATGCCAAAGGTCTGCTTTCTTTGTTGTGCTGAACAGACTTCCTGATGAAATGGTATCTGCAGGAGACCCTCATCTATAGAGTGCAGTGATCGACTGGGTATATAAGGGGTGAGATGATCTTTCTGGTTCCAAGCTGTATAGTGAAAATAACACAAAAATAGTATGAGAAATGGGTTGCAAAAATGTGTACATTAGTCAAAAATGCATACAAAAATACTGATGAATTTTAATGAGGATTTTTTTTAAAAAAAGCTTGCAAATTGCTGCATAAATGTGAATTTAAGGCTGGAAAAATGAGAAACTGAGGGAATGAAATCCCTAATTGTAAGCCACTTGGAGGATTATTTGATTGAAAGGTGGGATATTAATCTTTGAATGAATGATAAAACTGCCCCACAAGTACTTCCAAAACCTGGGACATTCTGTCGTTACTCTGTAGATCCGTGTCTCATGCAGTGCAAGGAACTTTGGTTATGACATAGAAACATGTCTAGAAAACCTGATCTCTGTCCAAGTGATAGGGTGGCCATGTGTCCTACTGAACAGAGAAGAGTACTCTGTTTGAAGGTCTCTTGGAGAGAAGTCCTTTGTGTGAATTTCCTGTCCAAGTCTGCTTTAAAGATAACAAAGAGACCAGGAGCCTTGAAGTTGCCTGTCAACAATTAGCACCTGGACAGCAGACTGAACATGTATCACCTTGTCACAGACTTCCCTGCTATGGTGAGATGTATTGTATTTCTATTATGTAACAGTAATTATTTCTAAATGCAGCTATACATCTAAATTAGCATTTGCAGATACTATACAGATCTATATCCTCTGTTGTCCTTTTTTTTCCTCTGGAGATACATCTCCTTTTTTATGGTGACCACCCTACCAAATATACTCTGAAAATGGCAGGGAAGAATGTGATTTGGAGGGGGAAAGCAGGAGAGGGTTCTCTATCAGTTGCTTTCATCATTCCCAAGCCACCCCAGTTGTTGGTCCTAAGACCTGAATTTCTGCCAAATGTCTTGTTTACGCTGAGAGCAATCTTGAACAAAACATTTCTCACCAAATCTAAAATGACTAAAATAAGTAGGTGTCTAACTGTTTCCCCCCTCTTCTTTTATTTATTTTTGTTTATTTATTTAGACTATTTCTATACTGCTTAATATATAAAAATATCTCTAAGCGGTGTACAAGAAAAAACACACAAGAAGTATTATAAAAAGTACACAATGAAGCCATAATACAAATAAACTCATACTTAATAAAAATTATTAACAAATAAATATACCAACACAGCAAATTCCATCACACTCTGTTCCAACACGTTCTGTTCCAACAACTTGGAAGAGAGTCTTGTCGTAAGCCATGGTGCATTCAACGAGGCTACCCTTCCGCCTCCGTACTTTCAGTCTCCAAGATGACTTTGCAATACTCCACCTCCTTAAGAAAGAGGCCATCTGGAGGCACAATGGTGTTCCGGGGTAAGCCATCAGGTCTCTGGTCTGCAGGGGTTCCTCTACATGGTGAGGTTGCAGGCGGTTCTGGCCAACAGCCACCAAAATGCTGGCCATGCACCGCACTGAGGGTCTCCCCACCACCACGACCATACTTGTGCTGGGGTCTGCGAGTGCAACGAGGCTCTGGCTACTCCTCCTCCACCTCCTGCGCCACCACTCCTGCCACACGGGCAGTTTGAACTCGGCCCCAACAAGCGGCGCGGGCTATAAAACAAGGCTTTCTTCATGGAGAAGGGCATGATGGTGCGGGGAGAGGGATGGATCAGGGGGGCAAGGTGGTCCTGTCTCCCTTTCAGGGCTCCTGAGGCAGTGCCTTCCTCCTGCTCCTCCTGCAACTGCCACAGTCTCCGCTTGGTTCTTTTCTCAACTTCTGCCATTCAGCAATTGGGGGAAATGCCAGATGAAAGGGAGGAATAATAATAAAGAATGACACATTCATGAGATGAGAACCGATCAAAGGCTTCATCAAAACAAGCCACTTGTGCCCTTTATTCCTTGTCTCCCAAAGACAATGCTTTGGGTGATAAACAGCCATGCTGTATGTAATAGGAGGGTACCTAACCCCTATCTCCCTACTGATGAAAGACTAATTGAGCATATAAAAATATTTTAGTCACAGAATTCAAGGCTCTTGTGTTGATATGCAAAGCCCTGAACAACTTGGGTCCAGGATATCTGAATGACCTCTTGAGCCCTTTTATCCCAGCCTAATCACTGAGATAATCCAGAGGACCTCTGTTAGTTGTCCCTCATGTTACAGAGGCCTAACCGGAAATCAGGCATTTGGTGTCGCTGGTCCCATTCTGTGCAACAGTCTTCCAGCAGAAATTCAGCAGGTATCCTTGCTTTTCACTTGCAGACATCTCTTAAAGGCTTTCTATGCTGATAGGCCTATGCAGCTGTCTAAGATGTTCTTGAGTAGCCAGTCATTTTAATGATTGTTTTGCATTTCTTTTAAAGGTTTTTTTTTATGTTGTCGTAGGCTGCCATAATGTTTTGCGAGGGGTGGTGGTGTATAAATACATTGATAAAATAAACAAATAATATTGGTGATTATTATTTGCTATGTTGACTTTTGTAGGTTAAACTGGAGGCATCCTTCAAACTAAACTGGCCTTATTCTAAGCTGAAGATAACTGTCTGCTATAAATCAGGCCAGTTTTCTCCCAGCCTTTTTGGCTAGGACTGACTGGAACAGACTTGGTGGTGTGGAAACATCCACTGTCCTTAAAGGGATATCTTATTTACCAAAATAGACTAGCACCTGTTGTTATGGATGGGATGATTGTGGGAGAGGGACTTGTGTTCTGCAGAGACCTGTGAGGGAGGCAGTGCATATATGCACATTACATCCACTGGAGGGGTTCTCTATCAGAGAGGGCTGAGTCATTGAGTCTCAGGAATGGAGGGCAGGATCTGACCTCAATGAAACAATCTATCCAAGTACAGCACTGGAAATCAAGTGAAACCATGTCCTGTGAGAGAGCCGATGATCATCAAGGTCCCTTCTCAACTGAATGGTTCAATGACTTCTTTTCCCCCAAGAGAAGTGAATGGCAACCATTTACCTGGGCAAAAATAAAGGGATTCATTTGAAGTGACCCCTGATGCTGGTGATTCCAGCAGCGCCAATGGAAGTTGGGTTTATATATACACACAAACAAATACATGATTTTTTCCATAAATTTATGAATAACTTTCCATGAAACATCCCAAAGCAATTTAACAATAAGGACAGCAACAATAAAGACATATGCTAATATAATTTCAACCCAATGCTTACAAAACCTGGGATGAAAATCTCCACTTAAAAGACTTCTTGGAAGCAGAAGGTATTGTGAAAAGACAATAAATATGGCACCTGTTTTACATGTAATGGGAGGCGGATCCAAAAGATAGATGTCGCCACACTAAGGGTCTCCTAATGGGATGGTATCTGCAGGAGTCCTTCCCCTGCAGAGCTCAGTGATCAACGTATATAAAGGGTGAGATGATCTTTTAGGTATTCTGGTCCTGAGCTCTAGACAGCCTTGTATACTAGTACCAGCATGCTGAACTTAGCCTGGTAGCTAAGCCTTTTCTCATATATAATTATGTTTATTCCTTTTCTCAATCAGATCAAATAATATGATCACAGAGAAGGAACTCATTTGGGGTTTGCAATGCAATCTGCTACTCCTGCATTTCTCAGTACCTAGTCAGTGACTGAGCTCTGTGTTCAGAAGGCTGTCACAGAGAACAATAAAAATGACAAAACGTCTGTTTTTATAAAATTGTTTACCTTCATCTAACTTACCAGTCACTTTTCTCATTGTGGAATGTTGCTTGATTCACCCTCGGGATACATTTTTTAAACAACCCATCAACCTGAAATGCCTTTGGAATTGTATCGTGACTTAAGCTGTGCATATGCGTTTGGGATGCTTCTGTACTTTTCCAGGTTGCCAGGAGCAATTTCCTGACAATTGCCTGTAATTCTGGGAAGTGCATTTTGGATTAGCTTCTTTAAAAATCTGCCAAGTATAGCTTATATAGGTCTAGATTAATAGCAACCATTATGCTGGTTTTTTTTTTTTAAAAAAAATCTTCATTCTGAACTAGGGATGGATGAAATCCGGTCCATGTCCCTTGCATGTGAATACACTGGCAAGTCCATCCTGTCTCAAATTTTAAAAGGAAAAATAAAAAAATAAATAAACACTTTCAAAACATTTACATTAATTGAGTTAGAAGTTCTTACAAGGTGGCTCAATAGCTCCCCAGGTTCTTTCTTTTTTTCTTGCTTTAAAGTCCTTTCTGTTTGCTACACTTGTTCAAAATGTTTGATAAAGAAACCCTTGGAAGCAGTGGTACCTTTACAGAGACATTACAGGGCAGTAGTGGCTCTCCAGGTGGAGTGGAGCTGCCATGCTTTCAGGTGGGTGGGTCACTGTTGCTTAACACAGTGGAGACTGGTGGCTCTGATGTCAGTGGGGCAGTGAATCTGCTCCAGGTTTTAGTCTGAACTGAAAAGTTGGAGCTGAGTTATATATATATAGCTCCAATTTATCCCCTCAGAAACATCATTATAAAGTGACATTTCTCCATATATTTTTTCCTGTGGTTATAAGTGAACCATGACAAGATAAAATCATCAATAACAAACTGCAGATTGGAAGATACTTCCTTTCAAGGTCTACCAATGCCTTTCAGGGCAAATGTCTTAAAAACCTGGATTGGATAGTTGGTCCCTTCTCTAACACAACTCTAAGAATTTTGAAAAATTGGGGAAAAAATCTTTGGCTCCTGCACACTCCCATACTCTAGATTGCGATACTTCAAGGACTGGGAGGAATGGAGGTTATATAGGCTTCATGATTTCTATTTGAATAGTGTGGTTAAAAAGGAAAGGGTTATTCAAGATTCTACAGAGCCTCCGTGCCACGACTGGATTTTTATGAAAAAAATTAAATCTTCACCACTAGACAGAATATAAAGTTAGAGGCCACTGGAACCCTGACTAAGTTTGAACATATGGTCTTGTTTGAGAGAACTGACAAGGGTGTGATTGCAAGAATATATTGTCAATTAATTTCAATGGACATGGGTGCCCTACAGGGGCTAAAGGAATGTTAGGAGCAGGGTATTGGTTACCAATACCTGGTAAAAAAATTGGGAGACTAAGCCATTGCGTTCAAATTCAACTCTGGCTAAAAAAAAATCCTTAACACAGCCTTTTGATGGCATTTGTCACCTGTTCAATTATCACATACAAGTGTCCTTCTTGTCTCTACCGGAGGTGTGGGGCTCCAAGGGCTACATATTTCCATCTATAGTAGGAATATCCTCCAGTGGAGGTGTTCCGGTGCCAGGTCTTTGAGAGGATACAGCAGATTACTCTTCAAACTACCCTTCATATTCCATTTTTGGCCATTTTGAATGTGTGGAATGGGCCAAATGTTGATTGTAAAAATAAAGAGTTAGCTGCTTCTTACTGGTGGCCAGACTATCTATACTGAGAATTTGGAATCATTTGGAAAATGCTACCCTTGAGCATTAATATGACAAGATGTGGATTTTACCGCTGGCCTTGTATAAAAGTTTGTTTAAAAAAAAAGACACATTTTATTCAACTTGGTTTGATTTTATTAAATTTATTAATGAAGAATGAGAAGCTCCAGCAGCCCCGGTGACATATGCAATTATATGGAACAATTCATAGTCCCCAGTACTCCTGGAATTACCAGCTATTTTCGACTAACGCTGTGAACAGCAACAGAACAATTAGAATGGACTCCGAAATCAGAGCATGTTTATTGTCTATTTTTTGGGGGGGGGGAGTGTTCTTTCTTTTTCTTCTTTCTTTGTTTCTCCTTTATTTGACCATCCTGAATGCTTTAAGGATATGTATGCCTTTGTTCCCATCTGATTTCCAATAATGTTTCTTGCATATTCAGTAAAATCAATACAAATGCTTAAAAAACAAAAATCAATAGCAAACTGAACATTGCTAATTTTATGGCACAACCCTATGCAAGTTTACTCAGAAGTAAGCCCCGCTGGGTTCAATGGTCAATCAAAATAATCAAGGGGCAGGAGCAACCTGTTGCTGGCAACCATAGGAAGAGAGACTGCTCTTGTGCTCAGGTCCTGCTTGCTGACTTCCCATAGGCATCTGACTGGCCACTGTGAGAAAAGAATGCTGGACTAGATGGGCCATTGGCCTGATCCAGCAGCTTCTTCTTATGTTCTTTTTTTTTTTTACAATAATTTTTATTCAAATTTTCATAAAACAAACAAAACAAAATCATAAAACATTCAAAGACAAAAAACAAAACAAAACAAAAATGATTAAACAAAAAAATAAAATGCTGACTTCCCATTTGTCGCCGATCAGTTATAGGTCTACAATATATAACAATCCTGTCTCTTAAATTATATTATAAAATCACTTTCCTCCAGTAGTTATCTTAATTAATCATCAAATCTCATAAACATTACTTTATTCTTTCCACAAAAAGTCAAAGAGAGGTTTCAATTCTTTAAGAAATATATCTATCAATTTTTCTCCAAATAAACATGTCGATTAATCCATCTCGTTAATAATAATAATAATCTTATTGTCATAACCATAGTCCAAATAAACATATCGATTAATCCATCTCATCAAATCTGTTAAGTCCAATAATTTCAGTAGCCATTATTCCATTATCCATATTAATTCCATCTTCCATCTTCAATAGTCCTGTTAAATCCAGTAATTTCAGTGTCCAATCTTCCATTATCGGTATTCCATAATAATCTTGCTGTCATAGCCATAGTCATATAATAAGAGTCTGATGGGAATTTCCTCTATCCCAAATATTTTCTTGCCATCGATTCTGAATAAGTTGCTGAAATATTGTTGTAAAGTCATATCTCTGTTCTTCTTTTTTACAAAATGCACTGGCTCATCTCTTGAGAGTTTTTCCATTGTCACATGGCTGCAGTTAATTCCATAGATTTTCTCTATATCAAGCTCCATCACGTCATTCCAGTCCAGAAAATTATCCAAGCCATTGATAACTTTATCTCTAATATCATCATTAATTTCTTCAGAGATAACGTTAAATTCCAAACAGTAGATTTTATTTCTAATATCCATAAACTCCAGATCTTTTTCCAATTCCACATTTATTCCAATCTCCAGGGCTTGTATCTTCCCTTTATTTTTTCTTTTCTCATCTCTGATCTCATTCTCCTCTCTCACAGGATCCCCTATTTCTTTAAGCTCCTGCATCATTTTGCTCAGTTCAATTTTCAGCTCCTTACTGCCCTGTCGCAGGGTTTGTTTCGTTATCTCAATCTCATCCATTATTTTCTGAAACATAATTACTTCCAGATTCTCAGCCACTTTCTTGATTGCCATTTTTAAAACCACGAAAACAAAACAAAACAAAAATAAAGAAGAACCACTTCTTATTTCAGCAACAATTGGGTTAATATTCCAGGCTTGATGACATCACAGTATAAACAGAGCAGCCTGCCTTATCTCTCTATGTTCAAGAATACAAAACAAATTTAGTTCCCAGCATCAAAACAGTTAGTGGCGTCGTGAAGAAGCAGATTCGTCAAAATAAAATAGACCAAAAAGAGAATAGTCCCAGACAATATAATGTTCCAAAGTTCATATTTTTTTTTTCTCCTCGGAATAGAAATCCCTCTTCTGTTTATATCTTTAGAATGCACTTCCAGGACAGCTTTTTGCAATAGAAACAGAGATAAGCTGTTAATTTCGTGAATAACAGAGAAGAGTTACAGCTCACCCAGAAGTTCTTTAAAGCTGATTCATTTGACAAATCTCTTTTTGCTGCAACAATTTAAACCAAGTAAAAAAAAAATAGAAAGAAGGGTGCTTGCCTGTTAGTCCGTTTTCTCTTTGAAGAAAAGATAAACGTATCGCATTAATCAGATAGAGCTTGTTCGGAAGTCCGTCCGGCATTGCTGGCTGGACCTTTTCTCATAAATTAATGAAATCCAGTCCTCCCAACAAAAACAGGCTTTTGAGGTTGATCTCTACGTTTCTCCCTGCCCGGGAGAAATTTCATCAGTCAAAAAAAAATGTTCTGACTGATTTATATCTGAATAAGCTTCTTCTGAGGCGGGAGCCCGTCTCAAAAGCAGGCACAAGCGAAGTCACCCTTCCCAGAAGTCCTGCTTCTTCTTACGTTCTTAACTCCCCTGTGAAGAAAGGTTACAAAGTTTGAGGCTTTTTAGGGGGGGAAAAAAAGCAAGGGGGAGACATGGAATTCTAAATGTAATGGTGGGTGGAGTGAGTTGCCAATGACCTGTCGTAACAATTCATCTCTTCCCCCCTCCAAAAAAAATTCTGTGGATACTCTTGTCTGACTGGCAACTCAAGGAACAGAATGCTGGATTAGATGGGACTTTGGCCTGATTCATTGGGGCTCGTGTTATGTGATTATGACTTCCACCAATAATACATCTACCAGAACTCAATGTAGCATTGCACAGGGGAACGTGGTATTCCCCTGTTGGGAGAGTCAGAGGCCCAGGCTTCTGGAAGTTTGAGAATGTTTGGAAAAAACTAAGATTTTTTCCCCCAAGAAAGCCCCCCCAAAACCACACACCTAAATTAGGTGAGGTATGCGCCCCTCTCCTGCCAGTTCTTCTACCTGCTCCCTGCCCCCTCTGGTGGGGAATGCAGTGACTTCAGGCAGGCTCACAGCTCCCGTAAAGCCTGAATGAGGGAGTAACTAGCTGCAGGGAAGGCTTGCTAGAGCTAGGAGGAGACATTCATGTTAGGAAGCATGGAATTTATAGTTCCCTCTGACTCCAAATCAAATCAGGAGGCAGGGAAAATTTCACATCCCATGATCCCTGGAAAGATATCCCTAGGAATGTCATTTCCCTTAAAGAGAACCAGAAAAAAATCATTCCCCATCTCTACTGAACCCTCCATACAGCTTCACAAAAGTAAGTTTTTTTCTGGGGTGAGGGGGGCAGAAACTGGCAAGGAGGGCTGGCTGGCAATGGGATGAAGTAAAATATATTTCTTTTCCTTCTGCACAAAATTTTGACGTTTGACCAACACGTTGGTTGATTTGATAGGGCCTCTGGGATCAGACAAATTGCTTTGGGGGTAGATCTGGCTCACAAGCCCCCATTTGATCATTCGTGATATAGAGGATCAAGCTACTCAGTAAAAAATAAATAAATGGCAATAGTGAAGACATGCTGAAAATTAATCCATGGATTGGCCCCGAACTTAGCTCATAGCATCCCAGATTTTCTTTCTTCTTGAGTTAAACTAACCCTTTACTTGCTAGTATGAATGGTCAGCCAAAGTAGGAGGTGAAAAGAGCCAAGTTAAAGAAATTCCTTAACAGACACAAAGAGGCTCTGAAAAGTGAAATTACTCAGGTGGGGGAGAGTGAGGGAAGGGAGAGGTTATTGTTTAGATGAATAATTTACCTGTGCAGTGTATGAGGGCATTGCCTTGGGCAGTGGGTGTTCTGTTACTCTTGTGAAGATTGCTGTTTGCTGCAGTTTGATCTTTAGAGTTCACTTTGTTTGGCCTATGTATCTTTTTTTTAATGCTTAATAATCTGGCCTTCTAGTTTCCCTGAAAGCAACTCAAGTGTTTCCTTAAAACATCCTTTATGATTCCCTGTTGTCCGTGATTTGAATGGTGGGTTTATCACTCTCCTTGACTGCCCCTTATGCCTGAAGCCCCTGCCCTTCTCCTCAATATTTCTGTAGCATCAGTTTTCTCTCTCTCAATTCAGATTTACCTTTCATTTAAAGTAGAAATTAAAGCTGAACCAGAAGTGCTCAGAAAACTTTTCTTCTCCCCCAGAGAAAATTACTGACATTTGTCTTTGATCACATTCACACCATATGATTATTCCACTATTATTCCACTTTAAACAGTCATGGCTTCCCAAAGAATCCCTGCAGTGTGTTAAGGGTGCTGAGCAGCAGGGTGGTGTCAAAGTCAGAAGTGCAAGGTCCCTTCATAATAGTCACATCCACACCCCTTCTAAGAGTATACAACCTTCTAAGATTATAGAATAATCTGGCCAGGCTTGAATACCGCTTTCTGCTTCTCTATCACTATTTGACTGCCCTTTCTCACTGTCAGATATACTGCTTGAATTACTGAATCTACATGTTTGTCTTCTGCTGCTACCAAACTACCTGATGAAGTAGATGGAATGCTATCATCAGGATTCACTGTCTCTTCTTCTAGAGTTACAGAATTCTCATTCTCCACAACTTGTCCTGGCTCTTTGAAGTAGGAACTAATAAAGCCTTGCATGCAGTTGACACCCATTGGGCTTCTTCTCAGTGGTTAACACACCCCCCTTTCATAGGACTCTGGAGACATAGGGATGCTGCTGGGACCTGGGACCCAAAAAAGTAAGGGGTCTAAGAGCCCCTGGGACTCTGGACAACTACACCCTTGGTGCTGTCCACTATTCCCTCATACAGCTACAGTTCCCAGAGTTCTCTTAAACTATTCAGGAAACTATAGCTCTATGACAGAGCTTGGAAAAGTTACTTTTTTGAACTACAACTCCCATCAGCCCCAGCCAGCATGGCCACTGGATTGGGCTGGTGGGAGTTGTAGTTCAAAAAAGTAACTTTTCCAAGCTCTGCTCTATGAGGAGGAGCCTCCTAACAGCTCTCATCATCCTTCACAAACTACATTTCTCGGGATTCTTTAGGAGAAGCAATTACTGTTTAAAGTGGAATAATTGTGGAATAAATGTACGGTTTGAACGTGGCCCTTTTCTCACTCTGTAAAAAAAGAAGAAGGCTACTTAGCAGATTTTTTAAAAAATATTCTCCATCATTTTGTTTTAATGACAGCTGCCATTCTTTGCTCCCTCCCCCCAATACCTTGGAGAGACCCTACACTTCTACAGTATTGTGCAGGCTGCCAACATAGGGCAGTATTCAGTGTTCCTGTTCCACTAGCAGAAGAGACTTTCTCCTCCTCTTCTTTCCCCTGCAGCCTCCCCATCCTCAAAATCAGCTCTGAAGGGTTGAGGGACCCTCTGGACTTGATTTTGGGGGCATGCAGGGAGGAAAAGGGGAAGGGAACATCCTGTTCCACTTGTGGAGCATTTGATACAACCCATAGTTGCTACCACTTACAGCAGCACCAAACACAAGCAAATGAAAAGCCTCAAGAGAAAAAAGAAAAGTTGTGCTATTGCTACTGATAATACTGAGCCCTAACGCCAAGAAGCTGCTGGAGAATTTCTTCTCCTCCTGAATACAATTTGATGAAATAGTTCCCCTAATTTCTCTGTCTGCAAATAGTTGGAAAATGTCAAGAGGCCATTTGTGCACAGCTTGAGCAGAGATGGGGCTGAAGTATCAATTGGAAGAAAAATTAGTCCAAAATGGGGGAGGGCTAATTTAGTGTGAAATGACTTCCAGCCCCCACTTCTTCCTTTTATTACCTTTCTATTGTGGCTATTTGCTGCCAGAATAAAATATGTCCCTGTGGGGAGGAAGAGGTATGTGGACTGCCTAGATAGGAAGATAAGCATAGATGGGGAATTCTTCTCCAGCTCAGATTAAAATCTGAGTCAGAGAAGAATGTGAGGGTATAATGTTGTCCTTGTGTTTGTTGTAAGCATTGGAATCCCAGAGATTCATATTACCAAACCTTGATATACAAGTAGATTACAAGAGCAAACAGAAAACTGCTACCTTTAATTTTGCTGCCACTCATGTCTACTCTATTCTTAGGTCTGCCTCCTATGCCCATTTGAGGACTTGTTGTTGTTATGTGCCTTCAAGTCGATTACGACTTATGGCGACCCTATGAATCAATGACCTCCAATAGCATCTGTCATGAACCACCCTGTTCAGATCTTGTAAGTTCAGGTCTGTGGCTTCCTTTATGGAATCAATCCATCTCTTGTTTGGTCTTCCTCTTTTTCTGCTCCCTTCTGTTTTTCCCAGCATTACTGTCTTTTCTAGTGAATCATGTCTTCTCATGATGTGTCCAAAGTGTGATAACCTCAGTTTCATCATTTTAGCTTCTAGTGATAGTTCTGGTTTAATTTGTTCTAACACCCAATTATTTGTCTTTTTCGCAGTCCATGGTATGCACAAAGCTCTCCTCCAACACCACATTTCAAATGAGTTGATCTTTCTCTTATTTGCTTTTTTAACTGTCCAACTTTCACATCCATATATAGAGGTTGGGAATACCATGGTCTGAATGATCCTGACTTTAGTGTTCAGTGATACATCTTTGCATTTGGGGACCTTTTCTAGTTCTCTCATAGCTGCCCTCCCCAGTCCTAGCCTTCTTCTGATTTCTTGACTATTGTCTCCATTTTGGTTAATGACTGTGCTGAGGTACTGATAACCCTCGACAAGTTCAATGTCCTCATTGTCAACTTTAAAGTTACATAAATCTTCTGTTGCCATTACTTTGGTCTTTTTGATGTTCAGTTGTAGTCCTGCTTTTGTGCTTTCCTCTTTAATTTTCATCAGCATTTGTTTCAAATCATTACAGGTTTCTGTAGTATGGTATCGTCTGCACATCTTAAATTATTGATATTTCTCCCTCTAATTTTCACACCTCCTTCACCTTGGTCCAATCCTGCTTTCCATATGATATGTTCTGCATAGAGGTTAAACAAATAGGGTGATAAAATACACCCCTGTCTCACACCATTTCCGAATGGGAACCAATCAGTTTCTCCATATTCTGTCCTTACATTAGCCTCTCGTCCAGTGTATAGGTTGCACATCAGGACAATCAGCTGCAGTGGCACCCTCATTTCTTTTAAAGCATTCCATAGTTTTTCATGATCTACACAATCACAGGCTTTGCTGTAATCTATAAAGCACAGGGTGATTTTCTTCTGAAATTCCTTGCTCCGTTCTATTATCCAACGTATGTTTGCAATATGATCTCTGGTGCCTCTTCCCTCTCTAAATCCAGCTTGGACATCTGGCATTTCTTGCTCCATATATGGTAAGAGCCTTTGTTGTAGAATCTTGAGCATTACTTTACTTGCATGGGATATTAAGGCAATACTTCGATAATTACTGCATTCCCTCAGATCCCCTTCCTTTGGAATTGGGATGTATACTGAACGCTTTCAGTCTGTGGGCCATTGTTTAGTTTTCCATATTTCTTGACAATTTTTTGTCAAAATTTGGAGATTCAGTCTCAGTAGCTTGTAGCAACTGCATTGGTATTCCATCTGTTCCTGGTGATTTGTTTCTTCCAAGAATTTTAAGAGCAGCTTTCACCTCACATTCTAAAATTTCTGGTTCTCCATCATACGGTTCCTTCATGAATAAATCTGTCATCCTGGCATCTCTTTTATAGAGTTCTCCAGTGTATTGCTTCCATCTTCCTTTTATTTTATCTCGGTCAGTCAGTGTGTTCCCCTGTTGATTATTCAACATCCCTACTCTTGGTTTAAATTTCCCTTTCATTTCTCTAATCTTTTGGGATAGGGCTCTTGTTCTTCCCTTTTTGTTGTCCCCTTCTATCTCTATACAGATATTGTAATAGTTCTCTTTGTCCCTATGTACTAGTCGTTGTATTGTTGCATTTAGGGTTCTGACTGTGTTTCTATCTCCTTTTGCTTTTGCTTTCCTTCTCTCTTTAACCATTTCAGTCATCCATTGAGGTCTTTCTCTCTTGTTAACTAGAGGTATTGTCTTTTTGCATTCTTCCCTGATAATGTCTCTGACTTCACTCCATAGTTCTTCTGGTTCTCTGTCAACTAAGTTTAAAACCTCAAATCTATTCCTTATTTGATCTTTATATTCTTCTGGGATGTTATTTAAATTGTATTTTGGCATTATGATTGCTTCTTCTTTAGCTTTACTCTGATTTTCGATATGACCAGTTCATGATCTGTACCGCAGTCTGCTCCTGGCCCTGTTTTCACAGAAAGTATGGAACTTCTCCATCTTCTTCTACCAATTATATAATCAATTTGATTCCTATATTGACCATTTGCTGATGTCCACGTGTGCAGTCATCTTTTCGGTTGCTCAAAAAATGTGTTCGCAAGAAACAAATTATTGGCTTCACAGAATTCAGTAAGTCTTTCTCCTGCTTCATTTCTGTCTCCTAGCATCTTTTAAATCAGACACTCCTTAACAGAGACTTTAATCCTCTCTCCGGGTTCTGCATTATTATTATGGGTATGAACAAATTGCCTTTTACTGCTGTTAACACATCTCACCAGGATTATTTAGTCAGTTGCCGCACACCTCTCTATAATGTCAAGAGGGGTGGCTATCCCAGTTTTTCCTATGGAGAAATTAGAGGTAAAGTGCCATCCTTAAGGTCACTCAGTGAGTCAGACAGGGGATGGAATTCCATCTGTGCCTCAAAAGGAAAATATCCCTCTTTTTACACTGTCAAGAGAATAGTAGACAATTAGCTTCTCTCATCATCCAGTTATGCTTTTATCCTTCGATCAATTTTTTTAAAAAAAATAATTCCCCCCTCCTAACTCATATAATAAGCTAAGTGAAAAGGGACCCTGAATTCCAGCCACAGAGTGCAAAGGAATGGCTTTAGAAGATTGTGCCACTATGCCAGAATTCAGCGTGCTTTCTAAAGATATCTTTAAATGATCCCAGTTCCAGATATAGTCCATACTTTGCTTCCTGGATTCTAATCAGCCTCAAATCATATGTCATTCTATATTCATAAAAGTATGTCTCATCATGTTCATGCACCAAAAGAAAGAAAAGTAGGTTTAGCAGAAATACTAACCTCAGGTAGGTGAGTCATGCGGCCATGCAGTACATTTTTATAGGCATAAAAGGCATATTCCCTAGGAATATCTGTCTATACATATAATAAAAAGGTAAGCATCATGCTGTGCAGGTCACAGACAGATGACACTGTGAATTGCAGCATGAATGCTTCCACACACACCCATCTGCACACCGCCAGCTGTCACTGCCTGCCGTGGCAAGCAGGCATGGCAATAGTGGCAGCCTTGGTGAGTGAGCTGGTGGTTTAGGTGCAGCGATGGCAGCCTGGGTAGGTGGAGGTTCACATCAGGCCAGTGGGTGGCCTAGGCGGCAGCAGCAGCCTACTCAAGTGGGCGGGAGGCTAGTGTGCACCCTAAGCGCACTGCACGGTGACAGTGATAGCAGAGGAACAAGCGAGGCAAGCCTGTTGACGAGGGGAATGGGGTTGCCTGAGGGGGTGGGGATTGTTGAGGGGGTGTTGAGGACCCCCAGGGGAAATCCAGGGGATTTCAATATGCACACTGAGGCCACCAGAACTGCAGCGGATCATGAGAATATAACAACGTAAGAAGAGTCCTGCTGGATCAGACCAAGGATCTATGTCGTCCAGCATCGTACTGTCACAGTGGGCAACCAGATGCTTATGGGGAGCCCACAAGCAGGTCCTGCTACAGCACTCTCCCCACTTCTGATTCCCAGCAACTAGTATTCAGAGGCATACTGCCTCCAACGCTGGAGGCAGAAAACAGCCGCAATGACTAATAGCAGTCGGAAGCCTAATCTTCCATGAGTTTGTCTAATAGTCTTTTAACTCCATCCATCTTGTGGAAGTGAATTCCACAGTTTAACTATGTGCTGAGTGAGGAAATACTTTCTTTTATCTGTCCTGAATCTTTTTAACATTCAGTTTCATTGGATGGACCCTGGTTCTAGCATTATGAGAAATGAAGAAACACTTCTCTCTATTCACCTTCTCCACATCTTGCATAATAAGAACTTTAGAAGAGCCCGCGGGATCAGGCCAGTGGCTCATCTAGTCTAGCATCCTGTTCTCACATTGGCCAACCAGATGCCTATGGGAAGCCTGCAAACAGGACCTAAGCATAAGAGCATGCTCCCCTCCTGCGGTTTCTGGCAACTGGTATTCGGAAGGACACTGCCTCTGATTATGGAGGAAGAGCATAGCCATCATGGCTAGTAATCACTAATAGCCTTGTCCTCCATGCATTTGTCTAATCCTCTTCTAAAGCCATCACTGTCATCTTGTAAGAGTGAATCCCATAGTTTGCTTGCTGATACACCTCTATCATGCCCCTTTTCTCTAAACCAAATAGCCATAAATGTTGTAATCACTGTTCTAAGGAAGTTGCTCCGGCCACTTGATCATTTTGTTCACCCTTTCCCAAAACGTTTCCAGCTCTACAATATCCTTTTTGAGGTGACGCAACCAGAACTATATACAGTGTCACAAGTGTGGTCTCACCATCGATTCATATAACAGCATTGTGATACTGACAGTTTTATTTTCATTCTCTTTCCTAATGGCCCCTACCATGGAATTTACCTTTTTGGCAGCTGCCACACACTGAATCAACATCTTCATCAAGTTATCCATTATGACCTCAAAGTCTTGTTCCTAGTCAGCCTCCAGTAGTTGAGTCCCCTTTAGCATTATATGAAATGAGAATGTTTTGTCTTAATGTGCATCACTTTACACTTGCTTACATTGAGTTGCATTTGCTATCTGAGGCCCAGTAGCCCAGTTTGAAGAGCCCCCAAAAGCATGGCCAATGGCCAAGGATAATGGCCAAAGATAATGGGAGACGTAGATCAGCAACATCTGGAGGGCCACAAATTCCCCACACCTGCTATAATGCCATGCCACATGGGTAACATACATTGTTTTTGTCTTACGGGTGGGAGTGGCTTGGGGGACAGAGGCTAGTTAGGCTCACATTGTGATCCTCTAAACACAACCTGCTTGATACATATGGGCATGCTTTATCTCCCTATTAGTTTTAGAAACTTGATGACAATGCCCTTTTGGAATCAAAACAAACATGGAGAATAATTTGGACACTTTTAAGTCCACTGTTATCAAGGGGACAATTAAATGAGTGCTTAACTCTATCACTGAACTCAGTGGGACTTATAAGCTCTTAGGCTGCTGATCCTATACCCACGTACATCAATGCAACTTACTTCTGAGCAGGCATGTATAAGATTGCACTTTTATTAAAGTATGTGCCGTGCTAACTCTAAATATTGAGACACTGTGGGGATTTTTCACCTTACCTTAAGGCTGTGTCCACTCCCCTCCTTTTCTGGAGCCTGTACTACTTTCCATCCATCCTTCGCATTAGATTCTTCACGTCCACTTCCATTGTTCTTGATGTCTTTGTAAGAGAGTCCACTGTTCTTTCTTCAAGAAACTAAACTCTCTATGCTGCTTGCATTCCTAAGTCCTGTGATGAAGATGGATTTATCCAATAGATGTGTGGGCCCTTGGAATGTTAGAACGTAGGAAGATCTCTCTTACACTAAATCAGACAGTTAGTGGAGAATAGCGGCTCTTATGTCAGTGATGCAGTGAATCCACTCTGGTTTTTGGTTTGAAAACACCTTGGACAGCTCCATGAAAGTTTGGACTGAAACCAGGAGCGGATTCACTGCCCCACTGACATCGGGACCACTAGTCTCCACTGTAGCTCAGTATTGTCAACACTGACTGACATCAGCTTTCTGGGGTTTCAGGCAGGTTTATCGCCCAGCCCTACCTGGAGATGCAGGGGATTGAACCTGGAACCTTCTGCATTCTATAGCTCTGCCACTGAGCTATGACCCTTCACTGTATGTACCCTATACATAGATGAGAAAGCCAAGTTATGATTAAATAAATGGCACAGAGACTAGGGCTTTTGTCAATAAATTATTGATAATACAGAGGGTGCCCCTCTCCAATTTTCCTTTATGCTCTGATTACTTTTGTTGGATGCTATTCAATGGTAGTCCTATTCAGTGTAGACCCATTGAGGTTAATAGACATATCTTAAATTAATTCATTTCAGTGGGTTTCCTCTGCGTAGAACTTAGTTGAATTCAACCTGATGTGCCCTGACCCCCCTCCCAAATAAAAAAGGGGGATGGAATGGGAAATATGGTTTTAATTTCTTTCTTTCTTTCTTTCTTTCTTTCTTTCTTTCTTTCTTTCTTTCTTTCTTTCTTTCTTTCTTTCTTTCTTTCTTTCTTTCTTTCTTCTGTTACATAAGAGGAAGTGTAACCATCAGAAATTAGGTAAGCATAGAGATTGCATTTGCAGATAATTAGAATTTAAGGAGCTACTTCCAACATGATCCTTGTACTTAGTCTCTGTGCTGTGTGCATAGACATTTCTACACATGATCCAGGCAGTTTTGATTTACATATAAATAGTCAGCAGTGTAATGCACATTTGCTTTTTTTTCCAGCCAGAAATTATTAGAAGTGCAAGAGGAAAGTGAATTGATATGACATATTTTGATCTGGCTGCAAGTTATTGCTCTCTGGACTCTGCTGCAACAATTGAACATGTATGGCTTGACAGCTAATCTGATTGCTAAGTATCTAAAACATTCTGTTTTTAGACATGGGAAAATTCTAATTCTCTCAGGTGCAAACCACCAAGTATTGCTGTAGAAATGGCAGTAGAGCAGAGTAGAGATGGCATTATGTGTCAGTTTTGGGTCTCTCAGTTTTTCATTATTCTAATTTTAAATTCAGTTCTCCATATTTATGCAGCAATTTGCAAACTTTTTTTTAAAAAAAATCCCCATGAAAATTCTTCATCATTTTAGTATGAATTTCTACTAATCAATACATTTTTGTATGCAATTTTGACTAATGTACACATTTTCTGCAAGCATGTTATCCTAATTTAATGCATATTTGTATGCTATTTTCACCAATATATGAATTTTTATACACGTTTTCCTCAAATATATGCACTTTTTAAATAAACACTGATTGGTTGGAGAACTGCATCACAGCATTTGGATAAGTTAGAATTTTGAAGGTCGGCTGTGTTCCAGTTCTCTTATCATGTCAGAACGTGTGAATTTGATAAATTTGGCTTTAAATGCAAACTGAATCAAATTTCTCGTCCATCCCTACTACTGAGTCTCCATTCATTTCACAGATACCTGCTTACCACGTGATTTCTTATCACATCATGACTTAATGCAATAGCCACATCCATGCATTATTTTCACATAGGGCACTCATGGGCTGAAGCAGATGTGAGGCCATGCTTCTGATTCATATTCAGAATTCTGATTCACTCCATATGTTACATCCCCAGGCTAGGCCCATCTTCAACATCCATGTATTGAACATGGATGTCTGAAAAGCAACCCCTACATGTGAGCAAGTACTTGCATGTAGCATATTGACACAATTAGGACATGGTATTTGCAGATTCCTCAGTTATGTGGAGTCCCAGTGCAACTGCACAAGGATGTCAGTGCTGGGTCTGTAATGGTTGCTGAGGTAAAGATAGCCTAGCTACTGTGATCCATGCATTGGTAACCTCCAGCTTGCATCACTATAGTATACTTTTACATGGGGTACCCTTACAGTTAGTTTGGATGCTGCAGCTAGTGCAGAATGTGTTAGCTACTAGGTAACTGCAATTTGCTTGGGAGGTTCTGTTGTCTGTACTATGTTGCACAGATATTCATCTGGCCCTGGTGCAGAGGCAGGCCTTCCTAGGAGTGGCAACTATCCTGTGGAATGATCTTCTGGCAGAGATCAGATGGGTGCTGATGTTGGATGTTGAAAATGCACTTGTTTACTCCAGCATTTTCCTAACCATTTTTGTTCTGATATTGAATTTGTGCTTTTCTTGATGATTTAAATGTGGTTTTTAAACAATTGGATTCAAGGGCCAGCTAAAGATCAAACCATTTGATCTTTCAACAAGCCTTTTAAGTTGAGACCTATCCCAGTCTGCGTCTGTGTTAGAATTGCTTGTTAATATCCTTTTTTAAATGATGTTTTTAACCTTTTTTAAAAAAGATGTTTTTAAAGCTTTTTTTAAAGATGTTTTTAACATTGTTTTGTTTTAATGTATTTTAAAGTCTGTTTTTATGATATTTTCAAGTGTTTTTAGTGCTTCTGTTTGCCACCCTGGGCTCCTGCTGGGAAGAAGGGCGGGATATAAATCAAATAAATAAATCAAATAAATAAATAATTCACCAAAGGAGTAAAACATGGTACATAAATTTTCCAAGCACACACACACATGTGTGTATCTCTCCTAAGCAAGCTAGTTCTTTCTGTTTGGGAGCTCAAAGAGTACATTTTTGTTGTGGGCATAAGACCTAGTGAATGTCAGCATGAGCCACAGAGAAAAAGAGGGAAAACTCTCAAAGTGCCTAGCATATTGCGGAATTGTTCATTTTTAATAGATTAATGTATAAATGTATTATTATTTATAATATGTTTGATAATTAATTTTAATGCTGTTTATATACATGCTTTTACAGATAGCCCTTGATAAAGGGTCTTTGTTTCCCAAAACGTGTTGAACAGCAATAATACTACTTTTGTTTTCATTTTTGGCTGTTCACTGGCTAGGCACTTGGAGGGTTTTCCCTCTTTTCATCTGTGGTACATTAGGGGTGTCTCCCTCCTTGCTTTAATATCACCATAAGACCTTCAAGAATAGCTACTCTCACTCATGTTCTCTTTCTGAAGATTCTCTTCCACTCCTACTTTGCTCAAATTTACCAGCTCTGGTATGTCAAATAGCTTTAGGGCCTCATTCAGAGCTTGGAAGATTACTTTTAAAAAGTAATAAATTACAGTTACAATTACTTGGCCAAAAAAGTAGTAATTACTGTTACAATTACAATTGCTCTGAAAGTAACTGATTACTTTACTTTTTCTCAAAAGTAATCACTACAATTATATTTCAGTTACTTTTAAAAAAAAAACTCCTACAAGGTGCTGGCCTTGGCTGCTGCACATCTAAGAAGCCTAAAACAATATTAAAAATAAACACACACACACAGGGGGTAGTAGAATAAAAAAAAATATCCATAAGATTAACATAATGGCATAACAGAATCTCACATCCCCCCAAGCAATGAAGATACTCCAACTCTTGAAATCAAATTTTACACTTGAAATGCTTTTATAATATGTTTCTGTTATGTCTCAAAAGAACAAGATGCTCAAAGAGCATGTCAGACAAGGAATGTCTTTTTACAGTCATTACGTTGCCACCAGTACTGAACAGGTGTTCTACTGCGGCGCTTGAAGGCATGCCTGTGTTGTGCTGCAAAAAACACCGCAGCACACGTGGAAAGCCATGGAGTGATGACACTTCCCTGCTGGGAGACCTCAGGTACCTCACCAGTTCCTCCTCAGCAGTGTCCACTGCTGACTTCTTGCCCTGGGGCAGAAAGTTAAAGAAGTCATCTTCTAAGTCATCTCCTTCCTGGTCTTTATCTGAAGACTGATCACTGTCCTCATTAAGTACACCCATCTTTATTTCAGCTTTCAACAAGGCTTCCATTGTGTATCTAAGAAAGAGAGAGGATATGTTAACACATATATGTTAGGAAACCATCATCTGCTCTTCATTTCCTGATGCTTGTCATGTCCCCTGGTTCAGGGTCCAGCCTGAGCCTGTGGATGATGACATGGAAGGTAGGAAGGTGACCAAGTCACCACACTCATGGGGCAGCACAGCAGACCCTTAAGGATTACCTGCAGCAACCCAAGGTTGTGATGAGGAGCCCCAGGAAGAAAAGGCCCAGCCCCTGCCTACCACCTTAAGCCTTCTGATGCCTCCCTTGAGACAGCATTTCCCTTGGAGTAATCCACCCAAAGGGCTTCCCTAATGTTCTTACTTGTTGGTATGGGTGTTGGCCTGACACGATTCCAGCCAATCTAGTTTGAAGCGAGGGTGTAGGCAGGCTGCCAGAAGAAGCCTCTTGTCCTCCCAGATAGCTGCAAACCGCTTTCTTAGGGCTTCGCGCACACGTCTCAGCAGCTGAAAACAGTATGTGTACCTCTCAGGTTTGTTTTCCAGTCCTTCTAACTTGCGGTCCAGATTGCAGAGCGTTGGTAGCAAATACCCCATGAACATGCCATTCTCCTGTTGCAGGATATCTAGGGACTGGGCTAGTGGCTCCATAATCTCTGTGTATTCCTGTACCACTTCAATCTCAGCAGCTGTGATCCTGGACAAGGAGCAGCAGTCCATTATGGCATGCATTTTTAGTGGCACAGTTGACAGGAGCTCATGTAGTTGCTTCAACGCATCAAAGGTGGAATTCCACCTGGTCTTATTCGGTACCTTCAGATACACACCACATTGCGCATGGATATACTCAGCAATCTGGGCTGACTGGTTCTGCTTGGACCACAACTTGCTGCACTTTCCCATCAAGGAACGAAACTGTTTCTTGAAAGGACCAAGAAGACTACTTTTGGAGGAGTCAGAAAGCATGGCCTCTATGTCTTGTGTTGCCACAAGGTTGAGGGTGTGGCTAGCACATCTCTGGTGTGGTGGTAAAACAAAATCCTCTCCTGAGTCTGCAGCTTCTTCCTCTGCCTCAGCTCCTGTGTCCAGGATCTCACAGATAGGCACAAACTCCACCTCAGCCTCCTCCTCCTCCTGGTTATCACCATCATCGTTACTGGTGCCTGCAGCTTCCACTGGTTCTTTGGCCATGAAAACTCTGAACGCTTTCACAAAGTTGGAGCCATTGTCTATAGTAGTGCACATAACTTTGTTGTGGATCCTGTACTGCACATGTACATCATGCAGTGCTTTTGAAAGGACATCGTATGTATGGCGCCCCTTCAGACGCTTACAAGCCAAAGCCCCGACCTCACGTTTCAGGGTAGTTGGGTTGATCCAGTGGGCTGTTACCCCAAAGTAACTCTTCTTGCCATTGGTCCAACAATCTGCAGTGGTTGCTATATATGCCACAGCACCCATTCGGTTTGCAAGAGTTTCTCTCATGTGGCATGCTCTCTTCTCAATTCTGTCTCTCAGAGTCTTGGCACATATGATGGTGAGATCTTTGGGGAGTCCAATGCGAACCAGATTAATGAATGATGGTTTGTCCACAGTCTGAAGTGGTAATGTCTCCTCTACAATGAAATCAATGATTCTCCTGTCGAGATTGCTCTGGGTGACAGGCTCCCTGCCAGATCCCCACCTCTCAAGGGTTGTCTGCTGCTGCTTCAGCATTTTGGGAGGAGGGGTGTCATGCATTGGTTCAGGAAGGCCACGTCTCCTTGCCTTTATTGCTTCTTCAATTGCTCTCAGCTTCTCAGGGTGTGCCCTCTGAGGAAGAAGAACAAAGCGAAAAAAAATGGAAGAGGAACTTCACAATTTAAACATAAATAGACAATGGACACTCTTCGAGGACCAGCATGACAAAGGCTTACCTCAAAATGTTTCTTCACATTGGATGAGGAGGAAACAGCTGATCTCAGATTTTTGATCCTTGGAAGGCAGTAATTGCATCATACAACAACATTTTTCCCACTCTGGCTCACAAATGTACAAGCTTTCTCAAAGCCAAACCATGGTACTTGCTGTTCTGCAGATGTGGCTGTGGGCAACTGGCACTGCTTCATGCCCTCCTCTTCCTCATGCACAGGGCCTCCTTTCTGAACCTCACTTTCTAGTTTTGCCTCCTCAGGATCAACAAGCTGTGACTCAAGTGGCCGCACTAACTGACTGCTGCTCTCAGCAGCAAAACCTGCAACAGGCGTCTCTGTAATAAACAAGAGATAATGCTCCTATATGGGTGAACTTCAGCTGTGATGTGACCCCATCTCTTCCCCATGCTGCAAGATCCCCCAGTCAGAGTGGAAGTAAGCAGGTCGATAGCACAATTAAAAGAGATCCTATTTGCATCATTTTTGCTTACTGAATAACCCTGCCTGGGCCAGTCTAACCTACTATCTCACAGGGTTGTTGTGAGAACAAAATGAGACTAGGGTTCAAATCCCCACATAGCCATGAAGCTCACTGGGTGACCTTGGGCCAGTCACTGCCTCTCAGCCTCATGAAAACCCTATTTATAGGGTCACCATAAGTTGGAATCAACTTGAAGGCGGTACATATATTTTTTATTTTGAATATGATGATTATGATAATAAATATGCAGCATTTCAAATTAATTCTGTATGAGAAGCATTCCATGCCAAGCTTGGAAAACCAAGGATGAGGTATAAAATGTAGACAAAAATACTTTTGACAAAATGCCATTTATCTTTTATATCTATATCTATAATTAGCAATACAGCTGAATGATGTATGTAAAGTATTTTTTCTTTCCCTTTTCTTTTTTATTAATATTTTAGTACTACTGCTAAAGTTCTGATGAAAGAATAAAGCATTCATTAGCCAAATTCAAATGATTAGAACACATCACATAAATTCCACTGAAGTTGGAGTTTTTGCCATAGAAAATGAAAAAAACATATAACCTATGATAGCCCAACAGACAATCAGAACTAATATAAAACCCTATTGCTTCTCATTTGCAAATCTTGCAAGATCTAAGGTAACTCTAGATCATGTGAGTTCAGGTGATGCATGTTATGTACATTTGTATAGATATTAGCAGAGATTGTCAACAGTCTATCTCTCTCTGGGACTGAGAATCTCTCTCTTTCTCACAGAACATGAGTTTGAGAGCTGGGGGACTGAGAGGAGGAGCTGCAAGGACCCTACTTCTCACCTCATCTCTGCCAAGAACAAAAAAATCAGCCTTAAGCCATTTATTATACGCCTAATGATTTTTTATTTTTTTTATTATTATTATTATTACTGAGACAGTTTTTGTCCCACATACAATTCAGTCTTGCGATTAAACAGGACAAAAATAGAAATAAAAAGAAAGATGGAGTTCAAATAAATATACAATAAAAAGCTAGCCGGCATTTTAAAAGGCAGGAGTGCTCTGTCTGGATAAATACAGCACACAGGCATGCATGGGAACAAGGGGGAGAGTTCAAAAAGGGGGGAAAGGAAGAGAAGTAGGGCAGAGCTTGGAAAAGTTACTTTTTTGAACTACTGCTCCCATCAGCCTAATCCAGTGGCCATGTTGCCTAGGGCTGATGGGAGTTGTAGTTCAAAAAAGTAACTTTTCCAAGCTCTGAGTAGGCTGAAGTTTTGGAAGTGCCTTGTGATTGATGGAGGGGGCGGCAGAGGCAAGGAGAGGCAGTGGGGGGGGCAGAATGGTGCCACAGGGGGGGCAGGGGGGCAGAACGGTGCCACAGGGGGGCGCACACACGCACACACAAATCATCGTCACTCACCTCCACAGCTCTTCGCCATTCTGCGGCTGCCTTCTCCTCCGTTGTCCTTGCCCTGGCTTTTTCCTCCGGCGTCCATTTTCTCCTCTCAGACGCTAGCAGGCCCTGCCTATTCACGTCTTCCCTCGTGCATCCTAACACAGATCATGAGGGAAGAGAGAGAGTGCGCAGAGGTCCAATCAGTGTGAGGCACGTCTTGTGTTAACCAATCACAGCCAGGAGCTGTCTTCCCCTTGTTCCCGCCCCCAAGTAACGTGCAACCTAACGTGGAAACATTAAAGTTGCAGCTGAAAAGTAGGGAAATTACTAGTCGTTCCATTACTTGCCAAATGTAATGGAATTACCCACTCGTTATTTAAAATTGTAACGAATTACAAGTAACTAGTTAAAAATAACGAGTTACTTCCAAGCTCTGGCCTCATTACCATTTAGACATGACAGTAGACTTTGAATTTTGCTTTATACTGCCTTTTAAAAAAAGATATTACTGTTTTAGTGCTATTTTAGACCACGTCCACACCTTACATTTAAAACATTCTTTTACCACTTCATGGCTTCGCCACAAAGAGTCCTGGTAGCCATAGTTTGTTAAGGATCCTGAGAGTTGTTAGGAGACCCAGGTTCCCTGCACAGAGCTTCAGTCAATCAATCAATGTACCCAAGGATCTCTGAAAATTGTAGCTCTGTGAGGGGAACAGGGGTCTCCTGCCAATCTGCTGCTTTCAGTCTAGATTTATTGTAGATTCTGCCATCTAGACTGGTTATTTTATATGCATTTGAAAACTGTCCCCTTGATTAGATTACACACTTGAAAACCCTCCCCTTGCAATCTTGGTATATGCCCACCTACAACATCATTGGGCAGGTGTGGATACCCCTCCCTCCATTGGTAGGACTGCCTACATCTGTTTACAGACACACTGTGGGGTAATGCAGAATCAATCTGCAATGAACTTGTATTTTCAGAATGAAACCAGTTTGTCCAGAAGCATCTTTCACGAACCAAAAAAATGCAATAGTTCTAGACTGTGTGTGGACTAGGTAGGAAAAACAAAAACTCAGTTTCCATTGATTCTAGAATAAAATGTTGTGTGGACTCAACTTTAGACTGGGTCAAACTGTTGATTTAGCCCAGCCTTTCCCAACTAGTGGGCCACCAGGTGTTGTTGGACCACAACTCCCATCAGCCTCAGCCAGCATTGCCAATGGTCAGAAAAGATGGGAATTGTGGTCCAACAACATCTGGTGGCCCACTAGTTGGGAAAGGCTGATCTAGCCCAATCACCTTTTTCCAACCTGGAGTCCTCCAGATGTTTTGGACTACAACTCTCATCAGCTGCAACCAGCATGGCCATTGGCCAAGGATGATGGCTTCTTTCTTTCTTTATTAGTCATCTTATATCACCAGGGTCTCAAGGTGACTTATACCAGATACAAACAAAAAGGAAAATATAAACAATTAAATTCAAATGTAATAAAAAATGATCATGCACGAATTCCTAACAATTAAAATGATGAGAGTTGTAATCTAAAACACATGGAGGGCACCAGGTTGAGAAAGGCTGATCTATCCACTATGGATCTAGTCCATTTTGGATCAAGTGATTGGCAGTGACTTCCCAGGGTGAGGATCCTTCTGGATATGCTAAGGATTGAACCTGGGACCTTTTCCATGCAAACGGTGTGCTTTACCACTAAACTATAGCCCCCAGCAGCTGGCTAGCAGCTTGAAGAAAGTGTGAGGAAGGAGTTGTGGGAGAGAGGAGTAAAAGTCAGTTGTGACACCAGAAAGAAAGAAAAGCCAGAGATGTGAAAACAAAATGAAAATGTCAAATGGAGAAAATGAGGGCCGCTGGAGTATTTAGATATAAAACATTCATTTGCCCCTAATAGTAACTAGAGTGAAATAAACTGAGCACCGGGTTCTTTATTAAAGTAACATAGTTGTGTATCATCACCATGTCTCCATTAGCAGCATTTAGCAAAAGCAGGAACAGCTGGCACAAGTGAAAGGACTTGGTAGAAGAAAACACTTAGTGCTTTAGTTAAAACACTCCTGAGCTGAAACTGTGTGGTGTAGCACTTAACTCCCATTAACATACTGCTGGGTAAGACAACTGCAGTTTATTCTGCTTGGAGCTTTTTCATCCCTTGCAGTTCTTTCCATTCTTAATTGGATCTTATTGGTCTATTAATTTTAATAGCTGAGGGATGTCTAAAGTCATGAATCTCAACATGTGAGAAGGAATCATGGGTAGAGCCAGAGATTCCACATTTACTTCTCCCTGGAGCACAACTTTTAAAAGAGAGCTAGTTTGGTGTAGTCGTTAGAGTGTCAGACTGGGACTCAGGAGACACTGGCTCATTTCTCTGCTTGGTCATGACAGTCACTGTTTGGGTGAATCACTCTTTCTCATCATAACCTACCTCACAGGGTTGTTGTGAGGATAAAATAGGAGAAAGGGTCATGTATGCCACCCTGAATTCCTTGGCGGAATGCTAGGGTATAGATGTAAATAAACACACAATAAATTAAAGTTGGAGGCAGAAGATCCCCCATCCTCTAAGAGTTGAAGGTGATTTGAAAGATGGATTACACTTCCAAGTGTTTGGACTACAACTCTCACAATTTCTCTATTTGAACAACTGTAGTTTGGACTACAATTCACCTCATTTTAATTTTTAGGAATTAGTGTACAGTCACTCATCCAACTTTCACTTCTGTTAAATAGACTTCAGAGGTCTTTGTTTGGTTTCCAAAACCTGCAGAACTTATTTAACCAGAGAAGGTAACGGGTGTGTAGAGATGGGCGGGCGGGCAGGGAAATGGCTCTTTCTAACCACTGAAAGCTCTTAAAAATGCTTGTTTGGCTCTAGCCTAAGTTAAGAGGCAGAAGACTAAACTGCTTCCTTTCTCCAACTCAGTTTGTAGAACACAGGAAAATCTTTGGTGGCTGAACAGTGACATGTTCATGGCGTCCTGCTAAACTATAGTTTAACGTGGCATGAATCAATCTAGGCGTGCCTCTGTAATGTTAAGCTTCCCTCCCCTCCTCTGATGCGGCTTCAAAGAAGAGGTCAAAAGCTTCCACTTCCATAAACCAAAATGTAGCATTTCATCAAAACATTAAACTGAGATTAATATTATTGATGGTTAACCAGCTTCATAACCCGTGGTTTGGGTTGTTTCAAGCAAGCTGTAGTTAAGATTGAACACAATTTCTCAGTTTGGACAACATGGAAAGCTGTGGTTAAGCAAAAACAAATTCTTCTTCTGATCGGAGGCAGTTGAGCAGTCGATGCCAAGGCTAACTTAGCCCCATTCACATCACATTCAACTATGGTTTAGCAGGACACCCAAACACAATCAATGGGTGACTTTATACAACAATTTACCAAACAGAAATTTACCACAGTGGGCTAGTGATGTAGATGGATTTGTAACTGGGAAAGCTGAATATATGAAGTCCTCAAAACTGAAAAGCCTCATTCCAATTTCAGTTGAGCTCAGTTCACATTTCAAGCCGTATCTATCAAATTTGCACTTTCCAAAACAATATGAGAACCAAAACACAGCCATCCTTCAAAATTCACACTCATTCGAATTTTGTAATGCAGTTTGCCAACCAAACAATGTTTACAAAAATGCATACATTAGCGGAAGTTGTGCATAAAAATGAATACATGAGTGACACTAACACGCAAAATGCATTATATGATGAGAAACGGCTTGCAAAAATGTGTACCTTTGTCAAAACTGCTTACAAGATGTGTTTATTAGGAGAAATTCACACTAAAATGCTGGAGAATTTTCATGAGGATTTTTTTAAAAAATGGTAAATTATTGCAGAAATGTGGAGAACTGGGTTTAAGACTGGAAAAGTGAGAAACTGAGAGAACAAAACTGATAGACCTTTCCATCTCTAGCCCAGACCCTAATGAATTTGGGCTCTACTTCAAAATAGAGTTCAACCTTGCCTCTGCCACTGGCCTGCTCTGTCAGTTCCTCTCCTCTCCATGCAATATATATATATATATATATATATTTAATGACAAATCCCATGCTTCTTGACAGGAAATGATGTTTAAGTTGGATTCCTGCATTGAGCAGGGGGTTGGACTTGATGGCCTTATAGACCCCTTCCAGTTCTACTGTTCTATGATTCTATGTTCCTACGTGCAGGGGAGTCATTCCACAAAAGTGTCTTCTGCATCTAGCAAACCTTCCCCATCACCACTTTGATTTCCCCCTCTTCTCAAAGTATTTTCCCCTTAAAAGGTAGATGGGGACAACTGGGAGGGCTTCATCTCTCTCTCTCTCTCTCTCTGTTCTTAAAGCTTCTTAAAAAAACAGGTCCTGTTTTGTTGAGTATCCTCAAGAGAACCAAATGTTTTTTAATACCCTTGTGAGGAAGTTATTCCTGCCTGATCAGAAATTTAGGGCAGAAAGAGAGTAGCCAAATTCTTGTGACTACTCAGAAGAACACTGTAACTTCTCAGCTTACCAAACTCCATTCAGACATTCAGTTCTGAACATGTGCAGGAACCAACAGGAATGAGTCGAGATACCTTGCTTCCTGCATGATAGTGTATGTATCAATCACCCCCCCACACACACTTTTGTCTGAAGAGGGCCACTTCTATGTGTGGAGAGTTTTCTTCATGTCAGCAAAGGGGTCAGTCTGGCCCTGCTGATTCCCACTGGTCTTTTGATGCATTTGAACACTTATCATAAGACTGAGGAAAAGGCCAGGATTCTAGGACAAGGGTTGCAGCACCTATTATAGTTTAATAAACATGTTTTTCTTTTCTCTTGGATGCCTCAGTATAAGCTACTTTTGTGACTTTATTATTTATTAGCATGGAGACTTCTCGTGTAAAAAAATACACTATATTTCTTCTGTATTCTCCTTGGGCTTTTCTGCTCTTACCGTTTATAGTGGTATAACTGAATTTTTTTCCTAATTTTTTGGCATGCTGCTACATACGCAATTTCACGATTCTGCTAGTATTCCTGAGTAATGTACTCAAAATCCCTGCTATTTCATCTACTGCAAAAAATCCAACTTGTGTGGAAAATCCGAAATGGATCTAAGTATTTTTATTTGTGTAGCATGTGTGAAAGCATCCTCCTGGTTTCTGTGCAGAGGGGTTGGTGGGTGTGGTTTTGGAGTAATCTGTTTCATGTCACTTCCCTCTGACCAGTGCAAGCTATCACTTTGCAAGTTCATTTCACAGGAGAAATATGGCAGATAACAATGGGGGTTCAGGGACAAGCCGTAGTGGCCATGGGGTTTCATAATTCCTCTCGCTTAACTTCTGCTAACCTCCTATTCTCCCTAAAGATTAGAATTCTGGAATATTAGGCATCAAATGCAAAAAATAAAAAAAACCCACTAAATGTGAAAGGACTATCGCTGTGTTCATGCTCATTTACTGGCTTGAGGAACACAAGGATGTGTCACAGGTGTGACTACAGCTATGGAACCTTTCTCAATTCAGGCACAGGCTGCCATCAGTCTGGAAAGGAAAATCTAGCATTCATTCTCTATTAACAGTGACATGTGATCAAAGGTGCAGACAATTGGCTGCAAATTCACTTTTTAAAATGTCAGATCAAACAGCAATTATACCACTCTAAATTATAAGCGCAGAAAGACCCTTCAACTCTCCAGAATATACATTAGCTCTTCTGAAAAAGACAGTAGGTTCTTCTCTATGCATGTCTTAAAGCTAGTGCTTTCCCCAAGAGGGCATTTTATTTTCTTCCCAGAGCTTTTCACTTTCTTCACAATCATGATATAGGAAAAACAGAAAGCTTGTCATCGTGTTGTAGAACAAAACGGTGGGAGAAGAGAGATTTAAGTAATGGATTGTAGTCGCAGACATAAACATGCCATTTATCATTATGATTTTTCATAGTTTGGTAGTAGATTAAAAAGCAGGAAAGGTGGTTTCCTGATTGAAGTTGGGTTGCATCGCTCCTGGGTTTGAGATAACCAATAAATAAAATGTTTTCATCAGCCAGTCTTTTCACCAAGCCTGGAAACCCTGCAAATGAGTGATCTTGATAAATTGGCAGCATTTCCTGAAGCAAAAACGGGTAGCTATGGGCTTCAGTTTCTCTTAATATCAATGTGTTCCAGCTGTGCAATTGTTATTAGAACTCCAAATCTAATTATAATGGCACCTCACAGTGCTCCTCTAACTAAAAAGAGACTGGCATCAAGAACATAAGAAATCATCAGCACAGAAGCAAGTTCAGTAGCCAGCTAACACGAAATATATGAAACCAAATAATTAAAGCACATATCTGTCTTGCAGCTCAACATCTTTATGGGACAGATAGTGCCCAGAAATGAATTAAATACATATTTCCTTAAAGCAGCAATAGATATTTAACCTGTAGGCCAATCTTGCAATAGAATTGTATTGGTGAACAGACTGTGATTTCCCCAGTCAACAAGGGGAGCTTGTCTGGGCTGAAGAGTAACATCTGTAGATGTCCTGCCTGAATTGAAAGTTAATGGAAAGTTTCAGTTCAAAGAGCTTCATGAATCAGCTTACAGATTACACAAAATTCAGCTTCATTAGGAAAAACTAGGGTTGACTACACTGCACTAGGACATTGTTGCAGCAACTAGATACGCCACCTCACCGACCTTAAGTAAGGATGGGCGGGCACCTTACTTGTGTGGACTGAGTGTCACTGCAGAGAGCACACACGCAGACAAGAGCTCCTTTACAGAGGGATGAAAAATGGAAATGGACTGCCTCCAAGTCGATTCTGACTTATGGTGACCCTATGAGTAGGGTTTTCGTAGTAAGCAGTATTCAGAGGTGGTTTACCATTGCCTTCCTCTGTACAGAGGGACAGTGAGAGCCAAATGGCTAACAACACAATTGGGGTGTTTGTTTGTTTTTGCAAACTTCATTCAGGTGGTCTGTGGTGTGTCTGTAAAAAAACAATTAACCACACAACATCTGCTTTTATGCTTTTTCTGAATATTTTAGGTTGGTTTTGCTCTTGTATTTATATCTGTTTTTAATGTTTGTAAATTGCTTTGAGTTCATTTTGGGGGGGGAAGCAAGTAATAAATATAATAATAATAATAAAGTTGATTCCGACTTAAGGCGACCATATGAATATTTATAGTCTTCATGGTAAGCGGTATTCAGAGGTGGTTTAGCATTGCCTTCCTCTGTAATAATAACAATGATCATAATCTATACAGTGCATTGTGATTGATACATCAGGCAGAAAAAATAATCAAGTCAACTGCCAAGACCCTCAGAATTTTCCAAGTGGTCCATGGGGACCCCCCCCGAGAACCACTGTTGTAGGCATTACAGAAACAGCAAACAATGTCATTAAGTGGCATTACTGTGATAGGTTTATCCAAATCTATTCACTGAAATGCAATAAAGTATACTTTTTTTGGTCCTCTTTCTCTTTTTCATCATATTTTTTATTGATTTTATGTTTTTGAAATTGGCTTTTGTTTTGTTTTTATGTTGTCAGCCACCTTGGGCATCAGAGTATAGAAAGATGGGATATAAATTACTATAAATAATTAAAATTAAGGGATTGGATTCATATGTGACCTCTTGATTCCTCCTTCCCTTGCACCCGCCAATATAGACAAATTCATTTAAATTTAGACAAATTCATGGAGGACAGGGCTATCAATGGCTACTAGCCATGATGGCTGTGCTGTGCCACCCTAGTCAGAGGCAGCATGCTTCTGAAAACCAGTTGCCGGAAGCCTCAGGAGGGAAGAGTGTTCTTGCATTCGGGTCCTGCTTGCGGGCTTCCCCCAGGCACCTGGTTGGCCACTGTGAGAACAGGATGCTGGACTAGATGGGCCACTGGCCTGATCCAGCAGGCTCTTCTTATGTTCTTATGTTCTTATATCCTGGAGGATTGGGAGACTCTCCATGCAGCATGGGAGGTTGGGATTGCAGGAGGAGGGGAACTGGAAACAAATGACCTCCCACCAGAGTGTGAGCCTCTGCTGGGTCTGAGGCCCTTCTGTGAATGTAACAACAGTAGTGAAATGTGTCTTTAGGTTAGATGTACAGCAAGGAAAGAGTTAACGTTATCTAGAGAGTATTATCAGAGCTTGGAAAATTACTTTTAAAAAGTAATAGATTACAGTTACAATTACATGGCCCCAAAAAGTAGTAATTACAGTTACAATTGCTCTGAAAGTAACTGATTACTTTTTCTCAAAAGTAATCACTACAATTATATTTCAGTTACTTTTTAAAAAAAACAAACAAACGCCTACAAGGTGCTGGCCTTGTCTGCTGCACGTCTAAGTAGTCTAAAACAACTTTAAAAATAAACACACACATACAGAGGTAGTAGAAGAATTCTTTTTATCCATAAGATAGCAATGGTGGTCTCTCCGCTGGTAAGGGAGGTGGGGAGGGAGGCAGAGGCCACTACTCAGATCTTTGCACGTCAAACCAAGTGCAACTCCCTCACTCAGCAAGCAAGCATAATCTCTCTCACTTAACCACCTCCCGGACCCTGCCCTGCCACAAACTAAGGGACACTCACCCAAGCAAACATTTTCCCCTGAGATGCAAAAAAGTTAAAACAAATGCAGCACAGTATCCAGAGAGGGTGGTGGAGGCCACTTATGTGCCAAGTGCACACACACACACACACATTGTCATCTTTCACCTCCACAGTTCTTTATCTCCATTCTGCTGCTGCCTCCTTCTCCTTTATCCATGTTCCTGCCCTCTGGCTCCTTTTTCCCTCCACTCCATTCTTCACCACCACCATCCATTTTTTTAAACAATTGTTTTCTCCACTCCACCCCGTCCTGCTCTCCACCTCCTCCTTCGTTGCCTCCTACCCACCCACAGAGCATGAGGGAAGAGCAATGCTGCACAGAAACCCAGTTTGAGGCACATGATTTTCATCCACAAATCAGAGGAGCAGAAGATTTCCTCTGCTTCCCCCCCCAGTAATGCCCAAATGTAATGGTGGAAACATTACAATTACTCCACAAAAGTAATAAAATTACTCCTAGTTCTATTACAATCACAATGTAAAGGAATTACCCACTCGTTCCTCAAAAAAGTAATGAATTGCAAGTAATTAGTTACTTGTAACAAATTATTTCCAAACTCTGGGAGTTAGGGGGAGTTAGACTGATTTAGTTACTGGAGTTAGTTAGTCAGTGCTGTACAAGCTCAGATGTTTTACTGTTTAAGAATTATTAAATAAAGCTCTATTTTATCCTTGTTCTCATCCTGATCAATATAACAAGGATTCATTCATTGAATGGAAGGCACCTTTGGATGTAACCTAATCTAAAAAAATCACCTATTGCAGGTGTTTTCTTTCTTTCTTGGCTCTATTCACTGAATTAGATTCATTAATGTTCCAAATTGGGCTTGTTTGCAAGTTTAGTCTGCAATCTAACAGAGAATTTGCAGTGTTCAATCCCATTGATTCCAATAGTGTATAATTTCCCCTAAGGCCATGATGGGTTGTGGTTATAGTGCAGTGGTGTAGTGACAAATTCAAAAGGGCAGGGTCCCCTCATGATAGTCACAGCCATGCCCTATCCTAAGATTATACAGTAATCTGGCCAGGCTTGAATACTGCTTCATGCTTCTCTATCACTGTCACCATTTGACTGTCCACTCTCACTGTCAGAGATATTGCTTGAATTATTGAATTCAGAGTTTATACATTTATCTCCTGCTGCTACCAAACTGTTTGGTGATGTAGATGGGATGCTATCATCAGGATTCACTGCGTCTTCTGCAATTACAGAATTCTCAACCTCCATAACTTGTCTTGGCGTTTTGAAGCTTGCTTTCAATTGAAACTCATTGGGGTCTGCATAACCAACTCAGAAAGCCCTAGAGCAATACAGAAAAACAAACTTTTTTTTTCAATTAATTTTTATTCTAATTTTCAAAACCAAAATAATACAAAAAGAAAACAACACAAATCAATAACTAATACAATACAAAAAAAAACATATATATAAAAATATTGACTTCCGATTTGTCATAGTTCAGCTATAAATCTATAATATATAACAAACCTATCTCTTAATAGATTATAAAATCACCTTCCTCCAGCGGTTATCTTAGTTGGTTTCAAATCTCATTAACATCATATCATTTTAATATTCCACAAAAAGTCAAAGAGAAGTTTCCAATCCTTGAGATATATATCAATCAATTTTTTTTCTAAATAAACGTGCCAATTAATCCAGCTCATCAAATCTACTAAATCCAGTAATTTCAAAACACTATAATTCAACTATAAATCTATAATATGTAACAGACCTATCTCTTAATAGATTATAAAATCACCTTCCTCCAACAGTTATCTTAGTTGGTTTCAAATCTCATTAACATCATATCATTTTAATCTTCCACAAAAAGTCAAAGAGAAGTTTCCAATCCTTGAGATATATGTCAATCAATTTTTTTTTTCTAAATAAACATGCCAATTAATCCAACTCATCAAATCTACTAAGTCCAGTGATTTTAAATCGCTCTTCTGTCATTATCCATATTGGGTCCATCTTCCATCTTCCATCTTTACGCACCCAAAAATCTTGCTGTCATAGTCATATAATAAAAGTCTGATAGGAATTTCTTCCATCACAGATATTTTCCTGCCATCAAATCCAAACGTATCACTGAAGTATTGTTGCAAAGCCGCATCTCTGTTCCTCTTTTCCACGTGATACACTAGTACATCTCTTGAAGGTTTTTCCATTGACACAAGACAGGGATTAATTCTGTTAACTTTCTCCATTTCAAGTTCCATCAGATCCTTCCAGTCCAAGAATTTTTTTGAACCGATAATATCTTTATCTCCAATCTCTTCAATTCCTTCAGGGACAGCGCTGAATTCCAAACTGTAATATTTGTCTCCAGGATCCATCACAGCCAGGAAATCCAAATCTTTTTTCATGTCCATAATTAAGCCAATCTCCATAGTTTGAACCTTGCCTTTAATTTCTCTTTCATCTTTTTTTTGTTTTCCAGATCTATCTTTATTCTCCTTTCTCATAGAATCCTGAGTTTCTTTCAGCTCCTGTCTCATTTCGTAAAATTCAATTCTCCACGCTTGTCTATTATTTCTCAGTTCTTGTTTTATTGAATTAATCCCATTCATTATTTTCTGAAACATGTCTAGAGATAAAGTCCCTTCTTGTACATCCATGGTCTTCTTAATTGTCATTCTTAAAGCCAAAGGAACAAAACTCCTTCAATTTTCAATGTCCCAAACAAAGAGCAGCTTATTTCTTTAACCAGTTACAAAGGAGTTAATTTTTCCAACAAACTAACGTCACACGCTAGACAGCCCTTATCTCTTATCTGCCTGAAAGTGTAAGAACAGCTTTAGTTCACAGCATCGAAATAGCTAGTAGCAGAGAGAATGAGCAGATTCGTCAAAAAAAAAAAGTAGATCAGGAAAAATAGTCCCAACCTTAGATCAAAAAGATTTCTTATCTCCTCCAATCAGAAATCTCTCGCCCGTTGTAATCTTTAGAATGCCATTTTCCATGTCAGCTTTTTGCAATAAAAAAAAAGATAAGCTATTTATATTTTCTTCCCCCCTAGCTCCACGAACAAAAAAAGGAAAGTCTTACCTCACCTAGGTTATCTCAATTGCTGTTACTTTGACAAATCTCTTTAGCTGTATAGATAAGAAAATGATGAATGTAGACAGGAGGATGTTTGCCTGTTAATCCGTATAAAAAAAAACGGGTCACTTATCCAGCTTAGCTAGCATAAAAATCCTCGCTCTGTCTGAGCTGCTGGAAGACAGACAATTCTGACGAATTCCAGACTCCAACAATCAAAACAAAGCTATGTGGGAAATCTCACGTTTCTTCTTTAACCGGAAGAAATTATTCCCAGTCAGAAAAGAGCCTTCTGACTGAATTTAACCTGGATAAGTTTCATCCAAGATGGGAGCCCGTCTCAGAGGCTGCACAGGCGTAGGGATCCTCCTGGGAAGTCCAGAAAAACAATCTTCTAGAAGGTAGGAAGGAAGTTTTTCATCCCCTTCTCCTTTGTTGCCCCCTCCTCCTTTACATATACCTAGAATGCTAGAAAAAGAAGTTTTAGTCCATTCAGGTAGTTCTTCTTCTTCTTCTTCTTCTTCTTCTTCTTCTTCTTCATCATCATCATCATCATCAAATAGTAGACTTGGAAGGGGCCTATAAGGCCATTGAGCCCAACCCCCTGCTCAGTGCAGAAATCCAACTTAAAGCATACCTGACAGATGGCTGTCCAGCTGCCTCTTGAATGCCTCTAGTGTTGGAGAGCCCACCACCTCCCTAGGTCACTGATTCCATTGTTGTACAGTTAGAAAGTTTTTCTTGATTTTCAGTTGAAATCTGGCTTCCTGCAACTTGAGGCCATTATTCTGTGTTCTGCACTCTGGGATAATTGATAGGTGATCCTGGCCCTCCTCTGTGTGACAACCTTTCAAGTATTTGAAGAGTGCTATCATATCTCCCCTCAGCCTTCTCTTCTCAAAGCTAAACATGCCCAGTTCTTTCAGTCTCCCCTCATAGGGCTTTGTTTCCAGTCCCCTGATCATCTTTGTTGCCTTGCTTTGAACCTGTTCCAGTTTGTCTGCATCATTCTTAAAGTATATTATCCAGAAGTGGATGCACTACTCAAGATGAGGCCTAACCAGTGCCAAACAGAGGGGAATGAGTACTTCACACAACTTGGAAACTATACCTCTGTTAATGCAGCCTAAAATAGCATTTGCCTTTTATGCAGCCACATCCCACTATTGGCTCATATTCAGCTTGTGATCAACAACAATTCCAAGATCTTTCTCACATGTGGTATTGCTGAGCCAAGTATTCCCCCATCTTATAACTGTGCATTTGGTTTCTATTTCCTAGGTGTAGAACTTTGCATTTATCCCTATTAAATTTCATTCTTTTATTTTGTATCATCTGCAAATCTGATAAGCAGATCGTCCTCACCCAAGGCATTAATACAAATGTTGAAGGGACTAAGCCCTGTGGTACCCTGCTCATTACCTCCCGCAAATTGGAGAAGGAACCACTGATAAGCACTCTTTGAGTATGATTCTGTAGCCAACTGTGGATCCACTTGATAGTTGTTCCATCCATCCCACATTCAGTTTGCTTCCTAATCAGAATATCATGGGGCACTTTGTCAAAAGCTTTGTTGAAGTCAAGATATATTATGTCAATAACATTCCCACAGTCTACCAGAGAAGTTACCAGTTCAAAAAATGAGATAAGATTAGTCTGGCAGGATTTGTTGACAAATCTATGTTGGCTCCTAGTAATCACTGTATTGTTTTCAATACATGTATTGTATTGTACTGTGCTTACAGACTGACCGCTTTATAATCTTCTGAATAAATATGTAAATATATATTTATATATACATTTATAACATATATATATATATATATATATATATATATATATAATATCATCATCATCATGCTGTAAGGTAAGGAACTTCCTTTGCTGAGTTTCCCTTCTTGGTTGCCATACTAAGACCCAGAGTAACTGCACTTGGGCATAGTTTATGAGTTTTAGGAGGATACTTAAGCATGGAAATTCTTATCTCAGCCTCTGGTTCTGGCTGCACCACACACACATTCTTAGGCATATTCATTTGCATTTCACCTTACCATGCACAACACACACACACACATAATTAAAAGCTGAAACACCATCACATGCACAGACACACACACGTGCTCATACACACACACATTTTCTCACCACCCTGAATGTATTTTTTCTTCTCTTTTCCTCGTTCTCTCTTTCTCATGGCTTTGGACTGGAACAAAATTACATATTGTCCCCCTCCCCCTTTTTTGATTATGGGTTGAGAATGAGATCCTTGCTAATGCCTTCTTCCATAACAACAGTCATCTCTAGGAACCATTCAGCATGAAAGGGGACTGTGTTAGCTACTGAGAAGAGTATTCTCAGTGACTGAATTACCTCCTTTCACTTTGATTGGCTCCAGTTAGCAGGAAAGACAAGAAAGCATGCCAGAAGACTCTTTTCAGTGGCCAGCATACTTCCCTTTCATGCTGTTTGGCTTATAGGATGCTGGAGACACAGAGACCCTGCTGGGATCTGGCTCCCCAAAAAGTAAGGGGTCAAAGATCCCTGAGACCCTAAACGATTACAACCCTGGCCGTCACGGCCATTTCATTATGTTTATTTTACAATGGTCCAATAAATTGGCCAATTCAGCATAAATGCCCCAGTGTAAAACATAAGGAAAGAGGTATTGATTGATTGAAAGCAGCTGATTGCCTGTCAAAAACTGTGCAACAATGTGGCCTAGTCAACCTCCCTTCATCATAATTTGGGTGGCCCAGCTGAGAAGGCCTTCTGTATCATGGCTGCCCAGAGCACTCTAGGCAATGAAGGACCATGACAGGACACTCTACATTGGGGGTTGGAGTTCTCTGGCAGGGTCATATAATTATAAGACTGTGTGTTGCACAGACTAACCTGATTAACAGGAAGCAGAGGTTATACAGGAACAGAGGGATGTTATACAGCCTATGTATAACACTTCCAGGTGTTTTGGATTACAACTCTTATCACTCGCAGCCAACATGGCCAATGGTCAGAGATGATGGGAGTTGTAGCCTACAACATCTGGAAGGCACCACATCAGCGACCCCTTATATAAGAACAGGAAAGGCAGTGGGAAGAAGAGGCAGAGCATGGCAAATTAGCAGTGATTCAGGAAAAAGGGCATCAGTTCAAAGAGCAGACAGTTCAAATCTGCCCATGGCCAGCAACTCTAACATGGGAGTGGTTAACTGTGGCCTGAGTTGTTGGGCTACACCTCCAGTCATTCCTGAGATGGGGCTGATGGGAGTTGGAGCCAACAACATCTGGAGGGCCACAAGTTCCCCATCTGTGTTCTAACATCTCCACTGAAATGAAATTGAGCTTGAAATGTAGTGGAACTTTTGCAAACATCTCATTCATTTTGTGGGAGTATGGCCACAAAATATTTTATGCAGGAAATGAGAAAGTAAGAAAAAATGGAGTTGCTTTAATAGTGAGGAGCAATGTAGCAAAAGCAATTAGCAGCTACAACGCAAGGTCTGAGCAAGTGATATCAATGAGATTAAATGGGAAACCTATCAACATAACCAAATCTATGCTCCAACAGCAAATGCAGAAGAAGAGGAATTGGAGAGATTTTATGCGGAAGTACAGGAAGAAATGGATCACACACCAAAACAAGATGTGCTGATAATCATGGGGGACTGGAAAGTAAAAGTAGGGAACAGGGAAGGACTAGGAATTGTGGGGAAATGAGGCTTAGGAGATAGAAATGAAGCAGGAGAAAGACTTACTGAATTCTGTGAAGCCAATTATTTGTTTCTTGCCAACACATTTTTTGAGTAACTGAAAAGACGACTGTACACATGGACATCACCAAGTGGTCAATTTGGAATCAAATTGATTATATAATTGGTAGCAGAAGATGGAGAAGTTCCATTCTTTCTGCGAAAACAAGACCAGGAGTAGACTGCGGTACAGATCATGAACTGGTCATATCGAAAATCAAAGTAAAGCTAAAGAAGAAGAACAAAGCAATCATAATGCCAAAATACAATTTAAATTATTATATTATATTATATTATAATATATTATATTATATTATATTATAAATATATATTATATTATTATATTATATTATTATAAATAACATCCCAGAAGAATATAAAGATCAAATAAGGATCAGGTTTGAGGCTTTAAACTTAGTTGACAGAGAACCAGAAGAACTATGGAGTGAAGTCAGAGACATCAGGGAAAAATGCAAAGAAGATAATACCTCTAGTTAAAAAGAAAGACCTCAATGGATGACTGAAGAAACCCTTAAAAAGGTTAAAGAGAGAAGGAAAGGAAAAGGAAAAGGAGATAGAAACACGGTCAGAACCCTAAATGCAACAATATGACGACTAGTATGTAGAGACAAAGAGAACTATTACAACAGTTATTGTACAGAAATAGAAGAGGACAACAAAAGGGAAGAACAAGAGCCCTATTCCAAAAGATTAGGGAAATGAAAGGGAAATTTAAACCAAGAGTAGGGATGTTGAATAATCAACAGGGGAACACACTGACTGACTGAGATGAAATAAAAGGAAGATGGAAGCAATACACTGAAGAACTCTATAAAAGAGATACCAAGATGACAGATTCATTCATGGAAGAACCTTATGATGAAGAAGCAGAAATTTTAGAATGTGAGGTGAAAGCTGCTCTTAAAATACTTGGAAGAAACAAATCACCAGGAACATATGGCATACCAATAGAGTTGCTACAAGCTACTGAGACTGAATCTGTCCAAATTTTGACAAAAATCTGTCAAGAAATATGGAAAAATAAGCAGTGGCCCACAAACTGGAAACGTCCAATATACATCCCAATTCCAAAGGAAGGGGATCTGAGGGAATGCAGTAATTATCGAACTATTGCCTTAATATCCCATGCAAGTAAAGTAATGCTCAAGATGCTACAACAAAGGCTCTTACCATATATGGAATGAGAAATGCCAGACGTCGAAGCTAGATTTGGAAATGGAAAAGGCACCAGAGATCATATTGCAAACATATGTTGAATAATAGAATGGAGCAAGGAATTTCAGAAGAAAATCACCCTGTGCTTTATAGATTACAGCAAAGCCTTTGACTGTGTAGATCATGAAAAACTATGGAATGCTTTAAAAGAAATGAGGGTGCCATTGCAGATGATTGTCCTGATGCGCAACCGACTCTGGACAAGAGGCTACTGTAAGGACAGAATATGGAGAAACCGATTGGTTCCCATCGGGAAGGGTGTGAGACAGAGGTGTATTTTATCACCCTATTTATTTAATCTATATGCAGAACATATCATACGGAAAGCGGGATTGGACCAAGATGAAGGAGGTGTGAAAATTAGAGGGAGAAATATCAATAATTTAAGATATGCAGACGATACCATACTACTAGCAGAAACCAGTAATGATTTGAAATGAATGCCGATGAAAATTAAAGAGGGAAGCAGAAAAGCAGGTCTACAGCTGAAGGTCAAAAAGACTAAAGTAATGACAACAGAAGATTTATGTAAGTTTAAAGTTGACAATGAGGACATTGAACTTGTCAAGGATTATCAATACCTTGGCACAGTCATTAACCAAAATGGCGACAATAGTCAAGAAATCAGAAGAAGGCTAGGACTGGGGAGGGCAGCTGTGAGAGACTAGAAAAGGTCCTCAAATGCAAAGATGTATCACTGAACACTGAAGTCAGGATCATTCAGACCATAGTATTCCTGATCTCTATGTATGGCTGTGAAAGTTGGACAATGATAAAAACAGATAAGAGAAAAATCAACTCATTTGAAATGTGGTGTTGGAGGAGAGCTTTCCGGATACTGTGGACTGTGAAAAGACAATTGGGTGTTAGAACAAAGTAAACTCTCATTAGAAGCTAAAATGATGAAACTGAGGTTATCATACTTTGGACACATAATGAAAAGACATGATTCACTCGAAAAGACAATAATGCTGGGAAAAACAGAAGGGAGTAGAAAAAGAGGAAGGCCAAACAAGAGATGGATTGATTCCATAAAGGAAGCCACAGACCTGAACTTACAAAATCTGAACAGGGTGGTTCAGATAGATGCTCTTGGAGGTCACTGATTCATAGGGTTGCCATAAGTCATAATCGACTTGAAGGCACATAACAAGAACAACAACAATGGCCAAAGGTTTCAGTGACATGAACTGTTCTAAGAGTCAGGAAGATCTCCCCCCCCACACACACACACTGGTTTCAGTTGGATCAAAGTTAGGCTCATGGCAAAATCTGACAAATAGTGCTTGCAGGCATGTCCCAGGCAGATCATTCTAACACAAATATTTTGCTACATTTGGAAGATCTTTCACAGTGTACTGAATGCAACCTGTCACCTTGAATTAAGTCAAAAGGAATCTTCATTACGGACAACTTTTTAGATCTAATTAAGAGTGCTCTATATAAAAGTTAGTTTATGTCTCAGGAGAAATGAAAGCAGGTTATCGAATCCTACGCTGCATGGGCTATTGATGTGGTAAAGGTGTTTAAATTTATTCCATATAATTGTCAATGGGAAGCAGGGGATTCTTTGAATAAATTGTTTCAGACTAGATTGATGTTTTTCTGTAAAGAGACTTAAAAATCATCCATTGTACACCATTTGAGTTTTTAAGGGCTTTGCAAATTGTGATGAGGTTTTGCTTTTTGGAAATAGTGTGTAAATATTAAAAGCAGAGTATAATGACATGGGTTGTGCATTAATTAAAAGCTCTTTGTCTCTCCAACTTTCTCATGTTTGACAATAGTAATAATCTGACAGGCTCTCCCCTGCAATGTGCCTTTGTATTAAGGGCACAAGGACTTCTCTTTTTTGTGGGTTTTAAACTGGCTTTTATTCTTCAACTTTATTATTGCACCTTAGCTGGCATCTGATTGATTCTGCCTGTGCAGTAAAAGAAAGATTGCTATTTTTAATAAGACAGGAAGTGGATTAGAGTTAGGTGCCCTTTATGCGTGACAGGAACACTGCAGGTGATACGGTTTTTGTGGGTTCAACCCATTATCCTCCCGTAACATATAGACCAGATTCAAGCCATACATATGGTTATTCCACTTTAAACAGTCGTTGCTTCCCCCAAAGAATCCTGGGAAGTGTAGTTTGTGAAGGGTGCTGAGAGCTGCCAGGAGACACACTGGGATTGCCTCACTGAATGTGGATGTGACTGGATATTAGATATCTTCACTTTCCCAGAATAACTGAAAATTCTGTCTTGCATACACCAAGTGGGGAGGGAGGAAAACATGGTACTCTCGAACGTTATAGGAATTCTCCATGTGTGGGCACTGCACCATAGGGAAACTAAATCAGCCCCACACAGAGGAAGATGTTTGAATGAATGATCGAAAGCCACGTTTGGTCCCACAGAACAAGAGACACAAAGAAATGGAAACAATAGCTATGATAGGTCCTACTCACTTAAATTACCATTAAATAAAGATCTGCCTTCATAATTGGCATTCTCCATTGTTGGCTGGAACAGCTGTTTCAGCCATTTTGAATTATCTCCGCCAGGCCCCCTCTACAATGAGTTTCCGCCGGGCCGTGAAGACCCGGCTCTTCAGGCAGGCCTTTGGGGTGGGCTAGATTTTAACATAATTGCTTTTAGATTTTAATGTTATTGTATTGATGTGTCATTTTGTGCTATTTTGCTTATTTTGTACATCGCCCAAAGTGACTGGTTAGCCAGCCAGATGGGCAACTAAGAAATCCAATAAATAAACAAATAAATAATAAATAAATAATGAAAACAGCTATGCTGCATTTTTATATGCAACTTTATGGTGAGGGAACAATGTAGGCTTCAAGAGAGACACTGAAGTAGACCGACGTGGCACTCGGAAAGTCGATAATGTTTAGGTCAAACTGACATTTCTTGTTTTACCTAGTCTTATTTCTTTTTTCATTGACTGTTACACTGAAGCTTATTTTATTCATAAGGTTGCTTTGACATGATCCTGTATCTGCTTATTTTATTCGTAATGAATCGTTTCATGCTTTCAATTACTGTTAACTGCTACTATAGAATGAGTAAAGCGTTAGAAAATTGCTACTTGGTAAAGCTTGTGATTCAGAACATTCTGGGAATAACTGGCATCCTGGATAATAGAGATGCCCTTAGAACATAAGGGAGGAAATCGGTCACAGGATCCTCTTTTTCCAGCCCAGTGAGAAACGGGATATTCACCATTGGAAAGGACACCAGGATTACTGTAGGGATGCTGGATAATTCCAATGAAAATGGAAACAGGAGAGGAAATTCCTGTGCTTTCTTTTTTGTCCCATGTCTGGAACGGGAATCAGTTCAGTGAATATGATTGGTATTCACTGTTGTCGTTGCTTTTAGACTGCAAACAATATGTAACTGATTATGTTCTTCCCCATTTGCATTGTGTTTCCTTGGCAGAATTATTATCATCATTGCTGGTGTTACTGTTATTATTATTATTTAAATTGAAATGAATTGAAATGAAGGAGGGAACAAAACATGACGACAACAGAATTTAAGGGATTTATGTAATTAATTTTGTAAACTACATAAGTTACAAAATTTCACCACAGTCGACATTGAGATGAATAACATCTTTTTTGGTAGAAGACAAATTGCAGCAGAATGGAAACATTGTTGCATGTGATTAATACCAGGCGGAGCTGACAATGATGCCTTCTTATATCCCTAGCCTCCTATCCAATATCTATGCAGAAGTGGAAATTTCAGCATGTGTAGCTTTTGTCACCCCTGCATGACAGGCTACATTTGTTAAAATTCCCTCTTATACACAGCTTTTGATCTCCTTTGTATCTGGTCACTCCCCTCACATCACTTGTGCATAATCACTAATAAGCCCAGACATACTGAGATTCAAGCCAGCCTGGAAACATCACTCTTTGATCCAGAAACTTCTGGTCTCTGATATGCGGAGATACTTGGTCCTTTTGGTGGGTGCTTTTTGTTTTTAACGGCTCTCTACTAGAGATGGATGAATCTGTTGATTTTGATTTCTTTTTCCTATTGTTTCAAATCTAAAATACATTTCTCTATATTTTCCACAGAAATGTGCATTTTTAATAACATAAATCTTATGAAACTAGATTAGCATCTTAATATGATTTTCTCCTGATAAACACATTTTTGCAAGCAGTTCGTGCCTTTTTATGTTGTTTTCACTAATATATGCATATTTATGCACACTTTTGTACACTTTGTTCTGCATAGCAGAAGTCAGAGAAGTGTGCCTTTCAAAGGATAGCTGCATTTTGGTTTGCATAATGGGTCAAGAAGTGCAAATTAGGCAGTTGTTCATTAAAATTCAAACAAAATTGGATTTCTCCCCATCCCTATACTACTCTTATTAGTTCTACAAATGTATATTATGGTAATTGGTTTCATTTTCAGTAGCTATTTTAATGGTATTGCAATGCTGGACTGTTACCTGTCTCATATTCCACATTGTGGGAGAAAGGCAGTATGCAAATTTTAAAAACAGACAATAAAATAAATACCCACTTTGTGCATATGGGAGACTAAGCACATTTGGGCGTGCACACATAAGCTCTGTGCAAACCTGACCCTTGAATATATGTAAGTTATCATTTTTTTGGTAGTAGCTTTTCCCAACCTGGAGACTCCAGATGTTGTTAAATTACAACTCCCATCATCTGTCACCATTGGCCAGGCTGACTGGGGCTGGGGCACCAAGTTGAGGAAGGCTGCTTTACAGCTACCGAGTGGTGTGGGAAAGATGTTCAGCATCTGCTCAGAAGCACTTCAGTCCATTCTTACTTCAGGGTTGAGCCCTGGCATTGTAAACAGATGCCAGGGCTGACTAAGGCTCTCATTTTGCTATGTGCTTACCTTAGTTATAGTATTTATTTATTTATATATATTTATTTATTGCACTTGTATACCGCCCCATAGCTGAAGCTCTCTGGGCGGTTTACAGCAATCAAAAACATTAAAACAAATATACATTTTAAAGCACATATTTTAAAAACAATTTAAAACACAATTTTAAAATTTAAGACAATATAAAAACAATTTAAAACACATGCCAAAACACATGCTACAATGCCTGGGAAGTCCGCATATCACATCAGCCTATCCATGCACTGAGATAATCTTTGGAGGCACTCCTGTGGGCATCCTCCACTGTCTGTATTGGGATGTGTAGCTGCTGTGAAAAGGGCCTTTTCACTTGTGGCACCCTGCTTATGAAATTATCTCTCCAGGAAAGTTTGCCTGGTACTTACATTAATATTTCTTTGATGACAGGTAAAGATCTTATTTATTCACTGAGGCCTTTTAACTCAATGGGATATTTCTGTCCAGCTTTACTCTCCTAGTTTGATTGCTATTGTTTTGTTGATTGTTTTATCTCTTTTTACATGAACCACCTTTGAATTCTTTATGGAAGGGTGTGTATAAATGCATTAAACAAGCAAGCAAGCCAACCAACCAACCAACACCTACGTGTGCTTTAAGCTGTGTTTTGCAGCGTGGTAACTCTTCTCCCTTATTTAATTTATTTTCTTGCAATAAGAGGTGAGAATGCTATCAACTGTAAAGTATTTGGCACTCTACTACTTAGAAACTTCATACACATGAGAAGAGGCCCAAACTCTATAAAATACCACCACACATTTTTATGGGGTATATAAATAATTAACAGTACACATTGATTATGCTTGTGTGTAGTAAACAGAATAGCCAATGCAATACTGAGTAAGATGCTCTCCTGGCGCCTCCATGGAAGACATCGGAATATATATAATTATATATTATTTCAAATCAATCTCTTTCAATTGGAAAAACAGCATCGCTAACAAAATAAATGCTATTCCCTGATTCTAAGTGGAACATAGTGTTAAACAAATTATTCCAAGCAGAAAATAACCCAAACGATTAAAAATGCACTTGACAGAATCCCTTTAAATACAGTTTGAGAGACTATTAATGATTCTTGGCTCCAATAAACTCTTTGACTATTCTTAACACTCTCCAAATTAAATGTGGTTGGGAAATCTGCTGCTTTGCTTTATTCTCTTGCTGGTTCAGCATTCCATTGGAGTGTAAATGCTCTCTTCAGCCAAAAGTGTGAGGGCATACAGAGGGTAAGGAGCATGAGGGCATGCATACTGGCCTCATCACTAATGTCTCCATCCCTGCTACCTTCTCCCCCACCTTTCCATGTTAAGGACAAAGTCTGAAGCTTCCATGTGATCAGGAACTCTGCAGGAATCCCACTCACTGGGAGGCTTCTAAGCATGTTCAGCTGAACACATGTGTAAGCCCACATCTGACCTTCCCACACTCAACACAGAAAGTTTGGAGTTGGAACAGGTGGGATTGGCATGCATGCCTCCCCTGCCTCCTTCACAGTTTTTGCCCCCACGTGTTTGGCTGATTTGATTTTCAAACGTTGCATTTTGGAACATTTTCCAGTGGAGGCTGGTGGCTTCAATGTCAGTGGGGCAGTGAATCAGCTTTTTGTCTGAATTTTCAAGGAACTGTTCAATGTGCTTTCAGCGCCTTGAAAGACAGGTTACTTTGACAGCTTCTTGAAAGTTTGGACTAAAACCAGGAGTGGATTCACTGCCCCACAGACATCAGAGCCACCAGCCTCCACTGATATTTTCCTTTCATTAAGGGGGTTCTAAATCATTCTTTTCAAGCTAAACATCTGCCCTGAATATCTATTAATAGTGCTCAGACATGACTGATATGGAGAAAACATCTTCCCACAAAGCATACTATGATAGGGGTTCCCAAACTAGGGTTTGCTGGACCACCAGTGGTCCATGAGTTTCATTCAAGTGGTCCGTGGTGTGTCTGTGAAGAATGGGGGGTGCACAGCATTAAATATTCATATTGATTTGTAATTGTGATTTTATTGCTTTTATTTCTGGTATTGCATTTTGGAATTCAAATAGCAACACAAGAAAATACAACATAAGACATAAAGGGAGCAATAAAATACAATTAATAATCATACAGCATCTAGCACAGCATGCTACAATTGCTACAGAGGGCACAATCCAATCAGTAAGTGATCCACCAAGACCCTCAGTAATTTTCATGTGGTCTATGGGGGAAAGAGTTTGGGAACCACTGACCTAAGACATGATGGTGTCCTTGAGCACTCACAGCTTTGAAAAAGGATTAAACAAATTGATCAAAGACCAGGGCTATCAATATGTGTGTGCATGTGTGTAGATAGATAGATAGATATAGATATATAAATATTGTATTTTATGTATTTTAATTGTATTTGATGTATTTTAATTTATTTTAATGTTTTTGTGATTTTACTGTTGACAATTTTATTATGTATATGTTTGTATTTTTGTAAGCCGCCCTGAGTGCCCTATTATAGGGAAGAAGGGGGGACAGAAATATTTTAAAATAAATAAATAAATCACAGTTTCCAAGGCAATATGCCATCCTTTGACATTCGGAACTTTCCAAATTTTGCAGGGCAGTTCTCCACCCAAGCAAGGTGCACATAATGTTAGGGAAAATAACATACAAAAATGCATATATATTAGGAAAAATTGCTTTGCAAAAATTTGTATGCAAGGCAAAATTGCATACAAAATGTATATACCCACATTTAAAGGCAGGTGAGTTTTCACGAGGTTTTTAAAATAAATAAATAAATAAATAAATCGTGAACCATTGTAGAAATGTGGAAATCTTAAGAGTGGAAAAATGAGGAACCGTGAGAAACAAAAATTGACAGATTTGCCCAACCCTAGGTTTTCTCTCTCTGCCCCACATTCCACTTGCAGGCCTTCCAGTTTCAGAATCAATACAAGTGTGCATTCTACTGTGGCATCTTTTGGATCTTAGCTTCTCATAGGTACATGCACTGCACTCAGTGGGACTTAGGGTAGAGACACACTTACTGTTCTGTGAGTTCCAGGGCATCTCCACCTCTCTTTTCTAAAAAATGGGCACATGACACCAGTCAAACTCTACCCCTTTTTATTGTAAAACCTGGTGGGATCAGCTCAAGTGCATTATTTTTAAACTCACTTCAAAGAGACTAAGCAACTGATCAGCAGATCAGCCCACAGCCAATGGTAACTAGTGTGCTCATAAGGTGGTTTTCAATTAACCTTTTGCCCTACTGCTAGAGTTAGCACCAGTGCAGTGGGGTTTCTCCGCTCTTATTTTGTGTGCACACTGTGTCATCCTCAAATCTGCTCCATAGGGTTGGGGGAACAGCCCGAACAGATTTAGGGGGTACATGTGTAGAGGAGAGGGGGAGATTGTTCCATTGGGCAAAGAGAAATCCTTGCGCTGATGGAACAATTGTCTTGGTGCTACACTGAATACAATCCTTACTTCTGAATAGGCATGCATGGGATTGTGCTGCAGCTGCAAGAGATAGCAAATAAGATATAATAACTAAATAATTTTCCAATGGCAACAATCCACTCAGAAGTTCTCCTGCACAGCTGCAATTCATTTCCAGGTGCACACAAGAGATCTTCTTGGCTCATTGTTTCACAATTGTTCGGAAGTAGGGACTAGTCAAAAAGCCATTGGTTCACCACTTTATTTTCAAAATGTAGGTTTTCTCTACTAAATGAAGACAAATGGTTTTGCTCCCAGACACATAAGTGGATTGATGTTATATTTAATTAAAATATATTCACTAATAGGCAAAAAAACCTTGCGGTTTAAGAATGTACCTATAGCCCACAGCTATTTCTATCAAACTTTAAAAAGCAGGGAAATTGGGCAGCTATAGTGAATGCACCAGGGGAGCAGGAGACCTGAACTCCTATCTGAGATATTGTACTGCCCTACAAATCGGTCAAAATGCAGACACAATTTGGGTTGGTCTTTCACAGTCCAATCCACTTCCTGTGTAGCTTGGAAGAATTTGGTAACATGAGCAGCAACACTGAGCAGAAGGCCAGTGTGAGTCACATGTCTGTTGCCCACCAATCACAGGGGCAGAAGACTTTCCCTGCTTCCTCCAAGTAACTGGAAGGGGAGTGAAATGAAAGAACTCCTGGTTTCTACTGTGCCTGCGTGATGTTATCATCCACAGTAATGCATTTTTTTATCCATTAATTAAAAACAGACCATGCTGTTTTTTTACTTCAAACCAACTGAGGATGAAGCTCTGTGTTTGGGGCAAGCTCAGGAATTTGATTAGAGATACCTTACAGTCATCTCTGAGTTTTAATGAACGTGAACAGATTATGAGAACTTCTCAAGAAAAAAGTCCAAATGGCTTCTTGTTTTTCTCTCTCATTTTTCACTTTAACCTGTGAATTCTCCGTGCGGGGAGAAAGAAAACTTTCAGAGTTGTAGAGCAAGCGATTCTGAATCCAACAGTATAAGACTTGTAAGCTTTTGTTTTGAATTGGGACTATACAAAGCACCACATTTGACTTCAAAAGAGGAAACTTCACAAAAATGAGGGGATTGGTAAAAAGAAAGCTGAAAAACAAAGTCCAGAGGGTCACATCACTCGAAAATGCTTGGAAGTTGTTTAAAAAGACTATATTAGAAGCTCAACTGGAGTGCATACCGCAGATCAGAAAAGGTACCGCCAGGGCCAAGAAGATGCCAGCATGGTTAACGAGCAAAGTCAAGGAAGCTCTTAGAGGCAAAAAGTCTTCCTTCAGAAAATGGAAGTCTTGTCCGAATGAAGAAAATAAAAAAGAACACAAACTCTGGCAAAAGAAATGCAAGAAGACAATAAGGGATGCTAAAAAAGAATTTGAGGAGCACATTGCTAAGAACATAAAAACCAACAACAAAAAATTCTATAAATACATTCAAAGCAGGAGACCATCTAGGGAGGCGATTGGACCCTTGGATGATAAGGGAGTCAAAGGTGTACTAAAGAACGATAAGGAGATTGCAGAGAAGCTAAATGAATTCTTTGCATCTGTCTTCACAGTGGAAGATATAGGGCAGATCCCTGAACCTGAACTAACATTTGCAGGAAGGGATTCTGAGGAACTGAGACAAATAGTGGTAACGAGAGAGGAAGTTCTAGGCTTAATGGACAATATAAAAACTGACAAATCACCGGGCCCGGATGGCATCCACCCGAGAGTTCTCAAAGAACTCAAAGGTGAAATTGCTGATCTGCTAACTAAAATATGTAACTTGTCCCTCGGGTCCTCCTCCGTGCCTGAGGACTGGAAAGTGGCAAATGTAACGCCAATCTTCAAAAAGGGATCCAGAGGGGATCCCGGAAATAACAGGCCAGTTAGCTTAACTTCTGTCCCTGGAAAACTGGTAGAAAGTATTATTAAAGCTAGATTAACTAAGCACATAGAAGAACAAGCCTTGCTGAAGCAGAGCCAGCATGGCTTCTGCAAGGGAAAGTCCTGTCTCAGTAACCTATTAGAATTCTTTGAGAGTGTCAACAAGCATATAGATAGAGGTGATCCAGTGGACATAGTGTACTTAGACTTTCAAAAAGCGTTTGACAAGGTACCTCACCAAAGACTTCTGAGGAAGCTTAGCAGTCATGGAATAAGAGGAGAGGTCCTCTTGTGGATAAGGAATTGGTTAAGAAGCAGAAAGCAGAGAGTAGGAATAAACAGACAGTTCTCCCAATGGAGGGCTGTAGAAAGTGGAGTCCCTCAAGGATCGGTATTGGGACCTATACTTTTCAACTTGTTCATTAATGACCTAGAATTAGGAGTGAGCAGTGAAGTGGCCAAGTTTGCTGACGACACTAAATTGTTCAGGGTTGTTAAAACAAAAAGAGATTGTGAAGAGCTCCAAAAAGATCTCTCCAAACTGAGTGAATGGGCAGAAAAATGGCAAATGCAGTTCAATATAAACAAGTGTAAAATTATGCATATTGGAGCAAAAAATCTGAATTTCACATATACGCTCATGGGGTCTGAACTGGTGGTGACCGACCAGGAGAGAGACCTCGGGGTTGTAGTGGACAGCACGATGAAAATGTCGACCCAGTGTGCGGCAGCTGTGAAAAAGGCAAATTCCATGCTAGCGATAATTAGGAAAGGTATTGAAAATAAAACAGCTGATATCATAATGCCGTTGTATAAATCTATGGTGCGGCCGCATTTGGAATACTGTGTACAGTTCTGGTCGCCCCATCTCAAAAAGGATATTATAGAGTTGGAAAAGGTTCAGAAGAGGGCAACCAGAATGATCAAGGGGATAGAGCGACTCCCTTACGAGGAAAGGTTGCAGCATTTGGGGCTTTTTAGTTTAGAGAAAAGGCGGGTCAGAGGAGACATGATAGAAGTGTATAAAATTATGCATGGCATTGAGAAAGTGGATAGAGAAAAGTTCTTCTCCCTCTCTCATAATACTAGAACTCGTGGACATTCAAAGAAGCTGAATGTTGGAAGATTCAGGACAGACAAAAGGAAGTACTTCTTTACTCAGCGCATAATTAAACTATGGAATTTGCTCCCACAAGATGCAGTAATGGCCACCAGCTTGGGCGGCTTTAAAAGAAGATTAGACAAATTCATGGAGGACAGGGTTATCAATGGCTACTAGCCGTGATGGCTGTGCTGTGCCACCCTAGTCAGAGGCAGCATGCTTCTGAAAACCAGTTGCCGGAAGCCTCAGGAGGGGAGAGTGTTCTTGCACTCGGGTCCTGCTTGCGGGCTTCCCCCAGGCACCTGGTTGGCCACTGTGAGAACAGGATGCTGGACTAGATGGGCCACTGGCCTGATCCAGAAGGCTCTTCTTATGTTCTTATGTTCTTATGTTCTTATGTTCACAAAGGTGTGTGTGTGGGGATATTTTCATTTAACATGGTAGAACGCGAAAAATCCCTACTGGCTATAGTATACAGCCACTCTTGTGGCTGTATAATATAGCACAATTTTTGGAGAACCTGAATTCAAAATTGAACTTGTTGTTGTTATATGACTTCAAATTGATTACGACTCATGGCGACCCTATGAATCAGTGACTCCAAGAGCATCTGTTGTGAACTGCCCTGTTCAGATCTTGTAAGTTCAATCCATGGCATGTGCAAAGCTCTCCTCCAACACCACATTTCAAATTTTCTCTTATCCACTTTTTAACTGTCCAACTTTCACATCCATATATAGAGGTTGGGAATACCATGGTCTGAATGATCCTGACTTTAGTGTTCAGTGATACATCTTCGCATTTGAGGACCTTTTCTAGTTCTCTCATAGCTACCCTCCCCAGTCCTAGCCTTCTTCTGATTTCTTGACTATTGTCTCCATTTTGGTTAATGACTGTGCCAAGGTATTGATAATCCTTGTCCTCATTGTCAACGTTGAAGTTACATATGTACTGCCTTCAAGTCAATTCTGACTTACGGCAACCCTATGAATAGGGTTTTCATGAGGCTGAGAGGCAGTGAGTGCCCAAGGTCACCCAGTGAGCTTCATGGCTATGTGGGGATTTGAACCCTTGTCTTCCAGGTCTTAGTCCAACACCTTAACCACTACATAAATCTTCTGTTGTCATTACTTTACTCTTCTTTTTTTTTTTCAATTAATTTTTATTCTAATCTTCAAAACCAAAATAATACAAAAAGAAAACAACACAAATCAATAACTAATACAATACTAAAAAAATACATATATATAAAAATATTGACTTCCGATTTGTCATAGTTCAGCTATAAATCTATAATATATAACAAACCTATCTCTTAATAGATTATAAAATCACCTTCCTCCAGCGGTTATCTTAGTTGGTTTCAAATCTCATTAACATCATATCATTTTAATATTCCACAAAAAGTCAAAGAGAAGTTTCCAATCCTTGAGATATATATCAATCAATTTTTTTCTAAATAAACATGCCATTTAATCCGGCTCATCAAATCTACTAAATCCAGTAATTTCAAAACACTATAATTCAACTATAAATCTATAATATGTAACAGACCTATCTCTTAATAGATTATAAAATCACCTTCCTCCAACAGTTATCTTAGTTGGTTTCAAATCTCATTAACATCATATCATTTTAATCTTCCACAAGAAGTCAGAGAGAAGTTTCCAATCCTTGAGATATATGTCAATCATTTTTTTTTTCTAAATAAACATGCCAATTAATCCAACTCATCAAATCTACTAAGTCCAGTGATTTTAAATCGCTCTTCTGTCATTATCCATATTGGGTCCATCTTCCATCTTCCATCTTTACGCACCCAAAAATCTTGCTGTCATAGTCATATAATAAAAGTCTGGTAGGAATTTCCTCCATCACAGATATTTTCTTGCCATCAAATCCAAACATATCACTGAAGTATTGTTGCAAAGCCGCATCTCTGTTCCTCTTTTCCACGTGATACACTAGTACATCTCTTGAAGGTTTTTCCATTGACACAAGACAGGGATTAATTCTGTTAACTTTCTCCATTTCAAGTTCCATCAAATCCTTCCAGTCCAAGAATTTTTTTGAACCGATAATATCTTTATCTCCAATCTCTTCAATTCCTTCAGGGACAGCGCTGAATTCCAAACTGTAATATTTGTCTCCAGGATCCATCACAGCCAGGAAATCCAAATCTTTTTTCATGTCCATAATTAAGCCAGTCTCCTTAGTTTGAACCTTGCCTTTAATTTCTCTTTCATCTTTTTTTTGTTTTCCAGATCTATCTTTATTCTCCTTTCTCATAGAATCCTGAGTTTCTTTCAGCTCCTGTCTCATTTCGTAAAATTCAATTCTCCACGCTTGTCTATTATTTCTCAGTTCTTGTTTTATTCAGTTAATCCCATTCATTATTTTCTGAAACATGTCTAGAGATAAAGTCCCTTCTTGTACATCCATGGTCTTCTTAATTGTCATTCTTAAAGCCAAAGGAACAAAACTCCTTCAATTTTCAATGTCCCAAACAAAGAGCAGCTTATTTCTTTAACCAGTTACAAAGGAGTTAATTTTTCCAACAAACTAACGTCACACGCTAGACAGCCCTTATCTCTTATCTGCCTGAAAGTGTAAGAACAGCTTTAGTTCACAGCGTCGAAATAGCTAGTAGCAGAGAGAATGAGCAGATTCGTCAAAAAAAAAGTAGATCAGGAAAAATAATCCCAACCATAGATCAAAAAGATTTCTTATCTCCTTCAATCAGAAATCTCTCGCCCGTTGTAATCTTTAGAATGCCATTTTCCATGTCAGCTTTTTGCAATAAAAAAAAAAAGATAAGCTATTTATATTTTCTTCCCCCCTAGCTCCGCGAACAAAAAAAAGGAAAGTCTTACCTCACCTAGGTTATCTCAATTGCTGTTACTTTGACAAATCTCTTTAGCTGTATAGATAAGAAAATGATGAATGTAGACAGGAGGATGTTTGCCTGTTAATCCGTATAAAAAACTTTAGTCTTCTTGACGTTCAGCTGTAGTCCTGCTTTTGTGGTTTCCTCCTTAACTTTCCTCAACATTGGTTTCAAATCATTACTGGGTTCTGCTAGTAGTATGGTATCATCTGCATATCTTAAATTACTGATATTTCTCCCTCCAATTTTCACAATTTTCTTGGTACAATCCCGCTTTCTGTATGATATGTTCTGTCCTTACAGTAGCCTCTTGTCCAGAGTATAGGTTGCACATCAGGACAACCATATCCTGTGGCACCCCCATTTCTTTTAAAGCATTCCATAGTTTTTCATGATCTACGCAGTCAAAGGCTTTGCTGTAATCTATAAAGCACAGGGTGATTTTCTTCTGCAATTCCTTGCTCCATTCCATTATTCAACGTAAGTTTGTGATATAATCTCTGGTGCCTCTTCCCTTTCTATATCCAGCTTGGACGTCTGGCATTTCTTATTCCATATATGGTAGGAGCCTTTGGTGTAGAATCTTGAGCATTACTTTACTTGCATAGGATATTAAGGCAATAGTTCGATAATTACTGCATTCTCTGAGATCCCCTTCCTTTGGAATTGGGATATATATTGAACACTTCCAGTCTGTGGGGCATTGTTTATTTTTCCATATTTCTTGACAAATTTTTGTCAAAATTTGGACAGATTCAGTCTCAGTAGCTTGTAGCAACTGTATTGGTATGCCATCTGTTCCTCGTGATTTGTTTCTTCCAAGTATTTTGGGAGCAGCTTTTACCTCACATTCTAAAATTTCAGGTTCTTCCTCATATGGTTCCTCCATGAATGAATCTGTCATCTTTTATAGAGTTCTTCAGTGTATTGCTTCCATCTTCCTTTTATTTCATCTTGGTCAGTCAGTGTGTTTCCCTGTTATTCAACATCCCTACTCTTGGTTTAAATTCCCCTTTCATTTCTCTGATCTTTTGGAATAGGACTCTTGTTCTTCCCTTTGTTGTCCTCTTCCATTTCTAGACAATAACTATTGTTAGAGTCCTCTTTGTCCCTACGTACCAGTCACTGTATTGTTGCATTTAGGCTTCTGACTGTGTTTCTATCTCCTTTTGCTTTTGCTTTCCTTCTCTCTTTAACCATTTTAAGAGTTTCTTCAATCATCCATTGAGGTCTTTCTCTCTTTTTAACTAGAAGTGTTGTCTTTTTCCATTCTTCCCTGATCATGTCTCTTGCTTCACTCCATAGTTCTTTTGGTTCTCTGTCTGCCAACTTTTAATGTCAAACCTGTTCCTTATTTGATCTTTATATTCTTCTGGGATGTTATTTAAATTGTATTTTGGCATTATGATTGCTTTGTTCTTCTTTAGCTTTACTCTGATTTTCGATACTATCAGTTCATGATCTGTACCGCAGTCTGCTCCTGGTCTTGTTTTTGCAGAAATTATGGATCTTCTCCATCTTCTGTTACCAATTATATAATCAATTTGATTCCTATATTGACCGTCTGGTGATGTCCATGTGTACAGTCATCTTTTTGGTTGCTCAAAAAATGTGTTTGCAAGAAACAAATTATTGGCTTCACAGAATTCAATAAGTCTTTCTCCTGCTTCATTTGTGTCTCCTAAGCCCCATTTCCCCACAATTCCTAGTTCTTCTCTGTTCCCTACTTTTCATTCCAGTCCCCCATGATTATCAGAACATCTTGTTTTGGTGTGTGATCTACTGCCTCCTGTACTTCTGCATAAAATCTCTCCAATTCTTCTTCTGCTTTTGTTGTTGGAGCATATACTTGAATGATGGTTATGTTAATAGGTTTCCCGTTTAATCTCATTGATATCACTCGCTCGGACCTTGCATTGTAGCTCCTAATTGCTTTTGCTACTTCACTTCTCACTATTAAAGCACCCCGTTTCTTCTTGATTTCTCATTTCTTGCATAAAATATTTTGTAGTTGCCTGATTGAAAATGTCCCATTCCCGTCCATTTTAATTCACTCACGCCAAGCATTGTAATGTTGATATGTTCCATTTCTTGCTTGACAATTTCTAACTTTCCCTGGTTCATGCTTCTCACATTCCATGTTCCTATTGTGTGTGTCGTACAGTTCTGGACTCTTCTTTTGCATCTGTGCGCATCAGCCTCTGGGCTTCCCTTTGGCTTTGACCCAGCTGCATCATTAGTCACAGCACTAATCGTACTTATCCTTTGTTCTTCCCCAGTAGCTCGGTGAGTGCCTTCTGACCTGGGGGTCTCAACTTCCAGCACTATCTCGTGTTGCATTTTGGATACTCTGTTCATAGGCTTTTCATGGTAAGAGATATTCAGAGGTGGTTTACCATTGCCTTCCTCTGAGTTTGGATGCATCTCTGGTGTCTCAGCTTTGACCATTCTGCCTTGGGTGGCCTGCTAGGAGTCTAGCCTCTTGGTCTAGACTCCCGACAGCTTTGCTCTCAGTTTCTTCAACACTATCAAACCCCCTCACCACGTTAAGGTTTGCATCCTAAAGAGGGAAATTGATCTTAGATGAACTTAAATCTAATTTGGGAGGAAGATCCTCCTCAACCCCTGGGCATGTTAGTAGCTGTAGGCTGTGGGTCCCCAACCAAGGATGAAGAGGAATTACCCCTTTCCCTGTTAAGTGAGCCTAGGGTGTGCACCCCACCTGCGCACCCGGGCCCTGCCATACTGGCATTCACCTGCAATGCGTAAGCATGTCCACCAAGGTCACCCCCCAGTTTGCCCCAAGGCATGAAGCACTTTGAGATCCCTGGAGGGTGCCTCTGACACCAAAATGCCTCAGTATACCTAATTTAAGCCCCAACCTGTTCACCTGCCCAGACTCCATGCCAACATGCAAGCAATGACACCAATCCCTAAGCCAAATGAAATAAGCCCTACAGTATGGAGTAGTAAACAAGAGGGATGCAAAATGCCAATCCTCCCAAAAATTAAAGTTTATACATCCTTTCATTAATCAATTGTTTTTAGTGCATTTCCTCATTATTTTCGTAACCGAAAAAGTGGATTAGTTGCACCAGAGTAAAAGAGTAGCAGCCCCAGGGACAGCGAGCTGGGCCGGCAGTTCCGGGACTGGTGCCTGCGCACCTACGGAGACTCTGCCAAGACCAAGACGGTGGCCCGGAGCAAATGTGGGGGGCCCCCAACTATGCTTTTGCCCCAGGCCCCGCACATGCTAAGGGAGGGCCTGTTGAATCCCTCCTGAAAAGTACTATCAATTTGGAGGCTACCCAGTGTTAAATTGATGTAGCTTTTGACACACCCATATTTGGTTGGTATGCCCTGCTTTGGGAATATGTGTCCTTCAGTGGAGGAGCTTCTGCATTCTTCCAGTTCTGCCCATATTACACTAACGTGTACAGGAAGGATCCTTATTGCTCCCATCAGAGAAAACAGAATATTCTAGTATGGTGCACTGAAAATGAATAAGGATATCAAAAGGGGCTTTGTGGGAATATACCTACTTTCCTCAGATTTGCAGTGAGAAAGAAAAGCTCCAGGTTTCCTTATAAACTGTTCCTCCTACCACTGCAAACAAATTACTTTTTTTTATTAGCAGGAAAGTAAAATAAATAACCCAATGTTATTTGACAGAACTCTATTTGCACTACATTGCACTTACCTGGATTTCTCCACTTACTTCTTTGTTAAACAAATAGTGATGTTTTCTTTTCTTTCCTTATTGTCCATTTTCATTGGTTTTAAGATTGTCTGCCTTCCATTTTCTCATTAAGGGTCATATTTGGAAATATCCCCATAAGATGCTGTGCCATGCCAATGCTTTTGATTCATATAAATGTCATCAATGGCTAGTAGCCATGATGGCCATAACAGAATGTTGCTCGTGCACAGTGCTGACACATTAATACTGCTGTCCTAGGAGCCGCATTATATCAGACTATTGGTCCATTTAGCTCAGTATTGTCTACAGTGACTGGCAGTAGGTTTTCAGGGCTTCAGGTATGGAAGGGGGTCTTTTCCAGCCCTTCCTGAACATGCCAGGGATTGAACCTGCATGCAAAGCACATATTTTACCACTGGGCTACGGCCCTCTGGGTGATATTCATTTTTTTTTGGTATAATGGGAATCTACATTGAGGTTGGAGGAAGAATGAAGTACCTTTGACCCTCAGAAATAATCCCTGAAAGTGTAGCTCACAAGTCACCAGAGTATGTTACACGTTGAATGCATCCCTCCTATGCAGAAGTGTGATTCTTGGTATGTTATAACATACCTTCCCTATCCCTGCCTGCTCTTCTGATTTGAATGCTAATGCTCCCATCTTCACTTTGCAAATCTCTCTTACAAAATGTGCCTTTACCTTTCTGATCCCTGCACAGTTATTGTATACCCCTCAGTGATTTTCAAACCATCTTTGATTTCTAACGAGGGAAGCTGCTTGAAAATGTAATAGAGTCGAGATTTCCATTTTCTTACAATAACGAAGTAGATGGAGAGGTGGTAGAGAATCTGATTCATTCTACGTTCCTCCATTTGTGGGTGGAGCAGTGGAAGGCAGTTACTTTGTGAAGCCCTCTAACCCTCTGAGTGCTTTTCATTATCCATGCTGACATTTCACCTGCTTATTTAAACCTTAAAGGGCAGCTTTTATATAAGGCAATTATACAATTATTCTCCAAATTGCTAAATGTAGGGTTTTTTCTAAAAAAAAATACACCATCACATACAGAGCATAAAGGAAGAAGAAATAATTGATCTTAACCAATTTCATGTGAGCATGTGTGTGTTTGTTTTGTAATGATTGATCCTGCTCAGTAAGTGAATGCTACAAAGCCAGAGCAAGAACAGAAGTATGCTCCCAGCTTCCAACTTTTGTATTTTGGGGCATATTCACTGTTTGCTTTGAAAACATCAGGCACAAATCGTATTCTGACATGATCACAATAATATAATTAGCTGGTCACTGGAGAGGATGGGTGAGCACACATCAATAGTGACATCAGTAGGGATGCTTGCAGAATTTGATCTTTGCAAATTCCAATATGAAAGTCCTGATCTGCACTCAGATTGAAGTGAGGGCTGGAACGTAGCTATCCAAACGATTTTGCACTTCTCTGTAGCTCTGTGAGTGGTCTCGTAACAACTCTCAGCACTCTTAACAAGCTATAGTCCCTGGGATTTTTTGGGGAAGCCATGACTGTTAAAGTGGTAGAAAAGTACTTTACACATATGGTGTAGGTTTGACCATAGGCAGTAGACCGAGATGAGCAAGGAGCTGGGAAATAGGAGCCAGGAGCTCTGCCAGGAGATCCAAAATTCAAGAGAGGAAGCCAGAAGTCAGGACGGCAAAGTTAGTCAGGACTGAAGGACAAAGTGCAAAGCAGGACAGAAGAGCAACCTTTAAAATGTCTTAACATTTTAAAGCTGCTTAGAGCAACTAATACCTGCTCTGTTGCCACACAGTAAAAAGGCTGTTTCAGAACAGGAGGCAACTGTATGTCATAACATGCACTCTCTTTCCGGGGAACTGAATGGAGGAATAAAATGGCTGTCCCCAAGTTCTTATGGAGGCAGACATTTTTTTTCATACAGTGTCCTTGTATGGCCTTGAAGGAGATATTAGGTGCTCTAAGCAGCTCTAAAAAGCTAAAGAAAGAAAGAGGTAGCCCTTGGACCACCTCACAAGTTTTTTCTCTTTTTTTCTTTTTTCTTTCTTTGTAAAACCAAGTGGATTTTTTTAGGATTTCCCCTTTTAAAAATCCACCCACAAACAGGATCATACAGAGCTGGTTCTGTGTATGTATGAGAGTGGCATGGGATGGAAATAGGAACTATCCCTAGTCTCACCACATGGGGCAGCCACACATGGATCCCAAATCCATCAGGTCGAGTCCTGTCAACTCAAGACAGTAATAAAATAGCCAACTGCCTAAGCTAAGTATAAATCAGCCAAGAACCAAATAATGAGGGACAGGATGAAAAAGCTGGAACATTTCCCAAGCTGATAAAAAAATATTTCTGTAGATGTCACAAAGGTCTGAACAATGTATTCTGTCCATTGAACAAACTCTCAAATCTGAAAAGGCAAATGAGCTCTAATTCCAAAAACATTACATCCTGCTGGATTTGCACACCACTAACCTGTGTTTCAACCTAGACATAATTGTCATAATGGCATGTGAGTCACTTCGGAACATCTTTGCATTTTCCTGATTTGAGTCACGAAGTCTTAACTCTACTTAAATAGTTTTTGTGTATTAATCTGAGTGTGGCAGTTATGGATATCAGCAACATAATCCTCAGTTATAATGAGAGATAAGCCAGTTTTCAATTAACTGCTACCTGCTGCTACTCACCAGCAGATAAAAATTACTTTGAGACTTACAATAATGTCCTGAAGATTTTTTTTTGTTTCCCTCTTTATTTTTCTTCACCGTATTATCATTTTAATTTGTGATTCCCCTACACAGAGAGTGAATTCTAGGGAGCAATGCAGGGTGCTTGAATTGATACAAGTTGCAAGACACTGCTGTTGAGATTCTCTGTGAAGGAGCAAAGCAGAACCCTGATCTCAATAAATGGTGTAATCCTGATTGGCAGCTCAGTAAAGCTGAAGGCCTTGCACCAAAGCTAGTTTCATCCCACTGAGATGAACACGACTATGGGGTTTAAATCTTGATATCTCATTGAACGGCATAGTGTTTTAAAAAACAGTTTGGAAAGAATAGAGCTAAAATGAATGTTTGCAAATATTTGAAATTTAGGACATTTCCCAGTTTCACTTGCAAGCTACATATGCCTAGGGATAAATGGAGTAGTCTATATTCATCTGTGTGAATTTTGCACCTTTTCATCCCATGCTAAGTCCATTCAATACCACTTCCTTATTAATCTGTGATTTTAAAAAGGTTACAAACATTCATGGGTTATGCTTCTGATTTGTTTATTTTCTCCTGGAAGGAAAGCTTCCCTCCCTCCCCCCATAGCCCCTGGAGCTTTGACACTACTGTCCCTGACCTTTAAATGGAATGGAATGAAAATCCAAGTCAGAGAATCATTCATGCCCTTGTGGTGCTTCCCTCTTCTTTGAGGTGAACGTTAAGAGCCCCTGAATTTCTTTTCCAGGCCTCAACATAAGAGGAGCCATGCTGGATCAGGGCAAAGGCTCATATAGTCCAGCATCCTGTTCTCACATTGGCCCCGTAGATGCCTGTGGGAAGTCCAGAAGCAAGACCTGAGCGCTACAGCACCCTCTCCTCTTATGATTCCCAGCAACTGGTATTCAGAGGCATACTGCTTCCCACACTGGTGGTAAAACATAATAGCTGTAGCTAGTAGCCACTGATAGCCTTATCCTCCATGGATTTGTCTAACCCTCTTTTAAAGACATCCAGTTTGGTGACCATCACTACCACTTGTGGGAACAACTCCACAGTTTAACTATGTGCTGTGGGAAGAAATACTTTCCTTTTTCTATCCTGGATTTTCCAACATTCAGCTCCACTCGATGGCCACTCGATGGCCCCGAGTTCTAGTACAGGCGGGCCCCGCTTGTATGGCAGGTTCCGTTCCGGACTGCTGCCGAAAAGCGGAAACTGCCGAAAAGCAGAACCCATTGAAGATAATGGTGTGCGTTGCGCAAAAATGGCGCACGACAAGCAAAAATCACCGTAAAAGCAGAACAAGCGCCTTAAAGCGGTGACTTTCCCTAATTGAAAGCCACCGCATTAGCAGAACGCTGAAAGGCGAAGTGCTGTAAAGCGGGGCCCGCCTGTATTATGAGAGGGGACACCCATCTGCACAGTATCATACCATTTTAAACAGGCATGGTTTTTCCCCAAAGAATCCTGGGAACTGTACTTTGTTAAGGGTACTGGCAGTTGTGAGGAGGCACCTATTCCCCTCACAGAGTGGTTCAACAATCAGTCTTTCTTCCCATGGAACTCTGGGCATTGCAGCTCTGTGAGGAGAATGTGGGAGGAGATCTCTCTATTCCCACTTTCTCCATAGCATGGATTAAACCTGGTGAACATTTGCTGACATCCTTAATTGAAACTCATCAGAGGCATGAATGAAATGGACTGCCTTCAAGTCGATCCCAACTTATGGCAACCCTATGAATAGGGTCTTCATAGTAACTGGTATTCAGAGGTGGTTTACTATTGCCTTCCTCTGAGGCTAAGAGGCAGTGACTGGCCCAAGGTTACCCAGTGAGCTTCATAGCTGTATGGAGATTCGAACCTGGTCTCCCAGGTTGTAGTCCAACACTCTAACCACTATGCCACACTGGCTCTCGATCGGAGGCATAAGAAGGAAAAAAAAATCTTGCCACCCCAAGCACTTTACAACACATCATCTGGATTTCTGGACACATCAACCCTTTCAACTACCCCAAGGTTGTCCAATGTCCACAGAGAGCTAGAGAAGGGCATGGAGGTGAGGCTTTGTTAGTCATTTGAAGATGCTGTCTAGCATTGTGGTTTACTGGCAGCTTTACAGATCCCTATAGGTGTCCTGCTCTGCTCCCAGAAGGGTCAACACAAGCTTTGACCAGAAGGGTCTTGTCAATTAGTAGGATGCCCTTTGGCCAGCCTACCCTTCATATGCACAGGCTCATGCACGCACATGCAAATAATACTCTCCACAACTTTTCTGGCAGGCTTGTCTTTCTTTATAGTGTCGCTGGGATGTTCATGGAAGTGTCAACAGACCAAAGAAAGAAAAGGAAAGAGAGTTCCAGGCTAATTATGTTCATTTCTGTTTAAGTCTTTCTATGAAAAAAGTGAATGATGAATTTCTGTATTAAATCTGTCAAAAGAAAACTCCTCCTCCTCCTCCTCCTCTTAATTGGCTGAAAAATTAGCATTCACATTGTGGAGCATCCATAAACTGCTTGCAATCATGGATGAGAAATAAACATGCACAAACCCCACCATACTGCCAATATATATGTTTATAAAAAGGTATTGATAGATTCTTAGAAACTTTTCAGGAATAAAATAGTTCTTATTCTTTACAATGCTCTTTTATGATACTAAAATAGTTATGCAACTGAAATTACTCTTTTATCCCATTTTCCCTTTATTGTTGGTTTGGAAACGCAACATTAAAATTACAGGCTGTGTGAGTTTAAGAGCAGGGATAGCCAACATAGTGCCTTCTAGATGTTGTGGACAACCCAACCAGCATGGCCAACAGTCAGGAATTTTGAGAGTTAGTTAGAAATGATGGGAGCTGTAGTACACAACAACTGGTGGGCACTACATTGGCTACTCCTATTTTAGAAGCTGAAGGCTGAGGTCACATTCTTAGGAAACCTTCTTGTGCCTCTCAGGAAAACTCCTAAAGAAAATCCAGGAAAAAAAATTATTCTGCAGATTTCAAAAGGTAAAGAATTTTCATCCTTGAATTGGCCCTGAAATTAAATTACTCCTATAGCACAAACATAATAGTAAACAGGACCTTATATAAGCAAAATGTTTTAAGATTTAACATTTAGATCATAAGTCATAACATGTTACTCCCCCACCGCCTCCTAGAAAGCTCCAAGTAAAATCTATTTGGGGGGAGAGTTACAAGACGAATCTGTTTTAAGCAGATTCATTGAAATCTTTTCAGTCTATCGGCTGCTCCTATTTCCTCATTTGAGGTATACAATGTTAGCTAGCTATGTAGATATTGTATTTGGTTTAATATTTAAAAGACTATAAAGGACTAGCTCTTCTGTGCAATTTCTTTTTTTTTTTTAAATCAATACATCTTTTGAGTTATCGAAGTACAAAATACTTCTGTAGCCAGAAGTAGTCTATTAACTAAAAAACTCCCCTGAATTTCTTCAATATTTCTTGAAAATTGCTTCTAGGCTTGAGAGTCTCTTATAAGATTCAGCAGGAGAAAAAAAATATATAGTTGAGTTATAAACTCCTTCTCTCTTTAAAAAAGTAAAAGAAAAAGGGGAAGACTGTAAAAGATGGAATTGCAGTTTGTTGTTGTTGTCATGTGCCTTCAAGTTTATTACGACTTATGGTGACCCTATGAATCAGTGACCTCCAAGAGCATCTGTCATTAACCACCCTGTTCAGATCTTGTAAGTTCAGGTCTGTGGCTTCCTTGATGGAATCAATCCATCTCTTGTTTGGCTTTCCTCTTTTTCTACTCCCTTCTGTTTTCCCCAGCATTATTGCCTTTTCTAGTGAATCAGGTCTTCTTATTAAGTGTCCAAAGTAGGATAACCTCAGTTTCATCATTTTAGCTTCTAGTGACAGTTCTGGTTTAATTTGTTCTGAAACCCAATTATTTGTCTTTTTCGTGGTCCATGGTATGCGCAACACTCTCCTCCAACCCCACATTTCCAATGAGTTGATCTTTCTCTTATAAGCTTTTTAAACTGTCCAACAAGGAAAAGTGAGTTTAAGGCAGAAATGAGATGATTTCATCACAATTCAAGGACACAGGTAGTGTTGCCTTTTTAGTAACCTGTATTCTAAGTAAATTCATCTTGAAAATCATTGTAGAGCAAACATTTTTTTTCCATTTTTGGCTGCAATTTTTTTTTGGGGGGGGACAAGGTATCTCTGAATATATTAAACATTTTTTATTTAGCTATAGGATCACATCCAGGGTTGTGATATTTTGCTGAGGATTAGCAGCTGATGAAAGGATTGTTTAAAGTTTAACTACTCAATTTAATGCATCAGTTATGTATCACAACACACCTCAAAAGCAGTGGAGTCTGGCCCATTACCAGTCCCAATGGGAACCAGCTGCCACTGCTCAAACGATGTGGCAGAATCGCCCTCCTCCGGAATTACCGCAGCTCATCTGCACAGGGCTTAGGTGGGGCAGGGTGGCAGCAAGGCTGGGGCACTCCACTGGTGCATCTGTGCAACCCTGACCTTGCCACTCTAGCAGTGTCCAGGTAGGCTCCAGCATGAACCCTGGCCACTACTGCCTTTAAAGGATCTTAAATTAAAGTGGCACAGTGGGTCATGTAGAGTTGCCTCTGGTTCTGTGAGAAAAGGAAGAAGAGATCCAGATTCAGTTCTTAGTCCATCGAAGACAGGTTTGCAGAGCTCATTATAACAGCTTCATAATGGCAGGAGAAGATGCGGGGGGGGGGGAGAGAAAAGACATAGGGTGTCTTTGACAGTTTTTCCAATGGTTGGTTCCACTTCCTTATCCAGTTAGTTATCGTTGTCCTTTTTACATTCAATGCACCATTTTTGAATGAGAAACAACATACCAACTTGATTGACTTAATTAGGTAGGAAAGGTCCTTGAAAGCAGTGAGTAATCTTTTTCAAAATAGTGTCACGGTTACTGAATCATCTCTTGGGCTAGATTTGGGTTCCATCTTTAGGGCAAGGCCACTAGCTGGTTAAGTGTGCTGGTTCTGCAAAACCAGCACCTAATCCTATAAGCTGCTACGGGAGCTGCCTTGTATTGTGTCAGACTGTTGGTCCACCTAGCTAAGGCCGGTCAGGGTTGAAAGGAATTGTAGTTCAGCAACATCTGGAGGGTTTCCTATCCCTAATCTAGCTCAGTATTTTCTACACTGACAGTCTATACTGAGCGGCAGTTGCTCTTCAGGGTTTCACACATTCCCAGCCCTACCTGGAGATGCCAGGTTTTAGTGGACCACTTCAAAATATGCAGTCTGGCGGATTCCATTTCAGAAAGTTTAAAGGAAAAATGGGGGTGGGGAGAAATGGAGACAGAACAGATTTTAAAATATTTTTCCCTTAAAAATGTGCCTGGAAATGGAGTGGGACAGATTTAGTGTCATTCCTTCTGAGAATGGGCTTCAATGACTCCGTCCATTCCTAAAGGTTGCTTCCAATTTCAAGAGTCCAGGTTTTAGCTGAATTCAGGTTTCATGACAGGACCCAAAATACCATTCAAACCCCCTCCCCCAAAACTGACATAGCTGTCTCCCATTCTAGCAGAAGTTATGCCTACTGACTGAAGGTGAGATAACCCTGTGAGGTTCAGTTCTGGTTTTGCTTAGACTAGTGTCAGATTTTTGTATAATATAGGTGAAAGCGTAAAACATATCCCTTGGTCTACCGCTGCAATGTCAGAATCTACATTCTGCATTTGTATGGATTTTAAAAATGACACACAGAGGACAGTTCCTCCCTTAGAACAGGTAGCAAAAGTTTAAAAAGAAAAGGTGTAAAGAGCTGGCCTAAACCATTTCAAATTGCAGCTGTCTTTCCTTCTCTCAACTTTTTTACAAACTCTTCGATATTTTTTTCGCTGTGTAAGGTAGATCCCTCAGGCAACCTTAACTTGCATGACTAGCCTTCCCTGACCTTGGCTGTATTATAAGGGTTACAGATGAACTGTGGGACAATGTCTGATATGCAGTAGCACCAAAAAGGATTTTCTACTGCATTCGTCTTGCAGTTTTATCTTTTCTTCCTTTTTGTTGTTGTTGTTGCAGAGTGGATTCACTGCCTGCTAAAATCCCCCTTTTCCAATGTGGACTAAATATATATATATAGGAATTTGAACACCATAGAGGAGATATTACTTTGCAAGAATTCTCACAATTATATCCTGCTGTTCCTCTAAGGTGTTCAAGGTGGAATATAGGAGGACAGTGTTTCTCCACAACAACCCTGAAAGGTAGGCTAGGCCCATGTCTCTCTGATCAAAATTCCACATTCGTAACAACTACACCATACTAGGCTTCTGAGGTTTACACTAAATGGGGATTGCTCAGGGTTGTCTTTACAAGACAAGTTTCTTCCAGAGGACATTGGGATTTACTTATGGAGAAATGTGCAGGTTAAGCAGGCATGATGTAAGGGTAGAAGCAAGCACACAAGCAAATAATGGTAGTTTCAAAACAGCGTCATTGTTACTCAGTGAAGCCCTAAACCAGCTTCCCTGCCAAATCCAGTGCTAAATACAATGCCTTTCCTCTCACACACCTCCTATCTTAACATGGCCAAACCAGTTGCATTCATCCCCTACCCAGCAGGTGCTAGTTGCTTTGTCTGTCCTTAGACAAACAATACCAAATGTCTCCCTTTGATAACATTATTATGCACATACTAGGGGCTGCCACCCCTGCTCACTTGGCTTCACTTGCTTGCCACCCCCGCCATTTAACCACCTTGACCAAACCACCCCCTCCCCTCACAGCTCACCAAAAGCCTTTTACAATACTCCTCCATGCTTCTATCCCCCATGCTGGAGGTGCAAAGGAATGCCAACCCCACTTACCCCTTACTCTCTTTGCCAAATCCCCCACTGCTTCCAAGCCTTGCCAAACTCCCCCTTCCCTAGGCCTGGCCAAACCTCCTTCCCCCCTCTCTACAGCTCACCAAGCCTCATTTTTTCTCACCCTCTCTACATGTTGCCAAGCCTCCCTCCTCTCCTTTAGACCTTCACCTGTGAAAAAGAGGGAAGCAGAGGAGGGAAGATGCCAGCCAAGGTGAGCTGCACAGGTGTACTCAGAACAGCCATAGGCAGCTCATTAGCAGCCATCCTGCTCTCCTACCACTCGCTGCTTCCCTCCTCCTTGCCCTCTGCCACTGAGGCTGAAATGGCATATGGGTAAGGTGGGTGGCCACAGTGGCAGAGCAGGATGGTTGGTTGCTGAGGAGCTACCTCAACCTGTTGTGATTGTTCCTTGTCTTGGTCACTTGCCACCTCTGCCACCCTCTGACTTTGCTGTGATGACCCAGCGGTGGCTGTGGTCATGCTGTAGTTTGCAGCACCATCTGTTGCTTCAAACTACAGTGTCACAACATCTTTTGAGTTTTATTTATATAGACAGCCGATTGTGTGAAAGGTAGGGTGGTGCTGGCTGTTCTACATATTTGTAGTGGGGGTGCTCCTGGCAAAGGTTGCCTGCCCTGTGACCTCCCATGCATTCTTTCAATGAGAGGTGGAGGGTTGTCTGAGTCACCTACAGATTTGCAGACTTATATTGAGAGGTACTAATTTGGTTATGAGATTCTGTGCAAGAAATGGTGGATGTCCATCTTGCTCTGTCTGTGACCTTCCCCAAGCATCTGCTTGTCCCCTGTTGAAAACAGATTCTTCACTACTACTACTAATGCTACTACCCCACCTTTCCTCCCAGAAGGAGCCAGGGTGGCAAACAAAGACAAAACACTAAAAATATTTTAAAACATCTACTAAAAACATTTTAAAAGTAAAACATCTTAAAAACATCATTAAAAAAAATCTTTTAAAGCATCTTAAGAATTAATTCCAAACAGACACAAACTAGGATAAGGTCTCTACTTAAAAGGTTTGTTGAAAGAGGAAGGTTTTCAGTAGGCACTGAAAAGATAACACAGATAGCGTCTGTCCAATATTTAAGGGGAGGGAATTCCAAAGGGTAGGTGCCACTACACTAAAGGTCCATTTTCAATGTTGTGCGGAAAGGACCTTCTGAAAAGATGGTATCTCCAGGAGGCCCTCACCTGAACAGCACAGTGATTGGCTGTATATATAAGAGATAAGACGGTCTTTTAGATGTCCTTGTCCCAAGCTGTATAGGCTTTGTACACCAAAACCAGCACCTTGAACTTGGCCAGGCAGCTAATAGGCAACTAGTTCAGCAGCTAATGGGCAGCAAGGATTAGATCAGCATTAACCAACCTTGTGCCCTCCAGATGTTTTTGGACTACAACTCCCATCAGTTTCAGCCAGTGTAGCTGAGTTAGCTGGGGCCAATGGGACTTGTAGCCCAAAATATATGGAGGGCACCAGGTTGGTGAAGGCTAGACTAGATAGTTCCTTGGTCTGATATATGAACTTGGTTTGCGATATAAATTTGTCTGGCTGTACAGTGTTTGTCTGTATTATGAATCAAATGTCATTTCCCACAGAATTTATTCTCTGTTTGGAATGTTAAAACAACATTCGGTGTATTCGCATTCCATGATAGTAGGGAAGTTGCTCGCAGCTATGTGCTTTGTAACTGTGTGCACACTTAGTTCTTCAGTATTAACTGACCCAACATGAAACTCTCTATTAGGGCCAGTGACAGCCCCCAGCCCCCTTGGGTAACTGTGCAGTCCCAGCACTTTGACAGAGCCCACTAGAACCTGTTCTGGTCCTTCCTTTAAAAAACATTTTTTTTCAGATTACTGCTCCTGATCAAAGTATCTAACTCCTATTTTCATTCCCCAGAATTCCCTAAACTTTAGGGACACTAACTTAGCCTACAGCAGGGGTGGGGAGCCTCTTGCCTGGGTGCTGAATGGAGTCCTCCAAGCTTCTCTCTGGCACTCTTCCCAAGCCACCAAGGCACACCTCCTACTGGTCCTGCTGTGCACTCTCCTCCGGTGTTTTTGCCAGCCTGGAATATGCCCTTGAACTCAGATAATGTGTTTTGCTTCCTGGATGAAGGATAAAGAGGGGTATGTGATTGTGTGCAGAAACTAGCCTATTGTACCAAGGTAAAAGTTATATTCATTACTCCACCCACTTTTGCCTATGGCTCCACCAACTACTGGCAAGTGGCTCCCAGAAGCTTGCCCGGAAGGGAATGTGGCCCTTGGTCTGAAAAAGGTTCCTTTTCTTTGTCGTAGAGGGACAATACATTAGGTAGTTAGATGCGAGCCACCTGGTGTTGTTGAAAGCAACTGCAGCAACAATGCTTTCAACAACACCAGGTGGCTGGCATCTCAGATCTCAGACGGTGATGTCACACCGTCATGACATTATGTCAGGGGCAGGGTGAGGCAGCAGCTTGTGGTTGGGTGAGCAGGTGGGCAGGCTACCAGCGGCAGCACCAGAGGAGGTTGTACTGGGTGTGGTAGAAATGATGGTGGAGGCCACGCTGGCCACAGTTGTGGCAATGCCAGAGGCTGCAGGGCAGGCCACAGCGGCAGCAACAGAAGAGGTCACAGCAGTGCCAGAGGAGGCGGCTGCGGCGCTGCTGGAGGAAGCTGTGCAGGGCATGACAGTGGCGCCAGAGGAGGCAGTGGCAGAGGAGGAGGCTCTGCAAACCGTGGTAGCAGCAGTGCCAGAGGAGGCTGCGTAGGCCATGACAATGGCATTGTATGATGCCACGCTGCCACCAGGGAGGACGCAGAGGAGGAGAAAGAGGCCCTGCAGGCCACAGTGCAGAGGAGGCTGTGTAGGCCATGGCAGCTGCACCTGGAGACCACGGCAGCACAGGAGAAGGCCACACATGCCACAGTGAGTGGGAGGGCTGCAATCTAGGTGGTTAGGAAAATGGTGGCAGTGGCGGCGGCAGCAGCAGCCCAACAGTCAAGGCAATCAGGTTGAGGTGGGGAGTGTTGGTGTCTGGGGGCAGGGGATGGTGAGGGGCAGCATGTGTGTGAGAGACAGAGAGAGAATTCCTCTGCATGTGCGTGTTTGTGTCTGTGTGTGTCCATGTGTGCTTGGAGGTGCCAGAGGTGTGCATGTGTATCTTTGGCGGTGCCAGAGGTGTGTGTGTTTTTGTTTGGGGGTGCCAGGGGGGTGCGTGTGCATGTTTGGGAGTGCCTGTGGTGTGTGTCTGAGGGTGCCTGTGGTGTGTGTCTATGTGTTTGAGGGTGGTTCTGTGTTTGGGGGTGTCTGGGCTGTGTCTGTGTTTGGGGTTGGTAAGCGAAGTGAGCAGTGGGGGCTCTGCTCCTCTAGTAAATTGTATTCTTGTTTTATGGGGTTTAATGTCAGGGCAACAGGAATGGACTTCACTTGCCCTAATGGTCACTAAGAGACTTATACTTTGAGCCTGGACAAATACCCTCCAACTATTGTGCAATGGTTTAATGATAAACACCCTTGTGACAAGTGGGCATAACTTTTGTAAACACCAATTTCATCTGGATACATATTTGGACATTTGGATGGCATATATTGATCTATATGTGTAAACTAAAATGGATGTGTTAGATGCTTAAATGTTTTTCTTATGTTCTGTAGATTTATTTATAGCTTTGTACTCAATTAACTGTATTTTATCAAAGAATGTGAAACACTTTGAGTTTCTCTTTGAGACAGAAAGTGCTGGGTATAAACAAACAAACAAATCAATAACAACCAGAAGCTTTGATACAGACGGCCATTTAACAAATGGTAACTCATAACAGTATGCATATGACCACTTGCTAATTCAGTTGTCTCAGCCAACGTGGAGAAGGACTGTCGCTCAGTGGAAGGGCACACAGTCTGCATGCTGAAGGCACCAGGTTCAATCCCTGGCATCTCTAGGTAGGGCTGGGGTGGGGGTGGGCATGGGGAAACCTTGCCTAAAACCATGGAGAGAGAATATCTGCCAGTCATAGTAATGAATACTGAACTAGATGGACCAATGCTTTCTCCCTCCCCCACTAGCCCAAAGGTAACTTGTCAAAGGGCTTTCTCAAACTTTGTCTGCTGCAGGTTTGTATTTCCTTTACAACACCTTGAATTCTTTTAAAAGACAAACACATTTTCCCATCAGTAGGCACCTCACTGACACCCCCTGCCACTTTGTCATTCCTAGCTAGCAACAGAGACCATCCTGCTTTGCTTGACAGGTTTAGACAGAAAATAGAAGGAAGCTTAGCAGGGGCCCCTGTTCTCGGAACAACATAATGGGATTAACATTACCACAAGTGTGTCCTGCAGAGTATGGAGATGGAAAAATAATAATCAAATGATGCCGGCTGGTAGTGAAGTCCTCCCCACTAAATGTCATCATACATTTCCATCTCAAAAGTGTTTACCTGCCTTGCATATATGTACAAAAAAATCTCCTACAAGGGAGACAGAGAGAAAGAGAGATACAGAACTGCACAGCTCACAACTTTTAGTTCCTCCTCTCCTTCAAAGCTTTCCATTCCAGCTGGTCATTACAAGAACTCTGAAACACTAAGATTTAGTGCCTGGGGTTTCTTCTTTCCTCTGCTCTTCCAATTCCTTTTCCTTTTTTGTTACTTTCTGCATACACACCATACATTTAAAGCACATTTAAAACACATGACTTCCCCAAAAGAATCCTGGGAACTGTAGTTTACTCCTCACAGAGCTACAATTCTCAGCACCCTTAACAAACTAGAGTTCCCATGATTCTGGGGGTGGTGTATGTGCTTTAAATACATAGAATCATAGAATACTAGAGTTGGAAGGGACCTATGAGGCCATCGAGTCCAACTCCATGCGCAATGCAGGAATCCAGCTTAAAGCATACCGTATAGGTGGCTGTCCAGCTGCCTCTTGAATGCTTTCAGTGTTGGAGAGCCCACCACCTCCCTAGGTCATTAGTTCCATTGTTGTACTGCTCTAACAGTTAGGAAGTTTTTCCTGATGTTCAGTTGAAATCTGGCTCCAAACTATAACTTGAGCCCATTATTCTGTGTCCTGCACTCTGGGATGATCAAGAAGAGATCCTGGCCCTCTTCTGTGTGACAACCTTTCAAGTACTTGAAGAGCGCTTTCATATCTTTCCCCAGTCTTCTTTTCTCAAGGCTAAACATGCTCAGTTCTTTTAGTTTCTCCTCATCGGGCTTTGTTTCCAGTCCCCTGATCATCCTCGTTGACCTCCTCTGAACCTTTTCCAGTTTGTCTGCATCCTTCTTAAAGTGCAATATCCAGAACTGGATGCAGTATTCAAGATGAGGCCTGATCAGTGCCAAATAGAGAGGAACCAATACTTCACATCAAACTATATTCCTGTTAATGCAGCCTAAAATAGCATTTGTCTTTTTTTTGAAGCCACATCACATTGTTGGCTTATATTCAGCTTGTGATCAACAATTCCAAGATCCTTCTTGCGTGTAGTATTGCATGGCATGTATGCAGCCTCTGTCTTTTAGACTGCAAATGCAAATCTGAAGGCAAGGATTGTTTAATCACTGACATTTGTAAGTTGCTCTAGGAGCCATTTTTGCCTAAAGAGCAGGATAAAAATACTACAGCTAAACAACCACCACCAACACAGTCTTTGTGTTGTTATGTATCTTAAAAGGCATGAAAGTAAAGACTAACTAACACATCTTAGACTAACTCAAGCTAACTCAGGAGATGTGGAATAGCAGTTCAGGATTTGGTTTGAGGACTGCTGTCCAAATAAAAATACTAGGGCATGCCTAAAATAGCTTACTGGATCATGGGAAGTCTGCAAGTGAGTGAGCAAGTGAGAGAGAAGCCTATTCCTCTATTGGTGTATCCTAGAACAGTTGTAATATGGCCCCGCCCTTGGTGCTGGCCCAATACACATTGGTGCCTGAGGTGAAGAACAAAGTGATGCTCCCCCATTATATGTACCGAAGCCAGCTGGGCTGGCAGTTAAATCATAGGCTTCTTCAATATTGGCAATAGGACAATATTCTCCACCAAGCATTCTCCACCACGTCTGAAGGTAGCAGGCTAACTTAGGGAGCCAGACATGCAGCTCTGTCCTCAAACACCTTGCCATGATTTGCTCACTGCTTCATGAGAATGGTAACAGCTATGGGGGGCACTCAGGGGGGCTGTCGCCCCCACTGTCTCTACTTGCCAAAATCTGCTCTTGAGACAATGCCCTCCATCTGTCTAAAAAGTAAAACCAAACCAAATCTCCTGGATTCCATCAGCATCTGCAGCTTGACTGGGAGAAAGGGAGGGAGCATAAACTGCCTTCATTGGCCTGCCTGGTTTAACTGCTGCCTGACCCCTCCTCTTTTGGATTTTGTTGTCAGTAGGGATTGGAAAATATGTCCATTTCCGTTTCTCTCTGTTCTCATTTTTCCAGTCCTCAGTTCAGTTCTCCACATTTTCATATCAGTTTGCAAAGGCCCATCTAATCCAGCAACCTGTTCTCACAGATGCTCATGGGAAGCCCACAAGCAGAACCTGTGTGCAACAGCGCTCTTTCCACTTCTGATATCAATTTGGTAGATGGAAAAAAAATTATAAAGCCATTTTAAAATGGCTATTAGGATGGTTAAAACACAAAAGCAGAAAAAGAGTATACAGTAGCAAGCACTATCACATTCACCCTGTCGCTTCAAGATTCATTTTCTCAACAGGCCCTCCACCTCTATGGCGGCCTTACAGACTCTCACAAAGTGACACACAATGTCCATTCCGGTATTGTTTGTAGGAGCCTCCAATAAAGTTAGCTGGGTGTGGGGAAGGACTGGTGAAGGGGGGGAGAGAAAGCAAGTGGTATTTTTTTTTAAAAAAAGAGTTGCCTTTGAGTCTAAAAGACGATAGTAGCACCACACGCTTCTTTATATGCGATTTCCCCCTGTTGATACTGTATTATATTAAACAGAATGCTTGACCTGCCGAAGGAATAAAGACTTTCTGCTGTCACACATAGAGTAGCTATGTTGCTGCAGGGACTCTGGGAAACCAGATGAGACTGCTTACGATCCAAAGCCCCTTGAAATCAATGTGGGGAGTTTTATAAACTTCAATGAGCTTTTGGATCGAGCTCTGTATGGGATGTTGAACTGCAAGTGTGTTATGTACAAGCACCAAACTGCTTAGATTGCAGGCTCTGGCTGCGTAGAAAAGCAAGGCGGTAAAATCAATAACAGCAGCAGCTTTTGCTTGAAAGAAAAGGTGTCTTTGAATTACAAGCCATGGCCTTTGTGACAGGCCAGCCAATCACTGGGCACTGGAACGCACCAAGTAGGCTTTCTAGTGGGGGCCTGGCTTAGGTCAAGGGGAATTTTAATAGATCTGATTTTTGTTGTGGGGAGGGGAATAAAACTCTTCCTGGTCTGGACCAGTTTAGAATTTGGAGGGAGAGGTTCATATGACAAAATGTTCCTTGAATATATTTTAAAAGTATCTCCTTGCAGAAAGAAAATTGAATGTCAGGAATAGCTCATGCTTTGAATATGCTGGTTTTATACATGTTGAGATTTTTGGTGGCCTTTTCCCATAGGGTAGCTGTTTCACCAGACATACTTTCAATGAGAAGTGGTGCAGTCCAGAAAGAGAGGGGTTTTTTTCAACCTCACTTGTTGACTGTGTAGAGTGGCCCTTGGTTGCTTAACCTGGCATTTCCGCCAGCACATAAGATATGATACAAAAGGGTGATCATGCAGAGAATCTTTTTTTTTTTTTTGCAACTGAGCAATCACAATCAGTCATCAAATATGTTGACTGAGGAGAATGACTTTCAAGTCAAATAAGTATCAGCCAAATCAAGATACACCTTAGAGCCTACAGTGAGTATTTGGAAAACTGTTGGGTCAGTGCTTTTATTTCCTCTTCTATAACAGTTTTATCTGGGTTTAGGGTTGAGCATAAATACAATACCCCCAGTTTCACTATTCTGTTTGGAAGTGAGAAAAAAGACTACCATATTGGCTGATTTTCAGGGATAAAATTTGGAGGTGGAAAGTGTTTGGTTTTTAAATGAAATAGGAACAATATGTAGTCCTATTTGTTAGCAAAGTATAAATGCAACAGCGAATTTTGAGAATAACCAGTCCCACACCTTCTCTCAGACATACTAGTTAATCAAATAAGTAAACAGAGACAATCTTCTTAGGCAAAAAGAGTAAAAGAATATTTACTAACGACCTTCATATGTTTAAGAAAACATAGGCTCTAGCTTAGACAGAAATAATATGTAGTCTGAGTCCATTTTCAGTCATTGGTGAGGATGCTCGTGGAAGGAGTGTCTGCCTGCTCCCTCTGCTAGAGGTTAATATGCAAAAAGGATCAATATCCCCAGACAAAGGAGGATGAAGAAGAAGGTAAATAACTCCACCCTTTAAGGAAGTTACATCATGGTAAACAAACATATAGATATATCCCCAATACTGGTTAGAGACAACAGCTCCCTATCAAAGGGGATGTCATGCAAGCTTGTTTATTCCAACAGAAAGAATGTACTAACCACATCTTTTGGTGGCTTCCACTCATTTTTTGTGCCTCCATTGTTTTTATCTCTAAAACTAGACAGGTGAGGTTTTTGGTGAGAAAACTGGCAGCCAATAGAAGAAATTTCAGAAGTTGATAGCGACTTCTCCTCACCTCCAATTTTTACCTCCCCTTTACACACTGACTTCCCCCCCCCAAAAAATACTTCAAATGTGATGATTCTTCAATATGTAACAATTCTGGCTATAACAACATTTTCTACCCATTTGCCTGGGCAGGGCCAGTTCCAGGTATGCCGGGGCCCTTGGGCACCAGCCTGCCCTGGGCCCCTCCGCTCACCTTCCACGATCTGTGGCAGGAGCCACGGATCGCAAAACAGGAGCTTCTGAGCCGTCCGCCATCCCCTCGCTATCCTCCTATTTCACCTACCTTTCTCTGCTGTTTTTTGCGGCTGTGCGCATTGCGTGCGCAGGATTGCCATCAATCAAGATGGTGGCCAAGGTTTCCGTAATGGGGTAAAGCCTCTGCCGCCATCTTGGTTGATGGCACGCACGCACACGCATTGCTGCCATCAGCCAAGATGGCGGCAGAGGCTTCAGCCCCTTACAGAAACCTCGGCTGCCATCTTGATTGATGGCAACACTGAGCGCACTGCAAAAAACAGCAGAGAGAAAGGGGAAGGGGAGCAGAGGGGGCCCTTGGGCCAGTGCCCCACCTGGCCACCCTTTAGAACCGGCCCTTTGCCCGGGATAGGCATTAAGCAAATGGGCCTGTAATTCAGCATCTTCTCCATGCCACACTGCAAGCTGCCTCAAATACTTGAGTACAAAGTGAATCCCGGTATCATGTAGCACTGTTGGAGATGACAATGGCAAAGTGAAAAAGTTATATAAAAGTGGACAACATGGACATAAATAATATTGATTTACATCAAGAGGGGCATTTATTAGGGGACTTCCTGAGCCCTATATGGTTTAGGCCCCTATATGGTTTAGGGTCCCTCCAGATATCCTTTTATAGCTGGATTCATGATCATCTCTGCTCATGATGGTATTGGGGGAGTTACAGGCTATCCCACTTTCAATAAAGTTTGTACCTGCAAAAGTTTTGGGGCAGACGTGCTGCTTCATTTCCAATAGGTGCATGTCCCATAGCTTCTGCCAAAATCATGTAACTTTTGATATCACAAACATTTGGGGAAGGGGGCTTATCCCATTTTTGTTGTGTTATAGTGCAAGAGTACCTCTCCAGGTGTCAATAATATGGTAACATTGTGGAAGCACTGCGGAATTACTAGTAAAGTGGAATAAAATATGGACAGTCCAGTATATATCCACTACTTATGTGTTATTAGTGCTTCAATGACATATTGCAGAATACACCAGTCTGGAGAGATTTTGGTCTACCACTTGTGACGGTTTCAGCTCTTTTAAACTTATCTAGCTGTCACTCGTGGCTCCAGAAAAGCACAGAATGAGTTAGAATTACACATCTTTAATATATGAATGATACATAATTTTTTGCTAAATCTCCATCTAGAGTTGACAGCTTGTTCATAACAACAAGAAACATTTTCAGTAAAGAGAAAAAAAATCTTTTGGCCTTGGAAAAACTTAACTTTTCACATAATTAAAAGAAAAAAGTAAAATCCTCTGCAATAGCAGCACACAGTAAACACTAATATGTTACCTACACATGGCTGTAATTCCACCTTCAAGTACCTGGAGATCTGTCAGAACAACTAAATAGATTACTCATGTTTAAAGCCTTTTACCAGGGTCTTGAGACTCCCTCAAACACTACACTTAAAGCTAAGAATAAAATAAATGCAATTAATACCTGGGCAGTCCCAGCTCTGACTTACTCCATGGATATGTTCAAGTGGTCTAATGCACATTTGAATGAGTTTGACAGATTAACCTACACATTTCCTACAAAGTTCAGGATGTATCATTCAGATGCCTCAAGATTTGAAGGTAGTAGAGGATTAGTATACATACACAGGTTCTGCAAACATCAGGTGTAGGTTCTCTGATGTTACAGTTCTCCGAGCAGTTCATACCTTGGGGGTTCTGTTGGATCCAACATTGTCACTGGGAGCTTAAGCGGCCTTGGTGGCTAGGAGTGCCTATTGCCAGCTCTAGCTGATTTGCCAGCTGCATCCGCTTTTGGACAGAGATGGCTTGGCAAAAGTACTCTATGTTTTGGTAACTTCCAGATTGGATTATTGCAACATGATTTACATGGGGCTGCCTCTGAAGACAATGTGGAAACTTCAACTGGTCTACAATGCAGCAGCCAGTTTACTGGCTGGCGTTCTTTTTAAAACTCATATAACCCCTGTTCTAAAATAGTTGCTTTAGTTGCCAATTCATTTCCAGGCACAGTTTAAAGTGCTCATGTTAGTGTTTAAAGCCTTAAGAGATTTAGGTCCCAAATATCTCAGTGGCCACCTCCTTCCCTATAGACCCTCTCAGCTGTTAAGATCAGGAGAAGGGGCCTTCTTTGTCATTCCACCATCCTCAGAAGTTTAGGGGATAGTGGCCCGGGAGAGGGTTTTCTCTGCTGCAGCTCTTAAGTTGTGGAATTCCCTTCCTACAGAGCTGTGTCTGGCACCTTCTTTGTACAGTTTTCGGTGAATGCTGAAGACGCATCTCTTCACCCTGGCTTTCGACACCTGAGATGTATATTTTTAGGACCCACCCTATTTTCTGTGATGTTGTGTAGGTTGTTTTTAACTGTTTTAATCATGTGTTTTAAAATGGTAGTAACCCACCATGAGACCTCTGAGTGAATGGTGGGTAAATAACAACAACAACAGTAAATGTGCTGTGTCATAAAAATGAATCAGCAAGAAGCCCCCTGAACACTTAGAAACACAATATAAATGCTCATTGTTATTACATTGCATTTATATTTTTGTTTGATTTTTGAGCTGCCTTGAGGTACAGTCTTGGGTTGAACAGTGGGCTATAAATCAAAAAGATCAAACACAACTTCTGTGAATTGGCTGCATTGTTTCAAACACACACTAGATCAGCAATTCCAGTCACATTCTCTAGCCTGCAATAATAATAATAATAATAATAATAATAATAATAATAATAATAATAATAATAATAATAATAAAATTTTATTTTTGAGTCGCCTATCTGGCCGAATTAACGGCCACTCTAGGCGACGTACAGAATAAGATAAAATACAACATATAAAATACAACATAGGTCATAAACCTCAGACTATAATTAATCAAAACCATCCACAACTGTATCACAATAAAACTAGTCCAGCCCAGGAATCTTGTATGCCTGCCTGAATAGCCAGGTTTTTAAGGCTCGGCGAAAACTTGGCAGTGAGAGGGCATGGCGAAGGTCATAGGGCAGGGAATTCCAAAGGGTGGGGCCACAATCGAAAATGCCCTCTCTCTGGTCCGCACCAGCCTAGCTGTTTTAACTGGTGGGACTGAGAGAAGGTCTTGTGAGGCTGATCTCGTCAGGCGGCATATTTGGTGATGCTGGAGGCGCTCCTTCAGATAAACTGGGCCAAAACCGTTTAGGGCTTTAAAGGTAAGTACCAACACCTTGAATTGGGCCCGGTAAACAACTGGTAACCAGTGTAGATCTTCTAACACCGGAGTGATGTGATCCTGGCGACGCCACTTCTTAATCAAACGTGCCGCCGCATTCTGTACCAGCTGTAATTTCCGGACCGTTTTCAAGGGTAACCCAACGTAGAGTGCATTACAGTAGTCTAAGCGAGAGGAGACCAGGGCATGTACCACCCGTGGGAGGAGATGGACAGGAAGGTAGGGTCACAGCCTGTGTATCAGATGTAATTGATACCAAGCTGCCCGGCTCACTGCCAAGATCTGAGCCTCCATGGACAGCTGGGAGTCCAGAATGACTCCGAGGCTGCAGACCTGGTCCTTCAGGGGTAACGTTACCCCATTAAACACCAGGTCTATATCTCCTAGCCTTCTCTTGTCTCCCACGAGCAGCACCTCAGTCTTGTCAGGGTTCAGCTTCAGCCTATTACTTCCCATCCATTCACTTACGGACTTCAGGCACTTGGAAATGGTATCCACAGCCACCTCTGGTAAGGACTTAAATGAGAGATAGAGCTGAGTGTCATCCGCATATTGGTGACACTGCAACCCAAATCTCCTGATGATGGCTCCCAGCGGCTTTACATAGATGTTAAATAGCATGGGGGAGAGGACAGATCCCTGTGGCACACCACAATTGAGAGGCCAAGGGTCTGAAACCTCATCTCCCAATGCTACCCGTTGATGCCTGTCTGACAGATAGGAACAGAACCACCGTAAAACAGTGCCCCCTATTCCCATTCCCTCCAGGCGATCTAAAAGGATACCGTGGTCGACGGTATCGAAAGCCGCTGAGAGATCCAGGAGGACGAGGAATGCATGTTCTCCTCTATCCAACGCCCTCCTCAAATCATCCACCAGAGCGACCAAGGCTGTTTCAGTTCCATGTCCAGTTCTGAAGCCCGATTGGAATGGATCTAAATAATCTGCTTCATCCAAGTGTGTCTGTAACTGTTTGGCCACCACTCGCTCAATCACCTTGCCCAAGAATGGAAGATTAGAGACTGGGTGAAAGTTGTTCAACTCTTGGGGATCCAAGGAGGCCTTTTTTAGAATGGGCTTTATTACCGCCTCCTTGAGGGCAGATGGCATTATACCTTCTTCCAAGGAAGCATTCACCACTACCTTGATCCCTTCGCTCAGTCTCTCTTTACAGCCCATAATGAGCCATGTAGGGCAAGGATCAAACAGACAGGTGGTCGGCCTCAAGAGTAGAGAGCACCTTGTCCACTTCCTCAGAGGGAAGAGGCTGAAACCGTTCCCACCGGACCGGAATGCAATTGGCCGACTCTGGCTCACTACCTGTATCCACGGCGTGCGTAATCGTGCTGTTCAGACGCTCAATTTTATCAGCAAAGTGTTTAGCAAATGTGTCACAGGAGGCTTTAGAATGTTCCATGGGTTCCTGCGCAACTGGACCGACCAGGCTTCGGACCACTTGGAACAACCTCCTGGGACAACACTCCATGGACGCAATAGAGGCAGCAAAGAAATCCCTCTTTGTTGCCTTTGTTGCCACTTGGTAGGCCGCTATTGCTGCTCTAACCAGTGTCCGATTGTCTTCGGAGTGAGATTTCCGCCACCGGCGCTCTAGTCGTCTCACCTCCTGCCTCAGACCCCGCAACCCTGGTGTATACCAGGGTGCTATCTGAGTTCTATTCAGGGGGAGAGGACATTTCGGAGCCACCCGGTCTATTGCCCCGGTGATCTCCCTATTCCACTTATATCACTTATGCCTTGTATACCCATAAAATCTGCAGTGTCGGGGACATACCTCTTTACCCTGGCCTTTGACCCTTGAGATGTATGTTTTCAGGACCCACCTCATTCTTGTGAATGTAATGTGTTTTAACTGCTTTTAATACTGCATTTTAAATTTCTGTAACCCGCCCTGGGGCCTACTGATGAAGGGTAGGTGGTAATAATAATAATAATAATAATAATAATAATAAATTCCATGGGCATGTGGGACGGGGGATGGTGGCTGCCATGAAGTAGTCATTCAGCAGTGGCATAAGTAACATTTAAGCTGGGGGGATGCCATCACCACCAATAGTTGGCATGCCGTCCCCTGCCCACACTGGTGAATAGTTTTGTCCCCTCTCTGAAATCACCCTCAGACTCACCTATCCCTGAGTTTAGCCATGTTACATAATTTTTAGCTGAATATTCTAAACTTAGAGCTCAGCAGCACTAATCCAAAGACAATCAAAAGCAGACCCCCCCCCCAAAAAAAACCATTCAGTGAAGAATCATTCCAGCCAGCCGGAGGAACTGAAACATGAAAATTGAAAGCCCTGCATGAGAAATACCCAGACGGTCTGAACAGAAGAAATGCAGATGCAGTCTAATCAGTAGAGTGGCTAACGGGCAGCAGGCCAGCTGAAAACTCAGAGGCTTCAATTCTGTGCACATTTTCATGGGAATAGGATTTACTTCTCAAGGAGCACGCATAGGACTGCTGGGGAGGGTTGATCGTTGGTGCTCAAGATTCTTGAACAATAACTATCAAAAACATATAATAAAGACCACAGGGTTAAACCCTCTCCAGAACACGTGATGGTTTAAAATGGGGAGGGAGCATAGGCATGTGTGGGGGCTCCAGACCTTTACATGTTCAGTACGAAGGTCTGAAGAGGCTTTTTGTAATCACATTTGGTTGAATGTGTTTAGAAGCTGCCCTCTGATCAGGAACTTTAGAGTTTCCAGTCTCAGGGAGGCTTCTAAGCATTTCCACCTGAAAGTAGATAGAAGCCCCCTTCAAACTTTGCTGATGAAGGTCTAAAAAGGATAAACATAAAGAAGCGGTCAGCATTAAAAAAAAAAAAGAGATGAAGATCCCAAAATGCTGAAGTTTCTTAAACAAGCCCAATGCCTATCAGTCTACTGTATTGGACCTTCATCAGGGACCTTTGTCATTGGGCCTTTTGTCGTTACAAAAGACTTAACCACTTTTGCCTGCATGCATGGGGATGATAGGGGAGGGGCTTGTGTGCCCACCCCACTTTAAGCCCTCTCACACATTCAGATGAATGGTTCACTGAGGCTGCAAAAATGCAAAGAAAACAAACATGTAATATAGGCTGCCCTATTTTGCCAGTCACTGTCTGTTTGCAAAAATAATTCCCTATCAACTTTGTTTTGTATTTCCAACCCACTCCCTTTTAGTACAAATATAATCCTGAGCCAGTTGTTGGGAATGATTACACTTTGTACTGGGATGATAAACCTATAATAACAGACAAAACAATAGATTACAATTGACCAGTTATGGTTCTGGTAAATAAAACAAATTGAAACAGCTGCTATAGTAGATGTTGCAATTGCTCACTCACACCAAACTGAAAAAAAATTAGAACGAAAAATAAAGACGACAACATAACCTTATAAATAAAACGTGCTTAGAAAGTCAAGATAATTCATACATAGCCACTGTTAGTATCAGCTGACACAGTTGTTTCTAAATTCCCCAGTTCAAAAAACTCAGAGAAAATAATTATTATTATTAGCCTATGTTACAGGGCTTCTTTAAAGATCACTGAAATAATGTATGCAAAGTGCTCTGAACATTTGAAATGTGCTGTTTAAATGTGAAGAGGATTGCTTGGATTTGGCTTGTCCCTATTTTGATATCCCTTACAGAGAGATTTTTCCAATATATTTCTTATTTTTTGGATTGTGTGCATTCCAGCAAAAATACCACTTCATAAGAGCCACACATGTAGTTGTATGCACATTTGGTGATTTTTTTAATGACTTTAATTCAGCAACACACATATTTCAGTGAATGAAAGTGTGAACACCTGTTCATTTAATATCCTCCCATTCATGAGCAGAGTTAGGGCTACGTGTATGCAGTAGGGCAGAGCAATCCTAACTATAGGAAACCACTGTAATTTACTCTGGGGTAAATTATGCTGGTGTAACTTACTCCTATTCAAATCTCCATTCAGGAGTGGGGCTACTGCCAGCCCTCACTCACTGAGGGTAATGCTTCTTCGTGTATTTCATTGCACATATCATGTGAGGTGGGGAAAGAATACAAATGTAGCTAATTCAGAGTGAGGGCAAAGCTTCCTGTATTTCATCACATGTTTACTGTCAGGCAGGGAAAGAAGGGAAGTGTGGCTACTATGGTGCTGCATCTGAACATGGGATGACTTTAAAAAGGTACATCCGACAAAACATCACAACCAAAAATGGGGCCCCTTTTTGTTGCCTGCAGAAAACTGGCAGAGATGTAGATTTCATAGTCCAGCTTCACCAATCAGTGCAGTGAACAGACCAGTCATTGCACTGAAGGATAAACCTTCCACATATAGGAAGCAGGGCAAAATAAACAAATGCCATAAAGGATGCTGCCATGGTGATAATAAAGAACAAGTCATCATGACACAAATCATTAAAGATTGTAACTGAGCTTTGCCACTGCTGCAGCAGCCTTGATTTAACAAACACCTAGACTGATAATGTTAAAGGCCCGACTGGGCCTATGTGCAGATAGTTTCTTTTGCAAATCACTGAAGGTCTAAAACTATAATGACACTGTACTGCTCTATTGTTAATGGGGCATCATTATCTTTCATTTCTCAGGACTAAGCAGTTTCTCTATACTGTGGTAGCATCTTAAGACAGAGCTCTCCATCTTGGTTCCTCTTTCTTGACTCATTTTTACACTCAGCATCCCTTGTTGGAATTTGCTTTGAGGAGTTGTTACTCAATATGAATGCATGTGATGGTATTGGACTCAAGGGAGTTTAAAGACTAGTTCTCAGTTACTCTGAGAAAAATGCGTCTGTGGCATACAACAGAAAGTTGATGGAATCAAATAGGATCCACAAAGAGGATTCTAATGTTGTATGTTGAATAAAAGATGGGAGTCATATTTATTTGTTCTATTGTGTGTGTGTGTGTGTGTATGTACACCATTCTACACATTGCAGTCTCTTCTAATTTCCTCTTCCTTTTTTTTTTGGAGCACTCCCATGCTCAGATCCAAAACTGTTTCCTCAGGTAGGCTTCCTTAACTTTCTGAATGAATGAATGAATGGGGTGACTGTGAGGATCCTGGGACTGTCTACATGATGCCAAACAGATGACAGGTTCAGTCAGCTTTGTTAGTGCCAGTCAGCCATTTCTGGGAACTGAATCCACACCTTTCTGTTCAGATGATGGAAGGGAAAGCTGGATTTGGGGTTCCTCACCCCTTCAGACAGATGACTGGCACCGTCAAAGGTCTGATCTGACAATCTACATATTGGCTAGGCTTGAGAGATTCATCGATCAAGGCCAGAATTAATTATACAGCCATGAGAGTGGCTGTATAGTATAGCTGTGAAAGACCATCCCAAATTGTGTTTGCATTTTGACAAATTTGTAGGGCAGTCCAATATCTCAGAGAGGTTAGGTTTCCTGCTCCCCTGGTGCATTCACTATAGCTGCCCAATTTCCCTGCTTTTTAAAGTTTGATAAAAATATCTGTGGGCTATAGGTACGTTCTTAAACCGCAAGCGTTTTTTGCCTGTTAGTGAATAGTAGCATTAATTAGTAGGACTGTACACCAGCTCTGGCAAAATCTGAGATCCTGAACTAAACTGGGCAACTTTGGGTTGACCCATGATTTGGACGGAGTGAGTTGAGGTAACCCCACATCACCCCTATCAAAAGGGGTGTGTGGACTGATGGAAGGCAGGGAGGAGATGCATACATGCAACCTCAGTTTTCTTCTTCTCCTTCCTTGACCATGTTTAATTAGGATTTTAAACCCAAATCCAACACTGTGCAATGCCCCTGAATTGAGAGGACACTGTTTCGTGTGAGTGTGGATTGGAGCCTCTCCAAAGCACTGAATTGGGCCCTGAATTGGATCCGGAAAGTGTGCATGCATAGCCCTATTAATTAAAGTTAACTGTCCCACTGCTTGCTTGTTGAGCCATAGACCACATGCCTCTCTTGCTTCAGGAACCAAGTTGAATCCTGGTGTCACTAGTGAAAGGATTTCCACTTGGAAAGAGTTTTGCTTGATGCCCCAGAGAACCACTACCAGTCATAGTAGACAGTCAGTGGAGACTGCCCCCCCCTGATGTCAGTGGGCAGTGAATCTGCTCCAGATTTTAGTCTGAACTTGCAAGGAGCTGGACATTTGTCTGATGCCTATTAAAATCTTTTGTTACTGTTGTTTAAATAGGCCAACCCAGACATCTAATTGTTTTAAAAACTTGATTTTATCTCTATTTTGGAAATTTTATTACCTGGTTTTAAGATTGATTTAGTCAGTATTTTCTCATGGACATTTTATATTTTCTTATGTAAGCCTCTTAGAAGTATTTCTTATTCTTATTAAATAACAACAGCAACAACAATAATAAAGATATATATATAAACAAAGACAAGCCAGGCTAGTTCCAAGTTTGAGGATGCTCTCATTGCTCCCTAGCAGGTTTACCAGTCATTAGACAGTGGTAGGTGGTAGGTTCACCATGCAGCTGGGCTCTCTGGTTCAGCCATTTTAACTACCCCACATTGCAATGGGACATGCATGTAAAGCATTGCATTATGGGAGAAATAGAGTGGCAGTTGCACATCTAGTCTGTTTTCAGCAGCAAGCATCCTACCAGTGGAACTGACAGGAGCATCTGCCTGTTCTAGCCCATACAGCATTTTTAATTCCCCTCACAAAAATATTAAAGGGAGGCCCAGCATCAACAGTGGTTCACTCTGCTTGAATTCCAGGCACCTAGCATTTGCCAAAGGGTTCTGAGGGGTGGTGCTGGGCCTGTGGAAGACAGCTTATTATGTATAAGAAAAATAGCACAGGTGAAATGTACAGGAAAATACATCTGAAATTGCTCTTTATGAATCATCCACAAGATGGCACTTTTACCTCACAGATGTTTCTGTTTGATGTCAACTCAAACCACAGATGTTCATTTGAGCTGTTATGAGGGTTTCTTCTTTTTGCTGAAAACACCACTGCCCTATTAGAAATGGGAGCAACCATCATTAGTAAGGAAAAAAAGAGGTGTCCATAGGATATGCTTTCGTCATGCTACAGTGTCCACTATTCAAAAAGTGCAACAGATTTGGATTTTGGATTGAAGGTCAATGTGTTTTGCATGTGCATGCGGGTGCACCCCTCCTCCACCTGCAGTTGTCTTTGGGAATCAGCAACTACCTGGCTACATCTGCTGCAATCAGTTGTCACTCCTCTGGCAACTTGTTAAGATCTTCCATTCTGCATCTAATTAGCTTGTTTTCTCTCATTAGGTTTTTCTTTTTCTTTTTAATCTCCTGCTCTCAGTCAAACTGCTACGAGTAGCTGCTTTCAGCCTGGCAAGCTATTTTGCTTTGCTATCTTGATCCTTTGGGAGCCCATTCTTCTTTCTTTTACATGCAGTGTAATATTTCTGAATGATTGAACCTTATTACGTCCTCCTCCCCCCCCCACCGGCATTGTCAGGTTCTAGTTTGGCATTCTGCTGCTGGAGACATTCAGCTTTGTTGAGTCAAAGCTGTATAAGGCACCTTGTCAAAGGCACCTTTCGCTGTATCTTGGAACATACTCACAAAGCACAACTCACAGCCTTCTTGGTAGATTTTATTCTTGAGCCCAATGTCTCTGTGACTGATGGAGGGGTTGTTCAGTCGCTTTGGATCTGATTTGGATAGTTGATTCATTTATTTACTTTCTTACATTTATATCCCACCTGTCATGGAGCACACATATGGGTCACAAGCAGTCACACATCCAGGCACCAACCAGACCCAGACCTGCTTAGCTTCAGAAAGGTGGTGGTCTCACGTGCCTTCAGGTATCGCTTGGGATATGCTCTTTATTGAGACATGTCATAGTTGTGGGATGTAAGAAAAGCAGAGGTGAAGCACTCGGAACACAAAGCTTCATTGCTGAACCAAGTTTTATTTGCATTTTAGAAACTCTCTTGCTCTTTTGTCCTTACTTATGACTAACTTTGTAACAATTTCCAACCAATTCTGGGCCTTTTTGTGTATAACAAGAATGGGAAACCTGTGGCCCTCCATATATGGCTGGACTGTCAGCCGCAACAAGCATGGCCAATGGTCAGGGATGATGACAGCCATAGTCTGACAACATCCAGAGGGTCATGGGCTCCATATCCCTGCCTTATAAGGAAGACTCAAAGGAGGGAGAATGTGTGACTGAGACCAAAGCCAGCACTTTGACAGGTCTATCTGTCAATGGAATAGTGCCTTACATTGCCTGTAGGCTTGCACTTTAGCTTCTTTAAGTGGAAGAAACCTCAAATGCAATTGTGATGGATAGTAACATGGGAAGCTGCCTTATTCTGAGTCAGACCATTGGTCTATCTAGTTCAGAATTGTCTGCATTGACGAGCAGAGACTCTCCAGGGTCTCCTGGTCCCATCTGCTGGATTGAACCTGAGACCTTCTGCATGCAAAACAGATGCTCTGCTACTGAGCTATGGCCCTTCCCTGAAGGTTATTCCAATGGATATTGCACATCCAATGCAAAATGCTCTCTTTCCAGTCATCTTTTGACAGAATGAATGACACAGTCATGAAGTGATTTGGCTTATGGCTTTGGAAACAGAATGTGCTAATCTCCTGAGGTCCGTATAGAGCTGAAATAATTGGAAGGGGGAAAGTTCTCAAGCAAAATTCTGCTTGCAAAAAAAAAAAGAAAATAAATCAAATTTTAAAAATTTCCCTACAGTCTCTCTCCTCTACCCACCCTAACTCTAGTGGCACATATGGAAGCATTGCTGTGATATCACACTCTCAGGAAAACCATGGACATTATTTGTTATCACATTTATATCTCACCTTTCCTCCAAGGAGTTCAAGGTGCATAGATGTGAAGAGTAGCTTTCTCCCTGACCTGGTTCTCATCTGGTGATGTTTTTAGATTAGTACATCCCCACATGAGGATCAGTTGGTATGCCTCTCTCATGAGGACTGTACCATATCTAGAGATGAATGCAAGAACCAGAGTCGAGGCAACAGCTTTTGAACAAATTGATTTATTGTCTTCTGGTAGATTTAAATCTCTTAACACCAGAACCTAGAATTTGTGAACAGCCTTACACAACACATCTCATGTGTAAACTATATTCCATAGAAGAACGACATTTACTGAAATTCATCCATCATTTCTAAACTCCAAGGTTATTTTCATTCATTAGCTTCCAATATCATTCTTAGGGTACATCATTTCTGTTTTGCCTATCTATTTCTTCAGGTGTATACAGCTTGCTGATCTGGACTGAATTTGCACCTAATAATGGTGTTTATCACCTGTCCTTTAGTTTGTGGACAGTACTAAGCTAGCTGGAGGTAGAAATGTAGAAACTTGCCTTATACTGAATCAGATCTTTGGTGCATCTCACGCTGAATTGCCTACACTGACTGGCAGTAGCTCTCTAGTGTTTCAGACAATGTACATTCCCAGCCATACCTGGAGATCCTGGGGACTGAACCTGGGATCTTCTCCATGCAAAGCAAATCTCTAATACTGAGCTATAGCTTTCCTCCAATGTTCTGACAGCATCATATGTTCACATCTTTGTCGCTAGAGGCCCAGTTGACCTCAGTGGCTAGGAGTGCCTGTTACCAGCTTTGGCTGTAAGACAGCTGCAGCCATTTCTGGACTGGGATAGCCTGACTACTGTTGTCCATGTACTGGTAAACTCCAGGCTGGATTACCACATTCTGGATCCACTTGGTCAAACCCCTTTGGCCAGCTTTAATAAGCCAAGAAGGGCAAGGGTCGAGAGGACACATTGCTGGCCACATCATCGTAAACACCTTGTGTATGTCATCAGGCAGCATCAACTGAAACCATTCCCAAGAAGTTGCAACAGATGTTGCACTGGACACCCCATTGGGGACTACAGTAGATGTGGAGGGGGCATCAAGACTGCTATGGAGGCAAGTAACTTTACCCTCAAAGTGCCTTGCAAACAGTTCACAGTGGGCTTCCGAAGGGTCTAAAACTCCATTTCCTGGAGTTGATGTCAACACACCCCTGACAATACAGAAAAGCTCCACTGGACGGGTACTTGAGGATGCGATGAAGGCAGAGAAGTGGGCCTTCTTCGCTGTCCTCACCACCACACAGTAGGCACGGTTATGATGTTTTACTTGTGCCCGATCATCCTCATGTCATGTCTTTTGCCCCTTGCACACTAGACGTTGTCCAGCCTGTTTCATTGCCCTTAGCTCACTGGTGTACCAAGGCGCAAACTGGGCTCCACAATGCTGGATAGGGTGCTTGGGGGCAACCATGTCAAGAGCCTGACGTGCCTCATTGTTCCACAGCATGACAAGGGCTTCAACAGGGTCACCTGCTCTATCTACTGGGAACTCCCCAGGGCATTCAGGAATCCTATGGATTCCATTAGTCTCCAGGGGTGGACCATCTTAATCTGTCCATCACCCCTCTATATGAGAGAGAGAATATATATTTGTTCTGATTGATAATTTGGCAGAATGAAGAAAACACACTGCTCCACAACTCCGAGGAAGGAGATATATTCTCAGAAACCCATAGAGCATGTCAGAAATCATCTACATGGCACAAGAGCTTGTCTCTTTTTGTTTTGACAACTGCTTGGTGCTTTCTCCCCTCTTTATTCCTGATACATCCTCACACACTCTCCCCAACCCACACTCCCCACTAGCCCTGCTTTGCACCCCAAATGTTTTTGCTTGGCTAATGTGTCTTTGAACTCTTGTAATGCCTCTTTCTTGTTTGGATGAAAGATAGGGAGGGGTGTGTGAGAAATTAGACAACTGTAGAAAGGTAAAATTTACATGTATTGCTTCACCCCTTTTGCCTCTGGCCCCATCCATCTCTGGCATGGGCCCCCCAGAAGGTTTCCCAGGAGAGAATTTGGCCCTCAGGTTGAACATTTTTCCCACCCCTGATCTAATGTAAAAGAGGTTATAAAACAGGTGTATCTATTTTCCTCTGCTGGTGGACATATTGCCTTAAGAAATGTTTTTAGAGCATTGGCACTAAACTCTAGACTGCATTCAGACATTGGGGGTCATAGCAACTGACAGGAAAATAAATCTGACACACTGCAACTACTCCCAAGCTTTTACGCTGGAATGGCAAGAGCATGAATGGATTTGTTCCCACTGTTTATATATCTAGATTTTGATTTCTTATCCAGAAGAGAATGCTGCTTATCCATTCCGTGTCCAATAAAATACCTACAGTTTTCAATGGTACCTGACAGAGTAAGGGTCTGTATTTTAAAAACCCATGCATTGCAGCCAGTGGGAATAATACTGCAACAGGACTTCAAGATTGCTGTCTCAAAGTGAACAGATAATCAGCTCCAGATTTGGTATTGTCATAGGATTGTGGGGGTGGGTTTGGTTGATATCTGGGAGACCCTTTCTAGTTTATAATTGTGTTCTTGTAAGAGATACAACCTGCAAGGGAAGACACCTACACCACTGGTTAGACTAGTATCCTTTGTTAATCTAATAGGTGAGCTAATGGGTCTGTCAACTGCCCATTAACAGGTGTATAGACTTTGGGCCAGAGAGATCCTGTTGTTATTGGAACTCTTTTCAGGAGAGGGGTCCTCCCCCAACCAATCCTGGAGACAAGGAGAGGCTTGTGTTTTTAGTCTAGTCTGGAGAAGCTGAGAACTAGGGGGATAGACAGAGAGGCTTGCTTGCTCTCTGGATCCCCAAACTATAGGCAATGGGGAGCACAATCTGATGGACTGATAGTGCTATGAACCCCTCCATCTTAAGCTCAGTTTGGAATGTGTGTAAATAAAAACTGTATTTCCTAAAAGACACCACAGTTTCTCTTGGCCTTCTTTCCAAGGAACCCAAACCCTGGGTAAGTGCAGGGACTCCTGGAAGTCTTGCATGGTTCATAGACTGGGCGTGTGTGTGTGCACAACACCAGTATAATATATACCTAAATATATTTTTGTTCATGGCCTCATCTTTAATGGCTGGTGGCTATTATCTTCTGGACGTCCCATGTGCTTGAACTCCCCCTCTGCCTTGAAGTATGTAGCAACAGCAACCTATCAGCCTCTCACAGGACTGTTGCCATTAAATAAATTTATCTTGCAGGCTGAAGTATGATTTGCTGGAGGTAGATGTTGTGGTCAAATAGCAGCCAGTAAACATTGCCTGCATGCCCTGATTGTGGGCTCTCCGAGACATCTATGTGGACATTGCTGAAAACTGAAGGTGAAATCCAAACTGGTGCCTTTGTACTCACAGAAAGGCATTTGATTCCACAGAAGAGGAGCAGAGCAGATTTTACCAGACTTCCCCTTCCCCTACAGTCCCCTAGCATCAAGTCAAAAATCAGTTCCAGAGAGTTGGGAGACCCTCCAGAACAGGGTAGAAGGTAGGGTGGGAACTGCAGTGGAAAATCAGCAACCCCCCCCAACAACCCTCCCCTCATAGGGATGGGGGAGATATTCAATCCAGTTCACATTTAAAAGCAAGCCTATCAAATTTGTTCTTTCTGAAACAATACGCAAATTGAAACACAGCCATCCTTTAAAATTTGTCCTTCTCTGAATTTTGCAATGCAGTTTTCTAGTCCAGGAATATGTACAAGAATGCATAAAAGGCACACGCTAGTGAAAATAAATAACATACAAAAATGCATTCTATTAGTGAAAAATACTTACAAAAATGTGAATATAAGCAGAAATGTGCACGAAAATGTATATATTAGGAGACATTGGCACTAAAGTGCTGAAGACTTCAAAAAGAACTGATTTGGAAATGTGGAGAACTGTACCTAAGATTGGAAAGATAAACTGACAGAAACTAAAATTAGCAAGGTTCGTTCATCCTTATCCCCTCCTCTTTCATTAACACATGCCTCTACTCAATCCAAAGTTCCCCAATGAGCACAGGGCACTCCCTAGATGACCTATTTATTAAGCATTTATCCAGATTTGCTTGCAGAAAACACACACAAACTATCTAGTTGTTATTGCGCATTTGTTCTGATTTGTTTACTGGGAGGTTATACAACCATAAGCATTCAGCCTGATATGTGTGCGGGGTGTTTATTCATATTCCTAGTTAATCATTTGTGTATTCCAGACTTTTCAATGCATTTACCCATTACTTTCCTAACCTCAGGAAGTCAGTGTCCTTTTAAAAGTAATTTGTTACACTAGGGCGCTTTAATCAAGCTTTAATTAAACTTTAATTGTACAAACCTGAATTTTCTTGTATGTACTGACAGTCTGGAGGCACTGAAGGGTGCCAGTTGGGTTCCACCCAGATTGATAGACTGGATGAAACTTTCTCTAACCTGGCAAGGCAGCTGTGATGGTCTTAAATAACTACTACACCAGGCCAGACCATATGGTGGTTACCAGCCATGAACTATAATCTACAGAATACATAAAACAGCCCCCCAGACTGGATCATCTAAAGGACCATCTAATCCAGCATCCTGTTTTCAGTGTCCAACCAGATGCCTATGGGAAGTTCATAAACAGGACATGAACAAAATAGCAATCTCATACTCGTAATCCCAATAACTGGTATTCAGAGACACACCAATACTGGAGATAATATAGTTCTCGTGACTAGTAACCATTCATACTTTAACCCCGTTCTGTTCCTACCCTGGAGAAAAATGATATTCTCACTTTCGTGAGGGTTGAAAGTATAGCAGAAATTTGAGCTTAAGCACACCCAAGCAAAATATTTTCGAGCAAGCTCCTTAATTTGAACCTTTACACTTCCAAATATAGCAACAGTTAGAGCCCATAAGCTCTCTATCTCTTTTTGCATCTTTTAGTGAAATCACACTTATGGAGCTCAGACAGAGCCTGCTTTTGTGCAATGTGCCTCTCTCATTCCTCTCTGCACTCATTGAATCTATGAGATTACCTGAAAAAGATTTCTGTATTCCACAAAATAAAACATACGGGGGTGGGGGGAGCTTGGTCAATGTAACGTCTGCTACTGTCTCGCTTTGGTGATAGCTGTCAAGGATGCAGTGACCAAAGAAGACACTTTTTATAAAACAAATGCTCTAGATGGATGCATGTTAGTTATACAGCAGAAAATAATGCATTGTGCATTTTTGCAAAAATGAACATTCTTACATTTTAAGCTAAAGAAAGCCTAAAGAGGAGCTGAATAAAATGCAAGGAATCCTGGGTGAATGAATTCTAATGAGGCAGCAAATATTACCTCATTATTATGGATTACGATTCATTAGCATGCTTTTTCCTTTCTGAATTCTCAGCATGAGAATCTAGAATTAGTGCAGTGCAGTTGCTCAATTAAATGGGATTTTTTTTTTAAAAAGTGTTTTCTCTGTACAGAAGCAGCCTCAAACAGTCAACAGAAATTATTGAAAAATAGCTAGATGAGAGAGATCTACGTCAAACCCTGTTGGACAGTTAATTACAATGATTTTAATGGTATAAGTTGCATGGATTCAATTTTTTAAATTAACTAAATGATTCAGTTGTCATAACAGATCCATAGATGGTGGAGACATGTGCCTGCAGCCTCATTATGCCCTACTAAACATCAAAGGATCCAAAGACATTTGAGATCAGATCAACCTGCTTATTGTTACCAAACAGTAGTCACATCTTTGGAGAGTAATTCACACGGTACTGCTGCTACTCGGCCTCCATTCATTCCTTGAAAAACATGTGAAAATTATAACCAATCAGATTGCTAACCAGGATTTGCTGCTCTGAACATATTATTTCTATGCTTAAAGATCACCACTGGCTTCTGGTTTGTTTCTGGGTATGATTCAAAGTGCTGGCATTGGCCTATACAGCTCTAAACTAGGGGTGGTGAATCTTGGCCCCCTAGTTGTTGTTGAAAACTACCATCAACCCCAGCCAGAATGGCCAATGGTTATGAGTGATTGAAGCTGTAGTAAAACCTAAAAGATTGTTTTACCCCTTATATATCCAGTCAATTACGGCACTCTGCAGGTGAGGGCCTCCTGCAGATACCATCTTATCAGGAGGTCTGCTCCACACAACAAAGGAAGTGGACTTTTAGTGTTGTGGCATTTACCCTTAAATATTAGACAGGTGCCATCTCTGTTAACTTTTTGGCGCCTACTGAAAACCTTCCTCTTTCAACAAGCCTTTTAAATAGAGACCTTATCCCAATCTGTGTCTGTGCTGGAATTGTTTTTTAAGATGTTTTTAAAGTTGTTTTTTAAAAGATGATGATGATGATGATACATCTGGAGGGCTTCAGGTTCCCCATTCCTACCCTAGATATCCAAAGAACTGCTTTCTCACCTAGAAAGCTTTCCATTTGTTGAGATGGTCAACGAAAGCCCTGCCCTGTGTACTCGTCACCCAAGGTCAGGTGGCAATGGCTGGTCCACAACCTCATTGAACATCAACCCCTGAAACAGAGCATGTATAAGCCTCTCCTCTTATCTGCACCCCTCTTATCTGCACTTTGCAAGCAGTTCAGCACCTACCCACTTTCCTTTGTTTTCAGTGCAGGCCTTATCTGAAGGATGAGTAGGAATTTCTTCTCCAAAGCCACATTGACTTTCAAGTATGGTTCCCCCCCCCTTCACCTTATTCTGTACTGTTCAACCTGGAAGAGACAGCATTAGTGGTTGATAAAGACAGAACAGGGAAGAACATTGGTTAACACACTGAGAAATCCAGTGAAGAGTGGTTCCACAGATCAGTCTCCCAGAGGTATCAGACTGAAAAAGGGACAGATATGTCCTTGGAGCCTGCCTGACTCACCCATCCATCTAGAGTTGATTGGCTTGATGGTGGTGGTGAGGATGACTCAAGCAAGGCCTTCCTTATTATATCATGAGGCACTGGAAGCTAGTGGCTCCAATACCAGTGGGGCAGTGAATTTGTTCTAGGTTTTAGTCAGAACTTTGAAGGAGCTGAAAGCATCTTGGACAGCTCCTTGAAAGTCTGGACTGAAATCTGGAGTGGTTTCACTGCCCCACTGGCATTGGAGTCACCAGCCTCCACAGCCATGAGGTATAGGATGATGCTGAGATGGGAGTGGTGACTGTTCCATAGTTATCTTACATTCATTTAGTTTCTGTGGGAATCAAGGCTTTTAGTGTAGTGGCACCAATAATTTGGAACACTGTGCCTATGGAAATCAAACAGGCACCTACAATCTTGATATTTCATTGCCTGCTGAAAATGTGTTTGTTTCACCTAGCATTTTTAGAGAATTAACCTGATTCAGTGTTGATTGTTTTGTTCTGTATGTTATGACTTCCTGCTTTCATAGTCTTAAGTTGTTTTAACAATTTTATTCTATATCACCCTGATATTTTTTTAAGAGGTGGTTGTTTGCAAATAAATAAATCTCCCTTTGCTTCAGAACTAAGATTATGTTTGCCCAGCTATCATGAACCTTGTATGATTTCTGTGCTTTTAAACAGATGAAGTCTCTCAAAGGTTTAGGTGTATGCAGATGACAGCTCTATTTCACATCCCCATTGCCTGATAGGGGATAGGCAGTGGACTGGTGTCTGGAGTCAGTTTTAAAGGGAAAAGAGAATTAACTGACTTAAGACAAGACAAAACAAATTTAATCCAGACCAGACTGAGTTATTATTCAAGAACACTGGAGTGGGGTTGCACTCTCCTTGAAGAAATAAGATAACTTGGGGATGCTTCAAAATCTGCCCCCTGAAAAAAAAAAAAAAGTTGCTGAGCCAAATAATGCAGCCCAGTGCAAGTTTTAATGTGAAGCTTCATTGTTTTTAAGTGTTGGTTGTATTTTGATCTTTGTCATTGCTTATAGAGATTGGTTTATTTATCCTTCCTACTGATTATATTGTGAGAGCCAGTGTGGTGTAGTGGTTAAGGTGTTGGACCTGGGAGACCAGGGTTTGGATTCCCACACAGCCATGAAGCTCACTGGGTGACCTTGGGCCAGTCGCTGCCTCTCAGCCTCAGAAGGAGGCAATGGTAAACCTCCTCTGAATACCACTTACCATGAAAACCCCATAAGTCGGAATCGACTTGAAGGCAGTACATTTACATTTTATTGATTATATTTCATAGTTTTGATATGCTGTTGTGTTCTGTTCTTTTACAAGAGTGGGTGGTTGTGGTGGTTGTTGGAGATATCCAATGTTAGTAATACTTAGATTAGATCCATTGAAATTAATAAGTAAATTAATCCTATTGACTTCATAAGATCCTTGAGGATCAGACCAAAGACCCATGTAGTCTGGCATTCTGCTGTCATAGTACCAACAAGATACCAATGGGAAGCCCACAAGCTTGCCCTGAGTGCAATAGTGTTCTCCCCACAAATGATTCCCAGAAACTGGTATTCAGACTAGGGATGGGATCCATGGGCCAGTGTCGATTCAAAAGTATTACATTGACCTAACAAGCCAGTATTGATTTAAGTTCATTCTTTGGTATCCATTGCTTTTACTGATCCATTTTTTCCATCCCAAAATATTGATATTAATATCTATATTTTGAAAGGAAATATAAATAAATGAAAGGAAATATTGATAAAATTATCATTCTTAATATTGATATTTTAGAGGCAGGTTTTTTTGTTTTTTGTTTAAATCAATTTTCTAAAATAGTTGTGAAAAAATATCTACATAAAAATCCAATCTGCAACTATAGAGAATAATGGAAAATTTCTGAAACCAAATCTGAATTGGGTGGAATTCTAGCACATCCCTAATTCAGACACATACTGCCTCCAAAAGTGGAGAGAGAATATAGCCATCATGGATAGTAGCCACTGATAGCCTTAGCTTCCATGAATTTGTCTAATCCTCTTTTAAAGCCATCCAGAATGGTGGCCATCAACACATCTTGTGGAAGCCAGTTCCATAACGTAATTATGAACCGTATGATCAAGTATTTTTAGTTTAACTGTGTGCTGTGTAATTTTGATGGGTCTACTCTAAGTATGATTTACCCTTTTGTTGTCCCAAAGCTTGTGTCTCATTTGCTTATTCACCATTGTGTCTACAGCATACCTGTTATAAAGCTGGATGACTTCTAGGTCCTAAGAGGCACAATGCTAGTAATTTTCTCCTGCTTGGTGCTACACAATGCTTCCAATTCACACCAAGCTCTTTCCTTTCTGCACAGTGCTATCCTGCTTCATGTTTGCTCTGGATTGTGAAAGAATGTTGAGAAGTGGCTCTTAAATATAGGCATCTGGGTAGTCTGTTTATTTCACAACATAACCCCCTTGCTATAAAAAGAGCTTAGGATGTTCCTTTTCCCATTTTCTGAATTCTTCAGATCACTTTCTAAGAATGATTAAGATGTGTGCTGAAAATGTGCAAAGTCCTAGCTAATTACGATGTACTGAATAATTTTGCTAGACAGCTATGGCAGTTCTAATGAATATTATAATTTTTTTCTAGGACAGAAGCTGTTGGCAAGACAAACAACTTTTTTGCATGGGTAACAAGTGTGGCAGAACAGCGCAAGTTTGATCAACACATCCTTGATTCTTCTTGCTTGAGCTTTCATGTCCTATTTGTGGCAAAGGCCTACAAATTGCAAAATATACACTGTGAATAGCTACAAATTATGTATCAGTGTTTTCTTATTAATTAAAATTACCTTTTCCACTCTTTCAATAATGACTCTGCAAGGATCACAATGACATTAAAAAGAGCAAGCAGATTTGATTGTTATCATTCCTGTTCTATTTTAGAATGGTTAAAATGTTACAAATCATATGCCACTTATTGGAAGCTGAGTACTGATGAGATTTGCAACTTAATGGGTTTCTGAAAACAACAGATTTATATGATAATGTGTAACTCATTGCCCTCGCAAAATTCATGCACATGAGCGCTTGTGTTTGCTAAAAGCTTACTTGGCAGTCCAAGTAAATATATCCAACAGAGGGAAATGAAGAAAATGTCATGTAGAGCTGAAATGAACATTAGCTGACATTTTAAAATCACCAGATTTACCAGTTTCACCATTCAAATTTATGAATGAGAGATGAGGCAAAATTCATACTGTAGTGTTAAATATGTTTGTTTGTTTGAACCCCCTCTCAACATTTCAAATGTGAATGCTTTACAGTGTAATCCTCCTGTGCATGCCTACTCACTGAGCCCCATTAAGTTCAATGGCACTTACTCCCAGGGAACTAAGTACAGGATTGCTCCCTTAGCCTTGTTGATATCACTTGATCATCAGCCTTTAAATATGAAATCTCATGAACTGTCAGTTGTCAAACACTAACTACAATTACATGTCATTTATCAGATGCTACAGGATAAAATTATGTTAGAGCTAATGGCCAACCATTCCTTTGTTAGGCAGATTGCTGGTTAATAGCCCAAAATGGCCAGCTGATGAGCACTAATGGCTGGAAGGTCGTTGAGAATCTTTTCTGTGTTCAAATAATATACCAGTCAGACCTTGGGGAAGCCAGTGGTGATTGTGGTAGATGTAATGTGTATGTGAGTGTGTGCATACCTGCCCTGCATGTGTTCATAATAATACCATTAAATGTCAGCCGTCAAATACTGTGCTAAATACCACTGCATGCCATTCATTGAAGACTGTCAAATATGATGTCCCAGTGTCTTTCAGATGATGTGCTCTTTGATAGCTTTTCAGGAGTTTTTCTGTGAGAAGAGCAGCTGGAAGACTATGCACCCTACTAGTACAGGTCTTTTGCAATGCAGAGAATAAACACAGCAGATTCAGAACTTCTGGAGAATATTTGACATAAAAATCCACACAGCACACAGTGAAGCTCTGGAATTCGCTACCATCCAATTTGGTTGTGGCCCCTAGCTTGGATGGCTTTAAAAGGATTTAGGCAGATTCACGGAGGATATGGCTATCAATGGCTACTAGCCATGATGTCTGTGTACTACCTCTGCTGTCGGAGGCAGAATACCTCTGAATACCAGTTGATGGAAATCCCAAGTGGGAGAGTGCTGTTGCTTGTGGGCTTCCCATAGTCAGCTGCCCTTGAAATGTGATCGTGCCTCTTGCTTGCCTAGAAGGAAGATGGAGAGGTGTGTGGTGCTTGAAGAAACCTCTGACTTTTTGCATGGCTGGAATGTAACCTATGGTCAAAGAGTCACACTATTGCTCTGCCCACTTTTGAATCTGGCCCTACCCACTACTTGTGTGTGACCCCACCCAAAGGTTGCCCACAAGAGTATGTGACCCTCAGGTTGAAAATAGTTTCCTACCGCTGCTATAGTGGTTTAGATGGTTTTAAAAAGGGGATTAGGTAAATTCACAGAGCAAATGGCTATTGATGTTACTAGTCATACATTACTTCCGGTATAAGAGGCAGTATGTCTCTGAATGCCATTTGCTGGCCATTGTGTCCGCCTTGTGTGCTTCCTATAGGTAGTTGGTTGGCCATTGTGGGAATAGAATGCATGTCTAGATTTGGCTTGACTCAGCAGAGATCTTCTAATGTTCTTAGCATTAGTGGGAACAATTGGTCAGTCAGGGTAATTCTGAAGAGTGTTGAGCTGGAGCTTCCTTAGTCAGGAGGAGGATGTGAAAATGCCAATGGTAGTCTTCATGCTGGTTTTGCTAGAACACTGCTGTAAATCTTTCCTTCCTGAAGGGTAGCGTGGTGCCCTCTAGATGTTGTTGGTCTCCAATTCCCATCAGCCCCAGTCAGTATTGCCAATGGTCAAGGATGATGGGAACTGTAGTCCAAGGTAGGGAACCTTTTTGGCTGCAGGGGCCAGGTCTTTATCAAGCCCCACCCCACAGAACAACTTTGACAGGTGACTGGGGCAACTCACCTGTCAATCACATAACAATAATTATGACATCACATGATTGACAGCTGGGTTGTCCAACTTGCATTTCTCCCTGTGCTTCCCTTTTCCATCCCTCATTGGATGGATTAAAACAGGATGCTCGGGGTGGCTTCGAAGAACAGCACTGGGAGAGAGAATCAGCTTCCACTGAATGAAAACTGTTTCCCCCTCACTGATCAAGAAATGTTCCTACAGCTCATCAGCAGATGGGTGGTTGGGAATGTGTCTTGGTCCAACAAAGGAACAATTTAAGCCCCCCATTATTCCTTTGAAGCCTCACCCTTACCCATCCCACACCTGATGTCCTGTATGACAGGTATAAGGTAAAGGGACAACGTTTCCCCAAAGGGGAAGGCCTGGTGAGCCAAGCTTGGCCAGTGAACTGAAGGCTGCCCATCCCTATCAACATCAGGAGGGCACCATGTTGGCTACTCCTGATTAAATCTATTGAATTATTTAATTGCAAGACATTTAAGAATGCGTTGGAATGTGGTGAATATTGTTTAACAGCACAATCCTCTACATGTCTACTCAAAAGAAAATCACATTGATTTCAATGAAGCGTACTCTCAGGTACGTGTGCACAGGATTGCAGCTTTAGGCAACTGTTTCCCATCTACATTCAAAGAAAACTACATTCACAGAGTTCACCAAAAGAAAACTGTTTTCCTAAAAAAACTAACAAAAATAGATTAGATAAAATTAAATTAAATTTATGAAGGTAGTCATTCAAAATTCCAATCACACATTTTCCTTTTTAATTTTTTTTAAGAACAAAATACACACAACCCTGGTTTTATATCTCCACAACAGATGATCCCATACTTTTCTCAGAGACGAAATGAAAAGAGAAAAATAGCAAAGTGTATTATCTTTTTCAGTTGTTGCAAAGAACAGATAATGAATATGTTGATTTCATTAACTCTTCTTCATGTTCCACAACTGACACGGAATACTGGAAAAGTGCAGTTTTTCCCATAAATTGATCCAAGTTTTAAAATGGCAATAATCTGTTTTCCATTTTATAAAACAATGATCCACAGATTACATTACATTTTACAACCGAGGATAGGAGATGAAATTAATGATGTCGGCATGTAGCCTGAGGGATAAATTAATCTGTTCAGAACATATCATTTTTTGGGTATAATCAATTAGTTTTCTAGCAATTAGAGCAGCCCAAGTTTGGTGTGTTCTGTTCTTTTTAGTGTTAATTGAATTACAGCTTCAGAATAAACAGCAGAACTGTCTAGAATTGCCAATAATCTCTAGCATAGTAGCCTACTTGATAAAGAATGGGAAAATTGCAAAAGGTTTTCCATAGGTATTAGCAGTGTTCAGAGTGGAAAGTTTGCCAAACTTTTTCGGAACAGGATCTTTAGAGGGTCATATTTTGCTTATCTATTTAAAATATACTTCTTAACCACTTTTCATCGGGCCATACCTCTGTGGTAGAGCATCTGCTTTGCAGACAGAAGGTCCCAGGTTCAATCCCTGGCAGACTAAAAATATAAAACTCCAGGACTCTACCTGGCACTCAAGACTCTCCTGTGGGGCCATGCCCTCTCCTCAGAACACCCAACTCTCCCTCAGCTACACCCTTCAGTGACCATCCCCTCCTCTAAAACATTTGCCTTGCTGGAATGTGTCCTTAAAAGGTGATAATGCCTCTCACTTTCCTGGATGGAGAAATTTGTGACTCGTGTGGGGCTGGAATTTTTGTCTTTGGCCCCACCCACATGTGGCCCCTGGAATCTTCCTCATGAGGGAATGTGGCCGTCAGACTGAAACATGTTCCCCATCCCTGCTGTAACCACTTATTGTAGCAGCATTGCTACAATTACAATTGCTATAACAGTATGCATTAATGGTCAATCATCTTTTAGATCTTCCTTTTGATTCTTCTCTGCCCCTGTCCTACCCAAGCATTTATATACACATTCATCCCTAGCCTCTTCACCACCACTGTCCCAAATTATAAAAAAGGCAGATAAAACACAAGCATGTGGCGGCTACACATAGGTTTAAAATAAGATTATACAATATTATTGGCTTGCACGGGCTGCTATAGGCCTCTCTGTAGACTTGTACTGAGTGGATTGGTTCTCTCTCCCTGGTCACTATCTGGTAAAAGTGACACATTAATGCTTCAGTATATGAAAAAGTTTCCTCTAACCCTTAGAATCACCTATGGCTGCCACTCAGTGGGCTACTATCCATGATTACATTGTGTATCACATGTGGGGCACTCTTGGGGTTTATTTATTTATTGTTACATTGATATCCCATCTTTCCTCCAAGGAGCTCAAGGTGGCATACATGGTTCTCTGCTCCCCATTTTATCCTCAGAAAAACCCAGTGAGGTAGGTTAGGCTGAGAGACAGTGACTGGGCTAAGGTCATCCAGTGAGTTTCATGACTGAGTGTGGACTTGAACCCTGGCCTCCCTTTAGCCACTACATCATACTGGCTTTCTTGTTCCTAGTGCAAGAACCAGAAGTCAGTGTTTCTCTTGCACCACCCTTTACTCCTATATCCTTTTGTTTCTGTACAGTAATGCAGTGGCAAATTCAGAAGTGCAGGGTCCCTTCAAGATAGTCACACCACCACCCCTCATAGCCATGCCCACTTCTCCACTTTCCCTTGTCTCTCTTGCTCTCCCTGTCCCTCCTCAGGAAAGGGGAGTCTTCTCAGTGGCTGACTCACCTCCTTTCATTCTGATGGGCTCCAACCAGCACAAAAGGACAAGGACACTTTTCAGTGGCTAACACACTCCCTTTTCATGCTGATTGGCTCATACAGAGGGACCTGGCTGGGACCCTGCTCCTAAAAAAGTAATATTTATATGACCCACTCTGACCCCAGATGACTACACCCTTGCTTCTGTACGGCAAAATGCAAACTTGTGAATACACACTATTCAGAAAGATTAACAGATCAGACTGTCTCTTCCTGCAAATTTACTTTCAAACGGCGAGATGCCATTTTCTAAATTCCACTGTCAAACTGTATACGCATACAACATTGCACTTTGGTTAGACTTGCAAAGATCAGGTTAAAGCCACAGATAAAGCAAGTGCCTTGGCTGTAGGAGATAAAGAAAATTACTGAAGGGAGACATTGGGTTAATGCCATAGAGCAGGAGCAGGAAACCTGAGGCCCGGGGGGGGGGGGAAGGGCTCTCCAGTTCTGTCTATCTGATATTTTGGGCCTCTCCCCAGCCCCAACCGCTGTCCCCAAGCTACATCCTTACTGGCCTTGCTTCACATCTTCCTTGAGTGTTTTTGCGGGGATGGAATGTGTCCCTGAATTCTGATAACACTTCTTGCTTGTCAGGATGGAGGACAGAGGGGTGTGTGAGCATGTAGAAACTAACCTACTGTACCAAGGTAAAATTCACATGCATTGCTCCACACACTTTTGCCTCTGGCCCTGCCCACCACTGGAATGTGCCCCCCAGAAAATTGCCCAGAAGGGAATGTGGCCCTCAGGCTGGAAAAAAGAATCCCCATGAGGATGAATTAGAGGAAGAAGGGGGGGGGAAGGGACCCAGTGAATTCCTGAATTATGTCCTCTACATTTTTCTTGTTTCTTATCATTAGCCAGGGAAAAGGTTTGAAAATGAAATGCCTTCTCATCAGTCTCACTCTGACAAGTCACTTTTATCAATTGCCTGCTGTGCTTGTGCGCAATAGATCAGAGTGCGAGAGAACCTGACACATCTGTTGCATGTGCTGTGACTCCTGCTGAAGTTGAGCCTACCCCAGTCGCACAAAATTATGCACTGAAAATTACAGTGGGGATGTTGATTTGAAAGGTTCACTGTGCAAAAAACAACTGAACATTGCTCTGCTGCTCTTCTTCACCTTCAAAGGAAACCCTATCATCCCTTGGAAGGTGGGATTGGAAACAATAAGGATGCACCTTTGTTTACTTGGCAGTCTGGTAAGCATGATAAATTGTTCCCCTTTTCCTCAAAAGAGTTAGAACCAAAACACAGTAACCTCGCCCATCTTTGTAAAGACTGTGTGTACAAAATAGACATGTTTTATGATGTGATGAAAGCATTGGTACTTTTACATTTAGGAAAGATTTCTATGTATCATAAAGATAAGCAGGAATCAGGTGTGCTGTTTCAGCTGGAGGCATATGCTTGACCCTGCTACTGAAGTGAAAATAGCTTGGGATAAAAATCTGTTTTAATCAGCTTTCCCCAAGAACTGGCTTAATTGGCTCCCCTCTGAAGAATCTTAGGAATTGCAGTTTGTTTGTGTGAGGTTTCTGCAAATCCTGTTAGCAGCTCCTAGCTCCTTTGCAGGGCGATGGGTCCCAAGATTCACTACTGGAAGCACTGGTAACTAAACCACTTTCATTTTGCAGTAAAGACCTCCCCCAAGACTGATGCATGATACTGGATGGTATGGTAGGATGGCCTAGTGAAAAAGAAGACAGTAGCTCAGTGGTAGAGCATCTGCCTTGCATGCAGAAGGACCTGGGTTCATTCCTCAGCATCTCCAGGTAGGACTGGGAGAGACTTTCTGCCTGAAACTCTGAACCACCACTGCCAGTCAGTGTAGACAGTACTGAGTTAGTGGACCAGTGGGTCTGGCTCAGTATGACACAGCTTTCTATGTTCCTAATACTTCTGTAGAATTGGAAATTGTATCAGGCATAGATTGTTGCCTGCTGAAATCCTGTCTTCTGCATTAAATATGCAGAATCTCTGTCCTCTTTTTAATTGTTTGAACCAGGCTGCCCTATTACTGTTTGAATAGGCAGTTATAGAGAGAGGAAACTGAAGTAGAGCAGTGTGCTATAACTTACTGTCTGTGCACAAGCTAGGCATGCAAGTGCACGAGAGTGAAAACGTATCTGCTCTACTCTCAGAGATTTAATATCTAGGGAATACTAGAAGGATGTTGAAATCTTTAGTACACACAAGTGCACGTTAACAATGTTTTAAGAATCACAGCACAATCCTATATAAGTGTACTCAAAAGTCAGTCCTACAAAAGTTTGTAGAGCTTACTCTCAAGTAGGGATGGGGGAAGAAATTTGATTCATTTCACATTTAAAGAGGAGCCTACCTAATTCTCACTATGCAAAACACTATGTATACACAGCCATCCTTCAAAATTAACGCTTCTCCAAATTTTGCAACAGAGTTCTCCAGTCAAGTAATATGTATCCTAGGATAAAGTGTGCATAATGCATATATTAGTAAAACTAACATACATAAATGTGTACATTAGGCAAAACTGTATACTAATAGGTGTATATTAGAAGGTATTTGCATTAAAATTCTAATGGATCTTCATGAGGACTTAAAAAAAATCCACAAACTGATGTGGAAATGTGGGGAACTGAACTTAAGACCAGAGAAAAAAAGAGAAATGAGAGAAACTGAAATTGGCAAATTTACCCATCCCTAGTGGGTATAGCATTACATCCTGAATTGATTAGTTAAAAATGTAATTTGATAGTACTTCTTCCCTAGTAAGTGTGTTTAAGATTACACCATTAAACAATTTGCACCAGCAGTGTACCCCATAATGTACCATTGACACAGGCATTGGTTCCCCTATGTGTACAAAGTCCAAGTAGCATCACATGGCTTTTGGTCTCCACCACATTAATGCACCATGACAAACACATATATCAAGGTCACATGTCAGAAACTCAGAAGTCACTGAGGAGGAAGACTGGGTGCAAGATGCATCCCCACAACAAAAGGCAAAATACGCTGGTCTGCCACAGACTTCCATGAGAGGACAACACTAAAAGCCAGCACCACCTCCACATACTTGGCCTGCAAAGATCACTCCACCCTCTTCCTCAGACTCTGAAGACTCCACCTCCAAATCCTCAGCAGAGTAGAAGTCTCCATCCCCTCTTGAAGAATGAGGGATGCCCCTTTTAAGAACCAAATAGCTTCCTCCAAAAAAGTGGAGCTAGAAAAACTGGCCTGCCTATGATCTGTTTCAGGACTGCCTAACCCCCAGCATGAGGGTCCTACAGCCACTGCAATTTTGTCTGCCCCCCAAGACCCCATTGATTTTGGTGCAGTGGCAAAAACATGAAAGTAGACACAGTGCTGGGGTGGGTGGAGAGGTTGAAACTTCTCCACCTAGCTCAGTGACATGATGAGGATGCAAACTGTCTCTTCCTCGGTCATCAGACTGATCATTTGTTGAGAAGAGAGGGGCCAATCCTCCTTAACAAATCAGCTGAGAAGGGTGTGTGGGTATGAGGGAGGGAAAAGTGGAGGGAGAAGCATGTAGGGTGACCAAACCCACTGGTATCATGTGCCTTCTGGAGAATTGGCAAAGGTTGCTTGTGGCCCTCAGACCACAAAAGGTTAGCAGTCCCTGCCATATTTCACATCCTTTATTGGCTCCAGACATTTGCTGGAGCACTGTCCTAGTGCTTCCCTTGAGTGCCTATATGCAGGCTGAGGCTAGAGACACACTGTTGTGTCAGTTCCAGTTTGTTTCCACCTCTCTTTTCTGAAAACAGGGGCACACAATCCTAGTCAAACTCTGCCCCTTATTACTCTAAAAGCCTGGTCAGATCAGAGTGTGGTTTGTTTTTAAAATTCAGCTTCACACAGGTCTGAAGTCAGCAATGGGGAAGGGAGGTGTGGCCATTAGAGGACAGATTTGCTTCAAAATGCAGTCAGATCAACATTCTTTCTGCTTTCCAAGAGACTCCCAAAGCCTGAATTTCATTCACCTCCACTTGGAGCTGTCCATGGTCCTGAATCTTTACTGAAAACTCTTGGACCACTTTTCCCCTTCCTTCTATGTGCCCTTCATGGGACAGGACACTAACATATGAACTGGTGGTTCTTCTTTTTTAATTAAGCACTCTAGGACAGAGGTTCCCCAAACGTTTCCTCCATGGACCACTTGAAAATTGCTGAAAGCCTTGGTGGACTGTGATGTTCCTATATTAATGTATATATGGTAAGTGTTGGTTGTTTAGAAGATATATGGTAAGTAGTGAAAGAGGAGGGGGAGTGAATGGGCAGTAGAATGCGAGATGATTGGCTGAGTGTTTAAAATGGCTGAATGTATAAAAGGAAGAGTGAGAGTGGAATCAGGGGGGGAGAAGAGAACTGAGTGGGTTGCTTGGTGGGGTTTAGAGAGTTGTTTGACAGGAGAGAGTGGAGAAGGAGGGAGGTGGAGTTCGGATTAGTATTGAGTAAAACCATATGCTTATGTGCCTTAAGAAGAAATCTTGTTAATCTTGTTAGCTTTATTATCTGTAATAAATACTTAATTTGGTTTACCAAAGGCCTGATCCTTGGCTGGGGTTTCACAGACCAAAAGGGAGGGTAAGGTAATGACCAAGGCTGAAGGGGAACTGTAACAAATGGTGGCAGCGGTGAAGAGAATAACAATACCAGTATTCAGAGTCTCTGGGAATACTAGTATTGGGACGTTACTGGTGGTTGCCTAGCAGGGGGATCTGTTGAGATCTGTGCTAGAGCGGGGAGAGAAACCATAAGAGAGAGCGGTCCGGACTGGTGGAGTCCCTGGTGGTGCCTAGTGACGGGCAGTAACCACGAGCAGGTAGGAACCTGACAGGGAGAGCCAGGGAAGGACGCCTCACATGGACCACTTAAAGATTTTCCTGCCTACTGTAATGAACAGTGCTAGGTATCTTTAACTGCATTTGTATTGCTTTTTTATTTCTCATATTGTATTTTATTGTATTACAATTTGAATGCCATAGAATTCTATAGAATTTAAATTGTAAGTGTTCTTCATAGACACACCACAGACCACCTGGATTAAGCTTGTGGACAACTGATGGTCCATGGACCACAGATAGGGAATATCTGCTTTAGGCAATTTGGTTATGGATGCTCCTGTGTATTCATATATGTTGTAAATGGGAGCAGGCTCTTAATTGTGTGATTTCCCTTCTTTATCAATCGTGTCACGGAAAGTACCTAAAACAATGTGTCATTATGTAAGAATGAAGCCTTTGTCTGGGAGCCAAAACAGCATCCTGTGCATGGTGAAACTCTCACTGTGGGTTGTGTCATTTCTAATGTTGCTATGGGGGATTTATCAAAATGCCTTGACAGTTTGGCATATTTCACTGACATTAATATAGTCAGTATAATTCAGTAGCTGTGCGGTATTGTCTTCCCATGCTTTTATCCAATAAGAATAACTTTATTGAACAAAATCCATCAAAGTGGGGCGGGGGGAGAATCCCAGCAACATTGCCTCAATTTTTACAGCTTCCAGCAAAAACAAATAATAAAAAAGTAGCGTTAATTGACAGTGAATAAAATGCAACAAGGATAAAACCATAAAAAGCTCAGGGGAAGCCAACAGAATTTGAGCATTTATTCCACAAAGTTTGCTACTTTCAAGATGCAGAGTTTACTATGGTTCTCTCAAATGGAAGGTCACTGTGCATGCAGAGTGTTTCTGCTAACTTTTGTGAGAAGAATGGCACTCCCTGGAAATACCAAATGAGGGCCTGCTGAGTAAACATAGATAATGAAAAACAAGCAGGGGTTTTAAATGACCTCAGGATAAATGTCAACTTTGAAAGGCTGACAGTTTCAAACTTGGGTGCCTATATTTAGTTTTCTATACTTGCATTGAGGCATATCAATAAGTCACTAGGTTGCCACTTGCTTGCAAATAACCAAATGGGATTAAGAGGGCTTGGATAAGTAGATGCAGTTTCCCACTACGAGTTGGGTCACTCAAAACAACGAAGACAAGCATGAGACCACCATGATAGTATGGTTCCTGTTGTGGACTTGCAATTATAGGGACATGGAAATGGATTCTTCTTCAGATCCATAAAGCATAATGTATGATGGCTGTCATGTTTCCTACCCCTGGGCAGAAGCTATTGAGCTAGAAATAAGGCTATATAAAGGCTACCAATGGCTATTTGCTACAATGTCTATGTTCTACCTCCGCTGTTGGAAGCAGCATGCCTCTGAATACCAATTGCTGGGAATTGCAGTGGAGGAAAGGAGAACTGTTGCACTCAGGTTCTGCTTGTGGGCTTCCCATGGGCATCTGAATGGCTACTGTGAGAACAGGATACTGGACTAGATGGGTCTTTGGCCTGGTCTAGCAGGCTCTTCTAATGTTCTTAAATTGGTATTATAGATTGTTTTTTTTTTCCTGACTATGTGTGGTTTCATACCTGAAAATTAATTACTGCAGTTTTGGACTTGAGAATTCTAACATGTAAAATTGTTGGGAAGGCTAAGTTTGTTCAAAGGTATTGTTGGCTTAGCCTATCATTCTTCATGAAGTTCTTTTGTTTGCCCCAAAGTGGCAAATAATAAATAATAAGATGAATATAGTACCAAGGTAGCAAACATTGGCATATTTTCCTACAATGCACTACAGTTGTACAAAAAGACTTGTCAATGTAAAAATGGAGGCTAGAGGCTGAAGCATATCTGGTCAGTCATCATCAAAATGTTTGGCAATTTAGTTGCAGTTGAAATATATGACATGCAGTCACCACTCATTATTTATTTATTTATTTATTTATTTTATTTAATTTATATACCGCCCTAAGCCCGAAGGCTCTCTGGGCGGTGTACAAAAGATAAAACAAGCACAGTGTATAAATACAATAAATACAATAAATTAAGAAACAAAAACAAACAAACAATAAAAGAACCAAACAACATCCAAAATACAAAATAATAATGAAATACTGTTAAAATACACTTTAAAATGCCTGGGAGTATAAAAAGGTTTTCACCTGGCGCCGAAAAGATAGTAGCGTCGGCACCAGGCGCACCTCATCGGGGAGACTGTTCCACAGTTCGGGGGCCACCACTGAAAAGGCCCTAGTTCTAGTCACCACCCTCCGAGCTTCTCGATGGGATGGCACTCGGAGGAGGGCCTTAGATGTTGAGCGCAGTGTATGGGTAGGTTCATATTGGGAGAGGCGTTCCACCAGGTATTGCGGTCCCATGCCATGTAGGGCTTTATAGGACAAGACCGTGTTCTGGATGCTTCATTAGATCCCACTGCCATAATATTGGAGTCTAGGTCCCGGAGAATGCATGCAATCTTATCCTGGAAGTGCCTCGTGAACTCATCACAGCGGGCTACAGATGAATCTATAATATCCCGAGGGCCAGAATGTAAAAGCCCTCGTACAATTTTAAAGAGCTCCGCTGGGCGGGAGAGAGATGCCTTAATTGTGGCAGCAAAATATCTCTTTTTTTGCTGCCCTCACCGCTACTATATACTGCTTAGAAGAGGCACTTACCAAGGCATAATTGCATTCGTCAGGAGTTCGCCTCCATCTGGACTCAAGCCTCCTCCTCTCTTGCTTCATCACTCTCAGCTCCGAGGTATACTATGGACCTGTATGAGCTCTGCATAGGAGGGGGCGCATGGGAGCGATTGTGTCAACCACCCGGGTCATCTCCGTATTCCACAATCCAACCAGGGCTTCGACAGGAGCGCCAGTCTTCTCAGTCGGAAAATCCCCCAGAGCCCTTTGGAAACCCTCAGGATCCATTAGTCTCCGGGGGCGGAACAATTTAATAGGTCCCCCACCCTTGCAGAGGGAAAGGGTCGCTGTGAGCCTAAACTTCAGCAAGCGGTGATCTGTCCATGACAATGGGGTAGATGAAAAACCCCCAACCACCAGATCACCATCTCCATGCCCAGTGGTGAAGATCAAATCAAGAGTATGTCCCGACACATGCATTGGGCCAGTAACAACCTGAGACAGCCCCATGGTTGTCATGGAGGCCATGAAGTCCTGAGCCGCCCCAGATAAAGCAGTCTCGGCATGGACGTTGAAGTCCCCTAGTACCAATAGTCTAGGGGACCGCAACAATACCTCCGAGACTACCTCTGTCAGCTCAGTTAGGGAATTTGTTGGGCAGCAGGGCGGGCGGTACACCAACAAAATTCCCAGTCTGTCTCTCTGGCCCAGCACAAGGTGGAGACACTCCAGACCAGTAGTCACCTGGACAGGGTGCTTGGTGAGTGAGAAAGAACTCCTATAGACCACAGCAACCACAGCAATCCCACCTCCCCGTCCTTTGGTTCTACCATGATGCTGAACCGTATACCCAGGTGGGCAGAGCTGGGAAAGAGCAACTCCTCCCTGATTGCCCACCCAGGTCTCAGTTATACACGCCAGGTCGGCAGCCTCCTCCACAATTAAATCATGAACAAGGGAGATTTTATGGTGAACCGACCTGGCGTTTAACAACAGCACATGGGGATCCGAAGGCTGACTGATGGAACAACCAGCAGTCCTGGGGATGTGAGGAGAACCGGAACAAGTCACAGACACTACTTGTCTGGGACGAGTTCCCCTTACCTGGCACGTTCTCCTCACAACACTGTACCTCCCATTACCCGTCACTACGCTGATTGGGGCCCCCGAAAGTCTCCCCAGTCGATGTATAATACTCTCTCCCAGGCACATATTAAAACAAATAAAACTCACATATACACACACACCAAGTCACAGTCACCCACACAATGCACATTCACACCAATACACACTAAAATTCACACACACACACACTTAATCAATCACGCACTACAATAAACATACATATAATACAAGCAAACAATATTAAAATAACTACAAAACTTCCAAATAAAAACTCACATACATCACCAACTCAATCATTCACACATAATACACATGCAACCATATTAGTTGCCTCCAGGTGGCAGCAATGAGACAAGATGTTGCAATCTCAGAGGCCGCAACTATATTGGCAACAAAGCCGCACTTAAAGAGGCAGCAGCAACAGCAACAATGATGGCCAGACAACGATGAAACAAGAGGGACAAAAGTCACAACAACATCCCAGAGCAGCAAATGCAGCATTCACGCCCCCAAGACAAACGATGAACCGCTCCGCCTCCGATGACGATGATGACGAAAACAGAATGGCGAAGACAGAGATGGCAGAAACAATGTCCAAACAACCAGCAAGCAGCAGCGATGGCCGACAATGCAGCAAGGTGGAGAGCAGAACGAGCAGCGACAGGGCAGACCCCAAGCGGCAACAATGGCACCCACGACAACAGCAGCTCAAGAGCAGCAGCGCCACAGCGACCAAAAGCCAGAGGCCCGAAGAAGGAGCAGCGACGACAGCGAAGATGCCCCGCAGCAGCAGCAGCAGCAGCAGCAAGCGGCAAGCGGCAACGACAGCAGCACCCAGACCGCCCGAACGCAGCACAACAACCCGGTCCACAACCCAACAGCAGCGGGGGCAAGGCAACCCAAGGCTGCGGCACCCCAACGGCGAAGGCCGCAAGAATGGTAAGCCACCCTGCACTCAGCCACACTCAACCGCCCCGTAACCTTCTGCCACGAACAAAGAGCGACAGTGGCTGTACAGGCGGGCCCGGGTCTATTTTGTGTCCTGGGGTAGCAGGTAAGCTGGTAAAATTGAGATGTTAAGATCATTAAAAGACTGAGTTAAAAGATAAAATATGGAGCTCTAAAACGAGCGTCCGACTCAGTCGCCATCTTTTAAAGTTTATATTGTTTGGAGGGCTGTAATTTTTCAAGAGGTTAACTTTTGACTCCCTTATCATCCAAGGGTCCAATTGTCTCCCTAGATGGTCTCCTGCTTTGAATGTATTTATAGAAATTTTGTTGTTGGTTTTTATGTTCTTAGCAATGTGCTCCTCAAATTCTTTTTTAGCATCCCTTATTGTCTTCTTGCATTTCTTTTGCCAGAGTTTGTGTTCTTTTTTATTTTCTTCATTTGGACAAGACTTCCATTTTCTGAAGGAAGACTTTTTGCCTCTAAGAGCTTCCTTGACTTTGCTCGTTAACCATGCTGGCATCTTCTTGGCCCTGGCGGTACCTTTTCTGATCTGCGGTATGCACCCCAGTTGAGCTTCTAATATAGTGTTTTTAAACAACTTCCAAGCATTTTCGAGTGATGTGACCCTCTGGACTTTGTTTTTCAGCTTTCTTTTTACCAATCCCCTCATTTTTGTGAAGTTTCCTCTTTTGAAGTCAAATGTGACCGTGTTGGATTTTCTTGGCAATTGGCCAGTTACATGTATGTTTAATTTAATAGCACTGTGGTCACTGCTCCCAATCGGTTCAACAACACTTACATCTCGCACCAGGTCCCGGTCCCCACTGAGGATTAAGTCCAGGGTTGCCGTCCCTCTGGTCGGTTCCATGACCAACTGGTCTAGGGAATAGTCATTTAGAATATCTAGAAACTTTGCTTCTTTGTCATGACTGGAACACATATGCAGCCAGTCTATGTCCGGGTAGTTGAAGTCACCCATTACTACCACATTTCCTAGTTTGGATGCTTCCTCAATTTCATATCTCATCTCAAGGTCTCCCTGAGCATTTTGATCAGGGGGACGATAGATCGTTCCCAGTATTAAGTCCCTCCTGGGGCATGGTATCACCACCCACAACGATTCTGTGGAGGAGTCTGCCTCTTTGGGGGTTTCGAGCTTGCTGGATTCAATGCCTTCTTTCACGTATAGAGCGACTCCGCCACCAATACGTCCTTCCCTGTCCTTCCGATATAGTTTATATCCAGGGATAACCGTATCCCACTGGTTTTCTCCATTCCACCAGGTCTCCGTTATGCTCACTATATCAATGCTCTCCTCTAAGACCAAGCACTCCAGTTCTCCCATCTTGGTTCGGAGGCTCCTAGCATTAGCGTACAGGCACTTGTAAGCAGTGTCTCTCTTCAAGGGTCTTTGGCACTTGTGGTTTGGCCTGCGGTAATTTTGCTCTTCTGAATTTATATCCTGTGCTCCTGCTCTCAGAATGCCTACTTCTAGGCCTACCCCTTTTAAAATTTCATCATTTCTTTGGTTTTTATCCCAGGGGGGAGGTTTATTCCGAACCGGACCTTTCTCAGCTCCTGTCGGGTTTCCCCCCTCAGTCAATTTAAAAGCTGCTCTGCTACCTTTTTAATTTTAAGTGCCAGCAGTCTGGTTCCATTCTGGTTCAAGTGGAGCCCGTCCCTTTTGTACAGGCCCGGCTTGTCCCAAAATGTTCCCCAGTGCCTAACAAATCTAAACCCTTCCACCCGACACCATCGTCTCATCCACGCATTGAGACTGCAAAGCTGGTCCTGTCTGGCTGGTCCTGCATGTGGAACCGGTAGCATTTCAGAGAAAGCCACCTTGGAGGTCCTGGCTTTCAGCATCCTACCTAGCAACCTAAATTTTGCTTCCAGGACCTCACGGCTGCATTTCCCCATGTCGTTGGTGCCAACGTACACTACGACCACTGACTCCTCCCCAGCACTGTCTACCAAACTATCTAAACGACGGGCGATATCCGCAACCTTCGCACCAGGCAGGCAAAACACCTTGTGGTCTACACGCCCATCACACACCCCACTGTCTATGTTCCTAATGATCAAATCACCCACTACAAGGATCCCTCCACCCCCTGGAGACATATCCTTGGCACGAGAGGATAGCTGCTCATCCCCCAAGGAATGGGTCCCTTCTAAGGGATCGTTTTCCTCTTCCTCAACTGGATGCTCTCCTTCCCCGAGACCATCGTTCTCCATGATAGCAGGAGAGCTATCATCGCTGGAGTGGGACACAGCTATAACGTCCCTGAAGGCCTCCTCCACACACCTCTCTGCCTCTCTCAGCTTTTCCAGGTCTGCCACCTTGGCCTCAAGGAAATGAAGTCGTTCCCGGAGAGCCAGGAGCTCATTACACCGAGAGCACACCCACGACTTCTGTCCAACAGGCAGATAGTCGTACATGCTGCAGGCTGTGCAAAACACTGGAAAGCCCCCACACGCCTGCTGGCTTCTTACCTGCATAGTTTTGTTTAAGGTTTATTACGTCAATAGGTTGGAGACTGTGGTTTAGTTGAGGTCAGGGAAAAGAAGGGCAGAGTGGGGGGCCCTGGCCTCCTCGCCCTGCTGCCGAACTCGCTCTGCTGCAGAGAAGCTAAATGAATTCTTTGCATCTGTCTGAGATTGCAGAGAAGCTAAATGAATTCTTTGCATCTGTCTGAGATTGCAGAGAAGCTAAATGAATTCTTTGCATCTGTCTTCACAGTGGAAGATATAGGGCAGATCCCTGAACCTGAACTAACATTTGCAGGAAGGGATTCTGAGGAACTGAGACAAATAGTGGTAACGAGAGAGGAAGTTCTAGGCTTAATGGACAATATAAAAACTGACAAATCACCGGGCCCGGATGGCATCCACCCGAGAGTTCTCAAAGAACTCAAAGGTGAAATTGCTGATCTGCTAACTAAAATATGTAACTTGTCCCTCGGGTCCTGCTCCGTGCCTGAGGACTGGAAAGTGGCAAATGTAACGTCAATCTTCAAAAAGGGATCCAGAGGGCATCCCGGAAATTACAGGCCAGTTAGCTTAACTTCTGTCCCTGGAAAACTGGTAGAAAGTATGATTAAAGCTAGATTAACTAAGCACATAGAAGAACAAGCCTTGCTGAAGCAGAGCCAGCATGGCTTCTGCAAGGGAAAGTCCTGTCTCAGTAACCTATTAGAATTCTTTGAGAGTGTCAGCAAGCATATAGATAGAGGTGATCCAGTGGACATAGTGTGCTTAGACTTTCAAAAAGCGTTTGACAAGGTACCTCACCAAAGACTTCTGAGGAAGCTTAGCAGTCATGGAATAAGAGGAGAGGTCCTCTTGTGGATAAGGAATTGGTTAAGAAGCAGAAAGCAGAGAGTAGGAATCAACGGACAGTTCTCCCAATGGAGGGCTGTAGAAAGTGGAGTCCCTCAAGGATCGGTATTGGGACCTGTACTTTTCAACTTGTTCATTAATGACCTAGAATTAGGAGTGAGCAGTGAAGTGGCCAAGTTTGCTGATGACACTAAATTGTTCAGGGTTGTTAAAACAAAAAGGGATTGTGAAGAGCTCCAAAAAGATCTCTCCAAACTGAGTGAATGGGCAGAAAAATGGCAAATGCAATTCAATATAAACAAGTGTAAAATTATGCATATTGGAGCAAAAAATCTTAATTTCACATATACGCTCATGGGGTCTGAATTGGCGGTGACTGACCAGGAGAGAGACCTTGGGGTTGTAGTGGACAGCACAATGAAAATGTCGACCCAGTGTGCGGCAGCTGTGAAAAAGGCAAATTCCATGCTAGCGATAATTAGGAAAGGTATTGAAAATAAAACAGCTGATATCATAATGCCGTTGTATAAATCTATGGTGCGGCCGCATTTGGAATACTGTGTACAGTTCTGGTCGCCTCATCTCAGAAAGGATATTCTAGAGTTGGAAAAGGTTCAGAAGAGGGCAACCAGAATGATCAAGGGGATGGAGCGACTCCCTTACGAGGAAAGGTTGCAGCATTTGGGGCTTTTTAGTTTAGAGAAAAGGCGGGTCAGAGGAGACATGATAGAAGTGTATAAAATTATGCATGGCATTGAGAAAGTGGATAGAGAAAAGTTCTTCTCCCTCTCTCATAACACTAGAACTCGTGGACATTCAAAGAAGCTGAATGTTGGAAGATTCAGGACAGACAAAAGGAAGTACTTCTTTACTCAGCGCATAGTTAAACTATGGAATTTGCTCCCACAAGATGCAGTAATGGCCACCAGCTTGGACAGCTTTAAAAGAAGATTAGACAAATTCATGGAGGACAGGGCTATCAATGGCTACTAGCTGTGATGGCTGTGCTGTGCCACCCTAGTCAGAGCCAGCATGCTTCTGAAAACCAGTTGCCGGAAGCCTCAGGAGGGGAGAGTGTTCTTGCACTCGGGTCCTGCTTGCAGGCTTCCCCCAGGCACCTGGTTGGCCACTGTGAGAACAGGATGCTGGACTAGATGGGCCACTGGCCTGATCCAGCAGGCTCTTCTTATGTTCTTATGTTCTTTTGATCAGAGTTGCTCTGTCTATTCTTTGGTTTAAATTTACAGATAACAACTAGCAACTTTGATGCAGAATTGCTCCTCTGCATTCTCACCAGGGCATGTTTGCTCCAAGTTATCCAACTCGAAAGGAGAGCATACAGTCAGTCTTCAATGTTTTAACCATAAGTTACATAGAACATAGCAATTGTGGCTGCTAGCCCTTGATAGCCTTATCCTTATCCTTATGACTGCACCACTATTTCTTTTTTCTTTTTAAAGGACTTTTCCAAGGGCAGGAGATAGTTGGATGAAAGAGAGACAAGAAAAGGAGAATAAAGAGAAGGGGGAAAAAAACCAAAATGAGCACATATTATTAAAAATAATAAAGTGGTTTATTATAGCTTAGAGAGCCAGTGTGGTGTAGTGGTCGAGGTGTTGGACTACAACCTGGGTGACCAGGGTTCAAATCCCCACACAGCCATGAAGCTCACTGGGTGACTTTGGGCCAGTCACATCCTCTCAGCCTCAGAGGAAGGCAATGGTAAACCCACTCTGAACACCGCTTACCATGAAAACCCTATTCATAGAGTTGCCATAAGTTGGAATCGACTTGAAGGCAGTCCATCATCATCATCATCATCATTATAGCTTGGCCTTAAAGGTGGCTTTCAGATCTGAAAAGACTCTGTCTCTCTTTTCTCTCCTCTATTGTCCATTCTCATCCTAAACCTAATATACATCTTCAATAAACTAGTAAAGAAGTATGCAATGCAATGTTTTGCATATCTACTCAAAAGTAATTACCACTAATTCAATGGGACTTATTCCCAGCTATGTTTCCATAAGATTGCAATGTAAGGTGGCAAGCCTGAGGACAATTGCTAAGAACTCATTTACTTCCTTCCTTCTTAAAGAGATAAATAGAATTAAGAGACTAGCTTCTGAGGTCAACAATTGTACAGCAATATGCATAATGTTACATCACAATTGGTCTAATCTCTAACTTCTGCTTCCATTCATACTTTTGTCCATAGCCTAGTCAGATATAATGTCTATATAATGATATAATGTCTTCATCAGCAGGTCTTTAGCTGCAAATATAGCCTCAGGAAGGCCTTAATCTGGGAATGCGCAGCCATTGACTTGCCTCAGGAACTGCCCCCAGCTTTGCTTAAGCAGAAGCTTGCAACATCTGCCTTTCAGTTTTCCTAGTCAGGGGCATCACTAGGGCGGTGCGGCAGGTGCGAGCCGCACCGGGTGACACAACCAGACAGGGGTGACACCCAGAGCCGCCCCCCCCAGGCACCGCCTAGGCACCAACAAGAGCCTTTGCGTGGCACGCCAGCTGCCTTCCTTGGCTGTTAGAAGGTGGAAATGGCGGCAGACAACGAGGCGGCGGTGCGCTCCCGGGCCCTGTCATTCGGCCGCACGCTCCGCGCACTCGATCATGTGCTTTGCACGTGTGATCGCTCTGAGTGAGAGAGAAGGCGCTGTGGGCTGCACTGGGTGACATCAACCCTAGTGTTTGGATGCATCTTAGTCTGATGTCTCAGCTTTGACCATGCCAACTTGGGTGGCTGATTCTTTGCCCAGCCAGGTAGTTTAATACTGTAAATAGGTTAATTTGGTCATGTTTGGCAGATATGTACAGGAATTTCACAGGGTAGAGTTTGGTGAGCACCCTTAGGCACCATTTAAGATTAAAGGTGCAATCTGGGGCTTGCCTCCCGGATTGGTGAGTCCGTTGGCAGAATAATATTCATCTTTGGGGCTAATCTGTAATGCCCAGTCAGTGTTGTGGAGCAAGAAGTCCTCCCTAACCACCCTGAGGGGCTGGGGCCCAGAGAAGGGGACTGGGCTTTTACCACCCCCTTTTCCATGGCAGGGTGTCCTCGCCTGATTGGGTAAGACTTCTGTCCCACACTTTGCTCTTCAGAACATGTTTATGCAATCTATCACTTAATTGGCTTTATTTAAATAAATGTGGCCCTTGATTTACCCACACTTCATCTTGTCCCGCCTCTTCACTTCCTGACTATGGCTGCAACATAGGAAACAGCAGAATGCCAGACACAAATATTTTAAAAAAGCTAAGAGTCATGTGGCACATGAAATCTGGTCAAGTGAACTCTAGTCCACAAATGTTTATGCTGCAATTAATTAGTGAGTTTTTAAGCTGCCAGAAGATTCATTGTTGATTTGCAGCAATGTACTACAAGTATTGAAGATCCTCAAAATACCTGATGCATTTAAGAAAACCTAAAAAGCTTGAGTGAATAGTAAAGATTTTGTCTGGTGCCTAAAGCAGAACAAGGTAGGAACCAGGTGGACTTCCTTGAGAAGGGAGCTCCAGAGACAGGGTGCCACAAGCGAAAAAACACAAAACAAAGAAAACCAACCTGTTTCTTGGTTGTCACCTGGCTCACTTCTGAAGATGGGGTACCTGGAGGACAGCATCAGCAGATGACTTCAGTGTGGAACAGGTTGATTGGTCTTTGTTCTGGTCATCTCACTGCCCTCCTTTGCCTGACCTTGTGTAGGACAGCTACCTGAATATTGGATGAATTGCCCTTTGCTACTACATCCCAGTTGCCTATTGGGTGAGATCTGCTCAACAGTGCCCCCTGTAGGTTTTGACCAGATAGGACTGGACAGATGACTTACTCACTCCAGGAACATCACCTGGACGGAGGATCTTTAGGGACAGTTTTTCTCCTCTCCTGCTTAGTGACCCCCAACTACCCAGCCTGCAGGGAGCTTTTATATAGCCCAGAAGAAACTGGCAGGATGCCCATGCAATGGTACTATTGGCACTGCATCATCATAGCACTTCCAGCTGGATAGGTGTATTTCTTGCTGGACTAATTATGCAGCAGAGCCACAAGAGAGCCTTGTGTGTTGTGGCTCCTGAGTCCTGGCATGTGGAATTGGTTTTAGAACTCATTTAAACAAATAAACAAAGAATATGTAAGAAAAGGCTTGTCAGCTACAATGATGGCAGACAACAAGGCACCTGGTTTCAGATGGAACTGACTTCTGTGGCTTCTCTATAACCTCAATTAAACAGTAAACCAAGTTTTTGTTATTATTATTTGCAATCTCCTTAACTTCTCTTTTCATAAAAGGACAGTGCTAGACCATAAAGTGCAGAGATGTGACTAGTAGTTACTGATATAATAAATGAGGCCTATTGGGTATCATAACATCCCCTTCCCTTTAATGCAGGCTTTTGAGAGCATGACAGACATAATGATGATTAATCACATTTTCTGCAGGTTTTTTTTTTGTACATTCTGCTTTATCCTATGGGGTATCAAATACAGAGCTGTTACTTCTACTGCAAAATGCCAAGTGGCATCATCTGTTGTTGTTCTTTTAAAATAAATGCTGCCTGGAACATGTTCTGATTTTGTTATGCAAATATGCAAAAGCATAAACATCACAGACATGCCAGACTATGTCACAGTATTATTAATTTTTTACCATTGGCTTCCAACTTACTTTGAAACAGATCAGACTCTTTGTCATCAAGGAAAGAAAGAAAGAAAGAAAGAAAGAAAGAAAGAAAGAAAGAAAGAAAGAAAGAAAGAAAGAAAGAAAGAAAGAAAGAAAGAAAGAAAGAAAGAAAGAAAGAAGCTTATATAACTGGAATAAATACAGGATAGCTCTGATTTTATTTGACCTGTAAATAAGGTTTGATACCCTCCGGTTTTTCATGTTAATGTCCTTTCAACAACCCCTGACAGTCAGAATGACATTATTTTGTGGTATGATTCATGTACTTGGCTAGTCACTAAAGATCTAGACCATTAGACAGTGTTAATGGACACCGCTTGCATTACCCCATCAGAGCACTACTGAGCCAGTTCTGACATTGGTGCCAATTGCTTGTGATCATGAGGGTCCTTTTACAAGACCTTTTTCTTTTACCTGAATAAGAGCAGTGTGTTGTTGACCTTTGGAAGCAGAAATCCCTATGTGCTTCTAACACTGGACCAGGACAGACACTCTTTATTAGACGAAGCCTTGCAGTGACACAGTACTTTGGAACCAAGATTAGCCAGCTCGCTACATATCAAGAGAACAGCTGGGTCAGAGATTAGCTCTAGTTGTGAATGCACACTGGAATAATTTATTTTTACTGTTAGGATTTTGGGGATTAGGAAATTTTGGGGATTAAGAATTATATATTTTGGCAGAGGTGTATGTATGTCTGAATATTATAAATGCTGCTTAATGTCCCAGGCAACATACAGGAATGTTGACCATTTGACTCTTTTACAGAGATAAACTCATTACATCGTCATCCCTTTTTAGCTACTTCTCACAAGTTAAGTGCTGTTTCAGCCTTGAGGTAACAGAAACATTGTCACAAGCACTGAGGAATAACCCATGTTTCATTACATTTAACAGTATAAAAGCCCTGCAAAACTATTCTGTATTAGAGCTCAGCCTAGACAACAGCAATGATAAGTGGAGTTCAGCTCCTATAGGGGTTCATCTGCTGTCATTCTGAGGGTTCCTAGGCATCAGCAGGGATATAAGATTGACTACTTTGCTTTCTGGTTTTGCATGCTTTGCTTAGTAAATAAAACCTGGAACTTACCCCATTTGTGTTGTATTTCCAGATCCATAAAGAACCTTTAACATGACAAATTGGCTTGGGCAATTCAATAGGTTAAACAGGTTGGCCCCATTCTTGGGAATCCCTGATCACTTAAAAATGCCTCTGAGCTTTCACCAGAACTCTACCTATCCTTGCTCTTTTCATTGCAACCAGCAAGCACATACTTAAAATGTCAACTAGCACTGATGGTTACAATCCTTCTCCCACCCCACTCCCCAAGGACACAGTGTAGAGGAGTAGGACAACAAGAGCAAACTTGCATGCTGGGCCAATCTGCTAAAACCATTCTTACTTGGCCCACAATGCCATTAGCTAGTCTCACACTATACTGTGAAGGGAGGGTAAGGGGGCACAACAAAGCCTGGCTAGGGGAGGGACATTTCCAGGTCTAATTCAAAATGCTCGCATTAGTGTTTAAAGTCTAGGACAGTATTCAATTAACTCATCCCATCAGCACAAGAATTACTGCTAGTGCAATGGGATTTCCTCCCCCTCTCCTTCCCCAGTGCAAACCCACACCCTCCCCAAATCTGTTCTGGAGGGTTGGAGGAACCCCTAGAACAGATTTAGTGGGAGCAAGGGGGGAAAATAGTGAGGGAAGTCCCATTGCAGTAGTGGTAATCCTTGCGCTGATGGGGCCCTGGCTTAGTGCTACATTGCATACAACCCTTAGGCCCCAAATATTTGAAAGACGACCTTCAGCTCTACCAATCTTCTCAGGTATTAAGATCTGCAGAAGGGACTCTCTTGGTAGTTCAGTCACACTCAGAGGTGCAGAGAATAGCACCCTGGCTGAAGGCTTTCTCTGTGGCAGCCTCTGAATTATGGAACTCCCTCTGTGATGTCCCTGTATTTTAATATCTGTAAATATGGTAAGTGCGGGTTTATTAAGTGATATATGGTAAGTGACTCAGTAAGAGGGGGGAGTACATGGGCTAGAATGCTGGAGAATGTTGGATGATGATTGGCTGAGTGTTTGAATGGCTGAAGGTATAAATGAGAAGATGACAGTTGAGTAGGGGGAGAGTTGGGAAGAGTTGTTGGAGAGGGCGGTTGGTTGATGAGAGGGATTTTGGAGGAGTTGGTTGGCAGAGTTCTGAGGGAGGCTTGGATTTTATTTGGCTGATATTTAGGCAATATATATATGACCAGAAACATAAAGAGTGATGCTATATGAAACTATACACTTGTTAAACATACCTTACATAATCTTGTTATTTCCTGGTGCTTATAAATAAACATTTTATTGGTTTACCAAAAGCCTGATCCTTGGTTGGGGCTTTCACAGACCAGAAGGGTGGGCAGGGTAATTACCAAGGTTGGAAAACAGTATCAATGGTGGCAGCGGTGAAGAGATAGTGTATCATCAAGTATCCAGGGCAACCCAGGGCTGTGTGCTTTATTGGCACAAAGATACAGGGGGTTGTGGCCTGCAAGTGCACCCAGACACAAAGTAACAATAAGCCAGAAGAGAGACTAAGGCAAAGTCTCTAGCAGTATTGTTTACAGGGAGTGACTGATGGTGCTGCCTAGCAGTGGGATCTTGTGAGATCTGTGCTAGGGGAGCTAAAGAAAAATAAAAACTATGTTTCTCCCTGGTGGTAGCCATGGGTGGGAGCCTGACAGGTGGTGCTAGGGGAGGAACATTACACCCTCCCTCCCTACAAATGGGTGCCTAGCACAGTCACTGTACAGCTTTTGCCATATGCTGAAGATGTACTCTTCACCTTGGCCTTCAAAAGTTAAGGCACTCAGTTTTGTAGGACCCACTTTTGCTGAATTCATACTGTTCTCTCCCAGATGTTTTACTCGTTTTATAACTGTAGTGGCTTTATCAGGTTTTTGTTTGTGTAATTGTATATTCTATTGTTGTACTGGGACCTTATAATGAAGAGCAGGTAAGAAATCTTATAAGTGAATAAATAATAAAGAAATATATAAATAAATAAAGAAAGAAATATAATCCCCTAGGTTTTGCCTATTGCCAAGGTTGGTGTAATGTGTGGCCACATGCTATATGTCAACATGCCTCATCCTACATCTGGATATAGGCAATGCTGTCCCTGCCCGAGATGCGTGAGGATGCTTCTTGGTACTCTGCTAGTAGATGTGGGGTGGCCTAGTGCTGATTCTAGCTCTTCAGATGAAGGAATGCCACCTTAAAGGAATGGACAGTATATGACACAAGATTAAAGCAAATCTGTATACATTGTAGATATGCTCCAGTTAAAGTCAAGCATCATTATGTTTAATTGATATCAGTGGCACAGGATTAGGCATGCGCTTAAATCTCTCTCACTGAAATCAACAAGACTTAAAAAGTATTTTAGTTTGGTAGAGTTGTTCTCATTTGCTGCTTCTCTTCCAGTGATTATGCAATTAAAGCTATGTTGTAGCTTAATTCCTTTAAAATTAATATTCAGAAGATGGTGTAAGCCAACATCGCAAAGTGCTTTAGTATTTGTTGTCTCAGGAAGGTCTTTGGATAGAAAATATCAAATACTGCATCCACTCTTCTATAAGTGTTGACAATGCCTTTACCCTAAGACTTGTTTCAGAGGGATATTTTCAAAGGCAACCAACGCTTACAGATTTTTAGCAGATTGCTCTGGACCTTGACAAAACAGCTTGTGTTTGCTGAAGTTCTGCAAAACTAGTATAGGGCTGCCAATCTATCAATCTGTGTACATATAGGGATGGGGCAGAAATTAGTTTCAATTTGCATTTAAAGGTGAACCTACCTGATTCACACGTTCAGAAATGATGTAAGAACTGAAACACACCCATCCTTCACAATTTTCACTTCTCCAAATTTTGCAATGCTGTTCTCCAGCCAAGTACAAAAAAAGCACTTACTGAGGCGAAGTGTGGATGTAGATGCATAGATTAGTGAAAATAACACACAAAATACGTAATATAGATTGCTTTGCAAAACTGGGTGTATTAGGCAAAATTGCACACAAAGATGACTATATTACAAGAAATTTGCATTAAAATGCTCATGGATTTTCATGAGGACTTTCCAAAATATTCTCAAACTGATGTAGGAATGTGGAGAACTGATCTTAAGATTAGAAAAATGAAAAACTTAAGAGAAAGCAAAACTAACATATTCATCCATTCCTATGCACATGAGCATTTAATTTTGACTAACTCTAGTTTGAGTTACTGGATTGTATCTTAGAGACTAAATTTTAAAAAAGGGAGGCTTGTTAGCTACCATGATAAGGTTCCACATTGTAACCTCATTTCCTTAACTATGCACATGGACTATTAACAATAAGCAAAACAGGTTTTAGTAGTATAGAAAAAAATGGATGAGTTTTCCATAGTAAGGCCAGAAAGAAATTTATTCACATTCTTGTGGATGGGTTTTTGGTCCTTTGTTATAAATCTGAAACCTCCAAAAGTTGTAAAATGTCAGTGTAGATCTATGTGAAAAAGTCAGCCTTTGACAACCTGGTACTCTCCATATATTTTGGATTACCACTCACACCAGCACCCTGTGCTGGCTGGGGCTGATAGGAGTTGTAGTCCAAATTAACTGGAAGGCACAAGGCTGGCAAAGGCTGATACAGAACAAACAAAATTAAACAATTAATTCACTAATAGGCAAAAAAACCTTGCAGTTTAAGAACGTACCTATAGCCCACAGCTATTTCTATCAAACTTTAAAAAGCAAGGAAATTGGGCACCTATAGTGAATGCACCAGGGGAGCAGGAGACCTGACCTCCTCTCTGAGATATTGTAGTGCCCTACAAATTTGTCAAAATGCAAACACACTTTGGGTTGGTCTTTCACAGTCCAATCCACTTCCTGTGTAGCTTGGAAGAATTTGGTAACATGTGCCTCTGAGCATATGGTGAGTGGTGGCAACACCTGCAATCAGCCCAAATAATAGAAACAAGACATGTGTTGTGCTGATCTTGTTTTAGCAGGGAGGAAGCAACATTATTAAGACAGTTGACATAGTTCAGATAGTCAGTTTAAATATGTCTGATTTACTTTGCAATTTTAGTGTAGTTTCCTATTGGAAATCATTTTCTTTTGTTTCTATTTCTGTGAAATAATAATAGTAATAGGATTACAGGTACTCTTTGAACATGGCTGATTTTTAATGAATTTCAACAGATCATGAGAACTCTGAGAGAAAAAAGTCCAAAAGAGCTCTGTTTTTTCTCTCTCTCTTTTGAACACTCGATTCTCTTTGACTATTTTGTGTATCTCCATGAAAATTGAGACGGTTGTTAAGCAAGCGTTTCTGAGTTCAGGACTAAAGGTTTTGTAAGGTTTTGTTTTGAAATGAGCTTATGGGAAGCATCAGAATGGCATGGGGGTATTTTCAATTTAACATTGCGGAATGTGAAAAATCCACGCTGGCTATAGTACACATCCACTCTCATGGCTGTATAATTAGCAGCACTACAAAACCTTTTTCTTCACTTACATAATACACACATTTTTCTATATGTAGGATTGTGCTGTAAATCCTATGTACACTTACTTGGAAGTAAACCCCATGGAACACAGTGTAAACATGCACAGATTTGCATTGTGAGTCGCCTTGAGTTCAGCCTAATGGTATTCTGACAGAGGGGATCTGTTGACCATGCCATGGTCATCTTGTGACTATGCAGGCCTTCGCAGGTCCAACAGACCTTATCCATGATGGTGCCTTCCTTATAGAACAGCTCCTCTTAAGAGAATTAGGGAGGACACAACAGTTGTGTGCTTTCACCATCAATTAAAGACTTCTCTTTTTTGCCCAGGCATTAATACCAGATCTTCAATACTTTCAGTTTGAGGTGTTAATGTTTACTGAATATTTTACTGGAAGGGTTTATCGTAATGTTATTATCATTGTATTATTGCAGTTTTGATTGTTGTGAATTGCTCTGGTCTTCCTTGAATGAAAAATGGAATGAAAATGACCTTAATATAATAAAAAAAACATTCTGGGTGCCATATAATCTTTCTGGTTGTATTCAGGTCCAGTTTGTTTTCCTGATAGCACCTTTGATGACATTCTTCTCTTCCTTCACTCCTCCCCTATCTCTGTAAGTTCAATGTTTTGAGAGACCTTCATGTTTCTTACTTCAGTTCAGGAAATAGACTTCAAATGCAATATGAAACAGGGCTGGAAAAGTGATACTGTCAGGGACTTCAAGTGGTTCCATGGAACCTTTTCAATACCCTGAACAAAGACAGAGCTGCATTTTGTTCATTCCCTCCTCCCTTTTTCCATAAAATAGTTGCAAAGAAGTCTATAAAAGAGAATGGCTGCACAGTTGCAAAATATAAAGTAGCAAAACAGAATACACTGTCTCATGCCTTCCTATTAGCTATTAATGTTTTTAAAGCTTTTTTAAAAAAGATATTTTTAAATATGTTTTGTCTTAATATATTTTAATGTCTGTTTATGATGTTTTATAGTGTTTTTAGTGTTTTTGTTTGCCACCCTCGGCTCCTACTGGGAGGAAGGTCAGGATATACAACAACAACAACATGAACTTATTTTTATTATTTCTAATTCTAATTCTAATAATAATTCTAATAATTCTAATTCTAAATCTAATTCTAATAATAATAATAAAATTTCCAAGCTAACTGGAAATCACAGTGTTGACAATTTGGTTGGCTCAAATGTTGATTTGTCAATGAAGCTGAGAATCTCAAGGCTCTGCTTTCAACCACTGAAATCAATGCATGTCTGTCGGTGAATGCTGTCCCTTGAGGAAGACTTCCATTGCTCCTTTCAGTAAAAAAACAACTTTTAAAACACAGAATACAAGAGCACAAGAAGAGCCCTGCTGAATCAAGCCAAAGGCATTTCTACTTCACCTTCCTGTTTCTCCACAGTGGTTATTAGGGATGTGCATTGGGGCTGTGTATAGGATTAATAATGACATGAATCAGGATGATGCAGGGGTCTTTCCCCCCTCCTGAGTCAAAATGTGATTTCAATCAATCCCTGTGAGTCAGATCAGGGCCTCTGCAAAGTTTTGTGTCACTCTGTTGCTCTGACTTTATGTATTTTATAGCTCTATGTCTCTGTAAACTTCTGTGTTTCTAGGACGATGAGCTATTCAAGAAATGAAGATGTTCAAAATGTAGCCTATGGAGCACAGAAGAGCTCTGGGTTGCTTTTTGTTAAAGCACCAAGTGGAGGTTTTTTTAAAATAATAATTTTAAATGCTTCATTTAAATCAGCATTCTCTGCTTATGCTCAACAACTGATTTCCATCCTTCCTTTGATTCCCTTTTGGTTGTATTTCAGGTAGTACATACCTATCATGACTTGTAGTAATTGAGGAGCCAGTGTGGTGCAGTGGTTAAGGTGTTGGACTATGACCTGGGAGACCATGGTTCAAATCCCCACACAGCCATGAAGCTCACTGGGTGACCTTGGGCCAGTCGCTGCCTCTCAGCCTCAGAGGAAGGCAATGGTAAACCCCCTCTGAATACCACTTACCATGAAAACCCTATTCATAGGGTCGTCATAAGTCGAGATTGACTTGAAGGCAGTCCATACTGTAGTAATTGATAAACTTAGGCAATGGTAAACCACCTCTGAATACGGTTTACCATGAAAATCCTATTCATAGGGTCACCTAAGTCGGGATCAACTTGAAGGCTGTCCATTTCCATTTTATGCTCAATCAATTTGCTTAATCTCCTTTAAAAGCAATCTGAGTTGGGGTCCATCACAACATTTTATCGAAAATTCTTAAAGTATTAATTTATTAATTTTATTGTTAAATTTATATCCTGCCTGTCCTCCCAGAAGGAGCCTAGGGTAGCACACAGAAACAGTAAAAACACTCTAAAACATCTGAAAAAGACTTTGAAATGTATTAAAACAAAGCAGCTTTAAAAACAGCTTAAAAAGCGATTCCAAGTGTGTACTCTGTGACGGAGTACTTCCTTTTTTCTACTGAACCTTCCAACATTCAGCTTCATTGCTTGTTCTAATATTATGAGATGGGGAGAAAAGCTGTTTGCTCTGTCTGCTTTCTTCCCTCCATGCATAATTGTACACATCTCTATCATGTCCCTCCTCACATGACTTCCCCCTCCAAACTAAAATGCCACAAATGTTGTTTTCTGTAACTCTAAAAAGTGGTTCAGTTGAGCTAGTCCTGCAAAGCTGCAGGATTCTCATAGTCCTTGGTTGTTGTATAGGTTTTTGAAGGTCTTTGTGCAAATTGGCCCTTGAAGTAATTGGCTGTCAAGTACCAGCATTTTGGATGTTATATACTGTATTCCTGTGAATGTTTCTCCAGGAATCCAGAGAATGTGAACCCTTGCTTATAAAATTTGAATTGCATTTAATCAATCATTCTCCTTTTGGTTTGCTATAAATTTGGTTCTTTAGTTCAGAGCTTTAGCATCAAATGTTGAGGGACTCAAGTGCCTATGTGAGACAACAAATTGACACTAATTCCCTCCTCAATTTTCAGGTGTGTTTGATTACCTGTCATTCTTTGGCCATACCCCCCATCCCGTTCTTCATGTTTTCCCTGGAGGGCCCTCCACACTGGTGCTTTTTCTTTCTTTTCTTTCTTTTCTTTTTTTGCAGGTGCTCTCTGCAACATGTCATTGATGCAATAATAGTGCATTAGTTGTGGATTTATATTGGACTGCCCACACATCATTTCACTTTATTAATTGGTCTAAGATGCTTTGCCAATGATACTGAATTATTGCCATCTAGTGGGGCACTCTTGCACTATGTTGTTGTTGTTATGTGCCTTCAAGTCGATTATGACTTATGGTGACCCTATGAATCAGTGACCTTAATGGAGAATTTTTATGTTTCCACACATATAGGCATAGATATTAAGAAGGTATATGTTTTAGAATCACAAGGAACTAAGCAATAAGCCACAGGCCTTTTTGAGACCACGAAATCCGGTCTCATAGAGAGGCAAGTGAAGTTCAGCCTGGACCTCTTAACCCTGGTTCCCTGACTTCATTTTATTTACATATATACAAGTCCTACAGGTTATATAGGTTAAGAAATATATTCAGGGAACCCTAAAAAACTTAGCATTAAATTCAGGCCTGTGCGTAAAACTTGGATAGCAGGCAATTCACCTTACCATGAACCCCTGCATTTACCAAAACTCAGCTGGTGCGTGACTGACAATTATTAATTAGTGTATTGTTTAAAGCCATGGGTATATAATCTGTGACTGATATATAATAAGACATAATTGCCAATTACATTCTTTGTTTTAGTATTTTATAGAGCCAGAGCTCCGGCTATTGGAGAAAGTTTATAACATTAGCAAAGCTGGAATGAGATATTAAGTTTTAATATTGATTTCTAAAATAACCCAGTGAGTTAAATTGTAATTTTAATAAGTAGAATACAACCTTGTAAGTGGATATTAATGGTAAAAAGGGTATGTGGAGTGGTTTGCCTTTTCCGTTCCTCTGAGGCTGAGAGACAGTGGCTGGTACAGATTTACCCGGTGCCTTGTTTTAAATGTATGGTCCCCAGGCACAGTACAGCACCTTAATCATAACCTTTCCTCTGTAGTTAAGTATTTTTACAGTTAGGAATGGGATTTCTAAGAAAATATCAGAAATAAGAACCCTTATTAAAATTGTGGTGCTCATGGAATTTTAGCCACCCTAAGCTGAGCGAGCCAAACCCAACCTGGCATCATTAAGGAACATGTTAGCCTGTCCAATCAAGAACAATGGAACAATGGATGGACTGGGTTTGCTTGAAAGGACATTCACAATAGTAACTGGTTTCAAATGGCCCCAAAAATCATCAATAAGGTTAGACAGCAGAACAATGGTGACATTAATAACATGAAGCAGAATTACCTAATGCTTTCTGATTTGTTTGGAAGGATTGTAGGGAGGAAGAACTGTGATGTTGTGTGGGCAGGAACTTCTGGGATTGGTGAACTAATGTCACATGCTGTAACTGTACTGTATAAAAGAGCTTGCACACAGTGCCTCAATGCAGTCTCTCCTGGATGTCTCAGGTGGACTGATCCTGCATAAGCTTGTAAAGAATAAAGCCCTACCTTTTTGCTCCAAGCCCGTGTCTTCAAATTTCTTCAAGGACCCCCAGTAAAAGATCCCATAGGAGAAAACTCTCCATCAACCCCCAAGAGCATCTGTCATGAGCCACCCTATTCAGATCCTGTAAGTTCAGGTCTGTGGCTTCCTTTATGGAATCAATCCGTCTCTCGTTTGGCCTTCCTCTTTTTCTCCTCCTTTCTGTTTCCCCCAGCATTATTGTCTTTTCTAGTGAATCATGTCTTCTCATGATGTGTCCAAAGTATGATAACCTCAGTTTCATCATTTTAGCTTCTAGTGACAGTTCTGGTTTAATTTGTTCTAATACCCAATTATTTGTCTTTTTCTCCTCCAACACCACATTTCAAATGAGTTGATTTTTCTCTTAACCGCCTTTTTCACTGTCCAACATTCACACCCATACATCAGAAATGCGATGGTCTGAATGATCTTGACTTTAGTGTTCAGTGATACATCTTTGCATTTGAGGATGTTTTCTAGTTCTCTCATAGCTGCCCTCCCCAGTCCTAGCCTTCTTCTGATTTCTTGACTATTGTCTCCATTTTGGTTATATGACTGTACCAAGATATTGATAATCCGTGACAAGCTCAATGTCCTCATTGTCAACTGTAAAGTTACATAAATCTTATGTTGTCATTACTTTAGTTTTCTTGACATTCAGCTGTAGTCCTGCTTTTGTGATTTCCTCTAACTTTCAGCAGCATTCGTTTCAAATCATTACTGGTTTCTGCTAGTAGTATGGTATCGTCTGTATATCTTAAATTATTGATATTTCTCCCTCCAATTTTCACATCTCCTTCATCTTGGTCCAATTCCGCTTTCCGTATGCTATGTTCTGCATATAGATTAAACAAATAGGGTGATAAAATGCACCCCTGTCTCACACCCTTGCCTATTGGGAACCAATATTATGTCCTTACAGTAGCCTCTTGTCCAGAGTATAGGTTGTGCTTCAGGACAATCAGATGCTGTGGCACCCCCATTTCTTTTAAAGAATTCCAAAGTTTTTAATGACGTACGCAGTGTCAAAGGCTTTGCTGTAATGTATAAAGCACAGGGTGATTTTCTTCTGCAATTCCTTGCTCCATTCCATTATCCAAAGTATGTTGGCGGTATGATCTCTGGTGCCTCTTCTCTTTCTAAATCCAGCTTGGATGTCTGACATTTCTCACTCCATATATGGTAAGAGCCTTTGTTGTAGAATCTTGAGCATTACGTTACTTGCATGGGATATTAAGGCAATAGTCTAATCATTACTGCATTCCTTGGGATCCCCTTTCTTTGGAATTGGGATATATACTGAACGCTTCCAATCTGTGGGCCATTGTTTAGTTTTCCATATTTCTTGACAAATTTTTGTCAAAATTTGGACAGATTCAGCCTCAGTAACTTGTAGCAACTCTATTGGTATGCCATCTGTTCCTGATGATTTGTTTCTTCCAAGAATTTTAAGAGCAGCTTTCACCTCACATTCTAAAATTTCTGGTTCTTCATCATACAGTTCCTCCATGAATGAATCTATCATCCTGGCATCTCTTTTATAGAGTTCTTCAGTGTATTGCTTCCATCTTCCTTCTATTTCATCTTGGTCAGTCAGTGTGTTCCCCTGTTGATTGTTCAACATCCCTAGTCTTGGTTTAAATTTCCCTTTCATTTCTCTAATCTTTTGGAATAGGGTTCTTGTTCTTCCCTTTTTGTTGTCCTCTTCTATTTCTATACAATAACTATTGTAATAGTTTTCTTTGTCCCTATGTACTAGTCATTGTATTGTTGCATTTAGGATTCTGACCGTGTTTCTATCTCCTTTTGCTTTTGCTTTTCTTCTCTCTTTATCCATTTTAAGAGTTTCTTCAGTCATCCATTGAGGTCTTTCTGTCTTTTTAACTAGAGGTACTGCCTCAAATCTGTACCTTATTTGATCTTTATATTCTGGGATGTTATTTAAATTGTATTTTGGCATTATGATTGCTTTGTTGTTCTTCTTTAGCTTTACTCTGATTTTCAGTACAACCAGTTCATGATCTGTACCGCAGTCTGCTCCTGGTCTTGTTTTCGCAGAAAGTATGGAACTTCTCCATCTTCTGCTACCAATTATATAATCAACTTGGGATATTATCCTTAGTACTATTAATTCACCTACTTTTTTCTGTGTAAAGCTGAAAATAATGACAACATAGGCTCTGAGGCTTACAATCTAGATTGAGGCTTACAATCTAAAAGGCATGGTGCAAAAGGAAAAATGTATGGGGATGCAAGAGGAAAAGCAGCAGTTTAAGTTACCAAAGCTTTCCAGTTATATAATGACCATTTAAAATGCCCAGCAAGGAGACAGTTCAGGGAGATAGGGAATCAGTTTGAAGCTGGTCCCACCTGAGGCAATGAAGTGGGCTGTGCTGTCTCACTTCTCAATCTGTTGCAGCCAGGATAGATAGATGTTAATACAAGACCAATCTAGAGTACAGTTACTTGGGAATGAGTCCTACAGAAATCAATGAAATTTACTTCTGAGTACTCAGGAATATCAGTCTGTGTTATATGATTTAAATGCTGTCTGTCTCTGTGTGTGTTCGGTTTGCTTTTTCCTAATCCTATTTCTTTGGAAACATAATATTTCCCAAAAGTCTTTAAAATATTATGCTTCTTGTGCTGTAGTAATTCTTTTCTTTTATGTTATGGAAGAATACACTGTAAAATACATATTATGAAAGTTCCATTTTACTGACAACTTTGTAAACTATTCTAATAGAAACAGCCAACAGATGAATCCCTGGAGAGGTTTTGTTGCTTTCTGCTAGGAACCTTAATGCCCTAATGGATAAGTTTTACAAAGATGCCATTAGAACACCTGTAGTGACAAAAAAATCATTATTCTGAAATGACTAATGGGGGGGCATTATGAATCTGAGATTATTGTCTGTGTTGCTAAGGATCTTACATTTGATGTCTTAATTTAAAATGCATGTTTTTTGAGTATAGGATTAGGAACTTCAGTGCCTGGTTTGGACTGTGGAATATGCAATATACTTACAGAGTACCTAATAGATTATGAAAACCAGCAATGTGGAACCTGTGGCTCTCCAGGTGCTCTGGGAGAACAACTCCCATCACCCCTGAGCACTGGTCTTGCTGATTGATGCTGATGGGAGTTGTAGTCCAGCAACCTCTCCCTGGGGAAGTTTGCCTGCTGCCCACATTGTCATATTTTCAGTGTCAGGGAAATATTCCCATTCTCTCAGGGATTTGAGCTTTGATATGGTTTGGTTTTACTGACCATTGTGGCATTTGTGTACATCTTGTTGGTTGGATAGGGAACAATATTTGATGTAGGCCACATTCACGCCATACATTTATTCCACTATTATTACTATTACTATTGCTATTACAATTATTATTATTACAACAACATACCAGGCACGAGGAACTTGTGGCCCTCCAGATGTTACTGTTTGTTGCTTTTTGCAACAAAAAGGGCAGTATTTAAATAAATTCTTGTGCTAGTGGAAAGACTTCAATTAGTGCAAGGGAATTTCCCCCCTCTGTGGAAGCTGGCCCATTAGGCCAAACAGGGCCCTGCCCCACTAACCTCAGTCTGCTCTCAGGACTACCTCTGAAAACATCAGCCTCATATTGAGTTTTCCAGCTGTGAAGCATGTAGCAAAACCTACCCCATGGCTTGATGTTATCCTATTGTGCAGTTCCCCACCTCCATAACAGCCAATGATGTGATGTAATACACTTGTCTCATGTGTTCAAGGGGAATGTGTGAAAATGGTTATAATGCAGGGACTGGCAAAGAAGATCCTGCACTACTTATGTCCTTGGAATACAGTTCTGAGCATCTACAGGAAAAGTTGGCCAAATCATCTGCCTGCAGACAAACAGTAACCACTATAGGGAAAAACTCTAAAAAGGTTAAATCCCTCATTATTCTGGCCTCAGTCCATTCCCCAGGACTTGCTTCAGCACATCAACTATCCTGGAAAGCGATCTCCAAACCCATAGCTCCAGAGTAATCAGAATTAATTTATAACTCTGTTTCCAACAATAAGTCCTGCTGCCAAAAGGAAACTCCTTTAAACTGACCTTAAAAAAGTGAGCAAACCAACAAATCCTCCCTCATGTCTGGATAACTCTAACTCTATGATGAGGCCTGCTGAGGCCTTTCATCAAATCACAAATCTGATGAAGGGATGCTCTGCCGGGAGCAATAACACTACAAGCAAAATTTAAATGCCCAACCAACTCCTGAAGCTCTCTCAGGGTAACCTTCTTAGCACTCAACATGTTAGCAACCCAATGCTTCAACCCGCCCAACTTTGCTGCTGGCAAACAGCAAGCCTGTGCCATTGAATCAAGCTCAATTTCCAAAAAGGTAAGCACAGGTGCAGGACCTTCTGTTTTCTCCTTGGCCAAGGGCACTCCCAGCTCCTCAGCTAAATGCCCGGATTCAGACAGAAGCTGAACACACTGTTGTGAGCCAGCAGAGCCAGCAAAAAAGAAAATCATGAAGATAACGAACTACTACTTTAAATCCAGCCTACCTCCTGGGAGCCCACGCAAGGAATGTATGAAAGTGTTTAAAAGCTGAACACAAAATAGAACGGCCCATGGGCAGCACTCCATCTACATAAAACTAACCCCTGAAAGAAAATCCCAAAAGATTAAAGTCCAGAGGGTGGACTGGCAAGAGACTGAATGCTGACTTGATATCAAACTTCCACATGAGAGAGGCAGGGCCAAAAATGTTGCATCATATCCACTGTGTAATGTGCAGAACACAAATGCTCAGGGAGAGCATCATTCACCAACTACCCCTTAGGGCAGCCTTTCCCAACCAGTGTGCCTCCAGATGTCGTTGGACCACAATTCCCATCAGCTTCAGCCAGCATTGCCAATGGTCAGGAAAGATGGGAGTTGTGGTCCAACAACATCTGGAGGCACACTGGTTGGGAAAGCTTGCCTTAGGGTAAGACAGATGATAAATGAGGTGATACTGCTCAGACTCTTTGATACCCTCTAAGTGGGCACAGAGGGATATTCAGTAGGACTCAAAACCCTACCTTCAGCAACCTCTTTATTAATTTTTTTCTGCACCACTGTTTCCATTCCAACTACAGACTTCAAATTCCCAGGCATGTAAGGTTTATGCTCCCCAACAACGGGAATCCAGAAGCCATAACTAAAACCTTCCTTCAAATAAACTGCATCAGAATGATTAGGGTATTGATGCAACAAAGCCAAAAGCAGCTGAACCTTAATAGGGGTGGGACCCCTTACCAGGAGGCTGCCCACCAGATTCAGGCTTCTTCCCATGCTGTGACCCCCCTGAAGCCCTGAGCTCTAGGACAATCCATGATGGAATGGAGCCAGCAAAAATGGAACAGTCATGCTTATATTTACAGGGGTTGCTGTTAACAGATGCCTTTAGCACAGAACTCCCAACAGAGCAGGTGGGGTTGAACCCCCTGCCCCATGGACCCACGGGAAGGTGCTAAGACAGGAGACTTAACCAGTAAATGCCCACTGTCAGCTCTATCCCCTTGGATGGGATGGGCTCCAGTCATAAACTACAGCCACAATTCAGGATCCCTTCTATCCCACCGCAACCTAACATCACCTGCTGCCTGCATCCTAAATAATTCATCATAGGCCATCCATGCAGATCCCACAAATTCTGTATGGTCCCTAAAGACGATAGTCAAAGAAGCCCTCATAAGCTGCCGCTGAAGTATAACCCCCATATAAATAAGGAACCCTGCCAGCCAATTGCCCCAAGTCCTGTCAACCTTCTTTTTTTCCAGTGTTTCTTTATCTCACTCCTCTGGTTTATCCTTGTCCTTCTGCTCAGGCTCCCGATAAAGCAAGGAAAAGACATCTATGTATTTACCTTTCCAAATATGCTCCTTGGTTGCCAACAATTAATAAGCCTCCAGAGGAGCAGATGTCTCACCAAATGGAATTGCCCCAGCCTGAATAGAAGCCAAAGGATCTGCAACCACGTGAGCCACCCCTGCAATCTGTAAAGAAGAAAAATCTCCCTGCCCATACATAGTGGGCATTACCCCCTAATAGGATGGGAAGGCCACCTTGGACCAGCACCTCAAGGCATAAACCAGGAACCCATGCCAGGCCACCCAGGAAAGCCCCACACCAGATGTACACTCACCAAACTCTGCTTGAACAGCACCTCAACCTCCTGAGTCCCAGCAGCCATTGGTTCTGATACTGAAGTCACCACAGCAAGCTGACCAGACAAACCTTCCAAGGCAGCTAAATGATCCAAAATAGCATTCTAATCAGTATCACAGATAGGGTTGCTACGTGCGTGGCCTGAGACTGATCCTGTATCTTTAGGAGAAGAGAAAGTCAGCCAAGTGCAGGTGTTCTTGCAACAATGTAATGAGAAATACCACAAAGTGGAATTCTTCCTTCCCCCTGCACAACTTTTAAAGATACAGAAGACCTCTTGGAGACCAGGCCTGGCAACCAAGAAGTCTTCTGTATCTTTAAAAGTTGTGCAGGGGGAAGGGATAATTCCACCTTGTGGTTTTTCTCATTACAGGGTTGCAAGAACACCTGCACTTGGCTGACTTTCTCTTCTCCTAAAGATACAGGATCAGGATCAGGCAACCCTAATCACAGAGGATTTTTTATCCTTCTTACACTGAACCAGCTTGGCCTTCTTTTGTCCCCTCTCCAAAGGTTGACTTTTCAATCTCTCCAAGAACTCAATCCAGGCCAAAACTGATGCCATATCAGGGCCCTCATCAGATGATGATAAAACCTCCTGGTGCAGAAGAAATTGCTGCTGAGCAGGATGTTTTGGGGCTTTCCCCTTGTCTTTGGAACACCTGTGTTTCTTAGGAGGCATAGTAACAAATAAAGATGCCCACCAGACCACCAACCCCAACAGAATTAAGATAGATCTGTTATTTCTATTATATTATTTTTGATAAACTTTATATACCTCTTGATCATAAATATGCTCCAAATGGTATGCACACACAGCACCAGCCACCTGGGCACAATTAAAACTGCCCAACAAATGAGGCCTTATAGGGAAGGATGGCTTACTATGCTCCAAATCTGGCTCCAAATCTAGAACCAAAAGGCCCTGTAAAATCAGTCTTTTTCCAAAAGGGGAAAAGACCACAATGGCAGCTGGTGCCAAAGTACATATTTAAAATCACCACAGTGACATCTCCCCAATATGGCTGTCGAAACACAAGGCCTCCACAATACAGGCTGACTAGGCACCAAAATGGCCCCCGGGGACTAAGCATCTTAAATGGCCACCCAAAATGCAGGCCTACCAGGCCAACCAATGGGTCCAACAAATTCCCCCAGCCTCAAACTCCAAACCACACAGGCCTATAAGAGCCCATAAGATGTACAGACGCTGCCTGCAAAACGGCTAATGTGGCCCCTGCCACCAAATCAGCCGCTGCCTAAAATAGCTGTCCAGCACAATTGTTCCTTTACAGCCCTGCCCCCTATGAAACTAAGCCCAAAACTTCCCTTGACAGAGGAGTCCTGCTCCATTGCCGCACCAGACTGGAAAAAGGCCTAAGAGGGGTGAAGCAGGGTTTAAATAGCAGCACCCTGCCCTGCCCCAGTGCAGCACGGCAGTGCATGCATGGCCCTGCTATAGGAACATTGAAGCCATGCCAGGACTTCTCTGACACAGCTTCAAAGGCCCACCAGCAAGGCAGGAAATCTGATGCGGTGTACTAACTCTACATTAAGGCTACTACTTTAGCCTTACATTCATTACTACTACCACTACTTTTGCTACTTATCATCATATGTTGTTGTTGTTGCACCTGTATTCCACCTATCCTCCATCCTGGAACTCAGGGGATCATATATGGTCTTCGAGGAAGTTCTCTCACCCAGTCACTGGCCAGACCACCAAGGCATGCTTAGCTTCAGCAAAGTGGCTGAATCATGTGTCCTTAAAACTATTAGTGATGGTTTGAACTGGGATGGCTAGAAATCCTCACCCAAATATGAGGCAAACCAGACCATTCAAAAGTTGAGGTTGGGCTCAATTTGCTTTGCACTGAGGTTTACCTCCACAAGCCAGCCCTTCCCCCTAGGTATAGCTAAATCTGATTTGATTTCTCTAAATCTGATTTCTCTCAATTTTTCATTTTCTGGTCTTAAGTTCAGTTCTCCATATTTCCATTTGTTTGCTTTTTTTAAAAAAAAAGTCATTAAAATGCACCACCATTTTAATGTGAATTTCCCCTATATAATGCATTTTTGAATGTTATTTTCACCAACATATGCATTTTACCCCACTGTATGCATTATTAGACAGACACCATCTATGTTCCTCTTTTAACAAGCCTTTTTAAGTAGAGTCCTTATCCCAGTCTGTGTCTGTGCTGGAATTGCTTTTTAAGATGTTTTAAATGTTTTTTTAAAAGATGTTTTTAAGTTGATTTGTTTTAATATATTTTTAAAGATATATTAAGATATATTTTAAGATATATTTTTTAAGATGTTTGCTTTAATATGTTTTAAAGTCTTTTCTTTTAAAGATGTTTTAAAGTGCTTTTAGAGTTATTGGTTGCTGCTCTGGGCTGTTTCTGGGAGGAAAGGTGAGATATATACAGTCTGCGTCTCTGTTGAAATTGCTTTTAATATGTTTTAATCCTTTTAAAAAAATGTTTTTAACCCTTTTTAAAAGATGTCTTGAAAGCTTTTTAAAAATGTTTTTAAAGATGTTTTGTTTTAATGTATTTTAAAGTCTGTTTTTATGATGTTTTAAAGTGTTTGTAGTGCTTTTGTTTGCTGCCCTGGGGTCCTGCTGGGAGAAAAGGTGGAATATAATTTAAATAATAAATAAATAAATAGTAAGGGGAAATTAAGGAAAGCCAATGGGAGTTTCCATATCACTACTTCCATTGTTATCTATCATTCAAAACAGCCACCAATCAATTCTGTAAAAGAAAGACTTAGGAATATGTGCATAACATAGATGGTTCCATCCTTATATTTCTGTTATCCCTAAAAGGAAGTTTAGAATTTCTGCTCTCTTCTCTCTGACCTGTTTTGAGAAAGGCAATGCTTGTCAGTCAGGATGCAGTTCAATTCTCCTTTGGAATGTTGCCTCCTTGACCAACCGGGTTTCTTATCCCTGTGAGTGATAAATCTGTAATGGGCTCTGTCTTTGGAAATGATCAATGGCCAATCAGACTTAAGTGTCAAACCATTGTTGTTAAGTTGTCCTGGTCAATCTCCTGCTGGGCAAAAACACCTATTCCAGACCTGGTCAAATAGTCTGATTAATGACTCATTGACTTCCTTTCTTTCACACTCTGTCCCTCTGTGGAAAATCACTCTAAATGGTAACTGTGAGGCGTCCTTCCCTGGCTCTCCCTGTCAGGTTCCTACCTGCTCGTGGTTACTGCCTGTCTCTAGGCACCACCAGGGACTCCACCAGTCCGGACTGTTCTTTATTTTATTTTTTCTCTCCCCGCTCTAGCACAGATCTCAACAGATCCCCCTGCTAGGCAACCACCAGTCACGTCCTAATACTAGTATTCCCAGAGACTCTGAATACTGGTATTGTTATTCTCTTCACCGCTGCCACCATTTGTTACAGTTCCCCTTCAGCCTTGGTCATTACCTTACCCTCCCTTCTGGTCTGTGAAACCCCAGTCAAGGATCAGGCCTTTGGTAAACTAAATTAAGTATTTATTAAAGATAACAAAGCTAACAAGATTAACAAGATTTCTTCTTAAAGCACATAAGCATATGGTTTTACTCAATACTAATCCGAACTCCACCTCCCTCCTTCTCCACTCTCTCCTGTCAAACAACTCTCTAAACCCCACCAAGCAACCCACTCAGTTCTCTTCTCCCCCCCTGATTCCACTCTCACTCTTCCTTTTATACATTCAGCCATTTTAAACACTCAGCCAATCATCTAGCATTCTACTGCCCATTCACTCCCCCTCCTCTTTCACTCCACTTACCATGTATCTTCTAAACAACAACACTTACCATATATACATTAATATAGGAACATCACAGTAACCCCCTTTGCCCTAGTGGAAGAAGTGAGTAGGATATATACCCCTGCCTTATGGGTAGATCAGGTGTCTTTCTAGAACAGGGATTGGGAAAGTCAGGCCTGGGGCTGAAATGTGCCCCCTAGGTTTCTCTATTTATCCCCTGGGATTCTCCCCAGGCCACCTCCTCCCCCAGGCCAAATTCAAAGCCCTACTTCATACTCTCCTTTAGGGTTTTTGCCTGGCTGGAATGTGTAGTTGATACGTCTTAGTTGCCTGGATGGAAGACGAGAGGTGTGTATGAGTGTGCATAAAAGCTAGGCTACTGTACAAAAGTAAAATTTACATTTATTGTGTCACTGACAAGACTCTAGTCCATGAAAGCTTATGCCGCAATAATAAACTAATTAGTCTTTAAGATGCCACAAGATTCTTTCTTGTATAGTTTAGTCCCACTTTTTCTTTCACATTTCCAGAAGCTGAGAAGAGATTATCTGAGATTCAGGTTCTCATTGAGGCACAGTGGTGGAGACCAAGAAGAATGGGTGCAACACTCTGATCAATTTTCAATGCATTATTGCGTCTACTTTGAGAAGATCTGTCCAGGGCTTTAGGCTGCAATCCAGCAAGCTCGAAACCCCCAAAGAGGCGGACTCCTCCACAGAATCATTGTGAGTGGTGATACCATGCCCCAGGAGGGATTTAATACTGGGAACGATCTATCGTCCCCCTGATCAAAATGCTCAGGGAGACCTGGAGATGAGATATGAAATTGAGGAAGCATCCAAACTAGGAAATGTGGTAGTAATGGGTGACTTCAACTACCCGGACATAGACTGGCCGCATATGTGTTCCAGTCATGACAAAGAAGCAAAATTTCTAGATATTCTAAATGACTATTCCCTAGACCAGTTGGTCATGGAACCGACCAGAGGGACGGCAACACTGGACTTAATCCTCAGTGGGGACCGGGACCTGGTGCGAGATGTGAGTGTTGTCGAATCGATTGGGAGCAGTGACCATAGTGCTATTAAATTAAACATACATGTAACTGGCCAATTGCCAAGAAAATCCAACACGGTCACATTTGACTTTAAAAGAGGAAACTTCACAAAAATGAGGGGATTGGTAAAAAGAAAGCTGAAAAACAAAGTCCAGAGGGTCACATCACTCGAAAATGCTTGGAAGTTGTTTAAAAACACTATATTAGAAGCGCAACTGGAGTGCATACCACAGACCAGAAAAGGTACCGCCAGGGCCAAGAAGATGCCAGCATGGTTAACAAGCAAAGACAAGGAAGCTCTTAGAGGCAAAATGTCTTCCTTTAGAAAATGGAAGTCTTGTCCGAATGAAGAAAATAAAAAAGAACACAAACTCTGGCAAAAGAAATGCAAGAAGACAATAAGGGATGCTAAAAAAGAATTTGAGGAGCACATTGCTAAGAACATAAAAACCAACAACAAAAAATTCTATAAATACATTCAAAGCAGGAGACCATCTAGGGAGATGATTGGACCCTTGGATGATAAGGGAATGAAAGGTGTACTAAAGAACGATATGGAGATTGCAGAGAAGCTAGATGAATTTTTTGCATCTGTCTTCACAGTGGAAGATATAGGGCAGATCCCTGAACCTGAACTAACATTTGCAGGAAGGGATTCTGAGGAACTGAGACAAATAGTGGTAACGAGAGAGGAAGTTCTAGGCTTAATGGACAATATAAAAACTGACAAATCACCGGGCCCGGATGGCATCCACCCGAGAGTTCTCAAAGAACTCAAAGGTGAAATTGCTGATCTGCTAACTAAAATATGTAACTTGTCCCTCGGGTCCTGCTCCGTGCCTGAGGACTGGAAAGTGGCAAATGTAATGTCAATCTTCAAAAAGGGATCCAGAGGGCATCCCGGAAATTACAGGCCAGTTAGCTTAACTTCTGTCCCTGGAAAACTGGTAGAAAGTATGATTAAAGCTAGATTAACTAAGCACATAGAAGAACAAGCCTTGCTGAAGCAGAGCCAGCATGGCTTCTGCAAGGGAAAGTCCTGTCTCAGTAACCTATTAGAATTCTTTGAGAGTGTCAGCAAGCATATAGATAGAGGTGATCCAGTGGACATAGTGTGCTTAGACTTTCAAAAAGCGTTTGACAAGGTACCTCACCAAAGACTTCTGAGGAAGCTTAGCAGTCATGGAATAAGAGGAGAGGTCCTCTTGTGGATAAGGAATTGGTTAAGAAGCAGAAAGCAGAGAGTAGGAATCAACGGACAGTTCTCCCAATGGAGGGCTGTAGAAAGTGGAGTCCCTCAAGGATCGGTATTGGGACCTGTACTTTTCAACTTGTTCATTAATGACCTAGAATTAGGAGTGAGCAGTGAAGTGGCCAAGTTTGCTGATGACACTAAATTGTTCAGGGTTGTTAAAACAAAAAGGGATTGTGAAGAGCTCCAAAAAGATCTCTCCAAACTGAGTGAATGGGCAGAAAAATGGCAAATGCAATTCAATATAAACAAGTGTAAAATTATGCATATTGGAGCAAAAAATCTTAATTTCACATATACGCTCATGGGGTCTGAATTGGCGGTGACTGACCAGGAGAGAGACCTTGGGGTTGTAGTGGACAGCACAATGAAAATGTCGACCCAGTGTGCGGCAGCTGTGAAAAAGGCAAATTCCATGCTAGCGATAATTAGGAAAGGTATTGAAAATAAAACAGCTGATATCATAATGCCGTTGTATAAATCTATGGTGCGGCCGCATTTGGAATACTGTGTACAGTTCTGGTCGCCTCATCTCAGAAAGGATATTCTAGAGTTGGAAAAGGTTCAGAAGAGGGCAACCAGAATGATCAAGGGGATGGAGCGACTCCCTTACGAGGAAAGGTTGCAGCATTTGGGGCTTTTTAGTTTAGAGAAAAGGCGGGTCAGAGGAGACATGATAGAAGTGTATAAAATTATGCATGGCATTGAGAAAGTGGATAGAGAAAAGTTCTTCTCCCTCTCTCATAACACTAGAACTCGTGGACATTCAAAGAAGCTGAATGTTGGAAGATTCAGGACAGACAAAAGGAAGTACTTCTTTACTCAGCGCATAGTTAAACTATGGAATTTGCTCCCACAAGATGCAGTAATGGCCACCAGCTTGGACAGCTTTAAAAGAAGATTAGACAAATTCATGGAGGACAGGGCTATCAATGGCTACTAGCTGTGATGGCTGTGCTGTGCCACCCTAGTCAGAGCCAGCATGCTTCTGAAAACCAGTTGCCGGAAGCCTCAGGAGGGGAGAGTGTTCTTGCACTCGGGTCCTGCTTGCAGGCTTCCCCCAGGCACCTGGTTGGCCACTGTGAGAACAGGATGCTGGACTAGATGGGCCACTGGCCTGATCCAGCAGGCTCTTCTTATGTTCTTATGTTCTTTTGATCAGAGTTGCTCTGTCTATTCTTTGGTTTAAATTTACAGATAACAACTAGCAACTTTGATGCAGAATTGCTCCTCTGCATTCTCACCAGGGCATGTTTGCTCCAAGTTATCCAACTCGAAAGGAGAGCATACAGTCAGTCTTCAATGTTTTAACCATAAGTTACATAGAACATAGCAATTGTGGCTGCTAGCCCTTGATAGCCTTATCCTTATCCTTATGACTGCACCACTATTTCTTTTTTCTTTTTAAAGGACTTTTCCAAGGGCAGGAGATAGTTGGATGAAAGAGAGACAAGAAAAGGAGAATAAAGAGAAGGGGGAAAAAAACCAAAATGAGCACATATTATTAAAAATAATAAAGTGGTTTATTATAGCTTAGAGAGCCAGTGTGGTGTAGTGGTCGAGGTGTTGGACTACAACCTGGGTGACCAGGGTTCAAATCCCCACACAGCCATGAAGCTCACTGGGTGACTTTGGGCCAGTCACATCCTCTCAGCCTCAGAGGAAGGCAATGGTAAACCCACTCTGAACACCGCTTACCATGAAAACCCTATTCATAGAGTTGCCATAAGTTGGAATCGACTTGAAGGCAGTCCATCATCATCATCATCATCATTATAGCTTGGCCTTAAAGGTGGCTTTCAGATCTGAAAAGACTCTGTCTCTCTTTTCTCTCCTCTATTGTCCATTCTCATCCTAAACCTAATATACATCTTCAATAAACTAGTAAAGAAGTATGCAATGCAATGTTTTGCATATCTACTCAAAAGTAATTACCACTAATTCAATGGGACTTATTCCCAGCTATGTTTCCATAAGATTGCAATGTAAGGTGGCAAGCCTGAGGACAATTGCTAAGAACTCATTTACTTCCTTCCTTCTTAAAGAGATAAATAGAATTAAGAGACTAGCTTCTGAGGTCAACAATTGTCTGAGGAACTGAGACAAATAGTGGTAACGAGAGAGGAAGTTCTAGGCTTAATAGACAGTATAAAAACTGACAAATCACCAGGCCCAGATGGCATCCACCCAAGAGTTCTCAAAGAACTCAAGTGTAAAATTGCTGATCTGCTAACAAAAAAATATGTAACGTCCCTCAGGTCCTCCTCCTTGCCTGAGGACTGGAAAGTGGCAAATGTAACGCCAATCTTCAAAAATGGAACCAGGGGGGATCCCGGAAATTACAGGCCAGTTAGCTTAACTTCTGTCCCTGGAAAACTGGTAGAAAGTATGATTAAAGCTAGATTAACTAAGCACATAGAAGAACAAGCCTTGCTGAAGCAGAGCCAGCATGGCTTCTGCAAGGGAAAGTCCTGTCTCAGTAACCTATTAGAATTCTTTGAGAGTGTCAACAAGCATATAGATAGAGGAGATCCAGTGGACATAGTGTGCTTAGACTTTCAAAAAGCGTTTGACAAGGTACCTCACCAAAGACTTCTGAGGAAGCTTAGCAGTCATGGAATAAGAGGAGAGGTCCTCTTGTGGATAAGGAATTGGTTAAGAAGCAGAAAGCAGAGAGTAGGAATCAACGGACAGTTCTCCCAATGGAGGGCTGTAGAAAGTGGAGTCCCTCAAGGATCGGTATTGGGACCTGTACTTTTCAACTTGTTCATTAATGACCTAGAGTTAGGAGTGAGCAGTGAAGTGGCCAAGTTTGCTGACAATACTAAATTGTTCAGGGTTGTTAAAACAAAAAGGGATTGTGAAGAGCTCCAAAAAGACCTCTTCAAACTGAATGAATGGGCGGAAAAATGGCAAATGCAATTCAATATAAACAAGTGTAAAATTATGCATATTGGAGCAAAAAATCTTAATTTCACATATACGCTCATGGGATCTGAACTGGCGGTGACCGACCAGGAGAGAGACCTCGGGTTTGTAGTAGACAGCACGATGAAAATGTCGACCCAGTGTGCGGCAGCTGTGAAAAAGGCAAATTCCATGCTAGCGATAATTAGGAAAGGTATTGAAAATAAAACAGCTGATATCATAATGCCATTGTATAAAACTATGGTGTGGCCGCATTTGGAATACTGTATAAAGTTCTGGTCGCCTCATCTCGAAAAGGGTCAGAAGAGGGCAATCTGAATGATCAAGGGGATGGAGTGACTCCCTGATGAGGAAAGGTTGCTGCATTTGGGGCTTTTTAGTTTAGAGAAAAGGCGGGTCAGAGGAGACATGATAGAAATGTATAAAATTATGCATGGCATTGAGAAAGTGGATAGAGAAAAGTTCTTCTCCCTCATAATACTAGAACTCGTGGTCATTCAAAGAAGCTGAATGTTGAAAGATTCAGGACAGACAAAAGGAAGTACTTCTTTACTCAGAAGTTAAACTATGGAATTTGCTCCCACAAGATGCAATAATGGCCACCAGCTTGGATGGCTTTAAAAGAAAATTAGACAAATTCATGGAGGACAGGGCTATCAATGGCTACTAGCCATGATGGCTGTGCTCTGCCACCCTAGTCAGAGGCAGCATGCTTCTGAAAACCAGTTGCCGGAAGCCTCAGGAGGGGAGAGTGTTCTTGCACTCGGGTGTTTCTTGTGGGCTTCCCCCAAGCACCTGTTTGGCCACTGTGAAAACAGGATGCTGGACTAGATGGGCCACTGGCCTGATCCAACAGGCTCTTCTTATGTTCTTATTCCCAAGAAAGATCAATTTGGATCTTTAAGACTCTTGTTACAGAGTTTTAGCATTAAGGAAACTTGATTATTCATTGTGTTTTGTTGAAAACCTTACCTCAACCTTTCCCACATTTCACTTGCCATTTGCTTATCTTCAATATGGTAAATTAGATTATCCCTTACAGCTAGAGATATGTGTCCCATAGCTTTCCTGTTTGCAGCATCCCATTCATCTTGTTTCTTTCCAGATGCCTCTGGCCTTGGTTCTTCAAGGACAAAAGCTAACCCCAAAGTATTCAGCAACATTTTCATCCGAAAGGGCCATCTTCTGTAGTTTGAGTCATTTAGCAGCTTAATGGCATCAGACCTCCTATCAAATTCAGAAATAACCATTCTTTCTTATCTAATCTGTCTGTATTACAGACTCCACAGACTCCTTTTTCCCCTTAAATCTCCAATTATGTCTGAGCCCATAACCCCATGAAGAGCTGCTTTATACAGCAGAGTTCATTGGAGATATAAAAGCATATGAAAGAGATTGGTGTTTATTGTGAGCAAAATAAACTCCTTTTATTAAGAAAGTACATGTGGATTGGAAAGCCTAATCATCTACATTAGCTAAATTCAAAAGGTAGGGAGACAGAATTGTGGGAAGGAGGAGGAACTGGAAGTGATGATAGCCCTGAGAATATCAGTCTAACCAATCAGAGGCATGCGTAAACTTGAAGAAAGTAACAAGCAGAGAATTCAAGCAGGGGCCCTTTCAACTAACTATATCTATTGCCCCTAATGGTCAATAGATTCAGAGCACATAGTGAGACAATCCATTGATTCAAGTGAAACTTCCAACAATTTTGGAGAAAGAATTTATCTTCTCCAAGGCTATCATTCATTATAAAAATGCCTTATCTTTAAAATAAGTGAAAAAGTAAATTGTTTTAAAACAATGGATATTTACCAGGTAGAATCTTATACACACAAACAGATTTTGACATGACATATAACCCCAGGGGGATATCAGCAGGTTTGTTATTACAAATTGATCAGGAGTCAATACCAGTTTGAGCACTACACTATTTATTAGAATTTTTATTCTGTTGATAAATTTTATTTATTTATTTATTTAGTTGCATTTCTAAACCGCCCTATAGCTAGCAGCTCCCAGGGCGCTGTACAACATGATAAAACCACAATATTTAAAATACAGCAAGTGTGTATTGCGCAGACAATATAAACATTATACAAACAAAGTGAAAGAAAACTAAAAAAAAAATAAGATTAAAAGCTTAAATACTTTAAAATGCCTGGGTGAAGAGGTGGGTTTTTACCTGGTGCCGAAAAGATGACAGAGGCGTATCTCATCTGGGAGGGCATTCCATAATTCAGGGGCCACCACCGAAAAGGCCCTAGATCTTGTTATTGTTCTCCGGGCCTCTGTATGGGTTGGGACCCGGAGAAGGGCCTTAGACGTCGAGCGGAGTGAACGGGTAGGAACATAGCGGGAGAGGCGTTCCATCAGATATTGCGGTCCAGTGCCGTTAAGGGCTTTATAGGTAAGGACCAACACTTTGAATCTGGCCCGGAAACATATTGGAAGCCAGTGCAGTTGGGCCAGAATAGGTGTTATGTGGTCGAATTTCTTCGTCCCAGTAAGAACTCGGCCGCAGCATCCTGCACTAGCTGAAGTTTCCGAATCGTTTTCAAAGGTAACCCTACGTAGATAGCATTACAGTAATCCAATCTAGAGGTTACCAGAGTGTGAATAACTGAGGCTAGGTTCTCCCTGTCCAGATAGGGTCATAGTTGGGCTACCAGCCGAAGCTGGAGAACGCATTTCGTGCCACCGAGGCTACCTGGGCCTCAAGTGACAGAAGCGGATCTAATAAGATCCCCAAACTATGGACCTGTTCCTTTAGGGGGAGTGTAACCCCATCTAGGACAGGTCTGACATCAACCATCTGAGCAGAGGGCCCCCCAACTAACAGCATCTCAGTCTTGTCAGGATTGAGCTTCAGTTTGTTTGCTCTCATCCAGTCCATTATCGCGGCCAGGCAGCGGTTCAGTACAGCAACAGCCTCACCTGAAGAAGATGAAAGGGAGAAATAGAGCTGCGTATCATCAGCATATTGCTGGAAACGCACTCCATAACTCCTGATGACCTCACCCAGCAGCTTCATATAGATATTAAAAAGCATGGGGGACAGAACTGAGCCCTGCGGGACCCCATACTGCAGCACCCAGGGACTCGAGTAGTGTTCCCCAAGCATCACCTTCTGGAGATGATTCTCAAGATAGGAGCACAGCCACCACCAAGCAGTGCCTACAACTCCTAACTCCGCGAGTCGCCCCAGAAGGATACCATGGTCGATGGTATCAAAAGCCGCCGAGAGATCAAGGAGAACCAACAGAGTTACACTCCCTCTGTCTTTCTCCCGACAGAGGTCATCACACAGGGCGACCAAGGCTGTTTCTGTACCAAACCCCGGCCGAAAGCCGGATTGAAATGGATCCAGATAATCAGTTTCATCCAAGAGGGCCTGGAGTTGGCGAGCGACCACGCGCTCTAGAACCTTGCCCAGAAATGGAACATTTGCTATCGGCCTATAGTTGTTAAAGTTATCAGGGTCCAAGGAGGAGCGGTCGCACTACCGCCTGTTTCAGGCAAGGTGGGACCACTCCCTCTCGTAACGAGGCATTAATTACCTCCTTGGCCCAGCCGGCTGTTCCATTTCTGCTAGCTTTTATTAGCCACGAGGGGCAAGGGTCCAGAGCGGAAGTAGTCGCCCGTATCTGTCCAAGCACCTTGTCCACATCCTCGAGCTGTACCAACTGAAACTCATCCAATAAAACAGGACAAGACTGTGTTCTGGACACCTCATTAGATTCAACTGTTACAATATTGGAGTCAAGGTCCCGACAGATGTTTATGATCTTGTCTTGGAAGTGCCTCGCAAACTCATTACAGCGGGCTATTGATGGTAATATTGCATCCGGAGAACCAGAGTGTAAAAGTCTCCGGACAACCTTATAAAGTTCCGCTGGGCGGTTACAAGATGACTGAATGGAGGTAGCGAAGTATTGCTTCTTCGCCATCCTCACCGCCTTCACATAGCATTTCATGGAGGCCTTCACAAGTGCATAATTACAGCCGTTGGGAGTTCGTCTCCATTTACCCTCCAACCGTCTCCTTTCTTGCTTCATCACTCTTAGCTCCTCGGTAAACCAAGGGGCCAATTGAGCTCTGCAATGGAGAGGGCGCACCGGGGCAATTGTGTCAACTGCCCGGGTCATTTCCGTATTCCACAGAGTGACCAGGGTTTCGACAGGATCGTCAGTTTTATCAGCCGGAAAATCCCCCAGAGCCCTCTGAAATCCTTCAGGATTCATTAGTCTCTGGGGACGGACCATCTTAATTGGTCCTCCACCCTTGCAGAGGGGAGAAGACGATGTGAGTCTAAATCTCAAGAGGCGATGATCTGTCCATGACAAAGGAATAGATGTAAGATTCCTCACTCCCAGATCACCTTCCCCCATTCCAGTGGCAAAAATCAAGTCTAGAGTATGTCCTGACACATGCGTCGGGCCAGCAACAAATTGAGACAGCCCCATGGCTGTCATGGAGGTCATGAAGTCCTGAGCCGCTCCAGAGGCGGCCTCGGCATGAATGTTGAGATCCCCCAATACCAAAAGTTTGGGAGATCGCAACACCAAGTCCGAGACCACCTCTGTCAGCTCAGTTAGGGAAGCTGTTGGGCAGCAGGGTGGACGGTACATCAACAGTATTCCCAGTCTGTCTCGCTGGCCCAACGTAATGTGCAGACACTCCAGGCCATTAGCCACTTGGATGGGGTGCCTAACAAGAGAGATGGAACTTCTCTAGACCACAGCAATTCCCCCTCCCCGACTCTCGGATCTACCCAGATGCAGAACCGAATACCCAGGTGGGCACAACTGGGAGAGATTAATACCTCCCAGATCGCTCACCCAGGTTTCGGTAATGCATGCCAGATCGGCCGCCTCATCCATGATTAAATCATAGATGAGGGAGGTTTTATTATTTACCGATCTGGCATTAAAGAGCAGCAACTGGAGATCTGAGAGTTGGCTGGTAGAACTACCAGCAATCCTGTGGATGTGAGGAGGACCGGAACACGGCACAGCCACCAGTTGTCTGGGCCAAGTTCCCCTTAACTGGCAAGTCCTCCTCACAGTGCCATACCTCCCATTACCCATCACTGCGCTGATTGGGGCCCCCTCTGGTCCTCCCTCCCAACACCCTATCCTCTCCCCCAGGCACATAATAAAAATCAAATAAATAAAAAAACTCATACTCCATACACAATCACACACTCATTCATACAACCATTCATACACCCAAATAGCACAAATAGCACAGCAACAACAGCAGGGTCCCAATAGCCACGAATCACAACAGTGGCAGCTGTAACGTCAGGGGCTCAGAAGCGATGAGCAGCAGCAGCAGCACAGGCAGGCCGATGGCTTTCCCTCCCTGGGCAGCAATGGTCCTCTTCCCCTTGCAGGCAGTGGGTCTCCCAAGCCCCCTCAGCCAGCCGGCTTATATATCCCCTCCAAAGAAGGGACAGATGGAACAGTATCAGGCACAGCTGGCTGAGTACCTGGGGCCTGGTCCTGCAAGGTGCCACGTGCAGAGCAGGAGCCCAAGAAGGAGAGAGCAGAGATGTTATCCATCAGCAGCGCAGCAGCAGCAGCAGCAGCAGCAGCAGCAGCAGCACAGGCAGGCAGGCAGATGGCTCTCCCTCCCTGGGCAGTGATGGTCCTCTTCCCCTTGCATGGGAGAGCATGTCCATGATTAAATGGAAGGAAATAACTAGTATTATGCACACAACAAATTATTACTTGTGTGATGCATTGGATTGCATTGGAGTAGGAGCACAGCATCATGTTGGCAGGCTCTGTCTTTAAAAGTGAGAAATGGACCTATATGCATGCTGACACTGAAATGCATGAGTGGAATCCAGCTAAGAAGATATGTTAGTGCAAGGACCCTTGGCTGAGCAAAGGGACTTCCCCTCCTCCTCTCCCTGTGTGCCCCAACCCTCCAGAGCAAATTTGGGAAGAGTGCAGGGGCGTGCAGTGATAGGAGAGGGAGTAGAAGTTCCACTGCACAAGATGAAATCCTTGTTCTAGTTGACTTATTTAGTTGGATACCCATGTATTTAAGTTGAGGAAGAAACCACTATTGCAATGTCAATACCCTGTATGTTTATTCTACCACATATTCCCACTTCAGTACTAACTGAAGACGTGAGGGGTAGGGATGGAAGGCCCTATCAGTTTTGATTCTCTCAGTTTCTCATTTTTCCAATTTAAATTCAGTTCTTCACATTTCTGCAGCAATTTTAATTTGTTTGTTTTTTTTTAAATTCCTCAGCATTTTAGTGCAAATTTCTCCTAATAAACACATTTTGTAAACTAATTTTGACTAATGTAGACATGTTTGCAAGCAATGTCTCCTTATGTAATGCATTTTGTATGTTATTTCCACTAGTATATTCATTTAAATGCACACTTTCCTTTAATATATGCATTTTTGTAAACATTGGTTGGAGAACTGCATCACATAATTCAGAGAAGTGCAGATTTCAAAGGATGGCTGTGTTTCTATTCTCATTTTGTTTTGGAAAGTATGACTTTGATAGATTTGGCTATCAGTGCGAACTGAATTGATTTTCTCCCCCATCCCTAGGGAGGGGTGAGCATGCTAGCTTCACTGTCATTGTCATTGCCTGGCATGGTTTGAAGGAAGGAGCCTCCTGTATTTGTGGAGGTCCGCCCACATTTTAGAACCATGAATGACAATCGGAGATGAGGCTAGTCATGCCATTATGGCATGTAAGTGGTATATAAACCAATAAGTTATAATGAAATAATAATAGTGTGTTTGTTTCCATGATCTCCCCCCATTTGTTAATACTAAAAGAAAGTTTTTGAAAGTGAATGAAAGACTTCCCTTTCTGTTATTAACTCCTATGAGGGAGAGTTTCCAAAATCAGCATTCTGATTGCTACTCCTGGAGATAACTCTACCACTTTCAATGTTATAACTCTTCTGGAAGCCCATGCATAACCAGTGAAGGGATCTGACCATAAAATTCCTAGACCAAATCCAACACTCTGTTTAATCCGCTGCATTGCTGATCATTTGTTGCTCACTGAGTGAGCTGTAACAAAAACAAAAATCAGCTGAGAGCTCTAAGCTGTGGATTGCTTACAAACCTTGAGCTCTTGCACTTTCTGAACCTAAAACACAAGAAAATTGTTTTTTCAACTTCGACCCCTTTACCTATATGGAATGATGGCATTTCATATTTAATTTCAGACATGCCTCTGTGTTCTTGTGAATTATGTGTAGCTTTAAAAGTTCCAGGGCACAATCCACTGGGAACTTTTCCCCCACAAGAACTGATGTGCTTGTATGCAATTCCCCATTCATTTTAATGGTCCTTGCATGGAAGAATTTCTTGGCAGACTATGCTCACAGTTGCTATACTCTATGCAAGCAGAGATTGATCCTCAAACAAAACATACTGTGGATCTATAACATGTAACCTCTTTTCAGTTTTTGTCCAACTCTTCCTTCATATCTAGAATCAATGGCTTTGAAAGAGCTGAGAACCTTCATGGTTCCTTGGTGGCCAATCACCATCCTGAACAGTTTATTGTAAAATTCTCTTCATTTTAGAGAAATGTACCAGGCTTCAAAAGAAAAGTAGAAGTTGGAGAGGGTTAGGGGCTGGCATATATACTTCTACGAATTTCTTAATGTTTACTCCTAATGTTTAGTGTGTGAGAATTTATGTCCTTGCTTCACATTCTCAATGAGAGGGTTGTGCCCCAGGAGCTCTTGTGGACCAGCCTCCACTGCTGTTGCATATTGTTAAGTGGCAACTGCTACTGCCAGCCAGCTGTCAGCTACTAATTGAAAACAGGGTACACTAAGATAAAACAGAAGTAAAAAAAGCTCTAGGCCTTCTACAATAAAATAACAAACCAAGAAAACAAAGAAATCCATATTATGCAATTGTCCAGTCTTTTATCAAATACAAAGTATCCAAGATTTATGCTGTACTTCTACGCAGTTCATTAACAACCACAATTCTGTATCAGGGCTCTTAACAACCTCATCAGTTAGTGACTTGAGACTCCAGGAAGAAGCAGCGGATTGTTCTAAGATGACTAGGTAATGACTATAATGAAAATAATGTATTAATGATTAGTCCATCGAGACAGGCATTTCTGGACTGTTCAGCATTATGTCTCAGATTTTGTGATTAAGTTATCTGCCAATATTGTTAAAGGGCCAAAATCTTCTGATATGGCCTGTGATTATGAACGTACTCTGGGTGAGCACAGCCTATTGGAGAACATTCATCATCAAAATGTGCAGAGTATTTTGTTTTTCCACGGGAGGATGTAGATTCCTTTCAGCTCTAATGTTTACTGATTCTTAAGTATTTTTCTTTCGTAATGTGATTTTAGTCACAACAGTTGCAAGAAAAGCCGATGCCATGTAATAACAAGCAGCACGACCTCGTTGCTCACATTATAAGAATGGAGGCATTTAACAGCTGCTCTATATAATCTAAACAAGCTTACCTTAGGTAGACTTCGGTAGTTGGACTAAGCAAAAACAGGTGGACCATTTGAACACAGATGGCAGTAAGAGGAATGCTGTTCCAGGGTTTGGCAGCTAATCATCATAAGAAGATCATTTACAGCAGCTGGTAATTAAAGATCCTATCTACATGCGCAGAAAATGAGATGTTTGGGGATAGAAACAGGCTTTTATTTTTTACCAGAGTAGAACAACTTGTCATTCTGAGAATAAAATGTCATTTTCATAATAGTTTGGAAACAGGAACAGAAACAGATCTTTCCATCACTGATTTTTTCCACTTTATCTAGCTAATGCAAACGAATCATTATGGGGCTGGAGAGTATCCAGGATCTGGATGCAAGTCCAGCAGTATATCTCTAGGTTGATAGTTTCATTTACCAAAGCTAAGATATATTTCCAGATATAATGACTGAGGAACAACCTTTCTAGAACGTAGTTTCCTGGTGAGGATCTTAGGATATTTTCCTAGAAAAATGTAGATCAGTGAAAATTTATTTATTTGTTGAATTTATACCCTGTCCTTCATCATCAAATGATTTCAGTGTGAGTCATGCCATAACATTCAAATCATCACAATCACATTTAAATGACAATGACAACAGCAGCTGCATTGAAACATATGGAGGAGAGCCTGCAAGGAAACCACATCTGAGTAGTTTAGGGTTGCCAGGTTCTTGGCCTGAGACTGATCCTGTATCTTTAGGAGAAGAGAAGGTCAGCCAAGTGCAGGTGTTCTTGCAACTCTGTAATGAGAAAAACCACAAGGTGGAATTCTCCCTTCCCCCTGCACAACTTTTAAAGATACAGAAGACCTCTTGGTTGCCAGGCCCAGCCTTCAAGAGGTCTTCTGTATCTTTAAAAGTTGTGGAAGGGGGAGGGAGAATTCCACCTTGTGGTTTTCCCCATTACAGTGTTGCAAGAACACCTGCACTTGGCTGACTTTCTCTTCTCCTAAAGATACAGGATCAGTCTCAGGCCATGGACCTAGCAACCCTGGAGTAGTTTTATGCTGTGATCCAAAGTATAATTACAGGGCAATCCTAGCCATGTTTACTCAGAAGTAGGTCCTAATTAATTCAATGGGACTTACCCCTAGGTAAGGGGGGTTTGGGTTGACAGAATTTCATATATGCATAAAATATTGGCTAATCTGATCTTTAAAGATGTAGTCTCATCAAGCAAACAAGAGTGCTGGTCTGACCACTTCAGAAAGAAAGGAAACACAAGTGTATGTTTAGATTGATGAACTGACTTTTAAATCACACAGTTGTGGACTTGGAAAAGTCTATGACTTTTATTGGAAAAGGATTCTGTAAGGTAAGCTTGTTGAGGTCTTTCTTGGCCCCATCTATTCTATACATTTACAATGCTCTAATACCACTTTAAACACTCCTGGCTTACTCCAAAGCATCCTGGGAATTGTCATTTGTTAAGGGTGCTGAGAGTTGTTAGGCGACACCTATTCTCCTCACAGAGTGTCCTGAAGAGACTGATTGTTAACCACTCTGAAAAATGTAGCTCTGTGAGGGGAACAGGGATCTCCTAACAACTCTTAACACTCTCCAGACAACTGTTAACATATTCCAGTCCCCGGGATGCTTTGGGGGAAGCCAGGCCTGTTTAGCATGGTTTTAAAGTGCTTTAAATGTATAGTGCAGATGAGGCCTCACTGTGTTTTGGAAGCTTAGCCTTCCTTCTTTTGGAAGCCTATTTTCATTTTTCATCTCTGATTCATCAGAAACCTCACCCCTATGACCTCATGCCTCTGACTTTCCTCTAGGGGTGTGGTGTTATTTATTTATTACATTTATATACCGCCCCATAGCTGAAGCTCTCTGGGCAATTTACAGCAATTAAAAACATTAAAAACAAATATACACATTGAAAAACACAATTTAAAAAATTTAAAAACAATTTTAAAAAGGAATAGCCAAGTTTCTCAGATTGTGTGCATCACTGCATGAGGACCAGGACTTTGACGCACCATTGTGCTGAGACTCTCTCAGTGGAAGAATATATCTTCCTTTTAGGAGGAAGAAATCTTTCTTAGAAATAGCCAGGAGGGTTTGGACTTGTTAAATAAAATATCACAGGTCTAATGCTGTGTTGTGGTTTAATATGTGCCCATTTAATTTTTAGTTAGCTTTTGGGTAATAAATTGGAGACCCTCTTGGAGGAATATTTTGCCCTGTCTGCATCTTTCGATGGAACATTCTGTTTGAAAATTGGCCACAAAACAATAGCAGAAACTAAGCTTATAAGAATTGACTTGAGAGAGTTTTTAAAGACTATGTGGCCTTTTTAGATAAGCAGAGAGCTAAAACTTCCCTTGAGCTATAGCTTTACTTTGGACTCAGTAGGGAAGCTTAGAGAGAATTTGGCCTTGAGTATATTTTCCTTCTATTAGCCAGAGTCTGGCTCTTTTAAGACAAGGAATAACCACAGAGTGGAAAATCTGCAGAATATTAGAAACATGAGTGCATGCTTTTTCCAGTTATTCTTATAGTTTTGGGAGTTAGAAAGTTATTCCTGTCTTTCAATGAACATTAAAGCAGCAATGAAAATAGGCCAGTACTGTGTTTATTACACAGCGAAAGCATGCCATTTAGAGCTGAGACAGAAAGCTGTATTCTCTAATCTCAAGGGTACTGTGGCAACATAAAAATGTAGACCAGGATTCAAGACTAGTCTGAAAATATATGATGCAGCAACCTTGTTGAAACTGAGGAGATCTTGGTCTGGTGTGTGCCTGGAAGGGAGATCATCTGGGAATTTAGGCTGCAATCCTGTGTATACTTACTTGGGATTAAAAGTAGTTGAACTCATTAAGACTTATTCTAGAAGTAGGGGAGAAATTTGATTTTTTTTAAACTACCTAATTCACACTTCTCAAACTGAAACACAGCTATTGTTTGAAATTTGCACTTCCTGAATGCTGTGATGCAGTTCCCCAACCAACCAGTGTGTACAAGAATGGATAAATTAGGGGAAAGTTTGCATAAAAATACATGCATTGGTGATAATAATATACAAAATTGTTGCTTACAAATTGAAGACAAAATGTATTTGTTGGGAGACATTTGCATGAAAATGCTGATGAATGTTCATGAGGATTTTTTTTAAAACACACACACACATACATTGCTGTGGAAATGTGAAGAACTGAATTCAAGACTGGAAAAATGAGAAACCAAAATGGACGTATTCATTCATCCCCAACTAACTTCCATGTAAACATTGATAGGATTGCACTGTAAAATATGTATGCCACCTTGCATTCTATTGAGGAAAGCTTGGATATTAAACTATTGAATAAAAATAAATAAATAAAATGTCATTAAAACTTTTAAAAACTATTTTCTGTGTGGCAGGAGGTGTTCCTTCAAATATCCTCATCCCAAATGAATTAGGGCTTTTTAGGTAACAAGTAGTTCATTGAAAAGTCCAGAAATTAGCAGGGAGATAGTGCAAATTAAATAAAATTGGACTGATGTGGTCTGAAAAAGCAAACCCCAATTATGACTTTGGCCAGTGCATTTTACACTCTCTGCAATTTCCAAACATTTTTCAAGGGCAGCTTTTGGTAGAGTGTGTTGCAGTAATCTAATGTGGATGCAAGGCATGTGTAACAGTGGCCAGATCTGCTTTGTCCAAGAAAGGATGCAGTGCGTACACCAGCTGAAGCTGTGCTAAGGCCAGCCATATAGTTACTTTAGAACTATAACATACATTGAGAATGGCTTTCTGTCTTGATTAGGATTCATAAGGGTATATAGTAGTTCCAATGTAATGCATGTAGCCATTATTGTGAAGAGACGATAGTCTTCTCTGACCTTCTCTTGCACTCAGCAAGATACCTTTTGCTTAAGATGGGAAAAGCAGAGGGTTTTTTACCCATTATTTTAACATCTGAACACAGCTTTCAGCTGTATAATGAGGAAAGGAAGCTTCTTCAAGGAGGCTACAGCCGATGATGAGTTATCCTCATTTTCTGAGTAGCAAAGTGAGTATATTTAAGCAGTTTCCTTGGTATCCAGGGGGACCCTTCTTCCTTAAAAGAGAAATAATATTTTCCCCCTCTTTCTATAGGACAATTTCACAGGGATAAAGTTTCCCTCAAGGCTTATTAATCATCTTGAGAAAGTGTAGCTTTTTATCTATTAATTCAATATTGTTGTTGTTTAAGATTCCTGTGGCCATGCAGAAATCTGTCTCCTCTCCCATTAAAAACCACCTTGAAATATTGGTCTCAGTGGACTATAATTACTCTGGTAATAGTACCTTTCGTACGGTAACAGACAGAGCAAGCCTAAAGTGCTTGGAACTGCTGGAGAATTGCATAATAAAGCAAGAAAGATGATGATTTGTAGATTGCTTAATGGGGCAAAATTTCACTCTTACATAAAATCCTTCTTACAGGCCAGTGACTGATAACGTAATGCAGTGCATCCGATTCACTAAATTATATTTGATCCATGGACACAGAGAGAACTGGCTAATGCATGTAATGCTACACATACTTCTATGGCCTCATTGATGACTAGTGTTAAGCTTTGCACCATTAAGCTTTATGGGGTGGCCTTGATAGAAAGACAGTGTAAGTGAACCCCAAATAGAATCTGGTTAGCTGTTGACATAACCTATAACCAACTAAGATAATCATTGTATCACACTTTCCCCCAGAGGATTGCCTTGCTAGATTGTTTACTAGAGTGCATATTTGGTTCATTGCAATGTTAATGTGATTGCAGGATTAATGGTACACACAGGCCAGCCCTACCAAGAGGCATTCCAGACTGCTTATAAGATTGCAGGGTGCGACCCTGGACGAGGTGTAGTTAGCATTGGCCGCTCTTTCACACAAAAGCTCAGAACAAGTAATCATTTATTAAAACGCATTACAGTCTCATTCATACAGAATAAAAATGTGCTGATGGAAAGTGCTGATCATTTTGATACTTGTCAATGTGACGCCCTTCCCTGGCTCTCCCTGTCAGGTTCCTACCTGCTCGTGGCTACTGCCTTTCACTAGGCACCACCAGGGACTCCACCAGTCCGGACTGTCCTTTTTTATGGTTTCTCTCTCCGCTCTAGCACAGATCTCAATAGATCCCCCTGCTAGGCAGCACCACCAGTCACGTTCTACTACCAATGTTCCCAGAGACCTTGCCTGAGTCTCTCTATCCGGTTACATTCGTGACAGCGTGCCTATGCTGTTCCCAACCCCCTTGTATCAATGCAGATAACTCATAACTCGGGGTTGCTCTGGATACTTATAATGTTATCTTCTCCTCTTCACCGCTGCCACCATTTGTTACTGTTTCCCTTCAGCCTTGGTTATTACCTTACCCTCCCTTCTGGTCTGTGAAACCCCAGCCAAGGATCAGGCCTTCGGTAAACCAAAATAGTATTTATTAAATAACATTAATAACAAGATAACTTTGATAATGATCTACAAGCTTATGGTTTCATCTATTACTGTGATATTTGACTTATTACTAATCCGAACTCCACCTCCCTCTTTCTCCACACTCTCCTGACATACACCAACTCACACCCACCTCCCAACTCCACCAAAACAACCCACTCACGTCTACCAAACACCTCTCAAACAACCCACTCACATCCACCCAGATTCAACTGTCATCCTTCCATTTATACTCTCAGCCATCCAAACACTCAGCCAATCATCCAGCATTCTACTGCTCATTTACTCCCCCCTCCTCTTTCATTCCACTTACCATGTATCTTCTATACAAACAGCACTTACCATATATACATTAATAGGAACATCACATTTCCCCCCCCCTTAAAAATAACAGCAGAGTATTATTCCTGCTCTAGGATTCATACGCCGCGTTAACAATCAAACCAAGTCTTTATGGGGAAAATGTCTTTTTTGTTCCTACGTCTGCGTCACGTCACTGCAGTCCCAGCCACCTGCCTTGACAGTCCATCGGCCAATACATTGTCCTTGCCTTTTATGAACTGGAAGTCCACTTGATAGTCTTGTAGGGCCCAGGACCACCTCTGCAGCATAGTGTTATGGTTTTTCATAGTCTGTAACCATAACAAGTTCCGATGATCAGTTGTCACCGTAAATCTTCGTCCCCACACGTATGGGCGCAACTTGTTCAGTCCCCACATGACCGCTAGGCACTCCTTTTGAACCAACGAATAGTTTTTTTCCCTCGATGTCAGCTTGCGACTCAGATACGCCACTGGATGTCTGGTGCCTTCTCTCTCCTGCAGCAAGACGACTCCCAGCGCGAGGTCCGACGCATCCGTAGCTACGATGAATGGTTGCTCATAGTCTGGTGCTATTAATATAGGTCCTTGGCACAAGGCTTGCTTCAGCAGATCAAAAGCCTTCTGACATTCATCCGTCCATACCACACGCTCAGAACACTTTTTCTTTGTCAACTCATGCAAGGGGGTTGGTATTTCCCCAAAATCTTTCACAAACTTTCTATAAAAACCAGCCACACCTAGAAATGCCCTAACTTGTTTCATTGTTAAGGGGATGGGCCATGATTGTATTGCCTCAACTTTGCTCCATAAGGGGGTTATTTTCCCTCTCCCCACCTTATGTCCTAAATAGATTACTTCACTCACAACTTTCCCATTCACACGGTACGGCACAGATCTGATTGGGGCATGATTTCTAGTATCAATGGAATATTTGGCTATACTGGTTCGGCCAGGTTTATTGCTAAAGAGATTCCCATAGTTTTTCAAAACTCTCAGAATCTCTTCTTTTACTTCTTCTTTCACCTCCTCTGACCATTCCAATTGATCTACCCCTCCTTTGTCTTTGCTTTCCTGTACCAAATCCGGAAGTTCAGGCCCACTTCCCTCAGGGAATAAGGTAACTTGCAACACCTTTGCATCCCTGGTATGGTAAGGCTTTAACATATTTACATGAACCACTTTGTTTTTGTTTAATTGGTCTGTGGTAATTACATACGTCACTGTGTCAAGCTTTTCTCTTATGGTATATGGTCCCTCCCAGTTAGCCTGTAATTTATCATGTTTCCTGGGTATGAATGCCATAACCATATCTCCCACATCATACACACGTTCCCTGGCTGTTCTGTCATACCAGTAACTTTGCTTTTCCTCTGCTTGACTCAAATTCTTTTGCACAGCTTCCATCATCGATGTTAATTTGCTGCGGAAGTCTAATACAAAATCAACTACAGATGTTTTGTACTCTCCCAGGGTTCCTTCCCATGAATTTTTTAACAGTTCCAAAGGTCCCCTCACTTTTCTAGTGAACATCAGTTCAAAGGGTGAGAAGCCTGTTGACTCCTGAGGGACTTCTCTGTACGCGAATAAGAAGCACCCCAAATGTTCATCCCAGTCTTGTGGGTGATCTTGAACATAACTTATTATCATGCCCTTCAGATCCCCATTAAATCTCTCAGTCAATTCGTTAGTGGCTGGATGGTAAGTGGTGGTCTTTAGATGTTTTAGACCACAACACTTCCACATACATTGCATCACTGGTTCACATTCATCCTTTCTCTCAGCAGGCATCCACAGTCTATATAAAATCCCATTCTCACACACAATTTGATTCCTCAGCTTGTCAGTAAAGGGAATCCTTTGTGTCAGGGCTTGCTCCTTTATTTGCTTCAAACTTGTATCCCTATTCAGTTCTTCTCTGAACTGCTCTGCCTCATCACTAGAGACCATTTGATACAAGTTGTTTCTTTCAGCTGGCCTTCCAGGGGTTGCTATGGTGACCGTAGGCTCAAAAACAGGTTCCACCCTGTTTCCTTCAGCCCTTTTTAACATGGCTTATGTTTATCTGCCAAGTTGTTGTCTGGTTACCACATATATTTTTCCTTGTTCCCCCATTACATCTCTTCCCAGTATCACTGGTTCTTGTTGTTGGGCATTAATACCTACTTTATATTTTCCCTCTCAGCCTCTCCACTGCATTTTCACTAGGGCCATGGGTAAGCTTTCTGGTTGACCCCTCACTCCTTGGATAGTCACTGTTTCCTGAGGTAATATTTCCTCAGATTTTATTAAATCTGGCCTCAGTAATGTCTGAGCGGCACCAGTATCAAGCAATGCCCAGTAATTTGCCCCTTGAACACACACTTCTTCTCTTAGACTCGAATCCAAGTCTTTTACTTCTGTCCAGTTTATCTGGCAGAACTGAACCTTTTTCGTTGTTAGATCTTTTGGTTCTGTTTTTACTGCCCTTGCCTGAGCAGGATTACTAATGGGGTTGGCAACCTCACATTGAAAACGTAGGTGCCCCGGTCTACCACATTTATAGCATAATTTCTCCTCCATTTTAGGGTACACAGATCCACTCTGGGGTGTCCTGTGCCCTTCAGATTTTACTGGAGGACTAACTCGCTGTGGTACCACATACTTTCTTCCGCCATTATATGGTCCGGGTTTAAACTCTCTTCATGTTTTCCCCACCCAGCCAGTTCTATTGGAGGCAAAGTGATCCGCCATCTCTGCGGCCTCCTGCACGATGTAGGGGAACGGTCTTTGACCAGGAGCCTTATTTCTGGTGGTAACTGATGGAATAATTGATCCAGTATCATGAGGCTTTTCACCTCTTCCACTGACTGAGCTTTGGCACTACTCATCCACTTTCCAAATATATCCATCAACTTTGCTCCCAGTTCCACAAAAGACCTCCCTGCTTGGATCTGACAGTTTCGGAATAACTTTCTAAAATAGTCAGGTCCCAGTCTGAACCTTTTGTATACTGCCTCTTTAAACTCGGCATATGTGTCGGGCTTGTCTGAGGGGAAATATTGGTATACCTCAGCCAATTCCCCTTTGATCAGGTTTGATAAATATTGCATATATTTATCCTCCGGTAGCCCCCACAATTGAGCTGCCTTTTCAAAAGTGCTGAGGTAAATCTGTGGATCTTGTCCAGGCTCAAACACTGCAAAATCTTTTGGTGTAACCTTTATCTTTGTTTCATTTCTGTCCTTTCTTGTTTCATCAGAATGAAACTTCTCTCTTTCAAATTTTAACTTTTCCACCTGTAATTCAGCATCCACTCTCATTCTCTCAAATTCCAACTCCCGCTGTTTTTCCTTCTCATCAGCTTCCATCCTCAATCTCTCAGTTTCTAACTCTCGCTGTTTATCTTTCCCATCAGCTTCCATCCTCAACTTCTCAGTTTCTAACTCTCGCTGTTTATCTTTTTCCTCAGCCTCCCATCTCAACTTTTCTCTCAAATACTCTATATAAGCGGGATTGCTTAAGTACCCTTCTGGGGTCTCTTCCCTGACCGGTTGTTTTTGCTGGACAGTTGTAAAAGCTATTAGTGCTACCCTCAGTTCATCTACCCATTTACCCTCGTGAGGTAAATTGAATGTTATGCACTTCTCCACCAGCTCCTCTCTTTTCATTTTTATATATTCAGCCATGGTGTTGGAGTTCACTCACTCTTTGCCACACACTCTTTGCTAGTCACTCTCACAAGTAATCTTTATTTGTTATTTCTGTTTGCCACACCACTGTTTAGGGACTCTCTATTTCGTATCTGGACTCTCTTTTGTTCGTATCCCACCGCTACAGCCACCACCTGTGACGCCCTTCCCTGGCCCTCCCTGTCAGGTTCCTACCTGCTCGTGGCTACTGTCTTTCACTAGGCACCACCAGGGACTCCACCAGTCCGGACTGTCCTTTTTTATGATTTCTCTCTCCGCTCTAGCACAGATCTCAATAGATCCCTCTGTTAGGCAGCACCACCAGTCACGTTCTACAACCAATGTTCCCAGAGACCTTGCCTGAGTCTCTCTATCCGGTTACATTCGTGACAGCGTGCCTATGCTGTTCCCACCCCCCTTGTATCAATGCAGATAACTCATAACTCGGGGTTGCTCTGGATACTTATAATGTTATCTTCTCCTCTTCACCGCTGCCACCATTTGTTACTGTTTCCCTTCAGCCTTGGTTATTACCTTACCCTCCCTTCTGGTCTGTGAAACCCCAGCCAAGGATCAGGCCTTCGGTAAACCAAAATAGTATTTATTAAATAACATTAATAACAAGATAACTTTGATAATGATCTACAAGCTTATGGTTTCATCTATTACTGTGATATTTGACTTATTACTAATCTGAACTCCACCTCCCTCTTTCTCCACACTCTCCTGACATACACCAACTCACACCCACCTCCCAACTCCACCAAAACAACCCACTCACGTCCACCAAACACCTCTCAAACAACCCACTTACGTCCACCCAGATTCAACTGTCATCCTTCCATTTATACTCTCAGCCATCCAAACACTCAGCCAATCATCCAGCATTCTACTGCTCATCTACTCCCCCCTCCTCTTTCAATCCACTTACCATGTATCTTCTATACAAACAGCACTTACCATATATACAATAATAGGAACATCACAGTCAACACTCTTCCTGTTGAGTATACATCCATGTCCTACCCACATCCCAAGTTGTTTCATTCATTGGTGAACATATCTCTCTCTCTCGATGGAGTCCTTTCACCTCTCCCAAACCACCCCCCTTTCCCATTCTATAGCCTTTACTCTCACTGGGTTATGGGTGTTCCAAATCCTTTCCCACAGCTCTGACTCGCACCTGGGGGACTGGAGTCACCTCCTCCTGTCTGGGGCTACTTTCATTCCACACTGTGGCCTGAGACATTTTACTGCCTGAAGTGGAGCAGCAAATAAGAACACTACATTCTGTTTAGAGAACTGAGGGCACAACCATACCATAGATTTAAAGGACTCTTATACCACTTTCCATTACTTCTCCCAAGACTCCTGGGAACTGTAGTTTGTTCAGTGTGCTGAAAGTTGTTAGGAGACCCTTCACAGAGCTCTAATTCCCACAACCTTATGTGAAAGGGGACTGGGTCATATTGAGCCCAATCTAGCCCTAATCTTGACTATAATTCAACAGACAACAGGATATCATCAACAACCAGGAAACCCCCAAATAATCTTGTGGAGCTATGTGGATTCCAGTGCCCCACTGACCTGGAGCCACCAACTACCACTGACCTGGAGAGCACTAGGTTGGGGAAGCCTGCTTTAATGACAAGGCTGTTAAGGCTGTTAGTTATAGTTTGCAGGCTGTGACATTATTTGATCACTGCTGGGCAGAGGGAAACCTTGAGCTTGACCTGTCTGTGTGGCACACACTGTATATTTTGTTTGCCTCCTCAGTTTGGATATTTCCAGTGGCTCAGAATATGGCACTGAGGCTATTATTTGGGATGAGTAGGAGTGAGCATATCTTGCCACTACTTAAAGAACCTCAGTTGCTACCAGTTTGGTTGTGGGCACAAAAATAATTGCACTGTTGAAAGAATTGCAGTGGCTGCCCATTAGCTGCCGGGCCAAGTTCAAGGTTCTAGTTTTGGTGTACAAAGCCCTATACAGCTCGGGACCAGGATATCTCAAAGACCGTCTTACTCCTTATATACCCAGACGATCACTGCCCTCTGCAGGTGAGGGCCTCCTGCAGATACCATCTTATCAGGAGGTCCATTCCACACAACATTGGAAGTGGACTTTTAGTGTTGTAGCACTAATACTTCCTTCCCCTTAAATATTAGATCGGAATAATCTTTGTTATCTTTTTGGTGCCTACTGAAGAGCTTCCTCTTTCTTTAACTAGAGACCTTATCCCAGTCTGCGTCTATGCTGGAATTGCTTTTCAAGATATGTTTAAAGTTTTTTTAAAATGTTCTTAAGATGTTTTGTTTTAATATGTTTTTAAAGATCTTTTATTTTAATATATTTTCAAATCTTTTTTTAAAGAAGTTTTAAAAGTGCTTTTAGTGTTTTTGTTTGCTGCCCTGGGCTCATTCTGGAAGGAAGGGCAGGACATAAATTTAATAAATAAATCAACTCAAAGTGTTTGCTTTGACCTATAAATGGCCTGGGACTTGGGCATCTGAAGGACCACCTGCTCCTATACAGGTATTCAAACCTGCTCGAATATTAAGCTTTTCATCAGATGCCAGCAGAGGGTGTCCTACTTTCAGAATTAGATCAGTGGCTTCAAGAAGCATGCAATACAGGAAAGTGCCTTTTACTGAGGTACATCACTGGTCCATCTAGTTCAGTATTGTCTGCACTGACCGGCAGAGGGTCTCCAGGGTTTCAGGCAGGGGCTTTTCTCTCAGTCCTTCTGCCTGAGAAGCAGATGCTCTGCAACTGAGCTATGACCCTTCTCCTAAATATGGGGTCTTCTCACAGTGGAACTCTCTTCCCAATTTCATTTGATTGGTGCACACTGGTGGTTTTAGGCACTGAGTAAAAATGACATTTCGTGGTTACTAAAGGTAAAGGTGTCCCCGCACTTGTAGTGCGAGTCGTTTCCTACTCTTAGGGTGACGTCTTGCGATGTTTACTAGGCAGACTGTATATATGGGGTGGGATTGCCAGTTCCTTCCCTGGCCTTTCTTTACCCCCCAGCATATGCCGGGTACTCATTTTACCGACCATGGATGGATGGAAGGCTGAGTGGACCTTGATCCCTTTTACCGGAGATTCGACTTCCTCCTTCCATTGGAATCAAACTCCAGCCGTGAACTCCTCCCCCTGAATGCCCCCTAAATCTGTTTGGGGGTTCCCCACACTTCAGAGCATATTTGGGGATGGCACCGGGAAAGGATGGGGGCAGAAGTCCCAAGGCACATACAGAAGTTGTTCCACTAGCACAATTATTTTGTTGAATACTGCCCATAAAATGATACAAAATATCATTGAAAAAATAGCAACAAAAACAGACCTTAAAATCAGTTGGCATATGATGTAAATATAGACTAAAATTAACAGGTAATATTATTTATATAAATAAAGTGCAAGCTGTGGAGCCTGATTTAGATCGTTGATTTAAAAGTGTCCCCCTTCCCTTGGGGACTCATGGTTAACTTGTTTATATCTTCTACCAAAACTTGAGTGGCATAGAATACATGAGGTTCCTTGACAACTTTGACTCCTTGTCCTGTATCGTTAAAGAACAGACTTCCCTGCCAAGTTTTGTGTGTGTGTGATATTTTGTTTGTTTATTGAACTGTATTATCATGTTATATCACATAATGAGACATGACAGAATCAACCCAATCTGATGTGTTCAAGCATAACCCATCCTGGGAATACTGAAAATATGGTTTGTCCCTAAAAATATATTTTTAAGATGTTAAAGACAGGAGAAAGCAAAAACAAATGGTTCTGTATGAGGGGGAGGGAGGAATACTCTAAATGATTGTTTAGAAGTCTTTAGAAATCCCTCTTTTCCCCACATACATACACTGTGGGGAGGTGAATATGCAGTACGAATATCACACGAGCCTGTATTGAAATGATTTAATTTGCTCCGTTTTCCACTTGACTTGGGTTTTTTTGTGCACTAGCAAGCTACCTTTGCATACCTTTCATTTCAAGCTGCTGAAGTCATTCTTGACATTTGCAAAATCAGATCTGATGTCTGTTTACATGCCAAAGAATGCATCATCTAGCAAAAGAAGCCCAGGAGCAGGGAAACAGATCTAGATGGCAGTGCCTGGCAAAGCAATTAACGGGGTGGTGGTGGAGAATCTGCTGCTCTCTATCTCGCATTTTAGCGGCTGCTGATTCTCTTAGGGGGTATGAATACATTCTAAAACTTACCAATATATTAGCTATTGGCACAGTGGGAGTGGGGGTTTCTGAACACATGTTTTGTTTTAGTTTAGTTTAATTTCATTTATAAACCGCCCATAACCAACGGCTCCCTGGGCGGTGTACAACATAAGATAATACAATAAATCAACAAAAATCACAAAATATAAAAAATACAGATACATAATAACAATAATGTAATATTAAGATCACTAAACCATTAAAACATTAAAATACTTTAACATGAATTAAAATGCCTGGGAGAATAGAAAGGTTTTAGCCTGGCGCCGAAAGGATAACAACGTAGGCGCCAGGCATACCTCCTCGTAACTATCATGTTACCTCCATGTAACTATCATTCTGAGTCAGTCCATTGAACCTGCCACCCCACACTGTCTATTCTAACTGGCATCAGATCCCCAAGCTCTCTCATCCAAGGCCTACTACCAGACATCCGTTTAACAGGAGTTACCTGGGACCATGAACTGAATCCAGGATCTTCTGCATACAACTCATGTTATTGAACATTGGGCTGTGCTTCATAGCAGGGATAGCAATGTGGTGCCCTCCAGAAGTTGTTCGACTCCAGTTTACATCAGCCCCAGCTGGGGAAGGGGGAGGAAGTTCTACTGAGTTTGCATTTAAAGCTGCATCTGTCACATCCTCACTTCCTGAAACAATATGAGAAGTGAAACAGAGCCATCCTTCGAAGTTCACACTTCTCTGACTTTTGTGAGGCAGTCCTCCCATCAAACAATGTTTACAAAAATGCACAGTATTGAGGAAAGTGTGCCTAAAAATGAATATATTACTGAAAATACCATACAAACATGCCCTATACAAGGAGAAATTGCTTGCAAATTGTGTACATTTGTTGAAACTGCATGCAAACCTGTGTCTATTAGGAGAAATTCGCATTAAAATGCTGAAGAATTTTCATGAGGTTTTTTTAAATAAAAAATTTGCAAACTGCTGCAGAAATGTGGAGAACTCAATGTAAGACTGTGAAAATGAGAAATTGAGAGAACTAAAATTGATAGATCCTTCTATCCTTAGCCCTAGCTACTATGGACAGTGATTGAAGTCCATGGATATCTGGAGGGAATCACATTGACAGTCTGTGCTTTACAACTTTGGTATTCAGGTGGTGTATTATGACCCATGATAGGATCACAGGAAGCTGCCTTATACTGAATCAGACCATTTGTCTATCTAGCTCAGTATTGTCTACACTGACTGGCAACAGCTCTCCAGGGCTTTAGGTAGGAGTCTGTCCCAGCCCTATTTGGAGATGCTTGGGATTGAACCTGGAACCTTCTGCATTCAAAGCAGATGCTCTACCATTCAGCTACAGCCATTCCCCTAAGTTTGGAGACCCAGTGGATGAAGTGTCCCAAACCAGCTAGGGATGCTGGAGAATTCTGACAGACACAAGAGTGGATTTTTTGTGTGTTTTTGGTGTTTGTTTAATTGTAGAATGGAGCAAAAGTGGTTGACATCCAAAATAGCTGGAAAAAGGGGGAGAAAAACCAGGATGTCAAGAGGCAAATGTGGGTGAATCAAAGTCTGGAGATTTATTGTAAAAATATTTTTGGGCATAACTTTTAAAAAATATTTTTACAATAAATCTCCAGGCTTTGATTCACCCACATTTGCCTCTTGACATCCTGGTTTTTCTCCCCCTTTTTCCTGCTGTTTGTTTAATTGTCGCATGTCGGGAATGGAAATCAATCCAATGAATATGATCAGTATTCACTGTTATTGTTTTCACTCTGTAAATGATATGTAATGGATGATATCCCCCACCCCATTTGTGTTGGGTTTCCTTTGCCCCCCAAAGAATGACATAATAATAACATAATTAATTACATAAAATTCCTCCACACCAGACAGTTAGATGAATAATGTAGTTTTTGTTAGGAACAGAATTGCAGCAGAATGGTAATAGCACTGCATACAACGAACATGGATTAGAATGGAAATCAGTGCCTTCTTACATCCCTAGGGGCAGCCCTATGCTTCAGAATGGTCTTTTGAGACAAGATCTTCTTACACTGTTTCCTGCAAACTTTGTTTATTTCCTTGTTAACACTCGGTTCTTTGTTATGGAATTCCAGTGAAGCTGATAGCTTAAAGGTCAAGGGTACTACTACTAAAAAGAGAAAGAGAGAGATCAAGTGTACTATGATTGCTGAATGCTTTCCCCTTAACATTGTGCATTTACACATGAATGGACCATTGGTTTTAAATGGCACAAAGATCACACTGAATTACCTTCACTTTAGAGTTATTTGTGTCAAATTCAATCTGGTATAAAATTTCAAGTACAGGACAGCACTGGAATTTGCATCATCAGCAGAAAAGCTTTTGCTGTCGTCCTTTTCATGGGAAGGAGAGCTATAATGTGGTACTTATGCAATGAGTTTCAAACTCTGTTTGGGTTTTGGTCCCAGTTTATCATTGGTGGAGATAGCTGAAAATTACTGAATTGTATGGTACACCCATCATTGTCCCTGATGTGCCAACATCATCCTTCATCATTTCTTCTGTATTGCTAGATTCTCTGGTTCAACAGATAAATGTATAGTTTGTATTTTGCAACTCCCAGAGATGAGCATTTTGAAAACCACTTTGTTGCAGATGAGAACCATGGGAATGTTGGAAGAACCCTTGTTTTGAAAACTCTTCCGGGTTGCCATTTTCTTTCACTTTCCCCACAACTGGGTAAGTTAGGAAAAATATGGTGAGAAAAACAAGCAGTATGGAGCGCTGGCAATGGAAGATGAGCTGCCAAATGCTTGTTGTTGTTATATGCCTTCAAGTCGATTTTGACTTATGGCTACCCTATGAATCAGCGACCTCCAATAGCATCTGTTATAAACCACCCTGTTCAGATCTTGTAAGTTCAGGTCTGTGGCTTCCTTTATGGAATTAATCCATCTCTTGTTTGGCCTTCCTTTTTTCTATTCCCTTCTGTTTTTCCCAGCTTTATTGTCTTTTCTAGTGAATCATGTCATCTCATGATGTGTCCAAAGTATGATAACCTCAGTTTCATTATTTTAGCTTCAAATGATAGTTCTGGTTTAATTTGTTCTAACACCCAATTATTTGTCTCTTTTGTGGTCCATGGTATCTTCAAAGCTCTCCTCCAACACCACATTTCAAATGAGTTGATTTTTCTCTTATCCACTTTTTTCACTGTCCAACTTTCACATTGATACATAGAGATCGGGAATACCATGGTCTGAATGATCCTGACTTTAGTGTTCAGTGATACATCTGCATTTGAGGACCTTTTCTAGTTCTCTCATAGCTGCCCTCCCCAGTCCTAGCCTTCTTCTGATTTCTTGACTTTTGTCTCCATTTTGGTTAATGACTGTGCCAAGGTATTGATAATCCTTGACAAGTTCAATGTCCTCATTGTCAACGTCTGTTGCTTAGAAAGACCAAATTCATTCTTAATGATCCCATCAATAACAGTTCATGTGACTAGAACAGGTTGTGAAAAAGGGATTTGCCCCAAACCACCTAGGAGTCTTTGTGGCTGACTGAGTATTTGAACTTGGGACTAAGTCCAATATTTTTTCTTCTACAATGACCTTCAAGATGTGCTCTCAAGATGCCCCCCAAGCTTTGATATTCTTGTTTGCAACATGAAGCAAAGCTTTGATATTTTCCACATAGAAGAGGGCAAAGACTTGTTAGCTGTGTACATTCTGTACCTTTAAAGCACATGGCTTCCCCCAAATAATCCTGGGAACTGTAGTTTGTCAAGGGTGCTGAGAACTGTTCTGTGAAAGGTAAAATACAGTTCTTGAAGATTAAGGGTAGTTTAACAATGGAACAAATTACTTAGAAGGCTTATGTCCCTCCAGCAGAGATTGGACAGCCATCTATAGGGGATACCATAATTCTAGATTTCCTGCACTGAGCAGGGTGTTTGGATAGTCTTTGATTCTAGCTCTTTTAGTATTTTGAATGATGGCTTAACATAAAATTCATCAGAAATTTCTCTGTCTCCCTTTTGGAATAATTTCAAAAATTAAGCATTTTGATAATGCACTTTTCCGTTGCTTCCAAATAGTTGTGGCATTAAAAAAAATCTCTTCTACATTGTCGGTTTCAACATCACTCTAGAAAAGTCTTCATTTCCTATAAATGTGGTGGCTGAACTGACACTTCCTAAATAGCTGCTATCTCGTATCAAGAGGGTGTCACTTTAATCCAATTTGGTTCTCAAGACAGATTTCTTAAAAGCAGATGAAACTATAGGGGATGGAGAATGATTTTAATGATTTCAGAAAATCATCAGGAATCCCAAATGGTGAACTGATGGCATAGAACCACCACTTTAAAAATGATGAAATGTGTTTAATCATTTAGGTGGGAACAGTTGCTCTGACAGTGACTTTTTGCTATAGCTGATGTGACAAAGCAATTCCGATTTGAGGGGAGGCAGGAAATCCTGCCCTTTTGGCACTCCTTGTGAAAATGTTTGCTTCCTCATCTACATTGTCCTCACTTGCCATCACTCCAATTATTATTATTATTATTATTATCCTGCCCTTCCTCCCAGTAGGAGCCCAGAAGTTGCCCTCACTTGCTCTGTGGCATCTGATTGCTTAGGCACTGTTGTGATGTCATCCCTACTTGGGTCACTAAATGTGACTTTGGCCTTGGTTTCACAAACAGCAATTGAAATGGTAAAGCTGAAACTCAACTATACTGATTCAGGATGATGGTGGGTACTCAAATGTTTGTATACTTTATTTTTAAAAAAAAGTTTACAGAAACTTTTTTTATATATATAGAAAGCTACATGGCTGAGTGAAGGTTTCTAGCACAACCTTCCCCTAACATGCTAGTTTTCTATGTTCAGGGAAATATTTTGAAGGCCACTCAGTCACTTGAATCTTGAAGTGTTGCAGTCAGTAAAAGAGGTTTACCATCTCATTTTAATATTTATGCATTTATTTTAAAAATTATACCCTCTTCATTCCGAATCCCAAATGGAACCCTGTGGCCCAGTTCAGAGGCAACAACAAACCATGACCCTGATTGGATATCTTGACTTGTTAATAAACAGCAGCTTGAGCAAACCACCATTTACCAAGTTCTAACAGCACCAAACCATGTTTTGTTAAACAGGAACCATAGCTTTAAGCCCATGTCCCCTTAATAGCTAGACGGCCCATGCCCAGCTCTGGCTGGTACATCAACTACAACCATTTCTGGGCATAAATAGCTTGGCCACAGCTATCCATGCCTTGGTAACTTCCAAGTTAGACTATTGCAGTGCATCGTATGTGCGGCTTCCCCCAAATGGTCTGGAAGTTGCAACTGATGCAAAATGGGTGTAGGTGGATACCTGGAGATGCTCTCATATAAAAGCAATTTTGAAACAACTACGCTAGATGTCTGTTTTCTTCTGGACAAGATTTAAGCTGCTTTTGTTAACATTATAGCCCTGAACGACCTAGGTCCCAAGTATCTGAAGAACATCTCCACCCATATCATTCTGCTCATATGTTAATATCTGCAGGGTAAGCCATGTTAGTGTCTTCCCCACAACCAATGGATCATGGAGTGGGGCCCCATGGGATGGCCTTTCTTGGCGGTGGCCCCATGCCTTTGGAATAACTTCTCCTCTGAAGTGTCTTACCATGACATTGCTCTGGTTTCATAGGAACATAGGAAGCTGACTTATGCTGAGCCAGTCTATTACTTCATCGAGCTCAGTGTTGTCTACACTGACTGACAGCAGCTCTCCAGAGTTTCAGAGGAAGGGACATTCCCAGTTTTCCCTGGAGGTGTCAGGGACTGAATCTGTGACCTTCTGCATTCAGTGACGCTCTACCAGAGAGCTGTGCCCTTTCCTATCAGTGGTGAAGATGTAGCTCTTTACTCAGGCTTTTGGAGAAGGGTGAGGTACATAGGATTGGGTTTTCATTGTTTCTGCTGTTACATACAGTATATATGGAATTTATATTGACCTGTTTAACTTTGATTTTAATTTCTATGTATTTCCGCCCTAGGATCTCTGGGTGAAGTGTGGAGTAGAAATAGGGTAAATATAAATTTTGTTCTCAACTTCCATTTTAAAGTTCCCATGATGCCTTCTTAGGAAGTATCCAGAGACCTCTAGCTGCTCAATTATAATCCTACATGTTATATACTGAGTAATAAAACAAATGAAAATTCATTCTGTTTGCTCTGGATTTATGTTGAGGAGGGCCAAGCCTAACCGTTTTAATCTCTCTTATTTTCCTTCTGCTGATTCTTCATTGTCAAGTCATAAATCCATCAGCTTTATTGCTTTGATTGTATCTTTAGAGGAATTCAACCTCTGGTTTACTTGTAAACATCTATCACACTTTATGTTGTACAATAATGATAATTAGTTGTCAAAATAATATGATACATTGTCAGAAGAGTAGCTGATGTTTTGATTCAGCTGATTACTTGTCTTTATCTGGAGTGAGCCATCCATATACAAAAAAGAATTGAATCAGTATCAGATTCCAAAGTAATATCAGAAGATCCCCTTTCATTCAAAGAGTGGAGAAGGAAAGGGGATAGTGACTGGCAATTAAACTACAAGCTGCAAGTCTTACGCATTTCAGTGTGGCTTTGTGCAATAAATAAATAAATAAATCTTGGTGGATTGTGACTAGAATCTTAACTAAAGACTTAATTCAGTGGTAGGGAACTGACTGCGCTCCAGATGTTGCTGGACTACAATTCCCATCAGCCCCAGCCAGTATGGCTAATGCCAAGGGAAGATGGGAGCTGTAGTTCAGCAACATCTGGAAGGCCAAAGGTTCTAAACATCTGCCACATACACAAGACCTCTCCTCCTTTCAATGCTTTTAGAAGTGCCTCCAACTCCCATCAGCCCCAGCCAGCATGGCCAATGGTCAGGATGGTGGAACTTGCTGTCCAAAAACATCTGATCTAAATAATTTTTCTTGCTATCCCATGAAGATCCATTCCATCCAAATGAATGTCATACAATTGTAATATGCTGCCATAATATAATGGCTTTGTGCCTTGTTACAGTATAATTGTCTTGATAGACATTGGGAAAAGGCTATTTTGATGCACTTTTCAAACTGGCAACCATTTATGTGTTTTTACACTAGCATTGATTATGTTAATATGTTCAACACACAAGGATTTTTAAATCAGGTTTGTCATACACAAAATATTGCTATCATATATTTTGTATGCACTTAGCTGGGACTTGCAGACTACTTGCTTAGCAAATTTCATATGTACACTGAATCTTCATTGCAGATTGAATGTGTTTACACAGTTGCATTTTGAGTTGAATTATTAATTGGCATTAGTACTTTTTGAAATGTGTCCAATTAATCCACAGTCCACAAATATTTGTAGGTCTCTTCACTTCTAATTATCTTTATTTTATCTTAATTTAAATGTCAAGTCTCTATGATTTATCTTTTTTAAAAAAAAACCCAACCTTTAATATTAAGATTATATTGTTTTATGACATCCCAGAAGTCATACATCAAGCAAATGTAAAATTGCTTTTGGCACTTGTTATCTCATTCTTTGGGAAGAGGGAAATCCATAAAAAGCTTACATGTCCTTAACAACTAAAACCAACTTACGTTCTAAATCAATGTCTTCTGCTCATGGGATATCTATCTTCCTTGATGCTACTTTGAAACACTTATCTCATTATCTTTCATCTCCCCATACACTTTCTTTATGTTCAATACTTCATCCTTTGCATCCTATATCTGGATAAGATCACGTGTTTGAACTCAAGGCAAAAAAACTGGCATGCACCTGCAGCCCACACACTGTAGGAGAGATGTGCAATTTCCATTTCTCTGCATTGCAATAAGTGGTAGGAGACAGAAGTGTGAGTCTCCTCACACATCTGGTTTTGCTGTGAGTTGTACCCTTGACTTATCTTTGGCTTAGCTTTGTCCATTGGAAATTGGGAAACAAAGGGTGAGCTGGCCTGGGCACCAGGGGGTGGAACCCTGAGCCTGGGGAAGAGAAGTGGGATCCCACAGTGCTTGGATGAGGAACCGGAAGTAGCTGTGCAGTAATATAATGATAATAGTAATGCAGTTGAGCTGAGTGGCAGCTGGTGGCTCCACACATTAGTGGGGCAGTGGAATCTGCCCTGGTTTTAGTCTGAAAATATAGATTAAAACCTGGAACAAATTCCACTGCCCCACTGACATGGAGCCACCAGACGTCACTGGCTGAACCTAAAGAGGGTGTGGTGGCCAAGAAGAGTACAGCAAGTAAGCCATGGCTAGCACAAACAGATAAAGTAGCAAGGGAAGCAGGCATGTTTTTCTTGCCTCCCAGACTGATGGTACAGTGAGATTACACTAAGGCTACAACTGCACCATATATTTAAGGCACTATGATGCCACTTTAAACAGTCATGGCTTCCCCCAAAGAATACTGGGAACTGTAATTTGTTAGGGTGCTGAGAGATGTTAAGAGATCCCTGTTCCTCTCACAGAGGAATTCCCCGAGTTTCCTGGGAAGAGGGATTACTTGTTAAACCATTCTGGGAATTGTACTTCTGTGGGAAGAATAGAGATCTTCTAACAGCTCTCAGCACCCGTAACAAACTACAGTTCCCATGATTTTTGGGAGGAAGCCCTGACTGTTTAAAGTGGTGTAATAGTGCTTTAAACGCATGCTACAGATGTCCCTTCTGAGGCCATGGAAGTTGGGTAGAGCTATCTGTCGGGAAGGGAGACTGAGTCCCAAGGACAGGGCTGGGAAACCCATGGCTCTGCAAGTCTGTAAGTCCCAGCTAAGTCCACACGAAATATATTATGGTAATATTTTGTGTATGACAAACCTGATTAAAAACCAGCCTTGTCTGGCTTCCCAGTGCCGAATATCACAGGTTCCCCTTGTCTGGTGTAGATAATACTGAACTAGGTGGGCTGGTACATGCCAGCTTCCTCTGTTTAGGGGAAGAATGGTAGCTCAGTGGTAGAGGACGACCTTTGCATGCAAAAGGTCCCAAATTCAATCCCCACTATCTCTAGGCAGAGCTGAGAAACTCTGGAGAGCTGCTGCCAGTCAGTGTAGACAGTGTAGACAATACTGAGCCTTGATATAAGGCAGTTTCCTGCTACATTCCTTCCTTATTCCTTATTCATAGTTGTGATTGAAGTAATATCTCATAATATAAAAACTGTTGTGTTCTTTGATCTGTGACAACTGTTTCTCACATATACATCATTTCATGCCAGTTACTCAGTGGTTGCAACAAGCATTTGCAAATTAATACTTAATTATTGGTTTTTCAAAGTGATCACTAATATTAAACACACATAAAATCATATGCAAGTTACAAGCAAAAGAAGTATTTGTTTGTGTAATAGCAATAAATAAATAAATATGTAAATTTAAAAAATTGTCATTTATTGAAACTTAAGTGCTGTAGATCTTTGGCTTGAACACTGTATTGGATGACTTGCTGCATTCGTACATTTGATGTCCTTCTGTGTCATGAATTGGAAGCAGTGTCTTCATCTGAAATGCTAGGAATTAGGAATGTTTCATATGGGTTTGCACTAAAATGGTGGAGAATTTTCATGAGGATTTTTTTTAATAGCTGCAGAAGTGTTAGAGAACTGAATTTAATATTGGAAAAAGGAGAAACTGAGATAACTAAAACTGACAGACCTTTCCATCCCTAATATGAGATCCAAGGATCCTACGCCACTCTGCTTAAATGAGCGAAAACCATTAAGCCTCTATTTTAAAATGCTGTAATTATGCAAAGAATGGAAGATGAATAATACATGAAAAATAAGTATACTAAATTAAAACACTTCAGCTAGGATTGAAGTCCATTTATGGCATGTTTGCTGGAGTGTTCTTTGATTCTGTGAGTGCTGATAATGCTAGAGATCCACTTCCACAATAAACAATGCAATCTGTTACACTGGCTTCCGTTGATTGGCCATTTTTATGTGCTGAAGAGTTATCCTCATTTTCTAATGTTTGAACAGGCTCATGGAATCATATACAAACATTGCAAAAGATTAATCCTATAGTATTAGGTTGTCCCAGAGTGAATGAAGGAACGACCATAGGAATGTAGGAAGCTGACTTATACCAAGTCAGACCATTCATCTGTCTAGCTTAGTTTAGTCTACGTTGACTGGCAGCAGCTCTCTGGAGTTTCTGGCAGGAGTTTTTCCCAGTCTTACTTGGAGACACCAAGGACTGAACCTTGGACCTTTCACATGCAAGGAAGATGCGCTACCAGTGAGCTATGGTCTTTTCCCAAACCTGGATTCTAATTGCAGGGCCCTATGAATCTCTGTATCATTTCCTTTAATTCGCTGGGAGTTTATTACTATGAAGCGGAGGACTGAATTATTTATTCTGTTTGATTGTTGTTTTAATAGAAGATTTCAAATCTTCTGTTTGAGGTGAGATGCTTATGTATGTATGTATGTAAAGAGTCTGGCACTTTGCAGGAATTTTGCTTTATAGAAGTACTTGGAAAGGAGGGGCAGAAAGTGGTCCCCCCCTTCTAGAAATGGAGCGGGATGTTAATGGGTAAAGATTCCTTTTAGGCTCTGGACTTTGAGAGTATCCTTCCGCCTACAGCAATACATCGTCATGAACATGTCTGTTTTTCAGAAAACTTAGGGTAAGCAAGTACTGTTCTGCTTACACTACTGACATCTGTATCTGACAAGAGGAATCTGCTTGTGGGCCCACATGCAGTGATGGCATAAGGGCCACACTATGCATTTATTCCACTATCTTTCCACTTTAAACAGTCATGCCTTCCCCCAAAGAATCCTGGGGAGTGTAGTTTGTGATGGGTGCTTTTTTAGATGACCACTGTTCCCCTCACATAGTTACAATTCCCAGAATGGTTTAACAGTTAGTCCCCCTTCCCAGGGAACTCTAGGAACTATCACTCTGTAAGAGAAACAGGGCTCTCCAAACAACTCTCAGCACCCTTCACAATCTACACTTCCTAAGATTCGTTGGGGGAAGCCATGACCATTTAAAGTGGAATAATAATGGAATAAATGTATGGTGTGAATGTGACTTACTGCAGGAGCAATAATAAATCAGAGACCAGTTAGAGCTTAACAAAGGCCACAATTTTATTAGGATTACAGAACAATAAATTTGGTGAGCCATAGGTCAGGATCCTTCCATTGAGTAGGATGCCTGCTCTTCAATGTCCTGGGCCCTTCATAGCTTCCAAGTCTGCCCAAAAGGGAATGGTGGGGGTTGATCTGAAGTTTGATGTTCCCACCATGGCATGGGCAGGTGAGATGTGTCATGTCTCCCTCAGAGGACTCAACAGAGGATGAAGGGAAATGGGAGACCCAGGGGAAGGGACAAGCAGAGAGGCAGCTCAAGACCCTTTGCAGACAAGGAGGAGAATTCTGCTGGAACCCTCCTGTCAGATTCAGGGAGTGACTAGGAAGCTACTCTGACCCCAACAGAGAAGAGATGCCAGTGGGTGTTGGAACAATGGAGGCAGTCAGTCCATTTAAGAACCACAAGCTCTTGAAAGAGGGAAGACTGATTGCAAACATCTGGCCTCAGACACTGAGCTTAAAAAGCTGGGAGTGGCTTGGGCTTTTGCTGGAAACAATGTTGGACCTCCATGTCAGATTGTCGCCAACCCTGCTTGTGATCTTGTGCCTTCGACCCTTCCCAGGCTGATTGGATCATTGGTTTCTGGACTTGAGAACTTCTCCAAGGACTTGGCTGTTCTGCACCCTATCAGTTCTTTCAACCCGGTATTCACACTGGTTGTTTTGCTAGCCTCTCCTCCTCCACTCAAGCCTGGCAGATTTATGGCCTGGCCACTGGCTGCTATCTGTTAATTATTTTACTGCAGCTATACACTTGGCTGGCAGAGACTGACAAGGTGGGCCATTCAGCCAACCTGGAGGGCTGCTGATGTCTGACAGCCCCCGTGCTAGGATTTGGCAGAGAATGGCCCTACAAAGTCCCATAAAGGAAAACCCCAGATGTATCCAGGGTGTCCCATACCCTACTTATGGAAACTGCTGGATGCCTTGCCCACTACAAAAATGGCTGTGAGGAAGGCAAAATCTCCATAGAACAAGATCAGTCACTCTGTGGGTAAAATTCCATGCTAGCCCTGTTAACTCATTGTTAACCATTACAGAATATTTCTGTGGACTCTTGAGTCCACAGCAATATTCTATAATGGTTAACACCATTGTACAAACATGCTTAACAGTAAGTAAAATATAGGAGGGAGGGTGGGATAGTGATGAACTGATGAGGAAGACAGGGGGCAGCCCACATTAATGTTGGGTTGTGTGCGTTGTTGTGTGAAACAGCATACATTACGTTGGAGTTAAGTTGAGCAATAAACTTCTTCAGAGCATGTTAAGAGTCTTTATTAAGACATTATGGCCAGAGGCTTAAGAGTAAATACATGTAGAGATTCTTCAGTCACCCCCCTTCTGGTACATCTCTCTCCATAGATATACACAAAAGACAGCCTCTCAGCTCAGAGGCATAATTCAGAAGAGCAACAACTCACATAGACTCTGTTACAACTTTCCCAGCTGTTATCTCCCGTTACCATGACAACCTGTCTGACCTTCAAGTCTGCTCTCTCAGGCCAGACATGGCAGATAAGACTGCTTCTCAAAACACATGCTTGTAACTTTCCAGACCTGATAAAAATATCCTTAGGCAGTACGGCCTAATGCCAACAATTAATCCCTAGGAGCAAGCCAGATTGAAGCCTTCAACATTTCTGGTACACTCCCAGGCCCTGCCTGCCAAAGCTTCCTATTGTCTTCCTGGGAGGCAGATCTGCACCCATCCCAGCATGCAGCCGCCAAAGCGCCATGTCAGTAAGGGTGTCTGGGCACAAGTACCAAAGGCCTCCACTCCCTTTCCCATACCTGTGCGGGACTACAGATCAAAGACCTCAATAAGTTGACATCCTGATGCTTCCTGAGAGTTAAATAATAAAACTTTCAGGGAAGGGTCAACTTTTGTTGTGCCAATCCTTATCAATTCTTCCAGGCTTGCATATTGTAAAGTTGAACTTTATGTCAAGGTATAATGGGGGGAGAGTGATTTTCCAGCATGCCTCACTAGCATTGCCAGCTCCCAGTACCATATCTAGAGCAGAAGAATGGACTACCAGAGGCTGCAGTCATTGTAGGTGTCAGGTCCCAGCCAGGGGAGTCCTCATCGGAAGAAGACCAGGAGGATCCAGTCTTGGACCAAGCCCTGGCTCATGCTCCATCTGAGGGTGAGGGGCCAGGGTCCTATAACGAGGTCTAGGATGAGCTGTCTGCATCTGGGGCAAGTTCAGCCTCCAACATGAGGCCCCTGAGCCCAAGGGAGAGGCGTTGTTTCTGATGCCAGATAGAAAGCTGGCTCATCCAGAGGAGTGCTTGACTACAGGCCCAGACTCCTCTGGAGTAAAGGACTCCTTGGGAGTAAAGGTCTGGCTGCAGGTGATTAACAGGAGTACTGTTCAGTAGCTCCAGCATAAAACCCCCAGTGGTAGGCTGGAAGGGCTGCTGGAATGATGTTTGTATTCCAGCTCTGTCTTGGCCCTGTCTAAAGATTACTTCTTGGCTCCAGACCTATCTTTTGCCTTGGCCCTTACCCTTACCTGTATTACTTACAGACTGCTTGGCTTCTGATCCTGGCTCTTGCTTGATCCCATTGGTTTTAAGGTAGACTTTGGACTGACCCTTGGTATTGCCCTTGTGCTTTCCTTACTTGTGTTTCTGCTGGGGAAGTCTCTCGACTTTTTAAGGAGACTGGTGAAAACAGGACAAGAAGTTCCAGTCCTGCCCTCTAGAAGAGAGGCTGTCTCCTTCTCTACAGACCCCCTTGAGTGTTAAGATCTGCAGAGGGGCCTTCCTGGTAGTTCCACCACCCTCAGAAGTTTGGGGGATGGTAGCCTGGGTGACGGCTTTCTCTGTGGCTGTTCCTCAGTTGTGGAATTCCTTTCCTATGGAGGTGTGTCCAACACCTTTGCTATACAGTTTTGGGCAAATGCTAAAGACATACCTCTTTACCTTGGCCTTGGGCACTTCAGATGTATGTTTTCAGAATCCACTTTATTCTTGTGGCTAAAATGTGTTTTAATTCTTTTTAATATTGTAATTTAGATTTTGTAACTGGCTCTGGGACCTATTGGTGAAGGATGGGCTAATAATCATACTACTACTACTACTACTACTAATAATAATAATAAAAGAGAACAAATCTTCTCAATCTTCTACAAAACAGCCCTTCAGATTTTTAATCTTCCTTCTGAAATACTCTCTTTAATTTTCTCCTTTCTAAGTTCAATATACCCAGCTCCTCCAACCATTCCCCATAGGAGTTGGTTTCCTGATCTCTCTTACCATCCTGGTCATCTTCCTCTGGACAGCCTGATTACTGTTCTCTGGTAGCAGCTGGACACTGTAGCCTGCATGCCTACAGTTTATCTCAGTTTCATCAATACAGTGCAAAACATCTAGAATATATAGGCCAGTACCTTGCTATATGTTAAATCCATAATTGACATGAAAGAAAAGAAATCCCCATCTGTTTTTGTTTTATGTCTTCTAAAACTGAAACAGCATCTCCCCGAAAGGAACTTGATGAAAATATCGAGTAATCAGCAGCAAGAAGCAGTGAATGCAGAATTTCAAGTGTGCTTATGGTAGGAGGGAAGTCAAAAAGGTGAAGGGAAGTTCTTGATGCTGGTACGATCAGGAGGATATCGCAGCACATCAAAAACTAATTTTGTAGAAGGATCAAAGCAATACGTTGGAAAGAAAGAGGCGAACTTTCTTTTGAGGACTAGAAAAGTCAGCAAGTTACAGATGATATTGGTTAGTATGTGTGAGACGAAAGCTGAGTTTTGGATGCCTTTACTACACGTGTTGAGAAGAGGCTGTATTTTTAGGGAAATTGCACGCCTTATGATGGAGAAAGATGTTGGCTTGCTAGGAACTGCAGCTCCAACCATATTCCTGTCCTATTTTTGTATAAAGGTTTGACGTAAAAGGCTGTAGCCTCGATTGTAAGCCTGAGCTATTCCGCAGGTTTCTAAAGTTTTGCAGAGCATCTAGATCAGAGGTTGCTAGCCTTTTTGGACCAGAGGGCACATCTCAAATTTTGAGAGACTTCTGGGGGTGCCAAAATGGCTGCCTGGGGGCATGGCACAACACAAAATAGCTGCCACGGTGGCATAGTATAACACAGAATGAGAGAGTAAAAGCTTCATGGTGATTGTATTTCCAGGGTGTGATCTGTTGAACTTCTGCCTGCTATTAATTGCACTGTTTTCCCCCCAATGCCAACCCTAAAACAAAGCCTATACCCACTTACCTTGAAGTAAGCCCCATTAAGCACAGAGACTTACTTCTGAGTAGACAAGTATACCATTGTATTGTAAGTTAAATATACAGTGAATTCTTAATGAGTCCCTGATCTTTAACTCCTCCAAAGCATGAGGCATGCCTATGCCTCTATGAAAAGTTTTCACATTTGTCTTGGTGGGAGGAAGGGATTCTTTAACATTCACCACACTTATTGTGTAAGAGTACTTGTGGAAAATAACATCTAGTCACTACCTGATCTCAAGAGAACCCTGCACAGGAAAGATACATCCTGGTTGCTAGAGAAAATGAAGGGCAAACTGTGGAGATTCGAAGGGCTAGAAAAAAGACAGAGAGAGCAAAAGTGTACTAAAAGGGAGGGGAAAGGGAGCAGCTCTGTAGGACCCAAGGGATTCCTAATGCCTTTGTTGTTATGTGCCTTCAAGTCAATTTCGACTTATGGCGACTCTATGAATCAGCGACCTCCAATAGCATCTGTTATAAACCACCCTGTTCAGATCTTGTAAGTTCAGGTCTGTGGCTTCCTTTATGGAATCAATCCATCTCTTGTTTGGTCTTCCTCTTTTTCTACCCCCTTCTGTTTTTCCCAACATTATTGTCTTTTCTAGTGAATCATGTCTTCTCATGATGTGTCCAAAGTATGATAAAACCTCTGTTTCATCATTTTTAGCTTCTAGTGATAGTTCTGGTTTAATTTGTTGTAGTGTAACAATAATTGTTATTATTTATCCAATATTACAGGAGAAAAAGTTCAATGAAGATAAGAAAATAGCAGGTTAAAATCTCAAAAAGGTTATTTGAAGACGCAGAGAAGTGCTGTAAGTGTCCAAAAGTTCAAAGACACACCAGTGAATGTTGACAGCCATTCAAATATGTTTGTCAGCAGTCACCAATGTAGACTATAGGTTTGAACAGGGGGAGAATATATTTCTGTTTTTCAAAATATTCACAATGTTTCAAACATTCAGAACGCTGCTGCCCTGGGGTCCTTTGCAAGGAAGGGTGGATTATAAATTTAGTTAATTAATAATAATGAAAGCAAAAAGAATAAATTCATCTGGGGTTGTCAGAATTTAAATGACATTATTGACATTCAGCACATTTTCAGACATTCAAGCTACAATCTAATGTACGCCTACCTAAGAGTAAGCCTCACTGCACATAATAGGCTTTGCTTCACAATGAATATGCATGCACAGGATTCCTTGCCTGTGTGACATTTATAAAATAGATTTATTAGAATAGCTAAAATGTGTAAATACACTGAAAGCTCAGCTCAGTCAACATTTATCTTGGCTACCAAAAGCCCATCCCAATTTAAAAGTTTTACAATACTACTGAAAGATGCTCAGGTTTTGACTTTAGTAGGTCATCAAGGGAGCAATAGCCAAGGATATTCTTGACAAATGTGATGTTCCAAATCGGCACAGATATGACATTACTTGGAGAGCTTTTTTTATTGTTTATAAATCTCCTTAATAAATGAATACATATGGATCAGAACTGTGTACAGTACAGAAAGTACTGTAGTCATTTAGGTATAAATGAGCAGTTTTCATAATGGAGGAAAGTAAGTAGTAGGATCTTTGGAGCAGGGCCAGGCTCTTGCTCTTCCTCTTCCTCCTATAATATTAATATTATTAGATTTATTACCTGCTCTTCTCTAGAAGGTCACAGGGAGGGTTGCAACCATGTAAACTACAACATTAAAAACAGATCAAACAAATTACAAATGCAGCTATAGGGTGGATCATAAAAATATATATATACAGTGTCAAAGGCCAGGGTAAAGAGTTGCATCTTCAGCATACAATGAAAGCTGTGTAATGAAGGTGCCAAACACACCTCTCTGAGGAGATATTCTATAACTTAGGGCTGCCACAGAGAGTGCCCTCTCCTGGGCCACCCTTGCCCCTGAGCTTCTGAGGGTGGGGGAACTACCACGAAGGTCCCCTGTGCTGATCTTAACACCCGAGAGGGTCTGTAGGGAAGGAGGTAGTCTTTTAGGTATTAGTGAGTCCTGCTGGAGGGCAGGGAGCAGAAGCAAGTTGTCAGAGGACAGGCTGTCACGTGGTCTGCCTTGGGTCATCTAAATGAGCCTGCTAACATCAAGAGTGGTAGAGGAAAGTTGTTCTGTCACTAGTGTTTAAATAAGATTCAACTGCTAGTCTGGCCAGTTTCTACAGACGAGAGACTGCCCCATCTTGCATTTGTCTTCTGGCAACAAAATGTCTTAGGCTGGCCCTGCCTACAAGCATCTGAATTAGGATTGGTGCTATTTAATGGGCAGGTATATTTTGCACTCAAGACATCCAGAAATGGACTAATGGGATATACCGAACTGCAACTTTAAAGAAAATATTGGCTACTTCTAGGGATAGTAATGTGGTTGTTCTGACTTACTCTTTCCAACACTGCAGCAGCAACAACAACAGTTATAGTAATATTTCCTTCCCACCCTTCAGTATGAGGTCCAAGGGCAGGTTACAACAGATTCTCAAATTCTGTTTTGCGAATGTTTAATGTAAAAAATATTTCCATTGCTGGCTTTCCTGCTGCAACTCTTTTTTGAGCAGGGTGTCTCAAAGAGCAGTCTTCTCAAATAACAGGACAAGGGCAGACCACTGTTCTTGCTAGTTTTAATTTGTTTGGTTGGTTAGTGCCCTGCTTAAAGAGCTATGAAGCTGTCTGAGGTGTTGACCCTGAAGAAGGCACAATATCTTTCCCAATGATTTCTGCTATCTGAGGCAGCTCATGTGACTGGGCTTACAATATGCATGTTACCATTCCTTGCGCTGCTGAGAGGCCAGTAAGTCGCACAGCTGCCTGGAGAGACAAAGTACACAAAAAGCTGGACCATGAAAATGCACAAAGGTTGTGTCCGTGTGTCAAAGTTTGTTGCCTTTGCCAATCTGATACCCTCCAGATCTCTTGGACTTCAGCTCCTATTATCCCCAGCCAGCACAGCTTCAGCACGTTACCTCCTGTCCCATGAGTGCTCTGACCTCAATACAACCCTGGCAGACAGAGCCCTGTGCTTCCATCTAGGCTAGGTGTGGGGAACTTTGGGCCTTTCACATGTTTGTTTATTTATTATTTAATTTGTATCCCGCCCTTCCTCCCAGCAGGAGCCCAGGGCGGCAAACAAAGCGCTAAATACACTTTAAAACATAATAAAAACAGATCTTAAAATACATTAAAACAAGACAGTGTTAAAAACATTTTAAAAAACAACTTTAAAAAGGGTTAAAAACATTATTAAAAAAACATATTAAGCGCTTATAACACAGACTGTTGCTGAACTACAACTTCCATCAGCCCCAGAAAGCATAGCCAATGGCCAGGAATGATGGGAGTTATAGTTCAACAACATCTGGAGGGTGACGTTTCCCCACAATAACAACCTGTCTGAGCATTGTGACAGCTGACCCAAAGGGCCAATCTTATCCACCAAGTCCTGTAAAACCCTGGCTTCAGAGCTTCTTCCTTAGTCTAAATTTTCTTTAGTCTGGGATTGCTACTTACCTCCTACCTCCCCCCTCCCCAAAGGGATAGGAGAAGGATAATATTTGAACTGAGTAGCAGGATTCTATCCCCAAATCATGCCAGTTAATCAGAAGATGGCAGCAAAATCTCATAAGCCATGTTCAGCTGAGCAATCGTACATGCCGAGAATAAATGCAGTCAGAGAATAGATAGTGATGTAGCTTAATGACCACGTTAGAATGAGGCTGGGATGCCCTTCTTTGAATGTCATCTCAAATAAGCCTCAGCAAAATATTTTCATATTTAACCAGAAGGCATTCTTTGTCAGTCTTCACATTTATAGAAGAGCTTAACAGGCCTTCATTCTGTGCATAGTTAGGCCTTTGCTACAGCTCGGTCCATGAAAGAATCAAGCCAGAATTACTTAGCCCTGCTGATTTCAGTGGAGCCAATATCCTAGTCCTTAGATTTCCACCAGCTGCAGCAATGGCAACAGAATGCAGAAAGCCAGACAAAGGTCTTTTGCTGAACACAGTTCTGTTTCCCAAATGCTTTTTAAAGAACATACAGTCTGAACAATAGATGGAAGAGAACTAGAAAATAGATGATATGTTGTACTAGTTTTTTCTAACACAGGATACTGTTACCGGCAAAACTATCCCCTTGCCAGTGAATGTATAGGGTCAAGGGTTCTTGCTTTCTCCCTCCGTGTCTACAAAGAGTCCTTATATGTCAAATGTTAGGTTACCTAAGCTCACAGAAATGGTCTATTTGGGAGTCAAACTTCAGACAGCAGAACAATATTTATAATCATAGAATAGTAGAGTTCGAAGGGACCTATAAGGCCATCAGGTCCAACCCCCTGCTCAATGCAGGAATCCAAATCAAAGCATTCCTGACAGATGGCTGTTCAGCTGCCTCTTGAATACCTCCAGTGTCTGAGAGCCCACTACCTCTCTAGGTAATTGGTTCCATTGTCGTATGGCTCTAACAGTTAGGAAGCTTTTCCTGATGTTCAGTCAAAATCTGGCTTCCTGCAACTTGAGCCCATTATTCCGTGTCCTGCATTCTGGGATGATCAAGAAGAGATCCCACCCTCCTCTGTGTGACAACCTTTTATGTACTTGAAGAGTGCCATCATATCTCCCCTCAGTCTTCTCTTCTTGAGACCAAACATGCCCAGTTCTTTCAGTCTCTCCTCCTTGTTTCTAGTCCCCTGATCATCCTTGTTGCCCTTCTCTGAACCTGTTCCAGTTTGTCTGCATCCTTCTTGAAGTGCGGAGACCAGAATTGGATGCAGTACTCAAGGTGAGGCCTAACCAGTGCTGAATAGACTAATACTTCACATGATTTGGAAACTATACTTCTGTTAATGGAGCCTAATATAGCATTTGCCTTTTTTGCAGCCACATCACACTGTTGGCTCATATTCAGCTTGTGATCAATGACAATTCCAAGATCCTTTTCATGTTGTATTGCTGAGCCAAGTATCCCCCATCTTATAACTGTGCATTTAGTTTCTTTTTCCTAAGTATAAAACTTTGCATTTATCCCTGTTGAATTTCATTCTGTTGTTTTCAGCCCAATGCTCCGGCCTATCAAGGTCCCTTTGAATTTTGTTTCTGTCTTCCACGGTATTAGCTATGACCCCCAATTTTGTATCATCTGTAAATTTGATAAGCATGCTTTGTACCTCCTCATCCAAGTTGTTCATAAAAATGTTGAAGAGCACTAGGCCCAGGACTGAGCCCTGTGGTACCCCACTCGTTACTTCTGCCCAGTTTGAGAAGGAACCATTGATAAGCACTCTTTGAGTACGATTCTTGAGCCAACTGTGGATCCATCTAATAGTTGTTTCATCCAGCCCACATTTAGCTAGTTTGCTAATCAGAATATCATGGGGCACTTTGTCAAAAGCTTTCCTGATGTCAAGATATATTATGTCCACAGCATTCCTATAGTCTACAAGAGAGGTTACCCAATCAAAAAATGAGATAAGATTAGTTTGGCAGGATTTGTTCTTCACAAATCCATGTTGGCTCCTAGTAATCACTGCATTGTTCTCAAGGTGCTTACAGATTGACTGCTTTATAATCTGCTCCAGAATTTTTCCAGGGATTGATGTTAGGCTGACTGGTCTGTAGTTCCCTGGTTCCTCCTTTTTGCCCTTTTTGAAGATAAGGACAATATTAGCCCTCCTCCAGCAATCCGGCACTTCAGTCATCGATGATTTTGCAAAGATAATAGACAGCAGTTCTGAGAGTTCTTCAGGCCAGTTCCTTCAATACTCTAGGATGCAGTTTATCGGGCCCTGCTGATCTGAACTCATTCAAAGTGATTAGGTATTCCTTGACTGTTTGTCTATCAGTCTCAAGCTCCAATCCTGCCCCTTCTACTTCACGTTTCCCGGGAGGGTCAGAGACCCTTTTTGGGGAGAAGACTGAGCCGAAGTAGGAATTGAGCACTTCTGCCTTTTCTTTGTCATCTGTTATCATTTTGCCATTCTCATTGAGTAGCTGTGCCACCATTTCTTTTCTCTGTTTTTTACTATGGATGTACCTGAAGAAAGCTTTTCTGTTGCTTTCAGCATCTCTCGCTAACCTCAGCTCATTCTCAGCTTTAGCCTTCCTGACACCATCCCTGCAATTCTGTGATACCTGCCTGTACTTTTCCTTTGTGGTCTTGCCTTCTTTCCACTTCCTGTATGTGTCCTTTTTTGTTTTCAGGTAATCTCTAAGCTTTTTGTGAAGCCACAATGGCTTCTTCTGCTGTTTCCCCCCTTTTTTCCTTGTTGGAATTGCTTGCTATTGCACTTTTAGAATTTCGTTATTTAGAAACTCCCACCCATCTTGGATTCCTTTTCTCATTAGGGTCGCTTGCCATGGAACGGTACTTACCATTGTTCTGAGTTTATTAAAATCAGCTTTCCTGAAGTCCAGGGTGCGCGTATGGCTACTCTCAGAGTTTGCGTCTGTTAAAATCAAGATTCAAGTATGGTGTGGTCACTTTCCTGCAGAGTTCCTGTAACTGCCACTTCATCCACCAAATTATCTCTATTGGTTAGAATCAAGTCCAGGATAGCTGATCCTCTGGTTGCTTCCTCCTACTTCTGTAGGAGAAAGTTATCTCCAACACAAGACAAAAATTTATTGGAGGGGCCGTGTTTGACAGAGTTTGTCTCCCAACAGATATTGGAATAATTGAAGTCCCCCATTACTACTACATCATGCGTCCTCGAAACATTGACAATTTGCTTTTAAAAAGTTACATTCTTTTCTTCTCCTTGATTGGGTGGTTGGTAGTAGACTCCAAGCACCACATTCCTTTTATTACTTGCCCCATTAAGTTTAATCCAGATACTCTCAGTGGATCTACCCAGCTCATCTTCCTGTATTTCTGTGCAGATATATATATATTTAAGATATAGCGCAACTCCACCTCCCTTTTTATTCCTTCCGTTCTTTTTGAACAAGTTATATCCTTCAATTGCTGTATTCCAGTCATGGGAGTCATCCCACCAAGTTTCAGTTATACCTATCAAGTCGTAATCACCCTCCTGTATTAAGAGTTCAAGTTTGTTCTGCTTGTTTCCCATGCTCTGTGCATTAGTATACAGACATCGAAGACCATGTGATTTATGGCTTGGCTTCCTTACTACATTTTTCTGAGGACTGTTACTGGGACCTCTTAGAGCCGATCTCTCTATAATATATACTATTTATTCATATCTTGCACACTGCAACTAATAAAATGCATTCTAGGTGGCCTTAGCCATTATTGCAGAAACAGAAAACAGAAAAATAGAAATATATGTATTAGCATGAAAGAAATAGCTGGATATCAATTTAACATCAAATATAAGACTCTGAAGGCACATCTTGGTTTAAACGAGTAGGAATGGAAAGATCTGTCTCTTTCGGTTCTCTCAGTTTCTCATTTTTTCAAAGTTAAATTCAGTTCTCTACATTTATACAGTGATCTGTGAATTTCTTTAAAATCATGAAAATTCTTCACCATTTTAGTGCGAATTTCTCCAAATAAACATACTTTTGTAGGCAATTTTGACAAAGGTACACATTTTTGCAAGCTATTTCTCACCATTTCATGCCTTTTGGCATGTTATTTTCACTTATCTATTCATTTTTATGTACACTTTCCCCAATATATGCATTTCTGTAAATGTTGTTTACTAGGGGAACTGCATCCCAAAAGTATAATAAATGCGAATTTTGAAGGGTGGCTGTGTTTCGGTTCTCATATTGTTTCAGAAATTGTGAATTTGATAAATTCTACTTGAAATCTGAACTGAATCAAAATTCTCACCCATCCCTAAAAACAAGTTACAATAGATGAAGGACTGAGTTAAACTCTAAGTCATATCACAGAACCAAATTTACAAAGTACACGGAAATACATGTCATGATACATCACCCATCTGATGTCATAGAGGGAATAGATGGATGGTTCTCTCCTGCTTTCTTCAGTCCCCCTCTCTAGCAGAGCTGAGGGGCCCTGAGTGCTGTAAAACATGGCCTTTTATACTCTTTCTTTTTAAAGGGAAGGCATGTTCTCATGGTCTTATCTGCTTTTTGCTACTTCTCACTGAGCTTTCATCAGATGCTCCTGCAGAGTCTTTCTTTCTCAACTAGTCAGCTTAACCTCACTATATAAGGATTTCCTGTTACTTCATATTGACAATTTACATGACACATTGGCTGTCTGCCCAGACCTGTTATCTTGTACTGTACTCAACTCCATGAGAAAGTAATGCTTTGTCTATTCCATTTGTTCCTCAGGAAAATTACAGCTGTAGTCAGGAGATGAAGGGAAAAAAGGGGAGCAGTTTCAAACTACTCCTGTTTTACTGTTTGGCCCTGATGCATAAAGCAGACTTTATAAACTATTTCAATAAATCTTAATGTTCTAAGCAAATCTAAGCATATGTAAATGATTTCAGCAAATTATATATCTATATTTTAAGGCATTATTTGGGCTTTCCCATAACAATACCAAAGTGACAGTCACAGAGGTGTTTGCCCTCCTATATGTTACGAATATGGAGAGTCACTCAGCAGTCTGAACTGTGTGTGCCAGTGTATGTATTTACCTAAGTAGCAGGCTTTTACCCTGCATTTAAATCACTGAGACTTAAGACTTAATAAAATAAGAAAAAACTACTTTGTTTATGGAAATACATAGCAGATAGGAAACACATACCTAGTTCTAACTAACTAAGTTGTAGGCACAATGCCAGACTTGGGTATTGCCCTCATGGTTCAGGAGAGAGAGCGAAGACAGAGATATCTTTCTTTGAATAGTTGAAAAAGAAGACAAAGGAAGGAGGGGCAGGTCAGCTTCCCTGAGCATATCAGTTTACAATGGAAGGAAGTTAGGCAGAGAACAGCACAGGTAAAGGTAGGCAAGCCTAGCCAGCTGGAGGACCCTAACTCTATCTTCCTTCTGGAATACAAACAGGAGTTGCTCTTGCTCCACTTCCAATGAGAGTTTGGTTCATCCTACGAAGTTCATCCTGTCTCACAGCTTGCAGTATCTAACTTTGTCCAACACCTTCATCAGAGTGTATGCAGTCATGTCTTCCATTGGACAATATTCCATCTTGAGTAGGCCTTGGATTCTCTAATGAAAGGGTGCTTCACATCTATGTGGCTGGTTCGTGAAGTCATCCCATCTGAATCCATGAGTCTGATGCATCCTTGGTTGTCGTCATGCATCCTGACATGCCCAGATATAGCGGTGCCTAATTCTTTGAACAGTTCAAATAGCCATGTCAATTGTCTGCTGGCTTCAGAAGCTGACACATACTCTGCTTCTGTGGAAGAGAGCGCTACAGTCTCTTGTTTCTTACTTGCCCAGCTGATCAGTGAAACTACATAGTAGAAGATGTTTCCACTGGTGGATTTTCAATCTGTAGTGTCTTCAGCTCAATCAGCATCTGAATATCCCACTAATTTGGGAATGCATTTTGCGTGCATTTTTCCTTACATATTTCTATATTCTATAGAAGAACATTTGAGGTTATTTCTGTATTTATATTCATACACTTTTTAAAAAGAAATGTAAATATAATCATAATAAACCCAAGTTTGACTTTGTTTTTAAAAAAGTAGATATAATTGCATTAAGTATGTGTGTGTGTGTGGTGTTCTAGTGATGCATGTAGCATAAAGAACTCTTATCCAACTTTTACTCCCCATTGATCCTGGGTAGCAGAATGACATTTATGTAGCTAATGGAGAAATCGGTCATGGGGGTTCCTTCACTTTGCATTGCCACCCCACCAAAGAAGACACGTGACACAAAAATGGAATAAGGTTATATTTATTAAAATATAACACACTAAATCAAATTCAATCCAGCCAATTATCCAAATATAAAATACTTTGGGCAGGTGAGGCAAAACCTAAGTGGAAGGGAATACTCCCTCCCATTCTGAAGGCCAATAATTCTCATCAGACTGTAACTCCCCAGTCAAGGATGTGGGAGAAATCCTCCCTCCCTGCTATTGGAGTCAGGTGTGTGGTTCCAACCTCCGCATCCTGGCCCCGCCATACAGGCGTTCACCATGATGCGCAAGCCGGTCCCACAAGGACACTCCCCAGATCCCCACCAGACATTAAGCCCTGATGGTTCCCTAGGGAGTCCCCTTTACCAGAATCATTTATTTATTTATTTTATTTATTTAATTTCATTTATATACCGCCCTAAGCCTGACGGCTCTCTGGGCGGTGTACATAAGAGATAAAAACAGCACAATATATAACTACAATAAATATAATAAAGTCAAAAACCAAAAACAAACAAATAACAACAAAAAGCAAACAGCGTCATAATACAACACTAAAAAGTACAGTTAAAATACACTTTAAAAACAGATTAAAATACACTTTAGAATGCCTGGGAGAATAAAAAGGTTTTCACCTGACATCAAAAGGATAGCAGTGTCGGCGCCAGGCACACCTCATCGGGAAGACTGTTCCACAATTTGGGGGCCACCACCGAAAAGGCCCTAGATCTAGTCACCACCCTCCGAGCTTCTCGATGAGATGGCACTCGGAGGAGGGCCTTAGATGTTGAGCGCAGTGTACGGGTAGGTTCATATTGGGAGAGGTGTTCCACCAGGTATTGCGGTCCCATGCCGTGTAAGGCTTTATAGGTCAAAACCAGCACTTTGAATCTAGCCCGGAAACAAATAGGGAGCCAGTGCAGACGAGCCAGAACAGGTGTTATATGAGCGGACCTTCTGGTCTGCGTCAACAGTCTGGCCGCTGCATTCTGGACTAGCTGTAGTTTCCGAATTATCTTCAAGGGCAGCCCAACGTAGAGCGCATTGCAGTAGTCCAATCTAGAAGTTGCCTCAACCGCCTCAATTTTAACCCCAATATACCTCACCTGCCTGAATTCCATGCCAGCCAAAGCAGACACACCACAACCCTGCCCGACAGGCCAATTGAATTAAACCCAAGCAGTATGGAGTAGGCAAAACCAAAGGGATTCTGAAATCAGGATCCCCCCCCCCAAAATTCCTACTCAGCCCCATTTGGCGACTAGCAAAGCCCATACTGATGAGGGAGGGACGGAGGGTGCCACAAGGCAAAAAAGGCAAACGCTAAGGGGAAGGACCAGCCTTTTATTTGCTGCTCGATCCCCTTCCTAATTGGTGAAATGATCCCATGTGGCTCAATCAACAACTTCTAGATTCTTCTTCGCGTCTTCTTAAAATTAGGGGGGGGCAAATTTGCCCCTGCGAAGGCAGGAACGGCATTCTATTTATTATCTATTTATTTATTTATTGCACTTGTATACCGCCCTCTGGGTGGTTTACAGCAACCAAAAGCATTAAAACAAATATACAATTTAAAACACATATTTTAAAAACAATTTAAAACACAATTTAAAAATTTAAAACAATTTAAAACACATGCTAAAATGCCTGGGAGAAGAGGAAAGTCTTGACCTGGTGCCGAAAAGATAAGTGTTGGCGCCAGGCATACCTCATCAGGGAGATCATTCCATAATTTGGGGGCCACCACTGAGAAGGCCCTCTCCCTTGTTGCCACCCTCCGAGCTTCTCTTGGAGGAAGCACCCGGAGGAGGGCCTTTGATCTTGAACGTAGTGTACAGGTGGGTTTGTATCAGGAGAGGCGTTCTATCAGGTATTGTGGTCCCAAGCCGTGTAAGGCTTTATAGGTCAAAACCAGCACCTTGAATCGAGCTCGGAAACATACAGGTAGCCAATGCAAGCGGGCCAGAATTGGTTTTATATGTTCGGACCGTCTGGTCCCTGTTACCAATCTGGCTGCTGCATTTTGCACAAGCTGCAATTTCTCAACTGTCTTCAAAGGCAGCCCCACGTAGAGTGCATTGCAGTAATCTAATTTGGACGTTACCAGAGCATAGACAACTGAAGCCAGGTTATCCCTGTCCAGATAGGGACGTAGTTGGGCCACCAACCGAAGTTGGTAGAAGGCACTCCGTGCCACCGAGGCTACCTGAGCCTCAAGTGACAGAGATGATTCTAGGAGAACCCCCAAGCTACGAACCTGCTCCTTCAGGGGGAGTGCAACCCCATCCAGGACAGGTTGGACATCCACCATCTGGTCAGAAAAACCACCCACTAGCAGCATCTCAGTCTTGTCTGGACTGAGCCTCAGTTTATTAGCCCTCATCCAGTCCATTGTCGCAGCCAGGCACCGGTTCAGCACATTGACAGCCTCACCTGAAGAAGATGAAAAGGAGAAATAGAGCTGCGTGTCATCAGCATACTGATGGCAACGCACTCCAAAGTTCCAGATGACCGCACCCAACGGTTTCATGTAGATGTTGAACAGCATGGGGGACAGAACTGACCCCTGCGGAACCCCATACTGGAGAGTCCAGAGTGCCGAGCAATGTTCCCCAAGCACCACCTTCTGGAGGTGACCTGCCAAGTAGGAGCGGAACCACCGCAATGCAGTCCCTCCCATTCCCAACTCAGCCAGTCTCCCCAGAAGGATACCATGGTCGATGGTATCAAAAGCCGCTGAGAGATCAAGGAGAATCAACAGAGCCACACTCTCCCTGTCTCTCTCCCAACAAAGGTCATGATACAGGGCAACCAAGGCTGTTTCCGTGCCAAAACCAGGCCAGATAATCGGTTTCATCCAAGAGTGTCTGGAGCTGGCCTGCAACCACTCATTCCAGGACCTTGCCCAGGAATGGAACATTTGCTACCAACCTATAGTTATTAAGATTTTCCGGGTCCAAGGAGGGCCTCTTCAGGAGTAGTCTCACTACTGCCTCTTCAGGCAGCCAGGGACCATCCCCTCTCGCAGAGAGTCATTAATCACTTCCCTGGCCCAGCCGGCTGTTCCATCCCTGCTAGCTTTTATTAGCCAAGAAGGGCAAGGATCTAGCACAGAAGTGGTTGCACAAACCTGTCTAAGCACCTTGTCAATGTCCTCAAGCTACCTAATCTACCTAATTCACACTTCCTGAACCAAACTGAAAACTGCATACCAAATGTGTGCATTAGGAGAAATGTGCATGAACATACATAGATATTTGTGCAGACCTGGCACTGAATTTAAGATTGGAAAAATGAGAAACTGAAATTGTCATGAGTATTTTTAAAAGACATATAATTTGTCTTTTTAATTCTTTTAAAGTTCTTGTTATTTTGAAGATGTACATTTTAATTATGGATGTTTACATTTTAATGTTTGTATAACTAGTCGTTATACTTTGGAAATTGCTTAGAAGCCAATTTTGGCACCACACAATACATAAATATTAATTATTGTTAATTTATGTATGTGCATATGTATTTATTTACAAACTAACCAGCAAGTTCATAAAACTTTGTTTGACTTTGTGCTTTTCATTATGTTCCATATTTGTTAATCTGTGTCAGCCAAAGTGGGCAATGTACAAATATATAGTATGATGCCAAACTATCTCACTTTCACTCCACAAGTTATGCTTCTGGAAGAGCCAATGACTTGAGGCTGAGGTTATTGAATAATTGACATTCTTAGGGATGAAGTAGAGATTTTTCATCAGTACAATGCAGCTGCTCCTTCAGATGAGGCAGAGCTTTGGAAACTGGGCATAGTGAGTGTCATGAACCTGTAATGGTCATGAGTTATTAAAAATCTAATAGCAATACTTTGGCTCCAGTAAGGGACTCTGGGAGACGGTTACAGTTGGAAAAGACAAGCCTTTGCCAATTTGCAAATCTGAGTTTCACTTCCCAGCTGAAGATGGTTAGAGAAGCCTTAACAAGCTGCACCTGTTTATCTTTGCTGATTAGCAAGTGCCTGCTACCCAAGGTCATCCTTGGCCTGTACAGTTGGAAAACACAGTTGGGAGGGGGGCCTGAAGGCGCAAAAATGTGCGAAACATCGAGAAGAAAGTTACATCAGCCAATTCCTGATTGGTCAATTAATCTTGGACCGTTAGGATCTTTTTCCCTTAAGTATAGGGCTAGAGACCCATAGCCTTTGTTCTCTGTTCTCTGCCTATGCTGACTGGCACCAGAGTTCCAAACCTTTCTGCCTTATGGTTCCAGGGGTTGTTTATGGGAAGGCAACCTATGTCTGGTTCCATTGCTTTATGTTGAACATCCATCTCTCTTAGGAGAGGTGCCACACAACCAACTACCTTGTGTGTAAGTAGTTAGGTGAGTTAGTTTGTTATTTTCTTGTTGTGTGTATGAATTCTCTTGTAAGAACCTAAACCCCTGTTGGGTGAATGGTCTTAAAGAATTACTTGCTGCTATATGTTATGTGCACTTATATATCTTAATAAAGCTACTTCTATTTAACCTGGTGTGTTCAATTGAGAGAAGGGGTGGTTCTGGATTCAGTACCTTGACCAATCTCAGTCACTAACTACCAAAGAGGGTTAAGAAGTTAAAGGCTTGGATTTTAAGTGTTAAACCGGAGGTGCCTGGCAAGGAGTGTAACTGTGACTCTTGCCTTTTAGGACCTTGGTTTTATATATCTTCTGGGCTCAGAGATCCCCTGGCTCTGAGTGGACCAGTATACAGGGGTGGTGGCAGCCTACCTTCTACCTTGCAGGGTTGTTGTGAGCGTACACAGCCTTGGCAAGGGTGAAGTAATAGCTTTTTGGTTCCAGTCTCATTTCCCTAAGGGTGGGGGTCTGAGTCTGATGCATGAACCCAGTACCTTGAGGGTCTGGGGGTCATGACAGTGAGCACTGTTTGCTTAGTACTTAATCTTGGCAAGGATATGCCCATGTAAGGTAGTGCATGTAGTTAGAGGCACACCTGCTTTCTAAAATGTTTCCCAAAGCAAAGAAATAATTTGCCACATGACCCATTTCCAGGATTATGAATGAACTTAAGTAATAAAGCTATACCCATTTGTTTCCGTATCCCATACTGTAGTCTTTGAACAGTGTTTGGAAGCTGCAGGTGATATAAAATGTCATCACTTGTATTCTGGTAGGAAGAAGAAAAGTCCTTTTTTCTTTCCAATGTATGGTACTGGATGTGTGGTTCATGTAGATATAAAATAGTATATCATAGTGGACTGATGACTGTTGTATGTAGGTATGAACATCTGGAAATGAATATTATCTGGAAGCTTGATGTTCGTTGGTATTAAGAGTGGTGGTTATAGATAGGATTGGGGAAGAAATTTGGCTCAGTTCTCATTTTAATATGAATGTACCCTTATTTTACTTTGTGAAATAATATGTGAATGAAAACATGACAATACTTTGAACTTTGCACTTCTCCAAAGTTTGCAGTTCTTCAACTCAAAAAGAAAAATGGAAAAAAGCAGAACAATGTGTATAGTAGGGGAAAGTGTGCATAAAATGCACACATTGGTAAAAAACATAAAATTAATAGAATTAGGGGAAATTGCTGGCATGTTGTAGGAGAAATGCACACTAAAATTCTGACAAATTTTCACGAGGGCTTGTTTTTTTTTTAAAAAAATAGCAAACTGATGTGGGAATGAGGTGAACTGAAATCAAGATTGGGAAAACTAAAAACTGAAAGAATCAAAACTAACAGATTTGTCCATCCCTAGTTGTGAGTGAACACAATGCACCATAAATCTTGGGGTTTAGCTCAGGACGACATTTTCAAATCCCAATGAAAATCTCAATGTCAAGCTTATTTACATGCCCCTTGATCTCAAAGAGCAGCAAAGGGTTTTTTTTACAAGTTCTGCTAAAAATATGAACAATTCTTACATATTATGTATTATTAAATACATTAATACATGAGACACTTAGAGAAGACTGTCATTAAGTGGTATATAAATTGTCAAATTAAATAATATGTGTACAGTAGGGCCCCGCTTTACGGCATTCCGCTTTACAGCGCTTTGTTCATGCAGCGGTTTTCAATTAGGGAAAGGCCCCGCTCTTACAGCGCTTGTTCCGCTAATACGGCGGGTTTTTTCCATCACGTGCCATTTTGACATCATTTTCACACAACGCGGCCCATTATAGTCTATGTGGCCCCGCTTTATGGCGATTTCTGCTTTACGGCTGGGGCCTGGTCCCTAACCCGCCGTATTAGTGGGGCCCTACTGTATAATATACATATATACTAAGGATGTGAATCAGCTTTGTGTACTTACTGATGTGATGATGATTATGATGATTACCCACCTGAATACATGATTTGGATGACGTTTTTATGTGACAGAGTTGGACTGAGCTGTTAGCAAAGTGTCTCCCTTTCTCTCCCAAGGAAAAGTGGGAGAAAAAAAAATCCATGAAGGTGGGAGAGGAGCCCATCCTCACCAGGAGCTCTTGGGGTAACAGGGTCCATGCTGGGGTGGGGTGTTGCTACAGATTTAGATAACAGTTGAATTTTGTGCTGGAGTACACTCCTACCATATTCACTCCAGGCTTTCTAAAGTAAGCAGCACATAAACAAATATGTATAACAGCACATATAACTGAATGAAAATACCAATATATAGATACTTAGAAAATTATGCTACAGAAAAACAGCACCACATGAGGCTATATATTATATTATTATAAGTACAAAATATGTATTTTCATATAATTAGACTTAAAGCATGAGTTGCTTGATGCAAGAGGTGGTCCAGTGCAGACTAAGCTTGATTTGTTGGGACCACCAAATTTCATGTATCAGTGTTTAAAATAGATTCCTCCTCCATCAATGGATTTGACTTATTTAAGTGCATTGATTTCAGTGAGCTTACTTTAAAAATGGTTTGGTTAGATACAACTCATTCTGTTGGAGGTAAAGCTGTACCAGATGTCCCACAAGAAACTTTTTCAGCACATTTGTAGTGAATTGAAGGGGATGAAACAGGGTAAGGAGAACTCCAGTGTAGTGAAGTTTATGAAACATTTAGGGGCATGGAACCTATGTTTAATGTTGGGTAGCAGAAGCTGTCTTTCTTGAATCAGTTCCTAGGAAACATCTCAAAATGATTTAATAACAAAATCAACAATAAAAACCTATATAAAATGATATATATATATAAAAGCTATTTCAAATCCAACACAGATATTTTCAGGTCAATTTCGACTTATGGCAAACCTATGAATCAGCGACCTCCAGTAGCATCTGTTATAAACCACCCTGTTCAGATCTTGCAAGTTGAGGACTGTGGCTTCCTTTATGGAATCAATCCATCTCTTGTTTCACCTTCCTCTTTTTTGACTCCCTTCTGTTTTTCCCAGCATTGTTGTCTTTGCTAGTGAATCATGTCTTCTCATTATGTGTCCAAAGTATGATAACCTCTGTTTCATCATTTTAGCTTCTAGTGATAGTTCTGGTTTTATTTGTTCTAATGCCCAATTATTTGTCTTTTTCGCAGTCCATGGTATGTGCAAATGTGATATGCAACACCACATTGCAAATGAGTTGATTTTTCTCTTATCCGCTTTTTTCACTGTCCAACTTTCACATCCATACATAGAGATCAGGAATACCATGGTGTGAATGATCCTGACTTTAGTGTTCAGTGATACTTCCTTGCATTAGAGGATGTTTCTAGTTCTCTCACAGCTGCCCTTCCTAGTCCTGGCCTTCTTCTGATTTCTTGACTATTGTCTCCATTTTGATTAATGACTGTACCAAGATATTGATAATTCTTGACAGTTTCAATGTTCTCATTGTCAACTGTAAAGTTACATAAATCTTCTGTTGTCATTACTTTCATCTTCTTGATGTTCAGCTGTAGTCCTGGTTTTGTGCTTTCCTCTTTAACTTTCATCAGCATTCATTTCAGCTCATTATTCGTTTCTGCTAGTTGTATGGTATTGTCTGCATATCTAAAATTATTGATATTTCTCCCTCCAATTTTCACACCTCTTTCATAGAATCATATAGTACAGTTGGAAGGGGCCTATAAGGCCATCAAGTCCAACCTCCTGCTCAATGCAGGAATCCAAATCAAAGCATTCCTGACAGATGGCTGTCCAGCTGCATCTTGAATGCCTCCAGTGTCGGAGAGTCCACTACCTCTCTAGGTAATTGGTTCCATTGTCATATGGCTCTAACAGTTAGCAAGTTTTTCCTGATGTCCAGTTGAAATCTGGCTTCCTGCAACTTGAGCCCATTATTCCGTGTTCTGCACTCTGGGACAATCAAGAAGAGATCCCACCCTCCTCCCTGTGACGACCTTTCATGTACTTGAAGAGTGCTATCATATCTCCCCTCAGTCTTCTCTTCTCGAGACCAAACATGCCCAGTTCTTTCAGTCTCTCCTCATAGGGCTTTGTTTCCAGTCACCTGATCATCTTTGTTGCCCTCCTCTGAACCCGTTCCAGTTTGTCTGCATCCTTCTTGAAGTGCGGAGACCAGAACTGGATGCAGTATTCAAGATGAGGCCTAACCAGTGCTGAATAGAGGGGAACTAGTACTTCACATGATTTGGAAACTATACTTCTGTTAATGCAGCCTAATATAGCATTTGCCTTTTTTGCAGCCACATCACACTGTTGGCTCATATTCAGCTTGTGATCAACGACAATTCCAAGATCCTTCTTACATGTCTTACTGCTGAGCCAAGTATCCCCCATCTTATAACTGTGCATTTGGTTTCTTTTTCCTAAGTGTAGAACTTTGCATTTATCCCTGTTGAATTTCATTCTGTTGTTTTCAGCCCAATGCTCCAGCCTATCAAGGTCCCTTTGGATTTTCTTTCTGTCTTCCACGGTATTAGCTATGCCCCCCAACTTTGTATCATCTGCAAATCTGATAAGCATGCTTTGTACCTCCTCATCCAAGTTGTTCATAAAAATGTTGAAGAGCACTGGGCTCAGGACCGAGTCCTGTGGTACCCCACTCATTACTTCCGCCCAGTTTGAGAAGGAACCATTGATAAGCACTCTTTGAGTATGATTCTGGAGCCAACTGTGGATCCATCTGATAGTTGTTTCATCCAGCCCACATTTAGCTAGCTTGCTAATCAGAATATCATGGGGCACTTTGTCAAAAGCTTTGCTGAAGTCAAGATATATTATGTCCACAGCATTCCCACAGTCTACAAGGGAGGTTACCCGATCAAAAAATGAGATGAGATTAGTTTGGCAGGATTTGTTCTTCATAAATCCATGTTGGCTCCTAGTAATCACTGCATTGCTTTCAATGTGCTTTCAGATTGACTGCTTTATAACCTGCTCCAGAGTTTTTCCAGGGATTGATGTTAGGCTGACTGGTCTGTAGTTTTCCGGTTCCTCCTTTTTGCCCTTTTTGAAGATAGGGACAACATTAGCTCTCCTCCAGTCATCTGGCACTTCACCAGTCTTCCATGATTTTGCAAAGATAATAGACAGCGGTTCTGAGAGTTCTTTAGCCAGTTCTTTCAATACTCTAGGATGCAGTTTATCAGGCCTTGGAGATTTGAACTGGTTCACAGTGATTAGGTATTCCTTGACCATTTGTCTATTTATCTTGGTCCAATCCCGCTTTCAGTATAATATGTTCTGCATATAGATTAAACAAATAGGGTGATAAAATACACCCCTGTCTCACACCCTTTCCTATTGGGAATCAATCAGTTTCTCCATATTTTGTCCTTATAGTAGCCTCTTGTCCAGAGTACAGTCAGAGTATAGTCAGGACAATCAGATGATGTGGCACCCCCATTTCTTTTAAAGTATTCCATAGTTTTTCATGATCTACACAATCAAAGGCTTTGCTGTAATCTATAAAGCACAGGGTGATTTTCTTCTGAAATTCCTTGATCCATTCCATTATCCAATGTATGTTTGCGATGTGATCTCTGGTACCTCTTCCCTTTCTAAATCCAGCTTGAACGTCTGGCATGTCGGATGCAAACCTTAACGTGGTGAGGGGGTTTGATAGTGTTGAAGAAACTGAGAGCAAAGCCGTCGGGAGTCTAGACCAAGAGGCTAGACTCCTAGCAGGCCACCCAAGGCAGAATGGTCAAAGCTGAGACACCAGAGATGCATCCAAACTCAGAGGAAGGCAATGGTAAACCACCTCTGAATATCTCTTACCACGAAAACCCTATGAACAGAGTATCCAAAATGGAACACGAGATAGTGCTGGAAGATGAGACCCTCAGGTCAGAAGGCACTCACCGAGCTACTGGCGAAGAACAAAGGAGAAGTACGAGTAGTGCTGTGACTAATGACACAGCTGGGTCAAAGCTGAAATGAAGCCCAGAGACTGATGCACACAAATGAGAAAGGAAAGTCTGGAGCTGTACAACGCACACGATAGGAACATGGAATGTGAGAAGCATGAACCAGGGAAAGTTAAAAATTGTCAAGCAAGAAATGGAACATATCAACATTACAATGCTTGGTGTGAGTGAATTAAAATGGATGGGAATGGGATATCATCCATGTCTATGCTCCAATGGCAGAAGAAGAGGAATTGGAGTGATTTTTCCACAGAAGTACAGGAAGAAATTGATCACATACCAAAACAAGATGTGCTGATAATCATGGAGGACTGGAATGCAAAAGCAGGGAACAGAAAAGAAGAACTAGGAATTGTGGGGAAATGGGGCTTAGGAGACAGAAATGAAGCAGGAGAAAGACTAATTGAGTTATGTGAAGCCAGTGATTTCTTTCTTGTGAACACATTTTTTGAGCAACCAAAAAGATGACTGTACACGTGGACATCACTAAATGGTCAATATAGGAATCAAATTGATTATATAATTGGTAGCAGAAGATGGAGAAGTTCCATACTTTCTGCGAAAACAAGACCAGGAGCAGACTGCAGTACAAATCATATAATTTTTTGGAATAGGGCTCTTGTTCTCCCTTTTTTGTTGTTCTCTTCTATTTCTCTGCAATAACTATTGTAATAGTTCTCTTTGTCCCTACGTACTAGCCACTGTACTATTGCATTTAGGGTTCTGACTGTGCTTCTGTCTCCTTTTGCTTTTGCTTTTGCTTTCCTTCTATCTTTAACCATTTTAAGAGTTTTGTCAGTCATCCATTGAGGTCTTTCTCTCTTTTTAACTAGAGGTATTGTCTTTTTGCATTCTTCCCTGATAATCTCTCTGACTTCAATCCATAGTTCTTCTGGTTCTCTTTCACCTAAGTTTAAAGCCTCAAATCTATTCCTTATTTGATCTTTAAATTCTTTTGGGATTTTATTGTATTTTGGCATTATGAGTGCTTTGTTGTTCTTCTTTAGCTTTACTCTGATTTTTAATATTACAAGTTCATAAAATCTCTCCAATTCCTCTTCTCCTGTGTTTGCCATTGGAGCATAGACTTGGATGATGGTTATTTTAATAGGTTTCCCATTAAATCTCATTGATATCACTTGCTCAGATCTTGTGTTATAGTTCCTAATTGCCTTTGCTACATCACTTCTCACTATTAAAGGAACCCTGTTTCTTCTTAAATTCTCATTTCCTGTATAAAATATTTTGTAGTTGCCTGATTGAAAATGTCCCATTCCCATCCATTTTAATTCACTCACGCCAAGTATTGTAGTGTTGATATGTTCCATTTCTTTCTTGACAATTTCTAACTTTCCGTGATTCATGCTTCTCACATTCCATGTTCCTATTGTGTGCATCATACAACTCTGGTCTCTCTTTTCGCATCTGTGCTCATCAGTCTCTTTGACCTAGCTGCCTCATTAGTCACAGCGCTACTCGTACTTATCCTTCCCCAGTAGCTCGGTGAGTGCTTTCTGACCTGGGGGTCTCATCTTCCAGCACTATCTCATGTTGCATTTTGGATACTATGTTCATAGGTTTTCATGATAAGAGGTATTCAGAGGTGCTTGCCTTCCTCTGAGTCTGGATGCATCATAGTGTGGTGTCTCAGCTTTGACCATTCTGCCTTAGGTGCCCCTGCTAGGAGTCTAGCCTCTTGGTCTAGACTCTTGACAGCATTGCTCTCAGCTTCTTCAACAATCTCAAACCACTTTGCCACATTAAGGTGTTCATCCTAGAGGAGCAACTCAGATATAGACTAGGATAAAAAAGCTCCACTTAAAAAGGCATGTTGAAAAAAGGAAGATCTTCAATAGGTGCTGAAAAGACAATCTAGACACCTGCCTGATATGCATCAGAGCCACATCATACATTTAAAGCACTGTTATACCACTTTAACAGCCATGGCTTCCCTGAAGAATCCTGGGAACGGTACTCTGTTAACAAGTACAGTTCTCAGGATTCTCCATGGCTGTTAAAGTGGTACCAACAGTGCTTTACATGTTTGGGACAGATGTAACCATGTAATGGGAGGGTGTTCCTGTGTTTTAAAAACACACACACACGTTTTACTCCTATGGCAAGTGGTGGCAGTATTTCTAGCCCAGTATTTTTACCCACCGCCCCACAATGCCACTGAAGAAGGAAACTATGCTATGATGTAACATCCTTCCAGGCACATTGTTGTGTGTGGGGAGACACATGTTCTCCCTGGGGACTAAAAGTTCTGTCTGGGTTGGACAATCCACATGCATAAATTGTCTCTTGATGTTTCATCTATCAAGTGATGAATATGTGTGTGTGACCTACCACCCTGGGCTCCTACTTAGAGAAAGGGCAGGGTATAAATCTAATAATAAATAAATAAAACTACCCCAAATCCCTGGTAGACGAACAGTGTGAACTTGTGTGAACCAACCCTAAGTGGCTAGTTAATTATCACATTCAGGTGGTAGCTGTCAGGTGTGTAACAGTTATGTATACAGTTATCAAATCAATTTTGTAGTAATTCACTGAAAAGCATTGATGGCATGTCCATTCACATATGCATGTCATCACTTGATGCTACAGTTACCATGTGATGAGCACACCATGTGTGAACATGTCTTAAGTTTTCAGTGCCCTCTGTTACACCATTTTTTGCTTTCTCTGGTCTTCACAAGCTCCTCCACTATGAACTTCCTCTGCCTTTCTTCTTTATTCTCTCTTCTTTCTTGGTCCCACTGGAGACAGGATAGAGAGTTGATCTTAACGAAATCTATAACTTCCAGTGTGGATGGAAGAAAAAAAATGGTTGGAGGAACTGTTCAGCATCCCTCCCACCAATTTTCCCCTGCACATACAAATGCCTCTGAGAACCAGTCTCTGGAAACCAGCAGTGGGAAAGGGCTATTGCGCTCACGTCCTGCTTGTGATTGGCCTCTATTGGAAACAGGCTTCTGAACCAGATGGACCTTTGGTTTGATCCAGCAGGACTTTTCTTATGTCTCTTTAGACAGAGAAAACTGTGCTTGGAGTTTCTTGACATGCAATGATGATATAGCTTAAGGTTAAGCAGTTGCATATTCCTAAGCAGTACTTGTCCTCTCTTGCTTAAAGCCTTTTTCACTGTGCTACACCCTGAAACCATATACTTGACCACCCAAAATTTAAAGAGTCTTTTTATTAGGAACATAATTTTTTGCTGTCGACTATATTAACTGAAGTTAAAGTCAAATAAAAATGTTTACAAATGTTTCTTTTCATATGTCAGTCCTGCTATGATGAGGTTGACAAGTAAAACAAAATGAAAATGGAGATGTCTGGAATAGACATCAAAGTTTTTGAAAAACCTTGTTTTCTTTCTTTATATATTCAGTATGCTTTAGGTCTCTTGAGCCTCTTTGTTTTGTAATTATTTTTCTGGGGTACGCGGGTGAATTTAGAATCTAAGCTTTTGTAAATAGTAGGCATTTCCGTAAGTTGATTTATTTGTTACTTACACTTTTCATCGTTGCTAAAAGTGTTTATTCATTTGTTCCCATTTGTGCTGATTTCTGTCCTTAATCCCCAAGAATACCCTGTTTATTCCAACTGAATGATGGGCAATCCTGCTTCAGCATGCTCAGATCTTTGTTTTAAGATTAGGGATGTGGGAAACAATCTGCATTTTCAAGTGAACTAGCCTAATCCACAGTTTCTAAGTTTACAGAGCTATCCAAACCCTCTTTGTGTTCCTTTGTGCCAGGATTGGGTGGAGATATGCCTCCACCATCTCTGCAGGCCTCCACAGTCTGTTACCTCCACAGTGCTGTCAGCATCACAGCTCTTCCTTCTACAGGAAAATGTAAGTGCCACCGGTGGGATCCCTGGTGCTGGCAGCCAGAAGAAAGCCCCAATATTGGGCTTTTCTGGGCCAGGGAGGATTGGGGCTCAGCTGGCCTGGAATTCTTTGGATCCTGAGCCAGCCCTACTGCCATCATGTGATGGGATTAGGCTTGATCCAGGTCTGATTGCTGTGCCAGCTCTAGGCCAACAAAGCAATTTGTTGCTGCCCCTTCCACATTGCAGCAGGGCTGTGGATGCAGTGGTGATCCTGCCCCTTCATAAAGCCATAGGGTTGCAGGGGTTGAATTGCTTCCTACTACATAGATCAGAATGCAGTTCTTGAACTCTGCACTTCTCTGTATTTTGTGATGCAGTTTTTGGCAAAATAAAAACCCTACACCCATACAAAATATGTATGCAAAAACAAAAACCATATTTTAGGTGACAATGGATACAGAAATGCATTGAATAACATATGTTTTGGGGAAAATCCATATGAAAGTGCATATAAAATACATATGCTAGAGGAAATGTTTACAATTTTAATGTGCAGCTTTTGTGCAGTTTGTGTAGTTTTTATAAAACAGGTTAATAGAAAACAGGATGGAATTGACTCATAATTGAATGCCTGTGAAGTTAACATGAACAAGAAATAGAGTGATCCATCCATCCCTATTTGGGAATCTCCATACATGCAATGGACATATTGATACAAATTTCAAGAAAATGGGACAAGATGATCACTCAGAATGCGCTAATAATTTCTCAGGTTTCTCTGACAGAAATATGAAGAATACGTAATCATCAGTTCAACTTATGATTAATTTTCTCCCTTTTGCCAAGTAGGATTTGATAGTAAATGCATGGATGGAACTGAATATGGCAACTGTGAGTCTATACCCCATGTGCGCACACACACACTGTAACATTTATTAGGACTTAACTTATATTGTGCCATCATGGCATTCTGCTTTTTCCCTCCATTAGCAGATAATATTTTACAACAGATACAAGAGAAGATGGGTCATAATCTTACGATACCATATAAGTCTTCTTTGAAGTTATAGGGGAAGAAAGGGGAACTAAATTCATGCTTGCTATTTTTGGTTGCACTCATACATTTATCATTGCATATAAACCCCACTGGGGTGATCCCACCATGTCTGGACAAATCCCAGATCCCAAATTGGGCTAATTCAGGCCCATCCAGAGCAATCCAGGGCTGTCAAAAGTATCACAAGCCTATGCTATCTTCTGGCCTCTCAACAGGGGTTGGGAACCTGTGGCCCTCCAAATTTTGCTGGACTATAACTACAGCTCCCACAATCCCTTACCATTGGCCATGCTGGCTATTTCACATAGACTGCTATACACCATGACAGCCAAATTTTAACCTCAGAGCTGTATACAAATCCTAATGAGATTCTTTTTAAAAAAAAAATGGTTTCATTGATATCACTAGGCTCAGAACAAATTCATTAATAAGCAAGCCATTCATTAATACATAATGTTTTCATAAAGTTTTTTATTTACACAATCAATCAACTTCAGCTAATGGAAATCATAACAAAACAAAAACTTTTACCACCCAATTGTTTCTGAATTACTGACTTGAATTGATTTCTATCACCCAAGTCCATTCTTGCTGTACTTTTCTAGATCAAAATAGAACTCAGTTCTGCAACTTCAGTCATGTTGAACAAAATATATCGATTTTCTCCATTTACTAACTGTGTGTAGCACTAATGCCAATAAAACCTTAATAAAATAAAGCCAAACCTCCTGACCTCTTTCCTTTTCAGTCATGCAAAACTCTACAGAAAGCAAATTCTAAGCAGCAGGAATCAGCCAAAGAATATTTTTGATGGGGCAGTTTGTACTCCTTACAAATATGAAGCTGACATGGATTTAAAACAAAGATGCATATCAACACCTCAATAGTTTGCAAGTACAAACTTTTGTTAGTCTCTTCAAAAGCAGAAAGAGCTTATTTTTGAGGGAACAATGAAGAAATAGCATATGCAGCTTGGAATTTTATTTATAAAAAATATTTATATCCTGCACAAAACATCAGGAAGGTATACAGCAATATAAAAAATCTTGAAAAGCAATGCAGAACAATGATTAAAATGACTAGCTACTCAAGAAAATTTAAAACAACTGCATCAGCCCATTGGCATTTTTAAAAAAAGCTTTCAAAAGATGCCTGAAAGTGAGGATGCCTGCTGAATCTTTGCTGGAAGAGTGTTCCACAGCACAGGACTGGTGACACTAAATGGTTAACTTCTGGCTGAGACCAGTTGGGCCTGTGGAAAAATGGGGACAATTTTGTTCAGCAAGAACTCTAAACTTGCAACAGATATTGGGCTTGTTTGCTTGACTCAAATAGGAAAGATGGCTAGCTGGCAAGACATACATTCAACCTTATAGTGACTGGCTATTTATTCATCTGCTCTAGTACTAGGGCTGGTTCTCCAGTGGTTCAAACAAAGGTCTTCCTTTCCCTACCTTAACTCTTTTAAAAGGTGATGCCAGAGAACCTGTATCTAATTACTTTGTGATCTGCAAAGAGGTATCTGCCTTAAATGGAGGCTGTTTTCACACATGTGGCTGATTGTGTTAGTTTAATGGATTAAAAAGGGAGTGCTTCTGTCCCGATTTCTAAAACCGCTTTCACACTGCAGTACCTGTTGCGCCAAGGCACAGCAGTTTTTGCAGCCGATATACCGGCATTTTGCGCAACAGTCTTTCACACAGCTCCAATGAACAGAGCCTCGTCTTTATCCCTCTCCCATTATACACATGCTTACTAGGTCCTCCAGTAGCAGCACATGCTTCAGAGTTTTTTCAGAGTTTTTCTCCCCCCCTTTGTTTTAGGGGTTTTGGTATATTTCCCCCCCATCTTGGCTTTCAGGGCTCGCAGCAGCGGTGCCTGCTATCGTGGCTGCCAGGAGCTCCCCTTACCATCATCGTTTATTTTGGTATTCACAGCTGCAACCCCGGGGAGCTGGGGGCGGCAGTGCCGGCTTCAGCAGCCATCAGGAGCTTGCAGAGACAGCTCCCCTTACCTTTCTTATCCATACTGGAGCTTGTGGCTGCAGCTCCAGTTGATGGTGGGGTGAGGAAGTGCCTGATAATGCACCTCCCTTCACCCTTCTTTGGCCTCAGTCATTCGGTGGTGGCGGTGCCTGTTAACGCAGCTCATCTACAGCTTGCGGCTGCAGCTCAGTGGTGGCTACTGATCATTTTCCCCTTGTGTTTTTAAAGTGGCTCCTGCTCATTTCTCCCCTCTGTTCCATACTGCATGCTGGGATGCCTGTCACGTGAGCGGCTGTAACTAGCGAAAAACTCCCACGATGTTCGTTGTTCCCAGCCTTGCTATGGATTATTTTTGGTATCATTTGCCATGGAAATTGGCGCTAAACTTCCACTACATTCCACCAGAATTCCAGAGCTACCTGGTATGTCATGTGAAAGGTCAAATATAATGCAGAAATTAACAGGTAAGAAACTGTCAGAATAACTGAATAAAGTGCAGTGTGAAAGCACCCGGAGTCAGATCATTAGTCCATCTTGCCCAGTATTATTGACACTGACTTGTAGCAGTTCTCCAGAGTTTTAGTCAGATATGGCTAGGAGAGAGAGAGAGCAGAGACAAAGGTGTCTCCTCTCTCTTGGATAGTCATGAGGGGAACTCCCAAGCCTGGGCATTGCACCTCCAACTTAGTTAGTTAGTTAGAACTAGGTATCCCTTTGTATCTACTATGTATTTCTATAAATAAAGTAGCTTTTCTTATTTTACTAAGTCTCAAGTCTCAGTGATCCTAATGCAGGGAAAAGCCTGCTTTCTTAGGTAAACACACACACTGGCACACACACATTTCAGACCACTGTTGTTCTCTGCTTAACTAATTTACACCACAAGAAGGGTTACGGCCCAGCAAACTAAGTTGAATTGCAAGTTGTGCCTAGAAGCTATAAAAGGCTGTTTGTGATTTACAAAGGAGACTTTAAGTTAGAAAGAAAAGCAGAACAAAATATAGGAAAGGATGGCTGAAATAACACTAAAGACTGACATCCCGAGGCTAGAAAAGAACAATTATGTGGTGTGGAATCTTCGATTCACTACGATCCTTGAAGGGGAAGATTTAAATGGAATTCTGACCGATCATGAGCCCTCGGCAGAGGATGAAACTGCTACAGCATCCTGGAGACATAAGCATACAAAAGTGAAGTCTCTGTTTATTTCTGCATTATCAGATGAGGCACTAAATGTTTGCGTAGGATGTAACAATGTAAAAGAGATGTGGCAGAAACTAGAAGGAATATACAATGAAAGTCGAAGAACCACATAATGTACCTTTACAAGGAATTGTTTACCCTGAAAGAGAAGGAAGCAGACAGCCTGAATACACACATAGAGAATTTTACAAGGCCACTCACTGAACTTGAGAGATGCGGGAAAGATCTAGCTGATGATGAAATGAAAAAGGCACTACTTTTGAGCTCTCTCAGTGAGCATCATAGATTAATTTGCTGTGTGCTAGAAAATTCTGACCAAAACATGCGTCAGATTATATCATATTTAAGAGACCAAGATTTTAAGGAGAGACAGGAACTAGAAATTCTGTTGGAGAAAGCAAACCTTATTATGAGCAGGAACAAACAAACAAAGGGTAGCGACATGAGTCATTGCCCGAATCCACAAAAGGGCATAGACAAACACAGATGGAAGTTCTGTTTTAAATGCTGCTCTCCAAATCACCTTCAAAGGAATTGTGATAGGTGGCAGACAGCAGGAAGGCCTGACTTTAAACAAAGGCAAACTGAAGTGAGAGAAGCTGCTGGGCAGAGAAAGCCGAATACAAAGGCTTCTAGTTACCACGTATCTGGTGAAAGGAAATATGTTTATTAAAACAGATTTTAATTGATTCAGGAGGTACAAGCCACCTAATAAAAGATAAAAAATCATTTAAGTATTTTAAAGACTTTACTCAAGAAATAAAGACTGCTTCCAAAGATATTTTTTATTGTAAAGGAATAGGCTCAGTCCAATTGCTGTGCAAAACGCCAGATGAACAAATACTGCTTGAACGTAAAAACTGCCTATATGTTCCAGATTTTAAAGACAACTTAATAAGTGCTACTAAAATAATGGAACTGGAGGGTGAACTTTATGTGAGCGGAGAATTTTGCCACATTCTAGATGAAGGAAAAATTTGTTGCACTGCAAAATTGAAAGATGGACTTTTACATTTAGAATACCTTGAAGCTATGCATGCAAATGTGGTCAAGGAAACCTGTAATTCTGATTGTTTGCATATTTGGCATAGAAGAATGGGACATGCCAGCTTTGCCAGAGTTACTGCACTAGAGAAAGAGAATTTGGCAAGAGGCATTAAAATGGGACAGTGCAAATGTACACAGACATGTGAGTGCTGTATTAAGACGAAGACTGTGAAACCAAAATTTCCTAAGAAAAGTGAGAGGAAAAACAAAAGGTCTCTAGAATTAATTCACACAGATGTTTGTGGGCCAAAGAAAGTGCCATCCCAGGGTGGAAATGTATACATGCTGACTTTTATAGATGATTACTCCAGGTCTTGTCGTGGTAACCTCTTCTTCAGGCACTTGTACCCCAAATTGCATTACTGTTCCTAAGAACAATGGTTCCCTTTGTGAGTAAGCAAGGCCTTATAAAAGAGCCTCCAATACCTTTCTTAGTATTATAGGAGAGACAACTTATTTTGAAGAAGAGCCAGCAATAACAACCATGAATAATACAACTCTATTTTATTTATCTATCCCTAATACAGAAAATTACAGACCCTCCATGGCGCAGAATGGTAAGCGGCGGTAACGCAGCCGAAGCTCTGCTCATGGCTGGAGTTCGATTCCAACGGAAGGATGAAGTCGAATCTCCGGTAAAAGGGGTCGAGGTCCACTCAGCCTTCCATCCATCCGTGGTCAGTAAAATGAGTACCCGGCATATGCTGGGGGGTAAAGAAAGGCTGGGGAAGGAACTGGCAATCCCACCCCATATATACGGTCTGCCTAGTAAACATCGCAAGACATCACCCCAAGAGTCGGAAACGACTCGCACTATAAGTGCGGGGACACCTTTACCTTTTTAATACAAAAAATACTTTCCCTAAGAAAGATTAAAAGAGCATTGATCAGGTCTTACAATATAAAAGTATACTTTACCAAGCCTGGGTCTCGAACTCGCAGCCAAGTTAGAGAACGAGCCCCCTTACAATCTATAAAGCTCCTTATATACCCTTCTCTCCTATCTAAAAATCACCTGAACATAACAACTTGTTACTTCATAGGGCTAACAGCTTTCCTATAAAAAAAAATAAGACATTGGTTTTCCGCCTAGTAGCCATCTAACCACTAAATTTCAAAAAAGTATACTTCTTAGAGTGCGGTTAAGCAATTATTGCTGTACAAAATTCATCTTGCGTTTTTTTGCAAAAAGCTAGCCTCATACTAAACACCAGCTGTTTCCTGCCTTTCCAAAGAGTTGCCACCTTAAGCCAGACCACATTATTTCCTGTTATGTCTGGAGTAGCTGAAGCTGTTTTTTATATTTCTTAATACATCAACGCTTTGGGCAGGGGGAGGAGAAGACAATCTAGCTCGATTAAAGATCATGCCCGAGGTAAGATATGCTCCAGCTACATACCTTCATGATATGCCAAATCTGGGATTTGTATTGGGGAGAATCACAATAGTTCCTGGGGTGTGTGTCTGATTAACCCACACCTGCATCTCTGATCTTTTTACTGGCTTATTTATTAAAGCAGGACAAGTTTCAGACATATTTTTACCACTCTCCCATGACAGTCTACTACAGTGTACCTGCTAAAAGAGAAAAGTCAAGTACTTCAAAAACTGAAGGACTATGTTAGGACTGTGTCCAACAAATTTGGCAGAAAGTCACAGATCATAAGATCTGACAATGGAGCAGAATATATGTCTAGAGCTATGCAAGACTTTCTCCATGAGGAAGGCATAGAGCACTAGACTAGAGTTGTCTACAACCGAGAACAGAATGGGGTCGCGGAAAGAATGAACAGGACCCTTGGACAAATGATTCGTTCCTTGTTGGAAGATGCACAGTTACCAAAGAAGTACTGGGGAAAAGCTGTGGTTGCTGCCACCTACCTGCAGAACCGACCTCCTGCATCTGCAACCAACAAAACACCATTTGAACTATGGCATGATAGGACACCAAGTGTGTCTCACCTTTGTGTATTAGGGTGCAAGGCCTTTGTGCACATCCCGAAACAAAAGAGGTCAAAACTTGACAACACTGCCAAGGAAGTAATATTCATTGGATATTCCTCAAAGCAGAAGGGATACAGACTAATAGATCCAAAAACTGGCGAAGTTAAAGTATGCAGAGCTGTCCACTTTGATGAAGGAAAGTGCGCACACCGATCAGAAGGGGCGCCACACCAAACAGATGACAGCGATATGGAAGAAGCCGAGTTATTCTTCCACTACAGAAGGTATAACAATAATATACCTGCAGAGGAAGGCAGTCAGTCTGAGCCACAAGAGGCAACAGGGCCAGAACAGGCATCAGAGCCAGAAGGGGCAGCCGAAGCGCCAGCACCCAGACACTCTGAATGCACCAACAAAGGTGTACCACCAGAAAGACTTGCTTACCTCGTAAGAGATGAACTTCCAGAGCCAGAGACCTGGAAAGAGATTGAAGCCTTACCCAAAGCTGAAGCTGAGAGGTGGAGGCAGGCAGCCAAGGAAGAGCTGGAAGCTCTACACAAAAGTAAAACTTGGACACTGACCAAGCTTCCTCAAGAAAGGAAAGCTGCAGGCTACAAGAGGAAATTCAAGAAAAAACCCAGATGCTAAAGGAAATGCTGAGAGATACAGGACAAGACATCAGAAAACATCTGTATATCAGTACTGTTACCAAGCCAGATGTGGTGGTAGTAGTGGGATACCTGTACTGAAAAACCAGCTCGCCAACCAAAAGGGGCTGGGAAGCAATCAAGGATGCAACAGACTCTTCGAGTCAGAAGGGGTGAGTTCACGCACCAAGCACATAGACATGAAGCACCTACCTACCACAGAGGACTACTCAAGATGGAGTATTGTCCAACAGAAGACATGACTGCAGACGCTCTCAATAAGGCATTGGGCAAAGTCAACCATTGCAAGCTGTGAGACAAGATGAACCTCGCGGACTGAACCAAACACTCATTGAGAAGGAGTATTGGAAGTGGGGCAAGAGCAACTCCTGTTTTGTTCTTTTGTTTATGTTCCAGAAGGGAGATAGAGTTAGGGTCCTCCAGATGGCTAGGCTTGACTGCCTTTACCTGTGATGCTCTGACTGACTTCCTTCCGTCGTCAGACTGATATGCTTAGGGAAGCTTATCTGCCCCTCCTCCTTCCGCCCTTTCCGCTCTTCTCTTTTCCACTGTCCGAGAGTGAGGAGACACCTTTGTCTCTCCTCTCTCTCTCCTAGCCATGAGGGTAACTCCCAAGCCTGGGTGTTGCGCCTCCAACTTAGTTTGTTAGAACTAGGTATGCCTTTCCTATCTACTATGTATTTCTATAAATAAACTAGCTTTTCTTATTTTACTAAGTCTTAAGTCTCAGTGATCCTAATGCAGGGTAAAAGCCTACTTTCTTAGGTTAACGCGCACATATTGGCACTCACGCATTTCAGACTGCTGTTATTCTCTGCTTAACAAATATACAAATTTACACCGCAACACTAGTATTATAAGATAAGGGGAGAAATTCGACACCAGGCATAATTTTACAAACCTCTCTCATGCCCCACCCCCACACTTTAGCTGTCTTGTTTATAAACTAAAAAGGCCCAGTTGTCATAACCTTATATTGTCGGGGTACTGTCCAAAGTTGTCGTAGCCTTTTATGGGAAAAGTCCAAAGGTTCACTAAAGTGTTAGCTTATACATTGGTATGGGTTTCAGATCAGAATCTTAAGTCAGAAAGGTCTACACAACATAACCCACCAAGCAAAGTAAAACCAACCAGCCAGGTATTTTGACCTGACACTCAAAAGGTACTTGATGCACGCCTTCTTTTTTTTGAAGTTCCCGGCAAGCAGCAAAGCTAGGTTTACCAAGGCTTTTTTTTTTAAAGGGCCCCTATATATGTTGTGTTGGCTGTTCTGAGGAAGGGGCTTCTCTGTATTGCTTTCCCTGATGGCTATTTCCAAGCTCTGAGCTGTCCACTTTCAGGAATTTTCTTCATGGAAAAAACTATTAGTGAACCTCACAAGCCCACCATTTGGTCAAGCTTTATTAGGAGCAACCTGCATCAGAGGGTCTGGGGTTCTTACTTTGTAGCTTGTACACTAACTTGGAAGTGGGGAATCAAACAAAGTGGACACTTTTCCCATCTGTTCTTTCTTCAAAGCTGCTATGCGATTGTGTCCTAAGGCTCCAATTCTGGACACAATAATTTGGAAGCAAGTTAAGTTTATACCAATATGATGTCCTTTTACATAAATATAGTTAGAATTGAGAATGTGTGATTTGAAGATAAGATTTTCCCACGTAGTGTGAAAATGAAAACATACTTCATTTATCTTTGCATTCACACACACACACACACACACATCAAAAATTGGCAGATAACATTATTTGCAATTGTTATGGGTATGTTTTCAGACTCCCTTGGTGTAGCCTGAGAAATTTAGATTTGACAAATGTGCCTGGCAGGAAACAGAGAACATTTGGCAAATGGATCCAAGATAAGAATGTGATCAAAATATTCCCTGACACCTTAAAAGGTTTTTTTGGGGAAAGAAATATTTATTTACAGCCTTGGGAATTGCACTTCAGAACTGGCAGAAAGGGAGCATTCATTCACTGAAGAAATATAACAGGAGTGTGCATCATATTCAAATGAGTCCTGACCTAAGGCAAGGGTGCCTCGAAGGGATTTGGGCTTGTCCAAGGTGAAGTGGGATATGTAGAAGGGTGCATGAGTTGAAGCAGGTATTCCTGAAGTACTTTGTAGTGTCTCAGCAATCCAGACATTTAAAAAAAAGGCTTCAGGCAAGTGCCTACTAAAACCAGATTATGTATCTAAGCTTACCATACAAGGAAAATGCTTGAGTGGGGGGAGAAGAGGGGAAGGGAGCACCTTTGCAAAATCAAAACATAAGGAAAATGTCAGGATCAAGAATGGACAGTCCTTTATGACTGACAGCTCTAGTTTGTAATCAAATGGGATCATTTTACCAGCACTCTCCAATCCAAGTGCTTTGGGGGAGGGATCAGCATTGCAAGAGCCTCTCAGCTTGAGGAAGATGTCATGATGGGGAGGGCAGAGGGAGAACTCTGACTGACAGATCAATGGTGTAAACAGAATGATTTTACTTAGGAAGCAAATCCTTTTTAGTTCTTTCCATCCCAAAAATAAAACTTAAACATGCCTAGCACAAAGTCACTTGGATCTATTTGTCTACAGTTTGGTAGGTTTCTTACCTACGAGCACTTCTTTCATGACTGCATAAAAATATTATGGGCAATTTGAGACCAATTACCCATAGAAAAACTATGGGAAATTAAGTCATGCTGTCTTAAACCCACCTCAAAACTGTAATGGCTGCCCTTGCAAGGAAACCACTGTAGCTATCCATCTTGCTGTAGGAACATAGCAAGTTGCCTTGCACTGATTCAGACCATCGGCCCATCTATCTTAGTATTATCTACGCTGACTGACAATGGCTCTCTTTGGTTTCGGAAAGGAGACATTCATATATCTACCTGGAGATGCTGGAGATTGAACCTGGTACTAGCTACATGCAAAGCGGATGCTCTGCCAGTGAGCTACAGTCCTTTCCCCATTTGTAAACATACAATAATAATATATTCAATGTTGAACATTTTGCTGCCCTTCATAGGATGCAAAATTAGCTGTCTGAGGCAGCCACTTCACTCTGTCAAACAGTAGGGCTGACCTATCATTGCTTTTGATGGTCCCAACGTTGATGCTCATGCATTCAAGGTCCTCCTGTTTGCATGGAAGCAAAAGTTAATAGGCTTCTTACACATGATCCAGACCATGCAAAAATGGAGTGTCCAGACAGATCATGCACAGGGACCCTGCACATGTTTGGGTGTGTCTATTGTCATCTGTGAAATGAGTGTCCCTGCTTCCAACTGTGAAAGGTTGGAGAGTAGGCAACCCACTTTATATTGCACATGCATGCCTTTCCACATGTTTTCATCAAACCCTAAACCAGAATGAAGCTCCCTTATGAGAGAGAGTTGTTCGTGTTGATCTACAACTCTCTCTCTCTCTCTCTCTCTCTCTCTCTCTCTCTCTCACACACACACACACACACACACACACACACACACACACACACACACACACACACACAAGCAAGATAAAACTGCCGTTGGCAATTTGAAAGAATTTACTGGGGCCAATTACACACCATAAAATCCATGACCAAAGCATTATACCCAGTAATAATTTATTTGACAACACTTAAAAGTCCAGTTTAAAAATTAGGTCTGTCATCTTAAAAAATACTGTGGTTCTTTCATCAGCATTGCTATGAGATGGTCCTGCTTTGAAGTGATGTCAAGGTGCCATGGATTCAGAAAAAGATTTAGCAGGTTTTCCCCCTTGCTGCAGTATTCTAAGCAGCCTCTGTTCACTGTATAAAATCACTTCAAGGATTGAGCCTCCTACTGTGATGCCCTGGTGTAGCCAATCGCTTTCAATCAATCCTTTTAAATAATTTCTCACTAGTCCCTATTATCTCTAATAGCGAGGATGTCTCAAGGCACTGTCAGGTAGAAGACTGGGCTAGCTGCAGAAAGATGCCTTATTTGGAAGAGAACATCATGTTTTGTTTTGTTTTAAAAAGGACCCTGATGTTTTGGAATACAGAAAGGATCTAAATGACAAGGAAATGCTTTTCCTGACAAGTTACAGATGCCCCCCCCCAATTCCTTCTCCTCCTTTATCTATGTGCTTGACCTCCGGATCCTTTTCCCCTCCACTCCATTCTTCACCACCACTATCAATTTTTTTAAATAATTGTTTTCTCCACTCCACCCCGTCTCACTCTCTGTCTCCTCCCCATCCACAGAGCATGAGGAAAGAGCGACACTGCACAGAAGCCCAGTTTGAGGCACATGATTTTCATCCACAAATCAGAGGAGCAGAAGACTTCCCCTGCTCCCCCCCTCAAAAGTAATGCCCAAAAGTAATTCTGGAAACGTTACAATTACTCCACAAAAGTAGTAAGATTACTCCTAGTTCTATTACAATCAAAATGTAAAGGAATGACCCACTCGTTATTCAAAAAAGTAAGGAATTACAAATAATTTGTTACTTGTAACTAGTTACTTCCAAGCTCTGATCCAGTCCATCACTGCCTCCAAGCACCGGTTCAACACCTCAACTGCCTCTCCTGATTCAGATGGAATAGAGAGGTAGCGCTGGGTGTCATCTGCATATTGATGGCACGTCACTCCAAATCTCCTGATGATAGCTCCCAGTGGCTTCATATACATGTTAAATAGCATGGGGAACAAGATAGAAGCCTGAAGAACACAACAGGATAATTCCCATGGTGCTGGACAGTAGCCTCCAATAACTACTGTTTGAAAGTGGTTCTGAAGATATGTACAGTGTCTCCAACCTCCACCTCCTTGATAAGTTCCAGAATGATACCGTAGTCAACAGTATCAAAAGCTGCTGAAAGATCAAGGAGAACTAGCAGGGTCACATTCCCCCATCTCTCTCCTGACAAATGTCATCAATCAGGGCGACCAAGGCAGTTTCATTGTCATGGCCAGACCTGAAGCCAGACTGGAACTGATCCAAGTAATCAGTTTCCTCCAAGCATGCTTGAAGCTGGATGCCACCACTTTCTCAAGCACCTTGCCCTAAAAGGGGATATTTGCCACTGGGTGATAGTTTAACACTTCTGGGTCCAGGGAGATCTTAAGAATGTGCTTCTACCACACCCTCTATGCCTTAGAGGTTTTTAAAGGAGATTAGACAAATTCACAGAGGGCGAGTTAGTCAATGGCTACTAGTCCCACAATAGCTATATGGAACCTTCAGGTTGAGAGGAAGCTTGCCACTGAATGCTATTTGTTGGAAGAAGGCTATTGGTTTCATGTTCTCATTCCAGGTTTCCCAAAGGCATAGGCTTGTCCATTGAGAAAATGAGGCTGCTAAATTAGATGGACCTTTTGTATGATCCACCACTACTCTTCTGATGTTCTTGTGTTCATTCTCTTAGCCATTATGCTGTAAAAAGTAAAGATAAAGGTGTCCCCGCACTTGTAGTGCGAGTCGTTTCTGACTCTTAGGGTGACGTCTTGCGACGTTTACTAGGCAGACCATATATATGGGGTGGGATTGCCAGTTCCTTCCCCGGCCTTTCTTTACCCTCCAGTGTATGCCGGGTACTCATTTTACCGACCACGGATGGATGGAAGGCTGAGTGGACCTTGACCCCTTTTACCGGAGATTCGACTTCATCCTTCGTTGGAATCGAACTCCGGCCCTGAGCAGAGCTTCGGCTGCGTTACCGCTGCTTACCACTCTGCGCCACGGAGGATTATGCTGTAGTAGCTCTTAATAATAATAATAATAATAATAATAATAATAATATGCAGGTGTGTATTACCGATGTGTAATGTATGATGTAGGCATTTCCTGACCTCTCATCAAAAGAAGAGCCAAGACTGCATGAATCAGGTCTATGTGTACAGGGTTAGATGTGCAATTTCCCTCTTAGGCGGGTGAGTGGTTGAACCCTCTGTAACACATAAGCAGGACAGACGCTCAAAGTCTCCATTGTCAGAGGTACCAATTGCTGGGACTCACACACAGGGAGAGTGCTATGGCACTCAGGTCCTACTTGTGGGCTTCCCATAGATATCTAGTTGGCCACTGTGAGAACTGGATACTGAATGTGACTTGGGCCTTTAGCAGGGTTGTTCTTGTGTCCTGCATTGCCCTAGTGTAGTCACATTTGGAAGTTTGGGCTCTAAGGCTGCAATCCACAATCATAAATACACTTAGGAAGGATTTATTTCTGAGCAAACATCCTTAGGATTGTGCTGTAAACTGGTGAATGCAGTGGTCTTTAAAACATCAGCCTTCCAATAAGGAATTTACAGTTGTTTCTCCATTACAATTTACTATAGGGACAGCAGATATAGATTTGAAGAACAGGACAAAATTCTAGAACTCATCCACTATGAAATGCCATAGGGAAAGATGTGTTACAAATGACCAGATGTATAGAAAAGGAATTGTGTATGACATGTTAACAAGCCCCAGATGTTGAAGAAGAAGAAGCTCACTATCATCACAGGATGAATCAATTAGTACTAGCCATGTTGCTCACATTAATTAAATAGCCCTTATCACCAGGTTATATTGCTTGTTTGTGCAATCCTCATTTCATTAGAGCTAATTGGAAATAATTATAAGTGATATGTTAAATGCTTAATTAAACTGTTTATCTAGCACTGGTGCCATAATCCCATATAGACTCAGGAGTATCCTAAGCAAGCTAGCACTGGAATGCTCTGTTGGGTAAAGGATTTGGGTAGAATCTCTTATCTGTTTTTATTTATAGACACTGCTTCTAACTAGGGATGGGTAGGATTCTAGTTCGCTCAACATTTTGGAGCGAACCTACCCATTTTGCCCCCCTCCCCGGGACCCATATATAGATCAGAACATAAATTTCCAGATTAAGATACATAAGTGATTAATCAATTCGTACATGGGTCTGTACTTACTTACAAGGTGGCAGTGGTGGTGGGTGCCCATTGGGACTGGTAGAGTAGAAGACAGGGAGACCAACAAGCAGGTGGAGATATAGCCAATGGCAGGCACAACCAACTAATTCTAGTTTTGTCCCCATCTTCATCCTTGTGTTCTACAGGGATTGAAAAGGAGGAAGCTGACAGCCAGAACCACCCTCTAGACTGGTTGCATGTAAGCAGGGGGCTGACTGAGGGCACACTGAAGTTGGTGTGGCAGGACACCATACTAGACAGGGTTGCAGTTGTGGATCACTTCTTAAAACCCTTCATACCTTCTATTCCCTCCTACATCAGAGACTCTACTGATTTTATAAACAAGACACACTCCATGTGTATAGAACCCACAGACATCCTGGTCACCATGGACGTCAGGTCTTTATACACTAGCATACCTCAAGAGCAGGCCCTTGAAATCATCCGTACTACTTTAGACAGACATACTGTTGCTCACCCTCCCACACATTTTCTTTGTGATTTGGCTGATATAGTGATGTGCCAAAACTACTTCAGATTCGACCACCTATATTATTGGCAGATTAAGGGAGTTGCCATGGGATGTCCCATGGCTCCTGAAATAGCTAATCTATTTATGGAGTCCTTTGAAAAAGATATTAACGTGACACCCGGGATTTTCTCCACACACCTGATAGGATAGTGGAGGTACATAGATGACGTCTTTTGCATCTGGAGGGGTCCGTCTGACATTTTGAAAAGCTTTTTTGAATGGGTTAATAACAAAAATGTGCACATTCAATTTGATTTCCAATACAGTATGGATAAGATTAACTTTTTGGATCTACTAATTAAGCATGAAGGAAATCGCTTATGCACAACAATATATAAAAAACCCATGGACAAGAATACCTATCTTAAATATGATAGCTCCCATCCAAAATCCCTCAGACAAAATTTACCTCACGGGCAATTTTTAAGAATTAGACAAAACTGTTCCTTAGAAACAGATTTTTTGACACAATCTCTAACTCTGAAAAATCAATTACTAAAGAGAGGATATCCATCCTCGATAGTTGAAAACAACTTTAAGAAAGCTGCTCGCAGAGAACGTGGCAACCTTTTGCAGAAGGCGACACAAAAAACATCTGTCCAGATAAATTGCAATTTAACGTTCGATCACATCACCAATAGATTACAAAGTAGTATAAAAAAATACTGGCACATAGTACAACACGTCCCCGGCTGCCAAGAGCCACCTTTGATCTCCTATAAAAGGACTAAAAATCTAAAAGACATCTTAGTCAGGAGTGATTTCAGAGGTAACCCGCATTCCAACATAAATGTCCTTCCAGGCACCAACCCACCAAAAGGACATTATCCATGTGGACGATGCATCTTTTGTAAATATACTCGAAAAACTTTCAGAATTTATCAATTCAGTCAACAACAAAAAATATACTCTGCGCCACTTCTCCACTTGCAACACTGCAAGGGTTGTTTATGTCATACAGTGTAGCTGCTCGAAAATGTATGTGGGACAGACATCTAAGATGATCAAAAAACGCATAGGGGAACATTTAAGTAACCTAAGGAACAACAGAACAGGGGCCCCTCTAGTTGGACATTTTAACCAGTGCTCACATTCCATAACGGATTTGAAATTTTGGACCTTAGAAAAAGTATATGGAGAAAGTGAAGAGCTTTTATTGAGGAGGGAATTATTCTGGATACCGGAATTAAAAACGATGACACCTAGTGGCTTAAATGAAGATTTTGAACTTATTCCCTTAATATAAAACTTTCAGAATTTACATCGGCCCCTTAAGAAGACACTTCTATCCAGGTGCTAATGTTTCCATCAAGAAAAAGGTCAAATAATTTATCCCCTCCTTAACTAGGGGTCAAGGCTAGTATTTCCATTAAGAAAAGGTCAAATAATTTATCTCCTCCTAAACATGGGATTGGTGATATTTTTTCGTGCATGTAGATATAGCATTGTATAAGAGGATGGTTATCAGTGCAATACAGGACCAAAATTGTTCGGTTAACCATTGAAAAAGTTTATTATGTAAGTATGGATTTTGGTGGTTGTTTTAAGAAAAATTATTTCAAACAAACCTTTTAAGAAAATTGTGTTTAATTTTTTTAAAAAAACATGTAAATATATGCCTATACAGTGTATAGTTATGAAATGACATTTGTCTCCACTGTTTTAATATATTATAGCCCCGATGAAGGTCTGTGATTACAAGCTGAAACGCGCTGGGCTTCTTTGAAAAATATTCTGCAATAAAACCAGTTTGGGCTTTTTTTTAAAAAAAGCCCTACAATTAGAAGCAGCAGGTTTGCAGATTGGGGACACTCCAGGATCCAACATTGTCCCTTGACGCCCAAGTGGCCTCAGTGGCTAGGAGTGCCTATTTCCAACTCTTACTGGCTCCCCAGCTATGGATGACTTGGCCACAATACCCCATTCTCTGGTAACTTCCAGAATGGATTATTGCAATGTGCTCTATGTGGGGCTGCCCTTGAAGACAACTTGGAAACTTCAACTCGTCTATAATGCAGCAGCCAGATTACTGGCAGGGATTCCTTTTAGAACTCTTATAACCCATTTTAAAACAGTTGCACTGGTTGCCAGATCATTTCTGGGCACAGTTCAAGGTGCTCATGTTAGTGTTTAAGGCCCTAAATGACTTAGGTCCCAAATATCTGAAAGACTGCCTCCTTCCCTACAGACCCTCTCTGGTGTTGACATCAGTAGAGGGGGCTCTTTTGGTAGTTTTGCTACCCTTGGAAGCTTTGGAGGGGGGTGGCCCAGGAGAGGGCATTCACTGTGCCAGCCCCTAAGCTATGGAACTTCCCACTGAGGTGCATCTGGTAACTTCACTGTACAACTTTCGGTGAATGCTGAAGTTGCACCTCTTTACCTTAGCCTTCGGCACCTGAGATGTATATTTTTAGGACCCACCCTTTTTTCTGTGATGTTGGGTTGTTTTTAAGTGTTTTAATTATGTGTTTCAAAACTTTAGTAACCCATCCTCAGACCTCTGGGTGAAAGGCAGGTAAATACTACTACTACTACTACTACTACTACTACTACTACTACTACTACTACTAATACTGTAATAATGTGCTGTGACATAAAAATGAATCAGCAAGAAGCCCTCTGAACACTTAGAAGCACAATATAAATGCTCATTGTTATTACATTGCATTTATATTTTTGTTTGACTTGTCAGCTGCCTTGAGGTGCAGTCTTGAGTTGAATGGTGGGCTATAAATCAAAAAGATCAAACAAACACAACTTCTGTGAATTGGTTGCATTGGTTCAAACACACACTAGATCAGCAATTCCAGTCACTTTCTCTAGCCTGCAATAAAAATGTATCACTTCTCCCTTGTGTACACATAAAATCTGCAGTGTCGGGGACACTCAGAGTGGAAGGATTTTGTTGTTGACATTGCTGTTATTTGTTGTCTCAATTTTCCAGTGGGATTCAGGTGCAAGAGTTACCACAAAGGAAAACACTTCTATTACATTAACACTGGAACCTTCAGGGGCAGACTCTAGGAGAATGAATTCTATTTCTACCAGCTTGTGCTAAAGAACTTACATGCTATAATACAAGAAGAATACAAGAAGAAAGGGAATGCAACAGGAAAATCATTCTGATCCAGCAGGCAATCCCCTCATCCCATCCCAGCCGACCCTACCCAACTCTGGTAAATTAGAAATGTTTGTATGAAAGGCATATGATCAGGGCCGGCACCAGGCATGCTGCGGCCCTTGGCATGAGCCTGCCGCAGGCCCCAGCACATGCACGCATGCACATACGCTCTACCTACCTACCTTTCCATTGGTGAATACTGCCCACGCTGTGCACATGCCTGCCATCAACCAAAATGGCGGCCAAGGCTTCCCTAAGGGGCTCATGCCTCCATTGCCATCTTAGTTGATGGCATGTGTGCATGCTACACACACACATCCCTGTCATGAACCTGTATATGTTCATGAGTTATTAAAAATTATATGTAACATCTTGGTTCAAGCAAAGAACTCTGGGAGTGTCAACCCTTAGAAAAACAGGCCTCCGAAAGGGTAAAAATGTTAAGTTTCGGTTTCTAGCTGAGGACAGTTAAGAAGAAGCCTAAACAGCAGCACCTGGCTATCTGTACTGACTAGCAAGTGCCTGGCACTCAAGGCCATTCCTGGCCTGTGAAGTTTGAAACACTGTTGGGAGGGGGGCCTGGAAGGTGCGAAAAAGTGAGAAACATCTAGAAAGGGGTTACATCAGAAATCTCCTGACTGGCTAATGAATCTGGGACCGTTAGAACTTCTTTCCCTTAAGTATAGGGCTGGAGACCCATAGCTTTTGTTCCCTTGCAGTTCCCTCAGGAAGGTTCTGAATAGTTCCTTCGGAGTGTTGCCTATGGGAGGTAACCTATGCCGGGTTCCATTGCTTTGTGCTTAACATCCATCTGTCTTAGGAGAGGTGCCACTTCAACCAACTACCTCATGTGTAAGTAGTTAGGTAAGAAAGGTTGTTATTTTCCTGTTGTGTGTATGAACTCTCTTGTATGTACCTAAACCTCTGTCTGGGTGTATGGTCTTAAAGGATTACTTGCTGCTATATTTTGATGTGCACTTATCTATTTTAATAAAGCTACTTGTATTTAACCTGGTGTGTTCATTGAGAGAAAGGGTGGTTCTGAATTCAGCACCTTGACCATCTCAGTCACGTAACTACCAAAGAGGGAAAAAGAAGTTAAAAGCTTAATTCTGCTTTGAGGGTTTTACCAGAGGTTTCCTGACAAGGAGTGTAAAATTTGGCTCTTGTCTTTTTGGACCTTGGTTTAACTAGTGTCTGGGCTCAGAGATCCCCTGACTCTGAGTGGTACCAGTAAAAGGGGTGGTGGCAGCCTACCTTTCTACCTTGCAGGGTTGGTGTTGGACACACAGCCTTGGCAAGGGTGAATTGGTATATTTTGGTTCCAGATCAATTGCCCTAAGGGTGGGAATTGGGTCTGACACATGATCCTTGAGCCTTGATGGCAGGGATTCATGACAATCCCTACCATCAACCAAGATGGTGGCAGGGGCATGAGCCCCTTAGGAAACCTCGGCCTTCATCTTGGTTGATGGTAGGCTGGCACCCACAGCGCAACCAGCATTTACATCAAGGGAGAGGTAGGTGTGGCATGCAGGCAGGCATTGTGCTCCTGTGTGGCAGTAGGCAGTGCCTGTGAGCTCTCTCTCACAATCTGCAGCAGGGTTGGGAGCTGATGCTGCTGTGGATCACAAAAAGGAGCGCTACCCACCCACTATAAGGAGGCGCCCTTCAGGGGCCCCTTGGGACCCAGGAGCTCTTGGCCAGGGCCTGACCTGGCCACCCTCTGGTGCCAACCCTACACATGATAAGAGCTACACTGAGGCTGGGGACTTTATGGGTCTCCAGATGTTGCTGGACTATAACCCATCAACTCTGACCATTGGCCATGATGGCTAGGGCTGGTGAGAGTTGGAGTCTTCAGGCCTCAGCTTCCTCACCCTTGAAATCTAAAGTTGAGCTAAGAGGGTTTGTACTTGTAAACTGCCTAAATGGAAGACCACTTGGAAAACATGCCTAAACTATTTTCCACTCTCGCGAAGAAGAGCAGAGTGCAAATGGAAGATATGAAACAGATGCAAATCTGAATTCATTATTGCATTTTAGTATTGATGGTATTGCATAGCTTTATGGATGGCATTATCATTCACGGCATACTTCTAATTTGCATTTCCAGTTCAGCCCTTAGAAGCTGTGACTTACAATCTCAAAAAGAACACAAAAGGATTAACTCTATCAATGTTTTCCACCAAAAATCTTTCAGATGAATGATCATCAGGCTATACCCATTACCATAAGCTAAAATGAATAAATTGATATGTATTTAGATATATGTCTCTTTCATACAGAGAGTCTGGAGTCTGGTGGTATAATATAATATCAGCATAGTACTTGGCTTTTCACAAAGAAGTATTTCCACAATTGTCTCAAGACATTTGGTTATCTTAATGGAGGACTGCGGAGCCAGTGGCCCTACAAATACGTCCAAGCTGAAAGCAGGGAGGGGGAGAAATTCAGTTCAATTTGCATTTCAAGCCAAATCTATAAAATTCACATTTTCTGAAACAAAAAGAGAACCAAAGCACAGCCATCCTTCAAAATTTGCACTTATCCAAATTTTGCTATGCAGTTCTCCAACCAGCCAATGTTTATTCTTTTTAAAAAATCATATATTAGGCAAAAATGTGTACAAAAATGAATATATTAGTGAATATAACGCACATATGCATCATATTAATAGAAAATGCTTGCAAAATGTCTGCATTTGTCAAAACCGCATACAAACATGTGTACATTAGAAGAAATTTGCACTAAAATGCAAAAAAAAATTCATAAGAATTTTTTTAAAAAAAAACATTGCTGCAGAAATGCCGAGAGCTGAATTTAAGATTGGAAAAATGAGAAACTGAGAGAGCCAAAACTGACAGATCCTTCCATCCCTAGCTGGGAAGTTGATGAGATCCCTTGTATTGTTATTGCAGGCTTCAAAGCAATATTATAAGCAAACTGTTGTTATCTTGCTTAAACAACCAGCCTGGTAGAGACTGATTCCTGTCACACTTTCATCAGTGCTGGTGCTTGAGGGTGACAGCTGGGTTTAAAATAGTAACAAGTATTTAATTCCACACCTGCCACCAGCCCTCAAAAACAGTATATCAGACTTATTGTAAGGTATTTATTTCCGATTAGGAGAATGCCTGGAGGTGGATCTCACATACTTTTAACACAGCAGATGTTTGTGTGTCTGCTCAAATGCAGTTTTAGGTCACTGCTTGCTTTGTCACAATCTGTGCTCCTTCACATGAACAAAATCAATACCCAATTCAACATGAATGGCAGCTTTTGTTCAAGGCTTGGAAAATAATGGAGGTTTCAAGCCAAGCCTGAACTGAAAGGATAGAGAAGTGGCTAGGGAACCTGGTGCAGAATTTGTTTTTGTCTAGGTTAGTGTAGCTAGCCTCTGCTTATCACATTTAACAAAAGAAAACCCCTTAAATACACTTTGTCCTTTTTAAAAACAAAGCCATTATACAGAGACAGTCTAATTGCATGCTTGCTAAATCTTGATTTTTTAAATTTTAAAACAAAGGCCAGTCCCCCCCTTTCTCTGTGGTCCTTTAACTCTCTTTCAACTGAATTGCTTTTTTGGGGGGGGGGATGAAATAGGCTCAGGGTTTTCTCTTCCCCATGCTCAACTCCAGCTCTTCTCTTTTTCCCTCTGCACCTCTTCTCCTTTCCTAATCCCTGTTCATTTTCTTGCCTCCCTCTACCAACCCACATTCACCTCCTCCCCCCACCTGCAGAATTCCCACAGCTCTTTAATGTCTGGCTACAAATAGGTTTGGATTCTGGGACCATGGGCTGCACTTCCTGCAAAATGGCCTGCTGGCAAGTGATGGGTTGCACCTCACAAGGACTGGGAAGAATGTGTTTGGCCACAGCATGGGCCAAAGAGGCCATCTCCTTCATACTTTAAAGCAAGGATGGAGAACCTGTTGGACTCCAGTTCCCGTCAGCTACAGCCAACATGGACAATAGTCAGAGACGATAGGAGTTGGTCTAGAAACATCTGGAGGGGTACATGCTTTGCGTTCCTGGTTAAAGGGGTTGGGATTTGGTGTAGAATAGAAGTTATGCATTTTCCAAGGCTGATTCCTCTCTTTAAAATCTGAAGCGAAGCAAGCTATAAGCCACTTGATTTCCTTCAGCCAAATGGCAAGCCCTGACAAGTTATGGGCTTCCATCTGCGTGATGCTTTCTGTTGCCAGGGTTCTGTGGGAGTGTTACACCAGAATTTCAGGTTCGTTTCCTGTTGGGTGGGAACCCCAATACTCACACAACAGAGACTCAGAATTACAAACCAAGGCCTTTATTATACGTTTTGCATAGCGGAGATCTCACAGTGACTCGTGTCAGTCTATGAGATCTGAAGCATTCATGATTTTACAGACAGTTATACACTTTGCGCTTGATGCATTTGGCAGTATACACAAATTCCGAAGGTGGGGGTAATCATGCTCTGTGCTTTTGCACTGTGCACAAGGCTACAAGATAAGCAAACTGCAACCTCTGAATCCTTCATTGTATTACTCAGTTTTGCTGACTTCTAGCAAATGGTCAATGGCCTCATGTTGCCAAATTACCAAAGATCATTGTCATCTTTCTATATGTGTTGTCAGCATTTCTATCAATCAATAATCTATATTTATATAACAGGAGCTTGAGGACAGAACACATGCATTGCCTTTAATATACAGCTTAGGGAGGTATGTGAATCTTGCTGTCAGGGGGGGGGGCTTTCCTGAAATCGTTTGTCACTTGCTAATCTGAATGGCATGATGCAGTGTTGTCCATCTTGTGCCATGCGGATGCTGTCTAGTTAATGATAAGTCCTACTCAAAGCAGATCCATTAAAATTAATGAATTTAAGTAAGCCATGTCTATTAATTTCAATGGATCTATGTTGAGTAGGACTAGCACTGAATACCACACAAAGAAAATGGGGAAAGTGATGGCATGGCACAGGTTTGTCCATTCCATGCCTTCATGAGGTATAGACACATTCCAGAGGGCTCTGAGCATAGTACCCTCTGTGGGAGGGTGTCCTCTGTTGGTGGTCTCCAGCAAGTTTACCTGGTGACAATGGTATCCAGGAGCAGGTGCCATGGGTGTTGTTGTGGGAGGGTAGGCTTGGTGTAGCTGCCATTTAAATTTCCCACACTGTCACTGACATAACTTGTTCAGATCCTTTCTTTTTTTTAGGGGCACACATCAGCAACGAATCCTGCAGTGTGGCTGGGGCCTTGACAACTGCCTGAGGATTCCAGGTGCTGACACCGGCCCCACGTAGGAGGATCTAGTATGTCAATCTACAGCGCCTCCCTTGTTACAGGCAGTGGGGTATTTTCAGGTGAAAGTGTTATCTGCAGCAAGCATCCCTTCCCATCTGCTTTCAGGCTTCATGCCATCCATGTGAAAATGAATGCAGGAAGATCCGCCTATTGGCCCAGATGCTCTATGGCAGCTCAGTCTTCTAAAGTGATTTATGCCTGCATAAAATGGGCTTAATATTTCACCAAATGTGATCACTCAAGCCTGAACAGATACAAATGAATGCTCAGAGCAGGATTCCACACAAACCATAATTTCCTTTCATTTGGAGGGCAGCTCACCACTCCAACATAAGCAACCAGCATGGTCCAGCTGGTCATATTATTCTCCAAATAGGGTAGTAGTGCTTTAGTTCAGCTCGTATCTGGCATCCCAGTGTCTGATTTCCCTCTTGTTTAACTGGCCAATAGTAGCAGTTCTTTTTTGAGGAATGATCAAAACCTCATAGTTGAATACCCAGGGAGGCACAGTCTGAGAACCACTGGCCTTCATCTACTGTAACAGCAACTTGTGCTGAAGCCAGCGCGTGTGTTTTTTCCCTCCCTCTGATTTTGCAGCGCTATCCAGTTCATTGCTTTCTTTGTGATCATTGCTCTTCCACAAGCCTCTCTCCTTCTTTCTCTCATCTGTGTTATATGTGAGCAAGGCAGGGCAGGAAAACTACACAATGGCATGTAAACAGCTGCAAAAGCTCCAAGCCTACAAGACTCTAAGCTTTCATGAAGAAGCATCGAGGTGGGAAAAGAGAAGATTTCTTTTATTAAAACATTTCTGTGCAAAACATCGGGGAGAATTCTGGGCTCGTATTAAATGGGGAACATATTCCACTAAATGCTCCCAACAATTGAGGAGGATGTCCCTTCTAACAGCCAAACTCCAAGTTATGTAATGAAGTTATTATGACATCATGGCATGAGGTTATTTTCATATCATGCCAATGATATAACTATGCTGGAGTTATAAAGGGTGGCTTCAAGGGCACAGTGGGGGACACTTGGAGAAGTGATCACCATCCTACCTTTTCAGAGGAACACAGGAAACTGCCTTATACAGAGTCAGGCCATTGGTCCATCTAGCTCAGTATTGTCTACACCAGGGGTGGGGAACTTGTGGCCCTCCAGATGTTGCTAACTACAACTCCCATCATCCCTGACCACTAGCCATGCTGGCTGGGGCTGATGAGAGTTGTAGTGCAGCAACATCTGGAGGACCAGAGATTTCCCAGGCCCAGTTTACTATGATAGGTAGCGTATCTCTAGGGCTTTAATCAAGGGGGGGGCATTCCCAGCCCTACCTGAAGATGCCAAGGACTGAAGCCAGTCCCTTCTACATGTGTTCTGCCACTGGGCTATGGTTCCCCCCCCGGATAAATTTCTGCTTATTTTGTGCAATGGCAGCCAGCTACTTCAAATCGGGCCAGGTGAGATATGTGATTGAAATTCTTGCATCTAGTTGTAGCTCAGAATGTGCTGGGCTTTGTTAGATCACTTTCTTCAAGAGATCTGCTTTCATGTCAGTTACTGATTGAGTGGGCAGTACTGATGGAGGCAGTTTGACTCTGAATACCAGTTGCTGGAAGATGCTGTTGCACTCAGATCCTCCTCGTGGGCTTCCCATAGACATCTAGCTGGATACTTTGAGAAGAGGATGCTGAACTAGATGGGCCTGATCCAGCAGGCCTCTACTTACATTGTTATGACTGTGAAGTTTCTACCTCCCTGGAACAAGCACCATGCCATCCTAGACATTTTTGATGCAACTACATCAGATGAAACATATAAGTTGGGTGACACAGGGCAGAGCTCTCTTTTAGGTTGCTCTTCCACCAGTGCCAACTTTGATAGAGTACCACAGCCAATTGGCTTATCCTGTTACTATTGTTATGGGATTGAGGGATGAGATAGGTGATTTCTTTGTCTCCCCTTCAAGGCTGTAATCTTGTATCTGAAGTTGGGACATGTAAGCAAGAAACCTTCTCTACTGGTCAGGCTAGTTTCTTTTGTTAAGCTAGCCTGTGAGTTAATGGCTTATTGACTGGTTGATTTTCATATACTGTACCAAGGGATGTGGCCAGGAGAGATCCTGTGGATTTTGGAACACTTTTCAGGAGGGGGGTCCTTTTCCCCCCATCCTGGAGCCGTGCATCCTGGGGGTGCAGTGGGAGGATAAGGGGAGGAAAATCCCCTTGCGCAATCTGAGCCATCCTGCTCTCTCAAGAAGTTATTTTGTGCCACTTTGAATACAACCTAATCATCATCATCATCTAATTACAGTGTTAGCTTTTAGGCTCTCTCTCCCCACCCCCTGACTTGTTCAGATGTTGATTTGGCAACTCATCCAAACAACACATTTCACCATAGGTAAATTTTCCTTAGAACATTCACATAAAAAAGAGCCAGTAGTAGCTAGAGGGTTGGACTAGGACCTGGGAAGCCAGAGTTCAAATACTCACTCTGCCATGAAGCTGTCTGGGTCACCTTGAGCCAGTCACTGTCTGGCAGCCCAATCTATCTTACAGGGTTGTTGTGAGGATAAAATGGGGTGGGGAAGAACTATGAATGCCACATTTTGCTCCTTCAAAGAAAAGTGGAATATAAATGTAGTAGTAGAAGTAGTAGAAGTAGTAAAAACAACAAGAACAAGAACATCCTATGACTATGGCAGTTGTGGATTCCAGCTGGCAGCAAACTCCAGCTCTCTGAATATTCCACCTGTTTAAATGTAAACATCTAGAAAAGTTTTCAGCATGGAATTTCAAGTCTCTCAGCAACTGTTCAGATGCAAAGGTCACTATGGTGAGAGGCAGGAATTTAAGCGCAGCTCCTCAGGCACAGCTTTTTATGTCTCTGTGCCTGTTTTCCTCTGTCTTTTGTTTGCTTTGCCTTGATAATTTACAAACACTTCAGGAGCAATCTTGCTGCACCATATGCTTCTACAGTGTGTTAAAAAAAATGGGCAACTGAAATGGTGACTTTGAAACTCTGAACTCCAGAGTCAACCCACTGACATCAGTGGAACTGTAACTCATAACATTGGGGAATTGAGGCTTTCATCTCAGTTGGAGTCTTAAGATGTCAACAAAATATACATTATTGCCTGACAAGCAAGTAATATATATATATATCGCCATTGTCTGCAAGCAAAGCAACAGCAGGAACAGCTTGCTCTATGCAGCTAACAGCTGTATTGCTAAGTGACTTGGCAAGAGTGATTTCTATTGCTACTTTAGAAAGAAAAAGGAGAACAGACACATTCCATTGCAGGGTTTCTCTCTTCAGTTCATGGTGCACTGAGGTTGTATCATAACATCCATACTGCCAATTTGCTGCTTAGCTAGATTAAAAGGACCCTCTCAGAGCTTGGAAAAGTTACTTTTTTGAACTACAACTCCCATCAGCCCAATCCAGTGGCCATGCTGGCTGGGGCTGATGGGAGTTGTAGTTTTAAGAAGTAACTTTTCCAAGCTCTGCTCCAGATTGGTTTTTCTTTTCTTTTATCTTTTTGCAGGTATATTCTGCAACATGCCCTTGATGCAGTAATAGTGCATTAGTGTTGGATATATCGGACCATCCACACATCGTTTCATTTCATTTGTTGTTCTGTGATACTTCCCCAACATTACTGCCTTATTGCCATCTGGAGGGACGCTCATATGCAATATAAAATGGTACAAGGTTTCAACAGGAAGCTCCAGGACATACACTGATTGGAATTGAAGCAACATGCCCACCCCAAAACGTTTGCAGGAGCAAACTATGAAAGTGGGTTCATGTATAACTGCCCTGGTACCATGAATGTACAACAAAAAGGATGTCTAGAGGGGTCTGGGGTTCGACTACAAAAAAGCCTTATATGGTTTTGGACTGAGAAGCTGCTTCTCCACCTACATCCCATCTAGGGTTGCCAGGCTAAGGCCTGAGAATTATTCTGTATCTTTAAGAGAAGAGAAAATTCAGCCAAGTGCAGGTTTTCTTGCAACGTTGTAATGGGAAAAACCACAAGGTGGAATTCTCCCTTCCCCCTGCACAACTTTTAAAGATACAGAAGACCTCATGGAGGCTGGGCCTGGCAACCAAGTGTAGTGGTTAAGGTGTTGGACTACGACCTGGGAGACCAGAGTTCGAATCCCCACATAGCCGTGAAGCTCACTGGGTGACCTTGGGCCAGTCACTGCCTCTCAGTCTCATGAAAACCCTATTCATACGGTCACCATAAGTCAGAATTGACTTGAAGGCAGTACATTTACATTTAATTCAGTTGGGTCTGATATATTTATTATGTTTTATCCTGCCCTTTCTCCATGTAACTCATGGAAGCATATATGCTTCCTTTCCCCTATTATCCCCATTGGGTTTAAATGAGATGGAAAAAGTTTAGTAGTTCTATCTCTTTGCAGAGTATATATTTTGCAAAGCGAAATGAGAATTAACCAGCCCACCTTCTCCTCATACACAGTAACTGAATAAAAGCAACAGAGACAGTTTTCTTTGCTAAAAAGTATTAAAACATTTACTCACAACCTTTCATATGCTCAGGAAACATAGGCTCTAGCTTGGAGAGAAAAGACAGAAATCGGTGGAGGCTTCTCTCTCTTGCGACTTAATTAGGGTTGCCAGGTTCAGGGCCTGAGACTGATCCTATATCTTTAGGAGAAGAGAAAGTCAGCCAAGTGCAGGTGTTCTTGCAACACTGTAATGGGAAAAACCACAAGGTGGCATTTTCCCTTCCTCCTGCACAACTTCTAAAGATACAGAAGACCTCTTGGTTGCCAGGCCCAGCCTCCAATAAGTCTTCTGTATCTTCTAAAGTTGTGCAAGGGGAAGAGAGAATTCCACCTTGTGGTTTTTCCCATTGCAGTGTTGGCTGCTGGCAATTGGTTCATCTCCTCCTAATCTGATGTTTTGCTGGATAGCACCAACTTTGTGAGGTAGGACAAGCTTAGAGGTGGTACACCTTTGTTGGTTCATGACAGAGCTTGGAAAAGTTACTTTTTTGAACTACAACTCCCATCAGCCCAATCCAGTGGCCATGCTGGCTGGGGCTGATGGGAGTTGTAGTTTAAAAAAGTAACTTTTCCAAGCTCTGGTTCATGATGAGCATCTGGGAGCCTGTTCTGGGATCTCGTCTGGTTCTGCAGCATCTTCCAGCCCAGTCATCTCGACATCCTCATCTGCATCTGTACTACTGTCAGCCTCTGACTCATTTTTTGCAACCTTTGCCTCTTCCTTCTGCTCAAGGCTTGGGTCAGGCTGTGCAAATATCTGTAGTGTCACTGGTGTTCCATATGTGGGCACTGGCATATCTGTGAAGGATTGGACATGGTGTCCTTGCTCTTCTAAGAAATCTATCATAGTCCCTCTTTTGTCACCTCTGTCTTGCTCATCAAAGTAGACATGTCTTACGCTGACTTTGCTAGCTTTCAAGTTCATTTCTCTGTAGCCAATCAAAATTGTTCTGTTCTGTACTGGCATCTAGCTTCTGCCTCTTTTGTTTTGCTATGCAAGCAAAAGCAATGCTCCCAAAAACTCAAATATGTCCCAGGTTTGGAATTCTACCATGCCATGACTGGAATGGTGTATGTGTGGTGGCCTTGATTGGCAATCTGTTCTGGAGATACATTGCAGTGACAATCTCATCAATCCAGAGTCTGCTGGGTAAATCAGCATCGGCCAACAAGCATTTAGTCATTTCCAAAAGAGATCTGAGTTTCCTTTTAGAAATTCCATTGTGCTCAGGAGAATGGCTGACATTCCTCCTGTGAAAAATGCCTTGCTCATCCAGGAAGCTCTGTGTATGGTGGAAGATAATCTTACCACCATTGTCTGTTTGTAGAGCCTTTGGTTTTCTCTCAAACTTTGTGCTGATCATTGAAATGTATTTCTTTTTTTTTCAATTAATTTTTATTCAAATTTTCAAAACCAAAACAATACAGAAAAAACCACAAATCAATAACTAATACAATAAAAAAAAGAAAAGAAGAAAAAATATATAAAAATATTGACTTCCGATTTGTCATAGTTCAGCTATAAATCTATAATATATAACAAACCTATCTCTTAATAGATTATAAAATCACCTTCCTCCAGCGGTTATCTTAATTGGTTTCAAATCTCATTAACATCATATCATTATAATCTTCCACAAAAAGTCAAAGAGAAGTTTCCAATCCTTGAGATATATATCAATCAATTTTTTTTCCTAAATAAACATGTCAATTAATCCAACTCATCAAGTCTACTAAGTCCAGTAATTTCAAATCGCTCTTCTGTCTTTATCCGTATTAGGTCCATCTTCCATCTTCCATCTCCACGCATCCAAAAATCTTGCTGTCATAGTCATATAATAAAAGTCTGATAGGAATTTCCTCCATCACAGATATTTTCTTGCCATGAATTCTGAACATATCACTGAAGTATTGCTGCAAAGCCACATCTCTGTTCCTCTTTTCCACATGATACGCTAGTACATCTCTTGAAGATTTTTCCATTGACACAAAACAGGGATTAATTCTGTTAACTTTCTCCATTTCAAATTCCATCAAATCCTTCCAGTCCAGGAATTTTTTTGAACCGATAATATCTTTATCTCCAATCTCTTCAATTCCTTCAGGGACAGCGCTGAATTCCAAACTATAATATTTGTCTCCAGGATCCGTCAGAGCCAGGAAATCCAAATCTTTTTTCATGTCCATATTTAATCCAATCTCCAAAGTTTGAACCTTGCCTTTAATTTCTCTTTCATTTTTTTTGGTTTTCCAGATCTATCTTTATTCTCCTTTCTCATAGAATCCTGAATTTCTTTCAGCTCCTGTCTCATTTCGTGAAATTCAATTTTCCACGCTTGTCTATTATTTCTCATTTCTTGTTTTATTGACTTAATCTCATTCATTATTTTCTGAAACATGTCTAAAGATAAAGTCCCTTCTTGTACATCCATAATCTTCTTAATTGTCATTCTTAAAGCCAAAGGAACAAAACTCCTTCAATTTTCAATGTCCCAAGCAAAGAGCAGTTTATTTCTTTATGCAGTTACAAAGGAGTTAATCTTTCCAACCAACTGACGTCACACGCTAGACAGTCCTTATCTCTTATATGCCCAGAAGTGCAAAAACAGCTTTAGTTCACAGCGTCCAAATAACTAGTAGCAGAGAGAATGAGCAGATTTGTCAAAAAAAAAGTAGATCAGGAAAAGTAGTCCCATGCATATATTACACAAAAGTCTTATAAATCAAAAAGATTTTTCTTATCTCTTCCAATCAGAAATCCCTCATCCGTTGTAATCTTTAAAATGCTATTTTCCATATCAGCTTTTTGCAATAAAAGAAAGATAGGCTATTTTTGTTTTCTTCCCCCTTAGTTCCGTGAGTAAAGAAGGAAAGTCGTAACTCACCTAGGTTATCTTAATTGCTGTTACTTTGACAAATCTCTTTAGCTGTATAGATAAGAAAATGATAAGCATAGACAGGAGGATATTTGCCTGCTAGTCCGTTGTTCTTTAAAGAAAAGAAATGGGTCACTTATTCAGCTGAGCTAGCATAGAAATCCTCGCTCCGTCTGAGCAGCTGGAAGCCTTTCTTCCGCAGACAATTCTGACGAATTCCAGACTCCCACAGTCACGACAAAGCTATGTGGGAAATCTCACGTTTCTTCCTTATCCGGAAGAAATTATCCCCAGTCAGAAAAGACCCTTCTGACTGAATTTATAGCTGAAAAAGTTTCATCTAAGACGGGAGCCCGTCTCAGAGCTACACAGGCGGAGGGATCCTCCTGGGAAAGTCCACATTGAAATGTATTTCTTCAGGATCTCATGTATTTCACTCTTCTCCTTTAGTAGGTAGGTGACACAATGCCTCGTTAAAATCATCCACAAAAATTAAAATATATCTATTCTTCCTGAGTGAAGGTACATTAAATGGTCCACAGAAGTCATTGTGTATAAGGTCTAGCACCTTGGTGCTTCTCTCTGTTCTTGGTGGAAATGGGGGTGTAACTCCCTTTTCTTCAATACAGTTTATGCACCTGCTCATGCTAATTACTGTCCTTTGGATTTACCTTCATACCTGTTGCAAGGTTCTGGTTGTGTAGTTGCTTGATCACCTTTCGATTGCGATGTCCCAGATGCTGGTGCCACAGATCTAGGCTAGTCTCATCCTTACATACTTTGGGCTGCATTTGCTTGTTCAGCTGAAAGACTCAGTTCATAAACACCATCATTTTCAAAAGCTTGTGCAAACAATACTTTATTTTTGGTTAGTGTACACTTTCCATTCTGGAAATGTATTGCACATCCTTTCTTGTCTAATGCAGATAGACTCAGGATGTTGCAATTCAATTCAGGAACAAAGCATTATCTGCTACCTAAATTTATCAGCATTTTAGTGCAAATTTCTCCTAACAAACGCGTTTTTGTAGGCAGTTTTGACTAATGTATACATTTTTGCAAGCAGCTTCTCCCTCTGTGATGTATTTCTGTATGTTATTTTCATGAATATATCCATGTTTATGCATGTTTTCCCCTAATATATGCATTTTTGTAAACATTGCTTGGCTGGAAATTTGCATCACAAAATTTGGATAAGTGTGAATTTCGAAGAATGGCTGTTTTGGTTATCATATTTTCTCAGCAAGTGCGAATTTGATACATTTGGCTTTAAATGCACATTTGATTGGATTTCTGCCCCATCCCTGGTACTCAGCTATATAATACATAAGAATTTTTTTTTTAAAAAAAAATGCTATGCAACACTACCTATACTAGGGCTGTGTGCCAGATCCAACTGAATTTTGGACGTCAAATCAAATCGGTCTGATTCAGGTCGACAAAGGATTTGGCTGGATCGGGTTCAGGAAGCCCCAGATTGCCCCAGGTCAAATCATGTCAACCCAGAACAATCTAGGGTTGTCAAAAGGAGAGGCAGTCTGGTGGCAAGGAGAGGGATAGAGAATAAAATGCTTAGGTAGCCTGCATGTGCCTACTTCTCTGCCCTTCTGACCACATGTTTAATTTGGGGTTTAAACAAGGGCCCCAAATCAGTTCAGGTGTGGGATCTGGTTGGAGCTGCTTTGAAGAGCAGTCCAGGCCCTGAATTGGATGGGGGGGGCTATGCACAGCCCTAACGTATATAGTTTTTAAAATGATGATGGTTCTAAATGGGCCAATCAGATCCAGTAACAGTTTGGTGATGTAACAGGTCTGTGGTTCTGGTGTAGCTAGAACACTATGCGGATGTGCAGTCGCTGGCCCCATCCCCTCCACTGCATCTGTTGCCTGGTCCCAGTGCCTACCAAGAGTTGGAGAGGGAAGGTTTGATGCAGGGAGCCTGCACTATGCATGGAGGCTCCCTAAATGTGTAGGGTCCCCAGGTAATTTAGAATTCTCCTCATGAAGGTTTCTAAATTTCACAGGGAGCATCTACATTTAAAGCAGGCTCCCTGCTGACCTTAACTTCCAGTGTGTGAGAGATGGTAGAGCCAGGTGATGGGAATGTTTGTTTGTTTGTTTATTATTTGATTTATAACCTGCCCTTCCTCCCAATAGGTGCCCAGGGCAGCAAATTAAAGGACTAAAAATACTTTAAAACATCATAAAAACAGACTTCAAAATATATGAAAACAAAACATCTTTAAAAACATTTTCAAAAAAGCTTTAAAACATCTTTTTTTAAAAGAAGGTTTAAAAACATTTTAAAAAAGGTTTAAAAACATATTAAAAAGCAATTCCAACACAAATGTGGACTGGGATAAGGTCTCAACATAAAAGGCTTGTTGAAAGAGGAAGGTCTTCGGTGGGCACTGAAAAGATAACAGAGATGGTGCCTGTCTAATATTTAAGGGGAGGGAATTCCAAAGGGTAGGTGCCGCCACACTAAAGGTCTGTTTCCTATGCAGAACAGACCTCCTGATAAGATGGTATCTGCAGGAGGCCCTCACCTGCAGAACGCAGTGATCGACTGGGTATATAAGCGGTAAGACGGTCTTTCAGGTTTCCTGGTCCCAAGCTATATAGGGCTTTGCACACCAAAACTAGAACCTTGAACTTGGCCTGGTAGCAAATGGGCAGCCAATGAAATTCTTTCAGCACCTGGGTGACATGTTGGTGATACCATGCCCCAGTGAGCAGTTTTGCCGCTGCATTTTGCACCACCTGCAGCTTCTGGACTAACCTCAAGGGCAGCCCCACATAGAGCACATTACAGTAATCCAACCTGGAGGTTACCAGTGCATAGACAACAGTGGTCAGGCTATCCTGGTCTAGAAATGGACAGATTTGTCTTACCAGCCACAGCTGGTAAAAGGTACTCCTAGCCACTGAGGTCGCCTGGGCCTCTAGCAACAAAGATGGATCCAGGAGAACCCCCAAGCTATGGACCTGCTCTTTCAGAGGGAGCACAGCCCCATCCAAAGCAGGCAACTGACCAATTATCCAAACTTGGGAACCACCAACCAACAGTGCCTCTGTCTTGCTAGGATTCAGACTCAGTTTACTGGCCCTCATCCAGCCCACCATTTAGTCAAGGCAGCAGTCCAGGGCTTGCATGGCATCTCCCGATTCAGATGTTACAGAGAAATAGAGCTGGGTATCATCAGCATACTGCTAACACCTTGCCCCAAATCTCCTGATGACCACTCCCAAGGGCTTCATATCGATGTTAAATAGCATGGGGGAGAAGATGATACACTGCAGAACCCCACAGCACAACTGCCAGGGGGTTGAAAGACAGTCACCCAATGCTATTCTCTGAAGACAACCTTGGAGATAAAATTGGAACCACTGTAAAACAGTGCCTCCGATACCTATCTCACCAAGTTGGCCCAGAAGGATACCATGGTCGATGGTATCAAAAGCCACTTAGAGATCAAGTAAGAGTACCAGGATCGCACTCCCCCTGTCCTTCTCCCAATAAAGTTCATCCATCAGGTGACCAAGGCCAATTCAGTCCCATAACCAGGCCTGAACCCAGACTGGGATGGGTCATGATAATCTGTTTCATTGAAGAGTACTTTCAATTGGTGCACCAAAACCCTCTCAATCACCTTCCCTAAGAAGGGGGTATTTGTGACCAGTTGGTAATTGTCACAAACCAATGGGTCCAGGGTGGGCTTTTTTAGGAGCGGTCAGATCAACGGCTTTTTCAGGGTGGCTGGAACTACTCCCTCCCACAATTATGGATTGACCACATCCTGGATCCACTTTGTCAAACTCCCTCTGTAAGCTTTAATAAGCCAAGAAGGACAAGGGTCGAGAGGACATGTTGCTGGCCTCATAATCTCAAGGACCTTGTCTAGCTCATCAGGCGGCATCAACTGAAACCATTCCCAAGAAGTTGCAGCAGATGTTGCACTGGACACTTCACTGAGGAAGACAATAGGTGTGGATGGGGCATCAAGATTACTATGGAGGCGAACAACTTTACCCTCAAAGTGCCTTGCAAACAATTCACAGTGGGCCTCCAAAGGGTCTAAAACTCCATTTCCTGGAGTTGATATCAACACACCCCTGACAATACGGAAAAGCTCCACTGGATGGCTACTTGAGGATGTGATGGTGGCAGAGAAGTGGGCTTCTTCACCACTCTCACTGCCACACAGTAGGCATGGTTATGATGTTTTAGTCATGCCCGATAAACCTCAAAGCATGTCTTTCACCACTTGCACTCTAGCCATTATGCAGCCTACTTCATGGCCCTTAGCTCACTGGTGTACCAAGGTGCAAACTGGGGTCCACAATGCTGGAGAGGGTGCTCAGGGGCAACAGTGTCAAGAGCCCAGTGTATCTCACTGTTCCACAGAGTGACAAGGGTTTCAACAGGGTCGCCTGCTCTATCTACTGGGAACTCTCCCAGGGCATTCAGGAATCCAGTGGATTTCATTAGTCTCCAGGGGCAGACCATCTTAATCTGTCCACCACCCTTGCAGGGGAGGATTGGAGCCATAAGTCTAAACTTCACCAGGAAGTGGTCTGACCATGTCAATGGGGTGATATCCACCCCCCCATCTCCAGACCACCCCTTCCTCCATCTGGAGCAAAAACCAAGTCGAGGGTGTGCCCTGCCCTATGTGTCGGGCCGGTGACAACTTGAGGCATCCCCATGGTCGTCATGGAGGCCATGAAGTCCTGAGCCGGAACACTAGAGGCAGCCTCAACATGAACACTGAAATCACCCAGGATTATCGTCCTTGTTTCCTCCAATACAACAGCCAAGATGGCCTCTGCCAGCTCAGTCATAGAAGTTGTCGGGCAGCATGGTGGATGGTACACCAGCAGCAGCCCTAGTTTACTGTCTCCTTGGCCTGACACCAGGTACAGACTCTCACAGCCAGCTCCAAGACAAAGTGGTTTCCTGGTGACAGAGATGGAAGTTCTGAAGACCACAGCAATTCCCCCCCCCCATTCCTGCCTCTTGTGCTGGTGTTGCACTGAGCATCCAGGTGGGAAAGCTGGGTCAGATCAACTTCTCCCAGCTCACCCACCCAGGTCTCGGTAATGCACACCAAATTGGCACCTTCACAATCAGATCATGGATGAGTGTGGCCTTATTGTGTACTGATATGGCGTTAAACAACAACACACACAGGCCAGTGGGCACAGCAGATGAGCAATGAGTAACCTGTCCATGAGAGGAGTGGGAGCGAGGAACAAGGCATAGATAGCCTTGCCCTCATCTTCTTTGGTAGTTCACCACGTCCACATGGTTATACTTTCCTCTACCCATGATCACTGAAACTGGGGTGGCATCACCCATGTCCCTCCTTACTAAGACTCCTCCTAAACATCTGATATGGACCCAACAAGAGCCCACCAACAAAATCTACCTGAACCAGTTATCCCACTAGACGTCTGTGAGAATTGGGAACAGTCAGACCCACTCAATATCTTTCACAGGGGTACATCTACTCCCCCCCCGTCTCACACCCAGGGAGGGCCAGCCTTCTGCCAGTTACAGACTCTCACTCTGAAGGCATCTCGTGACTTTCTCCTATCATTCAGTTCACTGCACAGGCTCTCACCCTGCGCAGGAACTACACATGCACCATACACCCTCTCCAATACCAATCTCCTCTAGATTGGTTTTTTAAAAAGAAATAAATAGGAGGCGGTAGCACCCTCACCCTCAGGACTCTCTACTGAGTGACCCCACCAGCAGCAGACCTGCCGCCCAAGGGCAGCTGGGATTTTATGCCTCCTGACCCAGCCAGGAGCTGATGCAAGAGGCTGCAAGAGTAACTGCAGCCTTTCTGTGGAGTCAGGGTCAGGCTGGGGGTCCCAGTCCTTGCAGTACTTACCAGGGACTTCAGCTGTCTCAAGAGACAGCAACCGAGAGGAGCAAGCTGCAAGCACCCAGATGCTCAGATACTCACTCCCAGGGCACGTCTTCTTCAGTACCCCAGTGCTGTAGCTGCAGGGATATGACAGAGGGGATGGAGTCACTAAGTGCTGCCCTGCTCATCCCCCTAACATGATTGGAATTGTGTGAGCATGAATGCCTGAATGTTCAATTTGGGGATCTTGTTTCTGGAGATGGTATTGTAATCTGGCTTGGAACAGATTGTCCGTGGTGCCCTTCCTTCACACAGATGTTCTAGAGCACAACAAAGCAGGACCTGATTTCAAAACAATGGATTCCAATGAAATTCGCAGCAGCATCGAGCAACCCTGTTAACTAAGCTTTCTTCATTTATTTTTATTATTAAACTTTTTTTAAAATTATTTTTATTATTAAACTTATATACCGCCCGACTAGCAAGCAGCTCTCTGGGCGGTGAACATAAAAACATATACAATAAAATTACAGGATCTGATATAACAAATACATAAAAACCATCTAAAATGAAATTACAACATTTACTTAATTAACTTAAATTAAAATCTCAAAGAAGAGAAAGGTCTTAACTTGGCACCAAAAGGATAATAGTGTCGGCGCCAAGCGTACCTCCTCGGGGAGACTGTTCCACAATTCAGGGACCACCACTAGAAGGCCCTTGATCTTGTTACTACCCTCCAGGCCTCCCTGTGGGTCGGGACCCGGAGGAGGGCCTTCGTAGTAGACCGTAGTGTAAGAGCCGGTTCGTATCGGGAGAGGCGTTCCAGCAGATATCGTGGTCCTCCGCCGTATAAGGCTTTATAGGTTAGTACCAACATTTTGAATCTAGCCCGGAAGCATATTGGAAGCCAGTGCAGGCGGGCCAGAACAGGTGTTATATGCTCAGACTGCTTGGTTCTTGTTAGCAGTCTGGCCACCACATTTTGCACTAGCTGTAGCTTCTGAACCGTCTTCAGAGGTAGCCCTACGTAGAGCGCGTTACAGTAATCCAAACGTGAGGTTACCAGAGCATGTACCACTGATGTAAGGTCCTCCTTACTCAGATAGGGACGTAGCTGGGCTACCAACCGAAGTTGGTAGAACGCATTCCGTGCCACCGAGGCTACATGAGCCTCAAGTGACAGGGAAGAGTCTAAAACAACTCCCAGACTACGAACTTGCTCCTTAAGGGGGAGTGTAACCCCGTCCAGGACAGGGTATGTATCCACCGTCTGACCAGAGAAACCATGCACCAGCAGCATCTCAGTCTTATCAGGATTGAGTCTCAGCTTGTTAGTTCTCATCCAGTCCATTGTCGCATCCAGGCAACGGTTCAGCACATCGACCGCCTCACCTGAAGAAGATGAAAAGGAGAAGTAGAGCTGCGTGTCATCAGCGTACTGATGACAACACACTCCAAAACTCCGGATGAACGCACCCAACAGCTTCATATAGATGTTAAAAAGCATGGGAGACAAAACCGAACCCTGCGGGACCCCATATTGGAGAGCCCACGGTGTCGAACAATGTTCCCCAAGTATTATCTTCTGGAGACGGCCCACCAAGTAGGAGCGGAACCACTGCCAAGCAGTGCCTCCAACTCCCAACTCCGCAAGCCTCTCCAGAAGGATACCATGGTCGATGGTATCAAAAGCTGCTGAGAGATCAAGGAGGATCAACAGAGTTACACTCCCTCTGTCTCTCTCCCAACATAGGTCATCAAACAGGGCGACCAAGGCCGTCTCGGTGCCAAAACCGGGCCTGAAACCCGACTGAAATGGGTCTAGATAATCGGTTTCATCCAATAGCGCCGGGAGCTGGTCAGCAACCACTCGTTCCAAGATCTTGCCCAAGAATGGAACATTCGCCACTGGTCTATAGCTGTTAAAGTCCTCTGGGTCCAAGGAAGGTTTTTTCAGGAGTGGTCTCACCGCCGCTTCTTTCAGACAGCCAGGGACCACTCCCTCTCGCAAAGAGGCATTTATCACTTCCTTGGCCCAGCCAGCTGTTCCATCCTTGCTAGTTTTTATAAGCCAAGAGGGGCAAGGATCCAGTACCAAAGTGGTTGCACGTACCTGTCCAAGCACCTTGTCCATGTCCTCGAACTGAACCGACTGAAACTCATCCAACAAAACATGACTAGACTGTGCTCCAGACACCTCATTAGGACTAACTGTCATAAAATGGGAATCTAAGTCCCGGCGAATGCGTAAGATCTTATGCTGGAAGTGCTCAGCAAACTCATTACAGCGGGCCACCGATGTATCTGCCATGTCCTGTGGGCCTGAATAGAGTAGCCCTCGGACGACTCTAAAAAGCTCTGCTGGGCGGGAGAGAGATGACTTAATAGTGGCGGCGAAATGTTGTTTCTTCGCCGCCCTCACCGCTCCTACATACAGCTTGGTAGAAGAACGGACCAGCGCATAATTGCATTCGTCGGGAGTTCGTCTCCAACTCCGCTCAAGCCGTCTCCTATCTTGTTTCATCGCTCTTAGCTCTGGAGTATACCAAGGAGCTATATGAGCTCTACAAAGGAGAGGGCGCGCAGGGGTGATCGTGTCCACTGCCCGGGTCATCTCTGCATTCCACAGATTAGCCAGGGCTTCGACAGGAGCGCCAGTCCTATCAGCCGGAAAATCCCCCAGAGCCCTTTGAAAACCTTCAGGATTCATTAGTCTCCGGGGGCGGACCATTTTAATAGGTCCCCCATCCTTGCAGAGGGAAAAGGCCACTGAAAGTCTAAACTTCAGCAAGCAGTGATCTGACCATGACAAAGGGAGAGATGTAAGACTCCCCACATCCAGATTACAGATTCATAAAAGATTCATAGCATGGATGAGCCAAAGTCTATTTTTTACTTCCTTTTAAACCTTTCAAGTCATTATTGGATCCTCCAACCTTATCCCCGGTTGAGTGTGAAATTGTTTTTGGTGGACTTGGATGCATTTTAGTTATTTAAGTAAAGGTTATCAGTTGAAATATATTTTACACTCTTGAATGCCTTATGGATTTAAAGGTTTTACTTTAAACTTAAGACCACAGTCCAGCCACAATGAAATACTTTTAAATCCCATTTATTTCAGTGGTAAAGAATTAGACACTTCCTTGTTTCTCTCCATAGGGGTATTATCAAAATACCAACATCTTATTGTATAAAATGGTTTGCAGCGAGAGACAAAGAGAGAGCGAGTGAGTGAGTGAGGGAGAGTTATAGCAATGCAATAGAATATGTCCAACCAACTATTTTTAGCTATTTCCAGCACAATCCTATAATGTCTACTGAGATGTCAGCTCCACTGAGTTCAGTGGAACTTACTCCCACATAAGTGTGCATAGCAGGGTTGGGGAACCTTTGGTACTCCCAATGCTGTTGAACTACAGCTCTCATCATCCCTGGCCATGCTGGCCACAGCTGATGGGAGTTGGAGTCCTGTGATATCTGGAGGGCCACAGGTTCCCCACCCCTGATGTATAAGATTGCAACTGTGTATGTACATTAAAATACGTGTGGGGAGCCTCCAGCCTGAGAGCCTAGTTAAGCTTCGCACTGGTCCCAGTTTCACCTATGATGCTGTTGCCCACAATCAACACCCACTTGTGTTGTCAGGTGTGAAGCAAACAAGGGCCCAGCAACCGAGGAGCAATCGGGAGATTCATGGGAGTTCCTTATTGTTCCCTTGCAAACAGGGCTTGCTGACAGTGCTAATCAGCTGATCAGTGCTGATAGGAAGTCCCACTGGAAATACTGTCTGCAGAGGAAAATGCCAATTTGCAGGGGCAGTTTGAATCCAAACTGCATCTGTGCATGGAGTATAAAGGGGCTTGCTGTAATTGCTGATCAGTAGTTAGAGGGAGGCTATTTGTTCTTTTATAGGTGAGTAACCCCAACTCTGTCAATGTTGGCCCACAGGGGTGGAGTGGTATTAAGGATCTAGCCTGCTAGTGAGATCCAGTTCCTCACCCCTGTTTTAACACCTCATTAAAACCAGAGCTTGGAAAAGTTACTTTTTTGAACGACAACTTCCATCAGCCCAATCCAGTGGCCATGCTGGATGGGGCTGATGGGCGTTATAGTTCAAAAAAAGTAACTTTTCCAAGCTCTGATTAAAACAAACACTAGTTCTGCGTAATCCAATCAAAACAAATGGGAATACATTTATATAGAATACCAACCAGTTGAATTTAGTGCAAGGCAACATTGTGAAGAGCCATGGTCTGGTATGTCCATTTATAAATGTATAACTTCAGTGGTCAGTGAAGTGCTTTGTTAGTGAGAACTGCTGGCCACAGTTGCCAGGTTATTGTGGGGAATTCCCACCCTATCTAGTAACCATTGGGAGATAGTAATGGTGACAGGAGGTAGGTCATTCAGCATTGTACATGTACACAACTGCTGATTAGCCAGGAGTTGCTGGATCTGCAAGCAGCCACCCCTTGTGAGCTACCAATGAACTGCAGGCACTGGCCTTCTCAGTGAAGAACCTTCCAACACTGGAGTGACTTCACCCATCCAGGGCGGAGTCTTATCCAGCTATCGCTAAGTTGTCCTCTGCTGCCACTACCGTAAAGTAGTAACAAATATAAAGAGCTTCCTGTTCTAGCTGAGCCTTGCTTGAGCAACACATGGCCTTCCTCAGCTTTGCTGTGTTCTTGTAACTTTGGTTCTTCTTGGGTCCTGACTTCTCCTCACTGCAGCCTTCTGGTTTGTCCTTCAGTCCGTACTTGTCCCTCAATCCTGACTGGCTTATCCCACAGTTTCTGGCTGACATCAGGCTGCCGCCCATGGGTCAGCCCTCACAGCCAATAGCATCTGCACCTTTGCATGGACCACACCCTGCTTTCATCTCTGCCTCCCAGCAGTTATTGCTCATCCCAGGAATTCCCCATCTCTCTCAACCATCTTGCAGGGATGGCTGGTAGTTCCCACTAGTGAACTGCTTCCTGCACATCAATTTATATATGCATAGTAATGCTGAGAGCAAATTATTCAGTAGAGAGTTTGGCTTCTTGATCATGACAGCTGTGCATAATTCCATCTGTTAAGGCATCTTACAACTGCTAGATGAACTAACTGTTTGGAGACTAGGGTACATTTTTCCTGTCATGATTAACACTCTTATTCTACAGTGTTTGAGCTGGCACCTTTGTCTAAAATGTCACTGTAACATTGCTACAGCAATAGCACAATGCAGTGTTTTGTGATCATAATATTGCCATTACTAAGTGCAATTCTAATTCAGTGGCAGGAGCAGCTTCTGCACATATCTCGCTTGGGGAATTAGGAACAGGGGAGAGGTCGTAGCTCGGTGGTAGAGCACATGCCTTGCATGCATAAGGTCCTACATGCAATCCCTGAAATCTTCAGGTAGGGCTAGAAAAGACTCCCGTCTGAAACCCTGGAGAGCCATTACTGATCATTATAGATACATCAGGGCCATCCAGATGTTGCTTGGCTACAACTCCATCATCCCTGCTGACCGCTGGTCATGCTAGCTAGGGCAGATGGGAATTGTAGTCCAAAACATCTGGGGGGCACCATATTGGCTGGTTTAGATAATACTCAGCTTGATGATGATGATGATTTTAATTTATATCCTACCTTTCCTCCTGAAGGAGCCCAGGATGGCAAACACATCAATAATTTTAAAAAATCTAAAAAGCATTCTAAAAAAATCTTTAAATTTCTAAAAACAGTTAAAAACATTCTCTCAGCCGGTGATCTCAGTGTTGCTAGGAACAGTATCTTTCAGCCATCAAAGGCCTGGATAAACAGGAATGTTTTTAAAATCCTCCTGTAAGTCAGTAATGAGGGAGACAGACATATCTCACCAAGAGCCCATGGTGCTGAGAGGGGCCCTGCTGTGCGGCTGGGCAGGTGAGGGTGGATGCTGGTGTAGATCGCAGAGTGGCATCCACCCTCCCAGGCAACACCCCCCACACCGGCTCATGCTGGCCGTGCAAGCTTCTACAGCACCGCATGAATGTGTTGTGCATGTGTGCTTGCCATCACCCAAGATGGTGGCAGGGGCGTCAACACTCCCCTGACATCTTGGGTGATGGCAAGCATGCACACACAGTGCATTAATCCACTGACGCAGTTAGGCCTAGTGGCAGTAGTGCCACCGTCTTTGAGATCCCCTGCAGTCTATTGCCCAAGGGCCTGTTACAGTCTAGTACCGCCCCTGGGGAGAGCATTCCATAAACAGGAGAGCATGCCACTGAAAAGGTCCTGTCACAGTGCCAACCAGGCAGCCCCCAGAGGTGACACACCACCAATGCATGAACTAATGCTTTAACTCAATGTAAGGTAGCTTCTTGAATTCTTGTGTTCAAATAGGTGCAGCATGATAGGCTCCTTTTCTGATTCAGCTGCTGAGACTATCCATCTGTAGCCTACTCACATATTTGGCACTCACAGAATTCATGAGGAGGAACAATGGCTGGATACCCCAATTGTAACTCTCTGATAAACTGCCGATCAGCATGAATGCATATTTTCTGATCTGGCTATACGTTTGCTACTGTAGACCTGTACAGCTGGCCCTGGCCCCATTTGTCTAGCTGAGAATTAGGTACCTTCCAATTCATCCTGAAAAGGAATTCAATAAAATTTGAACAATCCAGTCGTAGAAATAGGCTTTATACAGGGTGTGCCACAACCCACATCAGCATATTATTACAAAATTAGTGTGGCACTGAAGTGACATTATGCCAACCTCACAGAGAGACATGCCACCACAAATATTTAAAACCAGAGAGAACTTATCAAGAATCTTCAGGTTCTGAACAAAGGCCCTGCTGTTATCAGAAAGGGAATAGCTGCACCATTGCATATTTGCTTGGGAATTTGGCCTCCATAGGAAGCTGCCTTATACTGAGTCAGACCTTTGGTCCATCTGGCTCAGTATTGTCCACACTGACTGGCAGTGGCTCTCTAGGGTTTCAGGCACGGAGTCTCTTCCAGTCCTACCTGGAGGTGACGGTGATTGAACTTGGGACCTTCTGCATATAAAACAGATGCTGTACTACTGAGCTACAGCCCGTCCTTTCAGGATGCTGGGATTCTTTCCCACTGTCTACTGGAACAGGCCCTTGCAGTTACCAGGTGCAATTTGAGAGAAATGTGAACAGTCTTGCTTAGGCAAAAACCTCTGAGGGAATCTTAGGGAAGTTAAAAGAATTTTGCACCATTTCAAATGGCGAAGCTTCGCTCTCTAATTACAGTATCAAGCGCCTACGACATGATGCATATACTCATGCAGGAAACGGTTCAAACTGCCAACAAAATAGTATGGCATATGTATCTTAGTAGAATCATTTTAAGGTTTTCCAGCAATTCATCACTAAATCTAGAACCTGTAAAAGATGAATGCAATTTATGAGCATAAGGACCAGAATACAAGTTGCAGCAGACTTGGAGTGGCCACTGAAAATGTCATTATCTTCGTCATCACATCACATTTATTGATCACATCACATCAATAAATATTCTCTGTTTTACAAGGAAAACAATGTTAAAAATGGAATATATAATAATTAAAATCAACAAAGTACAATAAAAATCAGGGTGGGACTTTTGTTGCAAGAGACAGCATTACAAAACAGTGCAGTGTTAAAGCACAACTCAAAGCCTGAATGAATAAAAAGATCTTCACCTGAGCCCAAAAAGTAAAGGTGCCAGGTGAGCCTCCATAGCTGGTGTGCCACTACTGGGAAGTCCCTGTCCTGGTAGCCATCCATCTCATTTCACTTGGCAGTGGCACTTGGAACAAAATCAGAAAGTTCATGTACACATATACAGGAAGAGGCAATCTTTGAGGTAGCCAGGTTTCCATGTCACATTCATGGTGTGCTGTTTCACATTTCTTGATTACGTTGAACTTAACCTTCGTCCAATTTGTTCAGAGCATGTACATGGTTCTCTTTCTCCCCACACCCATTTTATTCTCATCACAAGACCCCTGTGAAGTGTGTGTGTGTGTGTGTGTGTGTGTGTGTGTGAGAGAGAGAGAGAGAGAGAGAGAGATTGACTCAAGAACACCCAGTGAGCTTCAGGGCTGAGTGGGTTTTTTGCCAATCGTAGTCGAGCACTGTAACTATTGCATCATGCTGGTTCAACTGCTACACCACACTTACCCATGATTTCATCATGTCATGTTTTCCCTGCCCTTCACCAGTGCTATTTTACTTCCATTTATTTATTTATTTATTTATTGTATTTGTATACTGCCCCATAGCCGAAGCTCTCTGGGCGGTTTACAGTAACTAAAAACATTAAAAACAAATATACAAATTTAAAACACATCTTTTAAAAACAATTTAAAACACAATTTAAAAACACGTGCTAAAATGCCATGTTCAGAATGGCATTCAGCACTGGAAATGTTGTAACAAAGATGTGCTGATGGAAACAAAGTGGGTGGCTTTCAAAGAGAATGAAACAAATCTATGGAGGATAAGGCTATCTGTTAACATGCTGTGATTTGGATTCCTACATTGAGCAGGGGGTTGGACTCGATGGCCTTGTAGGCCCCTTCCAACCCTACTATTCTATGATTCTATGAACTAGTTATTATTGTCTCTAATATCAGAAAGTGTATGCCTTTTAATACCAGTTGTTGGAGTGTATAAGTAAGAGAAGGCTATTGCCCTCATGGCCTTCTTGTGGGCTTTCTGGAGGCATCTGGTTGGGCAGTGTGAGAACAGGATCCTGGACTAAATGGGCCTTTGGTCCAATGCAGAAGGGCTCCTCTTATGATCTTATGAGTGCAATATACATTTTCATTCCTCCCTCAAAGAAAATTCAAATAAAGTCAATTGGCTAGAGAAATTCCCTCTGAATTCTTTGATCTGGAGCCTCACCTTCCTGATCACAGATTGCAATGGACTTTCCCCATTTTCATTAGTTTCTCCTCTCAGTGATAGGTTGGCATTAAGCAACTTTTCTCAATGGTGCCCATGACGACGTTTCCTGGAAGAGCTGGATGGCACAAGATTCTGCTGTAGCATCAAACTTCTTTGGATACATAGGATCAAACTGTTTGCTTTGTCTTATTCATCTTCCCTTGATGCATCAGCTTACAAAATGTGCCTGTACCAAGGATCTAGATCATAAGTGGGCCAACTGGCTGATTTTTTTTAAAAAAAAATATTATATTTATATCTGATTTTTCCTCCAAGGAGCTCAAGGTGACATACAGGCATGGTTCTCCCCCTCCCAATTTCATCCTCATAGCAATCCTGTGAAGTATGTTAGGCTGAGAGGCAGTGACTGACCCAAGGTCACCCAGTGAATTCCATGGCTAAGTGGGGATTTGAAGCTGGTCTTCCACGACCCAATCTGACACTCTAAGCACTACACCACATTTCAGTGGAACATAGAAAGCCCCTTTGTACCAAATCAAACATCAGCCCATCTCACTCAGTATCCTCTATAGTGATTAGCAGAGGCTCTCCAGGACCTTTTCCCAGTCTTTCCTTGAGATGCCAGAGACCTTTTGCATGCAAAGTATGTGCTCAGCCACTGAGCTATGGTGAGGTGGTATGATAGGTTTTAGCCCCAGTCTCATTCAAGAAAAGAGGAATGCAATGGTGCTATCATTTTATTTCAGTATGGCAGCCTGCAAATTGGTGCTGATGCTGTTCTTTCATGCCCTTCATAACGTTATTATTTTGTGACATATTGCAGGGTTAATGCTGAGGGCAACCACAGAAATGGTAAGCAAATGCTTTTGTACTTTGAGTTTGGCTGATAAATTCCTAATAAGCCCATGAGGCTGGGATCCAAAGATATGCCTGTGGCCAAACATTTTCTTTCATGCTCTTGTTCATATATGACACTCTGAAGGCTGAGATTTGTAACAGACCATTAGCTTTTGGCTTTCAGCGATCAGAATGAAAGTTTACATATGGGTACAGCATGGCCTTTGAAAAAAAATGAAATGACAACAGCGTTCCTGTGGTTTCATATTAAAGTAAGTTATAGTGAAGGAAAGCAAGATCAACAGCAGAGCGGGGTGGAGGGGGACTAATTATTAATTATTTCTTCTTCTCTGTCCTGTTTGTCATCAGCTAAGCACAGCCAGTGGATAGCTTGGTTTCTGAGTGTGGGAAATCTGGACTCAAACCAAGAGCCTGCTGACTTAGGCCTTTGGCCCATCTGGTCCAGAATCTACTCTTCTCATAGTGGCCAACCAGATGCCTATGGGAAGCCCGCAAGCAGGACGTAAGCATAAAAGCACTCTTCCCTCCTGTAGTTTCCAGGAACAAGTATTTAGAAACATGTTGTTTCTGACAGTGGTGGTAGTGCATAGCCATCATAGTTATCAATAGCCTTATGCTCCATTAATTTGCCTAATCCTCTTTTATATAGTAACCAAGTTGGTGGCCATCGCTACCTTTGTGGAAACAAATCAATAGGTTAACTACGCACTGTATGAAGAAGTACTTTATTTTGTCTATCCTGAATCTTCCAACATTTAACTTCACTGGATGTCTATGAGTTCTAGTGTTGTGAAAGAGAGAAAAACTATTCTCTATCCCCTTGCTCCATACAATGCATGTTTTTACACACTTCTAACATATCACCTCCCATATCTCCTCTTAATCTCAATTCTGCCTGAATAGGAGGAATATATAAGAAATATTTTTATGATTTATCCATTTATTAAATTTATATCCCACCCTTCCTCCCAGTAGGAGCCCAGGGTTGCATATGCCCTTTCACTCAGAGTTGTTGTGTGCATAAGCAACATAAAAACTGTGAGCCTCATATTCTAAAAAGTGTTAAAAGTAGATAACCATAAATGCTAACAATTCCCAGATCTTTGCAACAATTTCCAAGTCACCAAGGTAATGAGCAAGGAGTTACAATTGTGTAACTCACCTGATTGACTGCTCCACAGTCATATGACTTGCTCTGTCAAGAAATGGATTTAATGCTGTTCAAAACTTGATTAATGGATTTGTTTCCTGTCAAAATAAAGGTTACAAAAAAGGTTGAAATGAGGACAAAACTAGAATCATAACAAATGAAAAAGCCTTGACTGGCATGGATATTTGTGTTATAAAATTCTGCATTTCTTCCAGTCGGATTTTCTCCAGTGTGTTTTTCCCCCAGCTGTAGAATCATGCATTTAAAACACACACACACACACACACACACCACCACCACCGCCACCACAAACCAACAATGCCTGATTGCTGGCAGAAGAAATGCCAGCTGCATGTTTATTTAGATGGCATTTGGTCATTTTCATTCAGATTTAAATTTGCACAAGGAAGGTCAAGCCTAACAATTTTCCTGCTTTTCTTAGCAATTTTTAATTGGCTTGCTTTGTATATATTCATCAAAATGAATCACCAGCCTAACTCAGGGACTCCTGCAGGAAAACAAAACAAAGCGCAATTGTTATTTGTTTGTTTATTAAAATATGTATGCCCGCCTTTCCACATACATATTTGGATACCCAAGATAGCTTACAACAAGAATGAAACACACAATCCAATAAAATAAAAATAAACAGGACACGGCAGGTAAAAAATAATCACACACAATACAGAAAACAGAAAAAGAAGCCAACATGAAAATCAGACATCACCAGTCAGGCCAAATAGAAATGTCTTTAATTTATGGCAAGTCATCGGCAGGAGGGATGGGTGAATCTGTCAGTGGAAACAGGGGTGGGGCTCAGAAATAAAATTTATTATTATTAAATTTATTATTATTATTATGCTTGCGCCCACTGTTTATTCCCCCTACTATGTATTTACTGAACGCCAAAGTATAATGCTGCGAAGACAGCAGTGGTGCTTTCATGTTCCATGAGATGCTTTAAGTTACCACAAGAGACTATTTCCTTTACATATTTTCCTTCTAACTTTCATCACATTTTTCTTTTGACCGGTGATTAACATTTAAGAAGACTGTGACTAAGAACGTTCCCCCAAGTACTTGGAATCAGTCTTCATGACAGCAAGTCCCCCCACCACCATCCTCGTTGTTGCCGCGGCCCCCACCACTGCCATCAGGGTGGCCTCCACCATTACCCTCCCAGGGGGCCTCAGCAGGATCAGGATTGGCATAGGGAGGGAGGCATGGGGAAGCCAGGAGGGTGAGCTGCCTGGCTAGGGAAGGAGGGAGGGGAGGCAGAGGGAGGGCGAGCTGCCCAGCTGTGGCTGTTGGGGGGGAAGTGGGCTCATCAAGGAGCAGAACCAGTCCTAGGATCTCCTCTCACAAGTGCTTTGGCATCTCAAGATAAGGGACTTGCTGGGGGAAAAGCTTCCAGGAACAAGAGCTGCACTGAGGGCTTGGGCTCCATTACCATGGGGCACCTCAGAAGGGCAGGTGATTGATCTGGATCAGGGACACTGGGCTCAGACGGGAAAGCAAGATAGGGAGTCCTCAACAGCTGGTCCTGAGGCAACTCCCACATCAACATTGCCACCTCCAGAGGGCCATGCTCCCAGAAGTGGCATGTCCTGCCTCTATCCTATGCCTCCCACAGGCAGGGCACCAGAGGCCTCACAGTGTCAGGCCCAGGATGAGACTCAGGAACCAGACCAGGGGTTGTAAGTAATTCAGTTTTTATAGAGTAATGTCCAAACAAAGACTGCGTCTTCTCATGAAGCAGTACAGGAATACAGGTCCTGCGGCATTGAGAGAAAGTTGACAGAGCAAGGAGCTGCTTCCCACTTGTTCTTTAAGAAGGGACCAAACGGGCGCGCAACCTTTCGCTCCTCCTTAACTGCCCCCCAGGCACTACCCGCCTTCCCCCCCTTCTCTCTTGTCTTTTCAGGTGTCTTCGTGTGCGCGGCGAAGGGGGAAGCATCGGCCCCTCCTCTTCTGAAGTTTCTGATTCCAGTATGGGGGATGGGGGGGCTGATGGTAAACTGCCTCACGGCTTTTCTGCCTTGGGCAGCCCTCCCTCTTCCCTCTCCTGTTCTGAGCTTCGGAGAAGGGGAGGCATGGGAATGTCCAGGGGCGATTCTGAAACTCCAAAGCTCTCAGGCTCTCCGTTGCTAAGCAACCCTATCTCTGGCATTTCCTCTGTTTTGTCTTCGCTCCACTCGGGCGAAGTTGCTCCCCCTCCTCCCTGCCATCTGTCTGAATCCCCTTCTTCCAACCCCCCGGGACCCCAACTCTGCCTCATGACATCATCCCCTCTCCCAAGCTGCCCTCCCCTTTTGCTGACTTGGGGCGGTGGGGAAAACGTTGATGAAAAAGTTTTACCAAGTCTGGAGCATGCACGTCAACTTCATCTTCCCATGATCTATCAGCTGGTCCATAGCCTTTCCAGTGAATCAAGTACTGCAACTTGCCGCGTCTTATTCTGGAGTCTAGGATTTCCCCAACTTCAAACTCAATTTGCTCATTTACCAGGAGCATATCTCCGGGTGGCTCCTCCGGCTGCAACTCACTGGGAGGGGCGGCTTTTGTTAACAGGGATCGATGAAACACAGGATGTATTTTAAACATGTCAGGCAGCTTCAGTCGGTATGCCACGGGATTAATTTGAGTTTCTATTTCAAAAGGACCCACCCTCTTGTCTTGTAATTTTCTACATTTACCTGGCATTTGGAGGAAGCGGGTGGACAGCCAGACCCGGTCTCCCGGCTGCAGGGGGGGCCCTCCTTCCTGTGCAGGTCAGCAACTCGCTTGTACTCCATTTTGGCTTCGTTTAACTGTTGTTTCAACGTCTGTTGCGCCGCCTGCAATTCCCTAAGAAAGTTCTCTGCCGCTGGTACCAGCATACCCTCTGAGCTGCTTGGAAAGACTTTAGGATGGAATCCATAATTAGCGAAAAACGGGGTTTGTTGAGTGCTGGAATGCAGGGAGTTGTTGTAGGCAAACTCTGCAAAATGCAAATATGATACCCAATCAGTCTGTTGATAGGACACATAACTACGTAAATATCTTTCCAAAACGGCGTTCAAGCGTGCCGTCTGGTCGTCTGTCTGGGGGTGATGGGCGGAGGAGAGTTTTAACTCCGTCTGCAGCTGTTTCCACATGGCTCTCCAAAATTTGGCTATGAACTGAGTTCCTCGGTCCGAGACTACACTGTTTGGCAACCCATGCAGCCGGTAGACTTCTTTGATGAATAACTTGGCCATTTCTTTAGCCTCTAAGGCCCCTGCACAAGGAAGAAAATGTGCCATTTTGGTGAGTAAATCGATCACTACTAGAATGGCTGTCATTCCTTGGGACTTGGGTAAATCAGTTATAAAATCCATGGATAGGTCCTTCCAGGGTTCGTGTGGGACAGGTAACGGTTGTAACAGTCCTGCTGGTGTCCCTGTTTGTGTTTTTGTCCGCATACAGACAGAGCAGGACTTTACATAGTTTTCAATATCCCGACGCATTTTAGGCCACCAAAAGTCCTTGGCCACGTTCTGAATGGTTTTGTAAATCCCAAAGTGTCCCGCTGTGACGGAATCATGGCACTGGCGTAGGATTCTGAGCCATAATTCCCCTTCTGGCACATATCTGGCTGTTTTGAACCATAACAGTCCATCCCTCCAGTGGAAAGTTACTTCTGAGTCTTGATCTTGTCCCGTCTCCTGCCTATATCTTAGCATGTCTACATCTTCTTGTTGTGCCTTTTTGAGTTCCTCTTCCCATGAAGGCTGACACGATCCCAACGTTAATTTCTCTGGCGGGATCACGTACTGAGGCTGGTCATCTGATTCACTTTCTTTGAATTGTGGCTGTCTGGATAAGGCATCTGCTCTCTGGTTTTTGGCTTGGGCATGATAAATAATCTTGAAGTTGAATCTAGTGAAGAACTGGGACCATCTTATCTGTCTCTGGTTCAACTTTCTGGCTGTTTGGAGGCTTTCCAGATTCTTGTGGTCGGAGCGCACTTCAATCTGATGAGAGGCCCCCTCTAGGTATTGTCTCCAGTTCTCAAAAGAATCCTTGATGGCCAGCAGCTCCTTCTCCCATACTGTGTAGTTCTTCTCTGCTGGCTTTAACTTCCTAGAGAAGTACGCGCAGGGGTGCAGCTCCTTTTCCCCTTGGTCTAATTGCAGAAGGACCCCCCCGATGGCAAAATCTGAAGCATCGGCTTCCACGACAAAAAGGCGGGTCGGGTCAGCAAAGCGCAGAATGGGCTCAGAAGCGAACCTTCTCTTCAGCTCCTCAAAGGCCTTGGTGGCATTCTCTGTCCATTGAAACTTATTCTTTCCCCTTAAGCAGTCAGTCAGAGGAGCTGTTAATTTGGAAAACCCTGGAATGAACTTTCTGTAATAGTTGGCAAACCCTAGAAACCGTTGTACATCCTTTTTGGTAACAGGCAGACCCCAGTCCAATATACAACTTACTTTCCCTGGGTCCATTTCCACTCCTTCTGCTGAGATTCGGTACCCAAGGAAGTCCAAAGACTTGAGGTCAAATCCACATTTCTCTAACTTGGCATACAAGTGATTCTCTCTCAGTCTCTTCAGCACCGTTTTCACATGCTGATCATGGTCTTCCTGGTTCTTTGAGAACACCAGGATATCATCTAAGTAACAGATTACATACGTGTCCAACAGGTCTCTAAACACGTCGTTCATGAACTTTTGGAAAACCCCTGGGCTCCCACAAAGCCCAAACGGCATGACCAGGTACTCAACCTGACCATAAGCGGTCAAGAATCCCGTTTTCCATTCATCTCCCTCCTTCATTCTGATCAGATTGTACGCTCCCCTCAAATCCAGCTTCGTGAAGACTTTTGCGGAGCGCAGTCGGTCTAGCAGCTCTGAAATCAGGGGCAGCGGGTAGCTGTTAGGGATGGTGATCTGGTTCAATGCGCGATAGTCGTTACAAGGTCTGAGTTTCCCCCTTTCTTTTTCACAAACAATAGTGGTGCTCCAGCAGGGGACTGTGAGGGACGTATGAATCCTCGCCTCAGGTTTTTATCCAGAAATTCCTTCAGGGCCTCCCTCTCAGTCTCTGTGAGTGAGTAAATTTTCCCCGATGGGATGCTGGCTCCTGGCACAAGATCAATCGCACAGTCGTAAGGGCGGTGGGGGGGTAGAGTCTCTGCCTCTTTTTCATCAAATACATCTTTGAATTCCTCATACTTCAGCGGCAGGGTCACTTGCTCGCTTTCCTGCGCTGCCACCGCCAAGGTGTTCTTGATTCCTTCGGGTTGACAGTTCTCCTGACAATACTGTGAGGTGAACCACACCACTGCCTGCTTCCAACTTATCTTGGGTTCGTGCTTTGCTAGCCAGGGCATTCCCAGAATCACCTCAAAGTTCGAGAGATCTGACACGTATAGCGAAATGAACTCTTCATGCCCGGGGATTTGAAGTTTCACTTCCTCCGTGGCTTGTGTCACCACTCCTGACTTCAGGGGTCTCCCATCGATGGTCTCCACAGATAGGGGAGTGTCCAGTTTCCACCGGGAAATTCCATGACTCTTGGCTAGCTTTGCATCAATAAAATTTGTGGAGGCTCCACTGTCAATCAAGGCAGTAGAATTAAACACCACTCCTCTGGAAGTTGTAATCCAAATAGGTAAGACCAACACCCCTTTTGAGGGAGGTTGGATCGTTGGAGGGCCTTTATACAACGCGGCCCCCAGTCCACCAGCCTGCATGTGGACTGGGTGTTCTAGTTTCCCGACGGCTCGGCTTTCCCCCCTTTCAGTCCACAGTCTCTGGCCACATGGCCCGGTCTTGAACAATAAAAGCATAAACGTTCTCGACGTCGTCTTTCCTTTTCTTCTTCTGACAATCTTGGCCTAGCCCCTCCTTGTCCCTCAGTTGCATTACCTGCCACCCCTGCAGTGGAAAGGGCCTTGCTTCGGGACACCGAGTCTGAGTATCTCGGGACCACCTGCTTCTTTTCCAGGCGTCTTCCTTCCATCCGGTGATCTATCTGTAGGCATAGCTGGATTAGCCCTGGCAGGTCAGTGGGAGGGGTGGTCCTGGCCAGCTCATCCAGGATTTCAGCATTTAATCCACTCCGGTACATAAACATCAAAGCGGCATCATTATAACCCGTTTCCTGGGACAAAATTTTAAAAGCGTTAGTGTACTCGGAAACAGTCCCTTTAGCTTGCTTCAGAGCGCCTAGCTGCTGCGCTACTGTTTCAGCTCTTTGCGGGTCTTGAAACATCTCGGTCATCTCCTGTATAAATCCTCTGTATCTTCTTAAGACAGTATCCTTTCTCACCAGATATGGAGTCACCCATGTTGAAGCTTCTCCCTCCAGAAGGCTAATCACGAAGGCGACTTTAGCCCCATCGTCTGGAAATTCTGTGTGCCTGACATCCAGATATAATTCACATTGAGCCATGAAAGTTGCCAACTGATCACTCTGTCCCGCATATTTTGGGGGCAATCCAATGGGAACCTTTACTGCAGCAACTGGAGGGGCTGTTCGCATCTGGTCTATCGTGGTCTTCAAGGCTTGATTATCCGTTTTCAATGCCTTGACGGCTGCTAGCAGGGCTTGTACATCCATCTGCAAATCAGCTACCTTAGTCCTCAAGAGTTTCACTTCTTCCGTCTCGGAAGTGGGGTTCGTTCCCCCCCTGCTCCCTTTGACATCTTGTCCCAGTCAAGTGAAGAGAGCGTTGATGGTGATTGAGGTGGCTCTGTCAAGCTGTCAGGCCCAGGATGAGACTCAGGAACCAGACCAGGGGTTGTAAGTAATTCAGTTTTTATTAGAGTAATGTCCAAACAAAGACTGCGTCTTCTCATGAAGCAGTACAGGAATACAGGTCCTGCGGCATTGAGAGAAAGTTGACAGAGCAAGGAGCTGTTTCCCGCTTGTTCTTTAAGAAGGGGCCAAACGGGCACGCAACCTTTCGCTCCTCCTTAACTGCCCCCCAGGCACTACCCGCCTTCCCCCCCTTCTCTCTTGTCTTTTCAGGTGTCTTCGTGTGCGCGGCGAAGGGGGAAGCATCGGCCCCTCCTCTTCTGAAGTTTCTGATTCCAGTATGGGGGATAGGGGAGGGGCTGATGGTAAACTGCCTCGCGGCTTTTCTGCCTTGGGCAGCCCTCCCTCTTCCCCCTCCTGTTCAGAGCTTCGGAGAAGGGGAGGCGTGGGAATGTCCAGGGGCGATTCTGAAACTCCAAAGCTCTCAGGCTCTCCGTTGCTAAGCAACCCTATCTCTGGCATTTCCTCTGTTCCGTCTTCGCTCCACTCGGGCGAAGTTGCTCCCCCTCCTCCCTGCCATCCGGTTGAATCCTCTTCTTCCAACCCCCCGGGACCCCAACTCTGCCTCACGACACACAGCAACCAAAGTAACAGAGCCAAAGCAATGCTGTTAAGGGTGTGTGGGGAATGTGACTCCTTGCCATCTCCCAGCTGCGGACTCCAATGGATCCCCTCAGAAGACAGGCTCGCCTCTCTTGTGGCATGTCTGAGCTGGCAGGCAAGGACACAGTGCACGGGGATGGGAGAGGGGCCTGAGGAGTGCCAGCAGCTCGCACCAGCCACTGAAGTTGAGGCACCCCCTGTGGGAGTGCTGGTGCCAGACTATGTATCACAGGCATGGAGAGGCCACTTGGCTGGGGTGAGGGGGGCTGTATCCTTGCCACTGACAGTGCCATTCCATCCGCAGTGCAGTCTGCTAGCAGCACGCACCTCCCCTCCCCATACCTGCTGCATCTGCTTCCCCAGCTGCACCTGTTTGACCTCCACCTGCCTATCCTCCTTGTCTACCTCCTTGACCAGCAGTTATGTAACAGAGCATGTTGGTATCACAACATCCCTGCACTCCTCCAGACCCTCATCCTGACCAACTTGCGATGCTGCCAGTTCTTCCAACTGGATGGGGAGGCCATCAAGGAGCTGTGCATGAGCTGTCTCCCCACCTGCAAGCCCAGTGCCGTGCCTGCAGTAACATCCCTGTACTCTAGAAGGTGCTTCTTGACCTGCGCTACTTGGCCACAGGGGTCTTCAAGTGAGATGTGGCCTGGGGTGCCCACCCCATCATCCAATTCTCCGCCAGTAGGTGCCTTCCGGCCTTTCCGGAAGCCATGGTGGCCCCAGTGCATGAGTTCCTACACTTCCTGCAGATGGAGGAGGTGTGTGTGCAGCTCAGAGATGAGTTTCCTTGCCATTCTGTGGGCCCTCGACTGGACTTACTTTGTGATCCTGGCCCCTGCATGGAACCCCCATGTTTACGGGAACCTCTGCCACCAGTACTCCACCAATGTGAAGATGATACCCCTTGGCGGTCAGCCACCTTGCATGCAGAGGGCTCCAGCCAACTGCTGCCCACACAATCACACCTTCACCTATATGAATGTCACAATGCTCAGGAGTATACATGAAGTCCAAATCCTGGAGGCCTCCCCACTGCTGAACATGCTGGAGACTTGGCCCCCTGACTGAGGGTGGCTCCTGGGTAGACAGTGGGTGGCTGCAGGGGGGAGCATGCAGGGCTCCTTGGGCATTTCCTCTTCTTCTTGCAGCTGACTGTGCCTATTCGCTGCTACCCTTCCAGATGATGCCCTGTCCAGCAGACATGCCTGTCCTCATTGGTTGCTTGAACCACATGCCTTGCAAGGAGGATGGACTTCAAACAAGCATTCAGGATGCTGAAGTCCGACTTTCGCTGCCTGCATCTCAGTGGGGGTGGTGGTGGTGGCAGGTGATGGAGACCGTGCTGAAGTGCCCTAGATCTTTCCTCTTCTCCCAGGCATTTTAGCATGTATTTTATATTGTTTTAAATTGTGTTTTAAATTGTTTTTTAAAAGATGTATTTTAAATTGTATTTGTTTTTAGTTGCTGTAAACCGCCCAGAGAGCTTCGGCTATGGGGCGGTATACAAGTATAATAAATAAATAAAATAATACTTACAAGTAAATCTCATTGATGTCAACAGGGCTTACTCTCAGGGATGTGTGCATGGGATCGCATCTACACTTGCATCGCTACTTGGTGGCATTGTATTAAAAATTTGTTCACATTTTCTAATATTGATGCTTTGATCTTATCAGATTTTTAAATCTAAGAGAATGCGTGATTTCAAAATGTCTTGCATATTGTCCATCAAGGCAACAGATATGAAGGATGTAATTTTTAAAACTTGTCTCTCAGTATTCACTGGCTTCTCCAGCTGTATCTTTTTGATATGCAAACACACACACTCTTCCATTCAAACTTTTATAGCATTCGCCTCGCAGGAACAATTCTAAAAAATAAAATAAAATTATTGCCAAGCTAGAATGCATTATCGGTTTCTGTCACCTCCAGAAGTCCAGAAGTAATTAAGGTGGAGTAATTGCTGTCTGACTGTATAGCTGATAACCACCTTAATCCAATGACAAGAATATGATTTAAAATGAACCCTTTTTTGTCATTGATTTAACAATAATTACTGTTATATTGTGTGCTGGCAATAGTAATTCTCAGATAACCACTCAAAAATAATGTGCTCTTCTTATTGAAAAATATAAATTTGATAATCCCTAAAAAATCAATATCCTTCATACATCTGTCTTTCAATTGCATGGAGATGAATAATTACAATATTTGCTCCTGACCTTAGCAACGGTGTAATAAGCTCAGGCTCCTTTTTCTCAATCTATCTAGGAAACAGTATCCCCCTTCAATTAACTAGTGATGTAACTGATGTTGTTTAACTAGACCTCTTCAAACAGCCCTTTAATTTTAGCCATTTATTTTGCACATTTACCCCTCACCAATGCTAGTTATTTAGTAAACTATTTATTTTATTTATTTATTATTTGATTTATATCCCGCCCTTCCTCCCAGCCAATGTGCATGCAGATCCTCTTATGGCAATGATTTTAATCCATCTGTGTGCAGGAATTAAATGCTAGGATTGCACAGGGGGTGTCCAGTTACAAAAGATGCAATTGAAAAAATTAGTGGCTGTCCTGCCCAGAGTGAGACTCACGAGACAGAGGAGAGGATGGAATTAATTCCTGTTTTATTAAAGTAACATCGAAGGCAATATGTTTCATTGGCACACTATGCCAACTCACTGCAATCCCTAACTAGGCTACCTAAGTACACTCTGCAGCGTGTGAAGAAAGGCTTAAGTGGGAAAGGTCTTCGTCCATAATGTCTGACTCCTTCAAAGACCCTCCCTCCTACTGAAGGGCTTCTCCCGGTGTCTGGCTTGGGGCGAAAGGGGGCGTGCCTCCGCTGGCGTATCTGACAATACAGTCTCAATATGTGCCGACTTGGCTTCAGGAGGTGAGGAAGCGCTTGAAGTGCCAAGAGGGGAGCTCAGGGGAGGTGGAGTTGGTGTGCATGCCAAGACATCCCCCAATGGCTCTATGGGGGCATCTGTAAGATGAGTGTGGTCTTCTTTGGCTGGAGAACTGTCTGTGGGAACTGGCACAGTGTCAACCACACACCCTCCCACCTCGTCCTCAAAAGTCTCAACACCCTCTGATTCTTCCCCTTGCCCTAGCGGCTGGAACTGACACTCATCCAGCCCCCCTCCTTGATCCTCCTGAGGGAGCTGGGGCTCGACATCATCCCCCCCTCCATTCACCATTTCCCCCCACCCCTGAGGTCTGGGCTTATTCAGATAAGCTTCATGGAAGTCTCTCACCAAGTCTGGGGAGTGAACGTCCTCTGCTGTTTCCCAAGAACATTTGGATGGATCATACCCCTTCCAGTGTATTAGATACTGGAGGCTGCCCTGGTGCTTCCTTGAATCTAGGATTTGCTCCACTTTGTACTCCTCCTGCCCATTCACTGAAAGAGGGGGAGACGGCTCCACTTGAGCTCGATGTGGGTCAGGAGGATGTTCCAACATAATCAGAGAGCAATGAAACACGTGTATTTTGAAAGTGGGGGGTAGCTTCAGCCAGAAAGCCACCGGGTTGATTTATGTTTCCACCTCAAAAGGTCCCACTCTCCAATCCTGCAACTTGTGGCAGTGACCTAGAGTAGGCAAATAGCGTGTAGACAGCCATACTCTGTCTCCCACTTGGATGGGGGGCCCCTCTCAATGATGCTGGTCAGTGGCTCTCTTATAGTCCTCCTTGGCCCAATCCAACTGCTCCTTCAATAGCTGTTGCATGGCTTGAAGTTCTTGTACAAACTCCTCCTCCACCGGGATGGATGGGTTGATTCGAGGGGCAGCAAAAGCTCGAGGGTGGTACCCTAGGTTGGCGAAGAAAGGAATCTGTTTCGTGTGGGTGTGCACAGCATTATTGTAAGCAAACTCTGCCAAGGGTAAACAGGAGACCCAACTATCTTGCTGATAATTGACATAACAGCATAAATATTGCTCTAGGATAGCATTCACTCTTTCCATTTGCCCATCTGTCTGGGGGTGATGAGCCGAGGACAGTCTCAATTAACTCTGTAGTAGTTGCCACATCGCCCGACAGAACAGCATTGTAAATTGCATCCCTCGATCGGAGACTAGACTGTCCGGCAGACCGTGCAGCATGTACACATGCTGCACATATAAACATTGGGGAGTCCATTACATGGAATGAAATGAGCCATTTTCATGAAGGCATCCACTACTACCAACACTGTGGTTTTCCCTTGTGAGGTAGGGAGATCTGTGATAAAGTCCATGGTGACCATCCGCCAAAGGCCCTGTGGAGTGGGGAGTGGTTCTAAAAGCCCTGTCGGCCGTCCTGTGGCATGTTTGGCCTGCATGCAGGTGGGGCAAGATCGAATGTAGTGCTCCACTTCCTTCTTCATCTGGGGCCACAAAAACTCCCTGGTTACCACTTGTAAAGTCTTAAAGACCCCGAAATGCCCTGCAGTAGGGGAGTCATGGCACTGATGCAGTATTCTGGCTTGTGTTTCTCCAGGGGGCACATAAATGGCATCCTTGTGATGTAATACCCCTGCATTCCAAGTAAAGCCCTCCTGCCCCGAACCAGACTGCATGGCTAAGTCAGAGAGCTTCGCCTTGACAAATGAGTCCTGCTCTTGAGCTGCATGTAATTCAGACACCCATGAATCCTGACATGGACTGACTACCACTCTCTTGGGGAATAATAAACTGGCAACTTCGGGGCGGGATTCTCCAAGTACTCTGGTTTGTGGGATAGAGAGTCTGCCCTCTTATTCTGGGCTTCAGGAATATAATGGATTTTGAAATGGAAGAGTGCGAAAAACTGTGCCCAGTGCACCTATCTCTTGTTGAGCTTGTGGGCGGTGTGGAGGCTCTCCAAATTCCAATGGTCTGTGTGCACCTCAATCTCGTGCTGCGCCCCCTCCAAATGATGTCGCCAAGTTTCAAAGGCATCTCAGATGGCCAGCAATTCCTTTTCCCACACTGTGTAATTTTGCTCAGAATCAGTCAATTTCCATGAGAAGTAAGCGCAGGGTCTCAGACCTCCCCCTCTCTGTGCTGGTTGCAAAAGAACTCCACCAATGGCTATGTCTGATGCATCTGTCTCTACCACGAAAAGACACGTGGGATCGGCGTGCTGCAAGATGGGCTCTGAAGCAAACCACAGTTTCAGTTCTTCAAAGGCTTGTTGTGTGGCTTCTGTCCAACAGAAAGGACCCGAGCCCTTCAGGCAATCCATGAGAGGTGCTGTCTGGCCAGAGTAATTAGATGTGAAGCGATGGTAGTAATTGGCAAATGCCAGGAAATGTTGTAGGTCCTTCTTAGTTTTGGGGGGCTGCCACGTGAGGATGCAATGAACCTTCCCAGGGTCCATCTCCACCTCTCCTGGGGAAATGCGATACTCCAAAAAGTCCAACATGGTCAGATCAAAACCGCACTTTTCCAGCTTGGCGTAGAGGCAGTGCTCTCACAGCCTCTGCAACACAGCTCACACATGTGCTTCATGCTCCTTGGGGGAGTCTGAATACACCAGAATATCATCTAGATACACAATCATAAAGCGATCCATATAGTCTCTGAAGATGTCATTCGTGAAATTTTGGAAGACTCCTGGCATGCCAGACAATCGGAAAGGCATCACTAGGTACTCATACTGTCCATAGTGTGTCTTAAATGCAGTTTTCCACTCATCCCCCTCCTTCACCTGCACCAAGTTATAAGCCCCCCTCAAGTCCAGCTTGGTGTATATCTTGGCAGATTGCAACCACTCCAACATCTCCTTGATGAGAGGCAAGGGGTAGCTGTTGGGGATGGTGATCTGATTTAATGCTCTGTAGTCATTACACGGGTGTAATTCTCCACCTTTCTTCTTGACAAACAGCAGAGGTGCCCCAGCTGGGGACTGGGAGGGGCAGATAAAGCCTCTCTTCAGGTTAGTGTCCAAAAATCCCCTCAGCGCTGCCAACTCCGGTTCTGACAAGGAGTAGATCCATCCCACAGGAATATGCGCCCCTGGCATCACGTTTATGGTGCAGTCATATGGCCGGTGGGGGAGCAGTTGATCTGCCTCTTTCTTATCAAACACATCCCAAAACTCCTCATACTTAGTGGGTAAGGATGCTTCCTCCTGAGGAAGCACTCCAGCCACCACCTCCGGCTTCAGCTCCTCGGATGGCTGACAGCGTTGATGACAGTATTTTGAGGTGAATACCACCACTGCCTCATCCCAGAAAATAGTTGGATTGTGTTGGACCAACCAAGGCATTCCCAACACCACCGGGAAATGAGGCAAGGACGCCACGTAAAATGACAGTTCTTCCTGATGCCCGGGAATCTCCACTTCTAATTTCTCCATTGCTCTGTTCACCTTCCCTGATGTTAAAGGCTGCCCATCTATGGTTTCTACTGCCAGCAGTTGTTCCAGTTCTCGGATCGGAATGCCATGCTCTCGTACGAAATCACTGTCCATGAAACTCAATGAGGCCCCACTGTCAATCATAGCCTTGGCTTGAAAGTTCTGCCCTGAGGACAAAGTAATTCGGATGGGCAGCAGTAGAGCACCTTGGGATGGAAGGGGTTGTAGCAGATGCCGAGTTGTCTCCTTGTCTCCCAACTCTCTGGTCTCTATGAGAGCTGGGATTTGTAGTTTTCCAGCAGCTGGGGCTTTCCTGCCTTGGCGGGGCAGCCCCAGGCCAGGTGCCCACTTTTTCCATAATATAGACAGAGTCCTTCTTTTCTGCACTTCTCCCTCTCCTCCTCTGACTAACATTGTCTGGCCCCGCCAATTTGCATGGGCTCCTCCCCCGACAGAGTCAAAGTTCCCAAACTAGGCAGATAGCACACGTGGGGGAGAGGTACCGGTGCCTGGGTACAGGAGGTTTCCGCTCTACGCTCCAACCACCGTCCTTCAAGCCGACTGTCTATTTGCATACACAATTGGATCAAGCCCTTCAGGGTGTTTGGTGGAGTGGAGTGCGCTAACTCATCCAGTACTTCTGAACTAAGTCCATTCCTGTAAAAGTACATCAAGGCCGGGTCATTGTAATCTGTTTCTTGGGATAAGACCTGGAATGAGTTGGTATACAACCCCACAGAACCCTTTCCTTGCTTCAAGGTCCCCAGTTGGCAGGCAATCGTTCCATTGGGGATCACGGAACATTTCAGACATGACAGTCGTGAAAGCTGTATACTCTTGCAAAACAGGGTCGTTCTTGATCAGGTACGGGGTGGCCCATTTGGCCACCTTTCCTTCTAGGAGACTAATGATGAATGCCACCTTCGCATCATCAGTCAGAAACTCAGCTTGGCGTATGCGAATATACTATTCGCACTGGGCTAAGAAGTGGCGAACAGGTCGCTCTGGCCACCATAGCGGAAAGGTAGCCCCACAGGAGACTTGACTCGAGTTGGCACCACAGTTCTCTGGGTGATCAAGGCACAGAGGTTTTGATTCTCAATCTGCAGATTCTGGGTGACTGCTCTGAGGTTCTAGATCACGGCGTACAAGGTCAGCTTTGCCCATCCCTAATCAGGTTATAGGGCACAATCTGTTCCTGTTACATTTGCGGTAGGGGATTGACACAGGGCTTAACAGGATATTTCCCTCTCCCAGGCCTCTTCCTTCATTGTGCTCTCTATTAGTACTTCAGGTAAGGCAAACAGTTTGCTCTTGCAAAGATGGCCACCCAGAAGAAAGCTGGAATGAGTGGGTTCCACTTTTTCTTATTTCTTTTGAACTAGCACAGCCCTACCTACAGTATACTGTTATTTCACTGTCAGAGTTCAGTAGGGATGGACAAAACTGTTGTTTTTGGTTTCTCATTTTTCTAATCTTATATTCAGTGCTGAACATTGCCACATCCATTTGTGTGTGTGTGTTTTAAAAAGTCCTCACCAAAATGTTGCCAACATTTTGGTGCACATTTCTCCTAGTAGGCACGTTTCTGTATGTAATTTTGCCTAATATGAAGGCAAACGAGGCCACCACCTTGCTGAAGCCAAGCAAGTCTGGATCTAGTTAGTGTCTGGATAGGAAACCACTGGGAACCACATGTATGCTGCCTTGGGTTTCTTGATAAAAGAAAGATGGGATCTAAGGGAGCAATCCAACTTGTATTTGCACCAGGATGAGGGGAGTTTGATTCGCAGACGCCTGGCAGAGCTGGCAGGCTCCCGGTGCCTCCAGTCTCCACCAGCAGAAGCCCCTCATCCTGGCTGAGATGCAGCACCTCTGGGATCTTGCTGGCTCAGCCAGGGCTCTGCCAGATATGGCCAACCAAAGATATGGCGGATGGAGAGCTGGCAGAAGCCGGTGTAAGGCCCCAAATCAAGGCATTTTGGGGGTGTGGTGGAGGAAGAGCTGAGGGGGGACTTCCTTAACATCCAACTCCCCTTTGGAGTGCTCCCACAGGTCCCAATCCAGGCAGTATTTCCTCTGGGCAATAGGCCAGCTTAGTAAAATTATTTCAATGCCAGTCAATGGGAGGGCTTACTCCCCAATATGGGTATTTGTGGGAGCCTGCTTTTACCTCCCAGCTGAGCTGATACTCTGACGGCCTCCCCTCCTGACAGCTTTGCATGACTTAGATTGCTCTGCTCATGTAAGAAAATAAATAAATAAATAAATAAATAAATGATAGATAGATTTTCAGAAGGCATTTCCCCTAATATAATGCATTTTTGTATGCTGTTTTCATGAATATATTCATTTTTATATTATTGTTGTTTATATTTATCAATTGCTTTTTCCACAAAGGTGCAATCAAAGTGCCTTACAGAAACAACTTCTAATATACACATTTTTGTACACAATACTTGGTTGGAGAGCTGCATCACCCAGCTCAGAGAAGTGCAAATGTCAAAAGATTTCAGTTTGCATATTGTTTTGAGAAGCGCAGATTAGGTAGGTTGCACTAAAATGTATAGGCTGTGTACAAACCATACATTTAAAGCACATTTTAGCACCACCCCAATAATCTTAGGAACTGTAGTTTAACCTTCACAGAGCAACAATTCTCAGCACTCTTCAAACCACAGTTTCTAAGATTTTTGAGGAGGAAATATGCTTTAAATGTACTTTAAATGTTTGATTTGTACCCAGCCCAAACCAAATTTCTCCTGCATCCCTATTGTGTATATATAGCTTGATTTTAAAACCTTCTAAATGGTTTACAAAAATAATATATTCCCACAAAAATGCTGAAAAATTAAACACGCATTACAAGCAAGTAGACATAATAACATCAAAATATAGATAAAATCAGCAGCGTTAAAAACAAATATGCATGATAAAATTGCATGTCTGGGTAGGCTTTCTCAAATTTTAGCAGGTTTCACAAATAATATTGTTGCGCGCCTCCCCAATCTCCAAGTGGTGAGATTTCCGGGGTCCCTGTGCTCATCCAGGGTTTGGTTTCCTTTGGGAAGAAGGTCAGTGGAGACTGTGGTGTCTTTATGAAATATGGTTTGTTTATTTACACACATTCCAACTTGAGCTTAGGATGGAGGGGTTCAAAGCATCAGCAGTCCAACATCCAGCTTTTCCATCTGTATTACAGGAGGCACCCTAAATGCCATGGTGCAGAGAGCCAGTCTCTCTGCCTGCCTCCAGTCTCCAAGCATTCTCCAGACACAACTTAAACTACAAGCCTCTCCTGGGCTCCGGGGGGAGGGATGCTCTCCTGAAGAGTTTCAATGACAAAAGGGTCTTCCTGGCCCATTCACCATTGCTGAGCAACTGATAGGCCCGTAATCGTACCTGGCCACTCTATTTGTTTAACAAAGGAGAGGCTCATCTGACCAGCAGAGTGAGTTCCTCATTCCAAGGCATAGGATTCCAAATCAGAGGCTGGAAAGGGGACTCACGGGGATCATCCATTCTAACCCCCATGCTCATAACAATATTCAGTTCTCTCACTTACTCATCTTTCCAGTCTTAAATTCAGTTCTCCAAGCTTCTGTGATTTTTTAATAAAAGAAATCCTCATGAAATGTATTCATCATTTTAGCGTGAAATTCTCTTAAACATATTTTTGTGTTAGTTTTGACTAATATACACATTACTGGAAGCAATTTCTTCTAATATAATACATTTTGTATGTTATTTTCACTAATATATTCATTTTTATGCACACTTTCCCCTAATATATGCATTTTTGTACACTGTGCTTGGGTAGAGAACACCATTGCAAAATTTGGATAGGTGCGAATTTTGATGGATGGCTGTGCTTCAGTTTGCATACCGTTTCAGAAAGTGTGAATTTGATCAACTTGGCTTTCAATGCAAACTGAGTGGAACTTCTCACCTATCCCTAGTGCCTGTCCAGTAGACTAGATAAGTTTTCTTTCTGAAAGGATATTCCAGGTGAGGTCTAAATAAGTGAAGTTATAAGCTAGAAAATGCTAGACAGAAACATTTAAACACCATTAATAATTGCAACATGGCAACAGTTCCTATTTGTCAATGTTCACTGGCTCAAACTCTCCATTGTACTTTATGACAACTCACTAATATAGGGCAGGGATGGGAGCTGTAAAGGGTGGCACTTCCAAGATTTCATTAAGTTTTACAGTTCTGGTTGCATTGAGACAAGACACTTCACATCTTTCCAATGAGCACAAGAATATGGTTCGGAACATTTGAAAGCCGCATAGTGGAATAGCAAAATAGAAACTGAAAAGACTGAATTATGTATTGAATCTTAATGATGGTTGCATGCTTCTGTCAGCTCCCTATAGGACAAGGACGCTGTAAATTATTTACACCATCCATATGATTCCCCCTGTTGGTTAAAACCAAACAATAGAGTAGTTTTCAAGTGATATTTTTAATAGAAGAAAATGAATCGTTTCATGACATCTCATATAACTCTCCAATTTTGGGGGTGCACTTTCTCTCTAAAGGTCTAGCACAAACAGCCCTCTCAGCAAACTGTTATCACTAACAATATAATTGAACATCATTCAGTATTAATCACTAATTGAATCAGAAAATCAGCTTTGCATCCTACTGCTTTTAAGGTAAGGAGGGAGACAATTGATGAAAGGATCTTATGTAAAATCACCTTGGAGAAAATGTATGCTTCGTAAGTTCTCTGATGAAGTATTAATGCTTATGCCTATCAAGGACTTGAGTGGTTGTTGGTTTTCATTTTATGATATAGGATACTGAAGGTGCATTAAGTGCAGCAAGGAGTGGGGAAGTTGGCTGTGTTTATCTGGAATAGCTGTGATTTCCCTAAGCATTTCACCATCTCTTCACAATGTTTGTTAGTTTTAAATTGCCCATGAATGACATCAAGTTGAGGTGCAGGTCTGTGAATAGAAAGTGAAAAGGTTTGTGTTTTCTCTGTCTAAATGACTATTCTATTTATTTCTCTGATGTAATCTGTGAGACCTGAAAAAGAGACTCTTGAGGGCACAGTTTCTTTTGGAAACTTCTAGAGTCTTCAATCTGAAGTTATAGATAAGAGGTTGCAAAGCACACAGCAACTCTAACAATCACAGCACTCTTCACTCAAACATAAAGTCCAGCTCTTCCAATGGAAATCATAGAATTGTAGAGTTAGAAGGAGCCCATGAGGCCACTGGGTTCAACCCCCTGCTCAATGCAATAATCCAACTTAAAGCATACCAGACAAGTAGCTGTCCATTGTGGCCCTCCAGATATTGTTGGACTATCACTCGTGTCATCATAGAATCATAGAACAGTAGAGCTGGAAGGGGCCTATAAGGCCATTGGGTTCTACCCCCTGCTCAATGCAGGAATCCAACTTAAAGCATACCAGACAAGTGGCTATCCAACAGCCTCTTGAATGCCTCCAGTGTTGGAGAGCTCACTACCTCCTTCCATTGCCGTACTCTTCTAACAGTTAGGAAATTTTTCCTGATGTTCTGCCAAAATCTGGCTTCCTGTAACTTGAGCCCATGATTCCAGGTCCTTCACTCTGGAAAGTTCAAGAAGAGCTTCTGGCCCTTCTCTGTGTGACAACCCTTCAAGTACTTGAAGAGTACTATCATATCTCCCCTCAGTCTTCTCTTCTCAAGGCTAAACATGCCCAGTTCTTTCAGTTTCTCCTCATAGGGCTTTGTTTCCAGTCCCCTCATCATCCTTGTTGCCCTTCTCTGAACCTGTTCCAGTTCGCATCCTTCTTAAAGTGCGGTGTCCAGAGGAATCTCAGAGATGTCATGAGGAATCTCTTTCTGTTATTTCCTGGGGGAAAGAAGAAGAAGCTCTAGCTGTTTCTCCCCTGACGTCCCCCTACCTTCCCCAATATTTCAAGCATCGTCATACTAGCAAAACTTAAGATGGAAAGAGTTAAAACTCTCTCACATTGTAGTATTCTTTACGGTCCCTTAACTGAAGCATTTATCAAAACAATGGCCTGTTCCTTTGTAAACCTAAATGGCTGCAAGGCAATGAGTAAATCAGAAGAGGCAGCTATGGAATGCTTGTGAATAAAGAACAGCTTCTGAGTGAAAGGCAGCATTTAGGTTGATCATAGCTGAAAAATAATCCCCAAACACCATAAGCATGTGGGCAAGAGGTGACTGATATACTGATGTTTACATATCTGTCTCCTGTGCAGATATGCTAATCAGACAAGGACCAGGATCCAAAGAATTGTAGGATCAATATTTTAAGCTCAAGGGGCTTTAGACTTTATATTCCCTTCCTATTATGTTATGTAGTCGGGGGTGGCCAGTGCAAGGGGGTGGTGCTGGCCCACTGCCCTTCTGACTGTCACCTACCAGGATGGTGAAAGGGGCAGAGCAGGGTGCTCGTGAGATAATGGCTGTGCGAGCACACTGGTTAGAATGCCATTTTGGCTCTACCAGTGTGCCTACACCACCCAGATCTCATTACTGCCTTGCTGTGCCCACACACTATCCCAGTAAGTGGCAGCGATTCTGATTATGGAAGAGTGGCAGCATGGCACTAGCCCTCACACTAGCCATTTCTGCTCATAGGAAACTGACTGTGAAATTGAGCAACATTTCAAAAGTGTTTTTCTGCAGAAGTATGACTTACACTAAGACAGAGCATTGGTCCATGTAGCCAAATATTATATTCTGATGAGTTGTGCCACTTCAGGGTCTCAGGATTCAGAGAGTTGGTAACAGAACCTATTCACGTGGTGATAATCTGAATGTATATTATATAGCCATGAGAGTGGCTGTATACTATAGCCAGCATCGATTTTTTGCATTCCGTAATGTTAAATCGAAAATATCCCCATGCCATTCTGATGCTTCCCATAAGCTCATTTCAAAACAAAAGCTTAGAAAACTTATAGTCCAGAACTCAGAAATGCTTGCTTAACAACCCTCTAAATTTTCATGGTAATACACAAATCAGTCAGAGAGAATCAAGAGTTCAAAGCAACCAGACCCCTTTTGGACTTTTTTCTCTGAGTTTTCATAATCCGTTGAAATTAATTAAAAATCAGCCATATTCACAGTGTACCTGTAATCCTATTACTGACCTTGCCCCATACTCTGACCTTCATCTTCTGCAGTCTTAAAGTTAAAAAAATGCCTGGCTGATTTTTAATTAATTTAAGAAATTTAGCATTGAACTCAATGATAATGTTGGGCATGCTCAGTAAAAACCAACTGTCAGTGTTCTAAAAGCCTCACAGCTGGTGGGCTTGCCTAATCAGGGAGCCATACCCACACCAGACCTTTATTTCATTTTAGACAGTCATGGCTTCCCCCAAAGAATCCTGGGAAGTGTAGTCTGTGAAGGGTGCTGAGAGGAGACTCCTATTCCCCTGACAGAGGTCCAGTGGCTAGAGTGGTTTAACAGTCAGCTGCTCTGAGTAAAGCTCTGTGAGGGGAAAGGGCATCTCCTAGCAACTCTCAGCACCCTTCACTAACTACACTTCCCAGGATCCTTTGGGAGAAGCCATGACTATCTAAAGGGAAATAAAGGCCTGGTGTGGATGTGGCCAGGGACAGCTTAGGTTTAAATTTGGGTGGGAGGCTACATGTGCCTGCTGTAGAATAAAAAGGTGGGGGAAACCCTGAAAAGCAATTATACTGTTCACAATGTTTTCCTTTTTGAAAGGAAAGGGGCTTTCCCTTTGCCTAGTGCCCACCCACCCAATCTCCTCCCCTTCCCCTCCCCTTCCTGCCATTTTTCTCCCCTCCGTGCTCCTCTCCAGGTCAGTTTCAACTATCCTAAGCATGATTGCACAGGAGTAAATCTCACTGAACTCTATAAACATGCAAATGATCAAATCTGCCCTCCCCCTCCCCATCCCCTGTGGTCAGTTTCACCTATCCTAAGCATGATGGCAGGGAAGTAAATCCTACTGAATTCAATAAGCATGCAACTGATCAATCCATTCTCAGCAAACTTGCACAGGATCCCATTTCTTACCTCCCAGACTAAAAAGCAGATAAATTCACTAATAGGAAAAAAAACACCTTGTGGTTTAACAATGTACCTATAGCCAACATATATTTCTATCAAACTTTAAAATGCAGGGAAAGCAGGCAGCTATAGTGAATGAACCGATGGAAGCAGGAGACCATACCTCCTCTCTGAGATATTGTACTGCCCTACACATTTGTAAAAATGCAAATACAATTTGGGTTGGTCTTTCACAGTTCAACCCACTTCCTGTGTAGCTTGGAAGAATTTGATAACATGTGCAGGGATTGAAACTAAATGACTATATGTGGCCAGGAAATAATAGGGCTCAGCTAGCAAAGTTCTGGGGCAACTCTTCAGTGTGTAACAGGGCTAGATTTAGCTTTTCCATCTGAGATGAAAAGGTGTAGTTGCCACTTCTTCATCCTTTGCCCCTAAAGTGTGCATTTGGTCAAAGTGAATCTTCCTTCTGTACTAGTAAGAAATATCTGTGATGTGGGAGCACCTGTCATATTATACAAAGTGTGTGGGCTTTCTTAGGATACTTGCTCTATCCAATATGGCACCATCTGAGAGTGAAGACTATAAGAAACATGGGCACAAGGGTCATGTACAGTGCCATCTTGGGGATGAATCCCATTCTACTTTTAGTTCCCTGGGTGATTTTATTATTGAAGTTTCATCTAATCTAAAACAAAATATTTTCCTTTGGAATACAAAATTGTTGCTTCATGAAGCTGTCTCACATTGGCTTGAGGTAAGCACACTTCTCAAGGCCCATCATGATTCATTTGTGAAGACCAAATGTTTGTGATTGTGGTCAGAGGCACACAACATATTGGGAAATATCACCAAACTTTTTTTCCATTCACTGTTCTTCTAAACTTTCATTTCAAAACACGGAAATAGCAAAACATGGAGGGTTGTTTTATCAGTGCTGTGAAGATGCATGACCTCTCAGATTTGTTAAAAAATACTCACTCTCCCACATTTTTCCAAAGCAGAAATGACTTGTATAGCAGCTTAATTTAGGGTTTACAAGATTTTGTCATTAAAAATGCATTTTAATGCATTTTAATGCATTTTTACACAACATGATTTTACAGCTTAAGAGGTGTAAATTGCAGTGAAAAAACTCCCACCCTGCCATCGAGTATTATTTATAACAGATTAAAGTGTAGATGTAGTTTTATATTGACAGTTTACAAGCCAAATAAAGAACATTGCAAAAAAGTGCAGTTATGAACAAAAATGCACAATAAAAATATTAAGTAGTTCTTACCTGACTGGAGATTTCCTGTGGGATTTTAAAACTAGAATCCAAAATGAATATGTGTGCATGTGAAGATAATTTCTTTTGTGATTCTTATAACCAACTATCAATGGCCAACTGGTGGCCAATCAAAAGTAAATTTCCATGTTCTTTCAGTATATGAAAGTGCTGAGGAATTCTGAAGGAATCCAAAGGAGTGTTCAGAAGGCAGAGTTCCATGCATTTCAAATGTACATAAGAAGATGCCTTATACTGAATCAGACCACTGGTCCATCTAGTTTAGTACTATCTGCTCTGACTGGCAGCAGCTCTCCAGGATTGCAGACAGGCCTCTCTCCCAACCCTACCTCGAGATTCCAGGGATTGAACCTGGGACCTTCTGGGACTTTCCATAGTAGAGTAGATGCTCTGCTACTGAGCTACAACCCTTTGCCGACCTGACAGCCTTCCTTCTACCCAATGTTTCATCCTTCCTAGAGGATGGTGCTTAGAGCAGGATAAATATAGAATCAAGAAAATTGATCTGTGTCGTTGCAGAAAAAGGAATTAAATATCTGATCTTGAGATTTACAGTTACTTTAAGGTCTGTAAGTGTGTAACCAGTCTCACTGCTTCCATTGTGAATAAAAGGTAAAGATGAAGGTGTCCCTGCACTTATAGTGCGAGTCGTTTCTGACTCTTAGGGTGACATCTTGCGACGTTTATTAGGCAGACCGTTTTTTTATATGGGGTGGGATTGCCAATTCCTTCCCTGGCCATTCTTTACCCCCCAGCATATGCCGGGTACTCATTTTACTGACCACGGATGGATGGAAGGCTGAGTGGACCTCGACCCCTTTTACCGGAGATTCGACTTCCTCCTTCCGTTGGAATCGAACTCCGGCTGTGAGCAGAGCTTCGGCTGCGTTACCGAACACGGGTTTGTACATACCCATTGAAGCTAGCTGATAAAAGATTAGAAGGTGTGCACTTGCACATGCACTCACACAGAGACACACTTGGGTCACAGGTGAATTGGAAACTAACCTTATCTTATATGCATCCCTTAAGTGCATAAAGAAGAATCAGTTCTTCAAGCTTATTAAAGAATGATCTCCATAAGATCTCCAACTCATAGCAAATTCCATACAGCCATGTCCTCAGAGGATTTGTGTGTGAGAGAGAGCTAATTCTCACCAGTACTGTCACCTCTCTTTTTTTGCTGCCTATAGCAACCATTTTGTGCTAGCACCCACAGTACTTTTATCAAGATGTGAATACTAGCACCTCATTTTTTCTTACAAAAAAAAAAAAGAAGCATTGCACATCCTGCCATATTGGAAATCATGCCACAAGCACTAACTGGAACAGTGACACATAGACAGAAGTCTCTTTCCAACATCTGCCCTCCAAAAGTTGCATCTGATTACATCAGGCACTCTATACTTTCCTGGTAAAATTGCACTTTCCCAATACAATGACATTGAAGCCAATCAGACTTGTGCCAGAATACTGCTTTCAATATTGTGCCATAAATCTTTCAGTTTCTTTTTCTGCTTCAGCTCTCCAATTCTTTCCACATTCTGCTTTAAGTGCTCTGTCTCCAACAGACTTCAAACCCTTTCCCTAGAACTCACTAGGATGATGGGTGTGCAAGTAAATAATATTAGAAAGGCTTTGATGGGAACACCATAATTACATTTGCACCGAGGCTTCTGCAGAAATCCTCTTCTGCATTTTAATGATGGGAGCTTTGTTTTCCACATTTAAATCGGTGACTATTCAGAGGCTGCCTGAAATTCCCATAATGCATCTCTAGTAAAACATGTACTCACTTTTGTTGGCATTTAAAATTGTCAACAGGAGATGCAGTATGTGGAGTGGAGCGGCTTGTTACTATGTCAGAGAAATCCTGCATGATGGTAGCAGCGTAAGAACTGCCTTGCTGGATCAGATCAAGAGCTACCTAATCTATCCTTCTCTATCCAGCAAGAGCTAAAAACACAGCATCGCAACCCCTTTGTACTTGCTTTTCACACAAGTAGCAAGTGAAGAGGGCTCTGCTTCTTCTGCAGATCAGGCTTAAGAGTTGCATCATGGGAAAAAACATCTTACAGTACTGTTCTGTAGCAGTGGGATCATGAGGGAGCATCTCACCATCTCAAGGTTGGCTTACACATTTTTCTTGAATGGTGTGGTTGCTGCTTTTTATGCGGTTACTTCCATGCCACATCAGATAATAGTGTTTTGTCAAAGGCAATGTGCCTTTGAACATCAACTGCTGGGAATTACAAAAAAACCCTAATTAAAAAAACTGATTTGGGGGCAGATCTCCGACTGGTGTTCCCTGGGTTAGCCTGGATCAGGTTGGGGGGGGGGGCTGTGCATTCTAAGCAGAGAACAATGATGGGAAGCCACTTTAAAAAAATCTATCAATATATCAAAAGGCACCACAAACCTGATTGAAATAAATGGTAGATGTACCAGAGAACATCCCCTTGCAATGTGCCTAAAACATATAATTGTCATGACTCCTGCCTTTAATAGAATCCAGGTCACAGAGGATGAGGAACCAGTTGGCTCTACATCAGTAGTGCTACCTACAACAGGAATGAAGGACTTGTGGCCCTCTAGATGTTATTGGACTCCAGCACCCACCCTGAGATCTGATGGTGAGGGGCAGGAAATACATAATCATCATCACCATTATCATCTCCAGCCAGCATGGTCAATGGTAAGGATGATGAAAGTTTTCTTTAAGAAGGATACAGACAAACTGGAACAGGTTCAGAGGAGGGCAACAAAGATGATGTGGGACTGGAAACAAAGCCCTATCAGGAGAAACTGAAAGAACTGGCCATGTTTAGCCTGGAGAAGAGAAGACTGAGGGGAGATATGATAGCACTCTACAATTACTTGAAAGGCTGCCACACAGAGGAGGGCCAGGAGCTCTTCTTGAACTTTCCAGAGTGCAGGACTTGGAATAATGGGTTCAACTAACAGGAAGCCAGATTTTGACTGAACATCAGGAAAAACTTCCTAACTGTTAGAGCAGTATGACAATGGAAGGAGGTGGTGGGCTCTCCAACACTTGAGGCATTCAAGAGGCAGGTGGACAGCCACTTGTCTGGTATGCTTTAAGTTGGATTCCTGCATTGAGCAGAGGGTGGGCTCAATGGTCCCATATGCCTCTTTCAACTTACTGTTTTGTGATTCTGTGATGACACAAGTGGTAGTCCAACAATATATGGAGGGTTATAGGAGCTACGCAGAAGCAAAACCCAAGCCCTGATACCCAGGCTAACCCTGGCAACTGGAATGGCTGGAACAAGAGGTCCTCAAATTAAGGCCCCCAGAGATAGTTTCTTCTGAGTCTGGTGCCCCAAGGGGAGAGCTCATGCCAGGCCACTTTCACTGGTGCAGGAAGGGCACCAGATAGGAAGTCATGGAGAGGTGATTGGAGTGCTCAGCTCCTAGCTCATAGGTTGTCCCTTTGTGAATCACAATTCCTTGAGGAAATGGGTGGAGCCAAGAAAGGTAGTCAGAGCCTTAAGAGATAAAAAGCCTTAATTAGAGCTGAGACTCTCTTGGAGTAAGTGGCCTACTCCCAGTGATCTGCCCGTGGCCTTGCAAGCCGTGTGTCTGACCATTCTTACTCCCCAGACCCTGACCCTGTGTCTGCATCCTGCCTCTTTGAGTGAGTCTGAAATCATCTGTTACCCTTGCCATCCAAAATCATGAATGCCCTACTTGACTGGGCATAGCTCCCAACTCTCTTCATCTGTGTGCTCTGCCCTCCCCAAGACAGGATGCTTAGGCAAGTCTGTTTGCATGCTGTGATTCTGCAGGGACACAGTAAAAGCGCAGGAAGGATGGTAATGATTACAGGATTCAGTTTACTAAGAATTTCAGGTTTCTATTTTTTTTAATGTTCCTAGTCCATATGGCTTTGATGATGATACACTTGAAAATTTGTGGATGTTCTCAAATGCCAGAAAGCTAGCTGAGTAAAGGCCAAACCAGATACAACAGCATTCATTCAATAAGAGCAATTTTGTGAATGGCTTTTAAAGAAATTGCTGGTGTGTGGAGACCAGACTGGGACTATGATCCTGATCTGTATTGGTGTTCCCATGGCTGCTATTTGCACTGGAGAAAATGCTCTCATTCACTCCAATGGGAGCTTTATCCTACTGCAAACTGCAAACTGCAGGTGCAAGAGCCCTCCAGTCTGGATCAGAACTGGAACTGCATCAGGTAGAAAAGAATTACAGCCCCCTAACCTCCCCATGCCAGGGTCTTCATCCAGATCAACCTCACCACACCTGCAATCCTGCTTCTTACCATCCAACTCCAAAATGGTTCTGGGTGGGAGTGCTTTTGTGCCAGGGGCCAGAAGGAGGGCATGAAGCCATTTCCGTCATTTTGATGCCAAGTATGCCAATGCAAGGGAGACGCAGGGGCAGGCTACTTAAGGCCTTGCCCCTGCTGCCCTCCCCCTCTTTCTGCTTGTAGAAGCACAGTACCCATCCCGTCGGTTGCCTTAGATTGGGTCGAGTAGGGATTTTTTGACCTCTCCTATGATTGGCTGGTGGGAGGGGGGATTTTTCACCTACTCCATTCTGTGGTGCTGGTGAGGTGCAATTAGCAGAGGGAGCTGGATAAACAGGTCAGTTGGTTTAATTTGGCCACTCTTCAGGTATGTGTGGGAAAAGGAAGAGGTACCTCAAGGCACTTTTCAGATGAACAGTGATCCTAGCGACTTGTGTGGGGCAGGGTATGGGTCTCTTTTGAGGTTAACCTGTGTCACTCACCTGGGGTTATGGAGCTTTGGGGGGGTGAATCAGGAAGACCTCCTTCCTCACTTGAAGGGGTATGGCGGGGGAAAGAGCGGGAAGCATGGCCAGCTTGACTCCCTGCAGGGTAAGCTTGCCAGGTCATGACAGGCTTCAGAGCCTGAGAGGATTATGGCTTTCCTGCAAATGGTCTCACTTCCCCTCTGCAGTTTGGAGGTTACAGGTTTTATAAATTCTTGAGGTCATATATTCTTAAGTTCTTAAAGTTATAGTTAATAAAAGTGGCCCTAGTATACCCCATAAATGTGTTTTGCCTCTTTGTTTCCTGCCTCCTGGCACAATTTACTTTTTTAAAGCAATTCACACACTTGTAAATTGCATGAATGGTGTTGCATCTCGTATGGCCCTGATGTTCTGAGTGCTTGATGGTGGAGCTTCCATAACCTTTCCTCTGCCCATGGCTAGCAAATTTAGAATAAATAATGCAAAATAGTGAGAACTGTAGAAAAAAAAATGCAAAATGGCATGCACACACACACACTCAGAGAGAGAGAGAGAGAGAGACTGAGAGAAATGAAAGTGTGCTTAATTTAGTTTCCATAATGTATTCCATTCAAACAATGAAGTTTTCTTAGCACAGAATTTAGATTGCCCAGAACATCTTAAATTGTTGCATTGGAAAGTAATTAAAGCTCTGACCTTAGAGTGACAAGCGCAGGAGAGCAAGGCGATCACTTCTAACACTTGCTGTTGTACATGTATGGATATAGGATTTGTTAAAAAAGAAAACTTTGTATAGATTCTAAATCTGTTTATCCAGAAGAATATCTTGCTGAACTTCCTAAGAAATATGTTCAAGATTGCAGCCTTAAAAAATTTTTTTTCATGGACATTGAGTTGCATCTGGAAGTAAGAGTTGGAACCAAAGGTGCTCATCGACTCATGGAAGGGCCCCCATCTTCTGTAAGTAGAAGCCTCTTTACTTGACTGGAGACATATTTGGATGCAATCCATTGCCTTGCTCCCTTGACTACATTGCACCAGTGTGGTGAGGCAAACTGTGTGGGGATTGCCTAAGGGCTCCTCATAAATTCATATCAGAAGTAAGATTTGAACTGAAGGCTTCCTGCTTCGTATCTCAGTCTCTTAGCTGCAATGCCACAACTTACTAAAGTACAGATAACAGCTGTGACTGTAAACTCGAAGCCTCATACCCTGCATTGCTCAGGAATTCTAAGAAATAAAATAAATCAGTTCAGTTTTGAAATCAATGGTTAGATTGATGCAATTTATTTATTTGTTTATTTATTCAATGTATGTCCTGCCCTTCCTCCCAAAAGGAGCCCAGGGTGGCAAACAAGTGATAAAACATTAAAAGACATCTTTAAAACAAACATCTTAAAAACAATTCCAATACAGTTGCGGACTGGGATAAAGGTATCTAGTTAAAAGGCTTGTTGAAAGAGGAAGGTTTTGTAAGTTTGAAAGGTTCAGTCTGCCATCTTCATTCAAAATGGCATCTGATTGTATCTGAACATAGATGAAAACATGTTTCTTGATTTCAGGAACCATAATGCAAAATTTGGTTACAATATCTTAAGAGGTGTCCAAATGCATGGTGAACAAACAACTCTCCAAAATATATGATAGATGGATGTAAATAATGGTCTTTGTTGCCACTTCTTGTTCCCTAGCATCATGCAACTAATATGGTATTCATCAGGTGATTTTTACCGAGGAGAACATCTGCTGTTCTTTGGGAATTGAAGGAAGATGAAGCTGTTTAGGAGAAAGGGCGGGGAGGAAGGAAAGCTGTGCAGACTACAAAACACAGCTGGCTTACAAGTTTAATTGTAATCAGGTTCCATTATAAAGTACATAAAGTGGCATTAGGCAGTGAGGATAAATGCAGATGAAAATGTATGAGATGTTTATAGTTTCAAATAAAGTAAAATGTTAGACATATTTTAATATACTCTATTGGAAGGAAAAATACCTCCTAACTGGAATTCTGTATGGAACTTTTCAAGGCAATAGCAGGGGTGAGGAACCTTTTGATTCTAAGGGCCATTATTCCATTCTGGGCAACCTTCTGCTGGCCACATGCCAGTGGTGGGCCGGGCCAGAGGCAAAATTGGGTGGGGCAATGCATGTAAATGTTATCTTTGTACAGTAGATTCATCTCTACTTACACTCACACACCCCTCTTATCCTCCACCCAGAAAAGCTAGAGTCATTATCAAGGACATCTTCCAGCCAGGCCAAAACACTCATGGGGTGAAGCAGGTCCAAAGAGGGTGTGGCCTGGGGAGAGTCCTGAGCGCCAGATGGAGAGGCTTGGAGGGTCATATGCAGCCTCCTGAGCTGAAGGTCTCCAGCCATGCCAATAGTGTTGTTCAGTAAGTGGACCCTGAGAAAATGGCCTGATCAAAAGACAGCAGGCCTCTGCATGTTGAGCTATGTGATGTTGCTACTGTTCCTTTGGCCACACCCTAATATGCAGAAAAGAAGGGGCTGAAGATTTCCTTGTGACTTCTGTCTCCATTCCAGGAAAAAAAAACATGATATGTGTGCATGAGGGTACTGCTGTTAAAGGTGCAGAAGCATGGCTAGCAAAGAAGCTGGCAACCCTGTGCCCGGATCCTAGGAAGCTTGCGACTAGTTCTGTGCGCTGTTTGGTCTTGCATTGCTTTGAACAGCCATCTCTCTCTATGATGGCAAACCACATCCAGAGCTTGGAAAAGTTACTTTTTTGAACTACAACTCCCATCAGCCCCAGCCAGCATGGCCACTGGATTGGGCTGATGGGAGTTGTAGTTCAAAAAAGTAACTTTTCCAAGCTCTGACCACATCTGAAACTAAGTTCAGAAGCAGCTTGATATGGCACAGGGCATTGCTGCCTCCAGGCTTGAAGGGACCCTCAGCATGCAGCCCTCTAGCCTCCCCATCTGTGGGCATGCCATCATGCTGATGGATGGTGGGCAGCTCCTCAATTTGTCTCTGTGATGTCCCTGTATTTTAATATCTGTAAATATGGTAAGTGCGGGTTTATTAAGTGATATATGGTAAGTGACTGAGTGAGAGGGGGGAGTACATGGGCTAGAATGCTGGAGAATGTTGGATGATGATTGGCTGAATGTTTGAATGGCTGAAGGTATAAATGAGAGGATGACAGTTGAGTTCGGGGAGAGTTGTTGGGGAGTTATTGGAGAGGAGAGTTGTTGAGAGGAGTGATTGGCAGAGTTCTGAGGGAGATTTGGATTACATTTGGCTGGTATTTAGGCAGAATATATAAGACTGGAAACATAAAGAGTGACACTAAATAAAACCATAAGCTTGTTGACCATTCCTAAAGAAATCTTATTATTTCCTGGTGTTATCAAATAAATACTTTTATTGGTTTACCAAAAGCCTGATCCTTGGCTGGGGATACACAGACCAGAAGGGAGGGCAGGGTAATTACCAAGGCTGGAGGGAAACAGTATCAAATAAATGGTGGCAGCGGTGAAGGGAGATATTGTAACATTGTCAAGTATCCAGAGCAACCCAGGATTGTATGCTTTATAGACAAAGATACAAGGGGGTTGTGGACAGCAAGGGTACCCAGACACAAAGTAACAAGCCATAGGGAAACTAAGGCGAAGTCTCTAGCAGTATTGTTTACAGGGAGTGACTGGTGGTGCTGCCTAGCAGTGGGATCTTGTGAGATCTGTGCTAAAGCATGTGAGAGAACAAATAAAAACCGAGATCCTGACAGGTGGTGGCCCTGGTGGGAGTATCATAGGTAGAGCCAGCTGGTGGGACCGTCACAGTCTCCCTATATGAAGATGGGTGTGTGGGCTTACAGCTGAAAGAGCGGGAGGGGTGGTGGCAATGGTGATGCTCCTCCAAAGATCGTGAGTCTCATTCTAATTGTCCACAATGTCCTACAACAATGGTAAAGGGGACTCCCGCCACTGGTTTCAGCAGTGGTGTACCTTGGGCAGATGTCTGAGGATGCTACTTGCTGTCTCCAGACTTAATTACATCACCATTTCTTGCATTTGTAGACATATGACATGTACCAGCTCAGACTATTTGTTCACTAGCCCAGTATTTTTCTCTCTCTCCAGGATCATGGGCTAACCAGATGCCTCTAGGAAACCCACAAGCAGGACATGGGGATAACGTCCCTCTCCTGCTGTTGTTCAGCAAGGGGTGCTAATTTGTCCCACAAGATACAACTTTAAAGAAAGCTTGAGGGTGAGAAATTTGTCACAAAGGCTATAAAACAGGGGTGGTCCCAGCACAGTCCCTCTCAGTGTTTTGGACTCTGACTCCCATCATCTCCAGCTAGCATGGCCTATGGTTGGGGACAATGGGAGCTGTAATGAGGATACCACATTAGCTACCTGGGCTATAAACAAAGCATAACGAGAACAAGCCGTCATGTAATGCATAATGTTGTGGGGGAGGTAATTACTCTTTGTTCATTAATGATCTGGAAGTGGGAGTCATAGTCCATTAATGGAAATTGCAGAGGATGAAAAACGAGGAGGTGTAGTGACATTGGACATGGTAGGGCTAGGATATAAAAAGGAAGCTATAAAAAAGGTTGGAAGCATTTGTCTTTAGGGTCGGAGCGTTTTGAACTTTAAAAAGCTTCCTATCTCCTCCTTTCTTTGAAAAAAATATTTTCCATAATAGCTGTTGTGAAAGTGAATGGTGAAAAGAGACAACAAAAAGATTGTATTTTTAAATGTCAAGCGGATGTGGCATGTTTGGAAATGACTAGTTAATAAAATTTCCTTGACCTGATTTTGGCCCATTTGTCATCTCTCAAAACATGCCCTTCAGTATCCCCCATAGAATGGTGTACCTCTCCCCCTTGCCCTCCCTGCTTAGGAACACAATACAGGAATGTATTATTGGTTGCAGGCAGTAACAGGGGTTTAGAAGAGCACTAACAGAACAGATTCATATGGAAACGGCTTTGTATTTTGGTGGATTACACCTCAATGGTGTACAGTAAATTAGCTTCTTAAAATAACCCCATAGAGAGAAAGTGTTTGAGCATAAAGGCTGGGTTCTCAAATCCATTTATGGGTGTTCTTCAATATTTAATGGAATTTACCTAAACAAGCTCAACAATGCAGATAGGTCCAGTGAGGAAAGTCACAGCAAACACGCTTCCTTTTGTTTCTAAGGCTCACATAATTTAAAAGACAAAATTTACCATTTTTGACCCTGCAAAAAAAAGAAAAGAATTACAAATCATATTAAATGAATTGCTGATGTTATCTAACTCAATTTAAGAAGCTTCCAGTGGCTAAAACTGGATATAAATTAGTGACATGCCAAAATCTGTTCTTCAGTTTCTCAAAAATTGTTTCCTTTGTGAAAGAGGCTTCCATTTCCCCTCTCCTGCTGGGTTTTTAGCTCACCCTGCTTGGAAATTGCAAGGATTTGAGCTTACTTTATAATTGCAGAATGTTTTGGGGTGGTATGGGTATTTTGCTTTCCAATAAACATGTATCCAGCACTCTGCAGCTTCCCTATCTGCCCATGCTTCCTGATCTGAAGAAAATCCCATGGGAGGAGTTACTTCATGACTTCTTCCCCTGGGCATTAACTGAAGCACCTGGGAATGTTGTAGAGTGCAGATCACTGGTGAGATGATTTGTAGATAGGGATGGAGGAGAATATCTGACAAAATCGAACCTGGTACTGAATCCTGACTGAATCCGCTAGTTCGCTATCCCTTTGAAGCGGCACTGATTTCTTGCAGTGGGCTGCTGCTGTAATCGCCACAGATTTTGCGGCCATGACTGCAATCGGCAAGATTTCCCCCCCAAAATCCTCCCCCTATTTTACATATTTTTTTGTAATTATTTTTCTCAATGTTTTTCCCCTCTGCCAAAAAATGACATGGAACCCTGTGATCACTAACATAAGTGACCCAAAAATTACGCAATGTTTTTCTCCACCGCCAAAAAACTACATGGAATGCTGTCATTTACATAAGTAGCTATGAAAATAATTACGCAATTTTTGCAACCCGAAAAAAAACCACACCTGAAAAAGCACACCGCAGATTGAATTGGCAAATGCCAGAAAAAGCGGAAACAAAAGAAGGATGGACCGATAAAGAAATTATGGATTATTGAAATGCATGCAGATTGGCACCAGGCAGCGAACCCTATTGCTATTTGTAGAATGAAAAAAGACCACTCACAAACAGGCCTTGTAAGGTAAATACACCAGAATGCCTGCATCCCACCTGTGAGAATTTTTCCAAACTTTTCTCTCAACTTTGATAATTTTTGAATGTAATTTTTGAATGCAGTTGATGGAGAACCTATTGGGTGGGGAAGGAAACCTTCAACAAACCACTAAAATAAATCCTCTTTGTTCCATCCCTCCCTATCCATCTAAATTTTTAACATTCGAAATTTTGCTTACACTTCAGTTTAAAGCCATTGCATCTTCTATTCTCGGTGGCCACTGGGGAAAATGACTGGTTATAGATCCTTTTTTAATATATGAAAAAGTTGCCATTTCAGCTTTAGACTGTACACACACACACACATAAGAACATAAGAAGAGCCTGCTGGATCAGGCCAGTGGCCCATCTAGTCCAGCATCCTGTTCTCACAGTGGCCAACCAGGTGCCTGGTTCTGCTAGTCTTATCAAACCTCTTTTTCCTTCCTCGACATTTTTTAAAAGTTTAGCCTGAGCAGCAGCCTCCAAGTTTCACCTGAAATTTCACTTTAATTCAGTGGCCATTCTACCCTACAATAATGATTGTGCTTAGTTGAAACTAAGGTCACATCCACACCAGACCTTTATTCCACTTTAATCAGTCCTGGCTTTCCCCAAAGAATCCTGGGAAGTGCAGTTTGTGAAGGGTGCTGAATGTTATTAGGAGACCCTATTCTCCTCATAGAGCTCCAGTGGCCAGAGTAGTTTAACAGTCAGTCCCTCTTCTCAGAGAATTCTGAAAATTGTAGCTTTATGAGGGGAATAGGAGTCTCCTAACAACTCTCAGCGCCCTTCACAAACTACACTTCCCAGGATTTTGGAGGGAAGCCATGGTTGTTTAAAGGGAATAAAGGTCTGATGTGGATGTGGACTTGAATAGGAAGATGACTTGAATATTTAAGAACATCTCAGGCTTGAGGAAAACTTAATAAAGGTGGGTTACAGAACAACAGGTAAAAATACAATTCCAACTACTATAATAAAAATAATTAGCACTATAATGGCAGGGGCTGAACCAAAGAGAAGAAAGACTTTGCTGTGCAGGCATGACACCCTCTCCTGAAAACCTGTGCATTTACCTCCAAGAAATAATGATTAAAAAATTATGTCGAAGAAGAAAAGATTAAGGCCCCAACTGCACTATACATTTTAAACAATACTTTGGTTAAATACTCATGCCTTCTGCCAAAGTAGGGCTGTGCACAGTATCCCAATCTGCCCCAGGACCCTGATTTGCCTTCCGCCATCAGTCCAACCTGCCCTGGGCAAATCTGGGGAATATCCACCCTGCCCTAGATCCAGTCCTGAATTAATTTGGGTGTGGAGCTAATGTTTAATTGTTATTTTTTTAACAACTGGGACAAGGTTGTATTGCATCCCCTTTCACCTTGACAGAGAGTAGGGAGGTTCAGTTCTGGGGGTTCTGCTTCACAAGTGGCTTTCCTGCAGAAAAGTTCCTTGTGAAGGAGCACCCTATACCCCACCAGATCAATGCCTCTGTTGAACAGCTGTTGAACGGAGGCGTCAATCCTGCTGTGTAGCGCTTTAGGGGTGGTGACTCAGGCAGCATCAGGATCGAAGGAAGGTTGGGCTGGAAAGGAGCAACCCACATCCCTACATCCCTCCAATTCTACCTTCTCCTGGGAAGATGCAGCTAGCAGTCAGGTAGGTTTTCCTTCCCCATGCCTGCCTCTCTTTCCTGCTTGATGCTGACCCCTGAGAGCCCCGGAACTCTCTGGGCTACCCAATCTGCAGTGAACTGGTGCTCTCTCAACCCATCTCAACCAATGCCCATACCCCCCCCAATCAGCCCAATTCGGTTTGGGCCTTGGGCCTCAGCTGAATCTGGTGCAAAGCCCTACCCCAGAGAATCTTGGGAATTGTTGTTTGTTATGGGTGCTGAGAGTTGTTAGAAGACCTCTGTTCTCCTCACAGAGCTTCAGTTGGCAGAGTGGTCTTCCCAGGGAACTCTGGGAGCTGAGGCTCTGTGAGGGAAATAGGGGTCTCCTAACAATCCTCAGCACCCTTAACAAATGACAGTTCCTGGGATTGTTTGGGGTAAACCATGACTGGCTAAAGCTATATGATACTGCTTTAAATGTGTAGTGCAAACGGAGCCTAACTTTCTGAGGGAGATCAGTGAGACACTTGTACAGACTGCTGGAGTAAATCTTGACTTTCTTGAGATCTTCCATAGAGAGTTTCTTATATTAAATAGATATGTTTGACCTTGAGATAAAATATCCAAGGGTGCAAAGCTACTCTTAAAATGTGCAGTTTGTGCATGACTTTGGTACAAAGACCTCTGAGAAACAGAGCAATTAGAGAATTCTTTGTGTCATGGTTTGCTTTCTGTGACTGCCATTCAAAGAAGTAGGAACTCATTCTTGCAGTAGACTACTTGGCTAATGCTTTCAGTAAGACATAAATTAGAGTCTGAGTCCAAGCTCATGAATTTCCTTCTTAATGAGGTGTCACATAGAGAAAAGCTTTCTAGACGTGGTTGTTGCAGATCTCCAAAGCATTATAGGAAATCTTCTTCAACATCCCCCTTGTAATATTCTTGTCTGAAGTACAAGGGGAAAATGGCCACCACTGTTTACCAGGCCCTTCACAATTTTGGTCCAGGAATAAGGATCACCTGATTCCTTATATCCCTGCCTGGTCATTGAGATCTTTAGGGAAGTTTCTATTAGTGGTCTTCCATGGTGCTCGTATCCATTGAAAGCGATGCATTCAGTACTGTGGACCCTGCTCTGTGGAGGTCCCTCCTCAGGCCCCCTCCATGTTGTTGTTGTTTAAATTCAGGGCTGGCACCAGAGGGCAGCCAGGTTGGGCCTTGGCCGAGGGCCCCTGTGAGCCTTAGGGTGACCCCCTTAGGGTGGGAGAGTGGCGCTCCTGTTCCATATCTGTGGCAGCATCAGTTCTTGCAACCCAGCCCTGCTGCAGATCTCAAAGAAGGAGCTCCCAGGTACCCCCAATACAGACAGAGTGGGCTTCTATAAGCCCACATGCATGCCCCACCCAGAGCTTGGAAAAGTTACTTTTTTGAACTACAACTCCCATCAGCCCAATGCAGTGGCCATGCTGGCTGGGGCTGATGGGAGTTGTAGTTCAAAAAAGTAACTTTTCCAAACTCTGGACCCACCTATCTCTCCTGTCAGTGTGAATGCCATTTGCACTCTGTGTGCATGCCTGCCATCACCCAAAATGGCAGCGGAGGCTTCCCTAAGGAAAACAATCCATCACTCAAAATAACACCGTGTTTCAAACAAGCAAAAACCACAGGTAAAAACAGAAGTGCAATAAATAGAGCTATCATCATCACCACCACCATTACCATGATTGATATCCCGCCCTTCTTCCTGATGTAGTACAACTTATTTAAAATGCCTGCTGAAATAGAAAGGTCTTCATCTACCCCCTGAAGTTCAACACTCAGGATCCACCTTGTTTTTGTGATTTTTGTAGCTGTAAGTTTTAAATTGTTTTAAAGATTGTGTTTTATATTGTTGTAATCCACCCTGGAACCTCAGGGTGAATGGCTGGTAATAAATTTAAACAGGGGCGGGGCCAGTCGTAACTAGGCCCTGGGGCACCAGCCTGCCCCAGGCCTGCAATGCTTAACCCAACCCTCCCCGATATAGGCAGTGCAGGGCTAATAAGCCTGCATGTGCTCCCCACCTACCTCTCATGTCATGTGAATGATGTGCATGCATAGCACACATGCCTGCCATCAAACAAGATGGCAGCAGGGGTGTCAGCCCCTTAGCAAAAACAGCAACAGTGGGGTGCTGCAGTTAAGAGGAGCAAGCATTGGGTTGATGGGAGTTGTAGTTCAAAAAAGTAACTTTTCCAAGCTCTGGGTGGGGCATGCATGTGGGCTTATAGAAGCCCACTCTGTCTGTATTGGGGGTACCTGGGAGTTAAGACAGGATGAAGTCACCCTCCTCCCCTTTGCCAGGTGTGGAGGAGGGAACCCAGGAATGTACGTGTGTGTTTGTGTGTGTATGTGTGTAAACTGCTGGACTTTCAGATGAGTGCTTGGGTACTTGCAGTAATACACAAGATGGTCCTAGGGCTTTCCCCATTTTTCCCTTCCTTTTATTCCTTAAAAGCCCAGCCTGTCTGCTGTATGCTTTGAAAAATCTACAAATGCTCCTGGACATGATAGTATGTTACGTTGTTATGTGGTGATTTATTTATATAGAGCTTTTTGGCCCAAAGTCCTCCAAAGTAGTGAACAACCAACCAACCAATCAAAACAATATAAAGCAGCAAAATTGCCAAATGCTCGCCAGTTGCACTAGATACATGTTTGTGAGCTGCATACATGCTCTCACAACAGACACAGCTCTGCAGCATTCCACCTCTCAGTTGGAAGCTAGGTTAACTCATATCCCTTCAACTGGCTGCTCTAATCTCTCACCTAGGAGCAAGGCCATTGTATTATATTATGTTGTGTTTATTTATCTTAAAGTATTTATAGATTTTAAAAATCTGTAAGTGGTGTACAACATAAAAGCAATAAAAATGTCATTAAAAGAAAAATACAACATAAAACCAGTATCACAGCACACAAAAACAAATAAAAACAGAGATTGGGGGATTCGGTCAAATAAAAACAGGGTACAATCTTATGGGCCAGGGAAAGCCTGGGCAAAAAGATATGTTTTTACAAAATATCTGAAACAACTGATGGCTGCTGCTTCACATATGGCAGTAGTACAGGGGCAAAAGCCGAAAATGCCTGTTTTGGGGTGCTGCCCTATGATATTCTGTAAGGTGCGATACTGAAGTAGCATTTCCCCAGATGATCTTAATGATGTTAATGGTATATGCAGGCAGCATGTGATGATATGCCATTGTTCCAAATTGTACCATTTGGATGGAAAAATGATGGCTGTCCTCATGTAGTTGTGTACCTCTTGCAACATTTACTCACACTAAATACTCACACGAGATAAAATACTATTACCTGGTTACTCTCAGCTCTCTAGTGTCAACCAGCCAACATTATGTCTCCGTGACAACCTGGGCTGACTTGTGATGCCAACATAGTACAACTAGCCTTGGCACTGCATTGGCATAGGAAAACAGTTTACCCAGTCTTTATTGTTTGGCACAGCGGCTCATAGGATAGGGCTGTTCAGTTGTTTTTTGCTCACTGACATTTTTCTCGCACAGCTGCCTTCATAAAGGTCTCTTTACTTTTATAGTAATTGTACTTAGTTAAGGGAAGAGGTGCTTCTTAATTTACTGGAACATATGGTATCATCTTCCGTAATTATAATCTTGAAAATGTTGGATTTTGTACAAAAGCTGAACAGAATCCAAATACTTATTGCTAGGATGTGAAGTAGTTTTTTGCTCTTTTTTTTCTGCTCCTGGAGACTTTAAAAATTATGGAATAAACTTTTTTCCTTGTGTTGGCTCATGCTCCCAAAGGGTTTTTCAAAATCCGGGGGGGGGGGGGAGGATGGGATTGCTAAATAGATCAAAAGATTGCTTCCTGACTGAGAAATATATCACTATAAAACATATAGGTGGGTATTTGGGAAACATTGTCTTTTAAACAGCAAATATTCTGAACAAAGATAGGGTTATATTTTATTAGTTTCTGGTGCATAAAACTAAGCTCGAATACCACCAGTTTTGCAACAATTTCACTGAAGGAAACAACAGGTGCAATGGGGTTTCTCAACAGCAGCAAGACAAATGCTGTTGTTTTAAAAGGGCCATGGAATATAGGAGGAAGCAGTGACAATTGTTCAGTGGCCGATAAAGGAGATAGGATGGCGCTTTACCTGACTATCATAAAGCTAAGAATGTGATCATTAGACTGTGATTCTTAAAATCAGAGGGCCTGATCTAGCCAAGACCAGTCGAATCCTTATGGATGGTGAACATGGTGCAGCCCAGTCCTAAGCATATTTCCTTGGAAGTAAGTTCCTGGTGTTCACTTTGGGTAGGGATGGCAGAGAAATTTGATTCATTCTACATTATAATGGGAAACTACCAATTTTGCACTTCCCAGAATTAGGTATGGCTTGCTCCCGGGAAGTGTGCCAAGGATTACAACTGTGCTGCACATTCCTATGCGTGTTTATTTGGAAGGAAGTCCCATTGTGTTCAATGGATTACTCCCTAGTATAGGTGTGGGAAACCTGTGGCCCTCCAGATATTGCCAGACTACAACTTTCAGCAACATCTGGAGAACCACAGGATCTCCTTCCCTATCCTAAGTGTTAGCAAAGTCACTTAAATAGCACAGATGGAATCCAGAGAGAAAATACGTGGTAATGCTTTACTGAACAAAATGAACAAAAAACAGTGTAAATTCGAGGAGAAAGGAACAGAAAGGTGTTGTCTTTCTTAGTTCAGGCCTTGTACTTAGCAGGGAGACATACAACCTCAGAACTACATAGCCAATGTGCTACCTTGATGATGTGCTACCTTGCTGAAGAACATGCCACTCTGCCTGGTTGCTGAGCAACATCTCCAGCCCCCCTTGATTAGCTGACTTACTGATAACAGAATTAACCCTTAAATGAAACACTGAATGACCTCTGCTGTTGCACTTCCTACACTAAGTATGTTTAGTATTGCAGCCTTAGTAATGATTAACATTAGCTAGACTGAGACCAGGATACTTTTCACATATAAGCCCTCATCATGCATTCAAAGGAATCCAGGCAGGCATAAAGTGTACTCAGCTACATGTGCTGAGAGTGTCCGATCCACCCTCTACCTTTCTGTGTTAAGGAAGTCTATAGGGGGCTTCTCTGCAAATTGACTGAATATTCTAGAAGCCTTCTCATGAGTGGGAAAGCTGAATGCATAATCAGACAAATATGCTTTGAAGTCCTCTTCAGACCTTGCTCAATGTAGGAAGGTCAGGTGTGCGCAGGTGGGGGGGACTGTTGGAGGTGGAAGCAGTGTGTGAGCACCCATGCCGTCTGTGTGTTTTATGCCCATATGCATTCAGAGAACACACAAATCAGGCTTTAGTTACACCACTGGTTGTTAGGTTTTGCTGGGCTCTGCCATTTTGGAATGTGGCAGAAGACTGAATATCTGAATGCTCTTCCATATTCAACTAATAAACCACCTCCCTGCACACTCCAAACTGCGGATTAGATATTGAGGAGAATGTGTTTAGTCTGCATTTTGAAGTGAACCAACCTAATTCACCAATCCCAGACTTTATAAAAGGATTGGTATGCAGTTGTTAATCAGATTACACCCTTTCCCCCAAATTTGTGATTCAGTTTTGGCTCAAAAATATGTGTAAAATATCTGGGGGTTTGGGCTTTTTTGGAAAAATGCATACAAAATATGTGTTTTAGGGGAAAGTGTATTGAAAAGCATTAAAATGTGTATTTCAGGGGAAGAAAGTGTACAGTATGTGTTAGGGATGTGCAGTAACCATGAGATTTTCCTTCTGCCTGTAGCATTTGAAAGCAGCCCAGTTTGTCATTTGGATCCTCCTTACAATTCAGTTATGTGTTTGGGTCTGTTGGAAGTTATTTCCTGTAACAGAATAGCACCTCCCTGAGGGCTATTGTTCTTATGACTTAGCACCTCCATGTTTACAACGGATGTCCTGTATCTGCCATCTCAGCAATCTAAGCTGGTCACATACTCAGGGAATGATCAGGGAGTGATCAGCTTATGACCGGAAGTGTGCCAGGACTGCTGTATTGTTGCAAGCTGGATGTTAGCCAACCAGAGTGTGGAAACTGTAGTATTACCTTATATGGAGTTCTTCCTGCAAGTTGTTTACCTAGGGGTATAAAAACCAGAACACAAAGGCAGTTGGGTGTCGACCTCACCCACACTGTTTGCTGCTTGTGTGAGTGCCGTATTAATAAACTTTTACGTTTTTCTTCTAAACTGTCGTCCGGCATCTTCATTTTGACCAGAACAAGGAATGGGCTCATTTTTCCCATAACAGGTCTAAATCTGAACTGATAAATCTGAAGCTTTGTTTCACCTCTAGATTGACTGTAATGGGAAATCTACAGACGGCAATGAGAATTTTCCCTTTTCACATAAGTGGGTGAAATTTTCAGGAAAAGAAGGCCCTCCAAGTGAATTAGGCCTGCCAAATTTTAGGCAGCTCAATTGGTTCATATGAATGCAGGCTCACTAAAGGGTTGCATTTGGCCCATGCATATAAATGTCTTTTCTGCAGGTTTACAACACGAAGCTGAGGCTAGGAATGATACTTGGCTGGGAAGTGTAATATCAGTTGGATTTACCAGAGAAATAACTTATTTCTTTGCCAGCCACATTAACAGGCAGCTCAGCAACAGACAGGGAGGAAAAATCCTTTATAAATAGAAAATGTAAATCAGTCACATGGCAGACTGAGAGGAAGGAAAAAAGCTAATCTCTCACCAGCCCCTCCTCCTTTTCAGACAGACCATGTGGCCTTAACATGTTTTCTCTGTGTACCATTTTCCCCTTAAACCTTTCTTAACAGCTTCTGAAACATTTTTATTCCCTGAATACAGTCTATAATATGGATGATACTGATTTACTTATTAATGCCTGCCAATGTGCACGCTGGGCAAAAACTCTGGAGCATGCAAATATTCCCCCCTCCCCAGTTTTCTATATATTCTGCACCGGCCATAACAGTTGACTTGTATCTGTAGCTTTGTGAAACAGCAGCATCTGTTTAGAAGCTGCTCTGTGTCTTTACAATTCAGCTCTTTGTTTGGACATTATTTGGAACCAAATCATATTGATTAAAATGAAACTCTGTTTTCCCCATTCACTAAAATGGGGAATATAAAGACAGCTATAACTCCCCCCCACCTTTTCATGGAATGAGATGCAATTTGCATGCATCTTCGCCCCTTTGGATGAGACAAAGTCTTACAAGTTTTAGAATGATTATTGCACTGGTTCTTTTGCAAAGGCAGACTTTACCAGTTCGGGTACAATAGGAAGGGAAATGGAAGTGATGGGGAAAAGAACATGGATCCCCAGAGGCAGGGAAAATGCCACACCCCTTAACAATTTGGATTCCTGCATTGAGCAGGGGATTGGACTCAGTGGCCTTATAGGCCCCTTCCAAATTGACTATTCTATGATTCTGTAATTCATTCATTTTAATATTCCTCTTATTTACATGCCACTTTTCAGGCCCACTCAAGGCAGCTTACCTAAACAATTTCCATGGGCATTCCAGGCAACATAGTGTGGTTGGGAAGGTACAAATAGTTGTAAGTAGGGGTGAAATGATCTGTCACTCTGACTTCTCTCAGCTTCTCATTCTTAAGTTTGGTTCTCCACATTTCTGCAACAATTTGTGATATTTGTACTAAAAAAATCCTCATTAAAATTCTTCACATTTTAGTGTGACTTTCTCCTAATAAATACATTTCAGTTTTAACAAATCTACACATTTTTGCAAGCAATTTGCACTAATATAATGCATTTTTGCATGTTATTTTCACCAGTATATTCATTTTGTGTGCACCTTTCTCTAATATATTCATTTTTATAAACATTGCTTAGTTGGAGAACTACATTGCAAAATTCAGAAAAGTGCAAATTTTGAAGGATGGCTGTTTCAGTTCTCATATTGTTTTGGAAAGTGGAAATTTATTAAATTCAGCTTTAAATGTGAGTCAAATTTCTCCCCCATCCCTAGCTGTGAGGTTCTCTTTTAAAGCAGAAAAGTGGAGAGGAAAATGTGGTGAGGTAACAAGCACCAGTGACTCTTTTTAGTGCAGGAAAACCCTCATTAGTTTGCAAAGTTAGGAAAGTCTGTGGTACCTTTTTCTTTTCACTCCCCACCCCCAGGACAAATAAATCATTTTCAGTTCTCATTTTCTTATTTTTCCAGCCTTAAGTGTAATTCACCTCATTTCCATATCAGTTTGCTCATTTTTTTTAAACTTCTGCCACAAATTTATCAGCATTTGAAAATAGATTTCTCCTAATATGTGTTAGGATGTTTTTTATTGATAATGTTTCTTGTAAACTGTTTTGAGGTTTTCTTACAATCCAACTGTATGTAAATTTTGTTAAATAAAAATAAATATATACTTTTTCATAATATAATGCACTTTGTATGCTATTTTCATGAATCCATGCATTTAAATGGATATTTCCCCCCAATATATGCATTTGCCACCACACCAAAGAAGACTCGGACACAGATATGGAATAATGTTATATTTATTTAAAATATAACAACATAAAGCTTCTTCCAATTATAAGCTAATAGCCTAATTAAACTTGCTTCAGGCAGGTGAGGATACCTAACTGGGAGGTAATCTAGCCTCCAAATTGTCTGGGCATGTAAATCAGAACCTAGCTTGACTCCTGAGCAACGGAAATGGTTGAAATTAACCCTCCTTGCTAATAGAGCCAATCACGTGGTTCCAACCTCCGCATCCCGGCCCCTCTGTACAGGCGTTCACCCTGATGCGCAAGTTGGTTCCACAAGGGCACCCCCAGATCCCCACAAGCCACACATGACTGTTGGTTCTCTAGTGAGTGCCCTCTAATACAATGCCTCAGTTACCTTCCTTCTATCCCCACCTTCCTCACCTGCCTGAATTCCATGCCACAAGAGGGGATCAGCTAAAGCTTGATTCCCTCAATCCAAAGAAAACAAAGCCCTGAGGCCCAACCTAAGGTCCTTGAGAAACATATCACATCCCTGCTCAGAAAGATGCACCCCATCATCAGGCCGGATAATAAAACCTGATTCTGTCATGAGGTATAACTGCCCCCCCAAGTGACAGAACCAGGTATCTAACCTTCCTATTAACAAACCTCCGTGCTCTATCGATTCTATTGGGATGGATGGCCCCCCTCCAGACCCTGCACTCGAGCATATCCGACCACACTAGAATAAGGTTGGGATATGTGCGCTTGAGCAGACTAAAATCCTCTCTGACCTTACATAGCAAGTACACACCAGTACATTTTACTAGGTCATTCTCTCCCAAATGCACAAGCAAAATATGGGGTTGAGGCAAAGAAGATATGATCCTAAACATTGTGGGCAACAACTCCCCCCACCTCATACCCCACCTGGTTGTCCAGGAAACCATTGCGCGGCTGGAGAGCTGCAGCTGGGTCCCGGCAGAGGAAGAAGCCGCCCTTTTGTGAGCCCAGAACAGAATGGAATGGCCGCATACGACGATCTTTGCTGGAACTGGAAGGTTCCACACACCTAGAAAGAATGAGAAACAGGTTACATGATTCAGGGCCTAATGTAAGATTTATAAGCAGCTGAACGCCAACGTCCAATCGCCTGGATGCTTTCTGTATGCATGCCCATGAGGGCCGCAGCCGTAGCCGCACCAATCTGGAACGAATGCATTCCATACTCCCCTGGATCTCGCCCACTGGCCAACAAGTCCCGCCAAACGGCCCAAAACTGAAACTGCGTTAGGGCGGACCCGTCGAGATGTATGAAGAGGTATCGCTGGCCCGCTGGCCTTACGGAAAGAAAAGCCCTCAAAGCAGATACAGGACATAAAGCAGGCAGTGCACAAGTATTCAATGTCACCACTCTGCCTTGACGCTTCTGATCGGTCTTAGACACACGCAGTGTGAGCGTGACCTGGATATCACCCAGTGCACAATCGCTCAGGCATAGTGCCCTGAAGGACTTATCATTCTAAGAAGATGCCAGAACTTCGCTAGGGCGGAAGGCCCCATAGAAAGCGACCAAGGCGACTGTACCGAATAGCTGCATCTCATACACAGAAGAACACAGAGAAGTAAAGAAGTGCAACAGTTGCATTAATACATCCGGAGTAATGGGCTTCCTCTGATCAGGCGTTTTAGGTGCTGCACGCGACCAACCTTCAAGAACTTTATGCACTCTGAAATCCGATGTACAATCTGGGACACCCTTAGCCTTAGAAATAAATGCAAGGGCGGACAAGGTACCTGCTATTGTGCTGACGGAAGTACCCTGACCTTTTAAAAACACTATAAATTGCAGCAACCGGGAAACTGGAATAGGCCAATCCATTGACAGAGCGTGAGAAGTGCAGAATGCTTGAAACTTATCAAAACCACGCTGATATGCTCTCTGAGTACTGGGGGCTAATGCTGAAGCTATGGCCGCCACCACCTCTATCTCCCAAGGTTCCATAAGAGAGACGGCATCGGCCTTGGGTCTGGTGCGGCTCCTGGGGCCAGCTCCCGAAATCGCTGCATCTGAAATCGGGAAAGGGCATCAGCCACTTCATTCTGCAGGCCCGGGACATGCTGAGCAATGAAAAGAACATTAAACCTTAAACATTGCAGGACGAATCCACGCACAAGTCGCATCACCCTTGAAGATTTAGATGTTTTATTGATTACACAGACTGTGGCCTGATTGTCGCACCAGAACTGAACTGTACGATTCTGAAACTCCTCCACCCATAAGTGGACTGCCACCACGATGGGGAAGAATTCTAAAAAGGTTAAATCAGCGGTAATACCCGCCACCCTCCAAGACTCTGGCCAGTGTTCAGCACACCACTGGGATCTAAATAAAACTCCAAAACCTGAACCCCCAGCAGCATCAGAATGGACTTGTAGTTCAGCTTCTATAAGAAGGTCCTCCCTCCAGAAGGAGCAACCATTATAGCTTTCCAGAAATGTGAGCCACATGGATACATCCTCGCTCATCCCTGCTGACACCCTAATAAAATGGAAACGGGAGCGCACTCCCTTCATCGCTTCGCAAAGGCGCCTCAGGAAGGGTCTGCCAGGAGAGATCACCTTGGAAGCAAAAACTAGGTGACCAACCACTTCCTGGAGTTGCAACAGTGTAATCTTTTTAAAAGACACTGCTTTACTCAAGCGAGCCCTCAAATCAGTCAATTTATCTATAGGCAGTTGGGAGGACTGTGCAACAGTATCAAGCTGAATCCCCAAAAAGGTAAGGCAAGAGGAGGGGCCCTCAGATTTCTCCGGTGCTAGAGGGACCCCAAGTTCATCCGAAAGGGCCGTGAAGGCTTCAACTAAATGCATGCAATGGGGATCATTGGCAGGGCCAACAAACAAGAAATCATCCAGATAGTGTGCAATGAAGGAGGAATGTGTTCGGTCTCTCAATGCCCACTCTAGGAAAGAACTGAATGCCTCGAAGGCTGCACACAAAATGGAACAGCCCATAGGCATCGCCCTATCCACATAGTACTGGCCTTGAAATTTAAAACCCAATAAATCCACATCTGCCGGATGTACAGGGAGCAAGTGAAAGGCAGACTTTATGTTGCATTTTGCCATTAAAGCACCCTTACCAGCAGAACGCACAACCTTCACAGCCACATCAAAAGAAGTATACTTTACAGAGGCCATATCAGACGGAATGCCATCATTGACCGAATTCCTTTGGGAAAAGAGAAATTATGTATCAGGCGATACTCGCCCGGCTGCTTCTTTGGGGCTATACCCAGAGGGGAGATCCTCAAATTTGGAAAAGGAGGGGAGGGGAAAGGGCCAGAAATCCGATCTGCATCAATTTCTTTGCGGAGTTTGGCCAAGACAACTGGGGCCATCTCTCTGACTGAATTCTGATTGGGGGAACAAGTGGAAATCCTTGGACCAATGTAGGGGATCTGAAAGCCCTCCGAAAATCCCATAAGTAAATAATCAGCTGCCCACTTATCAGGATAGAGCTGCAACAAACTAGCCAGGGAAACAAGATTAATAGGACAACTGGCTTTGCGGCGGGCCCCCACCTCCGCCTGCGCCGCGTTTGTGCTGAGAGTGATCTCCAGCTCCCTGTTTTTGAAGACGAGACTTGGGACACGAGAAACTGGGGTGATTACCACTGCAGGCTCCACAAGCATGCCTAAACCTACATGGATGCCTGGCACAACGCCCAGAGGTGTTAAAGCTCCAACAGACGTGGTGGGATTGAACCACTGTGACACCCAGTCGAAACCAGAGGCCGGAGCCTGAACATGCACTAATAAGTGACCACTATCTGCACGATCGCCCAACATAGGCCTTGCTGATGTCATGGACTGGAGCCAAAGGCCTGGGTGCTCTATATCCCAGCGCAATGTAGGATCCAATGCCGCCCTTTACCTAAAATTCTCATCGTACCTCAACCAGGCGGTACCTGAGAATTCTCTGAAGGCCCGATGAATGATATCCTGATATTTGATCATGGATAATGCACGAGATGGATAGACCTGTGTCATCACACCCATATACACCGTATAAGCATTGAGCCAGTTAGGCCAAATGCGATCTACCTTTTTCTTTTTGGCTGCCTCTTTATCTTTAAATTCAGCAGCCTCCCTGCCCTGTGCCTCAGACTCTCAGAAAAGAAGAGTGAAAATATCTATGTATTCACCTCTCCATATCTTTTCCTTTGTTGACAACTGGAGATGGTCACCCAAAGGCAAGGAAGTATCGCCCTGGGGATAAACACCCTGAGGTAACGGTAAAGTGGTAGAAGCCTGTACCTCTGAAGCAGAACTAGGCTGCCAAGGTGTCACAGCCACCGCTGGCCAAGGAAGCTGAGGATATAATGGAACCAAAATGCCCCCCATATAGCCCATCTGCTGCTGCGAACCAGTATATGCCTGTGTGTGACTAGAAGTGGTGGTGTGCATTGCAGGATGCTCACCTGCCAAGGTACTTGGTGGCGCCACAACCGAGGGGGTGGCAATCTGTGGAACCTCCTCAGCATCCACAGTCAAAGGCCCTGTAAGCACTGGGAAGGAAGATGATGCTAATGAAGAACCAGCCACTAGCGAAGGATATAAAGCGGGAGGCAACATTGTTGGCGGAAATGCAGGAGCAGCGGAGGAAATCTCAGGGCATGGAGCAGTCACCATGGCAGTAGAGACCTTCTTCAAGGTGTCCAGTCGTGCAACTAAACCAGACAGGAAAGAAGCCTTAGTGACCTTGGAAGCCAACCTCTGGGATTTCTTACCTCTCACTGAAGAACTGGTGCCCGCCTCCGGGTCAACTGGTGCCCCATGCTCCCTTTCCAATGCTTCAACTCTGGCCACCAAGGCACGGACTGTTGCCATATCTTCCTCTTCATCCGAAGAGGACTGATGCGCCATGGGACGTTTTGCAGGTCTTTTTACCACGCTGACGCCTCACTTTTGCTTGGCCTTCTTCTGGGGCATCTTAGCAAATAACTGCACCACAAACCGAAAATTTAACAATAATTAGCCCAAATTAACAACTAACCTATGGCAAACAGTAACACGAAGAAAAACAGCAGCTAATTAAATGAATCAGAAAATAAGTTCAAATAAACAGAAATATTACTTCCCAAAAATTGGATTAAGGAATGCGTAGCAGAACAATTAACTAATAATATATTATAAAACCAAGCTTAACAAATTAAAGGAAACTTGGTTTCACTAAACAATCAATAATAATAATAATTATTATTATTATTTATGTTTATTATTATTAATATTATTAAGTTTATTTATATTTATTATAATTAAATTGATTATTATTATTGATTTTTAAAATTCTAAAATGAACTAACTACAATAAATGAACTAGACCAAATAGAATTAAATTAATTAACTCAAATAAGGAATTAATACACCCAAATATGAATTAGAGAAAATCCAACGATTAAAACAACACAATCTAAACTATGGCCCACCACTCACAATTAGACAACTTATGTACTCCCCAATAAAATTACAAATGAACAAACTGCAAACTTAATTATCTAAAGAATGAATTAAGGTGAGAGGTGGGTCTGAAAATTTTTCAGAAGCTGCCCAGAAAAAACAAACAAACAAACAAACAAACAAAAACAAAAAAACAAATCAAAAGCAACACCAATAAAAACAAGCAATAACCCCAAAAAGCAGCTCCTAACAAATTGCCCTCTATAAATTCTGAAGGAGCCTAAGCAAACAATTAGGCACTCAATGACCAGAGCAAATTCGAAGGGGGGGGGCACGGCGCGATGCAACCGCGACAAAAAGGAGGCCGTGTGAAATCAGCACAGGAGAGGCTGATCCACTGCGCTCCACCCCAAGAGAGAGAGAGAGAAATTACTCAACTACCCAACCCAACAAGAGGAGCGGGTGGGGGGGGATGTGACACAACCACCACCAGTACTCAAATGCGCAACGCAACAAACATGGAAGGGGTTGGGCGTGGGTTGGGGTGGGGGCTGCCGCCCCACAGGGGGGTGGGGGGGTGAACCGTTAGCCCCCGAAGAGGCGCAAACCAACGAGGCTGCTCTCTGATGAGCGACAATCCACCGAAGATCTACTGACGACTGCAACCAACAAGGGACTCGAAAATAACGCCAACAAAGCAGGAAACCTCCACCAAGCCTCGACACGAAGCGCCACAAGGCAAAGAAAGGCGCGAAGACTGAGGAGGAGCTGGCTTATAAGCCTTTGAATCGCTCCCTCTCATTGGTTGAAACATCCCACCTGACCTCATTTGAATCCTACCCAATGTTCCCGAGCCTTCTGTTTAACCAGGGTGGTGGCAAATACGCCCCCACTTAAGGCGGGAATGACATTTTTTTAATACACAGGTTTTGGTTGAAGAATTGCATTGCATCACTGTACAGTTTTCATCCTATGGCAAAAACGCATCTCTTCACCCTGGCTTTGACTATAAACTGAAGTGGGGAGACAACCTGTTCTGTATTGGGTGGCACTCCCTTTGAAGGAGCAGGGCTACAGCTAGCTGGGGGTTGTACTCCTGTGGAACCAACACTGTCACTGGAGGCTCTGGTGACCTCAGTGGCTAGGGGTGCCTTTTTCCAGATTCAGCTGATTCGCCAGCTTCAGCCCCTTTTGAACAGAGATAGCCACAGTACTTCATGCTCTGGTAACTTCCAGATTGGATTATTGCAGTGTACTCTATTTAGGGCTGCCCTTGATGGCTCAGAAACTTCAACTGGTCTAAAATACAGCAGCCAGATTACGGGCTGGGGTTCCCTTTATATCTTACATAACCAGTGTTTTAAAACAGCTGCATTGGTTGCCAGTTTGTTTCCGGGCTCAGTTCAAGGTGTTTAAAGCCCTAAACGACTTAGGTCCCAAATAACTGAAAGGCTGCGTCCTTCCCTATAGAACCTCATGCATGTTGAGAACTACAGAAGGGGTCCTTTTGGTAGCTCAGCTACCCTTGGAAGCTCAGGTGGTGGTGGCCCAGGAAGTGGCATTCTCTGTGGTGGCCTGTAACGAAATCAGGATTATTTATATGTTTAAACCTGTTTTGAAATTGTGTTCAGTAAGAAAGTGTTCATAGAATGTTAGTAGGTGCAGATGAAGTATGACTGACAAGTGGAAGGAGCTGTGTGAGGGAGGAGTCTGAGGGGAATTTTAAAGAGAAAAATTGTTGGGGTTTGGCAGTTAGAGTTAGATAAGGCTAGGGATCAAGAAGAGAACATCTAGTTAATAGGGCTGTAGTTTTGAGGGAGGATTTAATTGAGATTAGTGGGGTAGGTAGGATAGGAACAATAACAACTTATTCATTTACTATAACATCTTGTATATAATAAAGTTCATTTGTTTGATTCAAAATCCCAGGGGTCAGCTTGGTTAAGAGTGCTACCATACTAAGGTCATATTCTGTACCTAGACCTGCAACTGTTTTATAGACAGATAACACCAGTTTTCACCTTTTGGGGATAAGGTGCTGGGGCTGAAGCTTCAGAGGGCATATCTGACTCAGGCTGAGGTGACTTCCTGGGGATTTCCTGATCCAGGTATTGGAGAATCAGGAGGTGGTAATCCCGGAGGCATAGGAATGTCACATGGCCCCTACGTTGTGGAACTCCATCCCCACTGAGGTGTGTCTGTCAACTTCATTGCACAGTTTTAGGTGAATGCTGAAGACACACCTCTTTACCCTGGCCTTTGAGACATATATTTTTAGGACCCACCCTATTTTGTGATTATAGGTTGTTTTAAAATTGTTGTAACCCTCCCTTGGACCTTTGGGTGAAGGGCGATTAAATAATGATAATTATAATAGACTTACATTTGCCTGAGTGATTTAACAGTCAGTCACTCTTTCAAGAGAACTCTGGGAATTGTAGCTCTGTGAGAGGAATAGGAGTCTCCAACTCTCAGCACTTTTCCCAAGCTAGATGTCCCAGTATTCTATCACTGTTTAAAGTGGAATAATAGTGGAATAAATGTATGATGTGAATGTGGTCACAGTGAGCACATAGATATGGGTGGGACATGTTGCCATGATCCCACTCCCCATTATACACATTCATTGTATGCATGCTTACTCCTATGAATAGCACATTCCACTCTCTAATCATTTATTGGGATCCAATTACTTTTGGGTACAGATTATTTCTGAATCTACTAGATAGCAGAGGGATTTCATATCCTGGCTTGGGCATTAAAGAGTGGGGATGGTTGCCTAAAAATTTAAATTAATATGCTTCCATTGATTTCTCAAGAACAGTAATTTAAATTAACAGAACTGCACTAATGAAGGCAGGCATTGTGTGGTATATCAACCTGTAAAAATGGTTCTTCTTCCTAAGAGCGCTGTAGCTGAAGCTCCTTTATGGGGTCAATAGAGATTTGCAATTGAAGCAATACCCAATTTCCTGAAATTGAATTCTTACACCATGCTAATTATTTTTGGAATAATAAATGTAACCTTTGCTGAAAACTAATGAATGCCACCCTGTGCTTAATGTTTATTGACGCCATTGTAACCTGTTCACATAATCAACCCTGGTTCTTCCTATAATCAGTGCTCAAGTACCTTTGTCAACTGACCTTTTGTCCTTGAAAAATAACACTCATGATTTTTCATTTAAACAATGCTAACATGAAATTCTTGGGGATTTTGTTTTGGCACATTCTCTCCATCTTTCTAATTGCAGACCTATTTGTTCAGGAAATGACTTTGACAACTAGAGGAATATCTTGCTAGAGCTGTTGATTGGTGGATAACTCCAGATGGATTCTGAGCCATTTTCAAGTAGACCACAGAAGTTAGAAGAGAATATATTCATTGTTTTAACTGTTCTGAATTATGTATAAACCCAGAGGTACAGATATTGATATAACCACATATTTCATATTTTAAACCATTCTTTGCAGTGCTTTCTGTTTAATGAGAATCTGCTTTTATAATCCGTGCCCACATGAATGAAACAGGAAGGGGGGAACAGTTTGCTCTATGCTCTGCTTGTCAACTTTCCAGTATTTGTCCAGTCACTGTTGTAAACAAACACACCTGTTGTCTAAGAGAAATCTTATTCTCTTACATTACCTTGAGACTGCATTAGTACAACACACCAAGAACATTAGAAGAGCCCTGCTGGATTAGGTTAAAGGCCCATCTAGTCCAGGACTCTGTTCTCACAGGGGCTAACCAAGTGCTCAAGTGAAGCCTCCAAGCAGAACCTGAGCACAACAAAACTCTCCCCACTTGTGATTCACAGCAATTGCTACTCAGAGTCATGCTTCCTTCGACAGTGAAAGTAAAACATGACTAGTAGCCATTGATAGCTTTATCCTCCATGAGTTTCTCAAATCCTCTTTTACAACCATCGAAGTTGCTGGCCAGCACAGCCTCTTGTGTGAGTGAATTCCATAATTTCACTATGTGCTGTATACTATAGCCCTGAAAAATTACTGAAACGTGTTAGCTGGTGCAAAATATGGCAACCTGCTTCCGAATAGGAATGGGTTGCCAAATACTCAAATGTATGTACTGGGTCTCTATTTTCTTCCAGGCATCCTTCAAGATGCTGACTTTAACCCATAAACCATGGCAGCTGATGAGGCAGCTTTCTAAGCAAATTTAGGGAGGGACAGATTAATCTATTTCCAGTCTGTGCCATGTTCATGTCTTCTTTCATACGTTTCTTCCATCTCTATCCATCAATCTATTCTTTTAAAGGATGAAAATGGCATTATTTTTAATGTACTGGGGTTTGTGCCCCTGCTCGCTCTGTGCGCCTACTTCTCACTCCCTCCACATTAACACCTTAGAGCTTCCCCTCCTTCCATTCAACTACTACACTCCCTTTTCACCTTCCCAATCCTATTTCTGAAGCGACTTCTTGACTGTTCTGCAGCCCTGCATTGTACCCGTTTTTGCTTTCATCCCCATGTTCACGCAACTCCCCCTTGCACACAGACCACCACCATAGTAACCTCATGCATCTTCTTTCTCCCACACATTGCAACTACTAAGCACCCTTTTCACCTTCTACCCAATTATGAAGCCCCTTTTGCCATCCCCTCCTGTTGTGCAGCTCCTTCTGTATCCACACTTTTATCTTCACCACCATTCCCATGCCTCCTACTCCCTCCTTTTTTGCAATCCCCATCTGTACCTCCATTTTCTCCTTCATCTCTTCCCTCCCTTCCTCTTCCTCCCTTTTCTCAACTCCCCTTGCACATAGACCACCTCCATTTTCAAGCTTCCTCCCCAATCTCTTATTCTGCAGCCCCCTCTTTGTACATTTTCACCTTCAGCGTCTTTTCTTACCTCTTCTCCTTTTCTCAACTCCCCCTTGCATGCAGACCTCTCTCTTTCCCCCCATTTCTATGCCTCCTCTCCTATTCTGTGGCCCCCTTTTCACACACCTATGATGATATATGTTGCTATATCTTTAAGGTGCATAGAATCTTAAGAGTAAGCCTGTAATTTAGTTTGTTGAGTTACAGAATGTTACGTTCAGTTGCTGGATGGTGTACATATATGGCTGTTAGCTTCTTAATAAAATATCTGTTCTAAATGACTACACTGAATCTGGAACTTCATGTTGAAGACAACACATGGTAACAGGAATGAAATACGTTGTGTGAAGGTACTGTGGAATATTTGAGGGAACTGCATCCTTTATCTCTCTAACCTGAAGCAACTGAGGAATGAAAGAGGGAGATGTATGAGTACAGCAAGAAAGGACATAAAAGGGGGAAATGGCTGGTTTAAGCAATCGCAGAGGTTGAGCGAAGTAAGAATTAAGGGACATTGAGAGAGAAATTGGTTTTAAAGAATGGCAGATGTTTGAGTGAAGCAGGGATTGAGAGACACTGAGAGGAAATGGTGGCTTTAAAGAATGACAGGTTTGAATGAAGCAGGGATTGAGGGACCCTAACAGAAAATTGTGGTTTTAAAGAATGGCAGAAGTCTGAGTAGCGTGAGCAGGGGTTTGAGTACAGTGAGAAGGGAGCTGGGAAAGGCCCTATTGTGTTAACTTCTATGTTGTACCCATCTCTGCTATTCTTCTTGTTAAAACTTAAAAAACCCCTCAATGTTTCCCCCTTCCCAATCTATTCAGACCCCTCTCATTGTTTTAAACAACCATGTTTCTGCTCAGTCTCACCCCCTTCTCACTCCGATGCCACATCCACTGCTGTTGTGCAACCTGCCTTCTCTTTTGTTCCCCTACCCTGCCCTGACTTCATGCAAATCCCAGGATTGTGATGAAGCATTACAAATCCTCCAATGGGGGCTGTGCTCTGGCTTAATGCAAATCCAGGATTGTGATGTGGCACACAACATTTTTCCTGTATTTTCCCACAAAATATGCATTTCTTCTATACACATTTTATCTCCAAATATACATTTAAGCACTCTGATATTTTTTTTGTGCTCAGAACCATATCAAAAAATCTGGGGGTATGGCAAAATCAGATGCTTAGCCTTGTACAAGGGAAGGTACTGTCCTGGCTCCCAACCAGAGATGCGGACTCAGGACTCAAAGACTGGGATTTTCTGCATAAAGCTTTACTCCAGAACAGGGATCTAGCATCTTATGCTAGGCTTAAACCAGGATTCAAACAGGAGCAGGCATATAGATGTGGGAAGCAACAGTAGATGAATTGTTTTCAACAGCAAATACTAGAAGTGCTACTTCTTATATATAGAAAAAGGGTGGGCATGTGAATCAGGTCGTTGCTAGCCCCAATATATTTACATATGGCAATCAGGTTAGAAATGGATGAACAGAAGAGAGCAGCCAGAGTGAAGTCATGATGAAATAAGATGGAGGACAATTTCATGATGTGTGTGTCATTTTTATTTATTTATTGTATTTATATACCGCCCCATAGTTGAAGCTCTCTGGGCGGTTTACAATAATAATACAATTTTTGTCTGAAGGCTGCTTGAAATTTTGTAAACATTGCACTTTTTGTTGCTAGAGAAGAGCTTCTGATAAGAAGTTTGTACAAAGGTGCTGGATAGCCACAATGATATCTAAGAGAAAGAATAGCATATGTGTCTTGAGCTGGCACTATGCAAAAGGGCACTGCTTGGTAAATAACTGATTCCATGGTCTCAGGTACTCATTTTCATAGAATCATAGAATTATAGAGTTGGAAGGGGCCTTGTAGGCCATCGAGTCCAACTCCCTGCTCACAGCAGGAAATCCACAGCTAGAGCATCTCCCGCAGATAGCTGTCCAGACTCTGCTTGAAGACATCCAGCGAAGGGGATCCCACCACCTTCCTAGGCAGTCGGTTCCATTGCCGAACTGCCCTTACTGTCAAGAAGTTCCTTCTAATGTCCAATCTGAATCTACGCTTCTGCAACTTAAAACCATTAGACCTAGTCCTACCCTCTGGGGCAGCAGAGAACAAATCTGTACCCTCCTCTATGTGACAGCCCTTCAGGTACTTAAAGAGTGTAATCATATCACCCCTCAGCCTTCTCTTCACCAGACTGAACATGCCAAGTTCCTTCAACCTTTCCTCATAAGATTTTATTCTCCTCCCAGACAAATTATTATAATTCTACATATGGACTATGTATTGTGGGGTTCCACCTATAAATATTGAAATTCATGTTCAGTTATTGGATAATTCCAACATCCTGATCACGTATGCTGGGTGATACAAAGGGATGCATTTACATTTTAGAAAAAAAGCTTTGTTTCGGAGGCAGGGGTTGCCTTTGGATTACTTTTTCTTTCTTTATTCTTGCTGCCATCTGCCCTGCCCTGCTCTTTGCTTTCACATACTTTGCCAAGCTGAAAGCTTCAGGCGTACCCACTTGTAGGTAACTAAGTCATTCTTTAATCTAATATTCTAGGAAACTTGGAATAATAATGTACAAGTAGTGGGCTTGAGGGCACTTAGGAGGAAAATATATGATTTATTCGGTTAGCTCATATTTTCATTGTTTTAATTAATTAAGTTATGCAAATATATATATCACATCACTTTACATTTTCCAAGTTACTTTAAGTAACTTTATGTTGTAATGTCAAAGTATTATCTTTGTTTTGATTTCTATCAATCTCATAATACCATTAAGTTTATGCAAACATTACCAATTTAACTTTTAGTTATTAATTTATTTTGTTCCATCATTTATAATTGTATCATGATTTTTCATTACAGAATCTAATTCTTATGAACTTCACACTTTTAATAAACTGTGCATTTGTTTCCATTATAAGTTGGAGTTTGTGTTCCACTGGGTTGCTGCTCAGCAAATAGAACCAGGGAGATGCATAGGTAGGGTTGCCAGGTCAGAAGCATCCTAAAACCTGAGATTTTAGGGGCAGGCCCAAGTGATGTCACAGGGAGGGCCCGAATGATGTCATGGGGCAGGCCCAAGTGATGTCATTAAGCATGATACATTAAGCATCAATCACAGTTGCTTGGAGCGTACAATTAAAAAAATGTCTGAATGGAAATTAAGCTAGACATCTTAGCTAAAAGATGGAGCCTGGGTAGGGAACATTTAATCTAGCCTACTTGCTTTCGGAAAGAAGGGTTTACGTGCCTTCAGGCCAGGCCAGTCACCAGAAGGCCACTGTAGGAAGAAAGGAGCCTAGTGTTGTGGAGATGTTAGATGGGAGCATTCAGGAGTAAAGATGGATGCCCCTGAAGGCTGCAATTCTAAACACACGTACTAAGGGACTAAGCCCCCATAGAACTCAACAGGACTTACTTCTGAGTAGATATGGTTTGGATTGTGCTGTTGGTAAAGCTTAACTAGGGATCCTCTGCAAAGACATCCATATCCAAGCAGGGTTGGCAACCCCCTGCCTGGAATGCCCTGCCCTTACCTTTTAATGTGGCTGCTCCAAACTTCTTTACAGATTTGACCCTTCACTTCAGAAAGAGGTCTGAGAAATGAGTAAGAGTAAGATTATCTGCCCTTTCTGTCTGCATAGATGCCCTCATCCTTCCCCTGTGCTCAGCAGAATTTCTGGGCCAGGCGGGATGAAGTGGCATCTCATAGAGGACACCCTCCCCTTTCATGGGGTGTATGATTTGTCCTGGCCCAGAGCAGATTTTGGGTGGGCACCCCCAATAACTTATTTTTCCTGTATGTCTTTTTCTGCTTTGATTTTGTATAGATGCCCTTTTTTGTGCCCTGCGCCCAGCAGAAGCTCTGGGCCAGGCAGCATGCAGTGGCGTCTTGTAGAGGACACCCTCCCCTTTCCTGGGGTATATGATTTGTGCTGTCCCAGAGCAGATTCCGGGGTGGGCACCCCCAGTTACTTATTTTTTTCTGTATGTTTTGGTCTGCTTTGATTTTGGATAGATGTCCTCCTCCGTGCCCTGCGCCCAGCAGAAGCTCTGGGTCAGACAGGACACAGTGGCTTCTCGTAGAGGACACCCTCCCCTTTCCTGGGGTATATGATTTGTCCTGTCCCAGAGCAGAGTTTGGGGTGGGCACCCCCAGTTACTTATTTTTTATGATATCATTATGTATTTATGATAATATCAGAAGCTTGATGATTTTGATTGCATAAATGTATTGTTATTCTTGACGGGAAGAGTCCCCCGATCACAGTGATATATCATACAGGGTACCCCAACATATATTTTGGGGTTCAGAGACATGTTAAGTTTGGTTTGAAGTTGCTGTAGTTGTCAACTCTTCTTTTTAAGTGTTTTGAACTTTCAAGCAAATATGGAACTGGGAACTAGGAACCAACTTCAGCATCATAGATTAAACAGTCGTGGGGGGTGGCTGACGTTTTGGTGTATATCTCGGGAACCAGACCACCTAGAAACTTAATTATTTTTAAAAATTGAAGCTGAGAGTCTGTAGATTAAGGGGTGCTAGCCGGAGAGCCGGAGGGCCCCCCAAAAACTGGAGACTCCGGCCGAAAACAGAGAAATGGTAACTCTATGCATAGGCCAGAATTGGCATGTTATACATGGGCCCTAATTGGATCCACTAATTTAGAATTTAGAACCTTATTATCAGGGCACCTGACACTTCTGAATTAATTCAGGTTCTTTCCAGCACAAGCTATAAAGTGGGGGCTACGATGGAATGGTGGTGGACGAAAATGGGCTACTTCTCTAAACTCCATGACCTTGGGAACATGCCGGTCTCTGACTCTATACAGTCAGTTTCATTTTCCCCTGCCTGATAAATTCCAGTGTTTATGTTAGCACTTATTTCTTTTCCCATTATGCTTGGCCTTGGTGCCTGCAAAGAGTCATGACTAGGTGGGTGAGACAAGAAAAGTCAGAGCCTTTCTTAGAACCTCCAACAGCCAGCTTTGAGGCTTCTGGAGACACATTCTCTGTAACCACCTCATTCCCTTCATCAGTGTTGACAACGTCCTCCTCAGGGTTGGTAACTCCTTCTGCATCCTCCCAACGTTGTCAGAGGTTCTCTTTGGGGCCCAAGACAGGTACTTCTGCCAGTGCAAAACCACCAATGGATACAATCCAGAAAGACAGAAAAGCAATGGAAACTTTTAATACTCGGGTAGGACAGTTGTAAGGTTGGGACTGTGTGGTTGCATGGACAGGACTGCCGTTGCTAATTCAGGTCTCCATGTAGCCCCAACCTTGTCCCCACCCCACCCCAGCCTCATCCAAATAAACAGCAGTGATGGCGGTGTCAGGACAGTGACTTCATGGTTCTGCCCCACCACATTCCCCACCACATGATTTTAATGTTCAATTACACAGATATGAGATTATAGAGATTCTTTTTGTGTGATGTTTTACAGAAACACACATGTGCACATGAACACTGGTAAAGCACCACACAAAAAGAATCTTGATAGGGTGCAGTGGGTTGTTTTCTTCTCCTCCCAATGGATACATGCACACTGGTCATTGGGAAAGACCAGAGGCAACATGGGTAGGCTATGATGGGGATCAAGCTGCTCAAGCTAAGCAATTTATATATCTAAGGATCACTTTCACTAGTTCAGGTTTCTTCAAAGTGCATGTGGAGTCAGCTAGAGAAAATGTTGGAGGTAACAATTAAAGGAGTGGTCCACTTTTACTTTAGAAAAGCAGGTCAATTAATTCAGCCTACACCTAAAGATTTCCAGTCAAAAGTAGTGGAGCAGGTGTTCTATAGAGCAGAACTCTGAGGTAACATGGATTTGCAAAGGATTAAATCTATTCAAAATCAATGCCCAAAAACAATATTTAAGGTACCTAAGGGTACACCATTCTCCCTGTTATGAGGTGAATCTAATGTATCAAAGTTGACTGCTTTAATAAATAGTAAGATGCTAGTTTATTGGATCAAATTGTCCTATGGAGAGAATCAGAAACTGTCCAAGTTAGCACTGATTAGCATTCCAGATAGTGGTTGGGCTAAGTCCATAAGGTGATAGCTACAATGGGATTTTCATCTGAATTTTTGCTGATGCAAGGAGAAAAGAAAGCCTTGGATTTGGTGAGGCAACATTTTTTGGATTTAAATTGGGCAGATATTACCATACAAAGAACACTCCCTTCTGCTCAAGGCTGGATGTTAGGCGCTTCCTCCCACCATATGTAACAAAACATACATATCCAAAGTGTTGGAGAATGATTATCTTGGCAAGAATGAATAGCTTTCCTTCTGCAGTTACTTTAGGATAGTACATAGGGATTCCCTTGGAGTAGCGCTGGTGTCTGTGTGGACATCCAGCCGTGCAAACCCTGAAACACATAGTGCTAGCTTCCGGGGCTCAGAGCTAAGCCAACATAGAGATGAGCAGGCCACCTCAAGCAGCTGATTTTGAGTAACATGAAAATCACCACCATCACCACAGAGGGAGAGTACCACTTTGGGGTTTGTTTGACAAAAAAATTTCACCAGCAATAACTGGTGGGGGTGGAGCACAGTTTTCTTCTCTGCCTCAAGCCGCAAAATGTCTTAGGCCAGTCTCAGATTTTGTTCTATTTGATTGGGATTATATGGTTCTGTTATCAGTCCTGAGCATTTGGGATGTGTTGAATTTGACATCTGAATAAATAACTTCTCTCAGACATGATTGTCTTTACATCCCTGCCCCCCTCCCATGTGTCTCTCTGTATATGGGATTTGAAGGTGATACATCTTGGCAAGTATTAAGGAACAGGTATTGATAGATCTGCTGATCTTCAGTGAACTGTGAAAGTGAATAATTACCTGATTTTTGTTTACATAGTATAATTTGGGCATATTATAAGATTAATATCATTCATTTTATACTTACAAAATGTCATCTAATAACAGGACTGGCAGAGATATGAGAACCCCCCTTTTGACAGTTCCCAACTGAAATCAATTTGAAGGTACCTCAGAGATCATCTAGCTCAACTCCTTGCTCAGTGCAGTGTCTACAAGGCAGGATGTAGCTACAGCATCCATGACAGATGGCCCTCCAGCCTCTGCTTAAACACCTCAAGCTAAGGAGAGCCCACCATCTCCTGAAGCAGTCTGCTCCTCTAGGGAACAGCTTTTACTGTTAAGAAGTTTCTTCAAGTATTTAGCTGAAATCAGCTTCCCTGCAACTTTCACCCATTAGTTCTACACCTGCCTTCTAGAGCCACAGAGAACAAGTCTACTTCATCTCCTCCATGAGAGCCCTTCATATATTAGAATATCACTATCATGTTTCCTCTTAATCTTCTCTTCTCCAGGCTAAACATAACCAGCTCTTTCTACTGTTCCTCATAGGACTTGGTTTCCAGGCCTCTTACTTTCTGTGACACCATCCTCTGAGCATGTTCCAGTTTGTTGTTTTGTCCTTTTGCCTATCCCGGGGCTCACCCAGCATACTCCATACAATATCGGAATCAGGCCTTTATTGTCCTGGTACTTACCCTTTGGAATTCTCTCCCATTAAACATTAGCCAGGCACCATCACTGTTGTCTTTTTAGTGCCTTCCTCTTCCAACCAGCCTTCTTAGAGATCTTTGTCTGCTTCTGCATTAGATTTGTTAGATAAGAATAATACTGACACCCCCATCTTGCTTCTCAGCGGTGATGTTTTGATTCTGTTTGTGTTAGCTCTCAACCACCTGAACTTGCTATAAGAAGGACTGGTGGCTGAAAGATCAGTAAGAACATAAGAACATAAGAAGAGCCTGCTGGATCAGGCCAGTGGCCCATCTAGTCCAGCATCCTGTTCTCACAGTGGCCAACCAGGTGCCTGGGGAAAGCCTGCAAGCAGGACCCGAGTGCAAGAACACTCTCCCCTCCTGAGGCTTCCGGCAACTGGTTTTCAGAAGCATGCTGCCTCTGACTAGGGTGGCACAGCACAGCCATCACGGCTAGTAGCCATTGATAGCCCTGTCCTCCATGAATTTGTCTAATCTTCTTTTAAAGCCGTCCAAGCTGGTGGCCATTACTGCATCTTGTGGAAGCAAATTCCATAGTTTAACTATGCGCTGAGTAAAGAAGTACTTCCTTTTGTCTGTCCTGAATCTTCCAACATTCAGCTTCTTTGAATGTCCACGAGTTCTAGTATTATGAGAGAGGGAGAAGAACTTTTCTCTATCCACTTTCTCAATGCCATGCATAATTTTATACACTTCTATCATGTCTCCTCTGACCCGCCTTTTCTCTAAACTAAAAAGCCCCAAATGCTGCAACCTTTCCTCGTAAGGGAGTCGCTCCATCCCCTTGATCATTCTGGTTGCCTTCTTCTGAACCTTTTCCAACTCTATAATATCCTTTTTGAGATGAGGCGACCAGAACTGTACACAGTATTCCAAATGCGGCCGCACCATAGATTTATACAACGGCATTATGATATCAGCAGTTTTATTTTCAATACCTTTCCTAATTATCCCTAGCATGGAATTTGCCTTTTTCACAGCTGCCGCACACTGGGTCGACATTTTCATCGTGCTGTCCACTACAACCCCGAGGTCTCTCTCCTGGTCGGTCACTGCCAGTTCAGACCCCATGAGCGTATATGTGAAATTAAGATTTTTTGCTCCAATATGCATAATTTTACACTTGTTTATATTGAATTGCATTTGCCGTTTTTCCGCCCATTCACTCAGTTTGGAGAGTTCATTTTGGAGCTCTTCGCAATCCCTTTTTGTTTTAACAACCCTGAACAATTTAGTGTCGTCAGCAAACTTGGCCACTTCACTGCTTACTCCTAATTCTAGGTCATTAATGAACAAGTTGAAAAGTACAGGTCCCAATACCGATCCTTGAGGGACTCCACTTTCTACAGCCCTCCATTGGGAGAACTGTCCGTTGATTCCTACTCTCTGCTTTCTGCTTCTTAACCAATTCCTTATCCACAAGAGGACCTCTCCTCTTATTCCATGACTGCTAAGCTTCCTCAGAAGCCTTTGGTGAGGTACCTTGTCAAACGCTTTTTGAAAGTCTAAGTACACTATGTCCACTGGATCACCTCTATCTATATGCTTGTTGACACTCTCAAAGAATTCTAATAGGTTACTGAGACAGGACTTTCCCTTGCAGAAGCCATGCTAGCTCTGCTTCAGCAAGGCTTGTTCTTCTATGTGCTTAGTTAATCTAGCTTTAATCATACTTTCTACCAGTTTTCCAGGGACAGAAGTTAAGCTAACTGGCCTGTAATTTCCGGGATCCCCTCTGGATCCCTTTTTGAAGATTGGCGTTACATTTGCCACTTTCCAGTCCTCAGGCACGGAGGAGGACCCAAGGGACAAGTTACATATTTTAGTTAGCAGATCAGCAATTTCACCTTTGAGTTCTTTGAGAACTCTCGGGTGGATGCCATCTGGGCCCGGTGATTTGTCAGTTTTTATATTGTCCATTAAGCTTAGAACTTCCTCTCTCGTTACCACTATTTGTCTCAGGTCCTCAGAATCCCTTCCTGCAAATGTTAGTTCAGGTTCAGGGATCTGCCCTATATCTTCCACTGTGAAGACAGATGCAAAGAATTCATTTAGCTTCTCTGCAATCTCCTGATCGTTCTTTAGTACACCTTTGACTCCCTTATCATCCAAGGGTCCAATTGTCTCCCTAGATGGTCTCCTGCTTTGAATGTATTTATATAATTTTTTGTTGTTGGTTTTTATGTTCTTAGCAATGTGCTCCTCAAAATCTTTTTTAGCATCCCTTATTGTCTTCTTGCATTTCTTTTGCCAGAGTTTATGTTCTTTTTTATTTTCTTCATTCGGACAAGACTTCCATTTTCTGAAGGAAGACTTTTTGCCTCTAAGAGCTTCCTTGACTTTGCTCGTTAACCATAGTTATTCTCTTGAAATTTTTTGGATGTTTTGTTCAGATAGGATCCTCCAAAATTGCATTAAATTTCAGTTTAGTCAAAATTCAAGCAAAACATAATGCATTATGTCTGTTCATACCAGCATGACTTGTAAGTGTATTTTCAAAAACAGCTGACAAATCTCAGAATGGCTACCAATATTTTGGATCATGATTGGACATAACTGGAATATTTGCTGAAATGTCTAGTTATACATAAAAATGAATGAGAAGAGTACTTTAAATGTAGCAGTATTGCTAGAACGATATTGTATTGTACACGCAATAACATTCATAGAGGACATAGCATGGAGAACAGGCCTACAGCTGATTTGCTTCCCTTTCAAAAAGAGTTAATTAGCATTGTATCAAGCAATAGAAAAACTGTGCTCCATATGAAGCATCTGAACAGAAGGGAAACTATTTTACAACAGAGACAGATTTGCGATGTGGTGATTTACAGGAGTTTGGGAAAGTGTTAATTAACCTCTGTAAAGGCAGTGGATTTATGGTCCAGCTACACAAATATATGTCTTACCAGCTGTCAGCTGGTAAAGAAGATCTCCTTTGGTGTCACTATAATTGGAAATGTGTACTTTACATATGGTGAAGGACCATAGCTCAGTAACAGAGCACAGTTTGCATACAAAAAAGTGTCTGGTCCAAACCCTAGCAACTCCAGGTAGGGCTAAGAAAGATCTGCAATCCTGGAGAGTTAATGCAAACAACAGAGAGTTAGATGGACCAATAGTCTGACTCAGTATAAGCCTGCTTCCCATGTTCCTACATGCTGACAATGGTGCTCATGTGCTAGGGTTTGGGGTTCAATGGCTGATTCACACAGGGGACCTGTGAATGAGGCTCCTTGTGGTGAGAAGACTCTAGATGATTGTGGCAGCTGGTGATCATGCATATTCCCTGAAAGCTGTGGCAAATGGCATGCTTCTCATGTGACTGGATGTTACATAGAGTCAGATGCATTTCTTTTAATCATTACTGCTGTGATGTGGAATGCTGTCCTGAGTGATTTTCTCATCCATTCAGTGCATGCTGACGGACAAAAAGAAATATCATATTCTGCGATTCTCACTGTGTATAGAGTTGCTTAAGGAACTGAGCAGTATCTGTTTTGCATTAATTAACAAAGAATACAAGAGGGTGTGATGTCATGTCCTTTGAAAACTGAAATGCAATATAGGGGTAAAAATTGTGTATTTTGATGGCAACATGTTTCTTTAATGTGCTTTGAATTTCAAGCAGGAAAGGAACAGGGGTAAAATAATAGATCTGAAAACGAGACAAGTTTTGCTCTGACTTTGTGTAATTAGCTTCCTAAATGTTTGTTTTACTTTGGGTGCTCATTTGTTATGTTGCTTATTGGCTTAAAAAGCAGTTGAACGATAATATGGTAATTTGGCTACCAGCAATTATGACTGGACAAATTGAGATTTGCTGTAGGTATTCAGACTCATTTGCATAATACTACTGGGCTCATTATTCCTTTTGTGCTAGTATTATAGTATCGACCTCAACAAAGAGTTAACTGAGTACAGCCTATTTCAAAAGAGTTTTCCAATAAATATTTTATTCAGCACTATTAACTAGAATACATTGTAAGCAATTCAGATACGTGGCAGAATTTTCAATATTTTAAATAACTAGAATCAATTAATGCTTCCTTTAGTTCCCCTCCTTCTGATGCTCCAAGAACCAGAGTAACTAGGGCCACATTAACATGATTCAGGAGATCTGAAACACCTGACATCTTTTTCCAGCTATAAGCAACTACACATGTGGATGTTGTCTCTTTGTTCTATTGATACTGATAGATAAATGTGTAGAAGTGTCTGTATCCAGCTCTAGAGCCAGGATGGGGCAAATGGGTGACCTCCCCAGAGCCGTGCTTTGGTCCCCCTCCCTAAGATTTTCTTATTGGAAAATTGACTTTTTAAATTTGTGACATGACATAAGAACATGAGAAGAGCCTGCTGGATCAGGCCAGTGGCCCATCTAGTCCAGCATCCTGTTCTTACTGTGAAGATGTCCTACTAGATGTCCATGGGAAACCCACAAGCAGAATCTGAGTACAAGAGCACTCTGTCTTCCTGCAGCTAATGGCAACTGGTTTTCAGAAATATACTGCATCTGACACAGAATTGCCAGGATGGTGTCAGGAAGGCTAAAGCTGAGAATGAGCTGAGGCTAGCGAGGGATGCTAAAGCAACAAAAAAGCTTTCTTCAGGTACATCCATAGTAAAAGTCAGAGAAAAGAACTGGTGGCACAGCTACTCAATGCGGATGGCAAAATGATAACAGATGACAAAGAAAAGGCAGAAGGGCTCAATTCCTACTTTGGCTCAGTCTTCTCCCAGAAAAGGATCTGTGACCCTCCCGGGAAACATGAAGTAGAAGGGGCAGGATTGCAGCTTGAAATTGATAGACAAATGGTCAAGGAATACCTAATCACTTTGAACGAGTTCAAATCTCCAGGGCCCGTTAAACTGCATCCTAGAGTATTGAAGGAACTGGCTGAAGAACTCTCAGAACCACTGTCTACTATTTTTGCGATATCATGGAGGACTGGTGAAGTGCCGGATGACTGGAGGAGAGCTAATGTTGACCCTATCTTCAAAAAGGGCAAGGAGGAGGAACCAGGGAACTACAGACCAGTCAGCCTAACATCAGTTCCTGGAAAAACTCTGGAGCAGATTATAAAGCAGTCAATCTGTAAGCACCTTGAGAACAATGCAGTGATTAATAGGAGCCAACATGGATTTATGAAGAACAAATCCTGCCAAACTAATCTCATCTCATTTTCCCTTGCAGACTGTGGGAATGCTGTAGACATAATGTATCTCGACTTCAGCAAAGCTTTTGACAAAGTGCCCCATGATATTCTGATTAGCAAGCTAGCTAAATGTGGGCTGGATGGTACAACTATCAGGTGGATCCACAGTTGGCTCCAGAGTTGTACTCAAAGAGTGTTTATCAGTGGTTCCTTCTCAAACTGGGCGGAAGTAACGAGTGGGGTACCACAGGGCTCGGTCCTGGGCCCAGAGCTCTTTAACATTTTTATTAACGACTTGGATGAGGAGGTACAAAGCATGCTTATTAAATTTGCAGATGATACAAAGTTGGGGGCATAGCTAATACTATGGAAGACAGAAACAAAATTCAAAGGGACCTTGATAGGCTGGAGCATTGGGCTGAAAACAACAGAATGAACTTCAACAGGGATAAATGCAAACTTCTACACTTAGGAAAAAGAAACCAAATGCACAGTTATAAGATGGGGAATACTTGGCTCAGCAATGCGACATGTGAGAAGGATCTTGGAATTGTCGTTGATCACAAGCTGAATATGAGCCAACAGTGTGATGTGGCTGCAAAAAAGGCAAATGCTATATTAGGCTGCATTAACAGAAGTATAGTTTCCAAATCATGTGAAGTACTAGTTCCCCTCTATTCAGCACTGGTTAGGCCTCATCTTGAATACTGCATCCAGTTCTGGTCTCTGCACTTCAAGAAGGATGCGGACAAACTGGAACAGGTTCAGAGGAGGGCAACAAAGATGATCAGGGGACTGGAAACAAAGCCCTATGAGGAGAGACTGAAAGAACTGGGCATGTTTAGCCTGAAGAAGAGAAGACTGAGGGGAGATATGATAGCACTCTTCAAGTACATCAAAGGTTGTCACTTAGAGGAGGGCCGGGATCTCTTCTTGATTGATTGTAGCAATGCCAGCAACAGCAATGGAAGTCTGTTTTGAGTCATGCTGTTTGGTAGACCAGTCAGGTACGGCAACATTTCTGCCCCACCCACGGTTACCATCAAATTCATCCTCAGAGTGCAGTCCCAGAGTGCAGGACACGGAATAATGGGCTCAAGTTGCAGGAAGCCAGATTTCAACTGGACATCAGAAAAAACTTCCTAACTGTTAGAACCATACGACAATGGAACCAATTACCTAGAGAGGTAGTGAGCTCTCTGACACTGGAGTCATTCAAGAGGCAGCTGGACAACTATCCTCAGACATGTATGCATACAGCACATGTCAATGTGTTCAAAGTAGTTCATATACAGTATCTCAGTCCTACACATTCTTATTTGGAAAGAAGGCTTGTTGAACTCAGGGATACTTACTTCCAGGTGAACTTGCATAAAATTGGGCTGCGAGCAACACCCTGTAGGTAGGCAGACATGTTTTTGAACCTGGGGGGGGGTTGGGGGGATGAAAGAAGCTACACCCATGTGAAATGACATACACCCAAGTCCTTCACCAGTCTTTCTTCCAAAGTTGTTTCACCTCAGGGCTAGGGAATCTGTGACTCTCCTGATGTTGCTGACCACAGCTCCCATAATCTCCGGCCATTGACCAAGCTCATTGGGGCTTATGGGACTTGGAGTCATGCAACAGCTGGAGAGCCCCATCCCTACTTCACTTAAAAATGAATGAGGGCTCTAATGAGCATGAATAATGTATTATGCATTTATTGAATTCCCAGTAGTTGTCACTCTTTGGATGTTGTATAAGAAAAGAGTAAAACATTGTGAAATAAAAATGTTAAAAATTCCCAACATTATGCAATATAAAAGCGGCATCCAGCAATTTTAAAAAGAGGACCTAAAGCACCACAAGAAATGGCAACATACAATTTTAAACTATATCAATGTAAAAACATCAGCACACATTCAATGACAGCAGAAGCAGATGAGGTTTTAATAATAATAATAATAATAATAATAATAATAATAATAATAAAGTAGCATTTTTAAAGCCTGGAAGAACTTTACATTACCACCTGCTTAGCCACCACACCCCAGTCCATTATCTATTTGATAAAAGAATCTTGAATACAAAAAGCACGAGATAGAAAAGTTTGTTCTCCTTTTATCACATTCCAAGAGAGAATGCAAACAACCTCCCCCCTCTGATATGTTAATGACACATAGGGATGGGAGAGGAATTGGATTCAGTTTGTATTTAAAGCTAAAGCTGTCAAATTTGAACGTTCAAAACAATATACGAACTGAAACCCAGCAGTTTGAAATTTGCACTTATTAGAATTTTGCAGTGCAGTTCTCCAACAAATGAATGCTTACAAAAATGCATATATTAGGGGAAAGGTGCATAAAATAAATATAGTGGAGAAAATAACATGCAGAAATGTTGATATTAGGAGAAATTGTTTGCAAAAATGTGCACATTAGCCAAAACTGCAGGCAAAAATGTGTTTAAGGAGTAATTTGCATTAAAATGCTGAATAAGTCTCCTGATAAGTTTTTAAAATTTTCAAATTGATGCAGAAATGTAGAGAACGAAATTTAAGATTGGAAAAAATGAGAACCAAAAAGAACCAAAACTGACATGTCTTGCATCCCTACCGAAAACACTGTAAGAAATAGCAACATATACTTTTAAAACGTCACAAAGTTTAAAAAGGACAGCAGAAGCAGATTGTTTATTTTTTGAAAAACAATAAACATAAAAGTAGCATTTTTAAAATCCTGGGAGAACTTTACATTCCCACTTGCTGGTTCATACCCTGATCCATTAACTATATGATAAGAAAAACAAGAGACTCTGCAATACACACAATTCAAGACAGAAAAGTTTGGTTTTTTTTATCATGATCCATGAGAGAATGCAAACAACCACCCCCAAAATGTTAATGGAATGTTTAGTGACAAATTATCAAACATCACCAGTATCATGACAGCAGGAACATTAATCTGGTTGAAGAATTTTAGAACATCAGAGGAGTAGAGGAAAAGTGTAGATTCATAAGTAAATAAGACTCGGCATCCACTCCCTGCCGGCTGGCAGATGGTACATTGTATATTTTACAGATGGAGCACATTTAACACATTTAGAGCTCACCAGAAGGGTCCCTTCCCCCATTTGCTAGTTAGCCTGATAACTAGTTATGGGAGAGCTCACCCAGAAGTATGGCATAGCTATAGAGAGAGTGAGTAATTTGCCCGCTGTGAATAAATGCACTCATTCTTGCTACCTCCTCAAGTCAGACTCATTATCTGAGACGTAAATTATAGGGGCAGATGTATAGTCCGGGAAGCCTTCCAGATTCATCTTTTAAAGAATGAAGTACTCAATACTGCATGCTCTTGGTGCTTCTACCTGTAGCAATGCCAGCAACAGCAATGGAAGTCTGCTTTGAGTCATACTGTTTGGAAGACCAGTCAGGTACAGCAGCATTTCTCCCCCACCCACGGTTACCATCAAATTCATCCACAGTGCAGTTCAGTGTGTTTTGCTGAAAGCCATAAAAATGTCTCCATGGGTAAAAGATAAGGAGACATTTTTCTCCCACGCTTCTCATACTAAAACCTGAAGTTGTCTAATGGAACTGAATGGTGGGACCTTCAGGACAAAGAAAGTCCTTCTTCATACTTATGGAATTCATTGCCACAAGATGTAGTGAACATATAAATTCATGCTGGATAAGGCTATCAATGGCTACATATCATGATGGTGATATCTTGCCTCCAGTATGCTTCTGAACATCGGTTGCTTGGGAGCACAAGCAGGAGAGTGCTATTGCACTCATCTCCTACTTGTGGGCTTTCTATAGGGCCACATTCACACCATATATTTAAAGCAGTATCATGCCACTTTCAGTGGTCATGGCTTCCCCCAAAGAATCCTGGGAAATATAGTTTAAGGGTGCTGAGAGTTGTTAGGAGTGGCAGTTCCTAGAGTTCCCTGGGTAAAGGGATTGATTGTTAAACCAGTCTGAGAACTGTAGCTCTGTGAGGGGAATAGGGGTCTCCTAACAACTCTCACACCCTTAACAAACTACACTTCCCAGGATTCGTTTGGGGGAGCCATGACTTTTGTCATGAATGTGGCCTAGGCATCTGGTTGGCCACTGTGTAAAGAGAATGCTGGACTAGATAGACTTTTGGTTTGATCCAACTCAACTTTTTTGTTCTAAGAACATTCATGTGGTTGATACATACAATGCCTTGGATCCTAAAATCAGTTAAGAAAGTTACATACCTGCCCCTACAGCCATCTCCCTCACCCCAAAAAGCCTCTCTGGAGGGTTAGGTCCCAGGGTCCTTTCATGAGCAATGTGGGATGCAGGGAACATGGGGTTCAGTTGGCAGGAGAAAATAATGAGAAACTTTCATTCCATATACTCCTTCACATAACTTACTTTTTAATCCAAGTTATAGTATTTTTTTAAAGTCAATGGGAGCCAATGTTTCAGCCATTTTGGAGCTGCATATGAATGTTCCATTGTACCTGGATCAGAAATTACTGCTTCCTTCAATAAGTAGACTGAATTGGTAAGCTTTGCTGTGTCTTCACCAAACTGGCCCAATGTGCCAATATCCTTTTGAATCAACGTGAACAAGCTTTTTCTGAACAATTACTTTCCAACGTTATTTGAATTGGTTACATTCAATGGTTATAAAACTGGCTATGGATATTCAGCTTGATTCTCTAAAGTCATATGAAAGGAGATGTAGATTCTCCTTTGTGTTTTGAATTTAAAATTGAGACAAAACATTTGCTCCTCTTGTGAAGAGCTTCCTCCCAGCTGAATAGGTTACAGAGCACAATGCCTATCCTACAAGACAACATGCATTGAGAAAGCACAGTGATTGGAAGATCACTAATAAGAGAGGATTACTGAAAGTAACTAGACTTAGGATTGAACATTTTTTAGAGTCTTTGGCATGTCCCTGCATCTGACATTACTTGATCCTTTAAATGAGGGGTAGCCAATATCTCATTGGCTCCTCTGGTGCATTTGCAGAGCATTGACCTCCTTGCTACCTCACCCCTCTCAGTCTCACAGTAAGCATTGGTGACCCACCTGCTGGGAGGTCAGGTAAGCACCTGCCGGCCCACCCCATCACCTGCTTTTAGGTGGCACATCTTTTTCAGCAGACATTTGGGGAGGAGAGACCTGATTGCTGCTGCTTATGCTATACTGATTTGTTATGTGTTTTTAAGGTCTGTGTTATTTTAGTATTTTTTAAAATCTCTTTGCTTGTTGTAAACTGCCCTGTGGTTTATGCAAAGGGAAGCATATAAATAACTCAGTTTGATCACCTTAACATACAGCCATATCTTTGGTATTCCCAATTTTTGGTACCCATGTGGAGGCTAGCAAGTGAGAAACCCAAAGGATATGCAGTGGTTTTTCAAAATGGAAGGTTCTGAGCTTGAGCCAATAATTCCCATTTCTGGTGAAAATGGTTCTCTTGAAATAAAAGACTTCCTGGGCACGAGTCGGCTGACACATAACGGCAGTGCATAGGCATCAAGTCCCTATTATTATTTCAAATGCACAGGAATCAGATTGAGTTACAGAAATGACCTTATCACCACAGAAATCATGAATTACACTAGGAGAAACAAAAGCAAGCTATGGTTGATTTCCTCCCTGTTCAGTCTTTAGCATTATTCCAACTTTTTCTTCCAATGAATAAACTACTAATTCACAGGAGCAGAAGGAGCAGATCTTTCCATCCCCATGAACTGGAAATGAATTTATTAACTTCACCACTGGCATTCTTCACAGCAAAGTTGATCAGTTTAAAACTTTACTGAAAGAGTGATTGATTGGCTGACCACCCTCCAAGCATTTTAAAATTCAGCCAGCTAGTCAAATTCAGAGTGAAAATGCATTTGCTTTTCACATGGTCTTCCATTTTCTTCTTAGCAGGCTTCCTTTTCGCATCTGACAGATTGCATGTGTTAGGTCACACACATGATACCCCAGGCAGGGTTTTCTAATGGGCTTCTCTCTGTCCTTGCTCATCACTTTCTTTGTTCACAACTTCTTCCCAATCTTGTAATCAGAAGAACAATTCACATTTAGCCTGCTTGAATGCTGCAGCACTTGCAAAAACAATTTCCCTCTTTGCTTTTCCTTGTCTTCTGGGAAGGCCGGGGAGCTGTCTAACATCGCTTAGATTCTAAAAAGAATATTACAACATAGTAGAGATAAAAGTGATAAAGGGATGCATCACCCATAAATGCATGTCCTGGCTGTGTGAGCTAATTGGTTCTTACTGATGGACTGTTCACATAGCAGTTTCCTAGGGTAGAATCAGATGTCTCCTAACCATCCAGCAGCTGCTTAAAAGCAGTTCTAATAACGTAGAGAGAGGGAGAATATTGTCTATAGCCTACAGCCATACGGTCCGGACTGCCTCACCATGTTTCTGTCGCAGTTGCTGAGAAATCCAGGGACCCATTGGACATGGTAATGGTGGACTTCTCTTGAGACAGGCACACATATCTGCTTCTCTGCTTGGATAAATTTGAGAAGGGCTGCAGCTCAGTGGTAGAGCATCTGCTTTGCATCCAATTCCCCTTCATCTCCAGGAAGGACTGGGGGAGAAGCCAATCTGAAATCCTGGAGAGCTGCTGCCAGTTCATGTAGACAATACTGAGTAAGATAGATGAATGATCTTACTTGGTATAAAGCAGCTTCATATATAATACTGATTATGTCTGTTAACATTTGACACTTATATAAACACCTGACTGACTAGTCTGAGCCTCTGGAGAATGAAAAATTAGTATCTGCTTGGCAGTTGAAGCTGATGGAGAAAAAACAAAGGCCATTGATACCCACCAGAAAGGGACAACTCCTGGACAATATTGCATGCACACATTTATACATTTCATGGTATAAATGATAAGAACTTGGAAGAAGAGACTGCTGGATCAGCCCAATCGCCCATCTAGTCCAGCATCCGGCTGTCACAGTGGCCATCCAGATGTTTATGGAAAGCTGACAATCAAGACCTGAGAACAACAGCACTCTCCTCTCCTGTGGTTTTCAGCAACTGGAATTCAGAAGCATATTGCCTCTGACAGTGAAGGTAGAACATAACCAGCAAGATTAGCAGCTATGGAGCTTATTAGTAGCTATGGAGTTTGTCTTTTAAAACCATCCATGTTGGTGGCCATCACTGCCTCCTATAGCAGCAAATTCCATAGTTTAACTAAGCGCTGCATGATGAAGTACTTTCTGCTGTTTGTCCTGAATCCAACATCCATCTTTACTTGATGTCTGTGAGTTCTGGTGTCACGAGAGAGGGAGAAAAACGTCATGCATAATTTTATGTACTTCTATCATCTTGCCTCGTACTTGCCTTTTCACTAAACTAAAAAGCCCCAAATGTAACTTTTCCTCATACAGGAGTATTGTGTATAATGGACATCTATTGACCATGTAGGGATCTCTCAGCTCTATTATTATTCACTAATAGGCAAAAAAAAATGCAGTTTAAGAACATACCTATAGCCTCAGATATTTCTATCAAACTTTAAAAAGCAGGGAAATTGGCCGGTTATAGTGAATGCACCAGGGGTGCGGGAGGCCTGACCTCCTCTCTGAGATATTGCATTGGCCTACAAATGTGTAAAAATGCAACTACAATTTGGGTTGGTCTTTCACAGTACAAACTACTTCCTGTGTAGCTTGGAAGAATTTAGTAACATGTGCCTCTGAGCATATGGTGAATTGTCAGTTTACACACACCCCTTTTCTACCACACCACTGAAGGTGGCTTGCATGAAACATAGCTTTAGTAATAAGATAATTACTCTAGGGTTACTTTGGATGAGATATTTAAATGTTTCAGCTTATTGAGGCTTTAAAGTGACATTATTAGAGGGTAGCAAAATACAGCCACCCCAGGCATATTGAGGGGGATTCCCTTTCCTTTCTGCTTTCCAATGAAATGTTATTTTTTTAAAAAAAATCCATAAACAAATGGACTTATATATACTCTTCCTCCCTTGCAAAAAATATGAAGAAATAGAAAATCTTACCATATCATATTTTTGTAAGCTTCAGGCTACCCATGAACTCTTCTGCACAGATGCATGCCTGCTCTGAGGCAATCACAGGTAGCATGACTCTTACAGGCAAGGAGGGCAAAGAGAGGCAAACCTTGGCTGGGATGGCAGCAATGAGGAGACGGCAGCAATGATGAGAGGGGTGGCAGGGGGGCCTAGCGGGTGAGTAAGGCAGCACCACCACCAGCAGATCAGCAGCAGCAATGCCATAAGGTAAGTGGGGAGTGGGGGTGGAGGTTTGTAGACCCATGGAGAGGAAGGGGGAGGGTTGGATAGCAGTGGAGAGGGTGGGGGAGGTTTGGAGATCCTTGAAGGGGTTGGCAGAGGTTTAGAGATCCTTGGAGAAGGAGGGGGAAGTTTGGATATACATGGAGGGGGAGGGGAGGTTTGGAGACTCTTGGAGAGGATGGGAAGATTTGGAGAGCATTGGAGGGAGAGCGGAGAGGTTGGAAACCCTTGGAGGGTGGAGGGAGATTTGGAGTAAAATAAAAAATGAATGATTATGGTCAACTATTTTTTATTAGGGATCTTAAAATAAAAGCCTACATTCTACAGTAGGCATAGTCTCCCATACAATTTTAAACCAAAGCTGACCCTGCTTAGCATATGGACTATATTTGCTCCAAGTCAGCTAGTCGGCCTTTTAGCCCACTGGCAGTTTGTTCAGTGTGTTATCATAGACTGCCACGTTAATTTCCTTAAATTAATTCAAAATCAGCCATGCATTTTTTTTTCTTTTAAACTCTGGAAGATGAAGCTCAGAGTATGGGGCAAGGTGAGTGATAGGATTTTAGGTACTCTATGAACATGTCTGATTTTTAATGAATTTCTACAAATTACGAGACCTCTACCAGAAAAAAAGTCCACCAGTCTTCTTAATTTTTTTATTCCCATTCTTCAGTTTAACCTGTGGAATCTCTGTGGGTGGTTTGTTTGTTTTTGTATTGCCATAAAAGTTTACAGGGTTATTCAGCAAGTGTTCATCCAGCAATATAAGGTTTGTAAGATTTTATTTTGAAATTTGTTTATGGGAAGCAGTAGAATGTTGGGGGTGATACTTTCAATTTAACTTGGTGGAGTGCAAAAAATCCATACTGGCTATAGTATACAGTTATGACCATGGCTGTATAATTATTTATTTCATGAATTATTTCCCCTGAGGCATCTTGAAGTGATTTATAATATAATAAAAACATACACAGAACAATTGCATATAAAAAACACAACTAAAACATTTGGATATGTAAAAACCTACAGAGAGGAATAAGGTCACATCTGATACAACCAGAGGAGAATACAGGAGTTCTAGTCACAGGTTCCTCATGTGCAGAGTGTGGAGACGAACTGTACTTTTAGCCCTGTGCCTGATGTCATGCCTTTTTCATTCAACAACCATGGGTTGTGGATGATTGCATGCAAAGGAAGTCCAGTCTGCTCCTACTCTTGAGGAGGGAATCAGCATGACTGGGATACCCAGTTGTCTGGGTGCCCTGATCATGTAGAGCCCCCACCCATAAGCAGGCCCTCACTTATTGGTATTTGAAGGAAGAAGGTGCAATGTGGTAGGTGCAGCAAAAACAGCACAACCCTGCTCCACACTCTTCACGCTCACACCCTTGATGTGAGTAATGTGTGAATAAAGCTAGCCTGTGTATGTTTTGGGTAGTGGTATGCCTGCCCATAGAACATTTGGATCTGAAACTAACGTGTTCTTGTTTATCCTGGAGTGCTCTCAGACAAACTCTGTGTTAAGACCCTTGCTATTAATTATTAAAATATCCAGATGTTAGCAGAGGCTCACGGAGCCATCACACTATGTACTGATCTCTAAAATCAATTTATAATGTGTTAGCATTACAGCTGAAATGCAGCTCTTTTTTATTTTTGAGAAAATGTCTGAGATTTTTCTCTCCGTCCACCCAGGAATTTTCATCAAATATTATCCTCCCCCTGCCCTAATTCTCCAGAATGATGCTGGGGTCAGGATATGGAGTGGGCAGAAAAGAAGCTGTGCTACTACTGCTGCTAATAGTGATCCTCACCCCAAGAAAATATTGGGGAATTTTTCTTCCAGCTAATTTTTTGTGACATCCCCCCTCCCCATTTCTCTGCCTACAAACAGGGTGTAAAATTTGAGCATCCATTTGCATATACCATTGGTTAGAATGGTCCAGAATTAACTCCTCCTTTATTTTTAAATAATACTGATCCAAGAAACTTGCTGCTGCCAGTCAGTGTTGACAATACTGAGCTAGATGAACCAATGGTCTGACTCAGTATAAGGCAGCTTCCAATGTTCCTATTTCCAACATCACTTGTGAATAGCATTCAGCATAGTAGTGCACATCACAAAGATCCTGTAAGAATAGATAATTATTATATTTTTTACAGGATAATACAGATTATTTCAGTACATAACAATTAAACAAGTTATACCATGTAATGAAATGAACACTCTATGAACACCCAGTGGGAGAGGGGGAATGAGGAGAGGAACATATCCTGCTGTTGTTTCTTCAGAAGATAAACCGTACATTTTGATAATTCAAGTGAGCCATTTCATTGTAGCAGTAAGACACTCTAGGGTATAATAAACTGCTGCCTAATGATCTTAATATACAGTTTAGGTAATTAAATACCGGTCTTATGCATAGTTTGGATGGAACAAGTTTGGTTAAAATCAACTGGAAATTATTAGCTTGGAAGTTCATCATCATAGACCAGAATCTTCAGAAAGCCACCCAAATTGCACTGATGATGGTTTAAAAATTACTTTTGGAACTGGATATCCAACCATCACCATGCATGATGGAAGCACATAAATTGTTCTGATGAAGCCACTTCAGAAACTAGCATATTATGCATACAATTTACTAACCATACACTTTGAATCAAGGCCTGAGATGTGACACTGATGAGACTGAAACGGGAATGAGACACTGAGATGTGACTTCTGATGAAGTCAGAAACAAGATTTTGAGAAATGTCCCCAATGCATTAACAACGTGCACAATAGGTCCATCTTCAACAGTTGCCATCACACACTGGGGAAGTCACAGACAAATCCATTGGTTTTACCCCCTCTGACAACTGCCTGCAGCCACACACATGCAGGAGGCAGAATGTCTGCAGTCGGCAGCTTGCGACACTCAGGTAGATTGCCCACATGATTTATAACCTGAAGGCATTAGTTCAGGCATTAGTTCTGTGTTGGGCATAATCATATAGAGTAAGGAGCGGGGCCACACATTTAGCCAGACGCAGCCTGAGGGTGGGGCAAAGCCTCTCTACTAGCTTGCTGGCAGGTGGGTCACTGTTGCTTACTGAAAGGGGTGAGATGGAGGAGAGGGTGGCATAGTGCAAATGGACCAGTGGAAAAAATTCAGCGCTCCTGCCGGTGCATTTCCACCATACTGACCTCACTGCCATTTTGTCCCTTCCCATCATCCTCTTGTTAAGTAACAGCAACTCACCTGTCAGGAAGCTAGCCTAGTGGCTCTGCCCCATCTGGCAAGCCGCTTCTAATTTTAGCCCTGCCCCTCACATCAAGTTTTTCCTTTCTGCAACCAAATGTTGCAGATAGTGGAGTGAGCAGAAAGTCCAGTGAGTGAGCTCTTGCACTGTAGGGACACCTGGGGCAGGATCCAATGGTGATGGACAGGGCTGGGATCGGCCCTTTTCCATATTCAGCCAATCATGACATTGGGATTTTGAGAAAGGGGGAGTATAAAAAACAGTTTAATCCATGAGGGAGTTCAGTTGGGGGATAGAAGGAGTTCAGTTAGGGATGTAGAGAGAGTTCAGTTGATATGTAGCTGGGGAGTAGGAGCTACAGTATGTAGAGGGTTAGAGGTTGGAAAGGGAACAGGATAGGAATAAGTGTTGTTATGAGTTGTTTATAAGGGATAAGGTTAAGCAAAGGGCACTAAGAGAGAGCATTCAGGGAAAAGTCAAAGGTGTAAACAATGTATCAGTCATGCCTATGAGCCAGCTATAAATGCTTGTCTGTGAAATGGTTTTGGTTTAAAACAAAATGGTTTCCCTTCACATTACCCTATTGCCTGGATCTCCTCAATGCTGGGGAAATACAAGTTAAAATAGTACTGGACCCCATATGGTACTGGTTGCACCTAAACACATACTGGGACACACTCCAGACATTTGCTTTACTGTTCCTTTTTGGGCAATCACCTGATGAACTGTCAGTAATAGGGAGGGAAAGATCTGTCAATTTCAGTTCTCTCCATTTCTCATTTTTCCAGACATATGTTCAGTTCTCCACATTTCTGCAGCAATTTGCCAATTTTTTTTTTTAAGTCCTCATGGAAATTCTTCAGCATTTTAGTGTGAATTTTTCCCAATAAACACATTTTGTAGACAGTTTTGATGAATGTTTTTCAAGCAATTTTCAATCATATAATGCGTTTTGTATGCCACTTTCAATCATATATTCATTTTTATGCACACTTTCCCCTAATACATGTATTTTTGTAAATATTGGTTGGCAAACTGCATTGCAAAGTTCAAATAAGTGCAAATTTCAAAGGATGGCATTGTTTCAGTTCTCATATTGTTCTGGAAAGTGTGAATTTAATAGATTCAGCCTGAAATGGGAACTGCATTGAATTTCTCACCCATCCCTAATCAGTAACTTGGTTGACGTTAGAAAAGGCAGGTGAGGTGGGGCAGCCAGCTCCAGTGGGTGGAGATACTGTATAACCAGGAGAGTATATCTGGTTATACTCATTGGGAGGCATTAAAGAGGGCTGTCACACCAATGATACACTTCCACTAGGGCAAGGATTTCTGCTTGGACAACAGAACTTATTTATTTATTAAATTTACATCTCACTCTTCCTCCCAGAAGGAGCCTGGGGTCAAACATAAACACTAAAAACACTCTAAAACATCTTAAAAACAAAACATCTTTAAAAACATATTAAAACAAAACAGCTTTAAAAACAGCTTTAAAAATACCTTAAAAAGCTATTCCGACACAAAGTGGGATAAGGTCTCTACTGAAAGGGCTTAATGAAAGAGGAAGGTCTTCAATAGGTGCTGAAAAGATAAGAGAGATGGTGCCTGTCTAATATTTAAGGGGAGGGAATTCCAGAGTGTCAGTGCCACAACACTAAAGGTCCACTTCCTATATTGTGAGGATCAGACTTCCTGATAAGATGGTATCTGCAGGAGGCCTTCACCTGCAGAGTGTAGTGATCAACTGGGTATATAAGAGGTAAGACAATCTTCCCCACCCAGCCCCTCCTATCTCCTCTCCTCATGCCCAAATCTGCTCTGAAGTATTGGGGGGAGGACCCAAAACAGATTTAGGTGGCATGTGAGGCATGTGGGGAGAGGAGAGGGTGCAGGAAGTTTCCGTTGTGCAGCTCAAAAGTCTTTCCACTAGTGGAACTACTTTGTTGGATACCATCCTAGATTAGTTTGGTGTCCCAGTTATGTGGAACTGCTACTCTCAAACAGGAGCTCACACTACTGTATGGAGCACATGGTTACTGAAAAAAAGAGAGTGATGTTTGGAGCAAGGGTAAAAGTATGGCCCTGCTCTTTGTTCTCTGTACACACTCGTAACACATGAATAGGGCTCTGATCTTCTAGAGTTATAAATCATTCAGGGAATCTAGTTAAGAAAAAAAGCTTTCCTTTTCACAAGTTCAGTCCCCAGCACATGGGGAGGGGAAACAAAAATAGGGATGTGAAGGAGGGGAGGGGCCAATGGTCCCTTCTTTGCTCTTCCCCTCCTGTGATGACATAAGGAGATAATGACTGGTTAGGGTATACATTCCAGCAATACTGGATCAATTATTGCCCCATGCATCATGCATCCTGCGAGGTGTACATTTGTATTTTAATTTTCCTTCAAGATGGCACGTGTATGTTTCTTTTTTATGACTGTCCTTCAAGTTGCCCAAAAAAACCCAACAACCCACAAACATCTGAATAACAGTTGCTATTCTGGTCTGGGAATTAGGGAGGCTGATGACATTGTGGGTAATGGCAATTGGGTAATTATCACAGCTATCTCATACAATCTGGTTCAAACTGACCACACTTGAAAGTTGCACAACCAGTTGGTGAGATCTTACCCTGGAATAACTGAACATGGTTTGTACTGAAGGTGGTATGGATGCTTTGAAAGGCTTCATTTATCTTCACGTTGAAAAGTAAGGCCTCCCTTGAATATGGAATGATGTGGAACATGCCCTTTTGAATTATACAGTACAATAATAAGCAACACACACATCAGCCACAATGGCGACAACAACCCCAAACAAATACTGTTCTGGTACTATTATTCATGTATATATATGATTATAAATTATGTGAAAATGTAACTTCTAGCACAGCAGTTTCCAACAGTTTTTTCATACTTGCTAAAATTGTGGCAAATGTGTTAACATTTTTGCCACATGACGGAAATATTTACCTGTGTTTTTGAGGGTAGAAAAATACACAATAAAGCTTTGAATTATTTATTGACAGATATAATGAGAATTCTGACATATCTTTTGATTAAGTAGTGCAGGAAAATCAGTCAAAAAACCCAGTTAGACTGCCCCTACAAGTTTTGGTCCCATATCTGCAACCTATATTTTGATTTCACCATTTTTACTAAAGAAAACATTGACTCACATTGAACCAAACATGGAAACGGTTTGGAATAACTGCATTAAGAACTGCAAACTCATTTTGATTTAAAAAATGAGTCTACCTCGTAACAATTGAATCATCTTTCAAATGTTGAGTGCTTTGAAGTAAAATCACATCAGTCTTGAAAAGGTGCCTCTCCAAAGCAAGAAGTATCACAAGGTCTTGGAGATAGTTGAAAATTGTAGCTGTCAAAAGTGCATTTTGCAGTATATAGGACCCAAGGATGACTCCATGATTGTTAAGGATTGACACTTTTTTGAACTTGTACATGTATAAAATAATTGTATTAATAAAAACAGGAAGCAGAAGTAAAGCACCAGTTCGCCACAGGTCAATAGCCATTTAGCCACATGTGGCAAGAGGCGACCATGTTGGCCACTGGGGTTTTAGCGTATCTTATGAAATAAGTATCCTAAATGGTCATGATCCAGCAAAGATGAAATGCACATGCAATTTGGTTGTTGAATGGCTATAGGAGGCCAAATTTGAATTACTGCAACTGCTGTCCCCCATGAAACAGAGTGGCATTTACTACTAGGGCTGTGCAGAGCCTCCCCCACTTTGGGATACCAATCTGTCCCCTACACCTGCCCTGCCCCAAAGCTGGTCCTGAATGAGTTTGGGGTGGGACTAATGTTTAATTGTTCTTTTTTATATATAACCCCCCTAATTAAACATATGGTTGGGGGGTAGAAGGAGATGCTGCATCTCCTCCTCCCCTCCTGACTGAAAACAGTGGGGTTCAATTCTGTGATACTCCTTTGTAAGGGGATTCCCTGGGGGGAAGCCCACTTGTGAAGGAACACCCTGCAAGATTGAATCATCTGCACAACATCTGTTGAACAGAGGTGTCAATCCTGCATGGTGCTGCTTCAGGGTTGCGGCACTGGGCAGAAAGAAGACGCAGGCATCATTGGGTGGGAAAAAGGAGAGATCAGGTAGGAAATGAGCACCCTGCTTCCAAAGGCCTCCATCATCACCATTACTACTTTCCCTAGCTCAATGGGTCCCACCTTCTCTCCTACGCTTTTTCTGTTGCTGTGTTCCTTCTTCCCACTCAGCCTCTCCTTTTTCCTGCCCAGTGCCCTCATGAAAGCCCCAGATCACTCTGGATAGCCCAACCTAACTTGCAGTGATCTGGGGCTGTCTCTGTCTGACTTGGATTAAGCCCAATTCCTCCCAAATTGGTGGGCTTCAGGCTTTGGCCAAATCAGGTGCACAGTCCTACTTACTACCCTGCAACTGTGAGGTGAAAAAAAATTAAACAGTTCTATTTGATGTGACAAAATTGATATGGATGGCATAAAGGAATATCAGGAGGCAAAAATACTGCAGAATTCTTTAGCTGCATAGTTTGCATCTAATATAAGCTCACAGCCCACTGCGAAACATATTATAAGGTGTTCTTTTCCAAGTCTGGTGAAGAGGGGGCCAGGAGTGCTACTATGGAGGTTTTCAGCAGAGGTCTAATGTTTAAAGCCTGGATGCTCTTTGGAAGTATCGATTGCCACTAAGGATCCTAAGATCTAATCAGTGGATGCTCAATGATCAGCACCTTGGACATATTATTGAACGTTCAGACTAAAACCCAGAGCAGATTCACTGCACCACTGACATCGGAGCCACCAGCCTCCACTGTTCCCATTGACTCCCATCCCTGGTGACATTTGGGGATTCTATTTTTCAGGCTGCCCAATGGCAGCAGTTTCTTCTGCATTTTTTATGGCTGAATAATTCTATTTTGGATCTATTTTTCTCATTTGAGAATAGAATTTGAAAACAAAGGGTACTAGTATCTAGCAGAATGATGAGGGTAATTTTGGGCTCAAAATAACATTTATCCCCTGTTCCGCTGATGGATACCACCCAATGGATGAAAGGAAGGCTTACTGCAGAAGTAAAGAGTTATTTTATCCCAATCAGCTGAAGAAGAGGAATGGGAGCACATTAAGAAATCTGAGCATATTGCTTAGGGATCCCATTCAGCTTGACAATAGAGGGATGAATGTATAAATTCCACTTAAACCTACTGTTGCCCTCCCAAAACGTGTCCTGAGAAATCTGTCAGTAGATGTGGCCTCTAATGAAATTAGAAAGTTGTCTAAGAAAGTTATTATACAGACTCATGAAACTCTTTCATCAGATATTCTTTGCATGAAATTTAATTAAGCAGTCTTTCTTTCCCAAACATCACAGAAGAATGATTCAAAAAGGATGGCACTATATCTTCTGCTCCCTGTGGAGGTAAATATATTTATTTTGTCTGTTTGCTCAGCTCTTGATAATTGAACACTCATTGCAAATAGTGGACCAGCAAATTGACAAATGTGGTATCACACTGTTTACCAAGGTAAAATTAGACCTGTGACAATAGTCTTAAATTTTATTGCAGGTCCTCCCAGAAAATGAAGATGGTAATGTGCTTAGCTGGCTGCCATTCAGAGATGCTGATTCAGAGTGTGTACAAAAAAAGAGCTATGTCCCATAGGATGTTTGACAACAACTCTGAACAAGCCAAAACACAATATATGACCTCAAATGTATTGTCTTTGTTGTGGTATAAATCCTTCAGGGTTCAGAGTCTATTGGAGAAACCATTTCATCAATGTCTGTGTTCAGGTATTTCTGTTTTTCTGAATGCTACAGAAAGAAAACAGAGAACAAGGCTGATTGGAGAAGGATTGTAACTCAATGGTAGAGCATCTAAGATAAGAACAGAAGAATAGCCTGCTGGATCAAGCCAATGGCCCATCTAGTCAATCTAGCCTGCAATCTGGACCTGAATACAACAGCACTCTTCCCTCCTGCAGTTTCTGGTATTCAGAAGCACACTGCCTCTGACCATAGAGGCAGAGTTTAGCCAACATGGCTAGTAGCCATTTATAGTGTTACCCTCCATGAGTCTGTCTACTTTGCATATAGGAGATTCCAGGTTAAATCCCCAGGATCTTCAAATATGACTGGAAAAAGTTCCCAGTATGGGACCTTGGAGAGCCACTGCCAGTCAGTGTAGACAATGCTGAGCTTGATGGACTGTTGGTCTGACTTGGTCTAAGGCAGCTTCCTATGTTCTATAGGGACCAGGCCATTTCACACAATATGTGTTGACCTGTTGCTGTTCCAGTGCACAGATGGGTGATTATTGACATTGGAGGTGCTAGAATAAGGCCCCATCTGCACTATGCATTTAAAACACTATTATACCACTTTAAACAGGCATGGCTTCCCCAAAGAACCCTGGGAGCTGTAGTTTGTTAAGAGGGCTGAGAGCTGTTAGAAGAGCCCTATTCCCCTCACAGAGCTACAGTTCCCAGAGTTCCCCAGGAAGAGGGATTGATTGTGGGAGGAATAGAGGTCTCCTGACAACTGTCAGCACCCTTAACAAACTACCATTCCCAGGATTCCTTGGGGAAAACCACAACTGTTTAAAGTAGTATCATTGTGCTTTACATGCATAGTGCAGATGAGACATAAAGTTCTATTCTCTAATTTTCAACATCAGTTTGCAATTTTTTTAAAATAAAAGAAGTCCTCATGAGAATTTGTCAACATTTTAGTGTGAATTTTTCCTAATCTACACATCCTTGTATGCGATTTTGCCTAATATACACAATTTAGCAAAACAATTTCATATGTTATTTTTACCAATATATGCATTTTTATGCCCACTTTACCCTAGTATATGCATTTCTGTACACATTACTTAGCTGGAGAACTACAGTGCACATTTCAAAGGGTGGCTGTGTGTTTTGGTTCATGCACTGTTTTGAAAAGTGTGAATTAGGTTTGCCTTTAAATGCAAACTGAATCAAATTTCTCCCCCATCTCTAATCATCTTCATCCTCATAGATTCCCCCAAAACCATAGGATTACTCTGTAATTTAAATATGATAATGTGCCATCACTTTTTAACAACATGGTTTCCTCTAAAATATTGAGGAATACTTTCCAAATAACAAAATATCATCATCACAGGACATTTTTGCCAGATGCATAGAAAGCCTTCTCCTAATGTTCTTATTTATAAAAGGAAGAAGCTATGGCCAAAAACCACAACGATTGAATTAGCACAATGCACAGGCAACTCTAACCAGGATTTGTGTTCAAGGTGAAGAAATCTAATCCAAGATGCTGGGAAACACTAGAAGCCTCCAAACAATTTGAATCAACGGTTGACAGCACATGGTAATGAAATAAAGCAATAAACATCTTGTGACAGGTGCAAAATATAGTACTTGTTCATTAAGGTTATATTTTCAGGGGGGAGAAATTCATGGTGAATCTAATTTGTGTCACTTCAGAATTGGCTTGAACATTTAGGTTTAATTTATTGAAAGCACCAAAAAGACTATGACAATTTGTTTTTGCAGAAAGCATTCAATCTATAAGAATAAGCTTCATGAAATTTAATTTTCTGAGTAGAAGAGACAATATAAGAATCAAAAACAAGGAAAAGCATCCCTGCCCTTTTTTTCTTAGGAGCAGAGAAATAGCTTCTCTTCCTCTCATATGGAAGCCTTGGGCCAACTTCAAAGACTTGTGCCTTGTCAATATCACAGCTATTAAGAGGATAGTGCTGAAAATTCAGGAAAAGTTTGGAAGACACATTGACAGTTCTCAGATTGATTTCAACAGACTAAGGTGCTCTGGTAAAGACTTGTATTCCAGACAGCTTTAGTGATCCTTTTCCTGTAAGAATCTTTACAAGTGTAATGTTTCTCAGTTCAGAAATTCATAATCCACTTGTTCCAACTTTCATGTATATCGAAAAGTGCATGCACCACCTTTTTAAAGATCTGAAATCTTGCCGATAAGTTTATTATTGTTGATGTAATGAGGGAAGGTTAACCCTGAAAAGTTGATGGGCAGAAATTTCAGCTTTTTTAGAAAGGGTTTCTCAGCCACAGCTACTGGATCAAACTGACGGATTGAACCCTGAGATCTCTTTTATGTGTACAATTCCCTAGGCAGTTTCCACATATTTAGGGTTAGATTGTATGTAGTGATGGTCAAATCTTTCCCAGTCCATTGTTTTCTGGTTCCATGTGTGGATGTCTTAATGTATGTTCTACCCCATTTCTGTGTGGGTTTTTCTTTTAGGCTAATTCCAGGGAAATCCTAACAAATCTGTACATAATAACACTGACATCACACATGCACACACACACACACACACACACACACACACACTGAGTACTTAGCAGGTGAAGTGAGGGCTTGCTCTCTCTTTTTTCTTGTTTTAGCACTGTAAATTTGCTTGGAACAGCTTCAAAGCATAGGTAAAAACACTTTCAAAAATGGTGCAGGAAGAAACTGCAAATTGTTTCCTGTGTAATTGTGCAAAGGGGCATTGTACGTTGTACATTTAAAGGTAAACTTACATCCACACTTTCCAAAACAATACACAAACCAAAACACTGGCTTCCTTAAAAATTCATACTTCTCCAAGTTTTACAGTGCAGTTCTCCAGACACGTAATGTGCACAAAAATGCATATACTGCAGTAAAGTGAAAATGACATATAAAATGCATTATATTCAGCAAACTGCATTAATATGCATACATTAGGAGAAATGTATCACTGTATCACTAGAAAAGACAATAATGCTGGGAAAAACAGAAGGGAGTAGAAAAAGAGGAAGGCCAAACAAGAGATGGATTGATTCCATAAAGGAAGCCACAGACCTGAACTTACAAGATCTGAACAGGGTGGTTCATGACAGATGCTCTTGGAGGTCGCTGATTCATAGGGTCGCCATAAGTCGTAATCGACTTGAAGGCACATAACAACAACAACAGGAGAAATATGTACCCAAATGCTGATGAATTTTCATGAGAGCTTAAAAAATAATCACAAACTGATGCGGAAATATAAAGAACTGAATTTAACTTTGAAAAATTAGAAAATTTAAAAAAAATCTGAAATTGACTTATTTGCTCATCCCTAATTGTACATACAAAAAAAATGCTGTCCCCATGCCACTCAGGCAAACTGTTGGCCTCCTGTTGATGCATACATAGCATCTGCGCAGCTCCTAGCAGAAACACAAGACAGTTTACATAACCTTTACATTCCACTTAGCATAAAAATATTTATATATTTTGTTAAAAGAACTTTACCTCAGAAACAATATGATCTCTCTACACAGGTGAAGAAAACTGATTAGAGATTGGTTTTGGCACAGCACTAGACAGTACTGCATGCCAGTGCCCATGAACTTTCTCACCCAAACAGTATATCTCCAGAAAATAGCAATCTGTGGGGAGGCATGGCAGTACTTATTTGACCTCCTGTTAATTGTGTCACTGAGGTTTCCTAGGAGGGGAAGAGGTTAGGTCAGTGTAGTACCAATGCACCATTGGGAGCACTGCATTGGCTCCACCAGTTCATTTGCACCACACCAACCTCACTGTCTCCTCACCCCTTCCCCTGTCCATCCAGGTAAGCCATAATGATGCCAATAACAAGAGGTCAGGTAAGTCCTATTGTCCTACCTTGCTGACTCCAGATGTTGCTGGGCTACAATTACAATAATCTACTAACATTGCCCATGCTGACTGGGGCTGATGGGAGTTGGAATCCAACAGCCTATGGAGGGGGGGCAGATTGCACATCTAGTGCCTTCTTTTAGAAGCACATGCTGCTGTGGGGTAATGTGAGTGAAGGCACCATGTATGTAGAATCAAGGAAGTGATTCCTTCCTAGGTGAATGTTGACCTTCATCCTACATAGAGTGGAGATGACTGCATAAGAAGGAAGTGAATTACAATTGCTCTCTGTTGTAGTAACTCCTTGGTTTCCCTTCTAGCCTTTTGTGAGGAAGCAAGTCATTTTAGTCGGTGGAGGACTTGGCAGAACCAAAATACATTTTCCAAAGAATAAAGGAAAGCATGTTTTCTTGTCAGTAGAATGTTAGTTGCCAAACAAATCAAGCTTTGAACATCAGCAGTAAATACGGAAACAGTTCTCATATGATTTTCATTCATTTTCTGTAAACTCATTGGAAGATACGTTGCTCTGAATATTTAATCCATACTGCGGCTTTGGAAGCTGTGTGAAATCAGTTTTAACACTATGTCAAGGAGTCTTGCACATGCTAATTCATGTTTTTTGTTTGCAAGAAAGGAACCAGTAGAACAAGAGTATTTCCAATTTTGAGACTTAAATGTAAAAAAAAACTATTTTAACTGTTGCCATGGAATCAGTTTTCTGTTCTGTTGTATGGACTTTACAGTCACTGTTAGAAAAACTTGACACTAAACATGCAGACAGTCATGCACTTTCTTCCTGATAAACGCACTACTAACTTTTCTTAATTTGTTTAGAACAGTTTGACACACACATACATATCAGCCAATAACATTAAGCATCTCAACTCTAGATGGCAAATAAGGATCTTGGAATTTTCAGCCAAAATGATTAATTTCAACATTTTTAGTTAGAGCTAAACATACATGTTTGTATTACATTGTGGATAGTAATGTTTATTGAAAGTTGTTACTGAGGACCACCAAAAGATATTTTAAGTAGTGCTGGACCAAAATAAACCTCCCAAGTTCATCACACTGTTTGTAAGGATGAATGAATTTGTCTATTTCAATTTCTGTCAGTTTCTCATCCCCCCATCTTAAATTTAGTTTTTGACATCATTTTAAGATTTTTTTTATCTCCTTATGAAAATTTGTCAGCATTTTACAGTTCTAATATACAAATTTTTGCATGCAATACACATTTTAGGGCAACCATATTTTCCCTAATATAATGCATTTTTGTATGTTTCACTAATACATGCATTTTAATACACATTTCCTTCTAATGTATAGATTTTTTGTACACAATTTTCAGTTGGAGAACTCCACTGCAAAATTAGAAGGGAACTGTGAATTTCAGAGGGTAGCTGTATTTCAGATCATGTTTTATTTCAAGAAGTGCAAATTAGGTAGGTTTGCATTAAAATGTGAACAAAGCTGAATTTCTTACCTATCCCTAGCTGTTTGTAGCCTCAAATGACTTAACATTATGGTTTCCTGGCAACCCTGACATTTTGTTTTTTCTTTATACAAAAAGAATCCTGAATCCAGGGTCTAGGATCCTGAATAGGGGCAGTATTGTGGAAAATCAATGAGACACCCATCTCATTTCTGAGAACACATGTAGTAATTCATCAGGAGGATTTCAGTGACAGTGAGGGTTGTATCTAGTGAATATGACCTATTAGTGCAAGGATTTCTGCTTGTGCAATGGAACTTCCCTGTGCACCCCCCAAATCTACTGTGGTGGGCTGGGGGCATCTATAGAATATATTTGATGCATGAGCTGGGGGGGAGAGGGAAAGTTCTTTTTTGCAAGGATAAGTCCTTGTGGCAATGGGATGACTGTTGAATACAACCCTAAGTAACTATCATAAATGGTGCAAACACTAGGGGGGTGCTCCAGCAGTGTGCATACCCCAAACAGTAAGATGAATTAGGGAGATTTGGGGTAGTCTTTCACAATATCAATAGCCAGTGTGGTGTAGTGGTTAAGGTGTTGGACTACGCCCTGGGAGACCAGGGTTTGAATCCCCACACAGCTATGAAGCTCACTGGATGACCTTAGGCCAGTTACTGCCTCTCAGCCTCAGAGAGAGGCAATGGTAAACTCCTTCTGAATAACGCTTACCACAAAAACACTATTCATTGGGTCGCCATAAGTTGGGATCGACTTGAAGGCAGTCCATTTCCATTTTTTTCACAATATCAAGTTGGACTGCACCATTCCCAAGGCTGAGGAGGATGAGGAAGCCCTCAACCTCCTGAGTAGCTCTGTTGCCTCAGTTTTTCTATAAACACATAGCCACTCACCTCTTTTTTGTTCTGAGAAATGAAACCAAAAACTGGCTAGGGAAGTATCCAGGGTTTGAGAGGAAAGGGGTGGAGAGGTGGAGGGATCCTTCATTTTTACAGCTAGGTCTAGTGTTTAATCACAGTGAGTGATTTTCCTAGTGATTTGGGGGAGGAATATTGAAATAAACACAAGTTTTGGCTGTGACAGCAGGATACAAGGGGCAGAGTTAGACTACAGGGGTAGTCTACCCCTTTCCAAATTGTTATTTTTCTTAACAAACAATGAAAATCATAGCTCTCTTTTATTCTCCGAGGGTCAGGCGTGTAGTCATCCAGGGTGTTAGAGGGTCTTAGACCTTTTACTTTTTTAGGACTAAGGTCCCAGCATCCTATAAGCCACTCAGCATGAAAGGGGAGTATGTTAGCTACTGAGCTTGAGTCTTCCAATGTGCTTCCTTGTCCTTTCCTGCCAATTGGAGCCAAACGGAGTGAAGGTGGTGAGTCAGCCACTAAGAAGACTCATCTCAGTAGGTAACACTCTTCCCTTTCATGCTGAGTGGCTCATAGGGGCATCCGTTGTTGTGGAAGATGATGTTAACAAGGATCTCATTCTCAGCTCAGCAGCAAACAAACAAACAAACAAAAAGGATGGGAGGGGTAGTGGCTGTGATTATCATGAAGGAACCCATAGCAATATGATATTTTTCTTAAAAAAAAGTCCTCATGAAAAATTCATCAGCATTTTAGTGTTAATTTCTCCATATAAATACATTTTCTATGCATTTTTAACTACTATAAACATCTTTGCAAGCAGTTTCCCCTAATACAATGCACTTTTCCATGTTTATTTATTTATTTATTAAATTTATTAGTCGCCCATCTGGCTGGTTGTCCAGCCACTCTGGGCGACGTACAAGATAAAAAACAATACATTAAAAAGTTAAAATTTAAAACCATAACAGTAAAAACCTAACCCACCCCAAAAGCCTGCCTGAAGAGCCAGGTCTTCAAGGCCCGGCGGAAGCTCATCATAGAAGGGGCATGGCAGAGATCATTTGGGAGAGAGTTCCACAGGATGGGGGCCACTATTGAAAAAGCCCTCTCTCTAGTCCTCACCAGTCTAGCTGTTTTAACCGGTGGGATCGAGGGAAGGTCTTCTGAGGCTGATCTTGTTCAGCGGCATCCCTGACGATGCTGGAGGCGCTCCTTCAGATAGACTGGGCTAAAACTGTGTAGGGTTTTAAAGGTCAAAACCAACACCTTGAATTGGTCCCGGTAAACAACCGGTAGCCAGTGCAACTCCTTCAGCACTGGAGTGATGTGATCTTGCCGGCGGCTGCCTTTAATCAGACGAGCTGCCGCATTCTGTACCAGTTGCAGCTTCCAGACCATTTTCAAGGGTAACCCCACGTAGAGCGCATTACAGTAGTCTAGGCGAGAGGTGACCAGGGCATGTACCACCGGTGGGAGCAGATGGTTGGGAAGGTAGGGGCTCAGCCTCCGTATCAGATGGAGTTGATACAGTGCCGCCCGGCTCACAGCCGAGACTTGAGCCTCCATGGACAGCTGGGAGTCAAGAATGACCCCCAGGCTGCGGGCCTGGTCTTTCAGGGGCAATCGTACCCCATTGAGCACCAGGTCCACATCTCCCAGCCTTCCCTTGTCTCTCACAAACAGTACCTCGGTTTTGTCAGGGTTCAGCTTCAGCTTATTCCTTCCCATCCAGTCACTCACCGACTCCAGGCACTTGGACAGGGTTTCTACAGCCAACCTCGGTGAAGATTTAAATGAGAGATAGAGCTGCGTGTCATCCGCATACTGATGACATTGCAGCCCAAATCTCCTGATGATTGCCCCCAGCGGCTTTATATAGATGTTGAACAGCATCGGGGAGAGGATGGAACCCTGTGGCACCCCACAAGTGAGAGGCCAAGGATCCGAGACCTTATCCTCCAATGCCACTCTTTGGTACCTACCAGAGAGGAAGGAATGGAACCACTGCAATACAGTGCCCCCCATGCCTAACCTCTTCAGGCGGTCCAGGAGGATAACGTGGTCAACGGTATCAAAAGCCGCTGAGAGATCAAGGAGGACAAAGAAGGTGCATTCGCCCCTATCCCACGCCCTCCTCATATCATCTACCAAGGCGACAAAGGCTGTTTCAGTCCCATGTCCAGCCCTGAAGCCCGATTGAAATGGATCCAGATAATCCGCTTCCTCCAAATGTTATATTCCCTATGCATTTTTATGCACACTTTCCCCGATATATGCATTTTGGTACACATTATTTGGTTAGAGAACTGCATCACAAAATTTGGACAATTTGGGAAATTTCAAAAGATGCTGTGCTTGGGCTTGTGTATTGATTTGAGAAGTGTGAATTAGGTCATTTCTCATTAAAATGCAAAGAAAAACAAATTTCTCTCCCAGCGCTACATAGGGTAAGTTGTTAAACTGTGTGTGGATTTCGCCCTTTCCCCCCACCTTAGGATTGCAACCTAAGAGTATATCAAATTCCCTTGTGCTCATGCTGGAGTTACAGTAGAATGTTTCTAAAGGAAGAAAGGATTCCCAGAGGCATAGTTTTACTGCATTTTAATCGATTAGCAAGTATGTGCAATGCTAATCTCCAAAAAAATTCTATACCTTAGCAAGATTTGCCAATAGATATTGATGGCTGATTATTATAGCTACTGATGAACTCTGGAACATAGACTGGTTTGACTCCATTACCATCAGGAAAGAAATCCAAATCACATTGATTTAGATGATAGGGAAAGTCTCTTCCTCACAAGCTTGATTTGTTTTATTTTCATGAACGTTTCATGATGAACTAAACTAAACTTCATTATTTTTTTATTAAGTTACTGAAAGTTTTCTTTATATTAAATAGATATCCTGCAAAACTGCTTCAGTACAACAGCTGCAAAAGTCATACCCTGCTAAGCTAACATGGCTGATTCCGGGTACATTTATTGACTAAGTTCAGCCTATGAGTGCTTTTGGTTATGTAGCCAAAATTGCCCATGCCTTGGAAACCTTGAGGTTGGATTGCTGCAATGCGCTCTATGTGGGGCTACCCTTGAGGATGAGTTTGGAGAATACAGCTAGTGCAAAATGCAGTGACTAGGTTGCTTGTGAGGGCAAACTACAATCAGCATACGTCACTTTGATTGCAGAATATGCACTGACTGTCAATCTGCTACCAGGCCATGTTCAAGGTTTTGGTACTAACATATATGACCCCATACAGCTCAGGACTAGATTACTTGAGAAACCACCTTATTCATTTCATTGGTTTATTTTCTTATATAACCAGTAAGTATATACTTATATACCCAGTAAGTCACTGTGTTCTACAGGAGAGTTTCTCTCTAGAATATCAGAAGCCTGCTACATAGCAATTCAAAGCAGGGCTTTCAGTGTTGTTGCCCCTGTACCATGGAACAGCATTCCTGTTGGGTTATGACAAATGCTCACTATCTCCATTTTCCAGAAACAACTGAAGACATTTTTGTTTCAAATTTTTTTTTCCAGCTGGGCAAACAGGTATCTGCCTCAGGTGCTTATTCTGTACTGTTTTGAAACCTGTTTTTAGTTATTTTTACACTATGAATGTAAATCGCCCATATATATATATATATGTAACGTGCAGGGCTGGCACCAGACTGCAGTGGGGACCCAGCCCCCCCTCATGCTTAAATATACCCAGTCGTTCTACCTCTTGCATTGCCATGTCAGTGTGCATGTCTGCCATGACCCAAGATGGCCGCGGGAGCTATCCTTGCCACTATCCAGTCACTATTTGTGATCGTGCCCTGCAACCTGATGCTGGCAGGGATTGCAAAGCGGGAGCTCACCCTTCCAGCCCCAGCTGCAAGAGCCCTCGGTTAGCTTTAGGGGCCTTCAGGTAGAGTCTGAACTGGCTGCCTGCTGGCACTGGGCCTGCAAAGGTAATATTAGAACAATAACAAAAAAAACAGTAATATATTATAACACATAAGTGGGGAGGTATTGGCAGGTTCTGGGAAACCCCAAGTTTTGCAAAAGTACAAAAATCTTTAGGAAAATAACCCTCAATAGCAAAATCCCAAACAGCCCCAAAGGGCACTATATGTGGTCAGTGGACACAGAAGGTTGACCGGCTGTTTGGGGAAAGCTGATAGGAAGGAGGAATAGAATGGAGTTGCTGGAATTTTAAACAGAAACACTTCATACTGCAACCTTTTATTGATGCTGCAGTCCCACTTGTTTTTCCTCTTGTATATTTGTAGAAATGCCAGAAACTCTTTCCAAGACAGGCTCAGAACTTCAAACTTTACATACCCCTGAATTCCTTTCTGCACATCAGCAGAAAAACAATACTTCAGGTTTGGAATAAAAACTTGGCCATGTAAAATCTAATTCAGGCCCATGCTAGAATTCAAAGCATACTTATCAAGAAGTAATGTCCCACACAGTGGGATCTTTTTCTGAACAAATGCAGTTAGGACTGAGCTACAAACATCTAACATTTGTGGGGGGATTGTATTATAATTTACGATCAAACATTATGAGATAGGAAAAGATGAACCTCTGGATCATCATTTGCATGTCAAGATAAGACCCCAGATTCTTGGTAATGACATTATTTATCAGCACATGTTGACTGGGCTGAAAGATAGATTGTATAATATCCAATAACAGTAACTTTTTATCATTTCCTTTTCTGTGTAAGCAGAAAATAACATATTCTTCTGGGTACTTGAAATCTTTAATTTATGTCTGCAAAGAAACAGAAAGGATTTCTAAAGTTTGATTGATGAAAATAAACAGCTAATTACTGGAGCCACAGGTACTGCTTAATCTATGCTGTGGCACTCCATGCTACTGAAACAATTTCAGAGTGTTTGCTGCTGTTCAAATGTTTAATTCATTATGGAAGTTGTGAATCTAGCTGTCAGATGTCAACTAATCAGGAGGAGGAATACACACAGACACACACACACACGAGGGATGCTGATAACGTTCAAATAATTGGACTTGTAATATGGATTTTCACTGGTTGTAATATTGATTTATCCACAAAGGAAGCTGTGTTATAGTGAGTCCGAACAATTGGTCCATCTAGCTCAGTATTGTCTACACTAAGTGGCAGCAGCTCTTCAGGGCTTCAGACTAGGGACATTTCCAGCCCTACCTGGAGATGCCAGGGATTGAACCTGGGACCTTCTGTGTGCAAGGCAGATTCTCTGCCACTGAGCCAAAATTCTTTCCCATACATACTTTAATATGCACATACAGGAACATCAGAAGCTGCATTTTACTGAGTCAGACTATTAACCCATCTAGCTCAGCATTCAAGAGATGGATTGACTCCATAAAGGAAGTCACAGACCTGAACTTACAAGATCTGAACAGGGTGGTTCACGACAGATGCTATTGGAGGTCGCTGATTCATAGGGTCGCCATAAGTTGAAATCGACTTGAAGGCACATAACAACAACAAGCTCAGCATTGCAGTAAATTGCACGTGCTTTAATTCTGCCATGAATTTTTGAAATCATTCTAGAAAATCAGGATGGAAAGTCTTATGAGGAAAGGTTGAAGGAACTGGCCATGTTCAGTCTGGTGAAGAGAAGGCTGAGGGGTGACATGATTGCACTCTTTAAGTACCTGAAGGGCTGTCACATAGAGGAGGGTACAGATTTGTTCACTGCTGCCCCAGAGGGTAGGACTAGGTTTTAAGTTGCAGGAGCGTAGATTCAGATTGGACATTAGAAGGAACTTCTTGACAGTAAGGGCAGTTCGGCAATGGAACCGACTGCCTAGGGAGGTGGTGGGATCCCCTTCGCTGGATGTCTTCAAGCAGAGGCTGGACAGCTATCTGCGGGAGATGCTCTAGCTGTGGACTTCCTGCTGTGAGCAGGGGGTTGGACTCGATGACCTACAAGGCCCCTTCCAACTCTATGATTCTATGATTCTATCTACACTGACTGGAAGTGGCTCTCCAGAGTTTCAGGTAGGAGTATTTCTCAGCCCTATCTGCAGTTGCTGGGGACTGAACCTGGGATATTCTGCATGCAAATCAAATGCTCTACCACTGAGCTATGGCCCTTTGCCACTGCTATTGTATTACCTTGCAAATCACACTCTATTTGTAATTAATAGCAATATTTGTTTTAATATGTTTTTAACGCTGTTTTGTTTTAATATATTTTAAAGTCTGTTTTAGAGTTTTTTTGCTATTATAATTAAATTATAATTATTTATATCCCACCTTTCAGTATATAGATCCTATCAAGGTGGCTTACAAGTAATAGGCTGCAACCAAGAGGTCTTCTGTATCTTTAAAAGTTGTGCAGGGGGAAGGGAGAATTCCACCTTGTGATTTTTCCCATTACAGGGTTGCAAGAACACCTGCTCTTGGCTGACTTTCTCTTCTCCTAAAGATACAGGATCAGTCTCAGGCCTTGAACCTGGCAACCCTATCCCAGAGTGAAGCACCAGGAGTAACAGGCTCAAGTTACAGGAAGCCACATTTCAGCTGAACATCAGGGAAAACTTCCCAACTGTTAGAGTGGGATGACAATGGAACCAATTACCTAGGAAGTGGTGGGCTATCCAAAACTGGAGGCATTCAAGAGGCAGCTGGACAGACACCTGTCAGGTATGCTTTAAGTTGGATTCCTTCATTGTGTAGAGCAGCCTTTCCCAATGAGTGTGCCTGCAGATGCTGTTGGACCACAACTCCCATCAGCCTCAACCAGCATTGCCAGGATGGAAAGTGTGGCAGAATGAATTATCAGAACTGTAATGGAAGTGACTGGGGGGAAACGTTTTATCCTTTCATTGAACAAAACTGAATATACATATGATTAAATTCCATGGAACCTGCACAAAGCCCTTAAATGTACTTGATTCCCAAGTTAATGTTTGGTATTACTTCCACATGATGAAAAATCCTGGGATTAGAGAGACTTCTAGATGAAGAGAGAGATAATTTTTCCCCTCACTGAAGCAAGCTCTCATTCAAACAATTAAAAGCAGCTACAGTTTGTCAGTCTTTGTCATTAGCAAGCGACATATATTTAGAGAACCACGTTATATTGGCATCAAACTTGATTGATGAAAGGACAAATGCTGCAGTTGCTGTACCACATGAGAAAATTAATATTTTGAAAACACCTTTCACAATTTTTGATCACCTTGAAAACTTAAAAATGCTTATTTATTTTTTTCAAGATTGTTGTTTAGGCTAACCCAATTCCCACAGTTCTGGCCTGGCCTTGAAATTGTAGCTAGTGTTGATGAACTTTAAAGCAATAATGCTAAGTTTCACCTGGCTATTATTTTTTTAAAAAAGTTAAGGTTGTGTCAAGCTAAGTCATAATCCATTTATTTCAGTGGGGCCATTCTGAGTTTGACTTAGCTGGATACAACCCTTAATGATACCTCTACCCCAATAATAAAATACATGAATGTAACACTAATTATTATTCACAAAGCTAAAAAGTTTCATTTAGGAATTTTGGGAAAAAAGAAATTTAGGAAGAATTTAAGAAAAAAACCTCTCACATTTAGTCAGCAGATATACTTCATAATTCACACAGCAGTTTCAAACCTTAAAACATCTTATATTTGTCCTAAAGAACAAATGTCATTTTTCTGCAGCGATTGATAGCTGGAAGAACCATGTTATTAATCCAGATGGGGTATCACATGACAGGTAACTCAGCCCTTCAAATAAATCCCAGTATTCCTCTGTGAGTACCCTGCACTCTTGGTCAATCTGATCAAGCACACCTGTTACCAAATTAAGTTTTCAAATGCTGCTGGACCAAAATTGGTTTTATATCTTTGAACAAGAGTCTGTGACTTGCTCTTTTGTACTTGAATACACCATCCCCTTCCTGATATTCATTTAAACCCTAACCACAGGTTTAGCATGTGGTGCTATATGAGAGAAATGGAGGTAGGGGATGGATGATAGTGGGAATGCTTACAGAAACTAGCCAATTGTTTTGTTTTAATATGTTTGTAATGGTTATTGTGTTTTCATATATTTTGAAGTCTGTTTTATGCGGGGAGGAAGGGCAGGATATAAATCAAATAATAAATAAATACATAAATGTTTTAAAGTGTTTTCAGTGGTTTTGCCGCCCTGGGCTCCTACTGGGAGAAAGGGTGGGATGTAAATAAAATAATAAATAAATAAATATTGTACAAAGGTAAATGTTACATTCATAGCTCCACTCCCTTTTGCCTCTAGCCCTGCCCATCATTGGCATGTGGTCCTCAGAAGGTTACCCAGAAGGGAATGCAGCCCTTGGGCTGAAAAAGTTTCCCTACCCTTGCAGAAATAGATATGTCTCTTCCCCTCTGCCCAAGCTATCCCATTCAATATTACTGGGCAGATATTAAGCAGAAGCTAGTATAGTAGATATGCATTAGAGAGACTGAAGAACTGTTAGTCATTCATACAATTTGAATCTACCAAGACACATGAATTCTGAAATGTGTATTGGGGCAGGGGAATATTTTAATGTATTTTTGAGCGTTGGTGTTGAGCCTTGTGGGTTCTGCTTTGAATTCCGGTTATGACCCTTACAGAATATTCTGAAAGCCAGATCCATGCAAAAATGCCTAATGCCACCTACTTTGGTGTCGAGAAACCTTAGAAGGTGATGAATTTTGCATGACTACTATGCAAAAGCATAGATCAGAACAGGTTTGCTTGAAAGATTCATGAACCACAGCAATCCTTTTTACAAACTTGGTCTGAATGTGTAATGAAAACCACGGCCAAATGAATTTTGTATGGTTTCACTGTCAGAGCCTAGATGAGAATGAAGGAGTCCTTTGCTTTCATCCCTGTTCTGTATTTTTTGCTAGCCTGTGCTGGTTTTGCAAAGTGCAGGACATTCTTGCATTGTAGGAACTATGGGCATAATCCACTGGGAAGTTTTCATATGCAAACTCAGTGAAATGAATGGAAGCTATGCACAAATGCTATAATTGAAAGGAACTTGAGGCTGGCCTCCTGCCATTGATAAAATGCAGTATCTTGCTTTTACAATGTAAGACAAACCTGGGCCAAGCCAAACAGCCTGCAAGTTGTTTACCAAGTCCTCTGTTGTTGTTGTTTTAGTGCCACATAGGCAGTAAAGGAGGAGGTTTACTGAGAGCTGATTATAGCAATGCATTATAAACCAGAGATGGTCCCCTATATGGCATACCTGTAAATGTTTTCTTAGCAAATGGTACCTTGAAGACACACCTTCGGTTCATATGGAGGTTTGACCCTACTGCACACATTGCTGGTCAGTCTGAAGTCAGCAGATTAAAGTTGGGTTTTCTGCCGGTCCTCATTCTGCAGTATAGATGACTGATTGATTGATTGACTGCATTTACAACCCACCTTTCCTCCAAGGAGTTCAAGGTGGAATACATGGTTCTCCTCCTCTCCATGTCATCACAACAACCCTTTGAGGTAGGTGAGGCTGAGAGGCAGTGACTGGCCCAAGAACACCCAGTGAACTTCATGGCTGGGGGGGATTTGATCTCTGGCCTCCTTAGTCATAGTCTAATACTCTAACCACTCTGCCACACTGGCTCTTATATGGACCACCTTACACAGTTTAGTTAGTTTAGTTAGGTGGATCTCATCTTATGGTGGCCTGACATGAGAACTGACTTGCTGTTTTTGTTTGGTTTTGTTTCTTGACACCTACAATTAAGGATGGATGAGAAATTCAATTTGCATTACCACTCACTTATCCAAAACACCCTAATCCATTTGATAAGATAAAATAAGAGACTCAGGAATACACGTAACACGAGATAGAAGAATTTGTTCTTTTATCATGCTCCAGGAGAAAATGCACCCCCACCCCGAAATGTTAATGATACATAGGGATGGGCAAAAAATTCAATGCAGTTCTCATTTAAAGCCAAATCTATCAAATCTGCACTTTCTGAAACAATATGAGAACTGAAACACAACCACCCTTTGAAATTCACACTGATCAGAAATTTGCAATGCAGTTCACCAACCAAAGAATGTTTACAAAAATGTAGATATGAGGGGAAAGTGTGCATAAAAATGAATATATTAGTGAAAATAACATACAAAAATGCATTATATTAAGAGAAATTGTGTGGAAAAATATGTACAATAGTCAAAACCACATACAAAATGTGTTTATTAGAAGAAATTCACAATAAAATGCTGAAACATTTTGCTGACTTTTTTTAAAAAAAATGGCAAATTGCTGCAGAAATGTGGAGAACTGATTTGACATTTGGAAAAATGAGAAACTGAGAGAACCCAAAGGGGCAGGTCCTTCCATGCTTACCTACAATTACACACGCAAACTGTTAGCACGGAGCAATATAAATCACCTTCCTGTGAACTTAGCACTTGTCTCCCACCCAAATTTAAACCAAAGCTGTCCCTGGCTATGTCCACACCAGACATTTATTCCACTTTAAACAGTCATGGCTTCCCCCAAAGAATCCTAGGAAATGTAGTTTGCGAAGGTGCTGTGAGTTCTTAGGAAACATTTATCTATCTATCTAACCTATCTCAGAGGGTTGTTATGTGAGGATAAAATCCAGAGGGGGAACCATGTATACCTTCTTGAGCTCATCAAAAGTGGGATATAAATAAACAGAGTTCCAGTTCCCAGAATTCTCTGGGAAGAAGGTCTGACTGATAAACTATTCTGGCCACTGGAGCTCTGTCAGGTGAACAGAAGTGGCTGTATAATTTAGGATTACAGTTTTACAGCACAATCCTATACATTTTTACTTGGAAGTAAGGTCCAAGGTGTGCAATTGGACTAACTCCCTGGTAAGTGTGTTTAGGATTAGAGTTTCAGTGAACAATTAGGTAGAGAATACTGCTTGTGTGCATAAATCTCCTTAGATCTCCAAAAGTAGAAGGTTTAGAATCTTACTCTTTTTCTAAACTCAGGGAAGGGTCCTGGAATATGCCTAAGAGGTCTAGACCCCCACAGCTCCCACTGCAACTACCCCATGGCTAATCCACAAGGCCAAAGTCAATGAATCTTTAAAAAAAATCCCCAAAGACTACATATATTATGTATTTATTTATTAATAATAATAAATAAATACATTTTACTATAGTTTACTGCATAATCTGCATACAGTTTATCATTTCATAGTATAGATGCAGATTATGTAGTAAACTATAGTACAATAACCAGGAGTAGTTTTTTTTACTACAGCTCCCATCTGTCCCAGCTGATCGATATTAATATTGATGTTTCATTTAAAATATCATTTTAAAAAAAATGATGAAAAAGTGATATTTTTAAAAAAATATCAATATTAAAATTTTTGCAGGGAAAAATTAATTGGTATTTATAGCAGATAGCAAACACTGATCCCTGATAAAGCAGTACTAGAGGGAAGTTTGATGGGGCAAAAATCAAACCAGCACCAAAATGAGGATCCCATCCCTAGCCAGCACTCAAAGATAATAGCCACAAGTAGAGCAGAGTAGTCTATAGTTAGAGTGTAGGACTAGATGCTGGGAGATCAGGGCCCAAACCTCCATTCAGCCACAAAGCTCACTAGGTGACCTTGTTGGCAGTCACTGTCTCTCCGCTTAACCTATCTCAGAGGGTTGTTATGTGAGGATAAAATCCAGAGGGGGAATCATGTCTACCTTCTTGAGCTCCTCAAAAGTGGGATATAAATAAACAAAGAAAATAATGGCAGTTGCAGTCCAGACCATCTGGAGGCCACCATGTTGGGTACTCTTGCCTTCACATTCAGTATGAGATCCTTGGTCAATTGAGCCAGATCATGTTTATCCTGATGGGCACCTTTCTCCAACCCTGTGACATGAGATCTTTTCAGTTGGGCTTGGCAGGGACTGAATATGGGTCCTTCTGCATGCAGAACATGTACTGTACCACTGAGCTATGGGCCATACTTGAACGCAATTGCCTCTTATGTGTATTATCTCCTCTTCTCATCATCTTCATATCATATCTGTCTCTTCCAATCCCTCTCCATTCAGTTATTTGTTTCCCTTAGAAAACTAAGTCATAAAGTATGTGGTTAAAAGGAGGTGGGGGAGAAATTCCTTTGGGAGTCACATCTATATTATCCTAGTGCAGATAAGTTTTTATAAGCAAGGAGGGGAAAAAACAGGAAATGAGATTAGTGAGAGCAACATTATTCTGGGCCAGCTCACTGACAGAGACTGATTGCAGTTTATAGTGATTTTTTTTAAAATTCATCTAGCTGTGCTAGATCCACGAAGCAGTTCATGTCAAACTCCTTCTGTTGAATTTAAGTTGCTTGTTGCCATCATAGAATTTTCAGGCCATTTTCAAGTCTGAAGATTATATATGCCCATCCACATTTTAAGAAATTGAATGAATACCCATCAGAACAAGGCTGCTCTTGAGGTTGGTCCAGAAGCTGCAGCTGGTGCAAAATGTTGCAGTGCAACTGCTTACTGGGACAGGGCATCACCAACATGTCACCACGCTGCTGAAAGAATTGCACCAGCTGCCCATTAGCTACCAGGCCAAGTTCAAGGTTCTGGTTTTGGTGTACAAAGCCCAACACAGCTTGGGACCAGGATACCTGAAAGACCATCTTATCCCTTATATACTCAGTCGATCACTGCGCTCTGCAGGTGAGGGCCTCCTGCAGATACATCTTATCAGGAGGTCCATTCTGCACAACATAGAAAGCGGAGCTGTAGTGTTGTGGCACCTACCCTTTGGAATCCCCCCCTAAATATTAGACACATGCCATCTCTGTTCTTTTTGGCACGTATGTCCTCTTTCAACAAGCCTTTTAAATAGAGACTTTATCCCAGTCTGCGTCTGTGTCGGAATTGCTTTTTAAGATGTTTTTCAAGCTCTTTTTAAAAACATGTTTTCAAATATGTTTTGTTTTACAATGTTTTCAAATATGTTTTGTTTTACAATGTTTTTATAGATGTTTTGTTTTAATATATTTTAAAGCCTGTTTTTAAGATGTTTTACAGTGTTTTGTTTGCCACTCTGGGCTCCTTCTGGGAGGAAGGGCAGAATATAAATTTAATATATAAATACTTAAAACAAACAAACAATTACATAAGGGATGGAAGACAGATATCAAAGTCAATTCAAATATCTGCCATGTACATGATTGTGTGGGTAATTTGATGTCCCCGATGGGAATAGATGGGAATGCACTCAGGTCCTGCTTGCGGGTTTCCCATGGGCATCTGGTTGCCACTGTGAGAACAGAATGCTGGACCATTGGCCTGATCCAGCAGGCTCTTCTTATGTGTTTACATTCTTAAATGTTCACATTAGCTGATTCATGTGCAATATAGTGTCTTTCAGGGTTAATTCCCACATAATTCAGGGTATACATTTTTGAATGCTCCCTCATGTAAAGAAGCACAAGCAGAAGCAGAAGAAGCAAACAAATAAATCTGCTTCTTGTCATGCTAGTATTTCCCCCTTACAGGGAATTATTAATAGAGGAAGTAGTAGTAGTAGTAGTAGTAGTAGTAGTAGTAGTAGTAGTATAGCTTATTTATATACCACATTTTGGCCAAAAGGCCCCCAAAGTGGTGAACAAAATATTGTAAAACATATTAAAAAAAAAGATTACATAAGAAATAGCCAGTAAAAATATATAGTAAAAATACAATGCAACAAGAACAATGCAACAAAAGCAAAGGAAAAAAATTGCAACAAAAACAATGTTTTCAAATGATGCACACAATTACCACAGCAGATGTGGTCTTAGGAGAGGCATTCCTTCTTTTCTTGGAGGCACATAATGTTGTTGCACAAGTTGTCCCTCTCCACCTCCACTCGGCCCTTGTTGGTGGTGAGCTGGTCCACTTGCCCAGGATTACTATGTCAATCCCTTCTCTACTGTTCTTACTCTGAATTAATAAGTTTGGACTAAATACAACCCCTCGTTTTGCTATCCAGTTGAGGCCATGATTAAGATGTCTGCTGGAGAAAGGCCCCCCTCTGTTAGCCTCTTGATTCCAAAAATGGAGCCCAGCTAGGGTTGCCAGGTTCAGGGCCTGAGACTGATCCTGTATCTTTAGAAGAGAAAGTCAGCCAAGTGCAGGTGTTCTTGCAACACTGTAATGGGAAAAACCACAAGGTGGAATTCTCCCTCCCCCTTCCACAACTTTTAAAGATACAGAAGACCTCTTGAAGGCCGGGCCCAGTCTCCAAGAGGTCTTCTGTATCTTTAAAAGTTGTGCAGGGGGAAGGGAGAATACCACCTTGTGGTTTTTCCAGTTACAGTGTTGCAAGAACACCTGCACTTGTCTCAGGCCCTGAACCTGGCAACCCTAAGCCCAGCAGGGGAGAAGAAAACTGACAGGCCTCTATTCCAGACCTGTAGGCCACCAGAACATGCCTAATGTAGGTTACTGTATACAATTGGCCTTCCCAGCAACAATTATTTTCTGTCCAGATGACGTCTTTTCCATTCCATTCGTTCTATGCATGTGTCTATAGCCAAAGGCTGCATGTTAAAAAGTGGTAATTATCAAGTACATTTTAAATGCCAAGGATACTTTAAGCCTCTACTTCTCACACTTTGTCAACTATGAGTACACATTTGAAGGAATAATGTTTTTTTTAAAAAATAAACTTGATAAATACTTGAAGTAAACACTTGTGAAGATATCTAACGCTATTTCTAAACAAGGGTTTGCTGCAACAGGCTGGCTCCACTAGTAAAATTTGTCTCTGCTCAGGCAAAGACAATCAGATCAAGGCAGATGTGATTTTTAATGTTGTTTTGAAAAGAAATCTCTAATTCAAACCATACTGCCTAAAAGCATCCTTGTTTTTTTCTCTGACTATTGCAGATTTTTTGTTTACACTGTGATTCCACAGGACTGAAGAAAAAGTGCAGAATTGGTAGTAGGGACAAAATTTACTTTCCTGAAAATTCTTGCTTTCATTTTTTTTAAAAAAAGTTTCTAGTCCTCATAAATGTGATGAAATACTTGAACCTGTGTAATTCCTGTTGCAGTCTCATATGCTGTAATGTCCTTGCCATCCAATAACCAGGAAAATATCAATTATTGCAGAAGATGTGTTTTTTGCAATATTAGAGAAATAAGGCAAATTAGCTCAATTTGCATAATGTATACATGCCACGTCATACAACTGCTGTTGGTACAGAATTTGGATCACTTGAGTATAAATTTATTTATCTACTTAGTGTGGGATATGCACAGCTCTGGCCTAATGCATGACAGATTATACTTGGCATGTAGATTGTGAAAAATGTGGTACATTATATCATTACTTCAACAATAAAAAAAGGTTTAGCTTCTTCTGGGGAAAAAAACAGGCTCAGCAATTAGCCAGTATTTGTTTGAGCTTGGAAATTGATTGTCAGCTTTTGCCTCTCAGTCCTGTGGGACGTTTTGATCATCAAATGCGAAAGCTAACCTTGGATTCTGATAATATAAGGAAATCCTGCATTCAGTTTGACCTTCACAACCTCAAGTGAGAAAAGATGAAAAGATGAGCTGAAATTGAACACTGTGCACAATATGAAGGGAGGGAAGGGGAGAGTTTAAATGACAGCTGCTATAAATTATACATGGAGTGACTTATAAGCTAATATTGTAATTTTGCATCCCCGTCTTTTCATATCAGCTGCAACATTGTAGATGTTTGCCTAGGTGAGTGGTTAACAATGACTTTTGAATGGCATACGAAGAGATAGCCACAGGTAGGGGAGGAAAAGGACGGGCTTTTCATTATTTTATGAAAATCAAAACCCATCTATATATAATTAAAGCCAATTTCCTGCTTTCCATCAGACTTCAGTATGATCACGAAACAGAACTCTAGGAAGGAGTTTTGGAGATTGGCAATGGTTTGATCCTCAAGGGCTGGGATCATATGAGGTTGGGGTGAAGTTAAATCCTGACCCAATGGTGCCCACTACCAGGTACAAATGTGACAAAGAAGATGGGCAGGTAGGAGAGTCTAATCCATATGAACCAGCAGCACTGATGTGCCCTCAATAGCTATCCAGCTATGCCAGGTGCTGATGGCAGCTCCAATTTCTAATAGTCCAGAGTGTACCCATTTCTAATAGTCCAGAGTGTATCCCATGCAATCCTGGGGGGGGGGCGGAGTAGAGCACTACACTTTGTGATAATGTTATGGTAAGGACAAAAAGGAGAACCAGTCTCAAGATGCTGATCTTCAGCATCTTAAGATTGCTTCTCCTTTTTTGCCTTTTCCTTCAGATGCTTCACTGTGTGTGTGTGTGTTATGATAAGGGCCAAGTCCTTATTAGCACTAGGTGGCCTGGTCTTCACTAGAGATGAATGGTTTTAATCTTTGCAAATGGAGATACAAATTGACCTAAAGCATGATACAAATTGACCTGATGCACGCCTCCCAGACGAATGTTTATCAGAACGTAGGTATCCACTGCCCACGATAGACACTTCCCAAATGTTCCAAAATGGTTTTCAGCTTTAAAAAAGTATCAACATACATTATAAAATGCATCTTTAGAGAAATGCATCTTTTGAGATACAATATGTTTAAGAGCACACACAAATGCGGATTTTTGTGCTGATTTTTCTTTTTAAAAAATCACATATAATTGCAGAAAGTGGACAAAATAAATGTATAGGCGAATATGTGTGACAGTGACATAGACCGAAAGTAGACTGATCCATCCGTCCCTAGTCCTCACTGATAGACATTCCTTAGTTTTCCAATTCTTTTCTCTTGACAGCTGTGAAAATGCCGCATTCTACAATTAAGAAAAATAAATGCATAGGGATTTACTATGCCCTCCAGTTAATGCCCAAGCAGTTTCTTTGCTCATTTAGGCTTAGAAATGCTGCTTGGTCAGCCTGAGTGGCAATTCTGTTTTCCCTTACACAGAGACTGGTGTCCTTGCTAATGTGCTTGTTGGAACTTCCAGGGAAACACAGCATGCTCACTTTGCTCATATAAATAGTCATAGGGAAGCTAAATTGGGTTACTCATGTGAAGAAAGACAAGTGCATCTTGACCCTGAAGAACTTAAAACCCTTCATGTGCAAGCCAGCGACAGCTCTACTGCATTCACAACTGGCATTGAAGAAATCTGTGATTATCTGTGTTTAAGAATAAACCCTAGAGAAACAGATCTATCCAAGGCAAAGGATGAGAGAGAGAGAGAGAGAGAAAGAGTTGCAGACTTCAAAGGGGTGCTTGAGGAATTCATTCTTCACAAACTCTGCTGTGAACTGATCTGATCTGCATCTCCAGGAATAAAGTGTGGATCAGAATGCAGTTATTCTCTGAATTTGCACATCTCCAAAATCTGTGATGCAGTTCTCAGCTCAAAACATGTACTGAAATCTGTTCAAAATGCATTCTTTGACAGAAAATAGAAATTTAGAAATTCAGAAATTTAGAAATTCAAATTTTGTCAGAAAATGTGTTTAAATACACTTCATTGTGTGTGCAGATTTTTTTTGAATCACAGATTAATGACGAAACAGGATGGAACTGATGAATAAAGATGTGTGAATCTGACATGGAACAGAAATAAATTAATATGTCTCTTCCTAGGAGTTCACCTCACTATGTTTGTTTTTCTTGCATATTTGTTTGTTTGTGTATTCATTTATTGTATTTATTTATTGCTTACTACAAAAAAAGGTCTCAAAGCAATTTACAATTTAAAACAAAACAGAGGAATTTTACTCCTTTCATAGCTTAGTAGGGAAGAATACAACCAGGCAGGAAAGGAGATATTTTAGCCTTGTTGATGTACATACACAAGGTTTAGTGAAGATGAGTCTAATGGACATAAATTTAGGGATATTTGAGGAATCCGATCATGTGGAATTCCTGCATTAAGTATCCTGACCAACGGGAAATATCCAACTAACGTGTTCAGTCAGTGCAAGAGTTTCCACTTGCGCAACAGAATTTTCCCCTTTCTCTTCCAGTACATCCCATAAATCTGTTCTGGGGCTTCTCCCAACACTCCAGAGCAGATTTGAGGGTGATTCAGGGCCCATGGCGAGAGGAGGAAAAGTGCTGTTGTGCAAGTGGAAATCATTGTGCTGATGAAATGAATTTTAAAATTGTTTTAAATTGTTTTAAATTGTGTTTTAAATTGTTTTTAAAAGATGTGTTTTAAATTTGTATATTTGTTTTTAATGTTTTTAGTTACTGTAAACCGCCCAGAGAGCTTCGGCTATGGGGCGGAATACAAATACAATACAATAAATAAATGAATGAATGAGTTAGCTGGATACTGCACAGTGTCTCTCAGATTAATGCACAGATCAGAATTTAGCTGTCCAGCAGATTTTGCACTTATGCCAAGTTTAAATGTATCAAGATTAATATTTAAATATTAAATATCTATAAATAAATAAATATTAAAATAATCATTGAAATATACATTGAAATGTGAAATTCAAAGCACATGGCTCCGTCCAAATAATCCTGGGAACTATAGTTAACCCCCCACAGAGCTACATTTCCCAGTACTCTTAATTACAGTTCCCAGGATTTTGGAGAGGAAGCTACGTGCTTTAAATGTGCATAGAATGTGCTTTAAATGTATGGTGTGGATGTGACCAGAGACAGGTTTTGCCATAGAGTGCCTAGCACTAAGACTGAAGTCCCCAAATTGCCTCCCATGGGCAGCCTTGGTGCCCACCAAAGCCTTTTGCTGCTCTAAATTTAAAAAAAAAATTGAGGGTTTGGTGGGATTGCTTGGTTTTTTGTCTGTTTTATTTATTGGGGAGGGCAATTTGTTTGTTTGGTGGCCACAGCTCAGTGGCAGGGCATCTGCCTTGCATACAAAATGTCCCAGATTCAATCCCTGGCATCTCCAGGTAGGACCAGGAATTTCTCTTGCCTGAAACCCTGGAAAGCCACTGCCAGTCAGTGTAGACAATACTGACTTAGATGGACCAATGTATCTTATTCAGTATAAGGCACCTTCCTATGTTCTTATTTTAGGGAAGGAGCCATAGCTCAGTGATAGAGCATCTGCTGTTCATGCAGAAGGTCCGAGGATTAATCCCTTGCATCTCCAAGTAGGGCTAGGAGACCCTCCTGTCTGAAACGCAGGAAAGCTGCTGCCAGTCAGTGTAGGCAATACTGAGCTAGGTAGAACAAGGGTCTGAATCAGTATAAGGAAGCTTTCTGTACTCCTATGTTCAGGATCTCTGCACTATTATTAGAGGAGGAAGGTGGTTTCTTCTGCTGCCAGCCCCCTTCAGAAGACCTCATCCTAGCTGACCTTGCTTGACCGTTTAGACTTTATCCCACAAAGCCTACAGCCCTGTCCCGCCGCCTTTCCCACTCCCCCCCCACCCAACTCAAATAAGATCCTTGCTTTTCACTGCCATTCTTTTTCATTATATTCTCCTCCCATATGTGTTATAAACAAACATTTCTATTATTATACAGCCATGAGAGTGGCTGTATACTATAGCCAGCGTGGATTTTTCACCTTCTGCAATGTTAAACAAGATCAGCACAGTGCATGTCTTGTTGCTATTATTTGGGTTGATTGCAGATGTTGCCACCACTCACCATATGCTCAGAGACAATGTTACCAAATTCTCCCAAGCTACACAGGAAGTGGATTGGACTGTGAAAGACCAACCCAAATGGTGTTTGCATTTTGACAACTTTGTAGGGCAGTACAATATCTCAGAGAGGAGGTCAGGTCTCCTGTTCCCCTGGTACATTCACTATAGCTGCCCAATTTCCCTGATTTTTAAAGTTTGATAGTAATGTTTGTGGGCTATAGGTACATTCTTAAACCACAAGGTTTTTTGCCTATTAGTGAATAAAATATTCTTTAAAAAAAACTGGCATGGCACAGACTCCCAGACACTCATCTACTCCATCAATTCCTTTAGAAAGGAAATTTTATGCAGTCAAAAGGCAAAGATCTGCCTTTCCCTGGTAAGCTCCAATCCTTGATCTTTGGTAACAGTTTGTTCAAAGCTGTGTATGTGTATGTTGTGCTAGATTTGCTTGAACAAAATCAGTCAAAAATGTGGGGGGGCATATACAGCTAACCCAGGAACAGATGGCTAATTGGCTTCTGTACATTTCTTTCTAATTAAACGGATGCAGGCCAAACGGCTACGGCACAAACAAAATAGCCATTGACTCTTTCTCTTGCATTCTAGTCTTTATCAGGAGAGTAAATATTTTTGGTACTTAAGGATCATTCTCCATCTCTATATTCTTGTTTAGCATGGGCTTATTCAAAGCAAAACAAAACCACAACACCCACGTATTTCCTTGCTATATTCTGTAAACCCAACAATGTAAAAAGATCATCATATAGTAAGAAGATGTTTTTGGAAATGACACTTGGATGAAACGGATTATCTGGATCCATACCAATCGGGTTTCAGGACTGGACATGGAACTGAAACAGCCTTGGTCGCTCTGGTGGATGATATGAGGAGGACATTAGATAGGGGAGAATTCACCTTTCTTGTCCTCCTGGATCTTTCAACGGCTTTTGATACTGTTGACCACGGTATCCTGTTGGATCGCCTGGAAGGACTGGGAATAGGAGGCACTGTTCTACGGTATCAACAGGTAGCATTGGGAGATGAGGTTTCAGACCCTTGGCCTCTCACTTGTGGAGTGCCACAGGGTTCTATCCTCTCTCCCATGCTATTCAACATCTATATGAAGCCGCTGGGATCCATCATCAGGAGATTTGGGCTGCGGTGTCACCAATATGCAGATGACACTCAGCTCTATCTCTCATTTAAGTCCTCACCAGAGTTGACCATGTCCAAGTGCCTGGAATCCGTGAGTGGATGGATGGGAAGGAACAGGCTGAAGCTAAATCCTGACAAGACCGAGGTGCTGCTTGTGGGAGACAGAGGAAGGTTGGGTCCTGTTGACCTGAGGTTTAATGGGGTACAATTACCCCTGAAGGACCAGGTCCGCAGCCTTGGGGTTGTTCTTGATTCCAGGCTGTCCATGGAGGCTCAGATTTCGGCAGTGAGCCGGGCAGCCTGGTACCAATTACACCTCATACGTAGGCTGCAACCCTCCCACTGGTAGTACATGCCCTGGTCACCTCTCAATTAGACTACTGCAATGCGCTCTACATGGGGTTACCCTTGAAAACGGTCCGGAAACTTCAACTGGTACAGAATGCGGCGGCTCGTTTACTTACAAACAGTCGTCGCCGTGATCATATTACGCCAGTATTATTCAATCTACACTGGCTTCCAGTAGTTTTCCGGGCCCAATTCAAGGTGTTGGTGTTAACCTTTAGATCCCTATATGGTTTCGGCCCAGTTTATCTGAAGGAGCACCTCCAGCATCACCAATTATGCCGCCCGACAAGATCAGCCACTCAGGGCCTTCTCTATCCCACCAACAAAAGCAGCTAGGTTGGTGGGGACTAGAGAGAGGGCTTTTTCAGTGGCGGCCCCCACTCTCTGGAATTCCCTCCCGTTCGATCTTCGGCATGCCCCTTCCCTGGATACCTTCCGCCAAGCCTTAAAAACGTGGCTGTTTGGACAGGCCTTTGAGACCGCCGGGATGGGCTAATTACATACTGAATGCCCGTTGTTGTGTACTGCACATGTTGTTATTTTTGTTACTGCTGATTATACTGTATTTTATTGTAATTATTTTATTTTATTTTATTGTAATTTAATATGTACGTCGCCTAGAGTGGCTTCGGCCAGATAGGCGACCTAAAAATTAAATTTACATTTACATTTACACAGATGATTGAATGAGCATGCTTTTTTTTCAAGAGGGAAGGAAGAATGTAGAATTTTCCAACTGACTTCCACTTACTGCTAGTAATATCAGTTGAGATACATGCATGCAAATGAGCAAACCGACGTCCCATAGACCCCACAGTGTAAATGATTAGATGACTTTCTGGATGCTGAATCCATGCATTTTATGAATAATGAAAGAAAACTCAGATCTATTAAAATACATACATTTGATTGATTTCCATACATATGTGCTTATAGAGCAATTCGCTTTTTAATAATTGTTGCAGAAAGACAATTAGGAGATGGAGCACAAGCAGAGAAAGGAATTTTGTTTCATTTCTGCACAGCCATGTAAAGTGAATTATAAGGCAATAGGGAGTGATTGATGGATGGCTGTTGGGAACAAGGGGAGATAGGACACAATAGCTCTAAAGCTCCACACCACAATTTCTTTCATACTTTTTTATTTATTGATTCAGTACCTATGAAATAAATTTGATTCAATTGCTGTTTAATCATATCCATCTCTGATCCTAAACTATCCGAGAATAGTTGATTGACCTGCCAAAAGTAATAATAGAATCACAGAGGTGGAAGGGATCTCAAGGGTAATCTAGTCCACCCCCTGCCAGTGTAGAAAGTTGTATTGTTGTTGTTGCTGTTATATCCTGCCCTTCCTCCCAGTAGGAGTTCACTATTATAGCACCCATTATAGGTGACAATCCAGTCTATCCTTAAAATCTTTTTAAAAAGGGAGTCTACCACCCTCCTAAGCAGTCTATTCCACTGCTGGAACAGCTCATGAGCTATTTTCTGAATTTTCCAGGATTCTAGTATCTAGAATCAGATGAGAGCATTCTTCATTCTCGAGCCACCACTATATTGTTAGCGTTGGCATAACATTTGGGGAATTCAGACCGAGGACTGATCTTCATGATGCTGTCTACTCCAAAGTTCTAGATTTATCTTAATTAGGTTATTAAACTTATCTATCCCACAGCTGTGCTGGCAGAAAGATGTCACTGGTGTTTCATAATGAATTTAAACAAAAGAGGACAAAGAACACATGTAAATGCTCAGGTGCAGAAATACTCCCACATATACCTGATATGTCCCCCATATTTGATAGTGTGCCATAAGCCATGACCCCAGGATTCTAGAAGGGTGAAGAAGAACCCAAGACTTATGGGGACTTTCCTGGCACTTCCATCCCAAGAAGCTATTGGTTATGCAGGTTTCTATGGTGTTAGCACAGCCTCTAATTCTCTTGTGATCTGTCCATGGTCCTGATTCTTTCCTGCTCCCCCTATTTATCACTTGAGCTGTTTGATCAACCCTGCTTGTGCATACCTGAATTCCGGTACTTCTTGGACTGAATATTCCCATGGCTCTAACTGACCCTATGGCTTCACTGGGCAGCAGATCACAACCCTGAATCCAGAAACTTTGAATTATTGCCAAGATGTGATATTAAGAGGTCATAGCGGAGAACATGGCAATTTCTCCATGTTGGGCTGCATATTATTTATATATGTCTACAATTTCTTCCTAAAACCAATAATAGCAAACTCAGGTGGCAGTGTCAGCAGGATTGGACCCCAAATGGGGTAACCGAGAAACAAAAGGGAAGTATTAATCCTGAGTTAGGCAGAAACACAAAATATTAAAAAACAAACAAACGAAAGATGTCAAAAATAACAACATTCCAAAACAGCCCAATTAGAACTTGGCATGCTGATTGGCTTCCAGTATCTTATGTCAATAAGAACAGGGCCTTTAGTGTGGCATTATCCTATAGAATTGGTATGTAGGTGCCTGCATAAAACTCATCTGTTCACCCAGTGTTGAGTTTCAGTTGGGGGTAAAAATAGAAAATGATGGAGGAAATAGTGAACTGGCCTGTTTGAACCCATTACCATTTATAATAACATGGAGGAAGGAATGACTGGCTGGCTAGAATCCTGAACAGGAGCACACCTCTCACACCCTTAGGATCCTGAATAGGAGCACTCCTCCTTGGGGATATGATACACTGCAACATTTTGTTACAGCTCCCAGTTGTTACTTCCTAAGGCTAACAAGATCTACTAAGTTAACTCATATATCTAATATCTACATGGTTTAACTACATGGACATTGAAACATACACAAATAAATTAATCAACCGCAGGATTTGCCTGCATTTTAGCATGGACCATGATACCCTGAAGAAAATATTCTTGAAAAATGCCTTAGTAAAACAATGGTCAAAAATATAAACTGTCCATACAGAGCACTTTGGACAGAATTGTCCCCCAGAATTGGGATATTAAGATTTGATCTCTTTTTCACCTGTTTTCACCTCTCTAACTTCCTGTTAGCATCCTATTGGTGGAAAGACAAAAATGACTAGCAAAAATTGGATTGATTGGCTGCACTTTATTCCACGCTTGCTCTCTTGCTCATTGTGGCTTTCATATGGCTTCTAGGGAATTTCCCATCCAGAAAGCGTACATCAGACTTCCCCAGCGTAGTACCTTCCGGAAGGTTTGAACTACAACTCCCATCAGCCCCAGCCAAGCATGGCTTATTGTCAGGGATAATAGCAACTGCAGTCCAAAACAACTTGATGAAGTCTGGCTTAGGGGGCCAGCACTTCAAAGCTGAAAGAGCAGAGCTGCATCATGTATCTTCAAGCCATTCTCTGAATATAGTCTGGGAGATTTTTTCTTCACTATCCTATTTTACTGGCTATGAGTGAGGAATAATTGTTTCATTTTATTTGTGGATTTTCATTCCTCATCCCCATTCATTTCATTTTAAGGCCTATCATTTTAAGGTCCCCATAATGTTTCCCCCCACTTTTTACTATATTTTTCACTGGTCAGAGCTATAATAATAATGTGCTAAGTGTGACATTTATTTCCCAATGTTATAATACAATATAAAAGTGTGCTGTTGTTGCTTACTGGAGTCCATTATTTATCTCAAACTTAAATTGCCCCATTAGTCAGAAAATGATTTGGGGATACTAGAAAATGCACAGAACTTCACACTGCTAAAAGTAACTTGTTAGAGAAATGAACCAGTCCTTCAGCTCTAGCACTTTGCACTGTTAGCACACGTTTCCATGTGTGAATTAGGCCTATTGCAGGGACAGAGGATGTGTGGCCCTCCAGAAGTTGTAGGACTTCTGCTCACATAAGTCCCACCAGCCAGGCCAATAGTCAGGAATGATGGGAGCCAGTGGAAGCTAGTCCATTAGGGCAAATAGGACACTGCCCCACCAACCTAAGTTTGCCATCAACATGTGTCTCTACCTGTCGTTGGCTCTGCCTCCACCAGAGCTTGGAAAAGTTACTTTTTTAAACTTTTTAAAACTTTTTTAAGCATGGCCACTGGATTGGGCTGTTGGAAGTTGTAGTTCAAAAAAAGTAAGTTTTCCAAGCTCTGGCCTCCTCCTACTGTTAATCTCCCTGCCTTCTGCCCCACCAGCCCCAGTGGCCACCAGCCACCAGTGATGGGAGTTGTAGTTCAACAACATCTGGAGGCCCCAGGTTATTATTGTTTCAATTTACATCCCATCTTTCCTCCTAAAGGATTCTTCATCCCTTGGCTACTGAATGTGCAGAAATGTCCAACAATTCTTGGTATATGCCCGCTACAGTCTCGCCATTACCATAGTAGTACTCTTGGTGGCCCACAGAGCCTCCTGGTGAGTCCCTCCGGCACTGCACGATGGCACAAGCTGCTTCAGGGCGGGGGCTTCGAGGGCTAGTGGAGCTGCTGTGCTTCTAAAAAAGGCCAGCTAGAATGGAGAAGCTGTACATTAGGGCCCCGCTTACCGGTGCTTCGCATTCCGGCGTTCCGCTAATGTGGAGGCGGGAAATTCCCCTTTCTAAAGCCAATTTTGCAATTTTATGGCATTTTGCGACATTTTCACATCATTTTCGCGCAACGGCCCCATTATAGTCTATGTGTTCCACTTTACGTTGATTTCCTTTTTACGGCAGGGGCCTGGTCCCTAACCCGCCATATAAGCGGGGCCCTACTGTATTCTGCAAACTCCATGGAGATGGTAGCGGACACGGTGACAGCACAGATGTTGTAGCCACTCCAGCAAATAGCGGCAGCGGTGGTGGCAGTAACAGCAGCAGCCATAGTAGCAGCCGCCCCACCTCGGCAAGCTATTCTCCTTGCTCCTCCGCCAGTCGGGTCCTCCCGGGTCAGCAAGGAGCGGTGGCTGCACCAACTGGGAGGCCTGATGGAGGTGGTGGGAGCAGCAGCAGCCCCAGTTCAGCCATAGCCAGTCCGGGAGGGAGCAGTGCTGGCACTAGAGGGGGTTGGCGACAGGCAGGAAGACGGAGATGGTGCTCAAAGGCACTCTGAGCAAATACACCAACCTCATCCAAGGCTGGCAAAGCAGGTACTTCTTACTGCGTGAAGAGGAAAACAAAAGGTCTCTCATCTCTAAGTTGCAAAATGGAGGACGGTGTTTTTGGGAGTCACGAAGATCAGGTCTTGAAAAAACTGAAGAGCCAATTTGTGTCCTTTCAAATTGAGACTGTCTTACCACCGGAGCAGAGCATATCTAGTACAAAAAACCTGTCTGAATGTGGTTCTCTCATCATGACACATTTAAATGTTTTTTCTTTTCTTTTAATAATGTTATTTGTTATTTAATTTTGAGAATTGCATTAATGTATTGATGTATTATGATGTGTTATATTTGTATTTTTGTAAGCCGCCTTGAGGGCCTTTTGCCCATAAGGCGGGGTATAAATTTAATAAATAAATAATAGTAAATAATAAACTTAGAGGTGAAGTATCTCATTGGACTAATCAGCTGCTTGGTACAATTCCTCAATTTGCTTGATACAGTTCCCCAGTTTCCTAGGAATTGAGGGAAGGAGGCCATTGGACTCCCCATACCACAGCAGCTGGGGAAAAGGTGAATTCCATGTTAGGTATCATTAGGGAAGGACTGAAAATAAAGCTGCCAATCTCATAATGCTTTCATATAAATGTATGGTACAACCACACTTGGAATACTGTGTATTGTTCTAGTCTGCTCCAGAAGACTGAGAGACAAACAGTAGGTGAAGCCAGAGCCAGTGGCAGGAAGAGCCAACTCTTAGCAGCTTAGGCCCCAACCTCCTCCCTGCTGAGTTCTACAAGGGGCAACACTGAGATAAAGGATGAAGCTGACAGGCAGGGCCACCCCCTGGACTGGTTGTCAGTAAGAAGGCAGGCAGGTGGGGGCTGGCTAAAGGCAGACTGATGTTGGGGGGCAGTGCCCCATTTGCCCTAATGCAGTGTTCTTCAACCTTGGGTCCCCAGGTATTGTTAGAGCATTTTTTATTTATTAATTAAATTTATATCCTTCCTCCTAGAAGGAGCCCAGGATGGCAAACAAACCACTAAAAATACTCTAAAACATATTAAAACAAAACGTTTTTTTTTAAAAAAACCCCAGAGCTCTGAAAACATAGTAAAAAGCTATTCCAACACAGACCTGGACTGGGTTTGGTCTCTACTTAAAATATTTGTTGAAAGAGGAAGGTCTTCAGTAGGCGTCAAAAAGAGAACAGAGATGGTGCCTGTCCAATATTTAAGGGGAGGGAATTCTAAAGGGTAGGTGCTGCCACATTAAAGGTCTGTTTCCTATGTTATGCAAAATGGACCTCCTGTTGAGGTGGTGTCTGCAGGAGGCCCTCACCTGCAGAGTGTAGTTATCAAATCTTGAATTTGGCCCAGTAGCTAATGGGCAGCCAGTGCAATTCTTTCAGGAGCAGAGTAACACGTTGTCAACACTCTGCCCCAGTGAGCAGTTGCATCACTGCATTTTATACCAGCTACAACTTCTGGACCAACCTCAAGGGAAGTCCAACATAGAGTGCATTACAGTAATCCAGCCTATGCATGGACAACAAAGGCCAGGCTATCCTGCTCCAGAAATGACCACAGTTGTCTTACCAGCTGAAGCTGATAAAAGGCACTCCTAGCCACTGAGATCACCTCAGCCTCTAGCAACAAAGATAGATCCAGGAATAACTCCAGACTATGAACCTGCTCTTCCAGAGGGTGTAGGACCGTATTCCCGAGTTATACAAACTTGGAAACTACCAACCCACAAACACCTCCATTTTGCTAGGATTCAGACTCAGTTTATTGGCCCTCATCCACTGAGTCCCGGACTTGCACGCCCTCTCCCAATTCAGATGTTACAGAAAAATAGAGCTGGGTGTCATCAGCATATTTCTGATATCTCATCCCAAATTTCCTGATGACCACTTCCAAGGGCTTCATATAGATGTTAAACAGAATTGGGGACAAGATGGTACCCTGCGGCACCCCACAGCACAACTACCAGGGGCCCAAAAAAATTATCCAATGCTATTCTCTGAAACCAACCCTGGAGATAGGATTGAAACCACTATAAAACAGTGTCTCTGATACCCAACACACCAGTGGAAGATATAGGGCAGATCCCTGAACCTGAACTAACATTTGCAGGAAGGGATTCTGAGGAACTAAGACAAATAGTGGTAATGAGAGAGGAAGTTCTAAGCTTAATGGACAATATAAAAACTGACAAATCACCGGGCCCGGATGGCATCCACCCGAGAGTTCTCAAAGAACTCAAAGGTGAAATTGCTGATCTGCTAACTAAAATATGTAACTTGTCCCTCGGGTCCTCCTCCGTGCCTGAGGACTGGAAAGTGGCAAATGTAACGCCAATCTTCAAAAAGGGATCCAGAGGGGATCCCGGAAATTACAGGCCAGTTAGCTTAACTTCTGTCCCTGGAAAACTGGTAGAAAGTATGATTAAAGCTAGATTAACTAAGCACATAGAAGAACAAGCCTTGCTGAAGCAGAGCCAGCATGGCTTCTGCAAGGGAAAGTCCTGTCTCAGTAACCTATTAGAATTCTTTGAGAGTGTCAACAAGCATATAGATAGAGGTGATCCAGTGGACATAGTGTACTTAGACTTTCAAAAAGCGTTTGACAAGGTACCTCACCAAAGGCTTCTGAGGAAGCTTAGCAGTCATGGAATAAGAGGAGAGGTCCTCTTGTGGATAAGGAATTGGTTAAGAAGCAGAAAGCAGAGAGTAGGAATCAACGGACAGTTCTCCCAATGGAGGGCTGTAGAAAGTGGAGTCCCTCAAGGATCGGTATTGGGACCTGTACTTTTCAACTTGTTCATTAATGACCTAGAATTAGGAGTGAGCAGTGAGGTGGCCAAGTTTGCTGACGACACTAAATTGTTCAGGGTTGTTAAAACAAAAAGGGATTGCGAAGAGCTCCAAAAAGACCAAACTGAGTGAATGGGCGGAAAAATGGCAAATGCAATTCAATATAAACAAGTGTAAAATTATGCATATTGGAGCAAAAAATCTGAATTTCTCATATACGCTCATGGGGTCTGAACTGGCGGTGACCGACCAGGAGAGAGACCTCGGGGTTGTAGTGGACAGCACGATGAAAATGTCGACCCAGTGTGCGGCAGCTGTGAAAAAGGCAAATTCCATGCTAGCTATAATTAGGAAAGGTATTGAAAATAAAACAGCCGATATCATAATGCCGTTGTATAAATCTATGGTGCGGCCGCATTTGGAATACTGTGTACAGTTCTGGTCGCCTCATCTCAAAAAGGATATTATAGAGTTGGAAAAGGTTCAGAAGAGGGCAACCAGAATGATCACGGGGATGGAGCGACACCCTTACGAGGAAAGGTTGCAGCATTTGGGGCTTTTTAGTTTAGAGAAAAGGCGGGTCAGAGGAGACATGATAGAAGTGTATAAAATTATGCATGGCATTGAGAAAGTGGATAGAGAAAAGTTCTTCTCCCTCTCTCATAATACTAGAACTCGTGGACATTCAAAGAAGCTGAATGTTGGAAGATTCAGGACAGACAAAAGGAAGTACTTCTTTACTCAGCGCATAGTTAAACTATGGAATTTGCTCCCATAAGATGCAGTAATGGCCACCAGCTTGGATGGCTTTAAAAGAAGATTAGACAAATTCATGGAGGACAGGGCTATCAATGGCTACTAGCCATGATGGCTGTGCTGTGCCACCCTAGTCAGAGGCAGCATGCTTCTGAAAACCAGTTGCCGGAAGCCTCAGGAGGGGAGAGTGTTCTTGCACTCGGGTCCTGCTTGTGGGCTTCCTCCAGGCACCTGGTTGGCCACTGTGAGAACAGGATGCTGGACTAGATGGGCCACTGGCCTGATCCAGCAGGCTCTTCTTATGTTCTTATGTTCTTAAGACAGCTCAGAAGGATACTGTGGCCAATGGTATCAAAAACTCCTGTGAGATCAAGAAAGAGTGACAGGGTAGCACTCCCCCTTTTCTTCTCCCAATAAAGGTCATCCATCAGGGGGACCAAGGCCAATTCAGTCCCATAGCCAGGCCTGAACCCAGATTGCAATGGTTAAAGATAATCTATTTCATTCAAGAGTACTTGCAATTGCTGCACCACAGCCCTCTGAATCACCTTCTGAACTGAATAGTCTGCTCATGAATCTGCTGTAAAGATCTACATTTGTGATCAACAATAAATCAGTCCCACAAGAATAGATATGCAGAACAAAATGCCTTTTAAAATTTTCTCTTCCAGCAAAAGTGCACCTCAGATGCACACTCCAATTTTCCTGCTCACACACACGAGTGAATAACCAAGATCAGAAGAATTCCAGAAGGCCATCTGTTCCTTTTCAGATTAGAAGGAAGAGAGCTGAAAAGACTTTTGCCTGAGCCTCAGCTCTGAAGAAAGAAGCTGATCCATCATAGAAGAGCAGTGTGAGTCTCTTCTGGATCTGGAGTTACACTGAGGGCCAAGATGGTTCCTAAGTCATGGGAGAGGTAGCTTTATCATCCCAAAGATGATACAGTCCATTGTGGACAACCTTCTGGAGCACACATACGGGGTGGGGAGACAAAGGTGGTAGAGCACCTATGCCAATTTTACCTTTGTACTTTAGGCTAGTTCCTGTACGCACTTGCACACCATATGCTATCCTATATCCAGGTAAGCAAAATGCATTACCAGAGTTCAAGGACACATTTCAGCCAGGCAAAAATACTCAAGAAGGGTGCAAAGCAAATCTGATGAGAGGTTTATCCTGGGGAGAGACAGGGTGTGGCTGGGGAGGGTTTATGGCATGGTGAGAGGTCCAAGTGTCAGATGGAGAGGCTTGCAGGGCCACATTTGAAAAGACATAGAGAGGCTTGACTGTTCCATGTGCTGCATCCCAAGTTATGGCTTTGGAGAACCTCCCTAGAAACCAAAGGAGGAAGAAGGAGCTGTTGGAGTGTTAATGCTTGTGAGCCCTTCCATCTCGTGCTCAGGTTGTATATATATGCAAATAAAACCATATACCCTAAAGTAACCACAGTCTTAGCTGACCTTCATTCCAAGGAAACCAAAACATGGGTAAGCACTGGAACCCCTGGATATCTCATGCCACTTAGAGATTGTGTTACACACAACACTATGACCTGGGAGACCAGGGTTCGAATCCCCACTCAGCTGCAAAGCTCACTAGGTGACCAGCCACTGTCTCTCAGCCTAATTTATCTCACAGAGTTGTTGTAAAGATAAAATGGAGAGGGAAGAACCGTGTACACCATTTTGGGCTCCTGGGAGGAAAGGTGCTATACAAATGTAATAAACAAACAAAGTACATTAATATTTAGTTCCGACACAAAATGTTCCATATATAGTCTGTCTTGTGGAAGCACTTTTGCAGAGATAAATGTTACAGTGAGTCCTATAAAATTACACTTTTATATATAAAATAAATCCTACCCTCCTCCAAGAACTTCCAGTGCAAATAACTCCCCCCCACACACAAGTATACACTTTTATCCTCAGAAGAACTTGCCAAAATATGTTTCATTGAAGCACATGATCCCCTGGTCCAGATCACTCAATGAGCATTATGGCTCTGTGGGGACTTGAATCTAGGTCTTCATAATCCTAGTCCAACACTCTAATCCAGCCTTTCCCAACCAGTGTGCCTCCAGATGTTGTTGGACCACAACTCCCATCAGCCTCAGCCAGCATTGCCAGTCAGGGCCGGCTACAGGAATGGTGGGGCTCTTGGGCATCAGCCTGCCCCGGGCCCCTCCGCTCCCCTTCTGTGATCCATGGCAGGAGCCGTGCTACAGATCGCAGGACAGTCCAAAGCTTTCGAGCCACCCGCCGAGCCACCCGCCATGCCCGCCATCCCCCCTTCACCTACCTTACTCTGTTGTTCTTTGCGGCTGCGCACGCTGCGCACGCAGGGTTGCCATCAAAGAAGATGGTGGCCGAGGTTTTCGTAAGGGACTGAAGACTCTACCGCCATCTTGGTTGATGGCACGCAGCGTGCGCATTGCTGCCATCAACCAAGATGGTGGCAGAGGCTTCAGTTCTTTACTGAAACCTCGGCCGCCATCTTAATTGATGGCAACCCTGTGCGTGCAATGCGCGCAGCTGTGAAGAACAGCAGAGCAAGGTAGGTGAAGCAGGGGGATGGCGGGCATGGCGAGCGGCTCCTATCCTGCGATCCGCGGCTCCTGCCGTGGATCGCGGAAGGGGAGCCGAAGGCCCCTCAGGAGCTCCTGTAGCTCTGGGGCCCTCAGGCCAGTGCCCAACCTGGCCACCATTTTAGAACCGGCCCTGTTGCCAATGGTCAGGAAATATGGGAATTGTGGTCCAACAACAACTGGAGGCACACTGGTTGGGAAAGGCTGCTCTAATCACTAGCCCATATTTGTTCCTATCCTTACTCCTTGTAGAAAAAAAAGGAGGGGGCAATGGAAATGAAGATTTTTCTCTAGTAACTGCTTATCACGTAGCCTGTGTTAATTTGCATTTACTGCTTCAATAATTTACTTGACAAGCCCAGTTGCAACAGGGTCACAGAATTCGTTTTACAAGACCAAGTATGTCAACACATTTTTATGTGGCTTTGGCACTCTCACACCACGCTCCCTTATTAACTTTCTGGTTACATAATGACATTTTGCTACTTTTATGCAACAAGTTTTATTTGGGCTATCATCAAAAATTAAAGGTAGCAATAAATAATAAAACAGATGACATTGTTTCCTCCACAGCTCCAAAGAGCAAGCAAGAAAGGAAAGCATTAATTTTTCAAGCTAGTTCTCTCCAAGTTAGACACTGCAACAATTTAAAAAAATAGAAGAAAATTTCAAACGTTTTGGTGGAGGGGACAATGTTTGGGAACTTTACAGGAATAAATGAAAACACTTATTGAACTATTTTACAAAAAAATAACTTGTGGTATGTAGAATTCTGCCAAAACAAAACAAAATGCTCACAAAATCTCCAAGCCCAACACAACAGCCTGGTCCCCACTTACAAAAACCCTCATGAGAAGCTGCAGCAGTGAGGCTCCTTCATGTGTTGCCATAGTAATGTGGCAACCTCCAGACCATTGGGGAAGGACTCAGCCCTGTGGATACTTCCCCCAATATTGTCAGACCCCTATTTTAAATTGGATATCCAATACCATCACATGAGGGTAAGGAGTGGAGAGGTGCTCCCTGGCTCTACCCCAGCCTTTCCCAACCAGTGTGCCTCCAGATGTTGTTGGACCACAATTCCCATCTTTCCTGACCATTGGCAATGCTGGCTCAGGCTGATGGGAGCTGTGGTCCAACAACATCTGGAGGCACATTGGTTGGGAAAGGCTGCTCTACCCCCTCCATCACATCTCAAACTCTTGGTCCTCTTGCCCTCCACGCATTGGAAAAGATGGTCTGCAGCAGGGAGCTGTGGTAAACATTACACTCCCTGAGTGATTTAGAAACCTTGACAATCAAGACTCTAAATCATGCAAGCAACCTATGTGCACAGACCAGACTCCCCGCTGCAGATTTTTGCCCTCCAATGCATGGAAGGCAAGGGACTGAGCAACAGGGAAGTGATGGAAGGGGCAAGGCAACCTGTCATAACCCCATTCTCAACATCACACATTCAGCAACAAACACTCAAATAGGGTCTTGATCAGTGGTTTAGGCTCCTCCCACGTGGACAAAGGTGTCTCATATTACCCAGCTTAGATGATAAGGAGCTCCCTATGATAGTTCCCTACTGTCTGCACAAAATATAACAGGTGTGGGGAATCTTTGGCTCTCCAGATGTTTCTGAACTATAACTTCCATCAGTCTCAGGAAGCATGGGCAATGTCCAGGGATAATGGGAGTTGTAGTTCAGCAACATCTGGAGGGCCAAAGGTTCCCCATAGCTGAAATATAAGAAGGCCCTATGCTGAAATCATGGTACTTCAGAATCCAATTCCACTGTTTCACTATGTGAGCAAAACTGCAGTGTGGTTTCAGCCACAAATTTCAGCTAAGAATCTCAGCTTTTGTTTCTTTTTCTGTTGTTTTAAAGGCATTGTTTTAGCCCTATTTATTTCCTCGCTTATTAATCAATTTATTTGTTTGTTAATTATATTTCTAGGGCATCAATCTCTGCCATGAGCAGCAGGCAAAGCAACATGCAAACATTATAATCAAACCATAACACTTTCTCAGCAACGTTATCACAATTTAAACACATCCCTAACTGAACAAATACAATCGAGCCGTAGAACAAGAACAGCAGCAGAGCAAAGAGTCCTCACTACTAAACACTTAGTCAATTTAAGGTACAATCATGTAAACCTCCCAGAAATGTCTTTTCAAATAACCAGAAATCGACACATTTTTATTGATCTGGGAAGATGCTCAAAATTTGTTCTCGCCCTGATCCTGCTATTGCTATCTGCTGAGAGAAGGGGAAGGGTCCTCCCTTACTTCAGCGATGGGGAAGTTGTGGCCTTCCAAATGCTGATGGACTACAATGTACATCTTCCCTAACTATGGGCTATCCTGGGTAGAATTGATGGGAGGAGGAGTGCAACAACATGTGGAGAGCTACAGCTTCTCCATTCCCATCTTACATCATAATAATTCAAGGCCTAGGATGAATGTGGGGGTTAATCTGGGAAGAGGGGTAGAAATCAGGATAAATGAAACAAATAAAGAAGTTCAACCTTCTTATTTTGCTGGTACGCAGCTCTGGACTGATGACATGGACTAGCATAAGAACATAAGAACATAAGAAGAGCCTGCTGGATCAGGCCAGTGGCCCATCTAGTCCAGCATCCTGTTCACAGTGGCCAACCAGGTGCCTGGGGAAAGCCCGCAAGCAGGATCCGAGTGCAAGAACACTCTCCCCTCCTGAGGCTTCCGGCAACTGGTTTTCAGAAGCATGCTGCCTCTGACTAGGGTGGCAGAGCACAGCCATCACGGCTAGTAGCCATTGATAGCCCTGTCCTCCATGAATTGGTCTAATCTTCTTTTAAAGCCATCCAAGCTGGTGGCCATTACTGCATCTTGTGGGAGCAAATTCCATAGTTTAACTATGCGCTGAGTAAAGAAGTACTTCCTTTTGTCTGTCCTGAATCTTTCAACATTCAGCTTCTTTGAATGTCCACGAGTTCTAGTATTATGAGAGAGGGAGAAGAACTTTTCTCTATCCACTTTCTCAATGCCATGCATAATTTTATACACTTCTATCATGTCTCCTCTGACCCGCCTTTTCTCTAAACTAAAAAGCCCCAAATGCTGCAACCTTTCCTCGTAAGGGAGTCGCTCCATCCCCTTGATCATTCTGGTTGCCCTCTTCTGAACCTTTTCCAACTCTATAATATCCTTTCTGAGATGAGGCGACCAGAACTGTACACAGTATTCCAAATGCGGCCGCACCATAGATTTATACAACGGCATTATGATATTGGCTGTTTTATTTTCAATACCTTTCCTAATTATTGCTAGCATGGAATTTGCCTTTTTCACAGCTGCCGCACACTGGGTCGACATTTTCATCGTGCTGTCCACCACAACCCCGAGGTCTCTCTCCTGGTCGGTCACCGCCAGTTCAGACCCCATGAGCGTATATGTGAAATTCAGATTTTTTGCTCCAATATGCATAATTTTACACTTGTTTATATTGAATTGCATTTGCCATTTTTCCGCCCATTCACTCAGTTTGGAGAGATCTTTTTGGAGCTCTTCGCAATCCCTTTTTGTTTTAACAACCCTGAACAATTTAGTGTCGTCAGCAAACTTGGCCACTTCACTGCTCACTCCTAATTCTAGGTCATTAATGAACAAGTTGAAAAGTACAGGTCCCAATACCGATCCTTGAGGGACTCCACTTTCTACAGCCCTCCATTGGGAGAACTGTCCGTTGATTCCTACTCTCTGCTTTCTGCTTCTTAACCAATTCCTTATCCACAAGAGGACCTCTCCTCTTATTCCATGACTGCTAAGCTTCCTCAGAAGCCTTTGGTGAGGTACCTTGTCAAACGCTTTTTGAAAGTCTAAGTACACTATGTCCACTGGATCACCTCTATCTATATGCTTGTTGACACTCTCAAAGAATTCTAATAGGTTACTGAGACAGGACTTTCCCTTGCAGAAGCCATGCTGGCTCTGCTTCAGCAAGGCTTGTTCTTCTATGTGCTTAGTTAATCTAGCTTTAATCATACTTTCTACCAGTTTTCCAGGGACAGAAGTTAAGCTAACTGGCCTGTAATTTCCGGGATCCCCTCTGGATCCCTTTTTGAAGATTGGCGTTACATTTGCCACTTTCCAGTCCTCAGGCACGGAGGAGGACCCGAGGGACAAGTTACATATTTTAGTTAGCAGATCAGCAATTTCACCTTTGAGTTCTTTGAGAACTCTCGGGTGGATGCCATCTGGGCCCGGTGATTTGTCAGTTTTTATATTGTCCATTAAGCTTAGAACTTCCTCTCTCGTTACCACTATTTGTCTTAGTTCCTCAGAATCCCTTCCTGTAAATGTTAGTTCAGGTTCAGGGATCCTATATCTTCCACTGTGAAGACAGATGCAAAGAATTCATTTAGCTTCTCTGCAATCTCCTTATCGTTCTTTAGTACACCTTTGACTCCCTTATCATCCAAGGGTCCAATTGTCTCCCTAGATGGTCTCCTGCTTTGACTGTATTTATAGAATTTTTTGTTGTTGGTTTTTATGTTCTTAGCAATGTGCTCCTCAAATTCTTTTTTAGCATCCCTTATTGTCTTCTTGCATTTCTTTTGCCAGAGTTTGTGTTCTTTTTTATTTTCTTCATTTGGACAAGACTTCCATTTTCTGAAGGAAGACTTTTTGCCTCTAAGAGCTTCCTTGACTTTGCTCGTTAACCATGCTGGCATCTTCTTGGCCCTGGTGGTACCTTTTCTGATCTGCGGTATGCACTCCAGTTGAGCTTCTAATATAGTGTTTTTAAACAACTTCCAAGCATTTTCGAGTGATGTGACCCTCTGGACTTTGTTTTTCAGCTTTCTTTTTACCAATCCCCTCATTTTTGTGAAGTTTCCTCTTTTGAAGTCAAATGTGACCGTGTTGGATTTTCGTGGCAATTGGCCAGTTACATGTATGTTTAATTTAATAGCACTGTGGTCACTGCTCCCAATCGGTTCAACAACACTTACATCTCGCACCAGGTCCCAGTCCCCACTGAGGATTAAGTCCAGGGTTGCCGTCCCTCTGGTCGGTTCCATGACCAACTGATCTAGGGAATAGTCATTTAGAATATCTAGAAACTTTGCTTCTTTGTCATGACTGGAACACATATGCAGCCAGTCTATGTCCGGGTAGTTGAAGTCACCCATTACTACCACATTTCCTAGTTTGGATGCTTCCTCAATTTCATATCTCATCTCAAGGTCTCCCTGAGCATTTTGATCAGGGGGACGATAGATCGTTCCCAGTATTAAGTCCCTCCTGGGGCACGGTATCACCACCCACAACGATTCTGTGGAGGAGTCTGCCTCTTTTGGGGTTTCGAGCTTGCTGGATTCAATGCCTTCTTTCACATAGCATTGGCTCTCCAGGATTCCCAACAATAGTCTTTTCCAGAAATTGGATTTTGGACCTTTGCATGCAAAACATGTGCCCTACTACTGAACTACAGCCCTTCCCCTGTTTAAAAATATATATTTTATAATTGTTCTTTTCAATTCACTAATGAATGCAGAGAATATGTAATGCAGATCCACACCATTCATTTAAAGCACATTCAACACACATTTGAAGCACATGAATCCCACCACAGAATCATGGGAGCTGCAGTTTGTTAAAGGTGGTGGGAACTATAACTGTGAGGGGGAAACCAGAACCTTGACCTTAGCTCAGTAGCTAATGTACACTTCCCCTAATTAACATGCTTTGTACTCATTTTCTGGTTGATGAACTGGATCAGAAAAGTTGGGAAAGTGCAGATTTTGAAAGAAAGCTGCATTTTGGTTTGGTATTGTTTTGGGAAGTGCAAAGTAGGTAGGTTCACATTAAAATGCAAACCAAACAATTTTCTCCCCCATCCTAGCCTACACAGATGAACCCCTTGTTGGTCAAGTACTCATATTACTGCATCACATGATACCATTGTCAGGAACATTTGGTTAGAAAAATCTTTAAGGATGTTGCTCGTAACAGTGGCCAATATCCCATGAAGAGTGTCAAGGTATATAAAAATCTTGGCTGATGACAAATTGCCCAAACTTAGAGATGTACCTTCCGTTTATGTGCAGTGAAAGGAAAGGCAGAAGTTCATAGCTGATGATTTTTAACAATAAACTGGAAGCCGGAATCCCTCCCAGATAATCAGGTAACACTGCCATGTGGTAACATGATAAATGAGATCGGAAAGGAAAGCTATCCTTCTGAACCAGCAGTCCCACGAAATATTAGATTAGAACAGTAGAGACAGAAAATGGCAAATGACTGTGAATGAAAAAGGATGAGGAAGATCTAAGTAAATGAATGGAGAGAAATGGGACATGGGGAAAAAGGAAGAAACTGCAACAAACTTAACTTGGCTCAAGAGAATCACACAGGTAGATGATTATCGGTCTAAAAAAAATTAGAAGAAAAATAGATTGCTTCTATTTACCACAGTTTAACACATTTGGCTCAGATTATACAATGTTTTCAGCCCAATTTGCTCCTTAAACATGGTAGGTAACTCAGTGTGTGCCTTCCTGCCCCATCTGTAGGTGCAGATATCTGTGCATGGATGTCATATTTGATTAGGGCCTCCACATGAAGAATCCATTGCACATAGGGCAAAATTGCACAATCCATCCCCAAATTATGTATCTGGAAACCTCCATATGCTGGGCTTTATGCTTTAGGCTAATGGAAACACTTTGCTCTGGTGACTGGTCTGTTCACAGCCTAAGTTAGCCACAAGGGGCTGGAGCCTGGGGGAAGTGGACTGGAGGGGAGAGGCTGCAAAATGTCTGTTCTCAACCTTGGTTGGAACAAGTTGCTAACTTGGAACTATCCGTGGTCCTGCAAGCCCTGACCTTCATTTCCCGTGGGATCCAGCATCAAACCAGACCAGAAAAGGACAAGTAAACAAAGGAAGAATGCAGCTAGGGGAAACCAAGAGAAGACTTGTTCCTGCATTCCCACTGCTATCAGGGCAATTGAGAGAGGGAAGGAGAAAAACTGATGGATCTCAGCTCAAACAGATGGAAAGGAACACCACCAAACCAATAGGCTATACACAGTCTTGAGCTTTCCCCCTTTCTCCCCTATGATGATTACAGACATGAAATAAAATTCTGCAGACAAAACTGTTTGCCCGACTTTTTACATCCTCAGTAAATTTACTTTTGCACAGGTTTTCAGAGCTGGTTGGAACCTCCTGTATCACTTTCATGCTCCATCATTTTGTAGACTAGATTGCTGGAGGCAAAATCCAACATAAGCATTTTCAAAAAGTTTACAGCACCTTTTCTTAAAGGTGAAGCATCACACTCAGGACTCATTTTGGCACAAAGCCCTATTGAAATAAATGATGCTTCCTGTTGGCAGAATGCTTTAAAAGCCAGAATATAAGTCCACAGGTCAAAAAGCCCACTTCTGCCAAACTAAGCCCATTAAAGTCAGTCCGTTGAATTAACCCAGCATAAGGCCCTTTAAGACTGAAACGTCCTTTCCATTTCATAGATAACCCTATATGGTCTATGTGGCTAAGGAGGGGAGGGCTTTGTAGAAAACAATTTTAATCTATAACAGGACTTTTCCCCCTAGACCAAAATGTCTCCTTCCAAACTAAGAGGGGACAACTTTTGTATTAACCATATCAAGAGCTGAAACTAAAATTTGATTAAAATGAAACTTGAGGTCTCCTGTTGAGCATACTGTTGCTCACTTACCCAACCAGTGAGAAATTCCAGGGGTAGAACTTTAGGGTTTAGTCACCTTTGGATGATAAATAGCAGGAGAATTTTAGGGCATTTTTATAATAGTTTGAGGGCCTTTTGGCCAAAAGGCATCATAGAAATAAATAAATAATATAGTTGTTTTATTTGCAAATATATAATCTGAAAGACTGCCTCCTTTCCTATAGACCCTCTTGGGTGTTGAGATAAGCAGAAGGAGCTCTCTTGGTAGTTTCACTGCCCTCAGAAGCTCACAGGGTGGTGCCCCAGGAGAGGGCATTCTCTGTGGCAGTCCATAAGAGGTCTCTGCAGAGGTACATCTGGCCCCTTCACAGTACAACTTTCAACATGTGCTGAAAACACACCTCTTCACTCTGGCTTTTGACATGAGAGATATATTTTTAGGACCCTCTGTAGTCATGAATGGAATTTGTTTTAAACTGTTTTTAATAATGTATGTTATATTGTTGTGACCTACCCTGAGACCTATTGGCGAAGGGTGGACGATGATGATGATTGATGATGATGATGATGGAAGCAAAGCATGAGTCAACAGTGTGATATGAGCACCCCAAAAGGCTAATACAATTGCAGATTGCATCAACAGAAGTATAGTGTCTAGATTGTGAGATGTAATAGTATCACTCTATTCTGCTGTGGTCAGACCTCACCTAGAGTACTGTGTTCAGGTCTGGACAACACAGTTTAAGCAGGATATCGGCAAGCTGGAATATGTCCACAGGAGAGTGGTAGCAGTAAGGGGCCTGGAGATCCAGTCCTAGAAGAAAAGTTTGGAGGCATTGAATATGTTTATCTTGGAGAAGAGATCATTGAGAGACAATATGACAGCCTCTGGTGCTAGTGCTGAAAGTTTATCCTGCATTTTTAAGCCATTCCCCATCAATTAATGAGAAAAAACAATTGCATTCCAAATTTACCAAATGGGAGAGTAAATTTCAGTTAAATTCCCATGGGTAGGGTGCAGGGTTTTTTTTCTTTTGTACTTAGCTTATTTTCAAGGTGGCCAAGGAGTGCTTGTGAGAGTCCTTTCATTCATTTTAAAATCTTATCTCAGTGCCCATACTTCCTGAAAAACCCATTATATCCTCAGCTAGGCTTTCCTGTAAGTCAGGGGTGGCCAACATAATGCTCTCCAGATATTGCTGGACTCCTACTCCTATCAGCCCCAGCCAGCTTAGCCAATGGTCAGGGATGATGGGAACTGTAGTCCAACAAAATCTGGAGGGCACCATGTTGGCTACTCCTGCTGAGTGCATGGTAGGAATTTTGCCTACCATGCCCATGGCTGCTGTTCATTGTTATTTTTTATTTTATCTTTTAAAAAAGAGATGTAAGGACGGACATCCCTTAAAAACACAATCAATAAGTGCACCAATCTCAGACAGTCAGTAGTCATCCTCCATGGCTTCCCACACTTAAAGTAAAATCCAGGAGAAGATATCATGAGTTAAGTCCTCCTATGGGGCTTTTTCAAATCAGGAAGCTCAGGCAGTCACAGAAGCTACAGAGCTCTGGAGAATTGTTTAGTGGGAAGAATACAAACACAGAGAGAAACAAACATACCATACATGGCCACTTCACAACAATAAAAGAAACTCAATCCTACACACCTCACATTTCTGAAGTACCCTGAGAAGGAGGCAGAAAAAAACAGACACTTTTTTCACAGGGAAAAGAAAACTTTTGAGAAACTGGATGAGAGATTTTGTCACAACACTAATAGCCACCTTTCAATAATTGAAGGGCTGTCACAAATATGATAGAGCAGATTTGAAGGACAGGAGCCAGGATTGCAAAAGTTGAAGCCTTGAAAAGTTTGCATGTTTTATAAGGAGGGCTAAAATGAACAGCAAGCCTCACGGCTTTCCAGACAAGCCCATACTGCTGCCTACTAATAGAACATAGAGGTTCCATTAGCTATCCCAACCAGGGCTGGCTCCAGGCATGCCGGGGCCCTTGTGCACCAGCCTGCCCCGGGCCCTTCCGTGATCCATGGCAGGAGCCGCAGGTCGCAGGACAGGAGCTTCCAAGCCGCCCGCGAGCTGCCCACCATCCCCCCGCTATCCCCTCGCCATACCCCATTTCACCTACTTTTCTCTGCTGTTTTTTTGTGGCTGTGCAAACTGCGTGTGCAGGGTTGCCATCAATAAAGATGGCAGCCGAGGTTTCCGTAAGGGGCTGAAGCGTCTGCCGCCATCTTGGTTGATGGCACATATGCGTGCGCATTGCTGCCATCAACCAAGATGGCGGCAGAGGCTTCAGCCCCTTACGGAAACCTTGTTCGCCATCTTTATTGATGGCAACCCTGCGTACACTGCAAAAAGCAGAGAGAAAGGTAGGTGAAGAGGGGAGATGGGGGGCGCTTGGAAGCTTCTCCTGTCCTGCGATCCGCGGCTCCTGCGGGGCCTTTGTAGCTCTAGGGGCCCTCGGGCCAGTGCTCCACCTGGACGCCCTTTAGTACCGGCTTTGATCCCAACTCACAGTTGTTGAGACACCTTTAGTAATAGGTCAGCCATTTTCTCCCTAAAATTCCATTAGTAGCAGATTCAGTCATTTTGTCCCTAAAAATCCAGTGCAAAGGGATATAACAATGAACAGTGTTCTAGATTGTCATTATTGGAGTGACTGTTGGACCATTGGCAGATACAGCTCCATCTGCCACTGGAGTTAATGAGGAAGTGTTTGTGCATTTGAAACCTCCCCCTCCAGAAATATTAGAATAGTGTCACTGTTACTTAATAGCTGGAAAATGACACTTTGGACTGCAATCCTAATTTCACTTATATCGAAGTTAAGATCTGTTAAATCTCCATGTGATGTATTTAGGACTGGGTATATTAGTCACTACTGATGCCAGCTGGATCATAGCAAGGTTGATATAGTCAATATCTCATTACCTGTTGCTAAACACTCCCAGTGAGTGGATTAATCATTGCAATAGGAAGATCTAGCATATGCTGACAACATGATCTAGTATTTGCTGACAACATTCAATAGACTATCAGCCAGGGGTCAAACCGTTACTTTGAGGCATATTATAATGCTGGTAAGACAAAGTGTGGTTTAGAATATTGATCAGGTTGAACTGGAAATAACCAGAGGAAGTGCTTATATAGCACATTTCAAGTGTTCAGTCAGCTTGAAGCATACCTTATCCCAGAAGCCCTCCCATCAGCCTTGTAAAGTAGGCAAGCTTTTTTATTGCCGAAATGTGAATTGATTAATTCATTTCTCATGAATGTGGTGAGAAACATTATTCACTATGAGGGTTTAACCAACGGGTGGGGAACATTCAGCCCCCATGCCAAATTAGCCCCACCTGGTTGACCAATTCGCTCTCTTTGGCCGTTTTTGGCTGGTCACACCTGATTATCACTCACCTAATGTCATATAATCTTAAGCGCAGGCCAGGTAAAGCCACAGCTGCCAGGGAAAAATCAGTGCACACCCAATTGTTCCTTTGCAGTGGGTGTTGCATTTGGCACTGCATAAATTTGGTGCTGAATGCTGGCACAATCATTACAGAAAGCTGTGGGGTTTGCATTTGCTGCTGAATTTCAACAGCACTGAAAGCAAGTCCGACTCCCAAGGAACAACTGGGAGTGCATGGTTTAGAGTGCACTCACAATGGTTCCTTGGCAGTGGGACCTGCATTCAGCACTGTTTAAATTCAGCACTGAATGAAAGCTCCACTGCTTTCTGGTGATCTCAGATCCACCCAATGTTATACATAAAATCAAGTGATTGACAGGTGGGTGGACCTGCCCACTTGTCAAAATTGGCCTGCAGAGGGGCAGCCACTGTTTGATCTGTCTTGCTGGACAAAAGTGGTTCTGCAACCTTGGTTTAAGCAAAGCTGTGCAACGCTAAGTAGTCAAGTTAGAATCACTCAGTTCTTGTGGATGGAAAAGAGGGAAAAGGTTGCTTGTGCAGTGATCCTCAATGAACCGGCTTCTGTACCTGCCATCGTCCTTATCTATGTGCTATCTAATATATGAATCATAGCATTCAAATGCCATGTTGCTGAGGATCAGGAACAAACTCTGTGCTTATTTGTTCCCACCCACCCCTTCCCTTCCCCGCTTCTCTCATGCTCCTGGTTTAAGGAACACAGCCTGATTCTGTTAAAATCAATAATTTTTTTTGATCAAACAATAACTTGTTACCACATCCTAACAATCAAATCATGGTTGAATGAAAATGCCAAACCATGGTTGTAAACTTTGATTTGATTCTGGTTTGCAGTCTTAGTTTGCAAGGTTCATCCAAACCACAGTTTGCCACTCTGGACATTGAAGCATCCTTAAATACATCTCTTGAAGGTTTTTCCATTGACACAAAACAGGGATTAATTCTGTTAACTTTCTCCATTTCAAGTTCCATCAAATCCTTCCAGTCCAAGAATTTTCTTGAACCGATAATATCTTTATCTCCAATCTCTTCAATTCCTTCAAGGACAGCGCTGAATTCCAAACTATAATATTTGTCTCCAGGATCCATCACAGCCAGAAAATCCAAATCTTTTTTCATGTCCATAATTAAGCCAATCTCCATAGTTTGAACCTTACCTTTAATTTCTCTTCCATCCTTTTTTTGTTTTCCAGATCTATCTTTATTCTCCTTTCTCATAGAATCCTGAGTTTCTTTCAGCTCCTGTCTCATTTCGTGAAATTCAATTCTCCACGCTTGTCTATTATTTCTCAGTTCTTGTTTTATTGAGTTAATCCCATTCATTATTTTCTGAAACATGTCTAGAGATAAAGTCCCTTCTTGTACATCCATGATCTTCTTAATTGTCATTCTTAAAACCAAAGGAACAAAACTCCTTCAATTTTCAATGTCCCAAACAGAGAGCAGCTTATTTCTTTAACCAGTTACAAAGGAGTTAATCTTTCCAGCAAACTAACGTCACACGCTAGACAGCCCTTATCTCTTATCTGCCCAGAAGTGTAAGAACGGCTTTAGTTCACAGCGTCGAAATAGCTAGTAGCAGAGAGAATGAGCAGATTCGTCAAAAAGAAAAAAAAAAGTAGATCAAGAAAAATAGTCCCAGCCAATAAATCAAAAAGATTTCTTATCTCTTTCAATCAGAAATCTCTCATCCGTTTAATCTTTAGAATGCTATTTTCCATGTCAGCTTTTTGCAATAAAAAAAAAAGATACGCTATTTATATTTTCTTCCCCCTTAGTTCCGTGAATAAAAAAAGGAAAGTCTTACCTCACCTAGGTTATCTCAATTGCTGTTACTTTGACAAATCTCTTTAGCTGTATAGATAAGAAAATGATGAATGTAGACAGGAGGATGTTTGCCTGTTAATCCGTATAAAAAAAACGGGTCACTTATCCAGCTGAGCTAGCATAAAAATCCTCGCTCTGTCTGAGCTGCTGGAAGACAGACAATTCTGACGAATTCCAGACTCCAACAATCAAAACAAAGCTATGTAGGAAATCTCACGTTTCTTCTTTAACCGGAAGAAATTATTCCCAGTCAGAAAAGAGCCTTCTGACTGAATTTAAACTGGAAAAGTTTCATCCAAGACGAGAGCTCGTCTCAGAGGCTGCACAGGCGTAGGGATCCTCCTGGGAAGTCCGGAAATAACAAACTTTTGATGCTATCATTTTTGGCTGGTCTCATAGAAGAGATTGATGCATTGTTTTGTCTTCTGTCTAACTTCTCCATAATGAAATACTGTATTAGTCTCAGGAGAAGCATAGGAACACAAGTAGCTACCTTATACTGAGTCAAACCATTGGTCCGTCTGGCTCAGTATTGTCTGCACTGACTGGCAGCAGCTCTCCAGGGTTTGAGATAGGGGTCTCTCCTAGCTGTAACCGGAAAAGCCGGGGATTGAAGACCTTCTGCATGCAAGGCAGATGCTGTACCCCTTAAGCATAAGTTTCAAAGTTGTGAAAAACAGTCAGGAACACATTTGCACAATTAGAGTTAGCCACAGAGCATTCATCACCATCAAATACTTTGCTGTTCTTGAAATGCCAGTTAGGGAAAATGTACTTAGAGAACACTTATAGTTAGAATGGTAAGAAGTAAAAGAACACAGATTTTGTTTCACAACTTTTCATTTACTAAGGATGTGCATTGACTGTGTATACCCTAGATAACAAAGTGACTTGGGGTGATTCGGAGTAGTCATTCATGTTACTGGGTCAGTTTGTGCAGTTAACAAGGTGTGTCGAGACAGATCAGGGAATACCCAACCGTCTGAGTAGCTCTGTTGCCTCACTTTGCCCATAAAGTTAAATGAGCTGTCATCCCACCTCCCACAAGTCACCTACCACAATAGGCCTTGGATTTATTTATCTGAACTTTGGCAGGTTTCCTACCCAGGGTCACTCATTACTTCCAAAATACTAAGGGAGGGAATGTGATTCCAATCTCCTTTCCAATGGAAAAATCTGCCTTTGCAGAAGAACCATTGCACCTGTCTTTCTGAAATTTGGCAGGCTTCATCCCCTCAGAAAGAAGGGGTTCTCATAGAATCCTGCTGAACTGAGCAGTATTTAACCCCTACTCATCAGCTGGGAACAAGCATGTATAGCCAACATAGGATTTATCCCTGTCCCTCTGGCCATAAGATGATGCCACGAGTGATGCTATCTGATGGGTAGATGGGCATGGTTTGGAGAAAATGGCCTCATAGGCCAACTTGGAGCCCCTGGCAGGCCAAGACTGGCCTGCAGGCCAGAGGTTCCCCATCCTTGGTATAAAAGGAGGGAGAAAAAATGAGCTTTGGCAAGTGGAGTGGTGGGTTGCTCAGTGCGCAAATAAACCTATTTGTGAGGATTTCTCATGCATAGCAAGAGAAATTTCAGTCATATCAAAGATTATTACCAAAGATAACATTTTCATTTGCCAACCAGACACAACATAGTACACGAATGAATGCACAGCTTTGGAATATATCACTATGACTTGAACATGTTTCTGCTGATTGAGGAGGGCATCACAGAGAATGTTATTGCAGAGGAGGGAGGACAGAACCAAAATGGAGGGTCAGCACAAAGCCACCTCTCTCCGCACAAGTAACATTATTGTGAAAAGTAACAGCAAGTAATTAATAAGTAACAGGAAACTTAGTCTCTTAGGACCCAGCTAGGGTCATGCTAAATAAGAACAGAATTGAGCTTACAGAAGATGTTGATGAGCTGAGGAATCCATGAAAACTCTCTGAAGAAGGAATAAGTAATGCAGCTTTGATTTTATACTGTAGGTTATTGTAGGAAGGGAGGGAGGAAGGAAGGAAACATCGCTATAAATAAGAGGTGATCTGGATATAGGAGAAAGTTAGGGTGCATGGGTTAAAAAATTAAGGTCATGGACAGGGTGGAAAATCAATATTACGTGTTACTTCAAGTAAACCTGTTCAAGTTAATAGACATGATTAACTTAGGTTCATTATTTTTAATGGGTCTGCGCTGAGTAGGACTTAGTTGAATAAATCTAAAAAGTAAATGGAAAAACCAAATTCTAAGAATCCTCATGACTCAACTCATACCTTAGCAACTGGGCTTTTTTATTTTAATGGAACAGGAATTATCCAGGGCTCCTGATTACTGCATTTCTAGAGATGCTGACATTTGATCTTAGGCTTAGAACTGCTATGTACGATACATCAAGCAGAAGAAGCGCTTTCAAGCTTCGGAAAGGCTGCTCCTCTGTCCTTAAATGCATCATTTAAGCCTAGTTAGAGACATCAGAAACCATCTGCAGTGAATAATGGAAAATGTGTGCCTTATGCTCTTTTGCTTCTATGACTTTGATAATTTATTATGGCCAGGGTTGCACCAAGTATTTGCTGGTTTAAACTTATGGTTTTATTTTATTTATTTATTTGGGATATTTATAGCTCACCCTTCACCCAAGGATCTCAGGGTAGATGCAGATATTACAGTCAGTGATAACTGGTGCTTAAATATATGTTAAACAGCACACAATACAAGCTCCTCCCTTTATATACCTGCCAACTAAGATTTCACTTCATGCACCTGAAGTCGGCTTGAGTCCTTGAAGGTTTTTGCCATAATAAACATCAGTGTCTTTAGGGTGCCATGCAACTATTTGATTGTGTTTGCTGCAAGAGATTAACACAGCTACAGCTCTGGATTTTTAAAAAAATGTTTAAAATTGATTTCTTTTGAAGTAGTGCGTAAATGAAGTGGATCTTTCCTCTCTCAAGCAGATAGGGTTGTATCCAGCTAAGTCATACTCCAAGTATATCAACTGAAAACAATGCACTTAAATCAGTGAAGTCTATTGATTTCAACTGGTTGACTCTGAGCATGACTTTGGCCCCAACTGCACTATACATTTACAGTCATGGCTTCCCCCAAAGAATCCTGCAAACTGTAGTTTGTTAAGGGTGCTGATAGTTGTTTGGAGACCCTTATTCCCCTTACAGAGCTACAGTTCCCAAAGTGGTTTAACAATCAATCCCTCTTCCTAGGGAACTCTGGGAAATGTAGCTCTGTGAGAGGAACTGGGGTCTCCTAATAACTCTTAGCACCCTTTAACTCTCAGTTCCCAGGATTGGGGAGGAGGAGGAACCATGACTGTTCAAAGTGGTATGATAGTGCTTTTAATGTACACTGTAGATGAGGCCCTAGTTGGATACATCTCATAGATAGTACCAATATTCATCTTTTTTAAATCAGCCATATTTAGTGCAATCTCCAGAATGGTAGCAATGTTAACAAAATTAAACGCGAAAGACTCTAGATTCTTAAATAGTTATTGTGGCATAAGCTCATGAACAAGGACCTATTTCATCAGATGCATTAAGTGTTATATTTAGCTGTTAGCTGTTATAGGGCCAGGAGAAAAGTGTGCCCAAATGACCATGAAATATAAAAGGTGCAGTCTGTGATAATTTAAGGTAAAATGCATACAGGACAAGAACATCGTCCATTGTCATTCCTGTTGTTGCTTTGACTCCATTTTCATTCTGGCTTTTGTTCCTTCCTTCCCAGATTCATCATATCGGGTATCCTACCAAACCATGGAGTGAACAATATGTCATTACTATGCTGTATAACCAATCAGATTTGACTGTACAATATGTCACTGAAGAAAAACATCTGAGAATGAGGGCAAGTGAGGGGAATTCATGCAAAGTGAAGTGTCAAATGATAAAAACAACCTAGAAAGGTGATGCAATTTTTATCATTGTCAACCCCTCCCCCAAAGAAGTAGCTTGGGCTCAGCCCTGATTATAGCAGCATACATGCTTATAACAATGTTTTTACTAGTCTATTACTAATTTTAAAAAGAGGCATTTTCAGTTTTTTTTACCACACATATTTGCAAAGTATTTGATATACAATATTGTTCAGAGGTGAACAATCTCTTGTTCTCTTATTGGATAATGTAAAAAAAGGATTGTGATCATGCTTTCTTCTGTCTTTATGTCTACTGGGCTATCTTATGCCTGTATTCTTGAAGTATCACAAACTCTCCAAAGTGCAGACAACATTTGGAATGTTCAAAGAACCTTCATAAGTTGTGCTGTCTTACCTTGAGTATGCACTTTATCCTGCAAACTTTTTCTCAGGATGCCGGTGGCCTTGACTCACACAGGTAGTGGTGACTAAAGAAACCATATTGTAGTGAGCAGTAGTCTGACGTTGGGCCATTCTTTGGGCTGAAAGAAATTGAAGATTGGGGGTCTGTCGCAGGCAGGGCAAACAGCCAGAAGGAGATAGCTGGGTAAAGGCCATGCCTAGGGTTGCTGACTTCCTCAGGTAGGGCCAGGGGGTAAAGCCAAGGGGCCAGTTTAGAGCAGAACCTGAAGTAATCTGGCCTCTGAGGAGCTGAGTCAAGATGGATTCTGCCTGTTGAAGGAAGGTTTGAGGAATTTGAGGGGTGAGGACATAAGAGTAAAACCTGACAGGTCACAATTGGACCCTGGCAGATTTTAGAATTTACCAGCTTTCAGGCAGGACTGGCTATCAGAATCAGCTTGCTGGGTGGGGCCAAACTCTATGTTAGCTTCCTAGCAAGTGGGTAACAGTTGCTTTCTTTGGGGGATGGTTAAGGCAGTGGGGAAATTGATGCAGTGCAAATGCACTGGCAGGGCCAATTTGCTGGTGCTCCTGCTAGTGTGTTTGCACCATGCGGACCTCCCTGCCACCTCTTCCCTCCCCCTTTCCCTCCCAGTAAGCATCAGCAACACACTGGGAAGCTAGCATAGTGGCTCTGCCCCACCCAGCATGCCATCTGTGCTAGTTACCTGGGCTCAGTCACACATATCACAAAATACGAAACGTTCTTGGAAGAGGAAACCAGGGGAATTGACTGTTCTGGGGGCTGCTGTGAAAGGGATAGACTTACTAATGTATGAATAAACTGGCATGCCTGCTTTCATTGCTTGCTGTTTGTTTGTTGCAGGCTTTCCTTAGGACTAGTGGACCTTTGCTTAGTTTTATTTCCATTGAATCTGCTATTTTTCTACCACTGAGTTATGGGGATATTATTTCACTCTAGACCTGATATGGCTATTTCACTGAAAATGGAAACTGACTGCCTTCAAGTCAATCCTGACTTATGGCGACCCTATGAATAGAGTTTTCATGGTAAGCGGTATTCAGAGGGGGTTTACCATTGCCTTCCTCTGAGGCTGAGAGGCAGTGACTGGTTCAAGGTCACCCAGTGAGCTTCATGGCTGTGTGGGGATTCAAACCCTGGTCTCCCAGGTCGTAGTCCAACATCTTGCCCACTACAGCACACTGGCTCTCAATTTCACTGAAATTGCTGCTATTTTGTCTTATCTCTCACTCTCTTCTCTTGCTCTTTCTTCATGGTCAGTTTATGACAGATGATCATTTGGCATAATCTCAGAGATTCTGGCAACAGATCTGACATGTTTTATTCCACCACCACCACCACTAAGAAGACAGGAGGAGAGAGCAACAAGAACCTCCTTCCCTTGTGCTTTGATCAGCCACTCACTGCAAGAGAGTGACAGAGACTGAAGCCTGAGAGGGCGCCCCAACACAGCATTGTGCATCTGGAGACACATCTGATAAACAAACCACTCACCTGTGGTTCACTTAATTATTGGACTCCATCTTCCCCTATTTTGTGGTTTAGGAAGACTCCCTCTAAATCAGGGATAACCCAAGTGGTGCCCTCCAGATGTTGCTGGACTACAACTCCCATCATCCCAAGCCAGTATGAGCAATGGTCAGAGATGATGGGAGTTGTAGACCAGCAATATCTGAAGGGTGCCATGCTGGCTGCCTCTGCCTTAAATTCTAGACCCATCCAAGCTGCTTCTCTTCCTTCCTCATCCCTCTTTCCCTTCTTGTTAAATACATTCTAGTTCTTGTTTTTTATTCTAATGGTTTCTTTCCTACCTTCCTACCCACTTTTCTTCCCACCTTCTGTCAGGAAATGTGAAAATTTGTTGGTTGGAGGTACTATACACTGTTTCCAAGCATTCTTTCCCCTCATGTATTTCACTGCTATTTGAACACAGGTCTTAATGAACCTATTAACTTCAGTGGGTCTACTCTGAGTAGGACTAGAACAGAATGCGGCTTTTGACCAGCACTGGTGATGTTTGCTATATTTATCAGTTATCAAGGAAAGGTTTGCAGGAGAGATCACAGAAAATTATTTAGCATGGCTGAGAATGTTCACAGGAATATTGGCAGGCTCTAACAAGCAGAAAAAAAACTCGCAGAAAATATAGAAGGTCAACAACAAAAGTAAGAAAAATGACATGGGAAAGATATATTTTTATTACCCCATATGGTTTTGCAGAATTGTGGTTCAGGTGCTCAGTAAAAAAGCCAGAGCCTCACTACTGATGGCTATGGGCTAAATCAATCTTCATCATTGCAGACACTGAAACTGCTTGATGATAGGAAAATCTGGGCACAGCTGTTTGGATCCCACTTTATTTATTTATTTTGAAATGACAACCAAATGTCAGGCATTTTGGGTCACCCTTTAAAATCATTCCCTTATCTCCCACACTGTAGACCCTGTGATTTTTATAAAAATTGTTAATATGTACAAATGTTAGAGTTGTGCTGAAAAATTCAGAAATTTATTTTTCGACTCTTTTGGGTGGATGGACATTGGGGAGACTGTTCATTAGGAAGTAAAAATGAAACTCTGCCCAAAATGCATAGGCAACGGGAGAGAACAAATTTCTCCAAAATGTTGAGGAGGAGGTTGCTGGTTACCTTACTTAACCTTCCACTGTGGTCAACAATTCCCCTTTTTTCTTGTTTTTTAACTTAAAAACAAGCCCCATGCTGCTTAGAGCAGCACAAGATTCTTCCCACAAATACCTGTTCTGGCTATACTTCCTGAAATGCATTGGGAGCAGGTCACATGGCCTTGCTCCCAGGCATTCTGGGAAGGTCAGCTGGTGGGAAGTGATAAAAGGCTTCCTCCACAGCTTCCTGTTAGCTGTACTTCCTGGTGACACTCAGTAAGGTGAATAGCAACCTTTCCTGAAAATTTCAGAGAAATTTCTTCCCCCTCCAGGAGAGCAGAAGATTATCACCCCTCCCCCATTTTCACAGGGAACTATTTTTAAGAAAGGGAGGAGGATTTAGGTCCAGCCTGAGCAAGGGTTCTCAGTGGTCACAACCCACAGGGAGGTTCTCCTGCAAAAGTCTTTCATTCATTTCTGTGGGGTTCATGTAGGAGAGCTTTCTGGTAGGTTTGGCTGCACAGCAGCATCAGTCATTGGCAAATATGCTACAGCTTATGTATTTATGTGTTAATGTAAATAGACAAAATGTGTTGAAAGAGGCTATGTTCTATGGAATGTATTTTACTTATTTATTTATTAGATGTATATCCCACCCTTCCTCCCAGTAGGAGCCCAGGAACCAAACACTATGAAAACCCTCTAAGTTACTGGTCAGTCATTTAGCTATTTCTTCTACACTGAGGAAACGTTCTAATATACAGGTCCAATGTCTATCTATGTGTCCTTACGGGATTACCCACTCCCACATGTTTCTCTCCTTTGCCTATGACAGACCTGCTACAACTTTTGATCCACCGAGATGAACATAACTCATTAGTCATATATGATATCCTTCCAGAAATATAGCAATTCTCTCTTTTGCAATCCCAGTCAGGCAGCAAAATAGGAAATTCATGAAGCCCACGTAGGCCTCTAGTAGGGATGGAAAATTCTGTCAGTTTTGGTTCTTTCAGTTTCTCATTTTTCCAATCTTAAATTCAGTTCTCCACATTCCTGCAGCAATTCTCTATTTAATCCTCATGAAAATTTTGCAGTATTTTAATGTAAAAGTTTCCTAATAAATACATTTTGTAGGCAGTTTTGACTAATGTACACATTTTTGCGAGCCACTCCTCATCATATAATGCACTTTCGCATGTTATTTTCACTCATATTTCCATTTTTATGCACACCTAACATACACATTTTTTGTAAACATTGGTTGGTTGGCAAACTGCAAATTTGAATAAGTATGAATTTCAAAGGATGGGTGTGTTTTGGTTCTCACATTGCTTTGGAAAATGCAAATTTGACAGATTCAGCTTGAAATGGAACCGTATTGAAATTGTCACCCGTCCCTAGCATCCATACAGGGATGTTGGGTCATGTTTGGCTTAGGAGAATCACATGCTCTGCTGGTGTGTCCTACTGATGTAGTCCTACTGGTGATCATCCTCTCATTTGCTGTTATTCAATTTGCTGGGCTCAGAGCAGGCCTTTTTTTTTAGTGGTGCTGCTCACCTTGTTGAACTCTCTTCCTAGAGAACTCCTCTTAGTCTCTTCCCCCACTCTAGGATTATTCACATGATACACTCAACACATGTACAAGTTGCTTCTACACTTGTGCAAGTGTTTGTGTGAAAGAGTGTACACTTACTGATTTGTACAGCTCAACTATTGTATACACAGGTACACAAATTACACACCCATTGAACATCACATGTGAATAACTGTATGAGCACAATTATTATAAACACAGGTACATAAATTGTACACTCCTTGAATGTTATGTGAACACCCCTATTATTTCATGCCAAATTAATGTAGTAATCCAGGGGTAGGGAACCTGTAGATCTCCAGATGTTGTTGTCTCATCAACCCCAGGCAGCATAACCAATAATCAGGGATGATGGGAGCTAACAGAGCATGATTTGGATGTCAACAAGTTTCCCACTTCTGCTGTAATCCTATGCACATTTATACTTGCAATAAACCCAACTGAATGATATTTACTTTCAAGAAATCATCCATAAGATTGCACTCTCCATCCTTTTTCATTTATTTCAAAGACATCCCTAACCATGCATGTGATTTTTAATTGATTTACAGTGTGTTCTATCTTGGACTGCAAATATATGTATTGATTTTTTTTTAATTCTGCAATCATTTATGCAGTTTATCTTTTTTAAAAAAAACTTTTTGAAATGCAACTAATATTATATATTCAGCAACATGTCATTCTTCCTGACTTAGAACAATGGTCTATGACATTATGAATATATCAGCTTGCCTTTATTTTATTAGTTGTTCTCAAGAGCTTGTCTTGGTAGTTGTCTTTTTGATTACTGCTCCTGAAATCCAAAGCCTGATGCCTTGCTCTCTGTAGTCTTGTTTTCCCTTTGATAGTTTAGTAGTTCAAGCAGAAAGAGGAACCTTTTGGGTACAAGAAAGCAGCATCAACAAAAGTCATCTTGGTTTTTCTTTCTTTCCCTTTTGTGACGCTAGCTAATTCCAAGAGATCAGTGGGAGTGCAAGGCAAGCAAATATGCCAGTACGGTTTCCAATGTTAGCACAGAGTCCAAAGAAGTACACAGAAATAACTTTTGTTTGCAACATCCTGTGGCAATATTATCCCATTTGTGCTGATACTCTGGATCACAGATATCTAGTGTGGTGCACTACAGATACTGTGGACTACAGTTCCCATCAACCCCAATCAGCATGGCCAGTGCTCAGGGATGATGGGAGCTGAAGTCCAAAACATCTGGAGTGCATTACATTGGTAACCCTGTTCTAGATATTTATATCATCCATGGAGGAACAGAGAAACTAATATGGCAGGAGTGAAGACCCTCAGGTCCAAAGGCCAAATGAGGCCCTATCTGACCCTCAGGACTGTCCCAAGGCCACAGCCCTCAATGACTCCCTGACTATTTTTGCCTTGGGTTCTTGAACTCTGATTATACAGCCACAAGAGTAGCTGTATACTATAGTCAGCATGGATTTTTCGCATTCGGCAATGTTAAATCGAAAATACGCCCATGCCATTCTGATGCTTCCCCTATGCTCATTTCAAAACAAAACCTTACAAAACTGATAGTCCTGAACTCAGAAAGGCTTGCTTAACAACCCTCTATGTTTTCATGGTGATACACAAAACAGTTGGAGAGAATTAAGAGTTCAAAGTGTAAAAAGAGAAAGAGAGAAACCCCAGAGCCCTTTTGGACTTTTTTCTGTCAGAGTCCTCATAATCTGTTGAATTAATTAAAAATCAGGCATGTTCACAGAGTACCTGTAATCCTCTTACTGACCTTGCCCCACACTCTGACCTTCAACTTCTGCAGTTTAAATGTTAAAAAAATGCCTGGCTGATTTTTAATTAATTTAAGAAATTTATCATTGAACTCAAAGATACTGTCGGGCATGCTCAGTAAGAACCAACTGTTAGTGTTCTAAAAGCCAGACTCACAGCTGCTGGGCTTGCCTAATCAGGGGAGCACACATACACCAGAACTTATTTCACTTGAGACAGTCATGGCTTCCCCCAAATAATCCTGGCTAGTGTAGTTTGTGAAGAGTGCTGAGAGGAGACTCCTATTCCCGTGACAGAGCTCGAATGGCCAGAGTGGTTTAACAGTCAGCCACTCTGACTGAAGGTCTGTGAGGGGAACAGGGCCTCTCCTACCAACTCTCAGCACCCTTTACTAACTACACCCAGGATTCTTTTGGACAAGCCATGACTATCTAAAAGGAAATAGCAGTCTGGTGTGGATGTGGCCAGGGAAGGCTTTGGTTAAAATTTGGGTGGGAGGCTACATGTGCCTGCTGTAGAATAAAAAGGTGGGGGAAACCCTGAAAAAGAATGATACTGTTGACAAAGTTTTCCTTTTGGAAAGGGGCTTTCCCTCTGCCCAGTGCCCACCCATTCAAGCTCCTCCCCTCCCCTTCCCCCTCCCTTCCCATTCCTGCTTTCCTCCTCCCCTCCCTGCCCTCCCCCAGGTCAGTTTCACCTGTCCTAAGCATCATTATACAGGAGTAAATCCCACTGAACTCAAGAAGCATGCAAATTTTCAAACCTGACCTCCCCTCCTCCTCCTTCCTATACCCTCCCTCTTGCCCCTTCCCCTCCCCATCCCCTTCCAAATCCCTCCTTCCCCCTCCTCCTCCTTCCCCTTCTCTCCACCCTCCCCTTCCCCCTCCCCCATGGTCAGTTTTAACTATCCTAGTACTATGATCAGAGGCACATATTACCAAATTCTTCCAAGCTACAAAGGAAGTGGATTGGACTGTGAAAGACCAACCCAAATTGTGTTTGCATTTTGAGAAATTTGTAGGGCAGTACAATATCTCAGAGAGGAGGTTAGATCTCCTGCTCCCCTGCTGCATTCACTATAGCTGCCTAATTTCCCTGCTTTTAAAAGTTTGATAGAAATATATGTTGGCTATAGGTACAGTCTTAAATTGCACGTTTTTTTGCCTATTGGTGAATAATGCCTCTTGCTTGTCTGAAGAGAGGTATGTGAATGTATAGAAACTGACCTACTCTACAAAGGTGACATTTACATTCATTGCTCCACCCACTTTTGCCTGTGCCCTGCCCACTATTAGCATGTGGCCCTTGGAAGGTTGCCCAGAAGTGAATGCGGCCCTCACATTTCCCCACTCCTGCAATATGGTGTACTGCTTGGCAAGTTGGATTTCAACCAGGATTCAAATGCCTGCTCAATCAATGTTGGTTCCCAGTTTGGGGGGACCATTGAGCAAGTGCCCCCCCTTCTTGTCCACTTTCTTGCCACTGTCTCTACTGTCTGTTTATTTGCCTGCTGCCTCTGGGCCCAATCCACACCAGTGCCCAGAAAAAGAGGGTGAAGCGAGTGAAAGCTCCTCCTCCATCTCCTTTCCCTTGCCACTGCTTGCATACTTGAAGCATGCCCTTCTGTTTGTTGTTTGAAGACAGGAAGCTCAGTAAGACAATCTGTGAGCAGAAAGAGGCAGGCATAGTTCCACATAGAAGTGACAACAGCGGAGGAAGGGAAAAGGGGCCAGAAGATTTGGAGGATCACCAGTAGCTCCCACCACCAGTGGGTTATGGGTTTAGAACATACCTGTCAATGCTGATCTTGATTCATGCCCTACCCTTGGGAATAATACTGACTGACTGATCATAAGCCTCTGACCAATTCTCAGCCTAAACAGCCTCACTGGTAAAAAGGGCAGGTGGGCAGGGAGAGAGATAATGTGCATTTTGTGAGAAAATATGAAAAGCGTCTAAATGGAAAGCACACAGTTTCATCCCTCTGTTGTCTCTTTCACGTGGACTGTGTCTGCCTCTTTCTCCCTACAGAAATGTGATGATCAATATTGGAGCTGTTCTGGAATTGGAAGACTAGGATTGAGCCAAGGAACATCCTATCGAGGTCCCTGGCTGACAGTCTTCAAATAACTGAAAAAATGGGACAGTTGTTACACCATCTCTGTGACACAACAGGTGAAGCTGAGCTGGCAAGCCTTGTGTGTTGGCCTACCAGGAGCAGCAGATATATCCCATCACCGCACATCAAAAATAAAATAAAATAAAACATGGAAGGGTCGAACAATGGGAGATAATATTATTATTATTATTCCTTTTACAGGGAACAAATCCAATATTTATTTTATTTTCTTTTTCTTTTTTTTGATGTGCAGTGATGTAAAAGGAATAATAATAAAACATGGAAGGGTCGAACAATGGGAGATATCCAATAAATGGCAACTGGGCTGCATTAGGCTTAAGCCTGTCACAAATTTTGCAAAACTGAGGAGTTTTCAGACAGGTTAAAATGTCAGTAGCTGTGCAATCTATGCATGTCTATTCAAACAGAAGATCCTTTGGAGTTCAATGAGACTTAATTCCAGGAAAGTATGTATAGAGTTGCAGCATAAAGTTACAGTCCTATACAGATTTACCATAGGAGCAAAGCCCACTGAAGTCAATAGGGTTTACTTCTGAACAGACATGTGTAGGATTGTATTGTAAGACAAGCAAGATTTCACAGGTGGCCATTCATTCTCAATAATGACTAAGTCCTGTTCCACTGAATTCAAATGGAACATAGTTGTGATTAGCTTTTGAGAGATGATGTCTCTATAACGGTAAGAGCATTTTTAAAACCATAAGAAGTTACCTGGGAAGGTTTCCAAGTAAAGGTTGGAAATAGTAGGGGGTTGAACCAAACAACACTTTGAATCCCTTCCAGCTCTTTAATTTTATCATCGACACTTAAATGATGGACACTTGATGCATAATGATTAAATACATGTATATCATTATAAAAATATTAATGCAGTGGAAGGTGACTTACAACGGATGCTCCCCTTGGAAATGCTTGATGAGTTAGAGGAGTGTGGCTAATTTGCATAACTGATACTCTTTGCATAACATTTTCCCATATTTTCTGGATGTCATCACAATAAGTCATGCAGTTTTGACTTTGTGCCTTCCATGGTACTTCACTTTTTGAAAAGGATTCTGTTTGTGCTAAAAAATCTCTTTGCATAAATTGGATGTTTCATCAAGAGGAATTACTGTGCTGATTTCATATATAAGCCCTCAGTCCAGATTTACTCTTATTGATTATCCTCTCCTAGTATGCGTTTGTAGTCTTTGCTCATTCTGGCTCTGGATTGTTGGCTTTTCTTGTTCCTTCTGTTATATGTTCTTGTCTCTAGTCTCTCCTTTCTCTGCTCTTGATCTTAGGTTCATATCTACCATAAACTCCATAATTCTACTCACAACCCCCCAAAATTTGAGTTGAAAGTTCTTATGATAGAACGTCTGGTCGAGTCTTGCCCCTGACTACACAGTAGGGTTGGAAGGATCTGCCAATTTTGGTTCTCTCAATTTCTCATTTTCTCCAATCTTAAATTCATTTCTGAAGCAATTTGTGTGTGTGTGTTTAAAATTTTCATGAAAATTCTTCAGCATTTTAGTGCAAATTTCTCCTAATAAACACATTTTGTTTGCGTTTGACTGACCACATTTTTTCAAGCAATTTCTCATAATCTACATAATTTTTTATGTTATTTTCACTAATATATTCATTTTTGCACACTTTCCCCTAATGTATGCATTTCTGTATACACTGTTTGGAAACAGCACTGCAAAATTCAGTTAAGTATGAGTTTTGAAGGATGACTGTGTTTCAGTTCTCCTGTTGTTTTGGAAAGTGTGAATCTGATAGATTTGGCTTTAAATGTGAACTGAATTGGATTTTTCCCCCATCCCTGCTTCAGAGCCTTGTTTGCAGGCACAGAGGGAGCTCTCTTTTGATGATCCTTACTGAGGATCTGTAGAGAGGTGGTGTATTTGTCAAGGGGGAAGGGAGTGTGCCTTTGCATTTCCTCTTCACTGGTGCTGGAATGTGAAGGTGGGCAATACAATTGCTACAGAATAGGACAAAAGCTCAGGGAGAGTCACCCAATTGTCTAGGCAGCAGGTCCCCTCCATTCTTGTACATATCCCTACATTGATGGGTTTTTAAAGGGAAATTTAGAACTGCCCTGTGGTATGTGATTATAATGTGCAAATTGTGTGCTGCTACATCACACTTCTGCATTTTCTTCATTTGTGCATACATGCTTTCTTGCTTAGAGTCACAATTCATGACATTTAGATGCTGGCACAGAAGTGGGAAAAAATTCAGAACTGGGAATTTTGACAGCACTAATGCAGAAGAGTGTTATATTTTCTTCATATTCAAAACATTGGTGAATACTCTGTGAAGACTAGCAGTGGATTCTGTGGAGAGTGTCTTTGGCAGGGGGAGGATAAATTGGTATGCTTGATCAGGGTCTTGGGTTCTAGGAGAGTCTGGATTACTTAAGTTCCATATTGTTATCTGCCACTTTTTACATCACCTAATGTAATACAAATTTTGCATGACTTGAATTTTTGAACCGCCTAAATTCCTGATCTCTATGTATGGATGTGAAAGTTGGATAGTGAAAAATGAGGTAAGAGAAAAATCAATTCATTTGAAATGTGGTGTTGGAGGAGAGCTTTGCGCATACCATGGATTGCAAAAAAGACAAATGATTGGGTGTTAGAACAAATTAAACCAGAACTACCATTAGAAGCTAAAATGATGAAACTGAGATTATCATACTTTGGACACATAATGAGAAGACATGATTCATTAGAAAAGATAATAATGTTTGGAAAAACAGAAGGGAGTAGAAAAAGAGGAAGGCCAAACAAGAGATGGATTGATTCCTTAAAGGAAGCCACAGACCTGAACTTACAAGATCTGAACAGGGTGGTTCATGACAGATGCTCTTGGAGGTCACTGATTCATAGGGTCGCCATAAGTCGTAGTCGACTTAAAGGCACATAACAACAACAACAAAATGGTATTTTTGAACTGCCCATTTTCCCCCCTGTAACTGCCCATTTGGGGTCTGGCTACCCATTACAAGAAACAAAACAAAACGAAACCTGCTACGTGGTCTAGGCAACTGGGTGCTTCACCTTCTTTTTCTACTTCTACACAGTCAATCTGATTGGTTACCTAGTGGAGTGATGTTATCTCATTCACTACATGAACCCTGAATGGCTAAATGTTTACAAAAACAAGGGAGAAAAGAAAAAGGGCACCAGAGAAAAAACAGACCTCCATAATAGGCCTTTTCATTATTACCAGCTGTGTGAGGGACAGAGAGGCATGAGTGATGCATGACAAGCCTGGACCAAATTGGGTCAGAAGCCTAATTTGAAACGGGCTCAGGGTGAGGTCAGAAATACATGAATTCATATTCTTACCTTCCTCCCTCTCTCTGTGGTTTGCTTTCACCAGAATTTAATATTCAGCTACCTGGTTCATATCCAAGAAAGGAATGGAAATCTCTCCTAGAACTTCTACTAAACTCTAATTATCAGAATAAGACATTGTTTGGAAAGAGTGTCCCTAGCAGATAGAATAATATATTTACATAAATAATGCATGATAAATGATTGTTTATGTTTTCCACCTCCTCTATTTGAATCGCAAAATGATCTTGAATTGTGGCACATCCTGACATGTAAAAATAGCATTATGGAACAGTTAAAGTAATTAGAGTTATTGTCTTGAACAGCTGAGGACACAGTTGTGAATATTGCATAGGTTCTCATAAATAACAATATTAAATTAATGATAAGTTTGTTTCTTTATATAAATGTTCTGTGGGTTTTTTTTTACTGCATCCTGTATTATTAACTATCCAGGATGTTCCTCTGGCTTGTAGGATCTGCTGAAATAGCAATTGCTAAGTTTCAAGATGAGGAATACATTTTTGTGAAACAAAGAAAAAACGGAAATTTGGTTGGTTTGTTCACCTTTGCTCTGACAGAAATGAACATGCATAAAGAAAAACACAGAGATGATTGGAGTCCTGTTTAGTTATTCATGCGCGAGGTCACAGCATTATTGGAAAACATGAATACTGCAAAATGCAGCAATACCATTCTGAATCTGAAATTGTAAAAGGATGCATTCAGTTAAAATGAAAATTAGAATGTGCACAACAGACTCATTGCATGTGAGACTCCCTTTAGATGTAACCACAGCTGGGTGGGAGCTGCTTTTTTGTAGGGAGATGCCAGTCCGCTGAGGGTCACATCTGAATACTACACCAATGTGCATGCGATGAATTGCATAGGTCTTTTGCATTTAATTGGCTCAGTGGCATGAGTAGGGCCAATGCTTTAGCAAGTCTCAGACATCCATCTGTGTCTTCATCTGTGTCTCCTAGCATCCCGCTCTCTGAAACAGCAGGATTCACCTTGCTGCATGTTAGGGCCAACCCTATTCCCACCAGGGACAAATCAGCAATGAAAAAAATGGTTAATTGGTTGCCTTTCTTTCTTTGGCTTGTTTATTTATTTATTTTATCATGTCCTCCATCTATCATCTAGCTGGATTACAGCTGCGGGGTGGTGGTGGTGCTGAAACTGTCATGTTTGGTTTCTCTCTGTTTCTCCCCCCCCCCTTCAATCTGAAGATCAGTTCTCCACATTTATAAATCAGCTTGTGAATTTTATTTTTTTATTTTTTAAAAAGTCCCCATGAAAATCCATAAGCATTTTTGTGTTAATTTATCCTAATATCCCCTGTTTCTTGTATGCAATTTTGCCTAGCAATTTCCCCTAAAATAAAGCATTTTGTATACTATCTTCACTAAGAATAACATTTTTATGTAGACTTTACCCTAATACATTAATATTTGGACACTTTACTGGGTTGGAAAACTGCAATGCAAAATTCAGAGTAGTGCAGATTTTGAAGGATGGCTGTGTTTCAGTTCCCAGGCTGCTTTCAGACATGGGGCTCATTGCTTTAGTTTAATGGATTAAAATTGTAGCCCTTTTGTCCTGATTTCTAAAATTCTTTTCACGCTGCAATATTAAGGAACAGTAGATTTTTCAGCCGATATACTGGCATTCCATGTAAATGCCACACTGCTGCAACGAACGTTTTCATCCCTCAGCCATTATATGCATGCATACTGTAGTTCCCACTGCGTAGGAGGTCTAAGATCTCATCCCATCACCACGCAACCCCTTCCCTTCAGTATCTGACTTTTTTTTGTAGTTGTATAGACACAGGGTGTGTGTGGGAAAGGCTGCTGCTACCCATGCCTAAATTGGAATACCAATACAATTTTCATGAGGCAAAGAAACCCTGTGTGCCTAAAAGGTGGGAGCACACTGCATGCTGGGATGCTGTCACATGAATAGCTGCAGCTAGTGAGAAATTCCCACAATTTTCCAAGTGCCCAAGTTTGCAAATAGATTATTTCTGGTATTATTTATCATGAAAATTAGCACTAAACTTGCACTATGTTCCACAAGATTCCCGGAACTAGCTTGTACGTCATGTGAAAGATCAAATATAATACGCAAATTACCAAGCAAGAAATGGTCAGAATAACAGAATAAAGTGCAGTGTGAAAGCAGCCCCATATTGTTTTGGAAAGTGAGAATGAGAGCTTCTCCTCTAAATGTGAACTGAACTGAATTTCTCCCCCATCCCTAATTACAGCACAATTCCATATGATACCACACCATAAAATACTACAATAAAATCTAAAACCATCATTACAACATAATACGCAGCAGGAAAGTCCAGTAACTCCACAGAACTCTGATGTTTCTATATATGGCCCACACAATCAGTTCTCTCCAAAAAGCCTGGATGAAAAATAAGGTTTTAAACTAGCGCTAGAAAATCATCACTGCAGCCTATCTCTGTTTGAACTTGCTTCACGCAGCACATACTTAACTGAACTGTGGTGTAATGTGTGAATATCTTAGGTTTTTTGTTCAGAAGAAGAAGACTCAGCACTTTGTGACAACTATGGTGAAAACTGCATGTTTGATGTCCTTGAATCAAATTTATGCTGAAGCCCTGGGAAATCTGTCTCGCAAAAATATGCATCACCCTGAGAACGCTCCTTTGGATTCCCATATCACTTGCAAACTGGCATTGCAATCTTATTATAGATCTACTCAGAAATAAACCAAACTGTGTTCAGTGGGACTTACTCCCAGGAAAGTGTTGGGTGACTTGCAGTCCAAACTGGTAAAGGATCACCTAAGATCTACCACAGTGCAATAAAGGCTTATTATGCCCTCTGCAGCAAGTAAGCTTACAGTTCAGTGCTAAGTTCACCATCATGACAGCAAGAAAGATGTCGTCAAAGTAAGCTACTTGTTTAAGGATTCAGTCATTCAATTAATTATTGTAATAGAGGGCTTTTTGTTTGAATTTTACAAATACTTGATCCTTTCTGGTCCCAGGTTATGGTCTGAAGGCACATCAGGCCACCACTTTGCTAAAGCTAATCAGGTCTGGATCTGGTCAGTGGCTGGACAGGAGACTGCCTGGGTAGCATATGTATGCTGCCTTGGGTTCTATGATGAAATAAAGGCTGGATATAAATGTAAACATAAATATTTTAGTAATCATAAATAATGGGTTGTCAACCTGTTAGTACAAAGTCTTCCACTTGCACAATGGGATTTCATCCCTTTCTCCTTTCCCCATATGCCCCCTCAATCTGTTTGGGGGGCAATGGGAGGAGCATGGTGAAAGGAGAAGGAGTGGAAGTTCCATTGTGGTGGTGGAAGTCCTTGCACTAACAGGTCGAATTCCTGAGATATAACCAATTATTTGCGATTACTCAAAATGAAGACCAGAAATGATCAAATCTTTGCATAATTCAAACCACAAAGCCCTCTATTACAATAATGAATGAATCATTGAATTCTTCAAACAGGGATAAATTTGTTGGATACAGCCCAATATTTGTTTATTGCATGTATATCCCACCTTTCATCCAAGGAGATCAAGGTGGTGTACTGGCTTTCTCCTGTTCATATTATCTTCACAACCCTGTGAGGTAGGTTAGGCTGAGAGTTGATGACTGGCCCAATATTACCCAGTGAGCTTCATGACCCAATGGGGATTTGAACCCTGGTCTCCCAAGTCCAACCCGCTAACTACTACGCCACACTGTCTCTCTCCAGCTACAAAAGCAGCTAATTTCCACCTGGCCTGGAAGGGTGGGGCCCTGTCTCTCTCCAGCTACAAAAGCAGCAACTGCTGAAGGGGCCAGAGACCATCTGTGTGTATGTGTGCGTGAACCTGCTGCTCGGGATGTCTATAGACTACTGGGGTTAGTTGTTTTTTAGTTGTTTTGGGGGTCAAGATTTAATTTTGGAGATTCATTTTTGCTGTTATTGTTGATGTGTGAGCGTTGTTGCGTGAACAGCATATGTTACGTTGGAGTTAAGTTGAGCAAGAAACTTCACAGAGGCTTGAGAAAAGTTTAAGAGTCTTTACTAAGACATTACAGCCAAAGGCTTAAGAGGATAGATACAAGTAGAATTCTCCCCCCCCCCCATCAAGGTTAGAACTGCTTGCTTCAAAAGACACACACAGAAGAAGGAAGAACTAACAGCAGTTACAACTTTCCCAGCTGTTATCTCCAGTTACCATGACAACTACTGTCTGGCCTTGAATGAGCGCTCCCAGGCCAGCACAGCAGATAAGGCTGCTTTCCCATACATCTTGAAACATTTCAGACCTGATGAAAAAACACATTGGTAGTAAGGCCTAGTAAGCCAACATTCCCCCCTTTCATCATGTCTGTAAATCCATTACAACAATAACAATAACACATTTCTACAATACAAAGATAATGCATCATACAGATCCAGTTTACATTTCAGTACATTTCAGAACATCTCAGTACAGTTCATAACTTTATTCAATCAAATTTCGGTTGAACACAGGTCAAATATAGTGTCTCTGGATCCATCTCAACCTGTTTATGCATACCTGGGCTGGTAATTACCCCCACAGTAAATCTCTCAGGCGGTTTGCCAATGTTTGCTCTTGTAGAGCGTCTCAAAGGAACTAGAGCTTCTGCTCTCTCAGCCCCCCCATCTGAGCTGGTACTTGGCACAGCTTGATCAGGAAATTCCATTTCTTCAACCTTGCATTTCTTATTTCTACGTTTCCCACAAATGAGTTCATTTAACGCATCCCTGAGAGGAATTTGTGTGCCTTCCACTTTTATGTCAAGGTTTGGTTTGAATGTTTGCGCTTGCGTTTGTGCTTGTGTGTCAGTTGATCCTGTAAGAATGACTGTTTGCCTTTGATCCCAAGGCTTTTCTGCAACTTTAATGCTTCTGCTCAGAATTAATTGCTGTGTTTGTGTTCTGGTAACCAAACTCTGAAATATGCATTCTGAAATCCCCAAACAAACCCTTGTAGTGCTCTGGGTGCAAGCTTGCCTCTTCGTTTTCCCTGTGAAATGTGGACCCAGCAACGTGCCCCGAATTTTTGAATGTGTTGTATTTTCGGCTTTCTGCCAGTGAGTTTCTCATAAGGTGACATTCCAAGTGCACTGTGTAATACCCTGTTGTGAATGTAATTCGCATACAAAATTGCCTCTCCCCAGAAATAATTCCCTAAACTGGAATCCATTAACATGGCTCTCATTGCTTCCTGAAGCACCCTATTTTTTCTCTCAGCAGTCCCGTTGGAAAATGGGCTAAATGGAGCAGTGAAATTCTGTTTTATTCCCTTACTCTCAAGGAAGTCACTCAATGCTTTACTCGTGAATTCTCCTCCCTGGTCTGAGTGTATCGCTTTCACAGTGACGCCATGTTGAGTTTCGATTCTCTTAATGAACAGTTTCAGCTTCTGCTCAGCTTCACTTTTATGCTTGAGCAAATAAAGATTAGTGTATCTAGAGAAATCATCTACCAGTACCATAAAGAATCTCGCACCTCCTCGTGAAGTGTTTATTGGCCCTGATAAATCAACATGAACCAACTGGTAGGGAGCTGTTGTGGTTCTCTCAGCCTCCCAGTTTATTGGTGCAATTGTCATTTTCGCTTTATGACATGCACCACAATCCATTAACTGTCCACAATCTTTCAACCGCATGTTTTCACTATGCATTGGGGTTAAGAACATAAGAACATAAGAAGAGCCTGCTGGATCAGGCCAGTGGCCCATCTAGTCCAGCATCCTGTTCTCACAGTGGCCAACCAGGTGCCTGGGGGAAGCCCGCAAGCAGGACCCGAGTGCAAGAACACTCTCCCCTCCTGAGGCTTCCGGCAACTGGTTTTCAGAAGCATGCTGCCTCTGACTAGGGTGGCAGAGCACAGCCATCATGGCTAGTAGCCATTGATAGCCCTGTCCTCCATGAATTTGTCTAATCTTCTTTTAAAGCCATCCAAGCTGGTGGCCATTACTGTATCTTGTGGGAGCAAATTCCATAGTTTAACTATGCGCTGAGTAAAGAAGTACTTCCTTTTGTCTGTCCTGAATCTTCCAACATTCAGCTTCTTTGAATGTCCACGAGTTCTAGTATTATGAGAGAGGGAGAAGAACTTTTCTCTATCCACTTTCTCAATGCCATGCATAATTTTATACACTTCTATCATGTCTCCTCTGACCCGCCTTTTCTCTAACCTAAAAAGCCCCAAATGCTGCAACCTTTCCTCATAAGGGAGTCGCTCCATTCCCTTGATCATTCTGGTTGCCCTCTTCTGAACCTTTTCCAACTCTATAATATCCTTTTTGAGATGAGGCGACCAGAACTGTACACAGTATTCCAAATGCGGCCGCACCATAGATTTATACAACGGCATTATGATATCGGCTGTTTTATTTTCAATACCTTTCCTAATTATTGCTAGCATGGAATTTGCCTTTTTCACAGCTGCCGCACACTGGGTCGACATTTTCATCGTGCTGTCCACTACAACCCCGAGGTCTCTCTCCTGGTCGGTCACCGCCAGTTCAGACCCCATGAGCGTATATGTGAAATTCAGATTTTTTGCGCCAATATGCATAATTTTACACTTGTTTATATTGAATTGCATTTGCCATTTTTCCGCCCATTCACTCAGTTTGGAGAGGTCTTTTTGGAGCTCTTCGCAATCCCTTTTTGTTTTAACAACCCTGAACAATTTAGTGTCGTCAGCAAACTTGGCCACTTCACTGCTCACTCCTAATTCTAGGTCATTAATGAATAAGTTGAAAAGTACAGGTCCCAATACCGATCCTTGAGGGACTCCACTTTCTACAGCCCTCCATTGGGAGAACTGTCCCTTTATTCCTACTCTCTGCTTTCTGCTTCTTAACCAATTCCTTATCCACAAGAGGACCTCTCTTATTCCATGACTGCTAAGCTTCCTCAGAAGCCTTTGGTGAGGTACCTTGTCAAACGCTTTTTAAAAGTCTAAGTACACTATGTCCACTGGATCACCTCTATCTATATGCTTGTTGACACTCTCAAAGAATTCTAATAGGTTACTGAGACAGGACTTTCCCTTGCAGAAGCCATGCTGGCTCTGCTTCAGCAAGGCTTGTTCTTCTATGTGCTTAGTTAATCTAGCTTTAATAATACTTTCTACCAGTTTTCCAGGGACAGAAGTTAAGCTAACTGGCCTGTAATTTCCGGGATCCCCTCTGGATCCCTTTTTGAAGATTGGCGTTACATTTGCCACTTTCCAGTCCTCAGGCACGGAGGAGGACCCGAGGGACAAGTTACATATTTTAGTTAGCAGATCAGCAATTTCACCTTTGAGTTCTTTGAGAACTCTCGGGTGGATGCCATCCGGGCCCGGTGATTTGTCAGTTTTTATATTGTCCATTAAGCTTAGAACTTCCTCTCTCGTTACCACTATTTGTCTTAGTTCCTCAGAATCCCTTCCTGCAAATGTTAGTTCAGGTTCAGGGATCTGCCCTATATCTTCCACTGTGAAGACAGATGCAAAGAATTCATTTAGCTTCTCTGCAATCTCCTTATCGTTCTTTAGGACACCTTTGACTCCCTTATCATCCAAGGGTCCAATTGTCTTCCTAGATGGTCTCCTGCTTTGAATGTATTTATAGATATTTTTTTTGTTGGTTTTTATGTTCTTAGCAATGTGCTCCTCAAATTTTTTTTTAGCATCCCTTATTGTCTTCTTGCATTTCTTTTGCCAGAGTTTGTGTTCTTTTTTATTTTCTTCATTCGGACAAGACTTCCATTTTCTGAAGGAAGACTTTTTGCCTCTAAGAGCTTCCTTGACTTTGCTCGTTAACCATGCTGGCATCTTCTTGGCCCTGGTTTTCTTTATCGTCTCAAAGTTTGCATGCCCCAGCCTTTGATGCCATTCATGGACGCAGCCTTGATGTGTGTGTGCCTCAGCGTTTAACACAGCACACCCTGCTTGACTGCTTTTTATTACAAACTGAGAATCATTCAGGCTTCCCTGCATGCACACTTGATCTCCCCTCATTACATAACATTTGTCTTTGTGAAACAATACTGAAAAATCACAACTCACCAGTTGTCATGGCCCCGTCAGAGGACTCCTCAGATGAGGACGACTCGGGAGTAACAGCAGCAGACCCAGGAGCAGCAGGAGACATGGAGGAGCCTCCTGAGAATCCAGCTCCTTCGGCCCCTCAGCTGCAGAGCACCCCAGGGACAGCAGAGGCCCTGCAGCCAGACACAGACAGTGAACAGGATACTCCCCCCTCACCTGCAGAACATAGACAGCAGAAGGTCAGGCAGAAGAGAGGCAGGCCTGTCTCCTTAAGGCCCAAACGCTGAGGGCTCACACCTGCTGTCCATCCTGCTCTTTATAAGGCACCCCTTGGCTGCAGCTTGTTGCTGACTGCAACGTCAGGCGTGGCTTTGTGTAGACCTAGTTTCCCTGCAGCATCTCTTTGACTGACCTCCTTGGCAATTGATCCCAGACCTCCACTGACCTCGCTTCTGGACTTCTGACTCGGCAAGTATGCTTTGGATAGGCCTGGCAGATTTACAACCCAACTGCTGGCTAAGGACTTTCCTTCCCTGCCAAAGACCCAGGAATTTCCAGCCCCCCTGACACTGCTGAGGCAGTGTAGAGCTGACACCAGTTTTCTGACTGACAATATGTTATGAGACAGTTCTGGTACAAACAAACAATCTGACAGTATTCCAAGTTTATCAAATCTCACCAGACCTCGAGCCTCCACATTCTTGCGTGATCCATCCGCCAGTTGAACAAAGTCCTGCTCATCTGTAGACGTGTAAAACAAACTCCTGTCTTTGATTAATATATGGCTTGCCCCACTGTCAAGAATCCAGTTAACAGGTCCTAAATCTTGAGACTTCTGTTTACAAACAAAGTTCACACTGCCGCTCTGTTTCCAGCCTCCGTCCCTGGAGTTTCGCTTGACTGCACAGTCTCTCTGAAGATGCCCACGAGCTCCACAAACATAACAAGCCTTTAGCCACTGCTGCTCCGGCTTGTTTCCGGCTGCCTCCTTCGGCACGGCACTTTTTGCCTCCTGTCTCCGCTGCCATTCCTGGGTCAGCTTTTCTTCAATAAAGGCTACATTCAGCCCACCATCGGGCATGGCTTCAATTCCCATAACAAAATTATTCCAAGTCCCATCGAGTGAAGCCAGGATCAAATAGGTCTTCTGAAGGACAGAGTGTTCCATGCCTCGATCCTGCAACTCAGCAAATAGGCGTCTGAATTCCGTGAGATGCTCACTCATTTCGCACTCACCCGTGAAGCGCATCTGGTACAGCTTCCTTGCCAAACACAATTTAGATCCCGCGGTCTGTTGCACATGAAGGCCTTCCAATACGTCCCCATCTGTTTGGCGTTTGTAACATCTCTCACGTGTAGCAGTTGAGAGTCGGATAGAGCCAGAATAATAAAAGCTTGCGCCCGCTCATCGTTCCGAGTCCAGGCCGCTGTAAGGGGTGCAGGGGGTGTTCCATCAATAGCTTCCCATAAATCCTCTTTTATCAACAAAGCACGCATCCTTGGCCTCCAGCTTCCATAATTCTTTTCATTAAGTCGTTCCATCGGCAAGCCTCCAGACATGTTTACAGCAGCCATCCTGCTCACCTCTGTCTGGCACAATCAATCAAGCTGCCCTCTCTGGAACTCCATCTGCCATTCAGACCAGCCACTTACTCCTGTGTAACGCGCTGTAGATCTGGGCCCATAACCCTGTTGATGTGTGAGCATTGTTGCGTGAACAGCATACGTTACGTTGGAGTTAAGTTGAGCAAGAAACTTCACAGAGGCTTGAGAAAAGTTTAAGAGTGTTTACTAAGACATTATGGCCAAAGGCTTAAGAGGATAGATACAAGTAGAATTCTCCCCCCCATCAAGGTTAGAACTGCTTGCTTCAAAAGACACACACAGAAGAAGGAAGAACTAACAGCAGTTACAACTTTCCCAGCTGTTATCTCCAGTTACCATGACAACTACTGTCTGGCCTTGAATGAGCGCTCCCAGGCCAGCACAGCAGATAAGGCTGCTTTCCCACACATCTTGAAACATTTCAGACCTGATGAAAAAACACATTGGTAGTAAGGCCTAGTAAGCCAACAGTTATTTGGACTATAGCATATTTTTGTTAAACACTGTTGTGAAGTGTGTGGGGATTGTTTAATTGTATATTTATTGAGATGTTCTCATTAGTTTGTTGTTTATTATTATTGTTTGGCTACTTATATACTGTGTATATTTATATGTTAAAAATAAAAATGCTACTTATTTGCTGGGAAATTGAAGATTTTTATCTAGGCCTTTTTATAAAGTGTTTGGTTCTCTTATTGTGACACATTTAAATGTTTTTTCTTTTCTTTTAATAATGTTATTTGTTATTTAATTTTGAGAATTGCATTATTGTATTTATGCTTTATGATGTGTTATATTCATGTTTTTGTAAGCCGCCTTGAGGGCCTTTTGGCCATAAGGCGGGATATAAATTTAATAAATAAATAAATAAATAAATATAGATACTGTCATGATTTGTAGCATCCTGAGCTTCCTGAGAGAAGCACCTTGGCTAAGGGATAGCTTCTTCAAAGAAGCCTGGCACCATCCTTATCATTTTAAGTGAAGTTGTTTTTGTTCAACCAGGCTTTAAAATTGTGTTGGGTTCAAAATGATTTCATGTTGTCTTTGTTGTAAGGAAGTTCTCCTCACCAGATAACTTTTGTTGTTTATTTTTGCTTTTAAATATTATATATTGTAATGTTTTAAATGCTGTTTTTGTTGGAAGCCATGCAGCACATATTTATTGACGGTCAGCCATATACATTTTGTAAATAAGAATCAATAAATTCAGATGATCATAGCTTTGCTGTGTGGGATGCATCACTAACATTTTTTTTACATAACAGCCCCCCAGAAATTCAGTATTCTAGGCCACAAAATGACAGCTGACGCAGCCCACACATTCTATTCCCATGTCCTTTGCCGCACAGGAAATTTACTCCACTGAAGGGAGGTAATAAATTTTGGAGCCTAAAAATTGATTACATGTCTACATAAGGGAATATTAAATTCAATATACCATACGAAGTCAAAGCTCTGAGCAGCTGTGTGAAATTCATTACAGTGTGAGCAGTGCTCAGCAACCTGAGCGAAATGTTTGCTGTCTCAATCCAGTTTTTGGTTGACAGATGTCTCTGACAAAAGCTTATCATAACCCAGCCTAACTTGGTATGCTACAGAGGATTTAATCAGGGAGTAAGACTGAATAAGCAGGACAAATTAATTGTGGCACCTTCTCCTGATCTTCACAGAACATTTGGTTGTCTCCCAAGCTCTTTTGGTAGCATTAAACACTGTGTCATAGGGAAAGCTGAACATCTCTGGACAGGCATGGCTCATCATCAGGCTTCTTTTCTTCCTTAACAGTAGGAGCCTTGGAAACAAGTGACACACAGCGATGGGCAAATCTGTACATTTTGGTTTCTCTTGGTTTCTCATTTTTCTGCTCTTATGTTCAGTTCTTCACATTTTCACATCAGTTTGCAACTTTAAAAAAAAGTCATGAAAATTTAGCAGCACTTTAATGTGGATTTCTCCCAATACACAAATCTTTGTATACAATGTTGTCTAACATACACATTTTTGCAAAGTGATTTCCCCTCATATAATGATTTTCTGGTATGCTATTTTCACCAATATATTCATTAGAATGCACACTTTAGTATATGGGTTTTTGTACACATGGCTTGGCTGGAGAACTACATTGTAAAATTTGCAGAAGTGTGAATTTCAAAGGATAGCTGTGTTTTTGAAAGTGCTACTTAGGAAGGTTCATCCTTAAATGTGAACTCCATCAAATTTCTCCCCATCCATAGTGACACATAACACTTTAAGAAACATGACCAATGAGTCCTGCACACCAATGGTTCCTGGGAGGTGGTGCAAGGGCCATAAGAGGCATTTGATCACCCATTCTGAAGGCAGAGAGGAAGATCTGACCTTGGAGAGGAAGTTCTACCATCAGATGTCTCCTCCCAAGTGTCACAGAAACCTTTGCAGCTCCTGCCCAACCAACGTTGGAGCTCTGACATCAGCAGGGCTGAAAAAGGGGTGTTCTGGGTGAGGACTGGGGGAATGTACAAGATCTACTCAGCCACTGTAATTACCTTTTTGTTTTGAGTGCCCTTTTGTCTGGGTCTTGGTTCAGGTGTGTATCCAACTTTGATGTGCTTATGGAAGGGGTGTGCAAGTAGTGCCCCCCCAAGTGTGGAGGCTTGGACAAACATTGTCTTATGGAAAACCAAAGTCTGTGTGAAAGTACATATTTGGGAATGCCATCAGTGTAATCCTAAACACACTTAATAAATAATATCGAACTTGCACGTCACAAAATATATTACGGTCATGTCCATAAGCACCAAGAGGGTAGTCGCCCAGGGGATCTTAGTCCCTCTGCTGTTTTGGGAGCAGGGTCCCTATGTCTCCAAGCATCCTACAGTCAGCATGAAAAGGGAGTGTGTTAGTCACTGAGAAGAGTCTTCTGATATGCTTCCTTGCCTTTTCTGCAGATTGGAGCCAATCAGAGTGAAAGGAGGTGAGTCAGCCACTGAAAAGACTCTTCTCAGTTGCTAACGCTCTCCACTTTCATGCTGATTGGCTCCTAGAGATGTTTGTTGTTGTGAGAGAATGCATTAACAAAGATCTCATTCTTAATTCAGGAGCAAAAAAGGGTGTATGTGGCTGTAACTAACTATCATAAAGGGACCCTGAAGCTCTGAATTTTCTACTAAACAACTGATAAATACCTATGTAACTTTGTGTCTGGAGACTTATCATTAAGAATCACTTTCCATAATTGTAAGGAGGTGTGTCCACACGCAAGCATCCCAGGCCCCTAAATGAGGGGAGAGAGCAGCATAGGGACATAAGCAGGTGTCTTATTCCAGGGGTTCCCAAACCTTTCTTCTACATAGACCACTTGAAAATTGCTGAGGGTCTGAAAGTATCTGAAAATTTACTATGGGCATATGCAAGATAATTAACTCCCATTAGTAATAAGAGCAAGAATTGGGGCTGTGCGTATGATATTGTAATTTAAAGGTGTAATTTTAATTTTGCTAGTTGTTTATGTCACTACTATTGCCATTACATTCAGTGATATACGGGAATTACGATTTACGAGTAACATTAGTACAAAAAACATTACTAAGGATTCTGTATAGTCTGATATGGGAGGAGGTCCATGGGGGTGACACCATGAGTTACCGCACCAGGTGACACCAACCCTAGTGACACCACTAGTCCACACCTTGGATCCACTTGGTTAACCCCCCTCAGCCGGCTTTAATAAGCCAAGAAGGGCAAGGGCCGAGAGGACATGTTGCTGGCTGCATCTTTGCAAGCACCTTGTCCACATCATCAGGCTGCATCAACTGAAACTGATCCCAAGACGTTGCAGCAGATTTATTTGTTTGTTTGTTTGTTTGTTTGTTTGTTTGTTTGTTTGTTTGTTTGTTTGTTTGTTTGTTTGTTTGTTTGTTTGTTTGTTTGTTTGTTAGATTTTTATACCGCCCCACTAGCATAGCTCTCTGGGCAGTGTACAACAGAAGGTATATACAATAAAATCACATAAATCGGTACAAAAACATATATATATAAATCCACAAATCTAAAACCAATTTGAACATATTAAACTAAAATGCCTGAGCAAAGAGAAAGGTTTTAACTTGGAGCCGAAAAGATAACAATGTTGGCGCCAAGCGCACCTCAACGGGAAGACTATTCCACAATTCGGGGGCCACCACTGAGAAGGCCCTGGTTCTTGTAACCATCCTCCGAGCCTCTCTATGAGTCGGAACTCGGAGGAGGGCACTGAACACATCACTGGGGACTACAGTAGATGTGGATGGGGCATCAAGATTACTATAAAAGCGAGCAACTGCCAGGGGACTGGACGTTTATGCCAAATGTACCTTTCATCTCTGTAATACTTGTAACTTTTGTATGCACATGTATTGTAAGCTGCTTTGGGAGCCCATCTAGGCTGAAAAGCGGGATATAAATATCACAACTAAACTTTATCCTCAAAGTGCCTTGCAAACAATTCACAGTGGGCCTCCGAAGGGTCTAAAACTCCATTTCCTGGAGTTGATGTCAACAGACTCCTGACAATATGGAAAAGCTCCACTGGACGGCTACTTGAGGATGCGATGGAGGCAGAGAAGTGGACCTCCTTTGCTGCCCTCACTGCCACACAGTAGGCACAGTTATGATGTTTTACTCATGCCCGATCAGACTTACAGCACGTCTTTCGCCACTTGCTCTCTAGCTGTCATCCAGCCTGTTTCATTGCCCTTAGCTCACTGGTGTACCAAGGTGCAAACCGGGCTCCACAGTGCTGGATAGGGTGCTCGGTGGCAACCATGTCAAGAGCTTGATGTGCCTCGCTGTTCCACAGTGTGACAAGGGCTTCAACAGGGTCACCTGCTCTATCTACTGGGAACTCCCCCAGGGCATTCAGGAATCCAGTGGATTCCATTAGTCTCCAGGGGCGGACCATCTTAATCTGTCCATACTCCTGCAGGGAAGGATTAGAGTCATCAGTCTAAATGTCATCAGGAAGTTGTCTGACCATGACAATGGGGTGACACCCAGCCCTTATCTCCAGACCACCCCTTCCTCCATGTGGAGCAAAAACCAAGTTGAGGGTGTGCCCTGCCCTATGCATCAGGCTGGTGACAACTTGAGACAGCCCCATGGTCATCATGGAGGCCATGAAGTACTGAGCCAGAACACTAGAAGAAACCTCAGTATGGACACTGAAATCAGTATGGACTATTATTCTGGGCTTCTCCAATACCACAGCCAAGATGGCCTCTGCCAGCTGAGTCAGAGAAGCTGCCGTGCAGCAGGGTGGATGGTATACCAGCAGCAACCTGTTTCCTGTCTCCTTGGCCCGACACTAGGTGCAGGCCCTTACAGCCAGCTCCAAGACAGAGTGGTTTCTTGGTGACAGAGATGGAAGTTCTGTACACCACAGCAACTCCTCCCCCCATCCCTGCAGCCTGTGTTGGTGTCGTACCTAGTATCCAGGTGGACAAAGCTGAATCAGAACAACTCCTCCTAGCTCACCCACCTGGGTCTCAGTAATGCACACCAAATCGGCATCTTCATCCATGATCAAATCATAGATGAGTGTGATCCTATTGTGTACCATCTGGAGTTAAACAACAGCACACATAGGCCAGTGGGCACAGCAGATGAGCAACGAGGAACCCATCCATGAGAGCAGTGGGAGTGAGCAACAAGGCATAGATAGCCTTCCCCATATCTTCTGTGGTAGTTCACCACCTCCCTATGGCCATACCTCCCTCTACCCATGATCACTGAAATTGGGGTAGCATCACCCATGTTCCTCCTTACTAAGACTCCTCCTAAACACCTGACATGGACCCAAGAAGAGCCCACCACCAAAACCTACCTGAGCCAATGATCCCAATAGGCCTCTGAGAGAGTTGGGAACAGTCAGACCCACTCAATATCTTTCACACAGGGCACATCTACTCCCCCCCTATCTCATACCCATGGAGGGCCAGCCTTCTGTCAGTTACAGACTCTCACTCTGAAGGCATCTGGTGACTTTATCCTATTGTTCAGTTCACTACACAGGCTCTCATCCTGCGCAGGAACTACATATGTGCCATATAACCTCCGTGCTTCCAACCTCCTCTAGATAGGTAAAAAAAACATAGAATGGGGTAGCACCCTCATCCTTGCCCCTTGGGGAGCTGCTGGCAGCAGACCCGCTGCCAAAGGACAGCTGGGCTTTTATGTGCCTGACCCACTCAGGAGCTGATGCAAGAGACTGGAAGATGACTGCAGCATCTCTCTGGAGTCAGAGTCAGGCAGGGGCTCCCAGTCCTTGCAGCACTTACCAGGGACTTCAGCTGTCTCAAGAGACAGCAACCCAGAGGAGCAAGCAAACAAGCACCATATGCTTTTATACTCACTCCCAGGGCAGGTCTTCTCCAGTCCTCCAATGCTGCAGCTGTTCCCCTAATTAATCAGTAGCCCCATCCCAAAACCTATTTGACACTGCCTGCAAGATGGTGTGTGTGATTCTGGGGTTGACCCAGGGCAAGTTGGCCCGATCCCCCCTCCCTGGATTGGAGCCACAGGGCAGATTGGAGGAGCTATATACAGCTTTATTGAATACCACCCAATGTATGTGAAAACAATTATAGTAGTAGGTTGCATCCAATGTTAGTCGTACTCAGAGTAGACCCATTAAAATTAATGAATATGACTAACTTAGTTCATAAATTTCAGAGGGCCTATTCTGAGTATAACTTGGCTAAAACTGAATAATTACATTTATTATTATCAGAGGATTAAATAATAACAATATTTAATGTACTAAAACACTTAAGTATATTTGCACTAACTTGAATAGCATTTTTATGGGGATCTAAATTCTGAAAAATAAAATAGAGTTAGAATTAGATTATTTTGTGTGTGTGTGTGTGTGTGTGATCATGTGACTAAGGCTTTTTTTTAAAAAAACCTTACTAATAGTTATTACTAAGGCTTTGCATCTGATTTGGAAAAATCCCAGATCCTGAACTGCACTGGGCTGATTTGGGCCAATTCAAGATTTGTCCAGAGCAGATCAAGACAGCCCTGGATTAAGTCATGTATACCCATGGCGATCAGGGCTGTCTCCCCCCATCTCCTCACTGCCAACCACATATTTAATTAGGGTTTAGAACCCTAATTACACAGGGTTGTTGGGGCCGGATAAGTCTGGTGTGGATCAGTGTCCAATCAGGATCAGGGGCCAATCAGGATCACCAAATTGGGTCTGAATCAAATTGAGGGTGCCTTGCACAGCACTACCTACTACTCCCAGAAAACCTGCATTACATATACCACTCTCTCTTCCTTCAATGAGGCACATACAGTATTTTCCTCTTTGACTACTCACTCCCATTTTTCGCTTCCTCTGTTGCCTCACCCTAGGTGAAATTTTAGATTGTATGTGGGGCATGGAACTTTATCTTTTGTTTATTAGTCTATAAAATTGCATTCACCGTTCACATTGATATTGTAATTAGGGATGGAAGGATCTGTCATTTTGCTTCTCTCTCTCATTTTTCTAATCTTTCCACATTTCCGTAGCAATTTTTTTAAAGTATGATTTTTTTTAAAAAAAAATGAAAATTCTTGAATATTTTAGTATGAATTCAACCACATTTTTGTATGCAGTTTTGATTAATGTACACATTTTTGCAAGCAATTTCTCATAATGCATTTTTGTATTTTATTTTCACTAATATTTCATTATTATGCACATATTCCCATAATATATGCAGTTTTGTATACACTGAAAAACTGCATCACAAAATTCTAATAAGTGTGCATTTTGAAGAATGGCTCTGTTTTGGCACTCATATTGTTTCAGGAAGTGCAAAATGGATAAATTTGACTTTAAATGCAAATTGTACTGAATTTCTCCCCTATACCTAACTGTAAAATATTTATTATTTATTTGTTTTATTTATTAGTAAGATTTCTTACCTCCCCTTCACAATAAAGTCCCATGGCAGCTTAGAACAATACAACACAATACTCAATTATAAAAAAACAGACAAACAGTTAAAGATATAAAAACAAATAAAACTGTTCCAGCTAGAACAGAAAAGTGTAAGTTCAGCAGAAAAGGGGTGCCCCACACAACTGTCACCTGATCTATATCCATCATCTAAAATTTTTGCACATTCTCTTTCAAAATATGTTCAGTTATCTCTTACTTACACTTACCAGGACATTAGACAGTAATATCTCCTTTCAGACAAGTACCTCTCCAGGTTTCCTCTTGACAGAAATCTGGTGTTTCAATTAACCCATAATAAAGATACATTTATTTTCCTAGATTTCTTCTAGCATTATAAAATATATTCCAGGCTACCACTTTACTTCCATATATTGTATTCCACAAGTATCTTGCAGACAGTTCAAATAGATTTTCTTTCCAAATAAGTGCACGTTTTTTCATATTCATTATGGCATCTGCAGGAGGTCCTTTTCTTTTCATAGCAACATCTGTGGGAATAACAGAATGAGACCTGAGCAAAACCTCCCTAAAGCAATTTCTTTTGAAGTTGACACCCCCCCATTGTTCAGATAGTAGAATCAGAAGACAGAGAAGGATAAGAACTATTACTTGGCAATTCTTCTCCCAGCCAATTGAGATTTGTTTTCTGCAACCTAATTTGGGCCATTCTGATGTGAAATGTTTCTGGCAACACTCTGAGAAGATCATTTCAAGGTCTTCAATGTATGATTGAAAGGAGTGCAATTTTCCTCTGGATTGCCTTCTGGTTTTTGCTTGACTTGGTTTTTTAACTGTGATGCAACTACATCTAAAGCAATGGATGGAACACAGGTTTTGAGAGGAAGAACTCTTGCTAGTTGAGCTGAGGCATGGCTTCTTAACTTGAAGCACCTTGTCCACCACAATCCTGTTTGCGCACACAGCTTCTGCCACATTGTCTTTGTTCCTAAGCAAGAAAAGGTGATAATGCAGGCCAGCACAGGCTAGCAGGTGATGGTGGCGTCTCCAGTGATGGGAAAGGTCCACTGAATCACTGGTGATGGGAAAGATGCTCTGGAGCCCCCTGCCAGCTAGAGTAAATGATAATGGGCTAAACTGAGAAAGCTGTAGAAGATGTTTACAGTGTAATGATGTTGGCATTATCTGTTTATACTGAGGATCATGGGGGTTGTAGTTCAGCCCGCATGATCTCTGGTAGAAAAGAAAAGAATATTAGCATTGTCTTCAATTAGAAAGAAGCATGGGAAAGAACAAGAGGTCTGCTGGGCCTTTCGCATCTTTGACGGACTTTGGCCCTGTACTGTCCTGGTCCCCAAGATAAGCCAAAAAAACTGGTTTCCTTTAACTTGAGCCCATTATTCCATGTCCTACACTCCGGGATGATCAAGAAGAGATCCTGGCCCTCCTGTGTGACAACCTTTCAAATACTAGAAGAGTGCTATCATCTCTCCCCTCAGTCTTCTCTTCTCAAGGCTAAACATGCCCAGTTATTTCAGTCTCTTTCTCATAGGACTTTGTTTCCAGTCCCCTGATCATCCTTGTTGTCCTTCTCTGAACCTGTTCCAGTTTGTCTGAATCCTTCTTAAAGTGCAATTTCCGGAACTGGATGCAGTACTCAAGATAAGGCCTAACCAGTGCCGAATGGAGGGGAACTATAACTTCAGTACTACTGATGGTTACTGTATCCTTAATGTGAGCTGATGGTGGATGATGATGATGATTTCTTTTTCTTTCCTTTATTTTTTCTTTTGTTTCCCCCCTTTTTTCTCTCTGTTGAATTTGCAAATATGAAAAATATTTTAAAAGATTCAATGACTGACACTCCTTTTCCTCCGCACTCAAGGCGGTGCACATAGCTCTTCCACATTTTGTCCTCCTAGATACAACAACTGGCCCAAGGCTACCTAATCAGCTTCTTGGCAGAATGGGGATTTGAACCTGGGTCTCTCTTAATGTTGGGCCAAAAAAAAATCTTCCATGTTTTCTCCCTCAACCAAATTCCATTAGCTAATGAGGAAAGAAACTGCATTCAAAAATTATTCAAGGGAAGATAAATGCTCATGGGTGGGGTATAGGGTTTTTGTATGTGTTTATGTAACAAGACATGTTTGTGAGTATTCTGTCTGTCATTCTACAAATAATCTCATCAGTGATCTTGACTCTGCAGCCTTCCCAGGTGCCTCAGCTTCAATTAAAGCCCTGAGGAAGAAATAATGAGGTAACTGCTCCCATGGGCCTTTTTCAGATCAGGAAGCAAGAAAAGCCAGGGATTCAGAAGAATGCTAGAGAAATCTTTAGTGGAAAGAAGAAAAAAACTCCACACACATCACTCTCGGCCACCTTGCAATGATAAGGTAAGCTTAAAACCCCACACCTACCGAAACTCTAAAGAGATTTTAAAGTACCCTTAGCATGGGGCAAACAAAAATATGAGAAAATATTTTAGAGATGAGAAAGCAGGTTTTGGTGCATCAGTGTTCTCCCCAGTCCCAGTTCAGCACTGTAAACATGCTACCCCACGTTGGAATGTTCAGCTTCACCTAGTTTGTGTCCTTCAGTCTTTCATTTGACTTTGAGTGGCTTTGGATTGTTGTATGTAAGTATATCACACCTTGTGGACTGTTAGATGGGAAGATTATTAATACAAAGTTATAGCATGAGACTCTCATAATGTAGTCAATAGGTGCCCAATTTTTCTGTCATGTTCAAAGTGTTTAGCTTAAGTTTTCTAAACTCCTTGAGAGCTGACCTTCTAAATTATGTGTAGCCATCTGTTTGTGAGAGCTCTCTGTTTCCAGAGAAGCAGGAATAAGAACAGAACATGAATTTCCTTGCGGCTAGATTTTTTTGGGATGCATAACTAGAGAAGCATGACTGATAATTTCCCACACTCAGAATCTCAAGAGTTATCAGCACAGATAGTGAAGAGAGGATTTATAATAATATGGAGGTTCCTGCTGATAAAAAATGCACTTGCAATGGATGCTTTAAAAGAAATCGCTTACAATGGATGCTAAAACAGGCAGAAGAAAACCTTGGCTGGTACTCAAAATTTAAATAGAGCATAAAAAGCTGTCACTTTATTATTTCTGAAGGAACTAAAGGAATTTAATCAAAAATGCTTGCAGACAACTGACTGTAGTAAACTAACATAGGAAGCCGGTAAATCAAGGCATTGGAATGCACCAACACTATGTTTTAAATGAACTAAAAAAATGCAGAAAAGCATTAAAAAAATATATGCAGGAAGCTATTTAGAAATAATCTGAAATTAAAGAGTGGCTGGGTGATATCAATCATATACATGGTAATGATTTCCCAGTGTTGGATGTTAAGTTATCTGCCAGAAGACAGAAAATAAACTCTTGTACTGTGGAATTGTCATATTTTATTTTTAGAATCCATTCGCATAGTATTGATTGTTGAAAAGGAGAACGGGAAGATCTCTAAAAGAAATGCCTCTTACGGGGCAAAAAATTGGAGTGTAAATTTCCTACAGACCTGCACAAGCCTCCCTGAATAAACACTCTGCCTTTCTGTAAAGGTCTCCTCTGTATTACAGGTTGCAAAGCTTTCTCCTTTTTAATCTAGGTATTACAGCATACTCAACTGTCACAGATTCCCAAGAGCTCTCGGAGTGGCAGATTTCAGCAGAAAAGTCTTGTATAATAATGTTCTTGTTAGACTGTGTTATTTATACAGTATAATAAGTGGGCCTTGCGCATCAGAGATAACTAAAATGAAAGGTCCTCTCTCCTGGGGTATTTACAGTTGAAGGTTGTCATGCTGCAAAAAATTATACAAAGACTTCTTATAAAATTAGAGCAGATTCAAACATTCCTTTTTCTGGGTTTGAAGGAGGGCTGTTCTGAAATGGCAAGCGATGGGAGGAGTGAGTTTCAGGAATAGGTTTGAGTTTCACTCAAAGCCTCCCCTCTTTTGTTTTTCTCAGGGCCCTTGAAAAGAGATGGAAATATTCCTGGGGAATGAGAAAGAAACCCCATTACTGATGCACCTTCTCTTGCTGCATTATTGCATTTGAACGCAATCAGCACTGACAGAAGTGTTGGAGGAATCCACTGAACTTTGAAATTTGCCCTTCTTTGAATTTTGAGTATATTTTCACTGACATATGCATTTGAATGCATGCTTCCCCTTAATACATGCATTTTTGTACACATTGCTTAGGGTGAAGAAGTGCATTGGGGGAAAAACAAAGAGAAACGGAGAGAACAGAAATTAACATCTCCATCCCTTCCTCCCAGAGATGGGACTTGATGAAGTTCCATTGTAGAACTGGGATGGATCAGACTTTGATGAGTCTGCCTATCCCTGCTGACAAGGCAGGGAAAACCCCTATTATTGAAGAAGTGAAGTTGCCTAAGTAGTGGGGGCATTCTTCCCCTTCCTGAATGTTGCAATGTGTCATGTATGAAAACAACCACTAGAGCATTTCTGCATTTGTCAGCCCTAGTTTGTCCCTCTGAGGTTTCCATAAAGACATGCTCTACAATCACAAGACAACCACAAGAAAGCTTCCTCTGTAAGTAGATAAAAAAGACTGTTCCTGTTACCGGCTACCTGAATCCTATGTTTCGACAATACTGCACAAACTGCTCTACCAATTAAATGGATTGTGGACAAAATAATGTTTTCACTTACCCCCCAGCACTGAATCTGATTTGCTCATGGAGCTGTGATGTCATCGTATTAATTATGTGACCCCTGAGTGGCTGGGGTCACTCAACTAAAAGAATGCCCAAATGGCAATGAATCAACAACAGAGAGGGAAACAGCCAATTGCAGTAAGCCTTTGAGTATGTGAACCCAACATGAACATCTTGGCCCTGCTGTCCAGCATCCACCAAGGTGTGCATACCAAGCCTAAAGGGGAGCACCAAGGGACTCCTCCAAGCCAAAGGCTGTGGAAGGTGACTCAAGAGTGCCCTTACCCCAGTGATGCCTCAGAGTCCCTATTAATTAAGTTCTTAAATTACCTCATTTACCCACACTGAATATGATACAGACCAAATATTTACATACTTGAAAGCCAATCAATTAGCCCTATAGTGTGGAATAGGCAAAAAAGAGTTCAATGGGCCAGTCAGGGGCTCCCCCCCCAAAAAAATCCTATTTAGCCCCCAGAAAAGGAGGTGATCAGTAAAAACCCACGCTGTAGAGGGAGGGAGGTTGTGCACTACAAAAGAGAAGGAAATGGAAGGGGATGAGCAGGCATAAATAGCAGCCTGTTTACCCCCTTCCTCTTGAGAACTCCATTCCATGAGATCCCTAAAGCCCAGGGGAGAGACCACCTCAAGTCTTCTCCCAAAAAGAGATGTGTGACAAATCCCCCCCAAAAAGAGTGCGAGCAGCATTCTCCAACTTCAAGAATGAAAAAAAAATCAGCAAATTTCAGCAGAGCTCCATTTTTCAATACAGGTGCGATAGTTTTACGGTGAAACCACTTTGAAATCCATTGCTAAAACAGGTCAGGATTCACTAGGGGGAGATTTCTTGATCCCTTCATTTTCCCTATGATATCATTGGAATGTTACAAGTATTTAGCTCAGAACAAAGCCAAGTTTCAAGTCTGCCTCTGTATTGCAACTATTTTAAAGATGTTTTGAAGATGTTTTTCTCTCTTGTTTACTGCCCTGGGTTCCTTTGGGAGGAAATATGGGATATAAATTTAATAAATAAATAAAGACCTTAATCTGAACCTGAACAAAACTGCCAGAAACGGCATGGATCAAGCTGACGGAACGCACCCTCGCTACCAATCCCTAGCAATTATTGTCAGCTGTTCTACCAAGGAAAGGTCTAAGAGATCCTGAAGGAACATTTAGACATTAGACCTTCTCTCTTTTTATTTTGTTTGGTTTCACAGCTTGCCCTTTAAGCCTCGGGCTGCTGGCAGCTTTCTTGTTTCATATTAGACCTTTCCTTTCAAGATTACCCCATTACCCTCACTAAACGGATAATGGGTACAGGAACTACTTATCTGGCTTTTCATAAGGAAGCCAGGCCACACAAATGGCCTGTTAGCTGACCTTGAGTTTAAATACAGAAGACAAAAGGGAAAAGAAAGGGAAAAAACTGCAGCAAGAGAAATAGTATTGTTGCAAGACAAGGGCAAATGAAAGAGGCCGCAAGTCAATAACTAGTGCCTGACTCCGAAATCTATAATCAAATGTTCAAAAAGGTTTTAGCTACATCTATCAAAGCAGGGATGGGGAACCTGTGGTCTTCCAGCTGGTGTTTGACTTCAGCTCCCATTAGCCCCAGCCAGCATAGCTAATGGGTATGATGGGAGGTGTAGTTCAACAACATCTTGTGGAGCAATATTCCCAATCACTGCATCAAAGGATGCTTCCATCAAGGAATCAGATGACATCTCAGATTTTTCTTCAGCACAAGCACCAAGGAGATGTCATTGTTCAGTGATAAATACATGCTTTCAATGCAGGAGGCCTTAGGTTTAGTCCCTAGCACAGGAGTGGTGAAGATGTGGCACTCCAGATGTTGCTGGACTACAACTCGCATCGTTCTTGACATTGCCCATGCTGGCTGATGCTGATGGGAAACAGAGTCCAATACCGGCTGGAGGACCACAAGTTCCCCAGCCCTGTCCTAGAATTTCCAGTTGAAAAGATCCCAGCCTCTTAATTGATGAGAGAAAACCAGGATAATGGAAAACCAGTGGTCATAGAATGGAACATCTAGTTTTACTGACTGACACCTTGAACAGGAGCACAACATGCTACAACATTTTGTTGCAGGTCCCATCTGTATTTGTATAATAACCAGTTTGGAAGATTCTGTCACATACTAGAGTAACTAAGCAAAGCAATCTAAGACAGAGTTCAGAACAGACTAGATTGGCTTCTGACCACATGTACTGGGGTGACCAAAATCAGGGGGTGCTTTAGCTCTTACATCAATCCTTTTCAGAAAATGAATTTGCATAGATTGAACATGGCCGGATTGGGGAGTAAAACCTGGGATTTTGGAATTAGACTCCATGCCTAAGCTTTGCATGTCTGATAGACAAGCAGTACATTTATAGGCTTGTTCAGGTGATAAGCACATGTTAAACCCTAGTTAAACTAAACCATGGTTTATAGGTGAGTGTGCAGTATGCTTTTGCAGACTGCTAAAATCATGGGTGTTTCACTTCTCCTGCATTCCTGCTGTGTTGTTCTGGTAGGAGCTAAGCCATGATTTGGCACTCCATTAAAACCCTAGATCGTGGTTTGTTTTCCGTAAACATACCATCAGCAGTAAGCCAAGAACAAACCTGGTTTACAGTATGTAGTTTGTATGAAAGAAACAAATCAGGATCCCAAGTTTGGACATAGTACTAAGCTAAGCCAAACCTTGGCTTAGCTCCCAGAGCAGGGGAGGAGTCAAGCAGAGTGCACCAGCATGCTGTGTGTTTGCCTTTAAACCATAGTTTAGTTTCACTAGTGTTTAAAATGACATGAAAACTAGGGCTGTGCACCAGTTTGGGGTGATTTCAGAACTGAGTCCAGCTGATTCAGGGGGACCTGGTCTTCGGCTGACTTCGGTCATATTGCCCTTGGTCAGGCCTCCTGGAGTGATTCAGGGTGGTCAGGAGGGAGGAATGTCAGTGTTAGAATTGTTTTTAGTTTTTAAAAAAAAGATATTTTAAAGATTTATTTTTAAAGATGCTTTAAAGATGTTTTGTTTTTAAGATGTTTAACAATGGTTTTAGTGTTTTTGTTTGTCACTTGGGCTCCTTCTGGGAGGAGGGGCAGGATATGATTAACAACAACAACAACAGCAGGATTGAATCCTTTGCTCACCAGCCTAACATTAATTTTTTAAAAAACCTAATTAAACATTAGCCCTGCTCCCTGCATTGGTTAGGGGCTAGATCCAGGTTGGATCAGGTGTACCCCGGGTCAGCCTAGGTCAGGACCTATTGCACAGCAATAATGAGAACCAGACCAAACAATTTATAAATATTGGCTATAGTCTGCTAGGCCCTACACAGAACAAAGAAATGAGACAGTCTCTGGCCAGGGGCCTTGTAGACTGAGTTGATGTACAAAGCCCTATACAGCTTGGGACCAGGATACCCAAAATACCATCTTATCCCTTATATATCCCGTCAGTCACTGCAGGTGAGAGCCTCCTGTGAATACCACCTTATCAGGAGGTCTGTTCTGCACAACATAGGAAACAGACCTTTAGTGTTGTGACACTTACCCTTTGGAATTCCCTCCCCTTAAATATTAGAAAGGCGCCATCTCTGTTATCGTTTTGGACCCTACTGAATACTTTCCTCTTTCAACAAGCCTTTTAAGTAGAGCCCTTATCCCAGTTTGTGTCTCTGTTGGAATTGCTTCTTAAAGTTGTTTTTAAACCTTTTTATAAAAAAAACAAACAGATATTTTTAAAGCTTTTAAAAATATTTTTAAAGATGTTTTGTTTTAATACGTTTTTAATGGTTGTTTTTTTTTAATATATTTTAAGGTCTGTTTTTATGATGTGTTAAAGTGTTTTTAGTGCTTTTGTTTGCAGCCCTTGGCTCCTACTGGGAGATACTGGTGGGATATAAATCTAATAAATAAAGAAATAATAAAGAAATCCTTTACTGTCAACATTGAGGGATGTGAGAAAAGTTTTCAGTTTGTTGATCAAGACAGGAGAATGGAAAACTGTGATGGGGAGAATGGAATGGTGTCACAAAGTAGTCTACACACTGCAACTTTATCTTTCTGGTCCTAGTTGGAAATCTACATTAATCATTTGGACTGGAGTAGTGCATGAGGGGTGGCAGAGCAATGGCAGGGGTGCAACAAGGATGGAGTGGGAAGGGTGGGCTGAGGCAGTGGGGAGCAGCGTAGTGGCAAATTCAGAAGTGCAGGGTCCCTTCATAATAGCCACAGCCATACGCCTCCCATCTTTTTCTCTCTTTTTTCTTTTTTTGCTGCAGGATTGAGAATGAGATCCTTGTTAATACCTTCTCCCACAACAACAGACACCCCTACAAGCTAATAAACACAAAAGGGGGAGAGTGTTAGTTACTGAGAAGAGTGTTCTTAATAGCTGATTCACCTCTTTTCACTTTGATTGACTCCAATCACCAGGAAAGGACAAGGAAGCACATTAGAAGACTCTGCTCAGTGGCTAACACACTCCCCTTTCATGCTGATTGGCTCATAGGACGCTGGAGACTTAGGGACCCTGCTGGGACCCTGCTCCCAGAAAAGCAAAAGTTCTAAGACCCCCGAGACCCTGGACGACTACACACCTGGTGGGGAGGTTGTGGGGAGAGTTCTGGGCTGGTGGTGTCAGCATCCTACAGTTGTAAACACACCTGCAGGATGCCAGCTCCCCTAATCTGGAGCTTCTCTGACTTCGCTGCTGCCTCACCTCACCCTATCCTGGTCAGCACAGCTCCGCTCCCATTGGGTGAGTGATGCTGCCACTCTGCCCCTAAACTCACAGGCAGGTGCTGCATTTTGAATGTTTATTTAATGACGTCTCCTGATGTTGACTTTTGGAGCAGAAGCAGAGGTCTCCCCAGCATTCTGTCACAAGGCACAGGGTGTACTTATATGCATTAATGGGTGGGTAGTTGAGTCAGTCAGTTAAGTCAGTGCAGACAGCTAGCCCGGTGACCTTGTCACTGGACTAGAAGAATGCAGGAGATCTTGGAACTATCAAGGAGACAATGGTATGGGATCGGTTGTCCAGTATTATCTGATTCCTAGGATCAGGAAGATGATGTTTTAACTTGAACTGACAGTGTTTCCTCCTCCATATAATGGTCTGATACAGGCCAAGGCAGTAATGTAATGTTTTATAGATTTCAAGTTACTTCCAAGGAAATGTTTTTTCAAGATTTCAGCCTAACATTAAATTAACTGGTTTCCAGGTCCAGTTTATTATTAAAAAAATAAATAAAAATAAAACAACTACCGACACCATTCCGAACTAGTGTTCTCTCATTCCCTCTCCCTCTCTCTCTCTCTCTCAATCTCAATCTCAATCTCTTTTAAAAGAAATGGATTTCTTTTAAAACTTGACAAGTCCTCTTTTCGTAGGGGAGATTTGTAAATGACAAATCTCTTTATATTTCAGCTTGATCACATTAGCCAGCCTTGTGGAAATCCTAAAGTATCTCAAGAGAGTTGTACAGCAAGGCATATGTTTTGACATTATAACAAATGGGGAAACCATGAGATAATCTCATGTGACAAAAACATCCCTTTATGCCTTAAAGGCACGATTTACAATGGGTATTTATGGTTCTTTGGGTACAGTATACAGGGCACAAAACTATTTACAAGAATAGAAAATAGCTGCTAAGCTCAAGTACTTTAAGGTTTTATTATCAGAAACTGACTTTGGGTTATAAAACCAGCCTAGGAGAAAGCTGCTTCTTGCCTCCATGTTGCTTTGTTAAACTGCAAATTGCAAACTATTTAATAGTATCAGGCCAACTGTAGAGAACTGAAAAAAGTGTTAGGGCAGTGGTGGCAAACCTGCAGCCCTCTAGATGTTGTTGGACTACAGCTCCCATCATTCCTGACCATTGGTCATGCTGGCTGGGATGATGGAAATTAGAGTCCAACATCATATGAAGGGCCACAGGTTCCCCTCCAGGGTTTTCTTGGGGAAACAACGGGACTTTTAAAACATCTTCTGTGTTCATTTTTCCAGTTTTGAACCATCTCTAGACATTTCATGAATGTGAACAGAAATGAACCACACATATTACTTTAGGCACTAAAACCTTAGCATCTTCCATTAATGTAAAGAGGACAGGTGGTCCCTTTTTGGCCACTTATAAAGCATCAATTATTTGCATGTTGTCCTATATGGAGGAGAATTAGAATCCCAGTTGCACAATTTCTTAGACTGATTTGATTTCATATATGTGAGGGAAAGCCACTCATCCATAATGAACAGCTGCTATACTTGAAACTCCTGTGGAAAATCTTATGTAGGAAAAAAAATGCTTATGAAACAAAGTATCATGGTTCTCTTTTTTTCCCCTTTGAAATTGTTGCAGGTAAAAGAGCTTCTGTTTTCTCTGTGACTCCATTTAGTTATCAAGTCAAACCATGGTTTGAAAGCCATGATTTGTGGTAACAATGCTTTGGCATGCTATCTGAATTGACAAGCCATAGCAATGGCCATCATTCCACCTCCAGAGACTGCTGCTCTAGCTGATGGGGGTGAGTTTATGAAACTGAGCACTGGGAAGATGGAAAAGGAAAGAGACAAGCACTTTGAAACCATGTTTTGCATGTTGTATAGCTAGAAGCTGAAAACATGCTTCTAAACATTGGTTAGTACAAACTCTGATGTGACATGTCTAAATTGAAACTGTTGGGTTTTTTTGGGGGGGTGTCTTTTAACATTTTGTTAAGTAAGTAATGCTTACTAATAGGTCCCAGGTTCAGTTCCTGGGATCTACATTTAAACAGGATTTCAGGTAACAGTTCTGAGAAAGACTGCCTAAATCCTTAAAAATTGCTGTAAACCGCCCAGAGAGCTTCGGCTATGGGGCAGTATATAAAATAAATAAATAAATAAATAAATAAATAAATAGCCACAGCCAATTGTAATAAATAGTTCTTGTCCAGATGGATCAAGGACCTGACTCAGTATAACACAGCTTTATATGTTCACACATGTGCACTATATTTTTTTAGACAGGGGTAGCCAACATGCTGCCATCTAGATGTTGCTGCTGAGGTTCTACTCCCATCACCCCCAGGCAACATGGCCAATGGTCAGGGTTGATGGGAGTTGTACTCCAGTAAACATCTGGCAGATTCCACATTGGCTGCCCTTGCTTTAGGGTTTCCTTCTAAGTCTCTGAAAGTTCAGTCTTAGTGCAGGTAGTTCTAGTAAACATGTGCCTAAGTGTATACATATGGACACAACAGATTAGTGTTTTGACTGACTTTCAGCCTCCCCAGCATTTCCATGTTGAAAATGCTGTTAAATAGGGATGCTTGACTATGGTGTATATAAATTGTTGAGATAAATAAAATAAAAATGTATGTGTGTGTGCATGCACACTCTTTGGCTGGGGAACTGCATCACAACATTTGGAGTGCAAATTTTGAATGACAGCTGTGTGTGGGCTCCCTGATTTGCTCAGGAAGTACATATTAGGTTGGTTCCTATTAAAATGTAAACTGAACACATTTCTTCCCCATCCCTAAGAATTCTTCCTTTTTCCCCAGCTGATTTAATTTTTACCCTCCATTTTTGACTTTGCAGAAATTGGGGGTATGCATGAGCTGAGAGCAGGTGGGGATGAATTATACAGATGCTAGGCGGTAGTGGTAGCATCCTCCCTGCTCTGTGCAGGGGATACAAGGTGATTTCTCTTTTGTCCTGTACTTCCTACACATGCATCTTCAGAGAATCAGGAAGATTTGTACTCTTCTAATCCTGAATGCATTTTGTAATGGGGCTTAGAGGCCAATGTGTTCAGGGCTGCAGCTTATGTGTGTCACACTTTCCACACTATTCCCAAGCTTTGAAGAATCTTGCCCTTGGGGACAATATACACTAAGGAAAGTATTCTCCTTGGAATTGGTGTACTGTGTTTGGCAGCATGGATTGGAATCCATTAGCTCTAACAGGAGGGAGGCACATTGCTTCACCTCCAACACAATACAGAGAACGTCTTTTCCCCAAAGGCAAGGCTCTGAATTCATTTCCTGAATGAATTCTTCATTGAAATAGAGAAGGCTGACGGTGCGCTGCAGGGAGGGATCGTGGGGATTAATGACAGGCATTTTTGAGTCAAACACCTAGAAAAGAACAGCAAGGAAGGGACTAAATGTTATTCAGGACCCTTGCAATATTAATGCTGTTTGCAAATAGGATCTGATGGCATCTTTTACATGCCAGAGCAGCAGGATAGAAAGACCACATGCAGTGTGGTAGCATGCTAACAGACTAAGCTGTGGCACTGGCTGGTGCTCATTGGGACTGGTAGGGCAGAAGGTGGCAGGCCAATAATAGGTGGCACCAGGTCCAGTGACAGGCAGAGCCAGGGCCAATGACAGATGGAGCCAACTCATTCTTGGTTTCTTCCCATCTGAGTTCTACAAGGGAAAAACTGAGACTAGGGAGGAGGAGGCTCACAGCCAGGAATCTGGTTGTAAGAAGGCGGGCAAGTGGGGGCTGGCTGGGGGCAGACTAAGGTTGGTATGACAGTGCCTTTTTGCTCTAATGGTCCAGCCTCTACTGCTAAGCTGTAAACTAGAAAGCCCTCAGTTGAAATCTTGGCTGAGGGCTAAACTACAATACCTTTTATGTCTGTTTTTTGCTTTCTAAATAATGGGGGGGGCTGGCTTATCTGGATCAGGACTATGGTGTGTGGGAAGGAGGGAATTTAAAACTTTGTCGCATCATGGTCCCAATCCAGATCAACTTCCTTCCCACCACCACAAATGGAAATTTTCCTCGCAGGGCAACAAGCTGTCACAGAAGGAAGTCAATCTGGATCTGGACACTGGTGGGGCAAATGGTTAAATCCCTGCTTTACACGCATGATAGCCCTGATCTATATAAGGGCTCCTACATCTGATATTTAATAAACAAACAAACAAACAAACAAAAAACAGCTATGCAAGGATACATCATGTGATCATTGGCACATCTAGTCTGGTCCTCCCTCAACTATGCTGATCTGCAGTATGGGAACAATAATATTTGCATTTTCTCAGTGAGGATTGAGAAAACAGAACTCACCATCGTGAGATCTCACCACTTGCTTCTGTCACATACAGATGAGACTATTGAAACCTGCTCCACAATAGGGCTGCTTTTGAAAGGCATCTAGAAACTTCAGCTGGTGCAAAGAACCAGAGTCTTTGACCATATGATGGTGGTTTTGTACAATTGTTATTGGATTCCAGTTTGATTCCAGGGCCAGTCGAAAGTGGTGGTCTTAGCCTTTAAAGCCCTAACTGGTTTGGGACTAAGATATCTCAGTGACTTTTTTCTCCCATATGAAACCTATTATAATCTTCCAAGAAGGCCTTGCTCCATGTCCCCTCCCTTCCTGGGAAACAGATTGTGGCTACATAGGGCAGGACCTTCTTCATGGTAGCTCTTGGCCTTTGGAACTCCCTGCCTCAGGTCCCTGATTAGCCTTTCCCTTTGTGTCTTTTGCTGCCAACTAAAATTCTTATTTGATTGCAGTGGGTCTGCTGAGCTCTTACCATTAGGACAGTTCAAATGTTTACCAGAAATCTGATTCCTCACAGCTTCCATACACTGGTTCTAATCTTGCCCTCTGGAGCAACAGAAAACAAGTCTGTTCCATCTTCTGTGTGAAGATATTTATTTTATTTAACAACATTTATATATTGCTTGACTGTAAGAAACCTCTAAAACAGTTTACAAATGTATGAGATAAGCTATCTGATTTTGCTAATGGAGCAATGGTGTTCTTTTTAGAATTCAAATGGACAATGAAAGAAATACCAAGTCTGCTCTTTAACAGGCGTTATTCATAGGATGAGGGTCTAAAGAACAAAGGAAAGCAAGATCAGATAATCTTATGGCCCTTTCTGTTGCCAGAGAGCCCCCTCTATTTAGTAACGATTCCTAACTCCTGTCAGTCAAGGCACATCCTCTTAAGACCTCTCCTTCTCAAGGGATGTGGTCAGGGTCTCCCCAGGATTTCACTCAATTAGGGACATTGCCTATATTATTATTTCACTGTGCTCCTGAGCTTTGTCATTTGTATTCTGTTCTAGTGGCCTTGATAGTATTCTTGCAAGGCCATAGGCTAGCTTAACTTCAAAGAGGCAGCAGCTCGCCAATAGAGGTAGCTGGTTGCTTCTGTGCTAATCTCGTACACATAGGATGCTTGGCAATTACCTAAAGCCCACAGCCCCCTGAGGTGTTCCCTCTCTCTCTGTGGCTTTGACCTGAAACCCATAGCCCCTCCCACTGTGTCTTATTATGGCATCATGCATTCCTACACAAAATTAACTCCTTAAAGGATACATCACTTAAAGACAGCTAATATTGCTATGACACTAGGGTTGGCAGGTTTCCAGTTTTTGCCCAGAGACTCTGGTTTTGGGGGGTCCTTTCTGGGTCTCTGGGAGAGTCGCCTTAATCTCCAAGCTATTAGCTTTCACTTTAAAAGTTTTTAAATTTCTAGGTGGTCTGGTTCAAAAGATATAGACCAAAATGTCAGCTGCTCCCCCCAACTTCTGTTAGAACCAGCTGCACTAATCCATGCCCTTTCAGGTTTTTAGCTAATAAGTGAAGTCAGGGTTGTGATTGTCAATAGTAATAGCTAAACCCCATTTCGATTCTGAGAACAGTTTCCTTTTCCTGCTTGTCTCACATCAGGAATTCAGTAAATATATAGCTTTCAGCAGCATGAAGAGTACTTTCTCTGTACAGGATTGGGATTGTTGTACAGGAGTAAATATTCATAGGATTGCACTACAAGAGAAGATCACACCAAGATCTTGGTAGGCATAAAAGTGTACATGCAGGTTTTTTAATTACTTATTTATTTATTATTTGATTTATATCCCACCCTTCCTCCCAGCAGGAGCCCAAGTAATTTTATAATTACTTACAAAAATGGCATAATATACTTTTTATCTTTCAAATATTTTTGAACAGAAGTTTTAAAAAGTGTACATGCTTCAGTGTTATACTTTTCTCAATAAAGGGGAAAACAAGTTTAAATTTTAATGGACTGTTGGAGATGGCAGTTTATTTGTCTTATTCATAACCTATTTTGAAAACCTTCCCAATACGAAGCATTTCTGGGAGTAAAGCTGCAATGCTAATCCCACATACCTGGGAGTTAACCCCATTGAATTCAGTAGGACTTATTTTTGAGTAGACATTGTTAGGATTGTGCTGAAAATCAGTGGGATTTTTGAGTGAACATAGAAAAGGATTGTAAATCTTTCTCTCCCCCTCCGATCCTTTTTTTTTAAGCAGTTAGGAAGGCTTACTTAAGTGTCGCTTCTTTTATTTGGCAGGAAACTAATACTGTTTTTTAAAAAAAACAATGTTCTGCAATGGCCAACTATACAGGGTGTATACATCTCCAGTGTGTGTGTGTATGTGGAATATTTCCAACAACCCTGTGAGGTAGGGTTGGAAACCAAGGCAGCTCACAACAATAAATAAAGCCATTTAAAACCCAATAATTATAAAACAAGTATAAAACAGTTGCAAAACAGCTTAAAGTCACATGATTCTGAATTTTGGATGGGATGAGTGAAGTTTCTTATCATTGAATTGCAGTCCTGTGCATACTTCCCTGTCTGAGTAAGCCCCATTGAACACATTGGGACTTGCTTCTGAGTAAACATGCATAGGATTGCACTATAAATACCTTTACAGGTTGTGTAAATAATAAATTTATTTAATAATAAACCTGACAGTCCTGCTTATATAAATATTTTTTCACACTATGTCCTGATAAGTATCTGATTTCACACTATGGTTGTACATTATTTTTTCCTCTACATTTTAAGAGTACTGTTCTTCCTTGGGGTGGTCATGGTCCCCCTCTGTTGTTTTCACCTGGATGGGCAGATTAGGCTGAGATATGGTGCATAGCCCATGGTCACCCAGTAAACCTTGTAGTTTATTTCCATTTTAAAATTTAATTAAAATGATTTATACGCAGGCAAAGTTTAGGAAGTAATGCAGATCCACATAATACATGTAAAGCACAACCAACTCACATTTAAAGCACATGACTTCCCCCAAAGAACCCTGGGAAGTATAGTTTCCCCCTCACAGTTATAGTTCCCACCACCCTTAACAAACTACAGTTCCCAGGATTCTGTAATGGGATTCATGTGCTTCAAATGTATGTTGAATGTGCTTTAAATGCATGGTGTGGATCTGCCTAATATGCTGTGTATTCATTAGTGAATTGAAAAGAACAATTTTAAAAGATATGTTTTTAAACAGGGCTGTAGCTCAGTAGTAGGGCACATGCTTTGCATGCAAAGGCCCAAAATTCAATCTTTGTAAGAGGCTATTGCTTGGAATCCTGGAGAGCCAATGCTAGTCCATGTCATCAGTACTGAGCTAGATGCTACCAAATAGCCTGAGTTGGTATAAGGCAGATTCCTTTGTTCCTTAAACTGGAAAAAGACACAAGGGACACAGTGACTCCCAAATTTATATATGTATTTTATTTACAACATTTATATACCGCTTTATTGTAAAAAAAACCTCAAAGGGGTTTATAGAAGGAATTAAAACAATAAACATACTGACAAAAACAGTTAAAGACAGGTATTTAAAACATTCAAAATAATAAAACCAATAATGAGTTAAAACCAGATAAAAAACAGAATAGCTTCTACATGCCTGGGTAGGCTTGCCTAAACAAAAATGTTTTTAGCAGGTGCCAAAATGAGTACAATGAAGGCGCCTGCCTAATGCCAATAAGCAGGGAGTTCCAAAGCGTAGGTACTGCCACACTGAAGGATCGGTTTCTTACAAGAGCAGAACAAGTACTATGTGGCACCCGTAACATGGAAAGCACACTTTGAACTTGGCCTGGTAGCAAATCAGCAACCAATGCAGATTTCAGAGCAGAGGTACTATGTGCTGATAGGGTCTAATTCATGTTAGCAATTGTGCCACAGCATTCTGTGCTAACTACAGCGCCTGGGTCCTGCATGAGGATTTATGTGGCCTTGGCTGACTGACTGCCAGGATTTGTTTGGTTTTAGTTAGGAACCCTGAGTGGTTGTGGGATGCTAAGTTTTCTCTCTTATTCATAGCAATCTTCTTGTGGTTGGTATGCTATTGCATTTAGGAAATCATCACTGTCTTTTCTTTTTCTTTTTGCATTTCATTTCATTTATCTGATTTATATCCTACCCTTCCTCCCAGTAGGAGCCCAGGGTGGCTCCTTACTTATTTTCTTCTGACCTCACTCTCTTACATCCATAGAAGCAACAACAGTGATTCCATGTGGTCAGCTCAATCCTCTTAAACCCACAGATGATGCATCTTGTTGGTTTCATGACAGTTTGTTTCTTGCTCAATAGTGGGAAAAGAGAATTCACATACAGGGAGGTGTGGCTCCAATTGCTGTTGTTCCCAATCTACTGCCTGCAAAGGTAGACCAAACCATGTGTCAATTATTACTCACTGGAATTGGGTTGGCTGTTAAAGTGAGTTTATAGACGCCCACAGAGCAGGCAAGAAAGAGAAGAGAGTCTTCTTAACTCTTACTTATTTCTCAAACCTCTCTCTGCAGTGAAGGGTCAAGGATGTAAAGATGTTTGAAGCAGCCATGTTAAAAGGCAGACAGGGCATTCCAGGCAGGGGGTTGCAATCCTGATTTGATATGGATATTGTTGCAGAGGATCCCGAGTAAAGCCTTACCAACAGCACAATCCTAACCATATCTACGCAGAAGTAAATCCTGTTGAGTTCTCTGGGATTTAGTCCCTTAGTAAGTGTGTTTAGAATTCCAGCCTTCAGGGGCATCCATCTTTACTCCTGTGTGCTCCCATCTAACATCTCCACAACTTTAGGCTTCCTTCTTCCTACAGTGGCTTTCTGGTGACTGGCCTGGCCCAAGAGCACTTAAACAGTTCTTGCCAGAACCAAGTAGTCTAGATTAAATGTTCCTTACCCAAGCTTTCTAAGCAGATGAGAAGGATTGATCCCATCACTTCAGATGGACCTAGAAACACCCTCATTTAGCAAAGATTTCTATCTTAACTTCCAATCACAAAATTGTTTTGTTTGAATGGTACACTCCAAGCATCTGTGGTTGATGCTTAATATATCATTCTTAATGACATCACTAGGGCCTGCCCCATGACATCACTAGGGCCCGCTCTTGAAATCTCAGGGCTTGGGATGCTTCTGACCTGGCAACCCTAAATAGCACAGCTACATATAAAAACATATTATTAAGCACATTCAGGGCCTTACGTAGGCCTTCAATGAGGCATTGAAGGGGCCATTGCTGGACACCATATATTTCCTTGAAATTACAATATTTTTGTATGCATTTTCTAATACACTCTCATGGGAACATAGGAAGCTGCCTTATATAACATCAGACCACTGGCCCATCTAGCTCAGTGTAGTCTACAATGACTGGCAGTGGCTCTTCAGGATTTCAATCGGGGAGTCTCTCCAAGCCCTACCTGGAGATATCAGGGATTGGACCTGGGGCCTTCTGCCTGCAAAGCAGTTGCACTGCCACTGAGCTCTAGCCTTTCCCCAGCTAACATTGGTGCTTGTGAACAGAAAACTACTAAGCTGCTCTTGCTAGCATACTTGAAAATGCATACCAGTAATTTCTGAAAAAGTACTCACAGATCTACTATTGCCTTTGTATCAGCTGTGTTTAATAAGCTTCTCTGTTCAGCAGGCCTTTTCCTGCTTCATCGCTTATCGTGAAGGGCACTGTTTATTCTCCTGTCCCCTAGCTTCACATAATGATTTTGCATTCCAGGCTGCAGGAAGCTACCAAGGAGGAGGGGACAAATGACACCAAATTTTAAATTACTCATCCTTTTCCATTTGATACCTGGATGGATGGATGAGAACTCCCTTTCAAGCAGACCATGTTCTCAGGCTAAATTTGGCTGGCATACTCATCACAGCTCCATTAAGAGAAGGCTATCCAAATATGCCTCTGGGTAAACTGCCAATATCAGATATTCATTATATGTCTAGAACTCTCTTCTGCTGTAGAAATAATATGAGAACTGCCATGACAGTAATGACATTCTGTGCCTGTCTGTTGCTACCCAAAACTAACTGAGACCAGGAAGAGTTTTAAATTCTGCACTCCAAGAATAGTGCAGGTCCAAAAAACCAGAACTAGTCTCTTTCTCCTCATCTGCAGTACTGATGTATTGCCCAAGCCAATTATAGCAGTGTATATGCTGTAGTCATACTTTTGAAAATGTATAAGAAAATTAAAAATAGGCCAATTAAATAGAATTAGTTCTCTCATTCAAAATCCAGCACTGGTAATAAATATAGTTTCAGCATTCCAGGTGGGACACACTTCCATGAACATTAGTTGTGTTGTCATACTGGAGAGCTATACAAGAGGGACAGAAGTAGCCCTCCAGATCTTGTGAGACTACAGCTCCTATCATCTCTTACAACTGGCCATGCTGGATGGGGCTAATGGGAATTGGAGTACACACCATCTGGAGACCGCTGCTTTCCTAATTCCTGCTGTACACTATGACGCACAGCTGGATCTGTGAACCCAGCCCATCAACAAGCATTGCATGTGAGGTGACGTGAGAAGGTCTGTGGCTTATTATGTGCTGGGCCATTAATACATGGAAATGATGGTGTGATGCTCTGTTCAGTGATTGATGAACATGTCATCATCAATGTGTGCTTGAGTAGTCTTTCTTGACTAGCAGCTGAATGTGTAAATTGACCCTATTTAACAGTATGGCATTTGAGTTTTTCTACTGGGGATTAATTTCTAATAGCTTGAAGCCAAACTAGGTGTGCATGGTTTTTGTTATGAAAGTAGCAATCAAGAGGAAGCCTGAGCAGTTATAGGTCTATAGGGATGGGCAGGAAAGGAGAAGTTTAATTCTTTCCATCCCCACCATATTTGTACTGCTAATGTCTATCCTCACTTGCTGTTTGCATTTCAGATGATGCTGACATTGGAACCAGAGGAGGCATCCCTTGAAATGCAAATAGCAGCTTTGGAGAGACAATTTTGGTTGGAATTTTGGCAGGGAGGGAAAGAGTTAAACCTTCCCTGCCTAACACACCCACACACATACACACTTTACTGAGGTTTCTCAGGCTTCCCTGTAGCTGGTATTAACATAAGTACGTGCATATTTACACTTATGCAAGTAACATTGTTTCTAGTTTGTGCCTCATTCACATTTGCATAATACAGCAATGTACTGTAAGCATATGCGTATGAACCAGCCTCTACATTTGTGAAATGCACATAGACAACTAAATAAAAATATTTGGTTCACAAAGCTACAATTCTCAGTCAATCCCTTTTCCCAGGGAGCTCTGGAAATTGTAGCTCTGTGAGGGAAATAAGGGTCTCCTAACAATTCTCAGCACCCTTAACACATTGCAGTCCCCCAGATTCTTTGGGGGAAGTCATCACAGTTTAAAGTGGCATGATGCAGCTTTAAATGTTTAGTGCAGATGTGGCCTATGTTATTTTTCCTTCTGCAGGGAACTCGGAAGGTCTACCCAGTTCTCTTGTGTTTCCATTTTATCCCCACAACAACTCCATGTGTCAGTTTAGACTGAGAGTGAGTTACTGACCCAGGGTCACCCAGTGAATTCCACCCCTGAATGGGGATTTGAGCCCAGGTCTCTATGCCAAATCAAGGACCACTCCAGGTCTATCTCAATTCCCATAAGGAGCTGTTCCCACTTAGTCTACAAATTAATCATTATTACTGGACCAGTGTCTGCAAAGAGTCTAGTCATGTATGTGGGGAGGAGGGGAGTTCTGCTGAAAGACATGCACTGTGGAGGATTCCTTCTCTCAGTTCTCCCCCTCCCTCTCCCCCTCTCCCTCCCTCCCTCCCTCTCCCCCTCTCCCTCCCTCCCTCTCCCTCTCACATCTCCCAAACTGAGAGTTACCACTAGGCATAGGATACTGGGAGCGAGGCAGTTTAGCATGGCTTAGTTTAGTAAATTTCTTAAACGCCTATTTCTGAAAAGAGACTAAAAGCAGCAGGTGAAAACATAAAAAAATTAAAGGAAATCAGTACAGAACAGTCTAAACAATATCAGAACCATACCACCTGAGCAGACAAAACATCACATTTAATAATAATGAAAAGGCACAAAAGCAATCATCATGAATGTCTTGACCTGGCACCACAAAGAGAACAAACTCAGCACCACCTCACTGCAGAAAGCATTCCACAAATGGGGGTGAACATAAGAATATAAGAAGAGTTTGCAGGAACAGCCTGTGGCCTTCCAGATGTTGTTGAACTCCAACTCCCAACAGCCCCAGCCAGCATGACCCTGACCAGCATGCTCAGGGACTATGGGATCTAGAACCCAGCAACATCTGGAGGGCCAAAGGTTCACCATGTCTGGATTATGTAGATGTAGTAGTGCAGGAATAAAACAAAGAGAAGACAAAAATGGATGTATGAGAGTCAAAGCTACTCTTTCCCAATGCATTTTGAACAACCATGTTCCTCTTAGGAATAAGATCCATGACTTGTGTCAACTGGTTTTTGCCTTCTCCCCATTTTCCTGTTGGGTACAGCCCTCTCTTTGGTTGCAATGAGGGAGCTAACTACTTCCAATCCTATGATATGTCCTCTGCATTACCCTTGCTGGAAGTGGAAGCAAACAATTTTACACACCCTTTCACAAACCGTTGTGGGAAATAACTGCATGGGAGACCTGAAATGTTCATGAAACCCAGTAGTGCTTTTGTCTCATCGCTGATTTTATATCTGTGCAGGGAGGCTATGGGAGGTTGACCTTTCACTGAGCAACTGTGGGTAGAATGAGAGAAACTGTGAGGAGCTCCCTGATTATGATGGTGATGGGAGAGGGGGAGATGTGAAGTCACTGCAAAATTGAGTTCTATATTAACACTGATGAAGGTTATAAAAATATTAGATGCACAAACAGTCCAAATTTGAAAACCAGACTTTGGTAATCATGTACATCAAGAGTGGGGAACCTGTGGCCCTCCCAATGTTACTGGACTCTAACTAGCATCAGCCCCATCCAGCTTGGCCAATGGTTAGATATGGTGGCAGTGGTAGCAACTTCTGGAGGGCCACCTGTTAGCCGTCCCTGGTGTACATAGTAGACTACTTGGCTATAAAGGCAGGATTGTGACTTTCTGTTTTAAATTTTTGATTGTTTATTACCATTGTTTAAAGCCTTGGTTTATTGTATGCTTAGGCAAAGTGTTGTTGTTTTTAAAAAAGAATGATTTATTATAGGCCATACTTTGATCCATACCCATCAGGCCATCTTTACTTCTTTAAAGCAAACATCAGCCTGTGGTATGCATTTGCTTGTGCGTGCACATAGGAGGTGGAAAATGACACAGACACTGGCATAATTTGCCCCATGGATTCATTTTTATCAGCTGAAAAGGGCTAAGGGAAAATCAGCTGAAAACAGTGCCATCTTTCTAGATTATTGGCTGCCATCAGCTATATTCCATCATTGAAAAAAGGGAGAGTTGATATCCAGGTACTATCTTTGAGAAGATTTTAAAGCAGCCAATAAGTTAATTCTCTCACAGGGAAAGATAATCTGAAATTCCCACTCTGAGTGGACGTATGTATGAGAGGGTGAGTCTTGTGGGACCTCTAAGTCTATTAGAATTTTAAAGTGACAGCATTGTTACTGCCTCAGTAAAGCTTCTGGCTGTGTCCCCAATGAACTTAGTAGATATAAAAAAAGAAAATAATAGACTCCCGCTGTCTTGTGGCAGTCTGTTGCCTAAGGACCTTGAAGATCAATTTGAACAAACCTAAAGGGTTATATCACAGTGAAACTTTAATTACGTATTCACAGGTTTGTACAGCAGGGACTGCATGTGTACATGGTTAATAGAGGCAAAATCTGACCCATTTTAAAAGTAATCAATGAGGCAAAAGTTTTAAAAGGCTCAAGATAGCAGGGTTTAGCCTATTTTTGGAAACTTTTGGGCTTGCCCTGCTGAATGTCCACGCACAGCACTTGAAGTGGGGTGAAATGGAGGATTAGGGAAGGAGGAATCTGTCACATTTGGTTTCTCTCAGGCCACATCCACACCAGACCATTATTCCACTTTAAACAGTCATGGCTTTCCCCAAAGAATCCAGGAAAGTGTGGTTTGTGAAGAGTGCTGAGGGTTGTTAGGAGACACCCTATTCTTCTCACAGAGCTACAGTTGCCAGACTGATTTAACAGTCAGTCCCTCTTCCCAGAGAACTGTGGGGATTGTAGCTCAGTGAGGAGAACAGGAGTCTCCTAACTACTCTCAGCACTCTTCGCAAACTATATTCTGAAGCCACGACTATTTAAAGTGGAATAAAGGTCTGGTGTGGATGTGGGCCTCTGTTTCTCATTTTTCCAGCGTCAAGTTCAGTTCACTTCCATGGCCATTTCCTGTGCATGAGTGGGAGGAACAGGCACTCAAGGCAATACCTGAAGTGCAGCCATACTCTGTGGTTGATGCTTAATATATCATTCTTAATGACATCACTAGGATATCTAACACTTGGGGATCCAAGGAGGGCTTCTTTAAGATGGGCTTTACAATTGCCTCCTTGAAGGCTGATGGCATCACACCCTCTTTCAAGGATGCGTTTACCACCGCTTTGTTCCCCTCGCCCAATTTCTCTCTGCAGCTCACAAGGAGCCACGAAGGGCAAGGATCAGTAAGATAAGTGGTTGGCTTCACAGATGAAAGCACCTTGTCCACTTCCTCAGAAGGGAGAAGCCGAAACCGATCCCAATTTACCGGCTTGCAACTGGCCAACTCTGGTTCATTGACTGTGTCCACGGCGCGCGGGATCGAGCTCCGTAAGTGTTCGATTTTATCAGCGAAGTGTTTTGCTAATAGGTCACAGGAGGCCTTTGACTGTTCCAAGGGTTCCTGAGCAATGGACCAACCAGGCTTCGGACCACCTGGAACAGCCTCCTGGGACAACACTCCGCAGACGCAATAGAGGCAGCAAAGAAAGCCTTCTTTCCTACCTTTATTGCCACTTGGTAGGCAGCTACTGCTGCTCTAACCTGTGTCCGGACATTTTCGGAGCAGGATTTCCGCCACCGGCGCTCTAGTCGTCTCACCTCCTGTCTCAAGCTACGCAACCGCGGTGTATACCATGGTGCTAGCTGAGTTCTATTCAGGGGGAGAGGACGTTTCGGAGCCACCTGGTCTAATGCCCTGGTGATCCCCATATTCCACTCCTTCACCAGGGTTTCGACCGGGCGACCTTCAGCCGGTTCCAATTCCCCAAGCGCAGTCAGGAATCCATCCAGATCCATCAGGCGTCTGGGGCGGACCATTTTAGTAGGTCCTTCACCCCTGCGGAGGGGGCATGGCAACTAGAAGTCCATATTTACCAGGTAGTGGTCTGACCATGACACAGGAGTGGCATGAATCACTCCCAACTTCAGACCACTTCTCTCCTCTCCCAGGACAAATACTAGGTCGAGAGCATGACCGGCTACATGGGTGGGCCCAGTATTACTTAGGTACAGTTCCCAGGAAGTCATGGTTTCCAGGAAATCCCGAGGGGCTCCTATGAGAGCGGCCTCGGCATGCACGTTATTTATTTATTTATTTATTTATTTATAATAAATAAAGTCACCCAGCACTACCAGCTCTGGGGACAATGCCCGTACAGCCGAGACCACCTCTAGCACCTCGGCCAGGGAATCTGCCGTGCAGCGGGGTGGGCGGTACACCAGCAAGATCCCTAAACTGCCCTTCGGGCCCAACCTCCAGTACATGCAATCAACAATTTGAGTCCTATGGAGGGGAGGTCTGGCAAAAACCAAGGACTCTCGAGAGATGACTGCCACACCCCCTCCCCGCCTTCCCACCCTCGGCATGAAACTTAACTTTTTTTAAAAAAAATCCTTTGTTGCTGTGCTTTAACAAAAACAAAACATCCAGAGCTCTTCAGTGTTCACCAGGCAACATTTTGGACAGTTTCACTTTTTGTAAAGCTCAGGGACTTAGAGAAACATACAGCTACAAGAAAACATGGAGCTATAAGGACAGAAAGGAACAGAAATGCAGAGTGACACAAGCTTTGTGGGGATCCTGATTTGACCCAGGTTATTACCAACATTGTGTTCTGACTGAATCACCCCAATTCACCTTGGTATTTGGCCCATACGTAGAGCCAGTGCACACCATTACTATGAGTTAGTCTTGTACAGGTAATTCTCAGCAGTCATTAAATTACTATCAGAGCTGGGCCACGGCTAGTAGTCTGATGTGAGCCAGGGGGCAGGAACCAGGAGTCCCGAGACAGGCTTCTTTATGGTGAGATCAGTCTAGCTGAGGCATTTCTTTCTCTCTCTCTCTCAGTAGATTTTCATACAGAGGCTGGTCAGCCATCATTTGGGCATGCTCTAGCATTAGGATTTTCAGGTCTCTAGTTTTCACCCAGAGATTCTGATTTTTGGGGGTTGCCAGATCTCCAGGTGAGTCATGCCAATCTCTGGACACTTAGCTTTCTTTTTTTAAAAAAAAGTCCATAGGTGGTCTGATTCAAGAGATATACACCAAAATGCCACATGCCCCCCTGCAACATTGTGAAGTAGGGTTGCTGATTGGAAACCAAGGCAGCTTACAACAAGAAATAGATCCTTTTAAAATCCAATAACCATCAAAACAAGTATGAAACAGTTGCAAAATAGCTTAAAGTGGCAAGATTCTGAAATTTGGGTTGTGTGAGTGAAGTTCCTTATCACTTGAGGCTGCAGTCCTGTGCACACTTTCCTGTTTGAGTAAGCCACACTGAATACATTAGGACTTGATTCTGAATAAACATGCATAGGATTGCACTATAAATATCTTTATGGGTTGTGTAAATAATAAACGTCTTGGACAGGCATGCTTATATAAATATTTCTTCATACAATGTCTCTAAGTATCTAATTTCATAATGGTTGTACATTACTTCCTCCTCTACCTTTTAAGTATGCCCTTCTTCCGTGGGATGGTCATGGTGCTCCTCTGTTGTTTTCACCCTGAGGGGAAGATTAGGCTGAGAGATGGTGAGTAACCCATGGTCACCCAGTAAACTTTATAGCTGATTGCCATTTAAAAAAATTAATTAAAACTATATATATGTAGGCAAAGCTTATGAAGTATTGCAGATGCACACAATACATTTAAAGCACATCCAACTCACATTTAAAGCACATGACTTCCCCCAAAGAATCCTGGGAAGTGTAGTTTCCCTCTCACAGTTATAGTTCCCACCACCCTTAACAAACTGCAGTTCCCACGATTCTGTGGTGGGATTCATGTACTTAAAATGTGTGTTGAATGTGCTTTAAATGAATGCTGTGGATCTGCACTATGTATGCTGTGTATCCATTAGTGAATTGAAAAGAACAATTTTAAAAGATAATTTTTAAACAGGAAGGGTTGTAGCTCAGTGGTAGGGCACATGCTTTGTATGCCAAAGGTCTGAAATTCAATCTCTATAAAAGACTATTGCCTGGAATCCTGGAGAGCCAATGCTAGTTCAGGTCATCAGTACTGAGCTAGATGGTACCAAAAGACCTGAGTCTGCATAAGACAGATTCCTTTGTTCCTAAAAGAGGAAAGAGACCAAGGGTGAAGGGTGCTGAGAGTTGTTAGGAGATGTCCTATTCCACTGACAGAGCTACAGACACCAGAATTCTCTGGGAAGAGGAGCTGACTGTTAAACCACCCAGGATCTTTGAGAGAAGCCACAATTGTTTAAAATGGAATAAATGTCTGGCATGGGTATGGCCCCCTGATTAGCCAAGGCAAACAGTTGTTAGTCTGGCTTTTAGAACACTGACAGTTGCTTCTTACTGAGCATGGCTGCTCTATCGTAGACTCCAATACTAATTTTTTGAAATAAAATCAGTGATGCATTTTATGAACATTTAAACTGCAGAAGATGAAGGTCAGAGTATGGGGCAAGGTCAGTAATAGGATTACAGGTACTCTGTGAACATGGCTCATTTTTAATTAATTTCAACAAATTATGAGATCACTGAGAAAAAAGTCCAACAGCAGTCTGGATTTTTTTTCCTCTTGTTTTTCACTTTGAACTCTAGATTTTCTCGTGAGTGTTTTGTGTGTCACCATGAAAATGTAGAGGTTTGTTACACAAGTGTTTCTGAGTTCAGGACTATAAATTTTGTAAGATTTTGTTTTGAAACAAATTTATGGGAAGGATCAGAATGACATGGGTGTATTTTCAATTTAACATGACAGAATGTAAAAAAATCCATGCTGGCTACTCTTATACAGCCACTCTTGTGGCTGTATAATGAAGGTGCCTGCCTAATGTCAATAGACAGAGAGTTCCAAAGTGTAGGTGATGCCACACTAAAGGATCAATTTCTTGCAAGAGCAGAACAAGTACTATGTGGCACCCATAACATGGAACATCTCAGCAACGAGTGAAGATTTCAAAGCAGAGGTATTGTGTGCTGACAGGGTCTCACTCATGTCAGCAATTGTGCTGGAGCATTCTGCACTAACTGCAGCCCCTGGGTCAGGGTGTGCTGCATGGGGATTTCTGTGACTTTGGCTGACTGGCTGCCAGGATTTTTTTTTAATTTCAGTTTTTGGTTAGGAATCCTGATTGCTTGTGTGATGCTGAGTTTTCTGCCTTACTTATAGGAATCTTGTGGTTGGTATGGTATTGAATTTAGGAAATCATCACTGTCTTTTGTTTTTCTTTTCTATCTGTGTTTCATTTAACTGTGACCTCACTTCCTTACATCCATAGAAGCAACAACAGTGGTTCCATGTGGTCAGCTCAGTCCCCTTAACCCCACTGATGATGCACCTTGTTGGTTGCATGATGGTTTGTTGCTTGCCCAGTAGCGGTAAAAGAGAATTCACATCCTGGGAGGTGTGGCTGCAATTGCTGTTGTTCCCAAGCTACTGCCTATGAAGGAAAACCAAAGCAAACCATGTGTATTTTCTTTCTGTCAATTATTACTTGCTGGAATTGGGTTGGCTATCAAAGTGAGTTTATAGCCTCCCATAGGGTATGCAGGAAAGGGTAGAGAAGCCTCTTACTCTTACTCATTTCTCAAACCTCTCTCTGCAGGTCACTTCTGAAAGAAGTTTGCAGCAACCAAGCTAAAAGGCAGAGGCAGGGCATTCCAGGCAGGGGGTTGCCAACCCTACTTTGATATGGATATCTTTGCAGAGGATCCCTAGTCAATCAATCAATCTTTATTTACAGTCTTAGACAAATAGCAAAAAGAAAGGAAACATAGGGATACATGTTAAAAGCACAAGTTAAATATAGGAGTAAGCAATACGTATCTGCTGGGCTGCATAAATGAACTTAGCCACTTGGAAGGTAGTTTGTTTGTCAGAGCCCGAAAGTAAAAAGGCAACAGACACTGTGGGGGACTTGTTGGAGATCTTTAACAGTAGTTCCTTAAGATATTTGGAGCAGAGTTGGGAATACATTGGGCAATGGAGAAAACTATGTGAAAGGGTTTCGATATCTGAGCCACATGGGCATATGCGCTGTTCATAGGGGATCCCCTTAAATCTCCCTTCTAAGATCGCAGAGTGTAAGGAGTTAAATCTTGCTTTGGAAAACGCTAAACGGAGTTTGGGAGTTGTGAGATGATCTAAATACGTACTTATCTTTTCTGGGGGGAGATTAATATTCAAGTATAATGGGGAGCATCTTTTGGACGCTAAGGAAATTGATGTCTGATAATCAATGTCCTTAATTCTTGATCGTAACATTGCTAATATATCCTTTGGAGAGTGTGATATTAAATAATCTCTCGAAAGACCCATTTTTGATAGTTTCATTTCCAATTTAAGATTCCATTTAGAGGACCAATTATCATTCCATAGCAAGGATGTCAGGGCAGATGAAGAGTCGGTTGAGATTTTGACCCAGTAATTGACGGTTGTCAGCCAAGCCTGGGATTCCATTGACAGAAATCCGCAATCTAATCTCAGTGCCGCCGTGGGCACACATCTGGGGACACCTAACAAATGCCTAAGGAAGGAGGAAAGGATAGTTTCTACTAGGGGGGCCCAGGAATGTATCCAAATTGGGACACCATATAAAATTTGTGAAATAAACTTGTTTTTAAATATATGTAAGATCGCAGGGATAAATTGACCTCCTTTAAAGTAGAAAAACTGAATCAAGCTGTTCAGAGAGTTGTTTGTTCATCTTATCATCAGTTTTATGTGGAAAGACCAGCTCAATGAGTAGTGGAAATTGATTCCCAAATATTTATAATAGTTGACTTGTTCTATGGGGTGGTTATTCACTATCCAAGTTGGAGATCTTACTCACTTGGAAAAAACTAAAATTTTGGTTTTATCGAAATTAATGTTTAAGTAATTCTCGGAACAATAAGACATAAAGGCCCTTAAAATGCGCTTTAAGCCAACTTTTGATAGTGAGAGGATCACAGCGTCATCGGCATAAAGTAAAACTGGACATCTCTCATCTGCAATCTTAGGAGAGTGAAAGTTAGGGGAACGGCAGCAATCTTTCAGATCGTTTAAAAACAAATTAAAAAGAAGCGGAGCAAGTACGCAACCTTGTCTTACCCCTTTATTTGTGGGAATACGCTTTGATAACCCTCCCTCTGTTCCACAGCGGATACGCACAGAGGTTTGTTGATGTAACTGGAATATCAAAAGCAGGAGTCTTTTGTCTATTGAGGTTTTGGATAGTTTTGACCATAGTAAGTCCCGGGGGATTGAATCAAACACCACCTTTAGATCAATAAAGGCGGCGAACAATCCATTTCCCTTCTGTTTGCTGTACTTTTCGGCCAGATGTTGTAGGATCAAGCAATGGCCAAGTCCAGAAGAGCCTTTTCTGAATCCTACTTGTTCCTTTCCAAGTATATTATGTTCGTCCATCCATTGCTGAAGCTTTGCTTTCAGGTAGGACACATATAGCTTGGTGATTGTTGATAGAAGGCTAATTGGCCTGTAGTTGGCAGGGTCTTCTCTGTCCCCTTTTTTAAAAATGGGGATAGCAATTGCTTCTTGCCAAGAGATCGGGAAAAGACCAGATTCATTGAGTCTAGTAAAGAATTTTGCTAATAAAGGGGCCCACCAATCTGAGAAGTTTTTTAAGAGTTCAGGTGGGATATTATCGGACCCTGGGGCTTTACCAGATTTTAGGGCTGCGATTTGTGCCTTAATTTCAGTTGGATTGACTGGCGGCCAAGATGTTAGTAAATAGGGGTCCAAAGGTCTGAATGTGTTATTCATTTTAGAGTTGGTGTTATTAAATAGGGTCGTATAGTAACTTTCCCATATGGACGCAGGGATGTTACATAAGACTGGGCGCGAGGGTCTGAAAGCTTTTGTAATTATTAGCCAGAACTCTTTGGCGTTTTTAGTTCTTGACACTCTAATAAGGTTGTTCCACTCCTCTCTCATCGCTATATATTTTTTTAATATTAAAGTTGCTTTGTATTTGCGTTTAATTTGATAGTAAATTGGAGGAAGGAGTTTAAGTTGTTGCTGGCGATAATCTAAGTAAATTTGCAGTAATTGGCGTTTGAGCAATAAACAGTCTTTGTCAAACCATTTGGGGCCCCTATGTCTTGATACATTAGATCCTGCTGGCGCAAAGCTAATTTTCTTTCCTATTTGGTCGGTTAAGAACGTGTATAGCTTAAGAGCTTCTTCATGGGAGTCTAGGTTCATTAAATGGCTCCTAATGTCCATGATTTTTGGAGAATATAAAAAGGGTTCTATTGTTGAAGCTAAGGAGTTGGTCCATGAATATCTTTTATATTGAGAAGTGTGATGGCTTACAGGAAGATTAAGTTTAGTGTTTAGGTGAAATCTCTCATAAGTATAACATGAAAGGTTGAGAGGGAGGTGATCACTATTTAGTTTCATGCCAACTGTGAAGCTATCTATCAAGGGAAGCAGTGTAGAGGATGTCAAAGCATAGTCGATTACACTGCTTCCCAGCTGGGATATAAATGTATATTCAGCACAATCATTTAGATTCTCGAGGCCATTTAAAATGGTCAGATAGTGAGAAATAACAAAGCGGGTTAGAGATAATCCCCCGACATTTATCTTTGTGTCTTCTGATTTTCTATCAAATGGAAAGGCAGATTGGTCACAGACCTCACCGTGCCATAGATTGGAGGAGAACAAGGTGAGATTGTTAGGGCCTATCCTCGCATTAAAATCTCCCATTAATAGTAAATGGGCATGTGGATGAGCCGTTTCCAAGTCTAGTGTATATTGGTCTAGTTCATCCCAACGTTGCTCTGTAGCAGCATTGGTCAACATAGGGGGAATGTATACATTAACAAGCAATAAAGATAAAGCGCCAAAGGATAATAATGCTGCCATCGCTAGAGGATCCATATACTGCAGTTGGAGAATTTGTACATCCAGGGACGTAGATATTAAGATCACCATGCCTCCTTTCGCCCTGCCCTTCGTTGGGGGTTGAGCAGGTAAGTGTAAAGTGGTGAAGCCGTTTAGGTAAGGTTTATAGGTTATCCAAGATTCTTGAAGAAGAATGATGTCGTATCATGAAAGATAGATACTCCATTCATGGTTGTTTAGTTTGGCGTTCCATCCAGCGATGTTCCATGAAAGGACTTTTAAAGCTTTATTACTTGCATGAATAGAGTTGTGAGTCGTTGGGGGTGAGAGACAAGCGTTTGCACAGGTGGGGGAAGCATTATGGCAGGTTTGATGGGGATGTCAATTCAGCTCAGTTATTTGGTTTAGGGTATCTGCGTCGTCTATAAAAATCGCTCTGTTTTTAGTACAAAGGCGTTGCCTTAGATTGCAAGTAGATGTAGTTGTAGCAGCCGATACTCTATTTTCTTCAGCCAAGAGATTGGACGAGTTTTGGCTTGAGTGTTTTGAGGTTATCGACTTTTCGGCATCGTGTAAAAAGGGGTTTATCTTTGATATCATTTTAGAGCCGGCAGGGAAATTTGTCCTTGGATGGACCAGCTTTAGGTCATTAATATGAGGAAATGTTTCTGTTTTACTTTGGTTCTGAGGCGTCATTCTAAGGCAATGAATCAGATTCAAAAACCTATTGATTAAGGTCTCACATTCTGGGTCAGATAATGAAGAATATAGTTCCGCAAGATGAATTTCCTCGGGTTCCATTGCTTGTGCTAATAACCCTGGAGTGTGTAAATAAAGCTTCTTGTCCAGATGGTTGGATACATTGAGAGAAGATTCGAGTTGAGATGGTGAATACACAGCTGAGTTAGAATTATGAGTAGTTGATGCAGCACTGCAAGGCAGAGGATAGGTATAAGGTAAATCCAGTGGAATAGGCAGAGACGAATCTACATAGTATCTCTGGGCATAGAAACCCATTTTATCCAGCAGGTGTCTGAGTTGCAGAATTTGGTTAGCTATGTCACGAGAATGACAGGTGATAATCACATGCCATTCATATGGAGTGAAGGGTAAGATTTTAATAGATCTTATAAAGTTTCTGCGTCTGGTGACACCCAGAGCTTTGCCGATGACAGAGTCCAAAAAGGGTATATTTGGAAGCGAGTAGTGGCGTTCATTTACTATAGACTTATAAGAAATTGCCACTTTATCAGTTTGCACAACTAGGTTGAGTGGAGATGATAAATTGCAATTTGAGTGGTCTTGAGTTGATTGCAGGGATAGTTGTATGTCACAGGTAGGCAGGAAAAGATGACTATTTTGTTCGGGTTGGATATTAAGGAATCGTGGCGAAGAAATTTCTTCTGTATTGATGGAGTTCGAATAATAAGAGTTCTCTTTTTTATCCTTTACAGGTGTTCGTTTTGAAGGGGATGACTTTTGAGAGTCCAGCATTTTAAACAAGGGTTTATAGTTCATCTTGTTTGTAGAGACCGTTTTAGGGTTCTTAATATTTTTTAGTTTCTTGGTTTGATTTGTGGACGGTATATTTTTTTTCCCTTTTTTCTTTTGGTTTTGTAATCCCGGAGAAGGTACTAAGGCATTTTGATTTACCTGTGGTAGTAAAGTCAGAGAGCGGAATGCCTGCACCAATGTAGTTAGTAGTTGATTTGTTTCGAAGATATAGGATTTTACAAGCTGCAGTTCATCTAACAGGAATGACTGCTCTGTCTGAGCTTTGGGCTGTGCTGGTATAGGCTGTTCCTTTCTCAATTCGGAGGGCGGGGTTATAAGCCCTTTAGTTAGATGCAGGGAATCGATAGAGGAAGGAATTGTTGCATTGGATGAATTCAGCGAGTTATTAAAACCTGCATCCTGTAGTTCCTCTGCCAGGGATTTACCTGTGAGAGAGTTTATGGAAGATTTAGCTGAGAGAATGTGTTCCATAGTCCAGTCATGTGAGATACACGGCAGAATATTTGGTTGAGATTTTAAAAGGGGCAGCCGAGTTTCAGGAGATGAGTCATGAGAGAAAGAAAAAAAGTTTGTGATTTTAGTTTGTCGCATACTTGGTTTTGAAGTGTCCATAAAAAGATTTCCAAGTGCTAAGAGTTGCTTCTTATTAAGTTATTAAGTTGTTAGTATTAGTGAAGCAGCGCTATATTAGAAATAATAAAAAGTATAAAAGCACAAAGCTTAAAAGGAGAGGTTTTGGAGACTGATTTTCTATTAGGTTGAGTTTAGGAATACAGTTCTTTCCAGATTGGGAGGTTGAAAAAAACCTTTCTTAAGAATTTGTAGTTTGTAGTACGTAGTTTACAATTAAGGTTCAACAGAGAAAAAAGGGAGATGCCGTACTATCTTATTTAATTGCATTAAAAGGTTGGCGTTCGTGTCCAATGTTTTCCTTTTGTGATAAGGAACAAGTTTAAGGGCACTAAAATGTAATAAATCAAGTTAAAAACACATGAAAAAACTGCTCACAAAGGAGCTAAGAAAAACTGTGTCTTACCGGACGAGAACCGGAAGCGGAAGTCGGATCCCTAGTCAAGGCTTCCAACAGCACATATCAACTCAGATGTAAGTCCTACTGAGTTCTGTGGGGCTTAGCCCTTTAGTAAATGTGTTTAGAATTACAACCTTCAGGGGCATCCATCTTTACTTCTGAGTTCTCCCATCTAACATGTCCACAACACTAGGCTCCCTTCTTCCTACAATGGCCTTCTGGTGACTGGCATGGCCTGAGGACACTTAAATGCTTCTTGCCAGAAGCAAGTAGGTTAGATTAAATGTCCCCTACCCAGGCTCCCTAAGCATGTGAGAAGGAATTATTCTGCCACTTCAGCTGGACCTGGGAACACCCTTATTTAGCTAAGATATCTATCTTAATTTCCAATCAGATAATTGTTTTTTTTAATTGTATATTCCAAGCAACAGTGGTTGATGCTTAATGTATTGTGCTTAATAACATCACTAGGACCCATCCGATGACATCACTAGGGCCCGCCCCTGAAATCACAGGGTTTGGGATACTTTTGACCTGGCAACCCTATTTAGTACTGCATTCCCTACATTGAGACATGGGTTGGATTAGATGATCTACTATACCCCTCCATCTCTATGATTATATGTTCAACTTTCCTGGTGAGGTACACCTCCATATCTGCCATGCAGAGGATTCTGAAGATATGGGGATATTCTGGGGCACACATCAGCTAGTACAGAATGTTGCAGAGCTTGGAAGATTACTTTTAAAAAGTAATAAATTACAATTACTGTTACCTGGCCCCAAAAAGTAATAAGTTACCGTTTCAATTACAATTGTTCTGAAAGTAACTGATTACTTTACCATTACTCAAAAGTAATTACTACAATTACACAAGGTACTTTAAAAAAAAAACAGTTCCTACAAGGTGCTGACCTTGGCTGCTGCACAGCTAAGTAGCCTCAAACAAGAGGGTAGTAGATTTTTTTACCCATAAGATTAACAGAATGGCATAACAGAATCTCACCCCCACCACCCCAGCAATATTGATACCCAAACACACATATCCTATTTCACTCAAAATATTTTGCACTTGAAATGCTGCTTTTACAATACATTTCTGTTACATCTCATATTTGCTGAAAGAGCTCATCAGACAGGAATGTATTTTTACAGACATTGTGTTGCCACTAGTACTGAACAGGTGTTCTATGGCGGCGTTTGAAAGCATGCCTGTGTTGTGCTGCAAAAAACACCACAGCACCCCTTTCAACTAAAACACATTTTTATCAATATGGCAATCTCCTATCATCAAAGAAAAATGCAAACTTTAGTACTTTACTAGTTGCCTTTGTATTTTTTTTGTCAACAGTATAACTTAGAGGTAACTTAATCCTGTAAATACTTGACGACCCTCGCAGGCACAGGAAGGCTCAGCACTCCTAAGAAAAGAAAAAACAATACATCAGAATCAATACCTGACATAAGACTTGAAAGCGGAAGAACGCCACCTTCCGATCGCCTGAATGTCCTGAACGCTCATGCCCACGAGGGCGGCGGCCGTAGCCGCCCCAATCCGAAAGGAATGCAGCCCATAGACTCCAGCATCGTGACCACTGGCCAACAAGGCCCGCCGAACAACGGCCCAAAATTGAAATTGAGTCAGGGAAGAACCATCCGCATGTATAAAGAGGTAACGCTGGCCCGCTGGCCTCATTGACAGAAATAAATGCACTGCAGCCACTGGGCACAATTCAGGGACCTGGCAAACTCTCAATGAAATAATACTGCCACGGCCCTTTTGATCAGTCTTAGAGACTTGAAGGGAAAGCCTAACTATATCTGCACCTAGCGTGCAATCGCCAAAGCAAAAGGCTCGGTAGGACACATCGCGCTTTGAGGAAGCCAATACTTCGCTAGGGCGAAAAGCACCATAGAACATCGTCAGTGTTACTGCGGCGAACAGGTGCGACTCATACTGAGATGAGCACAGAGACCTAAATAAAGGCAGGATCTGAAGGAGTACATCGGGCGTGATTGGCCTCCTTCGGTCAGCGGGCCTGTGAGCGGAACGCGACCAACCCTGAAGGACCTTTCTGACCCTAAAATCCTGCAATCCTCTTGCCTTGGAAATAAAGGCCAGCGCAGAGAGGTGTCTGGCGATGGTAGAAACAGAATGAGATTGCCCTTTCAGATGTAACTTAAACTGCAGCAAATGTGAAACAGGGATAGGCCATACAGGAGGCAAAGCACTACTGGCATGGCCTGAACGTTCCCAAGGCACGCTGGTATGCCCTCTGAGAGCTGGGAGCAAGGGCAGAAGTTATAGCTGAAGAACGCCACCTGCCAATCGTCTGGACATCCTCGATGCTCATGCCCACGAGGGCAGCGGCCGTAGCTACTCCAATGTGAAAGGAATGCAGCCCAAAGACTCCAGCATTACAACCACTGGCCAACAAGGCCCGCCGAACAACGGCCCAAAATTGAAACTGAGTCAGGGCAGAACTATCTGCATGTATAAGAGATAACGCTGGCCCGCTGGCCTGAAACACACACACACACACACAAATTGCCGCATAGCGGAAACTGGGCATAATTCAGGTACCTGGCAACTAAATAAAGATACAGAACTGCCACGGCCCCATTGATCAGTCTTAAAGACATTTAAGGAAAACCTCATTAAATCTGCACCTAACGTGCAATCGCCAGCATAAAGCACTACAGGACACATCGCGCTTTGAGGAAACCAATACTTCACTAGGGCGAAAAGCACCATAGAACATCGTCAGAGTTACTGCGGCGAACAGGTGCGACTCATACAGAGATGAGCACATTGACCTAAATAAAGGCAGGATCTGAAGGAGGACATCGGGTGTGATTAGCCTCCTCCGGTCAGTGGCCTTGGGAGCGGAACACAACCAACCCTCAAGGACCTTTCTGACCCTAAATCTACAAAATGATCCTGCATTCCTCTTGCCTTGGATTAAAGGCCAGTGCAGAGAGTGTCAAGCGATAATTATGACAGAATTAATTTTGCCCTTTTGAATATAGCATAAATATCAGAATACTTTCAGAACGCATGCCCGCTAGGGCAGTTGTCGCAGCCGCTCCTGTATGAAAGAAATGCAACCTCTAAACATAATGGCCATATGAACAACATAGCAATAATCAAAATTAAATCAATACATAGCCATTAATGAATATGAAAAGATAGTACTGGCCCACTGGCCTAACAGAGAAAAAGCTCTATCCGAGGGAAACCAGAGACTGAGTGACCACTCAGTCACTAGGCCACTGGTCCATATTAAGCGTATGCGCTAAAAAAAAAAACAGCACGGCAATATAAGCGCAGGGCTCAAATTTTACAATGACTTGCCCAGAAAGCTAATTTTTCCAGGGCAAAAGGCTCACTGAAAATATTATTAAGGCCACCGCCCAGGGCAACTGTCCTGTAAGGGGGGGGGAAACTAAGAATCATTGAAGGCAGGAGTATCGATAGCACATCCGGGGCAAATGGCCACATAGGACCAGGCGGTCTCAGGGTGGAATGCAACTAACACCCTTTGGTTTTCATGAAATGGGTTCCCTAATACACTTGGCCAGAAAATTAATGACAAAGGCAGAAAGGAGGCAAGATATATTCCCAATGGTAACATCCTGCCCTCTTTAGTAGATAATAAACTGCAACAAGGTGTACATGATTCGTTCATTGGGGGGGGAATGGCCTCATAAGATCAGGTGGCATTAGAGTGAAATGTAACCAACCCCTTTATGATATTCATAAAATGGGTTCCTGACTGCACGTAAACCCAGACATACCAAGTGATGAATAGATATTGTATTATACTTTGCAGAATAAACGCATGCACAAAGCGCATAGCTCAAATAGCGTTGAGGGTCTGGGGATTTACCCCATAACCATAGCCAAGTGCTGCACTGAACGTATCATGCAGATCTGAAGGGCAGAAGGCTGCATATGTACCGCTGGCACTGTAGGAAGATAATCCAAGAAAATAAATTCTATAGTGAGCCCCCCAGGCACCTAAAGGCAGCCAGCCATTATTTGGCACGCCCAAGCTCCTGAATTGACACCAAATTATCAACTACAGCCTGTATCAAAACTTACCTGCAGTTCAGGCTACAGGAGGAAGTCCTCTGTTCTTTGAAGAAAGAACGGCCGCTGAAGAAAATTGGTAGCAGCGCCCAGTGTACACGAGACTGCCATGAAATAGATGCGATTGAAGAGGGTACCTGTATCTTGTGAAACAAGCAGTATACAATTCATATTTGTGGAATAAAGTTAAATTGATTTAAAAATTCCATGGAAAAGCGTCATAGTAAAGATTTACCTAATGCTATAGGAGCACTTTAATCAAGGACCAATAAACTGTCAATCTCAAATTAAGCATAATGTTTCATTTTAGATATTTCAGGGATAAAACAGAGCATTTAAAACTACAGGAAAGATATATATTAACCTTAAACATATTGGCTCCCAGAAAGCCACAACTATGAGTTTACCTGGCTGTAGGGCATTTCCTTTCTGCTTGGCTCAGAACGCCACAACAATGAGTTCACCTGGTTGCAGAGCATTTCCTATAAGCTTACATAGCATAGATTACCTTTCTCGGAATCACACCTATTCACATATTTTAAAAACCGCAAAAGAAATATGAGATGTGTGATTTTTCTATACTCACCTTAAAATAAACTATTGCCCTTTAGAGACGCTATTGTAGAAGCATACTTTTCCTCCTTTCATAAGAAATGCAACAAATTATGAAGCTACATGATCGAGAACATCATTTTAAAATACAAAACATGCATGCAGGAATACAAACAGAACTAAGTATATAAAATAAATGATATGGGGATAAGCAACAACGAAGATCAATCTAAAACCTACATCCACAATGCTACCCGCCAGAATAAGCTTCATATATCTATATATGATTATCTATATATCTATAAAGATTTTAAAATTAATTTATATATTATCAAAGTATTTATTCATATAATAATGATAAAATCATTCCATATATAATAAAGAATTTAAGAAATCAAAACAAGCAGACACCCCCCCTTCCAAGCTACTCACCCCTCCTACGCGAAAAAAGCAAAAGGAACGGGGGGAATCTAAATACATATCTATAAATATTAAAATGAATTCATGTATTTATTTATTTAATAATAATAAAATCATATTATATATCTAGAAATATCTGAAAATTAATTCATGTATCTATTTATTTATATATTTAGTAATAAAATAATATATATAATTAATTAATAAGACAAAACAAGCAGACACCCCCCACCCTTGTGAGCAACTCACACCTCCCCCATGAAAGAGGCAAAAGGAACAAGGGAGGGGGCTAAGGGGAGGGGTAAACAACCCAACTCCCCACAATCCAAAAAGGGGTGGAAGAATTATGTAGCAGGCTGAATGGAGGGGGGGGGTTAATGAAGGTTACCATCCACAAAGGGGGGTTGCTTGTGCAAAGCACTTGCTTAAAACCCACTCCAGCAAGGCCCCAATAGGGTGCAAGGAAGGCCCCTGAAATAAATGGGGTGGGATTGGCGCTGGAACGCACCTGCAAACAGCCAGCTCCAGGAAGAGCTGACAAACGGAAAGGGGCCAACAACAGAAGGCAAAGTGTGAGAAGTCCTATAGAAAGCCACATGTAGGCTCAGCGCAGCAGCAGTAGAGCTAGCAAGCAACACTGCAACCGCTGCACAGCTGACGCGCGGGAAAAGGGGGGCCCAACAAAAGGAAGGCGATGAGGGAGAACTCCAGGAAGCAGCCACGTGCAGGCTCAGCGCCGCAGCGCCAGAGCCAGCCGGCAAGCTGCGCGGGAAAAAGAGGAAGGCTGCAACAAACAGGAAGAACGCCCGGGAAGTAGGTAAGACGAGGCACTAACGCCAATAGGCAAGCCCCACACCCGCCTCTCAGCTGATGAGAAAGCAAAGTTAAACAAGGCACGAGGGTACCGGCAGTAGAAAGCAGGAAACCTCTACAAGGAAAATTCACCAAAGACGGTCAGCAGCAGGAGACCCAAGGAGCCTTTTCTTAACGTGCCGCAAGGCAAAAAAGGCGCGCTCTTAAAGCGGAGCAGGCTATATATAGCCGCTCAAAACCCTTACCCCATTGGTCAAGATACCCCACCTGACCTCTTACACAATTTCTGGAACCTTCCCGAGCTTTCCTAGAAATAGGGTGTAGGCAAACCCGCCCCTACCAAATGGGCAGGACCGTCATTCTCAGGCAAAAAGAAGTTATGAGACATTAGACATAAAAACACATACACAAAGCCTTGACAAACAGTGACAAAAATACTCTGAGCATAAGCATTTTCACATTTTAAATTTTTACTCATCGTAGCTTTTGCTTATTTACTGCCTTGGGCCAACCCCTAACTGTCAGCCTAACCTACCTCACATGGCTGTTGTGAAGATACAGAAAGCAGAATTAAAATGGCTGCAAAAGGAAATTAAGGCTGCAATCCAACATGTCTACTCAGAAGTAAGCTCTATTGGGTTCAATGGGACTTGCTCCCAGGTAAGTATGTACTCCAATACAGACTTGCTTGGAAGTAAATCCCATTAAACGCAATGGAATTTACTTCTGATAGACATGTATTGGATTGCAGGTTAGTCCTTGTATTATAGGTATCAAATTTTACTCACTTTAACCAGATTGATGCATCTTTGTCCTATAACATGTCATATTTTTTCTCTCCTCCCCCCCTTGCAAATTAGTACAGCTTCATGGTTTCAACCAGTCCTTATCTTGCCTACAATGGTAAACCACCTCTGAATACCGCTTACCATGACAACCCTATTCATAGGGTCACCGTAAGTCGGGATCGACTTGAAGGCAGTCCATTTTCAAGCTCCATTAAACATAAACAGACTTACTTCTGAGTAGACTTGTATATATTGCACTGTAAGTTAACTATACAATGATTTTTAATAAGTGCCTGTTTTGAACTCTTTGAATTTGCAATGGGGAGGGGGAGTTTTTAATTTGCACAAAAGAACTTTTGGGGAATACCTTCCTCAAAAGACAAAGGTCCATCCTGGTTGTTAAGAAGAAAGGGAGGGCAGGAAAGAAAACTGGAAGCAGCAGCTGTTTCGGACTCTGGCTGCTTACTGCTGCACCTTTTGCCTGCCCCTTTTGCCTGCCCCTTGCTCAAGGCTCTGCTCCTTGCTCTCTCAGCAGCCCTGCTACTTCTGGGCGGTTAGCTAGCAGTGGTGGTCTCTTCACTGGTAAGAGAGGGGATGTGCGGAGGGAGGCAGAGGCCATCGCTCAGAGTTTTGCATGTCAAACCATGTGCAACCCCCCCCCACTCTCTCAGCCAGCAAGCACAATCTCTCTCACTCAAGCACCTTCTGGACCCTGCCCTGCCACAAAGCAAATATTTTCTCTTGGGGTGCAAAAAAGTTAAAACTGCAAATGCAGCAAAGTAGCTAGGGAGGGCTACTCTCTCACAACAAGTGCAAACACAGTATTAACACACGTGCATGCCGTCTCTTATCTCCACAGTTCTTTATCTCCATTCCACTGCTGCCTCCTTCTCCTTCGTTCACATCCTTGCCCTCCAGCTCCTTTCTCCCTCCACTCCATTCTTCTCCACCACCGTCCATTTTTAAACCATTTTTTCTTCGCTCCACCCCTGTCTCACTCTCCACCTCCCCCCTTGCTGCCTCCTAAACACCCCCAGAGCACAAGGGAAGAGCGACGCTGCACAGAAGCATGAGATGTTTATCCACAAATGAGAGGAGCAGAATGTTTCCCCTGCTAACCAACTAATGCCTGAAAGTAACGCTGGAAACATTACAATTACAGCTCAAAAGTAATGAAATTACTCCTCGTTTTATTACAAACAAAATGTAAAGAAATCACCCACTTTTTCCTCAAAAAAGTAATAAATTACAAGTAATTCATTTTTCCTAACGAATTGCTTCCAAGCTCTGGAATGTTGGCTGCCCTGTTTCATGAATGCCATCATACTCCATGAACTGAAAATGCAACAGACACTCCCCCTATTGCTTCATGTTGCAGAAGAATATCAGTAGTGGAACAGCATTCTTTATTTGCCCTCCCCATAGCTGTAGGGCCCACTCAGATAGGTGGTCTTGGCAAGATGTTTTTGCCAAGAAACCCACCAAACCTGGAGCTTTCATTGTAGCTTTGATTTGGATGCTGCATTGAGCAGGGGGTTGGACTTGATGGCCTTATAGGCCCCTTCCAACTCTACTATTTTATGATTCTAGCCAGTATGGATGTGAAGATTGTTAATACCTAATTGTTAATCTCTCTCTCTCTCTCTCTCTCTCTCTCTCTCTCTCTCTCTCAAACTTTCATTGTAAAATATTTAATACAGTTTATCTTTCTTACCATATGTTTTATCCACAGATTTAAATACAAAGACAATGGTTTTTGGTTCAGCTGCCCATCAGGCACTAGAGAGCTTTAGATGCATTTAAAATAAAAGGATTATATATTAAAATAAGTTCATTGTTATGTGGAAAATATAGAAGAATCATGTTTTTAAGTTATCAAGACTCAGATTGTGGTGGGGGAGTCTGTGTATCAAATCTGATCCATGACATACCTTGTCCTCTTGCTTCAAATATTTGGTAGCATTGTGGGAACATGTTTTGTTACAACTATAACTATGACAATATTTGCCAATTTCAATTTTGGGACAAAAACTAGAATTTTGGGGGGAGGGATAGATATTGTTATGTGCACCCCAACCTTCGAGTGGTGAAAGGTATCAGGGTTCCAGCAAGGACAGAATTCTTCCTTTAAGGCTTGAACTCAGCACTTTCTGAATTTGGTGCCTTTCTTTGGTCACCTCAGGAGGACAGAAAAAGGCACCAAATTCAAAAAGTGCAGAGTAAAAGCACCATCTGGAAAGGAAGGATCACACTTAGTGGGTGTTCCTGATTCTCCCCTTAGAATTTGGTGCTGTGGCTTTATCTGGACAGCTGGGCATGGATTGGGTCAAATCGCATCTCAGGCCAAATGGGGAAGCCTGAAGGGCCTAATTAGCCCAGCAAGCCAGGGCTTTCCCAGTCCTGGGCTAAAACAGCCCAAGAAAGACTAGAGGAATAGGGGCCCATAGCCCCCCAAAGTGAGTAAGATGGCACTACTGGAGAGGACATCTACAAGGCTCAAGCCAGTGAAAACAAAGAACCATTTACCTTCAGCTTGCCTACCTATCTGTATATGTTTTGCAGACCTTGGAAAAGTTACTTTTTTGAACTACAGCTCCCATCTGCCCAATCCAGTGGCCATTCTGTCTGGGGCTGATGGGAGCTGTAGTTCAAAAAAGTAACTTTTCCAAGCTCTGATGTTTTGTCAGTACCTATGAAAATGTTCTGTAAGGTTAATCCCCTTAATCTCTCTGAAACTGTCACTGATTTTGGTGGAACTACATGAGTTTAAATCGGTTTCGCTGCAGGCCAAAGGCACATACATATTATAATGTGAGATCCCTTACCCTTTCTGAAAGAGTAAGCTGCTGTGTTGGTCTACAGCAGCCTTTCCCAACCAGTGTGCCTCCAGATGTTGTTGGACCACAATTCCCATCTTTCCTGACCATTGGCAATGCTGGCTGAGGCTGATGGGAGTTGTGGTCCAACAACATCTGGTGGCCCACTGGTTGGGAAAGGCTGGTCTACAGAATTCTTCAGTGCCTACCTCTAATTCTTGATGAAGCTTTTATCACAGTGACTAAACCACCTACCCAAACAGGAAGCCTTCTGTTTGTTATTTTTCCTAGTTGGTTTGATTTCTATTCTATTCTATTCTATTCTATTCTATTCTATTCTATTCTATTCTATTCTATTCTATGGTTTGCTATTCTTCCAAAGGTATATGTGGGAAAGAGGATGAGTTTTCAAGTGGCTTTCTGTCAGAACTAATGCTGGGAGCTGCAACTTCCAGAGGGCAGTACAATAAACTGCATGCTTTCCCTCAAGAATTTCCCAAGAAAGTTCATACCTACTGAGCCCATTCTAAACTTTGCTGAGGGGAGCTTACCCATACTGACTTTTAAAACTGCTGCTGAATCAGGAGAAATGTTTCACTGGCTCCTCCCACCTATTTCCTATAGACCCATCACCTGTACCTAGGATGGAAGGATCTGTCAGTTTTGGTTCTCTCAATTTCTAATTTTTCCATTCTTAAATTCAGTTCACATTTCTGCAGAATTTGCCTTTTGTCATTAAAAAAATCCGCATGAAAATTCACCAGCACATTAGTTGAAATTTTTCCTAATAACCACATTTTTGGAAGCATTTTTATGAATGTACATATTTTTGCAAGCAATTTTCCCTAACATAATGCATTTTTGTATGTTATTTTCACTAACATTTTTGTTTTTATGTGCACTTATTCCTAATATATGAATTTGTGTAAATATGGCTTGGTTGGAGAACCGCATTGCAAAATTTGGATAAATGCAAATTTTGAAGGATGTGTTTTGGTTCTCATATTGTTTTGGAAAGTGCAAATTTGATTGATTCATCTTTAAAGGTGAACTGAATTGAATTTCTCCTCTATTCCTGTCTGTACCACAGCACACCTGGTCAGCTGCTCATTAGGGAGAGAAAGTTCTGTCAATTTTGGTTCTCCCAGTTTCTCATTTTCCACTCTTAAATTCAGTTCTCGACATTTCTGCAGCAATTCGTAATTTTTTTTTTAAAACCTCATAAAAATTCTCCAGCATTTTAGTGCAAATGTCTCCTAATAAACATACTTTTGTAGGTAGTTTTGACTAATGAACACATTATTGCAAGCAATGTCTCCTAGTATGATGCATTTTTGTATGTTATTTTCACTCATATTTTCATTTCTATGCACACTTTCCCCTAACATGAATTTTTGGAAACATTGTTTGGTTGGTGAACTGCACTGCAAAATTCAAACAAGTGTGAATTTCGAAGGATGGCTGTGTTTCGGTTCTCATATTATTTTGAAAAGTACAAATTGAAATGCAAACTGAACTGAATGTCTCACCCATTCTTACTGCTCATTACTGCAGGTAGGGGAAGGGAGTAGACTGCAGGACTCCAAAGAAGGCAGATGGAAACCCCACAGCTGTCTTGTTTACTAATTCAACAGAGATTTAAAATTTTAAAGTTAAAAGGACTGTTCTGGTAGCACTCAGTTAACCATTTCAGCTTGGTTTCAAAGCCATTGGTATTCTGGTAAGGTTTGGAATTTTGAGCCTGTACTTTTTCAATTCTTCCTATATTTATTTTCTTTTATGCTAAACCTTCTTGGATCTCAGATCTGAACAATAAAAGCATCCATGATCAGCACCTAGTATGGGAGCCAGAATCAGAGGCAGGGAGTTCTGGAGCTAAGTGAGCTATGCACTTAGGAACTGTTAAATCAGCAACTGTCCAGAGGAGACTGAGGGGCTTATATCTTCACTGGGAAGTCCTCTATCTGGTCATCTGCTGGGTCATTATTGTCAGTGGTGTCTTCTCCTTTCTCCTGAGTAGATCCTTGCTCCCAAGGAGACTCTTGGTGATAGAGCCATTTGGCAACCAAATGGGCACTCCTATGCCAACTCTGGGATTGCCTCTTGGTGTACTGAGACCTTTGCTCTCGAGGTCCAAGTGGTGAAGGTGGAGAATTGGGGCTCAGGACAGGTAATGGGGGAGCTCAGATGAAACAATCATGAACAGAGGCACATCAGGTTGCCTTGGGACTTTTGTGAGTGCTTTGAGGCTTCAGTTGTACTGACATTCTCATAGAGTCCCATACCTCTTCCTCAGAGGATTTCTTCCTGGAACATGGGTTGGGGGAAGTTCTGATAAGTGGTCATCTTTGGAGATTACACAAGTGTGCATCACACCAATAGTACATTCCTTAGTATAGTATTTCAACTCATCATTAAACTTTACTCCTCAAGTGCTTTAGCCTGGCTGGAATGTGTCCTGTAATGTATATTGATTGCCTAGAGATGGATGAGTGAGTGTTGTAACTGCTAACTTTTGCATGGTTGGAATATAGCCTACTGTACAAAGGGAAGAGTGACATCAGTTGTGCTACCCATTTTTGCTTCTGGCTCATCCACTTACGTTTCTGGCCCCTTCACCATTCCAAAAGGTTGCCCACCAGAGAATGTGGCCCCTTTGCTCAAAAGGTTCCACATCAGAATTTATTGGTCTATCATACAGCAAGCTATACCATAGATGTCACAGGAATACAAGTGGCATAAATTGCCTTTCACTTTTTAAAAAGCAGGCATTAAAACACAAATTGCAATTATTATGTCTTGTCTTTGCTGATAGCAAGAGGTAATTTATTTGACTTTCCCAAGTGGATTAAGTCCCCAGTGTTCAAAAGTAAACATTATTATGCCCTATTTACTGTGGATTTTAACAGTTCGTGCTTAAGGCTTTGTTTATAGCAAAAAAGAGTTGACGTGCCTGAAGTTTGTTCTTTGGATAAGAATATTACAATGCTATTTGAAGCTAAAATACAATCAACACTACATATTGTATTGCTTCCACTACTGAAACAAATTAATTAGATTATAGATTTTATTTCACAGATACTTAAAAATGTTTTTAAAGAATGAAAGTGTTTATTTTCTAAGTCTTGAGTGCAATCCATTAAAGTAGGCCATTGCGGCAAATTGCTCAGGCAAATTCAACCAAATATCCAACAAAACTTGGCTAGCCACAAGACAGATGGGGAAATTCTGGGCCTTAACAAGGTCTTTCCTAGAAGTCACATTTTAAATGTGATGTTATAATGTTTTTGAAATTTTAAATATCTTTGTAAATCTGGCTGGAATCATATTTTGATGAAGCATGGTTTATATATTTTAATAAATAATTTTGGGTGTGTAAAAAAAGTTACCTGTGTAGGTGGGTTCTACATGCAGTAGGTCCTGCATAGCTACCAGTGTCACTGAGCGTAATCCTCTCCTTAAGGTGCTGTTTTGCTACAGACTTTCATGTGTGTGTGTCAGGGGAAGCATCAAATGTGCAATTGCTCAACTGCAGTCTGGAGTGGTACAATCCAGAATTCCATAATCTGTCTTCCACTTCATTATGAATAATGCTGGCTCTGAACCTTGAACCATTTGTGCAAAGAAGCACATCTGTGACTTGCTACTATAGACCCACTCTCTGGTGTACCTAGGTGGCTGCCCTTGCACCTTTTAGTCATCAATATGGAAAAAGAAGTAAGTGCTGAATATCACACCAAGGAACAAAACTTTCAAATCAGGAATGAAACAGTGAATTCTAGATATAGAATCATAGAGCTGGGACTAGGGGTCCAACCCGCTGCTCAGTTCAGGATCTACAATTCAGGATGCGACTCCAGCATCCCTGATGGTTGTCCATCTGCTGCTTCAATGGCTCCAGCGGAGTGGCCACCATTTCCTGATGCTGTCTGTTCCAATGTGAAACAGCATTTACCAATAAGTTTATTGCTCAGCCAAGCTCTGCTTACCTTCAGTTTCCACCTAGTGGCTTTAATCCTGCCCTCTGGAACAACAGAGGACAAGTCTTCTGTGAAACAGGCCTTCAGATATTTTATGACCACTTTGATGTCCCCACTTCATCTTCTCTTCTCCAGTTTAAGCATACCCAGCTCTTTCCACTGTTCCACATGACATGGTTTCTGGATCCCTCACTATCCTGGCTCCCCTCCTCTGGACACGCTCCAGTTGATCAATGTCCTCTTTACATTGTGGCACACAGTGTGGTTTGACCAGAGCAGAACAGAGTGGCACTTTTACTTTTCATTATCTTTTCCGATTTCATGATCTGAACACTATGCTTAATTAAAGCAGTCTAAGCTAACATTAGCTTCTTTTTTCAAAGCAAGCTATATTGATTTCATGCCACTCTGGGCTCCTTCTGGGAGGAAGGGCGGGATATAAATTTAATAAATAAATAAATAAATAAATTTCATAAGATGAGCCCTTTTTGATCCGACCAAAGGTCCATCTATGATGTACAGTGGCCTACCAGATGTGTTTGTAAAGCCCATGGGCTGAAAGAAATCAGTACCCTTGCTAACCCACAGCAATTGACATTCAGATGCATACTGCTCTGAACCCAATGGAGCTTACATCTAAGCAGACATGTATTGGATTGCAGCCTTAATGTTTTATCTTGCATTAGATGTTTGATATAAATTGAACTCGCCTTCTTGGGAATTTGGTTAGTCATTGACCAGTTGTATGCTCCTGGACCCCAGCATAAAAATTGCAAAATAGAAGGATATGTTCAGTCCTTTACTTGAAGGCATCCTCTGCTTGAATCACTGTCCAGTCCAAGTTCAGTTTAAAGATAAAGAACCTCATGCAGGCAGAGCAAGAACCTTGAAGTTGCCTATTGATAGTTAGCACCGAGCAACAGATTGAACAAGTAGGCAGGTCTCCTGGTCAAAGACTTCCCTGCTATGATGACATGTATTGCATTTCCATTTAAATTTCAATTATTATTAAATTTGCATCTATACATATAAATTAGCATAATCAAATTTTATTGAAATCTTCTCTCCTCTTTGTTTGTGTGATGCATTTCCTCTTTCTTAGTGATGTATAAGTGACCACCTCACCCTATGTGAGTTGCTGCCAGTTGGACTAGCTATTAAAAGGTTAGTTGGATCAGTGGTTTGTCTTAGAATAAGGCAAATGTATGTGTTCCAAATACTCTCTCACATTTAAAAAAAAGAGGGAGAAAGCCCTGTGTGTAGAAATCTAGCATTTCAAGGACCAAGGTGAATCCTATAATTAAGCAGAATCAGAGGATCACCTCAGGTGGCAGATGCTGGGGGAAGGGGCTCAATAGTTTTGAGATGGAGCTGTGCGTGAGCACTGGCAAGATTGAGTATGTGCTGCAGAGCCAGCTTTGCACTTCCTAAGCTAGCCCACTCCCTTCTAGTGTAGTAGAAGACACTGGCCCATTGCCAGAGTTGAAGTAAGTCTCAACTGGTCATCTTCTGTTCATACAATGGGTGGGTGGTGCCATCTTTTCCTTCATCTGTAGCAGAGGCAGTGCAATACAGGGATGAGGGAGAAATTTGATTCAGTTCATATTTAAAGACAAATCTACCTAATTTGCATGTACTGAGATGATACACAGACCAAAACATAGCCATCTTTCAAACTTTGTACTTTTCTGAATTTTGCAATGTAGTTCTCTAGCCAAGTAATGAGTACAAAAAAGGTATCTGTTAGGGTAAAATGTGCATAAAGTGCAGATATTAGTCCAGAGCCTTTTCAGTAGTGGCTCCCTCACTATGGAACTCGCTCCCAACCGACCTTTGCCAGGCTCCCTCCTTGCTCTGTTTCTGTCGGGCCTTGAAGACCTGGCTCTTTAACCAGGCATGGGAGGGGGGTTAGGTTGGCAGTGTGCAGCTTTGGGGGTGTTTTTACCTTTAATTTTTAATGCTCTCTGTTTGTTTTTATATGAACTGTATTTGTGTTTTGCTGTATGTTGCCCAGAGTGGCAGACTAACCTCTGCCAGAAGGGTGTCTAATCAAATCTAATAAATAATAAATAATATTAGTGAAACTATTGTACAAAATGTATTATTTAGAAAGCATTGCTATGCAAAAATGTATATGTTAGGCAAGATTACAGACAAATATGTGTATATTAGGAGAAATTCACACTAAGCTGATGAATTTTCATGATGGCTTTCTTGTGGGGAGGGAATTGCAAACTAATGTGGAAATGTGGAGAAATGAACTTCACACTGGAAATAAAAGAATTGGAGAGAAATTGAAATGAACAGATTCGCCCTTCCCTAATGTTGTATTAACTACATTGTCTCATAGATGTTTATACAGAAGTAACTTAACTCGACTTCAGTGAACCCTTCTTCTGAGTAGACATGGTCAGGAATTCTGCAGCAAGCTTCCATCTCATGTTTAAGAGCCATAGTTCTGTGGTAGAACAACTAATATGCACGGAGAAAGTTCCAGGTTCAGTCCCCAGCATCTCCAGGTAGAGCTGGAAGAGTTCCCTGCCCCTAAATCCTGGAGAGCTACTGCCAGTCAGTGTAGACAGTAGCAGGGTAGATGGATCAGTGGTAAGACACTGATGTGCTAATTTCTTTTATGCACAGAGGCTCTTTTTTAATGTGGGGAAGCATTCAAAAATATGTATCCTCACTGAAGGCAGTCCAGTCCAGAGTATGACAACTAAAGGCTACCACCTCATTCTACATAATGCATAGATCAGCTGTTAGTCACACAACTAATTACTATTGCAGTCACATTATAATGTACAACTTAGCTGTGATGTTACATCTTGTCACATTAATCTCTCCCCCCCCACACCGTTAACACTTTTTCCCTGATGTGAACAAAGGAACAGCAGTATGTGAACAATGAAACAAAACACTTAAGGTTATCATTCAAAGACAGAAATCTATGGGTTTTTCTTTCCATAGCAAGATGTTTGTACAAGAGAGTCGTGTGGTTTGCATGATATTCGCCATATCATCTGAAATCAAGTACAGTTGGACACACACACACAGTGTTCAAATATTGCAATGGTGTGCTGAAAATCACTGCAGTCACATGACAAGCTATTTTACACTTGTCCCTTTCAAGTACCCACAACCACATTGCTTTTTTTCTTCAGTATGTGAACTCCCCACTTTTAAACTGCATTCTTACATTTTAGATTGCACTTTATTCAGTTGACAGATACAGAGCACTTCGTAAAAGCAATAAATGGACTGGGAATAGAGCTGGCATGGCTCCTTGGGCAGAAGCTAGGATTGGATTGGACTGGATCTTTCATTAACGGTTAGAACCAAGAGATGTTGTATAGCAACTGTCCTGTAATTTCATTCAGATATCTGTAAATCTGATGCAGCTCCTGTGAAGAACCCAGAAGCTGTAGTACTGAGGATGTTAAAGTTGACTAAAAAATAAAAATACTGCCCCCCCCCCCAATATCTAAAAACATTGTCCTTTGGTTCACAGCCAAAATTAGAATTTCTCCTTCTGATCAGCCAAGAAAAAGTTTAGTTCCCAGGGCTACAGATTGCCTTTCTGGATTTTCTTTCTATCTCAAGCTTCATTGTCCTTCCAGAGAGAGGCCACCATTTAGTCCGGGACTAGTATACGTAACCCCTTTTATTTCAAAGGGCTTAAGAATTTTATTTTAATAATCTTTATTAAGGAAAAGAAAAATTACAGAAGAAAGCAAGAAAATTTTTTACAGATGCAGCTTGTTCATCTTATACATCTAGAAGAAATAATAAATACTAAAGAAGTAGAAAAAAGAAGCATATTGCCAAAAGCATGAACATAGCTATGTATATTGAACAAGTCAAAGCAGAGAAAATAATTTGTATGGATGCTTCTTCTCCTGATACATTTGGTTCCAAAACATAATAAAAATTGCTCAGTTTTCTTTATATTTATTTGTCCATTTTTCTCTTAAATAATGTTACTTTTATCAAATTGATGGTGTCCCAGATTCTGTTAAACTATTGGAGAACTGATGGTGCTCTAGATTGCTTCCAATGTTTTGCAATTTCAGTTTTTGCTAATGTTTATGAAATTGCTATAATTTTCAAGTCTGTATCTATAACTACGTCTTTCAGATAATTTAGTAAAATAACATGTGGTTCATGTGGTAATGTATATCTAATTATCTCATATATGTGTTTCACTATATTGTCGCAATATATTTCTATTTTTGAACATTGCAAAAAAAAATAGACAGTCAGCTTTGTTATGGTTGCATCTTCAGCATTTGTCAGTGTTTTATATATTTTAGAGATTCTGTGTGGTGTGAGATACCACTGATATGTTGGGGATATGCAAAGTAACTTAGCAGTCTGAGCTACGTTTGTGCCAGTGTGTATTTACCTAAGTGGCAGGCTTTTAACCTGCATTTAAATAACCGAGACTTAAGATTTAGTAAAATAAGAAAAAGGTACTTTATTTATAGAAATATATAGATAGGAAAGGTATACCTAGTCCTAACTAAGTTGGAGGTGCAATGCCTGTTATGGAAATATGTATGCAGAGTGATTCAGCAGTCTGAGCTGTGTTTGTGCCAGTGTGTGTATTTACCTAAGTAGCAGGCTTTTACCCTGCATTTAGATCACTGAGACTTAAGACTTAGTAAAATAAGAAAAAGCTACTTTATTTATAGAAATACATAGAAAATAGGAAAGGCATACCTAGTTCTGACTAAGTTGGAGGCACAAAGCCCAGACTCAGGTATCGCCTTATGGTCCAGGAGAGAAAACAAAAACAGATATGTCTCCTCTCTCCTCTGACAGTCAAAGAAGAAGACAAAGGAATGAGGGGCAGGTCAGCTTCCTTGAGCATATCAGTTTACAATGGAAGGAAGTTAGGTAGAGAAGAGCACAGGTAAAGGTAGGCAAGCCTAGCCAGCTGGAGGTCCCTAACTCCATCGTCCTTCCAGAATGCAAACAAAAGAACCCAAACAGGAGTTGCTCTTGCCCCTCTTCCAAAAGATCAGTTTGAACTGATTTTCTTTTAAATCTGTATATATTAGCTTTGAGGGATTGTTATCTGTATCCAAATCCATTTACCCATTTCTGTCTCTTGCTGCAGATCTTTGTTCCATTTTTAATAAAAGTTTTCTTAACTTTTTTTTGCTTCTATGATTACTTTATAGATCTTTCCTATCAGATTTTTATTTGTGCTAATGGATATCAGATGTTCAAATGTACTTTTTTTCCTTAATAGGCTATATTTCTTAAAAGACTTAAAACGGCTTAATGAATTTGGAAATACTGGAATAGTTGTGGTTGATAATTCAATCTATTTGCAATTTCATTATAAGATTTACCACCTGTTTCTGATAACAAATCTCGTATTATGTCAAAATTTGAAGAACACCATTGGGTTAAATCACCAAGCATACACTGCGTATGGGATATAATAAACTCATTATAAAAAGGTGATGTAAATGGTGACAACCCAGGTAAGAGTTTATTTTTGTGTTTATACCAAATAAGCCAAAGACCTGAACTTACAAGATCTGAACAGGGTGGTTCAAGACAGATGCTGTTCGAGGTATATAAATTCTGTTAAACAAATAATAAAGAAATAAATAGTTGCTAGAAAACTTTTAGCAATAGCTGTAGCCCAGCTCTATTAAAATCAAGGAACATTTACACTTTTGTCATTGATTATTTCAGTGAATGTGTCATATAACAATATTATGGTCAGAGATGCCTCCCATAACCCATCTCATTGAGAGATTTGAAATTTAAAGTAGTTAGAATTTGCATGGATCAAATTTGCATGGGTCCTGAATATTCAGAGAATTTTTTCACACCCAGAGACAGAATTCTAAAAATAAATCCCTAAAATACTTCCTTGGCTCTATTCAGTGCCATAAGACTAAATTCTCTGGAAATAACTTTGGAAGCTTCCCCCCTCTCCACTACTACTGTTACTATTAGCTTCCCCCCAATCTAAATCTGGTCCTTTTCAAAGATTTATTCTTCTGTCTTCAGAGGAACAAAATCTCTCTTTTGTGCAAAGATGTTTAAGGAATATAATATACTGGGATAATAGAGAGGTCCATCCAAGCGGTTTAATGTATTAATCCCATCAGAAACTTTATAGACCAAATTGAGAAACTTTTCATTTCTTTCTTATTAATAATAGTGTAAAATGCATTTCCTGAGATGTGCACAGAGGGGAAAAAAGGTGTCAGAGAAGCATACCTGAAATATGCTTCTGAAATATGGATGAGTTAGTAAGATGCATTGTTAATAATTATGGAAAGTAGTTCCTAAGGAACGAAAAGATATTAACTTTGCAGTTTCTCTAACTTTACTAAATTAAGATCCGAAATTCTAGAAGGCATTGGAATGAAAAGGAATGCAGGATCAGTAGAGAAAAATTACCAGCAATGCAATGTCTGTTGATAGTATTCTCTATTCCACTGCAATTAGATTCCGCCCCCGCCCCCACTCCCTGCACACACAGCTAAAATAACTTCTATCTTCCTCCACTGGAGATAATTTCAATCATGATTTGATTTTTTTTAAAAAGCACGTGACTCGATAGATTCAAGAGGGAGAAGTTCATTTTCACAATTTAACTAAAGAAGGGGGGAAAGGCCATCCCAAACCCTCAAGAAACTTCACTGAAAAATTCATGAAGCTTTTAATTTTTAATCTTCTCAGTGAGACTTCCTGTTAAGAGAAAAATCCCGATTTGCCATCAGGGTCTACAGCAGTCAACTTCCATGATTCAGACCAGAATGCTTTTTCAGGAAAGCATTTATGAACTACAACAAGGATAGTGAACCGATGGCCCTCCGGATGCTGTTGGACTACAGTTTCCATCATCCCTCATCATTGGCTATGCTGTCTGGGAATTGGAGTCCCTCAATTGGAGCACTATAAAGTTATTGGGATCTATTGTTACAAATGGACCTTGAACTTCCTCATGAGCAGAGCTCACTAGAAAAGCAAGTTCCCTTATTAAGAGAGCAGCAGGATCTTTGGCTGGAGTTACCCGCATGTCACCCCCAGAGCATGTATAAATTTACCCCGACCCAATGACACACACACTGAAAGTAAAATAAAGAGTGGTTTTATTAAGAGAAGAAACAAGGAAAAATATTGCAGCTTTCTAACTATTATTCATTCATTCAGCAACACTGGATAGACTAAAGCAAAGAGACTAAGACACTTTCACATTAAGCTCACCCACACAGAAAGAAAAAGGAAAGAAAAGGCCCAGAAGTTGCATATACCGTTCCTGGAGAGTTGCTGCAAGACTAAGGCTGAGAGAGAGACTTTCATATCTAGCCCAATGAGCAAAAGCTCCGCCCTTTGTAACCAGAGCTAGATTTGATAGTTTTCACCCAAGTCCTTAGCATAGAAACTCTGCAATTGTCCCGAAGATGCTAGAGTGCGTTGATAAGAAAAGCAGTGGTTGGAGACCTCCAAAAGAAGAACTGCCAGCCCCTTCTCACTCCTCATGTTTTATATCTTTTCCTAACTAAACTGACCCCAATGTAAACCCAATGTTAAAGTCTCCAGGAAGATGTGGATGTGACAAATAAGAACAATGAAAGAATTTAGGATCATCAGTCAAGGAATTTGTTGTTTTTCCAGAAACCATTCCTTGAGGTGTTCCCAGATAATGACTGCAATCTCCTACCTGTGAACTCCTAATGTTCTGTCTCTTCCTTTAAGATTATCATAACGGTTATGCAGACCATTTCCTAGTTTGAAAGGAGCTATAGAAATGCATAACATTTCCTAGTTTCAAAGAAGCTATTCTGTCTCCTCCTAAGGCTTAATCATAAACATTCCCTTTGTTTGAAAGGAGCGCCTATTCTTACTGGGTGACATTCCCCAAATTTCCATAGGAGTCAGGAAGTCTATACCTTCAGGTTTGCAAGATATGTACAGTACTCAGAGGTCACAGAGGGGCTGTCTCCCAGGAATCCTTCTGTTGCCGGCTCTCCAAACTCTGGTTCACTGAGATAAATCAAAGATTAAAAATCCTCAATATTTGATTCCTCATTACACTATCCAGTGGTGATTTTGCCTGTGCGGAAAGCACTTTTGCAACTCAGGACACCAAATTCTTGCTGACCCCCCTAACCTACTTGAGCCTTCTGGCCTTCCCCCCCCCCAAAAAAAAATGCTCTTGAACATGGGGAGACCCTGTGGAACAGAAAGGTATGTGCCACATAAGGTTGTAGTAAGTTAGGGGAGATCAATGAAAACTGGGTGTCTTGACTTGCACAATGAGAAGTGCTTTCTGCTATGCAACACATTTATTGATTCACAAATCAAATGGACTTTGCATATAGTTCTGAATTAAAATGCATATGTCTTATAAAATGAAGACCGAGGCTAAAGCACTAAGGATGCTTACTACGTTTAATCTTGCTGAACTTAGAGAAATCTCCAAGTAAGTGCTTTTCATTTTAGGCTAGATGTAGTCTGTACTTACTTTCCTTGCCATCTTATGCCTAAGCCTTACTTAGTTCAGTGGGACTTACTCCCAGGTAGGTGTGTATAAGATTGTAGCCTTATTCCTTCATTTACTTATTAATAAAATGTATTCATCCCCTTTCTGCCACAAAGTGACCAAAGCGATATACAATTTCTAAAGATCAAGCCATCTAAAAGCAATAATACTGTAAAACAAACAAAAACTTAGTGCTGTGCCAAAACCTGCCCTCCAATTTCTAAAAAACCACAATATTTCCATGCAAAAGAGGCATCTATTTTTCTGCCTTTTTCTCAGGGCACTTTAGAATTTCTAACAGTTATGGCTAAATGTTAGAGGAAGAGCTGGAGCTCAGTGGCTAAGCATATGCTCTGCATGCAGAACATCTTCAGGTACAGCTGGGAGAGACTTCTGTCCTCAAACTCTGGAAAGGTGCTGCCAGTCAGTATAGACAATGCTGAGGTAGATGAACAACTAGCCTGACTCCGCATAAGGCAGTTTCCTACATTCCTATGTGTTTAACTGGGAGGGTATGGCTTCTTTAAGAGATGAGCTGAAAAGAACAAGAGGTGAAAGGGTATAGCCAACTATAGAATGAGACAGAACAGGCTGGTAGGTCAACCATGATGGAGTAGTCTTACCGAAAAACACAATAAAGGGCCTGTTGTTAGCATACAACAGTTTCCAGGTTTGTTTCTTAATACAATGAGCAACACAGGATAAATGTATAAATAAATAAATAAATATCCAAAACCACTGGCAAGTGGGTGAAGGATAAGAGGGATGAGAAGGTACTAAAAGATTCATTTTTCCATCAGCAAAATGCACAATTTTTTATGAGGCTATCCAATCCACTCTTATCTACAAGGCATTAAAAAAAAGCAAAGAACAGGAGTTAAATGTGTAACATTAAGTATATTTATAAATAATGAGACTGAGGAGTAGGAAAAGTAGAAGACAAGTTTATGTGATTCATAAAATATGAGCTAATGGTCCAAGCAATTTCCAGTGCTTAATCTCCCAAACCAGATGTGCCAACCTGCCTAGAATCCTATGACCTGGAAGCTGTTCTTCCACTCCTGAATGAGTGAGGGGCTGGTCTGGATGGATCAATGGAGAAAAGGCACATTCAGTAAAGTAAAGTAAAAAAAAAGTAACAAGAGCTACAATCAGTACTATAAGCCCAATGATCCTTGTAAGGGCCAATGTAATTCATGCAGACTTACCCTATCCATGCAGCCCAGCGTTAACAAATAGATGATTATAGAAATTTAGAAAAAGAGAGAAGTTATCCTATCTGAGTATTTCTGCATATATAGCATACTGTGCACTGCTGGATGATCAACATTTTCCAACTTCTGTCCACATCTGAAAAATGAGCTTTGAAACAGAAGCCAAGATTAGTGCTCCTTTAGAAAAGTCTGATAAAGGATCACAAATTTCTAACAAAGGACTAATCATTAGATTTCATCAGAGACCTTCATCTTTCAACAAGCCTTTTAAGTAGAGACCTTGTCCCAGTCTGCATCTGTCTTGGAATTGCTTTTTAATGTTTTTAAAGTTTTTTTTAATGTTTTCAAAGATGTCTAGTTTAATATGTTTTTAAGGATGTTTTGTTTTAATATATTTTAAAGTTTGTTTTTATTATGTTTTAGAGTGTTTTTAGTGCTTCTGTTTGCCACCCTAGGCTCCTACTGGGAGGAAGATAACAACAACAACAACAACAACAACAACAATAATAATAATAAATTTGTTTTAAAAAATCCCTTGCCAGACTTTTCTAAAGTAGGTCTCATCTTGGCTCTTTTTTCAAAAGAGCTCATTTTCAGCTGTACACAGATGTTAGAAAGGTCATTCGTAGATTCACAGCACTACTATACCACTTTAAATACCCATGGCTTCCCCTACAGAATCCTGGGAAGTGTAGTTTGTTAAGGTTGCTGAGAGTTGTTAGGAGACCCCACACACAGCTACAATTCCCAGAGTTCACTGGAAAAAGAGATTGTTAAAATACTCTCAGAATTGGTTTAAGATATCATTTTTTTATTGTTTTATCACTTGTTGTTTGACACCCTGGGCTCCTTTTGGAGGAAGGGAGGGATATAGATTTCATAATAAATAAATAAATAAATGTGGTTTTATGAGGACAACAGGGGTTTCCTAACAACTTTCAGTACCCTTAATGGACTACAGTTCCCAGGATTCTTTGGGGGAAGCCATGACTGTTTAAAGTGGTATAAGAATGTTTTAAGTCTATGGTGCAGATGCGGCCAACACAGAATTCAGCTAATACAGCAGTGTGGTCAAAGTTGGCAGAATTTGGACATCCATGTGTGCAGAATTAAGGTTTTGGGAATGTTCCTAAAAGAAACCTCTGGAGCAATCAGGTAATTAGGTCTAGGAAGCTTTCTTATATTCATACAGTACTGATGTACACTGAAGACTGAAGCTGCATTATGAACTAGAAAATTAACGTTGTTTCATATCCAGCCAAAGGTAAGCACTGTTAATTGCTATTAATTTCTGGGGTAAAGCATGAACTTAACTTTCGCATTGAAACTAGGGCCATGCTGATATATGTCTTCCAGTTTCCTAAATGCTTGCTTCAGTTTTTCAAACTCATTATCAGGGCACCTGAAAAATTCTCTAGAATTTCAATCATTGCACAGTTTTGAGCTTACCTTAGTGGTGTGAAGTGGTATATCTGTTTCTCTTCAGCACTCTGCAACGTTCCCATCTGCCCATGCTTCCTGATCTGAAAAGTAAAGAATCCCTTGGAAGGAATGACTTCATGGTATCTTGGTTGGGCTTCAGTTGAAGCACAGGCACCAGGGAAGGCTGCAATGTGCAGACCATTGGTGAGATGATTTGTAGAATGAAAGAGCACTCACAAACACCCATCAGCCACCTCAACAGTAAGGTAAGCTCATTGAAAACCTGGCACCCCACCTATGAGAATTTCATCAATATTTCTCTCCCTTTTGCTATATTTCTTTCTCCATTAATTGATGGAGAACTGTAAAACAATGCATGAGAAAGTTTTGGCACAGCACTCATTGAAACTAATGGGGTTTCAAAGTGCTTCACTTTGGCTGAACTCTGGTCACAGTGAGTTGTGATTCTGCTCCCTTTAGCGGTTATTCTGCTTCATTAAGAACTTACCAGAGACCTCCAGCTGAATCATTTTGAAACATCAGATAAAATGCAGGCCTTCTAAGTGAAAGTGGCACCCTGAGAGATGAAACCTGGCTTCTGCCTCCGGGAACACAGGAGTTTCTAATCTAGAGATCATAAGAACTGGTGCTCAGTCTAATGGCTTGAATTATATTTGACCTTGTACTATCCCTATTGCAATGTGCATAGCAGAGAAGAAATGCCCACATCCATCCTTCAGCAATGTGGGCATAGTGAGGGCCAAGCTGAGACAGCTAGCCAGTGACACTATCATGGCACTTGCTAATGCAACATCATCTGAGACTTATACATACCACAAGATGTGGCAATGCCCACTGGTTTAAATATTTTTGCAATGACCTTGGACAGATTTATGGAGGACAGGTCCATTAATTAATAAAAATGAATAAGAAGTTCAATGAAGATCAAACACTGAATTAAAAACTCCAGCATTTTGACTACCAGGTTTGGCCAGCATGAGGAATAATCTATCTGCTGGAAGATGAGGACAACTATTTATCTGATGCCATGGAAATATGTTGAAGATCACAGAGTCATGTTGGGACTTTCCCCCTCTTTGGAACAAATCACTACATTGCCCACACACCCATCAAGAAGACTTGTGAGACATAGCATTGCATAGCAACAGTTAGATTTATAACAAATAGAAGATCTGCAACAATTTCAACCAAATTATGAAAGTTTGGGCAGGTGGGATCAGGTTACGTCAGGTAGGAATGCATCCCTACAATCTCCTGTGCAGGTTTGCAACAGCCATCTGTAGTTCCAAAGGAAATGAAGGGAAGCAAATACTCCATTCCCACTAAGGGAGCCTTGGATATGTGTACCTAACATGCACAGCCTGGTCTCACCGTCCAACATTAACCAACGTGCCCATGCCAAGCCAAAAGAGTGTCTCACCAAGAGCCCACCAAGCCAAAGGTGGTGAAAGGTGAATGAAGAGTGTGCTTAGCCTACTAGTGCCTAAAGTTGCCTGTCCTTGAGACTCTTAAAATCCATTCACACTAAATACCAATTGAGGAAAACAGCGGTAGTCGATGAAACACCACTCCCAGAAAGTCATTTGGAATCCCAGGTAGCGTGGACTAGGTGAAAAAAGAAGGGGAGCCCCAAAGGCCAATCAAGTATGTCCCCCAAATCCTACTCAGCTCCCAGAAGGGTGACTAGCATGGTTCACACCGCCAAGGGTGGGAGGGCAAAGTGAGGAGTGGAGCTAGCTTAAATAGTTAGTTGTGTCCCCCTCTGTGATTGGCTCAAAAGGCCCAAGAGGCCTCACTCCACCCACTCCCTTTGGGAGGAAGTCTCTTGACATTGCAGAAAGTGAGATGTCCTGCTTCCCTAGTTCTTAAAAATTATTAGTGCCCTCAGCATCTACACTTTTTCAGAATCAGTTAAGCAGTTAAGACTCAATCTACCCACACAGCAGAATGAGGAAGGGTCCACATAACAGAACAGAGTGTGCCATTTAATGTCTTAAGTTGGGGGTCCCATATTTGTATCCTCGCCAATGGTTTTTTTAAAGTACCACTCCCTGTCAGTAGAAAACTAGCTCAGTAGTGAGCAAAATTATAGACCTCAGTGTTAGTTTTCTATTTGCAGAGGCTTTTTTAAAAAGTAGGGGAGCATTAAAAATGGGTTTCCTACTGGCAGTCTGAAATGGTTGAGTACCACCTCATTCCCTTCTCATTCTGCTGCATATGTGTAGATCAAGCCTAAGCCTGGGACTTTATATTATCTGGCCAACTTACATTGGGAAACGCCAGCTGCCACTTCTCCACTGCAAAGTGGAGTCAGGAGGATGTGATTGGCGGGTGAGATGTGATAGATGTCCCTATCACCCACTTGCCATTTTCACATTTCACTCTGCAATCCTGTTGAATTCACTTCTTTTTCTCTTGGAACCACTTAGGAACTTATGCTATTGACAACATCCCCTTGTCTCTTAGAGGGGAAAAATCAACACTTCTGCTCGCTTCATTACCTGAATGTTATGTTTTCGGCAGCAGTTAATTTTTATCACTCAGAGAAGTGATCCTCTAGTACTAGAAAGCATACACTACTGTACACTACTTGTCAATAGTTTTTAAGATCCTACAGGTTTATGATACAAGGTATCCCAAAGGTGATATTTCACAAAAATTAATGGTAAGACATATCCTCTCACCAGATCATCATATTCTTATTGCGTGATTAAAAATGCACATTTAGGCATGCTCAGTGATAAATCAGGCATCTCACCTATGAATGAAAACATGCAGCATGTGAATTTCTAGAAATATGACTAATTCATATTTAATGCAACATTTATTTACCTCCCACCTCTGATGCTAGGATGGACATGAGGAAATCTTCCTCCCAATCTCAGCAGTTTGATTTTGGTCCCCATTTCTATATCATTTTTATAGGTGCCTCTTCTGAGTAGCATCATCCCCTGTGTGTCCTACCCTTCCTCTGATGAAGTTAGGGTGGAAAACATGAAGAGGGGCCATGCTGCTTAACCCTTTTTTTAAATCAAGGAGGAAAAAAACCCCTGCTTCACAGATTGGTAAGCACTTCCAGGATAAAATATTTAGCATCCGCCAGGACTTAGACTCCAGTGTTATAGCAGGTGAATCAAGCAAGGTATCCAGAGCACAGCCTTGTCCCGATTTCTTGAATGAGTTTCAGTTGGTACAGCTTGAGGACATTGACAAGGTGCTTGGACAGGTTCGTGCAACCACTTCTGTGCTGGATCCTTGCCCTTCTTGGCTAATAAAAGCTAGCAGGGATGGAACAGCTGGCTGGGCCAGGGAAGTGATTAATGCTTCTCTGCGAGAGGGGGTGGTCCCTGGCTGCCTGAAAGAGGCAGTAGTGAGACCACTCCTGAAGAGACCCTCCTTAGACCCAGAAAATCTTAATAACTATAGGCCGGTAGCAAATGTTCCATTCCTGGGCAAGGTCCTTGAATGAGTGGTTGCGGGCCAGCTCCAGACCCTCTTGGATGAGACCGATTATCTGGATCCATTTCAGTCGGGTTTCAGGCCTGGTTTTGGCATGGAAACAGCCTTGGTCGCCCTGTATGATGACCCTTGTCGGAAGAGAGACAGGGGGAGTGTGACTCTGTTGATATTCTTCTGGGAAGACTGGCTGAGTTGGGAGTGGGAGGGACTGCATTGCAGTGGTTCTGCTCCTACTTGGCAAGTCGGCTCCAGAAGGTGGTGCTTGGGGAACATTGCATGACACCCTGGATTCTCCAGTATGGGGTTCCACATGGGTCAGTTAAGTCCCCCATGTTGTTCAACATCTACATGAAACCTTTGGGTTCGGTCATCTGGAGGTCTGGAGTGTGTTGCCATCAGTACGCTGATAACACACAGCTCTATTTCTCCTTTTCATCTTCAGGTGAGACTGTCAATGTGCTGAACCGGTGCCTGGCTGTGACGGACTGGATGAGGGCTAATAAACTGAGGCTCAATCCAGACAAGACTGAAATGCTGCTAGTGGGTGGTTCTTCTGACCAGATGGTGGATGTCCAACCTGTCCTGGATGGGGTTGCACTCCCCCTGAAGAAGCAGGTTTGTAGCTTGGGGGTTCTCCTAGAATCATCTCTGTCACTTGAGGCTCAGGTAGCCTCAGTGGCACGGAGTGCCTTCTACCAACTTTGGTTGGTGGCCCAGCTGCGCCCCTATCTGGACAGGGATAACCTGGCTTCAGTTGTCCATGCTCTGGTACCCTCCAAGTTAGATTACTGCAATGCACTCTACGTGGGGCTGCCTTTGAATACTGTTCAGAAACTGCAGCTTGTGCAAAATGCAGCAGCCAGATTGGTAACAGGGACCAGATGGTCCGAACATATAAAACCAATTCTGGCCCGCTTGCATTGGCTGCCTGTATGTTTCCGAGCTTGATTCAAGGTGCTGGTTTTGACCTATAAAGCCTTACACAGCTTGGGACCACAATACCTGATGGACCACCTCTCCCAACACAAACCCACCCGTACACTACGCTCAACATCTAAGACCCTCCTCCGGGTGCCTACTCCCAGGGAAGCTGGGAGGGTGGCAACAAGGGAGAGGGCCTTCTCAGTGGTGGCCCCCAAATTATGGAATGATCTCCCTGATGAGGTGTGCATGGCACCATCACTGTTATCCTTTCGGTGCCAGGTGAAGACTTTCCTGTTTTCCCAGGCATTTTAGCACGTGTTTTTAAATTGTTTTAATTTTTTTAAATTGTGATTTAGATTATTTTTAAAAGATGTGTTTTAAATTTGTATCTTTGTTTTTAATGTTTTTAGTTACTGTAAACCGCCCAGAGAGCTTCGGCTATGGGGTGGTATACAAATACAATAATAAATAAATAAATAAATAAATTGGTGAATCTCAACTAATGTTTTTAAACATATTTATTTATCATGGAATACCCTTCTCCCCCTTATTATACAGTCATGAGAATGGCTGTATACTATAGCCAGCATGGATTTTTCGCACTCTGCAATTTTCAATTGAAAATATCCCCCATGACATTCTGATGCTTCCCATAAGCTCGAATCAAAACAAAACCTTACAAAACATATAGTCCTGAACTCAGAAAAGCTTTCTTAACAACCATCTAAGTTTTCATGGCAATGCACAAAACACTCAGAGAGAATCAAGAGATCAAAGTATAAAACAAGAGAAAAAAATCCAGATCCCTGTTGGATCTCATAATTTGTTGAAATTAATTAAAAATCAACCATGTTCACAGAGTACCTGTAATCCTATTGACCTTGCCCCAAACTCTGACCTTCATCTTCTGCAGTACAAAAGTTTTAAAAAATGCATGGCTGATTTTTAATTAATTTAAGAAATTTTACATTGAAGCCTATTGTAGTGCTGGGCATGCTCAGTAAGAACTGTCAGTGTTCTAAAAGCTAGACTCACAGCTGTTTGGCTTGGCTAATCAGGGTGCCACACCCACACCAGATAATTATTTCACTTTAGACCTGGGAAGTGTAGTTTGTGAAGGATGCTGAGAGTTGTTAGGAGACTCCTATTCCCCTGACAGAGCTCCACTGACCAGAGTGGTTTAACAGTCAGTGCCTCTTCTGGGGATTGTAGCTCTGTGAGGGGAATAGGGCCTCTCCTGGCAACTCTCAGCACCCTTCACAAACTACACTTCCCAGGATTCTTTGAGGGCAGCCATGACTGTCTAAAGTGAAATAACAGTCTGGTGTGGATGTGACCAGGGACAGCTTTGGTTTAAATTTGGGTGGGAGGCTACATGTGCCTGCTGTAGAATAAAAAAAGGGGGGACCCTGAAAAACAATAATGCTTTTCACAATGTTTTCCTTTTGGAAAGGAAGGGGGGTTTCTTTCTGTCCAGTGCCCACCCACCCAATCTCCTCCCCTACCTCTCTCTCTCCCCTCCCCCTTCTTCCCCACCCCTTCTTTCCCTTCTCTCCCCATTCTCCTGCTTCTCTGCCCCTACCCCAGGTCAGTTTCACCTATCATAAGCATGATTGCACTGGAATAAATCCCATTGAGCTCAAAAAGCATGCAAACAATCAAACCTGCCTTCCTTCTTCCCTCCCCCTCCTGCCTGCTGCCATCCCCCTCCACCCCTCTGCCCTTCTGCCTCCTCCCGTACCCCTGCCCTTCCTCCTCCTCCCCTCTCCACCCCTTGTGGTCAGTTTCACCTATCCTAAGCATGATTGCAGGAGAGTAAATCCCATTGAACCCAATAAGCATGCAAATGATTGATCCATTCTCAGCAAACGTGCACAGGATCCCATTTCTTACCTCCCGCATTAAAAAGCAGAAAAATTCACTAATAGGCAGAAAAAAACCTTGCAGTTTTTTTTTAAAAAAAATGGAAATTTGCAGGCATTTTTGTGTGCATTTCATCTAATATATGCCTCTTAATGCAATTTTGCCCAATATCCACATTTTTGCAAACAATTTCCCCCTACTATAATGCTACTTTCACAAATATAAGCATTTGGGGCGTACTTTCCCCTAATATATGTACATATGTATTTGTTTGTATGTGTCTGTGTGTGCGTGTCTGTGTGTGCGTGTCTGTGTGTGCGTGTGTGCGCGCGCAGGCATGAGCACACTTTTTTTGGACAGAGAACTGCATTGCAAAATGTAGAGAAGGCCCAACTTTGAATGACAACTGCATTTTGGTTTGCATATTGGTTTGTGGAGAGAAACTAGATTGGCTTGCTTTTAAAATGAATTTCTCCCCCATCCACTGTGCAGACATTGGCAGACGATAATGCTTATCTCTGGGCCTTGAAAAGTTTTCACCTGTTTACTTCTTCAGATCAAATTCATGTTAAAGCCCCAAGAGTAGGACAGATGGGCTTTCTATTTGTTGGCAAATGTATTCCTGAGGAATAGTCATGTGGGCTGTAGAAAGAGAACATTATACTACCCTCTCTAAATGCTGCCCTGATGACCATTCTCTGTTCCTAGAATTTCTCTGTAACAGCAGCCTCTTCCATACATCTCAGAGGAGACTAAAAATCCTGGTAGAAGCAATAATTGAATGTCTTGAGGGGGGGAAATTATTTACAGTTTCTATCCTGTCTCAGTTAGCTTGTGGCCAGAAACATGAGGATTCGTGTCTTTGATAGGATTATTTTTCATTTGAGGTAGTGAAGAACTCTCCAACTTCTATCCTAAGTCTAAAAAGAAGCACAAAAACCTTTGAATTTGCTCCCTCTGTTTTGTTTTTTTTAAAGAGCAAAGGGCAATCTATTTGTTCCTCATTCGGTTCTTCTTCAAGAGCTCCACATTACAAAGAGCCAGAGGAAGAGAGAGACTTGGGGAAAGTAATTTAACCCAATCTCTTTGAAGCCAGGTTAAAACGCATGACGGCAGTCCCATTGTAGCACTGTGTAAGATGGTTTCTTTTCTTTTTTTTAGAATGTCTCTGGGGAACTGATGGCCACCCACCTTTAGAACTTTTGTTGTTTGCACCATATAAAGCAGCATTTCCGCAGATGGCTAAAAATCAATTAATTCCTCCCATTCGTCCATTATAAAATCACTTTCTTAAAATGGGACCCAAGCATCACATGCTCATCCTCAGAGAAAGCTTATTTTTATTAAGATGATCAACAAGAGAGCATGATCTCCCTGAGCCATTTAGGAATTTGCAAACACTGCTGCAGATGAATTTGTGTCTTTTGCCACCACCACCCTTTTCCAGACACCAATTTGAATCACTTTGCAAACATTGCTTTGCATGTATCACTTTGCAGCTGAAGATAGAGAAGAGCAAACAAAGCTTCCTTATTGGCCATATTCACCCGCAATGCTAAACCAAAAATCTTGTCTTAGTAAGTCAGGGTCTGCACGAGGTACATGAAGGTTTCAAGAGCCACTTTTCAGCTACTTCACTCCTTCCTTTATGTGAATGGCAAAACAAGTTTGGGAAGGGCTGTAGATCACTGGCAGAGCACCTGCTTTGCATGCAGAAGGTTCCAGTTTCAGTCCCCGGTATCTCCAGGTAACACTGGGAAATATCCCTGCCTGAAACACTGGAGAATCACTTCATGTCGACAATATTGAGCTAGATGGTGAATGGCTTCAAAACAAGCCAGGATATGAACTATATGTCAAAGTATCCTGGAAGAGGGTATGGGTGTCTGGCTCAAACCCTGAAGAGCAGCATTCCACTCTGCAATATTTTGTTACGACCATCAAGAGAAGTGCAAATTTTAAACATGACTCATTTAAAATTACAATAAAATTTAATGTTTTTCAACATACAAAATAAAATGTTTTAATTACTAGTTTTTAACTGTTTTTATTGATAATTTCTTGTAAATTGCTTAGTAGTTTTGTTATAACCAAGTGGAATATAAATTCTGTTAAATAAATAAATGTGAGGATTGAAAAAAGAGTAGAATAACTAAACAACCTGATACAGATCAACAACCGTTTAAGTTACCAAATGTATTTTGACCATATGATCTTCTTCAGTGGCTTATATTTATAAGTGAATTAGCTGCTCTAGAGTCAATCCAGAATCTGTAGTATTTGAGCCTTTATTTGTATCTGTAGAATTTGGAGGGAGAGGCAGTGCATATGTTTGGTGCAGATGTGGATGGATAGTCCAATGATGCACAGTAGATGCTTGAAAATCTTAGTCAGCAGATTTTTCATCTAGACATCCCAGATTGGAGATTGGAGAATTCTCCTACACTATTTTCTTTAATTCTATGGTCATAAGCCCTGATACAAACTTTGTCAAAATGCAAACACAATTTGGGTTGGTCTTTCACAGTCCAATCCTATTCCTGTGTAGCTTGGGAAAAAATGGTAACATGTGCCTCTGAGCATATGGTGAGTGGTGGCAACACCTGTCATCTCAAAAAATGGAGAATTACATTTTTGTATGTTTGTTGGTGTTCTTCTTACTTTGCTTCTTTCCTGTTACTATTGTTTCTACAGAGAATCTAACCTAGAAAATGATATTTATCTCATTATTCATAGTAGAAATCTGTGTCAAATTTATTTTATATTAATTTCAAAGCCTTTTTATTGGTCAATGTCATGTGATGTTGAAGACAGCCTTTCCTGTTTCAAACTGGAGGTTATGTTCTATTTCTATTTTGGGTGCATTAACAGTTGAATTTGAAGCTGCAGTTTGATGTAAAATCAAATTACAATATGTTGCTACTTATGCAACGAATCTAGCTATTGGGAAACAACAAACTTAGCCCGCCCAAGATGCATGTGTTCAGCCTGCTATGCTTAAAACACTCCACTTAAGGAAAGGTGGGCATGGTTAATTTAAAACATAGAGCACACCTCATAGAGCCAAAAAGACAAATAATTGGGTGTTAGAACAAATTAAACCAGAACTTTCACTAGAAGCTAAAATGATGAAACTGAGGTTATCATACTTTGGACACATCATGAGAAGACACGATTCACTATAAAAGACAGTGATGCTGGGAAAAACAGAAAGAAGTAGAAAAAGAGGAAGGCCAAACCAGAGATGGGTTGATTCCATAAAGGAAGCCACAGACCTGAACTTACAAGATCTGAACAGGGTGGTTCATGAGAGATGCTATTGGCGATCGCTGATTCATAGGGTTGCCATAAGTCATAATCAACTTGAAGGCATATAACAACAACAAAATCATGCTTAGGATTGGTGAAACTTACCATGAAGGAGGAGAAGAGGGAGGGCAGAGGAGGAGGAAGATGGAGGAGGGAAGGGGAGGAGGAAGGGAGGAGGAAGGGAGAGGAGAGGGGAAGGAGAGAGGGGGAAGGAGAGAGGGAGGGGAAAGGCAATTCTGATCATTTGCATGCTTCTTGAGTTCAGTGGGATTTACTCCCATGCAATCATGCTTAGAATAGGTAAAACTGACCATGGAGGAGGAGGGAGAGACAGGAGAGGGAAGGAGGAAGGGAGGGGAGGGGGAAGGAGTGAGGAGGGGATTGGAAAGGGAAGGGGCAAAAGGGAGGGGATAGGAGGGAGGGAGGAGGAGGGGACGGCGGGTTTGATCATTTGCATGCCTTTTGTATTCAGTGGACTTTACTTCTGTACAATCATGCTTAGGATAGATGAAACTGACCTGGAGGAGGGACAGTGAGGAAAGCAGGGGGAAGGGAGAGAGAAGGGGAGGAAGGGGAGGGGTAGGGAGGAAGGTGGAGGGGACAGAGAGGGGAGGAGATTGGGTAGGCAGGCACTGGACAGAGGCAAAGCCCCCTTCCTTTCCAAAAGGAAAACATTGTGAAAATATTGCTTTTCAGGGTTCCCCCCACCTTTTTATTCTACAGCAGACACGTGTAGTCTCCCACCTAAATTTAAACCAAAGCTATCCCTGGCCGCATCCACATCAGACCTTTATTCCACTTTAAACATTCATGGCTGTCCCCAAAGAATCCTGGGAATTGTAGTTTGTGAAGTGTGCTGAGAGTTGCCAGGAGAGGCCCTATTCCCCCTCACAGAGCTACAATCCCTAGAAGAGGTACTGACTGTTAAACCACTTTGGCCAGTGGAGCTCTGTCAGGGGAATAGGAGTCTCCTAACAAGTCTCAGCACCCTTCACAAACTACACTTCCCATGATTCTTTGGGGGAAGTCATGACTATCTAAAGTGAAATAAATGTCTGGCTTGAGTGTGGCTACCTGATTAGCCAAGCCAAACAGCTTTGAGCCTAGCCTTAAGAACACTGATGGCTTTTATTGAGCATGCGCAGCACTATAATAGACTTCAATGTAAAATTTCTTAAATTAATTAAAAATCAGCCATGCTTTTTTTTTTAACTTTTATACTGCAGAAGATGAAGGTCAGAGTTTGGGGCAAGGTCAGTAATAGGATTGCAGGTACTCTGTGTATAATTCATATACAATATACTGAATATAAAGTGCAGCTCCTTTGATGGTTCTACATTTGTGTCTCAGAGTTTAAATTCTGGCCCACTTATTATTATTATTGGTGTTGTTGTTTTTGTTATAGTTGCCACCCTGGGCTCCTTCTGCTACATATCCTTCTCCTATATATTCATGTAAAAATGAATAAATAAAATCACTCTAACTTACAGACCTGTATGTGAAGTACAATGCATACTTGAACTATGCTATATAAATATACATCATTATTGCAAACAGTCTCTGTTTCTGAAATTAAGCAAAATGCACTGGGAATATGTTGGAGAGGTATTGTATTGAAAACCAAATATCCCTAAGTGCTCTGGAATTGTAAGACAATCACTTTCTAAATCTGGCAAATGCTTGCAGTGCTATTCATCTGGAAAGCAGTAGGGGACACTCATCTTCTACCATGCTATAACTTTGCACAGCTGTACAATTAACACATGATTCTCCCCCATCCATTTATTTTTGGAGCAAAACTCTGCTTTTGCTGGAATTAGAAATCTTGATTATTTTACAAGCCACAACTTCTGTGCCTGAAGCATATGGCCGTGTTACTAGGTCAATGCTGATGCCATCTATTCATGTTTATTTTGTAACAGAGCTACTGAGGTCATTCCATCTTATGCAGCACTGGCTATTTATCTCTGCGGGGACACTGAGACATAGATTACAAGGGGATGCTCTGCTATCTGCAGTGGTGTGGCCGATAAAATGACTGCATTGTATAATAATTTTGTAGCTGCACATATATATGTGTGTTGGGAAAATGACCATGATGACCTGCTCAAAATGTTTAACCTCCCAAAATCCTGCTATCTTCTTGCATGTATAATATCTACTATATATTTTGGACAGTTGCTTATTTATTCACTATGCATTTGGACACCTCTTAAGATATCATAGCCAAATTTTACCTGATGGTTCCTGAGGTTAAGTGGCAGGTTTCAGTCTATGCTTGGATACAATCAAATGCCATTTTGAATCAAGATGGTAGACTGAAACTTTCAAAACTGCACTGAAATGTTGGTTTCTTAGAATTCCCAAACAATGCTGTGTACGAGGCTGCTAGTACTTATATATCCCCTGCCTTGTTTTTGAAACTTAATCTGAATTTCCTGTTAGATATGAGTTAAAATTCATGCCAACATGGTCTAATTTTCTTAATAGGACTCTCCACCATCCACTTCCAATCTAGAAGCCTATTGGTGTTTAACCCAAAGTATTAAAAAGAAACTAAAACTTCAGACAGATAGTGGTTTACTCAGCATGGGTTTGTGATACCATTTTACATCAGACAATTTCTCCCTTGATAAGTCAGTTTGTTCGTATATGTGATCCTTGCATCTTTAATATCTTGACTGACTATCTTCATGCATATGGGCTAATAATGGGATTTTTTGCCCAATACAATACATGTCTACTCTGAAGTAAGTCCCATTAAATCCAATGGAGCTTACATCATGGTGAGTATTGGATTGCAGTCTCAGATAAGGAAATGTACAATGCTGCCTAAGGCTATCTTTATAACTATGGATAGTTCAAGCACAATGTCTTGTCTTATGTTGCTCAATGGATAGGCTGCATCAAAGTATTAGTCAGCCTACCGCTTTGTATGCTTCTTTCTGTATGCTTTAAAAAAAAAAAAAAACCTTTCTTTGAATTAATCATTTGATTAGTCTTTTAATTGTTCCCTTTGTTGTTCCAGCATTCATTTTGCAGCTTTTGCAAAACCTCAAAAACCTTGCTACTTAACTCAAATACATTGCTCTTGATTTAATTCAGAAGAGACGTGAATGATATGTTGAAATGTCACATCAGTTGAGCAGTGCATGGATGTACATAATCTTGATTTAAGAATTATCTATGAATTATGTATGAGCTGTACAGAAAAGGGTGAGGGAATAGAAACAATCACAAGTGAGGCTCCTGTCTGAAACCTGGTCGCCCATCTTTTGTTTGGGGTATTTAATAAACTATCCCAGAATGGTGCTGTGAATAACAAGTTTATAGGGTCAGCTAGTTGTATCTCTGGACTTGTGACAGAATGTATTGGTTGTTCAGCATGTCCCTTTTAAAGATGATCTCCTTTAAATAGCACTATGCCAAAAATGTCTTTTATACATCAATCAATGAGAAATGAAATTGCATGTGAAAATTATCAAATGGGAGAGAAAATTTCAAAGAAATTCTCATGAATGAGGTGGAGGTTTTGTTGCTGTTGCACTTATCTTACTTTCAAAGTGGCCAAGGGATACTTGTGAGTGTCTTTTCTTTCATTCAACAAATCATCTGCACTCTGCAGCCTTCCTGAGTGTCCATGCTTCCTGAAATCCAATGACACCCTCAGCTGGGCCTTCCTATATGTCTGAAGGCCAGGGGGCTGCCTACTGTGTGCATGACTGCTTTAAAGTAAAGTCTTTAAAAAATTTTTTAAAGAAACCATTGCAGAACCGTTCTTTTTTTTAAGGTATACGCCTATCTCCAGTGTTCAGTAGGCACTATCATCTCAGCTTTCCACACTTCAATTAAAACTCAGGGGAAGATATCATGAAGTACCTTCTCCCATGGGCCTTTTTGAGAGCAGGAAGCCCAGGCAACTGAGGAGGCTGCAGAGTGTTGGAGAAATGTTTATTGGGAAGAAAAACACATCAACTACCTGATGATAAATTAAGCTCCCCCCCCCATCCCCACCAAAAGTATAAATAAATTCTACAGCACCCTGTGAAGGGAGAAAAACTGAAGTCTCTTTCACAGGAGAAGAAAACGTAAGAGAAATTGGTGGGAGATTTTGGCACAGTGCCACTTTAAATTACAGGTGTTTCAGCTTAAACATTATTTTGGCTATTTTACTTTGACTGACATGACTTTGAGAATCAGTGCATCTTATTTTTATGATAGTAATCCCCCTTATCAGCTCCTATGCACTGGCAATGACTCACATTTTTTCAGTCAGATATATAAGTTTGTGACAGTCAGAGTAGACAACATTTGGATAGATCAGCCTTTCCCAACCAGTGTGCCTCCAGATGTTGTTGGACCACAATTCCCATCAGCCTCAGCCAGCATTGCCAATGGTCAGGAAAGATGGGAATTGTGGTCCAACAACATCTGGAGGCACAATGGTTGGGAAAGGCTGGGCTAGATCAAGGTTGGAGAACCTGTGGCCCTCCAGATGGTGCTGAACTACAACTCCCATCATCCCTGACCCTTGGCCATGTTGGCTGGTGCTGATGGAAGTTGGAATCCAACAACATCTGGAGGACCTCAAGTTAGCCATGCTTAGATTAGATCAGCCTTTCCCAACCATTGGATCACCATTGTTGCTGGACTACAGCATCTATCAGCCCCAGCCAGCATTGGGAATTATGGGAACTAGAGTCCAGCAACATCTGGGGTCCCAAAGGTTGGGAAAGACTGGGCTGGATGAACAGTTTGACCTATGTCCTTAAAGTGTTCTGGCATAAACTCACACCTACCTAATCCAATTATTATTCCACAATCCAATGTATAATGATTGTGCCCACTTCCAAATTCCATGCATTCATCCAAAGGTCCATGTAATCAGGGATCCTACATTTTGCAGAGTGCAGACTCTGTTCCATCCTTTGGATGAGTATGTGGAGGTCAGGGATGAGGCCAGCAAGTGTAATCCTGTTCCCCACTCCACACTTTCATTTTAGGTGAAATTGTTGACTGAGAATCCAGCAGTGACTCCCAGATTCCAAGGAGATCATATGCCATGCTTGCAGACAAAAATGAAAATAGGTATTGCAATGTATAATGACAATGAGGTCAACCTAATCTTTTAAAGGCAATTTTAAAATCTAGTACTCCTTTAATATTCTAGTCCTTGACATTATAGCTCCAAATTATACTCCATCAGTGGGGTTTTTTGTACAATTGATATCAGCCGCAAAATGTCACACAATGTCACAAATACACAGAGCTCTTTAAAGTCTGAGCATGATTGGCATGCAGCTGTAACAAGTCATGTTGCTTCTTCTTAGAAAAACATCTTAAATGCCAGTGCCAACAATCACAACAACAAATATATACGTGTGTGTATGTTTCTAAGGATTTGTGTGATCAGAATGCATGAAATGATTGCTAGAAAGCTTCCCGGTGTGGTGTGTGTGTGTGTGCTTCTCTTTCAACGTTATCGACTCAGCCAAAACAAGAGATGCTATTTAAAGAGGCAAAGGTACCAGGACCTGTTGGCATTAACAAAGCAGCTGGCATTAACAAAGGAGAAAAGGGAGGGGGGGTCACTTGAATAGCTCCACCCCTAATCACAAAGATACACCAGTTATCTGCCAGCTATATGGAAGGGTGCTCCTAGAATCTCCCCTCCAGTGAAGGAGCTCTATGTGTGCACATCAGTGCATGCATAGACCTCTTCTCAGTTACTGAACATATGGCTGGTAAACTGGAGAATATGGCCGGCAGGCACAACAAAGACAGGAGATGGGCTGCCCTGAATCCTCCCACCTCCCCAATCTTTATCTTCATTCCATGACAAAAATCTTCATCTGCAGATATTAATTTACCAAGTTGCTGCTAAATGCATGGAAGCATGCCAGGACTGTTTTTTCTGATCGGTTGGCAACCCTAATTTCTACTCTCTATGCTGACATTTTATTTATTTATTTATTTGATTAATATCCCACCCTTCCTCCCAGCTGGAGCCCGGGGCAGCAAACAGAAGCTCTAAAAACACTTTACAACATCATAAAAACAGACCTTAAAATACATTAAAACAAAACGTTAAAAAAGTTTTTAAAAAAGCTTTAGAAACATCTTAACTAAAAAGGGTTAAAACATTATTAAATATATATATATTAACAAGCAATTCTAACACAGACGCAGGCTGGGATAGGTCTCAACTTAAAAGGCTTGTTGAAAGAGGAAAGTCTTCAAAAGGCGCCGAAAAGATAGCAGAAATGGTGCCTGCATAATATTCAAGGGGAGGGAGTTCCACAGGGTAGGTGCCGCCACACTAAAGGTCCGTTTCCTATGTTGTGCAGAACAAACCTCCTGACAAGATGGTATGTGCAGGAGGGCCTCACCTGCAGAGTGCAGTGATCGACTGGGTATATAAAGGGTAAGATGGTCTTTCAGGTATCCTGGTCCTGAGCTGCATAGGGCTTTGCACACCAAAACTAGAACCTTGAACTTGGCCTGGTAGCAAATGGGCAGCCAGTGCAATTCTTTCAGCAGCGGGGTGACGTGTTGGCGATACCCTGCCCCAGTAAGCAGTCTGTCTGCCGCATTATGCACCAGCTGCAGCTTCAGGACCAACCTCAAGAGCAGCCCCACATAGAGCGCATTACAGTAATCCAGCCTGGAGGTTATCAGTGCGTGGACAACAGTGGACAGGCTATCCCGGTCCAGAAATTGCCACAGCTGTCTTACTTGCTGAAGCTGGTAAAAGGCATTCCTAGCCATGGAGGTCACCTGGGCCTCTAGCAACAAAGATGGATCCAGGAGAACCCCCAAGCTATGGACCTGCTCTTTCAGAGGGAGCACAGCCCTATCCAAAGCAGGCAACTGACCAATTATCCGAACTTTGGAACCACCAACCCACAGTGCCTCTGTCTTGCTAGGATTCAGACTCAGTTTATTGGCCCTCATCCAGCCCACCACCGAGTCCAGGCAGTGGTCCAGGGCTTGCACGGCCTCTCCCAATTCAGATGTTACGGAGAAATAGAATTAGGTATCATCAGCATATTGCTGACACCTCACCCCAAAGCTCCTGATGACTGCTCCCAATTGCCCTGAGAAAGAGGCACGGAAAAAACCCTAAAAGCAGAAGGGGTTTGGATTTTTTTGTCAGGGGGAGAAAACATTTGAGAAATTGGAGGACTGGTTTCAGCATACAGCACTTGGTCCCAAAATACAGAAGGATTTTTTATTATGCATGTTTTTTCCCTCTGACCGCCTGGCATGCTAGCTCCACCTCTGCTGTCTTTGCAGAATGTGTGAATTTTGTCAATGTGCATACAGTTCAGTGGGCATAGATGAAAATCATATAGTTTATTTCCCTAATTTAATTGAGGGGGGGGAATAAACAACTTTCATCTATGATTGTAGTGTGCATTTGGATGTCCCAACACTGTGTGCCCATGTGGGAAGGACCAGCACACCCGGTCTCCTCCACACACTGGTCCACACTGGGGAAGATGTATAATCTGAACTGGCTCATAATGAAACTCCAAGATCATATCCTTGCCACAGCAAAATTGTGCAGTGGAGGTTTTTGGGATTCCTGTAACCCAAAGTGGATAAACATTCATTATGGGATGGCAAGAATCTCAGAAACACCTGTTCTTGGGATACATCTGAGGTATGCTCTTGAATATATTCAAGATATAGTTCATTGTGGTGGCTAGACTGATAGATTTAGATCAAAGGAGATCCTGGTTCAATCCCAGCTCAGTCATAAATTTCACTGGGTGATCATGGGCTGTTCACTCGCACCTTCTCAGCCTAATGTGACTTAAAGAGTTGGATCAAGCTAAAGTCTAACAGATAGATTATTTAATTGCCAAAAACGAAGCATATTTTAACTGGGTTTTTATCTCATTATGCCCAGAGATACAGATAAATAGTTGAGATAGGTAGTGACTTGGGAAAGGACATTATCTGTTATGGTAAGCCTGGTGTTAATTCTGAAGGATCATCTCATGCTTATTGTGATGCTTCTATTTGCCCAGATCTTTTGATGTAAATTTTTAGATTTGTTTGTAGATGGAGTGCTACTTGTCTGTTCTATTGAGATCATTTGTTACTGCTCTTTTGTTTTTACTTTTAATGGTTTTAAAAGGTAAGCCCCTCTGAAAGTGTCTATTAATAATGAAGAGCCTGTGTGTGTGTGTGTGTGTGTGTGTGTGACAGAGAGAGAGAGAGAGAGAGGGAGAGAGGGAGAGAGGGAGAGAGAGAGGAATATCTGTAATAAGTTATCATCAAAGGTGGTTTAAAATGGGACAGAGCACTGTTCCTCAGGCTGCTCTCTGGAAATGGTATTCATGCTTGTTCCTCATCTGAAAGGACCTACATTAGGTCTGAAGCTTGTTCCTTTTCTTTAATAATGTATTTACTTATCAATTAACTCTTTAATATCCTGCCTTTGGGGCCATAAGAAGATCAAAATTAAAACAAGCAAATTCAACAAGAAAATTAGAATCATTATATTTGCATTGAATCTATATCATGATTTACCCAAAGCTAAGGAAGAACAGCTCAGTCTGTTTCTCTGGTCCATGTCAGTTTTTCAAGTATGGCGTTCCCACCTGAAACGGGGGCTTGTTTGCCACCACCCGACTCCGAGAAGGCTCGGGAACCTTCTCTTGGTTTCCTAAGATGGTCAGATGGGGTTTTCGGACCAATGGAAGTGAGGCAGGAGTGGGTTTAAAAGCCCACTCCTCCCTCTAAATCTTGCCTCTTTTTACCTTGTGGCACCTGCCCCCCCTTCCTATTCAGTATGGGCTTTGCTAGTCGCCAGTTGGGGCTGAGTAGGATTTTTTTTTAGGGATTTTAATTTCAGGATCCCTTTGGTTTTGCCTACTCCATACTGCTGATTTGATTCGATTGGCTTTTTTTGGGGGGGGGTTGTGGATGTTTAGCTAATGGCTGGCATGGAATTCAGGCAGGTGAGGAAGGTGAGGACAAAGTAGGAGAAGGAGGCATGTTGTTCAAGGGCACTCCCTAGGGAACTGCCAGTGCTGAATGTCTGGTGGGGATCTGGGTGTGTCCTTGTGGGACCAGCTTGCACAGAATGGTGAATGTCTGTATGGTGGGGCCAGGCTGCGGAGGTTGGAAACACATACTTGGCTCTCCTAGCAAGGAGGGACAAGTTTCCCCACATCCTTGGCTGGGGAGTCACAGTCCGTTGAGACTGACATGCCCAGGGGACTGGGGGGAATACTCCATTTCAGTCAGGTTTATCCTCACCTGCCCAAAGTAAGTTCAATATGGATGTAATTGGCTGAAGTTTAATATTTGTTATATTTTAATAAATATAACATTATTCCATTGCGGTGTCATGAGTCTTCTTTGGTGTGGTGGCAATCTATCATACGTTTTGCAAGTATCCATTCTGTCCTGTTTTATATTAGCTTACTACAAAAGAATCTGAACACAAATTCATTGTAAAACACATACACATTTCTAAACGTGCAGTGTCCTAAAAATGCACTTTTATGTACATACTGGCATATTTTTCAAGCCAAGAATTGCTTCACAAAAATTTAGAGAAGTGCAAAATCCAAAAGCTACATTCTGATTAGCACATTTGTGGATCTGGTCAGTTCATTTAAGAAACTGCAAAGAACAAATCCCTCCGAGATCCCTACACAGAGCAGCAATATAAAAAGCACAAAAGGTGGCTCCATTGGGGTTTTATTTCATACTGGATTCCCTGCAACAGGAGTTCAAATAAGTACGTCTGTGTTATGGAAAGCAATTTCCCCCCCCCTCAGTGCTAGCCAGTAATATTTACAATTACTGACAGTATGCCTTTTAGAACTGGAGGTTTCAGCATGCCTTGGTGAAAGCACGTTGTAATTTGTCTGTCATTTCTCTCAAAAGTTCATTGGCATTGTCAAGTCATGTTTAACTCAGTGGGAAAATTTAAATTTCATACTTTAGTGATTTTACAAGGCACTCTTCCCACTTCGAGCTTTCCTGTGCAAATTGCAACTGTTTCCTCTTTAGAAATTAACATCAGCATTCGTAGGGCTTTCATTAAAAAAATGTCCAAGTGCTAATGACAGAGAAAATCATTAGCTGCTCCTGCTCCTCTGGAGAAATGTTTATTTTAACTATCACTTCCAAAGTATCATTTTGCTAAAGGCTGGAGGTGCGATTGTGAGCCGCCCAGAGAGCTTTGGCTATGGGGCGGTATATAAGTACAATGAATAAATAAATAATAAATGAAACTCATCTATAAGGCTGCCACGGTGGTGGGACAAGGTGCAGGTAAATGTCCCACACAATGTCCTCTGATAATGTGTCCAGGCATTTCGTACTATGGCTGAAGCAGCTGAAAGGAAGTGTGTGTGTCAAAAACGGAGACAAAGTGTTCTAGCTGCTGGGTGACATTTCAGCATCAATGTGTCAAAAGAAAATAATCTTGACACTGCTTCTATAATACAGGTTACCTTATTGTAACTATTTTCATCTTCATGCATCACAAAGCATTAGGTCTGCCTGGAGTCTCTGTTAGGAAATACCCCAGAGAAGGGCTGATCCCAGAGAGAGAGAGAGAGAGAGAGAGAGAGAGATGGCTTCTGTTAGAGCATTAATGGCTTATTAAAGCTGGCAAATAAATGAGTCTGCTTCCCCTTCAATGTTGATAAAAGACTGTCCCACATTGACACAGTGTCAGAGGAGCTCTAGAATGTGAATAGAAACATAATCTGGGTCAGATTAAGGGAGACAACTGTGCAAATAAGAAAAGCTGGACATCATGATCATAAATGAAAAATTAGAGCTAGACATCACAGTACTGGATGTCTGGGTTGGACTATCCTGGCAGGATTCTGCCACTAGAATGCCCTTGGACCCTCTAACCACATACGCTATCTTAAATTCAGTTCTCCGCATTTCTCCAGCAATTTCCTTTTTTTAAAAAAGTCATGAAAATTCTCTAGCATTTTAGTGCACATTTCTCCTAATGTACGCATTTTTGCAAGCCATTTCTCGTCATATAATACATTTTTGCATGTGATTTTCACTCATATATTTTTATACTTACTGAGATGGTGAGGGGCAAGGGAGCCGGTTGGTGCAAATGCGCCAATGGAGCCAGTCCAATGCTCTTGTTGGTGTCCTTGCACCACACTGACTTCCCTGCTGCCTCCCCCACTCCCTCCCACTAAGCAACAGTGACCCACATGCCAGGACGCCAGCAGACCCACCCAGCGAGCTGCTTCTGGCGGTGTCCTCCCTGTGGTCCATTGCAAAGACCTGGATGCTGTGGGACTAAGGTAGTGGAAAACTCTACCTCTAACAAAAGACATTTGTCTGATCAAAACTCATTTTTGCTTTCTTCAAAATACCTTGCATGTCCCCACCCCAACCCCCAAACAGAACATTTTAAATTCGCCTTAACATTTCACTTTAGCTGAAACCTGGTGGTAACTTTTCTTGATGCTTCCCTACATGTCCTCAGGCAAAAGTAGTGGTTTGTATGGATTATACAATGCTGGTCAGCATGTGACCATGCCAAAGACCTTACATGATTCCAGTGGTTGCCATTGGGAAGTGGGGGTGGGGATAAAGCTATCATTTATCTTTCAAATGTAATATGATCATCTGGTCCCAAAATGCATGAGAACATTGATTGCTATGGGGTAGAATGCACCATTTTGAAACAAGTTCTTAAAGCTTAGGAGCTTTGCTTCTGTTAGAGCATTTGTGGCTAATTAAAGCTGGCAAATAAATGTGTCTGCTTCTCCTTCAATGTTGATGGAAGACTGCCCACATTGACACAGTGTCAGAGGAGCTTTAGAGTGTGAAGAGTAAAATATGCTAATATGACAGACCCATAACTTTTCATCATCCTAAATTAAGAGCCCTCAGCTCTGCAATGTGGATACAAACTGATCTTTTTTCTTCTGCTGTATACTTTAGTAGTTAAAAACAAAAAAAATAGCACCAATAGGGGACTACAAATTAGGCCAACTTGACTTGGACACACTGTGGAAATGCTTCAGTAACCTGTGACCTTCTAGATGTTGTTGGACTCCCATCAGCCCCAGCTGTCATGAGCTCTCCGGTTCCAACAGGGTCTGGTCTGAGGTGGAAGTGCTTGCCAGACAAGGAAGAGGAGAAAGCAGAGGATGCAACTGAGCTGGTGCAAAATGCAAAAGAGGATGAGGACCCAGCCCCTTTGACTCGGAATGTTCTCATGTGGGATGAGAGTCACACAAGTGAGCTCACCACACCTTGGTCTCCTAAAGCTAGGCTGGAAGGGCATGGTGACTTCTTCTTGCTATCTTCATTGCTACCACCCGGTCTTCAACTCTGGAGCCTGCTCTTAGACACTTGTATTGTGACTCCCTGTAGTCTGAGCCTTCCACCAAACCTGTATCAAGAGCCCTTGAATAAAGTCCTCTCTGTTACTTGAAAGTAAGAGTCCGTGTCGTGGTGCTTTGGGATTGTCAGCCAGTATGGGAGCTGTAGTTCAGCAACATCGGGAGGGCCATAGGTTCTCCATCCCTGGTGTAGACCATCAGGTGCTAGAGTAGCACTACCCATCCATGGTCACCATTGGGCCCTTTTGAACAGGAAGGGCTATAAAAGGCATTTTGTTTGGCCCTTGTCTGAGCAACCAGGGCTTTTTTTTTCCTGGTCAGTGGACCCGTTACATATCAGTTAAACAGAGATGCCAAGGACTGGTCCTCGGACTTTGTATATGGAAAGCCTGTCCTCAACTACTAAATCTTTTACAATAAGAGAAAACCCTTTCATCTGGCCTGGCATGGCCACTGTAGCTGAGAGTTTCATTCCATTTGTGCAGCTTTCTTTAGTGTGCTTCTTTTCCAATATAATAAAATTATTATTTTAAAGTCATCGTTGAACTTTGAAAATTCTGCAACAAGGAGAAATGCTTCATCTGCCAGGGTTCTGAACACAATGCATGCATAATGTTAATTACATGCTGCTGTTAAAATATGCAAACCTTCAAGCTCATGCTATATCTCCAGTGAGCCTCTGAGTGCTGAACGTGTCACTCCCCCCAATCCCAGATGTCTGGCATGTACTGATTCCATTTGGGAATATATCTCTTTTCCTGATGGCTATTGGTTATTTAGGGAACTTAACACTTCCCTGCCATTTATACTAGGATGTATCAAACAGCCAAACAAGCATCTTCCATCTATTCCTGCTCATACCCCAAGGACCTTTGAATCAAGCTGCCTGCCAATGTTTAATTAATTTATATTTTGTATCCCACAGAGCAAAAGCAGCAGGTTCACCTGCTCCTTCCTTCTTCCCAAGTCTTTCATATTTTCATACAGTAGGTAGGATCTTATTAGTAATTATTTAGATATGTATAATAAACAAAGACATATACTCTGACCTTCAGTTTTCTACTTGAGTGTAATAAATCAAGTAAACACTGGGAAGTAATCATATTATGTTTACTTATTATTATGGTAATGCATGCTAATAAAGGTCTGATCTCTCTTCAGTTGAAGTCAGTGGAAAAGAAAATGCTCACACATGGACTTGAATGTAAGCTGGGTCTTGTTTTTGAGAACAAAAGCCACCGCTCAAATTGATGAGTGTTCAGGAAGGTGATGTGCACACAGCACCATGCGTCGGAGTTTCAAGAATCTTCGTTTCTATCATTTTGCATTAACTTTACAATTAATGTTATGATCTTTAATTTGAGGGGCCCAATTTGGATAGCAAATCTGTAGAACTGTGTATATTGGTTATTTCAGCAGCTGGATTATCTAGTGCACAAAAATGGAAATCCCTAGAAGAACTCAACCTAGTGCTGTAGTATATGAAAATGTGGAAAATTGCAGTGGCTGAAAAAAATAACACATGAGATCAGATTAATGAGAAGTATAGGTAGACCAAGTATTTTTATGTAGCATGGCATGCCTTTATTTCTAACACAAATCAACATATGCAATATCCACCATCCTCAGCAGCCCTGAAAATATGGAGATCACACAAATAATAATAATAATAATAATGCAGTGTTTTGAAAAAAGCTGTTCTCTGTTATTCATCCCTATCATTTAATTAATTGTCAGCTTTGATTTTTACATGGCTTTTAAAGAAGATGTAACATAATTTAGCTATTAATTCTTAACGAAGATGAATACATTTAAAGTTTATATGTTATTTTACTGAGCCCAAGAACTATGAAAGAAGTGATGGGTTATTATATTTGTTTTAGTATTTTTTCCTTACATATATACAGTATTTTCATGTAACACAGACATACACTAGTGGGACCTACTACAAACTGGCCTGCCTTCCTTGCCACTGTCACTATTGCCTTCATCCTCCTGGCCCATTCTGCACCACTGCCCAGAAGAGGACAAGACAAGTAGAAGCTGTTCCCCCTTCTGCTTGCTGTCATCACTCCTTGCATGCTTGCAGAGCTATAGGGAGAAGGCTGTAGATCAGTGATTTCCATGGAAAAGGTCACAGGTTCAATTTCTGGCCTCTCTAGGTAAACTTAGGAAAGACCCTTGAGCTTGATACCCTGGAGAGCTGCTGCTGTTCAGTGTAGACCAGTGTTCTTCGACCTTAGGTCCCCAGATGTTGCTGGACTACAACGCCCATCATCCCTAGGCAGCTGAGCTAATACTCCAGGATGATGGAAGTTATAGTTCAACAGTATGTGGGGACTCCAAGGTTGAAGAACACTGATATAGAAAAAACTGAGCTAGATGGACCAATGGTCTGACTCAATAAGAGGAAACTTCCTATGTTCCTATGAGGTGATGCTGCAGTGACAGGAAAGAGGAGTAGGACCACAGGATCTCGAGATTAGTACTGACCTCCCTGGTGTGGTGCAGGACTTGACAGATGGCTGACAGTGCCAACCTCAGATGCTGTCACTCTGCATAAGCTGAGAGGAATATGCCTGTCCCAGGCTGGAACAGGAGACACATAGTGCTGTTCAAGCTCTCATCAGGATAGAGGATGGGGAAAATAATACCCTATTCTCCTCTCCCCCCACCCCCAATGCCTTTCCTGCTGTTATATGGTCTGCTATATAGAGTTGAAGGACTGAGGTCAGACCCAAATCTGAGAAGTGGTGGGGTAGGTGGTAGAATTTTTTTTCTATAGTAATTTTTATTATTATTATTTTGTAAAAACAAATGGGTGGTTATTCAGGTGGCGGCTACAAGCCTGATATGACCTCCAACTCTAGTCTCCCACTAGATTGTCTACTAAAAGTCATTAGACGCATCAGCGGCTTGATTTCTTCTCTCCTTCTGAGTATTTTCCTTTGTTCCCATATGACACCCTTACATTCCATGTCTCAATTGCTCTCAGTCATAGAACTGATAGCTCTGATTGAGCACAGCAGCAGCATGTCCTGTCACAACCCCAACAAAAGTTCATAACAAAACCAGAAGCTCCTGTCTTTGATGCTCAGTGTGAACCTGGAAGTTCTGTCTCCAGATGATGGGGCTATTTTTCTGACATTGCCATCAACATTCTGGAAGCTCAAAGTCCTTGTCAGAATGTAGTTTTTTAAAAAACACAAATAAAGTTTTGTTTCCTTTTCATTTCCAAGCTTCTATACTTCTTCATACATTGAAAATCTCCTGAGTATGTACTGTTGTTGTTGTTATGTGCCTTCACGCTGGTTACAACTTATGGTGACCCTATGAATCAGCGACCTTCAATAGCATCTGTTATAAACCACCCTGTTCAGAACTTGTAAGTTCAGGTCTGTGGCTTCCTTTATGGAATCAATCCATCTCTTGTTTGGTCTTCCTCTTTTTCTTCTCTCTTTTGTTTCTCCCAACATTATTTGTCTTTTCTAGTGAATCATGTCTTCTCATGATGTGTCCAAAGTACGATAGCCTCAGTTTCATCATTTTAGCTTCTAGTGATAGTTCTGGTTTAATTTGTTCTAACACCCAGTTATTTGTCTTTTTCACAGTATTTTATTTTGGGGAGGCTCTTCTTTGGTTCTGACCTACTAGGCTGGCCTTTCCCAACCAGTGTGCCTCCAGATGTTGTTGGACCACAACTCCCATCAGCCTAAGCCAGCATTGCCAATGTCTGAGGCTGATGGGAGTTGTGGTCCAACAACATCTGGAGACACACTGGTTGGGAAAGGCTGTACTAGGCCCACAGTTTTGCTATTAGAAGGGGTGTGTCTGTGTGGCCCCATTTGCACTGTACATTTAAAGCAGTATTAAACCACTTTAAATAGTCATGGTTTCCCTAAAGAATCATGGGGACTGTAGTGTTTTTTTAAAAAAATAAATGTTTTTTAAAAATGTTGCTGAGAGTTCTTACGAGATCCCTATTCCTCTCACAAAGCTATAATTCTCAGCATTCCCTGGAAAGATGGATTGTTACACCACTCTGGGAATTTTACCTCTATAAGGGAACAGGGCTCTCCTAAAAACTCTCAGCACACTTAGAATTATAGAATCGTAGAGTTGGAAGGGGTCTATAAGGCCATCGAGTCCAACTCCCTCCTTAATGCAGGAATCCAAATTAAAGCGTACCTGACAGGTAGCTGTCCAGCTGCCTCTTGAATGCCTTCAGTATTGACAAGCCCACCACTGCCCTAGGTAATTGGCTGCATTGTCCTACCGCTCTAACATTTAGGAAGTTTTTCCTGATGGTCTATTGAAATATGGCTTCCTGCAACTTGAGCCCATTTTTCCATATTGTGCACTCTGGGATGATCGAGAAGAGATCTTGGTCTTCCTATTATATCTCCCCTCAGTCTTCTCTTCTCAAGGCTAAACTTGCCCAGTTCTTTCAGTCTCACCTAATAGGACTTTGTATCCAGTCCCCTAAACATCAAGATGAGGCCTAACCAGTGCCAAATAGAGGAGAACTAGTATTTCATATGATTTGGAAACTATACTTCTGTTAATGCAGCCTAAAATAGAATTTGCCTTTTTTGCAGCCACATCACACTGTTGTTTCATATTCAGCTTGTGATCAGCAACAACTCCAAGATCCTTCTTGCATGTAGTGTTGCTGAGCCAAGTATCCCCCATCTTACAACTGTGCATTTGATTTCTTTGCATTTATCCCTGTTAAATTTCATTCTGTTGTTTTCAGCCCAATGCTCCAGCCTATCAAGATCACTCTGAATTTAGCTTTTGTCTTCCAGGGTATTAGCTATCCCTGCCAGTTTTGTATCATCTGCAAATCTGATAAGCATTCCCTGCACTTCCTCATCCAAGTCATTAATAAAATTGTTGAAGAGCACTGGGCCTAGGACTGAGCTGTGCGGTAACCCATTCATTACCTTCCCTCAGTTTGAGAAGGAACTATTGATAAGCACTCTTTGAGTGGATCCACCTGATAGTTGTTCCATCCAGCCCACATTTAGCTAGTTTGCTAATCAGAATATCATAGGGCACATTGTCAAAACCTTTGCTGAAGTCAAGGTATATTATGTCCACAGCATTCCCACAGTCTACCAGGGAGGTTACCTGATCAAAAAATGAGATAAGATTAGTCTGGCAGGATTTGTTCTTGATAAATCCATGTTGGCTTTTAGAAATCACTGCATTGTTTTCAAGGTGCTTACAGATTGACTGCTTTATAATCTGCTCCAGAATTTTCCCAGGGATTGATGTCCCTGCATAATTTCAAGGTGCTTACAGATTGATACACTACAGTTCCAATGATTCCTTGGGGGAAGCCATTACTATTTAAAGTGGTATAGTGCAGATGGGGTGTGTCTCTGTCTGTGCATGCATTCCTATGTGCATGCATTATTTTCCCCTCCCCTCCCCTCCCCCAGTAGCCTCAGTAAAAAAGAAACACTTCCAAAATCCCCATCTGCTCTGCATGTAAATCCAACTAATTATACATTGATTGACAAGGCTATAAAAGGACATTCTTGGGAGATGATAGGTTTAGAGGCCTGCTGCACTAAAAAATAATGTGCGTAGGCATCCAGCAATTCTCCCTTGGAAATGCTATGTCGGAGTCAAACAGAAATGCAGAGGAGGTGGGGGATATTCACTCTTCCCGCCACCTATATAGGATCATTACATTACATCGAGCTTTTATTGTTTGCAAGTGCACGCACACATATACAGAGCAGAGCAAATGTGGACATTGAGAGAGATCAATAATACAACAATAATGACACAGCTTCTTCTTGGAAGGAAAAAAAATCAATCATGCCAGACTGTTACCTGAATCAGCAGGTTTTAATTCTTTAGAGCTCAATTGTTGGATTGAATGCGGGCTAGAATCAGAAAGCTCTGATTGAATACACAAGCATGTACAATATGGGCAAAAATGGACAAATCATAGTCGGCATTTAGCAGAGCTTTCTATCGACATTTGAGAGTATTGAAACAGCAGACAACTTTTCCTTTTGAGAGGAGTTGTTCTTGATCTGAGCCAAGGTTCACCAGAATCCAGTCCCAGAAAATGTGAGTGTGTATGTACAATAGCCTGTTCCCAGCACTTTCTCTCTTTAGCCCTGTGCAGATAGTCATTGTATACAAATGAATGTTGGAGTGTGGGCTTGGGATTGCACCCACTGCTCCTGCCCCTGACCTCCCAGCTTTAGGGAGCTCTTGCTTTAATGAGCATCCCATTCAAATACTTATGACATCCCTAGGGGATGGCATGATATCTCCACGTACTTATCCCCAAGATCCCTTCAATATAATGTATAGGGCGGAGTGAGGAATGTAACTCTCCACAGACCACACCCCTTTTCCCAGATGACATCCCTCAATGCCCCTGCTTCACAACTTTAGTGTTTTTGCCTGGCCAGAAGACACCCTTGATCTCTGATAGTGCCTCTTGATTACCTGGATAGAAGATAGGGAGTGTGTGCGGAAGCTACTTTACAATGTTAACATGTACATTTCTTGCTCCACCCACATTTTACTCTGGTCCCAACCCCCTCTGGCTTGTGGCCCCCGGAAGGTTGCCTAGAAGGAAAATGGGGCTGATATAGGCCCTCCCACCCTATTTATTTATTAATTATTTAATTTATATCCCGCCCTTCCTCCCAGCAGGAGCCCAGGGCGGCAAACAGAAATGCTAAAAACACTTTGAAACATCATAAAAAGACCTTAAAATACATTAAAACAAAACAACGTTAAAAACATTTTTTAAAAAAAGCTTTAAAAATATTTTTAAAAGGGTTAAATGACCCTCCCCTTAATAGATCCAATGTCTACAATTTCTTTTCTTTCTAGATTCATTTATCCCCCAGTTCCTTAACAGTGCAGTCCAGAAGTGATTGTTTTCAATAGGTCTTACTCCAAGCCAGTCTCACATATACTTCCTGTTGATGCTGATACTGGCATTCCTGTGGAGTCTATGTGTGTGGAAACAAGCAATGGTTTAGCCTACTAATCCGCTAAGTGGATGAACAAAAGAGACAGGACCTTTTCAGTGATGGTACCATGACTGTGGAACATGCTTCCAAGGATGGCCCTTCTGACCCAATCAATGGCTTGCCTTCCAGTGAGCAGTAGGGAAAAAATATTGTTCAGGAAGACTTTGGGAGTCAGGACGCTATTGCTAATTCCAGAGGAGGAGAGTGGAAACACCTGCTGCTAATTGACTGTGCCCAGCCCAGATGAGCTATGAAGGTTGCTGCAATGCAGAACTTTTGGGGTCTCCATGAGGGCATCACCCCCTTTAATATTGTACCGTTGAATGTATTATCCAGTAGAGAGAGAGAGAGTGTGATGTTGTATTATTGGTTTATAGTTGAATTGTGCATGTGCGGCCCAGAGTGGGTTGTCATGTTTTTGTATGCTTCAGAGATGCCCAATACCACTTAGTATGAGAAACTGAACTGGTATTGAGTATGGCCTTACCTGGGTGAGAGACGGGGAGGGAGTGGTTGCGTTGGATGCTATGTATTTTTGTAGCCTAAGTGTTTGTTCCTTATGGTGGTTTGGCTGGAGAAAAGTTATCTGTATGGTTTGTGGGAATTAATCAGAGTGGGATTTAGACATGGAGGACTGTTGACATATTTGGGAGGGATTATTGGGGGGGTGTAGCTCCTAGTATAGTTGTTTTAATTAATTAACTAATGATGCTGTTTTGGGAGTTTGTATTTTGTATTTGATTCTTAACTCATAATGTTTATGTTTAAGAGAATACTTTTATTTTTCTGATAATTATGCTGTTTTGAATGTGTTTTTTATATTTGGCTTGAATTTGTAATGTTTTCTTTTAATATTTTGTGATGTTTTGTTCAATGTTTTAATCTAGGTTGTAAACCGCTTTGAGATTTGTTTTCCAAATAATATAAAGCGGTATAGAAATGACATAAATAAATAAATAAATAAAAATTAAAAACATATTATTAAAGAAAACTTATTAAAAGCAATTCTAACACATTCTCCCATCATATTGTCTGTCTTCTACATTGCTGTACTAAACGAAATATTGTTTTAATTATGTTTCTCGCTCTGGGATTGTGTGAACAATGAAGAATGAGTTCTAATGTAAGTAAATGAATAAATCATAATGGCAAGCATTTTGCTAGTCAGCAATGAAGAGGATGTTACAAAGACAGGTACAAAAGGCTTGTTCGTCACTGAGTAGCCACAGTCTACCTCCTCTTATTTTGGATTAGTTTGGCTCTGGGTCTGTTTTGTTTCATTTGGCATTTGGAATCTTAAATTTTACAATTTATTGGGAAATCTTGTAATAAAGAGTAAGCAGAGAGTAAACTACACCTTTTTTTAAAAAAATCATGGGATAATTTCTGTAATAGAAGTTTAACATGGTTATTATTTCATGTTTTCTTTTCCAGAAGTAAATGCAATGCCACAGTCTTAATGTTTTTTTAATTATAATCTTAAATTTCACCTGTCCACTCCATTTCTTTTTTGTCATTTCTGTGGTTTATTTTATGAGGGCAGATAGTGTGGGGGGCAGACAGAAGCATTTGAGCACACCCTTGAGCACTCCCCAAAAAGAAATAATTATTATGATGAGTACAGTCTCTGGGAGAATTGGATGAATGTTTACCAGAAGCATTGAGGGAGCCACCTTGGCAAAGTTGACTGGGATGAAAGGAAGATGGAGTCAGCAAAGTTCAGCTAAGAAGCAGAGCATGCATTTTTAACAGGGTTTGTAATTAGGCAATGGAACAGACATGGGGTGGTGGTGATAGATGATAGCTTTTCCCACAGGAAGTTGAGGATGATATCATACAGTTATTTAATGGTATCTGGTAAACAAGCTTTGCTATTGATACCCTCAGTTTCCTCACAATCTATTGTCTCTTGAGTTATTTCATTTTACTAGATGAAAATCTGCTATGGAAATGTCAATCCATGAAGGATGGGGTGAGATTGTCACATTAGGTGTTGTGGGTACCATTTCACACTTCAGAGAGAGGAAGGAAGATATTATGGGAGAAGAAGATTCACATAGGGGGGGCCTATGGCTCTCTAGTTGTTGCTGGATTACAAGTCCCATCATCCCAGACCACTGACCATTCTGGTGCGGGCTCATGGGAGTTGGACGACAGCAGAGGTGGAGAAGCTTTTTCAGCCCAAGGTCAACATTCCCTTCTGACCACTTTCCGAGGGCCACATCCCAGTGGTGGGCAGGGCCACAGGCAAAAGTAGGTAGAACAATGAATGTAAATCATTCTAGACTAGTTTCTGGACACACTTATACACTCCAGGTAAGCAAGAGGTATTATCAGAGTTCAGGGACACATTCTAGTCATACAAAAACACTCAAGGAGGGTATGAAGCAGGGCTGGTAGGTGGGTGTACTGGGGAGAGGGAATGTGGCCTGTGGAGAGTCCTGAAGGCCAGAGAGGAAGGCCTAAAGGGATCTGGAGCATCCTCACCTCTGGACTACAGCAAAAGATTGCAGGTTCTCCTACTCTGGTTTGCTGTACTACTAGGGCCAGCATCAGCAGTCAGCATCACTGGGCATATACTGAGACCCACACTTTAACAGGGGGGGCAGTGAAATTCCCTTGAGACTCCATACTCTGCTATTGTTTTTCTTGTTGTCACTTCCTATTCAGTTGCCCTTTCTAAGAACGCAAACACTGATGAAGTCTCATCCTCCTCTTCCCATCTGCTCTCCTTCTGTCCAACTGAGCAGATCAGGCCTGACAGGGAGAGGGGAAGTGAATCAGCAGCTGTGATGGCTGTGAGTAGGAAAGGGAGCACTGAGGAGGGGGTACTACAGAGGGCCCCAGGGCCTCCCCAAACCTGAAGCTGCCACTATGTACTGTTATGGGTTCGGGGTTGAGATAGATGACATCTGAGTCCCCTTCCAGCTTCTGATTTGGAACCCTGCACCTGGAGGTGGGCTCTGCAGCAGAGAGACCTTTTCTGCCAGTCAGATGAGTCTCCTTTGTTAATCTAATAGAATGGCCAGGTAAGCTAATGGGTCTGTCAAATGCCCATTAACTGCCAAATGGGCCAGGGAGATCCTGTTGTTATTGAAGCTCTTCAGGAGAGCCCCCCCCCTGGGGCCAAATGGAAGCCTTGTGTTTTTAGCTAGTCAGAGGAAAGGCTGAGAACTGGAGACACACAGAGAGGCTGGCTCCCTGCACCATGGCAATAGGATGCCTCCAGTGAGCCAGATGGAAAAGCAAGATCTATTGGATTGCTAATGCTTTGAACCCCTCCATCTTAAGCTCAGGTTGGAATGTGTGTAAATAAAAAACATATTTCCTAAAAAAAAAAACAACCCACAGTCTCTGCTGGCCTCCTTTGCAACAAAAGCAAAGCCTGGGTAAGCGCAGGAACCTCTTGGGATCTCTCACTGCTCGGAGATTAGGATGGTGCACAACAGTACTATATGGAGAGGGCTGTGTTTTTTTCGTTTTGTTTTGTTTTGTAACATGTAATTCAACCCTGACTACCAGGCATACTTGTCTCTGATGATAGAAATGAAGTACTGGGAGACAAAATGGCTTATGGACTGAAGCCAGTGGGGTCCCCAGAACATCACTCAACATTGTGTTATGTTGTGCCTTTGATCCAGCCCTGTAGTCATTTAGATTATCATTCAGCTAAGCCATTAAGGCTCAGCAATTCCAAAGATCATCTACCTATTGAATGAAATATTCGACTATAATGTCACAGCCACATACGAAGAGAACGGATTTGACTCAGTGCAAACAGAATCCAACTCCAAATAACTTTTATGGATCTGTAGCGAGAGAGGTGATGGGAGAGGAGTGGGAGGGAGAAATGTTGGCAACAGTTTTATTTTCATTGATTCATCCTTGTGCCCCTCATTGATTTGTTTCTTCCATTTCTTTCTCCTTGGATGGGATGCACAAACCTGTTAACCACTAGGGTGTAGGTTAAAAATAGGGACGAGGCTTCCTTTACTGCCACCTTCTGCACTCCAGATGTTTCAGACAAGAACACACATCATCCCTGACCACAGGCCATGCTGCCTGGGGCTGATGGCAATTGCAGCCTGAAACATCTGGTTGGCACCTGGCTAATTGAAACATCTGGACAGCACCCTGCCTATGGCTCTCCAGATGCTATTAGAGAACAACTTTTATCATTCCTGAGCATTAACCATATTATGGCTGGCTGGTGGGAGCTGGACTTCCCACCCTCTGCTCCATTCTGTGTTCTGCTCTGCCCTCCTTCTGATTCAGGATCTGAATAGGGCTCTGAGTAATCACAGTCACACTTTTGTGGATGCCTGTTTTCCACAAGAAGCCCAGTCTTCTTGGATATAAGTCTGGAGCTTTGGAACACTCTTCACAGGCTGGCAATGTATTGCCTTCTTTAACAATAATTAGAACCAATTACCTAAGGAGATGGTGGGCAACACTGGAGGCATTCAAGAGGCAACTGGACAGCCACCTGTTGAGTATGCTTTAAGTCAGATTCCTGCCTTGAGTGGGGGGGTTGGACTGGATAGCCTTACAGGCCCCTTCAAACTCTACTGTTCTATGATTCCATGAATATTACAGAAGCAAGTACAAACAAGTCTGTTTTGCAATGCTTTGGGGAAATAGCCTTTTAATTTATTTATTTAAATTTATATACCGCTTGATTGTAAAAAAAAATGCTAAGTGGTTTACAGAAAACATTAAAATTATTGATGAAACAGTTAAAAAGTAATTAAAAACATTTTAAAGCAAATTAAAAACAGCAACAGACAAAATGAAAGTAAAATACCTCAGCATCTATGCATCTCGATAGGCTTGCTTAAACAAAAAAGTTTTAAGCATGTGCCAAAAAGAACAGTGATGGGCAGGGAGTTCCACAAATTTGATGCTGCCACACTAAAAGAAAGATTTCTTACAAGTGTGTAATAAATATTGTGTGGCACCTGTAACAGTGCCTGTTTTGCAAATCGAAGTGCTTGCTTGAGTGGGCACATATGGGGTAAGGTGGTCAGCAAAGGTGTTATATACTGATGGGGTAAGGTGGTTCAGCAGAGGTGTTGTATGCTGATAGGGTCTCACTCCCATCAGCAATCTGTCTGTAGCATTCTGCCCTAACTGCAGTTTCTGTGTCAAGTGCAGGGGAAGCCCCACATAGAATGCATTGCAGTAATCCAGTCTTGAAGTTACCAATGCTTGAATTGCTGTCGTCAGCCTCTCCTGGTCTAGGAACGGCCATAGTTGTCTTACTAAGCACAGCTGATAAAAGGCACTTCTAGCCACTGACAGTACCTGGGCCTTCAGTGACAGAGCTGGATCCAGAAGCAGCCCTAGACTGCATACCTGCTCCTTCAGGGGGAGTGCAACCCTGTCCATGTCTCCGTGCCTTTCAGTTTGTTTGCTGCTGTTTGAAGTTTTATTTGGCAATTGGTTTAAAAATATATATTTTATTGCTTTTTAGGGGGGAGGGGGTCTGTGCCATATCAAAATTTGTATTGTTTTTATGGTATTTTATGTTTTCTTGTACTTGCATATTTTGTTGTCCACCACCATAATATTTTATATGAGGGTACAGTCTATAAATATTTTTTATAAATATAAATAAAATAAATAATTTTGTACACCACTCCAGCTGAGAAACAGTTTATAATTCTTGTATTATTTATTTATTTATTTATTTATTTATATTATTAAATTTCTATACCACCCCATAGCCGAAGCTCTCTAGGCGGTGTACAAACTAAAACTTCCATCTACAATTAAAACACATATTTAAACAATTTTAAAACTACATCCAAATTTCAAAATTGTAAACATTTTTAAGACAGACAAAAACACATATTAAAATACTAAATACTAAAATACTAAAATGCTAAAATGCCTGGGAGAAGAGGAAAGTTTTAACCTGGCGCCAAAAGGATAGTAATGATGGCGCCAGGCATGCCTCGTCATGTAACTAAATAAAAGGAATCCTCTGATATTTCAACAACCCAATGCAGTGTGCTATATTTGCTCCCTCTCAGCTGGTAGAATAAGTGAGGAACAGAGCAATCAAGTTGGTGCCAGGTAAGCTCTCTTCAGGTGCAAAAGGGCAACAAAAATAGAAAAAAGCCTGCAGGACTTCAACGTTAGCCCTGCCCCTATCAGCCACCTTCCCCGCCATCTCATGCCACCTTCTCTGTATTCTAGTGCAACCTAGGCCTCATGTGCATTATACATTTAAAGCAGTATCACACCACTTGAAACAGTATGCCTTCCCCCAAAGAATCCTGGGAGCTATAGTTTGTTAAGGGTGCTGAGAGTTCCTATTCCCCTCACAGAGCTACAATTCTCAGAGCAGTTTAATAATCCTTTTTCCCAGGGACCTCTGGGAACTGTAGCTCTGTAAGAGGATTAAGGGCCTCATAACAACTCTTGGCACCCTTAACAAACTACAGTTCCCAGGATTCTTTTGGGGAAGCCACAAATGCTTAAAGTGGTATGATACCGCTTTAAAGGTATAGTGCAGACGGGGTCTTTGCGAGGGCTTTCCACAAATTAAGAACTCTAATCTTCCAGGGGTTTTAATGATGAGGGCAGCCTCTATGCATAACAAAAACTCCACACTGCCATCGTTAAACTAGAACATGGGGAAGTTGGAAGGAGCTGTAAAGTGATGGGAGTGGAGCCAGGGCTGACTGCACTATTAGGCAAAGGGAAGCCGCTATCTCTGGTGGCAAGTTCTGAGTGGGAGGGGAAATGGTGGCAAGGACAGGGGTGTTTGCTTCCCATGCATGCCTTCTTCCACATTCCTAAGCTATAATGCTGCTTTCATACATGGTGGAGGACTTTGCCACGTTGCCATTGTGGAAGTATGATTCAACTGCCAGTCCAGCTTGCTTCTGTACAAGTGTGAGGGTGACATGTTGTCCTTTTCCTCAGGCAGCAAAATGCCTTGGGTCAGCCTTGGGCAGGGCTAAATGTGACGCCCCTCGGCACTTTTCTGCTTCTACATCTGATGAAGATGAATGTTGGAAGATTCAGGACAGACAAAAGAAAGTGCTTCTTCACAGAGTGCATAGTTAACTTATGGAACACATTCCCATAGGAGGCAGTGATGGCCACCAATGTGGATGGCTTTAAAAGAGGGTTAGACACATTCATGGAGGATAAGGCTATCAATGGGTACTAGCCACAATGGCTATGCTCTGTCTCCATAGTCGGTATGAATACCAGTTGCTGGAAACCTTAGGAGGGGAGAGTGCTCTTGCGCTTAGGTCCTGTTTGTACATTTCACATAGGCCTCTGGTTGGCCATTGTGAGAACAGGATGCTGGACTAGATAGGCCATTGGACTGATCCAGCAGACTCTTCTTATGTTCTTGTGTGTTGCCCTTGCACATCTGTAATGCCTGAATAATGTTGGGTTTTTCCATTGCCACTAATATAACACACCTCTTGCTAACTATCCCAAGAGTTTCTTCCCTCATCAGATGATACAAAACAGTCGTTTTATTTTTGTGTTCAATTTTAGTGTGCTTCATTGAAGACAGAATGGGGAAAATATTTGGTTTCCCCTTGTTGCTTTTAATTTACATCAAGATCTTTAATAAACACAGTTTAGCCACTGGGAGGCTAAATTTATTTAAATCAATATGTAATTAGGTTCCTTAATGTATTACCTTTCACTTTGGAAATTTAAGAAATCTAAGCAATTAAGTCTGTGTAGTGATATCCTACTGTTCTCTGTTTCCACGCAACTACTTTTGCACATAATTGATCTTTGCTGAACCTTAGCATGGTATTGATTTATTTCAGTGCTCAGTACTTGTCCATCATAGAGGGATGAGATAATTATATTTCAGGTGGTAAGACCAAATGCAGTTATTCCTATTTACTTTCTTTGGAGGGGAAGGGAGGGATGAGAAATCTGTATGAAAAGCATCTTTTGAAAAAGAAAACAAACTATATATAATTAAAACATAATCAAGAAAGTTACTTCATAACTGTTTCCAAAGCACTGTGACATTTCACGTGCAATCCTGGAAACAGTGAGAGATATTTTGTTTTGCTGTCAGACAAAATTTATAAGAAAACTGGCAAGAACTTAATATCAGCAGCCAATGAAAATTCAATGTATTTATTTTATTATTTTTGAAAACATATATCCTGCTTTTTCCCCACCAGGAAGACTCAAAGCAACTCACAATATAAATATCTCAAATACATCAACAGTTATTGAAGAAAGAGAGAAAATAAAATCAACATATCAAAACAGCCACTATAAAGGAACCAGATAAGGGAAGAGCATTAAACATATATCAAACTAAGAACTTTCAGTTGAAGGCTTTGTTAAATAGCCAATGAGTTAAATGCCTGAAGCAACATGACATTGTATGGCGGATTTCACATGGAAGAGCATGGGAGAATTCCATAGGGTGGGTGCCGCTGTCAAAAAGGCCCACTGACTGCTGGGGAATATGTTAGAATACAGAGCAGGGCCTCAGATATTGACCACAGGAAGCAGGGAGGGACATATGAAAGAGGGGGATCCTCAAGATATCCAGGTTTCAAAGTGTTTAGGTCAAATTCAGCATCTTGATTTGAACCTAGAAACACAGGCAGTCAATGTAGTTCAAACCAGAAGGTGTACTATATTCAAAGTAACTTTTATTTATTTATTTATTTTATTTATTTAATTACATTTCTAGACCGCCCTATAGCAGAAAGCTCTCAGGGCGGTGTACAACAAATAAAATCACAATTAAAATATGAGCAAGTGTGGAAAATATATATATACATAGCACAATTATAAAACATTAATAAAATTGCCATTGAGATTTATAAATTAAGATCATATTAAGTTTAGAATATTAAATTTAAAATATTTTAAAATTTACAAAATTTAAAAAATTTAAAAAGCCTGGGCGAAAAGGTAAGTTTTTACCTGGCGCCGAAAAGATAACAGAGAAGGCGCCAGGCGTATCTCATCTGGGAGGGCATTCCATAGTTCGGGGGCCACCACCGAGAAGGCCCTAGATCTAGTTGTTGATCTCCGGGCCTCTTTATGGGTTGGGACCCGGAGAAGGGCCTTCGACGTCGAGCGTAGTGAACGGGTAGGTACATAGAGAGAGAGGCGCTCCATCAGGTATTGCGGTCCAATGCCGTTTAGGGCTTTATAGGTAAGAACCAACACTTTGAATCTGGCTCGGAAACATATCGGTAGCCAGTGCAGCTGCGCCAGGACAGGTGTTATATGGTCAAATTTCTTTGTCTCAGTGAGAACTCTGGCCGCAGCATTTTGCACTAGCTGAAGTTTCCGAACCGTCTTCATAGGTAGCCCCACGTAGAGTGCATTACAGTAGTCCAATCTAGAGGTTACCATAGCATGGATAACTGAGGCAAGATGCTCCTTGCTCAGATAGGGTCGTAGTTGGGCTACCAGCCGGAGCTGGTAGAATGCATTCCGTGCCACCGAGGCTACCTGAGCCTCAAGTGACAGGAGCGGATCTAATAAGACCCCCAAACTATGTACCTGTTCCTTTAGGGGGAGTGTAACCCCATCTAGGACAGGTCGAACGTCAACCATCTGGGCAGAGGGTCCTCCCACCAACAGCATCTCAGTCTTGTTAGGATTGAGTTTCAGTTTATTAGCTCTCATCCAGCCCATTATCGCGGCCAGGCAGCGGTCTAGTACATCAACAGCCTCACCTGACGAAGATGAAAAGGAGTAGTAGAGCTGCGTATCATCAGCATATTGCTGGAAACGCACTCCAAAACTCCTGATGACCTCACCCAGCGGCTTCATATAGATATTAAAAAGCATGGGGGATAGAACTGAACCCTGCGGGACCCCATATTGGAGTACCCAGGGACTCGAGTAATGTTCCCCCAGCATCACCTTCTGGAGACGATTCCCGAGATAGGAGCAGAGCCACCGCCAAGCAGTGCCTCCCACTCCTAAATCCGTAAGTCGCTCCAGAAGGATACCATGGTCGATGGTATCAAACGCTGCTGAGAGATCAAGGAGAACCAACAGAGTTACACTCCCTCTGTCTTTCTCCCGACAGAGGTCATCATACAGGGCGACCAAGGCCGTTTCTGTACCAAACCCCGGCCGAAAGCCCGATTGAAATGGGTCTAGATAATCAGTTTCATCCAAGAGAGCCTGGAGTTGGCGAGCGACCACACGCTCTAGAACCTTGCCCAGGAATGGGACATTTGCTACTGGCCTATAGTTGTCCAAATTATCAGGGTCCAAGGAGGATTTTTTTAGGAGCGGTCTCACCACCGCCTGTTTCAGGCAGGGTGGGACCACTCCCTCTCGTAAAGAGGCATTAATCACCTCCTTGGCCCAGCCGGCTGTTCCATTCCTGCTAGCTTTTATTAGCCATGAGGGGCAAGGATCCAGAGCAGAAGTGGTCGCCCGCACCTGTCCAAGCACCTTGTCCACATCCTCGAGCTGTACCAACTGAAACTCATCCAATAAAACAGGACAAGACTGTGCTCTGGACACCTCATTAGGATCAACTGCTACAATAATGGAGTCAAGGTCCCGGCGGATGTTCATGATCTTATCACGAAAGTGTCGCGCAAACTCATTACAGCGGGCAATTGATGGTGTTATTGCGTCCTGGGGACCAGAGTGTAAAAGTCCCCGGACAACTTTATAAAGTTCCGCTGGGCGATTAAGGGATGACTGAATAGAGACAGCAAAGTATTGCTTCTTTGCTGCTCTCACTGCCTTCACATAGAGTTTGGTAGAGAGCTTCACAAGTGCATGATTACAGCCGTCGGGAATTCGCCTCCATTTGCACTCAAGCCGTCTCCTTTCTTGCTTCATCATTCTTAGCTCCGGAGTAAACCAGGGAGCCAATTGAGCTCTGCAACGGAGAGGGCGCACCGGGGTGATCGTGTCAGCTGCCCGGGCCATTTCCGTATTCCACAGCATGGCCAGGGTTTCGACAGGACCGTCAATTCTATCAGCCGGAAAATTCCCTAGAGCCATCAGAAAACCCTCAGGATTCATTAGTCTCCGGGGACGGACCATCTTAATTGGTCCTCCACCCTTGCAGAGGGGAGAAAACAGTGTGAGTCTAAACCTTAATAGGCGGTGATCTGACCATGACAAAGGAATAGATGAAAAATCCCTCACTCTCAGATCACCATCCCCTAATCCAGTGGCAAAAATCAAGTCCAGAGTGTGCCCCAACACATGCGTAGGGCCAGTAACAAATTGAGACAGCCCCATGGCTGTCATGGAGGTCATGAAGTCCTGAGCTGCTCCAGATAAAGCGGCCTCAGCATGAATGTTGAGATCCCCCAATACCAAAAGTTTGGGGGAACGCAACAATAGATCCGAGACCACCTCTGTCAGCTCAGTTAGGGAGGCTGTTGGGCAGCAGGGTGGACGGTACACCAACAGAATTCCCAGTCTGTCTCGCTGACCCAACGTTATGTGCAGACACTCTAGACCATTAGCCATCTGGATAGGGTGCCTAACAAGAGGGATGGAACTTCTATAGACCACAGCGATTCCCCCTCCCCGACCCTCGGATCTACCCAGATGCTGAACCGAATACCCAGGTGGGCACAACTGGGAGAGATTAATACCTCCCAGATCGCTCACCCAGGTCTCGGTAATACATGCCAGATCGGCCACCTCATCCACAATTAGGTCATGGATGAGGGAGGTTTTATTATTTACCGATCTGGCATTAAAAAGCAGCAACTGGAGATCCGAGGGTTGGCTGATAGAACTACCAGCAATCCTGTGGGTGTGAGGAGGACCGGAACACGTCACAGCCACCAGTTTAATTTATATACCGCCCTAAGCCCGAAGGATCTCTGGGCGGTGTACATAAAAGATAAAACAAGCACAGTGTATAAGTACAATAAATACAATAAATCAAGAACCAAAAACAAACAAACAATAAAAGAACCAAACAATGTCCAAAATACAAGATAATAGTGAAATACTGTTAAAATACGCTTTAAAATGCCTGGGAGTATAAAAAGGTTTTCACCTGGCGCCGAAAAGATAGTAGTGTTGGCGCCAGGCGCACCTCATCGGGAAGACTGTTCCATAGTTCGGGGGCCACCACTGAAAAGGCCCTAGTTCTAGTCACCACCCTCCGAGCTTCTCGATGGGATGGCACTCGGAGGAGGGCCTTAGATTTTGAGCACAATGTACGGGTAGGTTCATATTGGGAGAGGCGTTCCACCAGGTATTGCGGTCCCATGCCGTGTAGGGCTTTATAGGTCAAAACCAGCACTTTGAATCTAGCCCGGAAACAAATAGGAAGCCAGTGCAGACGGGCCAGAACAGGTGTTATATGAGCGGACCTTCTGGTCCGCGTCAACAATCTGGCCGCTGCATTCTGGACTAGCTGTAGTTTCCGAACAGTCTTCAAGGGCAGCCCAACGTAGAGCGCATTGCAGTAGTCCAATCTAGAAGTTACCAGAGCATGAACAACTGAGGCGAGGTCATCACTGTCCAGATAGGGACGTAGCTGGGCTACCAATCGAAGATGGTAAAAAGCATTCCGTGCCACCGAGGCCACCTGGGCCTCAAGAGACAAGGAAGGATCGAAAAGAACTCCCAAGCTACGAACCTGTTCCTTCAAGGGGAGTGTGTGTCAGTCAGCTATCTGACTGCAGCATTTTTCACCAGATACTTTTCAAGGGCAGCCCCACATAGAGTGTGTTACAGTTAGGAATGGAATTTTCTGGAAATTTCAATGTCAAACATATCCACACAGGTGTTTTTTCCCCAATTCCCATCTTGCTCTTTAATCTCAGTGAGGTGAGTTTTCCTCTCCCTGCTTTCAATTAAAATATGAACAATTCTAACATATTATAATCTATGCAATTCTATTTGCTCTCAGGTAAACTAACAGTACAATCTTACCATGTCTACTCAGAAGTCCCTTTGAGTTCAGTGGAGCTTACTGTCAGGTAGGAGGTGTTAGGATTGCAGTCTAACTCAATAACATACAAAAACAACTATGCAAGGAGAAAGCCAGCAGGAGTGTGGCGGCTATCCAATGTCCTGCACAGACTGTCACATGTCTCCTCCAGCACCGTTGTCTCATCCACACACTGAGACTACAAAGCTGTGCCTGTCTACCTGGCCCTGCACATGGAACTGATAGCATTTCAGAGGAAGCTACCTTGGAGGTCCTGGATTTCCCCATCCTAACTAGCAACCTAACTGTTGCTTCCAGGTACTCACAACCGCATTTTCCCATGTCATTGGTGCCAATGTGCACCATGACCACTGACTCCTCCCCAACACTATTTACCAAGTTACCTAGCTGACAGGTGACATCTGCAGCCTTTGCGGCAGTCAGGTAAATCACCTTGTGGTCTGCATTCCCCACTATCTCTGTTCCTAATGATTGAATTACGCACTACCAGGATCCCTCCACCCCCCTGAGAAGTAGCCTAGGCATGAGACAGTATCTGCCCTTCTATGAGATCATTTCCCTCTTCTTTGGATAGATGCTGCTCTTCCCCATGGCCCTCATTCTCCATGATATCAGGAGAGCTATTATCCTGGGAATAGGACACAAATATAATGCCCCCAAAGGCCTCATCCACAAACCTCATGATGCCATGAATGTGTGCTAGGGATGAGGGAGAAATGGAATTCAGCTCAACTTAAAGGTACCCCTACCTTATTCATTCATTCATTCATTCATTCATTCATTCATTCATTCATTCATTCATTCATTCATTCATTCATTCATTCATTCAGTTAGTTAGTTAGTTAGTTAGTTAGTTAGTTAGTTAGTTAGTTAGTTGTGTAAGCTTGGGTGACGTTCTGTTTGTTGCTTTCAAAACTCTGTTTAGAGAGAGAGAGAGAAAGAGAGACAGACAGTTTTGAAAGCAACAAACAGAACTTCACCCAAGCTTACTCTGGATCCCTATAAGGATTCTGATAATCACCTAAAAATATATGCACGTAATTGTGATTAACAAAACAGAAGTTTTATGTCATCGAATGCAAAAGACCAGGATGCCATATTCAATATGTAGGAAAAACTACAATTGACCTATGCACACGCTTCAGAAACCACAAATCAGCAGTCTTGACAAAAAAAATGGAGCAACCAGTTGCACAACATTTCAATACTGAGGGCACAGTACTTTTCTATAACACCTATAGAGATGCCAACAGATCCAGCAGCACTGACTGAGAGGGGCAACATTTGGATATATTCACTGGACACATTGGCACCACATGGCCTGAACCTGGAGGACAGTACCACCACTACTTAGCTTCTGCAAAGGAAGCCCCTCTGAGCATTCCATCCTCAAAGCTCTATAACTGCCACCTTGGTAACAGCATTTGTATGTTAGCAGGTGATGAAGGCAGAAGCCAAAATGTTTTGGTAGAACAATGTGTATATCCCACCATTCCTCCCAGCAGGAGTCCAGGGCAGCAATTTTGCACTTTCTGAAACAATACGGAAACAGAAACATAGCCATTCTTCAAAATTTGCACTTTTCTGAATTTTTCAGTGCAGTTCTCCAGCCAATAATGTGTAAAAAACCCCACATGTACTAGGTAAAGTGTGCATATAAATGCATATATTACTGGAAATAACAGGAAAAATGCATTATAATATAGGAATTACACATTTGCAAAAATGTGTAAATTAGGTAAAACTGCAGTTTTTACTAATGTACACATTTTTGCAAGCCATTTCGCATCATACAATGCATTTTTGTATGCTATTTCCACATATACTCATTTTAACGCACACTTTCTCCTAACATATGCATTTTTGTAGACATTGCTTGGTTGGTGAGCCGCAGTGCAAAATTTGAATACGTGCAAATTTCAAGATATTTCTCTTTCAGTTTTCATATTATTTCAGAATGTGCAAATTTGATAAATTTGGTTTGAAATGCTAACTGAATCAAATTTCTCGCCCATCCCTAGTAACAATGGCTCCTCACTCTCCCCCCAGAGGTGAACATTAGAAAGGATCTTGACAATGACAATTAATGTTTTGCTTTCTACTCGACCTCCATCCAGTTTCCTCTTCAACATTTCTTTTGGAGGAAGACCAGGCCTTTTGGACTGGGTTAATCAAACGATTTTATCATTGAGCCTTAGGCCACAAAAATACACAGAAAATAAAGAATACTGTAAATGGATCAGTAAAGCAGGCAATTACCCAAGTGAATCAGCACAGCGACCAAAAACATTTATTTTAACAATCCTAACCCCCATTATTTTCTTTTGCCAATGTCACAGCAAACAAGACTATCTGATGTGTAACACCCACATCATATCCACCATGAAGAAACTCACGTTTCTGAAAAGGATGAACAGCCATGAGGTGCTCTACATAGACATAGATTTGATAATATCCTGAGAAAGGATAGTACCCCTGGATGAAGTTATACAGAAGGTAGTATACTAAATCCTCTGTGGGAAGGATGTATACTGCCCTGTTGACACCCATTCATCTTCATGTGATTACAGCCAAGACAGTACATTCTTAGGTCAGCCCAATACAATTGTGTATAGAATTTATGCAGAAGCTACAATTTAGAGAGTTCCCTGGGAAAAGAATGTGGGGTCCCCTGACAACTCTCAGCCCTCTTAACAAGCTGCAGTTACTAGGATTCTCTGGAGAAAGCAATGACTGTTTAAAGTGGTATGATATTGCTTTAAGTGGATAGTGTAGATGGGTCTCATGACTTCTTTTATAGTTTTCTGTTATGCCTGAAGTGGGAAAGGTTCAGAACAAACCAGGATCTGAAATCATGTTTTGAAGTTGTCTTCAGACTCTGATTTGTTCTAAACCTGGAAAACACAGTTTCCTGCTTTGGATCTATTGTGGAACTATGGTTAATTGATCCATGAAGTTTTCACTCATGATGCACAGAGAAGTGAAGGAGCAATGCAAGGATAAAGTATGCAGAAACAAAGCTCATGCATAGCGGGACTTACTAAGCCAAGATACATTATGTCTGAACAAGGCCAGTATTGGGGGGGGGGGAAATCCAGGAGCATTGTTCATGCACATGCACATCCTAATTGTACTTTCTGAATCTCAGTCAATATTTCAAAGCGTTTCTAGATAGCTGCAGCTGTGGAATCCATGGAAACTACATTTCCCATCATGTTACAAAGGTATCTTCCAGGATAGGATTGAGCAACATATAGTAGACTAAGTGTGCATTGTTGTCCTAAAGATTAGAGTAGGGATGGGGAATCTGTGGCCCTATAGATGTTGCTGGACTCCAATGCCCATCATCCTTGACCAATGACCATGCTAACATGGAGCTGATGGGAGCTGGAGGACCACACATTACCCACCCCTGGATTAGAGGGATGCTAGAGGTTCAAAACTTTGTCTCTGTTGTTGAACATAACAGGAGGAAATACTGCAACACATTCAAACTTTTGTGACTAAGTGCCTCTATTCCCCCCAGCACCCACAACCACACACACATGCTTTGAAGAACTGAGATACTTGGGATCCCAGTCTACACTGTCATATATATTCTAGTTCTCCAGTCTTTTATAGCTAAAGTGAATATTGAATTTACATTTATGGACAGGCCATTTGATAAAAATATGGATGTATGCAGGGAAGAAATGTTGCTCCATATGGACGAGCTGTAATGAATTCCTTCTCACTTGTCACTTTTGTTGACATAAAGCACTAACAAGTTAAAGTATTTCCACATTTATTGCACTGAAATAGCCCCTAACATACCAGGCAGCTGTTCACATTACAGTAACCTACACGGACATAGAACACAAAAGGAGAAGCAAAACTGAGAGCTGTCCATTTGACAGTGTTAGGGTCCCCCAAAACCTTTTCAGTACCTCCATAAGTAACAGATGCATGACATCTTTCAACTTCATTAACCACATTAATTGATAGACCCCAGAGCTATAGAGTAATATGCTGCATTGAAGTGGTCTGATAACCCAGTGCTTTGGAAATTAAAAATGACAATGGAATCTGCAGGCTTGAAGCAATACAATTTCCAATCCTTGTTAAGCTTTCAATAGGAACGGATTACGGGAGATGAATTTGTGCTGCATGGGGCATGTTTGGTAATTTATAATGACATCTGAGCTGACAAATTGGGCCTTTATAACATATTGGTTCCCGGTGCTCAGAGAACATCATGCTGTAAATCAGTGATAGAGGCTATCTTTCCAGCTTGACAATTTATGACAATCTGTCCAAGTCATGTGTTGGTGATGATATGTGCTTTTTTATAAGTGGGGTATTTCTGGGGGGGGGCAGAGACAGAGTGCCAAAGCCACTTGAATAATAGAGGTAATCAGGAAGGGATTGTTGAGGAAGATGGACTGAAATAGTTGTGAAATTGTTGTGTGTTTAGTACAGCCAGTTAATAAGATTATATGGAACACAAACTAAAAAGCCGCATTCGCTTTTGCACAATTGTGCAAGAATCTCCTATATATATATATATTTTCCTTTGGGCTTTTTTACACATTACAAAGCAATGCCACTGAGAATATATTCAACCAAAGTCTCAGCCAATCCTGACTTTGAGTGCCAAACTACATATTACACAACTTTTTAAAAGCTTCCTTTTAAAAATGGCCACTTTTATTTTGAAGAAATAAAGCAGCAGCAGGGCCCCATTCTAAAATGTGCTCCTGATCCAGTTTCCTGCTGAAAATTGCCAACACCACCCTCCATCAATTTTCTAGCAAAAGATGCTGCTTACGAAAAATAGCAGCAAAGGTGATGATGTTTGGTGCGAAATATACATAGAACCCCTTCCAGACTGAGAGTATGTTACAAATACTGTAATGTAAAAATGAGTCCAAATCCTATTTGATGAACCACAGGTTTTAGTCATGCAAAGTCCTGAAAACACACCAGTTTGCTGCCTTCCATCTTACAACAGCATTTGAACTTGTTAAGACAAGGGATGGGGAAAAAATTCAATTCAGCTCATTTTAAAAGCTAAATCTATCAAATCTGTGCTTTTGAAACAATATGAGAACCAAAACACAGCCATCCTTCAAAATTTGCAAGTCTCCAAATTTTGTGATGAAGATCTGCAACCAAAGAATGTTTACAAAAATGCATATTATAGGGGAAAGTGTGTATAAAAATGAATATAAGTGAAAATTACAAAATGGATTGTATTAGGAAAATTGCTTGCAAACAGTGTATGTGAGTCAAAACTGCATACGGAAATGTGTTTATTAGGAGAAATTTGCACTAAATTGCTGATGAACTTTCATGAGGACTTTTTTTAAAAAAATGCAGATTGCTTCTGAAATATGGAGAAATGAATGTGAGACTGGAACAATGAGAAACTAAGTAAATTGAAATTGACAGATCCTTCCATCCCTATTATTATGTGCAACTTTTTGATTGTCTTTTATTATTTCAAAAGACTAATATATTACCCTGCAGCAGACCTTCCAGGGCACTTTACAAAAACAAGATAAAATACACAAATTTGACTATAACAGCAGATTTTTAAAAATACATTAAGAAGCAGTCTCAGCACATTAGAAGCCCATATGTATTGCTGAGTTATTATATAATTGTATAAGGCTGCAATCCTAACCATATCTACTCAGAAGTAAGTCCCTCTGAATTTAATGGGGCTTACTCCCAGGGAAGTGGGGTTCAGGTTGCAGCCTGTTAAGCTGTTCTTCAAAACTTAGAAACAACAGGCTTACCTTCTAAAAGTAAAGGCATAACACAGTAGGAAGGAAAGGGAAGGGGAGCAAAAGGAAGCATAGGGTGAATTAGTTGTCCAAACAAACCAATGAGAGAGTCATTTCCCCGCTCCATCCTATTCAGTGGCTGGCTGCTTCTCCAGTTCAAAAGGCAGGGTGGAAATTGGGCCAGATAGGATAAAAGGCTGTAGTTCAGTAGTAGAACTTCTGGCTTGCATGCGTCTGTGGCTGAAGAAGACCCCTTCCTGAAATCTTGGAGAGCTACTGTCAACCAGTGTAGGCAGGACTGATCCAGATGGACCAATGGCCTGAATCGCTTCCTATGTTAGAATAGGGGGAAATATTTTCTACACATAAACAACTAGAATCACAATCTATAAACAGCTGCATTTTTAAAGTGTGGAATACCTGATGTATGTCTTTTCACCTGTTCAGTTTCATGTATGCTCCCCCATTCTCACTGTTCCCAGAGTATTTTCACTTGCCACAGTCTCCTAAGCACCCATCAGTTCACCTGTTCATAATATACTGCTTGGTGCAACAGTCAAATACTAATAATGCTGCTTCCTTCTCTGCATCTACCCCCACCAATGGCCCCACCTGTCCCAAAGCCTTATTTGTTGGCAGTTTAAAACAATCAAACACAGTAACTCCTCAGCATCTGGAAGTTTCATAAACATTTCATCATACCATAGCAGCTGAGCCAATAGCTATGGAGGACTCATTTCAGTTTACTGAAACCAGAACACTTGCTGCCAACAGCTACAGAGGTCTCTCCACCATACAGAAATTTGCTTTTATTTTATAGGATTTTCCCCCAGGAGGCATATTTTAAATTCCTGTCAAATCCATGTATCCTGGGCTTAAATCTGATACCTCAGTTTCTCTGTATGACCATTGCCTTGCCCTAGACAATTACCCAAAGCTGGCTTTCAGTCTGAAAATAGATAGATTAATCTAGGCCCACAAACATTAGTGGTTAATAATTCTTTATTATTCACTAACAGGCAAAAACCTTTGTGGTTTAAGAACGTACCTATAGCCCACAGATATTTCTATCAAACTTTAAAAAGCAGGGAAATTGGGCAGCTATAGTGAATGCACCAGGGGAGCAGGAGACCTGACCTCCTCTCTGAGATATTGTACTGCCCTACAAATTTGTCAAAATGCAAATACCATTTGGGTTGGTCTTTCACAGTCCAATCCACTTGCTGTGTAGCCTGGAAGAATTTAGTAACATGCGCCTCTGAGCACTATAGGAGGGAGGTGGTTTTACCATTGTAGTCCAACACTGATCTGGAGGAGGGGCAGGGAGGGGAGGGAGAGGGGAGGAGATTAGGTGGGTGGGCACTGGGCAGAAGGGAAGCCCCTTTACTTTCCAAAAGAAAAATATTGTGAACAGTATCATTGCTTTTCAGCATCCCACCCACCTTTTTATTCTACAGCAGGCACATGTAGCCTCCCACCAACATTTAAACCAAAGCTGTCCCTGGACACATCCACACCAGGCCTTTATTTCACTTTGGACAGTCATGGCTTCTCTCAAAGAATCCTGGGAAGTGTAATTAGTGAAGGGTGTTGAGAGATGCTAGGAGATGCCCTGTTCCCCTCACAGACCTTCAATCAGAGTAACTGACTGTTAAACCCGTCTGGCCACTGGACCTCTGGCAGGAGAATAGGAGTCTCCTCTCATCTCCCTTTACAAACTACGCTTCCCAGGATTCTTTGGGGAAGCTATGACTGTCTCAAATGAAACCAAAGTCTGGTGTGGGTGTGGCCCCCTGCTTAGGCAAGCCAAGCAGGTGTGAGTCTGGCTTTTAGAACACTGACAGTTGGTTCTTACTGACCATGCCCTACACTATTATTCAGTTCAATGCAAAATTTCTTAAATTAATTAAAAATCAGCCAGGCTTTTGTTTAACTTTTAAACTTCAGAAGATGAAGGTCAGAGTATGGGACAAGGTCAGTCATAGGATTACAGGTACCCTGTGAACATGGCTGATTTTTAATGAATTTCAACAGATTAAGAGAACTCTGACAGAAAAAAGTCCAAAAGGGAACCTGGGTTTTTTCCCTCTGTTTTTAGACTTTGAACACTTGATTCTTTCTGACTGTTTGGTGTATCACCATTAAAATTTAGAGGGTTGTTAAGCAAGTGTTTCTGAGTTCAGGACTATAGGTTTTGTAATTTTTGTTCTGAAATGAGCTTATAGGAAGCATCATAATGGCATGGGAGTATTTTCAATTTAACATTGCAGAATGTGAAAAATCCACACTGGCTATAGCATACAGCCACTCTCGTGGCTGTATAATTCTAGAATGCTGGACAAGGGATTTAATATTCTAAAATTTAAGATAAGGTCATTTAGCATTTGGTTTGTAAGCAAGATTAGGGGAACCATACAAATGAATCCACTGTAATCAACTGTTGTTGTTGTTTTTTTAAAGTGAAATGATGTAAAATTAGCAGAATATCCACAAAACAGATAATAGCAAACTCACCCGACCCAAATATATGTCTTTATTATAGATCTAAACTGTCATGGCCTTTGGCACACTCCTACCATGAAGACATGAGAAATAATTCTTTCTGACACAGTTAATATCCAGCCAAGGGCCATCTATTCATCTTAGAATCAGTGCACTGTAGTACTACATTGTGATGTTGCTGGATCACTTCTAATGCCATAAACTCACTGCAGAGGTACTGAGGGGTAACAATATGTGAACAGCAATAGACACTAGTAGTTACAGTGCTTGGCAGTGAGCATCAGCAGCCATATTGTAGAGTGCACAAAGCTGGGCTTTAATGGAAGGTGTGTTTTGAGCACTTCTGTTTTCAGCCAGGTTAACACATTCTGGATCAGTGTCTATCTAGTGATCTTCCCTTGGTCAAAGGGAGTAGGTGAATGGTCTTTGAGCCTCCTGCCCTACAGAGAACTAAGGGTCCAAAAACATAGCAAGGGTAAACTTTATCAAGGTGTAGAGTTCTGGGGGGAGAGGGACAGCCCAGGCTGCAACCTTAAAACCATGGGGGTGGAGGATGAGGCTAAATTGTAAATATTTGAGGACATATATGGAAATGTATATGGAAAATTATTTCCGCATTTGCCCAAAACCATATTGGCCAAAAGTGGGGAGGAATTGGGCTGTTTTTGCAAGCTCCACCCCTAATGTTCTTATTCATGCCGGCTCCACTTCACATCTTTCCTCACTGAGGGAACATGACTGGGAAACCTGCCCAAACATGTTTAGAATCCCCTTTCAGACCTTCCTTGTTCTTTTCAGAGAGAATTCACCAGAATTCCTTGCAGCTCCAAGCAGCTGGTGGCCACCATTTTCTCTTCTTCAGGATGTCCTGTTCTGAGGGCATTCTGTGGAAATAATGGCATCCAGTGGATAAAATGGCTGCTAATAGGGACTGCTTTTTTTTTTTTTTTACCAAACGGCCCATTCAAAAGAGAATTCTGGGGGGAAACAAAATTATGGCTACCAGCTGATTGGATTTGTGAGAATCTCTGAAGAGTTTAGCTTCCCCCATCACAAACTCCACCACAGAGATAACTGAAACAATGAATGGGGCCATGGAAAAGAAGTGATGGTTACAGTCATGAAAAGGCACACTTCACATTCCCAACACTGAAAACAGTTTGGGAAGCTAAGCCTGGGTCAAATTAAATCTATATTGCTATACTAAGGACTAAAGGAAGGTACCTGGCCTAATGCTGCTCATGTTTCAATGGACAGCCAGCACCTATATTTTCCAGCAAGCATTTTTAGACATTGCCTTTTCACTGGATTTGGATTCCCGCCAGTTGAACTTTTTTTGGGGGGGGATGGTGTTTTGATGTAATTTTAAGTTTAGAATACTGGAAAAAATTTTTAAAAAACATATATGTTTGTTTGCAATGCTCTCTCTCTCTCTGCATATATATATTAGAAATATGGGATACAACTATTGAAATAAATACAAATGCAATAGAAATAAGGACTCTGCAGCAAACATGACTTCATTGTAAATTTGTTTCACTAAATAGAAATGAGAGGGGAAGATCATAAGAGATTACTGCAGATCACAGATATGGTTATAAATAATGTAGTGCTATGATTAAATCCATAATGATTAATTTCTTATTTGTATTTTTTTTAAAAAAATTAGAGAACTAATATCCTAGTCTTCAGACAGCAACAGTCTCTCAGAGTGGCTAACAAATGTAAAAGGTCAAAGCAACAATAAAATGGGAATCACATTAAAAATAAAATGTGACAAGAACAGCAGATAACAATGAAAGCTAGATTTAAACTATGCATCAAGGTCCATCAATTTAATAAAGGCATGGGCAAATAAAAAGGTCTCTACCTGGCCAACAGATACTGCAGCAGTCAAGCTTACCTAGGAATAATATTTCAAAGCTGGGGGGCCACAACTGAAAAGGTCCTGTCAAAGGTCAGTACCCACTAACTTCAGAAGGCGGGGAAGCTGGAGAAGGGTCTTTGAGTAGGATCTTTGGGCTGGAGAAAGTAATTCTGGGTACCTTGGGGAGAACTGCAGAAGACAGTGACATTATTGTTGCCGTTGTTATTTCTGGGCCCTACAATCCTATGGTCCTTGAGACCATAGAAGCTTTTGTGTATGTGTCTTTGGGAGGGGCATTTTACTACCTTGTTTAGAATGGTAAGCCATCTCTGCCAGCCCTGAAAACTGAGAATTTGCCTCCACTCCCTAAGATTATTATAATATTCAGGGGGCATTTTCAGCCCGTCTTACAATGCTTAACACCAGGGCTGTGGAGTCAGTATGCCAAACCTTTGACTCCGACTCCCTCTATTTTTCTACAGTCCAACTCCGACTCCTTCATAAATGGCAAATGTATATTAACTAGCAATAACAAATTTACTGTAGTAAAATGATAGCACAAGGCATTTCATCACTACCACGTGAATCATCAGGCTAGATTGATAGAACATAAAATATATTTATTTGATTAAAATTTCTGAACAAGAAAACTTTCCTGAATTCCTATGAAAGTTTTTATTTTGAAGCCGGAGTCGGTACATTTCTACCGACTCCGACTCCACCCAAAATTGCTTCCAACTCCAACTCCGACTCCATGACTCCGACTCCACAGCCCTGCTTAACACACACACACACACACAGAGATTGAAACAAATTCTTCAATTAAACAGTTTTTTGTTGTTTATTTGTAACCCTCTTAATGAAATTAATAGAAAGTAAACACTCTTATGTACTTTTATTCTCTGTGTGTGTCAGATATTTTTTGTCCTCTCCACAGTTAAGAATTGCAAACTTACAGTGCAATTTTGAAATTAAAAATAAATGAAATGGTTTCTTGATGCCATTAAAATCCTAGTTTAAGGATTAGTTATTCTCACTGTACACTGCATGGCTTAATTACAGAGGAAAGCATAATCCTGGCTGAGGGCACTAAGAGCAATATATATTCAGAGAAATTCTAACTGTCTACTATAATTGTAGCTCTCCAGGTCGTATTTTGATTGCTGAATAAAATATATACTATTTTAGATTGGTGTTTTGGATCCATGCCATGCAAGTGGGAAAGAAGCTAATAATTTCTTGCTACTAGAAAGCCATAATTATCCATATTTATATTTAACCTTTTGAAACATCATTCATTAATGTGTAGTTAACAATGGCCCAGTTTACATTTTATATATCATACATTTTATGTTCAGCTTTCACGAGAAGGTGTAATGACTAGTCTTTGACTTGCAGCTATTTTCTTTCCTTGAAATCCAGAGGTTATGTCACAATATATATTCACAGGGGACAAAGGTTGTTATGTTGGTCACACCTTATTCATGTTTTTTTAAAAACCACCCTAATTGGAGTAGTATACAATCCAATACCTGTCTATTCACTAATAGGCAAAAAATCCTTGCAGTTTGAGAATGTACCTATAGCCAACAGATATTACTATCAAACTTGAAAAAGCAAGGAAATTGGGCAGCTATAGTGAATGTATAGTGAATAGTGAGAGAGAGGGCATTCTCAGTGGCGGCCCCCACTCTTTGGAACTCCCTCCCACAAGATCTCCGGCATGGCTCTTCCCTAAATGTATTTCGTAAAGCCTTTTAAAGACCTGGCTCTTTCAACAGGCCTTTGGGATCTCCGGGGAGGGTTAATTGCTATGAATGAAATGCCTCCTACCCTGTTTTAATATTGTTGCTGCTGTATTGTTTTTATAGTGTTTTTATATTGTATGTTGTATTTTATCTATTGTGTTTTAACTGTTTTGTACGTCGCCTAGAGTGGCCATTGGCCAGATAGGCGACACAGAAATTAAATTTATTATTATTATTATTTATTATGTACCAGAGGAACAGGAGACCTGACCTCCTCTCTCAGATATTGTTTGTTGTTATATACCTTCACGTGATTATGACTTATGGCAACCCTATAAATCAGTGAATCAGTGACCCTATGAATCAATAGCAGCTGTCGTGAACCACCCTGTTCAGATCTTGTAAGTTCAGGTCTGTGGCTTCCTTGATGGAACCAATCCATCTCTTGTTTAGCCTTCCTCTTTTTCTACTCTCTTTTGTTTTTCCCAGCATTATTGTCTTTTCTAATAAATCATGTCTTCTCATTATGTGTCCAAAGTATGATAACCTCAGTTTCATCATCGTACCTTCTAGTGATAGTTCTGGTTTAATTTGTTTGAACACCCAATTATTTGTATTTTTCACAGTCCATAGTATCTGCAAAGCTCTCCTCCAACATCCCATTTCAAATGAGTTGATTTTTCTCTTATCCAATTTTTTCACTGTCCAACTTTCACATCCATACATAGAGATTGGGAATACCGTGGTCTGAATGATCCTGACTTTAGTGTTCAGTGATACATCTCTGCATTTGAGGATCTTTTCTAGTTCTCTCATAGCTGCCCTCCCCAGTCCTAGCCATCTTCTGATTTCTTGACTATTGTCTCCATTTTGGTTAATGACTGTGCCAATGTATAAGATCACCTAAAAAGACCACCTCCTGTCAAGCTGCTATGCCCAGTCCCTTTTGAGTTTGATTGATGACATTGATTGATTGATGTTCCTCCCCAGAAATCCCACCCCGGAAGTTCCAGTCCCCCAATGACTTCATCGGATATCCTGTTCCCCAGAATCCCCAACCCTGGACGTCCCACCTAAAAATGGAAGCTATGTGACCTCTGTGAGCAAGTGGCCCCCCATTGAACCAAAGGGCATATTTTTTACTCAAAATTGTGTCCTCAATTGACCCAATAGGGTATGTGCCCTTCTATGAGCACATGGTCTCGAGGGGACCAATCTGAAGAGATTTAAGTCCCTTACATCAAAATAGGGTCCCAGAAATGGACCCCAAAGGGGTCCAATTTGGGGGGCCCTCCAGATTAGCCCAATAGGTACAAGTGACCCTTCTACAGCTACATCACCCAATCACGGACCAATAGGGTGTTTTGAAGGAGTGCATTTTGCATGCCCAGACACATCCTGAGGACTGAACATGGAAACAAGAGATTAGATAAAGTTTGCTAAGAGGAACAGATTCTGGAGACCATTCTATGGATGGGGGGGAGAGAAATAGCCTCCTATTTTGAAACTTTTAAAGAATAGTAGTTTTAAATCATACTAGGAAAACAGTACATAGTCTCAAATAATCACTGGGCTATTCTATACTAAATTTTGAAAATAAAACTAGGTTTAAACTATGTATCACTTCAGAGTACAAGCATTAATTAAATAAGCAAATTACCTTCTAGAAGATTAGGGAGTGTTTTCTCTGAGGAACAGATTCTGGTAAATTTTCTATGGAAATTTGTTTTTTTTTTAAAGCCAGAAACAGCCTCCTATCTTGAAACTTCTAAAGAATAGTAATTTTAAATCATGCTAGGAAAATAGAAGCAGAGGGTACTCACTGTTGCTTGATTGACAGGTAGAAGAGAAAGATCCAACTCTGTGCAGGCTGTTTTATGTCACCAACCCCTATTGTATACAGAACAGGCCTCTCTCGTTGGTTTACGCTAACTTATTAACCACCCCTGGAGAACTGTTAATTTTTACCTATAAGTTGTGGCCTCAGATTGTCCATCCAATACCCAGAGTTCTTTTCTTGAAACATGTGGCCTTACCATGTGGTCACTGCCATTTTTTCCCTAGACCATGCGGTCGCAGTCATTTCCCCCTAGACTTTACACTGTGAGGTTGGCTAATTTCTAGGGTGCTTTGCAAAACCTAACATTCCATGCATGTTTTACAAAAATAACCATGGATAACTGAATCCTGAGGAACACTGCAGAACTGGGTATCTTTGAAATGAGTTTGGTTCCAAATTATTACAGGTATGTTGCAAAAGGGCACTTTATCTATCTATCTATCTATCTATCTATCTATCTATCTATCTATCTATCTATCTATCTATCTATCTATCTATCTATCTATCTATCTATCTATCTATCTATCTATCTATCATCTATCATCTATCATCAATCATCAATCATCAATCATCAATCATCAATCATCTACCTATCTACCTACCTACCTACCTATCTATCTATCTATCTATCTATCTATCTATCTATCTATCTATCTATCTATCTATCTATCTATCTATCTATCTATCTATCTATCTATCTATCTATCTATCTATCTATCTATCTAATCTGTTGTCTCTTTAAACTGTAGCCCACTGGTCATCTCCCCTGATTGAATTAAGGCCTAGGAGAAGCTATCCATGGTATTTTCCCCCAAATACAGCATTTTTTATTCAGATATTTTATTGATGTAAGAAAACTTTTATAACTTCTGTTTTTAATAACACTTAAAATGAGGGTTAAATATTCCTGGTCAGTGTATTTCAGTATCTTTTCAACAGCTTTAACAGACTTATGGGAATGACATACTTTAGTCATCAAATTTAATATTTCATCAACACTTTCTTGTGTTAGAACAAGACAATTCAGGCTGTAAGCTGTTAAGATACCAACATGAAGCACACTTTTAAAACAGATTTTCCCACATATAATTATCAACTTTCTACAGAGGACAGACTTTGTCCAGGTCAGACATTCATGTGATATTTGGGCTGGCAATTGAATCATACAACCCATGCATTAAACAGTGGTTCAAAATGGCATAGACTGCTGTTCTGACAATGCATTTCATTGCTGCCCTCTTTTTTCTTGGTAAAATATTGTCTGTTTCACCAGTATGAATGCCAAGAATGCTTCTAAGGATGAGATAGCTGGGTTGATTTGTTGTCAGATCTGCAGAATCCTAAAAAGATTTAGAAAACAAACAAAAAAATTAAACACAGACCTTTCTTTGTTTTTATACTACACCTTGGAAATAATCACTCCACAAACCTGTATTTGAATGTTTCCTATCGATGCCATCTTCCACAGGGATATTGGTGATGGCTAGGAACTAGCTTCAGCAGGGTTTTCAGTTACTGAAGCTCCCTAGAAGATTAAGGACATGTTTTAACATTTTCCTCTTTTTTTATTTTGCAGCTCTCCAATCAAGTAGTTTCCACATAAAAGCTTACTTGCATTACAGCGTTATCCTCCAACATGTTGTTCCACATTTGGCTGATCTCATTCTATTCCTCTTTTAGCAGTTTAGTTAGTGAAAAACATTCATCTTCATCAGAACTTGTGCTAATACAGAGCTTTCAAGGATTAGGCCTCTCTATCGATGGAGGTGTTGTTAATTCAGTAGGACAAAAAGAAAGTCATCCAAGTAATGGGCTAACAGCCCACTCAAGGAAAGTGCTGAAGGCCTCAAAAGTGGAACATGAGACAGAGCAACCCATAGGCATCACTCTATCCACGTAATACTGGCCTCTAAACTTAAAACCCAAGAGGTCGACATCCATAGGGTGCACAGGCAGCAGTCTAAAAGCCAATTTGATGTCACACTTAAGAACATAAGAACATAAGAAGAGTCTGCTGGATCAGGCCAGTGGCCCATCTAGTCCAGCATCCTGTTCTCACAGTGGCCAACCAGGTGTCTGCAGGAAGTCCACAAGCAGGACCCAAGTGCAGGAACACTCTCCCCTCCTGAGGCTTCTGGCAACTGGTTTTCAGAAACATATTGCCTCTGACTAGAGTGGCATAGCACAGCCATCATGGCTAGTAGCCATTGATAGCCCTGTCCTCCATGAATTTGTCTAATCTTCTTTTAAAGCCATCCAAGCTGGTGGCCATTACTGCGTCTTGTGGGAGCAAATTCCATAGTTTAACTATGCACTGAGTAAAGAAGTACTTCCTTTTGTCTGTCCTGAATCTTCCAACATTCAGCTTCTTTGAATGTCCATAAGTTCTAGTATTATGAGAGAGGGAGAAGAACTTTTCTCTATCCACTTTCTCAATGCCATGCATCATTTTATACACTTCTATCATGTCTCCTCTGACCCGCCTTTTCTCTAAACTAAAAAGCCCCAAATGCTGCAACCTTTCCTCGTAAGGGAGTCGCTCCATCCCCTTGATCATCCAGGTTGCCCTCTTCTGAACCTTTTCCAACTCTATAATATCCTTTTGGAGATGAGGAGACCAGAACTGTACACAGTATTCCAAATGTGGCCACACCATAGATTTATACAACGACATTATGATGTCGGCTGTTTTATTTTCGATACCTTTCCTAATTATCCCTAGCATGGAATTTGCCTTTTTCACAGCTGCCGCACACTGGGTCGACATTTTCATCGTGCTGTCCACTACAACCCCGAGGTCTCTCTCCTGGTCGGTCACCGCCAGTTCAGACCCCATGAGCGTATATGTGAAATTAAGATTTTTTGCTCCAATATGCATAATTTTACACTTGTTTATATTGAATTGCATTTGCCATTTTTCCGCCCATTCACTCAGTTTGGAGAGGTCTTTTCGGAGCTCTTCACAATCCCTTTTTGTTTTAACAAACTTGGCCACTTCACTGCTCACTCCTAATTCTAGGTCATTAATGAACAAGTTGAAAAGTACAGGTCCCAATACCAATCCTTGAGGGACTCCACTTTCTACAGCCCTCCATTGGGAGAACTGTCCGTTTATTCCTACTCTCTGCTTTCTGCTTCTTAACCAATTCCTTATCCGCAAGAGGACTTCTACTCTTATTCCATGACTGCTAAGCTTCCTCAGAAGCCTTTGGTGAGGTACCTTGTCAAACGCTTTTTGAAAGTCTAAGTACACTATGTCCACTGGATCACCTCTATCTATATGCTTGTTGACGCTCTCAAAGAATTCTAATAGGTTACTGAGACAGGACTTTCCCTTGCAGAAGCCATGCTGGCTCTGCTTCAGCAAGGCTTGTTCTTCTATGTGCTTAGTTAATCTAGCTTTAATCATACTTTCTACCAGTTTTCCAGGGACAGAAGTTAAGCTAACTGGCCTGTAATTTCCAGGATCCCCCCTAGATCCCTTTTTGAAGATTGGCGTTACATTTGCCACTTTCCAGTCCTCAGGCACAGAGGAGGACCTGAGGGACAAGTTACATATTTTAGTTAGCAGATCAGCAATTTCACATTTGAGTTCTTTGAGAACTCTCGGGTGGATGCCATCCGGGCCTGGTGATTTGTCAGTTTTTATATTGTCTGTTAAGCCTAGAACTTCCTCTCTCGTTACTACTATTTGTCTCAGTTCCTCAGAATCCCTTCCTGCAAATGTTAGTTCAGGTTCAGGGATCTGCCTTATATCTTCCACTATGAAGACAGATGCAAAAGATTCATTTAGCTTCTCTGCAATCTCCTTATCATTCTTTAGTACACCTTTGACTCCCTTATCATCCAAGGGTCCAGTCGCCTCCCTAGATGGTCTCCTGCTTTGAATTTATTTATAGATTTTTTTGTTGTTGGTTTTTATGTTCTTAGCAATGTGCTCCTCAAATTCTTTTTTAGCATCCCTTCCTTATTGTCTTCTTGCATTTCTTTTGCCAGAGTTTGTGTTCCTTTTTATTTTCTTCATTCGGACAAGACTTCCATTTTCTGAAGGAAGTCTTTTTGCCTCTAAGAGCTTCCTTGACTTTGCTCGTTAACCATGCTGGCATCTTCTTGGCCCTGGTGGTACCTTTACTGATCTGCGGTATGCACTCCAGTTGAGCTTCTAATAGAGTGTTTTTAAACAACTTCCAGGCATTTTCAAGTGATGTGACCCTCTGGACTTTGTTTTTCACCTTTCTTTTTACCAATCCCTTCATTTTTTGTGAAGTTTCCTCTTTTGAAGTCAAATGTGACCATGTTGGATTTTCTTGGCAATTGGCCATTTACATGTATGTTTAATTTAATAGCACTATCGTCACTGCTCCCAATCGGTTCGACAACACTTACATCTCGCACCAGGTCCCGGTCCCCACTGAGGATTAAGTCCAGGGTTGCCGTCCCTCTGGTCGGTTCCATGACCAACTGGTCTAGGGCATAGTCATTTAGAATATCTAGAAACTTTGCTTCTTTGTCATGACTGGAACAGATATGCTGCCAGTCTATGTCCGGGTAGTTGAAGTCACCCATTACTACCACATTTCCTAGTTTGGATGCTTCCTCAATTTCATATCTCATCTCAAGGTCTCCCTGAGCATTTTGATCAGGGGGACGATAGATCGTTCCCAGTATTAAATCCCTCCTGTGGCATGGTATCACCACCCACAATGATTCTGTGGAGGAGTCTGCCTCTTTTGGGGTTTCAAGCTTGCTGGATTCAATGCCTTCTTTCATGTATAGAGTGACACCGTCACCAATACGTCCTTCCCTATCCTTCCGATATAGTTTATATCCAGGGATAACTGTATCCCACTGTTTTTCTCCATTCCACCAGGTCTCCATTATGCTCACTATATCAATGCTCTCCTCTAAGACCAAGCACTCCAGTTCTCCCATCTTGGTTCGGAGGCTCCTAGAATTAGCGTACAGGCACTTGTAAGCAGTGTCTCTCTTCAAGTGTCTTTGGCACTTGTGGTTAGGCCTGTGGTAATTTTGCTCTTCTGAATTTATATCCTGTGCCCCTGCTCTCACAATGCCTACTTCTAGGCCTACCCCTTTTAAAATTTCCTCATTTCTTTGGTCTTTATCCCAGGGGAGAGGTTTATTCCAAACCGGACCTTCCTCAGCTCCTGTCGGGTTTTCCCCCTCTGTCAGTTTAAAAGCTGCTCTGCCACCTTTTTAATTTTAAGTGCCAGCAGCCTGGTTCCATTCTGATTCAAGTGGAGCCTGTCCCTTGTGTACAGCCCCAGCTTGTCCCAGAATGTTCCCCAGTGCCTAGCCAACAATGCCCCATGCCCCCCTCCAAACCACTGTGACAGCCTCATCAAATGATGTGTAGTGAACAGATGCACCCTCCTGCGCTATACCATCATTCACTGATCCCCCTTTTGGGAAGGAGAGATTGTGGATGAGACGGTATTCCCCGTGGTGTCTCTCCGGGACAATGCCCAGAGGAGAAACCAGGAGATCAGGAAGGGGGTGCTGGAATAAGGGACAGAGATTCAATCCACTGCAATCTCCTTGGCTAGCTTGGCCAAGACAATGTTGCCCAATTCCCTCATGGAGGCCTGATTAGAAGCAGAAACAGGTATCCTAGGACCCTGGTATGAAATTCTAAAACCCTCTGAAAATCCAGCTCACAAATAAGCAGCTGCCTTGCGATCCTGGTATGATGCAAGCAACTTGGCTAATGGGGCAAGCTTGATAGGACTACTGGCCTTGTGCTGAACCTCTGGCACCCACAGTGGCCCACCAAGGCTGGCTGTGGTCCCCAACTCCTTGCCTGGTCTGATGTGCCCTTCCACAAGAGGCACTGGGGTGTGCATCGCTGCAGTTGCCGCATGCATGTTTGAAATGACAAGACTGTCTTGTTCAATGGCCTGAGGTGTTGTAGGCCCAACAAGCCTTCTGGGATTAAACCCACTGAGACCCCAGGCTGGAACCAGAGGCCGACAGATGTGTCCTCACCAACAAGTGACCACTATCAGCCCTTTCACCCATCATGGGTCTAGCAGGAGTCATATAGCGGAGCCACAGGGCCTGATGCTCAATATCCCATCGCATGGTTGGGTTGAGGGCCGCCCTCAGAATTCAATAAGTCTTTCCCTTCTTCATTCCTGTCTCCTAAGCCCCATTTTCCCACAATTCCTAGTTCTTCTGTTTTCCCTACTTTTGCATTCCAGTCCCCCATGATTATCAGCACATCTTGTTTTGGTGTGTGATCAATTCCTTCCTGTACTTCTGCATAAAATCTTTCCAATACCTCTTCTGCATTTGCCATTGGAACATAGACTTGGATGATAGTTATGTTAATAGGTTTCCCATTTAATCTCGTTGATATAACTCGCTCAGACCTTGCATTGTAGCTCCTAATTGCTCTTGCTACATCACTTCTCACTATTAAAGCAACTCCATTTCTTCTTAATTTCTCATTTCCTGCATAAAATATTTTGTAGTTGCCTGATTGAAAATGTCCCATTCCCATCCATTTTAATTCACTTACACCAAGTATTGTAATGTTGATATGTTCCATTTCTTGCTTGACAATTTCTAACTTTCCCTGGTTCATGCTTCTCACATTCCATGTTCCTATGTCATACACAAGTATGTCGTACTACTCCAGACTCTCCTTTCTCATCTGTGCACATCAGCCTTTGGACTTCCTTTTGGCTTTGTCCCAGCTGCATCATTAGTCATAGTGCTACTTGTGCTTGTCCTTTGTTCTTCCCTAGTAGCTTGGTGAGTGCCTTCTGACCTGGGGGTCTCATCTTCCAGCATTATCTCGTGTTGCAGTTTGGATACTGTGTTCATATGTTTTCATGGTAAGAGGTATTCAGAGGTGGTTTACCATTGCCTTCCTCTCAGTTTGGATGCATCTTAGTCTGGTATCTCAGCTTCGACCATTCCGCCTTGGGTGCCCCTGCAAGGAAACCCATTAAATCTGAATCAGTAGAGGTTGTGCACGAACTGTAACAGTGCCTGGACACAGTGGTGGGCAGGATGAGGGCCAATGATTGAAGTGGATCCTGCTAAGGCACAGACACTGTGGGGGAGTGGTTCCCAGGTCTGAAAATTGGGGACTTTGCTCTAGATGTAGGAACAGGTACACAGTTGAGGGCTCCTCTTAGAACCATATTTGATTATAGAGGCTCAAGTGGTCTCCATGGCAAACCATGCTTGCCACCATGCCATTTTCAGAAGCATGAGAAACTCTACTACATGATTAGGATTCATTTCATAAAGTGTTGTTGCGTGCTGTGTTCACATATTGAAGAAGTACTGCACGTCTTCTGTCAGATGCTGCTGAACATAGATGTGTCTCCCCCCACTCCGGCATCCTTTAATGCTCACAATCCTGGATTCAAAGAGCAACCAGAATTCAAAAGTACATTTCTATTTAGGAATAACTTTTGCTGAAGTGGAATGTCTGTTCCAGTGCTGAAAAGGATGTGTGCTGAAAATAATCCTGGCTGAAGATGCTACTTCACTGATTGGCAGAATGGGACCAGACCATTGCAAGCTTCACTGATCTCAGAAATCATTAGGTAAATTCACTAGGTATGTTTCAGGAATTCCAATGCAGGGTAACCTGTTCTGTACTTCCCAGATTAATGTGCAGATCACAGTGTAATTATCCTTCGGATTTCACACTTCTGCAAAATCTGCACAAAATTTGTTAAAACTTCCTATTTTAGGATCTCATCTTTTTTAAAATCATGGAACCCAAGATTATCTGCCTGTTGTTCCCAGGAGGGCTGCATTCAGACAGCTTTCCCCCCCTACTTTCCTGAAGTTGCCTTTCCTGATATTTTCCGCATTTTATTTGACCTTTCACATGATATAAAAGCCACTTCTGGAAATCTAATGGAATATAGTGAAAGGTTATCACTCATTTCCATGTTAATTACTTCCAGAAAAAAATCCATTTGCAACCCCATTAACCAAACAATTCATGGAAGTATAATGATAAGATTTGGGGCAGTATACTGGCATACAGTTTTCCTCCTGTTTTCATGGGGCAATCAGGGTGCAACAGAAATGTGCATATGAAGCAAGGGTGGGTGAGTGGCGACATCTCTAATGATGTTTATTGATGTGTCACACCACACTAGGGATGGGAGAGAAATTCAATTCAGTTCTCATTTCAAGCTGAGTCTATCAAAACAATATGAGAACCAAACACAGCCATCCTTCAAAGTTTGCACTTGTCTGGATTTCACAATTCAGTTCTCCAACCAACCAATGTTTACAAAAATACATATGTTAGGGGAAAGTGCATAAAAAATAATATATGAATGAAAACAGTATAAAAATGCATTATATGACAAGAAATGGCTTGCAAAAATGCATAAATTAGTCAAAACTGTCTATAAAAATATGTTTATTAGCAAATCCACACTAAAATGCTGGTGAATTTTTATGAAGATTTTTAAAAAAAAAAAAAAACACAAATTGCTGCAGAAATGCAGAGAATTGAATTTAAGGTTTGAAAAATGAGATACTTAGGAAACCAATATTGACATATTTTTCCATCCCTACACCATGCCCAATGGGGTAAATGAGATTTAGTGCGACATAATGGTATATGGGTCAAAAAGCCACAGTTCCATAGGGCAACATGTACTTCAGTGTGAAAGGTGTGTTAGATATCGAGACAGAAACACTACCATTGTAATCAGTAAAACTAACACCATAAATCTCATGTCTGAAAGCAGATAAGGTATTGACCCAGGTATTGACCAGACCCAGACCTGCTTAGCTTCAGTAAGGTAGTGACCTAATGGGTTTTCAGAACAGGGGACAGACCACAGCCTTGAACTTTGTCAATCTGACAGAAAACAAGTAGCAGGGATTTTGTTTTTTGTTTTTAAAAATCAAGTGTAAAAACTTTCAGAACATTCAAATATACTATTTTTCAGATGGTTTGTTGTCTAGTGGGCATCATATTAACATTATTGGGCGTTAATGTGACTATCAGATGGTAGTATAATAAAAGGATGATCAGAAATGCAATACCATTTTGAACTGAATTGTATTTTCTCTCATCCTGTCTCCACATAGGAAACAGTAATAAAATGAGTGCCTCTTGAGAATTGGAACATTTCAAGTAGTTCCAGTGAACAGCACATCATACACTGACTTTCCAGCGTTGCTTTGATTAATGTACTGGAGGAAATCAGTTTAGGCTTCAAGAGACTGATATGATCCCATGCACGCACCCTAAGAAGTCTTGATGGAAGCTTATCTTTTGCACTTGGGCAATTATGTCCATTTGTTGAAAACAGGAAGTGTCATTTGCTGTAGGTTCATTTGCACCTGAGACTTAATACCAGTGTGCAGGCTCGCCTCTCAGCTTCAACTGCATGCTTGTACTTCCCTTCAGCTTCCCCAGGTAACAGAGCAAGTGGACTTTTAAAAAAATAAATAAAGGCGTGTTGCTGGAGTCATTATGTGTGCTGTGTTGTGTTTAGGAATGGGCAATCTGTCAATTTCACTTTTTCTCAGTTTCTCATTTTTCTAGTCTAAGTTCAGTTCTCCACGTTTCTGCATCCGTTTGTGATAAAAATCCATAAGCATTTTAGTGCTAATTTCTCCTAATATACACATTTTTGCAAATCACTCTTTCCTAATATATGCATTTGTGTATGTTATTTTCACTAGTATACACAATTTTCTTTACACTTTACCCTAGTGTATGCATTTCTGTACACATTACTTGGCTGGAAAACTGCACTGCAAAATTTGGAGAAGTACAAATGTTGAAAGATGGCTGTTTTGGTTCACATGTCTTGGAAAGTGTGAATTTGGTAGGTTCACCTTTAAATGTGAACTGAATTGAATTTCTTCCCACTCCCTAGCATGCCCAACAGATCTTATTTGTCTCTAAAGCCATAAAGAAAATGCAGATGTGGCTTCTTTTCCATCCCCCCCCCGATCTCCTGTTCAGGACTTCTGTTTTGGCATGTAGCAAATGGGAAGTGTGTTTGACACAAAAACCCTTTCTCCTAATCCCAATATTGTTGGCATTTGATTGCTAATTAACACTCCTGGAGCTGCTCGCCAGCCCCTTTGGCCACCTCCTATATCACCTTGCTCAGATCTACAGTTATTTCTTCCTATGAAAAGGATAGTCAGAAGAATGCACATTTGTCCCTATAGTCTCACACTGTGTTTAAATGTGACACCAGATCTGGTATGACCAAAGCTATTTCCTGCTGTCATTTTGAACCATTCCTCAGTAAGTGTGTATATTGATAAGCTTATTGACACTTATCAAAAGTTGAAGCCCCGTATCATCTTTCTGCTATGCCAAAATTATCGAGCACAATGTTTGTACATTGCTTTATTGAAGTGGCTTTCAAACTGGGATTTAGGAACTCTGTGTTTCCTCTGAAGCACATTAGAGGTTTCTCATTAGATAGAATGGACAAGAATATATAAAGCATACCTTTTCTTATTAATACAATTTCCTCTAATATGCATCCAAAAGGAAGTGTGATAAAAGGAAGTGACACTGATTTTATGATTTTATGCCTTCTACATTAACTTTTACCCTTGTAGCCCCCTTTAGTACCACTCCCTATATATATGTATATGTGTGTGTGTGTATATATATATATATTGTATTTTATGTATTTTAATTGTATTTTATGTATTTTAACTTATTTTAATGTTGTGATTTTATTGTTTACAATTTTATTACGTATGTGTTTGATTTTATTTTTGTAAACCGCCCTGAGTGCTCTATTACAGGGTAGAAGGGCAGGATAGAATATTTTAAATAAATAAATAAATAAGTGTTTGGTTCACTCCAGGGTACATTGTCAGTGTTCATGGGCCAATAGTGAAGACTAATGTCTACAATTAATGGTCCATGTAAATTTAGAGTGTGTCTTATATTGTATCAGAAAAACTTCTGCAACATACTCGGTCCCAGAGATGACAAACAAGAGCTTCTTGAAAGAGACATCAATGTGGATATTATTCCAAGAAATTTGCGGGGGGGGGAATCCTGCTTTATCAAATGCAAAGTGGGACCAAATGCAAAGTGGGTCTGTTTCACCAAAGGGGACTTTGAACTAATTCATCAGGTTACTTTTCCAAATTTCAAACACTAACTCAATGACAGCTGCAAGAGAGTGCTCTGAATGAGCTGTGCTTGTGCATAAGCATTCATGAGCCTTAATATGGCCATAGTGTGAATTAAAACCAGCACAAGTGGTCTTTGTTGCAGAATTAATCTGGAGAGATATTCATGCATTCCATTTTGTTTCAGGAATCAAGACTTTCATAAGAGCTGTCTCCTTCAAGTACCACTTTCCACTACTTTGTGTTTGAACAATTATGGAACTCTGGTATTTTGGCAATTATTTTCAAGTACTGATACATGATAACTCATCAGACATCTCTGAATTTTACAAATTTTCACTGTGAATTCAAACTTGCGTGTGTGTGTGTGTGAGAGAGTGAGTGCGTGAGTGAGTGAGTGAGTGAGAGAGAGAGAGAGAGAGAGAGAGAGAGAGAGAGCAGGTAGTCTTCTGGACAGTAAAAAGAATTCTACTTAAAACTTATAAAATACATTCAGGAGCTCTTGGTTTTCAAAAGCTATTCTGTATGAGGCATGGTAAACAGGTAGGCCTGCTCTGCAGTTCTACATTGGCTGTACTTGGACATCCATCAATTCCAACTTCATCCATTGAGAGCAATCTATTATGAATTCACTCAGGACACTTACAACTGAGTTGACTCTTATAGGGCATTAACAGCATCCCAAATGGATGTTAACAATGGAATTGAGAGATACTCCAAAGAACTAGAATCACAATCACAGGCACCAGGGGCCTGGAATTTGTGCAGCTTCGTGACTTTTAGGAGGGGACATGATAAACAACATAGCTTATTTGATTTATTGTTGAGCTGGGAGAGCTAAGGCCTTGCAGATTAGTGTTGCCAGATCATCTATTTCACCTTTTTCAAACTGAGGGCCACATTCCTTTCTGGGCAACCTTGATGGGGATGGGGCACATCCCAACAGCAGAAGCAAAAGTGGGCAAAGCAATGAATGTAGATTTTACCTTTTTACCCCTCCATCATCCATCCCCACAAGCAAAAGGCCTTATTAGAATTCAAGGATACATGCCAGCAGGCAAAAACACTCAAGGAGAGTGCAAAGTAGGGCTGGTAAGGAGTGTGGCCTGGAGAGACTGTGTGTGGCTGAGGAGGAAATGTAGCTGGGGAAGAGTCCTGAGGGCCTGATTGAGAGGCCTGGCAGACTGAATTTGACAGTTGAATGGAGGGAGGTGCCCAGAATGATGAAAAAGCTTGAGTAAAAAGTCACAGTTTTATTCCATTTATGTAAATTAAAATTGTATAAAAAAAGCCCAACGCGTTTCGGCTAATCTTATATAGCCTTCATCAGGGGATGCTTATTTTAAATTCTTCATTCAGAGTAATGATGATTCAGGTTTTATTCAAAAGATTATTCAAAAGCTGCAGAGACTTTCAACAAACACGCTCACCAGATTCGGCCTGATGAACGTGCTGCTGATAATCAACAATCTTTTGAATAAAACCTGAATCATCATTACTTTGAATGAAGAATTTAAAATAAGCACCCCCTGATGAAGGCTATATAAGATTAGCCGAAACATGTTGGGCTTTTTTTATACAATTTTAATTTACATAAATGGAATAAAACTGTGACTTTTTACTCAAGCTTTTTCGTCATTCTGGGCACCTCCCTTCATTCAACTGTTTCATTGAATGACATCCACTCTCTACCTAAGACTGAATTTGACCCCAGACCCTAAGTTTCCCGTCCCCTAATATATGCCATATCAAACATCAAAATGAGCCTCCCCCTGCATCTCTCCACATTGTCTTGTGGCAGAATCACCATAAGCAACTTCCCTTTAGGAAAGTGCCTTGAAGGTACATCACTGCCACTGTTCCTCCATGGTTTATGGCAGCAGTGACACCAGGATTTTTTTTTTATCAAATCTATTTTATACCACCTTTCCACCCCACAGGGCCTTCCAAGGTGATCCACAATCTGAAAACACAACTCTTTTTTTTTTTAAGGAATCATAAAATGAAATGAAGAACTAAAACCTAGAGCCAAGCAAAACTGGAAAGTCACAGAAGCAGGAGGGGGAAAAATAAACCTAGAGGGCTTGGTGAAGAAAGGTCTTCACAGAACACTAAAATGAAAACAGAAAAGAGGCCATCTAGACCTCCTAGGCTAGGGAGAACCCACTGTCCCTCACACTTTACTTAGTGGAGAGGGATCTTGTAGGGGTGTGAAAAATTTACCCAGTTTCTGGGTTTATCTTCAAAACTACATGCTAGTTCCCATTCCCAGCAAAGCAGGAGCTGGACATTTGTGGGGGTAGGAGGGGTTCACTTATTTGGGTGGAAGCAGGGGCACCACAGCAGTGGCGACAGCAGCAGTAGCAACAGTTCTTTTCATGCCACCACCAATGTGTGCACTAGTAGAGTTCCTTTCCTCTTCATATCCCACATTTCCTCTGTTTAAATTAAGGTCATCTCTGTGACTAAGGAAAGCACACCCCAGCTCTGAAACAGTGAGCCATTTTAGCTCCCTCCTCCCTGTGAAATATTGAGCTACACTCCTATTGGCATCTTTTCCCCCCCTCTCTATGTTGCTTCCCCCTCCCTCTTGCTCAGCTCTCTTTCATCACATCTACCTCCCTTAGTTCTCCATCTCCTTCTGCCTCATCTCTCTCACACAGCTCCCCTTTGAACAACCCACCAACCTGTGGCTCTGCCCTCTCTTTGTCCAGTCCACCCAAGGCTTCCAGCTATCAGGCCAATCTGTGGACATCATTCAGCAAGCACAGGGATCAGAGGTCATCCTGGGTCAGGGCACGAGAAAGAGAAAATCCTTGTGATCATCTGGCAGTTTAAGAACTTCAGGCTTCTTGTCTCTTGTGCAAGTTTAATACTGTGCATTTTATGCATCCCATCTTTCAAGGGCTTTTGGGCAAGGTGCAATGAGTTAGACTTCATGATGCATTAAACATATATCTCCAAGGATGCTTCTTAGCAAGCATCAACAACATAAATTAGAATTCTTGGTGAGTGTAGCACCTCTGAACAAATCTATTCAAACAGTGAAGAGCTATATGCAAGGCACTCTGGTTAATGAAGTGTTCTGTGGTAATTAATTTGTCAGGTTCATTTTACTATTCCAAACACACACACACACACACACACAGAGAGAGAGAGAGAGAGAATAGTGGGGAGAGGTGGTATTTTTAGTAGTCTTGCTGCCACATTTTGTAACTGCTGAAGCTTCCAGACCAGGACCAAGGGCAGCCCCACAGAGACTGCATTGCAATAATCCAGCCTCGAGGTTACAAATGCATGGACTACAGTGGTCAGGCTATCCCTCTCCAGGAATGGCCATAGCTGACAAACCAGAAAAAGCTGGTAAAAGGCACTCCTAGCCACATACTTGGGCCTCTAGTGACAAAGATGAATCCAGGAGTACCCCTAAGCTACGGACCTGCTCCTTCAGAGGGAGTGCAACCCCGTCCAGAATAGGTAACTTGCCTGTCTCCCGGACATGAGAACAATCTACACAAAGAGCCTCTGTTTTTCCAGGATTCATGCACAGTTTACTGGCCCTCATCCAGTCCACTACAGCATTCAGACACATTCAGCATTCAGATCCAGAGTTTATAGCCTCTCCTGATTCAAATGTTATGGAGAAATAGAGCTGTATGTCATCAGCATACTGATGACATTTTGCTCCAAAACTCCTAATGACTGCTCCCAATAGCTTCATATAGATGTTAAATAGCACTGGGGAGAGAATAGTACCCTACAGAACCCCATAGCACAAATGCCAGGAGGCCAAGGAACATTCACCCAGTGCTACTCTCTATATGCGGCCCTGAAGGTAAGAGCAGAACCATCATAATACAGTGCCTCCAATACCCATCTCACTGAGTCACTCCAGGAGGATACCATGGTCAATGGTATCAAATGCTGCTGAGAGATCAAGTGGAAGAAACAGGGTCACATTTCCCATCACTGTCACAATGAAGGTCATCCAGCAGGGTGACCAAGACTGATTCTGTTCTGAAATCAGGTCTGAATCCAGATTGTAATGGTCAGGGCCGGTTCTAAAGGGCAGTCAGGTTGGGCACTGGCCCGAGGGCCCTGGAGCTACAGGAGCTCCTGAAGGGCCCTCTGCTCCCCTTCCACGATCCGTGGCAGGAGCCGCGGATTGCAGGATAGGAGCCGCCTGCCGAGCCGCCCACCATGCCCGCCATCGCCCCACTTCACCTACCTTGCTCTGCTGTTCTTTGCGGCTGCTCGAGTTGCACGCGCAGGGTTGCCATCAATTAAGATGACGGTCGAGGTTTCAGTAAAGGACTGAAGCCTCTGCCGCCATCTTGGTTGATGGCAGCAATGCGCACGCTGCGTGCCATCAACCAAGATGGCGGTAGAGGCTGTCAGCGGTCATCTTGTTTGATGGTAAATCTGTAAGGATAAAAGGGAAAGGAGGGAGAACCATGTGCACCATCATGAGTGACTTGGAGGAAAAGTGGGATATAAATGCAGTAATAATTAAATAAATAAATACTTTTCAGCTGCAGGATGTGGACCCCAGCCTCAGCCAATCTGCTGAGCATAATAATAATAATAATAATAATAATAATAATAATAATAATACAATATGGTTGTGGTGGGGATGCTAGATTGTGAAGACAAAAGGATGGATAGATTAAGTAGGGGGTATAGTGCTTTTAGGCCTTGGGATAATCATCAGAAGTGTTGACTTGGTTAGTGTGCACTTGGGAATGAGAGTGGAGCAGAGTGCATCCACTCACACAAACACATCTGCCCCTCCTGCAACCATCTGCAGGCGTGCATGCATTTGGGCACGTGGGAGGGGAGAAGTCCTCAACTGCCACAGCATCTTGGACAGAGAGAGGGAGGGGAGAGTGTAGGTGGAAGAAAGGGGGGACACTGGAACACACATTTAGTCCTGAGCTTCCTCACTGCTCTTTGGCTCCGTCTGGGCTGAAGGTGAGATCTGTGCAGCCTCACAACTACGAATAATTTTTAAAAGGAGATGGCAGTGAAGCAGAAACCAAGGCAGGCAGGTAGCCAGGCTGCCAGGAAGGAAGGGGGAAAGCAACCTTTCCTTGCAGCCTTGCTTCTTTTTGCTTCACTAAAAGCCTCCTCCTCTCCTTCTGAGTAATGGTGCGAGGAGTTGGGAGTTGGCTATAGTAATCCCCTCTTCTTCCTGGTAGCTCCACCCTCAGCCTCCTTTGGTATTTACCACGTGTTTTATAGGCAGACGCCTGCCCTCAGCATGCCTGAAAGATGCTCTGTCACTTCAGCAAAAGTGCTCCCTTCTCGTTTGCAGTGAGGGGGAGGTGTCATTTGCAGCAGCAGTGAGGAGCAGACAACGTCCAGGGAGTGAAGGCTTGATGGAACACTAAGGTTTGCAAAAGCACAAATGATATTTAGGATGAAGAAAAATGAAGAAGAAGCCCCTCCCCATCATTAACTGAGCACGCCCAGAGGCCATGGAATGCTGACTGGTGGGGTGATGAAAACCATGGAGGGATAATGGAGAGGGGAGAATACTACTGATTGGGGAGGAGATAGATTGGAGTAGCTGGATTGTTCAGCTGGAAGCACTGCAACATTTTGTTACAGGTGTCACTTGTTACATTTTAAATCAAAGTCTAGCTACTTTTGATCTTGGTATGAACATATGTGTGTGTGCTGTTGAGAATTCAAGTTGGGATTTCCATGTGAAAAGCAGTAAGTACATAAACAAGAAAATTTCTTGTAAAATATATTCTGATGCGACTTCCCAGGAGGATCCCTCCGCCTGTGCAGCCTCTGAGACGGGCTCCCATCTTGGATGAAACTTTTTCAGTTTTAAATCCAGTCAGAAGGGTTTTTTTTGACTGGGGATAATTTCTTCCGGATAAGGAAGAAACGTGAGATTTCCCACACAGCTTTCTTGTGTTTGTTGGAGACTGGAATTTGTCAGAATTGTCTGTGAAAGAAGGTCTTCCAGCAGCTCGGACGGAGCGAGGATTTCTAGCTAGCTCAGCTGAATAAGTGACCCATTTTTTTCTTCTTCAAAGAAAAGCGGACTAACAGGCAAGTATTCTCCTGTCTACGCTCATTATTTTGATATCTATACAGCTAAAGAGATTTGTCAAAGAACCAGCAATTAAGAAAACCTGGGTGAGCCAAAACTTTCTCTTTTACTCACGGAACTAAGGGGGAAGAAAATAAAAATAGCCTAACTTTTTTTTATTGCAAAAAGCTGACATGGAAATTAGCATTATAAAGATTACAATGGATGAGGGGTTTCTGATTGGAAGAGAAAAGAAAAATCTTTTTGATTTATAAGACTTTTATGTAATATATGTCTGGGACTATTTTTTCTGGTCTACTTTTTTTTTTTGACGAATCTGCTCATTCTTTCTGCTACTAGTTATTTGGACGCTGTGAACTAAAGCTGTTTTCGCACTTCTGGGCATATAAGAGGTAAGGCTGTCTAGAGTGTGACGTCAGTTGGTTTGAAAGATTAACTCCTTTGTAACTGGATAAAGAAATAAACTGCTCTTTGCTTGGGACATTGAAAATTGAAGGAGTTTTGTTCCTTTGGTTTTAAGAATGACAATTAAGAAGATTATGGATGTACAAGAAGGGACTTTATCTTTAGACATGTTTCAGAAAATAATGAATGGGATTAATTCAATAAAACAAGAACTGAGAAATAATAGTCAAGCATTGAGAATTGAATTTGACGAAATGAGACAGGAGCTGAAAGAAATTCAGGATTCTATGAGAAAGGAGAATAAAGATAGACCTGGAAAACCAAAAAAGGATGAAAGAAAAATTAAAGGCAAGGTTCAAACTATGGAGATTGGATTAAATATGGACATGGAAAAAGATTTGGATTTCCTGGCTGTGATGGATCCTGGAGACAAATATTACAGTTTGGAACTCAGCGCTGTCCCTGAAGGAATTGATGAAGAGATTGGAGATAAAGATATTATCGGTTCAAAAAAATTCCTGGACTGGAAGGATTTGATGGAACTTGAAATGGAGAAAGTTAACAGAATTAATCCCTGTTTTGTGTCAATGGAAAAATCTTCAAGAGATGTGCTAGTGTATTCTGTAAAAAAGAGGAACAGAGATGCGGCTTTGCAACAATACTTCAGTGATATGTTCGGAATTGATGGCAAGGAAATATCTGTGATAAAGGATATTCCTATCAGACTCTTACTATATGACTATGACAGCAAGATTATTGGGTGCGTAAAGATGGAAGATGGAACCAACACGGATAATGGAAGAAGAGCGATTTGAAATTACTGGACTTAGTAGACTTGACGAGTTGGATTAATTGACATGTTTATCTAGATATCTTGATGGACATATATCTCAAGGATTGGAAACTTCTCTTTGACTTTTTGTGGAAGAATAAAATGATATGATGTTAATGAGATTTGATACCAATGAAGATAACCGCTGGAGGAAGGTGATTTTATAATCTATTAAGTGACAGGCTTGTTATATATTATAGACTTATAGCTGAACTACGACAAACCGGAAGTCAATATTTTAATATTTTTTTTCTTTTTTTATTGTATTAGTTATTGATTTGTGTTTTTTCTTTTTGTATTGTTTTGGTTTTGAAAATTTGAATAAAAATTAATTGAAAAAAAATATTCTGATGCAATAGAATTTCTGAATTTGCTGGTTTGCCAGTAGATGGCACACTGGCTGTATAAATTGCAGAAAGTCTGTTGTTTAAGCTTCTCTTGAACTATACACCTTAGGAAAACATTAATTCTAAGGACCAAGTTATTTTGCAGAGGCATATCAGTAAGAGGGGGGAAAAAAGCTGGATCATACACTGATAAAGAAATCTATGTGAAATCCTCAAATATATTTTGAATAAATGCTGAAGTGGGGACAGGGAGGCAGAAAAATGTACATCCAATGTTTTAAGTTGGAAATTTCTCACATGCATGAACTATATAGCTATTTGCAATTTTTGTCCCAACCAAAATGTTAAATTTGGTTTAGAATAACCTTAGAGAGTATCATGAACCAATTGTTTTTAAAAAAACAAATAATGCAGGTAAGAAAAAAATACAAAAGAAAAGAAGAACAAAGTATAGACTGCTTAATAAAACCTCCCAAAGCAGTTCATAATAAAATTATAAACAAAACACAGATAAAATAAAATCATCAATAAAATGCAGATGAAATCAGCAAAACTGTTTTAAAATTGCACATAAAATAATTTATTGATAATTATTATAGAATATTATAGAATTATAGAATCAGCCAAAGTTTTTTATGCATGCATAAATGTCTCAGTAAAAAGGTAAAGGTGTCCCCGCACTTACAGTGCGAGTCATTTCCGACTCTTAGGGTGACATCTTGCGACATTTACTAGGCAGACCGTATATATGGGGTGGGATTGCCAGTTCCTTCCCCGGCCTTTCTTTACTACCCAGGTACTCATTTTACCGACCATGGATGGATGGAAGGCTGCGTGGATCTCGACCCCTTTTACCGGAGATTCGACTTCCTCCTTCTGTTGGAATTGAACTCCGGCCGTGAGCAGAGCTTCAGTTGCGTTACCACTGCTTACCACTCTGCGCCACGGAGGATCTTCGTGTCTCAGCAGGCTTGCTGAAATTATAAGAAAAAGTTTCATTTTCATTCTAGAGTGTAAAGATGTACAAGAGTAAAAGTCTAGGTTATGGGTTCTGTTGGCCTATTTTATTTTATTATATTTTATTTTTGACATATTTATTTTGGGTGTTTCCAGACTGTTCAGGTAGAATTCAATCACAAACCAGTAAATTCAGGTTACCCAATTAGAGCTGAATTGGAGCTCTTGAGCAAAAAACCCCCACTTTCCTCCAAAATAAGATATATATATATATATTGCAGTATGGAAAGTGATGAAAAAAGGCAGTGGAAAATGAGATAACATTAGCTTTGATGCAATATCTTCTAGCCTCCCCACAAACAAATAAGAGTGTTGTCTAATCTCCCTGCAAACAAATAAGAACATAAGAAGAGCCTGCTGGATCAGTGGCCTGTCTAGTCCAGCCCTCGACCAGGCTGCTTCCTTCACTAGCTCTGCTCTCTGCCCACCTCAAGTACTTTTGCCTGGCTAGAAGGTGTCCTTACAAATAATCAAGTCTATTTCTGTGGTTTTTTTGTGCATAAATTACTAGCAAATATCTTGTCTGAGAAACAAAGAGGGGTGTGCTAATAGAATGCTAGCATGTACATTTACATCATTACTCTGATGCTCATGTGTTTGTTCATTTCATTGGCCATAATACTGTGAACTGGTAGACTCTGGGATGCTTTTGTGCGAAATGAGGACAGCAAGCCTCTTCCTCTATAGCATTAACATTCATTCATTGTATTAGTTCATTCTAGACAACTGTTAAATAACTTATGACAGTTTGGGGAAAATTACTAATTACAATTAGATATTGAATTTCCCACCTCAAATTATACCTAAAAGCAAACTATAAATGAATGATGAACATAGAAGTCAATTGTGATGATATGCCTAAAATGAGTGGCTTTTTTTTCCCAGTAGCAGAACTGTCAGTAAAGTTTCTAAAATATAGAAACTCCAGGGACAGCTCTGCTATTGGGGGGAAAATCCTTTGGTTTTAGGCAGGTCTAAATGGTCCTCAAGTGGAGCCCTAAGAAAATACACAGTTGGTCCAATTTCAAGGTCACAGATTTCACTAGATGAGCAAAGGGGGTGGGTGATGCACTATTGTTGCCCTTGTTATTTGAAGGCAGGAGCACGACAAGAGCCTGCTGGATCAGTCCAAATGATCATATAGTCCAAAAACTTGTGCTCACAGTGGCAAACCAGACGTCTGCAGGAAGCCCACAAGCAGGACTTGAGAGTAGTAGCACTCTCCTGATTCTGTTCTCTAGTAGCTGGTATTCAGAGGCATGCTGCCTCTTCCTGGACGTATACTAGGGATGTGCATGGGCCCCAAGATTCACCTTGTATTTGTATCTCTTCATTTTGCTCTCTCCAGTTAGATCTGTGCTGGAGGTTCCAAGCTGCTCTGTATAAAATGAAACTCTGTGTTCCCATTCACTGTAATAGGGGATCGAAAAGCAGCTATAAGTTCTTCCCCTTTGGGCCAAAGTGGATGAAATTTATAAGCACAGGAGGCTGCCAAATTGTAGACACATACAACCAGGGGACCTTTGAAGTTTGATATTTTTTAAAAAGAAAGAAACATCTGTAACTTTTTCTTTTTCCGCCAGAATTGGATGCAATTTGCACCCAATCTTGTCCCCCTTCTGGGGAATCTGAAGCCTGCCAAATTTCAGAATGAGTTGCAGGGGTTGTCTCACAAGTGCAGAGTTTGTCATTTTCAGGTGGGTAATTGTAGGTGGGCATGGTGATGGTACAAAAAAGAGTGTGACCCAGCAAGGACTCTGTTACCCCCAAGGGTTATTGGTGGTGGTGGTGGGGCTTTGCCTCCCATGGATTTTTAGGGTTGCAGCCTTTTCTCCAAATATGTGTGAGAGAGATCTGTTGACTTGCATAGGGTAAGGATGGTGGAGGAAAAATAGCATAGATTCCCCAAACAAGATTCCCCAAACAAAATTTCACCCCTAGCAAGATCCAAGGATCATTGATGTGTGTGTGTGTTCTGATGCCCACCACAGAGTTTTGGGGCTACAGCCTCTTCTCTTGGGGAGAGCGATCTCTCCATTGACTTGCAGAAAAGAAGGTATAGATCCACACCACTTTTAATATTTATTTCAACAACCCTCCCTCCGATCATATGTGATTGTCCATCAAAACAAAAGATAGCCCCACCTCTCCAGCTCAGGCTGTTTTCCCTGATCAGGTTGTTTTCACTTCTTTTTTAAAAAAATGCAGTGGTCCTTTTAAAAATCTAAGTCCACAGAGCAACTCCAGACTTTAGAGAGTCCCTGATCCAACTTGGAATGTCTTCTTAATGGCTTAATCCAATTGGGAATATGAAAACCCCAAATCACCACTATTGACCTTGCAATCTGTAAAGTGCACAGAGGCAGTGCACACCCCTAGTGGAGACCTCTGAAGAAACAAGATAACCTGCTATCCTTTCAGACTTCAATTATGAAAACCCTTGAGGTTGTAATGTTTTCTAGACAACAGCAGAAATTTCATATTGGCATTTGAACAGCATAATGCTACAAGGAGAGAGAGAAGTGGTGTTGACTGAAGAACCTTTATCTGCAAAGCACAGAGGGAAAGTAATGTTGCAGGAATGGGAAAAAAGATGGTGGATTTATCAAGGATTACTTTTAAAAAATATCTGAAGTGGGTATAAATCTGCCATATTAAATATTGTAAAATGTTTTTGCTGAGCTAGTCTTGCACAGAGACAATTGGAAGATCTCAAAATACATTGTTAAATCCACATTGTACAGATGGGGGAGCGGACAAAGAAAAGAAAGCAACCACAGTAAGGATCATTGAGATATAGGCACAATTTCACTTCCGAACAGCAAGACCTTTCACTGCTGTATTTAATATGCCATGAATCAAGGGGCATAAATGTTACAAGTTTTTGAAGGAAGAGTGAGATATTGATTCAAATGGGTGATATTCAATTAAGTCCTACTCAGAGTAGACCAACTGAAATTAATTAACCTAAGTGAGTCTTGTCTATTAACTGCAGTGGGTCTACTCTGAGTAGGACTAGAGCTGAATACCATCCAGACTGTTTCCTTCATCACAGTAATTTAGTACAGTGGTTAGCAAACTGTGGTCTGACAGCCTCGGGCAGAAGCTCTTTGCAGTTGTAGTTGGCATGGGGGTAGCGCTTATGAGACCTCCTATCACCAGCAGTGCTGTGGCTTACGAGGTAGGAAAGTGGCGGGGTGGTGGGGAGATTGGCATGGTGCAAATACACCAGCAGAGCCAATCCAACACTCTTCTTGGTGCATCTGCCCTACACTGACCTCCCTACCTCCTTGCCACTGCCCCTCCCAGTAAGGTGCAGTAACATTAGTGATGGAAGGTCAGGTAAGTGTTCATGCCATTTGCTACTGGCTGTTTGAGAGCTTATTGAGGGTTCCTCAATGACAAGATGAGCAATGATAGGGAAGCTTACCTGAAAATACTCATGCAGGAGTGCTCCAAGGGACTTTTAAAAATAAATAAATTCCATATCACTTCAACTCTGCTGAGCAGAAACCTGGTCCATTGAGGTTGCTAGGTGTGGCTCACCTGTCGCGTGATGGTAGATCACTCAAAGTTGTTGGCAGAATGTGTGAACTTGCGACATTAAAAAGCCTTGTATTTGAGTTAACACTGGGGATATGATAATTCTGTTTGGTAATTAATTTAGACTGGCTCATTTACACATGCAAGGCATCATTTGATTTTAAGCAGCTGAGAAATGAAGTAATAAGTTGCTGAAAAACATTGGCAAGCTTTGCACTGGACATGATGTAATTGTATTGGAAATCAACTTTTCCATAGTGCTTGTAAATCAGGAATGTGTCCTGCAGATGTTGCTGGACTCCCATCACCCCCGAAAATTGGCCATGCTGGGTGGCGCTAGTAGGATATGGAGTCCAACAATATCTGGAGCATCTTCAGAGCCCCCTCTCTTCCTTCTCAAACAGCAAGGCACATTTAACAATCTCAAACAGCAAGGCACAACTTTACAAAAATATACAGAAATGCATTTTCAGATCTTAGACTAGAACCAAGGATCCTTTACGTGCTTAATTTTTTACTAGACCCTCTGCTATTGATTTCTGTTCACTGATCTAAGCGTCTCTTCATTGTATCTGCCAGCATACCTGCAGAGAAACCGTATTTTTTATTGTGCCTGCAAATAAATCAAGGTCCCCAAACAGCTCATTTTGGTTATAGTCTGCAAGCTCATTAAAAAGACGGAACAAAAAGAACAAACCGTTATTCTTGTCATTTGTGTGAAGGGCAGGGAAGAGAACTGCAGTTGAATATTGCATGTTTGCTAGCCTCTGCCTTTATCCGAACATGGACTTATCTCGGAGTTACATGCTCCAAGGACAGAGATCAGCTCATGTCTCAATCCTTAAAGTCTTCAAAGATGAATGAGGAAGAGGAGGGCTAGATTAGGGACAAATGGACTTCTTCCATGCTGTTCCTTTATTGCTCCATAGCAATGTAACTAGAAATTAGTAAAAGGCTGGTAGCTCAATAGTAGAGCTTTGCTTGCAAAAGGTCCTTAGCCTCCCTTGTGTCTTATGGTAAGGCTCAGAAAGTCCCCTGTCTAAAACCCTGGGGAGCTGCTGTCTGTCAGTGTAGACCAGGCATGGGGACCAAGAGGCCAAATGCAGCCCTCCAGGCCAGCCCTCAAGACTCTCCCCAAGCTATGCCCCCTCCACAAGCTACACCCGTGCCTTGCTCTATGTCCTCCTTGATTGCACTTGCTGCCAGGAATGTGTTTTTGAACTCTGATGCTGCCTCTTGCTTGCCTGGATTAGGGATGGGAGAGAAATTAGATTAGGTTCACATTTAAAACCAAATAGGACAAATTTGCATTTTCCAAAGCAATATGGCAACTAAAACACAGCCGTCCTTCAAAATCTGCAATTGTCCGAATTTTGTGATCCAGTTTTCCAACTGAACCATGTTTACAAAAATGCATACATTAGAAGCATAAAAATGAATACAATGATGAAAATAACATACAAAAATGCATTATACTAGGAGAAATTGCTTGCAAGAATGTGTGTGTTGGTCAAAACTGCATATAAAATGTGATTAGAAGGAGCAATTCACACTAAAATGCTGAAGAATTTTCATAAGGATTATCTTTTTTTAAAAAAATGCAAATTGCTGCAGAAATGTGGAGAACTAAATTTAAGGTTGGAAAAATGAGAAACTGGGAGATCCAAAATGGACAGTTCTTTCCATCCTCAGTCTGGATAGAGGATAGAAGTGTGTGTGTGTGTCTGTGTGTAGAAATGTCTGGTTCTTGCATGGCTGACTTCTCTCCATCTGCTGCACCATCCACTGTTGCCCCTTGCCACACCCTCTTTTTGCATCTGGCCTCGCCCACTACTGGCATGCAGTCCTCAGAAGGTTGGCCAAGAGGGAATGTGGCCCTTGGAAAACTGTTCCACAACCCTCATGTTGACACTACCGAACTAGATGCAGCAGTGGTCTGATGCTGCAATTCAACTCATATTTATGCCGGGCTGAGGGGAGTTAGATGCAGTGGATCTCTAGCTGATCTGGGTGTTCTGGGGGCATGTCAGGGACAGGGCCAAGGTGAGGTGACTCCAACTCATGACCGGAGCACTCATGCAGGTCCCAATTCAGGCAAAAGTTTCACCAGGAAAAAGCTTGGTCTAAGAAAATAAATACAATGGAAGTCAGTGGAGAGTGCTTACTCCCCAGTAAGTTATTGGGGATAGCAGGCTTTTACTTTCTGGTCCCTGCATTCAGCCAACCCAGAAGCTCCTGAATGGCAATTGGGAGCTGTTTGAAGAAGTACTTTCTTTTGTCTGTCCTGAATCTTCCAACGTTCAGTTCTAAAATTGGAATATGCAAGGTTTCCTGCAGCTTTTAATTTCAAACGTCTTTTCCCCTGCAATGTTACCAATTTTTATCAAATACACATTGATAAAACATTAAAAACACCAGTTTTGATGTAATTTATATACATGTGTATCATATTCTTTTCCATCCATGTTCAAATGCATTCCTGAGCATTTGAGTAATATGCCTCACTGAAAGCTCAATAATACAACCACACAAAAAATCACATCCCAGTTCCTTGTTCCAGCATTTCATTGATGCACACATGCACATTAGTTAAATGGGAGGCAGGGGAATTATGAGTGAACAGAAGGAACTAAAAGCTGAGACAAATGGTGCATTTAAAAATTAAAACATAGAACAGCCACAGATTCCTAATGCATTGATTTCACTTTGGAAAGAAGCCTGGGTAATTCAGAACTCCAAAATCAAAGGAAGTTCAGATTAGGTAGGTTTTAGTGCTATCCCTCAGACAGACTGATATGATGGTGGTGGTGGAGGGTGTTTTGGAGGTAATCTAGTCCAACCCCTTGTTCAATGCAGAATCTGCAATACAGGGTGCAACTACACCATGCCTGACTGATCATTTTCCAGCCTTAGCTTAAATATATCCACTGAAGGAATACACCTCTCAAGACAGTCTGTTTCACCGCTGAACGGCTCCTACTGTTAGGAAATTTCTCCTAATTGTCACAATAGGCCTAGTGATTGGGAGAAGCAGCAATGTAACTCAGTACCCTCACAGCCTCAAATACTCTGCATGTTGGTAAAGAAGGCTTGGTGAAATCCTTGTCCCTTGTAAGAAAAAGGAGCCTGGGATTAGCTCATCATCAGATGCCTATTTTATATAGGTTGTGCTGTTATTATCATTAATTAAATAATATACCACTTCTAAGTAGTCTACTTTATAAAACCAATTATAAAGTCCACACAAAATTAAAATACAGAAATCTATCAAAACGCTAAGAACATCCCCAACACACAGTGAAACAAGCCCGTTAAAAAGCATAATAATTCAAACAGATAAAAGAGCAAAATCGACATTTCTTCAGGAGTTGGTGGCATGCTAACTGCAATGGGGCCTCTTGTATTTCAGCAGGGAGGGGATTCTACAACGTGGGTTGCCTGCTCTCTATGCCTCTCGCCACCAGCCCCATGGTCCTCTCCTTGGTCTTGGAGTTCCCTCACTCAAGTCATGTAAAATATCCATTCCCTGCCTGTAGGGAAGGTTGCACATTTTCCTTTGGTTTCTGTGGCATTGCAGCACAGGTAAATATGTAGCTGCTACTTGGAGTGTGGGCTGCTGCCATTGTGGCTTCTCCTTCTCCCATGGCCGGCTTGCCCCTCTATATGCCAGGGTGGGAACTGTGGGCATTCCCAGTGGTGGATTTTAATTTCTGTTCACCTCTGAGATAGAAGATAATTCATTCTAACCTAACTGCCGAGAGTCCTTCAAACTGTTCCAGAGTCTAGGTTCTTGGGCCTGAGAATGGGCATCAGTTTGTTCATACAACACCAGCACACAAGGATTTATCTGATACAATGTCAGAATGCACAATGCTTATGGCACATGCTCTTCTGGCAGCTAAGACTCATAGTGCTGATGTTGAATGTGTCATCAGCACAAGTGTCACCTTGAAGTCCATCGACAGAAAGTCTATCAGTTGATTCAGAAAATAAATACCTCTGTAACTATCACAATATGCCACCACCCAATGAATGAGATCCTATAGCATCAGTGCTCCTATTAAAAAAAATAAGGGCACAAAACTGAAGACACAGCTAATGCAAGAGAGCAGATGTGATTTAAGGGAATTTTCTTCAGGGCTGCAAGCAAAACTGCTCACAACATACAGTCCCAGATGGTGACACTCTGACCATCTCAAAACAAAAGAAATTTTAACATAGCATAATGCGAGAGGAGACACCATGGCACAACCATCTAATCTTCTGTTCTGTTTTTGTTTTGTAGTGGTGTGTAACAATTGTATACCCACATGCTGTTTAAGCAGAGGTCAAACAGTCTGTATCTGTTTTGGAATTGCTTTTCGAGATGTTTTCAAAGATTTTTCAAAGATGTTTTATTTTTAAAATGTTTTTAAGATGTTCTGTTTTTGAGATGTTTCAAGATGTTTTTAATGTTTTGTCCTTTGTTTACCACCCTGGGCTCTGCATGGAAGGAAGAGAGGGATAGAAGTTAAATAAATGAATGAATGAATATTATTAATCAATAAATGTCTTTGACTAGTCAAGTTAGTCCCATAATATAGTATTACTATAAGGTTATGAAGATTTGACAGGAACTGGTATTCATCTTCATTTTACATTTCTTTTTATCTTTTCTCATCTAATTCTTTTTTAGCAACTACCTAGCTCCTTATTAAATCCCATCTGCCCAACTGTAGAAAAAAATTATTTCACACTGCACAAATTTTTGACACTGCACAAAATGTGTCTAGCTGCACGTTAGAATAAACCTTGCTGTGGTGGCAGACATAATTATTATTATTATTATTATTATTATTATTATTATTATTATTATTATTATTATTATTATTATTATTATTATTATTATTATTAACCCACCCTTCACTCTGGTTACAACAATTTAAAAATACATCATTAAAAACAATTTAAAAACAACATAATGTCCCCAATAGGGTGGGTCCTAAAAGTACATGTCTCATGTGTCAAAGGTAGGGTAAAGAGGTGCGTCTTCAGCATTCACCTACAGCTGTACAGTAATGTTGCCAGATGCACATTGGTGGGAAGGGAGTTCCACAACTTAGGAGTCGCCGCAGAGAATGACCTTGCCTGAGTTTCCGAGGGTGGCAGAACTACCAAAAGGGCTCCTTCTGCTGATCTCATGTAGGGAAGGAGGCGGTCTTTCAGATATTTGGGACCTAAGTCATTTAGAGCTTTAAACACTAGCATGGGCATTTTAAATTGCACATCCAATGCAGCTGTTTTAAAATGTCTGCATATCTATAACAGCAGAGAAAGAGACCAGATGACAAAATGATGTGGGCATCTCACCCACCCCATCAGCTGCCCCATCAATGAAGGGAAAAGGCACCTATATCAGCCGTCACTGTGTTTGCTTACAGTTAAAAGCGCTTTGCACCTCTCTTCTGTTCAGAATCGATGGGAAGGTGGGCATCCCATCCTGGCATCCAATGAAGGGTGGGCATTTTTAAGGGGGGAACACACAGTCTTGTGTGTATTGTGTATATTTGAGGGTATATTTTCTGAGACCTGTAACAAGCACCATAGGAGGTATTAGTAGGCACACAGACATCTGTGGGTGCTTCATTGGTGAGCCCTGATGTATGGGCTTTAGTAGACTTCAAGCTAAAAATGAGTCAGCAATGCAACTCAGTGGTTAAAAAGGCAGAAGTATAGTGTCAAGGTTGTGAGAAGCAATGGTACCACTCTGTTCTGCTTTGGGCTGTATCCGGACAACAGTTTGTTTTCCTGACATTTCCTTACCTGATAATTTCCACATTTTATTTGATCTTTTACATGACGTAAAAGCCACTCCTGGAAATCTAGTGGAATACCCTGGAGGTTTAAAACTGTGTTAATTGCTTCCAGAAAAGATCTGTTAGCAATCCCATTGACCCAGAAAACCTCTGGAGTAAAAGTGATTAAATTTTGGGTGATGTACTGACATTCAGTTCTTTCCCAACTTTTTTCTTGAGGGAATCATGGGGGAACAGAAGTGCACATGTGTGGAAATGGTGGGGGAGCAGTGACATGTCCAATGACATTCATTGTTGTGTCACACCACAGCCACTGGTGTGAATGAAATTTAGCACAACAAGGGGGTATTTTTGTCAAAAAGTCACAATTCCATAATGCAACAACTACTGCAGTGTGAAACAAATGGTAGCAATTGGGACAGAAGCACTACCATTGTGATAAGTAAAACTAACACAATAAACCCCATGTCTGAATGCAGCCTTGGTCAGATCTCACTAGAATTACTGTGTCCAGTTCTGTGCCCCACTGTTTAAAGAAGATATTTACAAACTGGAACATTTCCAGAGAAGGGTGATAAAGATGATGAGGTGTCAGGAGATGACCTATGAGGAAAGGTTGAAGGAGTTGGTCTGGAGAAAAGACCATTAAGATGCAATGTTACAGTTAACTTCAAATATTTGAAGGGCTGTCATATAGATGATAGAGCAAATTTCCTTTCTGTTGCTCCAGAGGGTAGGACCTGAAGCATGATAAGGAAAAGCACATACATACATACATTTAAAGCACATGGCTTCTCCCCAAGACTCCTGGGAACAGTAACTAGTTAAGGATGCTGGGAATTGTCACTCTGTGAGGAGTAAACTATAGCTTCCAGGATTCTTTGGGGGAATCCATGTGCTTTAAATGTACAGTTTGGATGTGACCTTAAACTAAACATTAACAAATAAGTTCTGTAAAAGTTGTTTGACAACAGAACAGTCTAGGAAGGTTATGAATTCTCCTTCGTGAGAGGTTTTAAGTAGAGTCTGGATGGCCACCTATCAGAGATACTATAGTAATGCATTTCCTACCTAAGTGGGAGGCGGACAGATAACCACAGATAACCTGTGAGGTCCCTTAAAACCCTGTAATTCTAGTGACTCTTTTTCATATTGTTCCATATCTAATTAGATAAACTGGAGAGTACTAGGGCAGAGCAGAATGCGGCCTTTAGGCTTAGACATCTTATAAATAGCTGCAATCGATGCACAATATAATCCGGCAGATCACAGAAAGAGCTCACTACAAAAATTGTAAGCTGGGTCCCTGCTATGAGTCTCTAAACAATGTGCTGATCTCAGAGTTATAGATCCAACATCCCAGAATGGATTACAGGAAATGAAATTTATGCATTGAGCTTTGAGTCCCTGCCTGAAATAGAATGGCATGGCATTACTATTTTTGTTCCTGATCATACTTAAGCTTCCTTGTTGTTGGCTAGTGTTCAAGATTCACTTGGCAAATGCAGATCTAACAATCCCCAAAGAAAGGACTTACGAATTTTGTTTCATATAGAGGGAAGAATTAATCAGCCTGTAAACGGAGTGGACAAATGATCATCTTCCAGATGTAAACCATTTCCAACAAACAGCCACAACAGAAATGACATTTGTTAGACTGTCAGTGGAATAATCAAAGTGTTTCAGAAATTAGGGGGGCACAATAGGTTTGCACATGCTATTAAATATTGGACACATTTATCAGGTTTGAAGAGCTCTGTTTACTCCTCCAGCCAAGAATAATATTTTCTTTTCCCTTTTTTCTAATGGTGTGACATCTTACTAAGAGCAAATGCCCTTCTGGCCAGATATTTTCTCCAAAACTGATCAGTCCCAGATGCTATAAAAGAAGCAGATGAAACACACACACGTTCAGTGAACCACCATATAATTCATCACTACTTTCTGTTAACTCAAGAGCTGGTGTACAGTATACAAATATGTGGGGAGTGCTCTTTCCCCACCCCTCACACAGCATGTAATGCAAACATTCAAGTGCCTAGCCTAGAGAATCCCCAGGCCAGTATCTGCTGGCTCACATAAGGAGCAGTGCTGGAGTTTGGAACCTTTTGCATCAGACATCAGATTGATGTGTTGGGCAGTTCTATTCATAATAATATCCCTGTAACGGCAGGGCTGGGGTGGAGGAGTCACCATGTGGAGGCTATTCCTTTATAGAGGTCTCTAGGATATGTTAGTAATGTGCGGTTTGCCTGTCAGCAGAAGGTGAGTTACATGAGCAGCACCTAGGGTTGGGTAGGAAAGAAAATGGAGAAAGGGAGAGAGAAAGAGAAAACACACACAAAGGGAAGCAGAAAGGTGGAGATTATCATCATTAAAACTGGGGGCCCTGTTGCATCTTTGAGTTAAATGAGGGTTTCAGGTAGGGATGGTGAATCTGTCAATTTCAGTGTCTCATTTTTCTAGTCTTAAATTTGCTTCACATTTCCACAGCAATTAGCTTTGTTTTTTTACAAAATCTGCATGCAAATCTTAGTGTGAATTTCTCCTAATAAACACATTTTTGTATGCAGGTTTGACTAACACACACAATGTGCAAGCAGTTTTCGCTAACATCATGTATTTTTGTATGTTATTTTTCACTAATAGGTACATTATTATGCACATTTTCTTTAACTATATGATTTTTGTGCAACTATGATTCAGAGAAGTGTAAATTCCAAACAATGGCAATTGTTCATGTATTGGTTTCAGAAGTGTGAATTACTTAGTTTTTCATTAATATGCAAATAATATCAACCCCCCTCCTTAGTTTCAAGGTAGGGGTGGATGAATCTGTCCATTTCAGCTCCTCTGCAAACAAAACAAGTAAAATGAAACCTTAATGTATATCAAAAGTAAAAGTAAGGAATTAAGGTTGATGTAGCAGTATAAATCCTGAGAATATTTAATATAATAAAATAACATACAACACAAATTTGACTGTATAACAAAATATATCTGGAGTCAAACAAATAAAGTTTTTGATAAAAGTATATAGCAAGAACAATTAAAAGTATGGAAGTTGTTTCTGATATAAGTCAAAAATAGTTGAAGTATTCAGTTTCTTAATGTGATTTTTTTTTAAAAAGTCCTCACATTTTTTCAGTATTTTAGTGCACATTTCCCCTAATATACACATCTGTATATGCAAATTTGCCTAATATACACATTTGGTATGCAATTTCTCCCAACAGATGCATTTTTGTACACTTTTGAATTTTGCACTCTTTTTTGTACATAGTTTTTGGTTGGAGAACTGCATTGCAAAATTCAGAATAGTATGAATTTCAAATGATAACTGTGTTTCGATTTGTGATTTTGGGGGAAGCTGTGAATTCGCTATTTTCACAAGAAAATACAAACCAAACCATTTTTTCCCTATCCCTAGTCTCAGGGCTGAGAAGAAGATGATAATTCCTTGCCATCACTGCTGTGGCTATGCTCCCCGCTGCGGCTGTGCTTTTTGCCGCTACTGCGGCCTTTTTTTGCCGCCGCTGCATGCTTGCTGTGGCTTGTGCTCCTTGTCGCCGCTGCGGTGCTTCCCGCTGCGGCCGTGCTTTCATGCTGCTGTTGCGGCCTTCCATCGCTGCAAACTGTGTTCCTGTTGTGGACTGGGCTTCGTCGGCTGTCGTTACTGGGGCCTCCCATTGCCTCCCATTGCCGCCGCTGTGGCCTACGTTTTCCCCGCGGCTGTTGTTGCTCCTCAGGGGGGGCGATGTCCCCTTGGATTGGCGACCAGCGGTGGATGTGACGCAGGGGCTCGGGTTGTGGAGTTGGAGACGAGGACGGAGTTGTTGGCAGTGTTGGAGAGGCAGCGGGGGAACGGAGATGGCAGTTGAGGAGATCCGAGAAGCAAGAGGGCAGAGACTTTTTTCAACTGTGGGAGATCTTGGCTGCAGGTGAAACTAGCCTCACAACGCGGAACAGGAAGGATACGGATTTTTTAAACATATTTATTGGGGGTGGTGGGCCTGCCTGATCGGTAGACAGGGGGGAGGGCATGTGTAAACCGGGGGGGAACGTTGTGGGAGGAGTGGGAAGCCACTATATTAAATGGCTGGGCGGCAGATCCTGGACGGGGGGTGGCAGGCCACGCCAATTTAGGGGAACAAGGGATAGATACGTTATACCCATCCCTTGTTCTGGGCCTGTTCACAACCAGACAACAACTGGGGGATGCAGGACTCCATCCAATCTTCGACTGCTGTTATGCAATGCCAGGTCTGTGGTACAGAAGACATCTCTCATCCATGATATGATCTTGGATGAGGACGCAGACCCGGTATGTATTATGGAAACCTGGCTGGACGAGGCCTCGGCTCCCATACTTGAGGCCATGTGTCCAGCTGGGTTCCGATATGCACAGCAGCCGAGGATTGGTAGGCGGGGGGGGTGGCAGTGATCTATTGGGAGTCCTTGATTTTTGCCAGACCTCCCCTCCACAAGACCAAGTTTGTTGATTGCATGTACTGGAGGTTGGGCCCAAAGGGCAGTTTAGGGATTCTACTTGTGTACCGCCCACCCCGCTGCACAGTAGACTCCCTGGCCAAGGTGCTTGAGGTGGTCTCGGCTGTGCGGTTGTTCTCCCCAAATTTATTAGTTTTGGGGGATTTCAACATGCATGCTGAGACCACTCTCATGGGAGCCCCTCGGGATTTCATTGAAACCATGACTTCTTGGGAACTGCACCTAAGTAATATAGGGCCCACCCATGTAGCCGGTCATGCTCTTGACCTTGTGTTTGACTCGGGAGGGGAGGGTAGTGCTCTGAAAATGGGGGCTGTCTCTTCTAACCCCGTGTCATGGTCAGATCACTATCTGGTAAATATAGGCCTCTCAATGCCACTCACCCTCCACAGGGGTCGAGGACCTATTAAGATGGTCCGCCCCAAACACCTGATGGAATCTAAGGGATTCCTGAATGCGCTGGGAGATATGGAGCTGTCAGAAGGTCACTCGGTTGAAACCCTGGTGGTGGATTGGAATAGGGAGATTACCAGGGCGGTAGACCAAGTGGCTCCGAAATGCCCTCTCCCCCTGAATAGAACTCAGACAGCACCTTGGTACACACCTTGGCTGTGAGGTCTGAGACAGGAGGTGAGATGACTAGAGCACCGGTGGTGGAAGTCTCGCACTGAAGACGATTGGACACTGGTTAGAGTAGCAATAGCGGCCTACCATGTGGCAACAAAGGCAGCAAAGAGGGATTTCTTTGCTGCCTCTATTGCGTCGGCAGAATGTTGTCCCAGGAGGTTGTTCCAAGTGGTCCAAAGCCTGGTCGGTCCAGTTGCGCAGGAACCCATGGAACATTCTAAAGCCTCCTGTGACATATTTGCTAAGCACTTTGCCGATAAAATCAAGCACCTGAAGTGCACGATTCCGCACGCCGTGGATACAAGTAGTGAGCCAGAATTGGCCAGTTGCATTCCAGTCCGATGGGAGCAGTTTCAGCCTCTTCTTGCTGAGGAAGTGGACAAGGTGTTCTCTACTGTGAAGCCAACCACTTGTCTGCTCGATCCTTGCCCCTCGTGGCTCATTGTGAGCTGCAAGGAGAAACTGGGCGAAGGGATCAAGGCGGTGGTAAATGCATCCTTGGAAGAGGGTGCAATGCCATCAGCCCTCAAGGAGGCAGTCATAAGGCCCATCTTGAAAAAGCCCTCCTTGGATCCCCAAGAGTTGAAGAACATTCGCCCAGTTTTGAATTTACCATTCTTAGGCAAGGTGATAGAGCGAGTGGTGGCTAAACAACTACAGACGCACTTGGATGAAGCGGATTATTTAGATCCATTCCAATCGGGCTTCAGGACTGGACATGGAACTGAAACAGCCTTGGTCGTCCTGGTAGATGATATGAGGAGGGCGTTGGATAGGGGAGAATATACCTTCCTTGTCCTCCTGGATCTCTCAGCGGCTTTTGATACCGTCGGCCACGGTATCTTGTTAAGCCACCTAGAGGGATTAGGGATGGGGGGCACTGTTCTACGGTGGTTCCATTCCTATCTCTCAGGCAGGTACCAATGGGTAGCATTGGGGGATGAGGTTTCAGACCCTTGACCTCTCACTTGTGGAGTGCCACAGGGTTCTATCCTCTCCCCCATGCTATTTAACATCTATGTGAAGCCACTGGGAGCCATCATCAGGAGTTTTGGACTGCAGGGTCACCAATATGCGGATGACACTCAGCTCTATCTCTCATTTAAGTCCTCACCAGAGGTGGCTGTGGAGACCATGTCCACGTGCCTGGAATCCGTTAGTGGATGGATGGGCGAGAACAGGCTGAAGCTAAATCCTGATAAGACCGAGGTGTTACTCGTGGGTGATAAGAGAAGGTTGGGAGACATCGACTTGTTGTTTAACGGGGTGAGGTTACCCCTGAAGGATCAGGTCCACAGCCTCGGGGTCATTCTTGACTCCCAGCTGTCCATGGAAGCTCAAGTTTCAGCAGTGAGCCAGGCAGCTTGGTATCAATTACATCTGGTACAGAGGCTGCGACCCTACCTTCCTGTACAGCTTCTCCCACGAGTGATACATGCCCTGGTCTCCTCTCGCTTAGACTATTGTAATGCGCTCTATGTGGGGTTACCCTTGAAGACGGTCCGGAAACTCCAGCTGGTGCAGAATGCAGCGGCACGCTTGATTACGCATAGCCGTCGCTGGGAACACATCACCCCAGTGTTGATAGATCTTCACTGGCTACCAGTGGTTTACCGGCCCAATTCAAGGTGTTGGTATTGACCTTTAAAACCCTATACGGTTTCGGCCCGGTTTATCTAAAGGACCGCCTCCAGTATCACCAATTGAGCCACCTTACAAGATCAGCCATGCAGGATCTCCTCTCGGTCCCACCGGCCAAAACAGCTCGGCTGGTGCGGACCAGAGAGAGGGCGTTCTCGGTAGTGGCTCCCACCCTCTGGAATTCCCTCCCCTACGATCTTCGACATGCCTCCTCCCTGATGAGTTTTCGACGAGCGTTAAAGACTTGGCTCTTCAGGCAGGCCTACAGGAACTTCGAGCTAGATTAGTTTGTAATGTTTTATCTGATGTTTTTGATGTTACTTTTAATTGATGAATGTGGTTGTATTTATTGTATTGTGTAGTGTATTTATTGTATTGTACATTGTATTTTGATGCTGCTGTAAGTTGCCTAGAGTGTCCAAAAATTGGACAGATAGGCGACTAACAAATTAAATTTTATTATTATTATTATATGTAAGAATGCCTCATGTTTTGCAGTGATGTTGAGTATCATATAAATTGCACATGACAGCATCTGCAAGCATTCATCAAGGTGCTGGGAATGGTTTAACAGCCAATCCCTCTTCCCAGGCAACTCTGGGAATTGTAGCTCTATGAGGGGAATAGGGGGTCTCCTAACAACTTTCAGCACCCTTCACAAATACAGTTCCCAGGATTCTTTAGGGGAAGCCATGACTATGTAATATGGTACAGTACTGCTTTGTATGCATAGTACAGATGGAGTCAAAGTCTTCTCTATTATTGTTGTTTCAATTTATATCCCATCCTTCCTCCCAGAAGAAGCCCAGGGCACCATGAGCATTACGGTCCACAGGAATAGGCCACTATGCTTTCCCACGGTGGCACTTTAAAAAGACAAGCTGAAACCTTAGTAGTTTTTCCATCCAAATATCAGACAAGTAGGAGACAGTGGTGTGGCATGGACAAGGCAGCACTGAGAGCGGGAGGGGCAAGGCAGTGGGGAACTTGGTGTGGTGTGAGAGTGGGGCAGAGCCAATACAATGATCCTGCTGCCATGCCTGTACCATGCTGACTCCCCACCACTTTGTCCCTCTCCCTCTCAATAACCAGCAGCAACACTTGGCATTGGGAAGCCAGGTGAGCAATACCACCCTGCATGCACTGTCCCTCTGACGAATATGGCACTTGAAGAAGCAATGAGTGCTGGTAGCTTCCAGAATCTGAGTAGAAGCATGAGAAAGTCCAGGCACTGAGGTGGTCTGCTAGACAAAGCCAGTAGCATTCATGAGGCATCAGATGGTATTCAATGTGATTTGAAGGCACATAACAACAACAACAACAACAACTTAGGTTCATTAATTTCAATGGGTCTATTCTGAATTGGACTGCAACCCATCAGTTTTAACCTGAGAAATATCTCAGCAAAATTATTACAAATGTGTGTGTGTGTGTGTGTGTGTGTGTGTGTGTGTGTCTGTCTGTCTGTCTGTCTGTCTGTCTGTCTGTCTATATAGGGGGGTGGTGGAAGCTGTTTCAGAGTGACACTTGACACTGGAAAGGTTGCTCTTGGAATGATAAATTTTTGATACTTTCAATGCAAGAAACACTGTACAGAAAAAGCAGAATGCATGCCTCAAAACTGTGAAGTGCAGGCCACCATGGTTCAACAATTGGCAAAAAGAGAAGTGAAGTACAGCTCAAAAATAGAGGCAAATATTATTCAGCAATGTAGCATGAATGAATAAACAAACACATGCAGCATTCAGATATTGCTGACATAGCATTATAGTCATGGACACATAATTAATTGCAATTGCCCCTCCTCTGAGGAGGTTGTAGCTCAATGGTAGAGCTTAATGGTAGATCACATGTTTGCATACATAAATCTTATGTTCACTGCCTTGTCTCTTCTATCAAGGAACTGACAGCAGAGCTGAGAAAGACCCCAGCCTAAAGGCCAAGCTATTCATGACATTATTCATTTTTTTTGCCTTTCGTGGCTGAGTTTTTCTTAACAAATAGCCCACATTGAGGGTAGCAAGCTGAGCTGGAACCATAGGACAGGGAAAGCCAACATGGTGCCCTTTGGACTACAGTTCCCATCATCCTTGACCATGCTGAAAGTGGAGCAAGAGCAACTCCTGTTTGGGTTCTTTTGTTTGTATTCCAGAAGGAAGATAGAGTTAGGGTCCTCCAGCTGGCTAGGCTTGCCTACCTTTACCTGTGCTCTTCTCTACCTAACTTCCTTCCATTGTAAACTGATATGCTCAGGGAAGCTGACCTGCCCCTCCTTCCTTTGTCTTCTTCTTTGACTGTCTGAGGACAGAGGAGACATCTTTGTCTTTGATCTCTCTCCTGAGCATGAGGGCAATACCTGTCTGGGCATTGTGCCTCCAATTTAGTTAGTTAGAACTAGGAATGCCTTTCCTATCTACTGTGTATTTCTATATTTCTTATTTTACTAAGTCTTAAGTCTCAGTGATCTAAATGCAGTGTAAAAGACTACTTCTTGGATAAATACACACACAGCTCAGATGCTGAGTATCTCTGCATATTTCCATAACAGACCAGTGGCCATGGTGACTGAGGCTGGTGGGCATTATAGTCTAAAACATCTGGAGGGCTGCCCTAGGTATAGAGGACCAAGGGCTTTTCTCCAAATGCAAACAGTAGTCAGAAGATATGGCAATTCCAAATGGGACCATGATGTGGCAATGGGTTAAAGTCCTCCCCCCCCATGTCCTGACCCAGATTGTCTTCCACACCACCACATTCATTCATTCATACACACAAGGCCAAACAACAGGACTAGCATACAATCAGCGCCTCACCGTTTAAGTCTGCCAATTCTTTTCTGGAGACTACAAATCAACTTCAGCCATCTTTAATTTATGAGTGGCCTCTCTCTATCATGAGGGAAATTGACCTCATTAAGGTATATCTTGAGAGAAGCAACAGTTTATTAACAACAATTGCTGAAATTACAACGAACATTTTAGTCCAATTACCTGATGAGAATTTGGCAACTCAATCTAGTGAGGACAAGACTAAAACAACTGTCACTGTGACAGCCTGTCCTAATGACGTCAGGCCACGTGCCCCTAAAGCCCTGGCAAAGGAGTGCAAGACAAACAACAGTAGTAAAAACCCAGAAGTAAAGAAAATATTAAAAATTCAAAGCCTCTAAAATATAAAAAAATGCAATATGGCAAACTGTTCAGGCATCTTAATGAGAGCTCTGATGAAGTGTCCCTAAAGAAGACTAGCACCGATAGAAAGGAAGTGATTCAGAATTTGGACCAAACTACAATAGATCCGTCAGACCTGCCCCTCCTTCCAACTGTGGACATTATTTCTGAAAATGAAACCTTAACCCCGCCCATTTCCCCAGTGGGGTTTGTGGCTAGGGCGAAGGAGCTTAAAGCTAAATATTGGAACTTGATTCTTAATAACAAAGTTCTGGTCCTAACCAATCTCCCTAAACCTAGAAGTTTTAGCTCGCAGTTGCAATGCAAACTCCTCCTAACCAATTTTTTGAGGAATATTTCTATAAAAAACTTGTTGGTGGAGGACTTAGAACATGTAAATTATCTGCCCAACTTCGGTGCCACGTCCCGAGTAAAGGTATGTTTCAAGGAGGCTCAAATAGCCAAGAAATTGCTTGCTTGCAGAAACGCTCTGAACTTTAACAACATTGGGGTTTACAGAGTTTTTGATAACGTGGCCCCACCTATGCCTCTGCTTCCTAACAGGAACGTTTACTTCTCTTCTCCCAAGCCCAAGGTTAAATCTTCACTATGTGTCGTGGCCCCACCTGAAGAGAGGTCTACATCTGTCCACAATGAGATAGAAGCCCCTATTAATGCGGAGTATGATCAAGTTGCAACTCTCGTTCCACATCTTTCAGAACCGTTGAATACAGTACTGGCAAATGAGTCATTTGTTGTGGAAGAAAATGATCTTTTTGAGTCTTTTGGGGCTCTACGTATTCAAACTCAAGAGAATATAATTTCAAGACTGGACTCCCTCAGATCTCGGGTCTTTACTTTATTCCAACCTACCAAAGACTCTAAGTTGGCTATCCAGGCGGAAATCAACTCTGTAGCCGATAAGCATCTTACATTGAACCTCCTGGGTTCTCCTGCCCACGATGCAGTGAAGGGAAGTTTCTCTCTCGATCTTGAACAGTCCCAGGAGTCCACAGGTTCCCCTATTAGGAGTCAGGGCAAAACGAGGGCTTACGGTGGCCCTACCTCGCGAAGCCCTCCCATCATTTCTCCTAACGCCTCCAATACACGGTTGAATACTTCAATCCAACTCAGATCTCTCCCAACTTCCATCGGCCATATTGATGGCACCCTTGTTTCCCTTGATAACGCGAAGAATTCTACAATCTGACATAAAGTACCCCAGTCTGAAGATCTGCTATACATAGCAAAGGAGGGAATTCATGGGGTGAAGGAGGGAATCCAAGGGGTTGCCATTAATGTTGTTGAAGGCAGAGGGAGATACGAAGTAGGGAGACAGCCATGTTATCATGGGAGGGTAAAGTGTAACTGACTGTTGTTAACCCCCAAGCTGTCTTCCCGTTCAAATAATCTAGATGCCCTCGGTGACAGTGCCCCTGGGTTAAAACTGCTGTTGGTGAATTAAATTAAAACTGGTGCACCAGCTGCGCCCGTTCCTGGACCTGCCTGATCTAACCAGGGTGATGCATGCCTTGGTTACATCCCGCTTAGACTACTGTAATGCGCTCTACGTGGGGCTGCCTTTGAAGACTGTTCAGAAACTTAAATTGGTACAAAGAGCTGCAGCCAGAGTGTTAACCGGGGCTGGTTACAGGGGCCATACAACTCCCCTGTTACAACAGCTCCACTGGCTGCCAATATGTTTCCGGTCACAATTCAAAGTGCTGGTTTTGACCTATAAAGCCCTGTACGGCTCAGGTCCAGACTATTTGACAGATCGTATCTCCCTACATGAACCTGTTCGGGATTTGAGATCTTCAGGTGAGGCCCTTCTTGTGTTCCCTACACCTTCACAAGCACATTTGACGCGGACACGAGATAGGGCCTTTTCGGTGGCCGCCCCTAGGTTGTGGAACTCCCTCCTGAGTGAGGTACGATCAGCTCCCTCCTTGTCATCGTTTCGGCGACAAGTAAAGACTGTTTTATTTCAGCGGGCGTTTGGGACAGAGAACGACCAGGATTAATGCCTTATAGGCTTGGTGATCATATTATGATTTTATTATTTTAAATTGTTTGCTGTTTTAATTTATATTCTATAGCTTTAATTTCTCTCATAGTTTAATTCTTTTTTAATAATATACTCTGTATGTTTTAATGATGTTGTTTTTAGTTGTAAGCCACTCTGAGTCTTATTGGAAAAGGGCGGGGTAAAAATAAAGTTTTAATAATAATAATAATAATAATAATAATAATAATAATAATAATCTGGTTGGTACCTAAGACCTCCTAGTCAGAACATACATCAGTCCTGGATGTCATGAAATGTTTAGAGGATACACCAATAAGGAAGCTAGATAAGAGCTTTATTTTCTTTCTTAAACAAGAACAGCAACAGGAAACTTCTGATTCTATCCCGATACAGCAAAGTTCAGAGCCATCTAGTGATTACACTATCTAATGACAGTTTTTGACTATAGACCTTTTCTAGGGAAGGATCTGTCCTTTGCTTAAATTACCCTGTAAAGCAACTTGTACACTAATGGTGCTGTGTAAATAATAGGGATGTGCATTGGTTCATGAATTACAAGGCAAATAGGGTAGATTTGGGTAAGGTTTTCATATTCTGAGTTGAATTGCATTGTTAATGAGGTATCATGAGTCAGATAAGGGAGTCCTGAGTTACTATGTGGATCTGGGTGCTCCAAAATGCTGCATTTTTAAGCTAACTGTTGCATATTTTTAAAAATGAAACTAATCTGACTAGTGAAATGCTCTGAACTCAAGTGCGGAGGGTGAAGAGAGGTGTGGGTGTGGGCAATGTTTCATATTGAGGGAAATGTCAATGTTTTAATAACAGTGAATTATTTCCCCTATGCATTCCTATCACAATGCTTTTGAGGAGCAATGTGTTGCACTAACTATTAAAAAACACTCTGTTTTTGTTCTTTTCCCACGGATCTATGATTTTCCCCCACAACTACCCCTTCCCCTAGGGAGAATAGGCTGTATCCCCCAAAATCTGTGGTGAAAGCCAGAAGCCCATCTTCCAATAAAGATCCTTGCGGTAATGGGATCTCTCCTGAGAGGCTGATATTTTCTTCATCTCAGTCTTTCCTAGGGACTCATAGTCTTTTTTTCCACACACCCTTCCCATAGTGATATTCCACACTTGTGATGTTCCACACTTTTATGTTAAAATGTTGTATGTATTTGTATTATGTTATTTATGGTGAGTTTTAGTGGGTTGGTATGGCAAGTGGTGAGTATTAGGAGGGGCAGTGAGAGAAATATAGAATGTTGGTCAGGCTGGTTTGTGATTGGTTGAGAGAATGGGGGTTGAGAGTTTTGTATTTGAACAGCAGATGGGGTTCGACTTGGAAGAGATGGGGCATGATGTTTGAACAGATAGGGAAGAGCTTTTGAGAGGGCTACGTTTGGATGGGTATTTAGCAGTGGTAGTGAGGCAGGATTATTTGCAGTAATAAAGGATCTTAATGAGTAATATGAACTGAAGAACAATCTATAACCCCACAACCTTGAAAAACAGAAGTAAAAGTATTCTTGTTTTATTTATATCTTTTGTCAAATAAAATCTGTTCGGGGTTTAAAACACGCCTGGTTCTTGGCCAACTATTACAAAGAGTGTATTGTGGTAGCCTATGGCTTTGAGCAATAAAGATTCATTTCATTTTTATTTTTTTTTCATTTTCATTTACAAAGAGTGTAAGTGTTGGCAAAACATAAACAAAAGGGGAAACAGTAACAATGGTGGTAGCACAGTACCTGAGAGAGTAACTGTAGCAGGTTACAGGGGAACCAACCCAGGCCATGATCTTTGAGAGACATAAAGATATACAGTGGGGCTGAGGCTTGATTGTAAACTTGGACGTTTATAACAAGGGCTGAGGGAATAGGGCAGAGTCCCTAATAGCAGCTTTGTTATAAAGAGTGGTGAAAGAAAGGGGAAACATGTCTCCCTTTGCTAAAAGTGGAGTGTTGGCAGGCAGAGTGGCATGACACAAATCAATACAAAATCTATCCCCCCCTCCCCCCAAATCCATAGTGGGGACAAAGCATATCCATCCAGCAAAGATCCTTTGGATAACAGGGTCCTTCCAGGGAGTAGGGTGTGATGGTTTCATCACCCCATTCTTTCATGAGGATCCATTTTTTTCTACCCCACCCCACTTTCTATGATTCCTACTGTACCCACTGCAACATGGAAAAATCTGCCATACTATTAGCAGAAACCAGTAATGATTTGTAACGAATGCTGATGAAAGTTATAGAGGAAAGCACAAAAGCAGGACTATAACTGAACATCAAGAAGACTAAAGTAATGACAACAGAAGATTAATGTAACTTTAAAGGTGACAACGAAGACATTGAACTTGTTAAGGATAATCAATACCTTGGCACAGTCATTAACCAAAATGGAGACAATAGTCAAGAAATCAGAAGAAGGGTAGGACTGGGAAGGGCAGCTGTGAGAGAACTAGAAAAGGTCCTCAAATGCAAAGATGTATCACTGAACACTAAAGTCAGAATCATTCAGACCATGGTATTCCCAATCTCTATATATGGATGTGAAAGTTGGACAGTGAAAAAAGTGGATAAGAGAAAAATCAACTCATTTGAAATGTGGTGTTAGAGGAGAGCTTTATGCATTCCATGGACTGCAAAAAAAGAAATAATTGGGTGTTAGAACAAATTAAACCAGAACTATCACTAGAAGCTAAAATGATGAAACTGAGGTTATCATACTTTGAACACATAATGAGAAGACATGATTCACTAGAAAAGACAATAATGCTGGGAAAAACAGAAGGAGTAAAAAATGAGGAAGGCCAAAGAAGAGATGGATTGATTCCATACAGGAAACCACAGACCTGAACTTACAAGATCTGAACAGGGTGGTTTATAACAGATGCTATTGGAGGTTGCTGATTCATAGGGTCACCATCGCCATAAGTCATAATCGACTTGAAGGCATATAACAACAACAAAATGAAATAACCACTATAGCTATTATTCTGAAATTTGGAAGATGGAATCTCCTCAGAGGGGGTGATCATGCCTGCAATTTGCATCCAAGTCTGGAAGAACAATAAAAGACTTTCTCTTTTAAAAAACAAACAAATTTTAAAAGTGTCCTGAAACACCCTGGATGTAACTGCCTACAATTTGGCAGACGTAATTCACTCTGGACTCCAACGCCTGAAAATTCCATCCACTTCTGTGGGGAAAAAAAGGTTATTGCTGTTTTTAGATTCTCATAGTGATTGCGGAGAAAACATACCTTCCTTTTTAGCAGATCTAATTTAGTCCCGAATAACAAGTCACAATGAAAAGACACAGAGCAGCTCTGAAATAGGACAAGTTGCTTCACTAAGCTAAAGATACAGATATAAATTGAATGTTGTGACCAGTGCACACCTGAAATAAACAAGCACATAAAAATAATAACAGTAACGACAAAAATTACAGAAGTACAAATTGCCAAGGCCATAGTTAGCTCCTCAGAACAACATCTTGTTCAGCCTTGTCCCTGACAACTGCCAACAAGGAAAGGCTAGGCTCCATCATGACCTGAGAGATATCTAGCTCTTACTCCCTTGCCCCAGAGGACATCACTGGGAACTGTTACAACTACCGAGAAAGGGAGGCTTACTTCCATCTTGGGCCAAGTAAGTTCCAGCTGCACCATTCACTTTCTTGCCTCAGAGAACCTCAGTGGGCTCTGCTGTCTAGTGGGTGGAGGCCGTACAGCAACATCAAAGATGAGGGCTCACTGGTTCGTCCCCCACAGCCACTTGCCTCGTCTGTCCAACCCTCATTCATTTGCCCCACAGCCTCTTGCCTCGCTCGCTCATCCACCCCACAGCCACTTACTTCACCCGTCTACCCCATAGCTGCCCACTCATCTCACTCCTACACCAGCCATCTTTGTTGCCCTGATGTCTCACTTGCTGCCCTGCTGCCCTGCTCCATACATGCCCCCTTGTCATGCTATGTCACATCATTACGCCATGATGGCGTAACATCTTACATTCTTATTATATAGGAAGACAATCATAGAATAAAAAAGAATAGAGGGATTAAGCGTCAGAAAGTCAAAACAACATCAAAAACTATAAGTGGTTCATCTTGGGATATCCTTCCACAAAGAGGCATGTGGCATAGGTGGGTACCAATTGCATTCCTCGATAACCACATATCTAATAAAAGCAAACTATTTTTCATGAAACGTATTTTTTTTTTTTAGTGGGGTTTTCCATTTTCTCAATTTTTTTAGTAGTTTTTTTCATTAATGTCTCTGTCCATGTCTTGTGTGTGTGCAGGGAAAGGTCAAGGTCAATTTCTGTCCGGTGGTGAGTCCTATCTCACAGAAAACTTTTTTTCCAGATTTAATGCAGTTTTTATTTTATTTGTATCTTTTATTTTATGTTCACGAGACTCTTGGAGCTATAAATCAGGATATAAGTATTCTAAGCTAAACTAATAACCAACTAATCTTGTAAGGTTACATCTGCAATGCATTTCAACTGGATTTAGATTTGGATTTACCCTGGGTTTGGAAGGTTTTCATTGGTATTGCTTCTCGACAACTAACATGGAATTCATAGCTCTGCAAGGTGTTCCAAATGATCCAATCACCTTTAGCACCCTGGCAAAAATAAAATCCTCAAGGGTTCCTTGAGGAAAACCATGATAACCCCTTTTAAAACATATAATTGAAAGCATTCTTGTAGGGCTACAATTTCTGTATTTCTTATGGAAAAGCAATAGCACATAACACCTTCTAAACCCAGTTTAAATCCACAATGTAGTAGTTGATTTTTGCAAGAATCAACTGAAATAGCTCTTCACTGAAATATATAATGTGTACTATAGACAGGACCAGAATAACCTATACTACAGCGATTCTTTAGCGATAACAGTTGGGATATTAAAAACACATATCACTGGAAGAAACAACATAATTCAGAATTTGCTGACGGAAAGAAGGAGGGGGAAAAAAATAACCAGAGAGTCCCTTTTGTGCTCTACAAGGGACCAAAGGGTCTGTTTTAGCCTGGTAAGTATGTTTTAAAACAGGTTCTTGGGAAAAGAAAATGCCACAATGTTAATCCATTCTCAGGGCAAGAACGAAAAATGGCACATCAATTATTTGTCCTGACAAACTAACGAGAATGGGGAAAGGTATGATCTCATTACCAACTTAATCTTCTGGCAGTTGCTGGATGTGATACAAGTGATTCTATCAAACTGGAAACAAAGGGATTATTTCAGGGGCCAATTATGCAAGCCCAAATACTCTTGACATATGAAGTGGGTTGAACTGAAAGCCCATGGCGCTGGCAAAACTGAAGGCAGACAAAATTCTGTTGGCACCATGTAATTTGTTTCCTTAATGAGATTATTTTTCATGCAAGTATGCATACCCTTCCAATGTTTCACATTTATGGGCTGTAGTAGCTGCCAGGCCATATTTTTTTCCTTGTGACTGCTGATATTTTTAGTGGACAAATGACTAACCTTTGGCTGGCATTCCCCAAGTTTACTTGATAATTAGATTCTACCAAAGGGGAAAACAAGGAGTGGCTAACTAATGGCCCTCCAGACATTGTTGGACTACCACTCCAGACATCCTTGACTGCTGGTCATGCTGATTGGGGCTGATGGAGTTGGAGTTCCAGTAACACCTACAGGGCTGCAGGCTAGTCATCTCTGAACTAAACATTCAAGAGTATTATGAACCTTATACTAGCCGCCTCCTCAGTGACTTGGGTCATCAAGAACTGATGCTGATTAATACGTGTTCAAGAAGAAGTAAAGATGACCATCCTGCATGCTGAAGTGTGACAGGGATTGAGAGGCCATGTGGGCTAACCTTGTCTCCTACCTTTGATGCATGTGCCCATCACCATCCATATGTTTGGCTGCACATCTGAAGGGATTCTACTACTGGTGTACATGTGTAGAAATCTCCACATGAGAAGACTCCTCCTTCACTTGGAGGAGTTAGAAACATGTACATCCTTCACATGCCAGCCAAACACACAACTGATAAAGCGTGTGGCCACTGAACATGGTGGTGAGGGGAAGGCTAGCCCACATATCCCTTGGCTATCTCTCCCCCATTTTTTCAAATGTATGGGGGAGTCATCTGGACTACCTAAGGTTGCATCCAGGTATGCCTACCTACACACTGAGGTAGAAGCTGAAACTAGTGTTCTTCCTGATGTGTGTGTGTGTGTGTGTGTGTGTGTGTGTGTGAGAGAGAGAGAGAGAGAGAGAGAGAGAGAGAGAGAGAATAGTGGGGAGAGGTGGTATTTTTAATGCAGCTAGCATAAAAGCAAAACAATTTTTGAGTTTTTTTAACTGCTAGTTGATAATAAACAAGGTTGCTTTCATTTTGGGGACAGATATTTCTTTAGGATCTCTGCCTGAATCTCTGCTGGCTTCCCTCCTCCTCACAGTTTGTGTATCTATGCCCAATGAGCAAAATCTGGCAAGGGACACATAACATAACGCCTCGGAGTCTCCCATCCATCACAAGATACTGGTGGCCTCTCATCACAGATAGGTGGTTAATATGTTACACAGCTATGGACTTTTCTCAGATGAATCAACAGAATGGAGTTAATCAACTGGTTTTAACTGCAGTCCAGTGGGTAAGCCAGGTCTGCGAGGAGGTATGGCAAGAGCACACTCAAAAGATCAGAAAGAGTGGTAATGCTAGTCTGTAGTCAGACCATCTACTTCCTCTTAGCTCCCTTACTAATTTAATTTAATTCTGAGTTTAAGGGTGTCCTGGGACCAGCTTGTTAACACTGCCACATCCAGTCATGCATGATGATTTAGTCATGGATGATTGTGCAACAGAGGGGCCAGTTAGCCTCAAGTAGCACAGCACCTCATGATTTAAACGTCAATGACCATAAGACTCCCAGACCTTTTCACCTTTCTTCTCAATTAGGTGGAAGGAAGGCCTATCACCCCACACCTCACTGTATGTAGGCCTCAGCTAAGTTCCAGTAGAGACGTGTGCAAATGGCCTCTCAAAAATTCCCACCCTATTTTTGAGCAGAGAAATTGGTGGAGGCATTACACTGATTTTCTCCAGGGGGAGAAGAAATTCTCCAACAGGTTCTCAGTGGTGAGGTTCACCATTAGCAATGTCACTAGCACAGCTTCTTTCTTTTTTTATATGTGTTTCTGATGTTTCAAGTAGCAACTGTAGGAAGCGGTGGCAACCCAGAAACCATTTACTTTACTTTAATTTAATTTATAAAAAGTATATCCTGCCCTTCCTCCCAAAGGGAACCCATTTTGCACTCTCCAGTATACCCTTTGTGTTGCCTCATTCTAGCGGGGAGGGGGGTAAATTGTGACAACCACAAGAAACAGTAGAAAAATATTTGAATTCTACACACTGTCTTAAAGAGAAAACATGTCAGATGTTTTCCCAGAAAAATATTTTGAGAAATTTTGGTTCGACTCTACATTCAGTGCTCTTGGAGAAAGCATGGTGCAAGTGAAAAACCATAACGCCCAGGATCCTCATATGCGCCATGTGTGTAAAGTATGTCTTTCATTTTGTAAATGGAGCCCTCTCAGCTGTTCTACAGTCCAGTGGTTGTTGGTCCCCACTGGGACTGGTAGGGCAAAAGGCATAGAATTCAACAGTAGATGAAATCACAGCCAATGACAGGCAGATTCAATTACTTCTAGTTTTTCCCCACCCTCCTCCATGTTGAGTTTTACCAGGGCAAAACCTTGGCTAAGGAGAAAAAAGCTGACAGCCAGTAATACCCCCTGGACTGGAGGTAAGTTGGAAAGTAGGCAAGTGGGGGTTGGCTGCGGTTGGTTGGTGGGGCAGTGCTCCATTTCTCCTAATGCAGCAAGCTCCACTGCCCCGTCTCTGGTAAGGAATGCACAGTTTAGATGTGTCAAATCGGTCAGTTTCAATTGCTTTCTTTTCTGTGTCTAAAATTCAAATGTTGTTGCCATTTTTGCCTAGTATATCCATTTTGTACATTGTTTAATTAATATACACGCCATATGCCAATGTATACTTCTATAATATGCCCTTTTCACTAACATACCCATCTTTGGTTGGAGAACTGCATCTCAAGATTTGGTGCAGAGCAAATTTCAAAGGAGAGCTCGTTTTTGGTTTGCATGGGTCCCAAAGTGCAAATTTGGTAGGTTTGCTTTAAAATGTGAACCAAATGTTCAAATAAGGAGGCACCTGTTTGTGACAGGATCTGATGCCCCAGATCAGCCCTTGCCATGCTGCAGTAATGTCACTGCCTCATACCAGGGTCTAGAGACAAAGCCTATCCAGGGGCCAGATTAATTGTCCATACAACGGATGTCAACAAAATTAATAACTTGCATATGCTTTCTAAAACAGATATTTTGAGCTGAAGGTATGGCCGCTTATAGTTTCCATGGGGATTCCCAGTGAAGCAAATAATGTTCTGCGGGGAGAGCGTAATGCATTCCCCCCATACAAAGGCAGGGAAATAGCTGTGTATGAACCCAACCTTTTTAGAGCAGCTGAATGAGAGTGAGAAAAAACTTCTTTGAACTTTCTGGTTGTTTGTCAGTTGGGTGTTGCAGATTTAATTCTAAATTAGTAGATTTTCCCACAATCATAAGGCTGACACAGAGAAACATGCATATTTATGCCTTTTTACCTTTCTGTATTCTTGTCAACCATCTGATAGATAGACAAAAAATAGCAACAAAGGCAGCATCATTAATCAAAGAAGAGATCTCCTGCTTCTCTGTCAATAAAATAGCTCCTCTGTGCTATGTTTCACTATTCATGACATCTGCCATAATACTCATATACATATTTTATCTGCTATTTCAATGCACCATTATTAGAATATCATCTGCTAGCTGAAACGAGGACAATCCTTGCCACACAATTCTCTTTCTACAAAGGGATGTGCTTGAGACCTCTCTTCACGATATTCTTCCATGACGTTTCTATTAGTTCTGCAGAAATGTCTCATCACCAATCCTCACATTAGATTTATTTATGTCAGGGAAGGGGAGCTTTCCCCCCCCCAACCTGAGGGCCACATTCCCTTCTGGGCAACTTTTTGAAAGCCACATGCCAGTGGTGGGTGAGGTGAGAGGCAAAGATGGACAGAGAAAGAAAGGGCCTTTGCACAATAGGTTAGTCTGTAGACACTCACACACCCCTCTCTATTCTTCATCCAGACAAGCAAGAAGCATTATCAGAGTTCAAGGGCATGTTCCAGACAAGCAAACAGTTCAGATGTACGCAGGTTCAATGAGGGGAGTGTGGCTTCAAGAGATGGGGTGTGGCTGGGGAGAGATTGTGGAGCTCCCAGAGCAAGATAGAGAGACCCAAAGGACCATGTTTGGAGAATGGCCTTGATTTATTTGGAGGTTCATTTAGGGAGGGAAGTAGCAGCTCAACACTCTGGAGGCACCATGTTTCTCCGCCATAATCTATTCTACTATTAGGCATACTAGAACCTCATCTGGAAAAAGTGGCTACTCTTCCCTTAAAATGTTCCAAAGCAAAAACAGAAGAAAACAAAACGCACCTGATGAAACCACTATGCCTGTTTTTTCACCACACACCTCTCCCTCTTGCTATGGGGGAGGAAACACAGTCATGCTACAAGGCAGGGGATGACACTGTGTCCTAGGCTGGTGCCTCAGTATGCTTACAGATATACGTATCATCTTTGTGGAAGGAACAGACAACTCCAGTTATTAACTTGTCCATATAGTTTAGCACAGGATTTCCCAACGTTTGAGCCACAGATGTTGCTGGACTACAACTCCCATCAGCTCCATCCAGCATGGCCAATGGTCAGGAATTATAGGAACTGTAGTCCAGCAACATCTGTGGCCCAAAGGTTGGGAAACCCTGGTTTAGCACAAGTTCTCCAATAGCTAGACATTTGCATTCAAAGAAGGGCTGGAACAGTTTGCTCAGTAACTCAGGGTGTACATGATGCCCACTTCACTGACTGAGAGAGCCAACTCTGAAATGGATATTCAAATGCTATAGGTACCAAATGAAAAAGACATGACCCAACCCTAGGGTTCATATTGTATGGCTTGCATGGTGCATGCAGTCCTCTGAGCAGTAATCTGCAGCCCTGAATAAGTCCACCACTAATGTTTAATGCAGATAGGCCACTGATTTCCTGCTGTAATCATTGCCTTTCATCAAACCTTTATTCTGTACTTGGGAATGTGAGGTGATGAAGAAAACATGACCCACAAATATGTGCACCTGAGCCCTGATAACGTTTTGTACAATGAAAGAAAAGCTGTATGCATGCTTAGCCCTTTCTCCACCCACAATCTTGCTTTTCCAAATCCCCTCCCTTCTAGTAACTTTCCCTCTATCAGTTCCAAAAATATTTGCACTATTAACAAGCATCCGTCTGGAATTCCACAGGAAAGGGGGCAATGCTGGGGACAATGTAGAGTGGATAAACAGAAGGTTATGCATCCCTCTCCTTGTTGTTTCTCTGCTTTAAATATTCTTCCTCTGAAGTGGCTTTTGATTTAAAAAATTGAAAGGGGCCTTACTGTCTAAAATACTAGATCCTCATTCATCACTGCAGCATGGTTTCTGCTTCATTATGCTTGCATGTATTCATCATTTAGCCATAGCTACCTGTTACAGCCCCCTCTAGGATGCACACCTTTACGTGATGAGGGCGTTTCAGAGTGTTGAAGAAGCTGAGAGCAATGCCGACAGGAGTCAAGACCAAGAGGCTAGACTTCTAGCAGGGGCACCCAAGGCGGAATGGTCAAAGCTGACACCAGACTAAGATGCATCCAAACTCAGAGGAAGGCAATGGTAAACCACCTCTGAATAACTCTTACCATGAAAACCCTATGAACAGAGTATCCAAAATGTAACATGAGAACCGTATGATGGAGAACCAGAAATTTTAGAATGTGAGGCACAAGCTGCTCTTAAAATACTTGGAAAAAACAAATCACCAGGAACAGATGACATACCAATAGAGTTGCTACAAGCTACTGAGACTGAATCTTTCCAAACCCACAAACTGGAAGCATTCAATATACATCCCAATTCCAAAGAAAGGGGATCCCAGGGAATGCAGTAATTATCAAACTATTGCCTTAATACCCCATGCAAGTAAAGTAATGCTCAAGATTCTACAACAAAGGTTCTTACCATATATGGAGCAAGAAGTGCCAGATGTCCAAGGTGGATTTAGAAAGGGAAGAGGCACCAGAGATCATATTACAAACATACATTGGATAATGGAACGGAGCAAGGGATTTCAGAAGAAAATCACCCTGTGCTTTATAGACTACAGCAAAGCCTTTGACTGTGTAGATCATGAAAAACTATGGAATGCTTTAAAAGAAATGGGGGTGCCACAGCATCTGATTGTCCAGATGCGCAACCTATACTCTGGACAAGAGGCTACTGTAAGGACAGAATATGGAGAAACCGATTGGTTCCCCATCGGAAAGGGTGTGAGACAGGGGTGTATTTTATCACCCTATTTATTTAATCTATATGCAGAACATATCATATGGAAAGCGGGATTGGACCAAGATGAAGGAGGTATGAAAATTGGTGGGAGAAATATCAATAATTTAAGATATGCAGATGATACCATACTACTAGCAGAAACCAGTAATGATTTGAAATGAACGCTGATGAAAGTTAAAGAGGAAACCACAAAAGCAGGACTACAGCTGAACAGATGAACTGCTGTAAACCACCCAGAGAGCTTCGGCTATGGGGTGGTATATAAATGTAATAAATAAATTAATAAATAAATAGATTAGACAGACAGATAGATAGATAAATGGCAAAAAAGTAATGACAACAGAAGGTTTATGTAACTTTACAGTTGACAATGAGGACATTGAACTTGTCAAGGATTATCAATACCTCGGCACAGTCATTAACCAAAATGAAGACAATAGTCAAGAAATCGGAAGAAGGCTAGGACTGGGGAGGGCAGCTATGAGATAACTAGAAAAGGTCCTCAAATGCAAAGATATATCACTGAACAGTAAAGTCAGGATAATTCAAACCATGGTATTCCCAATCTCTATCTATGGATGTGAAAGTTGGACAGTGAAAAAAGTGGTTAAGAGAAAAATCAACTCATTTGAATGTGGCATTGGAGGAGAGCTTTGTGCGTACCATGGACTGCAAAAAAAAACAATAATTGGGTGTTAGAACAAATTAAACCAGCACTATCACCAGAAGCTAAAATGATGAAAGTGAGGTTATCATACTTCGGACACATCATGAGAAGACATGATTCACTAGAAAAGACAATAATGCTGGGGAAAACAGAAAGGAGTAGAAAAAGAGGAAGGCTAAACAAGAGATGGATTGATTCCATAAAAGAAGCCACAGACCTGAACTTACAAGATCTGAACAGGGTGGTTCACGACAGATGCTATTGGAGGTCACTGATTCATAGGGTTGCCATAAGTCGTAATTGACTTGAAGGCACATAACAACAACAAAACCTGTTACAGGTATGTGCAAACTTGCAATCTATGCTCAGTATCTTCCTATGTCCCTGTACTCCTAGCCACAAGTATCATACCAACCTAGGCTCCTTTGGGAGGATGGGTGAGATGATTGTTGTTGTTATGTGTCTTCAAGTCGACTATGACTTATGGTGACTTATGGGTGAGATAGAAATTTAATTTAAAAAACCCACAAATAAATAAAATGTCCTCCTTCATATACAAACTGTAAAAGATGGGAGCAGCTTCCCCGTGTTGCTATGCCATATGGCTACAGTATGTATGTGGATACACAATTGCATGGTCAAGGGTCAGTCTCATATAAGTTTTGCTACCTGGGAACCAACTAGATCAGAAAGACCCATGCGATCAGCTCCACCCACGTAAATGCACACATTCTCCCCAGCTATGGGGGGAACCACACCACAGAGAAATTTCTCCCATTGAGCTTGTTGTCTGTGTAAGTGTGAAGGGTGGACCATGTGTACTGAAGATGCAGATATTACTGGACAGTTGTAGGATCAACCATGAAGAGAGGAGCCACCATGGCACACCAGACAGCATGTAAATACAGGGCAAGAAATTATTCATTAGAGGGGATGGCTCATACAAGCAAAAGTGGGCAGATGTCTGTGAGATATTATGGCAGACACTCTCATTTTAACCAGTTCAGTCCAAATCCCTAGTGAAGGAGCATAAATGATTCAACCAGCCAGGAATGCAGCTAGCCCCTCATTGAACTCATCCTTGTCCCAAGCAGAACACTTAGAGCAGTGTTCTTCAACCTTCGGTCCTCATATGTGGTTGAACTGCAACCCCCATCATTTCCAGCCACCTTAGCCACTGTGGAGGGATTATGGGAGTTGTAGTACAGCAACATCTGGGGACCCAAGTTTGAAGAACAGTGTCTTAGAGCATCTTGCGGATTGAAAACACCAAGTCTTAACTAGGGATGGAAAGAGCTGTCAATTTTGGTTCTCTCCATTTCTCATTTTTCCAACCTGAAATTTGGTTTTCCACATTTCTGCTGCAATTTGTGGTTCTTGTTTTTAAAAACTGCAATAAAAAGTATTCCTAATAAACACATTTTTGCATGCAATTTTTACCAATGTACACATTTCGCAAGCAATTTCTGTTAATATAATGCATTTACCTAGGGAGGTGTGGTACCTAGGGTGGTGGCAAGCTCTCCAGTATTGGAGGCATTCAAGAGGCAGGTGGGTAGCCACCTGTCGGGTATGCTTTAATTTGGGTTTCTGCATTGAGCAGGGGGTTGAACTTGATGGCATTATAAGACCCATCCAACTCTTCTATGGTTCTATAATTTTTGTACATTATAGAATTATATACACACTTTCTTCTAGTATATGCATTTTTGGTAAACATTCTGTGGTTGGAGATCTGCACTAAAACATTCAAATAAGTGCAAATTTCAAAGGATGGCTGCGTTTTGGTTCTTGTGTTGTTTTGGAAAGTGCAGATTTGATAGACTAAAGTTTAAATACGAGCTGAATTGAATTTCTCCCCCATCCCTTGTCTTAACCAGTTCAAATGCTGTCGTACAATGGTAGGCAGCAAATTGGTTTGTTTGGGGACTTTGCATGAGTACATCTTGTGTCTGATTAGATAGGATTTGGACTCATATTTACATTACAAGATTTGGGGAAAGTACACCTAGGTGTTTCATTCTTGAGATTAGCCTTTAAAGGCCTGACACCTTCCTGCTTGCATCTTTTGTTTGCTGTAATTACTGTATATAACAATACTGGCACAATTAGCTAAATTCCCTGGGATTTCACAGGCAACAGCTTCTGAAGCAAATGCAGCCTTTTATTTCAAAACAATAGAAAGGACAAATGTCTAATTTTAGTAACTATTGTCAGCTTTGCTTCTGCCAGTGTTTCTGGGACAGCTCGTGGAAAGTCAGAAGTGTATCCAAGGCTTTGGGAAAAGCTACAGAATCCAACAATATGACAAATGCAAAAAGCATCCTTTGTTGTTATGGAAATAACTTGTACCCTTCAGTACAAGAAAAATAACAATGTAAAAGAAGCAATTAAAGAAGTAAAGCACTCATTGACTAACCTGTGTAAACACATCTCTAGCCCCGGCTGACAATACCAGAATTCACATTCTGGAATGAAATAGCCTATCCTACATAAAAGAGGTTGTTATGCAGAGGACTGCCAAAACTGCCCAACTACTTAATAACATAGCATGATATGGGAATATTTGTTTAACTGAAATATTTTTATGCCACTCTTCAGCAAAAAAAAAAAAAGGCTCCCAGATACTAAGGTGGACTTTTCCCTTGGGCTTACAATCTAAAAGACAACACAGAAGGAAAAAATAATTGGGAGGGAGGAGGGGAAAAAAGCCAGTTGAGGTACTAGCTTTTAGTTACAAAGTTCTTACAATAAAGAAAGTTCTTATACAGTCGGGCCCCACTCATATGGCAGGTTACGTTCCAGACCCCCGCTGTAAAGCAGCACCCATTGATTAGAATGGTGCACGATGCCCGAAAACCGCTGTAAAAGCGGAACAAGCGCCATATGCGTGGGACTTTAGTCTAATTGTGTCTAATTGAGACCGCTGTATTAGTGTATCACTGTAAAGCAAAGCGCTTTAAAGCGGGGCCCTACTGTAATAAAGTTCTTATAATTATTTCTGGCAAGGAGGAGTGAAGCAAGCTCTCTTCTTCTTCTTCGGCCAATGGGTGGGGCGAGATTGGTCTCCCACTTGCCATGATGTACTTCCTGGGAGGCAGTAGGTGCAGGCCCCCATCACCCTTGATCCCCTGGCCAATGTCAGGAGCCAGAGTGTGCTTCCCTTCAGCTCTACAGTCCCTGAACAACTCACCAAATGTCCATGTTTAACAGATATTGCTCCTGTTTTCGGTACCTGTAGAAAATAAAGTAGAAAGTAACTTATATTGCCTTTCAGGGAGATGCTGAGGATGGCTCACAAACAAGGAATATAGGAAGGAATATAGGAAGCTGCCTTATCCTGATGCCTGGCCCCAAGAGTAATTTAGTACATTCTATCATCCCCCTAACCAAAATGCGAAGGGAGATCTGGAGATGAAATCGAGGAAGCATGCAAACTAGAAAATGTTGTGGTAACTACTCTGACATAGACTGGCTACATATGTGTTCCAGTCATGACAAAGAAGTAAAGTTTCTAGATACTCTAAATGACTGTGTCCTAGAACAGTTGGTCATGGAACCAACCAGAGGGACAGCGACCCTGGACTTCATCTTAAGTAGCACCCAGGACCTGGTGCGAGATGTAAGTGTTGTTGAACCAGCTGGGAGCAGTGACCATAGTGCTATTAAATTAAGCATATATGTACATGGGTAATTGCCAAAAAAATTCAACACGGTCACATTTGATTTCAAAAAAAGAAACTTCTCCAAAATGAGGGGATTGGTAAAAAGGAAATTGAAAGGCAAAGTCCAGAGGATCAAATCACTCCAAAATGCTTGGGAGTTGTTTAAAAACACAATATTAGAAGCTCAACTGGAGCATATACCACAGATTAGGAAAGGTACCACCATCAAGAGGATGCCGGTGTCATTAATAAGCAGAGTCAAAGAAGGTATTAGAGACAAGAAGGCTTCCTTCAAAAAATGCAAGTCTTGTCCTAATGAGGAGAATAAAACTCTGGCAAAAGAAATGCAATAATAATAATAATAATAATAATAATAATAATAATAATAAACTTTATTTCTACCCCACCCTTTTTCCAATAGGACTCAGAGCGGCTTACAACTAAAAACAACACCATAAAAACATACAGAGTATATTATTAAAAAAGAATTAAACTGAATAAGGGATGCTGAAAAGGAATTGGAAGAGCACATTGCTAAAAAACATAAAAACCAACAACAACAATTCTTCAAATACATTAAAAGCAGGACACTGTCTAAGGAGGCAGTTGGACCCTTGGATGACAAGGGAGTCAAAGATGTGCCCAAGCAGGATACAGAGATTGCAGCAAAGCTAAATGAATTCTTTGCATCTATCTTCACAGGCCAGATTCTTGTGCCTGAACTAACTGTTGCAAGAAGAGGGTCTGAGGAACTGAGGCAAACAGTGGTGATGAGAGATGAAGTTTTAGGCTTAATAGACAAAATAAAAACTGACAAATTACTGGGTCTGGATGGAATCCACAGAAGAACTCAAATGTGAAATTGCTGATCTTCTAACAAAAATATGTAACTTGTCCCTCAGATTCGCCTCCATACCTGACGACTGGAAAGTGGCCAATGTAACGGCAATCTTTAAAGGGGGAATCCCAGAAATTCCAAGCTGGTTAGCTTAATGTCTGTCCCAGGAAAATTGGCAGAAAATATTGTTAAAGGTAAAATAACCAAGCATATAGAAGAGTGAGCTTTGCTGAAGCAGAACCAACATGGCTTCTGCAAGGGTAAGTCCTGTCACTAATCTATTAGAGTTATTTGAGAGTGTTAAAAAGCATATGGATAGAAGTGATCTGGTTGACCTAGTGTACTTGGACTTTCACAAAACTTTTGACAAAGTACCTCACCAAAGACTCCTGAGTAAGCTTACCATGGAATAAGAGGATAGTTCCTGCTGTGGATCAGGAAGGTTAAGTAGCAGGATGCAGAGAGTAGGAATCAATGAACAGTTCTCCCAATGGAGGATTGTAGAAAGTAGAGTCCCAAAGGATCAGTACTGGGATCTGTGCTTTTTAACTTGTTCATAAATGATCTAGAGTTTAGGGGTGAGCAGTGAGATGGCCAAGTTTGCTGATGATCAGAGTTGTTAAAACAAAGAGACATTGCAAAGAGCTTCGAAAGGACCTCTCTAAACTGAGTGAATGGGCAGTAAAATGTTAAATGCAATTCAATGTAAACAGGAGTAAAGTTATGCATATTGAAGCAAAAAAATTGAGTTAATGAATAGCCTGTGTATCAGTCCACATCTTAGAGCATAATACACAAAATGTATACTCATCATGAAAGCCACTGAAGAAGACTAATTGTCGAAATGCATTTGGCTGTGTTATACATTTTGCAATTTATTACATATGGGCATTGACTTATGCATATTGGCCACTGTTCACAAGTTGCCTTTTACCTCTACATTGATATTATCTTGACTATATCATACATTTTGTATTTTATTGTATATGGACACTGATTTTTCTATTATTTTGCTGGCCTTTTTATTATTATATGAAAATATTTATAGGGATTTTATATTGACTGTTCATATACATATTAAATTTTTGATATTATTTTATAATTATATTTCTGTACCATACCTTATTCTCAGCCAACCTTTAGCCATAGTGAGGCCCATTCCAAGCAGCATTTAAAATGCCTTGTACCATGTGCCAACACAGGGGTGAGAGGGGATGGAGGTATCCCACCTATCCTCTAATCCACTGGACTCTCTTGAGTGATGGGTGAGAGTGATGGGATTTGCAGGCTGATGACAGGGAGGGAGGATTTCAATTCTTATCTAACTTAGTTGGGTTTTTTAATTGAGCTGGAAAAGCATTATAACCCATTAAAATGTTATAATGCTTAGTCACAAAAATATGAAATTCAGTGATAATCACTACAGATGATATTGTCGGGCTGTTCACCAGCTCTGGACAAATCCCAGATCCTAAATGGAATTGGGCAGATTTGAGTCTATCCAGGATTTGTCTGGAGTGGGTCAAGGCAGCCCTGGATCACCACTTCAGCAGTTCCTTCTTTACAGAATCCCATCTTACAGATATAGAACCACAGACTTTTGTTCCTGGACACCTGAACTTGTCATTACCTGTGTAGCAGCATTCTGTACCAGCTGCAGTCTCTGAGCCATCTTCAAGGGCAGTCCCACATAGAACATATTACAGTAATCAACTAGGGCATGAATAATGCTATACAATATATCCCTATGTTGCAATATTCAAAGGGGGGGCTATTCCAGCATAAGGATACCAATAGAAACTAGTCTGTTGGTTCTTGTGCCTACAAGCCCAGTCCCAGAAGGTATGTACTTGGTTCCAGCAGTGGTGACTATATGGACTGTAATACTGAGGGTCCTCTTACACTGCTATTACCACTCCTGCATCCACTCCATGTGCAAATATCCTCCCTTCTTAAAACCCAGCAAAGTAGGAACCCAATGCAAGACTTTCAAAAGAAGAATGTTATAGATAACAGAAAAAATGGAAGCAAACACACTCTCCATACTCTTCAGCAAGCAAAGTAAACTTTATACTCACAAACACTACAACACAACAAGGATCTTTGGGCCACCTCTCCTTCCCTGACCAGACAACACATGCCTCTGGGTTTCAGAGTAGGCTAAGGGCCCTAAGCTGCCCCAAGTCCCACTTAAATACTCTGCCTTCTCATTTCCAGTAAACCCCTGCCCCACTAATTAACAATTAATTTCATGCTAATCTTCCTACATTGATTGGCTTTTACTCACCTTAGAATACCCCTCTTCCAAGGAGGATCTGCCCGTCTACATAGATTGTTTATCTCAAACTGCACCCATGTCCCCCTTTTTGTAGTGAACCCTGTGGTTTTTACCTTCTCTCATTTCTCCTTTTCAGGGGAGAAGGGCCTTTTTCTGACCACACTGTCAATCATTGCTACCCCAAGGTGATCTTCTTTATTAAAGCCGTATCTGATGCTATATCTATTATCTTATTATTACCCATATATCTACACCCATATAAACCTTATACCAATGGTTTTATCTAAACTATACCTTATATTACCATAGTTTTGGCATTTTATAGCCCCTATAATTCATTTCAGCTTGCTAGGGACCACAACGGGATGTTCTTTGCAATCTTCTGATGGTACAGAGACAGTTAATATTTCTCTTCTGTTGGTCTTTATTAAATGTTCCACGGTCCCCACAATCTCTATCTGAGGTCTCTTCCTTATGCTTTATTTACAATAACCCACAATCTCTGATTTCTTTTAAAATAAACTAAAATCTTATATCACACAACTCCTTTACCATTTAAACTTAATTATATAGATCACACTTAAACTTCTCATATATCACAAGCCCTTCATCCTCCTGGAGACCCCTCTTGAATGTAATATATGAAAACCCAGAAACCTTTATTATTCAAATTGTACACCATTGATACCAGTATATGGGAGCAAAGCTCACATTCACTTTGATCTTAAGAATCCGTTTATGACACACACTACAGACAATCAGTGTTAGTTCCCTGTTCTTGTGGTTGCACTGTATTGTGTTAGTTTCCTGTTCTTGTGGTGAGCACAGGATGCCATGTGGTTTTGTGACCATTTCCCCAACAATGGCACTCTCTTACAAATTTTACTAAGGGGTGAGTTTTACAAATTCTCTCATGTCAAACCAGAGTTCCCCAAAGACCCTTGTTATGGACCCCTAAAGTTTCCAGTCTTCTAGACTCCAACTCCTAGAACACCAACCCATCAAAATGAAAGTTGCTGTGCCCAGTTTTTATCATGATACAAGTGTCAACTATGATATTCATTACAAGTCCCTGTACCTACTTTCAGAAGGAACACCTGAGAGGCAAGTTGGTCAGACTGAGGAGTTAGGCCAGACTCAAACTGGCCTTCGGTCACCTGACCTGCTCAGTTGATAGAAGCAATGATACCATCTGCCTATCTGCAGAGAAACAAGGCAGAAAGCCAGTGGTTTATTTATCTAAATGTATATCCTTTATATTTATTAAAATTTAGTTTAATTTTAATTTATTGTAATTTTAATTTATTTTAGGTTATATTTAAATTTATATTTATTTTAATTTAAACAATCCAGTTGTTCGTTTGTTTATTTAAATGTATACCCTGCCCTTCTCCCCAAGTTAACAAGCAGTCCCTGGTCCAAGATCCCTATAGAGTGATCTGTAGGATATAATAATAATAATAATAAAATTTTATTTAATTAGTCACCCATCTGTCTGCCTAAACGGACACTCTGGGCGACGTACAGATATAAATACAGTATAAAAACATACACATACAGCAAATTACAATATTAACAGCAATTCATCTAACCATCCTTCAGTAATACAATATAAAAACCTAACCCACCCCAGAAATCCCATAGGCCTGCCTGAACAGCCAGGTCTTTAAAGCTTGGCGAAAAGCCATCAGGGAGGAGGCGTGACGAAGGTCAAAAGGAAGCAAGTTCCAGAGGGTGGGGGCCACGATCGAGAAGGCCCTCTCTCTGGTCCGCACCAGTCTAGCTGTTTTCACCGGTGGGACCAAGAGAGAAGGTCTTGTGAGGCTGATCTTGTTTGGCGGCATATTTGGTGATACTGGAGGCGTTCCTTCAGATAGACTGGGCCGGAACCGTATAGGGTTTTAAAGGTTAGTACCAACACCTTGAATTGGGCCCGGTACACAACTGGCAACCAGTGTAGCTCCATCAACACTGGGGTAACATGGTCCCGGCGACGGCTCTGCTTTATTAAGCGTGCCGCCGCATTCTGTACCAGTTGGAATTTCCAGACCGTCTTCAGGGGTAACCCAACGTAGAGCGCATTACAATAGGCATTGTGCAGCTGCTCTCATGGAATCCAACAGATTGTATTTAGTGGGGATCTGGTACTAAGTAAGAGGGAGGACATGAATATAAATGGATTGTTCCCCCAATACATTCATTAAAAATTGATTGAGTACCTCCCCAGTATAGACTCTGGTTGTATCCAACTAAGTCCTGTTCAGAGTAGACCCATTGCAGGTAATGGACATGATTAAGGCTACAATACAATACATACTTACCTGGTAGTAAGTCCCACTGAACCCAGTAGAGCTTACTTCTGAGTAGACATGTATTGGATTGCAGCCTAACTTAGGTTCATTAATTGCAGTGAGGCTACTCTGATTAGAGCTTCGATACAACCTTAGTAACAACTGAATAGTTTTAAATAAAATTCCTGTGGCAGTTGAATAGTTCAACCTACTTCAATACAACTCAATCATATTTTTATTCTCTACATTGTAGTATAAATACAGGATATTTTCATTTTGCATATGCATTTTAGATCCCCACTCCTTGCTCCACCTGTGCATGGCACTGTGATAACCTCTTTCAAGAACTGTGCCTCTCTGTATGGCAGGGGAGCACCACACAGAGAAAAAGGCTGGTAAACGCTTGTGTGCAGCTTGCCCTCATTTCCGATTCATCCCTTTGAAAGGATAATCCTTTCATGGTTGGTGGATTAAAGGTTCTGTCAGTGCTTGAACAGTTGAAAGGGGGTTTGCTTGTGTGTTTGTTTTAGAATGCTGAAAGTACATAGTTAATTAAATTAACATTCGGCTTTCCAAACATGCTAATTTCTCTGTCTGCCTTTCTTGCCAAAATCTGATCAATATGGGAAGCGGTGGAAGTATTTGTTTAAAAATACTTATTTAAAAAGCATTCAAATACTGGCCTCATTTGATGGCTGCAGATGACAATATTTGAAAACACTCACAACGGTGTGTATTCCCCCATACGTATTATGAAAAATCATTTGTTTTTATTAAATGTATTTATTTATTACATTTATATCCCACCCTTCCTCCCAGAAGGAGCGTTTGGATGAAAGCTAAATCAAGGTCAGAAATGGGACTAAAGAGCAGACCAGAAACACTTCTGTTACAAAAAGGAATAGGGATGGGGGTTGCTGCCTAGTTCTGATCCGCTTGTATTCCAATAATGTGTCTTTCGTTCCCGATCCACCCTTTTTTTGTTCCTGCTTGCTTTTGCACTTGCTGATTCGATCCCCCCCCCCTTTTTAATTTGTGGATGTTTTTTAACAAAGATCCTTATGGAAATGATTATGGTGTTCCACATGTTTTTTCCCTATTTACGTATCAGTTAGGAAGATAATTGCCTTTGAGTCTGACTCTTGCCTCTGCTGACTGATGTGCTGCTTAATTATTTCTCCGCCTTTCACTACTTGCTATTCTTGTTGTTTTGCAGTAGTTTTGATTTTTACTGTTGAAAAGTTGACCACCACATAATTAACATAATGGGTGGACCTGGCCAATTCATATATAGCAAAGAGAAGCGGTCCATTTTTTCATGTGTGTGTGTAAAATAGCATTGCAATAAGCCAGTGCAATCTGCACCTTCTGCAACAAAGTGTTATTTAAGGTCCCGACTTACACAGAACACCCACACAGAGCATCTGCTGTGCTGTGTGTGGTATCTGTGAAGTTCTTGTCGCTTAGAAGAAAAATTTACGTAGTCTTTCATAGATGAAAATGAAAAACATTGCATTGCGCTGAAATATCATTGGGCAGATTGAGAAAACTACATTTTCTTCTGCAATTGAATTTGATACTGAATAACAACGACCAAAATGATTACTTAACCTAAACTTTATTTAAGGAACAGAAGAATTAAAGAACAGACAGAGTCAGACTAAGAAAAAAATTAACATTAATGTTAATGGCCATTTCTGAGAATTAACAAAACAAAATTGGATAGAGGTTAATGGATGTTAATGGTGATCATTATCACCTAGACAGCTGTTAAGAATGCATCAACTTAGAGGAAATACAATTATGAAGATAATGACATAAAATTAGGGATTTTATTTTTTTTAAAAATGTGCTGATGACAGCTATGGCCCATAGCAAGAAATCAGTGCGAGTCCGAAAAGACAGTGGACTGTCGGATTGAGTCTAAATCCAGTATTAAGTCTGATTTTGCAGATATTCTCCTCCATCCCTAAAAAGCAAAAACTCCCAACACTATGAGGTAATCTTTCCACCCCACATATGCACCCCACAAATGAGGGGAAGCAGGACTAACCCCATCCCCACCCATTGATACTAGCTTAGCTGCTGGCCACAGTTCTGGGGGCTTCTGTCTCTACTCTGGCTCTGTGTGAAGGGGGACAAGGCCATCTTACATAATCCCCATAGGATGGTGAATTATTTTGCATTGACTACATCTCTTCCATATTTTAATGCTAAGGCAAGAAATCTTAATCTGGTTGGTGGCCACAAAGAGAACAGGATGCTGGACTAGATGAGCCTTTGGTCTGACCCAGCAGGCTCTCCTTATGTTCTTAATCAATTTCTACAAAAGATGGTGATGGCTAGTTGTTATGCAAGTTTTAAAAATTGCAGGAACTCTCCTGGAGTCTGGAGCTGATAAATGGACCTGCTGTTTCTATGGCTTTGGTTCCCCTATAACCGTCATGTCTATGACTGGGTTCTTAGTTCTCATTATACTGTTTCCTCATTGCTGTTATATGGTTTGATGTCTATTCTGTGCCATTTGAAATACAAAAAAAATGTCTTGTGGGGCTGATGCAATGATTGGAGACATCAAACTTAGAAAATACTATACCTTTCTGGAAGCACCAGGTATATTCTGCGTAACTCATTCCTTCTAGCAACAATGGAGGGCAAAATTGTCTATCCATGTGAAAGGATTGTCAGTTATCCTTACTGTGATTAGTAAAGTCAACTACTGCACTTACTTTCAGCAGCAGCAGCATGCAACTAAGAGCCAGAGGATCTTGTTCAGTCAACATGTTCTTATTCTGGACAATGAAATCTGATGTTTGACCACTTCCCTGCCTCCTTCAAGGACAAACAGGGCTTTAATAGACTGCAGTGACCTTCCCAAAGAGGAACACCGATTGGTTTGAATAAATAAACATGGATATATAACGCAAGAAAGATGTAGTTGCTGGGGAAAAATAACTCACTTTAGCATTATGATGGCTATGTCTCTGCTTCCACAGTCAGAGGCATCATGCTTCTGAATACCAGTTGCTGAAAACCACAGGAAGGGAATGTGCTCTTGCACTCAGGTCCTGCTGGTCGGCTTCCCATAGGCTACTGGTTGGCCTGTGAGAACAGGATGCTGGACTAGATGAGACATTTGCCAGATCCTGGAGGCTCTTTTTGTGTTCTTATGTATAAAGGTGCATTTGATTCTGCTAAAGAGACATAATATTATGGTAATCATAGTCTTTTGGAGACATGTTACTATTCTTATTTAGGAGTAATATCCAACAAAGTTCTTCCACTAGCATAAGGATTCCAGCTTGTGCAATGGAACTGCCTCTCCCTGTCTTCTTCCTGTGCACCTCCTGCATTGTCCTCAAACCTTTCTGCCACCTGGCAGCTGTGCTGTGGGGTGCCGCAGGGTACCATTTTATCCCCAATGCTGTTTAACATCTATATGAAGCCCTTGGGAGCAGTCATCAGAAGATTTGGGGCAAGGTGTCAGCAGTATGCTGATGATACCCAGTTTTATTTCTTCATAACATCTGAATTGGGAGAGGCCGTGAAAGCCCTGGACCAGTACCTGGACTCAGTGGTGGGCTGGATGAGAACCAATAAACTGAGTCTGAATCCTAAGAAGATGGAGGCACTGTGAGTTGGTGGTTCCCGAGTTCAGATAATTGGTCAGTCGCCTGCTTTGGATGGGGTCATACTCCCTCTGAAAGAGCAGGTTCATAATCCGGGGTTGTTCCTGGATCCATCTTTGTCACCAAAGGCCCAGGTGACCACAATGGTTATGAGTGCCTTTTTCCAGCTTCAGCTGGTAAGACAGCAGTGGCCGTTTCTGGACTGGAATAGCCTGATCACTGTTGTCCATGCATGGGTAACCTTCAGGTGCATTACTGTAATGCACTCTATAAGGGACTGCCTTTGAGGTTGGTCTGGAAGCCGCAGCTGGTGCAAAATGTGATGGCACAACTGCACACGGGGACAGATTATCGGCAACTTGTCATCTCATTGCTGAAAGAATTGCACTGGCTGCCCATTAGCTAATGGGGCAAGTTCAAGGTTCTGGTTCTGATATACAAAGCCCTATGCAGCTTGGGACCAGGATACCTGAAAGAACATCTTACCCCTTATATACCCAGTCGATCATTGCGCTCTGCAGATGAGGGCCTCCTGCAGATACCATCTTATCAGGAGGTCTGTTCCACACAACATAGGAAGTGGACCTTTAGTGTTGTGGCACTAAATTGTGGAATTTCCTCCCCTTAAATATTAGACAGGCACCATCCCTGTTATCTTTTTGGTGCCTATTGAAGGCCTTCCTCTTTCAACAAGCCTTTTCAGTTGAGACCTTATCCCAGTCTGTGTCTCTGTTGGAATTGTTTCTTAAAGATGTTTTTAGAGCTGTATCTTTTTTAAAAGATGTTTTGTTTTAATATATTTTAAAGTCTTTTGTTTTAAGATATTTTAAGAATGTTTTTGGTGTTTTTGTTTGCCACCCTGGGCTCCTTCTGGGAAGAAGGGTGAGATATACATTTAATAAGTGAATAAATAAATAAATCTGCTTCATAGGGGTGGGGGGAAATCCAGAAGATTTAGGTGGCATGTGGTTTGGGGGTGGAGGTGAGGAGAGGAGGGGAAGTTTCATTGTGCAATGAAAAGCCTTTGCAACATCACAAGCACTTTGTTGGATACTTCATTATCATCATCATCATCATCATTCTTTTCCTTTGACAAACAATTCAGTTTCCTTGATCACATCTACTATCCATTATTATTATTGCTATTGTTATTTATTAGATTTATTAATCGCTTGATACCTAAAGTTCCCCAAGTGACTTACACAATGTTAAAACAAACACACTATAAAAACATAACAATAAACAAAAACAACACAATAGCAATAGCACCCCTACACAGCCACAGGAAGGTTTGGCAGCATATTAAAACAAAACGTCATCTCGACTTCCGGGAAGGGTGACTTAGCCTGTGCCTGCTTTTGAGACGGGCTCCTGCCTCAAAAGAAGCTTATTCAGATATATCAGTCAGTTTTTTCTTTTTTTTTTGACTGATTAAACTTCTCCCGGGTAGGGAGAAACGAAGAGATTAACCTCAAAGCCTATTTTTGTTGGGACGACCAGATCTCATTAATTTATGGGACGAGGTCCAGCCGACGAAGGTGGGACGGATTTTCAACAGCAAGCTCTATCTGTTAAAGCGAACGTTCATCTTATCTTCTAAGAGAGAACGCACTAACAGGCAAGCACCCTTCTTTCTATATTTTTCTTTTACTTGACTTAAATTGTTGCTGTTTAAAAGAGATTTGCCAGATTGATCAGTTTTTGACATCTCACTGGGGAGCCATAACTTCTCTCTGCTACGCACTAATTAATAGCTTATCTCTGTTTTTGTTGCAAAAAGCTGTCCTGGATTTGCATTCTAAAGATATACACAGAAGAGGGATTTCTATTCCAGATTTTTATTTTGAAAAATATTATACTGTTTTGAGACTACTCTCTTTTTGGTCTATTTTATTTTGACGAATCTGTTTCTTGACGATTGCCATTAATTGTTTCGATCCTGGGAACTGCATTTTGTTTACTTAACTATTGGAGAGATAAGGCTGTCTGCTCTGTTTATACTGTGATGTCACCAAGTTTGGAGTATTAACCCAATTGTTGCTGAAATAAGAAGTGGTTTTCCTATATTTTTCTTTTAAAATGGCAATTAAGAAAGTGGCTGAAAATCTGGAAATAACTATGTTTCAGAAAATAATGGATGAGATTGAGATAACGAAAATTGAATTGAGTAAAATGAAGCAGGAGATTAAAGATATAAGGGTCCCTGTGAGAGAGGTGACCCTGGAAGGGGTCCCTGTGAGAGAGGAGACCCCGGAGATTGGAACAGGGGTCCCTGTGAGAGAGGAGACCCTGGAGACTGGAATAGGGGTCCCTGTGAGAGAGGAGATCCCGGAGATTGGAACCAACGTGGAACAGGAACAAGATTTGGAGTCTATGGACTTTAGAAATAAAATCTATTGTTTGGAACTCAATGTTATCTCTGAAGAAATGAATGAAGATTCTAGAGATAAAGTTATCAATGGCATGGATAATCTTCTGGACTGGAATGATGTGATGGAGCCCAATATAGAGAAAATCTATGGAATTAACTGCAGCCATGTGTCAATGGAAAAACTTTTAAGAGATGACCCAGTGTATTTTGAAAAAAAGAACAGAGATATGATTTTACAGCAGTATTTCAGCAACCTATTCAGAATGGATGGCAAGAAAATATTTGGGATAGAGGTAATTCCCATCAGACTCTTACTATATGACTATGGCTTTGACAGCAAGATTATTATGGAATACTGATAATGGAAGATTGGATATTGAAATTACTGGACTTAACAAGACTACTGAAGATGGAAGATGGAAAATGGAACTAATAGAGATAATAGAACAATGGCTACTGAAATTATTGAACCTAACAGATTCTGATGTGATGGATTAATTGAAATGTTTATTTTGACTATGGTTATGACAATAAGATTATCATAATTAGTAATGAGATGGATTAATCGATATGCTTATCCGGAAAAAAAAATTGATAGATATATTTCTTAAAGAATTGAAACCTCTCTTTGACTTTTTGTGGAAAGAATAAAGTAATGTTTATGAGATTTGATGATTAAGTAAGATAACTACTGGAGGAAAGTGATTTTATAATATGACTTAAGAGACAGGATTGTTATATATTATAGACTTATAACTGATTTGATCTTTGACAAATGGGAAGTCAATATTTTACTCTTTATTTTTTATTTTTGTTTTTTTTTTCTTTTTTTCTTTTTGTTTAACTATTTTTGATTTTGTTTTTTGTCTTTGAATGTTTTATGATTTTGTCTTGTATGTTTTATGAAAATCTGAATAAAATTATTGAAAAAAAAACAAAAAACAAAACGTCATCTCAATCTATCAACTGCCTGGGAGAAAAGGCACCTCTTTACCTGGTGCCAGAAATATGTCAATGAAGGCATCAGGTGGATCCCACTGGGGCACATATTTCACAGATGGGGAGACACAACTGAAAAGGCCCTTTCCCTTGTCATCACCCTCCAAGCCTCCCTCAGGGGGGGAATCTGGAGAAGGGCCTCACCTGGCCATTCAGACAATTTAATCTGCAGTTTCCAATGGTGAACATTAAACAAAGTGTTTCTTCATTAAGAGCGATTCAATAGAATTCATCCTGAGATGTATAAAAATAAGACCAGTACAGGAGAAGAAAAAATATTTCACTAAATCTCCATTGATAACTATTGGGAGAATAATTGAATTAAATTTCCTTTTATTAAAAGACACAAACAAAACAGATTTTCTTCTGAGAAAACCTCACTTTTCACACACATGGCTGGCAGCTTAAGAACTGCTTCTGTGTGATGTGTTTTCATGATGCAGGCACAGGTATGTGAATATCCTCTTCACAGCAAGGTTAAGGTCTTGTCTCCATGCAACTGACAGGAAGCAGTGATCAAACGCTCACCTGCTCTTTCTAACTTTAGACATTATCCAGGCTAAAATGAAGGGAAATTCTTTTCGAGTTTCACCAGTTTGAAATTCACACTAAAGAAAACCAGGGCTGTCTAGTAGGGAGGCCAAACAAAAACATTCTTTCTCCATCTATTCCAACAAAGATCAAGAACTTAACAGATAGGTTAATATGCCAAATATAAAGAAACTTCAAAAAAATTGTGAGGCTTGCTAATACCTGTCATATTACTTTTGCAACTGGAACTGGTTAACCTCAAAACCCTGGTCTCTTCGACTATCTGAATGTTGTTCTCTTTGCTGGGCATGCAGGGTGACTATCTTTAAGAAAGTCTAGAGCAGAATACTAGATTCCTATTAGACTGAAGCTTCTCTGAGATAACAGTTTTAAGTATACACTTCCCAAAACTAGCATAAAGCTGTGGTATTTGGCATATAATAATTAGCAGTCCAATTAAGTATGTGAATAACAAAGCCATGCAGATGAGGCCAATCATATTGGCTTTTCCTATTCAATCAGTACCCGCTGGGAGGGAGGCTACTGTCTGGTTTGGAAAGATCCATACAGTTGCTCCCACCTACATGGAGCACTGTTATAATTCATTCCAGTAACATTAATTACACCCTTTGTAATCTTCCCACAGAATTAAAATAAAATTACTATTTATTTCTTTTAAAAATTAATGAAATCTTTGCTCTGCAGGTTTTGAATTTTTTAAAAAATCCAGTTGCACAGGAAGTATAGAGCGAATGTTGATAACAGAGCTCTGGAGAGAACGCTAACCCTTCTTTTTCACAGGAGGCAGAATAAAACAAAGTGGTACTGACATGCCATTATCCAAAATAATGATAGCTCCCATTCAGGTTTTGACAAAGACTGATGTTGGGAACCACTGGGGGAGGGGGGAATATGCTGTTCTGTGCTGACTCGTGTTGCAGCTTGTATGAGAAGGAACAAAGAAACAGAAGAGAAATTATTTAATGATAATCATGCATTCCCTACTGCAAAGTTCTCTAGTTTCTTTGGACCAACTAGGAATGACATGGGAGAACTGTAAATAGGATCTCCCATATTTTTGAAAATTGGATAGTGACTATGTGGATGGTTTGGTTCCAAACCATAGCATCTAGGGATGATTGAGGAAGTTAATTTAATTACACCCCCCCCCAAATTCCAACATAAACTGATCTGATCTGCACCTTCTGGAGATTTTGCACATCTCTGGATTTTGAGATGTCATTAAAATGTATATTTCTGAGAAAAAAATTACATTCAAAAATATTGTAAATGCATATTTTCATGCTGATATTTTTAAAACCACAGATTAATCCAGAAACAGGATGGGATGGATTTATGAACATGTGGAAATGATATAGATTGGCTCTCTCTCTCTCTGTCACACACACACACACACACACACAAACAAACAAACAAAACAAACACACAAACATACTATTTGCTCCACAAGGGAAACACATTGGTGCCATAGAATATTTGTGTGTTTTGGCCACAGGACATATAGCAGCTTCAGAGGATGGAATTGTCATCAGCAAAACAGGCTGGGAGGAAAGGGTTAACTCCCTTTCCCTGCCCCATAACCCCAATTCATTCATAGAGCTGTAGTTTAGAAATAATTAGTGTACTTAAGACCTGAAACAGATTATACATTTTCCACTTGATTGACTGTCTATCCTGAGCACCTTTTTAAATTGCAGATGTGGTGAGGGGGGCAGATCAGCAGTAAAAACACAGTAGATGGAAAGGGGAACTGACCCTTCCTTCCAGTACCATTTTCCTTGCCAAAAATGCCCCAAGAAAGCTACTTCAACCCTCCCCAGGGCACCATTACTGTAAATGGTGCATTTGGGGAGTAAAGAGCAGCTTCTGTGAGGGCAATTTTCGGAGGATATGGGGAGATCCCCCATGTCTGTCTGCCATGACTCCACCCTTGTCATGCTCCTCCACAGTTGCTATTTCTTTTTTTCCAAAAGAACAAGGCTGGGTTAGAAGATCACACATTAAACATATTGTCTATTCCAAGTCTAACTTGGTACTACTGAAATGAAATGAATGGCTACCATCTTTCTGAGTCAGATTTGACCTCAAAACTGTCACTAAATAACAATGGGGATCACGTGGTAAATTGACACCCACCCTTCCCAGTTTGCAGAGATGTGACTACAAACCCAAATTACCACATGCAAACATTGTCCCTGTTTATCGTTCATTCATTTCCTTTATTAAGCTCTCCAGTGGCTTTCCACAAGCATCTCAAAGTGACTTACAAATAATAGTAAAATATGCAATGCAACAGAAGAAAAACAACATAATTAAAAATGAAGCCCAATAAAAGCACACCCTCCATCCCCTAACGCTGGTCTAACCAAGACAGACAAATGAAGAAGGGAGAAAGCACTCACCAATGCAAAGAAAAAAATATACTCCAATACAGGAGAGAAAAGTCTTTGCCACCCCAAAAAATGTTAATGCTCGTCTCCCTGAGATTATCTGGGACAGTACCTATTTTCTGCCATATGTCCCAGTTTTGCATCTGAGGGGACATTTTTTAAAAATATACACTATATTCAGGCATTCTTTTCCCTTGCAAAATTAAATTGTGCAAGGATGCTGAGTGTGTTGCCAAGCGCCTTCCCCTTCTGCCACATCCCCTTCTTCTTTAATCCATGCATTGTAGAGCAAACCTCTGCAGTGGGGACCCTCTCATAGAGCCTCTCTGTGCAATTTAGAAATCTGATTGTGCAGAATTCTCCTTCCTACCTTGCTCTTTGCCAGTTTCGGGGACCACTGTCGAAAGGAGGTCAAGCTTGCCCTGAGCTGCTGATGACATGGTGTGAAGCAATGACCAGAATGTTGGTCAAGTGAGGCTTGGGTTTAAATACCTATTCCGCCATGAATGTCACTGGAGGACCTCGGAATGCTGTCACTGAGAGGGATGGACGAGGAAGAAATTTAATTCAGTTCGCATTTAAAGGTGAACCTACCTAATTCACACTTTCTGAAATAATATGACAATTGAAATACAGTCAGTGCTTGAAATTTGCACTTCTCTGCTCTTTCCAATGGAGTTCTCCAGCTACGTTATGTGTACAAAAAATATTATGGAAAATTGAAATGTGCTTTTTAAGAGAAATTTGCACCTGAAAGCTGGTGAATTGTCATGAAGTCTTTTATTTTTTAAGATAATGGCAAACTGATGGGGAAATGTGGAGAGCCAACCTTAAGACTGGAAAAATGAGAGAAACATGAGATTGACAGATTCACTCATCACTAGTGAAGAAGGTTGCCCCAATAAAATCCCCCCTCCACATTATTAATTTGTATGCATATTGTCTGCAGACAGAGGGCAAGATTGAGTCCAGGGTCTGAGTTTGTAGCATTAACTTCCCTGTTGCAGCCTTATAAGGTGAGGGTAGATAAGATGAAGCCAGACCACCTGGGCTGATGTCTCAGTGATGCAAGCATAACAGCTTCCTGGATTCTGTTCTGTGGATTATAGTTTGATACAGCTGGTGCTTGACAATTGCTTAAAAGGTATTTATAAACTTCAGAGACTGGAGTTGTGGTTTCTTTTTCTTTTTCTTTGCAGAATCCATTGTTCCAGCCCAGAGGGCATTTTATCCACTCAGCCCAAAGGGCATACAATGATTTCTGGCATTAATCAAAACTGTAAACTAAGTTCTGTATAAATGAAACTTTCTCTCCCTTCCCCCACAAACAAGTCTGTATTCCATTATGTACAAATGGAATGTCATTGATTTTGACTGAGTTGTTCTGGCAAGTGAGATGAGACTGAAGCCCTATGCTACTCCATAGTCAACCTTATTTACTCCAGACAGTAGAGGTCCATCTGGTTCATCAAACAAACATGAGTTAAGGGCGTGCTACTGTCACCTCTGCAGCTTCTCTGTCCACTCAGACTGGGACACCATCCATCAAACAAATGGCTTAGAGTCCGTCTGAGCTGCCAACGTGAAATAAATCATAGTGCTTCTGTTCAGCAGTGTAGCTTCCTTTTATCCCTATTTAGCGCACTGTGGGTAGGGTGGGGAAAGGCCATCTTAAAGGCACAGAAGATTTAAGATGCTTATGTGATCAGGCTTGCACACAACTTGCAATAACTAGAGATGTAATTATACCCATCTCAGTTGGGGATGGGGATGGGCCTAAGGCCCTATCTGCACTATACATTTAAAACAGTGCCATGTCACTTGAAACAGTCATGGCTTCCCCGAAAGAATCCTGGGAACTGAGAGTTGTTAGGAGGCCCCTATTCGCCTCATAGAAATAATGTTCCCAGAGATCCAGTCTGAAAACTATAGCTCTATGAGGGGACCAAGGATCTCCTAACAACTCTTAGCATGCCTAAAAAACTACAGTCCCCAGGATTCTTTGTGGGTGGGTTGGAGCCATGGGTGTTTAAAGTGATATGATACTGCTTGAAATGTACAGTGTACATGATTTGTCCACATAGTATTTTCTACCATGCTTTTAAATGGAAATGCTAGAGATTGAACCTGGGACCTTCTGTATGCAAAGTATATATTCTGCTACTGAGGTAAAGTCCCTCCCCACAAAAAGCATAGAATCATGGAAGGTCATCCAGGCCAACCTCCTGCTCAGTAAAGGACCTACCATTCAGGAGGCAACTACAGCATTCCTGACAGATGGCTGTCTAGCCTCTGCTTAAATACCTCCAGTGAAGGAGAGCCCAACATTTCCTAAGGGAATTCTGCCCCACTGTGTTAGGATGTTTCTCTTCATGCTCAGCTGAAATCTGTTTCCTTGCAATTTCCACCCATTGGCTTAAGTCTTGCCCTCTGGAGCAACAGAATACAAGTCTGCTCCATCTTTAGCGTGACAGCCCATCAGATATTTGAAGATCGCTGTCATGTCTTCCATATCATTCACATTCATTACTGGACTTAAGCCTTGTCTTGCCAAAGAACAATTTTAAAGGAACATTTTTTTAATTAAAAGAAAAGTTACAAAATAAATTGCAATAGCTGCTGTTAAAATATCATGGTGTCTTCTGCTTACATTGGGGGATTCAAATAACTAAAGAGGTGGATGCAGCAGTCACTTCAGGATACGTGATTGAAATAAATTAAATACGTACAAGATTATTAATATGGCTGCAGGTCTTGGTGGTATAGTCTCTTACCTTGCCTGCAGGAAGCTTCGAGTCAAAACCTGGGAGGGAACAAACCAGTTTGTTAATTGCGGCAGTTTTCCAGGTTATACTGTTTGATATATGTTAATGAATATGGTGCAGCATAGCTCAGTAAACTCCTGTGCCTTGCCCAGCTGACTTAAGGTGGAGGCATATCAGATTAGCTAAGGAGGATGAAATGGCAAGAGGATCCCTCAGGTGTCAGTAAGGCTGACAAAGCAGAACAGCAAAAACAAGAAACAGAAAATATAGAGGTGTCTTGTGACTCACCAAGCTGAACACAGCCAACTAACCACCTGAAGTAGCCTACAATAAACTTGATTATGGCTAGGAAGGTGTGTGTCAAGTCAAGTACTTGACAGTACAGAAGACTGGTGTTAAGCTTCATGGATGATAAGTTGAGCAGGCATTATGGTTTTATAGTACATTCTTACAAAGGATGTCTAGTAGAATAATATCAGATGAACCTGTCCATTCAGGGAGGAATAGCTATAGCTCAGTAGCAGAGAACATAAGCTGCATGTTAAAAGTACTAGCTTCAGTCCCTGACAGCTCCAGGTAGGGCTGGGAAAGAGTTCTCTCTACAACCCTGGTGAGTCAGTGTAGACCAGTGTAGACTACTTTGGCTAATCTGGGCATAGACAATACTAAACTAGATGAACTAATTCGGTATAAGGCAGCTTCCAAGGTATGGTCACCAGCTCAAGAGGGAGGAATCCAACAAATTTTGTCAAAAGGTCCTATCTAGTTATTCAACCAGATAAAAGACAGATGAAATGGGGGGAAAGTTTCCATATCAGCTAATTCTTCCCATTCCTCCTTCCTATCATAAGGTCCCAGCAAACATTTTAAAGAGTAGACTGAAAGAAATGTAGAAGAGGTAGAGCAATTGAAGTTAATAGATATACTGTAACTATCTTAGGTTCATTAATTTCAGTGGGTCTACTCTAAGTAGGGCTTAGCTGAGTGCAAACCGTTGTGCTTAGTGCAACAGAAGAATCATAGAATAGTAGAGTTGGAAGGGGTCTATAAGGCCATTGAGTCCAACTCCCTGCTCAATGCAGGAATCCTAGTTAAAACATTCCTGACAGGTGGCTGTCCAGCTGCCTCTTGAATGCCTCCTGTGTTGGAGAGCCCACCGCCTCCCTAGATAGCTGGCTCCATTGTTGGACTGCTCTAACAGGATGTTTTTCCTGATACTCAGTTGAAATCTGGCTTCCAAAAATAGTAAGGTTACCTGCAAGAGAAGATCTCCTCTCCTACTTAATTCCTTCAGTCTTTGGTCACATAACTTAGTCTCCAGGTGGAGAGACAGATACTGAATGAACTGAAATAACTGGACGTGGCAGCAAATTGATCATGCCTTAATTTCAGATTCTACTAATTAAATTGGAGTTTAGAAATAGTAGAATGCAGATGAGCAGGAAGCAATGGGACAATGAAAGAACAGAAATGGGAACATCTTCTCATGCCTAAAGTCAAAGAAACATGTCTTTAAAGCTGTAAAAATGCATCTCAAAATCAATAGTTCAACAGACCAAAATGTTAAAGCGTTGAGCTGGAAGTGAACTTTTTTCTATGTCACTTGATGGCTTGTCCTTTAACAGCCTTGCTGACAATCCCCTTAAAAATTAGTTTTGTTTATTTACATACTAATCCCTGATGATTTTGGCACAGGAACGCCTGGATTTTCACATTTTCTCTGCATGCGGCAGAGAGCTGGTGCCAGCTGTATTTGGTGACATTATGTAAAGGTCTTGGTGTGTAAAGAAAAGTTTTGAGTTATTTATTTTAAAAACTGTACAAACCTTCCTTCGAATTGTTCTGCTTCAAGAAACAATAAATGATGCTGGACAAGACGGAAGGGGTGATGAATAGCACTTTAACAGCCTCTGTTGGAGCTGCACAGACATGAAGGCACTGGTGGATTATCTTGAATGGAGATAAACTAAAATACGGCAGAGCTGCAATTTACAAAAAAACATGCAGGAAGCAATCCCAGGTGGTGAGATTTCCTAATAGTCTGCAGAATAGAATGAATAAAGCCATTTCAGAACTTTATATTCAAAGCTAATATGCTGTGTTGTAGTACCGAAATAGGAGATAGCTCATATATATTCCCTCTGGTCAGTTTGAAGTTATTAATGTTTGAACAAGAAACCTCAGAAACTAAGAGCTTCAGAAACCTCAAAAGTTGTGGTGCATTTTAAACTCACTCATAGGAAAATGCTGTCTTATACAGAGTCATACCATTGATCCATCACAGTATTTACACTGACTGGCAATGGAAATCTTTCCCTGCCCTACCTGGAGATGCTGTAGATAGAACCTGTCACCTTCTGCACAGTAGTGTAGTGCCAAATTCAGAAGTGCAGGGTCACAGCCACAGCCCTCCCTGTTTTTTTTGCTGCTGGTTGAGAATGGGATCCTTGTTAATGTCTTCTCCGACAACTACAGATGTACCTAGGAGAAAATAAGCATGAAAGAAGAGAGTGTCAGCTACTGAAAAGAATCTTCTCAGTGGTTGACTCACCTCCTTTCAGTCTGATTGGTTCCAATCAGCAGGAAAGGACAAGTCGAGTGGAGTCAGATGAGGATGAGGTTCCTTGGGAAGCGGGAGGAAGGGACAATAGCAGGGAAGATTCTGGCAGACCCTAAACTCCCATGGATGCAGTTTCTGTCCTTCCTGCAAGTCCAATGCCAGAGCAGTTGAAAAGCTACTCCCCGATTGTGCCATCCATGGTCACACAGAAATCCCCACCGGACAAACATTTCCCAGCCAATCAGTGTTCAGCTTCCAGAGCCTGCACTGTTTGTAATAGTCTTAAGGTAGATTATACAGCCATGAGAGTGGATGGATTTTTCACATTCTGCAATGTTAAATTGAAAATACCCCCATGCCATGCTGATGCTTCCCATAAGCTCATTTCAAAACAAAACCTTACAAAACGTATAGTGATGAACTCAGAAATACTTGCTTAACAACCCTATACATTTTCATGGTGATACACAAAACAGTCAGAGAGAATCGAGAGTTGAAAGTGTAAAAAGAGAGAGAGAAAAAACCAGACCCCTTTTGGACTTTTTTCTGTCAGAGTTCTCATAATTTGTTGAAATTAATTACAAATCAGCCATGTTCACAGAGTACCTGTAATTCTTTTACTGACCTTGCCCCATACTCTGACCTTCATCTTCTGTAGTTTAAAAGTTAAAAAAAAATGCCTGGCTGATTTTTAATTAATTTAAGAAATTTAGCATTGAACTGAATGATTATGCCAGGCATGCTCAGTAAGAACCAACCAAGTGTTCTAAAAGCCAGACTCACAGCTGCTTGGCTTGGCTAATCAGGGGGACACACCCATACACAAACCAGACCTTTATTTTAGACAGTCATAGCTTCCCCCAAAGAATCCTGGGAAGTGTAGTTTGTGAAGAGTGCTGAGAGGAGATTCTTATTCCCCTGACAGAGCTGCAGTGGCCAGAGTGGTTCAACACTCAGGTGCTCTTATAGAAGCTCTGTGAGGGGAATAGAGCATCTCCTAGTAACTCTCAGCACCCTTCACTAACGTCACTTCCAAGGACTCTTTGGGAGAAGCCATGGCTGTGCAAAGTGAAATAAAGGTCTGGTGTGGATGTAGCCAGGGACAGCTTTGGTTTAAATTTGGGTGGGAGACTACATGTGCCCGCTGTAGAATAAAAAGTTGGGGGAAACGCTGAAAAGCAATGATACTGTTCACAATGTTTTCCTTTTGGAGAGGAAAGGGGCTTCCCTTCTGCCAAGTGACCACCCACCCACCCACCCAATCTCCTCCCCTCCCCCTCCCCTTTCTGCCCTCCTCTCCTCCCTCCCCAGGTCAGTTTCCTGAGCATGATTGCACAGTAATCCCACTGAACTCAAAAAGCATGCAAACAATCAAACCTGCCCTCCCCTCCTCCTCCCTCCTATCCCCTCCCTCTTGCTTATTCCCTCCCCCTTCCTTCACCCCTCCCTTCCCCTCCCCATCCCCTTCCAATCATTTCCTTCCTCCTCCTTCCCCTCCCCTCTCCCTCCCCCCTCCCCCATGGTCAGTTTTACTGAAGTGATGGCTACACTCTATTTGCAAATATTATTTGATGCCTTAACTTAGGGTTGGGGAACCTGTGGTCCTCCAGATGTTGTTGGATTCTAGTTCCCATCATCCCTGACCACTGGCCATGACTGGTGGTTCTGATGAGAGTTGGAGTCCAACATCATCTAGATGGTCACATCCTTGCCTTACCCAGACTTAACAACATAAAAGTAATATACTACTGTTACATCTCCCAGAAAATTAAAACAATATATATTTAGAAATGAATGTTTCCTGCATAATCAAAAATGCATGTAATTCAGATTTTTTTTAAAAAAAGTCATGGATGTCTAGAAACATAAATACACACAAATGATTTAATTACCAATTATTTTGCTCATTTTTACCTCTTTGTATGGGTGATTAAGCCTTGGAAATTGGTGTGAAAGATTAAGTGCCTAAAAGACAGCACAATAATGACACTGGCTCTCAAATCAGGAAATTTGGTTGTGGTGGCAAATGAAAAATGGCCTCTGAGTGAACAATTCCACAATTTGGGTGATGAGTCATCTAATTGAATTACTTTTTATGCTAAAAACCCAAGTTACTTACCACTTCATTTTGCAAATGGGAATTAAGCCATATATATTTAGTGACACAGGGGAATGCTAAGTGAAGTGAGGGGCATGAGGGAAGATTGTCCAATCAAGAGAATTTTGTTAATAATGTGCACAGAGGTTGTTAGCTTGGTTTCAGTTACCCATTTAGCTTTGGAATACAAATGTCACACTTAATAGTGATACATCATGCTTCCCTCCCCCCTCCCTGAGTATAAAATACATGACTAATTTTATGATGTTCAAAATATGAGTGGGATGCTGTGGGGAGAGGGGCTAAATTACATTCACAAGCCCACCTAATTCTCCTCCCCTACTGTGGCCTCCCACAAATATTTTTAATTGATTTTCATAAACAACGTTCATAAACTATGAAAGTGGGATATCAACATTGTAATAAAACAAATCAATTTTTTAAAATTAAAAAGTAACTATGGGGTGTTACAAAAAGGTAAGGAGTGAGCCCTTTCTTCTCAATATATAGTTTGAGCACTTGAATTTCTGGATGTGGGTGGGAGAGAGGCAAAAAGGCATCAAGCTTCCTTAGACACCTCTCATTCTACACGTGTGTGCCAGGGTAGACTACAGTGAGAAAGATGGACTCAACATATATATACTGATGATCACTTTGCCTTCCCTGATGTAAATGGAGCCTGTTTTAGGACTGACAATAGATCAAGTCTTGGTTTGAGGCCAAATTCTCATACATCAATACTGTTTCTCAGTTTGCCATGTAGTGAGCCTCTAGGGAAATGTACTTTCTATTTCCAAAATACATAAGATAAATTTAGAAAAGCCAGAGGAACAGAAACATTGATGAGTAAAAAAGTACATTGGGGATGAGAACTGAAGACACTGGAAGCTAATTTTGAATATTATTGAAGATCGCAAGATTGCTGAAATATGATTCACTCAAACATGTAGATTGGGGTAGCCAGTATTGTGACTTCCAGATGTTGTTGGACAGCAATCCCCTTCAAGCCTGAGCACTGGAGATGTTGGCTCGGACTGATGGGACTTGGAGTCCAACAATATCTGGAGGGTACCACATCGGCTATTTCAACATGTGTGTGTGTGTGTGTGTGTGCGCGCGTGTGTGTGCGCGCATTTAACATTTGATGCCATCTTATATCAAATTAGACCATAGCCCATTTAATTCAGCACGGATTACCATAAGACTTGAGTTACTTGTGGCGCTCCAGATGTTGTTAGACTCCAACTCTCATCACTCCAGCCAACATGTCCAATAGTCAGGGATAATGGGAATTATAGTATAGCAACATCTGGAAGGCCATAGGTCTCTTAATGCTAGATTACATAGAATCAGCTCTCCAAGATCTCAGGAAGAAGCCTCCTTCCCATGCATCCTCTGAAATGGAGGTGCCAGGGCTCAAACCTAGGGTATGTGTCATACAAAGATGAGTTTGAGTACTGAACTATGGACAGTGATAAACAAAGAAAGATAGTTTTTTACCCCTCTGGGGAGCTGCTCAAATGGTAAGTTATCTACAACACCAATGATATGCAGAAAAGCCAAAGGCCAAACTAGAAGTAGAAAGGCTAGGTTCATCTTGAAAATATATTACCAAATGTGCACTAAGTATTTTCAGTCTATCTAGGTTATGCATTAGAACAGCCTTTCCCAACCAGTGTGCCTCCAGATGTTGTTGGACCACAACTCCCATCTTTCCTGACCATTGGCAATGCTGGCTGAGGCTGATGGGAGTTGTGGTCCAACAACATCTGGAGGCACACTGGTTGGGAAAGGCTGCATTAGAAGAACCCTCGCCCTGATGCAAAGAACCAGTTCCTTCCACATTGGAGACAAGCAAGCAACTGAGATGTTGATGGTGCTCCTCAGTTCATTATTCAGTAGGGATGCTATACAGAATGCGGCAGCGCGCTTGATTAAGCATAGCCATCGCTGTGATCATATCACTCCAGTGCTAATAGATCGTCACTGGCTACCGGTTGTCTACCGGGCCCAATTCAAGGTGTTGGTGTTGACCTTTAAAACCCTATACGGTTTCGGCCCAGTTTATCTGAAGGAGTGCCTCCAGAATCACCAAGTATGCCGCCTGACAAGATCTGCCTCACAAGACCTTCTCTCAGTCCCACCGGTTAAAACAGCTAGGCTGGTGCGGACCAGAGAGAGGGCATTTTCGATTGTGGCCCCCACCCTCTGGAATTCCCTTCCCTTTGACCTTCGGCACATCCCCTCCCTGATGGGTTTCCTCCGAGCCTTAAAGACCTGGCTATTCAGGCAGACCTATGGGATTGGAGTGGATTAGTTTTATGATGTTAAACGGAAGGTTGGTTTTAGTTTGTTCTGATTGCTGTTTTAATATGTATATTGTATATTTATATTGTTGTACGTCGCCTAGAGTGTCCGTTAACTCAGACAGATAGGCGACACAGAAATAAATATATTATTATTATTATTATTATTATTATTATTATTATTATTATTATTATTATTATTATTGCAGTGTCATGCCTTCAAGTGATCTGTGGGAGCCTGGAATGTACTCAGTGCTAGTTAACTAAGAATGACTTTGCTAAGCAACCCTCTGATAGTCCATTGCTAACTTTAAACTTGCAATTTTTTTTACATGTTGTTGGTGGAGTTCCAAACTTTCCCCAACAAAACTAGGTTATCACCATCTCTCTTCCTATATTGATTTTTTTTAACAAATATTGTCATTGGGTTCTATCCAACATAGCACTACATGCTTCTGCAACAGAACTGCCCTGTCCTACTGTTGGATGTTGTATCTGGCGCAAGCAGATGCCCAGGATGCAGAACAGTATAGTGACAGGCTAGATGCCAGTTGAAGCAATGAGCCGGACAAGCAATAAGTTTTAAGAGTTACTTTACTGACAATATATCATAGCTCTCTCTGTACAAACTCCTCGACCCCCACACTCATAAGTGTCTGCTGGCCCTCTATATAGATAAGGCCAGCTGCCCGAGCCTAGGTTTCATAGCAACGTGTCCTTGAAGATGGCTCGAGCTCTGCCAACTTTCGCTGCTAAGTCACGTAGCTCACTTGTGGAAATTTAACCTCTGCTTTCTCGGTTTAATAGCCAACAATCCCCCACCTTAAATTTCCACATTCAGCCAGTTACTTTTCTCTTCCATTTACATGTGTTACATTTTACATGTCAGTACATTTACATCATTTGGTTTTTATTCTTCTGAAACATTTCCTTTTATTCCAGTTTACATCACTTTCATTTGTAATACAGTTACTCCATTGCAATCTCAGCATCATTTTCATTACATTTCATTGCTCTTCATGATTTCCATCATCCCACTTTTTCTAGTCACTGAAGTCGATATATTTAATGGAATTTATTTTAAATCTAACAGGTGGAATCCCTTTTGTTGTTCTCTCTGATCTGCGTGGTTGTATTTCTGCCTTAGTGTCTGTGTCTGTGTCAGGTGATTCCTCTGTTTCTCTCTCAGAGCTAGAACTTGATTCACTACTGCTGCCTGTTTCTTCTTGTTTGATTGGTACTGTGTTTGCCTGTTCTTGTTCATTACTACCTTCAGTGTTTCCCAACTCCACATATGTTTTCTCTTCCCAATCCTGCTCTATTGCTTGCACGCTTCTGCTTAACACTACAGACCTTTGTTTTGGCAGCCATATTCTGTAATACGTGTTTTCAAAACCCAGCATGTACCCTTTGTCTGCTCTCCTTTGCAGCTTCCCTGTCCTTTTATTTTTGGGAACATGTACCCAGCATTCTGCTCCAAACCTAATCAAATGTTTTAATCTGGGTTTTCTGTCATACAATTTCTGATAAGGAGACATTCCAGTGGCCTTATGGAATATTCTGTTTTGAATGTAAGCTGAATACAGAACACACTCTCCCCAGAAACCTTGTGTTAAAGAGGAGTCACACAGCATTGATCTTATTGAGTCCTGAAGCAACCTGTTCCAGCGTTCAGCTAACCCGTTGTGATGAGGACTGTAAGGGGCTGTTAACTCCTGTTTTATTCCTCTTTTATCCAAGTATTCAGTAAAAGAGTGTCCTAAGAACTCTCCTCCTTGATCTGATCTTATTCTCTGTATTTTGACACCAAACTGCACTTCAATTTTTGTAATAAATCTTTTCAGTTTCTCTGCAGCTTCACTTTTAGCTTTTAGTAAATAAACAGTGCAGAATTTTGAAAAATCATCAACTATTGTCAGGAAATATCTTGCACCCCCCTGAGTAGGTTGAAATGGCCCCACTAAGTCCACGTGTATTAATTGATAAGGTGCATCTGTGTTGGGCATGGCTTCTTTGTTCTTTGCAGCCACAACTGCCCTAGTTTGTTTACACACGTGGCAGTCTACATATTTTTCACAGTTTCTCAATGTCACATCATTACTGTTCTCTGTTGTTTTCACCACATTTTCATATCCTATATGGCCTAGTTTTCTGTGCCATAAATGAACACAATTATTATGGGGTTTCTTATTAGCACACATGAGTACATGATTTGTTTGTTTCACATGTAAGAAGAACAATGAGTTCCTTACTATTCCTTTCATGAATATTTTGTTCCCTTTCATGACTTGACATGAGCCCCTTTGAAACAACACATTGAACCCCATTCCATTAAGTTTAGAAACTGACATTATGTTATTTTCAATGTCTGGAATAAACAGCACGTCTGTCATAATCGTATTAAAACCTGCTAATTTCACTGTACCCCTACTTTTGATCAGTTTCTTAGATCCATCAGCCATTATCACATAATCCTCTACGTCACAATATGTATGAAACATTGATTTATCTTTGATTATGCTATTTGTAGCCCCACTGTCAAGAGCCCATACATCATCACATTTATTGTTATTAGCTTTACTTTGCATGTTTCGGCTAGCACATATCACCTGTACAAGTGGTTTTCTTCCTCTTTCTCTTCTTCTTGCTTCACAATTCCTTTGAAGATGTTGCCTGGAACCACAAAAATAACACGCCTTTTGTCCATACAGTCTCTCCTCCGCTGCTTTGTTGTTCAGCTTTCCCAAGTTGTGTTTAGACTCAGTCCTTTCCTGCTTTGCCATTTCTTGCCTTCTTTGAAATTCTTGTAAAAGTTTGCCTTCTATATAATCCATATTGAGATTTGCATCGTCCATTGCTTCCAAAGAGCTCACCAGACTATCATAACTTGAATCTAGTGAAGCTAATGTGATATACACTTTGTGCGTTTGAGAATGTTCAATTTCACGTTCTGACAACTCAGTAAACAGTCTGTTTATTTCCAACAAATGCTCTGACATGGTTGTATCTCCAGATAAGCGCATCTGATACAATCTTCTGGCAAGATATATTTTAGAACTGGCAGTCTTTTCACATGAATATTTTTCAAAGTTTCCCAGGTTTCCTTAGCTGTTGTTGCATCACGCACGTGCAGTAATTGAGAATCATCAATAGCAAGAACAATTAACGCCTTTGCCCTCTCATCCAGCCTTCTCCAATCTGCTGGAATAGGCACTACGGCGGGTGGGTCTTCTGCGATAGCTTTCCACAGGTCTTCTTTCACTAGAAAAGCCTGCATTCTCTGGTTCCAAGTGCCATAATTTTTCCCTGTCAGCCTTTCCAAGGGAATCCCGGCCGATAACATAACAGACATACTTTCACTTTTCACAGTTCACCGCCTTTGTAATTAGAGCTTCTCACCTCCGTCCTTCAGTCAGTTATTCCCACGGCTCTCTCACAGCTTTCAGCTCAGCTTTCGGTTTCTCCGTCTCTCTGCTGTTTTACTGTTTTACTCATAAGGAGACATTCCAGTGGCCTTATGGAATATTCTGTTTTGAATGTAAGCTGAATACAGAACACACTCTCCCCAGAAACCTTGTGTTAAAGAGGAGTCACATAGCATTGATCTTAATGAGTCCTGAAGCAACCTGTTCCAGCGTTCAGCTAACCCGTTCTGATGAGGACTGTAAGGGGCTGTTAACTCCTGTTTTATTCCTCTTTTATCCAAGTATTCAGTAAAAGAGTGTCCTAAGAACTCTCCTCCTTGATCTGATCTTATTCTCTGTATTTTGACACCAAACTGCACTTCAATTTTTGTAATAAATCTTTTCAGTTTCTCTGCAGCTTCACTTTTAGCTTTTAGTAAATAAACAGTGCAGAATTTTGAAAAATCATCAACTATTGTCAGGAAATATCTTGCACCCCCCTGAGTAGGTTGAAATGGCCCCACTAAGTCCACGTGTATTAATTGATAAGGTGCATTTGTACTGGGCATGGCTTCTTTGTTCTTTGCAGCCACAACTGCCCTAGTTTGTTTACACACGTGGCAGTCTACATATTTTTCACAGTTTCTCAATGTCACATCATTACTGTTCTCTGTTGTTTTCACCACATTTTCATATCCTATATGGCCTAGTTTTCTGTGCCATAAATGAACACAATTATTATGGGGTTTCTTATTAGCACACATGAGTACATGATTTGTTTGTTTCACGTGTAAGAAGAACAATGAGTCCCTCACTATTCCTTTCATGAATATTTTTTCTCTTCTCATTACATGCACTGAACCCCTTTTGAACATTACTGTGAACCCCATTTCATTGAGTTTCGACACAGCCATAATGTTATATTTGATATCAGGAACAAACAGCACATCTGTCATAATGGTATTGAAACCTGCTAATTTCACTGTACCCCTACTTTTGATCTATTTCTTAGATCCATCAGCCATTATTACATGATCCTCTACGTCACAAAATGTATGAAACATAGATTTATCTTTGATTATACTATTTGTTGCCCCACTGTCAATTGCCCATAAATGTTTACAGCTATTTCCCTGCTCATTGTTAATACATTGCTTATTCTTACTAGCATAGATCACCTGTACACATGGTTTTCTTCCTCTTTCTCTTCTTCTTGCTTCACAATTCCTTTGTAGATGTTGCCTGGAACCACAAAAATAACACGCTTTTTGTCCATACAGTCTCTCTTGTGCAGCTTTGTTGTTCTGTTTTTCCACGTTGTGTTTAGACTCAGTCTTTTCCTGCTTTGCCATTTCCTGCCTCCTTTGGAATTCTTGTAAAAGTTTGCCTTCTATATAATCCATATTGAGATTTGCATCATCCATTGCTTCCAAAGAGCTCACCAGACTATCATAACTTGAATCTAGTGAAGCTAATGTGATATACACTTTTTGCGTTTGAGAATGTTCAATTTCACGTTCTGATAACTCAGTAAACAGTCTGTTTATTTCCAACAAATGGTCTGACATGGTTGTATCTCCAGATAAGCGCATCTGATACAATCTTCTGGCAAGATATATTTTAGAACTGGCAGTCTTTCTCACATGAATATTTCTTAAAGTTTCCCAGGTTTCTTTTGCCGTTGTTGCATCACGCACGTGCAATAATTGAGAATCATCAATAGCAAGAACAATTAACGCCTTTGCCCTCTCATCCAGCCTTCTCCAATCTGCTGGAATTGGCACTACGGCGGGTGGGTCTACTGCGATAGCTTTCCACAGGTCTTCTTTCACTAGAAAAGCCTGCATTCTCTGTTTCCAAGTGCCATAATTTTTCCCTGTCAGCCTTTCCAAGGGAATCCCGGCCGATAACGTAACAGACATATTTTCGCTTTTCACAGTTCACCGCCTTTGTAATTAGAGCTTCTCACCTCTGTCCTTCTGTCAGTTTTTCCCATGGCTCTCTCACAGCTTTTAGCTCAGCTTTCGGATTCTCCATCTCTCTGCTGTTTTACTCGCTGGTCTGCAGTTCTGGCTTTTCTCTGCCGCTTTTCTGCAGTCCTCAGCACCAGGTAACCATCCTCTGCTACCACTTGTTGGATGTTGTATCTGGCGCAAGCAGATGCCCAGGATGCAGAACAGTATAGTGACAGGCTAGATGCCAGTTGAAGCAATGAGCCGGACAAGTAATAAGTTTTAAGAGTTACTTTACTGACAATATATCACAGCTATCTCTGTACAAACTCCTCGACCCCCACACTCATAAGTGTCTGCTGGCCCTCTATATAGATAAGGCCAGCTGCCCGAGCCTAGGTTTCATAGCAACGTGTCCTTGAAGATGGCTCGAGCTCTGCCAACTTTCGCTAAGTCACGTAGCTCACTTGTGGAAATTTAACCTCTGCTTTCTCGGTTTAATAGCCAACACCTACCCTGATGCACTTCTATATCTGTTCTAGGGCTTCCTCCAACCTTCTGGAGCAGATTTGAGGAGGACATGGGCCATGCACAGGGGGACGAGAGGGGAAAGCCCTGTTACACAAGGGGAAATCCTTGTGCTGGTGGGCCATGTTAGCTGAATCCCACCCATTATTAGCATGGCAGTGTTAATATGGTAGGTCTGCTATTATATTCTTCTATGTATGGCTTTCCTCCTGATTCTGCCTGACTGAAACCAGCACTTTTTAAAAGAGCATTCCATTTTCAGCTGGATTAATAGAATTTATTTTAAAGCAGTAAGGAGTTAACCAGGAACCTGGGTAGTTTGCTTAAGGCATGGGACAAATCTGGGGCTTTAAGGATTGGATCTGGTGGTGTCCATGTACACATGGAATGGACTTCTGCTTAGACAACGAGACTTGCCTTTCCTCTCCATCTCCTGCAGCCTCTCAAATATATTCCAGAGGGTTGGAGCAGTGGTCTGGAAAACAGTCCACCTTCCGAGCCTGTCCATTTTGGTACTGAGTCTGAGGCTTCATTACCCAGGTACACAGATTTTTTATGGAAAATGTTAAAAAGGCCTTTTCCCTTTTGACACAAGTGGATGACACTTGTGGGCATATTAGCTGCAATTTGCCCCTCCAAAGCCTGCCCCGATTCAGTTAAAGGGGTCCAGAGTTTTTGTCGTGCCAATGATGGGGGATAAAAAGGCTAATGATCAGGGACTTCCATGGAACGAGTTTAAACAAGAGCAGGAACCTACCCATGGCAGCCCCTAAGCTGCCAGCTGCAAAATGTTGAGGTGAATTTAGTCTTCTGCTTCATAGTAAACAATTTTGAGGGAAACCAACAAACAAAAAAGCCCTGATAAGTTTTGCACAATTTATGAAGGAGGGTCTACAAATCTTTACATTCAGTTCTGACACCACCATGTCCTAAAAAGTGTTTTCAAAGAGATTGGTACTACCATTACCAATTATCTGATTTGATGTATGTCTGGTTCCAATGCCATAGTGGAGACTATGTGTGAAGCCTCATGAAGATTAAGGGATCCAGTAACAGAGACCATGCACAAGGCACTAGGAGTGGCCAATGAGGCAGCGCAGGCAGGTCTTCATTGCTGACCTGGCTTCCCAATGCCATGTGTCACTATCACCGGCAGGTGCAAGGCATCGGGGAGCTTGGCATAGTGGGAGTGCAATTGTGGAGCTAATCTGATATGCTGCACCCACACTGTGTTCCCTGCTTTCTTGCTGCTTCCCCTCTTAGTAACTAACTAGCAGCAACAGGTTGGGAAGCCATGTCAGCACACACCCCTGGCACCACCCTGCTGGCCATTACTGCATGGCGCCCTTCAAGTGTAATGTTCCTGAAGAAGGGGATCCATGTTTTGTTGTTGTTATGTGCCTTCAAGTCGACTACGACTTATTGGCGACCCTATGAATCAGCAGTCTCCAACAGCATCTGTCTTGGTGAGTACCTTCTGACCTGGGAGTCTCATCTTCTGGCTGGGGTCATCTAGTCAGACCCATTGGCCTAAGACAATATCAGTCGGGCAGTGGAATCTGTTCCAGGGCTTTAGTCCAGCACCTTGGACAGCTCCTTGAAAATTCAGACTAAAGCTTAGAGTGGACTCCATTGCCTCACTGACAAGGAACCACCAGCCTCTGACAAGGCACTTTATTCCAAACCTGAACTACATAAGTGGCATAGTTTAGTAAGGAATGAAGTGCCTTGTTCACAGTGGGAGCTGGAGGCAGTGGAATCACCTCCAGGTTTTAATCTGAACTTTCAAGGGGCAGTCCAAGGTTCTGAAGCTTGGACTAAAACCCACAGTGGATTCCACTGCCCCACTGACATTGTCTTAGGCTAGTGGGTCAGACTAGATGCCCACTTGGTCAATTCAGACACTTTAACCTTTTCTTTCCCTTCATCTCCACTGCTAAATTTAACTTCCAGTCTTTTACCTCCCCCCCTTGCCCAATGCATTGAATTTTATTTGAGAATCTAAATGGTGATAGATTAGCAGCAAGCTCTGTTACTACTATACAATTTTACAATGGTTGCTCTTGATATGTTAGCAGCTTATGGCAGCTTGGATCAACATCCAGAAAATATGTCATTTTCTGGTCTAGTCTCAAATACTGGAATTATCAAAATACAGGTCTTATAAGCTTAGATCTCTGCACTAGAAGATAAAATATTTCACACCAAAAGGCGGAAGATGGAAGAAACAAAGGAATGAGAATGGCGTTCCTGTAAAGGGGCGTTTTTTGCCTCCACCCAATTGTATAGGAAGACTCGGGAAAGATCTCGAAGCTTTCTTGTTATGCCACGTGAGATCAAGGGGCCAATCAGGTTCAGGTTTGAGCGGCTTATTTAAGGCTGCTCCTTCCTTTAGCATTCGCCTTTTTTGCCTTGCGGCAACTTTCCGTTGTTTTGTGCTGGCAAGGGCTCCATCTGTTGGCCGTTTTACATTGCTCGTTGCCACTTCTCTCTGTTTCGGCGTGCTCCTGTCTTCCACTGATACACATTTGCTGCATTGGTTTGTTTACTGCTGATCAGCTGGGCTTCGGGCATCCTCGCACGCGCCTGGTGGCTTTTTGCCGCTCTCCAGCTGATCTTTCCCTTCTGATTTACAGTGACTATTATTGTCTGTTCTCCTAATTTGGTGCAATTTTCTTTAGGGTTCATGTGTGGGGACGTTCTTTTTGTATCCTTGGCGTTAATATTATAGCTTCTGTTAATTTTATTGCTTCCTCATATTTAAATTGTTTATTGAGGTCATTGTTTTAGTTCTGTATATAAGCTTCCATTCTTACCTTTGCTAGTGTAATAAATAATAACAAAATAAAATAAAATAAAATAATAAAATTAAAGAGGCTTATATATTCTTTAGCTTCGCCCTCCTGGCTCCTCATCCCAGTATCATATAACTCCTTTATGCCTGCCCCCCCTTTAAAAATAATAATAATAATAATAATAATAAATATATAAAAATATAAAATAATTTAAAAGAAGGGGAAAGGTATTGGTGTTGCCTTTCCCATTTATCTCTTTTGGTCTGGGCTTTCATTGTTATTTTCCTAGTTCAATTTCCGATTTGGTTGCTGTTTTGCCTTGGGGTTTTTACTTATTACTTGTTTCTTTTTACTAAATTGCTGTTTCTGTTGTTGTTGTTTGTCGGGAGTTGTGTTTCGAACATGCCACCTAAGAAGGTTCAACAAAAGAAAGGTGTTCGGGTTGTGAAGCAGGCTTCCAAGCGTCTTCCAGCTCCTCATCACCAGTCTTCAGATGAGGAAGATGATATGGGCACCATTCGTACTTTGGTGGCTAGGGTCGACGCCTTGGAAAGGGAACGTCTACAGCCGCGTGATGTTGGGGCGGGGCCCAGTTCTGCCCCTTCAGGTAAGAAGTCTGCCCGCCTTGCGGAAAAGAGTTCTAAGCCAAGTATTCTTGCTGCTTTGGTCTCCAGGCTTGACGCTCTCAAGGCTGCAGCACCCATTCCGGAGCCCTCGGTTCTTTCACCTCCAGTTATTTCGCCTGCTGTTCCGCCTACGTCTTCCTCTACCATGCTTCTGCCTCCAGCGGCTGGTGGGCCAACTCCAGGACAGCTTCAGTTTCATCAGCCCAGTGGCCCACCGGTGTCATCTGAGGCTTCAACATGTGTGACTTCTCCGTTGGTTGCTTCTCCAGCTGCTTATGCAGGTGAGCCATTTGGACCACACGCTCACGGTACACAGAGTCATGCTCCAGGTGCCATTCCTTTGGATTCACCCTCGGCTGATTTTCAGCTACCAGGTGCCTCCCAACCTTCAGTGTTTATGGGGGGGTGTTAGTCCCGCAGCAACCTCAGCTTCCTTGGCCTGCGGCCGCTGTGACTCCTTGGCAGCCGTCTGCGGCTCCCTCGGTTCTACCTCCTTATTCTTTGCCTCTTCCTCAGGGTATCTACCCACAAGGTGATACCTCTCTTCCTTTGGGTGACCATTTATTGGTCACAACTAAAGAAAGGATCTGGCGGGGAGAGTACATTGATTTATTTATGCTCCTTTTTCATGAGAATGAGCTCAAACCTAAGGAAGGTCAGGATTTCAAGGAAAGGGAGGTAGCCACAAAAAATAAAGTTGATCGTGTTTGGCCTAACTGGCTCAATGCATATACGATTTATATGGGAGTTATGACGCAGGCTTATCCATCTAGGGCCCTTTCTATGATAAAATATCAGGATATCATTCATCGTGCGTTTCGTGAATTCTCTGGAACTGCTTGGTTGCGGTATGATGAGAATTTCAGGCAAAGGGCGGCATTGGATCCCACCCTTCGCTGGGACATGGAGCATGCTGGTTTGTGGCTTCGCTCCATGACCTCTGCCAGGCCTACTCCGGGCGATAGGGCAGATAGCGGACACCTGTTAGCGAAAGCACAGACTTCCGCCTTTGGCTCTGGCCAAGGTGGGCAGTGGGTTCAATCCCAGCAACTCTGTTGGACATTTAACAGCACTGGCCAATGCCTCAGACGCTCCTGTAGGTTTAGACACGCGTGCAGACTGTGTGGTGGCAATCACCCCAGTTCCTCCTGCCAGTGTGCCCGGCAGGCTCGCCAGGGTACAGGTGAACACCAGCATCCCAAACGGGGGTCCGGCAATAGCGGCGGTACGTCGCAAGGCCAGTAGCCCCATTAAGTTGATTCCCTTGGCCGGATTGTTGGCAGGTTATCCCAATAGGAGTGCTGCTAGTTTCCTGTTGGGCAGTTTTACTGAAGGTTTCCATATACCCTTTGAGGGTCCTAGGGTAGCTACTTCGTCTGCAAATCAGCCCTCTCTTACGACTATGGCCATGGTAGTCTTGGCTAAACTCCATAAGGAGATAAGTGCCAATCGCATTTCGGGCCCCTTTCCTTTTCCTCCATTGGAGAATTTGAGAATTTCTCCTTTAGGCATCGTCCCTAAGAAGCAACCGGGCGAATATCGCCTTATACATAATTTGTCGTTCCCTAAGAGTGCTTCCGTTAATGATGGTATTTCCCCAAGTCACGCATCTGTTAGGTATACATCTTTCGATGAGGCTGTGCGTGTAGTCCGGAGTGCCGGTAAAGGCGCTTTGTTAGCAAAGTGTGATATAAAATCCGCTTTTCGTCTCTTACCAGTGCATCCCGATGATGTCGATTTATTGGGTTTTAAATTTCAAGGCCAGTTCTGTGTTGATAGGGCTATGCCTATGGGATGTTCTGTGTCCTGTGTGGCCTTTGAAGCATTCAGCACTTTCCTAGAGTGGGCATTGCGAAGGAGGACTTCGTCCTCCCTCTCAGCTCATTATCTGGATGATTTTTTGTTTGTAGGGCCGGCAGGGTCTTCCCATTGCTTATATTTGATGCAATCCTTCCAGGCCTTAACTACTGAATTGGGAGTTCCTTTAGCTGTGGAAAAGTCTGAGGGCCCTTCTACTTCACTGACTTTTTTAGGTATTCGGTTGGACTCAATTGCCCAGTCGTCTTGTTTGCCACAGGACAAGTTGCTTGCCTTACGGCAGTGCCTTAGGGATGTTCTTGTATTGAAAAAGATCACATTAGTTCAATTACAGGAAATTGTGGGGCATTTGGTATTTGCCTCTAAAGTTATTTCCCCTGGGCGTGCGTTCCTTAGGCGTCTTTGTGACGCCATGAAAGGAGTGCATTCCCGATTCCATTTTATTAGGGTCACTGCTGGGATGAGAGCAGATTTACATATGTGGCTTGTGTTTTTGGAGGACTTTAATGGCCTCTCCTTTTGGCGCAAAGACTTACTTTTGGAGGCCGAATTGCAGGTTCATTCTGATGCTGCTGGGGGCCTAGGTTTTGGTGTGATATTTAGGTCTCAATGGTGCGCTGGGAGGTGGCCTACCAAGTGGCAGTCCTCTGGTATCACTGGAGATATGACATTCTTGGAATTTTTCCCAATAGTTGTGGCAGTTTATATCTGGCCGCTGGCATTCCAAAACCGTACAGTACGTTTTTGGTGCGATAATTTGGCCACAGTGTGTGTTATCAATGCTCAGACTTCCAAATCTCCTCGTGTTATGCGCCTGGTGCGCACGTTCGTATTACAGTGTTTGCGATTTAATATCCTCTTCATTGCTCGGCATGTTCCAGGTTTGCAAAACTGCGTTGCTGATGCTCTTTCATGCTTACAGATGGTGCGTTTTCGGGAGCTTGCACCTGGAGCAGCTTTGGACCCTGTCTCGGTCCCACCTTTCCTATGGAACCTTGGCAATTAGAAGTTGGGACTGCCATTGCTTCTGCTCTTGCTCCCAGTATTCAGAAAGCGTATGAGCGTTCTTTTGTGAAGTTCCATGCTTTTTGACTAAGCGCTGGTCTGCCTATGGCGTGGCCCATTCCTGCGGCTCATTTGTTGCAGTTTATGCTGCATTTAAAAGGGCAAAGTATTTCTGTTTCTACTATCGCTGGGCACCTCTCTGCGCTGGCCTTTATTTCCAAGGCTCGGGGACTGCCGGATCATTCTGTAGATTTTAGGGTCAGAAAGGTCCTTGAGGGTTGGTCGCGTTCTGCTCCCAGGCCCGCTGACCGGAGGAGGCCAATCACGCCCAATGTCCTCCTCCAGATCCTGGCATTGTTTCGTTCTCTATGCTCATCTCAGTATGAGGCGCACCTTTTCGCCGCAGTAAGTCTGACGACGTTCTACGGTGCTTTTCGCCCTAGTGAAGTCTTAGTCCTCTCTAAGCGCGATGTGTCTTATAGGGCCTTATGCTCTGGCGATTGCACGTTAGGTGCTGATACGGTTAGGTTTTCCCTATGAGTCTCTAAGACTGATCAGAAAGGCTGTGGCAGTATTGTGTTTTTCCGCAGTTGCCAGGTCCCGGAATTATGCCCTATGTCTGCAATGCGTCAATTTCTGTTTCATAGGCCATTGGGCCTGCGTTATCTGTTTATACATGCGGATGGTTCTGCCCTGACTCAATTCCAATTTTGGGCCATTGTTCGGCGGGCCTTGTTGGCCACTGGTCGCGATGCTGGAGTCTATGGGCTGCATTCATTTCGGATTGGAGCGGCCACGGCCGCTGCCCTCGTGGGCATGAGCGTTAGCGACATCCAAGCAATTGGCAGGTGGCGTTCTTCCGCTTTCCAGTCTTATGTCCGTTATTAATTTTAATTTTGTTTTTCTTCAGGTATGTTAAGTCTACCAGTCCCTGCGAGGATCATTCTATGTAGCCATTCCATCTTGTTTTGGGTGCATCGGAGGGCATCTTCATTGTTTTCCAGGACGCAGCTGCAGCTTTCTGCCTCAGCGATAGTTAGTTGGGAGGCACGGAGGGGCATGTTGTGGGATGTGTTGTTGCCTTTGGTGTGTCAAACCATGGCATCTGCGCTCCAGCCCCACGTTTTGTTAATTCATTTGGGGGAGAATGACCTTGTGCAGCAGCCCGGAATGGACTTGCTGCTCAAGGTCACTCGTGATCTCACGTGGTTTAAATGGTATTACCCTGATCTCATATTGGTGTGGTCGGACATGCTTGTGAGATGGGTGTGGAGGGGTGCATGTCACCCTAATAGGATTGATAGGTCCTGAAAATGGGTAAATAGGAAGGTTAGGGGTCTGGTTTTATCCCTTGGTGGGGCATTCATATATCATGATAGGGTTAAGTTCCATTGCCCTCAATTGTTTTGGGATGATGGCGTCCATCTTTCAGAACAGGGGTGTGATTTGTTCCTTGACGATCTTAGGTGGGGCCTTGGTAGTTTGTTTTCTTCGTTGGATTGAGGGGACCAAGCTTCAGCTGATCCCCTCTTGTGGCATGGAATTTGGGCAGGTGAGGTATATTGGGGTTATATTCAGGCGGTTAAGGCATATAGGGAAAAGGGCACTCCCTAGGGAACCATCAAAGCTTAATGCCTGGTGGCGATCTGGGGAGTGTCCTTGTGGGACCTGCTTGCATATCAGGGTGAACGCCTGTACGGCGGGGCCATGGTGCGGAGGTTGGAACCGCAGCTGACTCCAACAGCAAGCTGGGAGGTTTTCACCCGTGTCCTTGACTCTGGAGTCACGGTCTGATGAGAATTATTTGCCTTTAGAAGGCATGGGAGTATTCCCACACAAGTAGGAGGCCTCACCTGCCCGAAGCAATTTAATCTGAAGAATTGGCTTATCTGCATTTGATGTAGAATGTTATATTTAATAAATATAACATTATTCCACCTTGTGTCACGAGTCTTCTTTTGTGTGGGGGCAATGTCTGGCAGTAGAATGAGGCATCAGCTGAACTGCAACATTCGTGTCTGCTTTCCCACTATATACATTTACTACATTATGAGTATTCTAGTAGGCACAGATGAAACCACCCAAACTTTAACATCTTCCTTAGAGATCCTTAGTTCTTCCTGCAACACAAGACAGCTTTTTTGACAGTGGCACCAAGATTGAGAAACTGACTCTCTAGGGAGGTATGGAGCAGAGTTATTCTCTGTTGTTATGAGGGATGGCAAATCTAGCGATTTCAGTTTCTCTCCATTTCTCATTTTTCCAGTTTTAAGTTCAGTTCTCCACATTTCCACATCATTTTGCATTTTTTTTTTAAAAAAAACGCCCTCATGAAAATTCATTAGCATTTTAGTGTGGATTTCTCCTAATATACACATTTTTGCATGCAATTTTGCCTAATATACACATTTTCTCAAAGCAGTTCTCCTGAGTATAATACATTTATAATAATACATAAGTTATTTTCACTAATATATGCATTTTCACACAAACTTTTCCCTGGTATATGCATTTTGTACACATTATTTGGTTGGTGAGCTGTGTTGCAAAATTGAGAGAAGTGCAAATTTTGAAAGGCAACTTGATTTCAGTTTGAGTATTGTTTTGGAAAGTGCCGATTAGGTAGGTTTGCCTTTAAATGCAAATAAGAGTAAATAATTTTTTTTCACATTTCCTAGTTTTTACCGAGGGCAGGGCTAAAACCAATGGGTGGAGATTGCAGATTTTGGCTACATTAGGAGAAATTTCCTAATGACATGAGGTGCTTGATTGTCTTCTTTTGTGGAGATATTTAAGATAAGACTGGATTGCTGTCTTTTGGGGTGCTATAGTTGCACCCTGCATTGTCAGTTCTGCATTGAACAGAGGGTTGGGCTAGATGATCACCAAATTCCATATCAATTTCCTAGTTATATGGTGGCTTTTAAACAAAGGCTTTAAGGATTCCCATTTTTTGCTACTTGTTTATGGCATTGTGGATTTCCTTCTGTTTTGTCATTTATGTGTTGTTTTTGTTTGCTGTTGTTGTTGTTACTGCTGAGCTGAAGGTTCATTGCAAACTCCCTCCCCCTTTTTTTTTCCTGCCGTCCACAGAGTTGCTCCCACTTCACCACCAGGTAGCCGCCATCCCCTGCATCACTGCAAAATGCCCTGGAATTATGCTATGCCATGATGTAAAATCATTAATCCAAGGGTCATTCATGAGAAGCTTGGGGGCAGGGGCTTTTTTGCAGTTGTTTTCCCCACCTGGTAAGATACTCTCATCCTAAATCTTTAGAACTCCACCCCCCAAGTGCTAAAATCCTCCTTGAAATTCATCATATGTAAATGGGGTGATGAAGGTGGCAGTGGGGGAAATGTTTTGTTCAATATTTCAATTTAACATTTCTGAGCTGCCTTGTTAAGGATCCTAGTTCAAGAAAGGAGATATACCTGATCCCATGTTGCACACACTCCTGACCTTTCTATCAAGCTGTCAGAAGCCTCCCAGCCCATGCCCCTTTCTCCAGGCTACACCCCTTACTGGCCCTGTTCTTCATCCTCCTTGAGTGCTTTTGCTGGGCTGGAATATGCCATTGAATTGTGATAATGTCTCTTGCTTGCCAGGATGTAAGATAAAGAGAGGTGTGCATGTGTGCAAGAAGCCTGACCCTTGCATGGCTTAAATGTAACCTTCTGTACAAAATTAAGAGTCACATCTTTTGCTCCACTCATTTTTGCATCTCATCCTGCCTATCACTAGCATGTGGCTCCCAGAATATGGGATTGTGGAGCTTTGGATGAAAATGGTTGGAGGGCAGTTTTGTGTGGCAGGAGACTGCTTCTACTTGACAAGGATCCCCTCCATGATTTTCTATGCCCTATGTCCACCAGTAGAATCAGGCTCCCCACAGCAGACAGTCTCCCTTGCCACAGAGGGCAATGGGAATGGGGTAGAACCAGCATGCTTGCCCCCCAATTCCCCACTCACATGTGGGAAGAGGGATTGAGTGTTAAATCACTTTGAGAAGTGTGGCCTTGTGAGGAGAATAAGAGTCTCCTAAAAACTCTCAGCACCCTTAGCAAATTACACTTCCCAGGACTCTTTGGAGGAATCCACAGAGCTTGGAAAAGTTACTTTTTTGAACTACAACTGCCATCAGCCCAATCCAGTGGCTATGATGGCTGGGGCTGATGGGAGTTATAGTTCAAAAAAGTAACTTTTTCCAAGCTCTGGGAATCCATGACTGTCTAAAGTGGAATAACAGTGGAATAAATGTATGGCATGAATGTGGCCAGGGTGTCTTCCAGTGCAATCAAGGTCACCCCCAAAAACTCCTGCTCAGCTCTCATTTGATCAGCTAACTAGTCCCTGACTGCTGATCAGAGTGGGCAGGAAAGGATGCCATTCTGCAACTAAAGAGGCCAAGTAGACAGTGGAGCTGGCTTATTGAGGTGAGGGTCCCATCCTGTTATGAATGGACTTTGAACTTCTTCATGAGCAGAGCTCACTAGAAATGCAAGTTCCCCTATTGAGAGCAGCAGGATCTTTGGCTGGAGTTACCTGCACATCACCCCCAGAGCATGTATAAATTTACCCTTAACCCAATAACACATACACTGAAAGTAAAATAAAGAGTGGTTTTATTAAGAGAAGAAACAAGGAAAAATATTGCAGTTTACAATTACAGTTAACAATGAGCAGCTTTCTAACTATTATTCATTCATTCAGCGACACTGGATAGACTAAAGCAAAGAGACTAACCCTATGAACATTTTCACATTAAGCTCACCCACACAGAAAGAAAAAGGAAGGGGAAAAAGGCCCAGAAGTTGCATATACCTTTCCTGGAGAGTTGCTGCAAGACTAAAGCTGAGAGAGACTTTCATATCTAGCCCAATGAGCCAAAAGCTCTGCCCTTGTGTAACCAGTGCTAGATTTGAAAGATCTCACTCAAAATCCTTAGCTCTGAAATTGTCCCAAAGATGCTAGCGTGCGTTGGTAAGAAAAGCAGCTGTTGGAGCCCTCCAGAAGAGGAACTCCTGACCCCTCCCAACCCCTCATGTGACCAACCCATTCCCTGATAAGTTCTCCCTGCTGTAAATTCCTGATGATTCCTAAAGGTTACGAATTATCCTAATCGATGTAGTGGTTAAGGTGTTGGACTGCGACCTGGGAGACCAGGGTTCGAATCCCCACATAGCCATGAAGCTTACTGGGTGACCTTGGGCCAGTCACTGCCAGAGCTTGGAAGTAACTCGTTATTTTAATGTGTTACTTGTAATTAGTTACAATTTTAGATAACGAGTGGGTAATTCCATTACATTTGGCAAGTAACGGAACGACTAGTAATTTCCCTACTTTTCAGCTGCAACTTTAACGTTTCCACGTTAGGTTGGACTTTACTTGGGGGCGGGAACAAGGGGAAGTCAGCTCCTGGCTGTGATTGGTTAACACAAGACATGTGCCTCACACTGATTGGACCTCTGCACAGACTCTCTCTTCCCTCGTGATCTGTGTTAGGAGGCACGAGGGAAGAGGTGAATAGGCAGGGGGGGCCTGCTAGCGTCTGACTCTGAGAGGAAAAAATTGATGCCGGAGGAAAAAGCCAGGGCAAGGACAAGGAGGAGAAGGCAGCAGCAGAATGGCGAAGAGCTGTGGAGGTGAGTGACGATGATTTGTGTGTGTGTGTGTGTGTGTGCCCCGGTGTGTGTGTTTTTGGCTGGAGTCTCTGGTTTTGGGGGGGGCTCCGGCTCTCTGGCTACCACCCCTTACTCTCCGGACTCTCAGCTTCAATTTTAAAAAAAAGTAAGTTTCTAGGTGTTCTAATTCCCGAGATATTCACCAAAACGTCAACAGCCCCCCTGCACAACTTTTTTTTAAACAGATCCATGCTCTAGCTACAACTCCCATCAGCCCAATCCAGTGGCCATGCTGGCTGGGGCTGATGGGAGTTGTAGTTTAAAAAAGTAACTTTTCAAAGCTCTGGCTGTAACCCCGCCCTTTCATGATTGTAGCCAATGACACCAGAGTTGTGACTTGTTGATCCAGGCATGCCTAGGCTGAACGTCAGAATATGGTGGCTTTGAGTTTTTTGCAGTTTGCATAAGTAATATGGCTTAATGTTTTTTTTCCTCTTCTGTCCAAGAGTCAGACCCTGGGCTATGAAATATGAAAGTATTTAATCCAATATCTGCTTTTCTGGGAGTAAAGCCAGTTCTGGGAGTAAAGCATGTACCTGGAGTAAACCCCATTGAACTCCATTAGGACTTGCTTTTGAGTAGACATGGTTAGGATTGTGCTGTAAATTAATGGGACGTGAGTAAACATAGCGCAGACTTGTGTTTTTTTTAAAAAATGAATGAAGTTTATTTATTTTTATTTATTTATTATTTGATTTATATCCCGCCCTTCCTCCCAGTAGGAGTCCAGGGCGGCAAACAAAAGCACTAAAAACACTTTAAAAATCATAAAAACAGACTTTAAAATATATTAAAACAAAACATCTTTAAAAACATTTTTAAAAGCTTTAAAAACATTTTTTTTTAAGAAAAAGTTTAAAAACATATTAAAAAGCAATTTCAACACAGACGCAGACTGGGATAAGGTCTCAACTTAAAGGACTTGTTAAAAGAACAAGTTCCTTATCACTTGAGGCTGCAGTTTTCCCTGGTTGAGTAAGCCCCATTGAATACATTGGGACTTGCTTCTGAGTAAACAAACATAGGATTGCACTATAAATATCTTTACAGGTTATATAAATAAACATATTTGATAGTCATGCTTATATAAATATTTTCATAGAATCATAGAATAGCAGAGTTGGAAGGGGCCTATAAGGCCATCAAGTCCAACCCCCTGCTTAATGCAGGAATCCAAATCAAAGCATTCCCGACAGATGGCTGTCCAGCTGCCTCTTCAATGCCTCCAGTGTCGGAGATCCCACTACCTCTCTAGTAATTAGTTCCATTGTATGGCTCTAACAGTTAGGAAGCTTTTCCTGATGTCCAGTCGAAATCTGGCTTCTTGCAACTTGAGCCCATTATTCTGTGTCCTGCACTCTGGGATCATCGAGAAGAGATTCTGGCCCTCCTCTGTGTGGCAACCTTTCAAGTACTTGAAGAGTGCTATCATATCTCCCCTCAGTCTTCTCTTCTCCAGGTTAAATATGCCCAGTTCCTTCAGTCTCTCCTCATAGGGCATTGTTTCCAGTCCCCTGATCATCCTTGTTGCCCTCTTTGGAACCTGTTCCAGTTTGTCTGCATCCTTCTTGAAGTGCAGAGACCAGAACTGGACACAGCACTCAAGATGAGGCCTAACCAGTGCTGAATAGAGGGGAACTAATACTTCACATGATTTGGAAACTATACTTCTGTTAATGCAGCCTGATATAGCATTTGCCTTTTTTGCAGCCACATCACACTGTTGGCTCATATTCAGCTTGTGATCAACAACAATTCCAAGATCCTTCTTGCATGTCATACTGCTGAGCCAAGTATCCCCCATCTTATAACTGTGCATTTGGTTTCTTTTTCCTAAGTGTAGAACTTTGCATTTATCCCTGTTGAATTGCATTCTGTTGTTTTCAGCCCAATGCTCCAGCCTATCAAGGTCCCTTTGAATTTTCTTTCTGTCTTCCATGGTATTAGCTATGCCCCCCAATTTTGTATCATCTGCAAATTTGATAAGCATGCTCTGTACCTCCTCATCCAAGTAGTTAATAAAAATGTTGAAGAGCACTGGGCCCAGGACCGAGCCCTGTGGTACCCCACTCATTACTTCCACCCAGTTTTATCATGCTTTGTCCCTATAAGTATCCAATTGCATACTATGGTTGTACAATACTTCCTTTACATTTTAAGTATGCCTTGGGGTAGTCATGGTTCTCCATTGTTTTCATCCTGAGGGGCAGATAGGCTGAGAAATGGTGAGTAGCCCATGGTCACCCACTACACTTTATAGCTTATTTCCATTTTGAAAAATTAATTAAAACAATTTACATGCAGGCAAAATTTATTAAGCGGATTCACACAATATGTGTAAAGCACATCCAACTCGCATTTAAAGCACATGACTTCCCCTAAAGAATTCTGGGAAGTGTCATTTCCCCCTCACAGTTATAGTTCTCACCACTCTTAACAAACTGCAGTTCCCATGATTCTGTGGTGGGATTCATGTGCTTCAAATGGGTGTTGAATGTGCTTTAAAGGAATGGTGTGGATCTGCCCTAGGTATGATGTTCATTCAAGAGTGAATTGAAAAGAACAATTTTAAAAGATACTATATATATATATATATATATAAATATATATATATATACAGAAAGAAAGAAAGGAGAGATGTAAAGGGGAGTATTTCTTTAGATGTTACCCTACTTTCCATTTTTGCTTTCCATTTGCTTCTAGCCCTATTCTGTCACTCTCCAGTACACATGAAGGATTGGCAGTGAGGGCAACTCCCAAACCTGGCTGTTGCACCTCCAAGTTAGTTACTTAGAACTAGGTATGCCTTTCCTATCTACGATGTATTTCTATAAATGAAATAGCTTTTCTTATTTTACTAAGTCTTACGTCTCAGTGATCTCAGTGCAGGGTAAAAGCCTGCCACAAACACACACATTGGCACACACAAGCATCATAGACTGTTGACAATCTCTGCTAATATCTATACAAATGTACATAACATGCATCACCTGAACTCACATGATCTAGAGTTACCTTAGATCTTGCAAGATTTGCAAATGAGAAGCAATAGGGTTTTATATTAGTTCTGATTGTCTATTGGGCTATCATAGGTTATATGTTTTTTTCATTTTCTATGGGAAAAACTCCAACTTCAGTGGAATTTATGTGATGTGTTCTAATCATTTGAATGTGGCTAATGAATGCTTTATTCTTTCATCAGAACTTTAGCAGTAGTACTAAAATATTAATAAAAAAGAAAAGGGAAAGAAAAAATACTTTACATACATCATTCAGCTGTATTGCTAATTATAGATATAGATATAAAAGATAAACGGCATTTTGTCAAAAGTATTTTTGTCTACATTTTATACCTCATCCTTGGTTTTCCAAGCTTGGCATGGAATGCTTCTCATACAGAATTAATTTGAAATGCTGCATATTTATTATCATAATCATCATATTCAAAATAAAAAATATATGTACCGCCTTCAAGTTGATTCCAACTTATGGTGACCCTATAAATAGGGTTTTCATGAGGCTGAGAGGCAGTGACTGGCCCAAGGTCACTCAGTGAGCTTCATGGCTATGTGGGGATTTGAACCCTAGTCTCATTTTGTTCTCACAACAACCCTGTGAGATAGTAGGTTAGACTGGCCCAGGCAGGGTTATTTAGTGAGCAAAAATGATGCAAATAGGATCTCTTTTAATTGTGCTATCGACCTGCTTACTTCCACTCTGACTGGGGGATCTTGCAGCATGGGGAAGAGATGGGGGCACATCACAGCTGAAGTTCACCCATATAGGAGCATTATCTCTTGTTTATTACAGAGACGCCTGTTGCAGGTTTTGCTGCTGAGAGCAGCAGTCAGTTAGTGCGGCCACTTGAGTCACAGCTTGTTGATCCTGAGGAGGCAAAACTAGAAAGTGAGGTTCAGAAAGGAGGCCCTATGCACGAGGAGGAGGAGGGCATGAAGCAGTGCCAGTTGCCCACAGCCACATCTGCAGAACAGCAAGTACCATGGTTTGGCTTTGAGAAAACTTGTACATTCGTGAGCCAGAGTGGGAAAAATGTTGTTGTACGATGCAATTACTGCCTTCCAAGGATCAAAAATCTGAGATCAGCTGTTTCCCCCTCATCCAATGTGAAGAAACATTTTGAGGTAAGCCTTTGTCATGCTGGTCCTCAAAGAGTGTCCACTGTCTATTTATGTTTAAATTGTGAAGTTCCTCTTCCATTTTTTCTTGGATTCATGCTTTGTTCTTCTTCCTCAGAGGGCACACCCTGAGAAGCTGAGAGCAATTGAAGAAGCAATAAAGGCAAGGAGACGTGGCCTTCCTGAACCAATGCATGACACCCCTCCTCCCAAAATGCTGAAGCAGCAGCAGACAACCCTTGAGAGGCGGGGATCTGGCAGGGAGCCTGTCACCCAGAGCAATCTCGACAGGAGAATCATTGATTTCATTGTAGAGGAGACATTACCACTTCAGACTGTGGACAAACCATCATTCATTAATCTGGTTCCAATTGGACTCCCCAAAGATCTCACCATCATATGTGCCAAGACTCTGAGAGACAGAATTGAGAAGAGAGCATGCCACATGAGAGAAACTCTTGCAAACCGAATGGGTGCTGTGGCATATATAGCAACCACTGCAGATTGTTGGACCAATGGCAAGAAGAGTTACTTTGGGGTAACAGCCCACTGGATCAACCCAACTACCCTGAAATGTGAGGTCGGGGCCTTGGCTTGTAAGCGTCTGAAGGGGCGCCATACATACGATGTCCTTTCAAAAACACTGCATGATGTACATGTGCAGTACAGGATCCACAACAAAGTTATGTGCACTACTACAGACAATGGCTCCAACTTTATGAAAGCGTTCAGAGTTTTCATGGCCAAAGAACCAGTGGAAGCTGCAGGCACCAGTGACGATGATGGTGATAACCAGGAGGAGGAGGAGGCTGAGGTGGAGTTTGTGCCTATCTGTGAGATCCTGGACACAAGACCTGAGGCAGAGGAAGAAGCTGCAGACTCAGGACAGGATTTTGTTTTACCACCACACCAGAGATGTGCTAGCCACACCCTCAACCTTGTGGCAACACAAGACATAGAGGCCATGCTTTCTGACTCCTCCAAAAGTAGTCTTCTTGGTCCTTTCAAGAAACAGTTTCGTTTCTTGATGGGAAAGTGCAGCAAGTTGTGGTCCAAGCAGAACCAGTCAGCCCAGATTGCTGAGTATATCCGTGCGCAATGTGGTGTGTATCTGAAGGTACCGAATAAGACCAGGTGGAATTCCACCTTTGATGCGTTGAAGCAACTACATGAGCTCCTGTCAACTGTGCCACTAAAAATGCATGCCATAATGGACCGCTGCTCCTTGTCCAGGATCACAGCTGCTGAGATTGAAGTGGTACAGGAATACCTGTACAGGAATACCACCATACAGGATTATGGAGCCACTAGCCCAGTCCCTATATATCCTGCAATGGGAGAACGGCATGTTCATGGGGTATTTGCTACCAACGCTCTGCAATCTGGACCGCAAGTTAGAAGGACTGGAAAACAAACCTGAGAGGTACACATACTGTTTTCAGCTGCTGAGAGGTGTGCGCGAAGCCCTAAGAAAGCGGTTTGCAGCTATCTGGGAGGACAAGAGGCTTCTTCTGGCAGCCTGCCTACACCCTCGCTTCAAACTAGATTGGCTGGAATCGTGTCAGGCCACCACCCATACCAACAAGTAAGAACATTAGGGAAGCCCTTTGGGTGGATTACTCCAAGGGAAATGTTGTCTCAAGGGAGGCATCAGAGGGCTTAAGGTGGTAGGCAGGGGCTGGTCCTTTTCTTCCTGGGGCTCCTCATCACAACCTTGGGTTGCTGCAGGTAATCCTTAAAGGTCTGCTGTGCTGCCCCATGAGTGTGGTGACTTGGTCACCTTCCTACCTTCCATGTCATCATCCACAGGCTCAGGCTGGACCCTGAACCAGGGGACATGACAAGCATCAGGAAATGAAGAGCAGATGATGGTTTCCTAACATATATGTGTTAACATATCCTCTCTCTTTCTTAGATACACAATGGAAGCCTTGCTGAAAGCTGAAATAAAGATGGGTGTACTTAATGAGGACAGTGATCAGTCTTCAGATAAAGACCAGGAAGGAGATGACTTAGCAGATGACTTCTTTAACTTTCTGCACCAGGGCAAGAAGTCAGCAGTGGACACTGCTGAGGAGGAACTGGTGAGGTACCTGAGGTCTCCCAGCAGGGAAGTGTCATCACTCCATGGCTTTCCACGTGTGCTGCGGTGTTTTTTGCAGCACAACACAGGCATGCCTTCAAGCGCCGCAGTAGAACGCCTGTTCAGTACTGGTGGCAACGTAATGACTGTAAAAAGACATTCCTTGTCTGACATGCTCTTTGAGCAGCTTGTTCTTTTGAGACATAACAGAAACATATTATAAAAGCATTTCAAGTGTAAAATTTGATTTCAAGAGTTGGGGTATCTTCATTGCTGGGGGGGATGTGAGATTCTGTTATGCCATTATGTTAATCTTCAAGTGTTGGGGTATCTTCATTGCTTGGGGGGATGTGAGATTCTATTATGCCATTATGTTAATCTTACAGATAATTTTTTTTATTCTACTACCCCCTGTGTGTGTGTGTTTATTTTTAATATTGTTTTAGGCTTCTTAGATGTGCAGCAGCCAAGGCCAGCACCTTGTAGGAGTTTTTTTTAAAAAGTAACTGAAATGTAATTGTAGTGATTACTTTTGAGAAAAAGTAAAGTAATCAGTTACTTTCAGAGCAATTGTAATTGTAACAGTAATTACTACTTTTTTGGGCCAAGTAATTATAACTGTAATTTATTACTTTTTAAAAGTAATTTTCCAAGCTCTGGTCACTGCCTCTCAGCCTCATGAAAACCCTGTTCATAGGGTTGCCATAAGTCGGAATTGACTTGAAGGCAGTACATTTACACTTTTATGTAAAACCGTTTCTTTCTATAATGATTCTTCCTGGGCAACATTCCCCAAATTTCCATAGTAGACAGGGAGTCTATACCCTCAGGCTTTCACGATATGTTATCAGGGGTCACAGAGAGGCTGTTTCCCAGGAATCTTTGCTGTTATAGGTTTTCCAAACTCTGGTTCACTGAGGTGAATCAAAGATAAAAAATTCCCAGTATTTGATTTCTCATTACAGCTCCCCTCCTCATTAATGAGCGTGTTCAATCTCACTTAACTAAGGCTTCCTTAACTTGTTCCGGAACTCGATGCGTTCCTCCAACTTCCTCAGATTTCAAGCCTGGAATATCATCCATTTGATCAAAATTAGCATTCCAATTATTGCCACATATTATCCAGTTAATATGGCCACCATTGGATAATAGTCAAAGCCTCAGAAGGGTCTTGGCTCCATCCAAACAATGTGCCCCATCATTTGTGTGCTGCTATATCTTTAATTTTGGCTGCAATTCCAGTAATAGCTTGATTTTCATGCTTTACCTGGAAAGCTTGTTCCCCCATATTTTTAACTGTTCCCAATTGTGTCTGAAATGTAGAGTGTGAAAACAACCCCTGTAAATCTTTAAGGTCATATCCTAGAGATACTGGAATGATTCTATTATGAAACTCTGGGCATAGTTGGATCTTTTGAAGTATCCAAAAAGGGATTTGGAAAGAAAAGTCACTTCCTAATTAAAATATTGCAGATACATCCATTAAAGAAAAATTGATGAAGATGTGCAAATACCGTTGCTCATTATTACACACATTCTCATACATCCATTGACTTGACACACATTGACTGGACAACCGGTTGTCTCTCTCACACACAAACATTCTTTCCCCACACAGACCAGAGCAAACCATGCCTTGATATTTTAGAGAAAGAAGTAGAGATAAACATCATAGCATTTACAATTAATAGGAAGGTAAAGGTTGAATAGTCAGAACATTAAACATTATAAGACCCAACACAAACATATACAAATCTGCTTTCTTCAATGTTTACATTAAACATTGATTATGACTAGAGCAACAATTACAATCCCTCTCATTGGCCATACAAGCTGGTGTTGCAGTAACAGCTTCCCCAGCCCCTATGTTAACACCCAACCAGTGAGGGGAGAGAAACTCGTCCCTGGATGATGTTGCAGGAGTGGCAGGCACCAACACACAGACAGGCGATACTGAATGTAGAGATGCTGCTTATACCAGGCTGCTTCAAGAAGTCAGGAATAGTGAGAGCAGCCTTATCTGCAATGAAAAGAAGAAGAACCCACTGTAGTGAGGATCACATTAATTTTCAGCAGGCGTATTAATTAGACTCTCAGATTCATGAGTGTCTGTGACGAATGGGCTGGATCTAGATCCAAATTAGTCATGTTACTTATGACTAGGGATGAGGGAGAAATTTGATTCAATTTGCATTTAAAGCCAAATCTTTCAAATTCACACTTTCCAAAACAGTATAACAGAAACAGCTATCCTTCGAAATTTACATTTCTCCAAATTTTTCAGTGTTGTTCTTCAACCAAATAATGTTTACAAAAATGCATATATTAGGGGAAAGTGTGCATGAAATGAATAAAATGTAAATGTACTACCTTCAAGTCGATTCCGACTTATGTCGACCCTATGAATAGGGTTTTTGTGGTAAGTGGTATTGAGAGGTGGTTTTAGCATTGCCTTCTTCTGAGGCTGAAAGGCAGTGACTGGCCCAAGGTCAGCCAATGCACCTCATGGCTGTGTGGGGATTCGAACCTTGGTCTCCCAAGTTGTAGTCCAACACACTAGCCACTATGCAACACTTTCTCTCATAAAAAGAATAGTGAAAATAACATACAGAAATGTATTACATTACGAGAAAATGCTTGCAAAATATGTACATTAGTCAAAATGGCTTACAAAATGTGTGTATTAGGAGACATTTGCACTAACATGCTGAAGGATTTTCATGATGTTTTTTTAAAAAAGAATTGCTACAGAAATGCAGAGAGCTGAAAGTGAGAAACTGACAGAACCCACTGACAGATCCTTCCATCCCTACTCATGACAAACTTGATTCCCATTGACCTTAGTGGGATATAAGCATGACTCCCAACCCAATACAGCCAGAGATCATGGCACGAGATTATCATCTTTATTTCACTACTAAACTGTGAATGGCAAAGAAACGTGGGGTGCTTCCAATCCACATGAAGGCTTCCCATGTGCACAAGTCTGAATATGGCTATATGAGTTTTCTGTGCTTCCACATCTCATATCTTTCACTTTCTACCCAAACTGCTTGAATGGTATATCCACTAGGCCTGTCCAGTTAGCAACCCACACCAATCAAATGCAGCTCAACAGCCAGCCATGTCTTATGGCCCACAAGGGGCTCAATAAAAACGTTGTTTTTGTTTTTCCCTGTCAAGGCTAAAACAAAGGGGTTGCCAGGCATTAACTGTGAGCTGGGCTGAGCTGACAGATTACTGTGTTTCAGTTCTCATATTGTTTCAGAAAGTGTGAATTTGATAGATTTGGCTTTAAATGTGAACTAAAATGAATTACTTCCCCATCCTAGTAGATGGCTGAGTTCAGAAGCTTCAGTGGGGTTCCATTGTAGGAGAGGTCCTATTCCCTGCCCCAGAAGTCATTATGCCATGCAAGCAGTATATAAATCAATGATGATGATGATTATGAAGAAGGAAGAAGAAATACCACCACCACCAACAACAACAACATTTTTTTAAAAGGCTGACAAACTGACTTTGGGGCTGATTTCAACACTGCAGGACTGCCTATCTCTGCTATTGTGTCCTAGCATTGCACTCTGGTTTTGAAGCCCTCTTGGTTGTGCCACAATCATGGTAAATGGCAAGCAGGAGGGGGGCTTCTCTGGGGCAGTCCCCTTTCCATTTATTTATTTATTTATTGTATTTGTATACTGCCCCATAGCCGAAGCTGTCCGGGCAGTTTACAACAATTAAAAAAATTAAAAACAAATATACAAATTTTAAAACACATTTTTAAAAAGCAATTTTAAAATACATGCTAAAATGCCTGGGAGAAGAGGAGAGTCTTGACATGGCGCCTAAAAGATAACAGTGTTGGCACCAGGCGCACCTCATCAGGGAGATCATTCCATAATTTGGAGGCCACCACTGAGAAGGCCCTCTTCCTTGTTGCCAGACTCCCAGCTGCCCTCGGAGTAGGCACCCGGAGGAGGGCCTTAGATGTCTCTTTTCAGTTCCCCGCCTTTCCTCAAACTAACGCTAACACAGACACAGAAAATAACTTCCTTGCTGGGGCAGGGGAGGCTCTCTCCTGAAAGAATTCTTAATGGTCCACAATAGTTCCTTAGCCAATTCTTACACTTGTTAATGGGGACACTTGACAGACTTGGCTGAATCCATTAACTTATGAATTGAACTAGTCAGACCAGTAGAACATGTTTCTTTGTTGCATATCCAACTTCCAGATACAAGATCACAGGTATGAAGAGGACTCAAAGAGATAATCTATCTCAACCCCCAATTCCATAACTCTGTTGTCCTTTGTTAAAAGAAAAGGTGCAAGAGCAATCCTATCCTACCCAGAGAGTGCAAGGATGAAGAACAGGATTGCTCTGTTGACAATAGGATTGCTTTGTTTTTATTGAGAGATGGGCTGTTGCCTCATTTTTGTCAAGTAACCCATTTACCAACTGAAGATGGAGAAAAGCACATGCAACCCTTAGTTTGCTTGCAGGTGCGTCACTACCAGGGTGGCGAGGGTGCAGACCGCACCTGGGTGACACCCTGAGGGGGGTGACACCCAGAGCGGCCCTGCCCTGCACCATTGCCCAGCAAAGGAGCCGAGAAGCGCTTCGGGTCGGCGCAGCCAACTCCTCCTCGGAGGCGGGCGGGCGAGATGGAAAGCAGGCGCCCGCTCGCTGGCGGTGAAGCCAGGACGGGCCTTCCACTGCCAGCCTGGAGCGTGTGCGCACGCGCAGGAGGGCACGCGCCGGAGGTCTCCACCCCCACACTCCCGCTAGTGACGCCGCTGTTTGCTTGGGTAATCAAGTGAAGGGTATATAGGTGACCTCAGCGAGGCAAAGGCAACACCCGGCGATTCACTGGAGGAAATGTAAATGGAGTGATTCCACATAAGTAAATTAGGCTCAAACAGTGTACGTGGTTAGTGCAGTGAATAAAACACTACTCATTGAGGCAAATCAGATGTATGCTTCTTGCTGGTGTTCCTATAGGTTTTTGTAAGACCAGATGGTGTTATGAGGTATGAGGTAGATAAAAAGAAGGGGAAATGTTATTTATGACCTTGAACAAGGTTCAAATAAAAGAGGTAAGAACAATAAATCAATAAATGAGACATTAGTAAGATAGAGCCTACACAGAGAAAAGGTCATATGGTAGACATTCTAATTAGCATGAAAAAGAAAAGAAAGAGAATAGTTTGAAGAAGAATGAGCTATAAATGCCAAGTAAAAGAAATCAGAGTGATATAGCATGGTTGCAAGTTGGAGAGAGAGAGAGAGAGAGAGAGAGAGAGAGGCAGGAGAATAGTTTGAAACTTTTTACTGCTTTGTTGAGCAAGTCAGGCTAGAAAAAATATATGAGGCAAGTAGGAAACCAGGGCAAACGGTAATTCATTGCTTTAGAGAGTGACATTGATGCTAATAGCAAAAAGGTTCGGTGGATGTTGAATACATCACAGTCCTGGATAGTAGCTGTGGGCATGGTGCAGGCACTGGTCATAATAATAGCAGAAATACTCTCCAAAGTGAGCAGGCTATTCATGAAATTGACCATAGTCATAAGTCAAACGAAGGGGAATTTGGGAAGAAAGAACACAAAGAGGAAATGAGGGTTTGCTCTAGTAAGCATGGAAGTAGGCACAATTGTAAGTAATGCAGAAACTGTGGGCATATTTCTATAGGGAGATGGCCAGTGGTTGATTTCTTGCAGCAGAATTGCTAGGCTTTGCATTTCCATAGGAATGGCACCCTCTGATGTAGACGCCCTGCCCTTGTTTAGCATGCTGGTACTTAATTATAAAGAAAGTCCACTCCATATGTGCCCTGAGGGAGTCTGTGATAACATTAGGTATATATGAAATGGAAATGGACTGCCTTCAAGTCGATTCTGACTTATGGTGACCCTATGAATAGGGTTTTCATGATAAGCAGTATTCAGAGGTTGTTTACCATTGCCTTCCTCTGAGGCTGAGAGGCAGTGACTGGCCCAAGGTCACCCAGTAAACTTCATGGCTGTGTGGGGATTTGAACCCTGGTCTCCCAGGTCGTAGTCCACCAACTTAACTACTACACCACACTGGCTCTTAGGTATATATACAGACACTAAATGTCTGCTCCTGGTAGGTGCGTGTTAGGGGTGGGGCTAACAAGCATGTGAGGTTGCAGATTGAGCTGGCAGCCTAATCCAATTTACCCCTCCACATGTTGAGTGGGTATGTGGAGGAACCACACAATCGGTGTCTGTATGTGCACATACATATGCATGCGTATAGGGGCCCTGTTTGTGTGCCAAAGCCTGATTACCTAGGGTTCCTGCTCCCATGGAGGAGCCCCTACAACAGTGGTGGCTGCTGCCCAATGGGACTGGTGGGCCGGAAGGCAGAGAGCCCAAACAGTAGGTGGAGCCAGGGGCATGGCAGGCAGAGCCAACTCATCCTAGTTTTGTTGCCACCCTCCTCCCTACTGAGTAATAGAAGGGGCAGCTCTGAGACAAAGGAGGAGGATTATCCTCTGGACTGGTTGCAAGTAGGAAGGCTGGCAAGAGGGGGGCTGGCTGAGGCCAGACTGAAGTTTGTGGGGGAGTGCTGATGGACCTGCCTCCACTGTCCTACCCTTGCACATTTATACATGCAGAGGGCCCCTTCACCTTAATGCAGAACATGCAGTTGCCAGGGGCAGCACCACTATGCACTTTGGCAAGGAGCGGGCAGAGCTGGTGGGCCCGAACCTGCTCTCACAACTTTCTTTGAACATGTGAAGGGGTTTGCAGACAACCCCCCCCCTGTCACCGATGGTCAGTTCTTTTGGATACCATAAAGATGACTAATTGCAAGGGATGCAAACATCTTTAACGCCTTTAGGAGCCAGATACAAAAGAGAAATTGGCTTTCTGACCTCTGCAGCAACCTACGTATCTGTCACCAGGTCCTATTTGTAAAGCACCATTTGTGAAATGCTGTCTCCGTCTGGCACCCTCCTTGCCAGGTTTTAGGTGTCAGGCTAAGGCGCACACATGCTACACATCCACATGCATATACACACATTGCATGAGGACTGCATGGATGGTAAGCCACCCATTTGAAGGCCACATGCCAACAATGGGTCCATTCAGACAGAAACAGTGGAGGCAGAACATAACCATCGTGACTTGCAGCCATTGATAGCTTTATTCATAAATCTGTCCACTCCTCTTTTTAAGCCATCCAGTTTGGTGGCAACTACAACCTGTTGTGGTAGCAGACGTCATAGTTTAACTGTGTGCTATGTGAAGAAGTGCTTTCTTTTGCCTGTCCTGAATTTTCCAGTGTTCAGCTGCCTTGGATCCAATGGGGAGGAGTGAAAGCGCTGCCTTTTATTCTTCACAGAAAGATGTATGAAGAGTATAAGGCAGGATGTCAACTCATCCAGTCATTCCCAAAACAGCGCTGGGTGGGATGGATGCCACAGCACTGAGATGGGAAGATAGAGCCCTCTGCCTGCAGAGGGGTTTTGCCTCCCCGTCTCAGTGGTGAGCACCACAGCACTGTGATTGGGAGATAAAGCTGAAGGGGCTGGTAGGCCACTTCCTGTGGTTTGGCAGGCTGGACCCAAGCCACAGGGCTGCAGGCACACCACCCCTGACCTAGGGCAAAACACACAGAGCCAAAACTAACAATCCATAAGTTAAGTTGAACAGCAACAGAATCAAAAGCTTATTTTCAAAACGAATTGTCTTCAGTCACTGGCAGAACAAGAATGGAGAGGGAGATAACCTAACCTCTTTGGGACAGGGAGTTCCACATATGGGCTGCTGCAGCAGAGAAAACCCTCTTGTGTATTGCCACCAGCCATCTGTCAGAAAGCAATGGAATGTACAACAGAGCCACAATAGCTGATCTCAAAGGACTGGCATATTCAGTATATTTATGGTAAAGCCCACTTCAAATTTCTCTAGCTCTATGCCTTGGTGTCTTTTTGCCTCTATCCTATGCCAGCATATAGTAAGAGTGCAATACTGAAGAGGCAGGCTGGAGAGAGAAATGGCTGCTTGGCTTCTGGCCCACTACAGCACTACTATTAGGTAAGCCCTCTTGCTTGGGAGTAAGGGAAGGGATGGGAGATGGAGCATCATAACCAAAAGGAGGCCCAAATGGTGGTGTGTCCTAGGAATGGCAGGCAAAGTGTCAGCACCAGTGGGCCCTGCTAGGGTACACAGTCCTTGGCACATGCCCCAGTCTGCTGGGTGCTGGTGCCAGGTCTGATTGCAAAGCCCGACGATTTGTAATGAAACATACATAGCTGGTGTATTGGTGGAGCATCACTGTGTTGCAGAGAGCTGACCATAAGCTTATAGATATGCTAAATTCACTAACAGCAATCTTAATGATTAACACATGTATACTTTTATTAATGCTATTAGATATAAATGTTGAAGCTAAGATGAAGTTTAATCTATTGCTTTAAAAAAGCCCACAAAGCTTCTGTAGGAAGTTATGAGGGTTTTGGATAAGAATCTGAGCCTCGAAGGGCTCCATACACTTTCTAATTCCCCCTATGTTCTCTGCTTGCTATCTTCAATAGAACAGTAGAAAATCTCACTTAACTCAAGACAAATTGGCTGCAGCATTTGCAGAAGTGAAGAGAATGTAAAAGTATAAAATGATATCAAAGAACAGGCAGATAACCATGTTTGCTGACTTTCCAAATTACTTTCAGGTGGCTTGGTATGTTTCTGCTAAGAAGTAAGTTTTTACAAAATGTATTACATTACTTTTGAGGTAATTTTCTTGTATTATAGTTAAAAAAAAAAAACCAAACACCTGATCCAATTTCCACTGTAGTCAGAGGTGTATTATGCATAGAAAATACAAAACGGCAGGGGGTACAATTTCTGGAGGGCAGGCATACTTTTGCAGGAGCAAATTGAACCTGCTGTTGAAATACAGCAGGAGCAAATCATATTCGCCTGGGCTCTCAACACTCTGATTGTGAGCACTAATCAAGTAGCTAGAGGCACAAAAGCTCAGCTTACTAGCGAGCGACATACAGGGAGATTGGTTTCAAGCTTTCCTTAATAAACCTGCACCAGAGTATGCCAGCCTTCACATAGGGCAGTGAGCTTGAAAATCTATGGCTTTGTTGCCTGGAGTATTCCATATACATGATTTAGCAATAATGAAGCTGCCCCTCATGGTCAAATCATTACACTGGAATGCTAGCCCCTTTGTGCTCCTGACAAATGTTTAAGACGTGAAAACCCCATTGGGATTGATACAGGATGGCAGAACTTGCCAAAGTTCTCTGAAACAAGCTGATTATGGGTATAGGAGGGTTTAGATGATAAATCAACACGCATGAGAGAGAGAGAGAGAGAGAGAGAGAGAGAGAGAGAGAGAGAGAGAGAGAGAACTGGAGGAAGCCTAATTTGTGTGTGTTCTAACAGAGGAACCTCCATGATGGAAGGTCAAAGAAGATGTCCTGGGATGGTCTGGTGCTATTCTAAGTTCAAAGTTTCCCAGAGAGGAAGCAACTGCTGGTGGAAATGGAGAAGGGAATCTTTTAAACTTGAGTGCAGTGACCATTAACAATGCACTTGTCTTTGACAAGCAAGCAAGCAGCTCTGTTGAAGAAGAGGAACAGGGCCTTGCATTGTATGGTTAGTGCACAAGACCTCCTTGGCCATTTAACAGTCAGCCATTCCACCTCAGCTGCTGAAGAAACTACCAGTGGGATCCTTGTATTTTATTCCTTTCATTTACTAGGCAAGTTGCCCCAGAGACTGTTAGGTGGAAAAGCAGGTTATACACCTCCTGAACAAAGAGATAATTAAAAAGTGGTCAAGAATTGGCTTACATAAATCACCACAATGACTGTGGTGACTAATGGCAGCTCAGGAATTTGATAGATATACACAAGAGGATTTGCAGGAACACTAGGAAATAAAATGGTTGTAGGGTAACCTGAGAACCATTAGGCATTGGGATGGCAACAGGGAAGGGGACTTTCCCTCTTGGTGCTCATCAGATTGAGGAGATAAAAAGTTGGTAACCATCTGAAAGACTGAGCAATGTTCATTGGCTCTCTCTCTCTCTCTCTCTCTCTCTCTCTCTCTCTCCCTCTCTCCTCCTTCACTCACACACACTCCTTAAGGTGTGTGGATAAGTAGAAGCAAAGAGTGACAACTCTTACCCATATATAGGAGACACAGACACATTCCTTTGAGCATACAAAGCCACATACACAAAATGGATGGAGAAACAATTCATGTGGATCTGTAGTCTTTGGATGGGGTGGAAGAATATTATAAATTCTAATATATTAATATGCTGCTTATCACTTCACTTTCCATATACATTAAGAGGGGAGATTCTGTTAATTACATTTGACTAGTAATATACAGGCAGTTTACTATGCATGTTTATATTTTTGATGTGACTTGAAAAGCTCTACATGTGGCCCATTCAGAAGTCTATTGAATATCCCTTATGTGACTCATTGATAAGACACCAAAAAGTCTTTTTATGGCACCTTAAAGGCTAACAAATTTATTACGGCATAAGCTTTTTCAGGGTAGCTGAACAGTTAATGGCAGCCTTCCACATGCGCAGCTATACACATGGGAAATCTTTCACATCTTGTCATGAATGGGTGGAGGTTCAGAGAGAACAACCCTACTCCTTCCACATGTTTGGATAGTAGCTGAACAGTATACAGGGATTGAGTATGGAATGTACAAAGAGCTCTACTAGAACAGACTAAGTGCTAGGGCTGTGCTCCATATTTAGCTGAGGCCTGAGCCAAATTGGCATCTTCAGAGGCTTTTGGGCCTAGGCTGAGTTGAGTTCAGAGAGCCCCAGATCACTACAGGTCAGGTACAGCGGCCCAGAGTGATCCGGGGCTATCAGGGGACAGAGCATAGTGCAGGAGGAAGAGAACTTGTAGTACACGCAGGGCATGGCGATGGCAGTGGAAAAGGGAGAGCAAGAGCAATGCTAGAACGAGCTGAGGATGGAGCTAGACCATGGTGTGGATGGGGGGATGCTGGTGGGCTGAGAGAAAAGGGCGAGTGGGGGCATCCTCCCATGAGGTGGCAGCAGGGCTGAGCTCTCTCTTCTTCCTCTTCCTTGCTTGGTTCTTTTCAGAGGCTGCCCCAACCCACCATGGCCTTCAGTGGCAGCGGTTCCTATCAGGCACTGCGCTGGTACTGCTGAAGCTCCAACTTTGCTGCAGCTTCAACTCTTTGGCTCTTCCTCACCCACCTGCTCTCCATTGAGGAGGGCTCTCTCCCTCTGACCATACTGTTAATTTTAAAAATCCTTAACCCCACCTTACCCTGAATACCTTTGGGGATGGATCTGGGCTGGGGTGGGTGGTCCCATCTTCAGAGAAGGGTGGATTGGCCCTCCTTGGATCAGGACCATATCCAGCATCCTTTTTCCCAGAGGGCTAGCCAGATGCCTCCAGGAAACCCACAAGCAGAACATTTGGTCAATAGCTCTCTCCTGCTATTGTTCCCCAGTGACTGGTATTTGGAGGCATGAGGAACACAGAGGAATCAAGATGATGGGTGATCCTCCAGCCCACAATATTCAGTAGGGCTGTGCACTGGATTTGGCTGGGCTAATTCAGGGGGAAGTAGGCATCAGTTGAGTCAGGTTCAGACAGCCCCAGCTCACCATGAGGCGTGGAGGGCAGCCCAGAGTGATCCAGAGCCTTCAGGAGATGGGCATCAAGCAAGAAGGAGAGGCAGGCATGGGGATGAAGAAGGAGAAACCACAAAAAGGAGGGACCTTCGGGGCAGTTGAGTCTTCACGGGAGAAGGTAGAAGTTTGGGTGGGTTGATGCCTTTCCACCTGACCTCTCCTTCTTTTTGCCAGGCCTCTTTCTTCCTGCCTCCTTAAGCAGCACTACACAGGATCAAATCCACCAGCTTGAGTCCTAAGCAGAGGACTCATTCTTGCGCGGTGTCAGATGCTAGTCCTTCACAAGCACCTTCTCTGCAAGGAAGTGAGGGTGGGGCTACGGCAGTAGGACTAAGGCTTTTAAAAACCCTCGTATAAACTTATGGTTGGAAGCAGCAGGGAAGGAGGAGAAGTTCTGTCACCTTCTCTCCAGCACCTGACCAAGAGCAGGTCAGTTTGATTCAGCTGCTAAGTGAGAGGATTCTGTCCTGCACATTGCGGGTGGAAGCTCCTTCATGAGGGGCTTCCCTGCACAAAAGCCACACAGTATGGAGCAGCACCATGTAGGATCAAACTCACCTGCTCTTGGTCTGGTGTGGGGAAGAAGGAGATGCATCTTCTTATCCTTCCTGCCCCCAAGAGGAGCATGTATTTAAAACAGAGATTAAAAATATCTTAGCCCCACCCCTAAATGACTTCAGGGATATCCAGGGCAGAATGAGTGGTCCCCAGGCAGCACAGGGAAGATCAGCCAAATCCAGGGGCTACAGATTGGGGCTATGGGGCAGATTGGTGGGACCCTGCCCTGCCCCAGAGTTCAGCATAATTAAGTCAAGTGAAATCAGTTGGTTTAACTATGCCTAAATCCGTTCTGGGTTTGAAAAGTGTGCATCACAACAGAGAGAGAAATTTAATTCAGTTTACAATTAAAGGCAAATCTACCTAGTTCATACTCTTCAAAATAATGTGCAAACTGAAACACAGCCATCCTTTGAAATGTGCACTTCTCTGAATTTTGCAATGCAGTTTTCCAGCCAAGTAATGTGTACAAAATTTATTGTCGTCATCATCATCATCATCATCATCATCACCACGCCCTTTCTCCCAGTAGGAGCCCAGGGCAGCAAAATGCATATACTCAGGTACAGTGTGCATTAAAAATGCATATCTTTGTGAAAACAACTTACAAAAATTCATGACAGTAATGGAAATTGCTTTGCAGAAATGTGAATATTAGTCAAAATTGAATCCAAAAATGTGTTTATTAAGAGGAATTTATACTAAAATGCTGATGAATTTTCATAAGGACATTAATCCTCCCTGCCCCAAACTGAAGTGTGGAGAACGGAATTTAAGTTTGGAAAAATTAGAAACTGACTGCAACTGAAATTGATATATTCACCCATTTCTAATTCCAAACTAATTTATATGAAAGTTGTTGTTGTTGTTATTGTTTATTATTATTATTATTATTATTATTATTATTATTATTATTATTATTATTATTATTATTATTATTATTATTATATCCCATCTTTTTCCCTAGTAGGAGCTCTGGGTGGCAAACAAAAAACACTAAAACACTCTAAAATATCATAAAAACAGACATTAACACATATTAAAACAAAACATTTTCTTTTTAAAAAAGCTTTAAAAACATCTTAAAAAGCAATTCCAACACAGATGCAGACTCGGATAAGGTCTCTGCTTAAAAGGCTTGTTGAAAGAGGAAAGTCTTTGGTAGACACCAAAAAGATAACAGAGATGGTGCCTGTCTAATATTTAAGGGGAGGGAATTCCAAAGGGTAGGTGCCACAGCACTAAAGGTCTACTTCCTATGTTGTGCAGAACGAACCTCCTGAATAAGATGGTATCTTGAAGAGGCCCTTACCTGCAGAGCGTAATGATTGACTGGGTATATAAGGGGTAAGACAACCTTTCTGGTATCCTGGTCCCAAGTTGTATAGGGCTTTGTACACCAAAACCAGAATCTGGCTGGCATCGTGAATAGTGAGGAAAGGGCATATGTGGAAGGAGGGATTGGATTCATTTAGACCATAACATAACACCTTGAAAAGACATACCAAGTTTATATAATGCTTGCCTTAAATTTAAGCCTTTGGAATCAATGTGTTTGTGTTTACTTCACACACACACACTCACACTAAAAAACACAAGAATTTATCTATCCCTTTTCAAGTGTGAGTCTATAATAGTCTTTTAAAATGGTTGCATTTGATTGCCTCCAATATGCTACTGGTCTTGTCAGAAAGCAAATTATCTCTTTATATACCCAAACTGGTAGAAAGATCTCTTTTGTCTGCAATGGTTTTTTCCTCCAGCAAGATTTATTTTAATTAAGTTTAGGGAACAGCATTCAATTGTATCTTCCTTACATCAGACTACAAAGTATATATGATTGGCCTTTTATCTTCCAGACTAGAACAATGTGGCATGCCTATGACAATGATTTTGAACACATTTGATTAGCATATTTCCAAACCTGTATATAGAAAATATCTTTTCTTAGCAGAGATGACTTGGCATAAAATGTTAGATCCAGCAACATATGTTTTAACTGAAAATTAACTTAATCAACCACCCATCTCTCCCCAATTTTGCTATTGCTAGAAAAAAAATAATTTCAAAACTGAAGAAGAAAAAAATGGTAGACTTCACTCAAGAAAATCTGAAGAATGAATATGACTAATTTTATTTTGTCTGAATGTTTTGTTGGTGGCAGAACCATATGAACAAATCCAACTAGTCAGTTTCTTCTACAAAGCAACATTTTCTGGGCCAGCTTTCCTTTGAAACTCTTTTTCTTGATGTAAAGATCTCATACATCATTTCTCAAACATGTTACCTATATAAGGCTTGATTTCTTTTGCATATATTAAGGCTGCAATCCGATGCTCAAGAGGGCTTACTTCTGAGTAGGCATGCATCATCCAGCACTGTAAATAAGGGAAATAAACACATTTAAACCTAGCATACCTTTGTAATATATGAAAATATGAAATACAGCATTCTCTAAATTTAAGACCAATATTTTGCTTCATGGTGATCCCTCCAGTGCCATCTATGTTCAGAATGAAACTGCTATATGAGGAACTCAGAATCTGCCCTGTTGGGAGGGGGGTCTCCTTGTATTTCATACCACCTATAATTATTCCTCAGGAGTACCCCACCTTTCTTTCAATTTTATGTATAAACAAAGACAATTAAAAGTTGTAGGCCCTCAGTCTGTGCTGTTTTCCCCCCCAGTCCTCCAGAGGCGTGGGGAGTGGGGAGAGGCAAGGGAGAAGTTTCTTTGTACAAATAGAAATCCTTATGCTATCCAACAACTACTTTGTTGGATACTGCTCTATTTATTTATTTATTTATTCAATTTGATTTGTAGGAGCCCAGGGTGGCAAACAAAAGCACTGAACACACTCTAAAACACCATAAAAACAGACTTTAAAATATAGTACAACAAAACATCCTTAAAACAAAGTATCTTTAAAAGAATACTTAAAAAAAGCTTTTAAAACTTATTTTTAAAAGTGTTAAAAACATATTAAAAAGCATTTCCAACACAGACACAGACTGGGATAAGATATCCACCTAAAAGGTGTGTTGAAAGAGGAAGGTCTTCAGTAGGTGCCAAAAAGATAACAGAGATGGCACCTGTCTAATATTTAAGGGAAGGGAATTCCAAAGGGTAGGTGCCACCACACTAATTAAAACCTCATTGTCCATTATTTCTATCCCACAGGGAATATGGTCCACCAGATAATGATGATGATTCATGGGAAAATACAAAATACATGGGGTTTTACTCAATGCAGCCTGAGTACAATGATGGTCCTGCAAGAGGAATTCACCATTCACCTCTTCCTCCGCCATGAAGTCCCCTGTGCCCCTGTTGAAAGTCTTCAATGAAGAAAATAAAAAAGAACACAAACTCTGGCAAAAGAAATGCAAGAAGACAATAAGGGATGCTAAAAAAGAATTTGAGGAGCACATTGCTAAGAACATAAAAACCAACAACAATAAATTCTATAAATACATTCAAAGCAGGAGACCATCTAGGGAGGCGATTGGACCCTTGGATGATAAGGGAGTCAAAGGTGTACTAAAGAACGATAAGGAGATTGCAGAGAAGCTAAATGAATTCTTTGCATCTGTCTTCACAGTGGAAGATATAGGGCAGATTCCTGAACCTGAACTAACATTTGCAGGAAGGGATTCTGAGGAACTGAGACAAATAGTGGTAACGAGAGAGGAAGTTCTAGGCTTAATGGACAATATAAAAACTGACAAATCACCGGGCCCAGATGGCATCCACCCGAGAGTTCTCAAAGAACTCAAAGGTGAAATTGCTGATCTGCTAACTAAAATATGTAACTTGTCCCTCAGGTTCTCCTCCGTGCCTGAGGACTGGAAAGTGGCAAATGTAACACCAATCTTCAAAAAGGGATCCAGGGGGGGATCCTGGAAATTACAGGCCAGTTAGCTTAACTTCTGTCCCTGGAAAAATGGTAGAAAGTATGATTAAAGCTAGATTAACTAAGCACATAGAAGAACAAGCCTTGCTGAAGCGGACCCAGCATGGCTTCTGCAAGGGAAAGTCCTGTCTCAGTAACCTACTAGAATTCTTTGAGAGTGTCAACAAGCATATAGATAGAGGTGATCCAGTGGACATAGTGTACTTAGACTTTCAAAAAGCATTTGACAAGGTACCTCACGAAAGACTTCTGAGGAAGCTTAGCAGTCATGGAATAAGAGGAGAGGTCCTCTTGTGGATAAGGAATTGGTTAAGAAGCAGAAAGCAGAGAGTAGGACTAAATGGACAGTTCTCCCAATGGAGAGCTGTAGAAAGTGGAGTCCCTCAAGGATCGGTATTGGGACCTGTACTTTTCAACTTGTTCATTAATGACCTAGAATTAGGAGTGAGCAGTGAAGTGGCCAAGTTTGCTGACGACACTAAATTGTTCAGGGTTGTTAAAACAAAAAGGGATTGCGAAGAGCTCCAAAAAGACCTCTCCAAACTGAGTGAATGGGCGGAAAAATGGCAAATGCAATTCAATATAAACAAGTTTAAAATTATAGATATTGGAGCAAAAAATCTGAATTTCACATATACGCTCATGAGGTCTGAACTGGCGGTGACCGACCAGGAGAGAGACCTCGGGGTTGTAGTGGACAGCACGATGAAAATGTCGACCCAGTGTGCGGCAGCTGTGAAAAAGGCAAATTCCATGCTAGCGATAATTAGGAAAGGTATTGAAAATAAAACAGCCGATATCATAATGCCATTGTATAAATCTATGGTGCGGCCGCATTTGGAATACTGTGTACAGTTCTGGTCGCCTCATCTCAAAAAGGTTATTATAGAGTTGGAAAAGGTTCAGAAGAGGGCAACCAGAATGATCAAGGGGATGGAGCGACTCCCTTACGAGGAAAGGTTGCAGCATTTGGGGCTTTTTAGTTTAGAGAAAAGGCGGGTCAGAGGAGACATGATAGAAGTGTATAAAATTATGCATGGCATTGAGAAAGTGGATAGAGAAAAGTTCTTCTCCCTGTCTCATAATACTAGAACTCGTGGTCATTCAAAGAAGCTGAATGTTGGAAGATTCAGGACAGACAAAAGGAAGTACTTCTTTACTCAGCGCATAGTTAAACTATGGAATTTGCTCCCACAAGATGCAGTAATGGCCACCAGCTTGGATGGCTTTAAAAGAAGATTAGACAAATTCATGGAGGACAGGGCTATCAATGGCTACTAGCCATGATGGCTGTGCTGTGCCACCCTAGTCAGAGGCAGCATGCTTCTGAAAACCAGTTGCCAGAAGCTTCAGGAGGGGAGAGTGTTCTTGCACTCGGGTCCTGCTTGCGGGCTTTCCCCAGGCACCTGGTTGGCCACTGTGAGAACAGGATGCTGGACTAGATGGGCCACTGGCCTGATCCAGCAGGCTCTTCTTATGTTCTTATGTTCCATGAAGTTCTCTTCTCCAGCCCTTTCTCTCCTCTGCTCTTTTTCTTCTTTCTAATTTTTTGCATGATGGGAGTGGATGGAGGATATAAGCAAATGATTGTGATGGAAAATGGCAAAGAGGACAAGATGAGAAACTGAGTGTGATTTATGTTTATTATTAATTTTAAAATAGACACTTGAAATGTTTAAATTAAAACCTCATTGACCATGATTTCTATCCCATAGATAGGGAACATGGTCCACCAGATTACTGTTATTATTGTTGTTATAATGCCCTTTCTCCAAGAAGGAGCCCAGGACAACAAACAAAAACACTAAAAGTACTTTAAAACATCTTAAGAACAAAATACTTTAAAACATATTAAAAGAAGACATCTTAAAAACATTTTTAAAAATCAACTTCAAAAACATCTTGAAAAGCAATTCCAACTCAAACACAGACTGGGATAAGGTCTCTACTTAAAAGGCTTGTTGAAAGACAAAGGTCTCCATTAGGCACCAGAAAGAGAACAGAGATGGTACCTGTCTAATATGTAAGGGGAGAGAATTCCAAAGGGTAGGTGCTGCCACAATAAAGGTCCATTTCCTATGTTGTGCAGAATGGACCTCCTGATAAGATGGTATCTGCAGGAGGCCCCCACCTGCAGAGGGCAGTGATTGACTGGGTATATATAAGGAGTAAGATCATCTTTCAGATAACCTGGTCCCGAGCTGCATAGGACTCTATTATTGGACTTCAGCTTCCATCAGCTCCAGCCAGCATGGCCCATGGTCAGGGATTATGGGTGTTACAAGTCCAGCAACGTCTGGAGGGCCATGGATTCCCTATCCTTGATCTATCCCAATCCATTCTTCCAAGTGTGGAAACTCTGATGTTCAGTCAGCAGTGTGCTCATCAAAGTCCACATAGGCTGACCTTCCCAGAGAGGCTTGCCCACTGCCTGCATTGCAATTTTTTTGGACTGCATAAATATGTTTTGATTTACCTACGCATTTTAAATGTTTTAACTTTAGTTGGTTTATTGATTAGATATATTTTATTGTTGTCAATGTTGTACATGTTCTGGAATCCTAATGGGATGAAGGGCAATATTGTGCATATTTTTAATTGACTTTCATGGGTGATGTCTGTTGGTGTCCACCCATTTGCACAATGTAAATTTATTTGTGGAATGCCTTAGGCAGCAATTGTTTGCCCTCTTACCTGCTAGTAAGCCCCACTGAAATCTATTAGACATTTCTTTCTGATTGGAGATTGTTTGGGTTGTGCTTTAAGTCTCTTTGAAAGATGGTTGCTGGTCCATTGTGAGCCAACAATGATAACAGCCCTGCTGGATCAGCCCAAAAGCCCACCTAGTCCAGCACTCAGTTATCCCAGTGGCCAACTGGACACTTCATGGAAAGCCCAGAAGCCGGAAACGAGCAAAACAGCACTCTCTTGCTCATGGTATCCAGAAAAAATGGTTATCTTAGCATTTTTTTTCTGTTTTACCTGATTATATCATTCACAAAGCAAGTGAGCAAACGATCTATGAATATCAAATACCAAATGAAACTATGTCCTTTCCTTGCAAATATTTCAGCGTCATGCAGCCTTCTCTCAGCAAAATCACAGTATCAAAGGCACAGCCATGTATAAATGCTGTCTCCTGTCCCCCTTCTCAGTGGGGCCAGGTTGTGCCCTGTCACAGTAGGCAACATTGAAGTCAGGTTGCACCTGGTGGAGAGTCAGTGTGGGTTAGGTCCCTACTGGCTCTGGGAGCCAATGCACAACCTTGGCTGGCTCTGGGGGTATTGCCTGGAAACGGACCAGATAGAAAAGCATCTCTCCTGGACTGCACAAAGGATTTAAAAGGAGACCTAACCTGCCGCAGGCCCAGCTGCCTTCCTGTTGCCAAATGACTGACACACCCTCCTTTCCTTTGGTTTTATTCACCTTGCTGTGATAATTGCTGGTCACTAATTTTACCCATTGTCCAAACACCCCTCCCATTGGCTGTCTCTGTTTCTTCTGTCTTTTGGGTCTGCGTGGGCTGCTATGCGCGAAAGCACTGCCATCAATCAAGATGGTGCCAGAGGCTTCAGCCCCTTAGGGAAACCTCAGCAGCCATCTTGGCACAGCCTCAAAAGATAGGAGAAATGGGCAGGCGGAAGAAGCTCCCTCTCTGTGATCTGCGGCAGCTACTCTGCTGTGGATCATGGAAAAGGAGTGCTACTCCTCCCTCATCCTATTGAGAGACCCCTCAGGGGCCTCTGTGGCTCCAGGGGCCCTTGGCCAGGACCCGACCTGGCTACCCTTTGGGACCGGCCCTTCTTCCTACTTAAAACCAGTCCAGTTTATGGCATTGATTGTCAGCTTCATCCTCCTTAGCCTTGCTGTAGGACTCAGTAGGGAGGAGAATGGGGACAAAACTAGAACCAGTTCGCTCTACCTGTCATTGGTTCTGGCTCCACCTACTATTGGCCTCCCTGCCTTCCTCCTCACCTGTCCCAATGGGCACCACCAGTCACAACATCACGTATCTTACCTGTGTGCTCCCAGATAGCAGGTGAAGGCACACAAGTGCTACAGGGTTAATCGACTTACTTTGGAAGTTAAATATATCCAGTACAAGTTTGCCATCAGACAGTCTTAGTCATTGATCCCACTGTTTTAGCAATTTGCCTGCCTGTGTTGTAGAATGTGTTATCTCTTTCCCCTCCTCAGATATTTACAGTTGCACTTATCATGTGAGTTATAGAGCTCTTAGTGCCCGCACAGAATTAAGTGTCAGATAAAATCAGGCCCAGTGTTTAATGGCATGAAATACACTTAACTACAGGGATTTCTCAGTGTTGGTATTCTAGCACAGAAACCTGAACTGAGCATTGGACTTATGTTCAAACACCAGTAATTGCATTAATTTCCAAGACATTTACTGGTTGGTGGTAGGGTATGCTGAGCTTAATAAGATCAAGTAAAGCATTAGAATGTGATGTTTATTGAATATTAGTCTTGTATTTTTTTTCTCACTGTATATGTTGATTATATATATTTTTAATGCTATCCAGTCTATGGATTACAGATGTATTTAATAAAAAGGGAACATTTCATAATTTCATAATACATGCTTCTTCGTATCCAGCAGCTTATTAAGAACATAAAAAGAGCCCTGTTAGATCAGGCCAATGGTCCATCTAGTCCAGCATACTGTTGGATGCCTGCCCAGCATCCTGTTTTCACAATGGCCAATCAGATGCCTAAGGGAAGCCCAAAAGAGGGATCTGAGCACAAAAGCATTCTCTCCACCTGCAGTTCCCAGCAAATGGCATTCCAGGCAACTGGCACTTCACGACGTACAGTCCTTTCCTGGGGAATTGTGTGGAGTATAAAGATTGCATCATTATAAAATGATGTATCGTTGGTACATGACTCCAGAAAAGTTGTCAAAAATGTATAGTAATGTTTCTAATGTATGTTGGAAATGTAAACAACAAGAAGGATCTTTTTATCATATGTGGTGGTTGTGTAAACAGGCAAAATAATTTTGGGCACAGATAGGTAGGATGATGCAAAAAATCTTAAAGATAAATATTCAGTCAAAACCAGAATTTTTTTTATTGGGTTTTATGGATAAACAAATAGAAAAGAAATATGGAAGAATAATATTATATATGATCACGGCAGCAAGATTACTATATGCACAAAAGTGGAAAATGGAATCGATACCAACAATGGAAGAATGGCTATTGAAATTAATGGACTTAGTTGAGATGGACAAATTGACATGTCTTATTAGAGAAAAAACGACAGATACATTTCTTAAGGAATGGAAGCCTCTTTTGGACTTTTTGTTGAAAGAAAAAAATGAAATGATGATAATGGGATTTGACGATTAATTAAGATAGACTTTGGAAAAAAGTGAATTTCGTATGTTCTAGGAGACAGGTTTGATATATATTATATACTTATAGCTGATCTGTAACAAATCGGAAGTCAAGTTTTTCTTTTTATTTTATTTTTTCTGTTGTATTGTTTTTGTTGTATTTGTATTTGTTTTTATAAAAATTTGAATAATAAAAAAATTATATATATATATAAAAAATAAATAAATAATAATAATAATAATAATAATAATAATAATAATAATAATAATAATAATAATAATAATAAAAGATTGCAGCACCCATGTACCTATGGAGACAGCCATATGAGGGTTTTTTTCTGTACAAAGTTCCAAGTTTCTATTTGTGAAATTTGGGATGGGGTGGATGGTACCGGAGCTGCCATCTCCTTTTTTCCCTTTTTCTTCAGGCAGTAAAATGTCTTGAGCTGACTCTGAACATTATTATATAATCAAAGTGGTTTCCAAATGTTTACATCAGGGACTTAGGGCGTAATTCAACTTGCATTAATGCCAGGTTGAGGGAAGTTGGATATGGCATACCTCCAACTGAGCTGGCTCTGTCCCAGCTCAGCCGGGCTATGCCAGGCTACAGTGTGATATGCTGGCATAAGTCCCTTATCCCAGCTCAGCCGGAAGTCTGCCAGAGAAGCCCAGCCTGGTAGAAGGGCAGCCGGTGCAGAAGCCCTGCAAAAGGGGCATTCCAGGGATGTGTCGGAGGAGGGGGTCAAGGGGAGAAGACGTATGTGATATCCAGGTCCCATTCGGCTCCCTCCCACAGCCCTTCCTTTGTGGCAGCTGGTATGCTGGGAAAAGGAGTGGCAGAAGGAAACCAGTGTTTTCTTTCCTTCTGCTGCACCCTGCTAACATTGCCAATGTCCTCACCTCCATGAGGCCTCTGAGTGGCAGCTGTATGTGGCAGCCTTTTCTGCCAGTGTGCCTCTGCCAGCTGTGCTCCCACTGGCCTCTAGCAAGTTGGATTGCTCTGTTAGACTGCAATCCTATGAATATGTACCTGGGAATAAGTCTCATTGAACACTGTGGGACTTACTTCTGTGTAAGAAGCATGGTTAGGACTATGCAGTTAGTAAGGTGGTCAGGTGAAAGACAGAACAGAGCTCCTGCAGCTTTAATAGTACGACAAGCTAGACCTGATGAAATTCTCTCTTCTACACAACTATTAAAGTTGTAAGAACCCTCTGTCCTCTTTTTCAGTCAACCATCCTAGCTGTTCGCCATATATTTGTCACACCATTTCTCTCTCCTATTTTTTTGGATGACCAATTTGACACTTACAAAGTGATGCAAAAGTGCCTTACACAACAAAAACAAATAGGAAGATTGGCATTAACTCTGATTATTCTTCCAGTTAAACAAATGTGTGCAAATCTTCCAAAGTGGTCACACTAATTGAAGAGATCAGTCTGCAAAGCTTTCAACTTGTCATTCAGCTTACATTCACTGCCTTTCAGTTTGGCATTGAATACAACACTGTTTTGATTTTGTTTGATTGCAGTATCTAAAGATTGCCAAGCCACATCACATAATACTGGATATGACAGACATCTTGCCAAGAACTGACTGTTATTTTGAACTTCACGGAAAACAGGCTATTCATAATTAAAATAGTTCAGCTTCTTTAGGAGAGCCAGATTCAAGTTGTTCAAAGGTATCCAAACGAATATTTACATGAATTCGTTCAAATATCTTTTTCTGTGTTTTTTTAAAAAATACTTGCAATTTGGGAAAGGGCCATAGCTTTGCATGCTGAAGGACTGGGGTTGAACTGCTAGCATCTCCAGATAGGGCTGGGAATGTCTCCTGTTTGACACCATGAAGAGCCACTGCCAGTCAGTGCAGACAACACTGAACTAGATGGTCTGCTTCAGTATAAGGCAATAGTGTAGATGCAGGAAATATGTAGGGATAGGGTTCACTGCCTAGTTCCAATCCGCTTGTATTCTGATGTCTGTTGTTCAATCCTGATTCGCCTTTTTTTGTTCCTGCTTGCTTTTGCACTTGCCTATTCAATTCGCTGCGGGGGGGGGGGGGTTGGCAGGGGAAAAGTTACATGATTTTTAACATAAATAGTATTCTAGTATTGTATAGTTTATTTATATACCACTTTTTGGGCAAAAGGCCCCCAAATTAGTGAACAAAATATTATACAACATTACAAAAAAAAAAAGATTACATAAGAAATTGCCAGTAAAATATATACAGTAAAAATACAATGCAACAAAACCAATGCAACAAGAACAATGCAACAAAAGCAAAGGAAAAAAATTGCAACAAAAACAATGTTTTCAAATGATGCACACAATTACCACAGCAGATGTGGTCTTAGGAGAGGCATTCCTTCTTTTCTCGGAGGCACATAATGTCGTTGCACAAGTTGTCCCTCTCCACCTCCACTCGGCCCTTGTTGGTGGTGAGCTGGTCCACCTGCCCAGGCTGCAGGGAGGATGTCCAACTCCACAAGTGACGTGCTGCTACCTCACGCCTGGAATGGACTTGTAAAGGTTGCTGTGGAGCTTCTGGGCGGTGAAGTGGTAGCTGGGCGGGCACTGCTCACAGTCCTGAGCTCCGTTGGGGCTTCTCTTCTTGGGTGAGGCTCCCTCGAGGATGCGCCAGTGTGGTGAGTCTCGCTTCCCAGAGAAGGGTACAATGAGGACCAGCAAGGACTGGGGCAGTGGTGAAAGCCAGGGCAGAGAAAGACCAGGTGGAGGGGGCATGAAGACATTGGGCAGGCCTGAGTCAGAACTACTCCCTCCAGACCTCCCCACAGACCTTTCCATGGGGCTGGCAGGCCTCCCTGAGGCAGCAGCAGGTGCAAGCAAGGCAGCCCACATAATGCTTATGTAAATCCATGGAAGCTAATGAATAATAGCAATTGTAATTATGAAGATAATTACATAAAATTGGGGGAAAGGAAATTCAGGGGGAAAAAGGTGTGTCGATTACAGCCACGGCCAGCTGCAAGCAATCAGTGCCGGTCTGAAAAGACAGCAGACTGATTCAGTCAAAATCTGGTACTAAGGGTATATGTGGCAAGTTTGTGCCCACCACAGAGTGGCAGTGGCATTGTTGTGTTTCTTTAAATTGGTTCTACAAGGATTGTACAATGTTATGATTTTCTCTTTGGATTTAAGTCATGTAAAAATATTACTCTTAACTTCAGAAAGGGCAGATAAAATTCTAAACCTCATCTAAATTCCCACAGATGCAGTGGGCTGTAGATGAAGAACCTGAGATGATAATTGACTTGTACCTCATTAAGGATGTTTCTCTCACCAAAAAAATCAAAAGATACACTGATTTTAAAATGAGTAGACTAACAATTTATGGTTGCAAACCTACACATACTTACTTGGGAGCAAATCCCATTAATTTCAGAGAAACGTAGGTAAGTCATGCTTAGGGTGACATCTAATAACATTGGCCTGGACCTGACCAATATCTTTCCATTGGTTACAAGTGACTTTGGATAGTGTTTATATATTTAAGGAACAATTCTAACTATGGTAAATGAGCATAATTTACACTGGCGTAAATTAAAATGGCATAAAGTACACCAGATCCAAATCCCATTCAGGAGTGAGGCTACTGCCAGCTGAGCCAACCCAAGCTTGGCAGAGGGAAAACAAGCTTTTAAAATAATGTTCAACTTACACCACCCTTTTTGCTGGTGTAAGTTCTACTAGGTTGCCAGGTCGCTTGACTGAGTTGAACAGAGTTAGGATCCAGTGCAAATCCCCCCCTGCCCAGTCACACCCATACCACTCCCCCACCATGCCCATTTGGGAGGACTTATGCTGGCCTCATCTAAGCCAGCTTCAGCTAATGTAGCTGAGCCCTGGCTGAGTGCAGGGTTCACTCTTCTTTCAGACTTCTTCCAAAAATCAGTTCTCAATCCAGCCCTAGAGCTGTTTACAATCCATATAATAAGATAGACAATAAATACACGTGCTTCACAGGCCCTCAAATAAGTGGATTGTTATGCATCTAGGTACACGCTGTGCAGGCTAGGCTTGTCTTTGTCTTAGATCTTAATTGGTTTAATTCAAATTATCTTGAAAAACAGATTAAAAAGGAAGAAATTAGCTGTCTGAGAACTGTGAAATAGGGTAGCAAAAATACTGAAATATTATTTAGACAGTGACCTTGTACTAAGCAATGTCACACCATTAACAGAAATACTGTCTTTAATTTTGCTCCATTCACCTTGGGGAAAAATAATGCACAGTCCTGAGAAGGGTACATTTGATGGGTAGAGCTAGAGTGGGGCCTGTACCCTGTGACAGATATATATATATATATATATATATATATATATATATATATAAAACTGCCAGCTTGGTAACAGCATTTGTATGTTAGCAGCTGATGAAGGCGGAAGCTGAAACATTTTGTTAATACAATAAAAACCTCTGTTTGGTTAATCACAATTACGTTCATATATATATATATATATAAAGGAATTATTTGTTTCAAAATGGAAAAGGGGAAGGGAAACGTGAGATTTTGAATAAACAGAAGCTGTTTAAAGTTTTCAGATTGTCCTTGCTAGTCTTATCTCACAATAATGAGAAGAATTCAAGCTAAGCTTATAGCACACTATGTGCAATTTCCAAGACCAATAGTTTGATTTGTCATTCAATTGTTGTTATTATTTATTTATTTAAAAATTTTCTATCCTGCTCTCTTTCCAAAGAAATTCAGAGCGGCATAACAGAACATAGTGGAATATATTCTAAGGATCAATTCATAAATCCATTCTAACTTGGTGAGGTGAAGGTTACTGGATGAGGAGTGAGCACTAAATCCATTGTGATCACTCAAGTCCATCATTATAAAATGATCTCTCAGCAATCTCCCTTCCCTCCATAAAGAGAGATAAAGTTGGAAACAGTAGACTAATATGAATACCCTCCCTTTGGACTGAGAAGCCTTGTTTTTTCTATACATCAAATAGGATATTCCAAGGCCCAATTAAATTACAATCTTTTTCCTGTTGCTTTACTTACATTAGGGGTGGGGTACCTCAAGCCCATGGGCCAACTGCAGCCCTCCAGGCAGAGATGGGGTAGAAATTTGATACAGTTCTAACTTAAAGCTAAATCTGTAGAATTCACATTTTTTAAAACAATATGAGAACTGAAACGCAGCCATACTTCAAAATTCTCACTTATCCGAATTTTGCAATGCAGTTCTCCACTCAATGTTTACATAAATGCATATATTAGGGGAAGTGTGCATAAAAATGACTATATTGGTAAAATAACATATACAATGCATTATATTAGGAGAAATATTGCTTGCAAAAATGTGTACATTAGTCAAATCTGCATACTAAAAATGTGTTTATTAGGAGAAAACTGCACTACAATGCTGAAGAATTTTCAGTAGGAGTATTTAAAAAACCAAAACCCATGAATTGCTGCAGAAATGTGAACTGAATTTAAGACTGAAGAATTAGAAATTGAGATAACTGAAATAGACAAACCCTTCCATCCCTACCTCCATGCTTTTCTGATTGGCCCTTTTAACTCTCCGCAGGCCACACTGAGTCACACCCCTTCTTGTGAGGGCATACTTCTGAGGATGAATCTTGTTTGCATGGATGGAGGATAGGGAGGGGGATGTAGAAATTAGTGGTGTGCACCAGATTCAGCCAAGTCCCAAGCCAAATCAGGCCTATTTGGAGGGATGTAGGCCTTGACTGAGTCAGGTTGAGTTTTGTTCTCAATATTGTTATATTGAATTTGTCATTTGTGTTCTTATATTTCTGTGGTTTTTTCAAAAAGCAGAATATACATATTAAATAAACTAAACTAATCCTGTTTATAGAGTCTTTGATCTGGACATGCCAAAGTACTGAAACGGGGGCTTCATACATATGAACCATGGGTTGTCATCAACTATGCCCTACTCGGAGTAGACCCATTAAAATCAATGAACCTCAGTTAGTCATGTCTATTAACTCCAATGGGTCTGCTCTGAATAGGACTAGCATTACGTATCATCCCATGGATTCTGGCATGGACCTGTGGCCCCTCCATAATATGGAAGTGGCCTCTGTTAAAGGAAAAGTAGTCCACATAGTATTCTTTAATAAGATAGGCACGAAAAATAGGTTTGAAAATTAAATTATGCTTACTCTTGACTCAAATGGTAAAATCTTTGTTTGGTTTGCATTCCATAGCTGTTTAGAATAGCATTTGGTTATTGGCCCCAGCAAATGTGAATAATATCAAGTATTTGTGGTGACAGCTTTTATTGCATCACTACGTTGGTGACAGTTCATTATGCTCTTCCTCATATATTCTTCAAATATTTTTGATGCTCAGATAACGCGCACATCTGCATTTCTGGATAGTTAAGGTGTGAATAGATTAGAGAGAGAAACTGATTTTGTCCGAAAAAGCCCAGGTGAAACATATTTTGAAAATCTAAGCAATAACCATTTCTCTCTCTCTCTCTCTCTCTCTCTCTCTCTCTCCCCTCTTTGGAAAAAGAATGATCGGCTAGGTTTCAGGTGGGTCACTTTCCAACTATGAATTAAACATTTTCTGTGCACAAATCATTCTCTTTCATGGCTCTTAATTGAAAGGTTGTTACGATTACCAAGAAAGGTGCAGATCTTCAGAGATTCTTTGGAGACAGAGCCCATCCTTTAGAAATTGAATGAAGGAACCAACTGCGAGTGAGAGCCAGAAACAGGGAAAGAATAAAAGACACGAGTGGAATATGTGTGTGAGAGCTTAAAGCATGAATTAAATTCAGCAAGTTTATTATATTGGAAGTTTTAAGTCGTGTGTGTGTGTGTGTGTGTATGTTTAACATAGTCAGTATGTATAATAATAATCCAGCATGGGGACTGATCTTGCCTTGTGTAATCATACTTCTAATGGTTACATCGTAACAAATAGTTTAATAGAATTAGAATAGAATTAGGCATAGTCAGGGGTAATCGGTTAGTAGTAATCAATGTGGTGCCCTCCAGATGTTGTGGACTTTAACTCCCATCAGCCCATCCAAGCATGGCTAATGGTCAGGGATTATGGGAGCTGTAGTCCACAGCATCTGGAGGGCACCATGTTGGCTGCTCTTTGCACAGAGGATGGCTTCAGGACAGGTTCGAGGACTGAAGTCATCTGACATTCTGCATAATACCTCTTGGTGCTTTATATCTCTGTGCTGCCTGTTCCATCCCAATTCATGTTACCAGGTACCATAATTGTGGAGTAGCCATTGCCACATTCCTACTACCGTTTTGATTGTGCACATGCCAAAATGGCTATTAAACAAAAAGAAATATGGAGGCAATCCTTAAGTAAAAACATTTGATGTAGTGTAACCATTTTGACATATTCCTACACACTTCAAAACATTAAGAATAGCAGGGAAGACTTTTTGACAAGTGCTCTTCTTCATTGCCATAGTAGCTTTGTCTCAAAATTTTGTGTCTCTAGGTCAAAAAAAGAAGAAAGTTATGGCCATTTTGGTTTTGCAATATAAGTCACTGGGATTTCCGGAGATTTGCAATATCTGGATTTTGATCTGGATTCAGATCCTAATCAGGTTGCATAGGGTCCGAATCTGTCCAGACCGTATTGGGCCTGATCTGTATCTACAAATTGGACCCATAAATCAGATAGGTGGGCATGAGCACAGTTCCAATTTAATAATGCAGAACTCATGAAACAAACTATATGTGTAAAAGCTGAATGTTGAAAGATTCAGGACAGACAAAATAAAGTACTTTACACAGCACATAGTTAATGTATGGAATTTGCTCTCACAGGAGGCAGTTATGACTACTACCAGCTCGGATGGCTTTTAAAAAGGATCAGACAAATACAGTAGGGCCCCGCTTACTGGCGCTTTGCTTACCGGCGTTCCGCTAATGCGGCGGCTTTCATTCCCCGCTTTAAAGCCAATTTTGCGGCATTTTGGCATCATTTTCGCTCGACGTGCCCCATTATACTCAATGGGGTTCCTCTTTATGGCGATTTCCGCTTTATGGCGGGGGTCCGGAACGGAACCTGCCGTATAAGTGGGGCCCGCCTGTGCATGGCTACCAGTGGCTACTATCCATGATGGCTATGCTCTGCTTCCACCATCGCAGGCAGTATGATTCTGAGTATCAGTTGCTGGAAACTACAAAATGGGAGAGTGTGCTTGTGCTCAGGTCCTACTTGTGGGTTTCCCATTGGCCATCTGGTTGACCAATGTGAGAACATGATGCTGGAAGAGATGGGCAATTGGCTTGATTCAGCAGGCTCTTATATTGAAGTTTAATTTATCAGTGGTTTTGTTCTAGGCAGATACAGTGAAAGCTCTTGAAAATCAATTAAAGTTGAAATACATGGAACACAAAGTTTAATAAATCTAGAATATATGAGGAACATTAAAATTATCTACTGAAAATCTGGTTTCAGCAATAATTAGTTACAGATCTACTTTCTTAATAAAATAATGCATGAAGAATTTAGTCAGGCAACTTACCCTGCATTAGTGACATCAACTTATTTAACATAATATATATCTTTGTGATAAATACAGAAAGTTTTTTTATCTTTGTCATATCAAATAAAACCTTTTCTTCCATTAACTGTGACTGCCACAGTGGTGTTAGTAGTAATGGTTTAATCATTTTCCATTACAAGGTCTTCCACATAGTGTAAAATAATGACACATCCTTCCTTCCCTCCCCCCCTCACGCACACCTTCTAAAGTTATCTATTAATAATCAATTATCTCCTTAAATATTAGACAGATGCCACATCTGTTATTCTTTTGGTGCCTAAGGAAAACCTTCCTCTTTCAACAACCCTTTTAAGTAGAGACCTTATCCCAGTCTGCATCTGTGTTGGAATTGTTTTTTAAGGTGTTTTCAAAGCTTTATTTAAAAAAAAATATTTTATTTTAAAATATTTTAAAGTCTGTTTCATGATGTTTTATAGTGATTTTGTTGTTTTTGTTTGCCGCCCTGGGATTCTGTTGGGAGAAAAGGTGGAATATAAATGTAATAAATAAATAAATTCTTTCGTTACTGAGGCTGACAAAACTAAACATATGCTTAAGTACCTTGTAGAACAGAAATTGGCTGGTAGTGAACATTTCTTGTTATATTTTATTTTATTTTATTAATGTAAATCCTTTGACATTCTGTATTTTAGAAATTGGAAATCCATTGGCAACCTATCCTTTCCCTTTAATGCAAAAGTTATTTAATCAATTTTAATGGTGTGTTTCATCTCCAACTTATCTATGTTGAATTGATACACACATGACAAAATCACAAGTGTATTTGAGCCAAGGTGCATAAACACTTATGCAGTGGAGATAGAATGTTTCTGAGCAGTGTATATTGGCCCCTTCTCCATGCATGTTGAGTAAACTGGAGGTAGCTTTGGACCCCAGTGTTTTTTTTGTTGTTGTTTCCAGAAGGAAAATGGTAAGTGGTAACTGACTGAAATTTGGGGGTGTTGTATGGGTGACAATTCATGTAGGTCTACTCATGTGTAAGTTACTACAACCCAGTAGGTCTACTCATGTGTAAGTTACACAATAAAAGGCAGAATTTGCCCCCAGGGATTTTTGCTGGGGTTTATTTTGAACCCAGGAGGTTGTTTCCAGAAAGAAAATGGTAAGTGGTAACTGGCTGAAATATGAGACATTGCACAGATTACATTTCCTAAAATGACATCCCTGTAGGTCTGCTTATGTGTATATTACACAATGAGAAGAGTACCTGGGTTGAAAAGTACCCCCCAAATCTGCATGAAGGTTAAAGTTTTTATTTTGAGAGTGTGGTAAATTCTGTTTTGTTGTATTTATTTTCTTTTATTGTTTTTAAGTCTTATTTCATATTTCAATTGTTCTTTTTAATTATTTATTGTAAGCCTCCTGGAGAACTTTATATTTCTTAGATATATTTCTTAGATAAATTCTGCTTGTATTGTATTGCACTGAAAGGAGGATGCATGTATTTATAATATTCTTTAATTACCGAGACTTTTTTTTTTTTGCTTCATTAGTTTAGATAGGTATTTTGGTCCCTTGAATAAAGTTTCTGCCATCTATAGTCTAGACCAGCCAATTAACACCTCTTAACAGCTATTAAAGAGGATAATTGCCTGCTGTTATACTCACATTTTAAAAGCTAATTACAGACAATTTAGTCTTCATAAACCCAGCCCTATCTCCAGGTATGTTGGCCCTGCTATGGATGGCAAAGTGAACTGAAACAAGCATTTCTAATAATAGTGATCATCAATGTATCACTTTACATCTGCAAGGGACTTAACAATCATCTCATTAATCTTCATTACATTCTCGTGATGTAGGCAGAGAGATATTATTATTAGTATTCCTCCTTAATGGGATAAGAATCGAGGCTTAGAGATGGTGGGTCTAAAGAAATGGATATAGGCCCTTGCTCAAATTCCAGCCTAAGTCTTGGATCTGCAATATGGCTGTTGAAGATTCAGCCCCAAAATTCTTCCCAGCTCACAGGTGCACATGGATTGATGGCAGCCCAGTACACCAGAAGGTGGCATCATACTTTAAAGCCATAGGAAGAGCTTGGGAAAGGGCAGCTGGGAAAAGAGCCTAAAACCAGTGAGTGGGATTGCCAAGGGTGGAGATCTAGATCTTACATAGCTGGGATGACTGGGATAAACAGGGAGGAGCTAGGATAGTAGGGAGGGACTAAATTAGTTCAAAGGCATCGGGGTAGAGGGTTTCTGTCCATTTCCAGCATTAGGATGATGATGATGATGATGATGATGATAATCAACTATTATTATTATTATTATTATTATTATTATTGATATCGTACCCTTCCAATGCTCAGACCAGCTTCAGAAACAGTCCCAGTTGACCTTACTCAGCCATCTCTTGCTCAGCTTCACTCCCTCAAGAGCAGTGTATGACAAATAAATGCAGCAGTCTAATAACAATAGTTTTGTTTTTTTAAAGTATGGAAACAAGCTTGGCAGATAAAAGCCTCAAAGGGGGTTCCACCATGTAAAACATCATCTGCCTAGCAAGATAAAAGCTTTAGGATGATCTGAGTGGAGGCACAGAGCTGTTGTCCTAGCACTGGCATTGCTGCTGCTTACCAGCACAGTGGTAGGGTGGAGTAGGGTGGCAGCAAGATCAGGGCTGCATGGATGCACCGTTGGGGTCACCAGATTGGTTCCACTGGTGCATCCACATAGCCTCAACTTTGCCACCACCCTGCCATGCTTCAGCCCCACCCAGATAAGATGCAGAGACTCTGGTATTGGCAGGATGCTTCTGCCCTACCAGATACTGATCCTGTTGATGGCTGATCCTGTTGATGGATGTTCTACCAATTGCACAGAAGTCACTGGCAACCCCATGTCAGAGGAGACCAAAGGCATTCCCCTGAAGGTTTGTCCCCATTGCAGCCTGAACCTTTTCCACAACTGAAAGGGGTGGGGGTTTGGCTGGAGGTTCTAACTGTATTCTTCCCAGCAAAGAAACTAGGAAGGGGAATCAGACATTCCTAGAAATGAGAATAATTGCTCAATGAGTTCTGGTTTTCATGACCTGAGTTGTCCTTTTGTGGGAAGAATAGAGCCAACAGTTGATCTTAGGTATAGCAATGAGATACATAGGAAGATGTGGTCCTTAGGTCAGCTGCAAGCAAGCCATTTAGGGCTACAGAGGTTGAACCAGCAACTTGTTGCTTGAAGACAAAAGGAAATCACTGCAGATGCAGGAACATTCACTTCTGAGATTTCTGGCATCCTTGCTCTGTTAGGAGATAGTGCGGAATATTGCAGGCTAACTAAACAGTCATCAGGGGCTGCTACATGTGGAGTGCAGTACACAAGGGCATGCAAAATTGCCAATAAGTTGATGCCAAATACACATGTGAAACACAGAAACACAGGAAGCTGCTTTATACAAGTCATAGCATTGATTATTATTATTATAGACTCATTGTCTAAACCAATCATTAGAAACTCTCCAGGATTTCAGAAATGAATCTTTCCCAGCCCTATCTGCTGTGGAGTTGGTGAAAGGCAGGGCTAACCACTGCTGCAGACTGGAATTACAGACAAAGCAATTAATTCAAGAATATCCCAAGGCTGTGGACATAAGTGACCCAAAGAAGCCAAATGTCACCACCTACACGTATATCCAACACATGAGTTACAGCACCTGCATGTCCATTCGTTTAGTCTTCCATAAACCCATGTTTCACTCAGCTTGTTTGCATCCAGTTGTCAAATGCTGGTCAGATATTGAAGGAGCACCAAGCCTGCAAGCCTTCTATCGTGTTATGTTCTTGTATTAACGAGCCTTCAGCAAGCTAAACTTTCTCAATCCATGTGAATTGACCTTCTGTTTCGTAATCTGTGAAGGTTCCCTTATTAAATACAGCCTGGATAAGATCTCACTCAATATTAAACTCACACAATTGTCTCAAAAGAAAAATAAAAACGCTCAAACATATTTTCCTCATTGGAAAGGAGAACCATAACTTCAGATAAAACTGGATCAATGATAATGCACATTAAATGAATAGCTGAGGAATGGACGGTTTGCTTTGTAAATTGGAATCTTATTAGCTTGCATGGATTATGGTGACTGATAAGTGGGGAAAATAATTGGTTCCTTTTTCTCTCTGACTTGGTGGTGATCACCTCACCAATCACATTAGACAGTGAGTCCTTTAGTGCACCCACACCTGGGGTCAAACTGGGTTGTCACCCACTTCATGCATAGCCACACCCTCATCCCAGCTTGCATACATGAGAGGTGTTCTGGTTCCAGTGCAGCCTCAATTACCTTGGCCCTCTGCCGCAGTCACTCCATGGCAGCCTTCTGCAGCCACTGTCACGCAAGTGGCTCAACCTTTGCCCCTCCCTCCTGGGGTGTAGCCACAGTGCGACTCATCACTCCTTTTGGGAAACCATTTTCTCCAGTCTACCAGAGAGAAGATTTGGAGGGCCGAATATGTAAATATATTCACACATGTTGTTCCATGAATCTGAGGTTAAAGTAAGGACTGGGAAGACTCTAAGGACAAGGAAGGGGCCAAAAAGAAAAAAAGGCGTAGTCTTGCCCAATTATCTGAATGCATACAGTGTCTATTTGGGTGTAATGATGTAGTCATGTCTCTAGAGAGACTTACTGATGATCAAATATCAAGTCATCATCCATAGGGCTGCCTGGGGTTTTGCTGGTACCGCATGGTTGCAGTATGATGACAATTTTAGTCAAAAGGCTGCCCTCAATGCCGCAGTACATTGGGACATTGAACATCACAGCTTGTGACTCTGCTGTATGATACTCATGTGCCCTGTTCAGAGTGAGAGGGCTGATAGTGGCTACCTATTGGTGAGCGCGCAGGCGACAGCTCCCGGCAGCAGCAAGGGACCGCAGCGGGTTCATTCCCACCAGGTTTGCTGGAGCTACAACAGCTCAGGTCAGTGTACCCATCACCCTTGCCACTTCAAACATGCCTGCAGTGTCTACGGGGGCAGGGGGGGACATCCCAGCTCAAGCTGCACTAAGGCCTGGTAGACAAAGCAGGTTGGGGGATATATATCTGATTGCATTGTGCTTGCTTTCATTGCAGTTGTTTTTTTGTTTTTGTAACAACTTCTAATTTTGTTTTATTACTTCTTATGAATATTATTTCTATTATATTTTTAATATTTTGCAATTACTAGTATTAATATTAATATTAACATTAATATTAACATTAATATTAACATTAATATTACTACTACTACTACTAATATGGTCCTTAATGTCCACAGCCATGCAGATATTGCTAACAGAAGAAGAGAGAGGAGACAGAGTGATGGGGTGATGGGCTTGAATCCTAAGAGATCTAACATTTTAGCTCAGCCATTAAGTTAAGGAGTGACTTTGGACCAATCATAATATTTCCATCATTTCTTAGTAAGGTATCAGTGGCGACCTCCCAATGTTGTTGTGAAGGTGAACAAAATATAGGGTTTATGAAGACCTTTGTATATTTAAAGTCGCATAGAAAAGGTTTAATCATAAATCTGTTTTTGTCTTTTTTTAAAATCATGAGACTTACAGAAGTAAATGCTTACTGCTGGTACTGTTTATAAGAAAATGGTGCTGAGACAGAAATGTTTCAATTGACAATGCAGCTTCTGCAACGATGGCAAAGACACAATGTTTTTAGTCTATGTACCATGGGCACTATGTATGGAGCAATCATCCAATTCTCATGTTAATCAAACTCTAGAAAGACAAAAAAATATTATACTTTAACGTCATAACCAATAAGTCAGTCATTCAGCTGAATCTTTGTGGAGGGATTAGACTGACACTGCAGCTTTGCAGGTGTTCTTCAGCAGAACAAATAGTCTAATACAGAGCTACAGCCATGAATATATCCAGGGATTTTTGTAAAGTGTGTTTTGTTCAGAAGATAGAATAAGCTGTACATAACAAGGGATTCAAATCCCACCACTTCATCAATAACATTCAAAGGAGAAAGAAACAATTCAGAGCTGAGAGAAAATAGTCTCCCAAAATTCTCCAGACATTTCATTGAGGGCTCCTTATTCAAAGGTAGTGATTTTTTTTTGGGGGGGGGGATTTCTAAATATTCTCAGTGGGGAAAATTCTCTGACTTTTTCAGGGATGGGATCTCTTTATGAGCAGCAAGAGAACCATCACTTTTTTTTCTGTTTACTTTTTTGCTATGCCCACCAGCAGCAGAAACAATTCTAGAAGCTCCAGTGGACACCAAATGCAACGGCTAGAATGCTAATAGGGGCAGACAGCCAACAGTGTGTAACAATTCTGCTCAAACATCTGCACTGGAAGCCCATATCATACCAGGTTAGGTTCAAGGCTCTTGTGATGATATACAATCCCTTGAGCAACTTGGGTCAAGGATACTTTAAGGAACATCTGAACCATTATATCCTATCCTGATCTCTGAGATCACCTGGAGGAGCATGTTACTTGTCCCCTGTGTTACAGATGCCAGATGTTACCGAAGAACATAAGAAAAACCTGCTGGATCATGTCAGCGGCCCATCTAGTCCAGCAACCTGTTCTCACATTGGCCAACCAGTTACCTATGGGAAGCCAGAAGCAGGACCTGAGTGCAAAGAGCACTCTCCCCACCAGCAGTTTCCAGCAATTGGTATTTGAAAGGACACTGCCTCCACCTATGCAGGCACAGCAGAGCTATCATGGCTAGTAGCCACTGATAGTCTTTTCCTCCAGTTAAAGTTAGCTGATTAGTGTTGTTACACTCTTCCACACAGATTCAGCAGGCATTTTCATTTTTGACTTTCAGGTGTTTCTTGAAGACTTACAGTAGGGCCCAGCTTTTCTGTGGCCTGCTTTTCACATTGACTTGTGAAGAATTATCAATACATTGGCACAGTCATTAACCAAAATGGAGACAATAGTCAAGAAATCAGAAGAAGGCTAGGACTGGGGAGGGCAGCTATGAGAGAACTAGAAAAGGTCCTCAAATACAAAGATGTATCACTAAACATAAAAGGATAATTCAGACCGTAGTATTCCCGATCTCTACGTATGGATGTGAAGTTGGACAGTGAAAAAAATCAACTCAGTTGAAATGTGGTGCCGGATGAGAGCTTTGCGCATCCCATGGACTGTGAAAAAGAGAAATAATTGGGTGTTAGAACAAATTAAACCAGAACTGTCACTAGAAGCTAAAATGATGAAACTGAGGTTATCATACTTTGGACACATAATAAGAAGACATGATTCACTAGAAAAGACAATAATGCTGGGGAAAACAGAAGGGCGTAGAAAAAGAAGAAGGCCAAACAAGAGATGGATTGATTCCATAAAGAAAGCCACAGGCCTGAACTTACAAGATCTGAACAGGGTGGTTCTTGGAGGTCACTGATTCATAGGGTCACCATAAGTCGTAATCCACTTGAAAGCACATAACTACAACAACAACAAGGCCCCACTCATATGGCACTTGTTCCACTTTTACAGCTTTTTTCAGCATGATGCGCTCAGCAGCTGAGCGTTGGGAGCCATTTTATTGATGGAGTTCTGCTTTTCAGTAATTTTTGTTTTTTGGCGGGGGTCTGGAATGTAACCCGCCATATGAGTGGGGCCCTACTGTTTTTCAAAAGTCTGGCAGACCTTTTGCAGCTTTTTGCTTCTTTAACCCAACTAATCATTTTGATGATTGTTTTGTACTGCATTTAAATGTTTTTATGTTGTTGTACACCACCCTAGTGTTTTGAAAGATACTTTTGTAAATCAATAAAATAAGAAGCAATAGCAGAGCTCCTGCAGTGGCAGCCTAGCTACCAGTTTGTATAATAGTTATGGTACTCACCAGAAATGCCTGCAAGACGCTGGGTATCTCTGTTCCATCTTTAACGACAACAGACGATGCTAGGAATACGCAACGAAAATACAGGCAGTCGGAAATTACTCAATTCTATAAAATTGAAAATAAAAGCAGTAAAGGAAAGGAATTTAACGACCCTTTATTATGTTACTCTCCAGATACTGAATTCGCCACAACTGCACAAGATATCTCTTTAACTAGCTCAGTATCATTAAACCAATGGTGGGAGGATTCTCAAGGTCTAAGTTCTGCGAATGAGCTAAGCCTCACAGTACATCTCCCCCTTAAAGCTTCCGATACATCCCTTCTAATTGATGAAATAAACAAGGCTGATTCTATTCCTGTTAAAGACTCCTCTCTACAGGACAATCTAACTGAGCTCTCAAAATCGGACTTTTCAAATATCCCAATAATTCATAATGATAAGGCATCCCGACATAATCTGTCTAATGAATGCAACCTGCATAACCTGTTTAATTCAGTAAGGAGCAGCGTTGAATTGTTGCATGGGTCTTCGTTCCTTAGTGTAATAGATAGACCCCAAGACGCTTCTTGCAAGCCAAAAGATTTTACATCTTCCCCATCAGAAATTAGTCCAACAATTTTAGGATGGTTATTTATGTTGGCTAATGACCTCGTTTCTATCAAGTCTTCTGTATTAGAATCAAAGAACTCGCTAGCAGAATTAGTTAACATATTTCGGCACAATGTTCCTGATTATACGAAGGACAAGCAGTCCATTCTCTCACATTCTCCTCTACAAACAAAACGTGGGATGCGAAGTAATTTTAATTCCTGTACAAATACTAACAAGAAAAAAACTAAAAAATCAAACCGCAAATGCAACTCTTCACAACGACGTAAAGGGAAGAAAGCGAGCAACCAGAAATCCTCCAAGCCCCCCGTTAGGGGGAAAATGAATTTCAAGAAACTTTTTGCACATATGGACCAAGCAAAAAATATAACTAAATCTTTAAGTGATAGCAAAGTTTCTCTGAAGTCTACACAAAGCAAAAAAAATTTAAATTCCCAACCTGATCAACAAAACTTTCTACAGTCTGATCATCAACTCTTGCCTTCCAACCCTTTACAACCTCCTTCCTTTGGCAAAGTTCCCATGAAGTCTACACAAAGTAAAAAAAAAAAATCAAATTCTCAATCTGACCAACATAATTTTCTACAGTCCGATCATCAACTCTTGCCTTCTAACTCCTTACAATCTCCTATTATCGGCTGTTCTAATGTCTCCGTGGGTAACGATTTTCCACAGGACCCATGGACAGATGTCATCTTAAAACCTCTAACAACTTCCCCCCAAGGGCCTAATCAATGGAATCTAGTTCTGGACCCTTATCAACTGGTTTTCGTAAATTTTCCAAAACCTCCGGGCCTTTTAACCCAACCAGAACGTATTCACCATTTTTGTAACCTCTTCGAATCTGATTTGGCGCTTACTGCTGCGGAAGTATCCCAAGTGCAATATCTTTATTTCAACGGACAAACAGCTCGGACCCTGGTACGGTTTTGTTCATTATCTACTGTACGAAAAATCTTATTGGCTAAATCTACTCTGGCTTTCTATGGAATGTCTATAAATAGATTTTTTGTCAATAATGCTCCTCCTAAACCGCTATGCACTATTCATCCACGCACTAAAACTACGTCTCATAACCATTTGATTTCTTTATTTTCTGATGCCCCGCTAATTGACTTGTCCACTAATACAATTTGTCAGGGGCCGCCAGTCATAATAGACCCGCCATACGAATTAGCGATACAACCAAAAGAACAACTTAATTCCTTTACTCCAGAAGAGTTGCAACTTATTGGTGATTTTAGCTCCTTGCCGGAGGCAAATCAGCTAGAGATCGTTGACAGATTAGAACGTTTGAAAACCTTCCTTACCTCTATTAAATCCAGAATGTTATTACAACCTTCTAAAGAAAGACCTAGTTCACCTCAAACGTTAGAGTCAACATTACAGCCCTATGGGCTTGGGATGTCATCCAATCAAGGGAGCCACGTTGCAGCTCAATTGGCTGTAAGGAAGAGCCCACCAGAGCACAAGAACAAGCACAGGAGAACTGATAAGATTTCTGCAGTCAATTCTTTTCCGTTGGATGTTAATAATCCTCTAAATATACCCATGTTTGATTCTGTAAAAAACGTACCAATTCTTTATCCACAATCAAATCATATAGTGATACAACCTACAGAAACAAATTCAGTTGGCCCCTCAGCTGAAACCCCTTTAAAAACTTCAGTTCATAATGGCTGTATTGTTCCCTCCCATTTCTTCGACGAAATCAATCCTGCTTGATCATTATCTATCCTTTCGTGGAATATAAATGGATGGGAAAACAAGCGACAGGAAACTGATTTTATTGATTATTTAAATTCCTTCTCGATCATTTGTTTGCAGGAAACGTGGGCATCATCATTAACAACTATGAACTTATCAGATTATCTTTCCTTTTCTACCCTAGCGTTAAAACCTATAGGGAGGGGCCGTCCTAGTGGGGGCCTCACAACTTTTGTATTAAAGGTCCGAAATTTATTGATTGATTTCATTCCCACAATTCTCCCACTTAATGTTTTGGTGCTGAGGATAAAAGGCCTAGGGTCTGTCCATATAATCTGTATTAATGTCTACCTCCCTCCCAAGCTAAGTTTTGTTGATGATGTTCTTAATCTATGGGCCAAGCTGGAAGATGTTCTATCTTATTTAGAGACCAAATTCCCAAATGATAGAATAATCCTCTGTGGAGATTTGAACGCCAGAATCGGTAATTCTTGGCCCTATAATATTACCACTTCTAATCATGATCCTTCAACTCGTGATATTCTTCTTTATGATGATCTACAAGATCAAAAATCAAACTCTCAGGGCCCTCTGCTAATTGATCTGGCCTCAATCCACTCTTTGGTAATTCTAAATGGTACTCAATATGATTCATCAAAAGGCTCCTTTACCTATTGGGCACCGCATGGAGCCAGTTTAATTGATTATATTTTGGTGCCTCACAAGCTTTTAGGGGATATCATCGATTTCTCTGTAGTTCCCCGCGTTGAGAGTGACCATTTCCCACTCCTTCTGAGACTGAAGATTTTTAATAATAATAGTTCATCCCTCTCCGCCCTTTTGGGTACTCAAAACGCTGTAAAAAGAATCCCTTGGTCCGAACATCTCAATTCCACTTGTAATTCCCTTTTTAATAGTAGTCCGTTTCAAACATTGCGCAAGTCAGCCCTTGAAGACTCCCAAGATCTTTTCTCCGTCTTCCAAACTATTCTTTCTAACCTCAGACCCTATTTAACTCAACATAATAACGGTCTGACCCATAGCTCTAATCCCTCTACTTGGTTTGATCATGATTGCAGAGCAGCGAAAAGAAACCTTAAGTCAGCTCTTTCGCTCTTCTTGAAATTCAGGACCCAACAAACCTATCAGGTTTTTAAAACGACCAAGGCATCTTACAGATGCCTTTTAAGGGAAAAAAAAGCTAAGTATGCTGAATCCAACTGGCAGCGTTTAATCTTAGCAATTTCTGAACATCATGATCGTAAATTCTGGCAGTTAGTTAAATTTGGGACCTCTCCTGTCAATAACTCTAACGTTGCACAGATCCCTCTGGCAGCCTGGCACTCTCACTTTTCTAAGCTTTACCATGTAACTACACCTGATAATATTACATCTCTTAGCTTAAACAATGGCATTATGCCACTATGGCCACCTGTAACAGCAAATGAAATAAAAATTTTACTAGACTCATTAAAAAACGGGAAAGCCCCAGGAGAAGATTTCCTTCCCCCTGAGATTTTCAAACAATTCCCTGAGTAGTGGGCTCCCCTTCTGGCACACCTTTTTACTAGAATCAATGACTCTGGTATGATCCCTGAAGGTTGGAAGAATAGTATAATTATCCCTATCTATAAGAAAGGGGACCCCTTAGCTCCCTCTAACTATAGGCCCATCAGTTTATTGAATGTAGTTTCAAAACTATATAGTAAATTTCTACTCAATAAACTGAATGACTGGGTAGACTCTCATCAGATTATCCACCCAGAACAAATAGGTTTCCGAAAAGGGTCTTCACCTATTGACCACTGTTTGACCCTTTACTTTTTAGCAAGACAGAGCATTGCAGGCCCAACCAAACATCTATACGTGGCCTTTGTAGATTTTGCCGCAGCCTTCGATTCGATTGACAGAAATCTATTATGGTCCAAGCTATATGATTTAAACATCGATTCGCGTTTGCTCCATCTCATCAGAGCTCTTCATACCAACACTTTTGCTCTGGTGAGAGAGGGCAGGACAGGAGCCTTATCTGACCCAATAAAGGTGGAGAAGGGTGTTAAACAAGGTTGCTTGTTGGCTCCCCTTCTCTTTAATTTATTTTTGAACAACGTCATTCCTGCTCTATCCGGCCCGCAATTTTTCCCACCGTCTGTTGGCAATAGAAAAGTATCTGTGTTACTCTATGCCGACGACATGGTTCTCCTTTCCTTAACATCCCTAGGTCTACGGAGGTTACTTAGTAGTTTGCAAACTTATTGCACTAATGAAAACTTAAAAGTAAACTACGATAAAACAAATATCCTAGTCTTTGGAAAGCGATATAAAGGCCATCGCTGGCAGATGGCAGATATCCAGCTTGTGCAATCCCGAACATACAAATACTTGGGAATTCTGTTTTCAGATACCCTGTCCTGGAAACCTCATATACAACATATAAAAATCACGGTGGCCAAAACAATAGGAGCTATATTAAAATTCTACCGCACTTCAGGAGGTAATATGATTTTACCAATTTTGAAAATCTTCAAAGCTAAAGTGGTCCCTCAAATACTTTATAGTGTATTGGTCTGGGGATGGGAAAATAACAACATAAAGATTTTAGAATCCACTCAAAATGACTTCTTGAGGCGTATTTTGTCATTACCAAAAGGAACATCAGCTGCTATGTTGCGCTCGGAGACCGGTCTTCCAGCGATCTCCGCTCATATCCACCATGCACTTTTGAAGTTCCTTAGATCGTTTGATTCTTTTCCGGATGGAAATCTCCTAAAACTCTGCCTTGCCCACCCTTTGGCATCTGAACTGTGGTTTAGCAATCTAGGGGACCTGTTACATAATTACCATATTTCAACTCGGGAGTTCAATTCGATTTCTAACACAATCCGCCTTCAGGAAGCCATCTTTTACCATGCTCATTATGTAGACAGACTATCACTTATGAGCTCAAAGGCTGCTCCATGGTTCTGGAGATTTAAATCAGATACTGAATGTTCACTCTATCTTATATCTCCCCTTCCTCTAGCCCTAAGGCATGCCTTTACAGCCTTACGCTTTTTCTCGCTGCCTAATGCAGTTAGAGAAGGCTGGCTCTCTGATGTCCCCAATGTTCAGAGGACCTGCATATGCGGCTCCTCTGAGGCTGAAGATCTTCCCCATATTTTATTTTCTTGCCCAATATATATTAACGCTCGACTCGGATTTCTTAGGTTTGGGCTCTTTAATGACACATTGACCCCAATAGAGGATAAAATAAAAATACTATTGTCTGACTCTAACTCTGAGGTCACTTATAATGTATCGTTGTTTACTTTAGCTGCTCGGAAGTTAAGGGCTAATTTTAAAAGATTACAGCTACTTGATGACGATAACAACTGTGTAACCCTATAGTCAATTTTAATACTCTGTTTTTAAACGTTATGTCTAGTTTCAAGCTTTATTTTGATTGTACCCTACTAGTCAGCATTTTAACTCTGTATGTTGGTCAGCACTGTGTTTATACCAACATTTTATCTTGGTTTTTGTTATTTTTGTATAATGCTGTTGGCCTTTGGCCCTGGATTAAACTTACTACTACTTACTACTTACCAGTTTGTATCCCCCATATTGCCCTGGACATATGGTTATTCCAGGGTATTGAAGGTGAAATGACACACATAAAAATGGCAAGGGAAAGTCACCAAAAATTGCCCTCTTTTTCAAGAACGAAAATTCTCTGACAATTTCTTTTTAGAAATTAATGCTCAGTATTTTAAAATGAACCACTGGCTAGGAATTGGGGGAAAGAAATGAATTCAGTTCACATATTTGTGTGTCTAGCTAATCTGTACTTCCTCAATCAATACATAAACCAAAATGGAGATATCCTTTGAAATTTGCACTACTCCAAATTTTGTGATGCAGTTCTCCAACCCCCAAAGTGTGCATGGAAATGTGTATATTAATAACAATAGTGTGCAAAACTACATTGCTTGCAAAAATACACATTATAGGCCAAATTGTGTCTAATAATGCATATATTAGGAGACATCTTTGTGCTTTTTTTAAAAAAAATCTACAAAATGATGCTGAAATGGGGTGAACTGAAAAATGAGAAACCAAAAATTGAAAAGATTTGTGCGTTGCTACAACTGAAGGTTGCAACCCTGCACACAGCAAGAATTTGTATCCAGTGTAGTAACTTGCTTGCACAACAGAACTGGGCTCCCTTTGGGAGGAAGAGTGGGATATACATTTAAAAAGAAATAAATAGATAAATCCCCTCTCCTCCCACCATGCACCCCCTAAATTTGTTTCTCCCCAACCCTCTGAAGCAATTTGGGGAGGCCATGGGGTGTGCGAGGAGGGAGGAGATGGGGGAAGTTTCATTGTACAAGTGTCAGTCCTTGTGCTAATGTAACAAGCTCATCGGATACCACACTGTGTTCTACCTCCACCATTGCAGTTGCCTGGGAATCACAATTTTATTTTATTTATTTATTTATTTAATTGCATTTCTAAACCACTCTATAGCTAACAGCTCCCAGGGCGGTGTACAACACGATAAAACCACAATATTTAAAATACAAGCAAGTGTGTATTGCGCATACAATTATAAAACATATTTAAAAACAGAGTAAAAGAAAATAAACATAAGATTAAATTAAAATAAAATGCTTAAAATGCCTGGGTGAAGAGGTGGGTTTTTACCTGGCACCGAAAAGATGACAGAGAAGGCGCCAAGCGTATCTCATCTGGGAGGGCATTCCATAATTCAGGGGCCACCACCGAAAAGGCCCTAGATCTTGTTACTGTTCTCCGGGCCTCTGTATGAGTTGGGACCTGGAGAAGGGCCTTAGACGTTGAGCGGAGTGAACGGGTAGGAACATAGCGAGAGAGGCGTTCCATCAGATATTGCGGTCCAGTGCCTTTAATTGGGGGGAGTGCTGCACAGGTCCTGCTTGTGGACTTCCTATAGGTATCTGGTTGGCCACTGTGAGAAAAAGATGCAGGACTAGATGGTTTCTTTGGTTTGATCAAGCAGGGATCTCCTTAGGTTCTTAACCAAACCATATAAATACGGACAGGGGTGGAAGGCACACCTCGTCCATCCAGCTACAATATTCTGCTTTGTGCATATAGGGAAAAATGCCCCTCTTGTTGGTATAAAACAATCTGAAAGCTTTTACTGTTTAACTGGATAAGCTTTATGACATGCAAACACCTCAGGTAATATAAATACAAAGTGACTGTAATAAAATACACCAGCAACTAGGAGAGATAGCTGTATGGTGCTGAAGATATGAAATGCTGTTCAGTGAAGTAGAAGAGGAAACCTTTAGTAGTGTAAATATATAAATGGCATAGCAGGGTATAATTGTCTTTTTTGTAACTTAGTTTTACTACTTATATCTACAGCTTGTAAAATTACAACCAAACAGCCCTTTGTAGCTTTGTGTTTACTACTGAATTAAAACACAAAGTGAAAAAACAAAACAAAACAAACAAAAACTTCCTGTGAATACTGCTGCTACCTTTCCCCACTAATGTTATATCTGGGCCAAAATCCCTGAAAGAATTTTAGGCAGGTTTGGGGCTCCACTCAAGCATATTGAGGAGTGGGAAGGGTCAGTATTCCACTCCCAAATGATGGCTAAGCAGAAACCCAAATGGGTGATACCATCTTTCATGTAGGGGACATTCAAGTTGACACCATTCATAACTGGGGCTTAAGTGTTAGTTACTTGATCACTTCCCTATAGAAGAACAAGTCTTGCTGAAGGAGAACCAGCATGGCTTCTGCAAGGATAAGTCCTATCTCACTAGCCTTTTAGAGTTATTTTGAGGGTGTCAACAAGCATATAGAAGTGATTCATTTGATATTATGCAGTTAGACATTCAAAAAGTTTTGGCTAAAGCCCTTCACCAAACACTCCTGACTAGTCATGGAGAAGTCATGGTTAAGGAACAGGAAACAGAGAACAAGAATAAATCAACAGTTCTTCTAGTGAAGGATGGTAAAAAAGTAGAGTCTCCCCAAAGATCAGTTTTGGGACCTGTGCATTTTAACTTCTTCATAAATGATCTAGATTTAGGGGTGAGCAGTGAGGTAACCAAATTTGTGATCATACCAAATTGTTCATAGTGGTTAAAAGAAAAAGAATTATGAGGATCTCAATAAGGATCTCTCCAGCATATGCCATTTTACTCCCTATTCACTAAATGGTATATGCTGTTCAATTTAAGCAAATGTACAGTAATTCACACTGAGGCAGAGATCACATATAAGCTGATGTAGTGTCATTACAGGGCATTCTGGGGGAAATAGCATCTGCCAGTGGGGAGAGTGCTCTTGCACTCAAGTGTTGTTGCAGGCTTCCCATAGAGATCTGGCTGGCCACTGCGAGAAAAGGAGGCTGAACTCGATGGCATTTGGCCTGATCCAGCAGCCTCCTCTTATGTTCTCTTATCTTCTTACATGGATCCAATCAATGTTAATCAATTTAATCAAGTAAAAAGATGCCTCTAATCAATCAGCCAGAAGGTTGCTTTTTAAGTTTTTTAAAATTGGTTTTAATAATTCTTGTAACACCCCGACCCCGGCAGCAGAGTACAGCAGATTATGGCATCATCTGAAACAGACTTTTCCTCTTACATGTGAGAGCATGGAATGATTCTTTGAAGATGATGCCTGCTTTGACTCACATATGTATCAGCTAAAAATATTTTTAGAATGATTGCTTTTTTCTCATATGCAAATTAATTCAGATTTAATTAATTGATTAACTGACAAACTCATTGACTGATTGACAAAGAGCTCTTTACAGTACAATCTTTTGCCTGTTTACTGAGAAGTAAGTCACACTATGTCCAACTAGGCTTACTACATGTATGTTAATAAAGATTTGCCACCTTAATTTAATAAAATAAGCAAACAAGAAAACACAGATTTTCCCAATCTTATGTTCAACAACTGATCCGCTTAATCGGAGGTGGGAAGACTTCATGCTTGCACAATCTACTTTGTTTTATTACTAGCACCCTGAGATCATCCATCTGGAACTTGGCAAAAAGTAATGGCTCATGGCAGGTGGACACAGAATGAAGAAACAGAGTGCTTCTGAGCACTTGCATACCCAATTTCCTGGGAGTAAGCCCTGTTGGATTCAATGGGACTTATTTTTCAGTAGGCATATATACAATTATGCTAATCATAGAATCATAGAATAGAATCATAGAATAGTAGAGTTGGAAGGGCCCCATAAGACCATTAAGTCCAATCTCCTGCTCAATGCAGGAATCCAATATTCACATGTCACATGGGAGAAGGGATGGATGGATCTGTCAATTTCAGTTCTCTTGATTTTTCATTTTTCAAGTCTCAGATTCAATTCTCCACGTGTCTACATCAGTTTGCAATTATTATTATTTTAAACATTCTCATAAAATTCATCAGCATTTTAGTGTGCATTTCTTGAAATAAACATGTTTGTTACTTCATGCTAATCCTACCCAGAGGAGACCCATTGAAGTGAATGGGCATGAGTTACTTAGGTTAATTAATTCCAGTGGGTCTATTCTGAGTAAGGCTACAATCCTTACTTTGCCTATTGTTTCAGAAAGTGCAAATTTGGTAGGTTCACCTTTAAAAGCTAACTGAATCAAATTTCCCATCCTTCCATCTCACAAGAGATCATTATATCTAGCAGCTTCAACTGCTTTTGATGGCCATACAGACAGACACCAACTATGCCACTTCTGATGATGATGATGCCAGCAGGTTTTACTGACACCTTCTTTGATCCTTCACAGTGAGTTGATAAGAATCTAATACAAAAGAATGCATTGAAGTGTCACAATTGTACAACATCTAAAACGACAATTTAGGGGGGTGCATAAATAATACTACAGTACATCATTAGGTATGATCACTTCAGGCTGTAACAGCACAAGCAAGTAAAATGAAAATATTATTTTTCCCTCTGTCCCACATCTCCTACTGCAAAAGAAAGAAGGAAATGAAAACGTTGCCATATCCATGCTTATTTTATAAAGTCAGAGTTTACAAATAATTCAAAGTCTTGTTATTCACAGCAGGAACTGTTTTTTTCCAGAACACCTCAGCTCCAATTAATTCATCAAAACAAGTAGCTGGCTCTTCAAAGTAGGGCAATGCACCCAACAGATGCCAAACCCTTTGAAAACCTGATCATAAGTACCACCATAGGATACCATTGGGTGATGAACACATTGCAAAAAGCCAGCTGTGGTAGGGAACCTAATCATTAGTTGATGCTTAAAAAGTCCTTTTATTTACTACTTCCAATCAGATTCTTCTTTAAGCTGAAAAGTATACAAAACAAAAGCTGTGGCTTCACAGCTTGTATCTGATTGCCAAATATGTATAAACTGACATCCTAAAAACGTAGCCTTTTCTTCTGAGTTTTCAGTCTGTCTTACCAGACCTTGAAAATGGAAATGGTCTGCCTTCAAGTCGATCCCAACTTATGGCTACCCTGTGAATAGGGTTTTCATGGTAAATGGTATTCAGAGGTGGTTTACCATTGCCTTCCTCTGAGGCTGAGAGGCAGTGACTGGCCCAAGGTCACCCAGTGAGCTTCATGGCTGTGTGTGGATTTGACCCCTGGTCTCCCAGGTTGTAGTCCAACACTCTAACCAGTACACCACACTGGCTCTCTACCAGACCTTAGCTATCATCTTTTTCCTGCCTCAAATGACTCCTTTACAACAGCAGTGCAGCCCCACTTGCAGGTTTGCTGTGCTATGCCACATTTCAGAGAGTAGTTGCCTCCCTTGCACTAAAATAAGAGCCACCTTCTGATGTTCATTCTAGTGGAATGAATGAGCATGGAAACAGGAAGACAGCGTTCTAGCACTAGACTCTGCCCACAACCCATGCACATAATAATTATGTGCGTAGAGTGCTCCATACATACACTTTTACCTACACATAGGTGTCTCTAGACACATTACACACATATGGTAGCTGTGGATTCGGTTCCTTGATGCAAGTTCATTCTGAGTCCTCTTCATGCAATGAATATAAATGCAGGAACATGTAGAGCAAGCTTTGCTTACTCTGACACTGGGCACACTCCCTGGCCAAGGCTTGATCAGTGTTACACTGACGGTGGCTGTCTTACTTGGGATGGGATGGGATGGGATGGGATGGGATGGGATGGGAATCCTGGGGAGTGTGTCCTACACAGGCAGTATGAAATGGCTATGTTTGAATAGGGCATTCTTCCTTGCTCATGTCTGCCAATCAAGCTGCAGTTTAAAGGCATGGGAGCATAGGCTGGCAAAAAAGAAGTTGTCATTGTGCAGGTGCACTAGTGGTCACTGGGGTTGCAAAGGTGGGCAATGTTGTATGGCTGGCTTCCAAACAGCAAAACTGCTTCAGCTTACTGAGAGGGAGAGGGGCAAGGCGTGGAGAACACTGCACAGTGCAGATGCGGCAGTGGTGCCAATCTGGTGCTCTTCCTACCTCACTGCCATCATGCTCACATTGCACTGTACTCCCCACATCTTACCCATCCCTCTCTTGGTAAGCGGCAGTGATTTTGCCATTCAGAAGCCAGGTGAGCCATGTTCCCCCAACCTTTGCCACCACACAGACCACTATTTATTTATTATTTGATTTATATCCTGCCCTTCCAGCAGGAGCCCAGGGCAGCACTAATGGGCAGGAGTGATCATCATGTTCAGAGCCACATTTTTGTTTGTCGTTACCTACATGCATGGCTTGCACATGATAAAAACTTGGCAGAAGCCTGTGATCATCTCTTTTTAATGCCATCCTGCATCTCCCCCAAGGCATTTTTAAAGTAATAATTATGTGTCCAAATGGCCACCCAGTCCTAGCTTTTGGACACCCAGTGTACACAAATGGACACATAAAATGTAATCAATGAACCAAGAGCACAAATTCAGATTAGATGCCACTGAAACACTGACTAGAGGTATGAAGTTTTAGTGAAATTGAATAGAAACAGTAGAACATAGAGGCATGTTGCATAATAATTCTTAGGGTTATTACAAACCACCCACATTTCTGAAAAAACTTTGTAACAAAATCTGTCTCCCTGTACACTGTGATGTCTGGTTCTCTGCATCTTCATTCTTTGTTTGTAAAAATTCTGCTTCAGTGGATCACAAGCCACAAATTTAATTTGTATTTTAATTCATGTATTAACTGGTGGGTGGACAACCGAATAAGAGTTTGCTAGGCTAGTAACTTGTGAAAATGCATTGGCAAGACTCTATTCACCCCATTTTTTTTGAACCACTGTCGCCTCAATTCAAATGTCAGGGCTTGTACATAGTAGAAAGGCTTCCATGTGCAAGCCATTGGAATGAAAAAAGAAAGGGAAACCCAGTAACAATTCCTTAAAACATGTCCTGGCCTCTCTGGCTTCCCAGCGTGCCTGTGGCCACATGTTTGCTACAGAAGCAAATTGAGGGAAAGGTGAGAATTAGCAGAGTTCGGGCCAAGAACATTTCGATTAAGGATGGATGAGCTCCCTTTCTTTAAGAACAACAACAAAAATGAGCTGCAAGGAAGTCACAGCCAGATGCTATTTATGTCTGAGCACCTTCATCTGCTGTTGTCCTCATCTTTTCACAGCCTTAGCCAGAGGGAAATCTAACAGATGTTTCCTAATCAGGTCATCCAGCATACTCCATTTATCCCTAAAAGACAATTCTTCATTCCCATTAAATGCCAGTCTCAGGTCCTCTGTGAACAGAGCTGCCCTAGCTCAAAGGAAGCATAGGTAGAGCAAGCAGTGCTCATGTTGATGTAATTAATTAATTAATTATTGTTTTCAGGAGCTTGTGCTTAGTATTTTAGGTGCACAATTTATGTTGATCGAATTAATTAATTATAACTATACAGAACCTAAAATCTACTCAAACCGCCCTACCCAAACCATTTTCTTCTGAAGAAAACATCTTCTTTCAAACCACAGGAGGTGGCTTGATTTTGAAGGCTTTCACGATTTCCTGCCTGCTGACACAGCTGCCCTGTTGGGAGGGTCAGGCACATGCCTTGGGTGCCAGATACTGGGGAGCAATAGTGAGGTGTAGGGGGACAAGCAAATGAAAGTACTTCTTCACACAGCACTTAGTTAACCTATGGAAAATCGTTCCCACAAGAGGCAGTGAGGCTCACCAACTTGGATGGCTTTAAAGAGGATTAGACACATTCATGGAAGAGAAGGCTATCAACGGCTGTTAGCTATGATGGCTATGTTCTGCCTCCATGGCCAGAGGCAGCATGCTTCTGAATGCCAGTTACTGGAAACCGCAGGAGGGGCATCTGGCTGGCCACTGTGAGAAAAGGATGCTGGAGTAGACAGGGATTGGACTGATACAGCAGGCTCTTTCTATGTTCTTAAAGCTCTCTTGGGGGACAGAGTAGGCCTGGTCAACTCTCCTGAAGCTAGCCTGCTGCTGCCCTCACATGTGGTTAAGATGTTATCCCATGGGATGGGGAACCTCAGGCCTGGGGGATTGAAAGCATTCCTCCAGGCCTCTCTATCTGGCCCTTGGAACTTTTCTTAGACTACACCCCTGCTCAGACTCCTCCCATCTCACCCTACTGGCCCTGCTCTTTTTTGAGTGCTTTTGACTGACTGGAATGTATTGCTGGAACTGTGATAATTCCCCTTGCTTGCCTGTATGGCGGGGTAGAGATAAAGTTTATTATTATATTATTAAGTGTGTGTGTTACAAACCTTGGACTTTTGTGTGTCAGGAATGCAGCCAACTGCACAACGAGAAGAGCTGCATTTATCGCTCCTCCTATTTTTGCTTCTGGCTAAGCCCACCACTGGCATGCAGCCCCTGGAAGGTTGCCCATGACTGAATGTGGTTCCTGGGCTGAAGACGTGCCCCACTCCTGGCTCATGCCAGATCTATAGAGCATTACTTTTAGAGTTAATCAAGATGGCAGGCATCCATCATGAATGGGAACTGAGCTTGGTTGCTATTCAAAAGCAGCACTGCTGCCCACCTACCATTAAATTGCCTCCTGGGGGTCCAGGAGAGAAGATGCTGAGCAGCAGCACAGTTGGATCAGGCCAGTGAGGGGTCATTTTGAGTTCCTGGGGCCCTCCTGGGGTGGAGTAAGGTATGGAATAAACCTAGCTGCCCTCTTACTTTCTGAATCTCTCTGATCCTCTGTGATTAAATTAACTACTAAATCTCTTTGACCATGAGACAGGTAGGAATGTCAGACTCCAGAGGCTTACATTTGTGAAAAGGAAGAGAGTAGAAAAAGTGAGAAACCAAGAAGTTGGAACCTTTAATACTCTCCAGAAAAGTTAAATCAATCATAAATTTGCACCCCTTTGTCCATACATGAACAGCAACATCATCCCAAAAGAAGGAGGAGGGATATTCAGGGATTCCTTGGTGCTGACTGGCAGTAGCTGATAGGCACAGTGGGATCTCTGAAGCATTATCACTGCCCAGAAAACAGACTACCATCACCCTTGAGTCTTGACTGGGCAAAAGGAGAGTTGGAATGTGATGCAAAAACATTATTAAGTATCCTGACTATTATTCTGGGAGCCGATCAAGAAAATATATTTGAGAGTGAGATGAGTGTAAGAACAGCACTCTTCAAATACTTGAAAGGTTGTCACACAGAGGAGGGCCAGGATCTCATCTCGATTGCCCCAGAGTGAAGGACACCGAATAATGTTACAGAAAGCCAGATTTTGACTGAACATCAGGAAAACTTCCTAACTGTTAGAGCGGTACAGCAATGGAACCAATGACCTAAGGAGGTGGTGCACTCTCCAACACTGAGAGCATTCAAGAGGCAGCTGGACAGCCGCCTGTCAGGTGTGCTTTGACTTGGATGCCTGCATTGATCAGGGGACTGGACACAATGGCCTTCCAACTCTACTGTTCTTTGATTCTTTTCCTCCATGCTCAACTGACATGCTCCTTCTTGCAGTGTAACATGCCACCCACCATCCTTTTTGCCATGTGGGATTAGTCTGTCACCAATGGGGACTGAGTAGAAATGTTTGAAATCCCCTCTCATTGGCTGTAGGGGCATCTTTTTTTTCACCTACTTCACACTACTCTGGAATTTGGCCTTGTGGGGTTTGGTAGTTGTAGCATGGCTAATTGGCTAGATTTTGTCACAGTTTGGTGGACAGCAAATAAAGTTAGCTGTGGAATCTAGGAAGCACCTTGAGGCACTATGGGGTAAGGAGCGTTTCTACCAATTGCCACCTAGCTTGGAGGGATGGCTTGGTGTGATGCTTTTGGACACACCTTGCTGACCACTGGACAGTGGAGTAAGGTTTCCCAATTGGTCCCTTTCCACTCATCTTCATGGTGGTTGTGGTGGGATAACGATAGGCTCACATCACTCAGCAAATTCTATGAGGCCTTAAGCAAGGGTGGTTTTGTCCAACAGAACAAACTGGGAGGCTTTAGCGCCATAATCAGAGACTTTAAGAATGCCCACATATTGTTAGGCTAATTGGTTAAGCTGACAGTCTTCAAATTGCTAATGACTAAAATTGTGGTCTTTCTTCCATACGTTTTGTCTCTCAGGTCTTCTGTTGGGGTGTGTGGCCAATTGCTTTACTCTTTTTATCGTTGTTGACTGGCTATTCAATGGGTGGTTCACCAGTTAGGCTCACTACATCAGTGCCATAGCTAATGCCTTTGAAATATCATGTGTGGATTACTGACATTATGTAAACAAAAATATTCTGTTAACGGCTGCAGGCTCCAATTGTCTGTCCCTCAAAATGGTAGAAAACATGCTTATCACTTATAAAATATGAAATACATGATACCTTATTCATGAATCGTGATAGTCGCTCTGCAGCAGCCTTCAAATGTACCTTCTGCAAATATCCAGATGAACAATTTATGTGACAAGTAATGACATGCTAACATCTTTGAAAGTTAAGTATTTGTGTTAATGTTTTAACAGACACACTTCTAGTGAGATTCAGTGGATATGCTGTACCTCCCCCCTCCCCCACAAATGCCATCTATCTTCTAATAGCACAAATTGTAGACATAAGGGAAAGCAGAATGATGTATGCAGCAGTCATGCCATTTGCAGTGTTTGATTATCATATTAAAGCATAATTTGCCCATTCCCACCCACCTACACCTACACATACCAAGCATTGTGGGAGTCACTTCCTCGTGGTGTAATTTCATGCAGCAGCCTTCACCAAACTGGTGCCCTCCACATATTTTGTAGTACAACTCTCATCAACTGCAGCCAGCCTGCCTATGTTGTACTGTATAGTGTGTGTGCCTGTGGCCGCAGCTGCAGTATATACTGAAAGCAGTATCATTCCACTTTAAAAGTCATGGCTTCCCTCAAAGAATCCTGGGAATTGTAGCTTTTGGTCTGATTCATCCAGAAAAAAAGGCCCTCAGAGTTGTTAGGAGACAACTATTCCCCTCACAGAGTTATAATTCCTAGAGTGGTTTAACAAATGATATTCGTTCCCAGGTATCTCTGGGAATTGTCACTCTGTGAGGGGAATAGGGGTTACCTAACAACTCTCAACAGTCTTAACAAACTACAATTCCCAGGATTCTTTGGGGGGAGCCATGACTGTTTAGTGGTATGATACTGCTTTAATGTAAAGTGCAGATGTGTGTGTGTAAGTATTACAACCATCTGGACAGGCCCAGTCATATGAATCTTCCCCACATAATCAGTGCTAGGGATACAATAGCATGCCTGGGTTCACCCTGAAAGAGCTGGATACCTGGATTTGGGAGCTGCCATTTTAATTTCCCACAATGCCCCCAAAATAACATTGTGGGGATTTAAATTATGACTCCCAGGCAATTTCTAAAAGGGAGACCTCAGGCAAGTGTCAGCAGTGGACTCTGTCAGAGTGCTGGGACCTGGCAGCTGTACAAGGCTGCCACCTGCTGTGCCAAACCTGTTGGCTAGCTACTGCTATTATTTATTTATTTATTTAAGCCATTTCTATACCGCTTAATATATATAAAAATCTCTAAGTGGTGTACAGAAGATAAAACAGCAGCAAATAGTATAAAAATATACAATAAAGCCACAATGCAAATGCATACATCATATAAATTAACAAATAAATATTAAAACAATTGCCTTGCAAGTCTCCACTCAACATCTCTCAACCTCCTGGCTCTCACCCAGGACTCCACCCCTCCACCCTGGCTCTCACCCAGGGTCCAATACATACAAATCGACTTCAAAGTCTCACAAACTTCCCAGGGGGTCCCCAAAATGGTGAATGAAAGGATGTGGGGGGAGCTGGAGGCCCAGGCCACCCCTGCACTGGAAGGCACCATCAACAAGGACGCTGTTCTTGCTGAGACAGCCTAGGTAGAAGTGCGGGGCGTGGAAGGCGAGCTCCAGGTGGTGGCACAAGATGAAGCTGGAGTGGCCCGTGGTGAAGTCCACCAAGTCCTGCGAGGAGCCACGGCTCACCGTCACTGACACCCGCTGCATCACAAACTCCAGGCGGTGGTTCCGAAGACATGCCAGAGCTGGAGGCAGCACCAACACTGGGCCAGAGGAGGAGCAGGAGGAGGCCGCCAACACCGATGTATTCTATATTTCCTAATTCTTCCATCTCCATCTCCTCGGGCTCACTCAGCTGCTGCTCCCCCGGCTTCTGCTGCAGATAATCATACATTGCTGGTGTGCTTCATTTGGCTTGGCAGGTCACAAGTTGTGCAGGCTGGTTGCCTCGAACAACCAAAGAAAAGCCAGAATCCCATTCCAACTGCACTGGTTTGATCAGTCTCACACAGCTGAGCTGCCACTCAAAGCACAAAAACCCGGGGCTTTCAAAATGCACACGCTCTCATTGTCTCCACATATCAAAATGGTCCATGGGGAAAATTAGTTGCTGAATGAGAAATAATACTACTACTACCTCACATAGATTCATAGCATCAATACAATAGACCGACACAGGAGACCAAATATGGCACAAGGAAATGGTGCTAGGTGAAAATGGCTGCCCCCAATTTGCTGCTCCATTTGCCTGATGCCCCCTTATGTGCTTCTCCAGGTGGGATGTAAGAAAGCATCATTTCTGTTCTATTTGTCACATGCCATTCATCTTCCATCAAAAACTACATTATTTGCCTTGCTGTCTGCTGTTGCAAAATTATGGAACCTGTGTAATCACGTACATTACATTGTCATTACATTATTCTACACCATTCATTTCAGTGCAAAGGAAATGCAATGCAAATGGGGGATCAGGAAATGTTATTAATTATGTTTCATTTGTGGACTGAAAGCAACAACAGTGAACACCAATCATACTTGCTGGATAGGGACATATATGCGAACATGGCAATTTCAACTACCATTTCCATTTTGTTGGAAGTATCTAACATTTCTATCCCTAGGGCAGGCAGATATTACAAGAAATGGTAGCACAGTTGCCATGATGTCACTGTTTCTGCTCCTGCATGCAAGCCACCACACTCATGCTTAAGCCTCCATGGCTTTTCACTTCCTTTTCTTTATGATCAATTGGAAATCCCTGCCCCATACTTCTGGGATTTGAAGTTCAGTTAGGAGGGAGAAAGCCAGAGGGAGAGAACTCCAGCATCTACAATGCAGCCTGTTCTGCTCCAAACAAAATCTAAACCAATAGAGATAGAAAACATTTAGAGGAGAGAAAACAAAGAAACAAAAACAGCCACGCACAGAATCCCTCTGGGATTTTAGGAAATAGATTTGGAGCCCAGATGGAATCCAGACAGAATCTCAAAATACTGAAGTTTTGGGGACAAAAGATGGTTCCTGCTGACCATAGGCTGCATCCAAGAGCACTCCCAAACTGTAAATCTGATCCATAATGAGGAGTGCATCCCTGCCTACAGATGATCATAAAACTAAATCTGGCTCATCCTTTTAACTGACCAAAAGCATTTCTCTCTTGTCTGGAATAAGCTTCAGTTTGTATCATCAGCATACTGATGAATCTTCCACATCTCCAAACAACCTCTCCTAGCAGTTTCATGTAGGTGTGAGACATCATGGGGGACAAAATGGAATCCCGAGTGACCCCATGTGACAATGGCCATGGGTCAAACAGCAGTCCCCCTGAACCACCTTGGAACTAACATTTTTGACCTCAGATATTTCTATTGTTTTATTGATTTACCTAGCAAATCAATTTCTCTCTTTGTTGAAAGATGAACGAAATGGGCCTTTGCATTCAGCACCACATTTTACTCAGTGACCCATTTACTTCTTATGCTGTGATGAGCACAACAGCACAATTTAAATCCCTGCCAGTTGTGCTCTTGGTTTCCTGCTTCCAGGCTGCTAGGAGCTGCCTTGGATGACCAATTATTTTGCACATAAGCTGCTTTACTGTCATCAAAGAGTAGTTGCTTATTACTGCCACTATGAACAGAGTTTGGATTTGAACCAGCTACCTAGCAGAGTCTCCATATGCCATCACCTAATCCCAAGGATCATCTATTGCCCTGTGAGACATAAATATCAATTCTGTCTTAGAGATGCCATCGTTTCAACTGCTTGACTTTTAATCCCTTGATCCAATGAATTGATGTGCTAAGTCTTAGTTAACATCTTGTGTTGGGAATTGGTATTTCAAGACCTTGCATAATGCCAGGTGGTAATGGCAAGCTTCAAGCACTGTGCATCTCCTGCCCTCAACAAAGACTGTTGCTTTTCAGGGAGAACTTGGCAAGGAGAGGTGAATCTCAGCATAATTTATGTAGGCCTGAGTAGCTGTGGATTCCACGGTATGTGAGCAGTTGCTGGCATCTGGCACTGTAGTCCAGGGCTGAAAAGAACCCCAGTGTGAAGTTGTTTAAGGTATTAGTTCTCCCCATGGCACTAAGCAAGTAGAAGATGTTTTAGTGGATTCTTGAACTGCTAACTGTTATGTCATGTGCTTCCTGCTTTAAACATCTCACTGCCAAGGAAAGCAAAAGAGTATTTTAAGGGTTTTTTTAGGATAAATGTCTGAATAAAATGCCACTTGTTAGCACAAAATCAATACGTTTACCCACATCTGAACTACCTTGAAAATATGGACTAGACCAGCATGGATCAGTTTAGCAGAGTGATGACTTAAATCTTACTTGCCTGCAACTGAGATCCAGAGGTTGACAAGTCCTGAGTACATAAACAAGGGATGTGAAGATATTTCACCACAGACAATTGCTACTGTAAAAAGAAATACTATTTTGCTTATACATATTTATTCAGTTGACTCAAGCATGCATCCTATTGTATTCAGTGGAGTTACTCCTAGATAAGTGTGCATAGGATCTTGCCCTAACAGTACAATCCTATTAGAGATGGGAGAGATATTTTATTCAAGTTGCACTTAAAGGTGGAACCATTTTATCCACACTTTCCAAAACAATATGTTAACAAAAACACAGCCTTCCTCCCAAATTCACACTTCTCTGAAATTTTCAGTGGAGTGCTTCAGCCAAGGAATGTCTACAAAAATGCATATACTAGGATAAAATGTGCATAAAAATGCATATATTAGTGAAAATAACTTACAAAATGCATTATATTAGGGAAATGTCCTTTGCAAAATTATGTGTAGTAGGCAAAATTGCATACAAACGTGCCTATTATGAGAATGTTGTACTAAAATGCTGATGAATTTTCCTGAGGACTTTAAAAAAAATACAAACTGATGTGGAAATGTGGAGAACTGAACTTAAGACAGATTCTTTAGACAGATTCAGCCATCTCCAAATTCTGTTCATGCCTACTCAAGGATAAGCTCAAATGAATTCAGTTGGTTTTATTCCCAGATAAGTGGTTATAGGATTATAGCCAAACTCTTATAGTTCTCCTCCCTTAAAAAAAATCAAAAACATCTTTTCATCAAGCCATAGCCCTAAGGGTAGCTTCTCCTTCATCAGAGACTTTGTGGGTATTTCAGTTCCATCAGAAATCTGAGCAACGATGTGCTCTAAAGGTCCTGCATGATCACCTTTACAAAGTTGTTACATGGCCTTTTACCTATAGTATTTGACCCTGTATAATCTGAGTAAGATGCATAGTAACACCTGTGATAGATGCTGAAAGTATAACTAAGATCAGGACAAAGGTGGGCGAGCACCTGTTTTGCGTGTAGAAGGGTTCTAAATCCAATCCCTGCATCTCCTGGTAGGACTGCAAGAGACCCATGTTTAAACTACCAAAGAGTCACTGCCGGTCAGTGTAGACAATGAGCGAGATAGAGCAGTACAGAGCTAGATGGACTACTAGTTTGGCCAGTAATAGCTAACAGAGTGGTGTGGGTAGGGTGGCATTGCTCACCCGGCTCATCATGTGTTGATGCCAGTTACCAAGGAGAGTGGCAAGGCAGCAAAAGTGTGGTGTGATGCAGATGCAGCAACAGTGGATTGGCTCCACAACTGTGCCTGCACTCCCTTGCCCCTCTCCCTCTTGGTAACCATGGCATTGGGAAGCTACATGAGCAATGCTGCCCTGTCAACCCTTCTGGTCACTACTGAGTCTGACTCAGGATAAGGTAACTTCCTAGGTCCTCCTATGATAAGGCAGATTTCCTGTGATGGTCTGGAAATAAGTGAGTTTTTATAGGAAAATTGTTGTATGCAACTAAGCTCTGCTCAGAGTAGACCCATTGAAGTTAATGAACCTAAGTCAGTCATGTTCATTAGCTTTAATATGTTTACTTTGAGTAGGATTAGCATTGCATACAATCCAAAGTATTCCATTAACTCAATAGGTAGAATGGGATTTATTTCATAATACAATTACAAGGACATGGAGATATTCTAGACCAATTCATTTAAAAGGAATGGTTCATGAGAGTTTGGAAAGTGACTGAAATGACAAAACCAATAGAATACATCTATTTCAGTGAAGTAAGGCAAGGGATAGCCCTTTTTAGATTTTGCTGCCCTTTATGACTTATGAAAAAGAGATACCATCTCGAAAAAAGACATTTTTTCTTCAAATGGGCTGAAAGAAAGAAAGATTTGATGGAGAAATAGTACGTTATTTTCATGAATATATTCATTTTTATGTACATTTTCCCTTAATATGTGCATTTTTGAAAATATTCTTTGGTTGAAGAACTGCACTGTAAAATTCAGATAACTACAAATTTTGAAGGATGACGGTGTTTTGGTTCTCGGATTGTTTTGGAGAGTGTGAATTTCATAAATTCGACTTTAAATGCAAACTGAATCAAATTTCTCCCCCATCCTGAGTTCTTACATTCATAGACATGGAAACACACACTCTCCCACATACTGTATAAGGGCATCCCCTACAGTCCCTCCTCATACATAGATAGCCACCCTATACTCCATACTACATATATACATAGACAGATAGCCCTCTCAGATGTAGGGATACACACAGACACACATGCATACCTTTCCTCCTACACACATGGACACACACTCTCTCTCCCCCTCATATACATGGAAGCACACAAACACATTTCCCTCTACATACATGGACAGACATACCTTTCCTCATATACATTGACCTACACACCCACACAGAGACACACAGGTTCCCTCATATACCTGGATTTACACTGACTCCCCCCATACATATGTAGAGTTGTAGTCAACTAAATCCTACTCAAAGTAGACCCATTTATATTAATGAACCTACATTAGTCATATCTATTAACTTTAATGTTAACTCTGAGGCAGAGTTTGGAAAAGTTACTGTTTTGAACTACAACTCCCATCAGCCCAATCCAGTGGCCATGCTGGATGGGGCTGATGGGAGTTGTAGTTCAAAAAAGTAACTTTTCCAAGCTCTGCTCTGAGGCCACACCCACACCAGACATTTATTCCACTTTAAACAGTCATGGCTTCCCTCAAAGAATCCTGGGAAGTGTAGGTTGTGAAGGGTGCTGAGAGTTGTTAAGAGACCCCTAGTTCCCCTGACAGAGCTTCAGTGGCCACAGTGGCTTAACAGTCAGCCCGAGAACTCTGACAACTGTAGCTTTAGGAGGGGAATAGAAGTCTCCTAAGAACTCTCAGCACTCTTCACAACCTACATTTCTTTGGGGGAAGCCATGACTATTTAAAGTGGAATAAATATCTGGTGTAGATGAGGCTGTAGGACTAGCATGGAATGCTATCCATATGCACAACCTTCTCTCCACATGCATGATCTCTCTCTCTGTCTCTCTCTCTCTCAAACACACACAAAGGCTAATTTTATTCAGCTTTATCCAACTTTTACTGTTCCCTGAGCACAGGTGACCACAACTGAAAACAGTATTCAGAAACTAAGCCTTACTTCCAGGTGCTTGGTACCAAGTACTTATACTTCCTTATCCCTATGAGAAATTCCTAAATGGGGGGTGGGCTGTTTTTTGTTTTTGCCTTCTTTGTATCTGCATCACACACTGATGACTCAGAATTGTCTTGCGATCAATTGAGGCTCCTGGGTCTCTTTTCTCCTCTCTCAGCAGATGCCCACTGTACTCACATAATTGCCTTTGAAATTATTATGAGACCCCCAAACAACTTTCCTTCTCTATAGCAATAATAACTATAAGCTATTTTTGCACACATGGGTATTAGAAGATATTGTTGAATGTTTTCTTTTAGTGTTTGTGTTGTAAGATTTGACCTTTTGGCAACTAGTTATTCTGCTTCTCTCTTCCCCATCCCTGAGACCCTTCTTACAGTCATAGTTATATTTTACCCAAATTGCCCTCTACAGTCTACTGGACAGGCCAAGCAGAGCTGTCCTTAATCACATTTTTATTCTTCTCACTTGCCCCGGTGCCAGCTTGTTCTTTTCCACAAGATTACCACATGCACTCTTATTTGCAATCATTCTCTCTTTAGCTCCTGCTTGCATAGCACTAAGGAGTTTGTATTTGCATAAAAGGGAAGCTCAGAACTGTTCTTAAACAATGGACTAATAAAATTATGAGGTATGAAAAGAGCTTTGGGGAACAAATGGGAACTGTGGCAATGACACTCACTTTGTCACAGTTGTAGCTTGCAAGAGCATGATGTCTTTTGCGCTGCTGTGCTGCAAACTGGGGTTGTGCTGAAACCCCATCCTCCAATTTCTCGAAAGCTTTCTTCTCCTGATTCTTTCCTAGAGCCCATTAGAATTTCTCAGAATTTTGTTGGCTGATGGGCTCAGCTTACCTTAACATTGCAAGTAGGGATAGGAAAATCTGTGGATTTCAGTTTGTTTGTCTATTTTCTTTAGTGTTGTTCTCCACATTTCCATATCAGTTTGCAATTTTTAAAAAACCAAATGTTCATGGAAATTCATCAATATTTTAGCGCCAATTGCTCCTAATATATACACTTATGTAAGCAATTTTGCCTAACACACTTTTTTTGCAAAGCAATATCCCCTAATATAATGCATTTGTAATGTTATCTTCACTAATATATGCATTTTTATGCAAACATTACTCTAATTATGCATTTTTGTACACATTAGCTTGCTGGCGAACTGCATTGCAAAATGTAGAGAAGTGTGAATTTGGAAGGATGGTTGTGTCCCAGTTCTCATATTGTTTTGGAAAGTGTGAATTAACTAAGTGTTACCGGCAACACTAGCCCCCTTGCCGGTGAATGCATAGGGTTGAGGGTTCTTGCTTTCTCCCTTTGTCTGTGTCTACATAGAGTCCTTGTATGTTGAATGTTAGGTCACCTATATTCAGTTACCTGGGAGTAAACTCTATTGAACTTAATGGAAACGATTTTCTGAGTAGATACGTAGACGACTGCATCGTTACTCTGACATTGTGTAATGAATCTTTTGTAATAATTGTGCATTTACAGATTAGGTGTATATGATAGAATACATTCTGAATGTAGCATTTATTTCTTGGGCTAGGTAGCAGAACTAAACTGGATTGATAGATCGCAACACCTATTGTTTTGAGCGTGCCATGCAGAGATTTGTGTCCGTTGATTTGCGTAGTTCATTTCACATCAAAGTATTCTGCAGAGGCAGTGTCCAATTCACAAAACAGCTTGAATGTCATTTAAATGTGTTTGATGCACCTTTTTACATGATAAACACATTGCGTGATCTATTGCTCATGAACAGGACAGTTAGGGTTTGATCTAATGTCAACATTTTAAACAATGAAATTTTTATGACTTGGTAAATTTGCATTCAAGCTACCTATACCAAATCTCAGTATTTAATAGGGGTTATTTCCATAGTGTGATAAGTATAAAGTGTGTTGCTTTTGCAGGGTGCTCAAATTGAGTAGATGTGTGACTTTGTATAAATCATGGTTGTTGTTTGGGAGGGGTGAAATGTAGTTAGTGAAGCAAGGAAAACAAGCTAAAATAGACAGATGTCAGGAAACAGGTGCGACAGAGACGGTTGTGGTTAGGTTCCACTCTGTCTGCCAACAACGAAGAAGAACATACCAAAGGGGGAGGGAGATATACCATATATGGGTAATAATAAATATGAGTATGGGGGAGCTAAAATATGAGTAGTGGGAGATGTAAACAGAGGCGGGACTTCCTGTAACATGAATAGGTGGCACGGATAGGCTGTAAACCCTGAAGTACTCAACCAATGAGGAAACAGGGGAGGGGACGAAGCATCGGGCTATAGGATAAAAGAACTGTACCAATGTCACTTGGGTGTGCCTACTTTGTGGACACCCGCTCTTGCAAGAACGTATAATAAAGCTTTAATACTGCTTCACAAGTGTCTCTGTTGCGGGTCTCTCTTCAGAACCGTTGTTTCTCACAATAGCAATTCAGTTTCTAGAAGAAATGAAGGAAAAAAGTCTGAAATATGAATTCTTGCCTCAGGGATACACTTTATATACCTACTTTTGTCACATTTACTGCAACTATTTAGCATGTAATCTACTGCCAGTATTGTGTTGTCTGAAAGTTAAAAATGACAAGTGCATTTTCATATAAATAAATCTAATTAACAGCTGGCTATTGAATACTACCAGCTGTATCTAAGACTGCCATTGCATGAGAGGAACAGACTTCTGCTCACGTGGCAGGATTTCTCCCCTTTCTCCTCCCCCTTGCAGTCCCCTGTATACTTTCAAACTGCTGTAGAGGGTTTGGGGGCCCTCCAGATTTGGGGGGTACATGGAGAACTGCAGGGGGTGGGTAGAAAAGGACAGGGAATACCTGTTGCATGCCTGGAAGTTCACTCACACAATGTTGGATACAACCCTATGTATAAAGCAATTTCTTTAACACAGTTCTGCACAGCATGTTACCCATAAACCTGTGTTGCCCCATCAATTGCTAGATTTCCTCTTCCCTTCTTTTTCCCTGCCCCTGGTAGGTGGTAAAAGCAAGAGATTTAATTGTACCCTAGCCTTCCTTGTTACATGGCTTGTTTTGGGTCTTCCTCAGATTGGGAGCAGGAAACACAAGTTATACAGGTTTGCCCCAAGACAGGAATGGGAAATCTTGTGGTTCTCCTCATGTTGCCAGACTCTAGCTCCCATCAGCCCCAGCCAGCACAGCTGAGGGTTAGGGATGATGGAAACTGTAGTCCAGCAACATCTGGAGGGCCACAGGTTCCCCACCTTTCCCCTAAGAGTATACAGTTCAGTGCTGATGTTTATAAACTGATTACGGGAGATGGTTCACATGGAACACCAAACTGTGGTTTGTCCAGGCAAACCAAGATCTGAACCCATGGTTTGAAGCTGGTTTGCAGTATGCAGTTTTGGCAAGCAGCGGATCAGTGTCATATCCCAACTGACATCTCTATGCCTTTGTGAGCCACTGCTTGGGATAGGATTGTCAAGGATGGTGGGGGAGAGGGAGGCTACACAAATCATTTTTTTGTACATCTGGAACACTAATGCATGGTTTAGAGTTTAAACTAGTTAATTTTGCTATGCCAGTTTCTCTATTTTGTATGATTGATTACTACATTCTGATTTTTATTCTGACTCTCTAGTGGAGACAGAGTCTGTTTTCATCTATGAAGCTTTAATCAAGTTGTAATGGAAATGTAAAGCCTTCATTGGCTAGAAACTTTCATTTACATTGCTAATACCTAATCTCTTCTGTATTACCGATGAACATATGCTCACATAAAATACTAGGAGAGGTGCTCAAAGGCAATCTGGGATGTCTGCTGTATGATTTGTTTTTCTCATTTTCCACATTTACTGTAATGTATTTTTCAGATAACTCTTTGGTAATCACTGGCTTTCTTTCTTTCTTTTCCCACAGTCCTTCACTAATCACTTCATCATTGTTATGACATGACATTCCTCCCTTGTTCAAAGGGCAATGCCATTCCTTCTCAGCTGGAGCCCTGAAGGAAGCCTCCAGGCATGGGGATGTAGACTCTGGAGCGCCTCTTGGCTCAATTTTAAATAGCTCTGCAGCACGGCTGGACTTCAGTCACATATTTCTTTCCATCTGGATGCTCCTGTGGCTCCATAACTGCACGTCTTGAATCTCAGGGAATTGACAAATGAATACGTCACAGTCAGAATAAACCCTGAAAGGGTGTGTGTGTTAATGAAGGGTACAAATGTTGTCCAGCTGATACCATATAGTAAGAGGTGGGAAACTTCAGGCCTGGTGTCATGAGCCATGCAGGAAGGGGCTGGAGTGGCGAGAATGAGAAGGAGGAGGAGGACTTTGAATGGGAGGATGGTTCCAGTGATGGGCCAACAGGTGTGCTGGACTCTGAAAGGTCTCATGCCATAGACCAGTGCGCTGCGGCACACTGGTGCGCCGCAAGAGGTGACTAGGTGTGCTGCAAATATTATGAAAGTATATTTTTAAAAATGAGAAGAAACCCGTTTGTAAAGAGATTTATTTTTATTCATAGTTTAAAATATATTAATATATTTTTAATTTTGTACATGAAGTGCGCCAGAAATTTTTTATATGTTTTACAGTGTGCCGTGAACCAAAAAAGTTTGAGAACCACTGCCATAGACAGTGACAGCCCCACCCCTATAGCTCACATCACCAGCGAGGAGGCTCAGCCCAGTCAGGCAGGTGCCTCTCCACCCAACTTTCATTCCCTTCCAGCGCCTGCTTCACCGCCACCATAGCGCAGCACCCTCCCTCTGATGGGGAGGATCTTGCTGAGGCAGAGCAGCCGCCCTCACCTCATACACAGAAGCTGTGTTGAGGTTGCGCTGGCAAATTCAATGCTCTACCACAGCCCCTCTGAGGACCACTTGTGTGCAAGTGTGTTCTCAATAGTGACACTCAGTTCATGCAAGTAGGGTTCCCGCTCATCCATACTTAAGCATGGTACAGGAGCATGACCAATTGCTGGGACAATGTCTTAGCCCAGCATAGTCATGTCTAGTTATTCGTAGCAAAGATGCTGAATTCTGTGTAAACTGTAAGCTGATTCATGAAGCGCTCTGATCTGAAACTTTCTATTAAATCTGCTAAAGAAAAGCACACCTCTGTGATTGTGTCGGACTTCAGTGGGCTTGGGAGGTGAAGGTTGCCCTGTAGGCCCCTCTGTCTGACTTTCAGAACTCTCACTTGCCCTGCTTGACACCCTGAGTGTTTTTGCCTGGCCTGAATGTATTCTTGTACTTTGATTATGACTCTTCCTTGTCTAGGTGGGGAATAGAGTGGGGTGCATGAATGTGTGTACAAACTAGCCTACTACAGAAAGGTAAATTTTACATTTGCTGCCCCATCCACTTTTGCCTCTGGCCCCACCCATCATTGGCATGTGGCTCTAGAAGGGAATGCCTCAAAGGGAATGTAGCCCTTGGGCTGAAAAAATGTCCCCCTGCCGCCATATAGTTAGATATTAGACAACTCATGTTAAACCTAAGAAAAGCACAACTAAAGCTCTCTTCGGGTGTTTACTTTATTCTCATGAGCAAGGAAGAGTGGGATACACTGGTAAGCTCAAACTCCTGGCGTATAACCTTTGCTATCTTTACAGCCTTCTATGAGTTAACAGCAGACTTCTGCCTTGGGGAGCCTCCACTTCTTGTTGAGGCTTCCTGTATGATTTTGAACGCTGCACAACCAGGGGGGTGGTAAAGACTGGCGACACAGATGTACAGGAAGGGATGCGTCTTGCCAGTGCCTTGTCCTCAGCTCTTTCATATAATTCCTATCACATGAAGTAAATGCCCCAAGGAAGGACTTAAATGACAGCCTGATCTTATGCATGTTTATTCAAAGTAATGAGTTTAATGAGACCTTGGCCACACATCCTACTGTATACATTTTTGTACACATTACTTGGCTGGAGAACTGCATTGCAAAATTTGGAGAAGTGCAAATTTCAAAGGATGACTGTGTTTCAGTTTGCATATTGTTTCAGAACATGAGAACTAGGTAGACTAGCCCTTAAATATGAACAGAATTGTATTTCTGCTCCATCTCTAATGGGAACAACAGACTCAGGACTCTGATTCCCGTCTACTGATTCACCATTTCCATTATAATACATCTATCTATAAATGTGTGTTTGTTATTTGACATTTACCCCTACTATCCCATGGTACTCTTGAGGAAGCAGAGGAAAACCCCACATAGAAAGAAAATCAATAGCAATCAATCTTTAAAAAAAAAAAAGAATGTAGAAATCGTAAGAGTTGATATCATAATGATTCTGCAGGGAAAACTGGAGAGCTGGTGTTACTCCTTTTCTCTGGTGATATCTGTTGGCATTCTTTTGTGGGACTCTGCAGTATGTAAGTCAGGGGTGGGAAACCTTTTTGGCTCCATGGATCAGATCCTAATGAGAATGGGCCAAATTTGACCAGTGGGCAGGGCTGCCCACATATCAATCACATGACAGGACTTCCAAGCACCTTGCAAGGTGCTGCTAAACAGGAGGCTCCCCCGCATCATTTTAGCAGGGGATCCCCTTCAGGTTTGCAGGGAATCCCTTGCTAAAATGATGGGGGAAATGTACCTTTTAGCAGAAGATTCTTAGGAAAATCCCTTTCTAATTCATGGAGGGGTATGCATCACTATCCCCTGCTTAGAGGGAGGGTTTCTTCCTTCATTTTGTCAGGGGATCCCCTGCAGAGAACTTCCTGTTAAAACAATGGAAAAAATCTTCTTCCTTTTTGCCAGTAGCAGATAGAGGAGTGGTGCCGGAGGGGCTGCATTGTTCTTCTGGCGTCCCAGAACTGTGCATCACAGCTGGCTACTGAGAGGGGAAAGGGCAAGGCAGCAGGCAGCTCAGCGTGGTGCAGCTGCAGCAGCAGAGCCAATCCAACCACTTTGTCCTTCCCCCTTCAGTAACCAGCAGTGACATGTGGTGTTGGGAAGCCAGGAGAGTAACACAGCCCCACTTGCACCATCATTGCAGCCACAACAGCTTTTAGCAGGAGATTCTCATTAATGCTTCTTCCTGATTCAGGGAGGGGTTTACATGGAATCCCCTTCTACACTGGAGGAATTCTTTTAGCAAGGGTTTACATGCAGGTTGTATGTAATGGGGCAAGATCTGTTTTAGCAGGGGATTGCAATACAAACCACTTCCTGAATCAGGAAGAACATTGCATGGAATCCTCCTGATTTAACCCCCAACTCATCGGCTGGTGAGTGGGCATTAATTCCTGCTGAGTGTGACTGTGTTCCCCTGATCCCAGCAGAGAACAGGGGTGCATAGCCAATGCACAATTTAACCCAGCCCTTGTGCCCATCAAATGATATCATAAGTGATGTCAGCTGATGGGCAGCTGGGCATGTTAAGGGGAAAATGGCCTTACAGGCCAACTTGGATCCCCTGGCAGGCCAATGCTGGCTTGTGGGCTGGAGCTTCCCCATCCCTCCTATAAGTGAGAATAACTTACAAAAATGCATTATATCAGAAAAATTGCTTTGAAAAAATGTGTATATTAGGTGAAGTTGCATTGAAAAATGTGTATATTAAGATAAATATGCACTAAAATGCTGATGAATTTTCTTTTGTTTTTGTCATTGATGATCTCATAACATATGTGGATATGGATTTGGAAAAATACATTTTGTTTCACATTATGAATGGATCTTAAAGATTTATATATATATATAAACTGTTAACTTGTTGGTATATGACACCAGTCAGGCTAAATAAAATATACTCAGAGAACACAGGCCATTGTTGGAAATGTGGAATGCTTAGAGCAAACATATTCCATATTATATGGTCATACACAAAGGCCCAGATATTTTGGAACCTAGCATTGTCAGAAATAAGAAAAATATTCTGGGTTTTGATTTCCCAAGAGACCCTATGGAAATATTGCTTGGATATCTTGAAGGTATCATACCAAATAATATGTCAGAACTGGAAGAATACCATCAATCCCTCTGTAGACTCTTGTCTAGCCAAGATCTGGGATATGGCATGCATGGTTTAATTAACAAATTTAGTCAAAGTAATAGAGGGTAGAATACTTTTAAAGAGAAATGGAGCTTGTTTATTTCATACTGGAAATAATTTCTTATTGGGAGAAATTTAAGAGCCGAAGGGGAAGAGAATAAAAAGAAATGAGTTGGAGGAAGATTATTGTTGAATTATTATTTTTCCTTTGGAATGCAGTATTTACTTCTAGTTGATGATTATTTGGTGACATCATTACAACTGATGATATGATTATATATTATTATATATTAAATTGTATTTATGTATTGATATAATTATGATGTAAGGATTCCGTAGATATTAAAATTGTATTTATGACTGATATTTAACAATTGGATAGAACTATTGTAATTGTATTGTACTGTACTAAAATATCTTTAATAAACATTAATTTTTTTAAAAAAACAAATAAAATGCTGATGAATTTTCATGGGTTGTTTTTAAAAAAATGCAAACTGATATGGAAATGTAAGGAAGTGAGAAACTGAAATTGATAGTTTCCCCCATTACTAGTAACAATTGTTTTTTTAAGACATGCAAAAATTATTTTGAAGGTCTAATGAATTTGTAGGTCAAGAGAACCATGATTAAACTGGATTGGCTCTCTTTCTTTGGCAGCTGTGGAATCAAGCTGCTTTCGGCTGACATTGCGTATAAGAGAAAATTCTCACACAACTGAAGTCAATGACAAAAACTGCTTTTGAAGGCTTGTTTCTCCTCCTTCCTTCCTTCTCCTTCAGAGAAAACTGACTAAGCAAGGGAGGGGTTGGCTGCAGTTTTATGGAAAGCTTTGTTGGAAATGCTCTAGGGCCTTGTGATATTGATGACAACTCAAATGGAGTTTGCAGTGGTTATATGAAAAGTTTGCTTTAACTGCAAATACTCCAAGTACCGGGGGTATTGATTGCTGCATGATTGGTTTGTTGTTGTAGCTTAAGAGAGTGGTTACTGCCAGTGTCTCAAGACCCTCTGGTATTCAACTGCCACTCAAGTGGAATTTGTTGCTGGAACTTTATGAAGTTTCTTACAGAGCACACTCCCTTCAATGATATTGCACTCATCCATTAAGTTCTCTCTTCTACCGCAGGAGCCTGAATGGCAAAGCAGCCATTAATACCATCTAATAGGTGACACGCCTTCCGTTGTTAACTGGCAATCCTTTCTTTTATTTGCTTGTTTTCAGACTTGTTCTCTGACTTGATCCCTGTATTGACTTCAACAGAGGTCAAGTTTTCCACGGTTCAATGACACATATTCTTAACTTTAAAAAAAAAATGACTTGCAGACTAATTTTCAATGCATCTATGTTGGGCAGGGTTAGGCAATCTTTTTACCTCTGTAGCCCATGTGTATCTTTGGATCAGCAGCGCTCAGGGGCATACCAGTAGGCCTATCAGGAGCAGATTGTGAGCACAGCCTCTCTGCACCCTCATCTCTCTCTCTCTCTCTCTCTGTACCCTTATCCATTTCTCTCTCCCTCCCTTCCCCAAAATTATTCATTCAGCTTTCTCACACACTCATTTTTTTGACACATAGGCACATTCAGAGACATTATCTCATACACAGAGACACTGTCTCTTGCTCTCTCATAGACACATACACATGATCCTGGATTTCAAAAGGGGTGTCCACACGCACATTCAATGAGTGTTCAATATGTGTACCTGTGTGCACAAAGAGTTGAGTACACATTGTGTAAGTGTATACACAAATACTTGCACTGTACAAACCAACAAGTGTACACTCTTTGACACAAACAACTGTACATATGCTTACCCACTTGTATAGGTGTTCAGTATAACATGTGAACAGACCTGGGGTAGAGAAAGACAGGCCACCCCCCCAATCCCAGTAAGGATGAAGAAATCACTTTGAAAGCAGAGGTTGTGCTGGAATGGAGAATGGCATACTTCAATAGGGAGACAGCATACTTCTCCCAGACCACTAAACAGTTGTTTGGTCGGCTGAGAGGAATGTGATCTACATGAGCAGAAGATGTGGCTCCTGCTGGGAGGAAGGGCGGGATATTAATAAATAAATAAATAAAAGTGTGCATTGGGGTGGGGTGGGAGAGATGATTCTTCACACAAATGTTCCTCCCTATCTCAGCTGCAAAGTATTCAGCAGCACGTCAGCTTGTATGGGATGCCTGTGAGGACCACAAGTGGCCCACAGGCCATGGGTTTCCCCATGTGTCTTTCTAGATTATTGGTTATTAGCATAAGAAATGTGCAGTTCTTACCTGTTTGTTATATAGGCTCCAGATATCTTCTCCCATCTGGTTGTGATATTTCTGTTGTGGTATCATCACATTCCCACAGCATTCAAAGGCATTTTATTTTGTACCTTGGGGAATGTAATGCTTTGCCAAGGGTATTATCTACAGGGACTGGCAGTGGCTGTGCAGGATTTCGAACAGGAGCCTTTGGCAGGCCAGTGCCTGGGTGATCTTGCTTTTGTGCCTTCCCTAACAAAACAAATCCTACACTGAGGAAGCCAGCTTAACTTAAACCAGCTGAAGTTATACCTGCTTAAACTATGCCCTTGGGAGGGGAGAATGCTGGCTCAGGGGACAACCTTTTTCCCGGCTTAATTTACGCTGGGTCTGGAAGTCACATGAGCGAGTTGAATGAATGTTGGATATGGTATAAGCCCCTCTCCCCTCAGTCCCACCCCTGCCATACCCCCAGGATGCCCCTTTTTGAGGATTTATGCTGTCTTAATTTATGCCAGCCTTGGCTGAGCCAGTTGTGCTGGGAGGGGAGAGGTTTTGCTGACTGAGCCGGACTGAAGAACTGAAGCTATATTCTAATTCCCTTCAGCCCAGTGGAAATACCTGCAGGATTGCACCCTTAGGGTGTTTTCTTTTCTTTTCTTTTGATTTCTTTCCCACCCTTTACCATAAGGTTCCAGGTCAGGTTACACCAATAAAATATGCAACTGTAAAACAAATAAAACAGTTGCAATGAAAAACCGACAAACGTGTAAAAACCATCAGAACAGTTCATTATATAAAACAATTAACAATTCCATTTATAGCAACAATGCAAACATTTCAGAACAATCCCACCTATAAAACGCAGTTTAAAAACAATAGTTGTAATACAGAGGCAGACAGGGGTAAAGTTCACACAACAGCACTGTAGCATAAACGGACTGTGTAGAAATTAATAATAATGTGGATATAGGCTCTACATGTCACATTCCCATTTCCTCCTCTTGTAAAAGTATACATGATACTGATAAACCTCAGCTAGAAGCACTGATGGCATTCATATCAAATGTTCAATAACCCCCAGTCTGATTGTGCACATCCACAAATTACAGCACATTTATCTCCAGTTTTGGCATGTTAGTGGCCAAAAGAAGGTGAAATATGGTTATCATACCCCATGCTTCAGATTGTAATTTGTGCTTTGAGATATCTGCCCTTATTATTTATTTATTTATATTTATTTATTAAATTTATATACCGCCCAACTAGCAATAGCTCTCTGGGCGGTGAACATAGAAATACAATAACATAGGAAATACAATAAATGACACAATATAATACAAAATAATACAGTCTAAAATCAATACAATAACATTTTTAAAATTGAATCAATTTAAATTAAAATGCTTCAGAGAATAGGAAGGTTTTAACCTGGCGCCGAAAAGAAAGCAGAGTCGGCACCAGGCGCACTTCCTCGGGGAGACTGTTCCATAGTTCGGGGGCCACCACTGAGAAGGCCCTAGATCTTGTCACCACCCTCCGGGCCTCCCTATGAGTTGGAACCCGGAGGAGGGCCTTCGTAGTAGAACGTAGTGTACGGGCCGGTTCATATCAGAAGAGGCGTTCCACAAGGTATCGTGGTTCCGCATGCTTCTCATGTGTCTCATATTGCTCTGGGAAAAAAAGAAGAAGACACACACAGCTTAAGGATCGTTTGGGTCTCAGTTCCATTTTTTGTATATATTCCTCTTCAGGGCACTACTCTTCATGCTTGTAGGGTTTAGTGTTATATTTATGCACCTAGTGATCCAGCCCTAACTCCCCATTTGCTGATTGATTGTCTTCTTGTTTGGGGATGGATGCCTTCTCGCTCTCTCTAATCAGAAATGCAGATATAAATGAATTGTAGCCCATGGGGCTACCTCAACATCATATGCAATAGTCCTCATTTGTTTGCGGCAGCTGTGAATACATTAAGAATGCACACATCATCTCTCTTTCAAAGCGCAGGGAGTTAAAAAGGAATCTGGCCCAGTTTTGTGTGCCAATGTCTCATTACCAATCAAGTAGTACTTACTTAGTAGTCTAGTTTCTGTAGGAAATGAATGCCATCCATGGTCCCATGGAATTATACAGCCAATTATACACTGTATACTATAGCCAGTATGGATTTTTTGCATTCCGCAATGTTAAAATGTCCCGCATGCCATTCTGCTGCTTCCTATAAGCTCATTTCAAAACAAAACCTTACCTGCAATCAGCTCAAATAACAGAACAAGACATGTGCTGTGCTAACCTTGTTTTAGAGGGAGGAAGCAACAATATTAAGACAGATGATATAGTTCAGATAATCATTTTAAATATGTTTGATTTACTTTGCAATTTTAGTGAATTTTTGTTGCTTCTGTTTCTGTGAATATGTGAAGTACAGCAACACTTTGCACACTTTACACTAAAAAAACCTCCAAAAACAATTGTGGAATAATGACATTGACTGTTCCGCAGAATAGTCTCCAGTGGACATGAGGAGTGTCTCAGTTTGCACAAGATAAAACAATGGGAGGTAAAATATATTCTAGAAAATTTCTAGGTGTGCTCTATGTGTTTAATTGACCATTCCCACCCTTCCTTAAGTGGGGGAGTTTAAGCATAGCAAACTGAACACATGCATCTTGGGCAGGCCAAGTTTGTTTTTTCCAACAGCTAGATTCATTGCTTAAGTAGCAACATGTTGTAATCAGTCTGATTTTACATCAAACTGCAGTTTCAGAGTCAACTGCTAATGCACCCAAAATAGAAATAGAACATAACCTTCAGTTTGAAACATAAAAGGCTGTTTTCGCCATCATATGACATTGACCAATAAAAAGGCTTTGAAATTAATAGAAATAAATTTGACACAGATATCTGCTATGAATAATGAGAGAAATGTAATTTTCTAGGTTAGATGCTCTGTAGAAACACAGAGCATCTAACACAGCAAGTAACACAGGAAAGAAGCAAAGCAAGAAAAATACCAACCAACATACAAAAAAATATAATTCTCCATCTTTGGCGACGTGGCCCTGATCACAGGCGTTGCTACCACTCACCATATGTTCAGAGGCACATGTTACCACATTCTTCCAAGCTACACAGGAAATGGATTGAACTCTGAAAGACCAACCCAAATTGTGTTTGCATATTTACAAATGTGTAAGTGTATACCCTGGGGCATGTATGTGACTGCTATAACCATTATGCAAGGCTGCCTTACTGCTTTTATATGTGTAAGTGCCTTTAGGAGGGTAAGATTTAATAGTTAAGCTCATAATGCTGTCTTCTGTAGCTTTGGACACCTGCCAGAGACCTAGCATTAGAGATTAGGTCACAGAACAGTCAATGTCCCTCAGCTGGGTCTTTATCTATGAGAGGCTAGTGGGCTGAGAGATGGTCTTTTGATGCAGCCTCAAGGACACCTCTTTGAAGCTCATCTAGCTAGCCCCTAACGAGCTGCACATGCTGAGAAACGGTAGCACATGTGATAGGAGGCTGGAAGGGAAAGGAGCATTTGATGCATCTCCAAGGACAGTAGCGTTGGCACTGGTCCAGTTAGCTCTAATGAGCTGCATGTGCCAAGGATGGGCTGCACGTGCTGATTATAGTAGGGCACGTGCCATGGAAAGAGTAGCATAGAGAGGTCAAGATGTGCTTTGGCACCAGACCAGTGTCCTCTCACATAGATAGGATGATCCATCAAGTGCCTTGACACCCCAGATCAAGGGACGGGGATACTTCAAAGAAAATAAGATAGTAGCAGCTCTGATGCCTAGGTTGATATAGTATAATTAATCACGTATCCTGTCAAGATGTGCTGATTTGATGTAAGATTGCATTCTGTCATCCTCTGTGCCTTGCCAAGATTTTCTCTATAAAAGGTGCCTGTGCCGTGAGCTCAGGGTGCAGACCTTAACGCCTCTCTGCGAGAGACCTTGGGTCTGTTCCACTGGATAGGCAAGCCTGTTGTAGCCCAGTTCAGCATACAGACTGCAGGTGCCCATGTGGGGACCCTGCAGCCTGTTCCATTTATTGGGTATGCCTGTGTGCTCGCTAAATTACTCAACAAACTTCTCCTTGTGAGTAAACCTTTGAATCTGCCTCCTTGATTCCATGGTACCGATCCTTAAAGTTTGAAGCAGCCCACAGCTGGGGCTAAGACAGTAAGGAAATACCTGCAACAAAATGGCATGCTCCTGTTCAGCCAGGCAGGCAGGCAGCCAACCTTGTCCTTTTCTAGGATACTCCATTTCATTCTCCTCCCTCCTGGTTTTCTGTCTCCCCCCCATTAATCAGTCAGCATTAACCATCCTCTGAGTGTACATAGTCCTCACTGGGCTATTTTATTCTTTTTTCAGAGTGATGGTGGAGGATCTCTGCATAGGCTTTTCTTTCTAAAGATTTCCCCCCCCCCGCTAATCATGGGCCTAAGCCTTGTAATGCTTCGTGCTTCGTGACTGGTGTCATGTTGGCTACATAAGGATCCATACTCTAAAATTGTGTGTTCTATTACTATATATAGGATTTCAAAACCAGTTTCCAGAGTTCCACCACTCTCAACTGTGGCCTTCTGGAATCAAATCTAGAATCAAAGTTTACAGATGAAGGTGTCGGGAGTTTGCAGACAGCAAAAATCAAACCCCAGGTTGTCTTTGGCTAAAGACTTTTTCAGCCTACATGGTTCCACGACACTGTCAGTGTTACAGCCCCGCTGACAGCACATTCCTTTCCACCATCCCTAATCTGCTTTGGGGACCAGCAGTGAGGGTGGGTTGTGTCAGAACAGAAATGACAATAGCCATAGGAGGAAGACTGCTTGGACACAAGGAGTCTGTATATTAAGCACATCACTTCTTTGCTCTGGAGTAGATTTAAACTATACCCCAAGCAGTAGCCAGGGTTGGTTAGAAAACAGGGATCTGCTTTACATCAGATCAGACCATTAGTCCATGTAGCTCACTGTTGTCTACCCTGACTGGCAGTGGCTCTCTAGGGTTTCAGACAGCCCTACCAGGAAATGCCAGGGATCAAACCTTAGACCTTCTGCATGCCAAATGGATGCTCTACCACTGAGCTACAGCACTTCCCAGATTAGGCTTGGAACTCAGTTCAGTGGGTCTTGAATAACTGCCTGTCTATGTCAGGGGTTGGCACTAATCATATCCAGTGGACAAGCAGGATGGATACAAACCTAGGAGTAGTGGGCAAGGCACTTTTTTCAGTCTAAAATCCTTGGGCAAGGGTTGGGGAACCTTAGGCCCAGGGGCCAAATGAGGCCCTCCAGGCCCCTCTATCTGGCCTTTGGGTCTCTGCCCAGGCCACACCCCCTCCTGAGCCACACCCCTCATCAGGTCTGTTTTATACCCTCTTTGAGTGTTTTTGTCTGGCTAAAAATGTGTCCTTGAACTCTCATGACGCTTCTTCTTTGCCTGGATGGAGAATAAAGAGGGATGTGTGAGTGTGAAGAAATTAGCCTACTGTAGAAAGGCAACATTTCACATTTCATGCTCTGCTCACTTTTGCCTTTGTCCCCGCCTATGACAGTCATATGGCCCCCAGAAAGTTGCCCAGAAGGGAATGTGGCCCTTTAGCTGAAAAAGGTTCCCTGCCTGTCCTAAGGATAACACCCCCAATATGTGTGTGTCTCTGGTGCAGAGTGGAACTTTACCAAACCAGGGATTGCCCAATTCGCATCAATGTCCAAAAGGGCTCTGAAAATTGTGTATGTGTGTATCTGATGTGAGAGCCAGTGTGGTGTAGTGGTTAAGGTACTGGACTACAATCTAGGAGACCAGGGTTCAAATCCTCACACAGCCATGAAGCTTACTGGGTGGCCTGGGTGACTGAGAGTCACTCCCTCTCAGCCTCAGAGGGAGGCAATGGTAAACCCCCTCTGAATACTGCTTACCATGAAAACCCTATTCATAGGGTTGCCATAAGTTAGGGACTTGAAGGCAGTCCATTTCCTTTCCTGTCTCTGATGTTGAGGTGAATGTAGCACCTCCTCATGTAGCACCTCCTCAAGCACTGGACACTTTGAAGCTAGATTGATTCTGGTGGGAGAGTCAAGCACATATAAATCTATCCCATTAGCATAAGTGGAACTTCAAAGTTCTTCATTATATCTCTACTGTGTTTTACCATGTGGATCAGCTGAGTGTGAGCTTAAAAGAGTATGAAATAAAATACTAGTTTTAAGCCCTGGATGTTCTAATCTGCTTTTAATTGAATAATTGAATTGAATACCTGATGGAACGCCTCTCCCGATATGAACCCACCCATACACTACGTTCAAGATCAAAGGCCCTCCTCCGGGTGCCTACTCCAAGGGAAGCTCGGAAGGTGGCAACAAAGGAAAGGGCCTTCTCAGTGGTGGCCCCCAAATTATGGAATGATCTCTCGAGGTGCGCCTGGCACTGTTATCTTTTCGGCGCCAGGTCAAGACTTTCCTCTTCTCCCAGGCATTTTAGCATGTGTTGTAAATTGTTTTAAATTTTTTAATTGTGTGTTAAATTGTTTTTAAAATATGTGTTTTAAATTGTATATTTGTTTTAATGTTTTTGGTTGCTGTAAACCGCCCAGAGAGCTTCGGCTATGAGGCAATATACAAGTGCAATAAATAAATAAATAAATAAAATAATGAACTGGTCTATATTTTGCAAGCAGTAGTTTTAACTGCTATTTCTCATTTAAGGTATTAGTAATGAAATGTTTATATGCTACAATCCAAACCCAATATCTGCTGGGATGAACGAGTTAGGATCTAGTGGATCTCCAGTTCAGCCAGATGAACTCTGGCTCAGCCACAGCTACACTGGCATCAGTCCCCAACCCTGGTTCAGCCAGACATACACCAGTGTAAATCCCTAATCCCAGCTCAGCCAAAGTTAACTCAAATGAGGCCAGTGTAAGTCCCCAAAAGGGACATACTGGAGGGTGGAGGCAGGACTGGTCAGAAGATACTTAACACTGGATCCTAACTTTGCTCAGCTCAATCACATGACCTGGCAACCCAGTGGAAGTTACACCGGCAAAAAGGGTAGTGTAAATCAAACTCTATGTTGACTTACTGAGAGGAAGGCCGGAATATATATATATATATATATATATATATATATATATATATATATCTTGTTTTCCTTTTGCCAGGCTTGGGTGATCTCAGCCAGCAGTAGCCTTGCCCCCCAATGGGGTTTGGATCTGGCATAAATTATGCTGGCTTCCCATAGTTGGGATTGTTCTCTGAAGTTTTATGAAGATGAATGATGTAGATTATTAAATTAATTGTTCTGCTTGTATTAATATAACTAGAACTCTATTTTCCTGTTTGATATCTTTTACTATATCAGGAGATCTGGAGGCCTGGGCCTTTTTTTGGGCCTAGGGGATTATCTAAGTAACTGTTTTGGGCACCACAAAATACCTATTTCACAGGGGGGAAAAAACCTGGCGATGTGCAACCCCCTCCCCAACAGGCAAAATACCTCCCAACAAGTAAAACAAAGGCCAAAAAAGCCGGCAATCCCCCAAACAGAAAAACAACAACAACAACGAAAGGAGCAACAAAGGAGTTGTCTGAGGGTATTGTTCTGCTCATAAGCAACCCACTGGGTCCTATCTAGGTCCTATAAAGAACAAGGTGAGTTGCAGTAGAATTTGCTCTGGCAAACCTGTGTTAAAAATCTGTAATAACGAAAATAAGAAATGATTATTTATTCATCTTAGCTTGACTCACACTCTGTTAGGTGAAAAGCTATATATTACTTTGATTTAGTCCCACTGACTTCCAATAAAGCTCTTTGACTTAACTGGATTTGTGAAATCAAGCAGGATGAATCATGACTTGTCCTCCTCAAAAGCATGATGTCTGAACACACCAGCTCTCCCCAACATTGGTGACATCTTTGTGAGTGACAAGCACACTAAATCAGCATGGCAGTTGTTTGCAACCCTACAAGGCTGGGAAGATGTTGTTCGCCATGCTGATCATTCCTAATCCACGTAACAGGATCCAGCACGGGTAACACAACAATTATGCTATAAAACTGAGCTCCTCCAAATCCCCATGATAACAGGAACAATTTTGTTTTAAAGTACTTATTGCTTCACTTCCTGGCTGATGTCAGAGTTCCTGGGGTAGCTGACACTTGGAAATGTATTTTGTCTTGTTGGGCCCTCTGTGGATAGCAATATTAGTGCCTTTATTTTTAACCCAGCCTTCTCTGTTCCCTCTCTTTCAGTTTCTTATTGTTCATGAGATATACAATTCCTGATCTTATTACTCTTCTATAGAGAGATCCCTCTCGGGTGGCTTCCCATGAAGAAAAAGATTGATTTTGTGTGTGTGCGTGCTCGTGTGCTTAAAGAAAAAGAAAGAAAAGATGATGCTACCTTTTTACTTGCAGATTCTCTATATCTGTAGGATCTTCTCAGCCACAGAGACCTGGATATCATATCTTGGTCAAATTGAAATAGAACTGTCACAGCTTGATACTTTATTTATCTTTCTTTTTCCCTGTTCTGTTTTTATGAGATGCCTTCCCTCAAGCAAGTCAAGTAAAGAAGAAAAAAAGTTTTCAGAAAACATGCCAGGCACATCACTGGAGCTTAGAAAGTGTTAGACCAAACGCCTTGTCAGGTGGGGCCCAAGAATCTCTTGATGAAGGAAAGAGCTCTAAGGGGCAAACTAGATGAGACAATTGAGGCACATGTTCAGATTTTTTTGTTGCTGTTTTAAAAAGCAGATGCCAGCATGAAGAGCCAGCCCAAGATATTTGGCTGCCTGAGATGAAGGATTACTCCCCCATTTCACAAACAGCCTGATTAGGGTGGCAGTTGATTCTGATCTTGACTAGTGATGGGACAATTTTTTTCCTGAAGGTCTTGGGCTAGCTGAGGGGACACAGGGCAGGCTGTCCTGCAACATCTCATGAACACTTCCCAACACCCAGTATTTGCCATGAGAGGCAGCCACCTCACTCTGCCTAAGGCCAGCCCTGTGTCTTGTGTGTGTGTGTGTGTGTGTGCGTGTGTGCGTATGCAGACTGGGCCTGTGATGTTGATATGGAAAACTTCCACAGCCATGATGGGCGAGGGTAATTGCACGTACAGAGGAGGGTGGAGCATCTGAAATGGCTATGTGAGTTTTCAAATCTCCCGCCGTGTTTAACTGCTAGTGGGGAGTTACTGCACAGCCTTTCTGGCACACATTGCAGTTAGAAATTCTTCTATTCGCTATCTAGGATCACATGCCTTAGAATGCTGCCAGGTTATATAAGGCAGCGCCAACCTGTGTTCAGGCAGACATGCTTGTGTGACCGCTGTCTCCTTATGTAAGTAATAAAGGCTAGCTTTCTGATTCAGAGTCTTGCGTGCACTTATTCCTGGGTGCTTTCACACTGCACTTTATTCCGTTATTCTGATGATTTATTTCCTGTTAATTTGCGCATAAAATTTGAGCTTTCACACGACATAACGGGTAGCTCCAGAATTCTGGTGGAATGTAGTGGAAGTTTAGCGCTAAATTCCGCAATAAATGATACCTGAAAAATTCCGATAGCAAGGCCAGGGATACGGAAGATCACGGGAGTTTCGCGCTAGCTGCCGCTGCTCACGTAACAGGCATCCCAGCATGCAGTGCATTCCCGCCCTTACAAACAGCCATCCCAGCATGCAGTGCGTTCCCGCCCTTACAAACAGCCATCGCAACATGCAGTGCATTCCTGCCCTTATCACCGCCTCTGCTGCTGCGCTGCCGCGCCTCTCAGCTGATCACAATCATGCCTCTTTCAACCCCCCACACGCACTGAAAGAGCAGGCATCAAACCTGGGTGAAGACCTGCTCATCCGGTGTCTCCTGAAGCTGAATGAAGGGCAGGGGAGAGAAAAACTCTGCTCTCTGTTCATTGTAGTGTGGCTGCTTTCACACATGGGGCTAATAGTGCCTCGAAAAGTTACGGGGGAAATACACCAGTGTGAAAGACTGTTGCGCAAAATGCCGGTATAACAGGTACTGCAGTGTGGAAGGGATTTTTGAAATCTGGAACAAAGCGCTACCTTTTTAATCCGTTAAACTAGCGCTATTAGCTCCATGTGTGAAAGCAGCCCCTGGGTTCGAACCCCTTGTGGTGGAATGCACAAGAATTTCCACGACAATGTCATGGCTGAGGGGTGACATGATTGCACTCTTTAAGTACCTGAAGGGCTGTCACATAGAGGAGGGTACAGATTTGTTCACTGCTGCCCCAGAGGGTAGGACTAGGTCTAACGGTTTTAAGTTGCAGGAGCGCAGACTCAGATTGGACATTAGAAGGAACTTCTTGACAGTAAGGGCAGTTGGGCAATGGAACCGACTGTCTAGGAAGGTGGTGGGATCCCCTTCGCTGGATGTCTTCAAGCAGAGGCTGGTCAGCTATCTGCGGGAGATGCTCTAGCTGTGGATTTCCTGCTGTGAGCATGGGGTTGGACTCGATGGCCTACAAGGCCCCTTCCAACTCTATGATTCTATGATTCTATGGGATCATTCTTTCCCTTTGTGTTATTTCCGCCGCATGAAAATCACCCTCAGAGCCACTGTTGACTTCATAGGGAATTTATTTTTATTATTATTTTTATGATGATGATGATGATGATGATGAATCACTTCCTATGAAGCATCTCAAAGCGATTTCACAATATTCCACAATAGAAAAGCTCTAGCTAGTGCAGAATGCAGTGGTTAGACTGCTGATATGGGCAGTTAGCTGCCAGCATGTAACACCTTTGCTAAAACATCTGCACTGGCTACCCATCTTCTACCAAGCCAGGTTTAAAGCTCTTGTATTCATATACAAAGGCCTGAACAACTTGTGTCCAGGGTACTCTGTGGACCACCTGAGCCCTTATATCCAGGCTTGATCACTGAGATCATCTGGATATATGCTGCTAACTGGCTCCTGTGTTACAAAGGCCGGACTAGAAGTCGGGCATTTAGTGTTGCTGATTCCATGCTGTGGCATGCTCTTCTAGCAGAGATTCAACAGGCATCCTTGCTTTTGGCTTTCAGGTGTCTTATCAGACAGGCCTACGCATCTATTTTCAGTTTTTGATCAGGGAATCATTTTAAACATTTGGTACTGTTTTTATGGCATTTTATTGTATATACTGCAGTACACTGCCATGTTCTCTCATATGAATTGGCAGTATATAAATAGTTTGATAAACAGATGTAAATAAATATGTATATAAAATAAATAAATACTGGGAGACCCAGTGCCTGCAGGAGGAAGGAGACCACCACTGCCCAGGGAAGGAGAGTAGTCCGCTGCTGCTGCCGGCCTGCCTGCTGCTTGCTTGCTGCTGCTGCTGCTGCTCGGCTACCACCACCACCCTCTCCCTGTTGGACCTGCTCTGCAGGCTGTCATGCCCTGCAGGACCAGGCCCCCAGGTACTCAGCCAGCTGTTACTGATATCGTCCACCTGTCCCTTCCTTGGAGGGGATACATAAGCTGGCTGGCTGAGGTGGCTCCTGCTTTGTCTGCCTTTTTGTGGGACTTGCGGGTCATGTGCCTGGGAGAGAGGACTCAGAGCCAAGTGGGGAGACTTGAGGGCCCCCCAGTTAACGTAGTGACGGGTAGAGGGAGATATGGCATTGTGAGGAGGACTTGTCGGTTGCCCTATCAGCCAGCTCTCAGACCTCCGGATGCTGCTCCTAAACACCATATAGGTGCATAATAAGATCTCCCTCATTCACAATTTAATTGTGGATGAGGTAGCCAATCTGGCATGTATAACCTGGGTGGGTGAGCAGGGAGGAGTCAGTCTCTCCCAGCTATGCCCACCTGGGTACCTGGTTCAGCATCAGGGTAGACCGGAGTGTTGGGGAGGGGGGTTGCTGTGGTCTATAGGAGCTCCATCTCCCTCTGCAAGCACCCTGTTCATGTGACTACTGGTCTGGAGTGTTTGCACCTTATGTTGGGTCAGCGGGAGAGACTGGAGATTCTGTTGGTGTACTGCCCACCCCGCTGCCCAACAGACTCCCTAGCTGAGCTGACGGAGGTGGTCTCGGGTGTACTGTTGAGATCCCCCACACTGTTGGTTCTGGGGGATGTCAACATCTATGCTGAGGCTATCTTATCCGGGATGGCTCAGAATGTCATGGTGTCCATGACAACTATGGGACTGTCCCAATACGCCATTGGTCCAACACATGTAGCAGGGCATACTCTAGACTTGGTTTTTGCAACTGGACATGGAGATGGTGATCTGAACTTGGGGGGGGGGCTTACATCAGTCCCTCTGTCATGGACAGATCACTGTTTGCTGAAATTTAGACTTACCGTGCCTTTTCCCCTCTGCAAGGGTGGGGGACCCATTAAGTCCGCCCCCAGAGACTAATGGATCCGGATGGTTTCCAAACGGCTCTGGGGAGTTTTCCAGCTAATAGGGCTGGTTCTCCTATCGTAATCCTGGTTGAACTGTGGTATACAGAAATGACCTGGGTGGTTGACATGATTGCTCCTGAGCACCCTCTCCTGTGTAGAGCATGTACAGCTCCATGGTATACTGTAGAGCTGAGAGCGATAAAACAATATAGGAGATGGCTTGAGAGCAGATGGAGACGAACTCCTGGCGGATGCAATTATACACTGGTAAATGCCTATGGTAAACTGTATTTTTTGCCGTCACTATTAAATCATCAATCTGCCGCCCAGCAGAGCTTTTCAGAATTGTCCGGGGGCTATTACACACAGGCCCCAAGGACATGGCAGAACCATCTGAGACTCACTGTGATGAATCTGCTAGGCACTTCCAGGATAAAATCTTTAGCATCCGCCAGGACTTAGACTCCAGTTTAAAAACACATGCTAAAATGCCTGGGAGGAAAGTCTTGACCTGGCTCTGAAAAGATAATAGTGTTGGCACCAGGCGCATTTCATCAAAAAAATCATTCCATAATTTGGGGGCCACCACTGAGAAGGCCCTCTCCCTTGTTGCCACCCTCTGAGCTTCCCTCAGAGTAGGCACCCGGAGAAGGGCCTTAGATGTTGAGAGTAGTGTATGGGTGGGTTCGTGTTGGGAGAGGCGTTCCATCAGGTATTGTGGTCCCAAGCCGTGTAAGGCTTTATAGGTTAAAACCACCACCTTGAATCGAGCTCGGAAACATACAGGCAGCCAATGCAAGCAACTGAAGCCAGGTTATCCCTGTCCAGATAGGGGCGCAGCTGGGCCACCAACCGAAGTTGGTAGAAGACACTCCATGCCACTGAGGCTACCTGAGCCTCAAGTGACAGAGATGGATCTAGGAGAACCCCCATGGTACAAACCTGCTCCTTCAGGGGGAGTGCAACCCCATCCAGGACAGGCTGGACATCCACCATCTGGTCAGAAGAACCACCCACTAGCAGCATCTCAGTCTTGTCTGGATATAGTCTCAGTTTATTAGCCCTCATCCTGTCCATTGTCGCAGCCAGGCACTGATTCAGCACACTGACAGCCTCACCTGAAGAAGATGAAAAGGAGAAGTAGAGCTGCGTGTCATCAGCATACTGATGGCAATGCACTCCAAAGCTCCGGATGACTGCATCCAATGGTTTCATGTAGATGTTGAACAACATGGGGGACAGAACTGACCCCTGCGGAACCCCATACTGGAGAATCCAGGGTGCCGAGCAATATTCCCCAAGCACCACCTTGTGGAGGCGACCTGCCAAGTAGGAGCGGAACCACTGCAATGCAGTACCTCCCACTCCCAACTTAGCCAGTCTCCCCAGAAGGATACCATGGTTGATGGTATCAAAAGCTGCTGAGAGATCAAGGAGATTCAACAGAGTCACACTCCCCCTGTCTCTCTCCCGACAAAGGTCATCATACAGGGCGACCAAGGCCGTTTCAATGCCAAAACCAGGCCCGAAACAGATGGATTGATTCCATAAAGGAAGCCACAGACCTGAACTTTCAAGATCTGAACAGGGTGGTTCATGACAGATGCTCTTGGAGGTCACTGATTCATAGGATCGCCATAAGTCGTAGTTGACTTGGAGGCACATAACAACAACAACAAAAACAAAACAAAAGACCAGGATGTCATATCCAATAAGTAGAAAAGACCACAACTGACCTACGCATGCGCTTCAGGAACCACAAGTCGGCAATCTTGACAAAAATAGTGGAGCAACCAGTCGCAAAGCATTTTAACATCGAGGGTCACAGCCTGTTGGACTTTTCCATAACAGCGATAGAGATGCCAACGGATCCAGCAGCATTGACCAAAAGGGAGAACTTTTGGATTTACTCTCTGGACACATTGGCACCACATGGCCTGAACCTGGAGGACAGTACCACCACTACTTAGCTTCTGCAAATGAAGCCTATGTTAATATAATAATAATATAATGAAAACCTCTGTTTGGTTAATCACTATTATATATATATATATATATATACATATATATATATATACATATATATATATATATATATATATATATATATATATATATATATATATATATATATATATATATATATATATATATATATATATATATATATATATATATATAACCCAGAGCTTGGAAAAGTTACTTTTTTGAACTACAACTCCCATCAGCCCAATCCAGTGGCCATGCTGGCTGGGGCTGATGGGAGTTGCAGTTCAAAAAAGTAACTTTTCCAAGCTCTGATATAACCATATACAAAACAATTTTAAATAGAAAAGTAGTGGAAACTATAAGATGCATAAAAATTAAAACGATTACATCTGAAAAAACCCAGCTGTATATATAAAAACAATTTCAAATAAATTTAGATACCAACTTGGAGAAGACACATACATTTTCCTAAGGGGGCAAGTAGCAAACTTTTACAAATAGCCATAAAATGTTTTGGGTAAAATGGCCTACAAACAGAATAAATGTTAACTTTGGGAGGAATTTTCATAGAGAAAACAGTGTGAAGTGTGGGTTACACCCCCAAGCCTCAATCCCAATCCAAATTGGGACCCCACCCCTTTAGTTGTTATAAATAAAGACTTAAAAATCTGTTTCAATCGGGGTTTCGGCCCGGTTTCGGCACTGAGACAGCCTTGGTCGCCCTGTATGATGACCTTTGTCGGGAGAGGGACGGAGGGAGTGTAACTCTGTTGATCCTCCTTGATCTCTTGGCGGCTTTTGATACCATCGACCATGGTATCCTTCTGGAGAGGCTTGTGGAGTTGGGAGTCGGGGGTACTGTCTGGCAGTGGTTCCGCTCCTACTTAGCGGGTCGTCTCCAGATGGTTGTGCTTGGGGAACATTGCTCAACACCGTGGGCTCTGCAATGTGGAGTCCCGCAGGGTTCGGTTCTGTCTCCCATGCTTTTCAACATCTATATGAAGCCGTTGAGTGCGGTCATCAGGAGCTATGGAGTGCGTTGCCACCAGTACGCTGATGACACGCAGCTCTATTTCTCCTTTTCATCTTCCTCAGGTGAGGCTGTCGATGTGCTGAACCGTTGCCTGACTGCGATAATAGACTGGATGAGAGCTAACAAATTGAGGCTCAATCCAGACAAGACTGAGATGCTGCTGGTGAACGGTTTCCCGGATCGGATGGTGGATATACACCCTGTCCTGGATGGGGTTACACTTCCCCTAAAGGACCGGGTTCGTAGTCTGGGGGTTCTTTTAGATCCTTCCCTGTCACTTGAGGCCCAAGTGGCATTGGTGGCACGGAATGCTTTCTACCACCTTCGGCTGGTAGCCCAGCTACGTCCCTATCTGAGCAGGGAGGACCTAACATCAGTCGTACATGCTCTGGTAACCTCACGACTGGACTACTGCAATGCGCTCTACGTAGGGCTGTCTTTGAAGACAGTTCGGAAACTACAGCTTGTCCAAAATGCGGCAGCCAGATTAATAACGAGGACCAGGCGGTCGGAACACATAACACCTGTTCTGGCTCGCTTGCACTGGCTGCCAATATGCTTCTGGGCTAGATTCAAAGTGTTGGTTTTGACCTATAAAGCCCTATACGGCATGGGACCACGATACCTATCGGAACGCCTCTCCCGATATGAACCTGCTCGTACACTACGCTCCACATCGAAGGCCCTCCTCCGAGTTCCGTCTCATAGGGAGGCTCGGAGGACGGTGACAAGATCTAAGGCCTTCTCAGTGGTGGCCCCCGAACTGTGGAACAGTCTCCCCGAAGAGGTGCGTATGGCGCCGACATTGCTCTCCTTTCGGCGCCAGGTTAAGACTTGCCTCTTTGCTATGGCGTTTTAATATGTAACTCGTTTTAGTTTTAAATTTTGTTGTAATTGTTTTTGATTTCTTGTTTTATATATGTTTATGCTGTATTTATTATGAGATCTGAGATGTTTTGTATTTTTATATTCTGTTGTTCACCGCCCAGAGAGCTAATGCTAGTCCGGCGGTATATAAATCTAATAAAATAAATAAATAAATAAATAAGAAGGGAACTCTTATAATGACACTCCATTGTCTGATCCAGTTTGGCCCTAAGTGTTTGCATGATGGTGTCATATTAACTCTACAGTAGAAAAGTGAAGCAATGGAAAAGTAAAAGCCATCACTGTTAAATGGCAATGGTGAAGGGCTAGCTGACCAGTCAGTCATTGACTATACTAGCCTTTGCCCTTGATAGCTTTTAGATAAATCAATATAAAATTACACAAATTGCCATAAAGTAAAATTATTATTATTATAACTACTTTCCACAAAAATCCAAATTTAAGCTATAATAATAATAATAATAATAATAATAAATTTCTATATGCTTAGGAGTTCCCCATACTAACTGCGTTTGTCCTTCCCTTTCTTTTGCTTGGGCTGGTTACCCAATGTGAATGCATACTTGCTCTACTTGTAAGGGAATTCAGAACCTGAATCAGGAATATCAAGGTGATGGTGCATACTTAAACCTCAGATGTCTCTTCAGATACAGAAAGGGATGAGGATGCAACATTTTCCCCTGTGACTGGCCAGTGGTATGAAATCCTGAATTGGACTGATATAAATAAGTGCCCAGGCTTCTCTTTTTCCTGATCAGTGGAGGATTATCTTCTTCTATTGCACTTTGACTTCAGCAATGACTTCAGGACCCTTGGACTGGAGAACACACATAATCCAGGTCTAGATTTTATGTCCATAGGTTCCCAGATTGCACAAAGGCACATTCAATGCATGGAGGTAGGAAACAGGGACAGGTATCTCCTCACTTTCCCTCAATGTGTTCATCATATGCAGTTATCCTATGAAAAGAGCTTCAAATAGTCACTCCTTTTATCTGGGGAATCCTGGGTCCTGTAGTTCCGGAAGACCAGCTAGGAACATCTAATATAGGAATAGCCAATGTGGTGCTCCCCAAGATGTTGTTGGAGTATAGGTCCCATCATTCCTCAGCATAGTCCATGCTCAGTGAGGTTAATGGGAATTGGAGTCCAGCAACATATGGAGGTCACCACCTTGGTTACCACTGATCTAACAGAATTCTCAACATCCCTTCCAAGCTACAGTTCCCAGGATTCTTAATTGCCACTTAACTGCCAAATGTTGGTAGTGTAGATATGCTTAAGTACGTTTTGCAAAAGATTCTATACAATGTTGATGCTGTGATTATATATGTTACTGTATCTTTAAGATGAACAGACTCTTAAGATCAGGTCTCTTCTGTTAGCTTTGACAATTAGTAAAAAGGTTATGTTTAGTTGATGGTTGTTGGGCATATATGTGTGCTTGCTTATTAAGAAAATATCTGTTCTAAATTACTGTATTGAATTTGGGGATTTCATATAGAAGACAACAAAGATGTCCTAAACATCTAGGTAACAGCACGCTCTCTCTCTCTTTTTTTTAAAAAAAGTGTTTTGTCCTTATACTGATAGTACTGTATTGTAGATTTGCAACATTTGAAAACACTATGTTCATTTCATTCCAGCATATTTGCATATTATGTGCTGTGTTTATTTTTGTTAGTGCCTTGCAGCCATCTCTGGCTTAGATGACCTTCACTCCAGCCTAAGCTAATTTGTACATTATTAAACACTTTCTCCGAGACAAGCTATAACCTTTGTACCTTTACTCCCCATTACTCTGCACTTAGTTATAATTATCTTAATTGTAACAACATCACTCCAAATACCTCACTACTGAAAAAAAAATTATTATGAAGAGGGTGCAAGGTAATTGTTTCTAAGTCTACAGATTTTAATTAACTACGTTTTAGAAGTCTCAGAAGCAGTGTCTAAAGACTTGAAAAAATCAATTAAATAAAATGTTTACAGATGGGCATATAACTATACACACACAGCTTGGAAACAAGTTATTTATAATGCTGGGCTCGTCTATTTGCAAAGACAACATACTCTACAGTATGTTTCTGATAATTAAATTTTGTCTTGGTAAACAGAAATAGCAAGCATGTTTATAACCATTTTAATTATGTTAACTTTCCTTTTTTGTTCATTCAGCATAGTGCATGCTTAGAATGGTAAACGTGTGTGTGTGTGTTTTTGTGTCCTTTCAGAGTGAGGGCTGTTTTTGTAAAAAAAACACAACCCACTATCCAAACTAATGCATCTTATGAGACTTTTGACAAAAGAAAAGCAATCAAATACTTGAAAATAGCCTTCAGCATGTACCACTATTTGTATTCATGTCTACTTTTAAGCCAAGCAGAGACTATAGACCAAGGTCACATGTACAGTACCAAGACACAGGTATTTACACTCATACCTCCTCATCAGCAGCAGATGAGGCTGAGTAAAAGTGAAAAGTGGAACAAGATGGAGATCCCAAAGCCTGCAAACTCTGAAGCTCTACCAACATGGGCAGCCGTCATGTCATCTTGAGTCAGGCTGAATGTGAGTGAATCTGTCCAGGAGGTGGATGCAAAACTCGTCAAAGTGTTGAAATGATGACTCAGTCATGGTGAGAAGAAAATCCAGCTTTACCACAGAGCATCACTTCACATACTACCTGGTTTTCTTTTTAGGAATATACTAGATTGCCATATAAGAACATAAGAAGGGCCCTGCTGGGTAAGGCCAAAACCGATCTAGTCCAGCATCCTTTTTTCCCAGTGGCCAACCAGATGGCTATGGGAAGTGTGAAAGCAGGACTTCCCACTTGTCATTCCCAGCAACTGGCATTTCAGAGGCATATTCCCTTCAACAGTGGAGGTAGTACATTGTCATTGTGGCTTGTAGCCACTGCCTTATCCTCCATGAATTTGTCTAGTCCTCAATTTAAGGCCATCACAACCTCTTGTGGGAACCGATTCCATAGTTTAACTATGCACTGTGTGAAGTACTATCTTTTATTTGTCCTGAATCTTCCAACATTCAGCTTCATTGGATGTCCCTGATTTCTAGTATTATAAGACCCCCATTCATACACCTTTAAATTCTCAGGTGCAATGGATATGAAACAGCTGTAATTTTCCCTGTCCATTATGTCTCATGCTGTGGAGAGCCAGACTAGACTAGGCCAGGCCAGGCCATGCCATATTAGCAAAGTCAGCAGCAGCAGCAACAACAGAAATGCTGCTTTGTTGTTGTGCTTCTGATGCTATGAAACTGTGTTTTGTTTTTTTAATTCTGTCTCAGTCTAGTCAGCCTTAGTGATAGCCAAGCATCTCCTATAGTCTGGCTATTCCTCTTCCCACTTAACCTGCCTCAGGTCATCCTTAAGCTAAGGAATCCTTTATTGGTGGATAGAACCTTGAGGAGCTGCTATATCAATGGCCTTAGTCATAAGAACATAAGAAGAGCCTGCTGGATCAGGCCAGTGGCCCATCTAGTCCAGCATCCTGTTCTCACAGTGGCCAACCAGGTGCCTGGGGGAAGCCCGCAAGCAGGACCCGAGTGCAAGAACACTCTCCCCTCCTGAGGCTTCCGGCAACTGGTTTTCAGAAGCATGCTGCCTCTGACTAGGGTGGCAGAGCACAGCCATAACGGCTAGTAACCATTGATAGCCCTGTCCTCCATGAATTTGTCTAATCTTCTTTTAAAGCCATCCAAGCTGGTGGCCATTACTGCATCTTGTGGGAGCAAATTCCATAGTTTAACTATGCGCTGAGTAAAGAAGTACTTCCTTTTGTCTGTCCTGAATCTTCCCACATTCAGCTTCTTTGAATGTCCACGAGTTCTAGTATTATGAGAGAGGGAGAAGAACTTTTCTCTATCCACTTTCTCAATGCCATGCATAATTTTATACACTTCTATCATGTCTCCTCTGACCCGCCTTTTCTCTAAACTAAAAAGCCCCAAATGCTGCAACCTTTCCTCGTAAGGGAGTCGCTCCATCCCCTTGATCATTCTGGTTGCCCTCTTCTGAATCTTTTCCAACTCTATAATATCCTTTTTGAGATGAGGTGACCAGAACTGTACACAGTATTCCAAATGCGGCCGCACCATAGATTTATACAATGGCATTATGATATCGACTGTTTTATTTTCAATACCTTTCCTAATTATCGCTAGCATGGAATTTGCCTTTTTCACAGCTGCCGCACACTGGGTCGACATTTTCATCGTGCTGTCCACTACAACCCCGAGGTCTCTCTCCTGGTCGGTCACCGCCAGTTCAGACCCCATGAGCGTATATGTGAAATTCAGATTTTTTGCTCCAATATGCATAATTTTACACTTGTTTATATTGAATTGCATTTGCCATTTTTCCGCCCATTCACTCAGTTTGGAGAGGTCTTTTTGGAGCTCTTCGCAATCCCTTTTTGTTTTAACAACCCTGAACAATTTAGTGTCGTCAGCAAACTTGGCCACTTCACTGCTCACTCCTAATTCTAGGTCATTAATGAACAAGTTGAAAAGTACAGGTCCCAATACCGATCCTTGAGGGACTCCACTTTCTACAGCCCTCCATTGGGAGAACTGTCCGTTTATTCCTACTCTCTGCTTTCTGCTTCTTAACCAATTCCTTATCCACAAGAGGACCTCTCCTCTTATTCCATGACTGCTAAGCTTCCTCAGAAGCCTTTGGTGAGGTACCTTGTCAAACGCTTTTTGAAAGTCTAAGTACACTATGTCCACTGGATCACCTCTATCTATATGCTTGTTGACACTCTCAAAGAATTCTAATAGGTTACTGAGGCAGGACTTTCCCTTGCAGAAGCCATGCTGGCTCTGCTTCAGCAAGGCTTGTTCTTCTATGTGCTTAGTTAATCTAGCTTTAATAATACTTTCTACCAGTTTTCCAGGGACAGAAGTTAAGCTAACTGGCCTGTAATTTCCGGGATCCCCTCTGGATCCCTTTTTGAAGATTGGCGTTACATTTGCCACTTTCCAGTCCTCAGGCATGGAGGAGGACTCAAGGGACAAGTTACATATTTTAGTTAGCAGATCAGCAATTTCACCTTTGAGTTCTTTGAGAACTCTCGGGTGGATGCCATCCGGGCCCGGTGATTTGTCAGTTTTTATATTGTCCATTAAGCTTAGAACTTCCTCTCTCGTTACCACTATTTGTCTCAGTTCCTCAGAATCCCTTCCTGCAAATGTTAGTTCAGGTTCAGGGATCTGCCCTATATCTTCCACTGTGAAGACAGATGCAAAGAATTCATTTAGCTTCTCTGCAATCTCATTTTCGTTCTTTAGTACACCTTTGACTCCCTTATCATCCAAGGGTCCAATTGTCTCCCTAGATGGTCTCCTGCTTTGAATGTATTTATAGATTTTTTTGTTGTTGGTTTTTATGTTCTTAGCAATGTGCTCCTCAAATTCTTTTTTAGCATCCCTTATTGTCTTCTTGCATTTCTTTTGCCAGAGTTTGTGTTCTTTTTTATTTTCTTCATTCGGACAAGACTTCCATTTTCTGAAGGAAGACTTTTTGCCTCTAAGAGCTTCCTTGACTTTGCTCGTTAACCATGCTGGCATCTTCTTGGCCCTGGCGGTACCTTTTCTGATCTGCGGTATGCACTCCAGTTGAGCTTCTAATAGAGTGTTTTTAAACAACTTCCAAGCATTTTCAAGTGATGTGACCCTCTGGACTTTGTTTTTCAGCTTTCTTTTTACCAATCCCCTCATTTTTGTGAAGTTTCCTCTTTTGAAGTCAAATGTGACCGTGTTGGATTTTCTTGGCAATTGGCCAGTTACATGTATGTTTAATTTAATAGCACTGTGGTCACTGCTCCCAATCGGTTCAACAACACTTACATCTCGCACCAGGTCCCGGTCCCCACTGAGGATTAAGTCCAGGGTTGCCGTCCCTCTGGTCGGTTCCATGACCAACTGGTCTAGGGAATAGTCATTTAGAATATCTAGAAACTTTGTTTCTTTGTCATGACTGGAACACATATGCAGCCAGTCTATGTCCGGGTAGTTGAAGTCAACCATTACTACCACATTTCCTAGTTTGGATGCTTCCTCAATTTCATATCTCATCTCAAGGTCTCCCTGAGCATTTTGATCAGGGGGACGATAGATTGTTCCCAGTATTAAGTCCACTTGCTGTTCCATTGGTAAAGAATGCCATTAGCAGAAATGCTGTCAAATTTAGTAGGAATAGCCTCTAGAGATCCATTTAGTTTGCTGGGGCTCCGGGGTCCTGTCATTTTAAGTGGACAACCACCAAAACAACTGGAGAGGAGAAATCTGTTCCTTCAGAAATTTATGGTCATAACTATGGTGACTAGCAATGCCACATTCCTCATTTTGGTTCATTTTTTAAATCTCCTGGGAAATGATGCCCCGCTCGCCGTGCAGCTGACAAGTGGGGCATGGTTGCAGATGGGGGCGAAGCTGCCGCCTCAATCTTTGTTTGGGGCAACATCGCGCGTCGCACCTATTGTGTGCGTGCGATGTGCAGTGTGGAGGGGCAGGGCTTTGGGGCTTATTTAAGTCCAGCCGCCCCTCCTACCTTCCTCTTTGCCAGTGTGATGTTGAAGGATGACGAGGGCCAAAGCAGAGCAAGGAGAAGAGCGACAGCGGCCATTCTGGCTCGGCCGCGTGGTTGGTGCCATTTCGGAGGCACTTGTTTGCAGCAGCACAGGCCGCATTTACAGGCCAGTTAGGCCACGTTTGTGGGCAGATTAGGCCTCAGTTATTTTCCTTGGTGGAGGTTGTTTGAGGAGGCAGGCGGTCATGAGCCTGAAGGAGTGGCGGCGGCTGGAGCGGGTCTTTTATTAAGGGCTTGCTGGGCCGAATGCCGTGGAAACCCCCTCTCCCTTGGCTGGGGGGGGTAGGCACTCAGTGTCCTCCAGCAGCGCCGCCTTAGGGCTATTGCTAGCCAGTTAAACAAGATCACACACACATTTAATATTGTATAAGAGCAGCGATATAATATAAAGTAATTGGAATAAATCAGTAATTAAAATAAATTAGAGCAAAAGAGCTGCAGGGTTTTGAATAAAAGGATCAGACCTTGCAGACAATGACTTACTACAGTTAGCAGCTTACAATACTGGTATTTGTGCCAGTGTTTCTGCAGTTGGTGGCTTATAATAATAATTATTATTATTATAATTGGTCTCATAATTCTTATTACAGGCCAGGGAGGATTTAAGTAGTCATGCCAACCAAGCAAGGAAAAGAGGTGTGTGTGAAAGGTCCCCTCATAAAATGCAGGTCTTTGGGCAATTTTAAACCACCCCCCCCATACGCATGGGATAGGTTTTGATAGTGGTTGAGGTGTTTGGACTGCAATCCGGGAGATTGGGGTTGAAATCTCCCCAACGTCCATGGGCTGCAGGCTCAGAACTAATTACGGGAGAGGAGGCTGCACAAGCCTTTCAAGTCTCAACAAGCCCTATTTACCCCCCTTTGGTTGCCAAGGCTGGGTGTGAGTTCAGCCTAGGTAGGGGGCGCAAGACAGTGAAGGATGTGGGTGAGGCCTTGGCAGCCTCTCTTGGCCGTTGTGAAGGGTTCTTTGGTTAGGCTTGCGCCCTTTGCTTGACTTGGGCCTATATTAGGTTCAAGGTACTTTATTCTATTAATTTTATTACATCGTGGTTGCTTGGGGGGTGGGTGGAGCTCTTTGGTTAGGCTTCTGACTTCCTGCTAGGCCCAGGAATATAGTAGGTTGAAGTAGTTAATTCTGTTATTATATTACATGTGGCCTTTGAGGGGCCAGGTGAGCCTTTGGGCCTTTCATATTTGGATACTAATGGTGTGCACAGATGACAGGGTTTGCTGGGAAATGTATAAATCACAACCACTACTTAGGTGACAGTGATCCTTTTCCAAGTGTCAGTTACACATTCCTTGTTAACTCTGAGATGTTGCATTTATTTGAATTTGGCCTCATATCAAAAACAAGGCATATGGCATTTGTTATATTTACAGAAGAACATGCAAACTTCTACAGGGAATTGCAGGTCTTGCAGATGATAGTGTGGCTGAATGGGTGGATAGCAATAAAGAGGAAAGACAGATCACTTATCAGGATCTTATCCTCATTTCCAAGATCTTGGACTTTACTGAAACAAGGGCTGCCTTGATGCAAGCTTAGACTCTGTTTTTGACACAGAGGCTACATTTTAAGATCCAGGCAGACTCTTCACCCTTTCCTGATGACTTTACAACAATAACAAAACCTTTCTTTCTTGGGATTTTTGATAACAATTACCTGAAGTCTCTGCTTTAAGGGAACTGGGTTAGATGCAATGAACTAGTAGTTGGTAAAGTGTACTTACTCATAAATGATTTCCTTCCCTTTGGCAGAAGGATATATGCAACAGTGAGATAGGAGGCAAGAGCCCTTCAAAGGGGTAAGTAGAAGCCCCCAGCATAAGCTGCTCAAGGACATGTGTCCCTCCCCAGTTAGACTCAAGGTACTACGAACTTTGCTTGCTGGCTACCCGGTTTAAGGGAAGGTTTGTCTGTTATGGTGTTTTCCTTTTGATTTCCTAGTCCCATACTCCAACTCCCGACTGGCCTTCGTGGCCTCCAACTCCAGGCTGGCCTTCATGGCCTACAATCTTTGATTTGTTTGCGTTATGGCAGTAATTTGCCAGGGACAGAGTGTAAAGATGCAAATTACACCTGATTCACCACCAGTCTTATTGAAGGGGTTTGGCTGTAAGTGGTTCATACCTGATAGTCTAGGTACCATGCGCTACACTTCAATTAACATGGTGCACGCATGTGGCAGAGGTGCCTTATGCATTTATGCGGCAGAACATTGCCTATGGACTGCTATATTTCTTACATGGAGTGCTTCAGATTCTTCTGGGAGGGAGCAATCAGGAGACATGTGGGCCCAGAAGTAGTGGGGCACTATCTGTGTGATTGGCTCTTCAGGGGTATGGCAGATTTTGGGATGCATGTTAGCACCTGAGGTCACAGCTTATAGTATGGCTATGTACCTGGGGATTCCCTTGACAGCTGAGAGTAGGGATGATCTACCCCAGTTGGAGATGGCCATAAGCCTATCCATTGCCCTAGCGTGATCACCAGCTCTCGGAATGCTGAAAGGGCTGCAAACATGGCCTATTCTTGTGAACTGCGTGCTGGACTTCCCGTAGATTCCATTGCCCCCAGTATGCTCGCCAGCTACCACAGAGCAGGTAGGGCAATTCAGGAATTCTGGGCCGGCAAGGGCTATGTGCCAGAATGGCCTTTTCCGTTGTGTCACCCGCTGAAATTCCCAGTGGATGGCAGGAGTAGGGGCCTGTTAGTCCAAGCACTTCAAGGTAAGCTGGCGGGACTTTCCTTCATAGCTAGGCTGGTGGTTTTTTCCCTATCCCCGTCGCCCTTTCTCACTGGACATTTTATTGGGTATGGTGAGCCAGTGGGAATACAGTATGCTCCTCCGGCTATGAAGCCGGACTTTCCAGGCAGTAGCCCTTATGCTGGGCTTTTTGGAGCTTTTAGGATAGGTAAGGTGATGGCTGGATCCAAGTGAGACCTGTCTTGACGTGCCCTCCAGCTATCAGATGTCTCCGTGGATGGGGGGGTTGTGCCCATATACAATGGTGAAGGTCTCAGACGGACCAGAGATGTATGGGGCAGACCGTAAATTGGCCAGGGGGATCTGGAGAAGGATATTTATTCCCCAATGCAAGCGAGGACCCCCTCACAAAATACCAGTTTTGGGTGCTCACAAAGCGGGCTTTTACAGCTGCTTCTACGGCAGCAGGTCTTGGGTTTTCCCAGGCAAAGGTGCAGGCTGTTGGACACTCGTCCTCAGGTTTATAAGGGCTATATTCACCCCTTTTAGAGGGCCTGGGAATTTGGAAGCCTAACAAGTTATAATTATTTTGACAGGCTGCTGGACGGGGACGGAGCAGACGCGTATCCTAATAGGCAGCCTCAGCATAGTCTTCTGGGCAGCCAGGAGGGCCTTGAAATCAAGCATGGGCTCACAGTTGGGCCTCAGTCGATGGGCTGCAATACAGTGGCGTGGCCGGAGAGGAATGCGTTTGGATAGGCTCCTACCCACTTTATTCCAGCATAATTCAGTACAGACGGTTTCACAAGTGGTGGTCCTTCCCCCGGGTGGCAATGACCTCAGTTGCTTGAGGCAAGACCCACAGATCGCTGGCAGGTGATGACATGCAGTTTGAGAGGCTACGACGGCCTCGGTTACGTAAGGGCAAGGCCCTCAGTTGGCTGGCATGTGTGACGTGCAGCGGAGAGGCTGCGACGGCCTCAGTTACTTAAAGCCAAGTCCCTCAGTTGGCAAGCATGTGTGACATGCAGCGGAGAGGCTGCGACGGCCTCAGTTACTTAAAGCCAAGTCCCTCAGTTGGCAAGCATGTGTGACATGCAACGGAGAGGCTACGACGGCCTCAGTTACTTAAAGCCAAGTCCCTCAGTTGGCAAGCATGTTTGACATGCAGCGGAGAGGCTACGACGGCCTCGGTTACTCAGGGCAAGGCCCTCAGTTGGTGAGCATGTGTGACATGCAGCGGAGAGGCTACGACAGCCTCAGTTACTCAGGGCAAGGCCCTCAGTTGGTGAGCATGTGTGACATGCAATGGAGAGGCTACAACGGCCTCAGTTACTTAAAGCCAAGTCCCTCAGTTGGCAAGCATGTGTGACATGCAGCGGAGAGGCTACGACAGCCTCGGTTACTCAGGGCAAGGCCCTCAGTTGGTGAGCATGTGTGACATGCAGCGGAGAGGCTACGACGGCCTCAGTTACTTTTGGGCATGCTCCCACGCAGGGTTTGGCGAATGAAGGCTAACCGGCAGATTCGGTTGGCTCTTCTTGGGCATGGGAGGTTAGCCATTCCGCATCCCCATTCAGCATTAGAAGGGTGAACGATACAGGGCCGATGGCGTTCACCTGTCAGATCCAGGTAACGACATATTTGGGAGACCTGCAGAGGTGTCTGCGAGAGGTGCTTCTCGGCAGTGGGGTAAAGGGGGACTAAATAGAGATTTGTCCCCCTTTTGTGGCGGGAAGGTGCAGGAAGGGAAATAGGTAAGGACAGCTAGGTGGCCCCCTTAGGCACCTTTGGAGGTGATTGGCGGTTCCGGAGGCCTCTCTGTCAGGGCTTTACGGCTCAAGGGCAGGATATGGGCTGCTTCTGGGGCCAACTTATCCTCATCTACCCAGGGGTTATACGGCCCCGGGTGGGGATGATGTGGGAAGGCCCCCCTACTCACCTACAAGGTGTGGCCGGGGTAAAGGGTAAGCAGATGGGCTTGCCCTTGCCCCAGCAGGGGCTGGTCGCCCGAGAGCTGTGTTGCAAGCTACTTGCTTATAGACAGTTCCCGCACCTAGGTTTCCCTCTGCAGGTCACTTTAAATTGGGTTTTGTTTGCTGTAATTTAATAAAGTGGCCCTTCTTCAACCCAAGCTGATGTCTCTGTGTCTTATTTCGCCCCTCGACTGCAAATGATGCCCCGCTCGCCATGCAGCTGACGAGTGGGGCATGGTTGCAGATGGGGGCGAAGCTGCCGCCTCAATCTTTGTTTGGGGCAACGTCACGCGTCGCACCTATTGTGTGCGTGCGATGTGCAGTGTGGAGGGGCAGGGCTTTGGGGCTTATTTAAGTCCAGCCGCCCCTCCTACCTTCCTCTTTGCCAGTGTGACGCCCACCCCACCCTCCCTCTTTTATGGTGTGCCTAGGGGTTGCTTCGGGGCCGAGTAGGAATTTTTATCCTGCCCACCCTCGTTGGTGGGCAGGTTTTTTGCCTGCTCCACACCATGGGAGTGGGACGGAATTGGGTTAGGGGGCATTGTGTTTAATAGGTGGTTTTGGCTTATTTGGCTAACTTCAATGCCCTACCGGGCTATGCATCTTGCACTGGTGCGGGAAGGTGCAGGAAGGGAAATAGGTAAGGACAGCTAGGTGGCCCCCTTAGGCACCTTTGGAGGTGATTGGCGGTTCCGGAGGCCTCTCTGTCAGGGCTTTACAGCTCGAGGGCAGGATATGGGCTGCTTCTGGGGCCAACTTATCCTCATCTACCCAGGGGTTATACAGCCCCGGGTGGGGATGATGTGGGAAGGCCCCCCTACTCACCTACAAGGTGTGGCCGGGGTAAAGGGTAAGCAGATGGGCTTGCCCTTGCCCCAGCAGGGGCTGGTTGCCCGAGAGCTGTGTGGCAAGCTACTTGCTTATAGACAGTTCCCGCACCTAGGTTTCCCTCTGCAGGTCACTTTAAATTGGGTTTTGTTTGCTGTAATTTAATAAAGTGGCCCTTGTTCAACCCAAGCTGATGTCTCTGTGTCTTATTTCGCCCCTCGACTGCAAACAATAATCTGCTTGCAGGTTGATATTTACGGAGAATTCTACATGCAAGAAAATTTTGGTGACAATATAAAGAAACTTGATTTCTCAGATGTTTGTACCATCCAAAATTTTCCCAGAGCCCAGAGTCAATTAGCTCTACCACAACGCAAGGTTTGGTGGCTTGACTCAGTCAGCAGATTTTAAATTAGGGCTTTATTTCATACATTTCTTACCTGTTCTTCATTGCAGATAATTCCAGAGCAGGTTACAATTAAAGCAAACCCAGCATACATCTTCCAGATGTTGTTGGACTCCAGTTCCCTGGACCTAACAAATTCACTCTTTCCAAACAATATGCAAACTAAAACACAGTCATGCTTTAAAATTTGCACTTCTCCAAAATTCTGTACTTCAGCTAAATAGTGTGTACAAAAATTCATATACGAGGGCAAAGTGTGCATAAAAATTAATCCATTGGTGAAAATAGCATTCAAAGATGCATTATGTTAAGGAAAACCGCTTTGCAAAAATATGCATATTAGGGGAAATTGCATACAAATTGTGTATATTAGGAGACATTTATATTAAAGTGCAAATGAATCTTCAAGAGAACTTCTTTTTAAAACTCGCAAACTGATGTGGAAATGTGGAGAATTGAACTTAAAGAGGGGAAAATGAGAAACTGAAGGAAACCAAAATTGGCAGATTCACCCATCTCTAGCCTTAGCCAGTTTGGCCATTCATCAAATGCCTGGAGTTCAAATACAACAGTATCTGGAGGGCACCACGGTAACTACTCCAGCACAGAGGGGAGGGAATTCTAAACCTGGGGCCCACCACTGAGAAGGTTCTCTTGTGCATTGCTCTATAACAACTGAAGCTGGCACAAGTACATAGGGCTGCAAACCTTTGTAGACTTATGTGATAACAAGCCTCCACCAAAGCAAGTAGAACTTCCAAGCAGTTAGCATAGTCAAAAGCTGTAAAAATAACAGTTTGTCAATTACTTAGTTTATTAGTATATTATTACCACCATGAATGTTCTTCCTTGTACATTAAACAGTCTTGAGTCATTTATTTTTGCATTTTCCCTTCTCAAAATAATAAAAAACAAAGCACAACCCTTGGATGATTTTTATTTGCCAGTTACTCCCTGCAGATGAACAATACATGTGCACATCTTCATTTTAATAACATGCTTGGAATATTGTTAGCATTTAGATATTTCATAATATATGATTATATATTAGAAGCAGGTGTTTATATATGGTAGACTGAGCATTTGAACAGCATAAACAGTAACACTCAAAAAACACATTGGGACCCCAAGTTGATCTTTCTCCATTCTGAAGTCAGAAAATGATCTGATGTGCTTTGTGAAGCTTCCGATGCCAGGAGTGAATCATTGCTGTCTCTTTAGGCAGTATGCAAATCATAGTTCATGCCAATTTAACAATGTAATTATGTGCTGCTTGTTTGCAACTCTTAACCAATGCCATCAAAAACATATCTGCCTTTCAAGTTCCAAGGAAGTTTAATTGCTTATTTAAGATAATTCTACTTGAGGTTCATAGCACACAAAACTATTGACACCTGACCAAATGTGAGATGTGAATCAGAGGTGCAGAGGTGCACTGTCTCATTTCTCTGGGGAAAAAGTCTAACTCTGAAAAAGAAAAATGATTCCTTACAGGGTTCACTCCTGAATCGTGCTGTGAAGAAGTAGATCTTTAAGCTGGCGGCTTCCAGCAATCATGCAGTCAAGATTTTGGTCAACCATGCACTCCACAGGTTTTAGCCCAATTATTCATTTTCTGTCCATGGGGGGGAAAATGTCACCTGCTGACAACACTTGTCACTCAGCTGGTCTCTTCTTATTTGGTTCTGATATTGCCAATATATTCTTTGACAAAAATAGTTCAGCTGCAGTATGTATAATGCAGCTAATATAGAAATACTTCCCTATTCTGAGGCTTTTGTGAATAAGATGGGGAGAAGACAAAAATATCTTACCCAAGGAAGCAAATGTTATAGGTGGGTATTCTTGCTAAAGCCAATTTTAAAATATGAATTCATAAAAAAAATATTTTTTCATGATTTGTTAAAGTAACCATGGTAATGATGCATACAAAGTTGAGCACTTTTGTAGGGATGGACAAATCCATTTATTTGCAAATCTATTGATTTTGATTTCTTTCAGTTTCATTTTTCTCAGTCTTAATTTCAGTTTTCCCCATTTCCACATCAGTTTGCATTTAAAAAAAAAAGTCTGCATGGAAATTTCCATGTGCTTTCATTTTACGTTTCACCTCTTATATATACATTTTATCTGCAATTTAACCTAATGTAATGCACTTTGAACATTACATTCATGAATACAAGCATTTCTGTGGGCACAGTTCAGTAGTACATGATTTTTGTATGCATGTTTTGAATGCAGAACTTCCCTGCAAAACTGTAAAATTGAAAAGTGCAAATTTTGAAGGTTACCTGTGTTTTGGTCCACATACTGTTTTGGGAAGTGCAAATTTGGTAGGATCACACAACAAATATGAAATGAATTAATTTCTCTCCCATCCCTTCTTTCAAGTTCTATTTATTTCAGTGGGAGAGATTTACTTCATAAGCCTTAAACAACTTGGATCCAAAGTGCCTTAAGGTCTGCCTGACATCTTCTTCTTCTTCATTATTAATTATTATTAATTGATTTATGTAACACTTTTATGCCAAAATGGCTTCTAAGCAGTTTACAACATAAAATCAATTATAAAATACATACATAAAAAATTCCCAATTACAACTGAGTAAAAACACTAAAACATCCTTAATTAAAAACATGACAACTAAAACAGTTAAAACAAACCATCAAACCAGTTAATAAAATCAGACGTGCAAGCGTGGGGGAATGCTTGCCTAAATAGGTGTTGCTTCAGGAGCTAGTGAAATGCCAGTACTGATAGATATTTCAGCAGGGAGGACATTCCACAGCATTCATGCCACTAGTGAAAAAGCCTACCTCTGTGTTACCACAAGGCAATAATCATCAGGCTGTGGAAAACTAACTGGGTTCCATCTGCTGAATGTAATGCCCTTACTGGGCAATGGAGTGGAAGAGGGTTTTTGAAGTAACCTGGTTCAGAGTTATTTAGGGATTTGTATGTTAGTATTTGAACCTTACAACTGGCTTGGTGGCTAATAGGCAGCCAGTGCAGACCTCTCAGCACTGATGTGAGAGCTGCCTGATAAGGAGCACCACTTACCACCTAGGCCGTGGAATTCTGCACTAGGTATGATGGGGAATTTTGTAGTTTGTTGGATTGGGGGTCCTTGAGGGAACTGAAGACACAGGTTTCCAGTAAAAAGGTAGGCTTTTATTGGATGACAAGAGTACGCTTGGTCAGTCTCCCTCTGAGTGAGTGGAGAACTGCAACATGGTACGGCTTGCCTGGAGTTTTTATGCAAAGAAATTAGCATTAACAAATCAGGAGTTTACACATCAGTATTACCTAGGCATTACAGTATTAGGCATTGCATAGGCATTGCGTTAGAACTGCAGGCTCTGGACCAGCTACACCTTATCACTGAGGTCTTCTGATGGGGCACTTTTGGTGGTCCCCATGCCCCTGAGTTTGGCCAGCCTTCATCGGGAACTAAGCCTTTAGTGTGGCAGGGCCTTTCCCATGGAATGCTTTCCGAACAATGGAAGGGATTTTCTAACCCTAGAGCCTTACGTTACAAAAGTCCTTTATATGCAGATGAGCATTTCTGAATGATTATTAAGAGGGTCACTTTTGGCTTATTTATTCAGAAGGAACAAATAAATTATTTGCCTCCTGGTAGGTTTGGTTAGGGTATAGCTCAATGGTAGAGCTTCTGCTTGCATGCTGAAAGCCCCATGTTTGATCCTTGGTATCTCCAGATACTGCTGGGAAAAGACCCCTGCCCCAAACCATTGATGGCTGCTACCAGTCAGTTCAGACAGTAGTAAGCTGGATTGACCAATGGTCTGACTCAGTACAGGGCAGTTTCCTATGTTCCTGCATGGATAACGTGTTTGCTGGCTCTATTCAAAAGTACAAAGCTACTGGCAGCAAATAGTCCAAATTATATTTCAGATGACAGGTTTCAGCCTGAAATTTGAGGCACTGATGATCATATTAAATTGTCTGGAAGATAATTTTTCTAGGACACCTAATCTGTAAATAAGGAATCTCATTGTCACAGCTAAAATTACTTTGGCTTGCTACTAGGGTAAAAAAAAAACCTTCTCTCCCCACACTGAAAGGCTAGTTATGAAACATTTTGGAAACTGCTGATATGGATAAATAGATGGTCATGATTCACTGGAGAAATGCATTGATAGATAGGACTGATTTTTGTTTGAAGTGGCATCCATTTATTTCTTATTGGAATCATCATTCTACATCAGCAAGATAGTAAATCATAGGGGTATGCATCAGCTCTGTGTATTTCCTGAATTAGAAGGCAAATAGAGGTGATTCGGGTATGGTTTTCATGTGACTGAATTGGATTGCACTGATCTGATCTTGAACTGAAAAGTGTCTGTGGACTTGGGTACCCAAAGAAACCACTTCACTTTTAAAGCAACCACTGCATTTTTAAAAAAACTGAAACAATGGTCACTAGGGAAATGCCCTGAGCTCGAGTGCAGGGAGGGTGGAAAGGAGAGGGAATCTTAGATTTTATGGACAGGTCACCACCTAAATAGGTTGTAAATATGAAGTTTGATTCACCACAGTGGGCCAGTCTCGACTGGGGAAGAGGATTGCCATCTTGGTAAGTGAATGAACTGGGCTTGTGTCTCAAAGAGCAGGTTGATTGATCTTTGCATAGCTTTCCCACTGAGGATGCTAGGACTATCTCTGCCTGGAAAAGATGCTCTGCCAGGGTTCCAAGAGGGCCCACCTCTTCAGCTCCACACAACCACAGGCATTTTCTCTTCTGCGGCCACAAAAGTAATAACTTTGCCTTAAGGACTAGGAGAGAGGAGCTGACAGTGGCAGGTTGTCAACCAGAGTGTGTTCAAGTCTTTTGCACTCACATTGACTGCCCACCAAAGGCTTGAGGTTTTGCCCCTGCTCATTGTGAGAGTACACACAAGCTCATCCCATTGGGAATAAAGCTATTGGCTGTGCTTTCTTTCTTAGCTGTAATGTGGGTGTGAAAATTTCTCTGCCTCCCCTCATGCTCTTAGCTGCTTCCTGGACATTTGCAAAACCCATCTTCTAAAACAAAGACACATTCTTAGACATGATTTCTAGAAAGAAAATTGAGCTTTCTGAAAACAAACTGAACATACCATCCTACACCACAATGTAAGATAAGAAATAGTGGGGAGACTTGTAGGAAGTTATATATAAATGTACTCTACCAGTTGAATTAAAGGCAAACCCTGCTGAGAATATTCTTACAATATGAAGCTTAGTGGTATGTTCTCAAAAGACCCCTGCTGATATCTAATTACAGCAGGAGCACAACCAATAATGAAAATCTAATGAATTGCCAAAACTTAATTATCTATTTACACCTTTTTTTTCTGACGGGAATCAAGATATGGAGGTAAAATGTCAGGGTGTATTTGAATGACATTTACTATTATCTTCCATGCAGTATCTTCTAGAGAGGAATTGTATAATTGCATACCATGATTTTAATGGGAATGAATTAACCTGTTCTATTTCTTACCTTATTAAAATGTGGGATCTAAGAATATGTTGCTTGTGTGGCATTCCATTTGCAGTACCAATCTGTGTTCTGGAAATCATGTTTCCTGGTCAGGCACCAATCACTTTTGGTGCAGGCTTGGTGGCAATCCTTACACTGTGTAAATTGCTCACGCCTCCTGTTCAATGACCTTTTCAGTATTCCCTAATTTAATTGGCTGAGGTTGCCTTCATATATACCATTTTAATAAGGCTATTCTAATCAGAGAAATTGAGAGGGCAGTTATCGGTCAAGTACTGAATACTGAAAAGGTTGAAGATGATCATAAAGATGGTTGGAAGCTTCTCTTCAACTTGATTCGGAATAGCTGTGGTCTTTCTGAGCTTTTTCAAAAGAGAATTTACAGAATCCCCCCTCCAAGTTCTCAAGAGAGTTCTGAAACCTTGAAAAGACCAGATGCGTGTATCTTATTTTTGCTAATATATGAATTTTACGCACACTTTACTCTCGTTTATACTAGTTTATTACTTGGCTGGAGAAGTGCACTGCAAAATTCAGAAAAGTGTGTTTTTTCATTCACATAGTGTCTTGGAATCTGCAAATTAGGTATATTCACCTTTAAATGCAAACTGAATTGAATTTATCACCAATTTCTACTTAGGATAAGGTGAGCATGCTCAGAATTATTATTTACTTCAGGAATTGTAGGAGTTGGGGGTGGAGGTTCTGTCCAAAGAAGATGTTCCCAACACAAAAGTAAAGTTTGGAGAGCACTAAGAATGTCATATTGAGGTCAGCACCTTGCCTGTATGTTTGGGGTCTGGAGCTTCCTCAGGCACTGGCTACTGCCCCTCTCACATACACAAACACTTCCCAAAGGGGGGAAGGTGCTTGCAAAGGGGAGGGAGTCCCATCTGGGGCTTGCAAACATCCCTTTCAAGTGCTCTGCAAAACCCAGATGATTTTAGAGGTGGACGCAAAGATGTGTACCCATTGCAAGCAATACCAATCCTAGAGTAACTTGGAGTAATTTGGAGCACTGAGGAGCCATGAACTTGTCTAATCAGAAAGGGAAAATACCTCTTGAAGAATCTCAGCATGAAACTAGGTATTTATAAACCAGTCTTCCCCAACATGGTACCCTAGATGTTGGGGACTATAGCTCCCATAATTTCTGACCATTGGCTGTGCTGGTTTGGGCTGATTATAATCCCCAAACATCTGGAAGGCACAAGGTTTGGGAAACCTGGCATAAATTCTTCCTCTCTGATGGTGGTTCAACTTTGAAATGCTTTATCACTGAATTTGTAATCTGCCTCAGATCTCTGACATAGATAAATGCTGGATAGAAATGAAGCAAACAAGTAAACATAGTTGGACTTCAGCTCCTATCAGTCCCAGCCACAATGACTAATGGTCAGGGATAGTGGGAGGTGTAGTCTAGCAACATCTGGAAGGCCACAGGTTTCCCAGCCCTTATCTACACAGAAAGACAGTGGTTCTCTAGGATTTCATATAGGGGTGTTTCCAAGCAGTCCTGGAGATTCCAGGGATGGATCCTGAGACTTTCTATGTGCAAAGTGTCTAATCTAAAAATGATTGATGGCCCTTCTCCAAGGAGCGTTCCCCTTCCTCATAGCTGGTTGTGCTAGCTCAAACACATTATGAAATGTTTGATTCCTGCATTGACTTCAGTTGCAGGAATCCCATGCCTAATTTTCTGTAGCTAATTGCTAACCAGAACAGAGTAAAAATAAAATAAACTAAAAACCTAGCAGATACTGATAAAGCTTTCTTTAACACAATATTTTCTTCCTGCTACTCCAAAAACCTGCTCCATTTTATGCTTAAAAATAAAATTAGCACAACTTTTGAATTTGTTGTTAATCAGGGCCGAATATACCAATTCAAAATAGAAATGTGTGTGTGTGTGTGTGTGTGTGTACACACTTCCTGGAGTTCACACATAATAAACACAAGTCAAACTATCCCCTGAAGGGAGCACATTTGTCCACAACAGAAAGAGAAAGAAGGGAAATAATTCTCTTTTCAGTGACCTAGCATGTTGCTAATCCCAGTGCCTCCAATTTACATCACAGTGTGCCACAGCCATAGTAATTAAGCTGCCTGACATTATCTGACTGTTTCTTGTCAGTGAGTGCAATGCTTCCTCCCCCCAGAAAGCAACAGGAACCTTCAAAGTTGTTTGCATCTGTCAGAGGAAAGGTGACGGAGAAAACAATGGCTGCTTTTCATTAAGAGAGAGTAAAAGAAATAGATAGATAGATTTTATTTATCTATTTATTTAAAATATTTCCATCCTGCCCTTCTACCCTATAATAGGGTACTCAGGGGGGTGTACAAAAATAAAATCAAACATGTACATAATAAAATTGTAAACAGTAAAATCACAAAAACATTAAAATAAATTAAAATACATAAAATACAATTAAAATACATAAAATACAATTAAAATACATAAAATACAATACACACACACATATATATAGGAATTGGTACTAAAGGAACTACAAAGGTAAAATTTAATGTAGAAGGCATTAAATCAGTGTCAAGCTCTACCTACAGTCCCTTTCAAAGGCTCTCTGAAACAAGATCATTTTCAGAAGTCTCTGGAAAACCAACAGGGAGGGAGCAGAGCGAACTTCTTGGGGTAGAGTACTCCAAAGCTTGGGGGCCACAGCTGAAAAAGCTTTCTCCCGCGTGCCTGTCAATCTAACATCTGGATAGACAGACAGACAGACAGAGACAGACAGAGAGAGAAGGGATGGGACAGAATATCCACTAAATCGGACTTAGTAATGGATTCCAACTGAATTCAACAGTCCGTTATCTTTTCAGAAAGTCACTCATTTGTTGCAGCGAGCTGTGGCTGTAATTGGCAAGGATTTTTTGCAGCGGGCCACAGCTGTAATCGGCACGGGTGTGTGTGAATTTCCCCCCTGATTTTACATAATTATTTTCCTAATTTCCTTTAAGTTGATGCATTGTAACAGTGTGTAGGTGTGATAAATAGGAAAAAATAAAGTGCAAAACACCATGATCATTTACACAGGCATTTATGTCAAAAAATTACATATTTTTTTCACAACTACCCACCCCCAAAAACCCACAGCCGATTGAATTGACAAGTGCCAAAAGAAACGAGAATTAAAAAAAAGGGCAGATGGGGATCAAATGGCAGACTATCGGAATACAAGCAGATTGGAACTAGGTAGCGTACCCCATCCCTAATATAGATTGCCCCGCTATTGCTAGAGAGTGCTCCCAAGAATTTCCAGGCTCTTGTGGTTATTAAGAAGACACTTCTAAATGAGTGTCCTGAAAACTTTCTCTCTGGTTTTGAGCTAGAAAATTGAACCAGCATGTGCTCACAGGTAGACAACAGTTTTATGGCAACAGCAAATAGTTGCATGATTACTGAAGTATAGCTGACATTGGAAAATGAAAGCAGCAAGGAGCCTATCATGCACTCACAAATGCGGAGCTCATAAATGTTTTAAATGAGAAGCCTTTGATTTATTATGTGTAGTCTATCTGTTCTGCTGTGATCAAATCTCTTTATGTTTAATCTTTTCAATTCTGATAAGCATATTGTAAATGAATGCCTCTACAAACGATATTGGCCTTTATAAAACTGTACAAGATTGTACATGGATAATGAGAACATCATCATCAGACGCCACCACACTAGTGACCCACTGTCATATGATAGTTTGACTTATTTTATCCTGTCTTCTTTATATAACCACATACTTTTTCTCACTGAGCCAGTGACTCTCTCCACAGGACAAAAGTAGTGTATATTGTTCTTTAATTTCTATTAGGAAAATGTTTTCCACGTTTCTCAGCTATCTTCTCCTGAAGTCAAATGAAGATGTTTTCTTCAATGCGTCATTACGACAGATATTGTTGGGTTCTTAACAAACACTAGAGTCTCAAATTGTAACTTCTGTTGAATCCCTAGAGGGAACCCCAGTTTTTGACATTTTTGTGGCAGTGCAGGGGATTGTGCTAGGAATCCCATATGAGAATCGGGATCTGTGTTGAAATTGTATTCATCATTTATTTTTATGCACTATGGCAGCCTTCCCCAGCCTGGTGCCCTCCAGATGTTATGGACTACAACTCTCATGTGGCATGGCTAATTGTCAGGAATGATTAGAGTTGTTTTGTACAAAATAACTCAAGGGCAACAGGTTCAGGAAGACTGCAGGATGGAATTATTCAAATGATTATAAAACAGATTTTATCAACTTGATGACATTAGGAGACCCCATTGGTTCTTCCTGCTTGTTAGTAAAGGATAATAGAGTTTAAAAGATCAACAACACCAATAATAAGAACTGACTTAATCCCAGAGCTTGGAAAAGTTACTTTTTAAAACTACAACTCCCATCAGCCCCAGCCAGCATGGCCACTGGATTGGGCTGATGGGAGTTGTAGTTCGAAAAGTAACTTTTCCAAGCTCTGCATAATCCAGACAGTTGATTATTTATGTGCCTTTCTTTCCCTGTCTTTGTTTTTCAGCTGAATGTCTTGTGTTCTATCTAAAATTAAATTTACTATAGGACTAAGACTTGTCCTTTCTTTGTATAAGTCTGTCCCTCCTTCCTGCTATTGTTGACTTTGGATTTTTCTGCCTTCTCCTTGTAAGCATCTCCTTGTAGTACTTATCTTTATGCATCTTTACATTTGTTTACCAGAAAAAAACCCTCACACATATATCTGGTTCCTTCGAGGTGGGTCATGCATCTGCAATTGTGGGAACACCTGAACTTGGTCCCTGTACCTTACTATTAATAAACTTCAAGAATAGAGATTCCACAGCTTCATTACATTGTCCAAATGCACACAGCTATTAGGAACTTTTCCTTGGAATCAAATCAACATGTTATTTATTTTTCATCCCCTTCATTCTCTGAAACCTGCAAGCACCTGAAAGCACCTCATTTGAATGTCTGCTAGCTCTTCCCACACTCCCTTTTATAATATATCAGATGCAGAGATGGATAACTTGACTAACACCCACAGCCTTTTCTCTCTCTCCCCTGCCCCCCTTTTAACATCTAGCCTGATGAAGAGCTCTGGGAAACTGAAAAGCTTGCAAACTATTTTATGACACTTTGGTTGGCCTAATTAAGGAATCCTTATGTGGACTCTGGAATTTTATGTAACGAGTAAACACAGTTACCTTGAGTCTATAATTACTTGTAATTGCTTCAATTGCTTTTTCCGTGTTTCTAAGCCAGTTCAAATATTTGTATATGTGCGGCATCATGCTTCCTAGGACATGTCATTATGTCTATGGTACAGCCACAAATGGAAACAAAGTGAAGAGGTTGACACAATGACAGAGTGACTCCAGGATGCAAACTCTGTCCACAGTTCAAACTGTTTACAGACCAGGAGGAGGCACCTACTCTCAGAAAGAGTGTCCATACTGTACATGATCTTCCATGTCTGATTCGGAGACCCCTGCTTTCGCCTCCAACTGGTGTTGGACTGTAGCCACTTTTCTATGGGCCCAATTAAAGGTGCTCACACTGACATTTAAAACCTTAAATGACATATGTCCCAACTATATGAAAGTATGCCTGCATCCCTTCAGACCCTCCCAGGTGTTAAGGTCAACAGAGGGGGCTCTCTTAGTAGTTCCACTACCCTGAGAAGTGCAGGGAATGACAGCCTTTCTGTGTGGCAGCCCCTAAAGCAGCCTTTCCCAACCAGTGTGCTCCAGATGTTGTTGGACCACAACTCCCATCAGCCTCAGCCAGCATTGCCAATGGTCAGGAAAGATGGGAGTTGTGGTCCAACAACATCTGGAGGCACACTGCTTGGGAAAGGCTGCCCTAAAGTGTGAAATGCCCTCACCACAGAGATGTATCTAGCATCTTCATTATATAGTTTCCATTGTATGCTGAAGAGACTTGTTATCCTGCCCTTTGACAGTTAAGGCATTTTCTTTTCTTAAATCTATACCGTTGTGATGTGGTTTGGTTGAAGGGGTTTTACTTGTTTTTATAATTGACAATGTTCTACTTGTTTTTATATGATTATAATGTTGTAACCCACTCTGGGGCCTTGTATTGAAGGGCAGGTAAGAACTCTTCCAAATAAATACATCAAATGTATGCTTAAAGAAGAACCAGTTCCCTAGTTCCCTGTAATGGACATGCGATGCGGTGGGGGAGAAATTCAATTCAGTTCACATTTCAAGCTGAATCTATCAAATTCACACTTTCTGAAACAACTGAAACACCACTTTGCACTTATCCAAATTTTGCGATGCTGTTCTCCGACCAAACAGTGTTTACAAAAATGCACATATATTGGGAGAAATTGCTTCAAAACTGCATACAAAAATAAGTTAGGAGAAATTTACACCAAAATGCTGAAGAAACTTTCATGAGGGTTTTTTTTAAAAATCACAAATTGCTGCAAAAATCACAAATTGGAAAAATGAGAAATGGAGAGAACCAAAACTGACAGATTCGTCCATCCCTGTTCCATCCCCATAATGACTTTTTTTTCCCCAGGGAATTCTCCTGTTTCTTACGTGATACTCAAAGAGAGGGACGAAGTAGACCCTGAAGAAACTCTGGTGCAACCATGTCCTGAGAATGACCTCATGGGTCTATGTCACTTTGTGGTTGGAGTAGCATTTGAGGGAAGTGTTGCCCTGCAACATCCTCTAAGAAGACAGCCTAATTATATAAATCCCTCTGTAATATTGCCCGTTTCCCACATTTTCTAACTTGGTAGTGTAATGAAGCATCAAAGTTGAAAGTTACTGTTAAATGCTCTAATTAAAAAAAACACAGGAAAAAGAAAATAGAAAAAAGGAACTAGCGGGCTGTAATGGAAGAACTATAACTCAGAATCCATTGGGAAATTGAAATGAATGAGTGCTGGAGCAGAGCACGATTGCATGCCTCTTGTTGACTCCAATGAAGCTTGCACAGGAAAACTTGCCAGTGGGTTCTGATCCAGGTATTTGGCAGCCTCATTTTCTGCCTGCATTTTCTGCTTCTTCTCCTTTTTGTTTTTGGCAAGGTGGGCATCTCACCCCTTGCCCTAATACTGACTTAGGAGGTGTGGGAACTCCTGTTAGGAGGGCAACAAAGCAAGACCTAGGAGGACAGGTTGGAGGACCTGGGTATTTGTACCTGGAGAAGAGAAGACTGAGGTGTGTGTGTTTGGACTCTTCAAATACCTGAAGGGCTATCATATACAGAAGAGGGCAAAGCCTGGTCTTCTGCTGCCCAGAGGACAGGACTGATTCTAATGGACTTACTCAGGGGTGGGGAACCTTGTTCAACCTACTGGCATTGTCAATAGGTCTGTGTACTGGATTTGGCCACATCCTGGAAAATGAACCAAACTGGGCCAATCTGAGACAATCCGGGATTCAGATGGGTTGGGCTGAGACAGCCCCAGATCACCTTGAGACAGGTTTGGTTCACTTGGAGCGATCTGGAGTTGTCAGATGAGGGGACAGTCTGGTGGTAAGAAGAGGGGGAGAAGAGACAGGTGGGCAGGGTTTAAAACCATGATTAAATATCCAGTAGGGAGGAGGAGGAGGAGGAGAGGCACATCTTCTCCTCTCCGCCACTATCTGATTATCAGTTCGGGCTCCAGATCTGGGTCAGGTCAGCCTCAGATTGTCCTGGGTCTGAACATGACTGCTCCGGAGTACCAAATTGGAAAATGAATTGGACTGGAGAGCCCATGCTGATTGGAGAAGGTCCATAGAATGATTGTGGATGGATTAGGGAAGGGCCATAGTTCAGTGGTAGAGCATCTGCTTTACATGCAGAAGGTCCCAGGTTCAGTTCTCGGCATCTCCAGGTGGGGTTGGGAGAGAACTCAGTCTGGAACCCTGCAGACCTGCTGCCAGTCAGTGTAACCAGTACTGAACTAGATGGACCAATGGTATGACTCAGTATGAGGCAGCTTCCTATATTGCTATGCACAGCCCTAACAATCACAGCTCATGGACACATTCCAGCCAGCCTCTTGAGGAAGATCCAGAGCAGGGCTAGTGAGGTGTGTGGCCTGAGAAGAGAGGGGAGAGTTCCAAGGGCCATATGGAAAGACCTGGGGGGCCACATTTGGCCCCAGGTGCCACAGCCCTTGGAGTAAGCTACAAAATTATAGATTTTGCTTGACTATGAGGAAAAATGTCTTAATAAGAGAAGCTTGATAAGAGCATCTCTCTCTCTCTCTCTCTCTCTCTCTCTCTCCCCAAGCAGAGGCTTGGCAGCCATCCAGTGGGGATGGTTCAGCTCTAAATCATCCATTGGACAAGAGGTTGGATTAGATTGCCTACAAGACCAGTACAATTACAATTCAACTAAGTCCTCAGAATAGACCCACTGAAATTAATGAACCGAAGTTGGTCATGCTTATTAACTTCAATGGGTCTACTCTGAGTAGAGCCATCATTAAATACCACCCTATGTCTATCTCCATGGGATTTGTGGCAGGGTAGATGAACTACAAGAGAAATCCCTCCCTTCAATAGTTGAGAGGATGGATCCAAGCAACCATTGTTGAAAGGAGGGATTTGAGAATGGAGACATGTGTCAAAGGGCAGCTGTCTCTAAGCCCAATTCTGTACATGGACAAAAGCATGTGGGGCAGTGGGAAGAGAGAGGGCAGAGATCATTGGATAGAACAATTTGGGATCACCTCATCCCTTCTCAGGACTAGCATCTGCATGCAACTCTCTTTTAAGAGGGCTATTACCAAGGGGGAGAAGAAAGTGTACATGCACAAACATGGCTGAATCTCCAGCAGTGTTTGATGGGAAGTGCAGAGTCCATTTCAACCACCAATATTTTCTTGCAAAGATAATAGGTCTCCTTTCCTCTTGTCCCTTCCCTCCCTGTTCGGACTACCACCTTGCTAGTGACATCTATATAACGAATATATAGATGATTTGATTCAAATAGCATTTTTTAGAACACCGCAACAGAAACTCCCCAGTGGAACAGCAGAAGTGCCTTCAGTGCAAAGCTTGTTACAAAGAAATAAATGTGAATTTGAAAAGCAATAAGACCTGACAAGAAGCATTTTACAAACCCGTAAAACATCCTTGGTGCAGTTAACCTCATAACACACTTGAAGCATGAATAAATAATCCCATAAAGCAAGCCTTGCTTAGCTTGTTTTGGTAATTAATTAATAAAACATATTTTTTTAAAAAATGGAATCTTAATCAGTGGTGTTGCTGTGTGCCATAGTGCTTTCCCCTATGATAAAAAGTTGCATAAATTCTCATAGGTCAACAGTAGCTTTCACTTTACTGGTTTTTTTTTTTCTTTTTGTCATAGGTTGCTAGTAACCTGGAGAAGTCTCCTTAGGGGAAAGACATAATTCAGTAATAAGAGCACTGACACTGTGTACAGATCATCCTAAATTCAATCTTTGTCAGCTTTGCAAAAAGGATTTCAGGTATCAGACCTTATTACAGGAATAGCTAACATGGTGCCCTCCAGATGTTGCTGGACTGTGATTCCCATGTACCCTAGCCAGCATTGCCAAGAGTCAGGGATGATGGGAGCTGCAGTCCAACAACATCTGGAGGACACCATGTTGCCTACCTCTGCCTTAGAAAGACCTCCACTAGAGACCACCACCAACTAGAGGTGTGAGGACTGGACCTGATGGATCAATGGCATGACTCAATGTAAGGCAACCTAATATATTTTTTGTAGTGCCTTCTCAGTAGTGGCACTTTCTATTTGAAGTATAGCTGGCACCAACATTCAGTTTTCAGCACCAACTTAATACCCATCTCATCCTTCAGGCTTTTTGTAGGGATGGGGCTGGTATAGTGAAGCCAGTTGTCCTAATACTAAAAAGGAGAAGATGGAATGGGTTTATGGGGGGAGGGGATTATAGTGATTATATTTCATTGAGTATGCATTTGTTTTTATTATGTGCCCACCCTGGGATTGTCTGCCAATGAAGGGCATGATAGAAGACAAAGAAATAAGCAATCTTTGCTGCTAAATTTACAGATACTCCTTTGATGTTTTTAGCCTTGTAAGCACAAGGACACCCCACTCCAAGATTAATGTTTTGGTTTGGGAAGTGCAAATAGCAGTCCCCCATGAATGTTCTCCTTGGCCTAGGGTCTTACAAAGATAAGAGGTTGCGTTATGCCAAGTCAAAACATTGGTCCACCAGCTCTGTATTGTCCAATAGACTCTTTCTACAAACGCTAAATGTGAAGTGACATTGGAGGTCAATAGGTAAAGAATGGTGCAATTCATAACAAGATCAGTTTTTATGCTCTGGTGATACCAACCATATCAAAACTGAAAATTGGCAAAACATACACCTCTCTTCTGGAAGGAGAAGCTTTTCTCGCATAAGAGAGAGCTTAGATTTAGTCCAGCAGTATCTGGTATGAAAAGAAAAAAAAATCTACATGAGCCATAATGTTCCCTGGATAATACAAAGTCAGTCATTCACTCTTTCAGCCTAATCTACCTCACAGGCTTCTTGCGTGGATGGTATAGGAGAAACCACTATTGGCATTCACCACCCTGAAGGCCTTGGAAGAAAGATGGGATGCAAATGTAATAATGAATTAGAAATACACAGAAATGGTCATTAGGAATTATAACTAGCTGTATGAATTTGGGGTCTATTTTGGGTGATCTGTCTTTAAAAGGTAGTATAGGAATTAAACAATTAAAGGGTTAAAAAAACAAACCAGCAAGCCAGTGGTTTGTGTGTGCATGCACCTTTAAAAATTGCCCTGGGGCATGTTTACTAAGCATCTGTGCCTGAGTTTAAGCACAGGTGTTGGTTGGTTCATAAGAGGGGGGGGGACATTCCCAAATCCACAGTTGGGCAACGCCTTAATGAGGTCTCAACCAAAATGTCACAAAATGCAAAGGGTGTCACAAGAAGCATCCTTGAGACAAACTGCAATGGACATTTGCAACTAAACTGCTGGACACTTCATGTGTTTTTTGGTTAATTATTATTTCAATAGTGCTGGGGTAATCTGTACATGCCTTACAGCAAGCTGAGAAATATGCTGATTTAGCAGGATTCAAAGAACAAATTGCATGTCAGCTCCTCAGGACCTGGTTGTATGTGGAGCACTAGCTGACACCACCTTGAAAAGGTCTTGATATCTAAGGACACTCTTGAATGAGACTTTCTTTCAAGGATGCTTTGTACTTGGCAGGTTTGTGCAAACTAGACGTGCTGTTGCTATGGAATCCCATAATTCAGAAGATGTTTTCTAATGCACAAAGAGTTGAGCAGAGCTTGGAAAAGTTACTTTTCCAAGCTCTGAGAGGCTTATGGGTTGTCAATGATGGACAAATCGGTCAAGTTTAGTTTCTCTCAGTTTCTTCTTTTTTTAGTCTTCAGTTCATCAATGTGTGACTTTTTTATACTCAAAAATTCATACACATTTTTCTGCACATATGATTGTTTTATACACAATTTTGCCTAATATACACATTTTTGAAAGTAATGTTCCCTAATACAATGCATTTTTGAAGATTATCTTCTCTATGCATTTTTGGTGTGACCTCCCTTAATTTATGCATTTTGTACACTTTTTTGTTGCAGAACTGCATCACAACGTTCAAAGAAGTTCAAATGATAGTTCTCTTTTGGTTCACATATTGTTTTGAGAAGTGTGGAATAGGTCGGTGAATTTAATTAATTTTTCTCCCATCCATAAATCCATATTTATTGTTATTGGGGCTAGGTGGAAGAAGCTCCATTTGCCACTCAAATGCTGATGAGAGTGAAATTCAAAGACAATTTTTGTGGGTGCTGCTACCCTCTCAAGTGGCACTTCTCGAGGGATTTTAAAAGAGACCAAAACATTTTAACAGAGCCAACCACTTGTCAAAAATGGCCCATGGAGAGGTGGCCACCTTTTGATCTGGCCCACCGGCCTCATTCATGCCCTAAGTACCTAGAGAAGGATGTAAGTAAAAGCAGCCTGTGCTGCAACTCAACACAAAACACATACTGAAGAAGCCAGACACCAACAGCTCCATGAAATGAGAGTGGTATACTAATTTCCACAAATGAAACTGGACCATTAACATTAACTGCTGCATTAACAGAAGTATAGTTTCCAAATCGTGTGAAATATTGGTTCCCCTGTATTAGGCACTGATTAGACCTCATCTTGAGTACTGCATTCAGTTCTGGACACCATACTTTTAAAAAGATACAGACAAACTGTATTCAAACTGGTTCAGAGGAGGGCAATGAGGATGATGAGGGGACTGGAAACAAATCCCTATGAGGAGAGACTGAAAGAACTGGGCATGTTTAGCTTGGAGAAGAGAAGACTGAAGGGAGATATGATAGCACTCTTCAAATACTTGAAAGGTTGTCACACAGAGGAGGGCCAGGATCTCTTCTCGATCATCCCGGAGTGTAGGACATGGAATAATGGGCTCAAGTTACAGGAAGCCAGATTTCAACTGTGAGGAGCAGTACGAAAATGGAACCAATTACCTAGGGAGGTGGTGGGCTTTCCAACACTGGAGGCCTTCAAGAGGCAGCTGGACAGCCACTTGTCACATATGCTTTAATTTGAATTCCTGCATTGATCAGGTGGTTGGACTCGATGGCCTTACAGGCAACTTCCAACTCTACAATTCTATGCTTCTATGATTCTATGACCACGTACACCCCACATCAGCCAGGGTGCAATGTGGACCACTTACTTCAGGGCAGGTTTGGTGACTTTCAGTGCGGTTTCTTCAGAGCAAGCAATTTGCAGCTGTCATCCTAATTAGACAAATGAAATTTTTTAAAAATGGTGGGGGGCAGACTCCAGCCCTTATTTTAAATTCTCTTCTCCGCAGGAGTTTCAGGGAATCATGGAGCACTAAGATGAAAGGATATGCAAAGCGAAAGATCATCTCCTATTTTTTACAAGGTTCCCATTCACCAGATATAGTTTCCTGTTGACAACTAATCACATACATCATTTTCATAAATTTATATGGCAGATGAGTTATAATCTATAGATTTGCAGGGAAGCACATTCATAGACCTTCACTCTGATTGAACATTCTTTTGATTGATGATTTAACACTACTTTCCCATCAGAAATTAAGCAGACAAATTGGCTATAAATTTTATATGAGAGTGAAATGAAGCTGCAGTGGAAGCCGTAATGCACAAACGCACGTGTCAGATACTTGTTGTTTTGCTTAACATCCAGCCAAAAGAACAGTTCAGGAGAACTTGAAATCTTCTCCATCACACTTTGTGTTATTTTAAGTGAGCTTCATGAAGATATTGCCCTATGGGGCTTTCAGAGTTACTCAGCCAACTCACAGATGCTTCATGTGACCCAGTCAACTGATTTTAACGAAGCTTCATTTGGGCAAGCTATTAGATGTAGTCAGGGAAGCAGGGATTGGGTAAGGAATATTGACAATGGGACGAATTGCTGTGACTGAGCCTGTTTGATTAAGGGAAGAGGACCAAACTTGGCTACCGAGCTTAACCCTTCAGTGACCAGAAAAGAGAGATGCTCATTGCCCTCACACCTTTGAATAGGAATGGACAAATCTGTCTTTAGTCCCATTCTCCACATGTTTGCATCTGTCTGAGGTATGAGGGGCCCATTTAAGTAGCCCTACCTCTGTTTCGAGATATCAACAGTACACAACTACATTGCAAAGCTGCGGGAAGCTACTTCCAGTATAGCCCTCCTTTATGCAATAGGGATATAAAAGATTATTGTATACAGGGTTGTATACTACTCTGATAGGGATGGAGGAAATGTGATTCTGTTTGCATTTGAAGCTCAATCTATCAAATTTAACTTTCCAAAACAATATGAGAACCAAAACACAGCCATCCTTCAAAATTCCCACTTATCCGAATTTTGCAATGCAGTTCTCCAACCAAACTGTGTTTACAAACATGCATATATTAAGGGGAAACGTGTATAAAATGAATATTTTATTCGTTTGTTTGTTTGTTTGTGTGTTTGTTTATTATTTGATTTATATCCCGCCCTTCTTCCCCGCAGGAGCCCATGGCGACAAACAAAAGCACTAAAAACACTTTAAACATCATGAAAACAGAATTTAAAATACATTAAAACAAAATATCTTTAAAAACTTTTTTTTAAAAAGCTTTCAAGACTTTTTTTTAAAAAAGGTTAAAAACATTGGGGTTTTTTTAAAAAAAAGTTTTAAAAACATATTAAAAAGCAATTCCAACACAGACACAGACTGGGATAAGATCTCAACTTAAAAGGCTTGTTGAAAGAGGAAAGTATTCAATAGGCGCCAAAAAGATAACAAAGATGGCGCCTGTCTAATATTTAAGGGAGGGAATTCCACAGGGTAGGTGCCACCACACTAAAGGTCCGTTTCCTATGTTTTGCAGAACAGACCTCCTGATAAGATGGTATCTGCAGGAGGCCCACACCTGCAGAGGGCAGTGATTGACTGGATATATAAGGGATAAGATGATATTTCAGGTATCCTGGTCCCAAGCTGTATAGTGCTCCGTACACCAAAACTAAAACCTTGAACTTGGCCTGGTAGCAAATGGGCAGCCAGTACAATTCTTTCAGCAGCGGGGTGACATGTTGGTGATACCTTGCCCCAGTGACCAGACTTGCCATCACATTTTGCACCAGCTGCAACTTCCAGACCAATCTGAAGGGCAGCCCCACATACAGCGCATTACAGTAATCCATCCTGGAGGTTACCAGGGTATGGACAACAATGGTCAAGCTATCCTGGTCCGGAAACGGCTGCAGCAATCTTACAAGCCAAAGCTGGTAAAAGGCACTCCTAGCCACTGAAGTCACCTGGGCCTCTAGCGACAAAGATGGATCCAGGCACACCCCCAGACTACGAACCTGCTCTTTCAGAGGGAGTACGACCCCATCCAAAGCGATGGAGGCAGAGAAGTGGGCCTTCTTCGCTGCCCTCACCACCACACAGTAGTCATGGTTATGATGTTTTACTCATGCCCAATCAGCTTCACAGCACGTCTTTTGCCACATGAGCTCTAGCTGTCGTCCAGCCTGTTTCATTGCCCTTAGCTCACTGGCGTACCAAGGTGAAAACCAGGCTCCACAATGCCGGAGAGGGCACTCGGGGGCAACCGTGTCAACAACCCGATGCGCCTCGCTGTTCCACAGCATGACAAGGGCTTCAACAGGGTCACCTGCTCTATCTACTGGAAACTCCTGCAGGGCATTCAGGAACCTTCCTGCTGTTGGTCAGGATGATGGAGGAGGAGACACAGCATCTCCTTACCATGCCCTTCCTTCTTCAAAAACCCTAATTAAACATTACTACGCACACATGTGCACATACCCACACAGACCTTTCTAGTGAAAATAACATACAAAAATGAATTTTATTAGGAGAAATTGCTGCAAAAAATATGTACATTAGTCAAAACTGCAGACAAAGCTGTGTTTATTAGGATAAATTTGTCCTAAAATACTGAAGTATTTTCATGAGGACTTTTTTTAAAAAAAAATGCTAACTGCTGCAGAAATGTAGAGAACTGAATTTAAATTGAAAAAATGAGAAGCTGAGATGACTGAAATTGATTGATACTTCCATCCCTACTCTACAGACTGTTGTATACAATTCCAGAATGTGCTACTTCAGATCACAGATGAAGGAACGCATATGTAAATAGTCCCCCACATTATCTAGGGGCAGGTGAACACAAAATTCCTGCAGGCACAAAATTAGCACATTAGGTATATGGCTACAGTATACATTCAAACTAATGTGGAAGCTTTCTGAACATCGTGATTACAATCCAGAAAGCCCATTTGTCCTTGCAAAAGCAGTTGTTAAGACAGAGAGACTGGTTTCCTCTGCCCTTCTCCATCCCTCATTTCATTGCAAGCCACCAACTCCACTGTACTCATTGTTCTGGAAAGAATACTTCTATGCTGCTACATAGAATCCGTAGCCCTCCAGATGTTGCTGAACAACAACTCTCATAATTCCTGCTATGCTTGCAGGATGCTTCTTTGCAAGCGCTTTCCCTGCAGGAAGTGGATCCCAGAAGGGTGTTCCTTTGCAAGCAACTTCCCCACAGGGACAGCAATTGCAAAGCAGCAGCCATCAGGACTAAACCTTCCAGCTGTTGGTCAGGATGAGGGAGGAGGAGGTGACACAGCATCTCCTTCTTATCATGCCGTTCCTTCTTTAAAAACTCTAATTAAACATTAGCCCCACCCCCTAATTGATTTGGGGTCAGATCTGGGATGGATGATTCCCGGATTGGGTCATGTGTGTGTCTGTGTGTGCATGCGCATGCACGCGTGCAACGACACACACACAGACCTTACTACTTATTTTGTTCATATAAATACGGCACAAATTCTCTGACATGAAAGAAGGCCTCTGAATCATTATTTATTTATTTGTGGCATGAGATCAATTTTTTGTAAATGACAGATGCCAAACAAGAGTTGTAGAGTGCCACCCCCAGCCTGTTAATATGATTTTTCTTGCAGTTTAATAAACAACTTTCCCCATACTGTTCTCATCACATTCAAACAGAATGTGTTTGCATGGGTAATTGTACAAAATAATTATTTGCTCTCCTCCCCCCTCTGCAAAAAAAAAAACACCAGAAATAGAACAGTGTCTGCAATGTAAGCAAATAGAAATAGCAATCCTAAAACAGCAAATACTGTTTCCTTTTTTGTTTTTTTTTCCAGAGCCTCATCAGCTTAAGCATTTTAGGAGACTCTTCCTTTTATCAAAGACACATTTAAATCAAGGAAAATGATTTTTTAATACTAGGGCAGAAATTAATTTCATGCTTCCCCTAGCAAATGCCTACTATCAAGAACTGAGTAAACAAACACTTGCACATCTGCTACTGTTAAATGAAAGCAGAATAAAATAAATGGTAATGGGAGCTTGATCTTAATTTCTGTACAGTGATTCTGATGTGTAGAAGAACTTTCCTTGCGCAGAGTTTGTGAAAACTATGACTTAATGTTTGGAGACTTTCTGGCAGAGGAATCAAATGGAATGTGATTCTGCCCTTTCCGAAGTCAGTTCCTACTTGGTCCAAGAAGGGAGATGTGAATGTTGCAGAGGCTGCCTTCCTTACCGCATTGAGAACTGCATGCACAAAGGACTGCTGTATGTGCAGAGTCACAATTAGCTTGCTGCAAAGCTGTCAGTGCCAATCAGATCAGTTGCACAGACTCACACGAATAAATATTCAGGCAACCCACTGCAGCATCGCCCTCAGGGGCAACCTTATTTCTTATTTATTATTTAAATTTATATATTTTGCATGCTTGGAATGGCTGGCAGCAGCACACCATAAATACATAGGGGCAAATCATCATCATCAGTGGAGATCAAAGCACATTCAGTTGAATGACTGCACGGAATTATAAAACCATAGAATTTTTGCAGGTTATCTAATCCAACCTCCTGTTCAGTTTAGGAAACTCAGAGCTTGATCACCCTTGACAGATTAATGTCCAGCCTCTGGTTGAGGGCCTCCAGTGAAGGAGAGTCCAATGTTCCTCTGGGTAATTGGTTCCAATGTCAAAATGTTCTTGCTATCAAGATGTTTCTTTTAATGTTCAGCCAAAATCAACCTTCCTGTAATCTAAGCCGATTAGCTCTAGTCCTGCCCTCAAAGGCAGCAAACCTTTGCCCTCTTGATAGCCATGTTATGCTTATGCCAGTGAGTCATCACCAGCTGGCTGAGACAAGGAAAGACTGGCTGAGCCTTCCTCAGTAACTCCATTAGCCAACTTCAAGACTTCTGGAGACACATTCTCGGTAACCCCTTCATTTCCTTCATCAGTGCTGGCAATGTTTACCCCAATGTCGGTAAGCCCTTCTCCATCCTCCCAACCTAGCCAAAGATTTTCCTTGGGGGCCCAAGACAGAAAGTACAGTTCTGTTAATGCAATCTAATATTGTATTACCCTAATGCATTCTAAAAACAGAAGCAGGACGGGGTTACAGGGAGATCGGTCAACAGTTCCTGCTTAGAGATTCTTGCTTGGAGCTAGAGTCTTCTACATGCTCTGTCTTAGGGCTGACCCTAGCATGAGGCAGAGTAAGGCTCTCTCACCCATGAAAGGGCAGCAAATTATTAGTGTTTAAACAATGATTATTGTACTTTTACTGCTCATGGGATTGTATGGCTCTGATGTCAGAATAACTTCAGCAGCCTTGGGTACTATACACCTTGACTAAGGGGTAGGGGGGAGAAGAGGCACAGGGCCCATTTTATAATCTGTCTCAGGTAACAGAATACCTTAGGACACATCCACATCATACAATTCAAGCACTCTTCTGCAATTAACAGCCATGACTTCCCCGAAAGAGTCCTGTAGGTTGCTAAAGGGACTAAAAGTTCACTTCCTGGTGAAGTTTAGGCTCTGATCCTTCCCTGCAAGGGTGCTGAACAGATTAAGATGGTCCACTCTTGGAGACTAATGGAATCCACTGGATTCCTGAATGCTCCGGGGGAGTTCCCAGTAGATAGAGCAGGTGACCCTGTTGAAGCCCTTGCCATGCTGTGAAGGGCCGGCACCAGGCATGTCAGGGCCCTTGGGCACCAGGCATCTCAGGGCCCTTAGGCACCAGGCATGTCAGGGCCCTTGGGCACCAGACTGCCCTGGGCCCTGGCACCCGCACAAGCGAGCAAGCAGGCAGGCAGGCGGGAGTGTGGGCGAGCAAGCGAGTGAGCAGGCAGGCAGAGGGGGGCAGGAGGGCAAGGAAGCAAGCAAGCATGGACAGGCATAGGGGGCAGGAGAGCAAGTGGGTGGGCATGGGTAGGATGGCAGGAGAGGGAGCAAGCGAGTGGGTGGTGGGGTGGGTGAGCAAATAGGCGAGCAGGCAGGGGTGTGGGCAAGCGAGCAAACGGGTGGGAAAGCGAGTGAGTAGGCAGGTGTGAGGGAGGGCGAGCGAGTGAGTGACTGAGCAAGCAAGTAGGCGGGTGGGGGCGGATGGGCCGTCGAGCGAGCGGGCCAGTGGGCAGTTCCCCCCCTGGAATCTGTGGCAGGAATCCTGCCACGGATTGTGGAAGGGGAGCGCTACTCCCCCACCTTAATGAGGGGCCCTTCAGGGGGCCCTGTGGGCTCTCGGGCCCTCGGCCAGGGCCTGACCTGGCTGCCCTTTGGTGCCGACCCTGACTCTGTGAAATAGTGAGGCACATCAGACTCTTGACACAGTTGCCCCTGAGCACCCTCTCTGGCATTGTGGAGCTCAATTTGCACCTTGCAACAGTGAGCTAAGGGCAATGAAACAGGGTGGATGATGGCCAAAGCGCAAGTGGCAAAAGACAGGCTGTGAGGCTGATCGATCATGAGTAAAACATAACCGTGCCCATTGTGTGGCAGTGAGGGTGGCAAAGAAGGTCCACTTCTCTGTCTTCATTGCATCCTCAAGTAGCCGTCCAGTGGAGCTTTTCTGTATTGTCAGGGGACTGTTGACATCAACTCCAGAAAACGGAGTTTCAGACCCTTAGGAGGCCCACTGTGAATTGTTTGCAAGGCCCACTGTGAATTGTTTGCAAGGCACTTTGAGGCTAAAGTTGCTCACCTGTGTAGCAGTCTTCATGCCTCATCCACATTTACTGCCTAGTCCCCAATGAGGTGTCCAGTGCAACGTCTGCTGCAACTTTTGGGAACAGTTTCAGTTGATGCGGCCTGATGACATAGACAAGGTGATTGCGATGATGCGGCCAGAAACGTGTCCTCTTGACCCTTGCACTTCTTGGCTTATTAAAGCTTGCCAAGGGGGTTAGACCGAGTGGATCTAAGGTGTGGTCAACGCATCATTGTGGGAAGGAGTGGTTCCAGCTGCCCTGAAAAAGGGAGTGATCTGACTGCTCCTGAAAAAGCCCACCTTGGACCCATTTGACTGCGACAATTACCAACTGGTCACAAATACCCCCTTCTTAGGGAAGATGATTGAGAGGGATGTGGTGCAGCAATTGCAAGTACTCTTGCATGTAACAGATTATCTTGATCCATCCCAGACTGGGTTCAGGCCTAGTTATGGGACTGAATCGGCCTTGGTAGCCCTGATGGATGCCCTTTATCAGGAGAAGGACACGGGAAGTGTGTCCCTGTTATTCTTACTTGGTCTCTCCATGACTTTTGATACCATTGGCCATGGTATCCTTCAGGGCTGACTTGGTGAGATGGGTATGGAGGCACTGTTTTACAGTGGTTCCAATCCTATCTCCAATGCTGTTTTCAGAGAATAGTACTAGCTGACTGTCTTTTGGCCCCCTGGCAGTTGTGCTGTGGGGTGCCTCAGGGTACCATCTTGTCCTCCATACTGTTTAACATCTATGTGAAGTCATCAGGAGATTTGGGGCAAGGTGTCAGCAGTATGCTGACGATACCCAGCTCTGTTTCTCCGTAACATCTGGATCGGGAGAGGCCATGCAAGCTCTAGACCACTGCCTGGACTCGGTGGTAGGCTGGATGAGGCGCCAATAAACTGAGTCTGAATCCTAGCAAGATGGAGGCGCTGTGGGTTGGTGGTTCCCGAGTTTGGATAATTGGTCAATTGCCTGCTTTGGATGGGGTCATACTCCCTCTGAAAGAGCAGGTCCGTAGTCTGGGGGTGCTCCTGGATCCATCTTTGTCACTAGAGGCCCAGGTGGCCTCAGTGGCTAGGAGTGCGTTTTACCAGCTTTAAGACAGCTGCAGCCGTTTTTGGACTGGGATAGCCTGACCACTGTTGTCCACATGCACTCTATGTGGGGCTGCCCTTGAGGTTGGTCTGGAAGTTGCAGCTGGAAGCAAGACTGCTCACTGGGGCAGGGTATCACCAACATGCACTGGCTGCCTTTTTGCTACCGATCAAAGTTCAAGGTTCTAGTTTTGGTGTACAGTTTTTGGTGTACAGCTTGGGACCAGGATACCTGAAAGAGCATCTTATCCCTTATATACCCAGTTGATCACTGCATTCTGCAGGTGTGGGCCTTCTGCAGATACCACCTTATCAGGAGGTCCTTTCTTCACAACATAGGAAACGGACTTTTAGTGTGTCAGCACCTACCCTGTGGAATTCCCTCCCCTTAAATATTAGACAGGCTCCATCTCTGTTCTCTTTTTGGTGCCTATTGAAGACCTTCCTCTTTCAACAAGCCTTTTAAGTTGAGACCCTATCCCGTCTTTGTTGGAATTGCTTTTTAATAATATGTTTCTAAACCTTTCTTAATATGTTTTTAACCTTTTTCATTTTTAACCTTTTTCTTTTTCCTTTTTTTAAAGGTTCTTCAAAGCTTTTAAAAAATGATAAAAATGTTTTTAAAGATGTTTTGTTTTAATGTATTTTAAAGTCTGTTTTTATGATATTTTAAAGTGTTGTATTTCTTTGGTTAGCTGTCCTGGGCTCCTGCTGGGGAGAAGGGCAGGATATAAATAAATAAATAAATAAATAAGAGTTGCTAGGAGACCCTTCACAGAGCTATAGTTCTCAGCACCTTTAAAAAAATACAGTTCTAAGGGGGGGTAGCCTTACTGGTAAAGTGGCATACAAATAATTTAAATGTATGGCGTGGTGTCATCTTGGACTGAGCTGAAGCAGGTAGTGTTAACCTCCTGACCTGGCCTCATTTCCTCATTTCCTATCAATAGAGCCAGCCCTGCCATGCACCAGGAATCCGCATCAGGAGGTACCATGAGGGGGGACAGATGAAAGCAGGAAATAATATCTGAATGGTGCATTCTATGGATCCTTGGGACCTGAGGGAAGGGCTTGAAGGTTCCACAACCACGTATACCATTTTGTTGTTGTTGTTGTTATGTGCCTTCAAGTCGATTACGACTTATGGCAACCCTATGAATCAGGGACCTCCAATACCATCTGTCATGAACCACCCTGTTCAGATCCTATAATTTCAAGTCTGTGGCTTCCTTTATGGAATCAATCTATCTCTTGTTTGGCCTTCCTTTTTTTCCCACTCCCTTCTGTTTTTCCCCAGCATTATTGTCTTTTCTAGAGAATACAATTTTTAGTTGGACAAAACACATGTCCATCAGCCAATGGTTGTGTCTTTGTACCTTCCCAGAAATTTTTCAACTGCTCTGCTGTTGGTTATATAGTTGTTCATTTCCTCTGGAGGCAAGACCTGGCACCTTGACAAACATCTGGTAGTGGTAAGTGGGTCGTGGTGAGCTTAAATGTGAGATTCAGCCACTTTTTCTCAGTTTCTCATTTTTCCAGGCTTAAGTAGAATTCTCCACATTTCCATATCAGTTTGTATTTTTTTTTAAAAAAGTCCTCATGAAAATGAATCAGCATTTTAGAATCATAGAATAGTAGAGTTGGAAGGGGCCTATAAGGCCATCAAGTCCAACCCCCTGATCAATGCAGGAATCCAAATCAAAGTGTTCCCGACAGATGGCTGTCCAGCTGCCTCTTGAAGGACTCCAGTGTTGGAGAGCCCACTACCTCTCTAGGTAATTGATTCCATTGTCGTATGGCTCTAACAGTTAGGAGGTTTTTCCTGATGTTCAGTTGAAATCTGGCTTCCTGCAATTTGAGCCCATTATTCTGTGTCCTGCACTCTGGGACGATTGAGAAGAGATCCCGACTCTCCTCTCTGTGACAACCTTTCATGTACTTGAAGAGTGCTATCAATTCCCCCTCAGTCTTCTGTTCTCCAGGGTAAACATGCCCAGTTCTTTCAGTCTCTCCTCATAGGACTTTGTTTCCAGTCCCCTGATCATCCTTGTTGCCCTCCTCTGAACCTGTTCCAGCTTGTCTGCATCCTTCTTGAAGTGCGGAGACCAGAACTGGACGCAGTACTCAAGATGAGGCCTAACTACTGCTGAATAGAGGGGAACTAATACTACACGTGATTTGGAAACTATACTTCTGTTAATGCAGTCTAAATTAGCATTTGCTTTTTTTGCAGCCATATCACACTGTTGGCTCATATTCAGCTTGTGATCAATGACAATTCCAAGATCCTTCTCATATGTCGTATTGCTGAGCCAAGTATCCCCCATCTTATAACTGTGCATTTGGTTTCTTTTTCTTAGGTGTAGAACTTTGCATTTATCCATGTTGAATTCCATTCTGTTGTTTTCAGCCCAATACTCCAGCCTATCAAGGTCCCTTTGAATTTTCTTTCTGTCTTCCACGGTATTTGCTGTGCCCCCCATTTTTGTATTATCTGCAAATTTGATAACCATGCTCTGTACCTCCTCATCCAAGTCATTAATAAAATGTTGAAGAGCACTGGGCCCAGGACCGAGCCCTGTGGTACCCCACTCGTTACTTCTGCCCAGTTTGAGAAGGAACCATTGATAAGCACTCGTTGAGTATAATTCTGGAGCCAACTGTGGATCCACCTGATAGTTGTTCCATCAAGCCCACATTTAGCTAGCTTGCTAATCAGAATATCATGGGGCACTTTGTCAAAAGCTTAGCTGAAGTCAAGATATATTATGTTCACAGCATTCCCACAGTCTACAAGGGAGGTTACCAGATCAAAAAATGAGATAAGATTAGTTTAGCAGGATTTGTTCTTCATAAATGTATGTTGGCTCCTATTAATCACTGCATTGTTTTCAAGGTGCTTACAGATTGACTGCTTTATAATCTGCTCCAGAGTTTTTCCAGGGATTGATGTTAGGCTGACTGGCCTGTAGTTTCCTGGTTCCTCCTTTTTACCCTTTTTGAAGATAGGGAAAACATTTAGTGTAAATGTTGCCTAATATACACACTTCTGAAATTGCAATTTATTTGCAATTAAAATCAATGAAAAACTAATATACACATTTTTGTAAAACATATTTCCCCTTATATTTATATTTTCCCTAACAATGCATTTTTATGGTATTTTCCCTAATATATGCATTTTATGCACACTTTAATGTTGTATAATGTAGTGACGGGTAATGGGAGGTATGGTGTTGTGACGAGAACGTGCCAGGTAAGGGGAACTTGTCCCAGACAAATAGTGCCTGTGACTTGTTCCGGTTCTCCTCACATCCCCAGGACTGCTGGTTGTTTTGTCAGTCAGCCTTCGGATCTCCACATGCTGTTATTAAATGCCAGGTCGGTATGTCATAAGATCTCTCTTGTTCACGATCTGATTGTGGAAGAAGCTGCCGACCTGGCCTGTATAACTGAGACCTGGGTGGGTGACCAGGGAGGAGTTGCTCTTTCCCAGATTTGCCCACCTGGATATATGGTTCAGCATTGTGGTAGAACTGAAGGTCGGGGAGGCGGGGTTGCTGTGGTCTATAGGAGTTCTTGGTCACTCACCAAGCACCCTGTCCAAGTGACGACTGGCTTGGAATGTCTCCACCTTGTGTTGGGCCAGAGAGACAGACTGGGAATTTTGTTGGTGTACCGCCCGCCTTGCTGCTCAACAAATTCCCTAACTGAGCTGACAGAGGTAGTCTCGGAGGTACTGTTGCGGTCCCCTAGACTATTGGTACTGGGGGACTTCAACATCCATGCCGAGACTGCTTTATCTGGGGCAGCTGAGGACTTCATGGTTTCCATGACGACCATGGGGCTGTGTCAATTTGTTACTGGCCCGACACATGTGTCGGGACATACCCTTGATTTGATCTTCGCCACTGGGCATGGAGATGGTGATCTGGAGGTTGGGGACTTATCATCTATACCATTGTCATGGACAGATCACCACTTGCTGAGGTTTAGGCTCACAGCGACCCTTTCCCTCTGCAAGGGGGGGGACCTGTTAAAATGGTCCGCCCCCGGAGACTAATGGATCCTGATGGTTTCCAAAGGGCTCTGGGGGTTTTTCCGACTGAGAAGACTGGCGCTCCTGTTGAAGCCCTGGTTGATTTGTGGAATATGGAAATGACTCGGGCGGTTGACACGATCGCTCCCATGCGCCCTCTCCCTTGCAGAGCTCATACAGCTCCATGGTATACCTTGGAGCTGAGAGCGATGAAGCAAGAGCGGAGAAGGCTTGAGTGCAGATGGAGGCGGACTCCCGATGAATGTAATTATGCCTTGGTAAGTGCCTGTTCAAAACAGTATATAGTAGCGGTGAGGGTAGCAAAAAAGAGATATTTTGCTGATATTATTAAGTCATCACTCTCCCGCCCAGCGGAGCTTTTTAAAATTGTACGAGGGCTTTTACATTCTGGCCCTCGGGACATTATAGATTCATCTGTAGCCCGCTGTGATGAATTTGCCAGGCATTTTCAAGATAAGATCGCTTGCATTCGTCGGGACTTAGACTCCAATATTATAGCAGTTGGTCCTAATGAAGCATCCAGAGCACGGTCTTGTCCCCATTTATTGGATGAGTTCCAGTCGGTGCAGCTCGAGGATGTTAACAAGATCCTTGGACTGGTGCGGGCGACCACGTCTGTTCTGGACCCTTGCCCCTCTTGGCTGGTGAAAGCTAGCAGGTCCGGAACCGCCGACTGGGCCAAGGAGGTAATAAATGCCTCTTTAAGAGAGGGAGTGGTCCCTGACTGCCTAAAAGAGGTGGTGGTGAGACCACTCCTGAAGAAACCCTCCTTGGACCCAGATAACCTGAACAACTATAGACCTGTGGCGAATGTTCCGTTCCTGGGCAAGGTCCTGGAACGGGTGGTTGCCGGTCAGCTCCAGGGGCTCTTGGATGACACTGATTATCTTGATCCATTTCAATCCAGTTTTAGGCCCGGTTTTGGCACCAAAACAGCCTTGGTCGCCCTGTATGATGACCTCTGTCGGGAGAGGGACAGGGGGAGTGTGACTCTGTTGATTCTCATTGATCTCTCAGCTGCTTTTGATACCATCGGCCATGGTATCCTTCTGGGGAGACTCATGGAGTTGGGAGTCGGGGGCACTGCTTGGCAGTGGCTCCGCTCCTACTTGGTGGGTCACCACCAGAAGGTAGTGCTTGGGGAACATTGCTCGATACCCTGGACCCTCCATTGTGGAGCCCCGCAGGGATCGGTACTGTCCCCCATGCTTTTCAACATCTACATGCAGCCGCTGGGTACGGTCATCAGGAGTTTCGGGGTGCGTTGTCATCAGTATGCTGATGACACGCAGCTCTATTTCTCCTTTTCATCCTCTTCAGGTGAGGCTGTTAACGTACTAAACCGTTGCCTGACCGCGATAATGGACTGGATGGGGGCTAATAAACTGAAGCTCAATCCAGACAAGACCGAGACGCTGCTGGTGAGTGCCTTCACTGCCCAGATGGAGGATGTTCATCCTGTTCTTGATGGGGTTACACTCCCCTTGAAGGAACAGGTTCTTAGCTTGGGAGTTCTTTTCGATCCTTCCTTGTCTCTCGAGGCCCAGGTGGCCTCGGTGGCACGGAACGCTTTCTACCATCTTCGATTGGTAGCCCAGCTACGTCCCTATCTGGACAGTGATGACCTCGCCTCAGTTGTTCACGCTCTGGTAACTTCTAGGTTGGACTACTGCAATGCGCTCTACGTTGGGCTGCCCTTGAAGATAGTTCAGAAACTACAGTTAGTCCAGAATGCAGCAGCCAGACTATTGACGCAGACCAGACGGTCCGCTCATATAACACCTGTTCTGGCCCGTCTGCACTGGCTTCCTATTTGTTTCCGGGCTAAATTCAAAGTGCTGGTTTTGACCTATAAAGCCCTACACGGCATGGGACCGCAATACCTGGTGGAACGCCTCTCCCAATATGAAACTACCCGTACACTGCGCTCGACATCTAAGGCCCTCCTCCGAGTGCCATCACATCGAGAAGCTTGGAGGGCGGTGACTAGATCCAGGGCCTTTTCGGTGGTGGCCCCCGAATTGTGGAATAGTCTCCCCGATGAGGTACGCCTGGCGCCGATGCTGCTATCTTTTCGGCGCCAGGTGAAAACCGTTTTATACTCCCAGGCATTTTAAAAATTTTAAATATTCTTTTTAAAGAAATGGTTTTGTAGTGTATTTTAAAACAGTGTTTCATTGCTGGTATGTTCTGATGTTGTTTGGTTTCTGTTTTTTTGTTTGTTTTGCTTTTTGATTTTCTTATATTTGTTCTATTCATATATTTTCTTGTTTATCCTCTATGTACACCGCCCAGAGAGCCTTTTTGGCTTAGGGCGGTATATAAATTAAATTAAATAAATAAATAAATAAATAAATATATGTATTATGACACACATTATTTGGCTGGAGAACTGCACTGCAAGATTCAAAGTGAGAATTTAAAAGGATGGCTGTGTTTCAGTTTGCGAATTGTTTCAGAAAGTGCAAATTAGCTAGATTCACCTACAATTCAAACTGAATGGAATTTGTTCCCTATCCTTATCAAAACTGAAATTTAAACCACTGTAATGAGCTTAAAAACAGTACAAGGAACAAACCTGTACAGAACAAATATTCCAAATTAAAAATTTGAAAATGTAACATATGGGAAACTCTCCTGAACTGAAATTACTAACTTCTTGGATGGTGAAACAGAGCATGGCATACATTTTAAATAAAATATGAAGACTCAAGAGGAATTTGTCTCTAGAGGATTAGTTGCATGCTCTATTTCCTCTCAATAAACATGCTTCAGGGTGGTGAGCAATCACCTTTTTTGAGTTAGTGAAGGTGTGCTATCTCTGTGATGCAGGTATAGTTAATCATCATAAACCTGTTGAACTAGGTACTTCAAATGTAGTGCCTATTGTTTTGCAGGTAATTCAGTCAGGATGTTGAAAGAGTGGTTTCCATTTACTGCACCACCAGTCTGAAAGACTGATGGCTTAATTAATCCTACCACATTCCTATAAATAAACAGTCCCCGGCAGTTAACAGGCTACTTTGCTCATAATATTGTAATTTCTATGTTAGTATTCTTGAAGTGTATCTTTTGGCTTCCTTAAATCGATTTGGCCAAGGACTGGCAGATCATGGAAACAATTTATGATTTCACCCTCATTTTTTGAAGAGAATTATACTGAACCAATGTTGTTCAATATTCAAAAAATGACAAGAACTATGCAGATTCTATTGACAAATGAATGCAAATGTACATATTTATTGTTTCCAACCTCATTTTAAACAACACTAGGAAAAGAATTGACAAGGGCTATTGGAGATGTGAGTTTTTTCTTCTTAAAGTGAGTTTTTACTAGCTGATAATAACTAATTTTGCATATCCTGGAATATATATATATGCCCTCTGATTCCACAAAAGGCCTCGTGACAATTTGAAAGAAGAAACCGCATCTCAATCTTCAGCCCTCAACAACAGCTGGTGCCTAAACTTCAGATTGATTCAGGGTATCATAAAATCATAGAATCATAAAATAGTAGAGTTGGAAGGGGCCTGTAAGGCCATCAAGTCCAACCCCCTGATCAATGCAGGAATCCAAATCAAAGCATTCCTGACAGATGGCTGTCCAGCTGCCTCTTGAATGCCTCCAGTGTTGCAAAGCCCACTACCTCTCTAGGTAATTGGTTCCATTGTTGTATGTCTCTAACAGTTAGGAAGTTTTTCCTGATGTCCAGTCAAAATCTGGCTTCCTGCAACTTGAGCCCATTATTCCATGTCCTGAACTTGTATCACTTGTCCCTGCACTTCAGTTGGACCCTGAACCATCACTCCTACTCTGAGGACTGACCCAGGAAGCACAGTTGCTTCACATTAAACAAGAAGTCATCCTCAAAAATGTGAAAATATTATTCTAATTTGAGTGTCCTCACCTCCCTCCTTATCCACCTGCAACTGTCCTTTCCTAAGCCCTTTGTGCTGATCTTTTTCATGTCAGAAATATAATATTTGTGAATATTCTGTATCATAACATCTCCGCCAATTGGAGGGAAATTTCTTCAATAAGCTGAATCCAGAGCTCTGCGGCTTTGAACCCCAGGTACTGGTGCATTCACAGCCTCTCACCTAGTAGTTAGGAAAGGCTTGTAAACTGACAATTAACCAGTGGTGGCTGGTGCCCACTGGGACTGGTAGGACAAAAGGGCAGGGAGGTCAAAAGCAAATGGAGCCCAAACCAGTGATAGGCAGAGCCAACTAATTGTTCTCTTGTCACCATCCTCTTCCCTGCTGAGTTCCACAAGTGGCAAAACTCCTCCAACACTCAGGAAAAGGAAGCTGACAGGCAGTACCTCCTTCTGGACTGGTTTTAAGTAAGAAGGCAAGCAGGTGGGAGCTGGTTGAGGGCAGACTGAAGTAGGTGGGGCAGTGCCCCACTAGCCCTAATGGAGCAGCCTCCACTGCAGATAACTGATGCCATTTGTTTACCTTTATTTCTGACTTTTGTTAGACAGATTTGTAATCTGCTTGTTCTTGTTTTTGAAAATTGCTAAAATGGCCTTTTTCTTTAGAAGACCATAATATCCTGTACTGTGATTTAACACACCCTCCACCATAAACAGACCAGGATGTCTTGCATTGCATATCTCGTCTCAGGGCTCAGGTTTGCCTTGAAATTATGGCTTCTGCCCTGAAGTCCATATCCATAATCCTAGATATGAGAGTTCTGGTTGTACTTGCCCAGAAGTGAGAACAGTGTATTCTGCTAATACTTACAGGTGCTGTTATAACTTTACCTACACCAGGGCTAATTCCTGCCTCTGAAGACAGGTCACAGGCAAAACCCTAGTGAACCTTGGCAGCAATTAAATCCCAGGTGTCTGCCAACTGCGGATCATCCATTCGCCAGAGATGGGCCTCTTCAGTTCATCTATGTAAAGCCGCTGGGAGCTATCATCAGGAGATTTGGGTTGCAGTGTCACCAATATGCGGAAGACACTCAGCTCTATCTCTCATTTAAGTTCTCACCGGAGTTGGCTGTGGAGACTATTTCCAAGTGCCTGGAGTCTGTAAGTGAATGGATGGGAGGAAACAGGCTGAAACTGAACCCTGACAAGACCGAGGTACTGCTTGTGGGAGATAAGAGAAGGATAGGAGATATTGACCTGACGCTGAACGGGGTTAGATTGCCCCTGAAGGACCAGGTTCGCAGCCTCGGGGTCATTCTTGACTCCCAGCTGTCCATGGAGGCTCAGGTGTCAGCGGTGAGCCGGGCAGCTTGGTATCAATTACGTCTGATACAGAGGCTGCGACCCTACCTTCCGGTCCATCTGCTCCCACAGGTGGTGCATGCCCTGGTCTCCTCTCGCTTAGACTACTGTAATGCACTCTACATGGGGCTACCCTTGAAGACGGTCCGGAAATTACAACTGGTACAGAATGCGGCGGCACGGTTGATTAAAAACAGCCGCCGCTGGGATCATATCACTCCAGTGCTGGAAGATCTGCACTGGCTACCAGTTGTGTACCGACCCCAATTCAAGGTGTTGGTGTTAACCTTTAAAGCCCTATATGGTGTCGGTCCAGTTTATCTAAAGGAGCGCCTCCAGCATCACCAAATATGCCACCTGATGAGATCTGCCTCACAAGACCTTCTCTCGGTCCCACCAGTTAAGACAGCTAGGCTGGTGCGGACCAGAGAGAGGGCATTCTCAGTTGTGGCCCCCACCCTCTGGAACTCTCTGCCATACGACCTTCGCCATGCCCCCTCCCTGGTAGGTTTCCGCCAAGGATTGAAAACTTGGTTGTTTCAGCGGGCATACAAGTCTCCTAGATAATTTTAGTTTACAGTGTATAGATGTAGGTTGGTGGATTATAATTGTTTTATATGTTAAAACTGTATTATATGTTGTATTTTTAATTATGTACGCCGCCTAGAGTGGCCGTTCATTCGGCCAGATAGGCGGCCTAAAAATAAAATTTTATTATTTTATTATTATTATTATCTATTCTATGGTTTTAAAATTATTTTGTCCTTGAGTGCAGAGCTTGGAAAAGTTACTTTTTTGAACTACAACTCCCATCAGCCCAATCCAGTGGCCATGCTGGCTGGGGCTGATGGGAGTCGTAGTTCAGAAAAGTAACTTTTCCAAGCTCTGCTTGAGTGATAGGTGATTCTCTGGGCTTTTTAATATGGTGATTCTGTGCTGAAGTCATGACTATCTGAAAGGAAGGAAGACTTCTTCCATTGTTTCACAATCTGATCTGTAACATGTAACGTGTGCAGTTACTTGCTGTGGTGAAGGAACTGAAGAGTGTTAACTTCCTGGAGATCTTGAAGAAGGAAACGTGATTGACATCTTATAGCATCTTGTTAAATTGATACTGGAAAGAATGTCAGTTTAGAGTCTGAAAATATTTTCAGTTGCATAACAGTTGTCAATAGTTGTCAAGGTACGAAGCTATGCATCAGTGACTATCATTGCCTTAATTTCCCATGTCTAGCAGTGCAATCCTAACTCCTTCATCTTTGATTCTAGGGGGGATTAGGATACAGTGGAGGTGGAGTGGGGTGGGGACTCTACTGCACCCATCTGCATGGGAAGCTACTGCCAGTGGTTCCCCCACAGTCGTACCCTGCAGGAAGCCCTGAAACGGTGGCGGTGTGTGTGTGAAAGTTTTGGATCTGCTTGATCCAAAGGCCCATGAGTCAACCAATGGACCCATGCCTTGGGCCCTTCAGCTGCACCAGCCTGGAGCTGTTACAGCTTTACTATTATTATTTTTGAAATGCCCCTTCCTTATGTGGTCAGGAGAAGCCAACAGCAGGGCTTCAGATGCAGAGGTCTCTCTGTCACTCTGCATTACTCCACTGCTCCCTGGCCAGGGTCTAGTACTGCTCCACAAGCCTCCATCTATGTCCCATCTATGCAACTGGATAAGCTCAAATTCTGTGAGCTCCATTTGAAAATTATTTATTATTATTTATTTATTGCATTTATATACCGCCCATAGCCGAAGCTCTCTGGGCAGTTTACAACAATGAAAACATTAAAAACAAATATACACATTTTTTAAAAAACGCATTTTTAAAAAGCAATTTAAAAACACATGCTAAAATGCCTGGGAGAAGAGGAAAGTCTTGACCTGGCGCCGAAAAGATAACAGTGTTGGCGCCAGGTGCACCTTGTCACAAACATCATTCCATAATTTTGTTTTTGCATTCCTTAGCTGTGATTTTTGTGTTCAGCGGGGAAAGAGTCACTTGATTTCTTGTGTTATTATACCCTTTTAGCACTTCATAATGCTTATGTACATTTTTATAGATCTGAAACCAGCAGGAGAGAATGATGGAGTTAATCACTATGGGCAAAGTTCTCTCTCAATTGCTGTTTACTTGACATCTGGAATGCTAACAAGCTCACTTACATCCACTTCACTGGCTTTAAAATGGGGGTGGGGGTGGATGGAGAGGAAGAAGGCCTCTTGTCTGTTTCCTAATCTATGTTCCTGGGTATGGTCTGAAGGGCATAATACAGCAGCACAAGAACATAAGAACAGCCTTGCTGGATCAGGCCAAAGGGCCATCTAGTCTGGCATCCTGTTGTCACAGTGGCCAACCAGATGCTTCTGGGAAGCCTGCAAGCAGGACTTGAGTGCAACAGCATTCTCCCAACTTGTGAATGCCAGCAGCTGGTATTCAGAGGTATGCAGGGTGACTGGTGTGAGGCCAGCTTCACGAGTATATTAAGAAGGATCCATTTCTAGCACCCAAAGTTGCTGCATGATTGAAGCTAAGGGAATGTGTGGAGCCCTTCCAGGATGCCTATCAAAGTCAACAGTCAGGATGTTATGTTAGACATGCCCTGGGCTTGAAAAATCCCAGGAACAGGGTAGAATAACCTTTTGGTGTTTGAACATCGGATCCTGTGCTACTTTTAAAAGCTTCAGCAGTTTGAAAAACTGCTTTCAATGTGTCAAAGAGAGAGTGCCTATTGGAGAAATACAAGTCCCAAGCATCCTCCACTGGACTTGAGTGGTGCAGGCCAGCTTAGGGAGTGCAGAGCATGTTGCATGGCACAAACAGGTCTGGCATCCAATGCAGGGAACAGCTGGGGAGAGAGCTGCAACCACAGCATGCCTTCCACCCACAGCATTCCAGTGCTGTGTGAGATGGCTCCCTCACTCTGCTTATAAGGGCCAATAGGAGGATGAACCAGGCCTGGGGATTTAAGGATTCAGCAGTGGGCCCTGTGTTCAGGTGTGGGCCTCAGTAGATACCCAACCATGTTGACCACTGCCGCTGGCCTTTAAAATTTATGGTCATACAGTTAGTGGTTGCCATTTGGTACAATAGCAGCAAATGGGAAGATTTGCTAGTATATGTTCCACAAGAACAAAATGTGGTAAAGTTGCCCATCTTGTGAAGAGGTCACACATATCCCCCAAAGCTGCTAGCACTATGAGACAGATTATACAGCCACAAGAGTGGCTGTATACTATGGCCAACATGGAGTTTTCACATTCCACAATGTTAAATTGAAAATATCCCCCATGCCATTCTGATGCTTCCTATAAGCTCATTTCAAAACAAAACCTTACAAAACTGATAGTCCTGAACTCAGAAACACTTGCTTAACAACCCTATACGTTTTCATAGTGATACACAAAACAGTCAGAGAGAATTGAGAGTTCAAAGTGTAAAAAGAGAGAGAGAGAGAAACAAGAGTCCTTTTGGACTTTTTTTCTGTCAGAGTTCTCATAATCTGTTGAAATTAATTAAAAATCAGCTATATTCACAGAGCACCTGTAATCCTATTAATGACCTTGTTCCATACTCTGACCTTCATCTTCTGCAGTTTAAAAGGTAAAAAAAAGGTCTGGCTGATTTTTAATTAATTTAAGAAATTTAACATTGAACTCAATGATAATATCAGGCATGCTCAGTAAGAACCAACTGTCAGTGTTTTAAAAGCCAAACTCACAGCTCTTTGGCTTGGCTAATCAGGGGTCACACCCACCTCAGACCTTTATTTCACTTTAGATAGTCATGGTGTTAAGAGGAGACTCCTATTCCCCTAACAGAGCTCCAGTGGCCAGAGTGGTTTAACAGTCAGCCATTCTGATTGAAGCTCTGTGAGGGGAACAGGGCATCTCCTAGCAACTCTCAGCACCCTTCACTAACTACACTTCCCAGGATTCTTTGAGAGAAGCCATGACTGTCTAAAGTGAAATAAAGGTCTGGTGTGGATGTGGCTGGTGGGAGCTTTGGTTTAAATTTGGGTGAGAGACTACATGTGCCTGCTGTAGAATAAAAAGGTGGGGGGAAAAGAATGATACTGTTCAAAATATGTTCCTTTTGGAAAGGAAAGGGGCTTCCCCTCTGCCCAGTGTCTGCCCACCCAATCTCTTCCCCTCTGCCTTCCCTCCCCCTCCCCTTACAGCCCTCCTCCTCCTCTCCCTGCCCCACCCACAGATCAGTTTCACCTATCCTAAGCATGATTGCGGACTTCCGGGAAGGGTGACTTCGCTTGTGCCTGCTTTTGGGACGGGCTCCCGCCTCAGAAGAAGCTTATTCAGATATAAATCAGTCAGAACATTTTTTTTTTTGACTGATGAAATTTCTCCCGGGCAGGGAGAAACGTAGAGATCAACCTCAAAAGCCTGTTTTTGTTGGGAGGACTGGATTTCATTAATTTATGAGATAAGGTCCAGCCAACAATGCCGGACGGACTTCCTAACAAGCTCTATCTGCTTAAGCGATACGTTTATCTTTTCTTTAAAGAGAGAACGGACTAACAGGCAAGCACCCTTCTTTCTATTATTTTTTTTACTTGGTTTAAATTGTTGCAGCAAAAGGAGATTTGTCAGATTGATCGGCTTTGGACAACTTCTGGGTGAGATATAGCTCTTCTCTGTTATTTACGAAATTAACAGCTTATCTCTGTTTCTGTCGCAAAAAGCTGTCCTGGAAGTGCATTCTAAAGATAATAAACAGAAGAGGGATTTCTATTCCTGATTTCTATTCCGAGGAATATTATATTGTCTGGGACTATTCTCTTTTTGGTCTATTTTATTTTGACGAATCTGCTTCTTCACGACGCCACTAACTGTTTTGATGCTGGGAACTAATTTGTTTTGCATTCTTGAATATAGAGAGATAAGGCAGGTTGCTCTGTTTATACTGTGATGTCATCAAGCCTGGAATATTAACCCAATTGTTGCTGAAATAAGAAGTGGTTCTTCTTTATTTTTATTTTGCTTTGTTTTCGTGGTTTTAAAAATGGCAATCAAGAAAGTGGCTGAGAATCTGGAAGTAACTATGTTTCAGAAAATAATGGATGAGATTGAGATAACGAAACAAACCCTGCGACAGGGTAGTAAGGAGCTGAAAATTGAACTGAGCAAAATGACGCAGGAGCTTAAAGAAATAGGGGGTCCTGTGAGAGAGGAAAATGAGATCAGAGATGAGAAAAGAAAAAATAAAGGGAAGATACAAGCCCTGGAGATTGGAACAAATGTGGAATTGGAAAAAGATCTGGAGTTTATGGATTTTAGAAATAAAATCTACTGTTTGGAATTTAACGTTATCTCTGAAGAAATTAATGAAGATATTAGAGATAAAGTTATCAATGGCTTGGATAATCTTCTGGACTGGAATGATGTGATGGAGCTTGATATAGAGAAAATCTATGGAATTAACTGCAGCCATGTGACAATGGAAAAACTCTTAAGAGATGAGCCAGTGCATTTTGTAAAAAAGAAGAACACAGATATGACTTTACAACAGTATTTCAGCAACTTATTTAGAATGGATGGCAAGAAAATATTTGGGATAGAGGAAATTCCCATCAGACTCTTATTATATGACTATGGCTACAACAGCAAGATTATTATGGAATACTGATAATGGAAGATTGGACACTGAAATTACTGGACTTAACAGGACTATTGAAGAAGGAAGATGGAACTAATAGGGATAATGGAATAATGGCTATTGAAATTATTGGACCTAACAGATTCTGATGAGATGGATTAATCGGAATGTTTATTTGGACTATGGTTATGACAATAAGATTATTATAATTATTAACGAGATGGATTAATTGACATGTTTATTTGGAGAAAAATTGATAGATATATTTCTTAAAGAATTGAAACCTCTCTTTGACTTTTTGTGGAAAGAATAAAGTAATGTTTATGAGATTTGATGATTAATTAAGATAACTACTGGGACTTCCGGGAAGGGTGACTTAGCCTGTGCCTGCTTTTGAGACGGGCTCCTGCCTCAAAAGAAGCTTATTCAGATATATCAGTCAGTTTTTTCTTTTTTTTTTGACTGATTAAACTTCTCCCGGGTAGGGAGAAACGAAGAGATTAACCTCAAAGCCTATTTTTGTTGGGACGACCAGATCTCATTAATTTATGGGACGAGGTCCAGCCGACGAAGGTGGGACGGATTTTCAACAGCAAGCTCTATCTGTTAAAGCGAACGTTCATCTTATCTTCTAAGAGAGAACGCACTAACAGGCAAGCACCCTTCTTTCTATATTTTTCTTTTACTTGACTTAAATTGTTGCTGTTTAAAAGAGATTTGCCAGATTGATCGGTTTTTGACATCTCACTGGGGAGCCGTAACTTCTCTCTGCTACGCACTAATTAATAGCTTATCTCTGTTTTTGTTGCAAAAAGCTGTCCTGGATTTGCATTCTAAAGATACACACAGAAGAGGGATTTCTATTCCAGATTTTTATTTTGAAAAATATTATACTGTTTTGAGACTACTCTCTTTTTGGTCTATTTTATTTTGACGAATCTGTTTCTTGACGATTGCCATTAATTGCTTCGATCCTGGGAACTGCATTTTGTTTACTTAACTATTGGAGAGATAAGGCTGTCTGCTCTGTTTATACTGTGATGTCACCAAGTTTGGAGTATTAACCCAATTGTTGCTGAAATAAGAAGTGGTTTTCCTATATTTTTCTTTTAAAATGGCAATTAAGAAAGTGGCTGAGAATCTGGAAATAACTATGTTTCAGAGAATAATGAATGAGATTGAGATAACGAAAATTGAATTGAGTAAAATGAAGCAGGAGATTAAAGATATAAGGGTCCCTGTGAGAGAGGTGACCCTGGAAGGGGTCCCTGTGAGAGAGGAGACCCCGGAGATTGGAATAGGGGTCCCTGTGAGAGAGGAGACCCTGGAGACTGGAATAGGGGTCCCTGTGAGAGAGGAGATCCCGGAGATTGGAACAAACGTGGAACAGGAACAAGATTTGGAGTCTATGGACTTTAGAAATAAAATCTATTGTTTGGAACTCAATGTTATCTCTGAAGAAATTAATGAAGATTCTAGAGATAAAGTTATCAATGGCATGGATTATCTTCTGGACTGGAATGATGTGATGGAGCCCAATATAGAGAAAATCTATGGAATTAACTGCAGCCATGTGACAATGGAAAAACTTTTAAGAGATGACCCAGTGTATTTTGAAAAAAAGAACAGAGATATGATTTTACAGCAGTATTTCAGCAACTTATTCAGAATGGATGGCAAGAAAATATTTGGGATAGAGGTAATTCCCATCAGACTCTTATTATATGACTATGGCTTTGACAGCAAGATTATTATGGAATACTGATAATGGAAGATTGGATATTGAAATTACTGGACTTAACAAGACTACTGAAGATGGAAGATGGAAAATGGAACTAATAGAGATAATAGAACAATGGCTACTGAAATTACTGAACCTAACAGATTCTGATGTGATGGATTAATTGAAATGTTTATTTTGACTATGGTTATGACAATAAGATTATCATAATTAGTAATGAGATGGATTAATCGATATGCTTATCTGGAAAAAAAAATTGATAGATATATTTCTTAAAGAATTGAAACCTCTCTTTGACTTTTTGTGGAAAGAATAAAGTAATGTTTATGAGATTTGATGATTAAGTAAGATAACTACTGGAGGAAAGTGATTTTATAATATGACTTAAGAGACAGGATTGCTATATATTATAGACTTATAACTGATTTGATCTTTGACAAATGGGAAGTCAATATTTTATTCTTTATTTTTTATTTTTGTTTTTTTTTTTTTTTCTTCTTTTCTTTTTTTTCTTTTTGTTTAACTATTTTTGATTTTGTTTTTTGTCTTTGAATGTTTTATGATTTTGTCTTGTATGTTTTATGAAAATCTGAATAAAAATTATTGAAAAAAAAAATTAATTAAGATAACTACTGGAGGAAAGTGATTTTATAATATGATTTAAGAGACAGGATTGTTATATATTGTAGACCTATAACTGATTTGATATGTGACAAATGGGAAGTCAACATTTTATTTTTTTTTGTTTAATCATTTTTGTTTTGTTTTGTTTTTTGTCTTTGAATGTTTTATGATTTTGTTTTCTATGTTTTATGAAAATTTGAATAAAAATTATTGTAAAAAAAAAAAAGCATGATTGCACAGGAGTAAATCCCACTGAACTCAAAAAGCATGCAAATGATCAAATCTGCCTTCCCTCCTCCTCCCTCTTGCCCCTTCCCTCCCTCTTTCTTTCCCCCTCCCACCCCCCTCCCCTTCCAATCCCATCCTTCTCCCTCCTCCCCTGCCCCTCTACCCCCTCCTCCCCCCCATGGTCAGTTTTACCTATCTTAATCATGATTGCATGGGAGTAAATCCCATTGAACTCACTAAGCATGCAAATGATCAAACCTGCCCTCCTCTCCTCCTCCCTCCCATCACCTCCCTTTTGCCCCTTCCTTCACCCCTCTTCTTTCCCCTCTTTCCACTTCCCTCTCTCCTCCCTTCCTCCTTCCCTCACCTCTCTCCTCCTCCTCCCCCATGATCAATTTTACCTATCCTAACCATGACTGCATAGGAGTAAATTCCACTGAACTCAATAAGCATGCAAATGATCAGACCTGGTTTTCCCCTCCTTCCCCTCTCCTCTCCTCTCCCTTCCTCCTCCCCTCCCCTCTACCTTCTTCCTCCTCCCCTGCCCACTCCAGCCCTCCCTTCCTCCTTTTTCTCCCCCCCCATGGTCAGTTTTATCTAACCTGAGCATGATTGCATGGGAGTAAATCCCACTGAATTAAATAAACACGCAAATGATCAAACCCTCCCTCCTTCTCCCCTCCCCCTCCTGCCTGCTCCCATTCCCCTTCTCCCCTCTGCCCTTCCTCCCCTACCCCTGCCATTCCTCCTCCTCCTCCCCTTCCCATCCCCTGTGGTCAGTTTCACCTATCCTGAGCATGATTGCAGGGGGGGGGTAAATCCCACTGAACTTAATAAGCATGTAAATGATTAATCCATTCTCAGCAAACTTGCACAGGATCCCATTTCTTACCACCCAGATTAAAAAGCAGAGAAATTCACTAATAGGTTTAAGAACGTACCTATAGCCAACAGATATTTCTATTAAACTTTAAAAAGCAGGGAAACTGGACAGCTATAGTGAATGTACCAGGGGAGCAGGAGACCTGACCTCGTCTCTGAGATGGGGTTGCACTCCCCCTGAAGGAGCAGGTTCATAGCTTGGGGGTTCTCCTAGAACCATCTTTGTCACTTGAGGCTCAGGTAGCCTCAGTGGCACGGAGTGCCTTCTACCAACTTCGGTTGGTGGCCCAGCTACGCCCCTATCTGGACAGGAAAAACCTCGTTTCAGTTGTCCATGCTCTGGTAACCTCCAAGTTAGATTACTGCAGTGCACTCTACGTGGAGCTGCCTTTGAAGACGGATTGGAAACTGCAGCTTATGCAAAATGCAGCAGCCAGATTGGTAACAGGGACCAGACGGTTCAAACATATAAAACCAATTCTGGCCTACTTGCATTGACTGCTGTATGTTTCCAAGCCTGATTCAAAGTGCTGGTTTTAACCTATAAAGCCTTACATCTTGGGACCACAATACCTGATGGAATGCCTCTCCTGACATGAACCCACCCGTACTCTACGCTGAACATCAAAGGCCCTCCTCCGGGTACCTACTTCAAGGGAAACTCGGAGGATGGCAACAAGGGAGAGGGCTTTCTCAGTGGTGGCCCCCAAATTATGGAATGATTTCTGTGACAGGGTGTGCCTGGCGCCAACACTGCTATCATTTTGGCACCAGGTCAAGACTTTCCTCTTCTCCCAGGCATTTTAGCATGTGTTTTTAAATTGTTGTTTTTTTAAGTGTTTTTAAATTGGTATATTTGTATATTTATTTTTAATGTATTTAATTGTCGTAAACCACCCATAGAGCTTCAGCTATGGGCGGTATACAAATGTAATAATAATAATAATAATAATAATGGACTGCCCTATACATTTGTCAAAATGCAAACACAATTTGGGTTGGTCTTTCATAGTCCAATCCACTTCCTGTGGAGCTTGGAAGAATGACCGTTGGCCGGCAAAGGAGCCAAGAAGCGCTCCGGGTCGGCACAGCCAACTCCTCCTCGGAGGCGGGCGGGCAAGACTGACAGCAGGCACCCGCTCGCTGGCGGTGAAGCCAGGATGGGCCTTCCACCACCAGCCTGGGGTGCGGTGAGTGAGTGCGTGCACATGCGCGCGTACACAAGACCAACCACCCCTGTCCATGCCCTGGGAGGGAGCACGCCGGAGGTCCGCAGCCCCCCGCACCCCCGCTAGTGACACCGCTGGCTGGAAGCCCCAAAAGCAGCAACAGCGAGATCCCAGTGGCCAATTTCTTACACAGCCCCATGCATCCTCAATCTCAGTCTGTGTTGAGGCTCTCTGATCAAGAGCTAGGGGGCTTTATTTATACCCCAAAGAGCCCCTGGACATGGGCACATATTTGCACCTGTTACTTTAACTAGCTATACCTTTGGGGATGTTGTTTTAATTAGGTTCTCACGCTTCTGTATTTGTTTATTAATTCTGCTGGTCAGTGTCCTTGAGCTTTGAAGCAGCATGATTCATAACACTTGCCTGAAGGCTGTGTTTCTCAGCCCTCAGCAGTGCGGGAAGACACTCTCCCTAACTAGCTATTCTGCATACATAGAGCTTCCCAGACTCCTGTACTACACAAACAGTGTGGGAAAGCAAGCAAATAGCCCACCTGGTTGAAAAGCAGGGGCATGAGACAGAAGCATGGGACAGGGGAATTGAGCATGCCACACTACACTTCCTTGACCCTTACATCAAGATGTACTCTGGATTTTCCCACACAGATACACTCTTGAACTGGGCCCTCAAACTACAACTAGAACTAGCATAAGTATTTTCCCTCTCATTTGTCTAAATGGGAGAGGAAATGTGTTTAAAAAAGAAAGCTCTGCACGGACAAAAAAGATGGAAAGCTGCTTTCAAGTCCTGCCCTGGCTGGAGTGCAGTGCTGGTTTTGTGGTGGATCTCTGCTAGAAATAACACACACACGGACAGGAGTAACAAAAAGTATCTGATCTGAAGGCAGTGTAAGTTTAAGGGAACTGGAGAATGGTACCTTTTCCATTTGGGATATTGATGATGATGGTAATGATTACCCACTCTTCACCAGCAGGTCCCACTAGGTTATAATAGTTTAAAACTCAATATTGAAAACAATTGAAACAAAGCACAATCATAGGAATAGGGTGGGTACTGAAAGCATTATCTTACTTTTGGTCTTCTGGAAATGCACGAGAAATTATGTGGTGTTTATTGTGGGTGGTCTCTGCTAACAGAGTGGCACAATTTTTCATAAGTAGCATCTCCATATAGAAGATGCCCAGGTGCTGTGATTGGTGCAGAAGATGCACAAGTTCTTATTCTGGGAATCACATCGTTCATGTGTAGAATAGATGAAAGAGTGATTAACACACCACTTTAGCATTTAAAGATGACGTTAGACTGTCATTTATATACCATGTTTCCAATAAGAAAATTGTGTTTCACCTTGCAGATTGTGAGCTACCATAAACAAACATTAATGATACATACCAATAATCAATGAACAGTCCAGCAACAATGGCAAAAACAATACATTTCAAAACATACTACCATCACTTTAATATGAAACATCAGACCAAAACTCTGCATAGATATTACACTCTAACCTTACCAAATCACTATCAACAATTGGCAGCTCAATGAGAGCTTTCAAAGACAGAACACGCTGGTTTGGTAACCCATCTCATGCGCAGGTTATTTTCCCTGCTCCATCTCTAACCTGTGGCAATCACACACCATGCTTCTCAACACCAAAGACGTTATCAAAGTAGCAACCGTTTAGCCCTGCCTTCCCAGAACTTAATGGAATGGCATATTCACCATCTGCTTTATGCCAGTCAGAAGCAGTTTTCCTGCTGGGGCAGAGCCACTCCACGGGCTTCCCTGTAAATGGGCTATTGCTGCTTACCAAGGGGAAGAGGCAAGGCAGCAGGGAGGCCAGCATGGCAGGATTGTCTCCACTGGGGCATTTGCACTATACTAACCTCCCCGCTGCATCACCACTTCCACTTCCCTTCCATAATAACATAATGTTCTGGCATGGTCTCCCATACACCTACTGACCAAAGCCAGACTAGCTTAGCTTCAGTATGTTTTATCTAGCAGGTGGCCTCAGACCATATCACATGTGCATTGTCATTGCCTAATTGTGCCAACTTTACTATAAACCTGAACCATTCAGGGAGAGGTACGTCTGTGACACAGAATACACTTTTAGCTCCTGGAGAATATAAGATGGTCCTGCCTGCTTGTGAGGATGGGTGGGTAAAATAAGATGAACCACTGTGGAAGGATATTCAGTTACATCTACCAAGCCTATGCAAACAGGCTTCAAATTCCTAATACTTGTTCTTAAAAGTTACATTATGTAAATACCAATTTAAATTAACTAGTGGAACCTGCAATAAAATGTTGCAGTATGGAGTATTCCTGTTCAGGAAACTCTACTCCAATCCTTCTTTTAGTCCTTCCCTCCCCAAGTCATTCAGGATTTCATTATCACTGAGCATGATCAATCCTCATTGGGCTTATTTGGGTATTTTCTCATTTTTAGGGTATTTTCTATTTTGTTTTTGTACTTCTGGTTCCCCCAAGCCTCTTCCTACCTCCATAACAGGATGCTGTTATGATTGCTATATAACAGTTAGAGAATTGAGATCGCTATTAGTATATATGATTGATTTTTAATTCTGTCATAAGATCAACAGCTATTAAATAAATCTATAACCCCAGAAATGATCATTTGACAACCTAAAATATGTATATGTTTCTGCAAATGAGGTGCATTTGAATAATTACATACTCATAGCTGCAATCTTCTGCACATACATGAAATCTATTAGGCCTTACATTTGAGTAAACATGCTTAGCATTATGCCATACATTTCAAAAACTTTTCAAGAGTCTAACCACCCACCTCTCTTCCCCCCCCCCAAAAAAAGTTATTCTTTCATCAACTTGGATAATAGGGCTGTGCCAGCATGGAACATGTTGCTTGTGCTGTAACAATATGATCAAGGGAACAGAAGGCTAGCCAAGCTGCATTAATCACTGAGTTAATAGAAACAATCCCCTGGAGAGACATGAAAGGTAGGTTGCAGATGAGAAGAGGTGAGGCCATATCTGAAACCATATCATTTGAGGCAGCTTTATTAGAACTCTCCCTTTGATTACACTGAAAGCCCTAAATTAAGATAATGATGTGATTTCACTATTGATTATATGAAAACTCTTTTCGTGTCAAACCTAGCTTCAGCCAACACCGTTGATGTTGGCAAGGCAAATGTAACTATAATCAAGAACAGCAACAGCATCCCTTAGTTCAAGGATGGGGAACCTGTGGCCTTGCAGAAGCTGTTGGACTCCTACTCACATCAGCCTCCACCAGCATGGCCAATGATCAAGGATGATGGGAGTTGAAGTACAGCAATATCTGGAGGGCCACAGATTCACCATCCTTGCCTTAGATGCTCAGACCATGAAGCAAGATTGATCTGGAAACTTTTATAGGAGCCCCAACTTAGGGATGAGACAAATTCATGGGGGATTAATGGTTCCTAGTCATGATGGCAATATAAAGCCTCCAGGATTGGAGGTACCATTCTTCTGAATACTGGTTGCTGGGAAACAACAGTGGGAGAGGACTATTTCATCTCCTACTTGTGGATGTCAAGACCCAAGCCCTGGGGGACCTCCTATGAGGAAGAGACATTAGATTCCATGGATATCTCCAGTACAGCTGAGGACCTGGGAGATCCCACAATACTCCCAAGGCAGCTTGCTGCTTTGTCTCATAGATGTTTTGCTTAGGCCCATTGATAACCCTTGCAAACAAATCCTGAGCCCTGTGTTGATCCCCAGTTCCCTACCTTCACCACCTGGGCCTCAAGAGAGATGACAGCAGTGGACTCTTTAGAAAGCCCAGGGTCGGTGTAAGAGGATCCATTTGGCTGCCAGAAGGCTCTATTGCCAGTAAAAGGTAAAGGTGTCCCCGCACTTGTAGTGCGAGTCGTTTCCGACTCTTAGGGTGATGTCTTGCGACGTTTACTAGGCAGACCGTATATATGGGGTGGGATTGCCAGTTCCTTCCCCGGCCTTTCTTTACCCCCCAGCATATGTCGGGTAGTCATTTTACCAACCCCGGATGGATGAAAGGCTGAGTGGACCTCGACCCCTTTTACCAGAGATTCGACTTCCTCCTTCTGTTGGAATCGAACTCCGGACGTGAGCAGAGCTTCAGCTGCATTACCGCTGCTTACCACTCTGTGCCACAGAGGATAGCCTGGCATAATTCCAAGTTATAATAGTGTGATGATGCTGTTACACTGTTGTAACATTGAGACAGTGCATGTACTGCCTGTATTAAATATGTGATCTTGGGTTTGCTAGGACTAAGGAGACTCAGAGGACTGCCCAGTTTAGTTAATGAATCCCATTTTCTCCACTGGGCTGGGCCCATTTCCCCACCAGCATACAGTGATGTGTGCAAGTAAACACACTCTCATAGGAGACCATGTTGAGCCCAGGATAACTCTCCCACCCTCCCTAACCACATCAGAGTATAGGATACCAACTAAATTCAAGAGGCAATCACAAATGAATGGGAACACAGCTCATATATCAAGAGACATGTGATGGGAGAGGGGAGGGATGTAATGTGGGCCTGTCTAGAGAATCATGAGCACAAGAGGACTTTGGTAGTGGAGAAGGTTTGGTGAAAGGGCACTTTGTACAAAAGAAGAACTTTACACAAACAACCAAAGAAAATAACAAATGCAGAAAGGGCAGAGGAATCACTTGTGCCTTTGCCACACTTTTGCACCATTCCAGGATTCTACCAGGAACCTTGCCTCCAGTACTGCAACTGGGGCTACAATGACAAAAACACCCCACGCAAGCAAGAAAGGGAGAGGGATTCATCGGGGCATGGGGGATTTCATGCCTTGAAGCCGGACCATTCATCTTCACCACTCCCCTTCCAAGGAAGAAGAAAAGGGGTAGCATCTTCAAACTCCCATGGCCCCAGAGTGTCTCCTGCTTCCCTGTCCCTTCTTGTAATTAAAGGAAGCTCTGTACTGACTTATCAGTCCTGTCTTATTAAACAAGGATTAGTAGTGTCCCCAGGCCAGAGGACACAGACAAACACCACTTAGATGGGAGCAAGCCCCATTAAATTCAATAGCACTTATTTCTGAGTAGGCATCAGGATTGCGCTGTAAGTATACTATTTGCCCAAAGGGTGGTCCGTGTTGGATACAAACTCCTAAATGCATAGAAGTATCCCAACCATCTATTCAGAAGGACTATGGGAAGCACAGCCGCATTTATAGATCTTAGAAGATCTATAAGGTCCTTCTGAGTTCCTTCTCTGAGGGAGGCTTGGAGGGTGGTGACCAGGGAGAGGGCCATTTCAGTTGTGGCTCCCCATCAGTGGAATGCACTCCCCAGTGACATCTACCTCACATCTTCATTGACATTTTCAGTGTTAGGTAAAGAATCACATTGTTTCCCAGGCATTTGACAACCTGAGATGGTGATATTTTGTTATTAGTATACTGCCCAAACTTTCTGTGGCTGTATAGGGTTGGTGGTTTTTTAATTGTTTTCTTTGTATGGTGTGATTTATTTATTTATTTATTCATTGTATTTATATACCGCCGAAGCTCTCTGGGTGGTTTACAATAACTACAATAATGTATTTATTATTGTTTTTATAATGTTGTAAGTTGCTTGGACCTTTTGGTAACATAAATAACAACAACACGCCAAGTACTTGACCCCAATTATTGTTACTACTAACCACATATTTACTCAGAAGCAAGTCCCAATGTATTCAATGGGGCTTACCCAGACAGGGAAGCATGCACAGGACTGCAGTTCAGTGATAAGTAACTTCACTCACCCAATCCAAAATTCAGAATCATGCCACGTTAAGCTGTTTTGCAACTGTTTTATACTTTTTTTAATGGTTTTTGGATTTTAAATGGTTTTATTTCTTGTTGTGAGCTGCCTTGGTTTCCAACCCTACCTCACAGGGTTGTTGGAAAGACTACACACACACACACACACACACACACACACACACACACACAGAGGAGATGTAAAAATACATACACTCCATATAATAGCTTATTGTCAAATCCAGTTGGCCATTGCAGAACATTTTTTAAAATAAGTATTAGTTTCCTGCCAAATAAAAGCAGTGACACTTAAGTAAGCCCTGCCTAACTGCTTAAAAAAAAGGATCAGAGGGGAAGAGAAAGATTTACAACACAATCCTTTTCTATGTTCACTTAAAAGTCCCACTTATTTTCAGTACAATCCTAACCATGTCTAAGTATGTCCTACTGAATTACATGGAGTTAGCTCTCAGGTATGTGGAATTACTCCCAGAAAAGCTTCTTATTGGGAAGGTTTTCAAAACAGATTATGAATAAGATAAATAAACTGCCCTCTTCAACAGTCCAGTAAAATTTAAACGTGTTTGTCTCCTTAATTAGAAAAGTATAACACTGAAGTGTGTACACTTTTAAAAACTTCTGTTCAAAAATTATTTGAAAGATAAAATGTATAATATGCCATTTTTGCAACTAATTAAAAAAACCCTGCATGTGCACTTTTATGCCTACCAAGATCCTGCTTTGATCTTCTGTTGTAGTGCAATCCTATGCATATTTACTCAGAAGCAAGTCCCAATCCTGTATAGAAAAAATACTCTTTATGCTGCTGAATTTATGCTGAATTCCTGAATTCCTGATGTGAGGCAAGCAGAAAAAGGAAATTGTGAGTTTAGCTATTGCATGGGGTCAACACGTCAATCATGACCCTGACTTTACTTATTGGCAAAAAACCTGAAAGGGCAGGGATTAGAGTAGTCAGCACTAACAGAATTTCCGGGGGAATGGCTGATATTTAGATTTATACTGTTTTTGAACCAGACCACCTAGAAATTTATTTTTTTTAAAAAATTAAAGCTAACAGTCCAGATATTCACATGTCTCACCTGGAGACCCAGAGAGGACCCCTCAAAAACTGGCATCTGTGGATGAAACCCGGACATCTGTGGATGAAACCCGGACAACCCTAGCCACAATACCCAACCCATAGCAATCCACGGCTATTTGAACCCAACTCAGCAGAGGCCCAAAAGCCTCCGAAGAGGCCAGATTCAGCTTGGGCCTTGGGCCTTGGTTGAATACAGAGCACAGTCCTAATGGCTGTTGCTCATTCAGTTTGTAGCCATTTACTCTGCTGGAGATAGAATCATATAATTGTTTTATCCCATAAACTCCTACCCAAGTTGTTGCAAGCTTCAGCTATGCATGGGAGGTTAACATGCGGATGTCATAGTGTCAAGGAACAAATATGCTTGTGGTGAGGTGTAAAAAGAATGAAATTGGAAATAAAGCAAAGCCATTTTTTTTTTAAAAAAATCAACATTGCCTGTGTGGATAAAAGGCCATTTCCTTTCACTTTCAGGAAATGCTACACTCCTGATTCATAAATTCATAAATGTTCAATTTTAGCCTACATCATTCCTTTTTCTGTATAGACAGAGTATTGCTCAATGACTTCAGAACATTTCCATGAATGTACCTGACCAAATAATTTATCATCCATGGTACTGCTTACTCAGCTATGCAGTTTGTCCCCAACCAAAACATGTTGACTTTTTATATAATGCTAGACGATCAGTTGAAAAGGTCTATTAAATACACGGTGAAGTTTATTATCATCTGGCAATAGTTCAGGCAGCACATTTAAATCTGGCTGTGCTGGAAGAAGCAGCTAAATGATACCTTATCGCATGTCAAAGGATCTCAGAAGGAGGCATCTGGCCAAACTTCATGCTCTTTTGAAAATGGGCAAAATTCTCATTCATGATTTGAGCCGGAATGAAGAAACATTTTGTTTGGGGGAAGAAAGTGCTCATGAGAACATAATTAACTTCTGGATCAATCTCAACGTACATCTACACCAATATTCTATTTCCAGTTTAACAATGGCCAGCCAGATGCTTCCAGAAGCTCGCAAACAGAATATCAATGGTAAGGCTGTCCTCTATTTTTTTATCCCTATTATTATTTTAAAAAATGAACTCAAAATAGCTTACAAAAACCAACATTAAAAACAGGTATAGAAAGCAAGAATAAAAACAATCTAAAATACTCACAATAATATAGATAAAAGAGTGAATCAAACTGAACCCCACCTCACTAAAAACATGCAGAGAAATTATGTTCCAAAGGCCCAGATGAATAAAAATGTTTTTATGTGGCACCTAAAACCAGATAGGGATGGCACCAGGCATGCCTCCCTGGGGAGAGCATTCAGCAGGTGAGATGCCACCATGGAGAAAACCCCTTCTTGTGTTGTCACCCTCCATTCCTCCCTTGGGGAGGGCATAGAAAAGGTGCTCAGATGATGAACATAGGATCCAGGTTGGTCCATATGAGAAGATGCAGTCCTTGAGGTATTGGGGCCTTGAGCCCCATATAGGTCAAAATCAGCACTTTGAATTGCACCCATAAACTAATTGGCAGCCAATGCAGTTGTGCTAGAATTGGTGTTATGCCTTCAGACCATCTTGCCCTAGTCAACAATTAGGCTACTGAATTCTGAGCCAGCTTGCAGTTTCTGAATGCATTGCAATAATCTAACCTAGAGGTTACCAGAGCATAAACAACGGAAGTTAGCCTATCTTATATTTGCAGGCATACTTTCTCTGTACATGGATGTTCCGTGTATCTGTCATGGTTAAAAGCCATTGACAGACTTATCTTTCAAGAGTTTGTATGATCCAGGAAGAGAGACCATGTGGCCCTTCAGATGTTGCTGATCTACAGCTCCCTCTGCTATGTTGGTTAGGGTGGGACAGCCACAAGTTCCTCATTCCTGGTCTAATCCTTTCTTTAACAACATCAGACCTGAGAGACATCTTTCATCTATGAATTCCATGGCTTCGATCCTAAGCTAAGGGAAAGAAGTTTACAAAAGGAACATTTTTTAAAATCCCATTTCCTTTCATGAGCCCAGCAAAGGACTCTTGGCAAAAGAAGGAGGCCTGGGATCCAATGGAATGGCCCAGTGGTCTGGAAATGACAGGCAGGGTTTCACGCAGGTGTCCAGTGGGCTACGCATAGACAGTCCCTTTCCCAAGGTGTCAGACAGTGTTGAGGAGGAGGCTGAGCCACTGGCTTGTTGCCTCATCCCACCCACCCTCCGCTCACTGTTGAACCACCCCAAGCCAGCCTCCAGCTGTCCACACCCCTCCAGTGCAGGCAGGAGTGGTGGCCAAGTCATCTCAACCTCTGTCTCCATGGACACAGCACAGACTGTGCAGGCATGAACAGATGAAGCCCGTTAGCCAACCCACCTGCTGGAGAGCCCATTTGCTAGACCAGGCCAGAGCTGAGAGACAAGCCCTGCGCAAGTAGTTGTGCCCACCCCATCCTTCATAAGGGGGATCCAAGGGGCATGTCAGGTGTTATGACATGCCTAGTAGTGCCTTACTGTGGTCTGATTGCCCTGTGATCTGATTTATGTTCCAATCCTGTGCAAAGCTGTGGATTAAAGCTATTGACAATAACCAAGCAGAGAGCCCCAAGTCTGAATCTGTTGGTGGGAGCCAGGACATTCCCCCCCTCCCAGTTGCCGGAACCCTCCCTCTGGAGAATCAGGGCACTCTCTTGAGTAACATTTGTTGTTGGAGGGAAGAGAGGATGGGAAATCTTCCTGTGAATTTCTTACCTTAGCTTAGGCTCTAAGCCTCAGTTGGGCAATTTTCCCTGCAGCACCCTGCACCCCATGGCACATTGTTCAAGATGGCCCCCAATCATCCAGAGAGGATTTTGAAGAGGTGAAGTGGGAGGAAGAGATGGGGAACTTTCTTTTTGAGCTTTCTTAGCTTAGGATCCAAAATGTCTTGGGCTGGCCCTGCTTACTGCCACTGTTTCATTGCCTTACCCCAAATTCTAGTATAATGAGAGAGGGGGAAAACCTTTTGTCTGTATACTTTTTCACAATTCATAGGGAAGGTGATCTAGTCACTGCAGTCAAGTTTGCATCTTTATACAGGCTCAACTTTTTGAACTTTCATAACTTAGCTTAGGATCCATCCCTCCATATTGAATGTTGTGTGCATTCTAGGCAGCCTCACATTGTAAGGCCTGCTGGAAGACCCAAGCACTGGAAAGGAAAAGATGGTGTAAAGCCACAAAGTTTTTTTAAAAAAATGCACAAGCAAGAATACATATCACTTAGCTGCCTCTTAAGATAAGAAAGAGCAAGAGACAAATCCCTGCTTTCCCCCCAGAGCAAGAGAAAAATGTCTGTTCCTTGCCCTTAAGGTACTATCGAGGAAAGTATTTCCCTTTTACTTCTCCTGCAAAAAACCCTTAGACAGATTTGTCTGCAGTTTGGATGGCTTAACACACACTGTTGAGGCTATCGATCAACAAAATGGATCCACTGATCAAGAAAATGGAAAAGAAAATATTTTTGCAAGCACCAGAATTTCTGAGCAGTAAGAGACTTCCAGGGGTTCCTGCAATATCCAGGTTTGGGTTTCCTTGGAATGAAAGTCAGTGGAAACTGTGGTGTCTTTATGATATATGGTTTATTTACACATATACAGTACACAACCAGAGCATGAGGTGGAGGGGTTCACAGCATTAACAGTCCAACAGATCTTGGTTCCCCACCAGGCTTCCATGGAGGCACCCCAAAGCCATGCCTTGGCAATTCAGCTCACAAGCCCCTCAGTGTGTCTTTTACAATTTACCTGTTTCCCCTAGACTAACACACACAGGCCACTTGGCTCTAGGATGAGGGGGAAAGGAGGGCCGCTCTCCTGAAAGAGTTCCCATGGCAACAGGACTTTGTGGGACCACATTCTTACAGGTGCAGTTTGATCCATCCAGTGAACAAAAAGAATGGCCAGGCCAGTGTGATTAACTTATCAAAGGAACCTGTTTGACTCATGGAGCAGGTTTCTCTGCTACGACTCCATCTGTACAGATTCCAAACCAGAGGTTGGAAAGGGGACTCACAGACATCATCCATCTCAGCCTCCCCCATCCTATAACATTAAAGGTCATCATCATTATAAGTCCCCTTTGCAGACCTCACCTGCTATCCAAGCCCTTGTTGTTGCCCCTCCCAGTCATGCTGCTTGATTTCCGCATGTTTACTTGAATGTGTGAAAGAGGACCCTACACCACTTGTACAGCTGTATGAACATAGGGGTTTCTCTGTAATCACAATCCCTGTACTATGAACTGAAAATGGAGCCTTCAGTTTACAGACTATGTGCTACTGAGTTTGGATACATTCATTTACTTCTTGGAGAGGTTTATCCCAAACTCCTCTTTTTGGCAATATATTTCCACATCAGGAGCTGGAGAAATTCCTGTGCAGATATTTCCTGAGGCAAGCTCACTGCAGTTCCATCGCGTCTTAATGTCTTTTCCAACAGCAGTGATTTACAGCAGATGAATTCCAGCACTCCAAGGTTTTACAGGGCCAATTTACTGGATTTCAACAATGCTTGGATTCTATTTGTACATATATGTACTAGAAGTGTGCATCAGCTCTGTGTGGGAGCTGAATGACAAGTCCAGTCAGGGTGATTTGAAGGTCTGGTATTCTCCCAAGTTGAAGTGCAATGCCAATACACTTCCCTAATTCAAAACAGCCCCCCCCCACAAAGCCTCATGTCACTTTTCTGTGCCCATAGCTATATGTTTTCCTGTATATCCATGTTTCTCCAGGTCCATGGGCTTTCCAAGAAGTGAGGCTGTCAAAAAGTTGTCTGTGGACCACCGAAGAGCTCTGTTGTTGTTGTTGTTGTTGTTTAAAAATATTATTAAAGCACAGAAACAGATGGTTTTTAAACAACTTAAAAGCTTCATTTAAGTGCCTTAAAATCCTACATTGCTCTGCTTTAACAAACAAACCCATAACTCATCAGATCTCTGCAGGCATCATTTTAGATAGCCTCACATTGTAAGGCCTATTGAAAGACATAAGCACTGGAAAAGAAAGGATGGGGTAAAGCCGCAAAGTTTTTAAAAACCACAAGCAAGAATACACATCACTCAGCCATCTCTTAATTATTTAAGATAAGAAAGAGCAAGAGACAAATCCCTGATTTCCTCCCCAGAGCAAGAGACAAAATACCCACTCCCTTCTCATAAGGTATTATGGAGGAAAGGAATTCCCTTTTATGTCCCCTGCAAAAAGCCCCTGGATTGATTTGTCTGCCATTTGGACCGCTTAATGTACACTGGAGGGGCTCCTGTGCTTGTGAACTTCATCTGCTGTGGCCAAAAAGTTATAGTTGTTTTTATATTTCTCACTATAATGAATGGGGAAACAAAGGGCTCCATTTTATACAGAGCAGCTCAGGAGATGATACAGGTCAAAGGAGAGGAAGACAGAGCAACCCAGAAACAGATCAGATTTTTTTTTTTAAAAAATGGTCAAATACAGGGTGATTTTTTGGGGCCATGCATATTCCTAATATATACACATGTGTGAATACATGCTGATGCTTTCAGGAAGGAGTTTGTTGCTCAGTTATCATTTCATGAACACAAAATCTGGCCTAGGCTTAACAACTTCTTGATACAGTCAGCCAGTGGTAAAGGTAAAGGTGTCCCCACACTTGTAGTGCGAGTCGTTTCCGACTCTTACAGTGAGGTTTGGCGACGTTTACTAGGCAGACCGTATATATGGGGCAGAGCTTGGAAAAGTTACTTTTTTGAACTACAACTCCCATCAGCCCCAGCCAGCATGGCACTGGCTGGGGCTAATGGGAGATGTAGTTCAAAAAAGTAACTTTTCCAAGCTCTGATATGGGGTGGGATTGCCAGTTCCGTCCCCGGCCTTTCTTTACCCCCAGCATATGCCAGGTACTCATTTTACCGACCACGGATGGATGGAAGGCTGAGTGGACCTCGACCCCTTTTACCGGAGATTCGACTTCCTCCTTCCGTTGGAATCAAACTCCAGCCGTGAGCAGAGCTTCGGCTGCATTACCGCCGCTTACCACTCTGCGCCATGGAGGATCTTTTCAGCCAGTGGTAGCCAGTCATAAATAATTGCTGCTTGGTGGCACAATATTTACACTGTAAATCCTTCTGGAGGGTGATTTTATTATTATTAGGGGCTCTGCTCCTGCTTGCTTCACTCACCAACCTTGCCTACCATTGCCAACCCCTCTTCCCCTTCAGGTCACCAAAGCCCATTTCCCCCCATGGTTTGCTGTTCCCTTCTCCCCACCACCCCTCCCCCTTCTCCCCCCAGGGGTCAGCAGAGTTCCCCTAACCTTCTCCCCATCCCCCCCAGAAGGAGACAGAGTTTTCCGCCACCTTCTCCCTTCCATCACCTTAGGGGGTGGCAGCGCTCCTCACCCCCTTCTCCCCACCACTACCCCAGGGAGAAGCAGAGCTTCCCACTCCTCATCCCCACCACAGTGGAAGGCATAGCTCAACTCCCCCTTCTTCCCCCACCCAAAGGGGTGGGAGAACTCCCCCCTTTTCCCAGCTTAACCCCCCACCCCAGGGGAGGAGAACTCCTCTCCTCCTCCCTCACTCCAGGGGTCGCCAGACCTCTTCTCCAGTGGCCAGCCTCCCACCCATCCAGTGAGGTTGTGCGGATCTGCTGCTCCACCGGGCCTTGCTGGGCAGGCCCACTGCCACTCCAGGCCTCACTGTGCAGGCCCACTGCCACTCACTGCCTTGCCGCACAGGCCCGCTGCCCTTGCTTACCCCACTTATAAGCATCACAGTGCCCGTGAATGCTTACAGAAATATAATATAGGTAGACATATATTGTTCTTTGTTTATCACAGAGATATTCCAAGGAGTTTTGCTGTTCTTAGACTACAATATATTATATTTGATCGTGCAAGGATTGAAAATATAATTCTGTCTTGTTTTAAAAAGCTTCCCGTGATATGCTTTACTTTGCTCTATGGATATCTATTAACCAATCAATTGCTATTTCAATATTATGGCATTCTGGTGGATTGGATTGATTTTATATGAATTGTTTTGCATGCCGCTTTGAATGTTTGGGAGGAATCCTAATCTCCAAAATGACATATAACACCCAAACTGCATTAACATATTTTGTAACTAACTAAACAAGGGTTGTTTTAATGGCAAAACAAAGGAAGACTAAGTCATGATGCCAGACAACTGGTTCACTTGCCTATCCAACTGTGATAATGGACAGAGTGCTGTTAATTGTCCTTCCACTTAAAACGCTGTCAGCAGTATTTAAAAATTAGTTTTAGTGTTTAATTCCCCTAGCCCCCATGTTGGCTGTTTGGCAATCTTGTGTTTGCTGGCAATAGCAAACACCATTTGCCCATCTGTTGGTAGTGCCACCACTGATTATAATTTCCATTATTTAGAAAGTCAGTGCTGAATTGTGGCTTTTAGTATAATACGTGCCAGGCCAATTGATGCTTGGCATTTCCCTCTGGAGGAGATCACCAAACAGACATTCCATTAGGCTACATTCAGGCTGCCACGTACTTTACATTTCATTATTTATCAAAATAATGGGCCAAGACTTAGCCCCCCACCCCCGGAGCAAACATCTCTGAGTGGTCCACATGCATGGTCCCTGGAATGGGGGTTCCAGTGCCCTTGCTGCTGCCACATGCAATCCATTTTTAGGAATGTTGGCAAGGTGCAGGTCCTCAAACATTAATTTCACATTGAATTACAATGTAATTGAAATGGAGATTTTAAAGTTTTCATTATGGCTGAATTGGGAATAGAGCCACACATTACAGAGGACTTGGTGCTGCCGTCAGAAATGGAAGCTCAGCTCTAAGTTCCACTCCCTTTCTTTGCAAACTCCAATTCAGTTTACTTTTGAGATGGAGACACAATGGACATTTCCCTATGCTTCATACTATTGGTTGTCTCTGACAGGTGAAGGGAAATGTGCACAGTAATAATGTTAGCATATGTTGAGCTAGATGTTATGGAGGATGACACCACTTCCCTAGAAAACATATCACTCCCTATTTCTAGTTCTGGCGACAGGTTTGTGGAGTGTGCGAATCATGTCTGCAGTTGAATTAACCAATGAAAGAATTTAACATCCAGAAGAGAAGGAAGGTGATTCACTAACTAATGCCAAAGTAATCATATCTGCAGGCAGTTCCAAAAAATACAATCTGTTTTGCAAAGTTTCAAGACAGAAGGTAGCATTTGACTAGAGTTCAAACCAAATTTATTTCAGTACTTATTTCAGCACTAGCCCAAACACAATCTATAACTAATCCCACTAGAAAGCTAGAGAATCAGTACCCTACTGGGATTACAATTGCAATCTAGAGTTGTTTTGTTGAAGAAATTTTGCATTTCCAATTTAGGTAATGGTCAGTGGAATCAATTTGACTCCTTCTGGCCCACATTGTGACATACAGAGAGAACAGCTTAGGAAATGCTATTATTATTTTTGCTACGTCTGAGGTATCTGACCCTATATATGTGATTCAGCTCTTACGAGCTCCTCAGTAGCTCCTAGAACATGAAATGCTTTTTATGGAAAATCTACTTTTAAGAGTGGAAGAAGGTGGGGGTCCAGGATACACACCCAGGCGCAAAACTTGCCTGACAGCAAATTACCACCCCCTCCACACACCTGTCTTTCATGTGAGATGTCAATCGAGCAACCAGATACTGATGCTCAAGAAGATGGCAGATTTGACCCTAGAGCTTTTAGCTGTTGACTTCCTATGGCAGTTTGTGCCATGACAGCCATAGGCAAAGTGTCAACATATATTTGAAAAATGGGTTGGTCATTTCCAACTCTGACCCCGCAGCAGAACAAAGTTCTACTGAGTGGTTGATAGCCATTCATTTTTTTTAATTGATTGATACTGGTTTGGAAGCTCCACCTATGATAGGGCAGAATTGTGGGTCAGAACAGGTTTCAGATGGTCCTGTCTTCTGATGGGGCACTTTTGGTGGTTCCCCACACCCCTGAGGTTTGGTTGGCCTATACCCAGCACCTACCTTTACTGTGGCAGACCCTGCCCTGTGGAACTCCCTACCAATAGAGTTTCAGCAGGGAGCATCCCATCTTTCCTTCCGGCGTCTCTTAAAACCCAACCTTTTAGACGGGCCTTTCAACATGATTCCCCCCCACCCCAACCAACGCAGTATTTGTTGATGTTTTATTATTGTTTTTAACAATGTTTTTACTGGTTTTGAATGTTATCATGTCTTTGCATGATTTAAGCTTGATGTATTTGTATGTAGACCTCTATTCATTTGTTCACTTTTTAACATTTTTCAGTATCAGGCTCCTTTTAGTATGTGTCGGGGTAGGAGTGGTCGGAGGACTGCCATTGAGGTAATATTGGTCAGGGGATGTAATAGCGGTGGGAGACAGACAGGCCATTACAGGGGAAGGAATACAAGACATCCCCATGCTTGCATCCCTTCTGGTCCCCCTCAGCTATGCTGAGAATTCCCTGGATCTTACTGTCCTGTTGATGAATGCAATGTCAGTGACTAATAAAAGCACTTTGATTCAGGATTTAATCCTGGAAGAATGCGCTGACCTTGCTTGTATTACCGAAACCTGGCTAAATGACCAAAGTGGAGTAGGTCTGTCCCAGCTCTGCCCATCACTTTTTATGGCACTCCAGCAGTCTAGATCCAGGGGACGGGGAGGTGGAGTCACAATTGTCTTCAGGGAGTCTATCTCCCCTGTCAGGTACCCTGTCTCTAACACCTCCAGCTTTGAGTGTGTGTGTCTGGCGTTAGGTCGGGGAGACTGAGTGGGGATTCTGTTGGTGTACCGTCCACCCCGCTGCACCATCCACCCTGCTGCCCAACAGTCTCCCTCCCTGAGCTGGTGGAGCTGGTCTCGGTGTTGGTGTTAGAGTTCCCAAGGCTGATTGTCCTGGGTGACTTCAACATACATGCCAAGGTTAGACTCACAGGTCTGGCTCAGGACTTCATGGCTGCCATGACAACCATGGGGCTTTCTCTAATAGCATCTGGACCAACACGTGTGGCAGAATACACACTTGATCTTGTGTTTTGTTCGGGACAGGAAGGAGGTGATCTGAGGGTGGAGGGGTTCTTAGTGACTCCCTTGTCATGGACAGATCACCATCTGACAAGGCTTAGACTTTGTGCCCCCGGTAACCTTCGCAGGGGTGAAGGGCCGATTAAGATGGTCTGCCCCCAGAGACTCATGGATCCATATGATTTCCTGAATGCTCTGGGGGATATTTCCAGCATGGCTGGCGATACTGCCAAAGCCCTGGTCAATCTCTGGAATATGGAGGTGACCCGGGCAGTGGACACTATTGCTCCAAAGCACCCTCTCCCACCAGGGAAGACCCATAATACACATTGGTTTACTCAAACCTTGGGCCTGATGAAACAGCACGGAGGACAGCTAGAGTGACGATGGAGAAAAATGGAGTTTGCTTCCGATCGAACACTGCCTAGAGCTCATTTTTTAGCCTATCATGTGGCGGTGATTGCAGCAAAGAAAGTTCGCTTCTCTGCCACCATTGCATCTGCTCAGTGTCATCCGGCAATGCTTTTCTGAGTGGTCAAGGGTCTTTTGAGCTCTGGCCCTATATTAGACTCTGAGTCCTCTGTTGCTTGTTGTGACATGTTTGCGAGGCACGTTGCAGATAAAATTGCTCGCATTCGGACTGACTTGGACTCCTCATTAACTGCAGTTGTGGCAGATGTTCCCGCGGCTTCCTCTGGCCATTTTTCTATGGATACTTTTCAGCTTGAAAAGCTTGAGGATGTGGACAGGATTCTGGGATAGCTGAGGGCCACTACTTGTTCTCTTGACCCTTGCCTATCCTGGTTAATCAAATCTGCCAGAGTGGGAGTGGTTGACTGGTTGACATATTTAATTAACACCTCCCTAAGGGAAGGTTCTATGCCAACATTGTTGAAGGAGGCTGTGATAAGACCTTTGTTAAAGAAGCTTTCATTAGACCCTGCGGATCTTAATAACTTCCACCCAGTCTCTAATCACCCCTTTTTGGGCAAGGTGATTGAGAAGGTAGTGGCTGCTCAGCTCCAAGTTTTCCTGGATGAATCAGACTATCTAGACCCTTTTCAATCAGGCTTCAGGCCTGGTCATGGGACAGAGACTGCCTTGATCGCCCTGCTTGATGACCTATGCCGGGCATCAGACAGGGGGAGTGCATCCCTGTTGGTGCTGCTGGAGCTTTCGGCGGCCTTCGATTTGATCGACCATGGTATCCTTCTGGGCCATCTAGTTGAGATGGGATTGGGAGGCACTGTTTTACAGTGGCTCTGGTCCTACCTGATGGACAGGACCCAGAAAGTAGTGCTGGGAGACTACTGCTCAACCCCCTGACTGTTGGCCTACGGGGTACTGCAGAGTTTCATTCTGTCTCCCATGCTCTTTAACATTTATATGAAACTGCTGGGAGAGGTCATCTGGAGATTTGGAGTACAATGTCATCAATATACTGATGACACTCAACTCTATCTCTCCCTACCACCTGATCGCAGGAAGGGACTGCTCATCCTAAACTGGTGCCTGGAGGCTGTGAAGGGCTGGATGTGGGCTAACAAACTGAAACTTAATCCAGACAAGATGGAAATATTGCTGGTCAAGGGGAAAACTGTGCCAGGGATAGGGTTGCAACATATTCTGGATGGGGTTGCACTCCCCTTGAAGGAACAGGTCTGCAGTTTGGGAGTCCTCCTGAATCCTACTCTGCTGCTTGACTATCAGGTGGCTGCAGTAGCCAGGAGTGCTTTTGGCCAGCTCAAACTGGTCTACCAGCTGCGTCCGTTACTGGAAGCAGTTGACTTGGCCACAGTGACTCATGCATTGGTGACATCAAGGCTTGATTACTGTAACACACTCTATGTGGGGTTGCCTTTGAAAATGGTTCAGAAATTACAGTTGGTTCAAAATGTAGCAGCCAGAATGTTAACTGGAGCATGGTGCAGGGAGCATATCACCCCTGTGCTTTATCGACTCCACTGGCTCCCAATTTGTTTCCAGGCCCAATTCAGAGTGCTGGTTCTGACTTTTAAAGCCCTACACAGCCTTGGACCAATGTAACTGAGGGACCGTTTATGCCTATATGTACCTGCCCAGGATTTAAAATAATCTGCCTCTAGTCTCCTCTGCGTGCCTGGAATGAAAGATGTTAGACTGACAGGCACACAGGAGACAGCCTTTTCAGCTGTGGCCCCCTAGTTTTGGGAAACCCTACCCCCAAAATCCTACTCTCCTCCCTCCCTGATGGTTTTCTGGAGACTTCTGACAATAATCTTGTTCTGGAGAGCTGTTGGGAGGGACTGCGGGTAGAGCCTGACACTGATTTTATGCCTTCTATGTTAATTTTTACCTCTGTAGTCCCTTCAGTACAACTCCCTATATATTTTATTTATTTATTTATTAGATTTGTTAGTCAACCATCTGGCAGAGGTTAATCTGCCACTCTGGGCGACATACAACAAAATACAGTACAATCCATGTAAAAAATTCAAAAAGCAACAGTATAAAATTTTAAAACTGCATAAACCCCCATGGAACTATCCTCTGCCACCCTAACCCCCTTCCCAAGCCTGGTTAAATAGCCAGGTTTTCAAGGCCCGACGAAAGCATAACAAGGAAGGGGCCTGACGGAGGTCAGTTGGCAAAGAATTCCAAAGTGAGGGAGCCACTACTGAAAAAGCTCTGGACCGTGTCCTCCCCAATCTTGCTGCTTTTGTTGGGGGAATAAGAAGCGAACCATTCAAGGACAATCTTGTAAGCCGGCGCCCCTGGTGCGAGTGGAGGTGACTCTTTAGGTAAAGTGGGCCAGCCTCATGGAGCACCTTGAAAGTTAAAGCCAGGATCTTAAATTTGGCCCTAGCAACCACTGGTAGCCAGTGCAGTTCCTTAAGTACTGGGGTAATATGATCACAGTGGCGGCAGCCCTTAATCAGGCGACCCACCACATTCTGCACTAGCTGCAGCTTACGGACCGTTCTCCAGGGAAGACCCACATATAAAGCATTACAATAGTCCAGCCGGGACAGAACCAGAGCATGTACCACATTAGGGAGCAGGTGGCTTGGGAGGTAAGGGCATATCCTACGAATGAGGTGAAGTTGGTAAAGCGCCGCCCAGCTAACAGCTGCCACCTGTGCCTCCATGGATAGCTGGGAGTCAAGAATGACCCCCAAACTCTGGACGTGGTCTCTTAGGGGCAGTTGTATCCCATTAAGCACCAAATCCGTAATCCCCAGCTTCTCTTTATCACCCACCAACAGAACCTCAGTGTTATCGGGATTCAGTCTAAGTTTACTCCTGCTCATCCAATCCCTCACAGCCTCCAGACAATTATGTGTAATGGAAAAGTCCAACAGGCTGTGATCCTCAATGTTCTGAGTGTCCTTCTCACCATTGAAAACAACAAAATAGCCACTGATATCTACAGCAAGCCCACTGATGCCCACACCTATTTAAACTGGAAATCCTGCCATCCTAGGCATATAAAGAAGAACATTGTGTATAGCTTAGCTCTGAGAATCAAACTTATTTGCAACCCTGAAGATAAATACCAGAGAAGGATCAGTGAACTTAAAGAACACCTTCTTCTAAGAGGATATTCTCCACATATTATCAATTGCAACATCCACCGAGCCTCCATTCTGTCCAGAGAAAACCTCCTCCATCATACTGAGGTGTCAAAGAGCAGAGAGCAACGGATTCCATTTGTGGTAGATTTCCATCCAGCATCTCCTAACTATCACCGAGCAATCAGGGAGAGCTACCCATTGCTGGCAAACTCTGAACATCTTGCTAGAGCCATCAGCAGGCCGCCTGTTATAGCATTTCGCCAACCTCCTAATTTGCGCAGACTGTTGGTAAGAGCTGTGCCAGAGCTTGGAAAAGTTACTTTTTTGAACGACAACTCTCATCAGCCCCATCCAGCATGGCCACTGGATTGGGCTGATGGGAGTTGTAGTTCAAAAAAGTAACTTTTCCAAGCTCTGAGCTGTGCTTGAACCACCTATCACCAATCCAGGGTCTCATCCTTGTCACTCCAAACGCTGTATCACCTGTGTGTACCTCAAGGAGACAGCCACTTTTACAAGCACTAGGGGCAGGACATATTACATCAAACAGAACATCACCTGCAGGTCCTGCAATATAATTTACATCATCGAGTGCAAAAGTCCAGGATGTCATATCCAATACGTAGGAAAGACCACAACTGACCTACGCACGCACTTCAGGAACCACAAGTCGGCAATTTTGACAAAAAAAGTGGAGCAACCAGTTGCAAAGCATTTTAACATCGAGGGTCACAGCCTGTTGGACTTTTCCATTACAGCAATAGAGATGCCAGCAGATCCAGCAGCATTGACTAAAAGGGAGAACTTTTGGATTTACTCCCTGGACACATTGGCACCACATGGCCTGAACGTGGAAGACAGTACCACCACTACTTAGCTTCTGCAAATGAAGCCCCTCTGAGCATTCCATCCTCAAAGCTCTATAACTGCCACCTTGGTAACAGCATTTGTATGTTAGCAGCTGATGAAGGCAGAAGATGAAACGTTTTGTTAATATAATAAAAACCTCTGTTTCGTTAATCACAATTATGTTCACACACACACACACACACACACACACATATATATATAATGTTATGTATTTTAACTGCATTTTAGGTATTTTAATGTTTTTGTGATCTTTATAGTGTACAATTTTTATTAGGTACACGTTCAGTTTTATTGTAAGCTGCCCTGAGTGCCCTATTATAAGGTAGCAGGGCGGGATAGAAATATTTTAAATAAATAAATAAGAGTGCAGCTTAGAAATACTTAAATAAATAAATAAATAAATACATTCTAAAAATATACCTTTCAGGGGGAAAATGGCATTTCAACTATCCCTATTTACCAGGAAAGTCCCTGCGTTTTTGAAACCTGTCCATCATTCACACTATTTTGTCCCCATGTTTGGCTTTTGGGAGTACCTTTTGATGATCATGTTAATATGATTTGTCAGCATTTATTGCATTACATTTATGTATTTCATTAATATTTTTTTATCTCACCTTTCCTCCAAGGATCATTGGGCAGCATGCATGCTGTCAGTGTCCCGTCCATGTCATACCCACAACAACAATCAGCTGGGCCTGATAAGAGCTGTAGTCCGACAGCATCTAGAGAGCATCATGTTGGCTATCCCTACTCTAGATTCTAATCTGGAAAATGGTCAGCAGTATGAAAAATGAGTCATATGAGGAAAAACTGAAGGAACTGGATATAGTTAGTCTGAACAAGATAAGACTGAGAAGACATGATAGCACTTTTAAAATATGTGAAGGACAGTCATATAGAAGAGGCCAAAGTTTTGTTTTCAGCTGCCCCAGGATTAAATCTAATAGTTTAAGCTATGGAATAGATTTTTGAAGCGACCCTAATGAGAAAAGTAGTCCAAGATGGGTGGGAGTTTCTAAAAAAGGAAATTCTAAAAGCACAATGGCAAGCAATTCCAACAAGGAAAAAAGGGGGGAAGCAGCAGAAGAAGCCAATGTGGCTTTACAAAAAGCTTAGAGATTACCTGGAAAAAAAAAGGGGACATACAGGAAGTGGAAAGAAGGCCAGGCCACAAAGGAAGAGTATATGCAGGTATCACAGAATTGCAGGGATGGCGTCAGGAAGGCTAAAGCTGAGAATGAGCTGAGGTTACCCAGAGATGCTAAAAGCACCAAAAATGCTTTCTTCAGGTACGTCCATAGTAAAAGGCAGATAAAAGAAATGATGACACAGCTACTCAATGAGGATGGCAAAATGATAACAGATGACAAAGAAAAGGTAGAAGTGTTCAATTCCTACTTTGGCTCAGTTTTCTCCCAAAAAAGGATCTGTGATCCCAAAAAAGGGATTCTCCCGAAAACATGAAGTGGAAGGGACAGGATTGGAGCTTGAGACTGATAGACAAACAGTCAAGGAATACCTAAACACTTTGAGCGAGTTCAAATTGGCAGGGCCTGATGTGATGATCCTATATTAATGTATATATGGTAAGTGTTGGTTGTTTAGAAGATATATGGTAAGTAGTGAAAGAGGAGGGGGAGTAAATGGGCAGTAGAATGCGAGATGATTGGCTGAGTGTTTAAAATGGCTGAATGTATAAAAGGAAGTGTGAGAGTGGAATCTGGGGGGGAGAAGAGAACTGAGTGGGTTGCTTGGTGGGGTTTAGAGAGTTGTTTGACAGGAGAGAGTGGAGAAGGAGGGAGGTGGAGTTCGGATTAGTATTGAGTAAAACCATATACTCATGTGCCTTAAGAAGAAATCTTGTTAATCTTGTTAGCTTTGTTATCTTTAATAAATACTTAATTTGGTTTACCAAAGGCCTGATCCTTGGCTGGGGTTTCACAGACCAGAAGGGAGGGTAAGGTAATGACCAAGGCTGAAGGGGAACTGTAACAAATGGTGGCAGCGGTGAAGAGAATAACAATACCAGTATTCAGAGTCTCTGGGAATACTGGTATTAGGACGTGACTGGTGGTTGCCTAGCAGGGGGATCTGTTGAGATCTGTGCTAGAACGGGGAGAGAAAAAATAAAGGACAGTCCGGACTGGTGGAGTCCCTGATGGTGCCTAGTGACAGGCAGTAGCCACGCGCAGGTAGGAACCTGACAGGGAGAGCCAGGGAAGGACGCCTCACACGTGGTGGTAGCGGTGGGATACGAACAACAGAGAATCCAGATACGAACCAAAGAGAGTCCCAAAGACACGTGGTGACAAAGGAGACTACGTCACAGGTGTTGGCTGTAGCAGTGAGATACGAATACTAGAGAATCCCTACCAGTGGTGTGGCAAACAGAAATAACAAAACAAGATTACTTGTGAGAGTGACTGGCAAAGAGTGTGTGGCAAAGAGTGAGTGAACTCAAACACCATGGCTGAATATATAAAAATGAAAAGAGAGGAGCTGGTGGAGAAGTGCGTAACATTCAATTTACCTCACGAGGGTAAAGGGGTAGATGAATTGAGGGTAGCACTTATAGGATTTGCAACTGCCCAGCAAAAACAACCTGTCAGAGAAGAGACCCCAGAAGGATATTTAAGCAATCCCGCTTATATAGAGTACTTGAGAGAGAAGTTGAGGATGGAAACTGAGAGAATGAGGATGGAGGCTGAGGAAAAAGACAAACAGCAGGTCTTTGAGGCTGAGGAAAAAGACAAACAGAGGGAGTTGGAAACTGAGAAGTTGAGAATGGGGTTTGAGGAGAGGGAGAAGCAACGAGCAGTGGATGCCGAATTACAAGTAGAAAAGTTAAAATTTGAAAGAGAGAAGTTTCATTCTGATGAAACAGGAAAGGACAGAGATGGAGCAAAAATAAAAATTACTCCAAAGGACTTTGCTGTCTATGAGCCTGGTCAAGATCCTCAAATTTACCTCAGCACCTTTGAAAAAGCAGCTCAGTTGTGGGGGCTACCTGAAGATAAATACATGCAGTATTTATCAAACCTGATTAAAGGGGAATTGGCTGAGGTATACCAATATTTCCCCTCAGACAGGCCCGTCACCTATGCTGAATTCAAAGAAGCAGTGTTTAAAAGATTCAGACTGGGGTCTGATTATTTTAGAAAGCTTTTCAGAAATTGCCAGATACAGACAGGGAGGTCTTTCGTGGAGCTGGGGGCAAAACTGATGGACATATTTGGGAAATGGCTGACAAGTGCAAAAGCTCAGTCTGTGGAGGAGGTGAAAAACCTCATGATATTGGATCAATTATACCATCAGTTACCACCAGAAATAAGGCTCCTGGTCAAAGACCGTTCCCCTACATCGGTGCAGGAGGCCGCAGAGATGGCGGATCACTTCGCCTCCAACAGAACTGGCTGGGTGGGGAAAACATCAAGAGATTTTAAACCCAGACCATATAACGCTGGCAGAAGGGATGTGGTACCACAGAGAGTGAGTCCTCCAGTAAAATCTGAAGGGCACAGGACACCCCAGAGTGGATCTGTGTACCCTAAAAGTGAGGAGAAATTATGCTACAAATGTGGTAGACCGGGGCACCTATGTTTTCAATGTGAGGTTGCCAACCCCATTAGTAATCCTGCTCAGACAAGGGCAATGAAGACAGAGCCCAAGGCTTTGGAAACAGCGAAAAAAGTTCAGTTCTGCCAGATAAACTGGACAGAAGTAACAGACCTTGATTCAAGTCTGAGAGAGGAAGTGAGTATACAAGGGGCAAATTATTGGGCATTGCTTGATACTGGTGCCGCTCAGACATTACTGAGGCCAGATTTAGTAAAATCTGAGGTAATATTACCTCAGGAAACTGTGAGTATCCAAGGAGTGAGGGGTCAACCAGAAAGTTTGCCTGTGGCCCTGGTGGAAATGACTTGGAGAGGCCGAGAGGGCCGATATAAAGTAGGCATTAATGCCCAGCAACAAGAACCAGTAATACTGGGAAGAGATGTAATGGGCGCCCAAGGAAAGATCTATGTAGTGACCAGACAGCAAATTGGCAGAGAAAAAGAAGCCATATTAAGGGGGGCTGAAACAAACAGGGTGGAATCTGTTAACCAGCCTCAGGTCACCATAGCAACCACTAGCAGGCCTGCTGAAGGAGACAAACTGTATCAAGTGGTCTCTGATAATGATGAGGCAGATCAATTCAGGGAAGAGCTGCAAAAAGATATAAGTTTGAAGCAGATAAAGGAACAAGCTCTGACCCAACAGATTCCTTTCACTGACAAACTGAGGAATCAAGTTGTGTGTGAGAATGGGATTTTATAAAGACTGTGGATGCCTGCTGAGAGAAAGGATGAATGTGAACCAGTGAAGCAATTGATAGTACCTAGCAAATACAGAACTAGATTGCTAGAGGTAGCCCACGATGTCCCATGTGCAGGACATCTGGGAATGAAAAAGACCAAGAGGAGATTGGCAGCACACTATTATTGGCCAAACATCTCCAAAGATGTAAAACAACATTGTCTATCTTGTGGAATATGCCAAAAGGTGGGAAAAAGTGGAGTAAAGACTAAGGCACCCTTAAAGCCCCTTCCTATAATTGGACAACCCTTTTATAGAGTGGGAATAGATTTGGTGGGCCCTTTTTCCAAACCCACAAGGCATGGCAGGAAATATCTATTGGTGGTGGTGGATTTTGCCACCAGGTACCCAGACGCAGAAGCACTAAGATCCGTGGAAGCCCCTGTAGTGGCAGAGGCTTTATTAAAAATCTTTATGAGGCTGGGTTTCCCTCATGAAGTGCTGACGGATCAAGGCAGTGTATTCATGGGAGAAGTGATGCAATGTATGTGGAAATGTTGTGGTCTAAAACATCTAAAGACCACTACTTACCATCCCGCCACTAATGGGTTAACAGAGAGATTCAATGGCGTTTTGAAGGGCATGATCAGAAGCTATGTTCAAGATCACCCACAAGACTGGGATGAACGGTTGGGATGCTTCTTGTTTGCATACAGAGAAGTCCCTCAAGAGTCAACAGGCTTCTCACCCTTTGAACTCATGTTCACTAGAAAAGTGAGGGGACCTTTGGAACTGTTAAAAAATTCATGGGAAGGAACCCTGGGAGAGTACAAAACATCTGTAGTAGATTTTGTATTGGAATTCCGCAATAAATTAACATCAATGATGGAGATGGTGAAAAAGAATTTGAGTCATGCACAGGAGAAGCAATGTTACTGGTATGACAGAACAGCCAGGGAATGTGTGTATGATGTGGGAGATATGGTTATGGCGTTCATACCCAGGAAACATGACAAATTACAGGCTAACTGGGAAGGACCATATACCATCAGAGAAAGGCTTGACACAGTGACGTATGTAATCACCACAGACCAATTAAACAAAAGCAAAGTGGTTCATGTAAATATGTTGAAGCCTTACCATACCAGGGATGCACAGGTGTTGCAAGTTACCTTATTCCCTGAGGGAAGTGGGCCTGAACTTCCAGATTTGGTACAGGAAAGCAAAGACAAAGGAGGGATAGATCAAGTGGAATGGTCAGAGGAGGTGAAGGAGGAAGTAAAAGAAGAGATTCTGAGAGTTTTGAAAACCTATAGGAATCTCTTTAGCAACAAACCTGGCCGAACCAGTATAGTTATACATTCCATTGATACCGGAGATCATGCCCCAATCAGATCTGTTCCGTACCGTGTGAATGGGAAAGTTTTGAATGAGATCAAAAAGGAGGTGGAAGAGATGCTGGAATTAGGAGTGATCAGGGAATCCATCAGTCCCTGGGCCTCAAGTATTGTCCTGGTTCCGAAAAAAGATGGAACGACCAGGTTTTGCATTGATTATCGGCTAATCAATAAAATTACTGTCCCAGATGCGTATCCTATGCCTAGGGTAGACGCAATGTTAGAGTTATTGGGGGCAGCAACCATTATCTCTACACTAGATCTCTGTAAAGGATTTTGGCAAATGGAACTAGACGAGCAATCCAGAGCCAAAACTGCCTTCAGTACACCAGATGGGTTATATGAGTTTGTGACCTTACCCATGGGACTAAGGAACTCACCAAGTTCATTTCAGAGGCTAATCAATACTGTGTTGCGAGGCATGTCAGATTTTGCAGTGGCCTATATCGATGACGTGGCCATTTTTAGCAAGTCGGTGCCTGAGCATGTCCAACACCTGACAACAGTATTGGAGGCCTTAAGAAAAGCAGGCCTCACAATAAAAGCTAAGAAATGCCAGTTTGGACTAAAGGAAGTAATCTATTTAGGACATAAGGTGGGGAGTGGGAAAATCACCCCCTTATGGAGCAAGGTGGAGGCAATACAAGCCTGGCCGATCCCCTTAACCAAAAAACAAGTAAGGGCATTTCTGGGTGTGGCTGGATTTTATAGGAAGTTTGTGAGAAATTTTGGGGAAATAGCAACCCCCTTGCATGAATTAACAAAGAAGAAGTGTTCTGAGCGTGTGGTATGGACGGATGAATGTCAGAAGGCTTTTGATCTACTGAAGCAAGCCTTGCGCCAAGGACCCATATTAATAGCACCAGACTATGAGAAACCATTCATCGTGGTTACAGATGCGTCGGACCTGGCGCTGGGAGTCATCTTGCTACAGGAGAGAGAAGGCACCAGACATCCAGTGGCGTACCTGAGTCGCAAGCTGACGCCGAGGGAGAAAAACTATTCGTCGGTCCAGAAGGAGTGCCTAGCGGTCGTGTGGGGACTGAACAAGTTGCGCCCATATGTGTGGGGACGAAGATTCACAGTGACTACGGATCATCGGGCCTTGTTATGGTTGCAGACTATGAAAAACCATAACACTATGCTGCAGAGGTGGTCTTAGGCCCTACAGGACTATCTTTTTTTTTTTTACAATAGTTTTTATTCAAATTTTCATAAAACAAACAAAACAAAATCATAAAACATTCAAAGACAAAAAACAAAACAAAACAAAAATGATTAAACAAAAGAATAAAATGTTGACCTCCCATTTGTCGCAGATCAAATCAGTTATAGGTCTACAATATATAACAATCCTGTCTCTTAAATTATATTATAAAATCACTTTCCTCCAGTAGTTATCTTAATTAATCATCAAATCTCATAAACATTACTTTATTCTTTCCACAAAAAGTCAAAGAGAGGTTTCAATTCTTTAAGAAATATATCTATCAATTTTTCTCCAAATAAACATGTCGATTAATCCATCTCGTTAATAATAATAATAATCTTATTGTCATAACCATAGTCCAAATAAACATATCGATTAATCCATCTCATCAAAATCTGTTAGGTCCAATAATTTCAATAGCCATTATTCCATTATCCATATTAATTCCATCTTCCATCTTCAATAGTCCTGTTAAGTCCAGTAATTTCAGTGTCCAATCTTCCATTATCAGTATTCCATAATAATCTTGCTGTCATAGCCATAGTCATATAATAAGAGTCTGATGGGAATTTCCTCTATTCCAAATATTTTCTTGCCATCGATTCTGAATAAGTTGCTGAAATATTGTTGTAAAGTCATATCTCTGTTCTTCTATTTTACAAAATGCACTGGCTCATCTCTTGAGAGTTTTTCCATTGTCACATGGCTGCAGTTAATTCCATAGATTTTCTCTATATCAAGCTCCATCACATCATTCCAGTCCAGAAGATTATCCAAGCCATTGATAACTTTATCTCTAATATCATCATTAATTTCTACAGAGATAACGTTAAATTCCAAACAGTAGATTTTATTTCTAATATCCATAAACTCCAGATCTTTTTCCAATTCCACATTTGTTCCAATCTCCAGGGCTTGTATCTTCCCTTTATTTTTTCTTTTCTCATCTCTGATCTCATTCTCCTCTCTCACAGGATCCCCTATTTCTTTAAGCTCCTGCGTCATTTTGCTCAGTTCAATTTTCAGCTCCTTACTGCCCTGTCGCAGGGTTTGTTTCGTTATCTCAATCTCATCCATTATTTTCTGAAACATAATTACTTCCAGATTCTCAGCCACTTTCTTGATTGCCATTTTTAAAACCACGAAAACAAAGCAAAACAAAAATAAAGAAGAACCACTTCTTATTTCAGCAACAATTGGGTTAATATTCCAGGCTTGATGACATCACAGTATAAACAGAGCAGCCTGCCTTATCTCTCTATGTTCAAGAATACAAAACAAATTTAGTTCCCAGCATCAAAACAGTTAGTGGCGTCGTGAAGAAGCAGATTCGTCAAAATAAAATAGACCAAAAAGAGAATAGTCCCAGACAATATAATGTTCCAAAGTTCATATTTTTTATTTTTTTCTCCTCGGAATAGAAATCCCTCTTCTGTTTATATCTTTAGAATGCACTTCCAGGACAGCTTTTTGCAATAGAAACAGAGATAAGCTGTTAATTTCGTGAATAACAGAGAAGAGTTATAGCTCACCCAGAAGTTCTTTAAAGCTGATTCATTTGACAAATCTCTTTTTGCTGCAACAATTTAAACCAAGTAAAAAAAATAGAAAGAAGGGTGCTTGCCTGTTAGTCCGTTTTCTCTTTGAAGAAAAGATAAACGTGTCGCATTAATCAGGTAGAGCTTGTTCGGAAGTCCGTCCGGCATTTCTGGCTGGACCTTTTCTCATAAATTAATGAAATCCAGTCCTCCCAACAAAAACAGGCTTTTGAGGTTGATCTCTACGTTTCTCCCTGCCCGGGAGAAATTTCATCAGTCAAAAAAAAAATGTTCTGACTGATTTATATCTGAATAAGCTTCTTCTGAGGCGGGAGCCCGTCTCAAAAGCAGGCACAAGCGAAGTCACCCTTCCCGGAAGTCTGGCCCTACAGGACTATCAAGTGGACTTCCAGTTCATAAAAGGCAAGGACAATGCACTGGCCGATGGACTTTCCAGGCAAATGGCTGGGACTGCAGTGACGTTACCAGATGGAGGAACAAAGAAAGACATTTTCCCCATAGAGACTTTTATTTGTTAACGCGACGTATAAATCCTGGAACAGGAATAATACTCTGCCGTTGTTTTAAGGGGGGGGGGGAATGTGATGTTCCTATATTAATGTATATATGGTAAGTGTTGGTTGTTTAGAAGATATATGGTAAGTAGTGAAAGAGGAGGGGGATTGAATGGGCAGTAGAATGCAAGATGATTGGCTGAGTGTTTAAAATGGCTGAATGTATAAAAGGAAGAGTGAGAGTGGAATCTGGGGGGGAGAAGAGAACTGAGTGGGTTGCTTGGTGGGGTTTAGAGAGTTGTTTGAGAGGAGAGAGTGGAGAAGGAGGGAGGTGGAGTTCGGATTAGTATTGAGTAAAACCATATGCTTATGTACCTTAAGAAGAAATCTTGTTAATCTTGTTAGCTTTGTTATCTTTAATAAATACTTAATTTGGTTTACCAAAGGCCTGATCCTTGGCTGGGGTTTCACAGACCAGAAGGGAGGGTAAGGTAATGACCAAGGCTGAAGGGGAACTGTAACAAATGGTGGCAGCGGTGAAGAGAATAACAATACCAGTATTCAGAGTCTCTGGGAATACTGGTATTAGGACGTGACTGGTGGTTGCCTAGCAGGGGGATCTGTTGAGATCTGTGCTACAGCGGGGAGAGAAAAAATAAAATAAAGGACAGTCCGGACTGGTGGAGTCCCTGGTGGTGCCTAGTGACAGGCAGTAGCCACGCGCAGGTAGGAACCTGACAGGGAGAGCCAGGGAAGGACGCCTCACACCTGATAAACTGCATCCTAGAGTATTGAAGGAACTAGCTGAATAACTCACATAACCGCTGTCTATTATCTTTGCGAAATCATGGAGGACTGGTAAAGTGCAAGATTACTGGAGGAGAGCTAATGTTGTCCCTATCTTCAAAAACGAGGAACCAGGGAACTACAGACCAGTCAGCCTACCATCAATCCCTGGAATAACTCTGGAACAGATTATAAGCAGTCAATCTGTAAGCACCTTGAAAACAATGCAGTGATTACTAGAAACCAACATGGATTTATGAAGAACAAATCCTGCTAAACTAATCTTACCTCATTTTTTGATCGGGTAACCTACCTCCCTGTTGGAATGCTGTGGACATAATATATCTTGATTCAGCTAAGCTTTTGACAAAGTGCCCCATGATATTCTGATTAGCAAGCTAGCTAATTGTGGGCTAGATGGAACTATCAGGTGGATCCACAGTTGACTCCAGAATCATACTCAAAAAAGTGCTTATCAATGGTTCCTTCTCAAACTGGGTGGAAGTAACGAGTGGGGTACCACAGGGCTCAGTCCTGGGCCCAGTGCTCTTCAACATTCTTATGAACGACTTGGATGAGGAGGTACAGAGCATACTTATCAAATTTACAGATGATACAAAATTGGGGGTCACAGCTAATACTGTGGAAGACAGAAACAAAATTCAAAGGGACCTTGATTGATTGATTGATTGATTTATTAAATTTATTAGTCGCCCATCTGGCTGGTTGTCCAGCCACTCTGGGCGACGTACAAGATAAAAAACAATACATTAAAACATTAAAATTTAAAACCATAACAGTAAAAACCTAACCCACCCCAAAAGCCTGCCTGAAGAGCCAGGTCTTCAAGGCCCGGCAGAAGCTCATCATAGAAGGGGCATGGCGGAGATCATTTGGGAGAGAGTTCCACAGGGTGGGGGCCACTATTGAAAAAGCCCTCTCTCTAGTCCTCACCAGTCTAGCTGTTTTAACCGGTGGGATCGAGAGAAGGTCTTCTGAGGCTGATCTTGTTGAGCGGCATCCCTGACAATGCTGGAGGCGCTCCTTCAGATAGACTGGGCTAAAATCGTGTAGGTTTTTAAAGGTCAAAACCAACACCTTGAATTGGGCCCGGTAAACAACCGGTAGCCAGTGCAACTCCTTCAGCACTGGAGTCATGTGATCTTGCCGGCGGCTGCCTTTAATCAGACGAGCCGCTGCATTCTGTACCAGTTGCAGCTTCCAGACCGTTTTCAAGGGTAACCCCACGTAGAGCGCATTACAGTAGTCTAGGCGAGAGGTGACCAGGGCATGTACCACCAGTGGGAGCAGATGGTTGGGAAGGTAGGGGCGCAGCCTCCGTATCAGATGGAGTTGATACAGCGCCGCCCGGCTCCCAGCCGACACTTGAGCCTCCATGGACAGCTGGGAGTCAAGAATGACCCCCAGGCTGCGGACCTGGTCTTTCAGGGGCAATCGTACCCCATTGAGCACCAGGTCCACATCCCCCAGCCTTCCCTTGTCTCCCACAAACAGTACCTCAGTTTTGTCAGGGTTCAGCTTCAGCTTATTCCTTCCCATCCAGCCACTCACCAACTCCAGGCACTTGGACAGGGTTTCTACAGCCAACCTCGGTGAAGATTTAAATGAGAGATAGAGCTGCGTGTCATCCGCATACTGATGACATTGCAGCCCAAATCTCCTGATGATTGCCCCCAGCAGCTTTATATAGATGTTGAACAGCATCGGGGAGAGGATGGAACCCTGTGGCACCCCACAAGTGAGAGGCCAAGGATCCGAGACCTCATCCTCCAATGCCACTCTTTGGTACCTACCAGAGAGAAAGGAATGGAACCACTGCAATACAGTGCCCCCCATGCCTAACCTCTTCAGGCGGTCCAGGAGGATAACGTGGTCAACGGTATTGAAACCGCTGAGAGATCAAGGAGGACAAGGAAGGTGCATTCGCCCCTATCCCATGCCCTCCTCATATCATCTACCAAGGCGACCAAGGCTGTTTCAGTCCCATGTCCAGCCCTGAAGCCCGATTGAAATGGATCCAAATAATCTGCTTCCTCCAAGTGCGCTTGCTTGCTTGATAGGAGCATTGGGCTGAAAACAACAGAATGAAATTTAATAGTGATAAATGGAAAGTTCTGCACCTAGAAAAAAGAAACCAAATGCACAGTTATAAGATGCAGAACACTTGGCTCAGCAATACGACATGTGAGAAGGATCTTGGAATTGTCATTGATCACAAGCTGAATATGAGCCACCAGTACAATGTGGCTGCAAAAAAGGCAAATGCTAATTTAGGCTGCATTAACAGAAGTATACTTTCCCAATTGCATGAAGTATTAGTTCCCCTCTATTCAGCACTGGTTAGGTCTCATCTTATATACTGCATCCAGTTCTGGTCTCCGCACTTCAAGAAGGATGCAGACAAACTGGAACAGGTTCAGAGGAGGGCAACAAAGATGATCAGGGGACTGGAAACCAAGCCCTATGAGGAGAGACTGAAAGAACTGGGCATGTTTAGCCTGGAGAAGAGAAGACTGAGGGGAGATATGATAGCACTCTTCATGTACATGAAAGGTTGTCACAGAGAGAAGGGCCGGGATCTCTTCTCGATCGTCCCAGAGTGCAGGATACGGAATAATGGGCTCAAGTTGCAGAAAGCCATATTTCGACTGGACATCAGGAAAAACTTCCTAACGAGCCATATGACAATGGAATCAATTACCTAGAGAGGTAGTGGGCTCTCCGACCCTGGAGGCATTCAAGAGGCAGCTGGACACCCATCTGTTGGGAATACTTTGATTTGGATTCCTGCATTGAGCAGGGGGTTGGACTTGATGGCCTTATAGGCCCCTTTTAACTCTACTATTCTATGATTCTGTGGTTGACAGATTTCCCATAAGCATCTGAGTGGCCACTATGAGAACAGAATGCTGGATTAGATGGGCCTTTAGCCTAACCCAGCAGGGCTTTTCTTATGTTAAGCTAGGGAGTTGGGCTATACAGCCTAAACAGCCTCTGGAATTTCAAAGTTCTGTGATTCTGTTGGAAGCCCATGAAAATTTTGGCTCTAAGCCCATGGAGTTTTGTTTAAAAAAATGAAATGATGATAATGGGATTTGACGATTAATTAAGATAGACTTTGGAAAAAAGTGAATTTCGTATGTTCTAGGAGACAGGTTTGATATATATTATATACTTATAGCTGATCTGTAACAAATCGGAAGTCAAGTTTTTCTTTTTCTTTTATTTTTTTCTGTTGTATTGTTTTTGTTGTATTTGTATTTGTTTTTATAAAAATTTGAATAATAATAATAAAAAAAACATTTTAGAAAGAAAGCTTTCCAAACTATTCTTTTTTTTTAGGTTCACTAGCAACACATTGATGAAGCTTTTATTTCAACTTGAAGCATCACTGCTTTTAATTTTATAAAAAAAATATAAAAGTCAAGTCATAGAGGGGAAGAACCACATTGAATTCCAATAAATCATTTAAAACAAATTAGAGTGAGGACTGTGGTGGCAGATACAGTTTTCCATTTAAAAAAAAAAGTAAAAAAGGGTTTCATCACAAGGCAAGCATTACTGAAAGATTTAAATCCTAGGGCACAATTTCACTTGTTTGCTCACGTTTGAGTGCCCGAAATCAATCCTGAACCCAATCCCATAAGCAAAATGCTCACAACACTACACTGTAGAAGAGTATTAGCTTGGGTGTATTTGTGTGTTGGGTGTATTTGTGTGTTGGAATATGGCTTCATTACATTATTCAAATCTACTCTTGGATCTCAGAAATATTTTCTTGTCAAATACTTGGGTATAATATACACAAACAAGGTCATTTGTAAAATCTCAGGAATGTTGTGAGTTCATGTAATAAGACACTGAATTTGCCTGGTTGTGATGAGAGTGCTGACAGAAATAGTGCTATGGTCTCCCCACTGTTTGTATTGCACTATTTATTAAAATATGCCAAATGAAACCTAGGAGGGGACCTTATCAACTGGAAGTATCATGTTGTTATTCTGTGGAGGAGGGGAAGTACAGAACACACCAGGAATCCTGTATCAAAACAACTCTGCTGGTGAAAGATGACGTTCATTTCCTGTTAGATGAAAGACACATCACTCTCGTTATCTCCACTTGTTTATCTATAAACACTTAAGGCTGCAGTCAGGGCTGGCCTAAGATAATTTTGCTACCTGAGGCAAAGGACAATGTGAGCTCCCCTCTACATGTATAGAAGCCAGTTGGATCGGTGGTGGAATCTTACTTCAACACTGGCAATTGGGTCCTCCACTGGACCTGAGGAAGCAGGCCTAGTTTAGGCCCCATCTACGCTATACATTTAAATCAGTATGATACCACTTTAAACATTCATGGCTTCCCCCAAAGCATTTTGGAAACTATAGTTTGTTAAGGGCATTGAGAGTTGTTAGGAGACTCCAAGTCCCCTCACAGAGCTACAATTCCCACAGTTCCCTGGGAAGAGGGATTGATTGTTAAACCACTCTGAAAATTGTAGCTTTGTGAGGCGAATAGGGGTTTAACAACTCTCAGCACCCTTAACAAACTACAGTTTCAGAATTCTTGGGGAGAAGCCATGACTGTTTTAAGTGGTATAATCATTATTTAAAGGTAAGGTGCAGATGAGGCCTCAAGGAGTTAACAGGCTGCCTGCACACCTATACTCTACTTCTGATACTCTCACATTCTCTGAGCATTTAACTTGGTCAAAATAAGCCATTTCTTATCTTATCTAACTAAAATTCAGTGTGGACCATTTTCAAATGTACCTCTTTTAAACTGCCACATTTAAAGTCTGTCCAATTTTCTTACTATAAGCAGTAGAACCTACTCCCGCCACCAAATTTTGTCACACTGGGCTCCTACTGGGAGGAAGGGAGGCATATAAATCTAATAAATAAATAATAATTAAAAAATAATTTCTCATTAGAACAGTGGAATGTGATTCAGCCAATTTAAACTTAATGTAGGGTCACAATTGTGCCCTTGTAAGTTTCCATGGATTGGTGTTCTCAATTTCACTTGTTTTTTGCTTCAGGTTTAGCTTGAATTCACTAATAGGCAAAAAATCCTTGCGTTTTAAGAATGTGCCTATAGCCAACAGATATTTCTACCAAACTTTAAAAAGCAGGGAAATTGGGCAGATATAGTGAATTCACCAGGGAAGCAGGAGACCTGACCTATTCTCGGAGATACTATACTGCCCTACAAATTTGTCAAAATGCAAACACAATTTGGGTTGGAGGGGGAGGAGGGGAGGGGAGTGGGGGAGGAGGAAGAGAGGGGAGAGGGGGAAGGGAAGAGGGAGAGGGGAGGGGAAGGAGTGGAGAGGGGAGAAAAAGGGAAGAAGAGGGAGGGAAGAAGGAGGAGAGGTGAGGAGAGGTGAAGATGGATGAAGGGGAGGAGAAGGAGGAATAGAAAGGGAGGGGAGGGAAGACAAAATCAAGGGATAGGAGGAGGGGAGGGCAGATTTGTTCATTTGTATGCTTATTGAGTTGAATAGGATTTACTTCTGTGTAATCATGCTTAGGATAAGTGACACTGTTCTGGGGGAGGGGCAAGGAGGGGAGGAGTGGGAAGGGAAAGCAGAGGAGAAGATTGGGTGGGTGGGCACTGGACAGAGGGAAAGTCCCTTTCCTTTCCAAAAGGAAACCATTGTTAACAGTATCATTATTTGGGGGGTCCCCCCCACCTTCTTTTTTTCTACTGCAGACACATGTAGTCTCCCACCCAAATTAAAACTAAAGCTGTCCCTGGACACATCCACATCATACATTTATTCCACTTTAAACAGTCATGGTGTCCCCCAAAGAATCTAGGAAGTGTAGTTTGTGAAGGGTACTGAGGGTTGTTAGGAGATGCCCTATTCCCCTCTCAGAGCTGCAATCACCAGAACAAGGGCTGATTGTTTAACCACTATGGCCACTGGAGCTCTGTCAAGGGAATAGGAGTCTCCTCACAACTCTCAGCACCCTTCACAAATTACACTTCCCAGGATTCTTTGGGGGAAGGCATGACTGTTTAAAGAGGAATAAATATCTGATGTGGGTGTGTCCCCCTGATTAGCCAAGCCAAACAACTGTTAGTCTGGCTTTTAGAACACTGACAGTTGGTTCTTACTGAGCATTGCTGTGCTATCATAGACTCTAATGTTAATTATCTTAAATTAATTAAAAATCACCCTTGCATTTTTAAACCTTTAAACAGAAGATATAGATCAGAGTATGCGGCAAAGTCAGTAACAGGATTACAGGTACTCTGTGAACATGGCTGATTTTTAATTAATTTCTACAAATTATGAGACCCGTGAAAGAAAAAAATACAACAGGTCTGAATTATTTTACTATTTTTATAATTTGAACTCTGGATTCTCTCTGAATGTTTTGTGTATTGCCATGAAAACTTAGATGACCATTAAGCAAGCGTTTCTGAGTTCAGGACTATAAGTTTTATATAATTTTGTTTTGAAATGAGCTTATGGGAAGCAGAATGGCATGGGGGCATTTTCAATTTAACATTGGGAATGTGAAAAATCCATGTTGGCTATAGCATACAGCCACTCTTGTGGCTGTATAATATTTCATATATATGTTTTATATTTTAAAATTGTTTTTATGTTCCTTTTGTGAGCTCCCTTGAGAAGGCTTTTCTAACACACACACACACATTTCATCTTTTTATTCTGGGTGTAGGTGCAACTCTGGAGCAGAAATAAACATGTTGAATTTCATCCATATTAATAGGATAATTCAAAATGAAAGCTGGAAGCAGTCAGACAAACAGAAGAATATACAAGGAAGAGAGTAACGGCCTAGGCACTTTAGAAAGTGGGAAGAGGGCAGATAAGATACAGCCATTAGTAAAAATACCCCCCAGCTCCTCCCCCGGAAGCATTGTAAAGATACTAATAAAACAAGACAAATCTTATATTAGATAAAGAACAAAGAAGAAGAGAGTGGCTAACCACATCAAATGCAGTAGAAAGATCAAGAACAGAAATCCCTGAACCTTAGCCACTAATACAATATTCAGCATTTCAGCAACAGCAGATTCAGTGGAACTAATGTATCTACAAAAACCTAACTGAAAGGCATCCAATAATAATGATAAGAAGAGTAAAGAAACAAATTCAAGACAACATGAACAAGATATGCTCCCAGTCCTTTAAATGGAACTATAGAAAAGTAGGCAATCATTTAATTAATTATCTAATGTGTTGTGTTTCTTAAGTAATAGAGAAATGGTGACTTGCTCCTACCCAGTAGTGTAGTAGCAACTTCAGAAGTTCAGGGTCCCTTCATGTTAGTCACAGCCACACCCTCTCTCTTTTTTGCTGCTGAGTTGAGGAGATCCGTGTTAATGCCTTCTTCCACAAGAACAGACATCGTTAGCAGCCAATAAGCATCAAAGGGGAGAGTGTTGGCTACTGAGAAGAGTCTTAGCCAAATTATTTACACAGATAAATAATACGGGTACTTTTCCAGAGGGTTGGAAACAAAGCATAATTATCCCCATATATAAAAAAGGACTGAAAGACGATCCGAACAACTATCGTCCTATCAGCTTGCTAGATACAGGCGCCAAATTATATAGCAAACTACTTTTAGACAAACTTGAAGAGTGGGTATCGGAAAATTCAATAATTTTCCCAGAACAAGCGGGTTTTCGTCGTGGTCAGAGTACTATTGATCACTGTGCCACCCTGTCATACCTTGCTAGAAAATCGATAAGGGGCCCTACAAAACATCTCTACGCTGCTTTTGTAGACCTAGCGGCCGCTTTCGATTAGATAGACGGAGCTCGCCTGTGGACCAAACTGGGACAAACAAACATTGACAGGCGCCTCTTATACCTAATTAGAGAACTTTACTCCTCTAACTCCACCAGAATTAGAGTGGGTAATAATCTCACAGATTTAATACCAACAAATAAAGGCGTCAAACAAGGCTGTTTATTAGCCCCCACCCTCTTCAATTTATATCTGAATGATATTACCACCGAGCTAGAGGGTCCAAAATTCTTTCCTCCATCTGTAGGTCGCAGGAAGATATCCCTCCTGTTATATGCTGATGACATGATCCTACTTTCACTGACTTCTATAGGTATGAGAAGACTTTTGGTGAAATTAGAACTTTACTGTAACAAAGAGGGCCTACAAATTAATTACAAGAAGACTAAGATCATGGTCTTCGGTAACAGATATCGCCAACATAACTGGTCTATCAGGAATTTCCCAATTGAGCAGTGTCGCTCATACAAATATTTGGGAATTCATTTCCAATACAATCTTGCTTGGAAAAATCAGCTGTCAGCTATAAAATTTGCCGCCTCTAGAACTGCAGGGGCGATCCTCAAATTCTATAGGACAGCAGGGGGATATTTAGCCTCTCCAGCTTTGAAAATATTTCAAAGCAAAGTCATCTCACAGATTACTTATGGGGCGGCTATCTGGGGATGGGTGGTCCCCTCGTTCCCGACGTTAGAGGCCATTCAAAATAACTTTCTCAGGTGCTTGCTATCTGTACCATCTGGTACCCCGGCTGCATTTATGAGAGCTGAAACCGGCCTACTCCCAGTCTCAGCAAGGATACATGAAACACTCCTGACATACTGGGCCGCACTACCGAATTCAACATCTAAGGTATTAGCAAAGGCATGTTTTGATGTGGCAGTGGTAGAGAAACACTGGCTCACAAAATTCAAATTGGTTCTATCCCACTATCACATTCCAGTTCAATCACTTCCCTCTCTGCACAAGTTCAACTTTCGGGCCCAGATAGAGAGAAATAGTGTTTGGCGAGATAGACTGGCTATCTTAAATTCCAAGTTCTCTAGATGGTATGGTATAATTAAAACCAATCATCTAAGGGCCAATTATTTGTCTTATCCTCTACCCATACAGATTAGACATGCTTTTACCGCCTTGAGATTTCAATCTATGCCCAGCGCCATCGTAACAGGCAGATACCATCAGATTAAATATGAACAAAGACTATGTTCCTGTCATCTAGGGAAGGTGGAAGATCTAAACCACTACTTATTTGAATGCCCGATTTACACACATCCTAGATCCAAATATCTTGACAGTCTTATATCCTATCCTAGACACGAGGAGGACGATTGTTTAGTTTTTTTCCTATTATCAGACAATAACTTTCAAATTACCTATTCTGTGGCGCATTTCGCCCTCGCTGCCCAAAAGCTGAGGACAAAATTTCTGATCACTACAGGATCACAGAAATAAACGAGGTCTACTTATAAAATTTGTTTACACTCTAACTATAATTGCTAATTACAGCCTAATAAAGATAGGTCCATGAGATATTCATAGACCTTATAGATAAAGGTTTTATCGTGGCATTCCGCGTTGTTATAGTTTTAAATGTCATAGCTTTATTTTAGATTCAGACAATTTTAATTATCCTGAAATTTTGAAGTTTTTATTGCTGTATTTGTTGTATTTATATTTGTGCTGCGACGGCCTATGGCCTGCAATAAACTACCTACCTACCTACCTACCTACTGAGAAGAGTCTTCTCAGTGGCTGACTCACCTCCTTTCACTCTGTTTGGCTCCAATTAGTAGGAAAGCACAAGGAAGCATGTTAGAAGATTCTTCTCAGAGACTAACATACTCCCCTTTCATGCTGAATGCCTCACAGGATGTTGAAGAAACTTTTAAGAGAATCATAGGCAAAACATCACCAACAAAGATTCAGACAAAGTTCCAGATATGAAGATATTGTCCATAGTCAATCTTCTTCCACTCCTGTCAGGTCAAAAGAACCTAACATAGCAATCCAAATCTTCCCTTCCTCTTGCCAGTGGGGCTTTATGGAGCAGCAGCGAAACCACTATATTCACAGTCTTGCTGCTCGCAATAGCCAGGGCAGAAGCTGGGAGCAGAGAGATCACTGTGCCAGCAGTTGGACCTCATGCCATCACATGATGGCAGTGAAAATGGCTTGCAGGCTCAGCCCTCCCCTTCCCATCTCCAGAGTACTCCATTCCAGGGCGTTCCCCTGGCCACTGCTTGTGGGAAACCCACTGATTGTGCTCCTGCCTACCCCCACGTTCAGTGGGAGGAAGGAGGAGTGCCGTACCATGGGAGTGAGGTTTTCATCATTCCATTGGTTGCAAGCCGTGGGAAGTCAGCCTACCCAGGATATCTGGGCAAAGGAATACCTCTGCCAAATCAAACCCTCAGTCCAGTGCAAGTGGGTTTAGATTGTTCTGTCTGAGATTCAGAAAAGTAAAAAGATGGACAATTGACAGTATTAGTCCATGTACATGTTGTTGTTGTTGGACAGAATATGGACAAACCAATTGGTTCCCCATCGGAAAGGGTGTAAGACAGGGGTGTATTTTATCACCCTATTTGTTTAATCTATACACAGAACATATCATACGGAAAGCGGGATTGGACCAAGATGAAGGAGGTGTGAAAATTGGAGGGAGAAACATCAATAATTTAAGATATGCAGACATACCATACTCTTAGCAGAGACCAGTAATGAGAAGACATGATTCATTAGAAAAGACAATAATGCTGGGAAAAACAGAAAGGAGTAGAAAAAGAGGAAGGCCAAACACGCGATGGATTGATTCCATAAAGGTCACTGATTCATCGACTTGAAGGCACATAACAACAACAACACCACCATAAAAACTCTTTGTAACAACAACAAATTATTATTATTTTCAGTGATGGGTGGGAAGTAGAGAAGTCTTGCTGTAAACACTCTTCCACCATGAGTTAAAAGGAATGAATTAATTATCTTTTAATAAAAGATAGCTATAACAGTAATTTCTGTTTTGGTTGTCCCCACCCTCTTAAAACAGCTTTATTTCTAACTGAACAAGCAAGATAGTGGATCTAGGAATTCCTGTGGCATATCAAACAGATGCCTCAGCACTTTTGAGTGGTATGATGTCAATTCTCTAACAACAATGGCAATTACTCTTTTTGACTTTACCGTGGCTCTCAGTGTGATGTCTTTCTGATTAATTAGGCAGTGTTTTTCAATCCAGAAGTAATTTAAAATACTCTTTAGAGTTCTAACAAGTAACGTACAGTAGATGCCACTTGTAATTACAGTTCATCTTGTTCATGTTTAGGATGATTTGTCAATTCACATCTTTTCCTTTGAACAACATCCAAACCTCATTGCCGGCAAAGCTCCTGCTGGTATTAGTACACTGGAGCAATTAATAAGGGTACCATAAAAATTCCCCCTTTAGGATGCACACCTTAATGTGGTGAGGGGGTTTGAGAGTGTTGAAGAAGCTGAGAGCAATACCGTCAGGAGTCTAGTCCAAGAGGCTAGACTCCTAGCAGGGGCACCCATGGCGGAATGGTCAAAGCTGAGACACCAGACTAAGATGCATCCATAAAGGAAGCCACAGACCTGAACTTACAAGTTCTGAGCAGGGTGGTTCATGACAGATGCTCTTGGAGGTCGCTGATTCATAGGGTTGCCATAAGTCATAATAGACTTGAAGGCACATAACAACACCATAAAAACTCATTGTCTTACTACTGACAATGTGGACTGAGAGTTGCATGTTTAATCCATATGGGAAAAAATAACATACTGTGTATTCGGAAGTCATAACTGCACATGGGTTGTATGCAACAGTGAGCGAAAAAAGAGGCACTCTGGAGATTTTGTGGGTGCACGGGAAGCTGCAGCAGAGAGGAGAGGAGAAGAGAAGTTCTGTTCTGCAAACAGAAATCTCCTATGTGAGCAGAACAGCAGTGTTGGTTACAATCCCATGTCTTTATTGGTATTTAAGATGCCACATATAGACTTGAGATACCGTGCTCCTTGAGCTAGGTATCACTGTAGGTATGAAAGGCTTCCTCAAACCCAAGAAATTTTACCAACACTTTGCCTTGCTCTCATTCTTTCTCACCATGATTAGTCAGTGCATCACGGTTCTAGTTTTGGTGTACAAAGCCCTACACAGCTTGGAACCAGGATAACTGAAAGCTCATCTTACCTCTTATATACCAAATCGATCACTGTGCTGTGCAGGTGAGGGCCTCCTGCAGATACCATCAGGAGGTCTGCTCTGCACAACTTAGGAAGCGAACCTTTAGTGTTGTGGCACCTACTCTTTGGAATTCCCTTCCCTTAAATATTAGACATGTGCCACCTCTGTTATCTTTTTGGCACCTACTGAAGACCTTCCTGTTTCAACAAGCCTTTTAAGTAGAGACCTTATCCCAGTCTGCATCTGTGTTGGAATTGCTTTTTAAGATGTTTTTAAAATTGATTTTTAAAATATGTTTTGTTTTAATATGTTTTTAATATGTTTTGTTTTAATATGTTTTAAAGACTTGCTTTTAAGCTGTGTTTAAAGTGCTTTTATTGTTTTTGTTTGCCACCCTGGACTCTTTCTGGGAGAAAGGATGGGATATAAACAAACAAACAATATAGCCTTCTTCTTAGCAAACTTGGTTTATGTAACAAAGCATCTATTTCAAAGAGTCTATGATTAACTAGGGGCTGTTGCTTGAAATTTGTTGTTTTCATGATTCATGATTCTCTTTCAATAATGTGAACATTGCTGATGGAAAAAATATATTAAGGAAGACATCCTTGAACTTCGAAAGAACATATGTTCCTGCCATATTAAAAATCTTGGGGGTTTCAGGACATATATTTTACTCCTGCTTACAATTATTCATGCTTGATTTTGAATATGTTCCTGATAACGTCTGAAATAGACCTGGCATGCACAGGTGCTGTACATGTATTTTCAGGGTTCCTGATTGCATATAGAGAGCATATATTTGACCACACAGAGGCTGTCTTATAATGAATTCATGCAGGCTGGGCATGTACAAGACCACCTTCCACATGTTCATGTAACATCCCTAAAAGGCTTCTTTAATGTCATGTATCAAGATAAGCAAAATTCTGTTTATTTAATATGGATATTGTTCTTTTGTATTCTCTTCCTGCAATCTGGCTTTTGTTTTTATGGTTAAAAAGTGTTGAGCAAATCTTGTATACAGAACATAAATCTTTATTGGAAATAGTGTATCTAAAAATGTGCCATAAAATGACTGTTAAGCATTTCTAGTAATTGGTGACACATTCCAAAGGTCAGCCATTAGCTGTCTAGGAGGTTGAGAAGCACATTGTATAGTCGCCAATTTATTCTGGGTTTTCTGCCTCGATGCAAATGGCTATCAAGCATGACAGTTTAGCAGCTTTTTACCAGGAGTTAATGTTCTGGAATTTGTAAAGACATTATTACTATCCTGACCTCATCTTTAATGCAGTCACACAGTTTCATTTGCTAAATTCAAAAGAGTGATGTGTTAAACAGATGGATCATTTCTAATGTTTCATATTAATGGTTCTGTTAATGCCCTCTTCTCATTCTGTTGTTATTGATGCATTCTGATCCCATTCCATTAACCAGAAAGTCTAGCAATTGAGCTAGCAGTCTGGAGCCTATTGTATCAGAAATTTCTCTAGCAATTACTGATGAATTGTGAATTCTGCCTTGAGTTAACATAATCATTGTGCACAAGGTATCAGAGGTAACAAACATCACTCTGTCTGGAAACTGCTATGTTTCTTTTTCAGCAGAATGCTGGTTACTTTATAGTAAGAAGGAAGCAAATTGGAAAAGGGATTTTGAGGGGCACAAAAACCATACTCATGGGTTCCTGTTTGGTTTATCAGAAAAGTGGGCAGAAGGGAGATTGGGATCTGTTGGTAGATCTGTGTAAGCTGCAGCGGATCCACAAGGTTTCTGACTCCCAACTGCTAAACAATAGCAACAACAAAAAGGCTTACCTGCCCCTTCTAAATTATGCTGCTGAGATGATGAATGCTGGGGAACAAGGAGTGGATTTTTGCTCAGTCCTGGCACTGAAAACAAATTCCTAGTCTGCTCATGTGTTCTAAGGCATTCTGTTCCTTACTTTTAGGAGTATGTTGCACACACATACACACCACGCACTGTTTTGCACTTGGCTCCATTTGGAGCATTTTAGATTTTTTAACAAAGAGATCCCACAAGATTGAAGTCTGCCTACCTCTTTTTTAGCAGATGAACTGTGGAACACAGATGAATGGTTGAATACTGGGAGAAAATCTTAGTTTTATTTATTTATTTGATTTATTCAATTAAGACTGAAGTCCTATACCCACTTACCTGGCAGTCAGTTCCACTGAACTCAGTTGGACTTGGTTATCAGCAGACATGTGTTGGATTGTTCTGCAAGTAATTTACATTCAGATAGATCCAGACTAAGGCTGCAGTCCTATACATACTTCCCATTGGGATAACGTTCCACTGAACTCAACTGGATTGCACTGTCAGCTTTGGCTAATTTTTCACATGGTCTGAAATTCATCTTTGGACCAAGGTTCAATTCTATGCATATCTACTCAGATGTAAGCCACATTGTGTTCCATGAGACTTACTCTCAGATATATTTGTATATGTTTGCCAGCCATGTTCTGTTGTTTGTATATGTTTTTTTAAAGTTACATTTGTCACACACAAATTGTAAACAACACAAAACAACATAATATGCTATAGAAATACAAATGCAATCCAGTTCAAGATCAGAAATGCAGAATTGTAACCATATTTTCATTTCAATAGTTGATAAATAAGGATAATCTTTTTTGGAATCTGTATTTTGTTGCTCATTGCTGAGCCCTAGGAAAATGTGTGAGTTTTATAAATGCTATTTCCCAAATCTTTATCAGTCATTCTGTGATTGGGGGGAGGGGGCGTCTGGTTGTTTCCAAAACTGTGTAATGCATAATTTGATTGCTGTTATTTGTTGTTAATTGCAAATCTACTGATTTGCAATCCTTCTTCAAACAGCAAAGTAGTGTTTTGGGATTTAAAGTCAGTTGATAGCTGGTTATCTGCTGGATCGCATCCTTAACCAATTTTCAAACTTCTTAAGATTTAGATAGGACAGGACCAAAATAGTTTTGTTTAAAAAGCATATTTTTTTTTTTTAAAAAAGTATGTTGCACATACAATGGACTGCGAAAAAGACAAATAATTGGGTGTTAAAACAAATTAAACCAGAACTATCACTAGAAGCTAAAATGATGAGACTGAGGTTATCATACTTTGGACACATAATGAGAAGACATTATTCACTAGAAAAGACAGTAATGCTGGGAAAAACATAAGGGAGTAGAAAACGAGGAAGGCCAAATAAGAGATAAAAGAAGCCACAGACCTGAACTTATAAGATCTGAACAGGGTGGTTTATAACAGATACTATTGGCGGTCACTGATTCATAGGGTCACCATTGCTATAAGTTGTAACAGACTTGAAGGCATATAACAACAACAAATGGTGCTCTGTTTTAACACATTCTCACATACAAACCAGAGCTGGGCAGGCAGCATTATTGATGGTCTCACAGTGTAAGGCCTATCACAGACCTGTAAAGGCATTTTGAGAGGTCTGTAAAGCCTATTGGAGGACACAAACCACCAGGAGGAAGAAAGGCCAGGTGTAAAGCTGAACCATTATTCAAAATATGCAAGCAAGACTACACACCACTCAGACACCTCTTAATTATTTTACAGTGAGAGACAAACCCCACTCCCCCCCCCATAAGGGATGATGGAGGAAAGTGAATTATTTTGTTCCTCCCACAAAATGTCCCTGGACCTATTTGTCCACAATTTGGCAGGCTTAGTCCACTCTGGAAGGGCTCCTATGCCTGTAATTGTCATCCACTTTGGCCAAACAGAGAGAAAGGTTAAGTCACCTTTAGATTACCCATTATAGTGAATGCTTTGTTTTGTATGGAGTAGATGAGGAGCTGAATTACAGATCTCTTTGTCCAAAATATAGTTTGCCTTTGTTTGTTTGTTTCCAAGAGATACAGTAACAACTTTAAAAAGATAACAACAAAGGATAAGAGCAGCTCACCTTGATGTGTCCTTCTCTGTAAATTAATTTGAAACAAGAAGAAGAGAGTTGTTTACATAGATTCTTGATGAAGGTTTATTGTACAATAAAGAAATCTAAGTCTTAAATTGTCCCTCTGTTTTTTTCAAAAGGTTTTAAACAGAATGTACCATTCTTTGCCATCAAATGTGTTATCTGCATCAAGGAAAATGAACGTTGTCGGGTTTTGTTTTAATTTTGACATTTCCATATAATCTGCCAATCTTTTTATATATTTACGCAGTTTGTGGGGGGGTGTTGATCCTGTTTGATCTTCATTGACATGGGCTCTGGTAAATTTTTAAAGCCTTTTTGCTATAATTTATCAAATTGTAAAATCTTGATTAAGAAGTGAAATCAGATGGTATGAGCTTGGTTTAGCTATAGGAAGCATATCTGCTTCTGTCCAGATTTTTGGGAGCTTCTTCATTTTGTTCATTTATTATAAGTGTTAGTATTTTTATATAAAATTCAGCAGTATATTATAAAGCAGTCAATCTGTAAGCACCTTGAAAACAATGCAGTGATTACTAGAAGCCAACATGATTTATGAAGAAAAATATGGCCAAACTAATCTTATCTCATTTTTTGATCAAGTAACCTCCCTTGTAGACTGTGGGAATGCTGTGGACATAATATATCTTGACTTCAGCAAAGCTTTTGACAAAGTGCCCAATCATATTCGGATTAGCAAGCTAGCTAAATGTGGGCTTGATGGAACACATCAGGTGGATCCACAGTTGGCTCCAGAATCACACTCAAAGAGTGCTTATCAATGGTTCCTTCTCTAACTGGGCGGAATGAGTGGGGTACCACAGGGCTCGGTCCTGGGCCCAGTGCTCTTCAACATTTTTATTAACGACTTGGATGAGGAGGTAAAGAGCATGCTTATCAAATTTGCAGATACAAAATTGGGGGGCACATCTAATACTGTGGAAGACAGAAACAAAATTCAAAGGGACCTTGATAGGCTGGAGCATTGGGCTGAAAACAACAGAATGAAATTCAACATGGATAAATGCAAAGTTCTACACTTAGGAAAAAGAAACCAAATGCACAGTTATAAGATGGGGATACTTGGCTCAGCAATACGACATGTGAGAAGATCTTGGAATTGTTGATCACAAGCTGAATATGAGTCAAAAGTGTGAAGTGGCTGCAAAAAAGGCAAATGCTATATTAGGCTGCATTAACAGAAATATAGTTTCCAAATCACATGAAGTATTAGTTTCCCTCTTTTCAGCACTGATTAGGCCTCATCTTGAATACTGAATCTAGTTCTGGTCTCCGCACTTCAAGAAGGATGCAGACAAACTGGAATAAGTTCAGAGGAGGTCAACAAGGATGATCAGGGGATTGGAAACAAAGCCCTCTGAGGAGAGACTGAAAGAACTGGGCATGTTTAGCCTGGAGGAGAGAAGACTGAGGGGAGATATAATAGTACATGAAAGGTTGTCACACAGAGGAGGGCCGGGATCTCTTCTCGATCATCCCAGAGTGCAGGACACGGAATAATGGGCTCAAGTTGCAGGAAGCCAGATTTCGACTGGACATCAGGAAAAACATCGTAACTGTTAGAGCCATACGACAATGGTACCAATGACCTAGAGAGGTAGTGGGCTCTCTGACCCTGGAGTCATTCAAGAGGCAGCTGGACACCCATCTGTCAGCAATGCATTGATTCGGATTCCTACATTGAGCAGGGGGTTGGACTTGATGGCCTTATAGGCCCCTTCCAACTCTACTATTCTATTCTAATTTTGTCTAGTCCCTGTCAATAATGCCTGGTTTCTAAGATGGTTCTGAGGCAAGGAATTGTGTGTGTAGGGGAAAACATCTTGCCTGAAATGGGGCATCTGAGAGGCCATGAGATTGCAGTTCTTACAGTGAAGCTAGTTAATTAAGTACAAGCAAGAACACCTGCTTATCAGTTGAGACTGGTACTTCAAGGCCGATCAGCCTGGGAAGGTTGGTGAGTGCATGGCCATTGGACACGAAAGCTCCAGAAGATTTCACCATCAGAAAGCACCCTGATTGGTTAATTAATTCCTGGCTTTTGCCAGGCATTTCCCCAAAAGAATAGGATTCAGACCTTAGCCTTTGTTTCCCCATGTTCCTTATGATTCTCCAGTGGTTTCTGGTGCTACCTGTGTTGGGGTTCCATATTCTATTGGCTATCCATGTTTTGCATCTCAGGGGAGATGTGGAACCATGAGGTGGTTTGCTGTTTACCTCTGTTGTAACTATAGATTAGCCTAGACAGTTTTGTTATTTTTATTTGTGACTGTAACTCTCTCTGTGTATTTTACCTGGGCCTTAGGGGTGTGGGTTTTAAGGAATTATTTTACTGCCATATTTTTGTGCACTTATATTTTTATTCTAATTAAGCTTCTTATTTACCAGTGTGTGTCATTGCAGGGGAGATTTGGCTCTGAGTCCAGCATCTTGGCCAGTTAGCTACGGACTACCGTATATTTGGATATTTTGCCTACAGCTCCAAGACAAGGAGTGTATCTTTGGCTTTGTCTTCTGGAATCCTTGGCAGGTCTATTTCTGGCACTTTGGGTTTACCCTTGGCCCAGAGTGGGTGACCAGGATTAAGGGATAGTGGCAGTCTACCTACTTTGCAGGGTTGGTGTTGGTTTACTCAGACCTGGTAAGGGAGGCATGGGTTGTGCCTGGCCAGGATCAATTGCCTTGGGTTTGGGAATTGAGTCCTGGAACTGAACTAGCAGCAGTTCATGACAGTCCCAGCATTCAGCTTTGTGACAGTTCTATGAACTTCATGAGGATATCCGCAAGAGGAGATTCGAAAAGCTAAAAACAGAGTGGATGAATGCCATATTTTGATCTCCTAAAAAATAAAAAGCAAGGTTCTTACTGTGGTGTAGTGATGCGGTGCGGCCCAGATGTTACCCCAGTTGCCTGGTTGTACCCAAGCGTAGATAGTCCAGCCGAAAGATAGCCACAGAGACACATGTAGTTAAAGTTAAGAGTCTTTACTGACAATAGGTAAACAGACATGAATTGGTCTCCCTCGCTTCTCCTAACAAACTCCTTTCTTCACAAAATACTTCCCCCACACCGTGCTTTCGGTTTCCAAGGTTTATATCTCTTTTCGCTGCCCTTGCCAACCACATCTGCTTCGAGACGGCCTTGGCAGCTGTGACGCCTTCCCTGGCTCTCCCTGTCAGGTTCCTACCTGCTCGTGGCTACTGCCTTTCACTAGGCACCACCAGGGACTCCACCAGTCCGGACTGTCCTTTTTAATGGTTTCTCTCTCCGCTCTAGCACAGATCTCAATAGATCCCCCTGCTAGGCAGCACCACCAGTCACGTTCTACAACCAATGTTCCCAGAGACCTTGCCTGAGTCTCTCTATCCGGTTACATTTCTGACTGTGTGCCTATGCTGTTCCCAACCCCCTTGTATCAATGCAGATAACTCATAACTCGGGGTTGCTCTGGATACTTATAATGTTATCTTCTCCTCTTCACCGCTGCCACCATTTGTTACTGTTTCCCTTCAGCCTTGGTCATTACCTTACCCTCCCTTCTGGTCTGTGAAACCCCAGCCAAGGATCTGGCCTTCGGTAAACCAAAATAGTATTTATTAAATAACATTAATAACAGGATAACTTTGATAATGATCTACAAGCTTATGGTTTCATCTATTACTGTGATATTTGACTTATTACTAATCCGAACTCCACCTCCCTCTTTCTCCACACTCTCCTGACATACACCAACTCACACCCACCTCCAAACTCCACCAAAACAACCCACTCACGTCCACCTAACACCTCTCAAACAACCCACCAATGTCCACACAGATTCAACTGTCATCCTTCCATTTATACTCTCAGCCATCCAAACAGCCAATCATCCAGCATTCTACTGCTCATTTACTCCCCCCTCCTCTTTCATTCCACTTACCATGTATCTTCTATACAAACAGCACTTACCATATATACATTAATACAGGAACATCACATTTCCCCCCCTTAAAAATAACGGCAGAGTATTATTTCTGCTCTAGGATTCATACGCTGCGTTAACAATCAAACCAAGTCTTTATGGGGAAAATGTCTTTTTTGTTCCTACGTCTGCGTCACGTCACTGCAGTCCCAGCCACCTGTCTTGACAGTCCATCGGCCAATACATTGTCCTTGCCTTTTATGAACTGGAAGTCCACTTGATAGTCTTGTAGGGCCCAGGACCACCTCTGCAGCATAGTGTTATGGTTTTTCATAGTCTGTAACCATAACAAGGCCCGATGGTCAGTCGTCACCGTAAATCTTCGTCCCCACACGTATGGGCGCAACTTGTTCAGTCCCCACACGACCGCTAGGCACTCCTTTTGGACCGACGAATAGTTTTTCTCCCTCGACGTCAGCTTGCGACTCAGATACACCACTGGATGTCTGGTGCCTTCTCTCTCCTGCAGCAAGACGACTCCCAGCGCAAGGTCCGACGAATCCGTAGCCACGATGAATGGTTGCTCATAGTCTGGTGCTATTAATATAGGTCCTTGGCACAAGGCTTGCTTCAGCAGATCAAAAGCCTTCTGACATTCATCCGTCCATACCACACGCTCAGAACACTTTTTCTTTGTCAACTCATGCAAGGGGGTTGCTATTTCCCCAAAATCTTTCACAAATTTTCTATAAAAACCAGCCACACCTAGAAATGCCCTAACTTGTTTCTTTGTTAAGGGGATAGGCCATGATTGTATTGCCTCAACTTTGCTCCATAAGGGGGTTATTTTCCCACTCCCCACCTTATGTCTTAAATAGATTACTTCACTCACAACTTTCCCATTCACACTGTATGGCACAGATCTGATTGGGGCATGATTTCCAGTATCAATGGAATGTCTGGCTATACTGGTTCAGCCAGGTTTATTTCTAAAGAGATCTCCATAGTTTTTCAAAACTCTCAGAATCTCTTCCTTTACTTCTTCTTTCACCTCCTCCGTGTTGGCGTGTGTGCGTTGTTGAGTGAAACAGCATACATTACGTTGGAGTTAAGTTGAGCAAGAAACTTCTTCAGAGCATGTTAAGAGTCTTTATTGAAAGACATTAAGGCCAGGACTTCCCGGAAGGAGTGCTGGCTGGTGGTTGTCTCTGAGGGAGCTCTGCCTCAGAGGAAGCTTTTTTCAGGTTAAAAGCCAGCCAAGAGGAATCTTGGACTGGCTTAAATGTTCTCCAAGGTATAGGAGAACCGATCAGATTTTCCACAAGACTTCGTTGAGCTGTCGGCGGCTGGAATTGATCAGGAAATCCCTGAGATAAGAAGGCATGCCGATCGGCTGAAGACGGAGTCAGGATTTCCACGCAAGCTGTACTGGAAAAAAGCGAAGCGTTTTTTTTTCTCTTCTTAAAAAAAATGTTCTTAACCAGCGAGCCTACTTCTGTCTAAATCTTATCATTTGGCTTAAATTACTACAATAAAAGGGATTTGTTTACGAATCAGCAACTGAGAAACCTGGGTGAGTCATACTTTTTCTCTTTTAAATATAATTAAGGAAGAAAGAAAATGTAAACAACTTATATACTTTTTTACGACAAAAAGCTGGCCTGAATTTGGAGTTTTAAAGTTTAAAAACGGATGAGAGGTAATTATTATATTTTGGACTATTTTTCTCTTTGGACTATTTCTTTTTGGACGAATCTGCTGCTCGTATATGTTACTAATTGTTTGGTGTTGGCAACCAGAATTGTTTTGCATTCTTGGATGTAGATAAGAACTGTGCTGTGCTGGCTGGACTTCAATAACAGGCCTGGAATATTAACTTTTTTGTTGGTGGAGGAAAAAAAAAAAGAAATAGACTGCCTCTAGGTTTTGGAACAGTGATTAATATCAGAAATTAAAGGCTTTTCTTGAAAATGACAACTAAAAAAGCAACTAAGACCCAGGAGCGAAGAAGAAGTTCTACTGATCCACAGGAAGGGGTTATACCCCCAGATATGTTTCAAAAAATAATGGAAGGGATTAATGATATAAAACAGGAAATGAAAACTGAATTGACAGATATAAAAGACTATATTAAAACACAAGTGGATGAGATTAAAGGGACAATTGGGCAAATAAAGGAGGATGCAAAAAACACTAAAGAAAAGGTACAAATCTTGGAGAATAGAACAGATATATTAAATCTGGAATTAGAAAAAAACTTGGACTATATGGCTGTGACTGAAATGAAAAATAAAGAACATTGTTTGAGATTCCGTGCAATTCCTGAGGAAACAGGTGAAGACATCAGAGATAAAATTGTTAATGCTCTAGTAAAATTTCTGGATTTGAATGAAGATCGGATGGAATTTGAAATAGATAAAGTGTATAGAATTAATTCCAGATATGCAACAATGAATAAAATTCCAAGAGATGTGCTTGTTCATTTTATAAAGAAGACGACCAGAGATATGGTATTACAGCAACACTTTAAAAATACCTTTAAAATTGATGGTAAGGAAATACTGGTGATGAAAGAAATTCCTATTAGACTTTTACGTAAGAGAAAAGAATATGCTTTCCTTACAGAGAAACTTAAGCAACGCAAAATTCAATTTAGATGGGATGTTCCAGAAGGAGTGATCTTTACATTCAGACAACAGAAATATAGATTGAATACTGTTCAAAAAGCAAGGGACTTCTTGAGAAAAGCTTCAAAAGATATGGATGAAGATAAACTCAAAGATATGGATATAATTCCTGGGGAACAAAGTCAACAAAGATATGCAGAGGAAGGAAAGGAAGATGATGGATTAAAAGGAGCATCAGGCACATTTTAAAATACACGCTTAAAGATGGATTACAAATATCTAACTTGGAATATAAATGGAGCTAATACGGCGCAGAAGAGAAAGAAAGTGTTTCACTATTTGAAAAAATTAAAATTGGATATAATTTGTTTACAAGAAACTCATATTAAGAAGAAAGATTCCAAATATTTGATTTGTAAAAATTTGGGTGAAGAATTTATTTCGGCTGGACCAAAAAAAAAAAATGGAGTTGTTCTTTACATTAACCCACAATTGCTTCCTAAATTGGTATTACTGGATGATAGTGGTAGATTTGTGGGGGTTGAAATTACTCTACAGGGTACAAACATTTTGATAGTGGGTATCTATGCCCCCAATGAAGATAAAACAAGGTTTTACACAGGACTTATGGAAAAATTGTCAGAGTTTTCATATGACCATTGGTGCGTTATGGGTGATTGGAATGGGGTAATCTCACCAAAAATTGATAGGCTTTCTGAAAAAAATATCAAAGAGACACAGGGTAAATTACCAAAGATTTGCTTTGAACTGATGGAACATTTAGAATTGGTGGATACCTGGAGATATATAAATGATAATGCAAAGGAATTTACTTATTTTTCAGAAAGACACAAAACATTCTCGAGGATTGATATGATCTGGATGTCTAAAATTTTAGCGAAGGACACTTTTAAAATGGATATATTACCAAAAACTTTTTCGGATCATAACCCTGTGATATTAACTTTAAAAAAGAAAAATCTTGGATTTAGATGGAGACTAAATGAATCTTTATTACAGAATGACAAAGTAGTACAAGAATGTAAGAAGAAATTAAAAGAGTTTTTTGAACATAATTTACATAAAGGAACAAGTGAAAATATCGTTTGGGATACAAGTAAGGCATTTATGAGGGGATATCTTATTAAATGTAACTCTGAATTAAAAAAAAAGAAACAACAGAAAATGCAATTAATTTTGGAAGAAATAAAACAAAAAGAGGAAGAATTGAAAAAGAATCCAACTAAAGTTTCTATTGTAAATCAAATCAAAATGTTACAGAAGCAAGTATCAATGCTGACAGAGAAATTGAAAGAAAACTAAATTTTGCTAAACAAAGGACTTTTGAATTTGCAAATAAACCTGGGAAATGGTTAGCATATAAATTAAGAAAAGAACGTCAAAAAAATATCATTTTAAAGATACAAGAAGGAGATGAGATGTTGACAGATAATGTAAAACTTAAAAAGATTTTTCATCAATATTATTCAACATTGCACAAATGTCAGGAAATTCCATCTGAAAAAATAGAAGAGTATATATCTAAACAGAATTTGCCTAAAATTACAGACTTTCAGAGACAAGCTATTAATGGCCCTATTACGTCAAGAGAGATATCTGAAGCTATAAACAAAATTAAATTAGGAAAGGCACCAGGACCAGATGGGTTATCTGCAATGTATTATAAATGTTTGGAGGAAGAACTCTTACTACCTTTACAGTCTACAATGAATCTTATTCTGCAAGAGGGAAAGATACCGGATAGTTGGAAAAATGCTAATAAAACATTAATACCTAAAGAGGAGCAAGATTTAACTAAAACAAAAAATTATCGACCAATATCTCTATTGAATAATGACTATAAAATTTTTACAATGATCTTGGCAGAAAGATTGAAAATAATATTGCAACAATTTATTCAGGAGGATCAATCAGGGTTTTTACCTAAAAGACAATTACGTGACAACGTCAGGAATGTCTTGAATGTCTTGGAATATTTAGAACAACGAAATGATAAACAAGCAGCTTTGATTTTTTTAGATGCTGAAAAAGCATTTGATAATTTGAATTGGAAATTTATGTTTCAGGTTTTGGAGCAAATGGATTTTGGAGACAATTTTATAAAATGGATTAGATCGATTTATACATCTCAGAAGGCTCAGATAATTGTTAACGGAGATTTAACGGATTCATGTGAAATACAAAAGGGTACAAGACAGGGATGTCCTTTATCTCCTCTTTTATTTATTCTGGTCTTAGAAGTGCTGCTTAGAGATATAAGGCAAGATAAAAGAATTTCGGGATTAAAGATAAAAAAAGAAGAATATAAATTGAGAGCATTTGCTGATGATTTGATAATTGTACTAGAAAATCCTTTGGAAGGAATTAATGTATTGATGGACAAATTAAAAGAATTTGGACCGTTAGCAGGATTTAAGATCAACAATCAAAAAACAAAGATGTTGGTGAAAAATTTAACTTTAAGGGAACAGAAAGAGTTAATGGACAAGACAGATTTTACAACAGAGAAAAAGTTGAAATATTTAGGTATCATTATGACAAATAAAAATTCAAAGTTGTTTCATAATAATTATGAAAAATTATGGACAGAGATTAAGAAAGACTTGCTAAAATGGGATAAACTACAACTGTCATTAATGGGTAGAATATCTGTGATAAAAATGAATGTATTACCGAGAATGATGTTTTTGTTTCAAACAATACCTGTAATATCCTCTGATTTACCTTTTAAACAATGGCAAAAAGATATCTCTAAATTTGTATGGCAAGGAAAAAAACCAAGAGTCAAATTTAAATTACTACAAGATGCCAAAGAAAGAGGAGGACTGGGATTACCAAATCTGAGACTTTATTTTGCTGCCTGCTGTCTAGTCTGGATAAAGGAATGGATCTTATTGAGGAATAAAAGACTACTGGATTTGGAGGGCCATAATTTGAAGTGGGGATGGCATGGATATCTATGGTATGACAAAGTAAAAGTAAATGTAGACTTTAACAATCATTTTATAAGACGTCCTCTGTTGAAAATATGGAATAGATATAAACCAAGGTTTTATTCGAAAATACCATTATGTGTCTCAAGCCAAGAAGCGTTTTATAGAAGAGAAATGGCTGGAAAAAAGAAATGGTTAACTTATCAAGAACTATTAGAAAATGTACATGGAGAATATACAATGAAAGAGAGAGAACAACTGACAAAGGAAGGATATAGTTTTCAATGGTTTGCCTATTTACAATTGTTAGAAAGATATAAAATGGACAAGAAAATGTATGGGTTTGAAATAAGTAAATCTGATTTTGAAATAGGACTGTGTACAAATGATGAAAATATAATTGCGAAAATGTATAAACTCTTATTGAAAATGGATATGGAGGAAGAACAAGTAAAAGAGTGTATGGTAAAGTGGGCAAAACTTTTTGGTTATAATATACAAATGGATCAATGGGAAAATATGTGGAAAAAAGGTTTGAAATTTACACTATGCTATAATCTTAAAGAAAATTTTTATAAAATGATGTACCGTTGGTACATGACTCCAGAAAAGTTGTCAAAAATGTATAGTAATGTTTCTAATGTTTGTTGGAAATGTAAACAACAAGAAGGATCATTTTATCATATGTGGTGGTTATGTAAAAAGGCAAAATCATTTTGGGCACAGATAGGTAGGAAGATGCAAAAAATTCTAAAGATAAATATTCAGTCAAAACCAGAATTTTTTTTATTGGGTTTTATGGATAAACAAATAGAAAAGAAATATGGAAGAATAATATTATATATGATTACGGCAGCAAGATTATTATATGCACAAAAGTGGAAAATGGAATCAACACCAACAATGGAAGAATGGCTATTGAAATTAATGGACTTAGTAGAAATGGATAAATTGACATGTTTACTTAGAGAAAAATCGACAGATACATTTCTTAAGGAATGGAAGCCTCTCTTGGACTTTTTGTTGAAAGATCAAAATAAAATGATGATACTGGGATTTGACGATTAATTAAGACAGCCTATGGAGAAAAGGGATTCTGTATGTATATATTAAGGGACAGGTTTGATGTATATTATATACTTATAGCTGATCTGTGACAAATCGGAAGTCAACTATTTTATTTTCATTTTTTGTTGTTGTATTGTTATGTTTTTTTACTTTGTTTTGTTTGTTTTTGGAAAAATTTGAATAAAAATTATAAAAAAAAGAAAAAAAGAAAGACATTAAGGCCAGAGGCTTAGGAGTAAATACATGTAGAGATTCTTCAGTCACCCCCCTTCTGGTACATCTCTCTCCATAGATAAACACAAAAGACAGCCTCTCAGCTCAGAGGCATAATTCAGAAGAGAACAACACATAGACTCTGTTAGAACTTTCCCAGTCGCTATCAGATGGCTACCATAGCAACGACCCTGGCAGTCCGTTCCCAGACAGAGCATAGACATAACTCCCCCTTAACCACAGTTACGTCTTCAAACTTGTAGGCTTCATGGAAAACTACTAGAGACAGTAATGCCTACTGGTCACCAGCCCAACACTCCGACCATTCCACTTGATCTACCCCTCCTTTGTCTTTGCTTTCCTGTACCAAATCCGGAAGTTCAGGCCCACTTCCCTCAGGGAATAAGGTAACTTGCAACACCTTTGCATCCCTGGTATGGTAAGGCTTTAACATATTTACATGAACCACTTTGTTTTTGTTTAATTGGTCTGTGGTAATTACATACGTCACTGTGTCAAGCTTTTCTCTTATGGTATATGGTCCCTCCCAGTTAGCCTGTAATTTATCATGTTTCCCGGGTATGAATGCCATAACCATATCTCCCACATCATACACACGTTCCCTGGCTGTTCTGTCATACCAGTAACTTTGCTTCTCCTGAGCTTGACTCAAATTCTTTTGTACAGCTTCCATCATCAATGTTAATTTGCTGCGGAAGTCTAATACAAAATCAACTACAGATGTTTTGTACTCTCCCAGGGTTCCTTCCCATGAATTTTTTAACAGTTCCAAAGGTCCCCTCACTTTTCTAGTGAACATCAGTTCAAAGGGTGAGAAGCCTGTTGACTCCTGAGGGACTTCTCTGTACGCGAATAAGAAGCACCCCAAACATTCATCCCAGTCTTGTGGGTGATCTTGAACATAACTTCTTATCATGCCCTTCAGAACCCCATTGAATCTGGTTCTGTATTTGCTAGGTACTATCAATTGCTTCACTGGTTCGCATTCACTCTCTCTCTCAGCAGGCATCCACAGTCTATATAAAATCCCATTCTCACACACAATTTGATTCCTCAGTTTGTCAGTAAAGGGAATCTTTTGTGTCAGGGCTTGGTCCTTTATTTGCTTCAAACTTGTATCCCTATTCAGTTCTTTCCTGAACTGCTCTGCTTCTTGACTAGAGCCCATTTGATACAAGTTGTTTCTTTCAGCAGGCCTTCCAGGGGTTGCTATGGTGACCGTAGGCTGGAAAACAGGTTCCACCCTGTTTCCTTCAGCCCCTTTTAACATGGCTTCTGTTTCTCTGCCAAGTTGTTGTTTGGTTACCACATATATTTTTCCTTGTGCCCCCATTACATCTCTTCCCAGTATCACTGGTTCTTGTTGTTGGGCATTAATACCTACTTTATATTTTCCCTCTCGGCCTCTCCACTGCATTTTCACTAGGGCCATGGGTAAGCTTTCTGGTTGACCCCTCACTCCTTGGATAGTCACCGTTTCCTGAGGTAATATTTCCTCAGATTTTATTAAATCTGGCCTCAGTAACGTCTGAGCGGCACCAGTATCAAGCAATGTCCAGTAATTTGCCCCTTGAACACACACTTCTTCTCTTAGACTCGAATCCAAGTCTTTTACTTCTGTCCAGTTTATCTGGCAGAACTGAACCTTTTTCGTTGTTAGATCTTTTGGTTCTGTTTTTACTGCCCTTGTCTGAGCAGGATTACTAATGGGGTTGGCAACCTCACATTGAAAATGTAGGTGCCCCGGTCTACCACATTTATAGCATAATTTCTCCTCTGTTTTAGGGTACACAGATCCACTCTGGGGTGTCCTGTGCCCTTCAGATTTTACTGGAGGACTAACTCGCTGTGGTACCACATCCTTTCTTCCGCCATTATATGGTCTGGGTTTAAACTCTCTTGATGTTTTCCCCACCCAGCCAGTTCTATTGGAGGCAAAGTGATCCGCCATCTCTGCGGCCTCCTGCACCGATGTAGGGGAACGGTCTTTGACAAGGAGCCTTATTTCTGGTGGTAACTGATGGAATAATTGATCCAGTATCATGAGGCTTTTCACCTCTTCCACTGACTGAGCTTTGGCACTACTCATCCACTTTCCAAATATATCCATCAACTTTGCTCCCAGTTCAACAAAAGACCTCCCTGCTTGGATCTGACAGTTTCGGAATAACTTTCTAAAATAGTCAGGTCCCAGTCTGAACCTTTTGTATACTGCCTCTTTAAACTCGGCATATGTGACGGGCTTGTCTGAGGGGAAATATTGGTATACCTCAGCCAATTCCCCTTTGATCAGGTTTGATAAATATTGCATATATTTATCCTCCGGTAGCCCCCACAATTGAGCTGCCTTTTCAAAAGTGCTGAGGTAAATCTGTGGATCTTGTCCAGGCTCAAACACTGCAAAGTCTTTTGGTGTAACCTTTATCTTTGTTTCATTTCTGTCCTTTCTTGTTTCATCAGAATGAAACTTCTCTCTTTCAAATTTTAACTTTTCCACCTGTAATTCAGCATCCACTGTCATTCTTTCAAATTCCAACTCCCTCTGCTTGTCTTTTTCCTCATCCTCCATCCTCAACTTCTCAGTTTCCAACTCCTGCTGTTTTTCCTTCTCTGCACCTTCCATCCTCACTCTCTCAATTTCCAACTCCCACTGTTTTTCCTTCTCTGCACCTTCCATCCTCACTCTCTCAGTTTCCAACTTTAACTTCTCTCTCAAATACTCTATATAAGCGGGATTGCTTGAGTATCCTTCTGGGGTCTCTTCCCTGACAGGTTGTTTTTGCTGGGCAGTTGCAAATCCTATAAGTGCTACCCTCAATTCATCTACCCCTTTACCCTCGTGAGGTAAATTGAATGTTATGCACTTCTCCACCAGCTCCTCTCTTTTCATTTTTATATATTCAGCCATGGTGTTGGAGTTCACTCACTCTTTGCCACACACTCTTTGCCAGTCACTCTCACCAGTAATCTTTATTTGTTATTTCTGTTTGCCACACCACTGTTAGGGGCTCTTTTTTGTTCGTATCCCACCGCTACAGCCACCACCTGTGATGCCCTTCCCTGGCTCTCCCTGTCAGGTTCCTACCTGTTCGTGGCTACTGCCTTTCACTAGGCACCACCGGGGACTCCACCAGTCCAGACTGTCCTTTTTTATGGTTTCTCTCTCTGCTCTAGCACAGATCTCAATAGATACCCCTGCTAGGCAGCACCACCAGTCACATTCTACAACCAATGTTCCCAGAGACCTTGCCTGAGTCTCTCTATCCGGTTACATTCGTGACTGCATGCCTATGCTGTTCCCAACCCCCTTGTATCAATGCAGATAACTCATAACTCGGGGTTGCTCTGGATACTTATAATGTTATCTTCTCCTCTTCACCGCTGCCACCATTTGTTACTGTTTCCCTTCAGCCTTGGTCATTACCTTACCCTCCCTTCTGGTCTGTGAAACCCCAGCCAAGGATCAGGCCTTCGGTAAACCAAAATAGTATTTAATAAATAACATTAATAACAAGATAACTTTGATAATGATCTACAAGCTTATGGTTTCATCTATTACTGTGATATTTGACTTATTACTAATCCGAACTCCACCTTCCTCTTTCTCCACACTCTCCTGACATACACCAACTCACACCCACCTCCAAACTCCACCAAAACAACCCACTCACGTCCACCTAACACCTCTCAAACAACCCACCAACGTCCACACAGATTCAACTGTCATCCTTCCATTTATACTCTCAGCCATCCAAACACTCAGCCAATCATCCAGCATTCTACTGCTCATTTACTCCCCCCTCCTCTTTCATTCCACTTACCATGTATCTTCTATACAAACAGCACTTACCATATATACATTAATACAGGAACATCACAGCAGCCTGTAACACAGTTTAACCCTTCTGTGTCATTTCTCCACTTCTGTCTTTCTGGAAAAACACCAGACAGTGAGACTCAGCAGCCTACAGTTCCCACCTTTTCCATAAAGAAGTATTTCAATATGCAATATACATTTGTTTCATACATTTCTTTTCATCTCAGAAATACAAGCATTACATACAGTTCATGGTTTCACACATTCCAGATACAGTGTGTTTTCATCATACCTTTCCCTGGTTTCATTTATTTTAATCATGTCAATTTGAAACCTCTCAGGCGGTTTCCCCAAGTTGGCTCTCTCCGAGCATCTTAACGTAACAGGTTCCTCGGTTTCCCTCTCATCCACTACAGTAACAGGTTCCTCTTCTTCTTCTTTGATCTCCTGCTCTACCTCATGTTCAGTGGACACTGTGTGTGAATTCCCTAGATCAACATATGTGTTTTGATCCCAATTCTGTTCATGTACTTTAATGCTTCTACTCAATACCATCTTGTGTTGACTTGGTACCCACATTCTGTAGTAAGCATTCTGGAAACCCAAAACATTCCCTTTTTGTGCTCTTTGGGCTAGTTTCCCATGTCTTTTGCTTTTGGGTATGTGCACCCAGCACCTGGCCCCAAATCTCGCTATGTGCTGAAGCCTCAGCTTCTTTCCTGTTAGCTTCTCATATGGTGACATGTTCATGGTTCTGTGAAACAGTCTGTTCTGAATGTAAGTAGCGTACATCATACATTCTCTCCAAAATGCATTTGTTAGTTCAGAATCTCTTAACATAGCTCTTGTTGCCTCCTGCAGTGACCCATTTGTCTCCTCTGCAATTCCGTTGCCTCTCTGCAACTCTATACCCTTCTTGGTTAAGTATTGTTCCAATGATTTGCTAGTGAACTCACCCCCTTGATCAGAACGTATGCCTTGTATTGTAACTCCATGTTGCGTTTCAGCCTTCTTGATAAACTGCTTCAGTTTCCCTTCTGCTTCATTTTTACCCTTAAGCAGATAAACAGTGCAGTATCTAGTGTAATCATCCACTATCACCATAAAGTACTTAGCACCTCCTTGTGAACAGTTAAATGGTCCAGCTAAATCCACATGAATCAACTGATATGGTGCGTTTGTGTTGCTTTCTGCCTCTTTGCAAATAGGTGCAACTGTGGCTTTGGTTTGGTTACACACTTTACAGTCTATGTACTGGTCACACTCCTTCAGTGTCACATCCACACTGTTACTTGGGGTTTTCATTATGGTGCCATAACTAGCATGTCCCAGTTTTCTGTGCCATAAATGAACACAGCCATCATGAGGCTTTCTGTTAGCACTCATTGCTGCACAACCTGCGTGTTTGAACTGAATGTAAAACAGCGAATGTCTCATAAACCCTGTCATACAAATCTTGTCTCCTTTCATGATCTCACACGTCCCTTGTTTGAATATTAACAGTATATCCCATCGCATTGAGCTTCTTTACAGACATTATGTTACATTCCAACCCTGGCACATACAATACATCTGTCATGATTGTGTTTAACATACTTAATTTCACTGTACTTTTGCCCATCACCTCCCTCTTCGTTCCATCTGCCAAAACAACGACTTCTGTTGTGGGAAGTGAAGTTTTAAACAAGTTTAAGTCTTTGATTAAACTGTGTGTAGCTCCTGAATCGACTATCCATAAAGTACTGTCTCTGCTCTCACAGTCATTCAGTTTACGAGTTCCAGCACTCACCATCTGCACGCTTGACTTCCAGTCCCGTCCTCTCCGCTTCATTGCACAGTCTCTTTGCAGATGTGATTTTGAGCCACAAACAAAACAAGCTTTAAGTCCAAATGATCTTGCTTCAGTCTCTGTGAAGTTTGTCTTCCTGCTGTGACTTTTCTCCGCTTTCTCCCATCCGGCTTCTCTCCTTCTTTCCCACTCCTGAAGAAGTTTGCCCTCGACGTAATTCACTGTCAAACCCGCGTCATTCATCGCTTCTAGAGAACTTACTAATGAGTCCCACGACACATCCAACGAAGCCAATATAATATAGACTTGTGCAACGGTGTATGTTCTACGTTACTCTCCTGCAGCTCTGCAAACAGTCTCTTGAAATCCATTAAATGCTCCGATATTGATGTGTTCTCAGCCAGCTTCATCTGATAAAGCTTTCGCGCCAGGTAAATCTTACTACTCGCTGTCTGCCTCACATAAACTTCATGCAAAGCAGTCCACATAAGTTTCGCCGTTGGTTTCTCTTTCACATATAACAACTGAGAGTCACTTAAAGCCAATATAATAAACGCTCTTGCCTTCTCATCCATGCATATCCACTCTGGCTGTGGAGCTCCGGGGTGGTCGGCTTTGATCACCTGCCATAAATCTTCTTTTGTTAGGAAAGCTTGCATCCTCAGCCTCCAACTGGAATAATTACGATCAGTGAGCCTTTCCAGAGGCATCCCGTTTGAAAGTTAAACTGCCATCTCTCCGCAGCACACTTCTCTGATTACACTCAAGCACTCTGCCACTTCACAGCTTCTCCCAAGCTTCTGGCTTGCTTGCTTCTCCGTCTGTTCTACTTTCTGCGCTCCTACTCCGGGCTACTGGCTGGCTAGTCTGGAGTAAGTGGGCCATAGGCTGGGCCCATAACCCCTGTCGTGTAGTGATGTGGTGCAGCCCAGATGTTACCCCAGTTGCCTGGTTGTACCCAAGCGTAGATAGTCCAGCCGAAAGATAGCCACGGAGACACAGGTAGTTAAAGTTAAGAGTCTTTACTGACAATAGGTAAACAGACATGAATTGCTCTCCCTCGCTTCTCCTAACAAACTCCTTTCTTCACAAAATACTTCCCCCACACTGTGCTTTCGGTTTCCAAGGTTTATATCTCTTTTCGCTGCCCTTGCCAACCACATCTGCTTCGAGACGGCCTTGGCAGCCTTTAACACAGTTTAACCTTTCTGTGTCATTTCTCCACTTCTGTCTTTCTGGAAAAACACCAGACAGTGAGACACAGCAGCCTACACTTACTAATAAAATATTTTGGTCAATAGAGTACAGTAAGATGTTCCCTGCAGTAAAATTCATAGTATATGAACATTGGCATTTAATCAAATATTTCCTGATTGTCAGGATCCACCAGTTATAGGTTTTCATAGAGCAGCAAGTATTAGAGATAAAATAGTACACTCTGTTTTAAGTTACAACAGGACCAGATCCTCAATTACCACAGGATTTTTAAATGTGGAAAATGTCTATGTTGTACCCAAGTACTACAAATATAACAATGTATTCATCCTACTAATGGTAGGAAGTTTATAGTGAATAGTTTCATCAACTGTCAATCTGCTAATGTGGTATACGTTACGTTATGCTTGTGCCCACTAATATATGCAGGACAGACTAGCAGAGCCTTAAGAATTTGTATCAGTGAACATTAGAACAAAAGTCATACTAACACCATGGAAGTCCCATTAACTACACATTTTGTAGAATACAAATATACTATAGATTAGATTTTTTTTGCTATAGAGGAGATTTATATGTCCCTGTTTAAACAGACTCAATGCTAAGTTTGATTTGTCCTCGTATTTATAACATCTGTTTGTAATTAATGATTTATCACACGAGAAAGCATTCTCACAGATATTATAAATTATGTTTTGTGGAAGTTGAATTTATTCTGCTTTGCCCTGTATGAGGAGAATGAATGAAGTCTGAGCAAAATATCCTATTTTTTTTTGTCTTGGGTAAAGGTTATAATTATATTATTATTTATATGTTTCTGTTTTTTATCACCTTGCTGGATATGTAACAGCAAGTTGTGCTTAGAATAATAGAATCACAGAATAGTACAATTGGAAGGGGCCTATAAGGTCATCAAGTCAACCCCCTGTTCAATGCAGGAACCCAAGTTAAAGCATACCTGACAGATGGCTGTCTAGCTTATAGCTAACAATCTACCAACAAAAAGTAGCTGCAGAGATAAAATAACTTCTATTGTCCAGTAAAGCACAAGAAGAACTTGAATATATCTCCTCAGGAGTATGGTGTTATCAGTCTTCCCAAGAACATTTGTTCAAATGGATGTGTTTGAAAAAGACAAAGCTGTTGAAATGAACTTTTTAGCCAGTGTTCTGTCTTCTGATCAATATTACATGTTCTTTGTTTTGTTGTATCATTATATAACTAGTTACAAAAATATATTCACTTTGAGTACAACACAGTATCATTTGTATATTTGGGTCTTGTTATTGTTTTCTCTCTGTTGTCTAGGGATCTTGATTGATGTTTATTCTTCATCCTGGGATATCGCTATTGAACCTGAGGCTGAAACTCCAGAATCCAAAATCCCATTAAACATACACAAACCTTAGCCATACTTGAAGTAGCTCCTTGGGACCTGGTCATTATTCTTTAATTCAGTGTACTATCAGGATTATGGTAAACATACTTGGATAAGTTGCGTATCTTGGATGACAATATGATATAATTGCTTCCCCGCAGGCAAAGTTTCCCTCCAGTGACAGTGAAGCACCTCTACCCAATTCCAGCCATCAAATTGGGAGTCAGGATCGCTTTGTATGATTGTAATGATGTATTGTAATGATAACACATGCCTTGACCTGAAACTTTCCACTTATAAAGTTTAAGTATTTGTATGGTGTACAGTCATGCTTATTTTTGCCAGTGTTTAATTAATGAAGCACAAACAGCTCCATTACTCCAATTTTTCAATCCCTTGTTCATTAGTCGTGTTGATTATAAATTAATGGTTAATTACTCAAATGGTTTTTAAAAAGTATTTTAATTATATTAAAATAAAACTTTTCAAAGTAGGATCAAAGATAAAATTAGAATTTAAAAATGAACTTCTGTGATGTACAAAGAATAATTAAACAATTACCACTTGAACTTACAAGATCTGAACAGGGTGGTTCATGACAGATGCTCTTGGAGGTCGCTGATTCATAGGGTCGCCATAAGTCGTACTCGACTTGGAGGCACATAACAACAACAACTACACACTAGTGTTTTAGTCTGTACTGGAAAACCTCAAAGCCGTTTTTGCACCATTTAAAGGCAGAAGACAAACTGACATTTGTGACAAGTGGCAGAACATTTGAAAAAGAGCCTCAATTAATAATACCTAGTAGATAAACGGGCTGTAATGAGGTTCTGTATAACAAAGTTGTAAATAAGAGGAGTCTTAATGTATTATTTAAGAAAGCTGCAGAGGTGGGGAAATCCTGCAGGCTTTTTATGGATTCAGAACCCCTGTTCTGCATATAGGCATCACATGATAGATGTCTGTGCTCAACTCACCAATGAGATGTGGGCACATGAAGTTGGGGACGGTGTCAGGAGATGCTGAGTTAGCCCTACACCTGGAGGAACACATCAAAAGCTCTTTTGTCTTCCAGAAATGTTTGCAAATGTATCAAAATGGCTTGCCGGGTAGGGCAGAGATACTATGCTAGCTGACTGGGAAGTGAGTTGCAGTTACTTTCCAGGAAAGAGAAGGAGAGAGGAAGTTGGCCGTGGTGCAAGCACATGACACAGCCAATCAAGCACATCTGCTGGTGCATTTGCATCATGCAGACCTCCCCGGTGGCTCACCCCTCCACTTCTCCCTCCTGGTAAACAAAAGCAATCCACCAGCTGGGAAGCTAGCATGGAGGCTCCACCTCACCCAGCAAACCACTTCCACAAACACACATTTTTGAAGTCAGATTTTACATGTTAAACTGAACACATAAAATTTCCTTGATGTATACCTAAGTATTCCACATGAAGTGCTCAAATTGGGGTGGGGGGAGAAGGTTGGGGGTCCTTTAATAACACCCACACTCCATTCTAACTCACCCCTATTTTAGCCAAATCAACCCCCTTCTGTAGATTTGTTTGTTTGTTTGTTTATATCCTGCCCTTCCTTCCAACAGGAGCCCAGGGTGGCAAACAAAAGCACTAAAAACACTTTAGAACATCATAAAAACAGACCTTAAAATACATTAAAACAAAACAACTTTAAAAACATTTTAAAGCTTTAAAGACATCTTTAAAAAAGGGTTAAAAAACATATTTTTTTAAAAAAAGGTTTTAAACAAACAAACAAACAAAAACAGATTAAAAAGCAATTCCAGCACAGACGCAGACCAGGATAGGTCTCAGAAGGCTTATTGAAAGAGGAAAGTCTTCAATAGGCACCGAAAAGATAACAGCAGTGACTCCTGTCTAATATTTAAGGGGAGGAAATTCCACAGGGTAGGTGCCATCACACTAAAGGTCCATTTCCTATGTTGTGCAGAACGGACCTCCTGATAAGATGGAATCTGTAGGAAGCCCTCACCTGCACAGCACAGTGATCGACTGGGTATGTAAGGGGTAAGACGGTCTTTCAGGTATCTTGGTCCCAAGCTGTATAGGGCTTTGTACAGCAAAGCTAGAACTTTGAACTTGGCCCAGTAGCAAATGGGCAGCCAGTGCAATTCTTTCAGCAGCGGGGTGACACGTTGGCGATACCCTGCCCCAGTGAGCAGTCTCACCACCACAGTTTGCACCAGCTGCAATGTCTGGACCAACCTCAAGGGCAGCCCCACATAGAGCACATAACAGCAATCCAACCTGGAGGTTACCAGGGTGTGGACAACAGTGGTCAGACTATCCTGGTACAGAAACAGCCGCAGCTGTCTTACCAGCCATAGCTGGTAAAAGGCATTCCCAGCCACTGAGGTCACCTGGGCCTCTAGCGACAAAGATGAATCCAGGAGCACCCGCAGACTACGAACCTGCTCTTTCAGAGGGAGCATGGCCCCATCCAAAGCAGGCAAATGACCAATTATCTGAAATCCGGAACCACCAACCCACAGCGCCTCCGTCTTGCTAGTTTATTGGCCCTCATCCAGCCCACCACCGAGTCCAGGCAGCGGTCCAGGGCTTCCACAGCCTCTCCCGATTCAGATGTTATGGAGAAATAGGGCTGGGTATTATCAGCATACTGCTGACACCTCACCCCAAATCTCCTGATGACTGTTCCCAAGGGCTTCATATAGATGTTAAACAGCATGGGGGACAGGATGGTTCCCTGCGGCACCCCATAGCAGAACTGCCAGGGGGCTGAAAGACCATCACCCAATGCTATTTTCTGAGAGCAACCTTGGAGATAGGATCGGAACCACTGTAAAACAGTGCCTGCAATACCCATCTCACCATTTATATTTAAAATGTAGCTGGGAGGGGCTATCACAAGGTAAGTGGGCCCAGCCCTATCTCCTCTACTTATAATTCAAGCACTGTGAATAGCTTGTTCTGGTCTCCTGTCAAAGTACAGTAAAACTACAGAAGGGGCCTCATTGTGATCTGTAAGGCTTTGGCAGTCAATCAACATTTGTAGTTGGTCAGCATTGTCCTTGCCTCTTCCTGTTCCCTAATTCAGAGTGGGGACTTTTTCTTTTGTGCTGGGCTTTGGTGGCCCTCAGAAGCAAGGGGAGGGGGAAGGTTGCACAGTTCTTCAGTGCCTTCAAAGCCCAGCATGAAGTCAGAAATGAGCTCCCACTCTTCTCGCAGTTGCACTCTTCTTTGGATGTATTCTGAACCACCCAGTCTTCTCACTGCTTCCAAAGCCCCTCAGATATGAGCCCCCGACTATTTCTCTTTGTGCTAGAATAGGCGTCCACTGTATTAAAACCTATGCTGGCTGGTGACGAGCTAGCAAGCACATTTGCGGACTTCCGCTCATAAGGCATCCTCTTTCAAACGGGTGCCAAGGTTAGTAGTTGCCTATTGTCAAACCCTTTTTGAAATCTTCTTTTAATTTAATCTCAGTCATTGTTTTAGAGGATGAGAAAATGATGTTTGGGTCTGCTCCAGGCAGTTGTAATTCCTGGCCCATCTTTTGGCATCAGGCTTGGAGCAGACACGATTTGGAGAGCAGCAGGCATATCAGGTTATTTGATTAACTGTGATTATTTTTCTTGTACATGCGGTTTGAGGGCTCAGGTGCAGCAGACATTTTGCTGAGGACTCCTTTCAACAGCTCAGATGTTATGGGCAAATGTGTGTACAGCAGAACACAGCAACATTATTTATTCATTGGCTATTCCATTAAGTACTTGGCTTCAGATATGTTAGTGGCTATTCATTCTGCTTGTTTTTTATGACACTGGGGGCCAAACCATATTCAATGATCAGCATGTCATTTGCCTTAGCGCACAGGATTTCCCCCCCCCAAATAGCCAGGAAGGGGTGGGGGAGAAGGGAATTGTAACCATAGCATAGGGGTAGATTTAGCCTTTTTGCCCCCAATGATAATCTGAATCCAGATTGTTCACTCCCATCCCTGCAATTTGCAATCGGGGGGGGGGAACATTCACTTCAGTGGGAATTGTTCCTCCATGCAAATTGTAGGCCTGGGACCCCCAATCAGGATTGGGACTGGAGTGGGGAAGGGAGGGCTAAATAGTTGCTGATTTGTTTCTGATCCCAATTCAAGGTGTTCACATTCATGTTTAAAGACTCCAAATCTGAAGGACTGCCCTATGAATGTTTTTGGGTGTTAAGATCTGTAGAAGGGCCCCTCATAATAGTTCTACCACCCTCAAAAGTGTGGGGAATGGTGGCCCAGGAGAAGACTTTATCTGTGGCAATGCCTAAGTTGTGGAATCCTGCCCCGACAGAGGTGGATCTAACATCTTCATTGTATAGCTTTCACTACATGCTTAAGGTATTTTGCTTTGTGGAATTTACACAAACTATTAGTGAGAGCTGTGCTTAAGCCACCTATCAGTAAACCTGGATCTCATCCTTGTCACTGCAAACACTTGTATCACCCGTGTGTACCTCATGGAGACAACTACCTTCAAAAGCACTAGGATGGGCAGAACATATTACATCAAACAGAACATCACTTACAGGTCCTGCAATATAATTATGTCATTGAATGCAAAAAAACCCAACAGGATGTCATATCCAATACATAGGAAAAACTGCAACTCCTGCTCAACAACAGCCACAGCTGCCGCATCCCCCTCCTCCTCCTGCTCCAGGCAAGGCCCAGGTCCCCGAGCCCAAGCTCCCATAGCTGCCCCCCAACATAAACCATCACCACCAGCAGCAGAAGCCCGGGGAGCAGCAGCTGAGCAAGCCCGAGGACATGGAGAGGAAGACAACACTGAAACAGCAAACAGCTTCGCTGTAACAAATGCCTGTCGCCCTTCTGCCTCTCGGGAATTGCCACCCCCGCTAACACTACCTCCTCTTTCTTGGCGGTGCCGATAATGATAATGTTATTTGTTATTTAATTTTATTTGTTATTATAATGTTACTTGTTATTTAATTAATTTTTTGTAAATTGTATTGCTTTCATTGTATTTTTATTGTATTTTTATATTGTATTTTTATACCTGTGTTTATTTTTCTATGTAAGCTGCCTTGAGGGCCTTTGGCCGAAAGGCGGGGTATAAATAATAATAACAATAATAATAATCTGGCATACACGCATACTTCAGAAACCACAAATCGGCAATCTTGAGCAAAAAAAATGGAGCAACCAGTTGCAAAACATTTTAACACTGAGGGCCACAGCTTGTTGGATTTATCTATAACAGCTATAGACATGCCAACAGATTCAGCATCATTGACTAAGACGGACAACGTCTGGATATATTCCCTGGACACATTGACATCACATGGCCTTAACCTGGAGGACAGTATGAATATTTATTTATTTATTTATTAAATTTATTAGTCACCCATCTGGCTGGTTGTCCAGCCACTCTGGGCAACGTATAAGATAAAAAACAATACATTAAAACGTTAAAATTTAAAACCATAACAGTAAAAACCTAACCCACCCCAAAAGCCTGCCTGAAGAGCCAGGTCTTCAAGGCCCGGCGGAAGCTCATCATAGAAGGGGCATGGCGGAGATCATTTGGGAGAGAGTTCCACAGGGTGGGGGCCACTATTGAAAAAGCCCTCTCTCTAGTCCTCACCAGTCTAGCTGTTTTAACCGGTGGGATCGAGAGAAGGTCTTCTGAGGCTTCTGAATAACACTTAGCTTCTCAAATAAAGCCCCTCTGGGCATTCCATCCTCAGAGCTCTATAACTGCCACCTTGGTAACAACATTACCAAAAATATACGTATATATATATTGTACTGTTGTAACCCAACCCTGGGATCTTATGGTGAAAGGTGGGTAAAGAAATCTTATATAATAAGTAAATAAATGGATCTGATGTCCAGTCTAGGTGGGTGGAAAGAGTCCAGGGCCTGAAGATATTTCCCTGTCACCTTGCATTGTACTGACTTATAACTGGGGGCAACTGTCAACAAATCCCAGAGCTCCTAATAGCAGTGGAAAGGGGCTATAGAGAAAGAGGTGCTTAAGCCTTCTTCCGTGAGATACTCTCTCCCTGAAACACCTTCCTCCAAGCTCCATTTGCCCCCACTTGTCTTCTTGGCCTGTGTTTTACCTTACAAACCTGAGTCTGGATTTTTTTTCAGTTAGCAAAGCAGAGTCAGGAGAGGAAGAGTTGTGCACGGCTTTTCTCCACTGTAGGGATGGAAGAATCCATCCGTATCAGTTTCTCTCCATTTCTCTTCTTTCCAGTCTTAAATACAATGTGTAACATTTCTGCATCAGCTTGCATCAGTCCTTGCAAAAATTTGTCAGCCTTTTAACGTACTTTTCTTCCAATTTCTGTGTGCAGTTTTGCCTAATATATATGCCTCTTGCAAGCAATTTTCTCTAACAGAAAACATTTTTGTATATTCTTTTTACTAATACATACATGTACACTTCCCCCAAATATACACCTGTCTGTACACATTTTTGGGTGGAGGACTGCATCAGAAAATTTGAAAGGACAGCTGTGGTTTCGGTCACAGATTGTTTTGGGAAATGTGAGTTAAGTAGATTCACATTAAAATGTGAACTGAACTTTCTCCCCCCATTCATACTCCACTCCCTTAGCTGCATTCTGAGGGTGATTTGCAACAAAGAAAGGTTGATGGAATACCCATACGTTTGGCTGCTGCAACAAAACAGATAGTTTGTCCCTCAGTTAACTGGTTGGAAGACAAGAATGATCCCAGAAAAAAGAAACCCTGAGTCATGAGCAATTGCTAATCGTTTCTTTGGCTTTCTTCATGTATCTGAAGAGAACTATGGTAAATCAACTATTAATCAATAGTTCATCATAAAGCTTGTACCAAAATGAACTCAGTTTGAAACTTAAGACAAATGGAAATAACATAAAAACTAATTTCTTCCATTACAGTTAGGAAGGATCATCCATAAAATGAAGCCAATATTGCTCTTTATCATAAAGTACAAAGGTCTGTCTAATGAGAAATTAAAAGGAACATTTCTGCCTGTCACTCAACAGGTTTCCAGTCCAGATACGCATGGAAATATATAGTAGTCTATGTCATTTGAAGTGTTTGACAAAAAGTGACTCTCCCCACCCCCTGAAAATTGTTAAAAACCATCTCTGATGCTTAGAAGTTCAGCACACACATTGCTTTCAAAAAAGAAGGGAGGGAGAAGAGAGAGATAGCCTGGCCATAGGACCAAACACCATTTAATGTTGAAACTTTTTCAAAAAACATATTTAAGCTGGCCACTCTTATTTTGAAGAACATACTCCCAGTCCCAAGCTAGATTGCAGCCAACAATAATACCCTTTTCTGGTTTCTGTTTGCTCCCAAAGGTGCTGTTGACTTGAAACAACATCTTGAAGGGTGCAGGAAGGAATAGCAGCTGGGGGTAATTGTTGGTGATCATTCTCTAAGTCCACCTGATGCTATACGCACCAGTGCTGAACTTGTATGTGAAGTGTGTGATGGCCACTTACATATCACCCAAAGAGAGAGAATGCATTGTCAAAGGAGAGGAAGAAAGAGGACACATTTGCATAAACATTTTATTTATTTATTTATTTATATCCTGCCCTTCCTCCCAGTAGGAGCCCAAATTTGCATATGATGATTCATGTGTACAGGTGCACATTTAGAAATAATGTGTACAGTTTTCCTAGCAATAGAATGGGTCTCACCATAGTAAGGGGAGGCAGTGACCAAGCAATCTATGTGCCTGCTCAGTCTGTTTATGGTCCAGGTGTTTATGGTCCAACATTAACTGTTGATGAGCAATTTCAAGGCCTCTGATCTTCTTATGGTTGGGCTGGACATCTCTTTAAATCAGGGGTTTTTAATCTCTGGTCCAAGGATGGCCTTCAGCGGGTTCGTGAACCAGGCACACACAAAAAATCATTTTTAATGCAATAAATTTTATTTATTTATTTATGAAGTCCCATCAGATTATCAAAGGGATCCATGACCCCAAAAAGGTTAAGAACCACTGCTTTACATAGAGGACTCCCTCAAACAGAGGACTGACCTCTAAAGGCTTTTCAAAAGAGGCTTCTCCTCTGTAAAGGAGGACACATGGCTACTTTATTGTGAACTAGTTCACAGACAGGATGCAAATCACATTGTTGTTAAATAAAGGTTCTTGGCATTTAAAAAGTTTAACAGAAAAAGAAGTTCCAGTTTCAAGTTGAAAAGTTGTGTGTTCTTTTATTACTGGTTCACTTACCATATTTATGTGGTGAATGTATTGCACACAATCCATTTTAAATTTCTTCTGCTCTGTTTCTCCTAAATAAACTCTTTCAGGAGAACCTTTAATCAGCCTCATGTAATATGTCTTAAGCTGTTCAATCTTCTTTTATTCAAGATAATTATAACTCAGTTTCTAATGGTGTAAAATGCACAAAGCAAACGGAACTTGGAAAATTCCTTCAAAGACATTATCTGGTTTGGGTTGTAAGCATGCCAGAATGCAAATGACTTCGATTTTGTGATATTAGAAGGGATATGTTGAGAGTCTTGCTTACGTGGGAGGAAAGGGTGTGAGAAGGGCTCCAAAGAGGAAACTTGGAGGGGGGAAATAAACTGTATATCAATTCCCTTTAGCTGCTATGGTGGTCGCTGGCCAGCTCCAGGCGCTCTTGGATGAAACCGATTATCTGGATCCGTTTCAATCCGGTTTTAGGTCCGGTTTTGGCACTGAAACAGCCTTGGTCGCCCTGTATGATGACCTTTGTCGGGAGAGGGACAGGGGGAGTGTGACTCTGTTGATTCTCCTTGATTTCTCAGTGGCATTTGATACCATCGACCATGGTATCCTTCTGGGGAGGCTCGCGGAGTTGGGAGTTGGGGGCACTGCTTGGCAGTGGCTCCGCTCCTACTTAGCGGATCGTCGCCAGAAGGTAGTGCTTGGGGAACATTGCTTGACACCCTGGACTCTCCATTGTGGAGTCCCTCAGGGATCGGTTTTGTCCCCTATGCTCTTTAACATCTACATGCAGCCTCTGGGTGGGGTCATCAGGAGTTTTGGAGTGCGTTGCCATCAGTACGCTGATGACACGCAGCTCTACTTAGGTCTCCTAACAAGTCTCAGCACTTTTAACAAACCACAGTTTCCAAGATTCTTTAAGAAAAGCCATAAATGTTTAAAGAGGTATAAAGCATTTAAAGTGCACCACTTTCCTCTGATGGCTGAAAGAGTCTGTTCCTGGCAACCCAGAGATATCTGGACAAAAGAATGTTTTTAACTGTAACTGTTTATAGTATGGTTTTTTACAGCATTGTTGTATTAATGTGTTTGCTGCCATGGGCTCCTTCAGGAGGAAGAGTGGGAAATAAATGCAATAAATACATTATAATAATAGTTTTCTGTTACATGGCACACAGATCAATCCCTTAACCATCACTCAGAACTGTTGCCTGAGATGGCTGCCTCACATTGTCTAATGGTAGGGCCAGCCCTGCTGCTACCCAAGCATGACATAATGCTACTATAATGCACCTTGTGGGACATTTGCAGGCTCCGAGTGTCTCGGTAATGATTTTACTTCTAGTTTCTTGAGCTAGGTGGCAGAGTTGGCTTCTCACAGGGGTAGCTAGAAGTATAAGCCTGATTGCTGAACCATAACCTACTCACCCCCATAACCTACTCACCCCCGCTACTCTTGTGTACATATGCCTGAAACTCCTCTTTCCCAAGCCATTGCCTCTGGCACCTGCATCACATGTTCTGGTCTTGAGCTTCTGAAAACAGCAACACCATTCCTTCTGACACTGGCAGCCTGATTAATCTAAACAGACACTTCATTCCCTTTCGCTTAGCTTAGTAAGCTTAGAACCCAGATTTGAAATTCATTTCTTGTACACTGCACTCTAAATCCATAATTAATAGCCACATTCCCCTCCTTTTTATTCTGTTGGGTTTTCATTTTTCACCGCAGTATAAACTTCTCACATTAAATTTTGAAATTACCTCAATCAGTACCATGGGCAAGTTCAACAAGAGGCAGTCTAAGTGTAAATAATTCAGTACTGCAGTTCCCAAATATGTAAATAAACTGGCAATTAAAGTATCCGGTGAGCATTGGGTAATAAGAAAAACATTTGGTTATGTTTCACTAATTCAATAACTGTGGTAATTAAATAACCCAATATGGTTAGTAAACATTAAATGCAAAAGATGAGTTTAAAAGTAGTGAGGAGCTGTACCTATCTATATTTCAGTGTACAGTTCACCCAGTTCATATTGAGAGATAAATTTTATAAAATTGATCCAAACCAATTTACAGTCTGATATACTAATATTTAAGTTTAGTAAAAATGTGTCCGCCATAGAATTTACAATGAAGAAAAAATTAAGACAAATCAACACACACACAAAAATCGACCAATCCATAACTAATCACAAAAATCATCCAGTTATCTTCTAGTTATCTTCTCTGAGTGCCCTCACTTCTTGAGGTCAGACTATTATCAACGTGAGAGATTTTTTCTCCTATGGTGCCTTGTTTTTGAAACCTTCTCCCAAGTTTCCCTAACAACAATTTGAAGTGGCACATTGTAGTTTGGTTGCATTGCAGTTTGGTTACACTTTCATCTTATCTGATGTTTCTGTGAACCAGACCTCAGGCAGAACTGCAGCCATGCCCATTCACTCAGATATTCCTTCTCAAAAGCTTCCTTCATCTCCATGGCAATGTGGAATCACTAGTGCACATTAATGATGTAGTGAAAACCCCTTTGCTGATTCATGTCTCCATTAGGGACATAATTCACTGCTCTGTACCTGTTTACCTTTTGATTGCATTATCATTACTCAAACGCAGTCATTACAGGTTCACATTTAGTTACATTTGTATGGTATTAGCCCAGTGTGGTGATTTGTAGAAATAACGTTAATGTTTTCAATTCTCCTGATGGTGCTGTGATCCCCTCGTACATAATGAATATCTTTTTTACTGTTTACAGTATGGCTATTGTTATTGATTGCCCATCATTAAATAGCTATCTGCCCCCAGGGGACAGGAAACAAAACAAAATATTTAAGATTATTGTCTGTCTGTGAATAACACAGATCATCAGCAAGGCATCTCCTATGGTGGAGAAAATTGCTAAAAGGGTTTGTAAAATTCGCTTTATTTACTTTTCCTTGGGGGAAAAATAATTCATTTTGACCGTTACTGCATGGATTAACACTATAGTAGAAGCCAACAGAAAGATGATTGAAAACCCATAAAGAGAGGGAAATTAAATCAATAAATTGTTTATTTAAAGTAAGCATTTTTGAACAGATATATGCTTTCTTCCAATAAAAAAATAAATTAAAGTTTCAAATAAAACACCATATGTTTGTAAACAAATATTTTGTTTAAAAAAGAAATCTTTTCTTTTTTAAAAAATGTATTCAGTTTAAATTTATTTATTAATGTAAAAATAAATAAAAACATGATGTTAATATATGATGGACTGATTATGAGAGATGAAACTAAAGAAAACTTGTGTACTTCAGAATGACCTCAGTTTTGTACAACAATGTATAAGACTGTGACTCTGAAAAGTTCAGAGAATCATTTTTTATTTCAAAATGTATTTGCATATGTATTTATAAAGCTACTAGCACCATTAAGCAATACTACCTTAACCCCCACACACACACACTCACACACAGTCATGTAATGGAGAGCTATATAGGCAGGGAGATAAGATAAGAAATATAACAATGTTCTAAAACTGTGTCATTAAGTTCATCTTTTTTTTAAAAAAATGTATTGTTAAATATTGTTTCTGCTCACGTGGAAAGCAACTGGCTTCCCTGGTTGGCAAACAAGCGAAGAGCTTCAGAGCTCGCATTCACCTATGATTATTGCAAAATTCTCCACCATCCCTAGTTTCCCTTGCATTGTATCCTGCAAAAGGGAAAGTGCAGCACATGAAACACTTTCATGCTGCTTCTATCTTTAGCCCTGTCACCATGGCAATGGTCTCATGGCAAAGGGAATCTGCAAATGCAGCACTAAGCATCTAGCTTGCATCCAGAGTATCCCTGAAGTATCAGAGGACTAGGAAGTACCTGACAAGTGTGTCAAGGCACAAACCACCCAAGAAATTTCACTCATCTTGTCCAGTGCATCAGGTGGGATGTTGGGGAAAAAGGGACGTGGGGTAGTTTTGTTCATATTAGACCAACAAAGTGACATGGTTTTACAACATGGGGGGCTGGAGGAGTGGGCTGATTTAGGTTTACCTGAAAAGATGTGGGATGACTTCCCACCTCATCCTGCCCCACTCTGAGCGCTGATCTTATTAGAACTTTTTTAAAAAAATCTTCAGATGTTTCCCTAAACAAGGACCATCAAAGTCACTTTGAAATTTCACTCACAGTGCAATCCTAGAAATGTATATTCACAAGTGCCTAATGGAGTTCAATGGGAGTTACTCCCATGTAGTGGGTATAGGACTGCAGCCTCAGGCAAACATCAAAACCATCTCTTATTTGCATGCAACAATGCATTATTAGTTATGAGTGCCCCTCTGTCCTGCCCTCAAAACCAAAAGAGCTTTACAAGCTTTCCCATAGCACTTAGCAGGAAATGATGGTTTGTCTGCTGTTTTCAGCATAGGAAAGGCCTTGTACCAGGAAGCATCAGGGATAATGGGAGATGTAATCCAAAGACATCTGGAGGGCCACATCCTTGATGCACATGTGTATTGCCCAGGCTATGTATACAGTTTACATAACTGCATGCAAACCCTCCTGTTGATTTGATGCTGAGAATTTGCATCCAGATCTTTGAGGCCTTCATGTGAACAAGCACAAACTTACGTTGCTTATGCACATTCACTAGTGAACTTTCTGCAACCTGAACAAAATACAAAGTGGACAATTCAAAGAGATGCTTTGGGAGTGCCCGAGACTTGCACATACCTAGCTGGCTTGTGAACTTTTTTCTTGGTATAAAAGAATCCAGTACTACATCCCTAATTTCTTTTGAAACTTTCCCTTAGTTTCAAGTGTGGATTGATGTCCGAGAAGGGAAGCTGTAAGTCTCAGACCATGCTTGGTGCATATAGCTAATGGCACATTTCTTGAGATAGTGCCTAATATCGCCTTTCTTTAATGATATATATGACATTTTGGATGGCAGAAACCACACTGCAATTATATTGCAATCCAATTACTTTTTTTATATTAGCTTTTAATGCCATAAATTCTTGTTTAAAAATAATGAAATACAAAAGCAATATCAGAGTGACACTACAGAGTAAAACTGGATTATAAAAAATAATAAATATGCATTAACATTCCATAGAACCTTCATTTTTATCAACAGATAATGTTGGCTAAATTAGCAAATGTAGCAACTGATCCAATAATCTTAGGTGACTTACAGGCCAGCAGAAAGGTCAGCCTTGCAGTTGTGGATAATTGGTAAAAGGAAACATTTTTTAAAATCGAAAATGGGTTTATTTCACTCTCACTGAAATGGAAAATTATACTCAGATAAACAGTGAGCAAAATCTGTTTTGGAGGGGAGGAGTGGGAAACACCCACCAAAGACAAAATCATAGATCCAGGCCAAAACAATACAGAAATCTAATTCTGCTTACACCAAACTGAAGTAAAAACAAAACCAAGGCTTCTGAGTGATGCCAAAACTGGCAGTTGGAGCAGATCAATTGCATTTGGAATACAGTGTTACTGACAAAGAATCAAAGATTATTGTTAAAATATGTTTAGTTTCTTTAAAATGGTTACAGCAAGGGATAGTACTCAGTAATATGGAACACAAGTTCTAATGTGAGACATATTCTCTCTTTCAATGCACCTTGAAGGTACTGCCAAATCCTGATTGTCCAGGGTCCTAAAACATATGGGGAGCCTCCCAGCATATAGCAGGCTCCCCACTTTCAGAACCCATTCCCCAGTACAGTGATAGCAGGAGAAGCTACATGACTTGGGCGCGGGGGAAATGAACAACTAGGGAAGGGTGAATCTATCAATTTTGGTGTCTATTTCTCATTTCCCCAGTTTTAAGTTCAGTTCTCAACATTTCCACATCCATTTGCTTAAACATTAATCAGCATTTTCATGCAAATTTATCCTACCGTACACATTTGTATACAATGTTTACCTAACATGCACATTTTCAAAGCATATTTCCCTAATATTTATATTTTTCCCTGATATTATGTACTCCAGTATGTTATTTTCACCAATATATGCATTTTATGAACAGTTTACCCTAGTATATGCATATCTGTGCACATTACTTGGCCGGAGAAGTGCACTGGAAAGCTCCAGGAATTTTTTCAGAAAGTGCAAATTAGGTAGGTTTGCCTTTACACAAAAACTGAATCAAATTTCTCCCCCATCCCTGTGTGCAACCCTTCAGACTTTTTCATTGTGGTTTCTCCCTCTCGTGTTAAATGTCTACTCTCAATCCTTTGTTGGGTGGGTGACACTGCATGGGGCAGCTGACTGCTAAACAAACACAGCTTAGGATCAACACCAGGTATATAGTTGTCCAGGGCCCCAGGGGGTCTTAGACCCCTTACTTTTTTGGGAGCAGGGTCCCAGCAGGGTCCCTCTGTCTCCAACATCCTATGAGCCAATCAACATGAAAAGTGTGTGTGAGAGAGCCACTGAGAAGAGTCTTCTGCTTTCTTGTCCTTTCCTGCTTATTTGAGCCAATCAGAGTGTAAGGAAGTGAGTTGGCCATTGAGAAGACTCTTTCCAGTAGCTAACACTCTCTCTTTTCATGCTTACTGGTTCCTAGGGATGTCTGTTGTTGTGGGAGAAGGCATTAACAAGGATCTCATTCTCAACCCAACAGCCAAAAAAGAAAAGTGGTGGTGGTAGTGGCTGTGACTATCATGAAAGGATAGTAACAGCTCTTCTGAATTTGACACTACATTACTGATCAACACCTGAAAAGATGTGCACAGACATTCAGAATATGGAACTGTGCAGGACACATGATGGCCATAATACAACACAGAGCTTTTGCACACTTCAGCCTATTGATTTCAATGGTCTTATGCAACAGATTGTGGCCATTTTGTTTTGTAAAATACCCTTTCTTTTAATTTTCAAATATTGTTCTGTCCCCAACCAAAAGCTGATTTTTTTCATGACTTGGGTAGAGATGTGACATTTACAAATCAGCATAAACTCATTGAATTTAAAAAGGGAGGGGCAACTTGTATAGATTTTATCCCCCAACAGCATAAAAGGAAATATTACATAACTAGTATCTGGAAAATAACACTTTTTTTCCTCTTGCAGAGGCCTAGCCATGTTTTGTTTTTTTTCCAAACAGATTTTGTCCTAAGTTCCCACTATTTTTCTGACTAAAAGTCACAGATGGAAATCAGTTGTGCCGCAAGACTCAGTGTGGTTATTTCTGTCTCCCTGTGGGAAACAAATGCTAGATAAGGATAGTTACAAGTCTTCAGAAATCCTTTAGCAGGTCAGAGCTTCAAGAAAAGGGAAATGAAAAGAAGAAGAAAATGCTGGTGGCACTCAAAAATGTTTTGAGCATTTCTTGGTAGGACTAAAAGGATCCCTTCCTGTGCAACAGTGTAGTGAGAAATCCAGAAGTGCAGGATCCCTTCATGACAGTCATGCCTCACCCCATCACAGCCACCTTCCCACTTTCCCACATCTCTCTTGCTCATCTCTGTCATCTCATGAGTCCACACTCCTCTACAACAAATGTCCCTAGGAGCCAATTGGCATGAAAGGGGAGGTCATGTTTTAGCTACTACTAAGAGTCTTCTCAGTGTGAAAGGACAAGGACTCTTTGCAATGGCTCCTTTTTCATGCTGATTGGTTCATACATAGGGACCTGGCTGAGCCCCTGCTCCCAAAAAAGTAATGGGTCTATGACCACCACCACCCATGATCCCTGATGGCTACACCCCTGTTCCTACAAGATATGCTGCTCATGCTGTTTTCAAGATCTGAAGTTGCTTGCCGGGTGTGGCAGAGTATCTATGCTACCTTCCTGGTGGGTGAAGAGAAAGGGGGTAAAATGGGGAGCCTCAGAACTGGAGGCCAAATGTAGCCCAGCAGACCTTTCGAGCTGGCCCTTAGGACTATTCCCAGGCCAAACACACCCCTTTTAGGGCATACCCTCTTTGAGTGTTTTTTGCCTAACTGGAATGTGTCTGAAAGGAGAACAGAGATATGTATGGTGTGGTGGTAGTGATGTTGTGTGTGCATGTGTGAAAAATCTCCATCTTTTGCACTGCTGGAATGTACAAACCTACAGCAAGAGTCACAGCCATTCCCTGGCTTCCTTTTGCATCTGGCCTTACCCCCCACTGGTATATGCCCTCTGGAAGGATGTGATATGTGTCCAGATGCGAAGGAAGACACCTCTCCCCTACCTGTAACAAAACAGGTAATTTTAGCATGGCAAGCTGCCCCAGCTTCTGCTTAGAACTTTTTGGTTTTTGGATGGTTTGAGGGTTATGGTACATAAAACTGACTGGATAAATTTGTGGGTTCTTTGTGTCGGGCAGGCAAAAAACATCACAAAAGACACAGATTATATAAACAAGATCTGAACACATTTAACAATGTTCTGAAGTATTTATGTGTTTTCCTTCACTGGGTACTCTTTACATTATTTTAAGTCAGAGATCATGCTAATAGAGCAAATGCTCTATACTAATTATTTAAGTTTTCTTTTTACCAATTTTTACCAATTTTTGGTTGCTTGGCATGGATGAGATCAGCAGCAGTTGCCGACCAATCAGGTTGCCACATTTTCCCAGAATGCCATGTTTGAAACAATGTAACCTCATGAGAGTATGTTATTCCAGATGCACTGTGTGAGGAGGGGAAGATGATGGTGTCACCCAGCCTCTAAGACATTCCCATCTCAGAGGAAAAAAAATGTCTGGCTGCACAAGAATGTTGCTTTGAAATGCCCTCTCGCTTTTGGGACTTGTTGATGTGGCCCGTGGATGGATCATTTAACCAGCACTATGAAACTCCTTCTTTAATGTTGGATGTTGTATCTGGCGCAAGCAGATGCCCAGGATGCAGAACAGTATAGTGACAGGCTGGATGCCAGTTGAAGCAATGAGCCGGACAAGCAATAAGTTTTAAGAGTCACTTTACTGACAATATATCACAAGCTCTCTCTGTACAAACTCCTCGACCCCCACACCAACTGGCCAGATCTGCCAAGTCTTATAGATAAGGCCAGCTGGTTGCCTTGGATACTTGTCCTTGAGATCTGCACGGACTCTGAGCGTCTTGGCCTTGTAACTCTGCCATGGAAAAAATACTCCCAGGAACCCTTTACTTGTCAACATTCCCCCACCTATTTTTTCCATAGCCTTCTTGCTTAGCATTTCACACATTATATCACATTTCAACAATACATTTCAGATTATGTTACAGATTCACATTTTCACTTCTTTTCATGACATTTACATTTACATTTCTTGGTTTTATACTTCTGATACATTTCCTTTTATTTCAGTTTACATCACTTTCATTTGTAAGACAGTTACTCCATTGCTATCTCAGCATTATTGTCATTATATTTCATTACTCTTCATGATTTCCATCATCCCACTTTTTCCAGTCACTGAAGTCTATATGTTTAATGGAATTTATTTTAAATCTAACAGGTGGAATACCTTTGGTTGTTCTCTCTGATCTGCGTGGTTGTATTTCTGCCTTAGTGTCTGTGTCTGTGTCAGGCGATTCCTCTGTTTCTCTCTCAGAGCTAGAACTTGATTCACTACTGCTGCCTGTTTCTTCTTGTTTTATTGGTACTGTATCTGCCTGTTCTTGTTCATTACTAACTTCAGTGTTTCCCAACTCCACATATGTTTTCTCTTCCCAATCCTGCTCTATTGCTTGCACGCTTCTGCTTAACACCACAGACCTTTGTTTTGGCATCCAAATTCTGTAATACGTGTTTTCAAAACCCAGCATGTACCCTTTGTCTGCTCTCCTTTGCAGCTTCCCTGTCCTTTTATTTTTGGGAACATGTACCCAGCATTCTGCTCCAAACCTAATCAAATGTTTTAATCTGGGTTTTCTGTCATACAATTTCTGATAAGGAGACATTCCAGTGGCCTTATGGAATATTCTGTTTTGAATGTAAGCTGAATACAGAACACACTCTCCCCAGAAACCTTGTGTTAAAGAGGAGTCACACAGCATTGATATTATTGAGTCCTGAAGCAACCTGTTCCAGCGTTCAGCTAACCCGTTGTGATGAGGACTGTAAGGGGCTGTTAACTCCTGTTTTATTCCTCTTTTATCCAAGTATTCAGTAAAAGAGTGTCCTAAGAACTCTCCTCCTTGATCTGATCTTATTCTCTGTATTTTGACACCAAACTGCACTTCAATTTTTGTAATAAATCTTTTCAGTTTCTCTGCAGCTTCACTTTTAGCTTTTAGTAAATAAACAGTGCAGAATTTTGAAAAATCATCAACTATTGTCAGGAAATATCTTGCACCCCCCTGAGTAGGTTGAAATGGCCCCACTAAGTCCACGTGTATTAATTGATAAGGTGCATCTGTGTTGGGCATGGCTTCTTTGTTCTTTGCAGCCACAACTGCCCTAGTTTGTTTACACACGTGGCAGTCTACATATTTTTCACAGTTTCTCAATGTCACATCATTACCGTTCTCTGTTGTTTTCACCACATTTTCATATCCTATATGGCCTAGTTTTCTGTGCCATAAATGAACACAATTATTATGGGGTTTCTTATTAGCACACATGAGTACATGATTTGTTTGTTTCACGTGTAAGAAGAACAATGAGTTCCTTACTATTCCTTTCATGAATATTTTGTTCCCTTTCATGACTTGACATGAGCCCCTTTGAAACAACACATTGAACCCCATTCCATTAAGTTTAGAAACTGACATTATGTTATTTTCAATGTCTGGAATAAACAGCACGTCTGTCATAATCGTATTAAAACCTGCTAATTTCACTGTACCCCTACTTTTGATCAGTTTCTTAGATCCATCAGCCATTATCACATAATCCTCTACGTCACAATATGTATGAAACATTGATTTATCTTTGATTATGCTATTTGTAGCCCCACTGTCAAGAGCCCATACATCATCACATTTATTGTTATTAGCTTTACTTTGCATGTTTCGGCTAGCACATATCACCTGTACAAGTGGTTTTCTTCCTCTTTCTCTTCTTCTTGCTTCACAATTCCTTTGAAGATGTTGCCTGGAACCACAAAAATAACACGCCTTTTGTCCATACAGTCTCTCCTCCGCTGCTTTGTTGTTCAGCTTTCCCAAGTTGTGTTTAGACTCAGTCCTTTCCTGCTTTGCCATTTCTTGCCTTCTTTGAAATTCTTGTAAAAGTTTGCCTTCTATATAATCCATATTGAGATTTGCATCGTCCATTGCTTCCAAAGAGCTTACCAGACTATCATAACTTGAATCTAGTGAAGCTAATGTGATATACACTTTTTGCGTTTGAGAATGTTCAATTTCACGTTCTGACAACTCAGTAAACAGTCTGTTTATTTCCAACAAATGCTCTGACATGGTTGTATCTCCAGATAAGCGCATCTGATACAATCTTCTGGCAAGATATATTTTAGAACTGGCAGTCTTTTCACATGAATATTTTTCAAAGTTTCCCAGGTTTCCTTAGCTGTTGTTGCATCACGCACATGCAGTAATTGAGAATCATCAATAGCAAGAACAATTAACGCCTTTGCCCTCTCATCCAGCCTTCTCCAATCTGCTGGAATAGGCACCCCGGCGGGTGGGTCTTCTGCGATAGCTTTCCACAGGTCTTCTTTCACTAGAAAAGCCTGCATTCTCTGTTTCCAAGTGCCATAATTTTTCCCTGTCAGCCTTTCCAAGGGAATCCCGGCCGATAACATAACAGACATACTTTCACTTTTCACAGTTCACCGCCTTTGTAATTAGAGCTTCTCACCTCCGTCCTTCAGTCAGTTATTCCCACGGCTCTCTCACAGCTTTCAGCTCAGCTTTCGGTTTCTCCATCTCTCTGCTGTTTTACTCGCTGGTCTGCAGTTCTGGCTTTTCTCTGCCGCTTTTCTGCAATCCTCAGCACCAGGTAACCATCCTCTGCTACCACTTGTTGGATGTTGTATCTGGCACAAGCAGATGCCCAGGATGCAGAACAGTATAGTGACAGGCTGGATGCCAGTTGAAGCAATGAGCCGGACAAGCAATAAGTTTTAAGAGTCACTTTACTGACAATATATCACAAGCTCTCTCTGTACAAACTCCTCGACCCCCACACCAACTGGCCAGATCTGCCAAGTCTTATAGATAAGGCCAGCTGGTTGCCTTGGATACTTGTCCTTGAGATCTGCACGGACTCTGAGCGTCTTGGCCTTGTAACTCTGCCATGGAAAAAATACTCCCAGGAACCCTTTACTTGTCAACATTCCCCCACCTATTTTTTCCATAGCCTTCTTGCTTAGCATTTCACACATTATATCACATTTCAACAATACATTTCAGATTATGTTACAGATTCACATTTTCACTTCTTTTCATGACATTTACATTTACATTTCTTGGTTTTATACTTCTGATACATTTCCTTTTATTTCAGTTTACATCACTTTCATTTGTAAGACAGTTACTCCATTGCTATCTCAGCATTATTGTCATTATATTTCATTACTCTTCATGATTTCCATCATCCCACTTTTTCCAGTCACTGAAGTCTATATGTTTAATGGAATTTATTTTAAATCTAACAGGTGGAATACCTTTGGTTGTTCTCTCTGATCTGCGTGGTTGTATTTCTGCCTTAGTGTCTGTGTCTGTGTCAGGCGATTCCTCTGTTTCTCTCTCAGAGCTAGAACTTGATTCACTACTGCTGCCTGTTTCTTCTTGTTTTATTGGTACTGTATCTGCCTGTTCTTGTTCATTACTAACTTCAGTGTTTCCCAACTCCACATATGTTTTCTCTTCCCAATCCTGCTCTATTGCTTGCACGCTTCTGCTTAACACCACAGACCTTTGTTTTGGCATCCAAATTCTGTAATACGTGTTTTCAAAACCCAGCATGTACCCTTTGTCTGCTCTCCTTTGCAGCTTCCCTGTCCTTTTATTTTTGGGAACATGTACCCAGCATTCTGCTCCAAACCTAATCAAATGTTTTAATCTGGGTTTTCTGTCATACAATTTCTGATAAGGAGACATTCCAGTGGCCTTATGGAATATTCTGTTTTGAATGTAAGCTGAATACAGAACACACTCTCCCCAGAAACCTTGTGTTAAAGAGGAGTCACACAGCATTGATATTATTGAGTCCTGAAGCAACCTGTTCCAGCGTTCAGCTAACCCGTTGTGATGAGGACTGTAAGGGGCTGTTAACTCCTGTTTTATTCCTCTTTTATCCAAGTATTCAGTAAAAGAGTGTCCTAAGAACTCTCCTCCTTGATCTGATCTTATTCTCTGTATTTTGACACCAAACTGCACTTCAATTTTTGTAATAAATCTTTTCAGTTTCTCTGCAGCTTCACTTTTAGCTTTTAGTAAATAAACAGTGCAGAATTTTGAAAAATCATCAACTATTGTCAGGAAATATCTTGCACCCCCCTGAGTAGGTTGAAATGGCCCCACTAAGTCCACGTGTATTAATTGATAAGGTGCATCTGTGTTGGGCATGGCTTCTTTGTTCTTTGCAGCCACAACTGCCCTAGTTTGTTTACACACGTGGCAGTCTACATATTTTTCACAGTTTCTCAATGTCACATCATTACCGTTCTCTGTTGTTTTCACCACATTTTCATATCCTATATGGCCTAGTTTTCTGTGCCATAAATGAACACAATTATTATGGGGTTTCTTATTAGCACACATGAGTACATGATTTGTTTGTTTCACGTGTAAGAAGAACAATGAGTTCCTTACTATTCCTTTCATGAATATTTTGTTCCCTTTCATGACTTGACATGAGCCCCTTTGAAACAACACATTGAACCCCATTCCATTAAGTTTAGAAACTGACATTATGTTATTTTCAATGTCTGGAATAAACAGCACGTCTGTCATAATCGTATTAAAACCTGCTAATTTCACTGTACCCCTACTTTTGATCAGTTTCTTAGATCCATCAGCCATTATCACATAATCCTCTACGTCACAATATGTATGAAACATTGATTTATCTTTGATTATGCTATTTGTAGCCCCACTGTCAAGAGCCCATACATCATCACATTTATTGTTATTAGCTTTACTTTGCATGTTTCGGCTAGCACATATCACCTGTACAAGTGGTTTTCTTCCTCTTTCTCTTCTTCTTGCTTCACAATTCCTTTGAAGATGTTGCCTGGAACCACAAAAATAACACGCCTTTTGTCCATACAGTCTCTCCTCCGCTGCTTTGTTGTTCAGCTTTCCCAAGTTGTGTTTAGACTCAGTCCTTTCCTGCTTTGCCATTTCTTGCCTTCTTTGAAATTCTTGTAAAAGTTTGCCTTCTATATAATCCATATTGAGATTTGCATCGTCCATTGCTTCCAAAGAGCTTACCAGACTATCATAACTTGAATCTAGTGAAGCTAATGTGATATACACTTTTTGCGTTTGAGAATGTTCAATTTCACGTTCTGACAACTCAGTAAACAGTCTGTTTATTTCCAACAAATGCTCTGACATGGTTGTATCTCCAGATAAGCGCATCTGATACAATCTTCTGGCAAGATATATTTTAGAACTGGCAGTCTTTTCACATGAATATTTTTCAAAGTTTCCCAGGTTTCCTTAGCTGTTGTTGCATCACGCACATGCAGTAATTGAGAATCATCAATAGCAAGAACAATTAACGCCTTTGCCCTCTCATCCAGCCTTCTCCAATCTGCTGGAATAGGCACCCCGGCGGGTGGGTCTTCTGCGATAGCTTTCCACAGGTCTTCTTTCACTAGAAAAGCCTGCATTCTCTGTTTCCAAGTGCCATAATTTTTCCCTGTCAGCCTTTCCAAGGGAATCCCGGCCGATAACATAACAGACATACTTTCACTTTTCACAGTTCACCGCCTTTCTAATTAGAGCTTCTCACCTCCGTCCTTCAGTCAGTTATTCCCACGGCTCTCTCACAGCTTTCAGCTCAGCTTTCGGTTTCTCCATCTCTCTGCTGTTTTACTCGCTGGTCTGCAGTTCTGGCTTTTCTCTGCCGCTTTTCTGCAATCCTCAGCACCAGGTAATCCTCAGCACCAGGTAATCCTCAGCACCAGGTAACCATCCTCTGCTACCACTTGTTGGATGTTGTATCTGGCACAAGCAGATGCCCAGGATGCAGAACAGTATAGTGACAGGCTGGATGCCAGTTGAAGCAATGAGCCGGACAAGCAATAAGTTTTAAGAGTCACTTTACTGACAATATATCACAAGCTCTCTCTGTACAAACTCCTCAACCCCCACACCAACTGGCCAGATCTGCCAAGTCTTATAGATAAGGCCAGCTGGTTGCCTTGGATACTTGTCCTTGAGATCTGCACGGACTCTGAGCGTCTTGGCCTTGTAACTCTGCCATGGAAAAAATACTCTCAGGAACCCTTTACTTGCCAACATTTAACCCAGCCATGAAATGTATAGGGTCCCAGTCCTCTTTTGCAACTGGTCAGTCTAATTTCATCCCCTCTCCCCAATTTATGAGGCTCTCATTTTCTCTCCAAGCTATAACTGCACCAACAGGGAGAATCTGCATCTTGGATGAAGACGAAAAATGCCCCCTTCCCAATTGCTGCCACATTTTGAGGGCCATATTTTGGTTTCATAGAAATGTAAATGTTTTCAATCAGTCGCAAGTTCTGTGTGTGCTTTCTTTCCCCCTCCGTAGCAAGCACATTAGCTTATCTACCTTGTTGCCAAAAGCTTTTTGGTGTTAAGTATTTAACAGCACCAGTAACAGCTTGTTCCTTTAAAACAAACATTTCAGTGCTACAGACATATAACAGCAGTGAAAGCAACCTTAAGTACCAACAGTTGGATTTATAGCAGCTGCAGCATCCATTGCAGCTTTTCTTATGCTGCTAATTTTGGGTCTGTAGCAATTTGCTTAGCCAAGCAGGAAGTCTTAAAATCAATGCAACTAGAGATCGAATATCAAGCTGAGTAGATGTGTGAAACATCTGTGGCCATCCCCCCCCCCAGGGGTAAGAGCAAGGAAGGTGTTTCCATTTCCACAGCTATCAAATTTTTGGGGGAGGGGGGAGATACCTTTTCTCTGGTCCAATTGGTGACAGGTTTGAAAACAATTCTGTGTGAGAGATGATCAAAGTGGAGACCCATTCATACTAAATGGAGAAAAAATTGTTGGGAGTAAAGCACCAACACTTATAATAAGTAACCCAAGCCAGTGTATGTGTGGGGTGATAGGCAGAAAGGCTCGCTGATTCCTTCTTTAGTAACAACTTTTTTTTCAGGCTTTACTTCCCTCCTTTTTTCTAATCACTCAGAGGTAGTGTCTGTTAGGGATAGGTGAGAATTTGGATTCAGTTAGCATTTCAAAAAGAATTTTTCCAAAACAATATGAGAACCAAAACATAGCCATCCTTCGAAATTCACATTTATTAGAATTTTGGGATGCAGTTCGCCAACTAAACAACATTTACAAAAATGCATATATTAGGGGAAAGTGTGCATAAAAATGAATAGATGAGTGAAAATAACATGCCAAAAGGCATGAAATGATGAGAAATGGCTTGCAAAAGTGTGTGCCTTTGTCAAAACTGCCTACAAAAATGTGTATATTTGGAGAAATTCGCACTAAAATGGTGGAGAATTTTCATGAGGATTGGTTTTTTTTAAATTCACAGATCTCTGTAGAAATGTAGAGAACTGAATTTAAGATTGTAAAAATGAGAAACTGAGAGAACCGAAACAGACAGATCTGTCCATCCCTAGCGTCTGTGGATGCTAGCCTCATGGCTTACAGTGGCCATACAGTAGGGTCCCGCTTTGCGGCACTCTGCTTTGTAGCATTCCACCAATACAGCAGTTGTCAATTGCAGAAAGGCCCCACTCCTACGGTGCTTGTTCCACTTTTACAGCATTGTTTGGGCATCGGGCACCATTTTAGACAATGTTAGTCAATGCGTTCCGCTTTACAGTGGCAGTCCGGAACGGAACCTGCCGTATGAGCGGGGCTCTACTGTATGTAGTCCTGTAATCAGAATTACTTTATTTTCCAGTAGTAATAAACCTTAAGTTTTTTAAATTATTCTTTCAACCGGCAGTCTTACCAGACTATTTGTTCCTGCACCAAACTCCAATAAAAACGACATTCAAATCTAAACTATTATTCAGTAGGTAGTTCAGATCTCATGATGCAATGATCTGAATGAAGACCTAAGGCTACTTTCATAAAATATATATAAAGACTTTTTTTGGTCTATCACACTTTTTTCCTGCTGTAATATACTGTCATCTTCATCCTGAATGTCCCAAGAAATGTAGCTGTGTCATTTCAGTAATCAAACTGATTCAATATGGCCCATGTTCCTACAGGAGGATTAGACATGTTCATGGAGGATATGGCTGTCAATGGCTACTAGACATGATGGCTATATTCTACCTCCTAATACCTCTGAACACCAGTTGCTAGGATGGGAATCACAAGTGGGGAGAGTGCTGTTGTGGTTAGGTCTTGCTTGCAGGCTTCCTAAAGGCACTGACTGTGAGCACAAGATGCTGGACTGGATGACCTGATCCACTAGGACTCTTCTTATGTTCTTATCATCTGTTTCTTTGAACAGGTATGGGTCTAAATCCAGCAAAATGTCAAGCATGCTTAAAGCCACTGAAATGAGTGGGTTTAAGAGTAGGTAATTCCATGCTGTACTGAGACAGCTTTCACATACTGCACTTTATTCATTATTCTGATGATTTCTTACCTGGTAATTGGTGCATTATATTTGATCTTTCACACGACATACAAGCTAGTTCTAGAATTTTATTGGAATATAGTGCAAGTTTAGCACTACTTTTCATGATAAACAATACCAGAAACCATCAGTTTGCAAGCCTGGGAACCTGGAAAATCGTGGGAGTATTTTGCTAGCTGTAGCTGCTCACACGACAGGCATCCCAGCATGCAGTGCATACCCGCCTTTCGGTGTTTTGGGTTTTTTTGCCTGATGAAAATTGTACCAGTTTTCTGGGGTAGGTACATATAACAGCAGCATTTCTCTCTCTCTCTCTCTCTCTCTCTCTCTCTCTCTCACACACACACACACACACACACACACACACAAACACCTGTGTCTATACAACCAAAATAATAAAATAGTCAAATGATAAAGGGAGAGGGCTTGCATGGCGATGGGACGAGATCTTAGACCTCCTACACTGTGAGGGACCAACAGTGTGCATGTGTTTAATGGGTGAGGGACAGAAACAAGATGTTCATTGCAGCTGTGTGAAAGACAGTAGCACAAAATGCCAGTATATCGGCTGAAAAAGCTGCAACAGGTACTGCAGTGTGAAAGGGATTTTAGAAATTGGGACAGAAGTGCTACCATTTAAATCGGTTAAATTAACACAATAAACTCCATTTCTGAAAGCAGCCTGTGTCTTAAATATGACCGTGATCCTTTATTCATTGTTATTTTCCCCATAAAGGAACCTAATACTGGTTCTGAATTTCTAAAGACTGATTTACACTACCTAGCACCTCCCAGAGAAGCAAAAGGTAGCGTTACTACTGAACTTCTAGCTCTGAGACACTTAGCCATTTCCCCAGTTCAGGAAGGCTGGAGCTCAGTGCTGCTTAGATTGGAACGGAATCTCTCCCTCCCTGGGTCTCAGCTGGGTTCTGATCCAGGCAGGTGCTTCCATGTGCTCCTCCTCATCCTGAGTAGCCTCATGTGCAGCTAGCCAGGTAATTCAACAGCCCTGAGACTCCTGCACGGCTCATCCTCTCCTCTGCTCCTGTGGCTCTGTGGGAGATCGGGGAGGGGGATCTAAGAGCTGACTAGGAACCCAGGCAGCTGGTGTGATGATCAGCGGGGATGCCTGGATCCATTGGCTTTTCAGGGTCACTATCAGTGTTGAGATCTGCTGGGGAGGGTATTGTTCCCCCTGCTCCCCCTCTACAGAGACTTCAGGTTCCATACCTGAGTAAGGCTGAACCCTGACAAGTGTCCATTTTATACACTGATGGCTCAATCTTGGGGCTTGTAGATGGGGCTGGCAGTGCACCTGTCTGCTCTGCAAGCCTGCACTTCCACGGGACTTGCCCTGCATAGCTTCAGCCCCTGATGTGATGTCATGTGTATTTCTCCTCCTGCAATCCCAAGTTACTGTATAAACAAAACTACCATGATCTGCATAACTGAGACGGTTGTTTTTCAAGGCCGTGAGCTGGCATGCATAAACAAACAAACAAATAAATAAAAAGATTAACAAAGCACGGCAGGGAATAGGGATGTATACTTGGTGGTAGTGATGAGATACATTTTGGGGTTTCTGTTTTTGTTTTGTTTCTGCTACTTCCATTTATTGTTATTCATTTGTCCCAACCCAAAATAATAGCTGAAATAGTCCTCCCTGATGTACTAATCCAGGCCCATCAAGAATCTAAATCAACAACTGGTAACCTGCTGGATGACCATTCCCATCATTCCTGATGATTGGCCACACTGGCTGGTGGTAATGTGTGTTGGAGTCCAGCAACATCTGGAGGACCACAGGTTCTCCAGCCCTGGCTTAAATAGTTCTATGAGAAGAAGGGAGCTTTAGGTGACTCCTCCTTCTCCTCATTAGCAATGTTTGGAGAATTGTCAAAATAAATTTGTGATATGCTATAGCGTTAGTTAACAATCCTACTGGTCTAGCACACATCCTTTACATGAGCCTAAGCAGAACTGTGGTTAAAAGGCAAAGTATAAAAACAGAAATTACTGTCTCTTGTTTACAAGAATTCACGTGATATTTAGCCAAATAACATGGGGTCAACTAAGCATATACCTGAAAGCGAACACTAGGATGAAAAAGAAAGAACTTAGAATTATGTCGTTATAGAACAGGGCAAGTTTTGTACTGAACATTGCACAAAGTAGCTAATGTTTCAGTGGAATAATTTAAATTCCAGTATACTGCGTTGGCCCTGAAAAGATAGCTGTATTTATTTTTGCTTATCATTTTGTCCCAAAAATAATAATCAATGAAAAAAGAATGTGTCTTCCGAGGGAAATTGCTGGTGCCTCTCTTTCTCTGTCTCCCTCTCTCGCCCTCTCTTTCATTATGATATTTTTGTAGCAAGCATTAGAAATTAAAGTTCACTTAGCAGTTGCTCTTCGTCTCCAGTAACACGTTTGGATATTGCCAAGTGACACCTCACTTTTCAAGCTCTATTATTAACAATAAACTTGTTAGCGTTAGAGGAAAGCATTATCCCTTGCAGCAGTTAATAAAGCAAACTGCAAATGGCACATTTAAATGGACTGTATTGAATGCCATAGTGCACAGACACTAATAGTAGTTCTTTTGGAAAAGGGCAATGGTGTAAGGCAGAATTGATGTCATAGAGCAGGACCTCCAGATGTTGTTGGACTACAGCTCCCATCATCCCTGATTGTTGGCTATGCTGGCTGAGGCTGATGGGAGTTGATAGTCCGACAATATCTGGAAGGCACCATGTTGATTATCCCTGCCAGAGAAGCTTCTACTTGAGGTTTATTCATTTTTATTTACTTACGTTTATGCCAACTAGGCCTTTACATTTAATCAAATAAAAAAGAGAAACAGACCTATGTAATATAAATACCACATAATAAATTTAATTAATTTAAAATGATTTTGAAGGAAAGAAACATCAGAACTGACAGTCATTTGGGACAGAAAGGAGAAGAAAGAAATATTGAATGAGACGAATTTGAATAAGAAGAGAAGATTAGAAGTATTATTTTTATTAATTGATTCATTAATTAATATATAACCCACCCTTTCTTCCAGGAGCCCGGAGCAGCAAGCAAAAATGGTAAAAAAACTCTAAAACATATTAAAAACAAAAGACTTTAAACATATTGAAACAACACATCTTTAAAAATATATTAAAGCAAAACATTTAAAAACAGGTTTTAAAAACAGCTTTAAAAACATCTTAAAAAGTTGTTCCAACAGAGACACAGATCAGGATAAGGTCTCTATTTAAAAAGCTTGTTGAAAGAGGAAGGTCTTCAATAGATGCCAAAAAGATGGCAGAGAGGGAACCTATCTAATATTTAAGGGGAGGGAATTCCAAAGGGTCAGTGCCACAACACTAAAGGTCTGCTTCCTATGTTGTGCCAAGTATCAAGCCTTCTTGAGGCATATTGTGGAGGGGAGAATTTTAGCCTGCCATACATTGGAAGGCAGGAAACAGATGGGCATGTCCTCAAAGTAAGCAATGCCAACCATAAAAGATCCATTAACCACTGAAGCCTCAACGTGTTTTCCTGATAAAGTACCTTTGAAGGTACTTAAATCTGGGACTGTTTTTGTTTTATTACTTGGTTTGGTTTTTTTAAAAAAATCTGGAGGAAATCAGTTACAAAAGTAGGGAGTAGTCCCCACAGATGCCTCCCTCCACTTTCAGATTTGGCCAAGGAAGGACATCATGAAGTTGCCACTCTCAGCTGATCATAGTCATTGTGAATGGAACACAGGACAAAAGTCTGTAGTCACATCTGTCAAGAAAATGGTATCCCTGCTTAGGCCTCTTGATAAAAGCTGGCTGTTGGATAGTAATTATTTCTCAGTCACTGGAAAGGATCTCATGGTGTTGAGGCACATGTGTTATCTCTGCTGTGCTCCAAGGTCAGAGATGAGGCCTGCTAATTGGGAAAGTGTTTCAGGGAAAGCACAAATGCCAAAGTATCAGAAAATTCTAGCTTAGAAGCCTTTTGATTGGTTAACAAGATTCATCTTCTTTATTATGCTTTTTAGTATAAAGCTGGCCTCTTCCTTGGCTTTTGTGCCCCAAACCTTTAACCTGATATCTTTTTATCACTTTAGAGGTCAGCACTGCCGTACCATGTGTTTTATTTGGTCAACGCATTTCTGGTATGTATAGAACTAACTCTAGTGTTTTATTTAGGTTTATAATTTCCAGTGGTATTTCTTAACTATATTTTCTAACTATACTCTATTTCTTTATTTTTAATTATTTTAATAAATCTACCTCAGTTATAACTGGTACATGTCTTCCTGGGAAAACCATGGTACTGAATCCAGTTCCTCACTTTTTGGTTACCTGTAACTAGGTAAATTTGTTAGCCTGAGTGTCAGGAAGCAGAGAGTCTAGTTTTTAGCTGTTGCTTCACCGGAATCTTAGAGGTATACAGCAAGGTCCTGGAGTCTCCTGGCCAGGTTGGTTGGACAGCAAGAGTGGTGACAGCCTATTCCTTGCAAGGATGTTGTTCGATCCTGGACATATGGGTAACTGCTGGATCACCAAGGACTGGTTCCTGGATTTGGGGGCAAGTTCTCAACAACCTGTAACAGGGGCAGGAGTTTCTATGGCTCAGTGGGTAGAGATAAGAATGACTAAGAAATTTAATCATTGTGAATTCCTATATTAAATGACATAAATTCAATCTTTTGTATTAATGTGTGGAAAGGAACTTAACTATCAGATCTGGCACAGGGGGAGGGACAAGGCAGTGGCATGGTTGACATGGTGCAGAAATGCTGGCAAGAGTGCCAGACTGGTTCTGTGGATGCATTTGCATCACACTGTCATGGAAATACACCATGGTCTTTGAAGACCAGTCTTAGTCATGCAAGAAACTTTTATTATAAACAGAGATACAAGCATGCAGGGAGGGAACGGAAATGACAGCTAGCAACTCAGACTGTCGCCACCAGCTCTCTGCCTGCTCAAGTTAAAACAGCATCTTTTATAGGTATATGATTTGTATAGAAGCAAGCAAACTTTCCCTTTATGATAGGCAATGGAAAGTTACAAACACATGTTTTTCAGTAAGTAGGGCACCTTGCAGTTATAGCAGTTAGGCAGTTTAAATGTCACAGAACTTTTGTGGTCTTTTATTTTTCTCACTTTTGCACCTGTTACATATAGGTCTGAGCAGAGCAGTTACATATATGCCAGGGCATAGGGTCAATGCATAGATCAGTGGAAATTATGCCACAACACCAACATCAGTACTGCCTTCCCCTTTCCATTTGTGCTGCAGGGATTCAGCCAGAGGGAGGGCAGATGAGCAGTGCAGACCTGCCATGCCATCCGCTACTGGCCTTTTTGGCAGCGGGGAACTCTTGGCATCAAGAAGCATTCTGGAGGCTGGGCTGGGCTCTAGGAGGAGAGAAATGTTTGCTTCCCCAACCTCTAGCAGCTTCTACTGTTAGAGTTTTTGTTTGTATATATATATATATATATATATATATATATATATATATATATATATATATATATATATATATATTGCAGCGGAGTACAGAAATAACTGGTCTGCTAAGACTGGTAGTTGAAAGAATAAAGAAACATAAGGTTTATTACTACAAAGAGGTAAAGTCATACATGCTGTAGAAGTCATGCGGCCTGCACTCAGGGAGGCAGTACTAACTAAACCTAAAAAGAGAAGGGAAGTGAAGGAGCAAAGCCTGCAAATCATCAAACACTTCAGAGGAGGAATCAACAGAAGGAAGAATAGATTGCCTTTCTGTCTAATGCCTCCCACTGGTTCAGGTCACTTGTAACATGGATTGGTGCTTTACTCCCCACATTTAACTGGCTGTAATCATTGTAGAATCCAGTTGGACAAACTTCCTTATATGCTGTTCCATATGAGACATAGGATGTCTCCAATTGTAAGAAAACAATCATGCCATCTCCCTGACATGCCCATTTCATGCATGTAGGTCAGAGATGAGGAACCTTTTGTCAGTCCAAGGCCCACATTCCCTTTTGGGCAACCTTCCGGGGGCCACGTGCCAGTGCTGGGTGGGGCCAGAGGCCAAAGTGGACACAGCAATGAATGTCACTTTACCTTTGTACAGTAAACTAGTATCTGTACCTGCTCCTCTCTTTCTTCCATCCAGAGAAGCAAGCCACATTATCCAACTTCAAGGACACATTCCAGCCAGGCAAAAACATTCAAGGAGCTTGCAAATCTGGGCCAGTACGGGGTGAGGCTGGTGAGGGGGTATGACATGGGAAGAGTCCCCAAGGTCAGACAGAGAGGACTGGAGGGTCACATTGGGTCCCTGAGCCTGAAATTCCCCTTCCCTGGTGTGGTGTTTAATATACTGAAGCATTCATACAGTTAGTCCTCAACCTGTAGTTTGGAATGGTTCATCCCAGTAATGAATATGCCATGGTAGACCACCGGTTGCGTGTTTTTCTCTCAGCCTTGCTTCCAGTCCCAAAAAGAGGTTTTAAAACCTGCCCATTATGGCTGTCACACTATTTATGTACAAACACACATGCAGGTGTAACACCATCCTCAAGGTGGCAGCAGCGCACAGCAACAGAACTCCTCAGAACTCTTTCCTTTTCTGAAAAGGGGATACGGGCCCTGGAATCCAGGTTGGAATGCTTCGAAGTGCTTGCTAATGGGCTGCCTCAGAAAAGTGTGCTGAAGACGGAACTCAAGGTTTCCCCAGCGCCAACAGACCTCCCAAGCAAGTGTCCAAGTCTTAAAGATTGGCCTCTGCAGTTGATGCAAGCCCTTCCCAACAGCTCTACCTGATTCCAGCTCCCTTTGCAAAAGTATGCTTTGAAGAAGTGGGGAGATCAGCTAATTGGCCTGGCAGCAGGGGTGGGTGGGATTTCAATTCAGTTTGCATTTCATCTATCAAATTTGCACTTCCCAAAACAATATGAGAACTGAAACGCAGCCATCCTTCAAAATCCTCACTTAATCTGAATCTGTATGTGATATCGTTCTCCAATAAACCAGTGTGTACAAAACACATATATTAGGGGGAAATGTGCATAAAAATAAACATATTAGTGAAAATAACATACCCAAATGAATTATATTAAGAGAAAATGCTTGCAAAAATGTGCATATTAGACAAACCTGCATACAAAAATGTGTATATTACAATAAACACTAAAATGCTGAAGAATTTTCATGAGCATTTTTTAAGAAAATCACAAATTGCTGCAGAAATGTGGAGGATGGAATTTAAGATTGGAAAAATGAGGAACAGAGAGAACCCAAATTGACAGAGCCTTTCATCTCTACCTGGCGGGGAAACTCATTCCCCAAGAGCACAAATGCTGCACATTCTTAGAAATTCTCAGGGGGAAAGAGACAAGTTTTTATCCCCACCTCCCCCCGGGAGTAAGCCTAAGAGGAAAAATGCCAATTATGATGTAAGATGGGATTGATATTTGCTGCCACAGGCAAAGGATAATGCAATCCCTCCTTTTCCATGTACAGAGGCTGACTGGAGTGGAGTTTAATCTCACTTCAACGCTAGCAATGGAATAACATCCTCCACTGCATCTGAGGTCAACAGGCTACTTTAGGGGGTGCATGACATGTTGTGGGGCAACCACAATTCTGCTCTGCAACAGAAGAGAATGGCTGAGGAATTCAGACAGAATGGGTTGAGGGGGGCTTCTACCTCTGCTTTCAACATCCAATGCCTGAGGCGATTGCCTGACCAATGGCAGGGCTGGCTTAGGGATTGAGATGGGCTGGGGAATTTGCCCATCCTGGTAGTTGGCAGGTTCTGGCCTGGGTGCAACCTGCCCCAGTGCTAAAAAATATAAATAATTTAAAAATCCTGGATACCATTATTATTAACTGACAGAATATGGGGTATACAATGATAGTGGTTTGTGGAAAAAGGGTGGAGAAAGTTCTTGTCTCTCGATTTAGGAGGCACAAAAGGATGTACTTCATACATCACAAGGTTAAAATTGTGGGATTCACAACCACACAATGTGATTGGTGAGCACCTTAGATGGCTTTTTAAGGGGATTGGACAAATTCCTGAAAGATGAGGATATCCTTGTCAGCTACTTGTAGGGATGGAAGGATCTGGTTCTCCCAGTTCCTCCTTTGTTTTCCAGTCTCAAGTTTAGTTTTCCAGGTTTCGGCAGCAATTTGTGACTAAAAATCCTCATGAAAATTTGTTAGCATTTTAGTGCAAAGTCCTTCTAATACGCACTTTCTTGTCTACAGTTTTGACCAAGGTACACATTTTTGCAAGCAGTTATAACGCCCTGCTTACCACGTAGCTGGCAGGCAGGGCACAATTGCAGGTCGGGACAAAGCTGCTGCCTCTATCTTAAATGAAGGCAAAGTTGCAGCAGACCTCATAGGCGGAGCTGCTGTGCTTATTTAAGCTCAGCAGCCCCTCCTACCTCCCTCTTGCAGCTGCGACGTGGACTACGAGGGACAGAACAGCAGAGAGCCAGAGCAGAGAAGCGGCAGCGGCCATTTTAGCACGGCCGCATGGTCGCCGCCATTTTGAAGGTTCTTGTTTGCAGAGGCACAGGCTGCGTTGCAGGCCATTAGGCCGCGTTTGTGGGCCGTTCAGGCCTCTGTTATTTCCCTGGTTGGGGATAGTTGAATGTAGCAGGAGTTTGTTTGCCTGAAGGACTGGCGACGGCTGGAGTGGGCCTCGTTAAAGGGACTTGCGCAGACTGTCGCTGTGGGGGCCCCCCAGCTGGTGGGAGAGGGAGGTGCTTTGTGTTCCCCAGCAGCGTTGCCTAATAGCTGCTTCGGCAGCCAGTTAACCAAGAAAACATACCTCACTTAAATAGAATACAATCACATTAACCTAAATTATAATAAAAAAGCTGCAGGGTTTGGATATTAAGTATTATACTCCCAGGCAGTGGGGGCTACTAATGTTTTAATAACTAATGGGTTATTGGTAATTGGGGCATAACAACTGTTACTGGTTTCATTATCCTTGATACTTTGCCTTCTTGGTATAAGCTGAGGTCTGGAAACAAGTGAATTGCACCATACAGTTAGTGGTTTGCAACAATAATAACATTAATAATAATATAAATTTTCACTTATAAGTAGTCATGCCATCCAAAAAAGGAAAAGGGGGGGCAAAAGGTAAGGGGAGGGCCTTTAGGCCTCCACAAAAACGCCCTCTCCCGGTACCTGGGTCCTCGGATGAGGAGGAGGCGCCACCATGGGCTGCCATACTAGCTCGCCTTGAGGCTTTAGAGCAGCGGGGGAGGGTGGCACCAAACCCTGCTCCTGGGTTGCCACTGCCTGTTTCAGCCACTCCTGGGACTTCCACAGGGGGGGTTACCAGGCCAAAGCGTACAAAAGCTAAGGCTCCTGGTGGCTCTACGGTGGGTCAGCAGCAGGGGTCTACTAATGATACCCTTGCATTGATTTTAGCTAGGCTGGAGGCTCTTGAAGCCCGCTCTGATGCTACCCAGATGGGGATGGAGGGGCCAGCGACTCTTTCTGCACCGGCTGCGGTGGCGGGGACTGGACGAGAGGTGGCTACACCCCAGGCTGGTGGAATATCAACAGCTCCGGTGGAGTGCCAAGCTGCAAGCATGACTGGGCCGCTGGTGGAAGCAGGTGAGTCTACCAGGCCTAATCAGGCAGCTGGGTCACCAGGCTGGGGTGGCCTCCCCAGGGTCCATGGGTCACCAGTCCAGGGACAGCATCTGCCATTCCTTTCAGACCAGAAGTGAGTGGTATGTCTCGACCACCGCTCCAGGTGGCATGCAGCCAAATTTGGCAACATGCCGACAATGGACAGGTGACAACATTAGCCATGTCACCTGGGGGGCCTGCTGCAACAGCCATACAAGTGGATGTGCAGCAACCACCACCTTCAACGGTGAGTCAGGGTAATTTACCAGACCCTTTAGGGGCTGTTGCTGCCAATGCTATCCCTTTCGGGGAGGCATCCGTTACCTTAGGATTCCACCTGCTCCCTTCGACAAAAGAAAAAATTTGGAGAGGGAAGTATGTTGATGTCTTTTCACTCCTCAATAGGGAGCACCCCAAAAGGGACAAAGACAAGGAGGCTGAGGGTGATTCAGAGAGGCCCAGGCGCAGGAGAGTGGACTGCACCTGGGCCAATTGGCTGCCAGCGTACTTGATATACGCAGGAGTGCTGATTGAGACGCAGCCTCAAAAGGGGTTGTCTCTCTTGAAGTACTTGGACATAATTTATAGGGCATATGTGGAGTTCTCAGGATTGGCCTGGTTGTCGTATGATGAGGCATTTCGTATGCGGGTGGCATGCGTTGTGTGTCTGCCGTGGGGCAAGAAGGAGCCTGATCTATGGCTGCAGTTTATGACTGCGGCCCGAGCCATGAATTTAGATTAATTCACCACTTGTCATACCCACATGGTCAGTCAGTTAATGATTTCATTCCTGACAGTCTATGTACAGTACATTACACCTCCTTCGATGCAGCAGTGTGCATGGTACGCACTTGTGGCCCAGGTGCATTTGTGGGTAAACATGACATTAAATCGGCCTTCTGACTTCTGCCCGTCCACCCTGCAGACTTTGAGCTGCTGGGTTTTGCTTTTGCAGATAAATTTTATGTAGATCGAGCATTGCCCATGGGGTGCTCAATTTCGTGCGCAGTTTTTGAGCGGTTTAGCACCTTTTTAGAATGGGCAATCAAGCAACGGACGGGTTTGGACTCAGTGGTCCATTACCTGGACGATTTCTTATTTGCTGGGGAGGCTGGCATGGGTGTGTGCCAATGCTTGATGGCACAGTTCCAAGCCAAGGCTGAAGAGATTGGAGTTCCTTTAGCCGTCGAAAAGACTGAAGGTCCAGCCCCCCTTTTGACCTTTTTGGGCATCGAAATTGACACTAGAAATCAATACTGCAGGCTGCCCCAGGACAAGCTTACAACCCTCCATGAAAAGATTAAACAAGTCACACGTGCAAGAAAGGTTTTCCTCTCCACCCTTCAGGAGTTGGCAGGAGACTTAAACTTTGCGTGCAGGGTCGTAGCACCTGGCAGAGCATTTTTACGACGTGTCTATGATGCCATGGTCGGGTTTTCCTGTCCCCACCACAGGTTTCGAGTTACGGCTGCTTTGCGCGCTGACCTGGCTGTGTGGTCCTCCTTCTTACAGGATTTCAATGGAATATCCTTTTGGAGGCAGGATCGGCTCTTGGAGGCTGAGTTACAGGTACAATCCGACGCGTCTGGAGGTTATGGCTTTGGGGTAGTCTTTGGAACTTCCTGGAGTATGGGACAATGGCCACAGACATGGGTTCAAGAGCGCTTAGACAAGGATCTGACCTTTCTGGAATTTTTTCCAATAGTAGTGGCAGTTTACCTGTGGGCCAGGGAGTTGAAAAACTCTACGGTCCACTTCTGGTGTGATAACATGGCAACAGTCCATGTTGTCAACTCCCTTACAACCAGGAACTCGAGGGTTATGGGCCTTGTCCGGGCCTTTGTTCTCCAATGCCTGCGCTTTAATGTTCTGTTTCGGGCACGGCATGTTCCTGGCATTAATAACAATGTTGCTGATGCTCTGTCATGGAACCAGATGGATTGTTTCCATCAGGTGGCGCCGTGGGCCAGAGCTCAGCCGGAAGCCATGCCCCCTGCGATATGGGAGATTGGAGAGCAGAGTCGGAGAGGGCCATAGGCCTCTCCATTGCCCCCAGCATGCTTGCCAGTTACCAGAGGGCAGGTAGGGCCATGCAGGACTTCTGGGCCTACAAGGGCAATACACCGGAGTGGCCTATTCCGGTAAGTCACCTACTTGAATTCCTGGTGGACAGCGAGAGACACGGCTTGTCTGTCCAGGCACTGCAAGGTATTTTAGGGTCTGTCGCATGTTGGCAGGGTGGGCTAGGGAACACCCTGCCACACCGGATGCCCATCGACCTATCTCTGTTAACATGTTACTGGGCTTGGTTAGTCAATGGGAAGTGATTTGCTCCTCTAGCTACAAAGCTGCTGTATTCCACGCAGTGGCCTTTACGCTGTTCTTTGGAGCTTTCCGGATTGGAGAGGTTGTAGCTGGTGCTAAACGAGATGTATTGCGACGTGCACTCCAGTTTTCAGATGTTTCCATCGAAAGGGGTTGTGCCTTTATACAGCTTAGAAGGTCTAAAACGGACCAGAAGTGGGAAGGAAGACAGGTTCGGTTGGCCCCGTCTTCGGAGCCTAACCTCTGCCCTGTACGGGCATTGCTAGCTTTCTTAAAAGTCAGGGGATCTGGGGATGGATATTTATTCACCCATGTAAATTGGGATCCCCTCTCTAGTTACCAGTTTGGGGCTTTAACGAAATGGGCTTTACAACGGCTTGGGTACGACCCATTGCAATTTGACACCCATTTATTTCGAATTGGAGCTGCTTCTATGGCAGCAGGTTGTGGTTTTTCCCAAGCACTTGTTCAGGCTGTTGGACATTGGTCCTCTGCCTGCATACCAGGGCTATATTCGCCCCTTTTAGAGGATTGGGATTGTGGAAGCTTAACAAAGTCATTTATTTTGACAGGTTGCTGGACGGGGATGGAGCAGACGCGCATCCTCATATGCGGCCACAGCATGATCTTCTGGGCGGCCCGGAGAGCAGCAAACTCGAGCATGGGCTCGCAGTTGGGCCTCAGTAGATGGGCAGCTGTACAGTGGCTTGGCCGGCGAGGAATGCGTTGGGAGGGGCTACTACCCACCCTGTTCCAGCAAGGTGCTGTGCAGACCACTCCGCACGTGGTGGTCATCCACCTCAGTGGCAATGACCTGGGCTTGATGCGGGGCAAGGCCCTCATCGTTCAAGCATGCATAGACATGCAGCGGATAAGGCAGCTTTGGCCTTCTGTACGTCTGATATGGTCAGACATGCTTCCACGCAGGGAGTGGCGTGGGGTATGGGACCCATGGGCAATGGATAGGGCACGGAAGAAGGTCAACTGAAGGATTTGGATGGCTCTTCTTGGGCACGGAGATCTAACCATTCGGCATCCCAGTATTCAGCAATTGATGGGTGAACTATACAGGGCAGATGGCGTTCACCTGTCGGACACAGGTAACAACTTATTTCTTGGGGACCTGCAGAGGTGTCTGCGATAGGTGCTTCTCAGCAGTGGGGTAAAGGGGGACTAAATAGAGATCTATCCCCCTTTTGTGGCGGAAAGGTGCGGGAAGGGAATAGTTAAGGACAGCTAGGTGGCCCCCTTAGGCACCTTTGGAGGTGATTGGCAGTTCCGGAGGCCTATCTGTCACGGCTATGCAGCTAGAGGACAGGATATGGGCTGCCTTTGGGGCCAACTCATCTCATCTACCCAGGGGTTATTTGGCCCAGATGGGGATGACGTGGGAAGGCCCCCCTACTCACCTACATGGTGTGGTCAGGGTAAGGGTTAAGCAGATGGGCTTGCCCTTACCCCAACAGGGGCTGGTCACCCGAGAGTTGTTTGGCAAGCTACTTGCTCATAGACAGTTCCTGCACCTAGGCTTCCCTCTGCAGGTCACTTTAAATTGGGTTTTTTCTTGCTGTAATTTAATAAAGTGGCCCTTGTTCAACCCAAGCTGATGTCTCTGTGTTTTTATTTCATCCCTTAACTGCAATTGACTAATGTGATGCATTTTGTAGATGATTTTAACTAATATTTGCATTTTTGCAAACATTTTTTGGTTGGAGAATTGCATTGCAAAATTCAAGTAAGTGCAAATGTTGAAGGATGGCTGTTTGGGTTCTCATATTGTTTCAGAAAATGTGCAGATTTCATAAATTCAGCTTTAAATGCATATTAAATTTCTCCCCCATCCCCATCTGCTAGTCAGGATGGCTGTATATTATGTTTGGTATACAGAGGCAATATACATCTGAATATCAGTTGCTGCAAATACAAATAGGAGAGCACTATTGTGTTCATGTCCTGCTTGTAGGCTCCCCATAGGCATTTGGTTGGCCACTGTGGGGAATGAATGCTAGTCTAGATGGGCCTTTTGGTGCACACCAGGGCTCCTCTTGTGTTCTTATGCACTGGTTGTTAATCAGGTCATTGCTGGACCCTATACATTTATATATGGCAGTCAGGTTAGAAGTAGATGCACAGAATAGAGAAGCAGAGTGAAGCCATGATAAACCAAGATGGAGGACAATTTTGTGCTGCGTGTGTCATTTCTGGTTGAAAGCTACTTGTAGTTCTGTGAGTAGTTTCTGCTGCCAGAGAAGAACTTCTGATAACAAGTTGGTACAAAGCTGCTGGATAGTAGAACTGGGCATCGAGCCCCCCACCCCATTATGGCCTCGGTTTGTAAACACAAGTAAAGCCCAATTCAATCTGTACTTAGCCATTCTGACCCATCCTGCATCCAGATATTAAAAATACCCAGCAATCCCATTAACTCGCATTGCAAAACAAAAATGGCTGTAACTTTCTTGTTTTCTTGATATAGGGACATGAACTTTTGGAACATGGTAGCCCCTAAAGAGGGGATTAACCCTGCCAAATTTCAGCTGGGTAGCCACCTATCCAATTTGATTTTTCCAAAAAAGATTTAAAACACCAACAACTTTGAGTGCTCAGTCATGCCGGTGTCCTGTTCCTTCCTTCAAGATTTTGAAAAAAAACCCTGAGTTTTTTTAATTAGGTTTGTGATACTGGGCTCTGGTTGGCAGCATCAGCAGGCAGGTGGGCAGCAACAATGGAGGTAATATATGCATGTAGGGACATAAAAACTGGTGATATGGTAAGCCCCTAAAAAGGGGATTAATCCTGCCAAATATCGGGTAGGAAGCCACAGGAGTTTTCATGCTAACCACTTTTAAAGTTAAAAATGTTTTAAAATTAAAATGGCCACAATTTTCTTGTTTGTTCACACAGGGACATGAAATCTGGAGATATGGAAGCCTCTATGGAGGGGATTAACCCTGCCAAATATCAGTTTGGTAGCTCCAGGGAGTTTCATGCTAGCCATCTTTAAACTTTACTTTTTCCAAAAAAGATTTTGAATCAAGACTGTGTGACTGTGCTCATTCAATCAGACCATTTCTCAGGCTAAGGAGAAATGCCTGCAAGGTTTAGCTGGATGGGTAATAATACAACTGTGTAATGTGTACCCTCTTAGGCTATATCATACATTGTAGTAGTAGTAGTAGAATCATCACCATTATCATCATCATCAATGGGAAGAGAATAAGATTTGGTGGTGCCACTTGGTCTGGCTTTCTTTGAGTCCCCTCCAAGCCATATGTCAGCTCTTCACTGAGACAGCAGTGTCGGTGGGGGTGCAGGCAGGGCTGGAGATTCCTTGGTAATTCCCAGGCCGTAAGTCCTCAGCAGGCAGCTTGGCTATAAATCTGCCAGGCTAGCAAGGAGGAAGCAAGATAAGGGCAGAGGCCGTTCAAAGCTTACGTGCCAAGCCAGAAATCCAGAAGAGACGCCAGTGAAGGTCCGGGTCTAGTTTGCCGAGAGATCAGTCCAAGTCAAGGTTCAGGGAATAGGAAGACACACAGTGGTCACGCCTGACGTTGTAGTCAGCAACAAGCTGAAGCCAAGGTTTGACTTTTAAGGAGCAGGTTTGTCAGCAGGTGTGTGCCATCAGCGTTTTGGCCTTAAGTGGACAGGCCTGCCCCTCTTCTGCCTGACCTTCTGTTGTCTACGTTCTGCAGGTGAGGGGAGAGTATCCTGTTCACTGGCTGCGTCTGGCTGAAGGGCTTCAGCTGTGTCTGGGGTGCTCTGCAGCTGAGGGGGAGAAGGAGCTGGGTTCTCAGGAGTTTCCTCCATTTCTCCTTCTGGGTCTGCTGCTGTTACTCCCGAGTCATCCTCGTCTGATGAGTCCTCTGACGGGGCCATGACACCATAATTCATTATAGGATGTGCTTAAATACTATTCATAAATGTATGTATTCAAAATATGAGAAACTACAGAAAAGTCTACACAATTGTGGCCAACAGTGCTAATATTTCTTCTAAACAGAGACAGCAGAGAATTATTAACAATAATTAAAATAGACTATATGGAAAATAAATAGGACAAAAAAAAAAAGACCACAACTGTAGAAGTATTGTTGGCTAATATATTTCTTAACTAGACCAAGAGGCTAGACTCCAAGCAGGGACACCCAACACAGAATGGTCAAAGCTGAGACACCAGACTAAGATGCATCCAAACTCAGAGGAAGTCAATGGTAAACCACTTCTGAATACCTCTTACCACGAAAACCCTATGAACAGAGTATCCAAAATGCAACATGAGATAGTGCTGGAAGATGAGACCCCCAGGTCAGAAGGCACTCACCGAGCTACTGGGGAAGAACAAAGGACAAGTATGGTAGCGCTGTGACTAATAATGCAACTGGGTCAAAGCAGAAAGGAAGCCCAGAGGCTGATGCGCACAGATGCGAAAGGAGAGTCCGGAGTTGTACAATGCACACAATAGGAACATGGAATGTGAGAAGCATCACCAGGAAAAGTTAGAAATAGTCAAGCAAGAAATGGAACGAATCAACATTACAATACTTGGCGTGAGTGAATTAAAATGGACAGAAATGGGACATTTTCAATCAGGCAATTACAAAATATTTTATGCAGGAAATGAGAAATTAAGAAGAAATGAGGTTGCTTTAATAGTGAGAAGCGATGTAGCAAAAGCAATTAGGAGCTACAACGCAAGGTCTGAGCGAGTGATGTTGTTGCAAATATTGCTGTTCGTTCCCCTTGGTAGGCTTTTTAGATTTACCACCAAGAACGAGAAGTCAGTTACCCATTCCCTGTTACAAAATATGATAAGCTTATCTTTGGTCATTTCTACCCCATAATCTCTTTTACACATTTTAAAATTCTGAAGCATGCATGCCAAGAGATCCGTTCCCTTCTCCTAATGAGATCCAGCCGCCCCCATGTTTCACTCAAATGCATGATGCCGCTATGCTAATGTCAATCGGCCTGTGCTGCAAATGCACCCAGTCCCACTGATCAGATTCCCAAATGAGTGTAGGGAAAAGAGGGTGCGCTTACCCTTCTTGCGGCGGTCTCAAGCCGACGGCGTCCCATCCCCAAATGAACCCTCGCAGCTTCCTCTCGATTTTACAGGAGCCCCATTGGAAGTCAGGCTACCGAAGGCACAGATCCTACTCGAGTGGCGAGTCTCAACTGGACTCGGGACGTCCTCCACCTGTGGCATTGTCTGCACCACTGGCTCCAGAGTCACTCAGGGGACTCCTGGCTGGCTCACCAGTTTTTGTTGCAAATATTGCTGTTCATTCCCCTTGGTAGGCTTTTTCAGATTTACCACCAAGAACAAGAAGTCAGTCAGTCGAGGGTTCAACCCAAATTTATTCTGCAGAATAGAGACACACTCACCGCTCATGCGTAAAGTAAGCTGCCTGCCATATTACTGAACAGGCCTTGTTTTATACTTTATCTCAGTAATGCTATGTGGCAATAAAAATTACAATCAAGCATTTTAACACAGGAGACGAAAGACAAGATGTGCCACCGTTTGGCTATCTGCCCATTACATCTGCATACACAAGATAAACCAGAACTTCCAGCTAGTTTCTTTATCCTTAACTCAGTACATTGTAATCAGTTCCCTGAGGTCTTTTGACCTTCAATGTGGCTGTACTCTATTTCTATTATACATTATAACACACTCTGTATTTTCTCAACAATGTCAATGATATTAAAAGGGAAACCTATGAACATAACCATCATCCAGGTCTATGGACATCAAAGAACTCTCCCTCCTCTTCCAACCATTTCTCTGTCCTGGCTTGCAGGAAGAGCTGTCAATTAAAGGGAGAGACTCAACATTTTCCTTACATGGTGTGATCCCACCCTAAAGCAGAATAATTGAAAGGCAAGTCCTTCTCTCCATCATGGCTTTCATTCCTGATTTGTAGGAAGAACTATCAAAAGAGACTCAGAGCTTTCCTTCCATAGTGTGATGCCACCCATGAGCACAATGATTGGAAGACAAGTCCCTCTTCCCACCAGGACTTTCTCTGCTGATTTTCAGGTAGAGCTTTCAAAAGGCAGTGTCTCCCCCCCATTCATATCTCATGGGTGTGTGTGTATGTGTGTGTGTGTATGTGTGTGTGTGTGTGTGAGAGAGAGAGAGAGAGAGAGAGATGTAAGGCAGCCTGACAGCCAGCAAAACATCCAAAGAAGTCGACATGTGAGCTCTTTTTTAAAAAAATCCAAATAGGCTTCTTTTTTTTAAAAAACCCAAATATCTGGAAATGGTTTATTCGCCCTATACGAGGCTGTGAGTGACTGAGCTCAATTTGTAACATAAACAAAAAAATCATCCTGGGGAGGCCTGATTCAGTTTGTTTATCATGATTTGTCCAAACACAAAGCACAGCCCTACTGGATAGCCAAAACAATATCTAAGAGAAAGAATTACATTTGTATGTGGAGCAAAAGGGCACTGCTTGGAAAATCACTGATGACGGTCTCAGATACTCATTATCGGTCTCAGATACTCCCCCTCCCAAACATAATAGTATAATTCATAGTCTATGAATGGGCTATGTATTTTGGGGTACCACCCACAATTACTGTAATTCATATTCAGGTATTGGATAATTCCAACCTCTTGATCCAAGTTTGCTGAGTGATATAAAGCAATGTATTTATGCTTTAGAATGTTTTCCCCCACCTGGGGAGAAGTGGAGTAATTGTTGCTTTCTAGATTATTGGATTATTTTTGTTTCCTGTTTGCTTTCCTGGCTTCCCTGCTACCGTCTGCTTTTCCATATTCCATGCAGCTATACAGGCCTGGACTTTGTCTCTGATTGGAGACTGTGATACTCTAGGAAACTTAGAGGTAAAAATATACATATAACTGGAAATGGAAAAGTAAATTAGTTAATTAGTTTATGTTTTGCTCTCAATAATTATTACAAAATGTTATCAATAGTCCTTATTTCAATTGTCTTTCTAATGTTGCTAATTCACCTTATCATTACGTTAATTTTGGGTCATTTCATCTGCAATCATTGGTAATTTTTCGGTTTTGAAAAGCATTATTTCATGTCAACATTGCTTTAACCTCCTATAGCACCATTAAGGTTATGAAAATATCACCATTGCAACTTTTAGTTGTGGTTATTTTACCTTGTTCCATCTTTTATGATTGCATCATGTATTTGTTTCAGTTACAGTTCTGTTCTGGTGGTTTGTTGGTGGTTTCCTCTTCATTCAAACAGAACCAGGGAGATGCTCTGGTTGACGCATAGGCCAGAATTGGCATGTAATGCATGCGCCTTGGCTGGATCCATTAACTGATAATTTAGTACCTTATTTACACTGGTTGGAATAATAAAATACTGTCTGATTGGCAACCCTACTTATGGGTTGGGAAGCAGGTTATATTTCAGAAATTAATGTATACTTTCTGAAAATATACATTTATACTTTTGGAAAGTATAAAATAACATAGAAGTACTGAGCTGGATTCCTGAAGCGGATTCCTGTGGATGGGTGTTTGGACTTTCAAGTACAAATGCAAATAAACAGCCAAGAATATAAACAAGATGAAAGGAGATTGAACTGCTAGCTCCTGTGCCCCCAGCTCTACTGACCTGGGCCCTATATAATGGAAAGTGTTATACAGTCTTACCTACAGAGGTTAATGCCATTTTTTCCCTATAGTAATGAACCATTTCTTGAAAGTGTCTGGCATTCACAAGTCCCTTAACAGAGGAAGACCCATGTGCAGAAAAGCAATGGAAATGAGACATTAATGTGTAATTTCATTGATAATTTATTTATTTATTTATTTATTTAATTACATTTCTAGACCGCCCTATAGCAGAAAGCTCTCAGGGCGGTGTACAACAAATAAAATCACAATTAAAATATGAGCAAGTGTGGAAAAAAATATATATATAGTACAATTATAAAACATTAATAAAATTGCCATTGAGATTTAAATTAAGATCATATTAAGTTTAAAATGTTAAATTAAAATATTTAAAAATTTACAAAATTTAAAAAGCCTGGGCGAAAAGGTAAGTTTTTACCTGGCGCCGAAAAGATAACAGAGAAGGCGCCAGGCGTATCTCGTCTGGGAGGGCATTCCATAGTTCGGGGGCCACCACCGAGAAGGCCCTAGATCTAGTTGTTGATCTCCGGGCCTCTTTATGGGTTGGAACCCGGAGAAGGGCCTTCGACGTCGAGCGTAGTGAACGGGTAGGTACATAGCGAGAGAGGCGCTCCATCAGGTATTGCGGTCCGATGCCATTTAGGGCTTTATAGGTAAGAACCAACACTTTGAATCTGGCCCGGAAACATATCGGTAGCCAGTGCAGCTGCGCCAGGACAGGTGTTATATGGTCAAATTTCTTTGTCCCAGTGAGAACTCTGGCCGCAGCATTTTGCACTAGCTGAAGTTTCCGAACCGTCTTCATAGGTAGCCCCACGTAGAGTGCATTACAGTAGTCCAATCTAGAGGTTACCATAGCATGGATAACTGAAGCAAGATGCTCCTTGCTCAAATAGGGTCGTAGTTGGGCTACCAGCCGGAGCTGGTAGAATGCATTCCGTGTCACCGAGGCTACCTGAGCCTCAAGTGACAGGAGCGGATCTAATAAGACCCCCAAACTATGTACCTGTTCCTTTAGGGGGAGTGTAACCCCATCTAGGACAGGTCGAACATCAACCATCTGGGCAGAGGGTCCTCCCACCAACAGCATCTCAGTCTTGTTAGGATTGAGTTTCAGTTTATTAGCTCTCATCCAGCCCATTATCGCGGCCAGGCAGCGGTCTAGTACATCAACAGCCTCACCTGAGGAAGATGAAAAGGAGTAGTAGAGCTGCGTATCATCAGCATATTGCTGAAAACGCACTCCAAAACTCCTGATGACCTCACCCAGCGGCTTCATATAGATATTAAAAAGCATGGGGGACAGAACTGAACCCTGCGGGACCCCATATTGGAGTACCCAGGGACTCGAGTAATGTTCCCCCAGCATCACCTTCTGGAGACGATTCCCGAGATAGGAGCAGAGCCACCGCCAAGCAGTGCCTCCCACTCCTAAATCCGTAAGTCGCTCCAGAAGGATACCATGGTCGATGGTATCAAACGCCGCTGAGAGATCAAGGAGAACCAACAGAGTTACACTCCCTCTGTCTTTCTCCCGACAGAGGTCATCATACAGGGCGACCAAGGCCGTTTCTGTACCAAACCCCGGCCGAAAGCCCGATTGAAATGGGTCTAGATAATCAGTTTCATCCAAGAGAGCCTGGAGTTGGCGAGCGACCACACGCTCTAGAACCTTGCCCAGGAATGGGACATTTGCTACTGGCCTATAGTTGTCCAAATTATCAGGGTCCAAGGAGGATTTTTTTAGGAGCGGTCTCACCACCGCCTGTTTCAGGCAGGGTGGGACCACTCCCTCTCGTAAAGAGGCATTAATCACCTCCTTGGCCCAGCCGGCTGTTCCATTCCTGCTAGCTTTTATTAGCCATGAGGGGCAAGGATCCAGAGCAGAAGTGGTCGCCCGCACCTGTCCAAGCACCTTGTCCACATCCTCGAGCTGTACCAACTGAAACTCATCCAATAAAACAGGACAAGACTGTGCTCTGGATACCTCATTAGGATCAACTGCTACAATAATGGAGTCAAGGTCCCGGCGGATGTTCATGATCTTATCACGAAAGTGTCACGCAAACTCATTACAGCGGGCAATTGATGGTGTTATTGCGTCCTGGGGACCAGAGTGTAAAAGTCCCCGGACAACTTTATAAAGTTCCGCTGGGCGGTTAAGGGATGACTGAATAGAGACAGCAAAGTATTGCTTCTTTGCTGCTCTCACTGCCTTCACATAGAGTTTGGTAAAAGGGGGAAATGAACAGTTATTCATTTGAATTGTGAAATGTACATCATGTTCCACAGATGATTAAAAATACATAATGAATACTTACCTGGAGGGGCTTCTGGCTGAGGTCTGAGCAGGAACACATCAAGAGCCTTTATACTGAATGATTTTATAATGGTTGCGAGAGAAATTATTGATTAGCTCATCTAATATAATGATGGCATTCATTAAAACCATTATTATGACACATAATTACTACCTCCAACAATGCTGCAGTGAAGCATGACTCCTGAGCTACCAAAATAAAATATTCAAATAAATGTTGTTTCTTTCCCCACAAAAAGTCTCAGAAGAAATGGATACTTGCTTTAAAGCAATATTAGGGATGAGCCATAATCTCTTAAAAAAAAAATCTGAAAAAAATATTTTCAGAATTTCCTTTGGGGATATTTCCCTCCCCCAAATTGAAGAGAAGAGAGCTGCCCAATAATATTCAGCAGAATGGCATTGCCAACTTTTCCACCCATAATTCTATCCCTCTGTCTCCTATTTCAAGGTCTAAGATCAGAAGGAATCCATCATCAGCCTTCCAGCTGGTGAACATCATCATCATCATCATCATATTTATTACTTAAATCATGTCTATAATTATACAGCCACAAGAGTGGCTGCATACTATAGCTAGCGTGGATTTTTCACATTCTGCAATGTTACATTGAAAATACTCCCATACCATTCTGATGCTTCCCATAAGCTCATTTCAAAACAAAACCTTACAAAACTTATAGTCCTGAACTCAGAAACACTTAACAACCCTCTACATTTTCATAACAATACACAAAACAGTCAGAGGGAATAGAGAATTCAAAGTCTAAAGAGAGAGAGAGAAAACCCAGACCCCTTTTGGATTTTTTTCTCTGAGAGTTCTCATAATCTACTGAAATTCATTAAAAATCAGCCATGTTCACAGAGGACCTGTAATCCTGTTACTGACTTGCCCCATATTCTGACCTTCTTCTTCTGCAGTTTAAAAGTTTAAAAAGATGCTTAGCTGATTTTTAACTAATTTAATAAATTTTACATTGAACTGAACAATAATGTCGGGCATGCTCAGTAAGAACCAACTGTCAGTGTTCTAAAAGCCAGACTCACAGCTGCTTGGCTTGCCTAATCAGGGGGCCACAGCCACACCAGACTTTGATTTCATGTGAGACAGTCATGGCTTCCTTCAGAGAATCCTGGGACATGTAGTTTGTGAAGGGTGCTGAGAGGAGACTGCTATTCTCCTGACAGAGGTCCAGTGGCCAGAGTGGTTTAACAATCAGCCGCTGTGATTGAAGGTCTGTGAGGGCAACAGGGCATCTCCTAGCAATTCTCAGCACCTTTCATTAACTACACTTCCCAGGATTCTTTGGGAGAAGCCATGACTGCCCAAAGTGAAATAACGGCCTGGTGTGAATGTGGCCAGGGACAGCCTTGGTTTAACTTTGGGTGGGAGGCTACATGTGCCTGCTATAGAATAAAAAGGTGGGGGAAACCCTAAAAAGCAATGATACTATTCACAATGTTTTCCTTTTGGAAAGAAAAGAGTTTTCCCCTCTGCCCAGTGCCCACCCACCCAATCTCCTCCCCTCCCCCTCCTTCTACCCTCCCTGCCCTTCCCCCAGGTCAGTGTTGGACTACGACCTGGGAGACCAGGATTTGAATTCCCACACAGCGATGAAGCTCACTGGGTAACCTTGGGCTAGTCACTGTCTCTCAGCCTCAGAGGAAGGCAATGGTAAAACCACCACTGAATTCCGTTTACCATGAAAATCCTACTCCTAGGGTCGCCATAAGTCAGGATCGACTTGAAGGCAGTTCCATCTTCAAACATGATTGCACAGAAATAAATCCCACTGAATTAAAAAAACTATGCAACTGATCAAACCCCCCTCCCTTCTCCTCCCTCCTACCCGCTCCCGCTTGCCCCTTCCCTCCCCTTCCAATCCCCTCCTTCCCCCTCCGTCTCCTTCCGCTTCTCTCTCCCCTCTCTATCTCCTTCCCTGTCCTCTCCCCCTCCCCTGCTCCTCTCTTATGGTCAATTTTACCTATCCTAACCATGTTTACATGGGAGTAAATCCCACTGAAATCAATAAGTATGCAAATGATCAGACCTGGCTTTCCCCTCCTTCCCCTCTCCTCTCCCTTCCTCCCCCCCTCTTCCTTCTTCCTCCTTCCCTGCCCACTCCAGCTGTCCCTCCCTCCCCCCGGTCAGTTTTACCTATCCTAAGCATGATTGCATGGGAGTAAATCCCACTGAACTCAATAAACATGCAAAGGATCAAACCTGTCCTTCTCCCCTCCTCCTCCTGCCTGCTCCCATGCCCCTCCTCCCTTCTGCCCTTCCTCCCTTCCCTCCTCCTCCTCTTCCTCTCCTCCCCATCCCCTGTGGTCAGTTTCACCTATCCTAAGCATGATTGCAGGGCCATAAATCCCACTGAACTCAATAAGCATGCAAATGATCAATCCATTCTCGGCAAGCTTACACAGGAACCCATTTCTTACCTCCCAGATTAAAAAGCAGAGAAATTCACTCATAGGCAAAAAAACCTTGCGGTTTAAGAACGTACCTATAGCCCACAGATATTCTATCAAACTTTAAAAAGCAGGAAAATTGGAAACAAATTATATCCAATTTTAATTTTTTCAAATAATGAAATACTTTCTTTCTCTTCTGCGCCGAATTAGCTCCGTTTATATTCCAAGTTAAATATTTGTAATCCATTTTTAAGCATATATTTTAGAAAAGTCTGTACCTGTTGCTCCCTTTGATTCATCATCATCCTTTTCTTCTTCTACCTGTTTCTGTTGACTTTGTTTCCCAGGAATTGTATCCATGTCTTTGAGTTTATCTTCTTCCATATCTTTTGAAGCTTTTCTCAAGAAATCCCTTGCTTTTTGAACAGTATTTAATCGATACTTCTGTTGTCTGAATGTAAAAATCACTCCCTCTGGAACATCCCATCTAAATTGAATTTTACATTGTTTAAGTTTTTCTGTGAAGAAAGCATATTCTTTTCTCTTTCGTAAAAGTCTAATAGGAATTTCCTTCATCATCAGTATTTCTTTACCATCAATTTTGAAGCCATTGTTGAAATGATATTGCAATACCATATTTCTAGTCTTTTTTTTTAGAAAATTAACAAGTACATCTCTTGGGATTTTTTTCATTGTTGCATATCTGGAATTAATTCTGTAAACTGTATCTATTTCAAATTCCATCCGGTCTTCATTCATTTCCAAGGATTTTGCTAAGACAGTAACAATTTTCTCTCTGATGTCTTCACCTGTTTCCTCAGGAATTGCACGGAATCTCAAGCAATATTCTTTATCTCTAAGTTCCATAACAGCAAAATAATCCAGATTTTTTCTAATTCCACATTTACACTATCAATTCTATTCTCTAAGGTTTGCACCTTATCTTTAACATTTTTTACTTCCTGTGTTAATTGCCCAATATTATTTTTAATCTCACCCACTTCTGTTTTGATATGATCTTGTAAATCTTTATAGTCCTTTTTCATATTGTGAAATTCATCTTTAAATTGTTGTCTGTCCTGTTTCATCTCTTGTTCCATCTCTTGTTTAAAGTCATTAAACCCCTCCATAATTTTCTGAAACATGTCTATTCCTTCCTGTGTATTCCAAAGACTCCAAATATTTAATCTGTAAAAATTTGGGCGAAGAATTTATTTCGGCAGGATCAAAAAAAAAAAAATGGTGTGGTCCTTTATATTAATTCACAATTGTCTCCTAAATTGATATTACTGGATGATAGTGGCAGATTTGTGGGAGCTGAAATTACCATACAGGGTACAAAAATTTTGATAGTGGGCATTTATGCTCCCAATGAAGATAAAACAAGGTTTTATACTGGACTTATGGAAAAATTATCAGAGTTTGTATATGATCATTGGTGTGTCATGGGTGATTGGAATGGGGTAATTTCACCAAAAATGGATAGACTTTCTGAGAAAAATATTAAAGAGACACAGGGCAAATTGCCAAAGATTTGTTTTGAATTGATGGAAAATTTGGAATTGGTGGATGCTTGGAGACATATAAATAATAATGCAAAGGAATTTACCTACTTTTCAGAAAGGTATAAAACATTTTCGAGGATTGATATGATTTGGATGTCTAAAAGTTTAGTGAAAGATATTTCCAAGATGGATGTATTACCAAAAACTTTTTCGGCTCACAATCCAGTGATATTGACTTAAAAAAAAAAATCTTGGATTCAGATGGAGACTAAATGAATCCTTATTACAGAATGATAAAATAGTGCAGGAATGCAAGAAGAAATTAAAAGAGTTTTTTGAACACAATTTACATAAAGGGATAAATGAAAATATTGTTTGGGATACAAGTAAAGCATTTATGAGGGGATATTTTATTAAATGTAATTCTGAATTAAAAAAGAAGAAACAACAGAAAATGCAATTAATCCTGGAAGAAATAAAACAAAAAGAGGAAGAATTGAAAAAGAATCCAACTAAAGCTTCTACTGTAAATCAAATTAAAATGTTACAGAAACAAGTGTCAATGTTGACAGTTAGAGAAATTGAAAGGAAATAAAACTTTGCTAAACAAAGGACTTTTGAATTTGCAAATAAACCGGGGAAATTGTTAGCATATAAATTAAGAAAAGAATGACAAAAAAATCTTATTTTAAAGATACAAGAAGGAGATGAGATGTTGACAGACAATGTAAAAATCCAAAGGGTTTTTCATCAATATTATTCAACTTTGTACAAGTGTCAGGAAATTCCCTCCGAAAAAATAGAAGAATATATATCTAAACAGAATTTGCCTAAAATTACAGATTTTCAGAGACAAGCTATTAATGGTCCTATTACGTCAAGAGAAATATCTGAGGCTATAAGTAAAATTAAATTAGGAAAGGCGCCAGGACCGGATGGACTATCAGCAATGTATTACAAATGCTTGGAGGAGGAACTTCTATTACCTTTACAGTACACAATGAACTCTATTTTGCAAGAAGGGAAGATACCGGATAGTTGGAAAAATGCCAATATAACATTAATACCTAAAGAAGAGCAGGATTTAACTAAAACAAAAAATTATCGACCAATAACTTTATTGAATAATGATTATAAAATTTTTACAATAATTTTGGCCGAAAGAATGAAAATAATACTGCAACAATTTATTCAGGAAGATCAAGTGGGATTTTTACCTAAAAGACAATTACGTGATAACGTCAGGAATGTTTTGAATGTGTTGGAATATCTTGAACAACGAAATGATATACAAGCAGCCTTGATTTTTTTGGATGCTGAGAAAGCATTCGATAACTTGAATTGGAAATTTATGTTTAAGGTTCTAGAGCAAATGGACTTCGGAGATAATGTTATAAAATGGATCACATCGATTTATACATCACAGAAGGCACAGATAATTATCAATGGGGATTTAACGGACTTATGTGAAATACAAAAGGGCACAAGAGAGGGATGTCCACTGTCCCCTCTTTTATTTATTTTGGTTCTAGAAGTGCTGCTTAGAGACATAAGGCAAGACAAAAGGATTTCGGGAATAAAGATAAAAAAAAGAGGAATATAAATTGAGAGCATTTGCTGACGACTTGATAATTGTACTAGAAAATCCCTTGGAAGGAATCAAAATATTGATGGATAAATTAGAAGAATTTGGATCATTAGCAGGATTTAAGATTAATAACCAAAAAACAAAGATGTTGGTGAAAAATTTATCTCTAAGGGATCAAAAAGAGTTGATGGAGAAGATAGATTTTAAAACAGAAGAAAAGGTGAAATATTTAGGTATTATTATGACAAATAAAAATGCAAAGTTGTTTCATAACAATTATGAAAAATTATGGTCAGAGATTAAGAAAGATCTGTTAAAATGGGACAAATTACAGTCGTCATTAATGGGCAGAATATCTGTAATAAAAATGAATGTATTGCCGAGAATGATGTTTCTATTTCAAACAGTACCTGTCATATCCTCTGATTTACCTTTTAAACAATGGCAAAAAGATATTTCTAAATTTGTTTGGCAGGGGAAAAAACCAAGAGTCAAATTTAAATTACTACAAGATGCCAAAGAAAGAGGAGGATTGGGATTACCAAATTTGAGACTCTATTTTGCTGCTTGTTGCTTAGTCTGGATAAAAGAATGGATTGTATTGAGGAACAAAAGATTATTGGATTTGGAGGGTCATAACCTGAAGTGGGGATGGCATGGATATCTATGGTATGATAAAGTAAAAGTTAATGTGGATTTTAACAATCATTTTATAAGACGTCCTTTGTTGAAAATATGGAATAAATACAAAACAAGGTTTTTTTCGAAAATACCACTATGTGTTTCAAGTCAAGAAGCATTTTATAGAAGAGAAATGGCTGGAAAAGAGAAATGGTTAACTTACCAAGAATTATTAGAAAATGTGCATGGAGAATATATAATGAAAGCGAGAGAACAATTAATAAAGGAAGGATATAGTTCACAATGGTTTGCCTATTTACAATTGTTAGAAAGATACAAAATGGATAAAAAATGTATGGGTTTGAAATAAATAAATCTGATTTTGAAGTAGATTTGTGTACAAATGATGAATGTATAATTTTTATTGAAAATGGATATGGAAGAAGAACAAGTAAAAGAGTGTATGGTCAAGTGGGCAAAATTTTTTGGTTATAATATACAAATGGATCAATGGGAAAATATGTGGAAAAAAGGTTTGAAATTTACATTATGTTATAATCTTAAAGAAATTTTTTATAAAATGATGTATCGGTATATGACACCAGAAAAGTTGTCAAAATGTATAGTAATGTTTCTAATGTATTTTGGAAATGTAAACAACAAGAAGGATCTTTTTACCATATGTGGTGGTCGTGTAAACAGGCAAAATTATTCTGGGCACAGATAGGTAGGATGATGCAAAAAATTTTGAAGATAAATATTCAGTCAAAGCCAGAATTTTTTTTATTGGGCTTTATGGGTAAACAAAAAGAAAAGAAATATGGAAGAATAATATTATATATGATTACGGCAGCAAGATTATTATATGCACAAAAGTGGAAAATGGAATCAGTACCAACAATGGAAGAATGGCTATTGAAATTAATGGACTTAGTCGAGATGGACAAATTGACATGCCTTCTCAGAGAAAAAACGATAGATACATTTCTTAAGGAATGGAAGCCTCTTTTGGACTTTTTGTCGAAAGAAAAAAATGAAATGATGATAATGGGATTTGACGATTAATCAAGATAGACTATGGAAAAAAGTGAACTTTGTATGTTTTAGGGGTCAAGTTTGATATATATTATGTACCTATAGCTGATCTGTAACAAATCGGAAGTCAAGTTTTTTTTTCTTTTTATTTTTGTTGTATTGTTTTTGTTGTTTGATTTTGTTGTGTTTGTTTTATAAAAATTTGAATAATAAAAATTATTACAAAAAAAAAAAGCAGGAAAATTGGGCAGCTACAGTGAATGCACCAGAGGAGCAGGAGACCTGACCTCCTCTCCGAGATATTGTACTGCCCTACAAATTTGTCAAAATGCAAACACCATTTGGGTTGGTCTTTCACAGTCCAATCTACTTGCTGTGTAGCTTGGAAGAATTTGGTAACTATAGCTGCCCAATTTCCCTGCTTTCTAAAGTTTGATAGAAATATCTGTGGGCTATAGGTACGTTCTTAAACCACAAGGTTTTTTGCCTATGAGTGCATTATACATAAATTAAAAGACCCACCCATGCCAACATGCTTACAATCTTACAAGTCATGCTCAAACATCTAAAAATGTTCAGAGGCAGTTTGTCTCTAAATATTAGATCCTGAGGGAGAATCACTGTTACCTTCAGGACTGTGTATGCATTTTAGAAACATCTGGCTAGCCACTGTTGGGAACTGATACAGGACAAGATGGGCATTTGCTCTAGTTCAGCAGGAGACGTCTGAGGTTCTTAGGTATTGGTGTAATAATTTCTACAACAGAGGTAGCCCATGATGCCCTCCAATTGGACTCCCATCATCCCTGACCATAAGTCATTGTGGCTGCTGAGAGTTGGAGCCTAACAGCATCTGAAGGGCATGTTGGTTACCCTTTCTCTGCAGCAAGTGTGGGGAACCTTTGGCCCTCCAGATGTTGCTGAACCACAACCTCCATTAGCCAGGTATGATGAGTGTTGTAGTTCAGAAACATCTAGAGGGCCAAAGTTTCCCCACACCTGCTCTACAGTAAGAGGAAAAAGAGTCTGCTAGAAGATGATGGTGATGGTTTCTTAACCACTTTTAAAACCAGACATTGTACAATAAATACAACAGAACAAGATACAACAGAGGCCTTCCCACAGGATTACAATCTAAATGGATGCACCAAACATTCAGCAGGCTTGCAATCCAAACAGATCCACCGAAAACCAGTTTTGTTTAATTTTTCAACAAACGGTTATCTTCTGTAGCAGTTTGTTACATGTTACCCCTTGTGCTGGGAATTTATTAATCTTGTAGCTCTGCATGCAAGGCCATGGATGAGCTAATTTGCAATATTTTAGAAATAATGGTTTAATTGTTTCAGATTGTAAGCTGTGCTTGGTGCCACTGCTACAAGGACATGGTGGGGATGGGGGGAAGCAGGAGCAAAGAAATCCAGCTCTTGCTTGGAGATGGGGGAGAGTGGGCTAAAGAGGTTTTATTTATGACTTCTTATAGATACAGCAAATGTTTGTGCAAATGGAAGCTCATCTTAGTAAAGGCAATTGCTGGTTATGTGAAGGGCAGGCAATGCTCATATGCCAAATGGTGGCAGTAATGAAGTAGTTTGCTAATAAGAACCCTCAGCTATCACAATGGGGTGATCACAGGTGAGGGAAGGAGAATTTCTGCCCTTAGCAGTAACAGGTAGTGCAGGTAGCGGTAAAGTGCTATGGCTATCTGGGGAGTCATCACTGGTGTGGTGCCAGCTACTGACATTAGTTGACATAAGTTGACTAGCTAAGTGGTCACTTGTATGTTTTTGACTCAGACAATGCCTGATTCCAGCCAGTCGGTGTTGACTGGGCACCATTTACTTCTCCTACTGACTTCCTATTGCAAATGGGAAGGGTGAACATCCCCTTAACTTTTGATAATCCCATGGAGTCACACAGTGGCTCCTATTAATGACCCTGTTCAGCAGCCATTATTTCATTGTAAAGGTAGAGTTTCATTGTATGGGATCCAGTGATGGAAGAGGGGTCCATCAGATCTGTAGATCCAATGATGGCAGAGAAGTCTTACTTCAAGCAGAGTGTGATGATGGGATTGGAAATGTACACTACATTTCAAAGCATGGGCGCTGCTTAATAGAAACATCTATGATTGCATCCTGAGAGTTCTTCAGTAATCATACCACTGTGCAGCCTTCCACAGCCTGGTTCCCTTCCAATGTTTTAGACTAGAACTCCCACTGTGCTGGGTGGAGTTGATGGTAGGTGCGGTCCAAAACATGTGGAGGGCACCATGTTGGTCAAGGCTGCCATAGTAGGTATCAGGAGATTCTTGAAGGATTCAGGGGTCAGGGAGGTAAAGCCAGCCTTGAAGGGCTATAAAGGTTCCAAGAGTAGAACAAAAATTCTCAGTATAGAGACTTTTAATAGGTCTCATTTTTTCTATTTTTACATGTGCATGAACACATCTTACACACATATTCAAGGAACCAGTTTTGTGGATCTTTATTCTAGAAACAGTGGCATGCCACATTGGTAATTGCAAGGTATTATTACAAGTTTTGCTTACTTGAGGGAATGAGCAAGGCCCAACAAATGTAAAGATTACTTCAGACAACATGTTTATTTTTACAAAATGATGAGCAATAATGTCCCCACCATAGCTTGGGGGCAGATTTGCCCTCACCCCTCCCTTTGCAAGGAGAACTCAGGAGGGTGTCTCCCAAAGGGAGGGGTTTGGGGGAGGGATGTGTGTCATCTCTCAGCTATCAGGGAAGGGGAAGAGCAGACTATAAAAGCCTGCTCTGCCCTCCCCAAGCTCCTTCTTGTGTTTTGTTTGCACTCGCCCTCCTTATATGCAGTATGGGTGATGCCGGTTGACTTCTGAGAGGCCAACTAAGTTTTTTTTTTGGTTGGGCCCCACTTTTGAGGCCCCTTCACATTTTGCCTACTTCATACTGTTGGGTGAATTCGTCTGGTTTTAGGGAGAGGTATGGTTATTTGCCTTTTAAGGCATGGAGTACAGGCAGGTGAGGAAACTGGGGAAAATTACTTCAGTATACTGAGCCAGCCCTTCAGGAACCAGCCAGCCCTTCAGGACTGGGGGAAACCGGGGTGTGTGTGTCCCTGTGGAGTGTCATGTGTATTGGGGTGAACATGAGTACAGTGGGGCCAGGGTGAGCATGGGGGATCCACTCCTAAGGTCACCTAGCAAGGAGGGAGAGTTATTCCACATCCTTAGCTGGAGAGCCACAGCTATTGGTTGGAACACATGCCCAGGGGTCGTGGGAGAGGTTTCCCTACCAGAATTAGCTGGATTCCTCACCTGTCCATAGATTATAATCTGGTTAATTGGAGAAATTTAATGGGAGATGTTTAACTATGATTCGAAACCTGTAATATAAATACAACTTTCAAACCATGTCTATGTCTCACAACTCTTCTTTGCGGATATGAGGGCAATGAGCAAAATGGCTTCCCAATCTGAGGCACCAGCAAAGTGATATAAAATAGCAGGATGGCTAGCTGTTACAAGTTAGTACATGTACTTCCAAAGCCCATTCTGATTGGATCAAAAAGTGGTATCTTGGCCAGTTACTAATTAAGAGAGAGATGTTAAAGAATTGCTTTATATGCAGCAGGGTGGGCACTATGGGATCAACAGAATTTCGGTGGAAGCTCATATGGACCAGTGTGCTGCTCAAATGAGTCAGGGGTTGGATGACACAAGGGTAGAAACAAAACAAGATTTAGGAAATCTTGGAAGGGAAACTAGGTAGAGGCAGTTTCTGGAGTTTTACCATGATCTAAAGGTGCATGATCTCAGGTGTACTGGGCCTGTAGCAGAGATTAAGCACAAATTCTTTGGTAGCCAATCCACCTGGGTATACTAAACAGTGAGCATGTGAGCTGTCAAGGAACATTCAGCAAAATGGCTGAGGCAGTAATGAGGTGTCTGAAGGTAGGCAGGCCTCCATAGGTCACCCATGAACCAAAGCCCAGTCACCAATCTGGGCTCCCTAGAAACCTCCTAATAAAGTTCAAAAAATGGAAAAAACTTTCATTATTGGATAATAGCGGCTTGTGCTTTCCACAAGGGTGACTAACTTAAAATAAATAATAAACACAGCTGAGAGGCAGGGGGACTGTAAGGTCTCCTCACTGTCTCAGTACTTATGGCAACCCTCCCCTATAAACACATTATTCTATTAATATATCTAAGTAAAGACAGCACACTTCTCAATCTCACTTCACATGTGATGATAGACTCAGAATTACAGTGACTCTCTTTTTTAAAAAAACAGCCTTCCTCTGAGATCTCTGGAAGCCAAGCCAAGCTACTCATTAACAGATTTTGAGCAGCACTTTACCTTTCTCCATAGGAATGAACCTTTCATTTATTACATTTTAATCCTCCTCTTCCTCTGCATAACTCTGGATGGCATAAATGGCTTCCTCCAATTTAATTGTCACAACTTTGTGAGGTAGGATAAGCTGAGAGTTAAGTGACTGGACCTAGATCACCAAATCAGCATCATGACTGAGTAAGAATTTGAACCCAGCTCTATTATTATTATTATTATTATTATTATTATTATTATTATTATTATTATTATTATTATTATTATTATATCCTGTGTGCTTCCAAAAGGAGCTCCCTTGTTTGAGTCTGTTAGTCAACCTATTGAGTTTTACACAGCCAGATCCAAATATGCACTCTTCCCCTGATGGAGATGAAATTGGACAGAAGCTAATCTAGGGAGGGTTCTGGATACACATCTGCAGCAGTGGAATGAAAACAGCCAGGATATGTCAGACCTAACACATTACCTTGCAATCCCTAAGTTAAAATAATAAATAAATAATTTATAATAAATAAATGAATAAAGTTCTGTTAACACTTGTGAAATTTCACAGGGTTTAGTGCTGTGATGACCATTTCTCCTGCATTTTTAATTTTTTTTCTTGATTTTAATTATTTAATTTCAGTAATTCTGGGTGGGGTGCAGGATTTTGATGCACTTATCTTAGTTTTGAGGTGACTAAAGGTTGTTTGTTAGTCTCCTTTCTTTCATTCTACATAACACCTCACCAGTAGTCTGCACTCTGCAGCCTTACTGGGTTCTTGTGCTTCAACTAAAGCACAGGGAAAGGCATCATGGGGTAATTCCTCCTACCACAGGCCTTTTTCAGATCAGTATACATATGTAGCCAGGGGCACCAAGGTACTAGAGAAATGTTTATTGGCAAGAAAATCACATATACCACTCTTGGCTGCCTGACAATGATAAGGAAAGTGCAAAACCATGCAACCATTGAAATTGAAAAAAAAAGTCAAGTCCCCTGAGAACTATACAGAAAAATGGATGCCGTTTCCATAGAGGAAGAAAACATTTGATAAATTGGAGGACATTTTTCCACACAGCACTAGCTTTGCACATCTGTAGAGTGGCTTTTACATCATCTGTAAAACTGGAATAATAGCTACATGTTTTAGAGGCCTGATGAAGACGAAGCAAGATAAAGATTTGCCTATTTACAAAAGCAAAAAAAAATGTTATAGATGGGTTTAATAATAAAGTCACTTGAGAAAATGCAAGCCATTATGACTGTGGAAGTCCTAGCTAATGAGCTCTTGTACGAAAACATTTTGAACTCATTTAAAAGAAAATCTCCGAATGGCTTACATAGCTCTCATGTAAATTGGACCTACTACAAGTCCATTTAAGTTTAGGAAGATGATGATGCAAATTAAAACTGAAAGATGACCTGTATCACATGGTTGCAGACTGCAGTTTGAAAATTTGTTATTAGTGTACAGTTCTGTTTGTAACGTTCTTGCTGTGAATATTGATATATCTGCCCAAGGCTATGTGTCCAGCATTGTAACTTAGTCATTTGCATTAATGTTCTATGGTCTGCAATATTTCACTAACCCAGGTTTCAAATTACTCCGAAACTAAGTGTGGAATTGCCTTTTACTCAACAGCTAAGGACAAACTTACCTATTCAGATTCTGTTTTCATACTTTGCTATTTTGTAATGCTTATTCAAATATTCACAGCAAAGGTCAAACTCATTTGAATGAAGGAGACACTTGGGGAAGGGCCACAGCAAAGCATTAGAGCATCTGCTTTGCATGCAGAAGGCCCCAGGTTTAATCTCCAACACCTCCAGGTAGAGCTGGAGAGACACTGTCACTCACTGTGGACAATAGTGAGCAAGATGGACCAGTGGCCTGACTCAACATGGCAGCTTCCTATGATGCTCCTGTGTTGTTGTTGGCAGGGGGACAGATAATGCTGTACTATATACCGTCAACAAATTTTTGATTAAAGCTATCTTAAAATTAAATAACCTGCAACCCTATACACTCTAACTTGGAAGTAAATACCATTGAAATCCACCTTGTTTTCATGAAAACATGGCAGGGATCAGGCTGTAAAATTGTTTCTCATTCATTACATAAGTAAATTTCCCCCTCACTTATACAGTCTACAATGTTTCTGCATAATTCAGGAAGAAAAGCCTCTAGCCACACTTGTGCCTCATTTATTTTACTTACCTACTAGAAGAATTCAGCATCTCCTGCCTAATAATGAAAGGCTGTTCATGATTTAGGAAATGCAAAATGAACTAAGAAGAGCCATTTGGAGATTTCATTAATAAAGAAATATTTTGCTTATTCACTGAATGTATAAAATCTCTCAAATTTTAAATATGAAGTCAATTAGATTCTAAGGAGACAGAAACCATCATTCAAAAAGCGCTTGTGCTGTTGCATTTTAGATCTTTCAAAAACAAAACAATATCCAGCTGCCTTAGATTATCAGCTGAGATTACGCACCACAGTGCCATTTTAATCTTTGACAGTGTCTGCACACATCCCCTTTCAAAGTCACGCTGGAATCACTGTCAGTGTGAGGTCCATTTCAGTGAAGATTATTGGAGAAAAGCTCTTAAAGTGTTGACAACTATTTTCATTAATTTTTTATATACTTAAGTCTTTGCATTGGTGGGAAGAACATGACTTTGGCATCCTAATTCCCCAAATTATCATTGCCACAAGACAGATATTTCTAAAAATAAAACTCTCAGCTATACAGAGCCAGGAAGACTTGTTTCATCAGAGCCAAAAGTGTCTAGGCACATTGGAAAGGCATTTTGGGCTGCTAGCTTTTACCCCTTAATACTTTCTCCAAATTCCTGACCTTTGGGATAGCAACATTTTTTGTTGACTGGAAGAAATAAAACCCATTACCTGCCTATTTGACTAATTTGAATACATAGATATTTTTTTTAAAAAAACCCAAAACCTCTTTGTTTTTTGTAGCACAAACTAGATCAGGTCAACATCATGCCCTTCAGATATTGACAAATGGCAACTCATAACAGTCCCAGCCAACATGGTCAAGACATTGTTAGCAAATAATTATTTGTAGTTGATGCAAATATTTGTTTTGTTTTATTCACTTAGACCATTTCTATGCCACTCCATACATAAAATATTTCTAAGCAGTGTATGGTAGAATAAAAAAACCCACAAATTTCTCTCTCACACACACATCCTCAGAAACTTGGCTAGGTCCAAGAATAATCCCAAGATATGTACCTCAGGGAAATACAGCCACATCGAGACCAGACTGACATTCTGTCTCTAGACCTTGACAAATAACACCTCTGTTTCATCCAGATTTAATTTCAGTTTGTGTAAAAGAAAAAAGGCTTCTTCACTTAGAGTAGGGGTGAGGAACCTCTGACCAATGGGCCCAACTTGCCCCCCGACCTCCCCATTTGGCCTGCAAGGATGCCATGCCCACCTGCTGTTCACCTAATGTCATCAGGTGTGGGGGCAGGTAAGGGCAGCACTTTAAAGGAACAATCAGGACCTTAAAATGGGCTCCTGATTTCTCCTTTGCTGGAAGAAGGCACCCTCCCAACCTCCCATCAATGGAAACCACTTCTTCCTTTCAGTGGTGAGCTTTGAAGCTACCCCTTTCAGTGTCAGACATTGAAAGGAATCATCATGTAGCAGGCTTTGCAAGCCTTTCTTCACTCCCCCTTTTAACCTCCTATGTTTCTCATTTCCTGCAGTGGCAGCAGAAAGAGTGGCGGGGGAGCAAAGTTTGTTCCCTGTGGCTACCTCCCCTGGTGGGAGGAAATGAAGGGGAGAAAATGCAGACTTCCTTGTCTTGTTTTCTGCAGCAGTGGAGGAACGAAGGGGAGAATCTTCTTTCTGCCCTCTATCCCCCCCTCTGACCGCTGCTGCAGGAGGTGCAAGAAAGAAGTCTGCTGTTGGGTCTCAACCAGGGGAGTCCTCAATGGGGGAGTCCTCATCAGAGGAAGACCAGGAGGACCTGGGCTTAGACCCAGCCCTGGGCCAGGCTCCATCTGGGGTGAGGAGCCAGGGTTCTGTGATGATGCCAAGGAAGGGCCATCTGTACCTAGGGTAAGTTTGGCGTCTGACATCAAGGTTGAATGGGCCCAAAGACCAAGAGAGGGGTTATCATCTTAAATGTCATTTGGAAATCCAGCCCATCTGGAAAGTGTCCAACTACAGGAGAGGTCTCCAATGCTAGGTTAGAAGAGCTGTTGGAACAATATCTATGTACCAGGATTGTATTTGGCTGGTTATCTGATTGCCTAGTGATTCCAAGTCTGCCTCCAGACTTGTCTTTGCCTGGCTTTGCCCACAGATTGACTGGACCTTAACTGTGGACTGCTCTGGCCTTGCTTCTTGCCTGACCCTTTGTTGTGGACTCTGCTTGTTTGAACCCTGACTTTGGACTGGCCCCAGATACTGCTTTAGTTGTTGACCATGCTGGTATTGTTGCTGGCAAGTCTCTTGCTTTCCCAGGAGCCTAGTGATTACAGGACACCCGCATTTTAAGATGGAGCCTTCTTTTTCTTGCTTCCTATAGAGGCTGCAGGTGCTTGGGAACCCTGCAAGAGATTTTAAGAAGTGAATGGGACACCCCACCTGTCAATCATGTGGCATCATAATGATGTCACATGATGGCAGGTGGTCAGCCTCACCCAACTTCCAAATTTGCCCCCAAGGCCAATCCTGATAAGGATTTGGCCTGTGGAGCCAAAAAGGTTCTCCACCCCTGACAGCAAATTCTGTGTAAAATGGGGAGGCTGAGTCACAATGTCTCCAGACCAAATTTCTATAGTTACCTTGAGGAAAGCTGAGTTCTGGAACGCCTTGCCAGAAGGAAAAAGCTGTGCCAAAGAATTTAGCATTTTCAAAAAACATTCATTATCAGTAGAAAGTGATACCATTCATGAAAAGAAAGGCGGGGTATAAATGTAATAAATACATAGAATAAAAAATAATTGCCAGCTGATTATTTATTTATTTATTTTATTTATATCCCAGCCTTTCTCCCAGTAGGAGCCCAAACTTTGATTCCACTTGCCACTGTTTTGTGATTCGCTGTGCCCCTGCACCACCATTTTGTGACTGGTGGGCCACAGTCATGTTTAGCCATCACATGTGGGCCCTGGGGGTAGAATGTTAGAGAACCCCTGACCTAGCACAAGCCCCTGGCCCCATCCCTTTAGATGATCCCACCAAGAAGGACTGGAAACATCACATGACACCTAGTTCTTTCAACTTTTCCTCATTGTATCCCTCCCCTCACTACTTCTGACCAACTTATTTATTTTTATTATTTATTATTAAATTTGTTAGTCGCCCATCTGGCTGGTTGTCCAGCCACTCTGGGCGACGTACAAGATAAAACAGTACATAAACAGTTAAAAATTTAAAAAACAGTAAAAATTAATCCGTCCCAAAAGCCTGCCTAAAAAAACAGGTCTTCAGGGTCCGGCGGAAGCTCATTATAGACGGGGCATGGCGTAGATCATTTGGGAGAAAATTCCATAGGGTGGGGGTTTTATTGAGAAGGCCCTCTCTCGAGTCCTCACCAGTCTAGCTGTTTTGACTGGTGGGATCCAGATAAGGTCTTCTGAGGCTGATCTTGTTGAGCGGCATCCCTGTCGATGCTGGAGGCGCTCCTTCAGATAAGCTGGGCCACAACCGTATAGGGTTTTAAAGGTTAAGACCAACACCTTGAATTGGGCTCGGTACACAACCGTAACCAATGCAACTCCTTCAGCACAGGAGTGATGTGATCTCTACAGCGGCTGTCTGCAATCAGACGTGCTGCTGCATTCTGTACCAGCTGTAACTTCCGAACCGTTTTCAAGGGTAACCCCGCGTAGAGCGCATTACAGTAGTCTAGGCGAGTGGTGATCAGGGCATGCATCACCGGTGGGAGCAGATGATTGGGAAGGTAGGGGCGTAGCCTCCGTATCAGATGAAGTTGATACAGAGCTGCCCGGCTCACAGTCGACACTTGAGCCTCCATGGACAGCTGGGAGTCAAGAATGATCCCCAGGCTATGGACCTGGTCTTTCAGGGGCAGTCGTACCCCGTTAAGCACCAGGTCTATATCTCCCAACCTTCCCTTGTCTCCCACAAACAGCACCTCGGTTTTGTCAGGATTCAGCTTCAGCTCATTCCTTCCCATCCAGCCACTCACCGACTCCAGACACTTGGACATGGTTTCCACAACCAACCTTGGTGAAGATTTAAATGAGAGAACTTTGTTGACCTCCTCTGAAGCCATTCCATGTGCCTACATAATTCTGAAAGTGCCACACCCAAAATTGAACATGGTACTCGAGATGAGGTCTGACTAGTCTGGAATAAAATAGAACAATTATTCCTTGCGACTTGGGAACTATTGTGGTTAACATCATATTAGTCCCATTTTTTAAAGTCACATCACACTGCTGACTCATGTCTGGCATGTGTTCAATGATAATTCTGGGATCCATTTCACATGTCCTGTTCCCAAGCCAGGTATTCCCCAACCTATACCTTCCCATTTGAGTATTTATTGTTGTTGTTGTTAGCCTCAATGTAGAACTTCACATTTGTCTCTGTTGAATTCCATGTTGTTAGTTTCAGCCACGTTTTCCATTCTATCAAAGCAGTTGGTAGTTCACTCCTGCCCTAATTATCTCAACCAGAGTATTTTATTCTTCTTAAACAGCATTTTCCCCATCATTTTACCTGGGACAGAAGTTAGGGTGACAGGTTTTAATTACCTGGATCCTCACTGGAATTTTTTTCTTTTTTTTAAGTGTGCTACATTAGCTATCCAAATCCTCCAGAAATCCTTTACAACATGATCACAGCAATGCAGAAACTTCCAGATTCCTTACAGATTGGAATAACATTAAGTAAGGAAGTTCAGTTCTAAGAATAGCTGCAAACTTCTTATTTAGGACTTAATCCCCATATACATCCAGAGTCTTTATTATTAATTTATGGACGTGCCATAATTAGTTTAATAACCCAAGTGTTTTTATTTTGGTTTGGTTTCTTGTTGAGTGTTGCAACACTTCCTTGCAATTTCTTTAATTTGCTGTTGATGTCACACCTGGCCTTTGCTTTGCTTGAACCAAACTGTTTTATTCACATGGCAAAAAGTTTGCTGAGGCAGAAGCCCAGCTACAGTCGCAATCCCGAAGGAAAATGACTATCGCTGGCACATTCAGATTGGTAGTATGCAAAAGTTAGAGTATCCAGGTGATGGGTAATATAAAGTCCCTCATTTGTTTTTCTCTCTGACACCATTGTTATTTCTAGACTCCATGAATGCCCCAAGGACTACAACTTTGGTTGGTGGCCCAGCTCCACCCCTATCTGGACAGGGATAACCTGGCTTCAGTTGTCCATGCTCTGGTAACCTCCAACCTAGATTACTGCAATGCGCTCTACGTGGGGCTGCCTTTGAAGACGGTTCAGAAACTGCACCTTGTGCAAAATGCAGCGGCCAGATTGGTAACAAGGACCAGACAGTTCAAACACATAAAACTGATTCTGTCCCACTTGCATTGGCTGCCTGTATGTTTCCGAGCTCAATTCAAGGTGCTGGTTTTAACCTATAAAGCCTTACACAGCTTAGGACCACAATACCTGATGGACTGCCTCTCCCGACATGAACCCACCCATACACTATGCTGAACATCTAAGGCCCTCCTCCAGGTGCCTACTGCTACGGAAGCTGGGAGTATGGCAACAAGGGAGAAGGCCTTCTCAGTGGTGGCCCCCAAATTATGGAATGATCTCCCTGATGAGGTGTGCTTGGCGCCAACACTGTTATCTTTTCAGCGCCAGGTCAAGACTTTCCTCTTCTCCCAGGCATTTTAGCATGTGGTTTTAAGTTGTTTTTATTTATTTTTAAATTGTGTTTTTACATTGTTTTTTGTGTTTTGAAATTTGTATATTTGCTTTCATTGTTTTTAATTGCTGTAAACCGCCCAGAGAGCTTCAGCTATGGGGTGGTATATAAATGTAATAAATAAATAAATAAATGATACAATGCAAAGCTTGTGAGAAAAAGAGCGCTTAACAATGGCAATGCATATGTTTTATGCAAGGATCTTTGGCAACTCTGAGAAAGCATTTTAAATATGTATTTACAGTGCCATGCTTTTTATGGTATGATATGTATACGCAGAAGTAAGTGTCATTCAGTTCAACGGCAGTTACCCCAACTAAGGCTGTTTTCACACTGCACTTTATTCCATTATGATTCCTTACCTGGTAATTTGCACATTATATTTGATCTTTCACATGACGTACAAGCTAGATCTGGAATTCTAGTGGAATATAGTGCAAGTTTAGTACTGATAAATAATACCAGAAATAATCCGTTTGCATGCTTGGAAACCCAGAAAAACACAGGAGATTTTTGCTAGCTGCAGCTGCTCACATGACAGGTATCCCAGCTTGTAGTACGTTCCCGTCCTTCAGGTGTGCTTTTTCTATTTTTGCCTTTTGTATTCTGGCATAGGTGTGGGTAGCAGCAGCATTTCCCACACACTCCCCTGTGTCTGTACAACTAAGGTTGCTTTCACACATGAGGCTTATTGCATTAGTTTAATGGATTAAAATGATAGCATTTCTGTCCTGATTTCTAAAATTCCTTTCACACTGCAGTATCTGATATACCGGCATGTTGCACAAATGTCTTTCACACTGCTGCAATTGGAGACACGAGGATCAGGTGAAAAAAAACAAGAGAAACAGCAAGAAGCAAAAACTCCAGAAAGAAAGAGCCAGAAACAAAGCACTGAGGAAAAGGGGAGAAAGTGGTCACTTTAAAAATGCAAGCTGCTCCCGCTCAAGTAAAAAAAAAAAAAGATTGAGAGGAGAGCTTAAAAAACAATAGAAAAGGACTTCAAAAGACTTGAAAAGCCACTTCACCAACTATCACACACAATAAGCCTCATGTCTGAAAGCAGCCAGGGGAAACTAGCTGGAGTAAACTGGACACAGAGAAGAAGAAAAAGGTGGGTAAGATCTTCTTTTAGATCCTTTAGCAGTTGCCCAGCTCCATAGGGGGGAGGGGTGAAGAGGGGGAAAGAATGGGACTTCCAAGGCACAGAAAAAGAATGTCAGGATGATTCACCAAAGGCAAACTAAAGCAAACAGGGAGCAAGCACAGGCAGGAACAAGTTAAAAAATACAGAGATATAGCAAGGCTGCAGAGAGGAAGCTTGGATGCCTGTCACGTGACAGGTTGCTAGTGCAAATCTCCTGCAATCTTCCGGGTTCCCAGCCTTGCAAATGGATTATTTCTGGTATTATTTATCATGGAAATTAGTGCTAAACTTACACTATATTCCATTAGTTCTGTTGTGTGAATGGTCAAAATATAATGTGCAAATTACCAGGTAAGAAATCGTCAGAAAAACGGAATAAGGAATTTTAAAAATTGGGACACAAGTGCTACCATTTTAATCTGTTAAACTAACATAATGAACCCCATGTCTGAAAACAGCCTATGTATCTAGGGGACTACAGTTTTGCAACAAGCAGCCTATCAGTTATGTTTTGTAGTTAATTTTCACTTATGATATTACTGAGTTACCTTTATTCAAAAACATTTTAAAAGAGGTTCCTGTGCTTCAGAACACTGGATTGGATTCAGACTAAATTAGGCTGCGATCCCATACTAACATAGGTAGGGGTAAGCCCCATTTAGATTTAGATACTATAGACTTCTGTACAGGAATGCACTGTTAGCTGTACTTTAGTTCCAATGAAATTGATGGGACTTCAGTTAGTTGTTACTAATTTGTTCCACTGATTTCAGTGGGGTAGTATGCAATGCTAGTCCTACTCACAGGAGACTCATTGACATTAATAGGCAAGGCTAATTTAGACTTGTTAATTTCACTGGCTCTGCTCTGAGTAGGGCTTAGCTGAATATAACCCAGTGGGACTAAAGCGGGGATCACAAACTCAGTACCCACAGGCACCATAGCACCGACTAAGTAATTGGTGACTATAGGCAGGGGCCACAAACCCTGAAGTTTCTTTTTTAAAAAGTAGTCTCTAGCCCTCCTAGAAAGAAAGTTACAATGCTAAAAGTGCAGGTACTCTTCTAAACGATTTCTGTGAAATGAGCTAGTCTGGTTGCTCCAGTTTGTCAGTGTTTTTAGTCAATGAGTGAAGTTCCAGCTGTGATTGATAAGTGAATTGTTTGGACATCATTCAATAAGAATCCCTGGGATCCTGAAGAGCTTTGTTTAGTTTAGTGCACTTTACCTGCTTCTGCCTTATTTTCTAGTAGTCCTTGGGATCCCCATAGTTTGCTCTTCCTAGCAACCAGGATGCCCCTTTCTTGTGGTGGGTTCATTTGAGACCAGATACCCCCTATAAATTATTTTCTGCAACTAGTCTACACAATAAGTGGCAGGGGGGTGTTAAAGAATCCCTTCTCCAAATGGCAAATGCAAAGTACGAAACATTTGCAAAGAGACTTAGGCATGACTCATGCTGTGCAGACCTAAAGCCAGGCACTCATTAAGAATTCACTGTATAGTTAAATTATAGTATAATGGTATACATGTCTATTTAAGAAGTAAGTCTCTTTTTTTAATGGGGCTTACTCCCAGGTAAGTGGGTGCAGGATGGTTTTCAGATGTATCTCCATACTCAGGATGAGCAGGACATAGCTGACTTCTCATGGTAGATATGAGGTTGTCGGGAGGGGGGTTACCATGTTGTGTTATGAAATGCCCCTCATGGCAGCTATTTTGTGATTGGTGTCCTCAGCACTTTCTAAAAATTCAAAATGTGCCCCCTGGTTAGGGATGGGTGAGAATTTTGATTCAGTTCACATTTCAAGCAGAATGTATAAAATTGGCACTGTCCGAAACAATGTGAGAACCGAAACACAGCCATCCTTTGAAATTTGCATTCATTTGAATTTTGGGATGCAGTTCACCAACCAAACAACATTCACAAAAATGCATATATTAGGGGAAAGTGTGCATAAAAATGAATACATGCATGAAAATAACATGAAAAAGGCATGAAATGATGAGAAATGGCTTGCAAAAATGTGTACCTTTGTCAAAACTGCCTACAAAAATGTGTTTATTTGGAGAAAATTGCATTAAAATAGTGGAGAATTTTCATGAGGATTTTTTTTTTAAAGTGCAGATTGCTGCAGAAATGTAGAGAACTGAATTTAACATTGTAAAAATGAGAAACGGAGAGAACTGAAACAGACAAATCTTTCCATCCCTACTCCTGGTCCTAACTGTGGAAAGCCAACATAAATGTATGCCCTGGCCAAGGGACTTCCAAGTTTCGGAGATACCAGAGAGATGAATGAGCCAGAACTTCCAGCAGGTTTACTTAAAAGGAGAGGTTTATTGAGTAGCTTTCGACCTGCAGGTGTACCCAAATAAAGTGGAACAGGCTGCCAGGCTCTGCACGAACATGAACCAGGCTGAACACTCAACTGGGCACACCAGGAACCCTTTATAGGATACATGTTTACAACACAGTAATGAGCAACTAATTACTACAAAGAATTAAGTCACCACTTTCCCAGCCAGAGCTTGGAAAAGTTACTTTTTTAAACTAAAGCTCCCATCAGCCCCAGCCAGCATGGCCACTGGATTGGGCTGATGGGAGTTGTAGTTCAAAAAAGTAACTTTTCCAAGCTCTGTGAATCCCAGCATAGGCCTCCAGTGATGGAGGCTCTTTCCCAGGATCATGCAGCATACCAGCAGCTGATAAGCAAAGCCTCTCAGAGCATTAACTGCTCCAAGGTCTACACTATCTGGTTAACAAGGCACCTTCTCAGCATCACACAGCACTCTTGGGAGAGCATCAGACTGAAATGCCTATTAGGAGCCTCAGATTAGGCAACAGGTGGCTCTGAGCTCACATTGGCCCACATTGACCGTCCTTTGACCCATCTTAAGCTAAAGGCTCGACTAGAAAAAACTAAGACTGGGGGGGGAATATAAGCCCCCTTGCCTACAGGCAGCTATTCTGCTGATAAAGATGCTGAGCCTTTGACCACGGACCGGTACAATAATTTACACCATCTTAAATTAAGCCACCATAAAGTAAAACTATGCAAGTTCCTCCAGGCTGCCAGATCACATGACTGAACTGAACAGAATCAGGATCCAATGTAAGTCCCCTCCCCCATGTCCCTGTCATGCGCCTGGAACTTTTTTGGGATTTGTGCCAACCTTGGCTGAGCCAGCTTTGAGGACTTACAGTGACATATCTTGAGTGGCTGAGCTGGAGATCTGCCAGATCCTAATTCGCTCATCCTTGCAGATCTTGGTTTTGGATTGGTCCTTTAGTCTGGATGCAGCCAATTTTGTTTCTGATTATTGTATTATCATTATCATTATTTTAATAAGTTATCCTGCCTTTCCTCCCAAAGGAGCCCTGGGCAATAAAAAAGTGGTAAAAACAGCATTAAAATAAAATAAAACATATTTAAGAACAATTAAGAGCACCTAAAAACATTTTAAAGCAGTTACATAGCAAGGCTATGCATTCCACCATCACCCCATCTGATTTGAGCTTAATCTGGTCCTTCAGAGTAGCCCCAATCTGACCCAAGATGTTCTGGGGCCAACTTGACTCAGAACTGGGCCCAAAACCAAACTGGGAGCCTTGTACATCTGGACCTATCAAAAGGAGGGGCAATTGGCTGGTAAGGAAAGGTGGGGATAAGGAGATGCAGGCTGGTCACCAAACTGCTCCCTCTCTTTTGATAGTCCTGGATTACTCTGGGTGGCCCTGATCCAGCCCAGGCAAACTAGGACTGCCTCAGCACACTCTGGCTGAATATTCGGTTGATCTGAGTCAGACAAGTTTGGTTCAAGATCTGGGATTTGGCTGGAGCTTGTGCACAGCCCTCCTACATACCCTCATAACTAAAAATTTTAACAGCATCCTTCAGTCATCAAATACCTGGATAAAGAACAAATACCTTCTCAATGTTAATAACAAGAGAGATAGATACACCTGACAAGGGAAGGCATTCCACAATTAGGGAATTAGGCCTTGTCACTGGTCAGTGCCATCCCTTGCCAATGATAATGAAGTCGGCATATGCCAACAGGTCAAAATGTGTTGAGGGATCAATGGAACTGCACCTCTAAAATCTCGATGAGTTGCAGACTTAGATCTTTGTACAGGTTTCCTGATCACATGATTACAGATTGTAGAACTCATATAACCCTTGTTCTAAAACAGTTGCATTGGTTGCCAGTTCATTTCTGGGCCCAATTCAAGGTGCTCAGGCCCCTACATATCTTAGAAACCATCTCCTTCCCTACAGTCCTCTTGGGTATTAAGATCAGCAGACAGGGCTACTTGGTAGTTCTGCCACCCTCAGAAGCTTTTGGTACCGTTGACCACGGTATCCTTCTGGACCGCCTGAAGAGGTTAGGCATGGGGGCACTGTATTGCAGTGGTTCCATTCCTTCCTCTCTGGTAGGTACCAGAGAGTGGCATTGGGAGATGAGGTTTCAGATCCTTGGCCTCTCACTTGTGGGGTGCCACAGGGCTCCATCCTCTCCCCGATGCTGTTCAACATCTATATAAAGCCACTGGGGGCTATCATCAGAAGATTTGGGCTGCAGTGTCACCAGTATGCAGATGACACGCAGCTCTATCTCTCATTCAAATCTTCACTGAGGTTGGTTGTAGAAACTCTATCCAAGTGCCTAGAGTCGGTGAGTGGCTGGATGGGAAGGAATAAGCTGAAGCTGAACCCTGACAAAACCGAGGTACTGTTTGTGGGAGACAAGGGAAGGTTGGGGGATGTTGACCTGGTGCTCAGTGGGGTACAATTGCCCCTGAAAGACCAGGTCCGCAGCCTGGAGGTCATTCTTGACTCCCAGCTGTCCATGGAGGCTCAGGTTTCGGCTGTGAGCCTGGCAGTGCTGTATCAACTCCATCTGATATGAAGGCTGCGCCCCTACCTTCCCAATCATCTGTTCCCATCGGTAGTACATGCCCTGGTCTCCTCTCGCCTAGACTACTGTAATGCGCTCTACATGGGGTTACCCTTGAAAATGGTCCGGAAGCTGCAATTGGTACAGAATGCCGCGGCTCGCCCGATTAAAGGCAGCCGCCGGCAAGATCACATCACTCCAGTGCTGAAGGAGTTGCACTGGTTAAGTGTTGTTTTGTGGGCCCAATTCAAGGTGTTGGTTCTGACCTTTAAAACCCTACACGGTTTCGGCCCAGTCTATCTGAAGGAGCGTTTCCAGCATCAGCAGCGATGCCGCCCAACAAGATCAGCCTCAAAAGGCCTTCTCTCTATCCCACCAGTTAAAACAGCTAGACTGGTGAGGACTAGGGAGAGGGCTTTTTCAATTGTGGCCCCCAGTTTGTGGAATTCCCTCCCAAATGATCTCCGCCATGCCCCCTCTATGATGAGCTTCCGCCGGGCCTTGAAGACCTGGCTCTTCAGGCCGGCTTTTGGGGTGGGTTTGTTTGGGTTTTATTATTATTGTGAGATTTTTAATATTTTAATGTATTTGTATGTTTTTATTTTGTACGTCGCCCAGAGTGGCTGGACAACCAGCCAGATGGCGACTAATAAATTTAATAAATAAATAAATAAAGTTTGGGGGATGGTGGCCCAGAAAGGGTTTTCTCTGTGACGGCTCCTAAGTTGTGAATTCCCTCCCTACAGAGGTGCATCTGGCACCTTCTCTACTGCTTTTGGTGGAAGCTGAAGACACACCTCTTTACTCTGGCCTTTGGCAGGGATGTACTTTTTCAGGACCAACCCTATTCTTGTGAATGTAATGCATTTTAACTTTTTTAATACTGTATTTTAAATTTCTGTAACGCACCCTGGGACCTACTGGTGAAGGATCGATGGTAATAATGTGTTTCTCCTATGTTGGCTCAGGAAAATGAAAGGTTCTACAAGATTCTACAAGATCAGAGAAGTTCATGAGATTGGATAGATGAATATATTTTTTTCCGTCTGAAAATAGAGATGACTCAGACTTTTTCAGAAAGGAATGAAGCATTTCTCTGGGAATGCTCATCTTCAGGATCCCCCCAGACATTTGAAGAATTACAGTCTACTTCCCCCAAGAACATTCCCACCAGTGGGCCTCCTGCCCACATGTCTGGTGGGTGGAAGGGGGAGGTTGTTGCCACTGGGAAGCTGGCTTAGCCAGGAGAGCTGGGTGGAGACACCTTCATCTAATTCAATCATACACACCCCATACCTGATGTAAGGGAGGTTTGAATTGCTCTGCAAAACATTAATTAATGGTCACATTCATGTCACCATTTCACTTCAGAAAAGAGAACCATCAGAATCTAGGAAACTGCCTTATGCTGATTCAGACCATTGGTCCATTTACCTTTGCTGAGTGGCAGCAGCTCTCCAGGGTTTTCGACAGGAACTATTCCTAGCCCTACATGGAGATAGGGATGGGCGACACTGTCTGTTTCAGTTTTTTTCCTCAGATTTTATCTTTTCCAATCTTAAGCTCAGTTCTCCACATTTCCATATCAATCTGCAATTTTTGTAAAAAAAAGTCCTAATAAAAATTCTTAAGCATGCTAGTACAAATTTTTCCCACTGTACACATTTTTGAAAAAGCATTTCCCCACAATATAGTGGATTTTTTAATGTTATTTTCACTAATATATGCATTATGCACCCTTTACCCCAGTATATGCATTTTAAATGTTATTTGGCTGGAGCCCAGCAGTGCAAATTTCAAAGAACGGCTGTGTTTTGGTTCATGCAGCGTCTCAAAAAGCACAGCTTAGGTCGCTTCACCATTAAATGTGAACTTAATTTAATTTCTCATCCTACTTGGAGATGCCAGAGATTGAACTTGGGATCTTTTGTATGCATGGCAGATGTTCTACTACTGAACTGTTGCCCATGATGACACGAAGGATGATGCTCTGAAAGAAAAACTGTGTGGCATCCAATGGTGAGGATCATGTTAGTGGGTTCATACACCCCTGACCACAAAGAATCAAACATGTAATACAGTATTTAGATAGAGGCCAAACTATATCTAGGTTTGTATCCCATTTATTCCACTATAATTTATTTTGATTGGGCAGTAGTGGATGTATATCACCTGGTTTCTCTATGTGAAGTATCGGCAGGCATTAGCTGGAGAATGGAATGGCATGACTGCTTGCAGATAAAATTATGTATGGTCAAAATGTGCAATTGAATTGTAGGGGGCGCAGCATAAATAGAAGGTATTCCTTCAGTGGTTAATTAAAACTATCACAAAACTCTCAGTGGTATCCAAACATTATTAAAGTGCTTGACTTCAGTCCCACATTGTTGCTCATGGTTAAGGTTGTTTTCATTTTAGACTCTTCCTTTCCCCATATTAATGCCCGATGAGTCTCCTGCAGACTTGCATTTGCTTAAGACACTAATTTAAAAGTTATGGCTTTAGACATTCATGTGATACAGCTACCATCCCTCACCCCAAACCTTTGACCTTAACTTATCTGATACCTGTTTGCCCACACTCCCACTGTGCATTTCATGTGACTCCAGCAGCTCTGTCCTTTTAAACTCATCAACTTTCTCAAAGTTCTGGTTCAAAGACACAGCCTGAGATAAAGAAACATCTAAAAGCAGGATTATGTCTGGACCTTAAGCTGATCAGTCACCTAAGGCAGTGGTCCCCAACCTTTATGAGCACGGGACCCCCTTTATAAGCTGAATTTTTTTGTGACCCCCTCCCCCCAGGGAGGCAGGCTGGCTGCCAGGAAGGAAGGGGGAAAGTAGCCTTCCTTTGCGGGTTTGCTTCTTTTTGCTTCACAAAAACCCCTCATTCTAAGCAGGGGAGTTGCCAGTAGCGGAAGTGCAAGGAGACGGGAATCAGTGATAGTAATCCCCTCTTCTTCCTGGCAGCTCCACCCTCAGCCTCCTTTGGCATCTGCCATGTATTTTATAGGCAGATGCCTGCCCTTAGTGCTCCGGAAAGATGCTCTGGCGCTTCAGCAAAAGGCCTCCCCTCTCGTTTGGAGCAAGGGGGAGGTGTCATCTGCAGTGGCAGTGGAAAGCAGACAGTGTAGAAGGAGTGAAGACTTTTTTAAAAAATTACTAAATAATTCATTTCTTTACTGTTCACGGCCCCCTCTGGATTACTTTGCGGCCCCCCTGGGGGTCCTGGCCCCCAGATTGGGAACCACTGACCTAAGGATTGCCCAGGTGCTGGATGAAAAGGAGTCTAGCATAGAATTCATTTTTTCCCTTGAATGCTGAAAATGTACAAAACATTTGTAGAAGAAGAACATTTTAACTAGACACATTCGAACTCCAGTGGCATGAGAAGAGTCACAAGAAGATTCTCTGCTTTCACTTCACAGAGACTTGGAAGAGAGAAAGGTTTGATGGGCACCTTGGAAAGCTGTAAAAGCACATTATCTGATAAAATGACTCTCTGTGGTACATTGTGCTTAAAAAAAACTACAGCAGTATGTCTGCATCAAAGAATAAAGACCAAACTAATGCATTAATCTTCTATTTTTTTAAGCTTAGGGGATTTTTAAACTATTCTCCATCAATTAATGAGAAAATAAATCACATTTGAAAATTATCAAAGGGGACAGGACAAAGTTTTGCTGGAAATCTCATGCTTTTTGTTGGACCTACCTTGTTTTTGAGGTGGCCAAGGGGGGTTCTTTCTTTCAGTGTGCAAATCATATCTCTGGTGGTCTGCACTCTTCAGCCTTTCTGAGTGTCTGTGATTCCTGAACCCCCATTATTTCCTTGCCTGGGTTTTCCTGTAAGTTTGGGAAGCCAAAAGGCTGTATATCATGCTTCTGTTGGCTGTTGGTTTTTTAAAAAGTATTTTTCTTTAAAAAAAAACAGTTCAGAAACGTTAAAACATGGCTAGACAACATGGTGCCTTCCAGATGCTGTGGAGCACAGCTCTCTTCATCCCTTACTATTAGTCATACAGGCTGGGGCTGCTGGGAGTAGGAGTCCATAAGTCTGGAAAGCACCACATTGGCTATCCCTGAGGTAAAAGGAAGGACTTCCCTTAAAAACAAAATTGAAGAGTGCGCTGACTTCAGGCCATTGGTAGCCACCTTTCTTGTTTCAGTTAAAGTCCAGGGGAAGAGCATTACATAAGAACATAAGTAAAGCCTGCTGGACCAGGCCAAGGGCCCATCTACTCCAGCATGCTGTTCTCACAGTGGCCAAACAGATGCCCATGGCAAGCTTGCATGCAAGACTTGAGCAAAACAAAAAACACTTCCCACCTATGATTCTTAGCAATTGTTATTCAGAGGTGTACTGCCTCCAACAGTGAAGGCAGAACATAGCCATCATAGCTAGCAGCCATTGATAGTCTTATCCTTCATTAATTTGTCTAATCCTCTTTTAAAACCATCCAAGTTGGTGTCCATCACTATAACTTGTGGAGAGCAAATTCCATAGTTTAACTATGCATTATGTGAAGAAGTACTTTCTCCTTGTCTGTTTGAATCTTCCAGCATTCGCCTTCATTAGTTGTCCTTGATTCTAGTGTAATCACAGAAGAAAAAATGTTCCTCTATTCACTTTCTTCACACCATGTATAATTTTACACACTTCTGTCATGTCTCCTGTTACATCATGAGGTAGATCCTCGTTGGGTTTTTCCCCCACATCAGGAAGCATGAGCAGCTAAGGGGGCTGCAGAATGGTGAAGAAATGTTTAATGGAAAGAAAAGCGCACACACCACTGTCGCCTCCTTGCACTGATAAGGTGGCTAAAGTTTAACCCATATTCAGGGTTCCTCTAAGCCTCCTTTTTCTTGTGCATTCATGATTATTTGTGCATTCATGATTATTTGTGCTCACAATGGTATCAGAGCAGTTAAACGTGATTCTTCTTTCAATGCTGTTTGTGCCTGCAAAGATTTTGAGGTGGACATATTACTTCGTTCCCAATCAGTGTGTGTCCCATAACTTCCTGCTGAAATTCTGTAACTTTTTATACCACAAATGTTCTGGCTTATTTATTTCTTTTGTCCCACTTTTGTTACACTATAGTTCATGAGTGCCCCTCTGGATGGCAATAATCCAATAATGTTGGAGAAGCATCACAGAACTAAAAGACTGGAATTATGCATGGATGGTCAAGTATAGATCCACCACTAATGCACCGTAATGCACCAATGGCATGTTGCAATATACACCTGTAAGAAACCACCAGTCTGGAATAGGGATGGAAGGATCTGTCTGTTTTGGTTCTTTTAGTTTCTCATTTTTCCAATCTTAAATCCAGTTCTCCAGGTTTCTGCAACAATTTACTTTTTTAAAAAAATCCTCATGAAAATTCTTCAGCATTTTTTCTCTTAATAAATACATCTTTGTCTGCAGGTTTGACTCATGTACACATTTTTGCAAGCAATTTCTCCCAATATAATGCATTTTTGTATGTTATTTTCACTGATATTTATTTTTATACACATTTTCCCCTAATATATGCATTTTTGTAAACATTGGTTGGTTGGAGAACTGAATCATGAAATTTGTATATGTGCCAATTTGGAAGGACGGCTGTGCTTTGGTTCTCATATTGTTCTGGAATGTGCAAATTTGATAGATGTTACTTTAAATGTGAACTGAATTGAATTTCTGCCCCAGCCCTAGTCTGGAGGGGCCTTCACTGATGTGCCTTGTGAATAAATCAGAAAGGAAGACCCTCTTTTGTGGGGAAAGAAACTTTCAAGAAGTTGGAGGACAGGTTTCAGCACAGCACTCCTTTCCACAAACAAACAGATGTATTGAAGTGGAAGCCATCAGCTCTTTTCATCACACCTTATTCAATTTCTATCCCTGAAATTTCCACAAACATTTTCACACATCTAGCAAGGGAAGCCTACCTACTATACAGAATAGAGACTAGCACTTCAATCCCTTTTCTGGTTGCTAAAAAGTCCTTTTTCTTTAGAAACTTCACAATCAATTTTATATAATCAGAGGATCATCCGTTAGCTTTTAGTAGAGACTGATGTGACCTGGAGGATAATGTCTAAGAGAAGGCATCTTGGGCACCTGTTATCTCATAATCTAACATTTTGGTTCTGCATTTCTGTAGTCTTCCCAGACCATCTCCTTGATGTAAAATGATAGTGTTCTTAATGTCAGTGAGGTTAGTGCTGATGCAGCTGAGGAACATCCAAAGGTTTTCTGATTAGCTGGTTAGGCCATAAGCCAGGAATGGGGAACTCTCCCCAAGCCACACCCCCTATCTGCAGGACCCCTCACTGGCCCTGCTTTATGCCATTGCCTAGCTGGAATGCGTCCTTGAACTCTGATAATGCCTCCTGCTTGTTTTGACGCAGGACAGAGGTGATGTGTAAGGGTGTAGAAGCTACTGTACAGAGGTAATATTTCCATTCATTGCTCCACCCACTTTTACCTCTGGCCACATCCACCACTGGCATGTGGCCATTGGAATGTTGCCCAGAAGGATATATGGCCCTTGGGCTGAAAACGTTTCCCCACCCCTGCCCTAAGCCAACTCTAATCACACACGCCTAATTTTCCCTCCTGGTGATGCATACTCAATTTAAAAGAAAGGTTCAGCCACGTCAATGGAGCTCAGGTCAGCATCCTAATATATAAGGAAACTCAGAAGCCTGTTTTTAACCATAGCTCTCCCTTACTGGATCAGGCTATGTTGTCTATCTGTATTTCTATTCAGTTCTAATAGATGAGACTGTGTGTACATTACACTGCTTCCATTTATCCTGCTGAGATGAACTAGGCAGTCTTAGCCTGCTCTCACCCATTGCTGGAGGAGGATGCAGAACTGTCATGACTCAGCCAGGATAGTGTAGAGCAACCTTCCCCAACCTGATGCCCTTCAGATGTTTTGGACTAAAGATCCAATCAGCCACATAGCTGATGGGAGTTGTAGACCAAAATGTCTGAAAGGCACCAGGTTGGGGACCAGTTGTAGGGGACCTGATTTTACATAACTCCTTTCTAGTATCTTAATATTATTTATTTATTAAATTTATATCCTGCCCTTCCTCCCAAAGGGAGCCCATAATAGCATATAAAAGGTGTGGTCTGTAGTTTCTGAGATTTTTTTGCTGTTAAGCAATCCACCAACACTTTGATCACTGTGTTGTAGTGATCTAAAATTCCATGATTTGGGCTGAATGTAAGAACAAAAGAGTGAATCATGTAGAAGTGACCGGTATTTAGCCGCTCTATGAGGGACCTATCTATCCTCTCAGATTCATCTAATCCTGGTGGTCCTAACAACAGTCTCCAGGTTTGGCTGAGAAGTGTCATCTGCATACATATGCCATTCTAGAGGTGTCAGGGTCAGGACTAGTGGGAAGCGGTCACTGTCAGGGCAATTTTCTGTCTCCAATTGCATCACAGAAATTAACAAGTTGCGAGTGAATATAACATAGGCACTCATTCTGGCATCTCCTGGAGTGTCACCAATTATATTGCCATTTAAAACACATAGGGCCAGCAAATCTGTTGTTTGAGGCAGGGATAATTGCAGGTGTTGCCTTTAGAGTGGCGTACGTTTAGCAGGGGAAGTGTAGGGCTTTCTGGAGAGCAGGTATGATAGCAAGCATAAAGAGTGATGCCGTTTGGCCTCAGTCTGGTGCTGAGATTACCCCTGATGATTATTTGTGCAGCAGAGGTAGTTAGTAGTCATTCTCCAATATATGTTTGTAGGTTATGCCTTATCAGGTTTATCTGGGAATGGAGATGTTGAGGGGGGAAGTATACATTAGAATGGTTAAATTTAACTATCACTGCTTTGCAAGATGATCAAGGGAAGGGAGATTAGTCATTCAGATGTGAATCCTAGTGGAAACAAAAATACAAAAAAACAAAAAGCCCACCCCTTGGCCTGAGCTTCTTGTCTAGGGCAAGGCATATAGCTGATAAGCAGTAACACATTTAATTCTATCAGATCTAAAACCCAGGTCTCTTGCAACATCAAAATATCCAACTTGGAAAGGTAATTTTAATCTCTGTTCTTTGAATTCCACCCAGCAATATTCCAAGAAAAGATGGAAATATTTTTTGAGAGATCAAATGTTAATCAGGGTGCTCTAAAGAGAACTCTATCATGGGCTCAGTCCTCTGAGGGGTTACTGTGATACCATATTCAGCAAGATGGAGTTTATTTGGCTCAGGGCTCCTCTGAGCATGTGAGGGAATTATTGCCTTCTGCTGATATGAAGTCTGAGGGACACACAAGCCCAGATTTTCATTCCTCAATAATGAGTGGTGCGAATTGGGGCACTATGATGTATCAACATATCAGAGACCTTTTGTGGTATTTCTGATACACAATCATGGTTGCATTTGTAGAGTGCCACACTTTCAAAGGAGATCAAATCTATTTTCCAAATGTTTCAGAATGTGCCCCGATATATTAATATCTTCAACTGAGATTGAGGTGTTGTTGTTTTTACTAAAGTCACTGTTTTGGTTTGTGGAATCCTGTTGCAGAAAGTGTTCTTTCAATGGTTTGGCAATATCGCTTCAGAAAGTCAGACTGATTTTTAACTCCTCCCATTTAGCATTAAAATCAGTAAGGCAAGTTTTATCCATGGCAGAAGAGTTGTGGTCCTCAAGTGATTTAGAGCAGGGAAAGTTTGTTATCTGTTTGAGTTGCCACAGATGGGCGAGAGGGAAGCCAGGAATTTGCTTTTGGTTCTCCGAAGCCTGTTGTCATAGGCACTTAGGTGTGGATTTTTCCATGAATGTAACTGATTTGTTTAGGGTGACCAGAAGTGGTTGTCTGGGTGGTGTAGAGCTGCTATGCGGCACAAACTTCCCAGCAGGTGGGTTGCTGTTGCTTACCAGGAAGGAAAGTGGAGAGCATGGCACAGTGCAAGTGCATCAGTGGAGCCAATCCAGAAATTCTGCTGGCCCATTTGCACTGTGCTATCCTCCCCATTGCCTCAAACCTCCTCCTCCCTGTAAGCAACATGGAGCCACCTGCCGGGAAGCTCACATAGTGGTTCTGCCCCACCCAATGGCCACTTCTGTGATGTACTAATGAGCTCTCCACAGTTCCAAATTTGTCATGTTTCCTTAATGTCCCCTCTCAACCACTCTGGCCTCATTTCCACCCATGTTTATTATGCCTGCCAGTGTGGCACAGTGGTTAGTATGTCAGAATAGGACTGGCCCACTCTCAATGCCTTATTGAGCCATGAAATGCACTGGGTAAGTGTGACCTTTGGACCATTCTCTCTGAGCCCAACCTATCTCACAGGGTTGTTGTGAGGATAAAGGGGGGAGCCATGTCCCTTGCTTTGAGCTCCTTGGACAAAGGCAGGATCAAAATACAACAAATATTTATTTGTGCAGGCTTCTTGCACGGGGGTGAGTGCATCTACTTCTGAGGAAAGAGTACTGAGCTCCTCCCATTGACAACTTCAGCTGTACTTATGCCAGGTCCCAGGTCCTTGTTTACTGACACGCTCTTCATAGGATTGGCCCCCACATAGCATCGGGTAGTACCATATGGAGCTTTCAGGTTAGGATAATGAGAAATTATCTTCAAGCCTGCAATAAATGAATTCATTTTTGCAAACAACTCAGGATGCCCTTTATAATTTGGAAGAGGAGAAAGACATCAGTGACGGGAAAGTGGCGGGGGTGGAGAGAAGAATACTAAATAAATTGCCAGGACTTCAGCTCCCATTGAGAAGTAATTCAATTTGCCAGCCAATGGCATGGTGGCAGCTGCACAATTGTAGCTGACCATACTGAGGTCTGCTTGAAATTTGTGCTAAATTGATTGATCTCAGGGAGAATCTAGAAGTCCATCAAATTTTTTTCCTCTGCCCTGGTGTGTTTCATCAAGTGCCAAGCTGTTTTTTTAAAAAGTAAGCTTGTTCAATACCTGTAATCTCTCCCACCGCATAAGAAATAAAAGGTAAGTAACCAGTATTTCTGCTATTCATTCACAGCCGAACTCTTGTGCAATTGTTCCCACTTCAGGCATCAGGGCAGGGTTTTTGTGGGTTTGTTGTGTTGTGTGTTGTTTGTTTGTCCCCTCAGACTACTATTGCCAGCTTCTTTTTAAAATTTCAGATCTGATGGTGCTAGGCTTACATGCAACATATGTCACTTCCCCATAATGTGCCAAGTTGTTTGGCGATTTCACGCCATCTATAATATATAAAATTAGCCTGGGGGTGCAAGGCAGAATTCATATACAGATCAGTAGAGATTTTCTGTGTCCTGATCAGCCACCATCCATAGTGAGTGCTATTTATAAGGGGAAGGAGTAGCAAACGTGCAGTCATGGGTCTGCAATGGTCAGATTACAAACTGTCTTATACCAAGGCAGACCATTGTCCCATCGCCAGTGCCAATATGTTTTAGAGAGCCAGTGTGGCAAAGTGGTTAAAGTGTTGTATTAGGACTTGGGAGACCAGCATTCAAATCCCCACTTGGCAATGAAGCCTACTTTGTGGCCTTGGGCCAATCACTGTCTCTCAGCCTAACCTACCTTGCAGGGTTGTTGTAAGGATAAATGGAGAGGGGGAGAAACATGTATGCCACCTTGCATTCCTTCGAGGAAAGGCTGGATATAAATGCAATAAACAAACAAATAAATCTTGCATATAGTAAATATGTAAAATGCCATTGAAGGATTTGTAATGCCTCATCACAATCCTGGATTTGCGTAAAGCCAGAGCACAGCCCCATTGGAGGATTTGTATTGCCCCGTCACAACCCTGGACTTGCATGAAGTCAGGGCGGGATAGGGGAGCAAAAGAGAAGGCAGGTTGTGCAACAGCAGTGGCTAGGGCGTGGGAGCAAGAAGGGAGGGACACTCTGTTAGGAGAAGAGTGGTGGTTTAAAACAACAGGAGAGGTCCGAATAGACTGGAAAGGGAGGGACATGGAGGCTTTTAGCAGAGATAGCAGAGATGGATACAACACAGAAACTAACACAACAGAGCCTGTACTGAGACTCCTGTTCACACTACTCAAACCCCTGCCATTCTTTAAAACCACATTTTTTTATTTCAGTGTCTCTCAATTCTTGCTTCACTCAAACCTTTGCAATTCTTTAAAACCACATTTTTTCTCTCAGCATCCCTCAATTCCTGCTTCACTTAAACCTCTTGTTTTAAACAGCAATTTCCTCCCTTTTAGTGTCCCTCCATTCTTGCTGTATTCAAACATCTTCCTCTTCCATTCCTCAGTTACCTCATGTGAAAGAGATAAAGGATGCTGAGCCCTTAAATATTCCATAGTGCCTTCACACAGTGTATTTCACTCCTGGTACCTTGTGCTAGAGATGGGGTTCACTGCATGCTTCCAATCCACTTGCGTTCTGATAGTCCGTCGTTTGATCCGGATCTACCCTTTTTTTGTTCCCACTTGCTCTGGCACTTGCCGATTCGATCCGCTGTGTGTGGTTTTGGGTGATTCGATCTGCAGTGGGGGGTTTTTGGGGGTGGCCAAAAAGTTAATAATTATTAATGTAGATACTTATGTAAATGATCACAGTATTTCACATGGTTTTTTGGGGGTGGGAAAAACACTGTGTAACTTCTAGGTAGCTTATGTGAATGACCATACCTGCAGTTATGAATGCAGCAGCTTTGATTATGAAAATAATTACATAAAATGGGGAGGGGGAAGAATTTGGGGGAAAAATTCTTGCCAGTTGCAGTTATGGCTGCAAAATCCATACTGATTACAGCCGCCGCCTGCAGCAAGAAATCGGTGCCAGTCCAAAAGGATAGCGAAGTAGCAAATTCAGTCGGAATCCGGTACCAGGTCCGATTTAGCAGATATTCTCCCCCATCCCTACCATGTGCTGTCTTCAACTTGAAATTCCAGATTCAATGTAGCAATTTAGAACAAATATTTCATTAATAAGCAAACACCCATATATGACAGCATTCTTAACTCTAACTGGACAAGCCAAATGACATTCTTGCCCTTAAGATTCTATTTATCTTAAAGATACAGCATCATATATCATTGTGTGTGTGTGTGCTTGTGTGTGTGTGCACAAAGGAGGCTGCAGAACAGGAGGGAGAAGGAGGCAAGAGGAGTTGAGAAAAGGGGGAAGAAGTAGGGAAAGGACTTGAAGGTGAAAATGGGGTGGGTGTGCAAACGGGGTCTCCAGAATAGGACAGAGAGGAGGAGACTTGGAAATGGGTCTATGTGCAAGGAGGAGTTGAGAAAAGGGAGGAAGGCTGGAAAAAAGGGTGAAGATGAAAATGGGGTGCAGATTGGGTTGCACAAATGGAGGGAGTAGAAGGCATGGGAATGGAGGTGAAGATGAATGTGGGGGTTGAAAGAGGCTGCAGAACAGAAGGGGATGGTAGCTTCATAACTGGGTCAAAGGTAAAAAGGGTGCTTAGAAGTTGCAATATGCGGGAGGAGGAAGATGCAGAAGGTTACCCTTGGGGTGGTCTGTGTGCAAGGAGGAGGAGGCATGAACATGTGGGTGAAGATGAAAATAGGGGTACAAAGCAGGGCTGTAGAAATGGAGTTGAGAAGGTGAAAAGGGAGCTTAACAGTTGCATGAGATGGAAAAGGGAAGCTCTGGGGGTTAATGGGGGGTTGAGAGGTTGGTAATCAAATGCAATTCTAGCTCATTGTTGTCTGCATTGACTGACAATGGGTCTTTGGGGCTTCAGAGAGGGGCGCTTCCCAGTTCTATCTGGAGATACAGGAACTGAATCTAAGATCTTCTGCATGCATTTCCCCTTACAAATTCTTAGAGGATAAGACCATCAATGCGTACTAGCCACAATAACTATGTATTACCTCCACCGTCAGAGACTGGCCTTTGAACGCCAGTTGCTGGGAATTAGAACTGGGGAGAGAGCTGTTGCACTCACTTCCTGCTTGCAGACTTCCTCTAGGCATCTGGTTGGCCACTGTGAGACCAGGATGGTGGATGAGATGGGCCTTTGGCCTGATCCAGCAGAGCTTGCCTTATGTTCTTATGAGCTTTGGCCCTTCCTCCAACCTAGTACTAGGTACATAGAACCTAATACTAGGTTCTGTGATGCATAAGATGTGATTTTGGAACCAAACAAGCACCCAAACAGCACCCAAACCATGTGTGTGTGTGTGTGTGTGTGTGTAGACAGTCAGAGAAACGGAGAAAGACAAGCACAAGCATATATGAGGAAATATTAGAGTGGGTCTCATATTGCTTAGTTGGAGTTCATTCCAAGCTGGAAAAAGACTAGCAGAGGCCTAGGTAATTTGTGATCCAGAAATCTGAACACAGCACACAGTATGGTGGCCCAATGGGCTCACCTGCTGTTTTGACAGAACTCTAAAAACAGGGTTCCCCCCCCCCCAGGCTCTTAATATGTGGGAGGCAGGGCATGTTACACAATATTTGGTTTGGTCAATCACAACTTGAGCAGGTAAGGACTAGTCTCTTGATTGTGAAGGTTGTAAACACATTGGTATTTTCCCCTCCCTTTGTGCCACCTATGCCCAAACCCTGGAAATGGACTCCTCCCTGAGGAGTTTCTCCTCTTCGGATGTCGGTCTTTGGTTTTCCTACCCACTCACTGACAATTTGATGAGCACTGACTAAACAGAGTGAATGCACCGATTTCCTCTGTATTGAATCCTCCTGCCCAAAAGAGGGGGAGGTGTGCCTCTTCCACCTGCTGCTTTGAACCCTCCCAAAGGTATATGACTGCCCAGGAGATTCTGTGTTCTTTAGAAAAGGCTTCAAGCTTCTAATAAAACTCCTAGAATATTGCAGTCCTCCTTCAGGGCTTCATAACAGAATATATTATGTTGAGGAGCTGTCAATAAAGAATCAGATAATGCTCTTGTGACATTTCTGGGGGTGGGGCAGGCAAAGACTGCTGCTGCTGGCTAAAAATAATTTCTGAGCACACTGTACCTTTTAATGAAATCTTAGATGGGGAGGCATGAATGTGCGTGTAATGTCACTGTAAGGCAGCCTTTCCCAACCAGTGTGCCTCCAGATGTTGTTGGACCACAATTCCCATCTTTCCTGACCATTGGCAATGCTGATGGGAGTTGTAGTCCAACAACATCTGGAGGCACACTGGTTGGGAAAGGCTGCTGTAAGGGTTGCTTATTATTTAACAGTCCTGTCAACCCAAATAAATAATAAATAAAAGCCTTGGTTCTTCTCAAATTCCAGACTAAGTCAGTAAGTTGCATTGAGTACAATCACACTTGTACAAGTAAGTGTGCATAGGATCCTAAGTGGAGAGTGGATAGAGCAAAATAGAGGGTCTCGATCAGGTTTCCCCTGAATGTGCTTAGAATCTGCCTCCTGATGTTTGTCCTCAATCCACAAAGATTACTATTATTATTTAAATGTATATCCTGCCCTTCCTCTTAAAAAGAGCCCCAAGCAGCAAGAAACAAAACAGGAAAAGCAACTCTTAAAAAACATTTAAAACAAAACATCTTAGAAATAATTCCAATACAGATGCAGACTGGGATAAGGTTTCTTCTTAAAAGGCTTGTTGAAAGAGGAAGGTCTTCAGCAGGTGCCTCAAATACAACAGAGATGGTGTCTGTCTTAATATTTCATGGGAGCAAATTCCACAGGGTAGGTGCCACAGCACTAAAGGCCCAATTCGTATATTGTTCAGAACAGACCTCCTGATAAGATGGTATCTGCAGGAAGCCCTCTTCTGCAGACTGCAGTGATTGACTGGGTATATAAGGGATAAGACAATCTTTCAGATATTTGTCAAAGATCAAGAGTGTAAATGTGCATGTGTGTGTAAGGCCCTACTGAGGTCCCATCTGCACTATACATTTAAAGCAGTATTATACCACTTTAAACAGTCATGGCTTAATCCTTAAGACTGTAGTTTGTTAAGGGTGCTCAGAGTTGTTAGGAAACCCTGTTGCCCCAACAGAGTTACAATTCCCAAGCACTTCCTAGGAAGAGGGATTAAACTGTTAAACCTTAATGGGAATTGTTAAACCGTTCTGCAGGATACAGGGTGCTCCTTCACTAGTGGCTTCCTTACAGAGAAGCCACTTGTAAATGAGCATCCTGAAGAATTGAACTTCCTGTTCTCTGTTGGGGGAGAGGGGAGGGAGACCCTGTGTCTCCTTCCTCCACCCTCCTCCCAAGCATATATTTAATTAGCCCTGCCCCAAAACTAATTCAGGACTGGATCTGGGGCAGAGTGGGTGGTCCCCGAGAAGACCAGAGTCAGTTCAGCCTGATTCTGGGAGTTGAGATCAGGGCCTCGGGTAGATTGGGGTAACACAGCCCTAGTGTTTATTGGGTTATGAGCCCTCCTGCTGCATGCAGTTTCTTTGCAGAGTCCACACAATGCCATTGGCATAAAAATGCCAACCTGTATTTTTGCTCCATTTATTCTGGGTTTCCCCTTTCCAGGGAAAATCTAGTAAGTTAAAGCAGCAGCAGCAGCAACAACCACAACAACAGTCTTTTACCAACAAACCTTTACAATATCTGAACAACTCTTTACAATATTAAGCCCCCTTCTGGAAGCCTTCCTGCCACCATTCAGGTACCTCTACTAGGTAGCTCACTCCCCCCAGGTCTGTTTGGAGCCAGTTGTAGAATGACTAAACAGAAAGGTAAATACATAGAGGGGTTGACTGAAATCAGTATCCATCCAGACTTTGGGAGGCATTCAACTAACTCCTCCCATTAGCACAAGGATTACAGCTAGAGCAACAGAACTTTCTCCCTTTCTCCCCCTGCATGCGGCCCACACCTTTTCTCCCAAATATGCCCCTAGAATGGATTTAGGTGATGCATGGGGGGAGGAGAGGGGGCAGTCCTATTGTGCTAATGGCAATCCTTGCACTGACAGAATCCTGACTTAGGGCCATGTTGGATACAGCCCTTTAAGCCTCTCTCTCTCTCTCTCTCTCTGTTTTTCCCAATGGTTCTGCACTTTAATAAATTGTTGTTCTTAACTGGCCTCTTTATTTTGGGAGATAACAACTCTTTATTGAGACATAATATCATCTTTTCATAGTTTCTGTTGGGGAAAAAACTTCTATGGACGAAGCTGGAGACAGCAGCAGGCAAAGCAATTTTCCAAGAGAAACTAGAGAAGGATGACTTTGTATGAGCAGTAATAAGAAACAGACTTCCAGCTTCATAAATTCACAGCAAGTATTGTTGTAGAGCCTGCCTCAATACATGTCATCTTCTGAAGTGCTAAGCAACTCTCCAAGACTATCCTCTAGGATTGACTATATAGATTGTGCATGGATCTTTAATAACAGGCAGAGAAGAAAGTACTGAAGTTTCAAGATCTACTGTGCCTAGATCACTCCACCTGTGGCACTGAGAGCTATCAGGAGGATCAAGTGAAAAGCTTTGCCTGGCCGTTGCTATTTCAGAATGAAGCTAGAGAGTTGCATGCTTGAATAATTTACTCCCCTCACCCTGAAAAGTCTCCATGCACTTTTTTTAAAAAATCCCAGTTTGTCAGGGAGAATGTTTTAGTTAGGTTTCACTTCTCAGAAGTGATTTTTCTGATAAACTTCTGAGAATTTATCTTGGGTTGCAGAGGGTGGGGGAGTGAGGAAAAAAATAGAGGGCTATCTGCTAAAGATTCTCAACAATCTTTTCTTCTTTTTTTGGTGGAAAAAGACATCCCCCCCATAGGTCCCTGTAATGATGCAAGTTTTGAGACATTGTAAACGATGCCCAGTGGGGGTCAGGCTGTCAGTGCAGTTCCTGCTACCACCTGCCAAAAGGGGGGGGGGGGAAGAAAAGAAAAATAAATAAAATAGTAAAACAAAAAGCTGTTCCACTGTCATTGCTAATAGTAAGCCCTGCTCTACAAGAAACTGTTGAACAATTTCTCCTCCCTGAAGAATATTTGGCAAAATGATCCCCCAATTTCACCATGCAAGAATACGGTACAGAAATCCAGGAGGTCATGTTCACTCAGCTCTGCACTGAGACTCCATTTGCACTGTACATGTAAAAGAATATGATAGACCTTTAAACAGTCTTGGCTTCCCCCAAAAAGAATCTTGGACACTGTTGTTTGTTAAGATTGCTAGTAGGTTCTCTCCTTTAATTGAGGGAAGAAGCAGTAGCACCTCAGGCGGCATCTGAAGGCCAGTCTGTAATGCTTGGCCAGACTGTACCAGAGTGGTTTAACAGTCAAACCCTCTTCCCAGGGAACTCTGGGAATTGTAGCTCTGTGGGGGAAATAAAGGTCTCCTGCATCAAGCAGCTCAACAGTAAGTTAAAGTATGTAAGTATGAAATGCCGTTACAGGGTGACAAGCATTAAACCTTAGACTAAGTTGACACCAATAAATGCTGGCACACTCTGAAGGAGATGCATTTTCAGTAAATTCCCAGAGGGGTAGTCGTGTTAGTCTGTTGCAGAAAAAAACACAACAGAGAATGTGGTGGCATCTTAAAGTCTAACAAATTTTTATTATGGCATAGGTTTTTGTGGACAAATGTCCACTTCATCACACAGGGTTGTGATAATCAGGTGTATATGGGGCCGTCCTTGGCCCTGGTTTGGAAGCTTCAGTTGGTGCAAAATGTGGCAGCCAGACTGCTGATGGAGGTACATGGCCAATAACATGTGACACCACTCTTAAAACATGTACACTGGCTGCCTATCCACTACTGTGCCAGGTTCAAGGTCCTTGTATTAATTTACAAAGCCCAGAACAACTTAGTTCCAGACTATTTTAAGGACCGCCTGAACCCTTATAATCCAGCTCAGCCACTGAGACCATTGGCAGGAGCGGCATTGGACATCCCCTGAGTTGATGAGGTTCATTTAACATTGACACAAAATCGAGCCTTCAGTGCCACGGGCCCAGTTCTCTGGAACGCTCTGCCAACAGAGGTTCAGTAGGCACCTTCTGTTTTAACTTTTAAATGCCTGCTTTAAAACTTTCTGTTCCACCAGGCTTATGCAGGCAATTAAAAAGATGTCTTTGGGCAATAGTCGACCTCTGTTTTTACAGTATTTTTAAAGGTTTTTACTGCATGTTGTTTTTTAAAACTTGTTGCAAACCACTTTGATGTTTTTAAATGAAATAGGGTCATACAAATATACTTATTAAATAAATAAATAAAGGGAGGGGGAAATGGAAAAGTAGGCGAGCCAGCCTAATAATAGCCCCCTTCAAATTTTACTTGTCTGAAGGGGCTATCATGTAAGAACTGGGGGATAGGGCCACACTCCCACTCACACTTCCTTCCCCTGCTCCTAGGCATCCATGTCTTGGCTATCTGCCAAAAAAAGCAGAGTTTGGAAGATTACTTTTTAAAAGTAGTAAATTACAATTACAATTACATGGCCCCCCAAAAGTAGTAATTACCTTTACAATTACAATTGCTCTGAAAGTAACTGATTGCTTTACTTTTTCTCAAGAGTAATCTCTACAATTACATTTCAGTTACTTTTAAAAACAAGCCTACAAGGTGTTGGCCTTGGCTGCTGCACATCTAAGTAGCCTAAAACATTAAAAATAAACACACACATACAGTGGTAATAGAATAGCTTTTTATCCATAATATAGCAATGGTAGTCTCTCCACTGGTAAGGGAGGTGGGGAGGGAGGCAGAGGTCACTACTCAGATCTTTGCACATCAAACCAAGTGCAACCCCCCCCCTCAGCCAGCAAGCATAATCTCTCTCACTCAACCACCTCCCAGACCCTGTCCTGCCACAAACTAAGGGACACTCACCCAAGCAAACATTTTCCCCTGAGATGCAAAAAAGTTAAAACAAATGCAGCACAGTATCCAGAGGCCACTTTGTGTGCCAAATGCAAACACAGTATACTCTCTCTCTCTCTCTCTCTCTCTCTCTCTCTCTCTCACACACACACACACACACACACACCCAATGCCCCAAAGTAATGCTGGAAACATTACAATTACTCCACAAAAGTAATAAAATTACTCCTAGTTCTATTACAATAAAAATGTAAAGGAATTACTCATTCCTCAAAAAAGTAATGAAGTGCAAGTAATTTGTTACTTGTAACGAATGACTTCCAAGCTCTGAGAAAAAGACTATGTTCAAGCAGCTGCAAGTAACCCATGAAGGACTATTTAGTGTGTTTTCAAGGTTTCCTTCCAGAGATTCTTCCCTAGCCATCTGTCTGGAGCGGCTGGCATCTGTGTCTGGCTACACCAGGTGATTACAAGGTCTGCATCCTTGGTTATCGACTGGTCATAATATGCACCTGCAAACATTTAACTAGGAAAGTGGAGGAATACCCTGGAGCCTTCTAAGTGAAAATAATGCTGGTGTGGAATATTTTAAGAAATCAACTATATACTGTATTGTTGCATGTACAAAAATGCTTATTGATGCATTGATCATCAAATCATTGGTGTATTGGTCATCAAAATAGGTGGTGAGGATGATTACCTTTGCATCTCTTGAAAAGTACACAGAGTTGAAAGAAGTTGGAAGAATGACTCTATTTTCCACTTCCTTTTCAAGGGTCAGATTAAATCTACTGGATCTGACTTTTATCCAGGTCTGTTTGGAAAAGAAAAGCGTCTATGCATGCACTTTCTATCTTTCTCAACTGGTGGGGGCTGATTTAAGGCACGGGGAAGAGAAGGGACCCAAGGCAATGGTGCCCACAGCACTCACTCAAAATCCAAATGTGCCCGTGAGCCTAAAAAGGTTGGCAACCAGTTTACATGTTTAAACCACTCTCAGATTGGATGAAAAGAAGATTTGCAGTGGCACCCAGAAACCTAAGTCTGAAATCAGAATGAACCACAGGTGGGATAGACAGTAAGTGGTAGTTGTTGCCTCTTTGGGTGAAAGGGAATTCCAGTGCCAGCCAGGAACATATTTTTGCTCCCATCATACAAAGTGTATTTACTAGTATTGTGTATAAACGTAGCTTAGTGTTATGCCCTAATGGCGCAGAAACTACTATAAAAGCATGCATAGTAGTGCACTAATTTTTTTTAAACTCTAAACTCATAATCTCCTTGCAGGTGTATACATCTCACTAATGAGTCATCCAGCAATGCTTTCTGACTTTTTTTTCACTCTACCTGTTCTACGTTTATCCAGAGTCCCATTTTCTCTTGGATGCTATGAATACAGATTTTCTTCTGTCCTTACAGTTCTGTCTCACAAGCATCTCAGCAGTTTTTCCCAAGTTCTGTGTCTAGTCAGGACATTCAATCAACTGAAACTTCATTTGTTTTGGGAGCTTCATGTACATGCATTACGTAATGAAATATATGTGCCTAATTTTAATCTCCTAATGTTATGCAATGCCTTCAAATTAATCTCCTTTAATATTGGAAAATTTACTAAACTATAACTCATAATATTCACTGGCACTCCAGCAGAGACCAAACCAAGCTACAGATGCAATGGCAAGTTCTCAGCATCAGTTTCCTTAATTTTCATTGTATTCAGTGATTAGACTTTGGTTATATTAAATGGATTTTCAGTCCAGGGTAGCAATCCTATGCATTCTTAATAGCAAGGATGGGAGAAGTTTGATTCAGTTTGCGCTGAAAAGGTGAATCTCCCTCATTGTCCAAAACAATACATGAACCTAAACACAGCCATCCTTGGAAATCCAGTTCTCCAAATTTTACAATTCAGTTCTCCATCCAAGTAATGTCTAGGGAACGGTGTACATACAAATGTATATATTTGTGAAAACAGCATACAAAAATCCATTATAGTAGCGAAAATGCCTTGCAAAAATATATATAAGGCAAAATTGCATACAAGGATGTGTACATTAGAAGAAATTTGCACCAAAATGTGAATGAATTTTCGTGAGGTCTTTTATTTATTTATTTGAATTGCAAATTGATGAAGAAATATGGAGAACTAATTTCAAGACTGGAGCAATGGAAAACAGAGAGAAATCAAAACTGACAGATTCGCCCATCCCTACTTACTAGAGATTGAATTCACAGGAGCTTATTTATGGCTGAATGTGTTTAGGGCTGATCTGTAAAACACCTTCCAAGGTTTAACCATTCCATAAATTACCTTGTAAACCTAACAGTCCCAAAACATAAAGACCTGTTTCAGCCCATTGAGATCAATGTGCTTAAGGATGCCCAATACTATGTTGGATAGTGGCCTCTAGACAAGAATTTGTTTGCTGATCTTTTATTTGATCTTTGCTCCCACAGGGATATTTAATCAATCAAGTAATCAATTAAAATGTCTACCTTGTCTTTCCACCACATTGGCTAACATAAAATATGTCCTTTGCCTGGACTTTGCTCTCCAGAATGTTAAAAAGGGGTGGGGCTAGGGAAGAAAAACGCAGGGTTTTTTTGTTTTGTTTTAAAAAGAAGGTTAAATGGATAATGATGACTGATGGGCACAGCTCTGGAAGGATGCATTGTCTGTGGGCATGTGCTCTGCAAACACAGAAACACAGAAATCTATGGATGCCAGAGAATTCTGACAAAAATGCAAATGGGAGCAGAAATTGCCAAATTTGCTTATTCATCTCAGGTCCAGAACAGACGTCAATCCAATGAATACATTCATTATTCATTGCTGTTGTTGCTTTCAGTCCACAATATATATATATAATTGATTACATCCCCCCCCATTTGCATTGTGTTTTCTTTGCATTAAACGAATGGGGTGGCAATGCAACTTATGTCATTATGAAAGATGTAATTTCACTACGGCAAATAGCGAGATGAATAACATGGTTTTGGTAGGAGACAAACGGCAGGGGAACGGAAATAGTGGTGCATGTGGCAAACACAGGGTGGAACAAAAGGCTATCCCTTGTTACATCCCTAATTGTATCCCAATACAATGAGGATACTATGATCAGTATCTGGGGCCCTCTGTGTGTCCACTCCAAGAGATGCTTAAAGGGTAGCAATGAAAAAATGGGCCTTTTTCTGTGGTAGCCCTGCCTCAACCAGTTATGAATGCTTTCACCAGGTGTGACAAAGATGGATCCAGGAGCACCCCCAGACTACGAACCTGCTCTTTCAGAGGGAGTACAACCCCATCCAAAGTAGGCAATTGACCAATCATCTGAACTCAGGAACCACCAATCCACAGTGCCTCCATCTTGCTAGGATTCAGACTCAGTTTATTGGCCCTCATCCAGCCCACCACCAAGTCCAGGCACTGGTCCAGGGCTTGCACGGCCTCTCCCAATTCAGATGTTATGAAGAAATAGAGCTGGGTATCGTCAGCATACTGCTGACACCACGCCCCAGATCTTCTGATGACCACTCTCAAGGGCTTCATATAGATGTTAAACAGCATGGGGAACAAGATGGTACCCTGAGGCACCCCACAGCACAACTGCCAGGGGGCCGAATGATAGTCACCCAATGCTATTCTCTGGGAGCGACCTTGCAGATAGGATCGGAACCACTGTAAAACAGTGCCTCCAATACCCATCTCACCAAGTCGGCCCAGAAGGATACCATGGTCAATGTATACTGAGAGATCAAGTAAGAATAACAGGGTCACACTCCCCTTGTCTTTCTCCCAATAAAGGTCATCCATCAGGGCAACCAAGGCTGATTCACTCCCATAACTAGGCCTGAAACCAGACTGGGATGGTTCAAGATAATCTGTTTCATCCAAGAGTACTTGCAATTGGGGTATTTGCAACCTGTCGGTAGTTGTCACAAACCAATGGGTCCAGGGTGGGCTCTATCAGGAGGGGTTGGATCACCGCTTTTTTCAAGGTGGCTGGAACCACTCCCTCCCACAATGATGCGTTGACCACACTCTGGACCCACTTGATCAAAACCCCTCGGCAAGTTTTAATAAGTCAAGAAGGGCAAGGATCGAGAGGACACATTGCTGGCCGAATCATTGCAAGCACCTGGTCTATGTCATCAGGCCGAATCAACTGAAACCATTCCCAAGAAGTTGCAGCAGACATTGCACTGGACACCTCATTGGGGACTACAGTAGATGTGGAGGGGGCATCAAGACCACTACAGAGGTGAGTAACTTTACCCTCAAAATGCCTTGCGAACAATTCATAGTGAGCCTCTGAAGAGTCTAAAACTCCATTTCCTGGAGTTGATGTCAACAGACTCCTGACAATACGGAAAAGCTCCACTGGACGGCTACTTGAGGATGTGATGGAAGCAGAGAAGTGGGGCTTCTTTGACACCCTCACCGCCACACAGTAGGCACAGTTATGATGTTTTACTCATGCCCGATCAGCCTCACAGCACATCTTTTGCCACTTGCACTCTTGCTTTTGTCCAGCCTGTTTCATTGCCCTTAGCTCACTGGTGTACCAAGGTGCAAAATGGGCTCCACAGTGCTGGAGAGGGTGCTCGGGGGCAACTGTGTCAAGAACCCGATGCACCTGGCTGTTCCACAGTGTGACAAGGGCCTCAACAGGGTCACCTGCTCTATCTACTGGGAACTCCACCAGGGCATTCAGGAATTCAATAGATTCCATTAGTCTCCAGGGGCAGACCATCTTAATCTGTCCACCACTCCTGCAGGGAAGGATCGGAGCCATAAGTCTAAACTTCATCAGGAAGTGGTCTGACCAGGACAATGGGGTGACATCCACCCTCCCTATCTCCAGACCACCCCTTCCTCCATCTGGAGCAAAAACCAAGTTGAGGGTGCGCCCTGCCCTATGCGTCGGGCCAGTGACAACTTGAGACAACCCCATGATCATCATGGAGGCCATGAAGTCCCGAGCCGGAACACTAGAGGCAGCCTCAGCATGGACATTGAAATCACCCAGCACTATCGTTCTGGGCTCCTCCAACACCACAACCAAGACAGCTGTTGGGCAGCAGGGTACACCAGCAGCAACCCTAGTTTACTGTCTCCTCAGCCCAACAGCAGGTGCAGACCCTCACATCCAGGTCCAAAACAGAGTGGTTTCCTGGTGACAGAGATGGAAGGTCTGTAGACCACAGCTCCTCCCCCCATCCCTGCAGCCTGTGCTGGTGTTGCACCGAGTATCCAAGTGGGCAAAGCTGGGTCAAATCAACTCCTCCCAGCTCACCCACCCAGGTCTCAGTAATGCACACCAAATTGGCACCTTCATTCACGATCAAATCATGGATGAGAGTGGTCTTATTGTGTACCGATCTGCCGTTAAACAACACACACAGGCCAGTGGGCACAGCAGATGAGCAACGAGGAACCCATCCATGAGAGGAGTGGCAGCAAGGAACAAGGCACAGATAGCCTTTCCCTCATCTTCTATGGTAATTCACCACATCCCTATGGCTATATTTCCCTCTACAAGTGATCATTGAAATTGGGGTGGCATCACCCATGTTCCTCCATACTAAGACTCCTCCAAAACACCTGATATGGACCCAACACGAGCCCCCCAACAAAACCTGCCAAAGCTAATTATCCCAGAAGACCTGTGCGAGAACTGGGAACAGTCATACCCATTCAAACGTTTTCACATAGGGCCATCTACTCCCCCTCCTGTCATACCCAGGGAGGGCCAGCCTTCTGCCAGTTACAGACTCTCACTTTGAAGGCATCTGACAACTTTCTCCTACCATTCAGTTCACTGCACAGGCTCTCACCCTGTGCAGTAACTACACATGCATGACACACCCTCTCCACCACCAATCTCCTCTAGATTGGTTTAACAGAAAATTAAAACAAAAAAAGGTAATAGACAGGGGGTATTGCCCTCGCCCTCGGGACTCCCTAAGGGCTCCCCATGGGGCAATCCCCTTCAGTGGTGACCCCGCCAGTGACAGACCCGCCACCCAAGGGCAGCTGGGCTTTCATGCCTCCTGACCCAGCCAGCAGCTGATGCAAGAGGCTGCAAGATTAACTGCAGCCTCTCCCTGGAGCCAGGGTCAGGCAGGGGGTCCCAGTCCTTGCAGCACTTACCAGGGACTTCAGCTGTCTTGAGAGACAGCACCCCAAAGGAGTGAGCAGCAAGCACCCAGATGCTCAGATACTCTCAGGGCAGGTCTTCTTCAGTCCTCTAGTGCTGCAGAAATATGCAGAATAAGTGGATGAGTCTGATATTTGCACCTGGATATATCCAGGGAAACAGCAAATTTAAGGGTGGGCACTGTGCATGGAAGTGATAGCAGGACAATTATTTGAAAGGTAAACACTACAGCATGGCACATTGTCCATTTATCATGCAAACAGGTTAATCCACTACTTTTTTTTTTTTTACTAGAATGGGGGATTACAACCTCAATTTTCACCTTTGCTACACACAGTTACTATGTCGTCAAAAATGGGGGGAAAGTTCTTTCTATTGACTAAACCAGCGATATTGTGCATTTCACAATATGTGAATGAGACTGATTTGCTGAGTCCCAGCAAGATACACCACCTGATAGGTTATGCTAACTTTTATATGAAAGGATCATTTTAGCTTTTGTCACTCATCTTGGTAATCAAGAGTAGCTTTAAATCCATCTCACAGAATGTGTTTAATCAGGATGAAGTGATTTAAACAGTGAATCATAGTACTAATACACACACACACACTGTCAAATATAAGGCACCACGGCACATACCAAGAACCAGTGATGGGGGAGCTCTCTATCCTTTTCAATTCAGAGTGGGTCTGGCTAAAGTGAACCATTTCACACATGTGCATGCATGCACACACATAAGTTTTCAAAGAGGATTACTGAAATTCTCATGACATAATTGGGAACATGATAGAGCCAAAATAATTTTACCCAATCCTCCATGAGCCCCCAAATTTCCAGTGCTACTCTGCCACCACCAGGTAACCAGGGGAACTTGCAGTGAGAAGAGTTGGCACTGGGGCCTCCACTGTACCAAGAATGCTGTCATGAAACGTAGCTTCAAAAAGTTCCTGACTCCTTAATAAGGGTCCTGGAATCTTACATTTCCTGTTGATCCAACACTGCTGAGTTTGCTCACAGCAGAAGATTGAGTGTCAGGACTAGTGCTCTGTTGAACCCTGCTTGGGGGTTTTTGGTGAAAAGCTTTGCAAAAGAAGTGTGTGTTTTTCCTGCTGCTTTTGCAGGCAGTGGGAGTATTTCACAACACTTTTTTTGAAGGATGGGGAAGTGGAATTGTGCTTAGGAACTGAATTGAGTGGCTGAGGGCTCTTCTCATTTGCCACAAACATTTTTTTTTTTAAAAGTCCCATACTCTCTGTAGCAGTGTTATGTTATGTTACGTTAATGTTTATTTATACCCCACCTTTCAGCCAAACAGCCCTCAAGGCAGCTTACAGAAACAGTAAACACAAATATAAAAATACATCAACAAGGCAATACATCAATAAAGCAATACATCAATAAAGCAATCCATTATACAAAAAGTTAAATTAAATAGCAAATAACATTAATTAAGAAAAAATATCCAGGAAAGGCATTCCATCTCGCCTGAACTTACAGCTATTTCAAGGGGCGGTACACCAGTTTGGAATGGCGACGGCCTGCGGCTTAGGCCAGAAGTAGTGCAGCTTGATGCTGGGGGTCTCCTTCTGCATCCCCTGGCCCAGGACGTCGCTGCCGCTGGTAAAGTGAAAACTGGGCAGCAGCAACCGGCACGCCAACCAACTGGTCTGGCTGGTGGGCCTTCCGATGCTGCAACAGTAGCTCCCAGGCCTCGTAATCTTGCAGCTCTTCTGGGGCAGTGGGTGACACCATAAGTTCCTCTTGGGCTGGCTGAACGACTCCCCAGCAGTGTCTGCGGATGGAGCGAATGGACCGAGTAGATGTAGACCTTGGTCGGCCAGTTGTCATTGGTGGGCAGCATGGGAACGAAGAAACCACAGGCCATGGCGCGGATGATGGTGTAAACGGGGCCACGACAGTGAGCGGGTGCGCCTGCTGGGGTGGCTTCCTCTCGCCATCGCAGCTGTAGTAGTGTAGAAGGTGGTGGCAGAGCAGGTAGACCGGGCAGGGCCAGTGCCCAAATCACTGGTGGTATTCCCGGCAGGGCGGAAAGCGCTCCTTGCTGCTCTGCAAGTCCACAGTGACTTTGAAGAGCCCCAGTGTGTAGTGGAGGCAGCGGGGCTGGGGAAACTGGCTCTCGTGCCGGCGCCATCTTCAAAAGAGTGCAGACTCTTTGGAGACAAGACCCCAGCCTGGCAATGCTTCCTGGAATGACTATCTGGCATGTAACATTACATAACACTGACAGGGCTGGCACCAGGCATGACTGGGCTCTTGAGTACTAGCCTGCTCCAGGCTTGCAATGCCGCATGGCTAAAAAACCCGACCGATACAGGCAGTGGGGGGGCTTAAATAAGTCTGCCCGCCCCACATACCTGTTGTGCCAGCTTATCCATGTGCATGCACCACACACTGTGCTTGCAGGCTTGCTATCACACAAGATAGCAGTGGAGGTGTCAATCCCTTAGGGACACCCCCACCACCATCTTGGGTGACGGAAGACCTGTGAATGCAGTAGATGGGGCATTCATGCTGATGTCCCAGGCTATGGTCTGAAGGTACATAAGGCCAGCTCCCTGCTGAAGCTAAGCAGGGTTAGATCTGGTCAGTGCCTGGATGGGAGACCACCTGGGAACCATTTATAAGCCACCTTGGGTTTCTATCATGAAAAGAAAGGTGGGGTATAAATGTAATAAATAAATAAATGTGCTGATGTAGCTTGTAGGTGGGGTGAGCAGGCTGACTTAAGCCCCATGTCGCCTGTATCGGGGATGGGGGTTCATGGGAGCTCCTGCTTTGTGATCCATGGCAGCATTGGGTCATTGAGTTCTGCATCCCAACACCGCTGTGACAGATGGTGCTGCGGATCACCAAACGGGAGCTTCACCATCCTACCCTAAGGAGGGGCCCCTTAAGGGCCCTCAGCCAGGGCCCAACTTGGCCAACTGCTGGTGCTGGTTTTTCACACTGACTCTCAAAACCCATACAGGGCAGTGGGAATTCAAGGCCACATTTTGGTTGTAATTTGTGTGGGCAATTTATCTTTTGCTGTTTTGTGTCAAGTTGCTCTCAGAATCTCTGTTTCTCCAGAGAAATATTCATCCATGAACAGCTGACAGGAGATAGCATAGGAACATTTCAGAACATGCTCCAGATACCACTTTTCATTTCTTTCCAAGTAATTAGGCTTCTAAGGTTTCAGTTGAATTCAGAAAACTGAATGTGGACATATTCGGCAAAGTTTGAACTACCTTCTAAATCGTACAATTCAGAAGCCCATAGAGATGCCCAGATTAAATCACCATTATGCAGTTTCAGATTTGTAAAGGGAAAATTCATTCTTACTCTTAATGAAACAAGTCAGGAAATCAAGTTTTTAAATATACGGAGACAACAAGGTCTACCTGAGTTCTCGCATGACCTACATTTCTGGTCTCGCTCTTCAATCTTGATAGGGGAAGGGGGAGAAATTTGGTTTTTAATTTTAATTTTTTCCTAATCTGGATTAACAATTTAATTTTTGTAATGCAGTTTTCTTACAAAAAAAAAGTACCAAAATGTGTATAGCTGGGGAAAATGTGCATCAAAATTAATATATACATTGCTTTATATATATATATATATATATATGTTTTTAACATTGTTGTAAATTGCTTGGAGACCTTCAAGTAGCAAACAGGTAATAAATCTTAATCTTAATCATTATAATAATCATCAGGAAAATCATACAAAATGCAATATATGTATATACAAAAATCATACAGAAATGCATGATAGTGCATATATAAATGCACTAAAATGCCGATGATTTTGTGTGAGAACTTTTTTAAAAAATGCAAAGCTGACAAGGAAATGGAAAAGACTGGAAAATGCAAAACAGAAACTGACCGATTTATCCATTCTTACTCCTGACTCCTACCTTGTTCTACTGGCCCTGCCTCCTAGTTTGCCCTCTGATCCAGAGTGTTCCTGGCTCCTAACTCACTCTAGATTTCTACCAGCCTTGATACTAATAGAGAAAATTTATATGGATTGCATCTTTTGTTTTTAAGATGAAATATTTGAATTGGTCAGTTTGAATTTCTGATGTATCTTGCATTAAATAAATTGTATTTTTTCATTGCCTTTAAAGGGTTTTCTGTCTTTTAGAGGATGTCATGAACCAGCTTCGGTTCAGTCCCAGGATTCAATTCCCAAACCCAGGGCAATTGATCCTGGCAAGACATAAACCTGTACTTCCCTTACCAAGGCTGAGTAAACCAACAACAGCCCTGTAACGTAGGTAGATTGCCACCACCCCTTAAACTGGTCACCCATTCTGGGCTAAGGGGAAACCCAAAGTGCCAAAAATAGACCTGCCAAGGATTTATTTTATTTTATTTATTTATTTTATTTGTTTCATGTTTAGACTGCCCATAGCTAGTAGCTCTCTGGGCGGTGTACAAAACAATTCCAGCAGACGAGACCCAAAGTTGCACTCCTTGTCTTGGACCCTTAAGCAAAATATCCAATTATATGCAAGTCCATGGTTAAGTAGCCAAGGTACTAGACTCAGGGCCACACTACTCCTGCAATGAACACACACAGGTAAATAAGGAGTAGCTTTATTAAATAAAATATAAGTGCACAAAATTAGCAGCAATTGGTTCCTTAAAGCCTACACCTCTGAGGGTCAAGTAAAAATACAGAGAGTTACAGTCACAGACAAAAATAACAAAACTGCCTAGCCTACATTATTATCTTTCCGGCGCCAGGTAAAGACCTTCTTATGCTCCCAGGCATTTTAATCATTTTAATCTTTTTATCTTTTTAAGGTTGTAATACTAATCCTTTTATCATCTTATATTTTGTTTAATTGTATTTTGTTTTCATTGTGTCTTATATGTTTTGTGATTTTATTATTATGATGTATGTATTTTATCCTATTCTGTTTACCGCCCTGAGAGCTACTTGCTATGGGCGGTATATAAATGCAACAAAATAAATAAATAAATATTCTATACTTACAAAGAGGTAAATAGCAAGGTAGTTTCATGGTTCCACATCTCCCCAGAAATGTTTAGCCTGGATAGTAGATGTAAGGTGGAACCTCAACATTAGGTAATAGCATCACATTGGGAAACAAAGGCTGAGGTTTGAATCCTATACTTATGAAAAATCCCCAGCAACAGCAAAAACAGCCAGTCAAGGGGCTTTCAGATGATGAAATGCTTCTGGAGTTTTCACACCTAACAATCACATACTCCCCAAATCTTCCCAGCCCTATGGCGTTGATGTACCAGGCTTCCACTGATAAGCAGGTGTTCTTGCTTGGGCCTAATTAACTAGCTTCAGCTGTGAAAACTGCAAGTCATTGCCTTCACAGAGGCCCCATTTCAGACAAGATGAAATCCCCACAGTTCCTTGCTTCTGAGCCATTTTAGAAATCTGGTGTTCTTGACAGAGGGCATATGTATGCCAGAAGGCCCAATATGAACCTCCTCTAGGGTTTCTGATCCCATCATAATACTACCAGCAGAGGCTGAAAAATGAGGACACTTGGGCAGGGGAGGCAACTGTAACAAATGGAACTGTGAGTTAGAAAGGATCACTTCTCCCCATGTCTTTAGGCTCCCAGGCAGTCAAAACATTGTTGGGGAGGAGATGCCCATGCTATGATTTGCCAGGCTGCTGCCCATGAAGCAAGTAAACATAATGACCAGGCAGACCAAGTAAGCAAAGTGCATCCATACAGTGCATCCATACAGTGCATCCATACAGTGCATCCATGTAGCCCTGACCTTACCCTTTCTCTTCCCGGTAAGGGACAGTGACTCCAGTGCTGGGAGGCTATTGCTGCAGCTTCACCCCAATGTGCAAGCTACTCCTGTCCCACCCCCCCAGTACAAATTATGTATGCTTCACACATGGAACCAAGGTTCCTTAAGCATTACTGGGGTTACAACTGTAATTTCTCAGATGTTGTGCCAAACATCCTTAGGAGTTAGGACCAGCAGGTGTGATCTCACTTTCTCCTTCATACACATCCAATGTAATAAAAGCAGCATTCCCCAAGGTGCATAAAAATACATCCCCCACATCCTCCAAATACTAGAACTTGGAGTCATTCAGTGAAATGAATTCAGGACAGACAAAACAAAGTGCTTCTCATAAAACATAATTAATTTTATGGGATTTGCTGCCACAAGATGTGCTGATGGCCACTGGCTTAGAAGGTTTTAAAAGCAGTTTATACATATTTATAGTGAATAGATCTATCAGTAGCCTTTTAGTCATTATTATGTCATTGAACTTCCAGGTCCAGAGGCAGTAAGCCACCAGATACACAGCTGCTGGACACTAACAGCCCGAGCAGGCGACCACTGTCATCTCCTGCCTGTGGGTTTCCTGGACAGATCTGGCTGGCCACTACGAGTAACCAGATTATGGACTTTATTGTCCTTAAGTCTGATCCAGCAAACCTCTTCTTATGTTCTTAACATCTGAATAGCACTTGTGTTTTTAAAAAATATTATTACATCCTTCCTCCAAAAACCTTAGGGCAATGTATGTGGATTCTTTTTTTCCTCATTGAACCTGGAACTGGGAAAGGGCCGTTACTCGCTAGTAGACCATCTGCCTTGCATGCGGGAGGTACCAGATTCAACCCCGACATCTCCAGGTAGGACTGCGGGAAGACCCCTGCCTGAAACTCTTGACAGATGCTTCCTCTCAGTATAGACAGTACTGAGCTAGATGGACCCAGTGGCCTGACTCAGTATAAGGCAGCTTCCTAAGTTCCTGATTTTCAGATCTGCTGCCTTGTGTGGTGAGCCCTGCATGATGAGCAGCTGGACTGCTTAGGCAACATATTATCCTCATGCCCTGGACTGACCCACCGTCCCTTCCTGCTCTTTAGATCTACCTGGACAGAAGGTTTTCCTATTCCAGTTAAGCCTGGTATGAGCAACAAGGTCCCCCTGAGCTCTAGTGTGGTCATTCATCCTTTGACTATCTTTCAGTCCTGACTTCTGGCTCACTTCTTGAACCTCTTGTATGTGATTTGGTCCTGACTTGCTCTTAGGTCTTGACAAGTGGCTTGGTTCCATGGCTCCTGCTTCGCAGCTCACCTCAGACTACTGCTCTTGGCCCAGCCTTACAACTAGATGGACCAACGGCCTGGGCTGGTATACTTTATGTAATGTATGTTAAGTTCCCAGAAGATGGATAGCAGACAAGGTAAAGAAATAAGTATATGCTATTAAAAAGAGGGTTTGCATTCGATGTAGTGCAAGGCAAATGTTCGGTCAGTGCAGGGATTTATTTTTGTGCAATGGAGTGTTCTCCCCTCATCTCTCCCTGTGCGTCCCCTAAAACAATTCTAGAATTTTCCCAGACCTCTGTAGCAATTTGTAGATGGTGCATGAGTGGTGGAGGAAGAGAGGGAGGAAACTCCTGTTGTGCAAGCACAAGTCGTTCCACTTGGAACAATTACTTAGTTGAACACCACCCAGGATCTCTGCTTATATATTGTGTACACACACACAACTTTGGTGACAATCATATTGCAAATTTCTCTCTCTCTCTGCTTCATTGGCTGTCACTAGGGTAGAGAAACTCTCAGTGTGATGACATATCAGGGATGGGGAACAGTTTTCAGTATGAGGGCCACATTCTTTCATGGGGATTCCGGGGATGGCATGCCAGAGGTGGGCAGGTGAACATGCTAGGAGCAAAAGTGGGCAGAGCAATGAAGGTGACCTTTCCCTTTCTACAGTAGGCTATATCTCAGCCATACAAAAATCAGATTCTACACACACACCCATACTCACATAAGAAAGTAAGAAGAGCCTGCTGGATCAGGCCAGTGGACCATCTAGTCCAGCATCCTGTTCTCACAGTGGCCAACCAGATTTCTCCATCTAGGCAAGCAGGAGGCATCACCACAGGATACATTCCAGCCAGGCAAAAACACTTAAGGAGGCTGTGGTGCAGGACTGGTGTAGCCTAGGGAGAGTCTTGAGGGCCTGATGGAGTGGTCTAGAGGCCTGTATTCGCCCGCCCCCCAAGCCTAATGTACTCCATCCCTGCATTACAGCATACATTTTATATCACTAGATGTTACTCAGGAGACAAAGAAATGAGATATGGGGTGCTGCTTTCACCAACAGCTGTGCATGAGCTGTAATGTTTAGTTCACCCTCTATGGGAAAGTAACTCCTTGTCTACCAGCGCATGCAGTTACAAAAATGGGGCAGGAAGGGACAAGGGAAAATCCTGTGGCTCTTCTATGTACAGCTTGCATCTTCTTCTACCCAGTTTCTGGAGTATGGGATTTGTTCCGACTAGAAAATGCTTGTTATAGCTGTGACATCTTATTTTATTTTTAGCCAGAAAGTTCTTACATTTCTGCAGCACTTCCAGACGATCTGAGTAATAAAGGAAGGGTAATAAGCCAGTTGCCTATAATGGACCAACTGTTTAAGAAGAAGAAGAAAAATACTATTTGTAATAAGAAGGCACCGGAAGGGAATAGGATTGCTAAATTAGAGGAAGATTTGATAACACCTCATTGCTATTCCATTTTATGGCGATCACAGAGACAGTAATATACCATCTGGACCATACAGTTAAAAAGCAAGCTTCCTAGCAACAAAGTAGTAAACTTGGAAATGGGATATGGGGTAAGCCTGTCCTGCAGTTTTTCAGATGCCACCTAGTTTATGTGATAAGACAAGGTCTTTTCAGATCATTTACCTTTCTGCAACAGTTTGTCTAGCACTGAGCAAGGGAAAACCTTCCACTAAATAAATGTTGTCTTCCTTTCCTACAGACTGGGAAGATTAGAGTTTCTTGCAATGCAATCTGATGTCTTTATCAAAGGGTATTTTTTAAACTGAAAAGGGCAGCATAGTAATATCCAATGGGAGAGGTACTTAATCAGCTTTCCTTCTTGCCTAATGTGTGAAAAAGATACATCTGAAATGGAAATATCAAAAAGATTAACATACCTAGTTCTCTTCTCTCTCGCTGCCTCTACATTTCCTTCCCCAAACCCAATCTGGAAAGCAATGTTATCTCTACCATACAATTCTACACTTTTAAAGACAGACATTTTGAATGCTGCTGAACAGACTGATGTGGCTTGCGGTGATTATATCCTGGCATTCAAATGTGGTTACGTGTTATTTCAAATATATACATGCTGAATTTATTGTGAAGGTCATAAAGGTTTGACTTTATAACACTAGATACCATACACTTTCCTAGATTACTACAAAATCTTGTGAGCATATTAAATTGTCTGGTGATTATTAGTTGTGCCCTGTAAGGTGAAGGTTTCCCCCACCCCCGAGATTTGTGGGCTTTTTCTGAATCATCGTCATTACTGGTGTATAAAGCCCTTAACATCTTCAGACCAGTTTACTTGATTTTGGACATCAACTAGCATTTTGGAATCAACTAGCATTGATTCGCTCAGATAGACTATGTTAACACATAAACATTATCGATTGAAAAGTTGGTTCATATGTTAAGATATTAGAATGCTAGTATATAATTCAAGAACTGCCTTTTATCAGCTGCACCTGGTAATATAACTACAGCCATTCTTGAACCAGGATAGCTTGGCCACAGTAGTTCAGGCAATGGTGACCTCAAGACTAGATTCACTAATAGGCAAAAAAACCTTGCGGTGTAAGAGTGTACCTATAGCCAACAGATATTTCTATCAAACCTTAAAAAGAAGGGAAATTGGGAAGCAGAGCTTGGAAAAGTTACTTTTTTGAACTACAACTCCCATCAGCCCCACCCAGCATGGCCACTGGATTGGGCTGATGGGAGTTGTAGTTCAAAAAAGTAACTTTTCCAAGCTCTGTTGGGCAGCTATAGTGAATGCACCAGGGGAGCACGAGGTATGACCTCCTCTCTGAGATATTGTACTGCCCTACAAATTTGTCAAAATGCAAAGACAATTTGGGTTGGTCTTTCACCATCCAATCCACTTCCTGTGTAGCTTGGAAGAATTTGGTAACATGTGCCTCTGAGCATATGGGGAGTCGTGGCAACACCTGCCATCTCCGAAGATGGAGAATTACATTTTTGTATGTTTGTTGGTGTTCTTACTTTGCTTCTTTTCTGTGTTACTACTGCTTCTACAGAGAATCTAACCTAGAAAATTATATTTATCAAATTATTCATCATAGAAATCTGTATCAAATTTATTTTTATTACTTTCAAAGCCTTTTTATTGATTGATGTCATATGAGATAGACTTTTTTGTTTCAAACTGGAGATTATGCTCTATTTCTATTTTGGGTGCATTAACGGTTGAATCTGAAACTGCAGTTTGATGTAAAATCAGACAGATTACAATATGTTGCTACTTAAGCTATGAATCTAGCTGTTTGGAAAAAAACAACCTTGGCCTGCCCAAGATGCATGTTTGCAGCCTGCTATGCTTAAAACACTCCACTTAAGGAAAGGTGTGCATGGTCAATTAAAAACATAAAGCAGAGCTAGAATATATTTCACCTCCCACTGCTTTATCTTGTACAAACTGAGACACTCCACATGTCCATTGGAAACTATTCTGCAGAAAAATCAGTGCCATTATTCCACAATTGTTTTTGGAGCTTTTTCTTAGTGTTGTAAAGTGTTGCTGTAGTTCACATATTCACAGAAATAGAAGCAAAAGAGAATGATTTACTATAGGAAACTTCACTAAAATTGCAGAGTACATCAAAAATGCAAAGTAAATCAAACATATTTAAAGTGACTATCTGAAGACCAACCCAAATTATGTTTGCATTTTTACAAATTTGTGGGGCAGTACAATATCTCAGAGAGGAGGTCAGACCTCCTGCTCCCCTGGTGCATTCACTAAAGCTGTCCAATTTCCCTTTTTAAAGTTTGATAGAAATATATGTTGGCTATAGGTACATTCTTAAACAGCAAGGTTTTTTGCCTATCAATGAATTTCCCTGCTTTTTTGTCTGGGGGGAAGAAATTGAATCCTGTGCAAGTTTGCTGTGAATGGATTTATCATTTGCATGCTTATTGAATTCAGTGGGATTTACTCCCCTGCAATCATGCTTAGGTTAGATGAAACTGACTACAGGGGATGGGAAGGGGAGGAGGGGGGTGGGAGCAGGTAGGAGGGGGAGGGTAGATTTGATCATTTGCATGTTTATTGAGTTCAGTGGGATTTTCTCCCATGAATCATGAAGCTTTTTTCAGATTAAAAAACAGTCAAGAGGAAACTTTGACTGGCTTAAATGTTCTCCAAGGCAAAGGTGAACCGAACAGATTATCCACAGGACTTCATTGAGCTGTCGGCGGCTGGAATTGATCAGGAATTCCCTGAGATAAGAAGGCATACCGATCGGCTGAAGACGAAGTCAGGACTTCCAACAAGCTGTACTGAAAAAAAGCGAGACTTTTTTTTCTTCTTAAAAATGTTCTATAACCAGCGAGCCTCCTTCTGTCTAAATCTTATCATTTGGCTTAAATTACTACAGTAAAAGGGATTTGTTTACGAATCAGCAATTGAGAAACCTGGGTGAGTCATACTTTTTCTCGTTTAAATAAAATTAAGGAAGAAAGAAAATGTAAACAACTTATATTTTTTTTATGACGAAAAGCTGGCCTGAATTTGGAATTATAAAGATTAAAACGGATGAGAGGCAACTTGATTATTTGATGGAAATATATTTGGGACTATTTTTTTCCTTGGATTACTTCTTTTTGGGCGAATCTGCTGTTTGTGTATGTTACTAATTGCTTGGTGTTGTGAACCAGAATTGTTTTGCATTCCTGGACGTAGATAAGAACTGCGCTGGCCGGACCATAATAACAGGCCTGGAATATTAACTCTTTTGTTGGTGGAGGGAAAAAAAAAAAGAAATAGACTGCCTCTAGGTTTGGGAACAGTGGTTAATATCAGAAATTAAAGGCTTTTTTTGAGAATGACAACCAGAAAAGCAGCTAAGGCTCAGGAGCGAAGAGTTTCAATTGATCCACAGGAAGGGGCTATACCCCCAGATATGTTTCAAAAAATAATGGAAGGGATTAGTGATCTAAAACAAGAAATGAAAATGGAATTGAAAGATATAAAAGATCATATTAAAATACAAGTGGATGAGATTAAAGGGACAATTGGGCAAATAATAGAGGATGTAAAAAAATACTAAAGAAAAGGTACAAATCTTGGAGAATAGAACAGATATTAAATCTGGAATTAGAAAAAAATTTGGACTACATGGCTGTGATTGAAGTGAGAAATAAAGAACATTGTTTGAGATTCCGTGCAATTCCTGAGGAAACAGGTGAAGATATCAGAGATAAAATTGTTAATGCCTTAGTAAATTTTTTGGATTGGAATGAAGATCGGATGGAATTTGAAATAGATAAAGTTTATAGAATTAATTCCAGATATGCAACAATGAAAAAAATTCCAAGAGATGTGCTTGTTCACTTTATAAAAAAGAGGACCAGAGATATGGTATTACAACAACACTTCAACAATACGTTTAAAATTGATGGCAAGGAAATACTGGTGATGAAGGAAATTACATTTTGAACTCTCGATTCTCTCTGACTGTTTTGTGTATCGCCATGAAAATGTACAGGGTTGTTAAGCAAGCATTTCTGAGTTCAGAACTATAAGTTTTGTAAGGTTTTGTTTTGAAATGAGCTTATGGGGAGCATCAGAATGGCATGGGCATATTTTCAATTTAACATTGCAGAATGCGAAAAATCCGTGCTGACTATAGTATACAACTACTCTCGTGGCTGTATAATAAATAAAACTAACACTATAAACCTCCTGTCTGAATGTAGCCTGCTTTGGTCGCTATCATTAGGATCAGTAGCGCTTGCTATTAAGACCAGTCTAGCCCAACCTGTGGCAACCTGGTGATAGCATGGGATGGATGAAGCCATGAATTCATGGAAATAATGTTTGAGCCGCTCTAGTTTCTATCCTATTTGGTTCTGAACTAGGGTTGCCAGGTTCTTGGCTTGAGACTGATCCTGTATCTTTAGGAGAAGAGAAAGTCAGCCAAGTGCAGGTGTTCGTAGAACCCTGTAATGAGAAAAACCACAAGGTGGAATTCTTTCTTCCCCCTGCACAACTTTTAAAGATACAGAAGACCTCTTGGAGGGCAACCAAGAGGTCTTCCGTATCTTTAAAAGTTCTGTAGGGGGAAGAAAGAATTCCACATTGTGGTTTTTCTCATTACAGCATTGCAAGAACACCTGCACTTGGCTGACTTTCTCTTCTCCTAAAGATACAGGATCAGTCTCAGGCCAAGAACCTGGCAACCCTATTCTGAACCATTCTGTGCAGGATATTTTTGCTGCAAAGGCAGACACAAATGTGTGCTGGGCGGTTCATGTAATAATGGAAAGAATGGATTTCCTGGCAAAAGAAGAAAGCCAACAGACCCAGGGGAGATTTACACTTTAACTGAATGAGTAAAATGACTTGTTTCTGTTGCCCTACCTTAAGCTTATCCACAGGACTTTGCTGTAACTGCATGCTGTTCATTCAAAGATGGTTTGAATGTCCTTTACTTTCTTTTAAGTCAAGTTTGCTGAAATGTTTATTACTACTGTTGTTATTGTTATTCCATCAGTGTAGACACAGCTTTATATCACAAGGTTAAAAAGAGTGACCTCTATTCCTAAAACTTTTGCAAGCACAAACAGAATTTAAAGTGGCATCATGTATAACCACACAAATGGTTATGAATGTACAGTAAAAAGGACATCTGGAGGGCCCACGGGCTGTGCCAGATGTGACCTACATGTCCTGTTCTTCACACTTGTCACATATTAAAAATACTGTATCCCTCAGCTAGGATATTAGGCATCTCCTTCACAGAGCATGACAAATTGTGAAAGTTCCCTTTTTTACATCTTGAAGAACCACAGATAAGAGAAAAAACAAGTCACTTGTGCTCTCTGATCATCCTTCTCTCCCCAGGCTTATTATGTTCCATTCAGAAACAGCTCAGAAGGGTAGAATAGCTTCTTCTTCACTAAGGTGTCTTATAAGGTTCAAAGACCTATCCAACAATTTTTTTGTCAGTGCTTTTCATCTTGTTGCATGAGTGTCTAACGTAGTGTTCTGATCATCAATAAAAGTCCTACACTTTTTATATACCTGTGTGTTAGCATGCATTTGCATATTTAGACAGGGAGAATATAACTTATGATAAACAATGGGATTAAAATAAAATAATGTATTGCTGTTTCTTCATATAACTTATTAGGGCAAAGCTAAAGTCATGCATCTTATGGTGTCAGCCACAAGAGGGAAAGCATAATATAATTTGTCAAAAGACATTATGCATTATTCATAATAATGTGTTTTGCTGATCAGGGCCACTTTTCAAACTTCTCTGAAAAGAGATCCCCCTTTTTTACTTGGCATGAGTGCAGATATACTGCAATGTCATGTGTGTATGTCCGACATTCATGGTTTTTTTAATGTAGGTTTGCACTTGGTTTTTGTATTTTGAATTGGAGAAAACTTAATACAGCTAGTTCATACAGTACTCTGAATCTGCTTCTTTGTTATAATTTTCTCCTACTCTTCTCCTGAGAATCTTACTACAGTGTGCATGGAGTTTCCCAGGTAGACTCCTATCCAAGTATGGTCAGTCCCAGAGCTTCAGAAAGCTTTATTTATTTACATATTTATAATTCATGCTTTCATGAGAATATATCAAGGTGAAATACAACATATAAATATAAAATAAGTAAAAGCAACTATAAAGACATTGTTTAAAATGTCAAACATCAATAAATACAGATTGGCTAAAAAGAACAAATTCAAACCGTCTAAATACAGTTTTCAAAAGACATCTGAAAGAAGGGAGAGGTGGTTTCTGGTAAACCTCTACCAGTAGGGATTTCCACAGGGCAGCAGAGCCTATCACACTAAAGGCTCGGTTCCTGGTGATGGCAAACTGGACCTCAGGGGCATGGGGAACCACCAAAAGTGCCCCATCAGAAGATTTCAGTGACTGAGGAGGGCATAAGGAATCAGTCGGTCCTTAAGGTACTATGGGCCCCAATTGTTTAGGGCTTAGGGAATTAACACATGTACCTTGAATCTTATCAGGCATCCAACAATCAATACATGGACAGAGCAATCCAAACTCTCCTTATGCCAGGGTTAGGTGGAGGTGCTGTTCTGCACAGCTCTCCTGTCTAAGCCAGCCTCCCACCAGCTGCCACCAATGGAGTGATGCAAGTGTCACTCAGTCAGTCTGTGTGACACTCTCCATTTCATCTGCCAAATGGACAGAGCAGAGTGTGATTAGTGAATTGCCCATCAACAGCAGCCAGAGGAAGGCCCTGGAATAAAGCATTCCAGAAGCAGGTAGGGACTGAGTTTTCCTGGGATCTGTTGGATGCAGAGGTGGTTTCACTACCATCATGCAATGGCATCAGGCCTAAGCTGGGCCCAATCACTATGCCAGCCTGGAGGTGGAATGGCAACTGGATACAAATCAGGGTCAATTTTGCCTACCCATACCACTTTATGTTGTGACTGCTGTGAGCAGGAGGGATGTGGAAGTGGTCCTGCCACTCCACAAAGCTGCTCCTGTAAACACACACACCCCCAGGATTGATAGGGAGATTAAAATGAGGCAACTGAAACTGTTGCCAGGCATTTAAAGCAGTTCCCTATAGTGGAATTCTCAGAATAGGTATTTAAGTTTATCAAAAATTCAGTGGCCCTACAAAAAAAATACTAAGAATTTTGAATCCCAATGTACTGTATTACACGCCCAGTTTAATTCTGTTAATTCATATACAAGTTCGTGTGCTGGCTTTTATTTACTTACCACTGCTTCTACTCTGCTTTTTCCTCTTCTCCTTTGTTTTCCTTCCAAGATGTTACTCCTCTTACCTTTAAACAAAGTAGTAGCCCAAATCTCTTCACTAATCTCTCATTTATAAGTTGTAATTGCTGTTTTTTAATAATGCTGGAATTGCTGTTTTTAAAAAAATAATATTTGTTATTTAATTTTTGTAAATTGTATTGCCTTCATTGATGTATTTTTATGCTTGTGCCTATTCTTTCTTGTAAGCCGCCTTGAGGGCCTTTGGCCAAAAGGTGGGGTAGAAATAATAATAATAATAATAATAATAATAATAATAATAAAATTATTATTTATCCTTAAAAACCATTTCTTCTGTTTAAAGCAGTTTTCTGCTTGAGATTTTGTCACCGACTCAAAATCTTAGTGGGCAGCTGAATGCACTTTTTTTTCTGTTGAAACAAAGTGTCTTTATTCTATTTCTTCACCTTGTTTTATAGTTGTAAAAAATCTTGATTGGTATCAAATAAATGTCCAGTTTGTCTACCCTCTCTTCTGTTTTGTAATCTGTGAGTGACGATGGGTGCCACTACCACTTCCTCTGTAGAAGCATTGAAGCTTTAATCCTTCACCCATTTACCTGGGGGTAAACAACGCTGAACTCAATAGGTCTTACTTTTGAGTAATTATGCACAGGACTCCACCGTTAGCTTTGGAGACCTTGTTTATGCAAGATATCTATTTTCTCTTAGATTGGTGATAGAAGAAAAAACATTAAATAATGTCTTGGGTATTATACAGCCACAAGAGTGGCTGTATACTATAGCCAGCATGGAGTTTTTGCATTCCACCATGTTAAATTGAAAATACCCCATGCCATTCTGCTGCTTCCCATAAACTAATTTCAAAACAAAATCTTACAAAACTTATAGTACTAAACTCAGAAATGCTTGCTTAACAGCCCTATAAGTTTTCATGGCGATACACAAAACACTCAGAGAGAATCGAGAGTTCAAAGTGTAAAACAAGAGAAAAAAATCCAGATCCCTCTTGAACTTTTTTCTGACAGTGGTCTCATAATCTGTCAAAATTAATTAAAAATCAGCCATGTTCAGAGTACCCTTAATCCTATTACTGACCTTGCCTCTTACTCTGACCTTTACTTTTCACAGTTTACAAGTTATCATGCATGGCTGATCATGTATGGCTGATTTTTAATTTAAGAACATTAACATTGCAGTCTATGGTAGCGCAGGGCATGCTCAGTAAGAACCAGTTGCCAGTGTTCTAAAAACCAGACTAACAATTATTTGGCTTGGCTCATCGGGGTCAGCTTTGGTTTAAATTTGGGTGGGAGACACATGTGTCTGCTATAGAATAAATATGTGGGAGAAATCCAGAAAAATAATGATATTGTTCACAATGTTTTCCTTTCCCTATGCCCATTGGCCACCCACCCAATCTCCTCTCCTCCCTCCCCTCCCCTTTCTCCCTATCCCTACACATTCTCCTTCCCTCTTTCCCTCCCTTCCTTCTGTCATCCCCCTCTCTTCCCCCTGCCCTCCCCTTGTTCTCCCTCCCCCACTTCCCACCCCTCCCCCTAGCCAGTTTCTCTTATTTTAAGCATGACTGCACAGGAGTAAATCCCATTGAACTCAATAAGCATGCAAATTATCAAACCAGCCTTCCCCCTCCCCTCCCCTCCCCTATGTTCCTCTTCCCCTCCCTCTCTTTCCATTGCTCACCCTCCCACTCATTCCTCCCTCATCTCCCCTCTTCATCTTCTCCTCCCCTCCCCCGTCTCCTCCCCTTCCCCGTCTCCTCCCCTCCCCTCCCCTCCCCTCCATTCCTCCTTCCCTCTCTCCTCCCTCCCTCCTCTGGAAACCAGAGAGACTGGCTAAATAAATGGTTTGGATCACTTATTTGTTCTAAGTGAAGTCCTTCTTGTTAACCACCTTTAAGGGAAGCCTGGTCATTCAGAGAAAAAGAAATCACTTAACAATTACCAATGGATATTTGTCAGGTGCAGAGTAGGCAGCCTCCAAGGCTAGGATAGCCTACCTGAGGATGTCACTGACTTTTCAGGACATGATTTGTAGAAAGATTTGTGAACTTTATTGTGTACAATTTTATTATGTATGTGTTTGATGTTATTGTAAGCCTCCCTGAGTGCCCTATTATAGGGTAGAAGAGCGAGATAGATATATTTTAAATAAATAAATAGAATGAAAGAAAGGACACTCACAAACACCCCTTAGCCACCTTAAAAGTATGTGGGCAGAGCTATCCTACACTGAGGAAGCCAGAGTAATTTAAGCCAATTTAAATTACTCCAGCTTAAATTACGCCACATCCTAACTCAATTCAGGAGCCCTGGGTAGGGGAGAATGCCATTTTAGCAATCAGAGCCCAGTAGAAATAAAATAAAAGCAGCAAAAAACAGAGCTATTGTGTATTTTTACTTAGACCACCTTTTCCCCCAGCTTAATTTATGCCGGGACTGGAGGTCACAAGGTGGAACTGAATGGATGCAGGATATTGAATAAGTCTCCCCTCCCCATGCCCCTTTTTGGAGACTCACACTAGCTTAACATATAACCAGACACAGCAGGCTCAGCTGGAGATCTGCCTTATCCTAACTCACCTCAGGCTGGCATAAATAGCTGTAGGATTTTGCCCTATGTGCAACAAACACCCACACCTCACCCATGAGAATTTACCCAAAACGTGTTCCTCCATTTGATAATTCTCAAATGCAGTTTCCATTCTCTTTAAAGCATGGAGAATAGTCAGGAAAAAAATGCAGGAGAACGTTTTGGCACAGCACTCGATCAATTGTTTTGAAATAACAGCACATGCATGCTACATATATTAGTGCATGCTTGGCTTACACTGCTGATCTATCTGTTTTCGTCCAATGGTGACAGACATACAGTGTAACCCTCTGGATGTTTAATCAGAAGTAAGTCCCAATGTATTCAGGGTGGCTTACTCCTAGGAAGTGGTGCTTAGGATCGCCACCTAGGCTAGGATCCAAAGAATTCTAAATGATTATTTTTGTAAAATAAAAAGGTATGCCACTTTCCAGATTTCTCCTCCAGATTTCATACATCATCAGAGATCACTTGAATGTTCCCTCAACATTTTGGAGTGGCTTTTTGAGAGAAGAATGTTGTCCACAGCTAAGTGAGCATCAGAGGTCACAGTGGACACACTGAAGGTTTGCAACAGGGGTGTGAAACCTGTGCCTCACCAGATGTTGATGGACTACAGCTGTGATCATTGCTGATCATTGGCCATGCTGGCCGAGGGTGATGAGAGTTGGAGTCCCATCTTCCTGCAGTTGTTGTTGGATTCTACATTAAGCTTATCTGGAGGACTCAGCATGCAAAGGCTGCGGAACTCTTGCAGAACATATTTACCTATAAGAAGAGTTTTTCTTTTTCACCATCCTAAAACCATAACGAGAATTGGACTCCCTTTCTAAGAATATTTGGTGACTCCCCCTTGCAATTTCACAGCTTAGAAACATGACAGTGAATTTTGGAGAGGCCATTCAGTATAGTCCTAGCTGCTTTTATTTCATTGGCAAAGTTTCTCCCATGTTGCCTTGCACTCCTCCTCCTTCCTCTTCATGTATTTCTTATGGAGAGAAACTATATCTCGGATTTTTTCCCCTATAGTTATATTATTCCTTTTAAAAATAAACATTTAATATCAAATTTATTCATATGAATTTGCAATTTATTCCCATAAAGGCCTTTAATTCTCATTTCCTCCTCTGAAGTGACATAATGCAAGACTGGGTGGGTTTTTAATTTTACTCTAGATGTTCTTCTATTAAAGCTGTGTATGCTATTTTGCTTCTGAAGGTTTCTGTGGACCTGTATATCACCCTGAGAAGTCATTGATTCAACAGATTTGTTTTTCTTAATAGAGTTCCACTACATTATACTCTATAATTTTACAGGAAGAGTGGAATATTTACTGCTGGCTTGTTCTTTTTTCTCTCTCCACGCTGTAATTTATATTTCTTATGCCCAAGAAGTAACTTTTTGTGACAGCTTTATTCTTTCAACAGGTATTTAAGAACTGATTAGAATTGCATAGCAATCGAGATCTGTTTGATGGATGTAAAATAATCCTTCCAAGCTCCAGTAGAAAATGTGTGTTTGCAAGTTTTGACAGAATCAAATAGCCCATGGCACACATAAGGGGCTCAAAATGAGCTTGATTCCAACGTTCAGTGGAGTTCAAATGGCATGGAAGTTGTGACTGGGATCACAACTGCTAGTCTTCCAACTGACCTTCGCACATTCAAGTGTACCTTTTGAACAGAGGCTATGAATGAACACCTGAATATGGAAAATTGAGGTTTCTAGAACATATGTCCCCCCTCTAGGATGCACACCTTAACGTGGTGAGGGGCTTTGAGAGTGCTGAAGAAGCTAAAAGCAATGCCATCAGGAGTCTAGACCAAGAGGCTAGACTTCTAGCAGGGGCACCCAAGGCGAAATGGTCAAAGCTGAAACACCAGACTAAGATGCATCCAAACTCAGAGGAAGGCAAAGGTAAACCACCTCTGAATATCTCTTACCATGAAAACCCTATGAACAGAGTATCCAAAATGCAACACGAGATAGTGCTGGAAGATGAGACTCCCAGGTCAGAAGGCGCTCACCAAGCTACTGGGGAAGAACAAAGGACAAGTACGAGTAGCGCTGTGACTAATGACTAGGGGGGGCAACTGGGCTCCTTGGGACTATGCAGCTTGCCCACGGCTTCACAGGTGGCAGGGCATGTAACCCCTGAGCCGCTCACTGTGGGGGTGATCTTTAGCTGGCCCTTGATACCCAGGAGACATGAGCGGGGATTTGAACTCACAGACTCTGGACTCCCAGCCAGGCTTTTCTCCCCACTGTGCTATACCAGCTGATTTGTCAGCACATAGTGGAGGCAATTTAGGAGGCTGGTTCCTTCCTCTTTACAGTCTGTAAGAAAGACAGGGGAGTGCTGGCAACAAAGGACCCAAAGAATGGTAGATTCTGGGGGAAGCCAAACCAGTGGTGATCCAGATAAAGAGGAGAGAGAGGAAAAAGTGGAGGGGACTTTACATTACAAATAAAAAGCTTAATCTTTTTTTTTATCATTAATTTTTATTCAAATTTTCAAAGACAAAAAACAAAACAAAACAAAAACAATTAAACAATAAAATAAAATGTTGTCTTCCGATTTGTCGCAGATCAGTTATAGGTCTACAATATATAACAATCCTGTCTCTAAAATTATATTATAAAATCACTTTCCTCCAGTAGTTATCTTAATTAATCATCAAATCTCATAAACATTACTTTATTCTTTCCACAAAAAGTCAAAGAGAGGTTTCAATTCCTTGAGAGATATATCTTTCAATTTTTCTCCAAATAAACATGTCGCTTAATCCATCTGATTCAAATCTGTTAGGCCCAATAATTTCAATAGCCATTCTTCCATTATCTATATTAATTCCATCTTCCATCTTCAATAATCCTGTTAAGTCCAGTAATTTCAGTAGCCGTTCTTCCATTATCAGTATCCCATAATAATCTTGTTGTCATAGCCATAGTCCAAATAAACATATTGATTAATCCATCTCGTCAAATCTGTTAAGTCCAATAATTTCCATAACCATTCTTCCATTATCAATATTAATTCCATCTTCCATCTTCAATAGTCCTGTTAAATCCAGTGGTTTCAGTATCCATTCATCCATTATCAGTATCCCATGATGATCTTGCTGTCATAGCCATAGTCATATAACAAGAGTCTGATGGGAATTTCCCCCATCACAAATATGTCCTTGCCATCAATTCTGAATATGCTGCTGAAATATTGTTGTAAAGTCACATCTCTGCTCTTCTTTTTTACAAAATGCACTGGCTCATCTCTTAAAAGTTTTTCCATTGTCACATATTTGTAGTTAATTCCATAAATTTTTTCTATGTCAAGCCCCATCACATCATTCCAGTCAAGAATTCTGAATATGTTACTGAAGTATTGCTGCAAAGTCATATCTCTGTTCTTCTTCTTTACAAAATGCACTGGCTCATCTCTTAAGAGTTTCTCCACTGTCACATATCTGTAGCCAACTCCATAGATTTTTTCTATGTCAAGCTCCATCACATCAGTCCAGTCCAGAAAATTATCCAAGACATTGATAACTTTACCACCAAAATCTTCATTAATTTCTTCAGAGACAACGTTGAATTCCAAACAGTAAACTTTATTTCTAACATCCATAAACTCCAAATCTTTTTCCAATTTCATATTTGTTCCAATCTCGAGGGCTTGTAGCTTCCCTTTAATTTTTCTTTTCTCATCTCTAATCTCATCAAACACCTCTCTCACAGAATCTCCTATTTCTTTAAGCTCCTGCGTCATTTTGTTAAATTCAATTTTCATCTCCTGTCTACCCTGTCTCAGGGTTTGTTTCGTTATCTCAATCTCACCCATTATTTTCTGAAACATAATTTCTTCCATGGTCTCAATCACTTTCCTGGTTGTCATTCTTAAAACCACAGAAACAAAAATTATTTCAGCCACAATTGGGTTAATATTACAGGCTTGCTGACATCAGTGTAGACAATACAGCCTGCTTTATCTTTTATGTGTTCAGGAATACAAAACAAACTTAGTTCCCAACATCAAAACAATTAGTGGCGTCATGAACAAGCAGATTCGTCAAAATGAAATAGACTCAAAAAATAATAATTTCCCCCCCCTCCTCGAAATAGAAATCCCTCTTCCGTTGGTATCTTTAGAATGCACCTCTAGGACAGCTTTTTGCAATAAAAACAAATATAAGCTTTTTTTATTTCTTTCCTCCTTAATTTCGTGAGTGAAAGAGAAAAGCCAAAACTCACCCAGAAGTTCTTCACAGCTGATTCATTGACAAATCTCTTTTTTGCTGCAACAATTTAAACCAAGTGAAAAAAGAAAATAGAGAGAAGGATGCTTATCTGCCTGTTAAAGTCCGTTTTTCTTTGAAGAAAAGATAAATGTGTCGCTGTAATCAGCTAGAGCTTGATGAAAGTCCGTCCGGCATTGCAGTTTGAACCTTCTCTCATAAATAAATTAAATCCAGTCCTCCCCACAAAAACAGGCTTTGTGGTTAATCTCTACGTTTCTCCCTGTCCGGGAGAAAATCTTTACCAGTCAAAAAGAACGTTTTGACTGATTTTAAAGCTGAAAAATCTTCTTCTGAGACGAGAGCTCGACTCAGAGGCAGCACAGGCAAAGCAACCCTTCCCGGAAGTCCACAAATAAAAAGCTTAATCAAGGACTCTTGGGGTGAAAAAGGTTCCATTATGTGTTGGTTTATTATTATTTTTAATGCAAGTTTGTAAAAGAGAAAAAAGAAATAAAGAAAACACACAACCACCACCAGCTCATTAAAAAAAGATAAACATCAACACATCCATCTTAGTTTACACATATAAATACATGCCATCTAAATGTCTGAATAGGTATCCAGGCAAAGTTGGTGTTCATAAAAAGTATGACCAAATGTATTATTTATTTATTTATTAAATTTATTAGTCGCCCATCTGGCTGGTTCTCCAGCCGCTCTGGGCGATGCACAACATAAAACATACAATTCACATTAAAACCTTAAAATTCCAACAGTAACACTAAAACCTAACCCGGCAAGGGCAAGGACATTATGGTCTTTGGACCATTGCATAATAGACGGAGAGCATAATAGATGGAGATCCTTCCAGGCTTCAAGTTTATATGTGTTATCGAGCAAAGGGGCTCATAAAGTCCATTTTTGTTCTCCTGCCATTAATCCCCACATCGCATGAATATAATTTAAAAGTGCATGAGCATCAACAAAGGATTCCACCAATGCAAGATTAATACGGACAACAACTTCAGACCAGAAAGAAAACATCACTGGACATGCCTACATCACATGAAAAGGGTTCCTGATCTCTTGTGGTAAAGGACCCACCACCCTTACTCAGACACAAGAGATTGCCAGGGCTCTGAGGATCCTCTAAGCCTACACAATAATGGTGAGGAAGGGAAGTGGTATCTTGGCACACTTGAATACACTGAGCATTTTTGGGGTGGAGTGGGGGTGTAGGGCTAGCAGCTGCATCTACATGCTCATTTATAACCAAATGAATGTCTGAGCAAGGGTACAGAAGGCCTCAATTTAAAATTATATGCATACGGCTTGAGAGATGTGTATGGAAAAGGTATTAAACAAAACTGTTATGTTCCTTTGATGAAAATGCAAGTCAACCTGAAAACATTCTAGCAATTAGAAGATTTTTTAATAACAACAACAACAACAATAATTGGATAGTGTTTTAAAAAGCTAGCCCTTTCCAGCCAATTACAGAAGCTGCACTTTTTTGGGGGGGGGTGTGATGTTCCTATATTAATGTATATATGGTAAGTGTTGTTGTTTTAGAAGATACATGGTAAGTGGAGTGAAAGAGGGGGAGTGAATGGGCAGTAGAATGCGAGATGATTGTGTTTAAAATGGCTGAATGTATAAAAGGAAGAGTGAGAGTGGAATAGGGGGGAGAAGAGAAAGAGTGGATTGCTTGGTGGGGTTTAGAGAGTTGTTTACCAGGAGGGAGGTGGAGTTCGGATTAGTATTGAGTAAAACCATATGCTTATGTGCCTTAAGAAGAAATCTTGTTAATCTTGTTAGCTTTGTTATCTTTAATAAATACTTAATTTGGTTTACCAAAGGCCTGATCCTTGGCTGGAGTTTCACAGACAAGAAGGGAGGCTGAAGGGGAACTGTAACAAATGGTGGCAGCGGTGAAGAGAATAACAATACCAGTATTCAGAGTCTCTGGGAATACTAGTATTGGGACGTTACTGGTGGTTGCCTAGCAGGGGAATCTGTTGAGATCTGTGCTACAGCGGATAGGTAAACCATAAGAGAGTGCGGTCCGGACTGGTGGAGTCCCTGGTGGTGCCTAGAGACAGGCAGTAACCACGAGCAGGTAGGAACCTGACAGGGAGAGCCAGGAAAGGATGCATCACATGTGGTGGCAGTAGCGGTGGGATACGAACAACAGAGAATCCAGATACAGTGGTGTGGCAAACAGAAATAACAAAACAAGATTACTTGTGAGAGTGACTGGCAAAGAGTGTGTGGCAAAGAGTGAGTGAACTCAAACACCATGGCTGAATACATAAAAATGAAAAGAGAGGAGCTGGTGGAGAAGTGCATAACATTCAATTTACCTCACGAGGGTAAAGGGGTAGATGAATTGAGGGTAGCACTTATAGGATTTGCTACTGCCCAGCAAAAACAACCTGTCAGGGAAGAGACCCCAGAAGGATATTTAAGCAATCCCGCTTATATAGAGTACTTGAGAGAGAAGTTAAGATGGGAGGCTGAGGAAAAAGACAAGCAGAGGGAGTTGGAAGCTGAGAGATTGAAGCTGGAAGCTGAGAGATTGAAGCTGGAAGCTGAGAGATTGAGGATGGAAGGTGCAGAGAAGGAAAAACAGAGGGAGTTGGAAATTGAGAGAATGAGATTGGGGTTTGAGGAGAGGGAGAAGCAACGAGCATTGGATGCTGAATTACAAGTAGAAAAGTTAAAATTTGATAGAGAGAAATTTCACTCTGAGGAGACAAGGAAAGAGAGAGATGGAGCAAAAATAAAAATTACTCCAAAGGACTTTGCTGTCTATGAGCCCGGTCAAGATCCTCAAATTTACCTCAGCACCTTTGAAAAAGCAGCTCAGTTGTGGGGGCTACCTGAAGATAAATACATGCAGTATTTATCAAACCTGATTAAAGGGGAATTGGCTGAGGTATACCAATATTTCCCCTCAGACAGGCCCGTCACCTATGCTGAATTCAAAGAAGCAGTGTTTAAAAGATTCAGACTGGGGCCTGATTATTTTAGAAAGCTTTTCAGAAACTGCCAGATACAGACAGGGAGATCTTTTGTGGAACTGGGAGCAAAGTTGATGGATATATTTGGAAAGTGGATGAGTAGTGCCAAAGCTCAGTCAGTGGAAGAGGTGAAAAGCCTCATGATACTGGATCAATTATACCATCAGTTACCACCAGAAATAAGGCTCCTGGTCAAAGACCGTTCCCCTACATCTGTGCAGGAGGCCGCAGAGATGGCGGATCACTTCGCCTCCAATAGAACTGGCTGGGTGGGGAAAACATCAAGAGAGTTTAAACCCAGACCATATAGTGCTGGCAGAAGGGATGTGGTACCACAGCGAGTGAGTCCTCCAGTAAAATCTGAAGGGCACAGGACACCCCAAAGTGGATCTGTGTACCCTAAAAGTGAGGAGAAATTATGCTACAAATGTGGTAGACCGGGGCACCTACGTTTTCAATGTGAGGTTGCCAACCCCATTAGTAATCCTGCTCAGACAAGGGCAGTGAAAACAGAGCCCAAGGCTTTAGAAGCAGCGAAAAAGGTTCAGTTTTGCCAGCTAAACTGGACAGAAGTAACAGACCTTGATTCAAGTCTGAGAGAGGAAGTGAGTGTACAAGGGGCAACTTATTGGGCATTGCTTGACACTGGTGCCGCTCAGACGTTACTGAGGCCAGATTTAATAAAATCTGAGGTAATATTACCTCAGGAAACAGTGACTATCCAAGAAGTGAGGGGTCAACCAGAGAGTTTGCCTGTGGCCCTAGTGAAAATGGAATGGAGAGGCCCAAAGGGCCAATATAAAGTTGGTATTAATGCCCAGCAACAAGAACCAGTAATACTGGGAAGAGATGTTATGGGGGCACAGGGGAAAATATATGTAGTGACCAGACAGCAAATTGGCAGAGAAAAAGAAGCCATATTAAGGGGGGCTGAAACAAACAGGGTGGAATCTGTTAACCAGCCTCAGGTCACCATAGCAACCACTAGCAGGCCTGCTGAAGAAGACAAACTGTATCAAGTGGTCTCTGGGGAAGAAGCAGATCAATTCAGGGAAGAGCTGCATAAAGATATAAGTCTGAAGCAGATAAAGCAACAAGCGCTGACCCAACAGATTCCTTTCACTGACAAACTGAGGAATCAAGTTGTGTGTGAGAATGGGATTTTATATAGACTGTGGATGCCTGCTGAGAGAAAGGATGAATGTGAACCAGTGAAGCAATTGATAGTACCTAGCAAATACAGAACCAGATTGCTAGAGGTAGCCCACGATGTCCCATGTGCAGGACATCTGGGAATAAAAAAGACCAAGAGGAGATTGGCTGCACATTATTATTGGCCAAATATCTCCAAGGATGTAAAACAACATTGTCTATCTTGTGGAATATGCCAAAAGGTGGGAAAGAGTGGAGTAAAGACCAAGGCACCCTTAAAGCCCCTTCCTATAATTGGACAACCCTTTTATAGAGTGGGAATAGATTTGGTGGGCCCTTTTTCCAAACCCACAAGGCATGGCAAGAAATATCTAGTGGTGGTGGTGGATTTTGCCACCAGGTACCCAGACGCAGAAGCACTGAGATCTGTAGAAGCCCCTGTAGTGGCAGAGGCTTTATTAAAAATCTTTATGAGGCTGGGTTTCCCTCATGAAGTGCTGACAGATCAAGGCAGTGTATTCATGGGAGAAGTGATGCAATGTATGTGGAAATGTTGTGGTCTAAAACATCTAAAGACCACTACTTACCATCCCGCCACTAATGGGCTAACTGAGAGATTCAATGGAGTTTTGAAGGGCATGATAAGAAGCTATGTTCAAGATCACCCACAAGACTGGGATGAACGTTTGGGATGCTTCTTATTTGCATACAGAGAAGTCCCTCAGGAGTCAACAGGCTTCTCACCCTTTGAACTCATGTTCACTAGAAAAGTGAGGGGACCTTTGGAACTGCTAAAAAATTCATGGGAAGGAACTCTGGGAGAGTACAAAACATCTGTAGTAGATTTTGTATTGGAATTCCACAATAAATTAACATCAATGATGGAAGTAGTGAAAGAGAATTTGAGTCATGCACAGGAGAAGCAAAGTTACTGGTATGACAGAACAGCCAGAGAACGTGTGTATGATGTGGGAGATATGGTTATGGCGTTCATACCCAGGAAACATGACAAATTACAGGCTAACTGGGAAGGACCATATACCATCAGAGAAAGGCTTGACACAGTGACATATGTAATCACCACAGACCAATTAAACAAAAGCAAAGTGGTTCATGTAAATATGTTAAAGCCTTACCATACCAGGGATGCAAAGGTGTTGCAAGTTACCTTATTCCCTGAGGGAAGTGGGCCTGAACTTCCAGATTTGGTACAGGAAAGCAAAGACAAAGGAGGGGTAGATCAAGTGGAATGGTCAGAGGAGGTGAAGGAGGAAGTAAAAGAGGAGATTCTGAGAGTTTTGAAAACCTATAGGAATCTCTTTAGCAACAAACCTGGCCGAACCAGTATAGTTATACATTCCATTGATACTGGAGATCATGCCCCAATCAGATCTGTTCCGTACCGTGTGAATGGGAAAGTTTTGAATGAGATCAAAAAGGAGGTGGAAGAGATGCTGGAATTAGGAGTGATCAGGGAATCCATCAGTCCCTGGGCCTCAAGTATTGTCCTGGTTCCGAAAAAAGATGGAACGACAAGGTTTTGCATTGATTATTTATTTATTTATTTATTTTTATTTATTTATTTCATTTTTAAACCGCCCATAGCGAATAGCTCTCTGATTATCGGCTAATCAATAAAATTACTGTCCCAGATGCTTATCCTATGCCTAGGGTAGATGCAGTGTTAGAGTTATTGGGGGCAGCAACCATTATCTCTACACTAGATCTCTGTAAAGGATTTTGGCAAATGGAACTAGACGAACAATCCAGAGCCAAAACTGCCTTCAGTACACCAGATGGGTTATATGAGTTTGTGACCTTACCCATGGGACTAAGGAACTCACCAAGTTCATTTCAGAGGCTAATCAATACTGTGTTGCGAGGCATGTCAGATTTTGCAGTGGCCTATATCGATGACGTGGCCATTTTTAGCAAGTCGGTGCCTGAGCATGTCCAACACCTGACAAAAGTATTGGAGGCCTTAAGAAAAGCAGGCCTCACAATAAAAGCTAAGAAATGCCAGTTTGGACTAAAGGAAGTAATCTATTTAGGACATAAGGTGGGGAGTGGGAAAATCACCCCCTTATGGAGCAAGGTGGAGGCAATACAAGCGTGGCCGATCCCCTTAACCAAAAAACAAGTAAGGGCATTTCTGGGTGTGGCTGGATTTTATAGGAAGTTTGTGAGAAATTTTGGGGAAATAGCAACCCCCTTGCATGAATTAACAAAGAAGAAGTGTTCTGAGCGTGTGGTATGGACGGATGAATGTCAGAAGGCTTTTGATCTACTGAAGCAAGCCTTGTGCCAAGGACCCATATTAATAGCATCAGACTATGAGAAACCATTCATCGTGGCTACAGATGCGTCGGTCCTCGCGCTGGGAGTCATCTTGCTGCAGGAGAGAGAAGGCACCAGACATCCAGTGGCGTACCTGAGTCGCAAGCTGACGCCGAGGGAGAAAAACTATTCGTCGGTCCAGAAGGAGTGCCTAGCGGTCGTGTGTGGACTGAACAAGTTGCGCCCATATGTGTGGGGACGAAGATTCACAGTGACTACGGACCATCGGGCCTTGTTATGGTTGCAGACTATGAAAAACCATAACACTATGCTGCAGAGGTGGTCCTGGGCCCTACAGGACTATCAAGTGGACTTCCAGTTCATAAAAGGCAAGGACAATGTACTGGCAAGTGGCTGGGACTGCAGTAATGTGACCAGACAGAGGAACAAAGAAAGACATTTTCCCCATAGAGACTTTTATTTGTTAACGCGACGTATAAATCCTGGAACAGGAATAATACTCTGCTGTTGTTTAAGGGGGGGGAAATGTGATGTTCCTATATTAATGTATATATGGTAAGTGTTGTTGTTTTAGAAGATACATGGTAAGTGGAGTGAAAGAGGGGGAGTGAATGGGCAGTAGAATGCTAGATGATTGGCTGAGTGTTTAAAATGGCTGAATGTATAAAAGGAAGAGTGAGAGTGGAATAGGGGGGAGAAGAGAAAGAGTGGATTGCTTGGTGGGGTTTAGAGAGTTGTTTACCAGGAGGGAGGTGGAGTTCGGATTAGTATTGAGTAAAACCATATGCTTATGTGCCTTAAGAAGAAATCTTGTTAATCTTGTTAGCTTTGTTATCTTTAATAAATACTTAATTTGGTTTACCAAAGGCCTGATCCTTGGCTGGGGTTTCACAGACCAGAAGGGAGGGTAAGGTAATGACCAAGGCTGAAGGGGAACTGTAACAAATGGTGGCAGCGGTGAAGAGAATAACAATACCAGTATTCAGAGTCTCTGGGAATACTAGTATTGGGACGTTACTGGTGGTTGCGTAGCAGGGGGATCTGTTGAGATCTGTGCTAGAGCGGATAGGTAAACCATAAGAGAGTGCGGTCCGGACTGGTGGAGTCCCTGGTGGTGCCTAGAGACAGGCAGTAACCACGAGCAGGTAGGAACCTGACAGGGAGAGCCAGGGAAGGACGCATCACAGGGAGTAATTCCCTTCCCTCTGCTAGGTATATAAAGCTATTGCAAAAAATAAAACAAAAACTGCATTATAGGTTCAGTATTGAAGAGTATATAGCATTGCAGAGTATTTAAAGGGGCCATAAGAAGCCTTAAGCCAAAGGAGGCTGTGCTGTGATGCTTCAATATGTGGACAGAAGAGAAGCGGGATTAGCAGAGGCTGGAACGCTAGCAAAAAGGGGCCCAGGAGGGAGTGCATTCGCAGCAGTCAGAGCAGGCATCATGGCCAGCAGCAAGCCACCATTGAGGCACTGGTTCAGGAGGGTGGGAATGAGCAAGAGTTCAAGGTGAACAGCCAGGGAGGACTCACTAGGAATGGCTACATCTCCCACCATCAGCAGCTTGAGGTGGCTGCTTCACTCTCACTAATGGGAGGGCCGCTTGTGATGTTCCTGTATTAATGTATATATGGTAAGTGCTGTTTGTATAGAAGATACATGGTAAGTGGAATGAAAGAGGAGGGGGGAGTAAATGAGCAGTAGAATGCTGGATGATTGGCTGAGTGTTTGAATGGCTGAGAGTATAAATGGAAGGATGACAGTTGAATCTGGGTGGACGTTAGTGGGTTGTTTGAGAGGTGTTTGGTGGACGTGAATGGGCTGTTTTGGTGGAGTTGGGAGGTGGGTGTGAGTTGGTGTATGTCAGGAGAGTGTGGAGAAAGAGTGAGGTGGAGTTCGGATTTGTAATAAGTCAAATATCACAGTAATAGATGAAACCATAAGCTTGTAGATCATTATCAAAGTTATCCTGTTATTAATGTTATTTAATAAATACTATTTTGGTTTACCGAAGGCCTGATCCTTGGCTGGGGTTTCACAGACCAGAAGGGAGGGTAAGGTAATGACCAAGGCTGAAGGGAAACAGTAACAAATGGTGGCAGCAGTGAAGAGGAGATTATAACATTCATAAGTATCTAGAGCAACCCTGAGTTATGATTTATCTGCATTGATACAAGGGGGTTGGGAACAGCATAGGCACGCAGTCACAAATATAACCAGATAGGGAGACTCAGGCAAGGTCTCTGGGAACATTGGTTGTAGAACGTGACTGGTGGTGCTGCCTAGCAGGGGGATCTATTGAGATCTGTGCTAGAGCGGGGAGAGAAACCATAAAAAAGGACAGTCCAGACTGGTGGAGTCCCTGGTGGTGCCTAGTGAAAGGCAGTAGCCACGAGCAGGTAGGAACCTGACAGGTAGAGCCAGGGAAGGGCGTCACACTGCTCCTGAATCTGCACATAAGAACTTCTTCATATGGCTGCTTTTTCATATGACTGGCATGGCATACACAGTATGCATAGGTTTGGGATGGAGATAAAACTGGCAGTTTTAATATATACGAACCTATGCTGCCAATCATTCATTAACTAGAAAAACTGGAGAAATGTTGAGGGAACTACATTTTCAATGAGGATTTTTTGAAGTAGGTTACTCACATCTCCACCTGTATGTGCGTGTTTTGAGGAGAGGTAAAAATTTGTGGTTTAAACATATGAACCCACACTGACATTTGTTGTATTAAGTCCTGAAATTATATCTGTATCTGATACATGTTAAAGTCCCAGCCTACACTCTGAAATCTCTAGAGATTCTACTTCTTCATTTAAATAAAGGGTAGTCTTATTTTCTTCACAAAAAATGCCCTTAGGAGTAAAGAAAAACATGCAGTCTGTGAGCGGCATCTTGCTTCCTATCAGTGTTTATAGGATGCAATGCTTCTCTTTCTAAGCAAGTCACTGGGGCATTAGAACTACTGGTAAGTAGGCTCTGTGATATATCCCTAGTGATGCATAGCACTGCTGGATAGAAAGCGCATTAGAAAAACACCAGTGCGCGAAAAGAGATAGTTCATCGCTACTCAGACATTTATTTGAGTAGAAATGAGTGTGTACAACTGTTTGGTATTGGGGAGACAAACCCTAGCCCAGGAATTCCCAAACTGCGGTCTGTGAACTTCCTTCAGGTGGTCTGCAGCATATCTACGGATTTGTGGTTGAGGATGGAAGATGGCACATCCATACTGATTTCTCTTTATATTTTTATTGTTTCTTTAATGTTTTATATTGTATGTTATTGTATTACAGATTGAATTATGTAGAATTACAATTGCTGAACCAGGCAGAAAAATAATTAAGTTGTCTGCCAAGACTCCCAGCAATTTTCAAGTGCTGCATGGGGGAAAAAAATCCTTATCCCTAACCTCCGTGTGTCCAAGGATCCCATTTACAAATCAACTCATTTGAAATGTGGTATTGGAGGAGAGCTTTGCTCATCCTATGGACTGCAAAAAAGACAAATAATTGGGTGTTAGAACAATTTAAACCAGAACTATCACTAGAAGCCAGAATGATGAAACTGAAGTTATCATACTTTGGACACATAATGAGAAGATATGATTCACTAAAAAAGACAATAATGCTGGGAAAAACAGAAGGGAGTAGAAAAAGAGGAAGACCAAACAAGAGATGGACAGACTGATCCCATAAAGGAAGCCACATACCTGAACTTACAAGATCTGAACAGGGTGCTTTATAACAGAAGCTATTGGAGGTCGTTGATTCATAGGGTTGCCATAAGTTGAAAGTGACTTGAAGGCACATAATAACAAGCAGCTCCCATCATCCCTGACCATTGACCATGCTGGTTGGCTGTGGCTTGATGATAGCTGAAGTCCAACAAAACATCAAGAAGGCCTCAAATTCCCTATTCCTGACACAGAGCCTTTGCACATATAACTGAAAATAGATAGCCTTCCAGATCATAACCCCTCCCCTGACTTTTCTAGGCTATATATAACTCATATACATGTTGGATATACATTGGGTCCTGTGCAAACAACTCAGTGAAGATGTGCAAGTTGAAGGCAGGGCAGTAGGAATCAACCCTGAACCACCACCACCACCCAGCCACCAAATATTGAATGCATTACCAAACAGTGAATGCCTGAACAGGCTTTTAATACAGTAAAACAAATATTGCTTAGGAAGCCAGGAACTAACGTCGTTTGCTAAGGTAAGCACTGCAATGGTTTAATTCACAATCTGGTCTATACATGTAGCAGCAAAAGGTGGAAGAATTCTGAGGTGGCGGACTGTTACCAGATCAGACCGCTGGTGGGGTGTGCCATTTTTTAATGCTCCCCTCTGTTAAAATAAAAAACTCATGGAAATAATGAAAGCTAGCTCATCAAGGAGAGAGATTCTAGGCCCACTGGTGTGCTAGTTTAATAAAAATACTGAACATTCAAAAACCTGGGGGAAAAAAAAACACCCCACACACACAGTATGAAGTGGTACAGCCCATTCTAGCACTACAAAGTTCAAGCACCACCTTCTGCTGTGCATGTAAGCCAGGCTATAGTGTTTTGAGACGGCAGTGGTTCTGCAACCAAGAGATTTCTTTATCTCTGTTGTTCTCTCAGGATGAGTTACTGGAAACTATTTAGAGAATTGCTGCTCCTATTTGGGAGTTTGTAGCCACATTCCTTCCTAAGAAAGGCAGCATGTGATATATTTAGGAATGAAATATTTGGGTTTCTTTGAGTAAGGCTTATAAATTGCATAATAAACACCAACAGGAATACAAGCACAATGATTCATATGGAGGTTTATATTGTTGAAAAACTTCTGACCAAACTATTGGTTGTGGTGAAGCAGGGAAGAAATATATAAATTAGATTAATATAGAGAATGTAAGTGAATTGAGGTTCTGTGCTTTGATCAAACTGCACACACACACACTATTTTTGGAAGGAAACTAGGAGAGATTAAATTCTGAGAATCAGATACGAGGGTATTGAGCAAAACAATCAAATTTGATAAACTATGGGAAGCCTGCAAGCAGGTGCTTCTAGAAAAGGCCACTCATGCAATGTAGTATTTATTAAAGAATTCAGACATATTTGGAACACATGGCTCATCTTCCATTAAAATGTGACATTTAATGCCTGTGCCACTGTCTCCTTGAAGTTTTATGTATGTTCCTTTGTTGTTTTATCATTAAAGAATCAACAGCATATGCTAAAGGTGGGGAACCTGTGGTTCTTCAAATGTTGTTGGACTACACCTTCCATCAGCATCAGCCAATATGGTCAGTGGTCAGGGATTATGGGAGCTGTTGTACAAAATTAGTTGTTACCATGCAATATAAAGATTTATAGTTAATATTTACAGTTAATATATTTTAATTATTTGCATAAGTGTTAGCCAATGTGGCACTTTGAAACATATTTTTCCTATCTGTTTGTGTCTTTTCCTAGTTGACCTTAGTGCATCCGGATTCTCTAAAAAATGCTAGTTTTCACTGTCATGAACCTGTATATGTTCATGAGTTATTAAAAATCTCATAAGTAATATCTTGGCTCAAGCAAGGGACTCTGGGAGTTTTAACTGTTAGAAAAGGCAGGCCTCTGATAGAATAATACATTAAGTTTCGGTTTCCAGCTGAAGACGGTTAAGGAGAAACCTAAACAAGAAACACCTGGCTATCTGTACTGATTAGCAAGTGCCTAGCACCCAAGGTCATTTTGGCCTGTGAAGTTTGAAACACCGTTGGGAGGGGGGCCGGGAAGGCGCACAAAAGTGAGAAACCTCTAGAAGGGGGTTACATCAGCCCATTCCTGATTGGTCAATTAATCTTGGACCGTTAGGATTCTTTTCCTTAAGTATAGGGCTAGAGACCCATAGCCTTTGTTCTCTGCTGCCTTGGTTCCAGAGTTCCATACTTCTCTGCTTTTGTGGTTCCCTGGTGTTGCCTATGGGAGGTAACCTATGCAGGGTTCCATTGCTTTGTGGTTAACATCATTCTCTCTTAGGAGGGATGCCACTTCAACCATCTACCTCATGTGTAAGTATTAGGTTAGAAAAGGTTGTTATTTTCATGTTGTGTATCTGAACTCTTTTATTTGACTTAAGCCCCTGTTTTGGGTATAAAGTCTTAAAGGATTACTTGCTGCTATATATTGATGTGCACTTATCTATTTTAATAAAGCTACTTCTGTTTAACCTGGTGTGTTCATTGAGAGAAAGGGTGGTTCTGAATTCAGCACCTTGACCATCTCAGTCATGTAACTACCAAAGAGGGAAAAAGAAGTTAAAAGCTTAATTCCAATTGTGGGGTTTTACCAGAGGTTTCCTGACAAGGAGTGTAGTTTTGGCTCTTGTCTTTTTGAACCTTGGTTTACCTAATTGTCTGGGCTCAGAGTCTCCCCTAACTCTGAGTGGACCAGTAACAGGGGTGGTGGCAGCCTACCTTCTACCTTGCAGGGTTGGTGTTGGATTGCACAGCCTTGGCAAGGGTGAATTGGTATATTTTGGTTCCAGTCCCATTGCCCTAAGGTTGGGAAGTGGGTCTGACGCATGGTCCTCGCGTCTTGACGGCTGGGATCCATGACATTCACCATCTAAAATGCCTTCACATACTATTTCAAACATTCAGGTTGAAACTTTTTAAAATTCATATTTGCCATGAAATTTACCTTTATTGTGAGTGACCTATGGGTCTTCAGTTTTGAAAGGAATAATTTAATCAAACTTATACAGTACTGAATTTCTGTATTAAAGGAAGTTTTGCCCTTCTGTCAATTCAATGTTTGTCAGTTGCATTTTTTCACTGCTGTTATGTGAACCTTAGCAGATGAATGTGTAATTATAGAGCTATAATTCCCCTACTATTTTCTGTGGTGTTTTGAGATTTAAGCCCTTCCAGAATTTAAAGGCAACTGGGGAAAAGGTAAAATATTTGTCTCAATGCTTTTTGTACAGCTAATTCAGGCAAAGAATTTCAGTTGCCAAGTCAAATTTGCAATGATCTGTGAATGAACAATCACTGCCTAAAGGTGTCTATCAACTGCATTGAGTTTTATGCTGATAAGCATGTAGATTTTTTTTAAAAAATGTAACCTGGGAACAAAACATTAAAGCATCAGATATTCTGCTTGCTTCCAATTCAGTGCTGGAGTTGGGTAGTTGACTCATTGTTGGAAAATAAAACAAATCTGGTGGAGACAGAGTTGTAATGGATAAAATGCTGCCAGAGAAATGGCAACATCCATCTCCATAGTGCAGAGATATGGCAATTATTCCTGCTTTCCTTCCCAGCTGCACACTGCTGCCCGGGGGGGGGGAAGCCTAGCTATGAGCAACATCCAGCATTTGAGGCCTCCGCAGGGTGAAGAAAATAATAGCTTTACACACGACCTTGCAACTTAAGGACATGGGAACACAGGAAGCTGCTTTATACTGAATCAGACCACCGGTCCATTTAGCACAGTGCTATTTACACTATCTGGCAGCAGCTGCCCAGGGTTTCAGGCAGGAAACATCTCCCAGCCCTACCTGAAGATGCCAGGGACTGAACATGGGACCTTCTGCACGCAAGGCATATGTGCTACCACTGAACTATAGACTTCCAAACTTCAATAGAATAAAGGTTACCAGGACACATTTTCCAAGCCACAGCAAGCCAAAGAGACACAATTCTACTCTACTTGTTGTAATAGAAGACCATTCTGTTTCTTAGGATGCTATAATTTTACCTGTCCTGAGATACACAGTTGGGGGCAACCAGCTCATGCCATCCATCCACTAATGTTTATGGCTTAGAGTAGCATAAAGTAGGGTGGGACAATATGAGCAAAATTACTGGGTGCAAGATGGATTTCCTATATAGCCTTAGATGCTACTGTACATGTCCATGGTAGCATCAAGGGCGAATGGAAGCCCCTGCCACATATCCTTTCTGTCACCAGCTCAGTTTTATAATAATAATAATAATAAATAAACTTTAATTTGTAAGTCGCCTATCTGTCCAATTTTTGGACACTCTAGGCGACTTACAGCAGCAACAAATACAATATACAATTCAATAAATACATTACACACTACAATAAATAACCATATTCATCAATTTAAAATTAGCATCAAAACATCAGTTAAAACATTACAACTAATCTAGCTCGAATTCCTGTAGGCCTGCCTGAAGAGCCAGGTCTTTAACGCTCGTTGAAAGCTCATCAGGGAGGAGGCATGTCGAAGATCGTAGGGGAGGGAATTCCAGAGGGTGGGAGCCACTACTGAGAACGCCCTCTCTCTGGTCCGCACCAGCCGAGCTGTTTTGGCCGGTGGGACGAAAGAGCAACAGCGAGGCTTCTCTCTTGGCCACAATATGCTTCTAATGACATCACTTAGAGCACAAGGGGCTTGCATGTATATTAATTAAAATGACTTAATTTTGAGCACCCAACAAATGCAAGGCAAATATTGTTTTACCCAAGTTCATCCCTATTGGGAAGAGGCACTTTGCACATCACTACCAGCAAGATTTCCCCTGCGCTGTGACTTCTGAACGGACTCTGTAGAGCACACGGCAGCAGACTGAAATTGTTGGAGCAGTGATTTCATCTGAAAGCAGGGATTTCATCTGAAATTCTTGTTTTTCCCCATAGTTCCTGATTACCTGGAGAAACCTTACCTGCACACAGCTTCTACATTTCAGACCTGTGGGTGAATGCAGAGAGTCCAGGAGTGGAGACTCCTCCACAAGTTCATTATCCGTGTATTCCAAAGATCTGAATAACTTGTGGTAGCCACTGTATCAGATCGATTTAGACCCAGGATCTGAATCTTAGAGCCAGAAATTCCTCTTATTCTTCATCCTAGTCCACCACTGCTTACCCAATGCTTCAAGGCCTACTCTTTTAGGCCCAAATTTAAATCCAAAGTTGAACTAAAACAATCTTTATCATCCCCAGGCGTAGCCCTAGTATATTAAAAGTACTCCTCTACAGAATAAATTCTGAATTATTAATATTTACAGTTTAACTAGGTGGGAAACTACTCACACAATTAACAGTTGCATGATTTTTTAAGAAGACTCAGTAGCAGGCATGAGGACCCAGTCTAGATCAAGACCATGGTGGGAAACAAAGCGTTAAAAAAACCTCCATAATCCTAATCTGGATTGGGTTTCCACAGTAGCTACTTACTCTTTAAAAACAAACCTAGCACCATTCATTCAATTACTAATGTCATGAATGGTATCACGTCAAGTCTAGTCCTTAGTACTGAATGGGTTTGTTTAACAGAGGGTGGCTGAACTGTGGCCCTCCAGATATTGCTGGACAACCTTTTTCTTCACCAAAAAAAATAAAAATCCATTCGTTCCTCATAAGTGATCATGACATGATATAGCAGCTTAATGCATTACTTGATCAATTGTTACCAGGATTGTTATATTTTAGATGCCAAGCAAAGACTTAAAAAAATTAAATCAGTCTTTTTGGTCTACAATCCAATGCACACTTAATAGGGAGTAAGCCTCATTGAACACAGTGGGTCTTACTTACTGGGTAGATGAGTATAGGATTCCACTATGAAATTCAAACTTTAGCTTCTTCCTGCATTTTTTAATCTGACACTTTAATTGACACTTTATTTTTTTAATATATTTATACTGTTGTTTTAGTTTGAGGCTTTAAACTTTGGAATTTATCTAGAAATGTGTGGATATATGGTAGGGCTGTGCACAGAGTCCCTCAATCCACCTTGTGGCTCCAATCCGGGGAGGGGGCATCAGACTGACCCACTGTAGGTCTACCTGGGGACCATACACCCCGGCTCAGAGCCAGTTCCAAATACATTCAGGGGCAGTGCTGCAGGAAAGCCCTTTGCAAAACACCCACCCCCACACACTGGATTGCTCCCTTGGCTCAACAGGTGGTGAGTGAAAAGAGAAACCCTATGGGATAGTACTCAGACAGGGAGAAGAACCATGTCTTCCTCTTCTTTCTGTCTGATGTCCTGCCCCCTGACAGCCCCCAGGTCACTCTGGGTCATCCAATCTGACACATAGTGATCTGTGGCTTTCTGAACCTAACTCAACTGAGGCCCCAAAAGGTCTTAATGGGCCTGAATTGGCTCAGGACTCTGCAGTATGTGTGTGTGTTAAGGGGAATATAAGTTGTTAATGTGCATAATAAACACCCATGAGGCCCAGTGCATGTCACAATGTGCAATTATTATGCACAGTAACTGCTCAAGGTACATTCCCCTTAACATATATATAAATAAACAAAAAAAAAATTCACCTAAAGAGGGAAGAAGCAATTCTGGGCTTACCACATATCTAGAGACTAAAGGTGACTTCTTCATTCAGTTACATTGCCTGTGGTAATTTTTCAGTGACTACCCTAAGCATACCAGTCACACTTCCATCTTATCTACAAAGTCCGGGGTGGGAGCGACTTGCTAAGAGGAATGGCCATATCTTAGTGGTAGAGTCATACCTTGAATGCAGAAGACCTTTGGTTCATGAAGACTTGGAAAACCATATTTGGTCTGTGTAGATGAGGGATGGGGAACCTGTGGCCCTATATATGGTATTAAACTCCAGCTCCCATCATCTCTGACAATTGGCAAAGTTGGCTGGAGGTGATAGGAGTTGGATTCCAACAACATCTAGAGGCCCACAGATTCTCCATCCCTGTAGACCAGAGATAACCAACATGATGCCCTCCAGAGATTTTGGACTCAAACTCCCATTAGCCCAGCTAGCATGGCCAATGGTGATGGGAGCTGTAGTTCACAACATCTGGGGAGCACCACAATGGCCATCCCTACTGAAGACAATACTGAGTTTGATGGAACAAAGGTTTGACTTGATATAAGGCACCCTCCTATTTTCCTAACAGAACTGTAGTAGGACAGTAATTAATAAATGCTAGAAATTGCTAAAGTTTTCCCCCTATATAATCAAGCTCACCTTCAATTGTTCAAGAGGGTTGTTTGTGATAGTTTCTTTTATTCAAACTTCCACCCACAAGTAGCAAACATCTGAAACTGAAGCCTACAAAGTATGACTATACCAGCTAATGATATCTTCATTCCTTTCCTAAACTTTGTCAGGTGCAAACAGAAAAGGTCCTTAATCTCAAGAATCTTCTCACTTGCAAAGCTGGGCCTTTTAAGGGAAAAAAATCTCCATTGAGTGAAGAATGGGTTTGCATTATTTGCTATACAACTTGTCTGTTGAATCTATTGAATGGTAATTACTTCTATAAACTCCCCAGCAGTTTGTAGTTAATAGCTGCATGTGAAATTCAGGTGGTTCTCAATATGTTTGCTTGGCTGACTCCACTCCACCTGGTTAATGAAAGAGCTCTTGTGTAAGAGAGATAGCTCAGCTAGAATGTGAAAAAAATGATCATTTCAATAGCAATTAGATTTGCCACAGAGACTCCTACGACAAAATTCACAGTACAGTACTTCTTAGGCTGAAACTCTTTCGAAGGGGAAATAGTAAGTAATTGTGAATTTATGCTCCATTAATGCAATCAGAAATATTGTACCAAACCACAACATCAAATCTTCTGTATGGGGAGAAGGAGAGAAAGGCAGTACGTCTACAAGCATTGAATGTTGGAGCTGGCTTCTGAAGAGTAGGTAACAATGAAAATTAAATTTTCATCTGTATTTCCTTCCTATCTTATTTTGTTTCTGAGGTTCATTTTATGTGCCACAATACTAAACTATTATATTCAGAGATGAAGGTTGAACTCAAACCTCTACAAGAATCCAAACTCCCAAGCAAATAAATGTTTTTTCTTGCTCCTAGCAGGATGTGGAACATGTGGCCCTATAGATGTTGTTGGACTACAGTTACCATCATCCTTGAGCGTTGGTCACACTGGCTAAAGCTGATAGGTGTTGGAGTCCAACAGCATTTGGAGGGTGCCAGGTACCACAACCCTCTTTTGTAGGATCCATTGAACATTTAATTTGTAACCCATGGATAATGAATATGTGAAAAGGTGGGGTACATGACTCTGCACTCCTGCTCTTCATACATTCATCTGAAAGTTCTGAACTGAGCCTGTTTATCCTGTCCACTCTCATGCATATGTTCATAACCTCCAGAGTGGACTCTTCAAAAAGGACCTGACAATGTCAATTGATGCAAAATGCTACTGTCATTTTAGCTCTCACCGCATGCTATTCTGAATGGGAGAAAAGCTTCCATTGGCACCAGTGGGAATTTTCTTCCCTTTCTAAATAGAAGGTGCTGGGACTAAAGTTAGGGGATATCTAAAAGTCTCCTCTCCCCCATGTTATGGTCTGAATCTGGATTCCCACTCCCCTCTGCTTTTTGGCAAATCGCATGACAAGCATCATGTCTAGTTTGGTCCTCTGGATGACAGCGCTAGAGTAAAACCTGTGACTGGTGCAAAAAATGTAGTGTATACACATACTTTCAAATGCCAGTCTCCAAATTAAGCTTGATGTGGACATAATGGAAATTCCAGTCTCTGCCAACTGTGTAATGCCTAGTGAGAGAAATATGAAAGTGTCTGTCATTTTTCATCCTATTTTTGACAAATGTAAGAGCCTGAAAGCAGGTTACACCATTTTCATCCCAAATTCACAACTTCCTAAGAGTTGAGTCTCAGTTATTTGCTAAATATACAAATGTAAGTGTATAAGATCAAGGTTGTCCCTTCTGCCTCCCCATATTTCCTTGTAATATTTCAGCACAGAAGATGGAGGGGGAACAACTGAGGATTCTGAAATGTATTTTAGCAAGAGAGGGTAAAATGCAAAACGGAACTTGCTGGTGGAAGATAGTAAAATAAATTGAAGTTGCTGAGGTACAAAACCTCAGTGAAGTATTTAATTTTACACTATAAAAGTCTATGCTTAAGTGTTACCACTAGGCAAAATGAGCTTGAATGTACAATCTTCCCTTTTTTGTACTGATGAAACATTTAGTTTTCCTCTGACACTCTCATCAGTCTACATATAGAAGAGCAACTTACCTCATTGCTGATCATATAAATGACCAATGTTGTTCCTTTAAGATGGATAATCACTTCCATTTATATAAGGAGTGTTTGCAATTAGGGACTTGAAGGTCTTTTTATATTATGAAAAGAGCCAGGTTTCAACAAGCTACACAAATAAGGGGTGGAATTTGATAGTGTTCATTCCAGTAATGGAAGGCATCTGTCAGAAGAACAGTGAGGGAAGTAAATTTTGGTGATTCACCTATTCCTGAAGCCCCACCACTACCTTTCCCAACATCTGCTTCATGGATTATTATTATTTTTTTGCAGGGGCTCTCCAGAGCAGATTTTAGTGAGGTGCGTTGTTGTTGTTGTTATGCACCTTCAAGTCAACTACAACTTATGGTGACCCTAGGAATCAGTGACCTCCAACAGCATCTGTCATGAACCACCCTGTTCAGATCTGTTAAGTTCAGGTCTGTGGCTTCCTTTATGGAATCAATTCATCTCTTCTTGGGCCTTCCACTTTTTCTACTCCCTTCTGTTTTTCCCATCATTATGGTCTTTTCTAGTGAATCCTGTCTTCTCATTATGTGTTCAAAGTAGGATAGCCTGAGTTCCACCATTTTAGCTTCTAGTGAAAGGTCTGGTTTAATTTGTTCTAACACCAAATTATTTGTCTTTTTCGCAGTCCATGGTATGTGCAAAGATCTCCTCCAATACCACATTTCAAACGAGTTGATTTTTCTCTTATCCGCTTTTTTCACTGTCCAGCATTCACATCCATACATAGAAATCGGGAATACCATGGTCTGAATGATCCTGACTTCAGTGTTCAGTGATACATCTTTGCATTTGAGGACCTTTTCTGGTTCTCTCATAGCTGCCCTCCCCAGTCCTAGCCTTCTTCTGATTTCTTGACTATTGTCTCCATTTTGGTTAATGACTGTGCCAAGGTATTGATAATCCTTGACAAGTTCAATGTCCTCATTGCCAACTTTAAAGTTACATAAATCTTCTGTTGTCATTACTTTAGTCTTTTTGACGTTCAGCTGTAGTCCTGCTTTTGTGCTTCCTTCTTTAACTTTCATCAGCATTCGTTTCAAATCATTACTGGTTTCTGCTAATAGTATGGTATTGTCTACATATCTTAAATTGTTGATATTTCTCCCTCCAATTTTCACACCTCCTTCATCTTGGTCCAATCCCACTTTCCGTATGATATGTTCTGCATATAGATTAAACAAATAGGGTGATAAAATACACCCCTGTCTCACACCCTTTCCGATGGGAAACCATCAGGACAATCAGATGCTGTGGCACCCCCATTTCTTTTAAAGCATTCCATAGTTTTTCATGATCTATGCAGTCAAAGGCTTTGCTGTAATCTATAAAGCACAGGGTGATTTTCTTCTGAAATTCCTTGGTCCATTCCATTATCCAACGTATGTTTGCGATATGATCTCTGGTGCCTCTTCCCTTTCTAAATCCAGCTTAGACATCTGGCATTTCTCGCTCCATATATGGTAGGAGCCTTTGTTGTAGAATCTTGAGCATTACTTTACTTGCATGGGATATTAAGGCAATAGTTCGATAATTACTGCATTCTCTGGGATCCCCTTTCTTTGGAATTGGGATGTATATGGAACGCTTCCAGTCTGTAAGCCATTGTTTAGTTTTCCATATTTCTTGACAGATTTTTGTCAAAATTTGGACAGATTCAGTCTTGGTAGCTTGTAGCAACTCTATTGGTATACCATCTGTTCCTGGTGATTTGTTTCTTCCAAGTATTTTAAAAGCAGCTTTTACCTCACATTCTAAAACTTCTCGTTCTTCATCATATGGCTCCTCTGTGAATGAATGTCATCCTTGCATCTCTTTTATAGAGTTCTTCAGTGTATTCCTTCCATCTTCCTTTTATTTCATCTCAGTCAGTCAGTGTGTTCCCCTGTCGATTATTCAACATCCCTACTCGTGGTTTAAATTTCCCTTTCATTTCTTTAATCTTTTGGAATAGGGCTCTTGTTCTTCCCTTTTTGTTCTCCTCTTCTATTTCTATACAATAACTATTGTCATACTTCTCTTTTTCCCTACGTACTAGTTGCTGTATTGTTGCATTTAGGGTTCTGACCATGTTTCTATCTCCTTTTGCTTTTGCTTTCCTTCTCTGTTTAACCATTTGAAGAGTTTCTTCAGTCATCCATTGAGGTCTTTCTCTCTTTTTAGCTAGAGGTATTGACTTTTTCCATTCTTCCCTGATAATGTCTCTGACTTCATTCCATAGTTCTTCTGGTTCTCTGTCAACTAAGTTTAAAGCCTTAAATCTGTTCCTTATTTGATCTCTATATAATTCTGCGATGTTATTTAAATTGTGCTTTAGCATTATGATTGCGTTCTTCTTCTTTAGCTTTACTCTGATTTTCGATAAGACCAGTTCATGATCTGTACCTCAGTCTGCTCCTGGTCTTGTTTTTGCAGAAAGTATGGAACTTCTTCATCTTCTGTTGCCAATTATATAATCAATTTGATTCCTATATTGACCATCCAGTGATGTCCACGTGTACAATCGTCTTTTTGGTTGCTCAAAAAATGTGTTCGCAAGAAACAAATTATTGGCTTCACAGAATTCAATAAGTCTTTCTCCTGCTTCATTTCTGTCTCCTAGGCCCCATTCCCCACAATTCCTAGTTCTCTGTTCCCTACTTTTGCATTCCAGTCCCCCATGATTATCATCATATCTTGTTTTGGTGTGTGATCAATTTCCTCCTGTACTTCCGCGTAAAATCTCTCCAATCCTTCTTCTTCTGCATTTGACGTTGGAGCGTAAACTTGGATGATGGTTATGTTAATAGGTTTCCCATTTAATCTCATTGATATAACTTGCTCAGACCTTGCGTTGTAGCTCCTAATTGCTTTTGCTACATCACTTCTTACTATTAAAGCAACCCCGTTTCTTCTTGATTTCTCAGTTCCTGCATAAAGTATTTTGTAGGTGCCTGATTGGAAATGTCCCGTTCTCGTCCATTTTAATTCACTTACACCAAGTATTGTAATGTTGATACATTCCATTTCTTGCTTGACAATTTCTAACTTTCCCTGGTTCATGTTTCTCACGTTCCATGTTCCCAGAGCTTGGAAAAGTTACTTTTTAAAACTACAACTCCCATCAGTTCTAGCCAGCATGGCCACTGGAGTGGGCTGATGGGAGCTGTAGTCCAAAAAAGTAACTTTTCCAAGCTCTGCATGTTCCTATTGTGTGCGTCATACAACTCCAGACTCTTCTTTCGCATCTGTACACATCAGCCTCTGGGCTTCCTTTCAGCTTTGACCCAGCTGCATCATTAGTCACAGCGCTACTCGTACTTGTCCTTTGTTCTTCCCCAGTACTCGGTGAGTGCTTTCTGACCTGGCAGTCTCATCTTCCAGCACTATCTCGTGTTGCATTTTGGATACTCTGTTCATAGGGTTTTCATGGTAAGAGGTATTCAGAGGTGGTTTAACATTGCCTTCCTCTGAGTTTGGATGCATCTTAGTCTCGTGTCTCATCTTTGACCATTCCTCCTTAGGTGCCCCTGCTAGGAGTCTAGCCTCTTGGTCTGGACTCCTGACGGCATTGCTCTCAGCTTCTTCAACGCTCTCAAACCCCCTCACCACGTTAAGGTGTGTATCCTAAAGAGGGAGTGAGGTGCATAGGGCAGCATAATTGACAGAAGTTGTCTCCCCATTCTGCTAATGAATGCCTTTGTCAGTGGAGGTAACACTATTGCATACTACCCATTTCTCATGGAAGTGGTAAACCTGTATACCTATTTAGGCTGCAGGGGCTTGTTTGACTATATGTTCAATTAATGGAGGTAAGACCATTGGATACCACGAGAGATGGAAGGATCTGTTAGTTTTGTTTCTCTTGGTTCCTCATTTTTCCAATATTAAATTCAGTTCTCCACATTTCTACAGTAATTTTAAAAACAAATTGTGAAAAGCATCCCATGAAAATTCTTCAGCATTTTAGTGCAAATTTCTCCTAATAAAAACATTTTTGTATATAGTTTTTATTAACTTACATGTTTCTGCAAGCAATTTCTCTTATAATGATGCATTTTGTATATTATTTTCACTGATATGTTCATTTTATGTACATTTCTCCCCAATATATTTATTTTTGTAAGGATTGTTTAGTTGGAGATAAGTGCAAATTTTGAAGGATGGCTGTGTTTCAGTTCTCACGTTTACAATTGTAGCAAATTTGGCTTTAAATGTGTACTGAACTGAATTTCTTCTCCATTCCTAGATAACACCCATTTCTTATGGAAGTGGTAAACCTGCATACCATTGTTGGCTGCAGGGACTTAAATGACTATATGTTCCACATTCATATATTCTAGTTGTCTCCTTTGAAACTACCTTTTTAGTCAGCATATATTTTCCCCCTCTTCCCTCAAAGATGCATAGGAAATTCCAGTTTAATAGAACCTTTAATATATATTGTTGGTGGTATGTTTATTTTTAAAGGGGAATTTGATAGTTGGGAACTGACATGGGCAGTCTTTAAGTGGGATGGTGAAAAACAAGGCTGTGGCTTTTATATCATCAAAATATTTTCTACTCTGAAAAGCAAGCAAAATAAACTTGGTTTTCAGATAAAAAGAAAATATGGTTTAATTTACAACTCTGCTTTAAAGTCTTGCTTTAAAGATTAAAACCAAAAATTTTAGGTTGGCTCTTTTTGTCACATGATATGTGCTGTTAAGTAGCATAGCTGATTTGGATGCACTGTAAGTATTACATCCTATTTGGATCATAGAAAGATAGCCACATGTTTTCATTTTACTAGAAACTTTATTTGACACTGACATCCGCCAGATAAAAGAAAAATCAAGAGTGCACATTTTAAATCTCTTTAAAATGATATGTCTTTCAAGGAGACCTAGGGAAATTGTCTTGCAATAGAATTTTTATAAAGATATTTCCACCAAAGTGATATGGAAGGTGGGCAAGAGTGGAAATTAGCATTTAGATTGAGACATATTGAGGAATAGGGAATATAGCAATCCAGGAGCACTCTTCTTAGTCATTGTATAGATGTGTAGACTTCCCTGATGAAGGTATGATGCCTGCCTCTTTACACATAAGCAAGACAAAGTAAGTATAGTGAAACATTTTTTTTTAAGGTGTGCATCTTTTAACAGGTTTCAGAAGGCTTCTGAAGGGGAAAGAGACATTAAGCTGAAATTGAACTTAATGTCAGCTGGATTTTTGTGTCCAGGAAAAACGCAATCAGGGAAAAGACTAATAATCAGTGCCAAGAAAATAGGATAATGACGGATGGATTACAATGTGTTTTTTGTTGTTGTTAAGAAATAACAAAGAGTTGTGTGGCAACTTTAATACCTACAATGTTATTTTGGCATGAATTTTCATGGACTAGAGTTTATTTTGGCAGTCGTATGAAGCCTCAGTTGGCAGAAAATACACTTATAACAGTGGTGAAGACCTTCTAGATTTCCAGATGTTGTTGGACTACAACTCCCAGCAGTCTCAGCCAGCATAGCCAATAGTTAGGAATGATGGGAATTGTAGTCCAGCATCATCTAGATAGCTGCAGGTCCCCAACTGTGACATATAGGTATGAGGAGAAGGAGGGCAACTGCAGATAGTGAAATCTAAAATACATGAAGTACAAAGATTAGCAGTGGATGTGAGCCATTCCCACATAAGAGACCAAACATACATTAAAATAGAATGTTCCTTTTACAGTAGAAACAGCAGTCACTGGAGAAAGTACATTTCTAGTTAAGCTGTATTAATTTAACTCCTAGTGGGGAAAAAACTCAGTTCCCATTAAGTACAAATTGAATAGAATCACATTTTCTGATGAATTCTAGTTCAGCAAATTTTGTTGTTGTAAGTGTGATGGCTTTGACAGGAGCAGCAGACTCTATTGGGAGATGGTATGAGTGCAGGTGAAGTAAAACTCCTGACAAATGCAACTGAACACTGGTGACTACTCATTTTAACTCCAGTGGAGGCCATCTACTTTCTATCATCCAGTGGAGTTTTTCTGAGCAGTCTGAGGCCTCCTACATACTGGCCAATATGAAGTTGTGGAACCGTTGGTGGCCCACTGTGATATGTTCGCTAGACATTTTGAGAATAAAATTGCTTGCAACTGCCAGGATGTGGATTCCACTAATATACTCTGAAGGGGGTGCCAGAGCTGTGTCTCGTCTAGTATTGCTGGACTAGTTGCCTTTGTTACAGCTCAACGATGTCAACAAAATGCTTTATCAGATTCATACCACTTGCACATTGGATCCTTGCCTCTCACAGTTTATGAAAACTGAGTGGAAAGGTATGGTTAGCTGGACAAATTTGGTGATTAATACCTAATTACAAGATGGAGTGGTCCCAGGCCTCCTGAAAGTGGTGGTAGTAAGACCACTTCTAAAAAAGGCTTACCTTGGAGCCCAGAATATCTTAATATCTGTAGGATAATAATGTCTCTTAACTGGGCAAGGTTCTTGAGAAGGTGGCTGCTGACCAGATTCAGGCTCATCACCGAGAGCACAAGGGGCTAAATTATCAACTAATTGATAAAACTAATTTTCTGGATCCATTTCAGTAAGGTTCAAATGCAGATTTTGGCACAGAAACTCCACTGGTAACCCTGTATGATAACGGGGGGGGGGAGAGAGATTTGATTCAATTTGCATTTAGAGGTGAACCTACCTAATTCACACTCTTCAGGCAGGCTTTTGGGGTGGGTTAGATTTTATCTTCATTGTTTTTAGATTTTTAGATTTTTAATGCCTACGTATTGTATGCCTATGTTGTACGTTGCCCAGAGTGGCTGGACAGCCAGCCAGATGGGCGACTAATAAATTCAATAAATAAATAAATAAATAAAAATAATATGCAAACCAAAATACAGCTACAGTATATGTCCAAATTTTTCAAGGGAGTTCTCTAGTAATGAGTACCAAAAAAAAAAATGCATGTACTAGGGTAAAGTCTGCATAAAATTGCAAATATTTGTGAAAATAGTATACAAAAATACATTATATTAGGGGAAATTGCTTTGTAAACATTTGCATATTGGCAAATGGCATTTTTGTTATGTACCTTCAAGTTGATTATGACTTATGGCGACCCTATGAATCAGTGACCTCCAATAGCATCTGTCATGAACCACCCTGACATACAAAAATGTATATATTAGGAAAGGTTTGCACTAAAAAGCTGGTGAACTCTCATGAGAGCTTTTTATTGAAAATTGATGTGAAAATGTGGAGAACTGAACTTAAGACTGGAAAAATTATGAACAGAGAGAAATGGAAATGTACAGATTTGTCCATACCTAATGACCTTTGAAAGGATAGGGGGTGTTATGTGCTTTCAAGTCAATTTCGACTTATGGCGACCCTACGAATCAGCAACCTCCAAGAGCATCTGTTATAAACCACTCTGTTCAGATCTTGTAAGTTCAGGTCTGTGGCTTCCTTTATGGAATCCATCTCTTGTTTGGCCTTCCTCTTTTTCTACTCCCTTCTGTTTTTCCCAGCATTATTGTATTTTCTAGTGAATCATGTCTTCTCATTATGTGTCCAAAGTATGATAAACTCAGTTTCATCATTTTAGCTTCTAGTGATAGTTCTGGTTTAATTTGTTCTAACACCTAATTATCTGTCTTTTTGTGGTCCATGGTATGCACAAAGCTCTCCTCCAACACCACATTTCAAATGAGTTTATTTTTCTCTTATCCACTTTTTCACTGTCCAACTTTCACATCCATACATAGAGATCGGGAATACCATGGTCTGAATGATCCTGACCTTAGCGTTCAGTGATACATCTTTGCATTTGAGGACCTTTTCTAGTTCTCTCATAGCTGCCCTCCCCAGTCCTAGCCTTTTCTGATTTCTTGTCTCCATTTAGTTCAATGACTGTGCCAAGGTATTGATAATCCTTGACAAGTTCAATGTCCTCATTATCAGCTTTAAAGTTACATAAATCTTCTGTTGTCATTACTTTAGTTTTATTGATGTTCAGCTATAGTCCTGCTTTTGTGCTTTCCTCTTTAACTTTCATCAGCTTTAGGATAGGATAGGGGGAGTGTATCCCTATTGGTCCCCTTGCTGGATTGTCACCATGCAGTGGTGAGTGGGCTTGCGTGTTCCAATGAACCCTGTGAGCGATGCCGTCAGGAGTCATGTACTCCCAGCAGGGTCACCCGTGGCGGTAAGGTCAAGGGAGAGGAACCAGACAAAGAATGATCCAAGAAAGTCCTCAACGGCAGAACAGGTGGAGGATAACAATGTGTATGTTGCAATGGCTGTGAAGGCGGATGAAGGCTGCAGCAGATAAAAGACCATGCCATTGGATCAAAGACTTTTTCTATCAAGATTGTGTGTTGATCGTTGTGCACTGATCTCCCCACATAAAACAAATTCATGCACAGGCATCTTCCAAACCAAACCAAACCAAAAGTCCCATGGTGATCGGCAAATGGCAACGGGGGCAGAACTGTGAAATCTGGAAGCCCCTAGTCATGGACCGGCACATGGGTGGTGGATACAGACTCAGTCATCCTGGCTCAAGGACCGAGGCAGTTGAGTTGTTCGGCAGCTGTATGCACGACTGAGCAGTCCTATTCAGGATCCACTCTGCTCACCCCGTATGGGGAAGGGGCTAGAAAAGGTGCCGTACACATAGTCTGCCTCATGTCTCTCCCTGACTGGATCACCACATCCAGTGGGGTCACCACTTAGCAGTCGCAAAAGACAAATGAACTTTGGAATGTGGAATATATGGACATTGCTGGACAATACAGATAGTGAACGTACTGAACGCAGGACTGCCATCATTGTGAGGGAGTTGAGATGTTTTAATATTGACATAGCAGCACTCCAAGAAACTCGAAGAGCAGGAGAGGGACAATTGAAGGAAGAAAAAGGAGGTTACACCTTCTTCTGGAAAGGACTGCCTGAACAAGTACAATGAATACATGGAGTAGGCTTTGCTATTAAAAATGATCTTGTGACGCTCTTGTCAGAAGTTCCTACTGGCATTAATGAACGACTCTCAACTCTCCGATTAAAACTTGCCAAAAACCAGCAGGCAACTATTGTAAGAGCTTATGCACCAACATTAGATGCTGATGAAGACATCAAGGAAAAATGTTATACCCAGCTGGACACCATCTTATCAGAGATACCTAAGGAGGATAAAATGATCCTCCTGGGCGATTTCAATGCAAGAGTTGGGCGTGATTTTGATTTATGGCCAGAAACCATTGGGAAAGAAGGAGTTGGCAATAGCAACCTGAATGGAATTCTACTTCTGGCTAAATGTGCAGAGCATAATCTTGTTATTACAAACACACTCTTTCACCAGAAAGATAAATTTAAAACATCATGGAAGCACCCTCGGCCGAAGCACTGGCATCTCCTGGATTACATAATTGTCTGTGCCAGAGATCGTCATGATGTACTCCTCACCAGGGCCATGACGAGTGTTGATGACTGCTGGACAGATCACCGACTAATTCGATCCACTATGGCCATTAATATTGTTCCTCAACGTAGGCTCCAAGGAAGAAAACCAAGGCATAAAATGAACATCCACGCCCTTCAAGATCCTATTAAACGAGCTTGCTTTCAAACAACTCTCAAGAAACATCTACCTATGGAAATCCCTGAAAATGTTGAGGAACACTGGATTAAACTGAAGACTTCCATTACTGCAGCATGTGAACAAACTATTGGATACCAAACTAAGAAACATCAGGACTGGTTTGATGAGAATGATAGTGTGTCAGGGGGTCAGACGTCCAGGTGCCAGGTTGGGGGTATGAGGATTCAGAAACGGAGGAGGAGGGGCCCAGTTCGTTAGAGCAGACTGGAGAAGGAGAGGAAATTCCAGAGATAGCGTTGGATAGCAACGGAGACCTTGACGGTCTCACAGAACTGGAGTCTTCCCTCGAAGTTCCCACACTGCCTCCTGAGCCAGAGAAAAGTGACGAGAGATTGCAAGACAGTTTGAAGCTTGACCCCCCTCTTTCCCCCATACCAGAGTCGGAGACTTCAGAAGAGGAGGAGCCCGTGCTTCCCCCGTTGCCACGTACGCGAAGACAGTTGAAAAGACAGGAAAGGAAGGGGGGCAGGAGGGTGGTGACCGAGGGTCCAGTAAGGAGGAGCAAAAGGCTTCGTGCCCGTTTGCCCCCCTCTTAAGGGACAGGCGGGAAAGCGGTCCCTTGCTCTGTCAACTTTCTTCCACGTCACAGGACCTGTAACTTTGTGTTGCTTCATGAGAAGGCGCAGTCTATGTTTGGATATTACCTTAATAAAAACTGAATTGCTTTCAACCACAAGCCTGGTTCCTGAGTCCCATCCTGGGCCTGACAGCTTGACAGAGCCACCTAATTCACCCTCTACGTTCTCTTCACTTGACCGTGACAAGATGTCAAAGGGAGCGGCGAGGGGAACAAATCCCACTTCTGAGACGGAAGAAGTGAGATGTTTGAGGACTAATGTGGCTGATCTGCAGACGGATGTTCAAACCTCGCTGGCAGCAGTCAAGGCGCTGAAGACGGATAATCAGGCCTTGCAAGCCACGGTCGATCGGATGCGGGCAGCCCCTCCAGCCGCGGCGGTGAAGGTTCCCATTGGATTACCCCCAAAGTATGCGGGGCAAAGTATCAGTTGGCAACTTTTGTGGCTCAATGTGAGTTATACTTGGATGTCAGGAATGCAGAATTTCCGAGTGATGGGGCTAAAGTGGCCTTCGTGCTCAGCCTCCTGGAGGGAGAAGCTGCAAAATGGGTGACCCCGTACCTGGTGAGAAAGGATACCCTCCTAGGAAGATACAGAGGATTTATACAAGAAATGACCAAGATGTTTCAAGACCCGCAACGAGCTGAAACAGTAGCGCGGCAGCTAGGCGCACTGAAACAAGCCAAAGGAACTGTTTCCGAGTACACTAATGCTTTTAAAATTTTGTCCCAGGAAACTGGTTATAATGAGGCAGCCTTGATGTTTATGTACCAGAGTGGATTAAATGCTGAGATCCTGGATGAGCTGGCCAGGACCTCCCCCCCCCACTGACCTGCCAGGGCTAATCCGGCTATGTTTACAGATCGATCACTGGCCGGAAGGAAGGCGCCTGGAAAAGAAACAGGAGGTCCCGAGATATTCAGCCTCGGCATCCCGCAGCAAGGTCCTTTCCACTTCAGGAATGGCAGGTAATGCACCCGAGGGACAGGGAGGGGCTAGGCTGAGACTGTCAGAAGAAGAAAAAGAGAGATGCCGCCGAGAACGTTTATGCTTTTATTGTTCAAAACCGGGCCATGTGGCCAGAGACTGTGGACTGAAAGGGGGGAAGGCAGAGCCGTCGGGAAACTAGAACACCCAGTCCAGGTGCAGGCCGGTGGACTGGGGGCAGCGTTGTATAAAGGCCCTCCAATGATCCAACCCCCGTCCAAAGGAGTGTTGGTTCTACCTATTCGGATTACAACTTCCCAAGGAGTGATGTTTAACTCTACTGCATTAATTGACAGTGGGGCCTCCACGAATTTTATGGATGCAAAGTTAGCCAAGCGTTATGGAATTTCTAGATGGAAACTGGACGCTCCCCTATCTGTGGAGACCATCGATGGGAGACCCCTGAAGTCAGGAGGGGTGACACACACCACGGAGGAATTGAAACTTCAAATTCCTGGGCATGAGGAGCTCATTTCGCTGTACGTGTCAGATCTCTCAAACTTTGAGGTGATTCTGGGAATGCCCTGGCTAGCCAGGCACGAACCCAAAATAAGCTGGAAGGAGGCGGTGGTGTGGTTCACCTCTCAGTATTGTCAGGAGAACTGTCAACCCGAAGGAATCAAGAACACCTTAGCGGGGGCAGTACAAGAGAGCGAGCAAGTGACCCTTCCTTCGAAGTATGAGGAATTCAAAGATGTATTTGATGAAAAAGAGGCGGAAACTCTACCCCCCCACCGCCCTTACGACTGTGCGATTGATCTCGTGCCAGGAGCCAGCATCCCATCAGGGAGAATTTACTCTCTCACAGAGATTGAGAGGGAGGCCCTGAAGGAATTTCTGGAAAAGAACCTGAAGCGAGGATTCATACGTCCCTCACAGTCCCCTGCTGGAGCGCCCCTGTTGTTTGTGAAGAAGAAGGGGGGGAGCTCAGACCTTGTAACGACTACCGTGCATTGAATCAGATCACCATCCCTAACAGTTACCCACTGCCCTTGATTTCAGAGCTACTAGACCGCCTGCGCTCAGCAAAAATCTTCACGAAGTTGGATTTAAGAGGAGCGTACAATCTGGTCAGGATGAAGGAGGGACATGAATGGAAAACAGGATTTCTGACTTCTTACGGTCAGTTTGAATATTTGGTCATGCCGTTCAGGCTTTCGGGGAGTCCAGGCGTGTTTCAAAAGTTCATGAATGACGTGTTAGAGACCTGTTGGACACGTATGTAATTTGTTACTTGGATGATATCCTAGTGTTCTCAAAGAATCAAGAAGACCATGACCAGCACGTAAAAACTGTGTTGAGGAGACTGAGAGAAAATCATCTGTATGCTAAGCTAGAGAAATGTGGATTTGACCTCAAGTCTCTGGACTTCCTTGGGTACCGAATCTCAGCGGGGGGAGTGGAGATGGACCCAGGGAAAGTGAGTTGTATACTGGACTGGGGTCAGCCTGTCACCAAAAAGGATGTACAACGTTTCCTAGGGTTTGCCAATTACTACAGAAAGTTCATTCTGTAGGCGCCAGGTGAAAACCTTTTTATACTCCCAGGCATTTTAATGTGTGTTTTAATGGTATTTTCATCATTATTTGTATTTTTGGATGTTGTTTGGTTCTTTTATTGTTTGTTTGTTTTGTTTTCTTGATTTATTGTATTTATTGTATTTATATATTGCTTGTTTTTTATCTTTTTGTACACCGCCCAGAGAGCCTTCGGGCTTAGGGCGGTATATAAATTAAATTAAATTAATTAAATAAATAAATAAAATTCCAGGGTTCTCCAAATTAACAGCCCCCCGACTGACTGTTTAAGGGGAAAGAAGAAATTCCAATGGACAGAGAACGCCACAAACGCCTTTGAGGAGCTGAAAAGAAAATTTGCTACTGAGCCCATTCTGCGCTTCGCTGATCCAACCTGCCCCTTTGTCGTGGAAGCCGATGCTTCAGATTTTGCCATCGGGGGGTCCTTCTGCAATTAGACCAAGAAGGGAAGGAGCTGCACCCCTGCGCGTACTTCTCTAGAAAGTTAAAGCCTGCAGAGAAGAACTATACAGTTTGGGAGAAGGAACTACTAGCCATCAAGGATTCTTTTGAGAACTGGAGACAATACTTGGAGGGGGCCTCTCATCAGATTGAAGTGCGCTCCGACCACAAGAACCTGGAAAGTCTGCAAACAGCCAGGAAGCTGAACCAGAGACAGATAAGGTGGTCCCAGTTCTTCACTAGGTTCAACTTCAAGATTACTTATCATGCTCAAGCTAAAAACCAGAGAGCAGACGCCTTATCCAGACAACCACAATTCCAAGGAAGTGGATACGATGACCAGCCTCAATACGTGATCCCGCTGGAGAAATTAATGTTGGGATCATGTCAGCCTTCATGGGAAGAACTAAAAAGGGCACAACAGGCAGATGCAGACCTGCAACGATATATTCAGGAGGCGGGACAAGTTCAAGATCCAGAAGTAAGTTTCCACTGGTGAGATGGGCTGTTATGGTTCAAAGCAGCCAGGTATGTGCCAGAAGGAGAATTAAGACTCAGAGTCCTACGTCAGTGCCATGACTCCGTCACCGCGGGGCACTTTGGTATTTATAAAACCATTCAGAACGTGGCCAAGGACTTTTGGTGGCCTAAAATGTGTCGAGACATTGAGAACTATGTAAAATCCTGTTCTGTCTGTGTGCGGGCAAAAACACAAACAGGAAAGCCAGCCGTGCTGTTACAACCGCTACCTGTCCCAAACGAACCCTGGAAGGACCTTTCCATGGATTTTATAACTGATCTACCAAAGTCACAAGGAATGACGGCCATCCTGGTAGTGGTCGATTTACTCACCAAAATGGCGCATTTTCTCCCTTGTTCAGGGGCCTTAGAGGCAAAAGAAACAGCCAAGTTATTCATCAGGGAAATCTACCGGTTGCATGGATTGCCAAACAGTGTAGTCTCGGATCAAGGAACTCAGTTCACAGCTAAATTTTGGAGAGCAATGTGGAAACAGTTGCAGACGGAGCTAAAACTCTCTTCAGCTCATCATCCCCAGATGGACGGTCAGACGGAACACCTGAACACTGTTTTGGGAAGATATTTACGTTGTTATGTGTCCTATCAACAGACTGACTGGGTGTCATATTTGCACTTTGCAGAGTTTGCCTATAACAACTCCTTGCACTCCAGCACTAAGCAAACCCTGTTCTTCGCTAATTATGGATTTCATCCTAAAGCCTTCCCAAGCAGCTCAGAAGGGGTGCTGGTGCCGGCCGCAGAAGACTATCTGAAGGAGTTACAGGCCGTTCAACAGACATTGAAACAGCAGCTAAATGAAGCCAAGACGGAGTACAAGCGAGCTGCTGATCTGCACAGGAGGGAGCCCCCCCCTTCAACCAGGAGATCAGGTATGGCTGTCCACTCATTTCCTTCAGATGCCAGGCAAATGTAGGAAATTACAGGACAAAAGGGTGGGGCCCTTTGAAATAGAGGCTCAAATTAATCCCGTGGCTTATCGACTAAAGCTACCAGACATGTTTAAAATACACCCTGTGTTTCATCGATCCTTGTTAACAAAAGCAGCCCCCCCAGCGAACTGGGGCCAGAGGAGCCTCCAGGGGCTCCGTTAATAGTGAACGAACAAACTGAGTTTGAAGTGGAAGAAATCCTGGACTCCCGAATAAGGCATAACAAATTGCAGTATTTGATTCACTGGAAGGGCTATGGGCCGGCAGACAGATCTTGGGAAGCTGAAACTGATGTGCACGCTCCAGATTTGGTAAAACTTTTTCACCGACGGTTTCCCCATCGCCCCAAGCCAGTCGGGAGGGGGGGCACAGCATGGGAGAGGGGATGATGTCAGGGGGTCAGACGTCCAGGTGCCAGGTTGGGGGTATGAAGATTCAGAAACGGAGGAGGAGGGGCCCAGTTCGTTAGAGCAGACTGGAGAAGGAGAGGAAATTCCAGAGATAGCGTTGGATAGCAACGGAGACCTTGATGGTCTCACAGAACTGGAGTCTTCCCTCGAAGTTCCCACGCTGCCTCCTGAGCCAGAGAAAAGTGACGAGAGATTGCAAGACAGTTTGAAGCTTGACCCCCCTCTTTCCCCCATACCAGAGTCGGAGACTTCAGAAGAGGAGGAGCCCGTGCTTCCCCCGTTGCCACGTACGCGAAGACAGTTGAAAAGACAGGAAAGGAAGGGGGCAGGAGGGTGGTGACCGAGGGTCCAGTAAGGAGGAGCGAAAGGCTTCGTGCCTGTTTGCCCCCCTCTTAAGGGACAGGCGGGAAAGCGGTCCCTTGCTCTGTCAACTTTCTTCCACGTCGCAGGACCTGTAACTTTTTGTTGCTTCATGAGAAGCCGCAGTCTATGTTTGGATATTACCTTAATAAAAACTGAATTGCTTTCAACCACAAGCCTGGTTCCTGAGTCCCATCCTGGGCCTGACATAGTGAGATTGAACATATCATTGACAAGAAAAGGAAAGCCTTCCAGATATGGCAAAAAGACATCAACTGTGCTGCTAAGAAAAAAAACCTATGCCAGTGCAAAGGCTGAAGTCCAAAGAAGAACTAGAGAACTTAAGAACGCCTGATGGATAAAGAAAGCTTGAGAAATTCAGCATTTTGCAGATGCTCATGATGCACAAGGCTTTTTCAATGCTACAAAGGCCATCTACGGACCAACAAATTATGGTACAAATCGCTTACGTTCAATAGTTAGTACCAAACATCTAAAGGACAAAGAGTCTATTACACTGCGTTGGAAAGAGCATTACCACAACCTCCTTAATTGTAACTCTATTGTGGCTGATGAGGTCTTCTCGCAAATCCCGCAACAACAAATTAGAGATGAGCTTGCAGTATCTCCTAATTTGGATGAAGTCAGTAAAGCCATTAATCAAATGAAAAATAACAAAGCTAGTGGACCTGATGGGATTCCTGCTGAAGTCTTTAAAGAAGGTGGGCCTGAACTTACACAACAACTTCATAAGCTCATCAAAACAATCTGGATGAGGGAGGAGATCCCGGAAGACTTTAGGGATGCCATAATTATCACTGTTTTCAAGAAGGGTGATAGAACAGAATATGGGAACTACCAAGGCATCCTTTTTGTTCTAGCTACCACAGGTAAAATCCTTGCAAGGATCCTCGCAAATCGCTTCCTATCTTTCTCAGAAGACATCCTCCCTGAATCCCAAAATGATTTCCGCCCTTCCAGGGGAACAGTGGACATGATCTTCACTGCGCGACAGCTTCAAGAAAACTGCAGGGAGCAAAACTGACCTCTGTATATGGCGTTTGTTGATCTGACTAAGGCCTTTGATACTGTAAATCGAATTGCTCTCTGGACCATCCTTCTGAAAATTGGATGCCCTGATAAATTTGTGAATATTTTGCGACTCCTCCATGACAACATGATGGCAACAATTTTGGATAACAATGGCTCTCAAAGTGTTCGATTCAAAGTGGGATCAGGCATCAAACAGAGATGTGTCATTGCTCCGACCTTATTTGCTAATTTCATGGCCATGATTCTACACCTTGTTGAGGGGAAACTTCCCACTGGTGTGGAAATCACATATTGAACAGATAGAAAGTTTTTTAATCTCAGTAGGCTGAAAGCAAAAAGTAAGGTAGTTTCAACCTCTGTCATAGAACTTCAATATGCCGATGATAATGTAGTCTCTGCACATTCAGAGGAAGATCTTCAAACTATCCTAAATGTCTTTGCAGAAGCATATGAAAAGCTTGTCCTCTCGCTTAACATCAAAAAACCCAAAGTGCTTCATCAGCAAGTGTGAACCAATCCCTCTGTAGCACCATCAATCCAGCTTAATGGTGCGACGCTGGAGAATGTCAATCACTTTTCTTATCTTGACAGCCATCTCTCTGTAAAAGCTGACATCGACGCTGAAATTCAGCATCGTCTGAGCTCTGCGAGTGCTGCATTCTCCCGAATGAAGCATAGAGTGTTCGAGGATTGGGATATTCGCAGGGAGACCAAAATGCTTATTTACAAAGCCATTGTACTACCGACCTTACTGTATGCCTGTGAAACATGGACCATCTATAAACGCCACTCCCAACTTCTTGACAGATTCCACCAACGCTGCCTCTGGAAAATTCTGCAAATTACTTGGGAAGATAGGCAGACTAATATTAGCGTATTGGAAGAAGCAAAGACCACCAGTGTTGAAACAATGATCCTCCAACATCAACTTCGCTGGACCAGCCATGTTGTTCGAATGCCTGATCACCGTCTTCCAAACAGCAGCTACTTTACTCCCAGCTTAAGGATGGAAAACGGAATATCGGTGGACAGCAAAAGAGGTTTAAAGATGCTCTCAAAGCTAATCTTAAAAAAAGTAACATAAGCATCGAAAACTGGGAGCCTTGGCCCGGACTTCCGGGAAGGGTGACTTCGCTTGTGCCTGCTTTTGGGACGGGCTCCCGCCTCAAAAGAAGCTTATTCAGATATAAATCAGTCAGAACATTTTTTTTTTGACTGATGAAATTTCTCCCGGGCAGGGAGAAACGTAGAGATCAACCTCAAAAGCCTGTTTTTGTTGGGAGGACTGGATTTCATTAATTTATGAGATAAGGTCCAGCCAACAATGCCGGACGGACTTCCTAACAAGCTCTATCTGCTTAAGCGATACGTTTATCTTTTCTTTAAAGAGAGAACGGACTAACAGGCAAGCACCCTTCTTTCTATTATTTTTTTTACTTGGTTTAAATTGTTGCAGCAAAAGGAGATTTGTCAGATTGATCGGCTTTGGACAACTTCTGGGTGAGATATAGCTCTTCTCTGTTATTCACGAAATTAACAGCTTATCTCTGTTTCTGTTGCAAAAAGCTGTCCTGCAAGTGCATTCTAAAGATAATAAACAGAAGAGGGATTTCTATTCCTGATTTCTATTCCGAGGAATATTATATTGTCTGGGACTATTCTCTTTTTGGTCTACTTTATTTTGACAAATCTGCTTCTTCACGACGCCACTAACTGTTTTGATGCTGGGAACTAAATTTGTTTTGCATTCTTGAACATAGAGAGATAAGGCAGGTTGCTCTGTTTATACTGTGATGTCATCAAGCCTGGAATATTAACCCAATTGTTGCTGAAATAAGAAGAGGTTCTTCTTTATTTTTGTTTTGCTTTGTTTTCGTGGTTTTAAAAATGGCAATCAAGAAAGTGGCTGAGAATCTGGAAGTAATTATGTTTCAGAAAATAATGGATGAGATTGAGATAACGAAACAAACCCTGCGACAGGGTAGTAAGGAGCTGAAAATTGAACTGAGCAAAATGACGCAGGAGCTTAAAGAAATAGGGGATCCTGTGAGAGAGGAGAATGAGATCAGAGATGAGAAAAGAAAAAATAAAGGGAAGATACAAGCCCTGGAGATTGGAACAAATGTGGAATTGGAAAAAGATCTGGAGTTTATGGATTTTAGAAATAAAATCTACTGTTTGGAATTTAATGTTATCTCTGAAGAAATTAATGAAGATATTAGAGATAAAGTTATCAATGGCTTGGATAATCTTCTGGACTGGAATGATGTGATGGAGCTTGATATAGAGAAAATCTATGGAATTAACTGCAGCCATGTGACAATGGAAAAACTCTTAAGAGATGAGCCAGTGCATTTTGTAAAAAAGAAGAACACAGATATGACTTTACAACAGTATTTCAGCAACTTATTCAGAATGGATGGCAAGAAAATATTTGGGATAGAGGAAATCCCATCAGACTCTTATTATATGACTATGGCTACAACAGCAAGATTATTATGGAATACTGATAATGGAAGATTGGACACTGAAATTACTGGACTTAACAGGACTATTGAAGATGGAAGATGGAACTAATAGGGATAATGGAATAATGGCTATTGAAATTATTGGACCTAACAGATTCTGATGAGATGGATTAATCGAAATGTTTATTTGGACTATGGTTATGACAATAAGATTATTATAATTATTAACGAGATGGATTAATTGACATGTTTATTTGGAGAAAAATTGATAGATATATTTCTTAAAGAATTGAAACCTCTCCTTGACTTTTTGTGGAAAGAATAAAGTAATGTTTATGAGATTTGATGATTAATTAAGATAACTACTGGAGGAAAGTGATTTTATAATATGATTTAAGAGACAGGATTGTTATATATTGTAGACCTATAACTGATTTGATATGTGACAAATGGGAAGTCAACATTTTATTTTATTTTTTTGTTTAATCATTTTTGTTTTGTTTTGTTTTTTGTCTTTGAATGTTTTATGATTTTGTTTTCTATGTTTTATGAAAATTTGAATAAAAATTATTGTAAAAAAAAAGAGAACTGGGAGCCTTGGCCCATGAGCATCCCAATTGGAGGTCGGCCATTATCAAAGGTGCTATGGACTTTGAAGAAGCATGAGTACAGGGTGAAAGGGACAAATGAGCTAAGCCAGAGGCATGCCAAGCAAATCCTCATCGTGACCATCTTCCATCTGGAAACCTATGTCCTCCCTGTGGGAGGCTGTGTGGATCCAGAATTGGTCTCCACAGTCACTTACGGACCCACCACTAAAGACCTTATCTTGGAAGACAATCTTACTCGGCCATGAGTGATCACCAATGAATGATCCCTATTGGTTCTCCTTGATCTCTCAACAGCTTTCAATAACATGATATCCTTCTATGTTCCCATGAGTTGGGGGTGGGGAGCACTCTTTTGCAGTAGACCCACTTCTGTGTAGAGTGCTGACTCCAGAAGGTGTTGTTGTTGGGAAACATTGTTTGGTTTCATGAACACTTCAATCTGGAATCCATTTGACCATCTCATTCTTTTGCATGTGTAGATTGGGCCCATGTCATCACCACCTGACTACATTGCAGGTACACAATCAGGTATCACAATCATATATATGAACGTAATTGTGATTAACAAAACAGAGGTTTTTATTGTATTAACAAAACGTTTCAGCTTCCACCTTCATCAGCTACTAACATACAAATGCTGTTACCAAGGTGGCAGTTATAGAGTTTTGAGGATGATATGCTCAGAGGGGCTTCATCTGCAGAAGCTAAATAATGTTTGTACTGTCCTCCAAGTTAAGACCATGTGGCGCCAATGTGTCCAGAAAGTATATCCAAATGTTCTCCCTCTTAGTCAATGCTGCTGGATCTGTTGGCATCTCTATAGATGCTGAAATGTTTTGCAACTGGTTGCTCCACTTTTTTTTGTTAAGATTGCCGATTTGTGGTTTGTGAAGCATGTTTGTAGGTCAGTTGTGGTTTTTCTTACGTATTGGATATGACATCCTGGTCTTTTGCACTCGATGATGTAAACTATATTGCAGGACCTGCAGGTGATGTTCTGTTTGATGTAATATGTCCTGCCTGTCCTAGTGCTTGTAAAAGTGGCTGTCTCCCTGAGGTACACACAGGTGACACAGCGTTTGGAGTGACAAGGATGAGACCCTGGATTGGTGATAGGTGGCTTAAGCACAGCTCTCACCAACAGTCTGCACAAATTAGGAGGTTGGCGAAATGCTATAACAGGAGGCCTGCTGATGGCTCTAGTAAGATGTTCAGAGTTTGCCAGCAATGGGTAGCTATCCCTGATTGCTCGGTGATAGTTAGGAGATGCTGGATGGAAATCTACCACAAATGGAATCCGTTGCTCTCTGCTCTTTGACACCTCAGTATGATGGAGGAGGTTTTCTCTGGACAGAATGGAGGCTCGGTGGATGTTGCAATTGATAATATGTGGAGGATATCCTCTTAAAGAAGGTGTTCTTTAAGTTCACTGATCCTTCTCTGGTATTTATCTTCAGGGTTGCAAATAAGTTTGATTCTCAGAGCTATATATATAACACCAGTATAAAATCTCAAAAGTATACCATTAGAACTGCACCCATTTTGATACACCTGTGCATTTGAAATGTGAAATCTTCTTTTGGGAATTAAAACATATTTAATAGCCAATAGTTTTATGTATTTGTAACAGAATCAAAAGCCTCAGCCCTCTTGCCACTCGATTATGGGCCAAGGGAGCTTTCCCTTAATAATAGCAAGGTGGCTGAAACATATCACCTGAGCTTTGCAATGAGATAACTGTTTCCTGTTTAGAACAAAGAGAACTATCTCCCCAAGTTTACGTCTCTTAGTTTCTTCCATGAATTGAACCATTTTAAAAGAAAATTCCTGTGTACTATTTGCTACGAATGAGGGAGAAATTTTCAATTCACATTTAACACTGATTTAATCAAATCCACACTTTCCAAAGCAATATGGGAAATCAAACACAGCCATCCTTTGAAATTTGCACTTATCCAAATTTTGCAGTGCAGTTCTTCAACTAAGCAATGTTAACAAAAGTGCATACTAGGAGAAAACGTACACAAAATGAATATAATGGTGAAAATAGCATACAAAATTGCATTATATTAGGATGAATTGCTTGCAAAAATGTGTTCATGAGTCAAAACTGCATACAAAAATGTATTAGGAGAAATTCACGCAAAAATGCTGAAGAATTTTCATGAGGATTTTTTTTGTAAAAAAAATGAATTGCTGCAGAAATGTGAAGAACCAAATTTAAGATTAGAAAAATGAGGAACTGAGAGAACTGAGTCTCTTCTTTGTACACAGTAATGGAATTGGCCTGAGTGGAACATGTTTCCATGGGCTTTCCGCTTTGGGGTTTCTGGGCAGGGTTGGCCTTTCTTCCTCCTTCTTATGGGTCTGAGGTGGGCCCTACACCTGGGTTTTCACCATGTGGAAATAGCATAACTTGTAGTCAACAGCCACTCTGCTCACAGCTTGAGGTGAGGTTTGGCAGCTCACCATCCCAGAAACCTCAGGAGTGGAGGCCATGTCACCCTCTCCTGCTCCTGTTCAGTCTTCTTCTGTGGTGTCTTCTACTTAGGGCCAGTGCCAAAGGGCGGACAGGTCAGGCTCTGGCTGAAGGCCCTGCAGCCCACAGGGGCCCCTTGTTAGGGTGGGGGAGTAGTGCTCCCCTGCCATGGATTGCAGGGAGAAAGCTACCTGCCCACCCGCTCATTTGCTGGCTCACCCATGCCCACTCGCTCACTGGCCCGCCCACAATTGCTCACTCTTCCACTCACTCACTCACTCACCTGCTCACTTGCCCTCCCACCCCCACTTGCCCAATTGCTCGCCCTCCTGCCCACCCACTTGCTCGCCCTCCTGCCCACCCACTTGCTCACCCTCCTGCCCACCCACTCCACCCAATCACTCACAATCCCATCCCCCACCTGCCCACCCACTTGCCTGATTGCTCGCCCTCACATCTTCCTCACCTGCCTACTTGCTCGCTTGCTCTCCCTTCCCCCTGCCTGCCTGCTTGCTTGCCCACCTTCCTGCCCCAACCCGCTCCACCCTCGCCCACTTGACCCCCACCCACTTGCCCGCACACCCCCTGGCCGCTCACCATCCCACAGAAGTTCATTTTGCCTGCAGAATAGGGATGGCGGAGGAATCTGATTGATTGCATTTAAAGCAGTATCTATTAAATTCACACTTTCTGAAACAATATGAGAACTAGCATCCTTCAAAATTTGCACTTACCCAAATTTTGCAGTGCAGTTCTCCAAACAATGTTTACAAAAATGCATATATAGGTGAAAGTGTGCATAATAAACATATTAATGAAAAGTTATTATATTAGGAAAAATTGCTTGCAAAAATTAGTCAAAACTGCATACAAAAATAATTGTATACCTGGAGAAATTTACACTAAAATATTTAAGAATTTTCATGAGGCTTTTTTTAAACAAAACACAAAGTGCTGCAGAAATGTAGAAAACTTAATTTTAGATTGGAAAAATGAGATACTGAGAGAACTGAAATTGACACATCCTTCCATTCCTGCCATTGGATATTGCACAATGTGCTCAAACTGCTGTTATATTCTAGATGTTTTTACAAATCTGCCACCAACTTTTCAGTTGGTTTTTTCCCATTAAAGTTTAGCAAAAACCCATTCTACAGAACCATGAGAAAATATAATTTGCTAAGCCTTGACTTCCTCACACATTGCCACATTTTTCTGTTTTTTTTTTTTACTGTTTATATCTTTCATTTGAAATAGTGCATTCCATTTTTATAGGCTACTTTCCTATCAAAGTGTTTTGCTAGCAAGAATAATAGTAATAAAAAAGCCTTACATGTTGTAAGCTTTGAATCTACACATAAGTTTATAATATACCAAAACCTTTTGAATTATGTTTGGAAATCTCTCACTACAGTTTGCCTTGCCTGTAGTTTTTTCATACCATTCCTTTTTCATTCTGGATACAAGATGCTCTGCATATTTTATATAGGAGTTCTAAAATGCCATTCTGGGAGCATTATTTAAGAAAATGCACAATATAAATGTAAATTGAGATGATTCTGACTTTTCAGAACTCTGTTAGGCCTTCATTAAAAGGTCTACCATGGTAATCCTTCATGAATTGCTTGATTCCCTTTGCTAAATCCCTAGTTTCATTGATCTGCATCTTTGTCCTCAATGCAGTTTAGTTAATAATAACCCCTCTAAGAGTTTTCACAGGCTCAGCTATATAGTTTTACAGTTGATAAAGAAAGGGGGAAAAGCTAATTAGTTTGTTTCCAATGTAGCATAAAGATTTAGGATGATTCTTCAAAAGATTGCTATAGAGTAGAAGCTTTATCAATAGGAACCAGTTTTCTAGACACCCATACCACAGGAGCATGACATATACAGAAATGTTTGCGCTCTGCCACTCTACCCCAAGCATAATACCAGTGATGAAACTGTGCATGCTACCTGACTGTTACAGCAAAGAAGAGTCATAGCTCAGTCACAGAGCATGTGCATCCATTCTGGCATCTCCAGGTAGGACTCTGGTCTGAAACCCTGGAGAGCCGCTGCCAGTCATACTACAATTCTTCTCATTCTTGACCATTGACCATGCTTGGGGGGACTGGGGGATTGGACTTGATGGCCTCATAGCCCCCTTCCAACTCTACTATTCTTTGACTGATGGAGCTGGAGTCCAATAACATCTGGTGGCCACAAATTACTTCTTCCTGGTACAGACACACTAAACTAGATGGACTAATGATCTGCCTTGGTATAACACAGATTCCTGTGATCTGTTTTGATCAGGGATGTATGTGAGACGAGGGTTCCTGTTCTTCCAGCAGAATGTTGGTTAGTTGCCTTGCAACCGCAACTGGGATGGATTGGGGCTGCCTAGGAATACTTTGTGCAAGAGTGATAGCCAGAGATGCTAAAAAAGAATTTGAGGAGCACATTGCTAAGAACATAAAAACCAACAACAAAAAATTCTATAAATGCATTCAAAGCAGGAGACCATCTAGGGAGACGATTGGACCCTTGGATGATAAGGGAGTCAAAGGTGTACTAAAGAACGATAAGGAGATTGCAGAGAAGCTAAATGAATTCTTTGCATCTGTCTTCACAGTGGAAGTTATAGGGCAGATCCCTGAACCTGAACTAACATTTGCAGGAAGGGATTCTGAGGAACTGAGACAAATAGTGGTAACGAGAGAGGAAGTTCTAAGCTTAATGGACAATATAAAAACTGACAAATCACCGGGCCCGGATGGCATCCACCCGAGAGTTCTCAAAGAACTCAAAGGTGAAATTGCTGATCTGCTAACTAAAATATGTAACTTGTCCCTCAGGTCCTCCTCCATGCCTGAGGACTGGAAAGTGGCAAATGTAACGCCAATCTTCAAAAAGGGATCCAGAGGGGATCCCGGAAATTACAGGCCAGTTAGCTTAACTTCTGTCCCTGGAAAACTGGTAGAAAGTATTATTAAAGCTAGATTAACTAAGCACATAGAAGAACAAGCCTTGCTGAAGCAGAGCCAGCATGGCTTCTGCAAGGGAAAGTCCTGTCTCAGTAACCTATTAGAATTCTTTGAGAGTGTCAACAAGCATATAGATAGAGGTGATCCAGTGGACATAGTGTACTTAGACTTTCAAAAAGCGTTTGACAAGGTACCTCACCAAAGGCTTCTGAGGAAGCTTAGCAGTCATGGAATAAGAGGAGAGGTCCTCTTGTGGATAAGGAATTGGTTAAGAAGCAGAAAGCAGAGAGTAGGAATAAACGGACAGTTCTCCCAATGGAGGGCTGTAGAAAGTGGAGTCCCTCAAGGATCGGTATTGGGATCTGTACTTTTCAACTTGTTCATTAATGACCTACAATTAGGAGTGAGCAGTGAAGTGGCCAAGTTTGCTGATGACACTAAATTGTTCAGGGTTGTTAAAACAAAAAGGGATTGCGAAGAGCTCCAAAAAGACCTCTCCAAACTGAGTGAATGGGCAGAAAAATGGCAAATGCAATTCAATATAAACAAGTGTAAAATTATACATATTGGAGCAAAAAATCTGAATTTCACATATACGCTCATGGGGTCTGAACTGGCGGTGACCGACCAGGAGAGAGACCTCGGGGTTGTAGTGGACAGCACGATGAAAATGTCGACCCAGTGTGTGGCAGCTGTGAAAAAGGCAAATTCCATGCTAGCAATAATTAGGAAAGGTATTGAAAATAAAACAGCCGATATCATAATGCCGTTGTATAAATCTATGGTGCGGCCGCATTTGGAATACTGTGTACTGTTCTGGTCGCCTCATCTCAAAAAGGATATTATAGAGTTGGAAAAGGTTCAGAAGAGGGCAACCAGAATGATCAAGGGGATGGAGCGACTCCCTTACGAGGAAAGGTTGCAACATTTGGGGCTTTTTAGTTTAGAGAAAAGGAGGGTCAGAGGAGACATGATAGAAGTGTATAAAAGTATGCATGGCATTGAGAAAGTGGATAGAGAAAAGTTCTTCTCCCTCCCTCATAATACTAGAACTCGTGGACATTCAAAGAAGCTGAATGTTGGAAGATTCAGGACAGACAAAAGGAAGTACTTCTTTACTCAGCGCATAGTTAAACTATGGAATTTGCTCCCACAAGATGCAGTAATGGCCACCAGCTTGGATGGCTTTAAAAGAAGATTAGACAAATTCATGGAGGACAGGGCTATCAATGGCTACTAGCTGTGATGGCTGTGCTCTGCCACCCTAGTCAGAGGCAGCATGCTTCTGAAAACCAGTTGCCGGAAGCCTCAGGGGGGGAGAGTGTTCTTGCACTCGGGTCCTGCTTGCGGGCTTCCCCCAGGCACCTGGTTGGCCACTGTGAGAACAGGATGCTGGACTAGATGGGCCACTGGCCTGATCCAGCAGGCTCTTCTTATGTTCTTATGTTCTTATGAGAGTTACTAGCAGCGCCTGGCATAGTCCAATAATATCACTGGCCAGGGCCTCTGCAGGGTGCTACTACCTAATCTCCAGGTGCAAAACATGGCCAATGTAGTCTAGTGCCACCCTGACTCCTTGTTTGGTAGGTTAGTTGCTTGGCATGCAGAAGGTTTAATCCCCGGCATCTCCTGGTAGGGCTGAGAAAGATACCTGTCTGAAACCCTAGAGACCATTGCCAGTCACTGTACTCAATACTGAGCTAGGTAGACTAATGGTCTGACTCTATATAAGGCGGCTTCGCATGTTCCCATGCCATTCAGTGATCAGTTACTATGTTCAGGTTTCCTTGAACTGTACTACCTGACACCCAGTATGAGTCAACCCCCAAAATCTTATTTCATGAATATAAATTCATTATGTATAAGGGAGAACTTTTTTTTAATGAAAAGAAAGTGCATCCACAGATGAATGCAAAGAGTAGCTGTTGAAAGGAAGTAATGCATTTTGGCTACAGCTTGACGTCTTTTCAAAGCTGGAACAGTGAGCTTAAAACTATCTCGAGATTGAGTTGAAATTTCAAGCAGTTGCCGAGATATTGGCATTTAAGGAGACATCAGCATTTCTTTTTTGAAGAAAGGGAAATTGAGTTACAGATGGCATACTTTGAAATGCGCTAAGCTTGGAGAGATGGAGATTACTGAGGACCCATGCAAGCAAATTGAAAACTATAAAATCTTTAAAGAGCCTAGGATCCCCATTCACTCAGGAGAGAATGTGTGAGATTACTATGAATGTCTTGCTGTGTTTTGTGTATAATGCACACTGTATATATGGCCATTGACTTTCAAGAGGGATTCATTCTGCACCTGCAAAATAAAATGAAAGGCAAGGATCCAGTAGAGGAGGTGGAGAATCTCATTTATAAGCATGAGCCCACTAGACACTTTCATTTTTATTTCTGTATGCTGAAGGATTTAATGGACCATTAAGATGTTTCTTTTTAAAAAAAAAAAAAAAAATATTTGGTCAAATGTAAATTGCAGCCATTCTTTTAGAAATATACTGTGTGAAGATTTGGGTGTGTTTATATAATACAGGAAACAATATACAGTTGTTGTTGTTGTTGTTGTTGTTTATTTCTCCCCCGCCTTGTGGCCAAAAGGCCCTCAAGGCGGCTTACAAAAAAACACAAATATAAAAATACATCAATAAAAACAATACAATTTACAATAGGCAATACATAAATAAATAAATGTGGGTGAGAAGAAGGATGGGCACAGGAGAAGTCCAAAGGAATGGATCTTGAGGGAAAGGCCTGGAGGAGAGATCCTTACTCCATGATGACTGAGATTATGGATTAGTGATGCCGTGCTACTCAGAGTGGATTTTAGTCCAGCCACCACCGACTGCCCCAACCCAGATCATCAAATGGCACCAGTCTCTTTGCTGCAGGCTCACTCCTCAGCAGTGGCGGCGGCTTCCCCTCCGGCTCCTGCACCTCGTCCTGCCCCGCCGGCAGATAGCAAAATAACCATTATTCATGGTCATATCTGCTTTTGTAAATCCAAGATTGGACTAGCCTGATTTGCTCTAGGGGGGTCTGCCCTTGAGAAGAATCTGAATTTTTTTATTTATTACTTTCACTTATTTTATTAGAAGATTGATAAACTGCTGGATCAAAACAGCTCTCCAAGCACTGTGAATTGGAGATTAAACACAGCTAAAATCTATGGCCCAATTAAAAGGAAATATGCATAAAACCAGGGCCGGCTACAAAGGGTGGCCAGGTGGGGCCCTGACTGAGGGGCCCTGGGGCTACAGGGGCCCCTGAGGGGCCCCTCTGCTCCCCTTCCACGATTTGCAGCAGTATTGCTGCCACGTATCGCAGGGTGGGAGCTTTGGAGCCCTGGGCATTTCCTTGTTCAATCTACCTTTCTCGGCTGTGTTGTGTGGCTGCACATGCAGCACTGCCCTTAACCAAGATGGCGGCTGAGGTTTCCCTAAGGGACTGAAGCCTCTGCCGCCATCTTGGCTGATGGCACGCATGCTTGCTATGCACGCACATCCCTGCCATCAGCTAAGATGGTGGCAGAGGTTTCAGCCCCTTAGGGAAACTTTGGTCTCCATCTTGGTCAAGGGCAGTGCTGCATGCACTGTGCACGCTGTGAGCACAGCCGCACAACACAGCCGAGAAAGGTAGTTTGAGTGAGGGAATGGCGGGGGCTCCGAAGCTCCTGCCCTGCAATATGTGGCAGTGATTCTGCCACGAATTGCAGAAGGGGCATGCCGGGGCCCGGAATAGGCTTGTGCCCAAGGGCCCCAGCATGGAACCATCATCATTAAAAAATCAGCTGGTTCAAAATGCTGCCAGCAGGCTATTATTTGGCATAGGCCTAACAGAGACTAAAAGTTCTGTTGTTGTTGTTTGTTTCTTTAATTTGAGCTTTATTTATTACCTAATTTGTTCCTTGTCTCAATTCAAGATTTTGGTTCTTAACCTTCAAACTCTAAGGCTGCAATTAGGGATGCCAGGTCTCCGGCAAATGGCCGGAGTCTCAGGCGCAGCCCTTGCTCTTCTGACCTCTGGCTAGAATCACCCCAAAGTTCTTTGATCTCCGGTTTTTGTGGAGTGTGGACCCAGACACGAAGGCTCCAATTTCCCCCTTGCTTCTGCGTCGCCTCCTTCATTTGCCTCTCTCTCTCTCTCTCCTTTGCACGCAGGCAAGCATGGCAGGGGAAGGACTTCATTCGCCTTCCCAAACACCACCGCACATTCTCATTGGCTGCCCCTGAGGCCTGAGGCCCAATGAGAGCAGAGCCCATGCTTCCTCATGGCGTCCAGGCTCCAGCACAGTGAGGGAGGAAATTGTAGCAAGTAGGGGGTAAGTTGCCAAACCCCAGTTTATCCTTTTGGGGGAAAACTCTGTGAGGTCCCCCCTTCCTAGTTCTCTCTGTGGAAGTGTCCTCTCATAACTCTGCCAGGTTGCCCTTCCCTCCCGCATGATGCCTCAGAAATTTTGCAGATGCTTTAGCCCTCTGTCTCCTCTGAAGCTGCAAGCCTGTGCATGCTGACTTGGGAGTAAGTCCCATAGACTCCAGGGGCTTCCTTCCGAACAAACACGCGTAGGATCGCTCTGCTAGCATCTTGTGGCATTTGTCTCTGTCTGGCCCTCTCCATAACCCTGTGCCTGCCTTATAATTGCTTGAGATTCTAGTTCCCTTCTACCACAACATAGCCTCTGTCCCAAATCCTCTCCACTTCACTCCTGCCCTGCATCCACGAGCTCAAATCCTTAATCTCTACTAGTCCACCACTCTTTCACTCTTTGGTCTGCTGACTTCATGTTTCTTTTTAGGGGCATTTTTTGTTGCTCAGTATTTGCTAAAATCAGTATTTGCTAACAGGAATAAAAAAATTGGGGGGCAACTGGTGTATGTCTCTTGCCCTCTTTCCTCTCTCTCTCTACAAGCCTGCCATCATCTCTCTCTGTGTGTTACATAAAGCTAAACTGCCTGTTCCATTAACTTGCTCTCTTTCTCAGCCATCAATGACAGGAAAACCTTGGCTTAAATAGCAAAACCTTTTCACCCATGAGTCTTGACTAGATCTGCATGAAAAAAGACAAACTAACCTTGTTAGTTGTTAGATAGTATCGGATTTATATGTGGATTATCTCTCCCCCCCAATACCATTATTTAGTACAACTTTTAAATTTTGTGGTCAGGAGTGTGGAACTGCAATTATTAATTTTTTAGAATACTTTTTTTGTGAAAAGTGCTTTGCAATGTATAATTCTTTAGGGTGTGTATGCAGAGAATGCTGCTGGTTAGAGACAGTGTGGTGTAGTGGTTAGAGTGCTGGACTACGACCTGGGAGACCAGGGTTCGAATCCCCACACAGCCATGAAGCTCACTGGGTGACCTTGGGCCAGTCACTGCCTCTCAGCCTCAGAGGAAGGCAATGGTAAACCCCCTCTGAACACTGCATACCATGAAAACCCTAACCCTATTCATAGGTTCGCCATAAGTCAGAATCGACTTGGAGATAGAACAATAGCCAACACCTAAAGTTGCAGTGGCCTATGGGTAACTTTGTGGACGATCCCCAGTCAAGTCTCAGCAACAGCACAATGCTGAAAGGCAGTTGCCAACTGCTTGCCTAGAATGCCCTCCCTTGTCTTTAACATGGCTGCAACCTTATCTACTCAGAAGTAAGTCCTATTGAGTTCTATGGGGCTTAGTTCCTTAATAAGCATGTTTAGCATTGCTGCCTTCATGGGGGTCCATCTGTGCTCCCATCTAACATCTCTGCAACACTAGGCTCCTTTCTTCCTACAATGGCCTGGCCTGAGGGCACGTAAACCCTTCTTGCCAGAAGCAAGTAAGCTAGATTAAATGTTCCCTAAAGGCGTTGAACTGTGACCTGGCAGACCAGGGTTCGAATCCTCACACAGCCATGAAGCTTCCTGGGTGACCTTGGGCCACTCACTGCCTGTCAGACTCAGAGGAAGGCAATAGTAAACCACCTCTGAATACCACTTACCATGAAAACCCTATTTGGGATCAACTTGAAGGCAATCCATTTCCATTTTGCATCCATGCTCCCTAAGCTTGTGAGAAGGAATGACCTTGTCACTTCAGATGGACCTGGGAACACCCTATTTTAGGTAAGATTTCTATTTTAATTTCCAATCAGATAATTTTTTTTGGAATGGTATGCTCCAAGCAACTGTGGTTGATACTTAATGTATCATGCTTAATGACATAATTAGGGCCTGCCCCCATTTTCTCAGGTTTTTGGATGGTTCCGACCTGGCAACCCTAGCTGCAATCCTATACACACTTAACTATGAGTAAGCCTCATTGAACTCAGCGGAGCTTGCATATGAGTAGACAGCACAGGACTGCATTGTAGTTTCCTGTTTGTGGAATGCTAGGTGAGGTGCATCTGTCTCCCTCATTACTGATTTTCAGGAGAAATTTTAAAACATTCCTGTTTACCTAGGCATTTGGTGGCTGAGATACACTGGCCACAGCAACCATTGAATTAATTATTGTGAGGGCATATAATTGCTTTTAAATGTTTTTAGATGGTCTTAAATTATTTTCAAATGTTTTAAATGTGTTTTTATTTTATTTTAAATTGTTCTATTTTAACATTTTGATGCTTGCCACCTTGGGCTCCTTTGGGAGAAAGGGCGGGATACAAATTTAATAAATAAATAAATAAATAAATTTCTATTGTTTCTTTTATTTGTCCCTAAAATGCACACTTCTACTTAGGATCAGGGTAAAGATTGCTTTCTCCAGTATATTCCTCCCTGTGTTCTCCAGTGAACATCAGGACTGCTCTGCTGACGGGGGTATAATTGTGGGTACCATTAACAGGGCCTTTTAACTCATGGCTCCAGTGTTCTAGAATGCTCCCCTTGTTGTGGCTGTAGGCTGATAGTGCATAGCTGTGTAGTATGACAGCAACATGATCATATAAACAGAGTGTATTATGCTGTGTTAGATCACTGATCAATCTAGCTCAGGAGTATGTATGGACTGGCAGTATCTTTGTGGGAAAGGGCTGTAGCTCAGTGTGTTGCTGCCAGTCAGAGTATACAGTACTAAGTTATATGGGCCACTGGTCTGACACAGAATGAGGCACCATCTGTTTCTACTGTTATCTTTTATAAATGTGGCTGTCTATGTGATGGGGCTTCTTATATACTTAGCAACTTGACACTCATTGTTATTGCTTTAAAATTCGTCTATAGGGCTTACAATTTGAGGATCTAATGCAATCAGAACTGAGCACTTTTAAATACCATTGTTTTTAGTGGGAGAGATTAAGCATTAACTTTCCCATTAAAGCTACTAGGTTTTTTTCTGTATCATGATCTACTTGAAACATGCATGTATGCACACACACACACACCCAATTTCAAAAGCAAAATTTGAAATAGTTCAAAACTGGAAAAGTGAAATTTTGCTAAGTTTTGGACTGATGTCAAATTGCATCTCAAATTGGTTGGTTTGTGCCTTGGGCTGTGAGCAGTGTAAGTGCGGGATTTGGTGCTAGCCAAATTCAACTCCCTAAAAATAAAAATTTCTGGTCCTTAAGGCTAAGAATATAGTCTTGAAAGAATGTGGGTGATGCCTGCAATTATAAGCTGATATTTCTAGCAGAATTTCTTAGGCATAAATCTTCCGGAAACTATTCAGGTGATATATATCCTGGCTACCTCTTGATCATTGTAAAGCTCAGACTTTTCTTTGATGGATAAATTGAATTGCAAGCCTCTTCCGCCATACAAAAGCCTTGAAAACATAAACCTATTAGCTCTGATTGAAAGGAATGTACAGCTTGATTTCAGGGCTACAATGGAGAACTAAAAAAAAGACATATTCTTTAAAAAGGTTTATTTCACAGTGAGTTCTCAACAATCCACCTCACCCAGCAATGTCCTTAAACTATTTAGCTCAACTTATTACTTATTACCCTTTTGGAACAATAAATGTCATGTGCCAAAGACTACATCATTGGGCAAGTTGCAATATCATCCAAACAGTGCGTCTCAATACTTTGTGCTCTAAGTACAGGACTAAAATGTCAAATCACCTGGAATTTATTCCATCCATAGCTTTGCCTCCACTAGCAATATACTGGGAAAGTGCTCCTACAGGGGTGGGGGATTTTTCTTCCACCAGTGTGACAGAATTGCTGAGGTTCCACCACAGACCCATCAATGGCATGAGAAGTATTTGATGTTGCATTGGTTGATTTGTAATGGTCTGTGGTGGATCCACTGGAGATATAAGCAGGCATCATGGGAGTATGCAACAAAGTAACTGTGCAATCCATAAAATGCCTAATGACACAGATGTCTATTTCATGTGTGATTGTTCTCCAAAGCAACCTTCCTAATGACAGCAACTATTGAAATACTTTGGTTCCTACAGAGTTCTTGTGAGAAGAAAATACTGCATTGTATTTTTTGTACTCCCAGTTTATTTTCAGGTGTATACAGACTGAACAGAGGGGATGAATCAGACACTTCTAATCTTTAAATTCAAGAGTTAAGAAGGTAGAAGTACAAAAAAAGAAAGGCGCTCCAGGGCAAAAGTGAAGCCTTTATTTGCAAGCTAGAAAATGCTTTGCTTTTGCACCAACTGATGCCTTTGTAAATACCCTTCTATTCTTCATAGGCAATGTTTTAACACAGTTCCCTGATCTCTAACTCTACCCACCTTTACACATGCTCTCACCTTTAGCTACATTCTTAAATCACCTAGGCAAACCTATATTTTGTTGATGAGTCAGACAGCAGGAAAACCTTCTCATAGCATTATTTAGGTAATGCTTCATTTCAATTTCAAGTGGGAGATGCAAAAACATTCTTCCCTTTGTACCAAATACACTTTTTGTTAACCAACTTTGTTTTAGACACTCAAAAATACAATCTGCAATACATCTGGGGTGGGAATACTTGTGGAAAAAAGTCTATATCTTCTTTAGATTCCTTGGGCTTCAGTTGGGGATACAAGGTACCTTAGGAGCACTTGGTAGGCATGCAGGGGTTTGTGCACATTTTTTCTTTTAGTTTTCAGTTTCTCATTGGAGTTCTTGAGACTCCAGGTTTGAAATTCTTGCTGCCTTTTTGACATTTCTTCATATCAATCAAAATATACATTCCATAGTCAAAAGTTCTCACCAGGGGAAGCTGTACATCTGGACTTTCCCTAGTATAGAACTCCCATTCTTCCAAAAGGCTGCAACTTCAATGGCTATCATTGTTATACATGTAAAAGCTGGTGTTCCTTTTGGCAGGGTCAGTACATCCCCCTTGGATCCTCCACCCTCCATTCTCCTTACTCAATTCACATAGGTTTTTCACATAGGAGAAGCTTTTCTTGGATGTTCAGTCTGGTTGTGGGGTCTGGCTTGGCACAGCAACATCCACCTAATGGCTGGAGGCAAGACTGTGTGATGGAGACACGATGTACATTTTCCCACAGTTAGATCTGGCTCATAAACCGGTGAAACACCTGGGAATGGGAAGGGAAAGCTTTTTTTTAACCATTCAGCCAAGTCTCCCCTAAGAGATCACTCAATTCACGCAAGAGCACAGAGCACACTTGCTCAATTCACACAGGGATCTATTCACTAACACCACTTTCAATTCTCTTTACTTACACTGTCTACTTACACAGTGAGTCTAACAGATCTGGCAGCAAAAGGTCAGATAGTGCAGTCTCGAACAAAAGATGTCCAGGCAGCATGAGCAATCCTACACCGATAATCCCCAATAGAGATTTCAAAAAGTCTCTTACCTCTAGGGGTGGCACCGGGGAGTCAGTGGTGGATGGTCCAGACCACTAGTTCTCTAGTGAGTATGGCTAATCCGAGTCATGACACCACAAACTGTGGAAGGAAACAGAGCTTTGCATTGTGTTTGGTCAGCAAGATCTGCAAAAGGCATTTTATTAAAAGCAAACAAAACAATGCGAATGGCTGCTTGGAGACAAATTCAGGCATTCATAAGTCCAACATTCTCTGTCTCAAGCAGTTTTCAGCACATTCTTAAAGGGATTTTTCATCAGCTCTACCCACATATACTTATCTACTTATGGTTAGAAGGTCGAGCATTCAGCAGTTTCTCTCAAAACATTCTGTGACAAATCTTTGCAACATATTCTTCCTGCATGCTTCAGTGTTATTCTTCCCATCACCCCTTCACACTTGCAAAGTCTTCACCAAATTTGAGACCTAGGAATGTTTATTCCACAGCTACGTTACTTCTTTAAAAAAAGTAAACGGTGTTGGTTTGGAATGTATGTCTTCTTTGCTGGCTATGTTTGAGCTGACAAACTCTTTTGGTACATGGGTGTTGGCTAGTGGGCACTATGAACAATAGCCGTTGAACAAGCATCTTCCACCTACCTGTGCTTATTAGGGAAATGGTGGTCTCAGCTGATGGCCATAATTATGCATCAAGCTATTCTACACAACTGATATTGTGCTGAAAGTTTATTTCTGCATTTTTAAAAGCCATTTCCCCTCACTTAATAAGAAAAAAAAAGATATACTAGAAAATTATCAAAATGGAGGGAAAACTTCAGTGAAATTCTCATGGGCGAGGTGTCATTGTTACACTTATCTTACTTTGGAAGTGGTTGTGGTGGGGGTGTGGGGGTGTGTGGGGGGCAGGAAGGGTCATAGCTCAATGGGAGTGCATCTGCTTTGCATCTCCAGGTAGCTCTAGGAGAGATCCCTGGAGAGCTACTGCCAGTCAGTGTGGACAATACAGAGCTAGATGAGCCAAGAGCCTGACTCAGTATGAGGTAATTTCCAACGTACCTTTGTTTTCTTCCACTTTACAAATCATCTGCCTGGTGATCTTCCTTCTTCAATCTTCCTGGGTGCCTGAACATACTAAAAACCAAATTACATTCTTGGCTGGTCTTTCCTATACATGCAGGAAGGAGAAGGGGACTCAAGGCTACCTACCATGAACCTGACAGCTGGTCAGTTTTGAGGTTGTTGTTTTTTAATGAAGTTTCTTCTTACTTTTAAAGAAGCCTGTGTATACAGGGTTTTTTTTTTTTTTTAGAAAAAGGTAAAATGAAGGTTTCAAAACAAAAGAAAACTGTGAACATACCGATCTCAGGCACTCAGTAGCCAGCTTATCTGGCTTCCCAGACTTCAATTAAAAGACATTGACTGCTTCTCCTAAATTTTATTGCGAAGCGAGTTTTCTTCCTCAACATCATGTGATTTTTTCCATGGGGCTGTTTTACATCAGGAAGTGTGGGCAGCCATAGAGGCCACACAACACATTTTTAAGGGAATCTCTCTCTCTCTCTCTCTCTCTCTCTCTCTGCGCCACCTCACAAAAAGGTAAGCTGAACCCCGCATCCACCAAAATTCTAAATAAATTCTAAAGCAAATATAGTCAAAAAGACGGAAGCCACATTCCTGAGAAACTGAAGCACAGGTTTTGGCACAGTATTCTACAGAACCATGGGGAGGAGAGAAAGGGGCTTCCAATTCACTCCTGGTAACAAGGCATCATTTATTTTTGCTTCATTACATGCCCTTGAATGTTGTGCAGACTGTGGATAAGTCAAGCCCTACACTAAAGCCTCAATCCTGTGCACAGGCTTCAGTGCATTAACTTGGGAGTAAGTCCTATTGAAATGCAGTGGACCTTACTCAGAGTAAACATGCTAAGGTTTGTGATGCATATTCACCTTGCTGTTGTTGTAACTAAAATACAGTAGATAGCTGAAGCTTATGTAAGACACCCAAAGCGAACAAGTGGCTATATTACTTTTATTGACTGAACAGATGGCATCACTTTATATCAAATGATATCCACTTGATCAATGTACAAGGAAACTCTTCCTGGCTATTTTTAAAATTATTATTGTTATCATTATAGCAATCTTCACAGGACATCCTCTACCTATAAATCAGAATTTTAAAGCCATTTTTATTCCTTTTGCAACTAGTAAGAGCACTTCAGAAATCCTAAACCTCAGTATCTTTTCATTGTGAAATGAAAGTCTGTTAGCATTGACACTGCTTCTGTTCAAAGGCTGAAACCCACAGACAACATTTAAGACAAATCCCATTCCTCATTAAAAAAAAAACAGGGTTCAAATGATTTTGGGCCTGTTAATGGAAGGAAAACAAATAGACCCCAGTTCTCCTGGTTTGTAGACTGGGCTGCTTTTTTTCTCCCCATCTTGGATTGTGGCTATTTCCATTTCCAGCTGGATTGTGTACGCTGTACTGGATGATGCAGTGGGGTGGCAGGACTCATTTGATACCAGTTCACCAATGTCATTACTGCATGCTGGGATGAAGAGGGGAAGGCAAGGAGGCATTGGTGAGGTCAGTGTAGTGCAAACACACCAGCAGAGCCAATTTGACACTCCAACCAGTGTGTTTGCCCATACCCCCTCTCCATCCTGGCATGCAGCAGTGACATGGGTGACTGGAGGTCAGGTGAGCACTGCCGCCCCACCCCTCCATCTGCTACTGTGTGTAAGGAGAGAGTTTTGTCATCAGGAAATCAATGCATTCAAATCCACTGGTATCCATTTGGAGAAATATGGAATCCTATCTCCAGAACACAAATAATATGGCAAGTTCGTACAGGTGTGTTTATTGTTTGACTGTAGCATTGGGTGATTACTTTTATCTATTTATTTATATCTTACCCCTTCCTCTCAGAAGGAACCCAGGGCAGCAAACAAAAACACTAAAAGCACTTTAAAACATCTTAAAAGCAAAAGACTTTAAAACATATTAAAACAATACATCTTTTTAAAAAGCAGCTTTAAAAACATATTAAAAAGGAATTCCAGCATAGACACAGACTGGGATTTCTCTTCTTAAAAGTCTTGTTGAAAGAGGAAGGTCTTCAGTAGGCACTGAAAAAAAATAACAGTTGGTGCCAGTCTAATATTTAAGGGGAGTGAATTCCAAACAGTCAGTGCTACAACACTAAACGTCCACTTCCTATGTTGTGTGGAATGGACCTCCTGATAAGATGATATCTTCAGGAGGCCCTCACCTGCAGAGCACAATGATCGACTGGGTATATAAGGGGTAAGATGATCTTTCAGACTTGTACATGTGAAAAAGATCCTAGATAAATACTGCAGCCATGAGAGTTTCTATTAAGGATTCCTGTGAGCCAAACATGTCAATTTCCAGGATACTCTGTTCCAGGGCTGGGCATCCTTTGGCCCTCCAGATGTTGGTGGATTCCGCTCCCATCAGCCCTACCCAAAATTACCAATGGTAAGGCATCATAGGAGCTGAAGTCCGCCAACATCTAGAGGGCCATTATTTCCCCATCTCTGCTCTGTTCCATAACCACCATCACCACCACCTAGGTTTTGACCCCCCTCCAAAAATTATGGGGCCACTGAGCATGCTCATCTCATTAAGCTATTTGAGTTCCCCTTTGCTTCCTCCCCTTTTATAATTCTGCAAATGTTGAGGTTCCCCCAAGCCTGCTGATATGTCCCTTTTTTGCGCAGGTAATGCTGTTTGGCTACATAATTCATCACACTCACAGCCTGAACATCAGACATAGAAGGAATGTGGATGCAGTTCAAGGGCAATTGAAAAGCAAGGGTTCTTAACGGAGCCACTTCACAAGCTGCACTGTGGATCTTCAAAGGCTGGTTCATCCGTGCATGTGTTGGTATCTCTGCACTTGATTACTATACCCTTGTACATATTATGCCTGAAATTGCCATATGAGTAAGAGTCACAGGGCCACATTTTGCACCATACCCCCAATGTCTGAATGTGCATTGGTCCCACCTCCTCAGTCCGTGATCTTTCTGTGTCCAGTGTCCAAAAAGAAGCAAAGTCCCAAACTGCATGGATAAAGGAGGGTTTCCCAGTTGCATGGAGGATTCTACTTGTGTAGAATGCAAATGTAGGGGGAGGAATCCCTTCAGACCTTCCCCTCTCAACATGGAAAGATTAGGGACTGATAGAGAGGGCTGAGGTGTGTGGTGTGCATGGCCCCATGCCTCCTACATGCATGGAAATTTCCTTGTTTGGCATGAAGCCTAAAAAACCTAGTAGCAAACAGAATGTGTGAGCTGATGTTACTGAAGAACATTGTGTTTGGAACAATGAAGCAATTGTCTCTGTGATCTTATATTTGTGATAGTTCATGCATTCCAACATCATTCCATGTTGCAGTCATCTGACATTTAAAATGCATGTGTGGATGAATGATCAGCCTGTTTCCATTTTGTATCACTTTTTTTGCATTATGTTTGTTCCTAAGTGCATTCCATCCTTTTTCTTCATTAAGCTGCATTTTGTAAAATTAAAAAGTCACCCACAAAAATGTTTTTTTAAATTTAGATATGTATTGTTGAACATATTTTGCCATAACATATGCACTTCAGGGTTTATTTTATCCTAAAATATTTATTTATTCATTTGATAAAAATAATATTCCACTTAATTGATAAAATCTTTTGAAGTATTTTACATAAAACAATATAAACTATTCTTTAAAATACCAATAAAACCAAATTTTAAATATGCATGTTAAAAAGCCTATTTCACTGAACAACTACATTACAAAATTCAAAGAAGTGCAAAATCTGTACCATAACTATGTTATGATCTGCACATTAGCTCAGGAGGGGCAGATGGGGTCAGTTCATATTGGAATTTGCAAAGAATGAATTCTTCAAGCATCCCTACTGTGGCCCAGCTCTGAGGAATGAGATGATGTACATTCATATGTGAACCAGATGTGACACAAAGTCATACCAATATACTGGCAACTTGTTACATCCAGTTTTTTTTTAAAGATATGTCAGTTGCATACCCAGGGTTCATCCATTCATCTCTAAAGCACATCATGAAGAATTCCAAGAAGAATAGCATATCCCTGCTTCATATGATATATCCATATTTTTGGTACATGAGATTATTGTTGAATTACTTTATTGCTCCTCTAGCTCACTCTACCCATGTTTATTGTGCCACTATTCAGTTCATTTAAGGCAGTTTTCCCAATAATGTGGTTAATGTAGCCTGATTTGCCAGCCATGCAACCATGACCATATGCTTCCTTCAGTACATGCTGAACTATGAGTGAAATGACTCAACAGTGCATCCATTAGATCATGTGAAATTTCCTGAATCCAGCAAATGTGAGCCATGCATGTAGCTTAGGTGGGCCACTTTAAACACGAGGACATGTCTGTTGGTGGGCATGGTGATGTGGCTCTTCAGCAGCAGCCTTTAATAACATGTACAGCTAGTGCTGGATCATAATCTGACCTCCGTTTTTACTCTATTTTTAATGGTTCTTCTGTACAGTTTTTAAAACTTTGTTGTAAACAGTTTTAAAATGAAATAGCGGTGTACAAATATATTTATAAAGAAATACATTCTGCTCTTAAGTTTTTGTCTTACACTCTGCTCAGTAGGGATGGGTGAGAATTCCACTGAATTCAGATTTAGGATCTTTCAATGGTCTGCATATTCTCCATCTTTGCAGAGCAATCCTATTTGTTCCAAACTTCAGTGGCTTTCCCATGACACCAGATTTTTTCTTCTCAAATGTTCTCTCAAATTGTTCTTTTATTGATTTTAAGCACAGCACAGCAATACAGCTCTCTTTCGGTCTCTCTCTGCAACTCCCCTCCACTCGAATAATCCAAGCTCCAAGCAGAAGGAAGCAAGCCAAGTCTTGCTTGTGTTAAGGATGCAGGGCTTGTCAAGAAGGAGGTGGAGGCAGCACATAAAGCTGCTTTTCTCCTTTCCTTTCCAAAATAATAACAGCCAGTCTCTACTAACGTGAAAACTGGTCAGCCTTAGTCACAGTGGAGAAGGTGGAGGTGGCAAAGCCACTTTCCTTTCCTTTATCAATATTTTCTTTTACAAATATTGATATTTTCTTTAGGCCCCCTCTACAATGAGTTTCCGCCGGGCCGTGAAGACCTGTCTCTTCAGGCAGGCCTTTGGGGTGGGCTAGATTTTAACATCATTGCTTTTAGATTTTAATGTTATTGTATCGATGTGTCATTTTGTGCTATTTTGCTTATTTTGTACGTCGCCCAGAGTGACTGGTTAGCCAGCCAGATGGGCGACTAAGAAATCCAATAATTAAATTAAATTAAATCAATATTTCCTTTCAAAATCAATAGTTTGAAATAAAATATTTACATTAATATCTATTTCTATTAATATCAATATTCTGGGGAGAAAAATTGGACTGCTAAAAGCAGTGGATAGTGGACAAAGAAGGAACTTGAATTGATACTGCCTGTTAGGTCAATGGAATCCTTTCGAAGCGGCACCAGTCAATGGATCCTTTCCCTACTTCTTAGCACACTAAACATGAGCCATCAGTATTCCTTTCATGTTATTGGTTGCAGAAGATGGTTCTGAGCTCACTCAAGGAAACATTGTTTTCTAAATTCCTCAGGAAAGATGTGACCTTTATAGTCATTGTACAAGCTTGGTTTATTAATGTTTCTTGTGCACATTGTAAAGCTTACTCACTTATTTCAAGCATTTTTTTTAAAAAAAATCTACCATTATTAAGCAAGATGATCTAGTTGAATGTAGAGCTGAGTGAAAATTTGCTCTCAAAATTCTCCTGTTTTAAGAGCAAAATGGAGATGGGGGTTTGCCAAGGAGTCTAGAGCAGTCTTTCCCAACAAGTGTGCCTCCAGATGTTGTTGGACCACAACTCCCATGAGCCTCAGCTAGCATTGCCAATGGTCAGGAAGATGGGAGTTGTAGTCCAACAACATCTGGAGGCACACTGGTTGGGAAAGGCTGGTCTAGAGAAAGGATGGATGGAGAGAATTCTCCAACAGTTTGAAAAAAAAATCTCAGAATTTTTTTTCTGATAAATTTTGGCTCAGTTGATACTGCTTCTTGCATCATTATTAAAATAATATTAAAATCTTAAAACTGAACCCAAGGTTGTGCCGAAAATTCTCCATCCTAGTTGTGAGTGAAGAAGTTATGGGGGACATTCTGTTGGGGGAGATGAAACTCATCATCAGTTTGGGGAGGCCCAATGTCTTTTCCACTGCCCTCTCGGTGTGCTTAACATCTAGGCTGATAAAGAGTGCTGGAGAACTTGAACACTTGCTCACTATTTTGTGACATTTTCACTGGAGCTAATTACCCTACTGTGGATCCTAGAAACAACAACATTTTCTGAGAAACTACAGCCTGTCAGGACATATTTTTGCTGTGTGTTAAGAACAAAGGAAGAGCTCTGTGGATCAGACCAAAGACCCATCTAGTACCTTTTGCCACCACAACTAGAAAGAAGACACATGAGACTTGCATTGGAATAATGTTATATTTATTAAAATATAACAATTTTGGGGGAAACCTGCTGACCAAATCAACCAAATAACTAAATTCAAACCATGCAGGCAGGTGAGGATTTAACTATATCTGGTAGGGAAAGATCCCTCCAGTCCCTTGGGCATGTAATTCAGCCTCAGGCTGTGCCCCTCCATATCTTTCCTCCTTGCTAGGTGAGCCTTAGGTGTGCACCCAGCCTACTCATCTGGGGTGTGGTGTACTAGTAGTCATCCAAATGCTCAAGTCAGGTCACACGGATAACCCCCTCAGGTCACCCCAGGTACTGACAGCTCCCTAAAGGGTGCCCTTAAGCCAATAATGTCTCCGTATGGATCTTATTTACACCCTACCTTCCTTACCTGCCCAAACTCCATGCTAACAGGCAAGCAACCCCACTGTTCCAAAAGCCATCAAACCCCCAGCAGTATGAAGGAGACAAAACAGGAAGGATCTGAAAAGAGAGAATCCCAGTGAAAATAAATCCTGCTCAGTTCCTAAATGGTGACTGGCGAAACCCATATGACAAAGGGATGGAGGGTGAGCACAGAAAAAACAGCAAAGAGGAAGAGTGGGAGAGGTGGAGCTGGTTTTTAAGCCATGCTCTCCCTCTTCGTGATTGGGTCTCCAGCACACATGGAAACCCCTCATCCATCCCTTTGGAAGGCAAACCTCTTGTGTCCTCTTTCCATGGGGGGAGGGGGGAAGCAAACATGTCCTTGCTGAAGGCGGGAATTATATTTATTTATTATTTATATATTACATTTATAGCCATCCAGGCACTGACCAGACCTGACCCTGCTCAGCTTCAGCAGAGAGCTGGCCTTATGTGCCTTCAGACCATAGCTTGGGACCACAGTGGGACCGCATATTCTTACAGTGGCCAAGCAAATGCCTATGAGAAGCCTGCATGCAGGCACCAAAGTACAACAGTGCTCTCTCCACTTGGTATACAGAGGCATTCTGCAGTTAGTAACAGCCATTATGGCAAGCAGTCATTAAAACCTTTTCTTCCATGAATTTGTCTAATCTCTTTTTAGAAGCATCCACAGTGGGGGCCATTACCACCTATTGCGGCATTGCACTCCGTAGTTTAACTATGCAGTGTGTGAAGAAGTTCTTTCTTTTGTCTGTCCTGATACTTTCAACATCTAGCTTCTTTGGTGTTAAAAACCATCACCCTGAAACCCTTCTCGGGATATGGATGAATAGATTTGACTACTTTGGGGCATTTTCACAAGAAAAACCCACCCTGGACATCCTGTGTGCTTTTGTAGTTGGAGTTTGTGGACAAAGTTGCCTTGCATGGTGCAGAAAGATGCTAGGTACTATCCCTGTGGATCTTGCACCACTACCCTCACTATTTATACCTAATTCTGCTTCATTTTGATTCCTGTTTAAATGGCAGAAAGTTGGTGGTGGTTGTTTTTTTAAAGTAATCACTTGCATCTAATGAGAAAGCTTTGCAATGTGCAAAAGGAAAACATCAATAAACTATACTTGTAAAGTAACCATAAAGGTCACACCTTCCCTGGGGAACTTAGAAAACAATGTTTCCTTTAGTAAGCTCAAGCGAGTCATGTTTACGTGACTGTGGTGTGTGTTGTTGCTAGCCAATAAAGTGAAAGGAAATGCTGACTGTTTCATGTTTGTGGTCCTGAGCATTGGCCCATAAAGTATAATGAAAAGCCAAAGGAACATGAGCTCGGAATTATCCACTGAATCATAAATGACAAGTAAGACCAAAAAAAAAAAGCCTTTACGAGGAGGGGGAGGCTGGTAAAATGCAATCCACTGGTTTTTTGTTTAATTGGAAGAAATAACTTCCAGTCTTTACTTTCTTCTCTTGTCTGTGTGTGTGTGTGCACACACGCGTGTAGGAATAATTTCAAAATATAACTTTGCAGGATATGCCATTGTTATATTATACCCATAATACTAAGCAATGAGTATGAAACTTCAGAGAAAAGTCCACACACTTGCTATAAAACTGCTTGCATGGGCTGCAGAAGCAAGAAATAGCAGGTCTGTGCAGAGCGATGCCAGTGCAACCTCTCTCTCCAAATGCTGGGGGTGCCACATCCTGCAAGACCTGGTCCCTGTTCTCTGCCTGGTCCATTTCCACCTGGCCTGGGAGGGTGGGGTGCAGACTGGCTACAAAAGTTGCTTCTGCTGCTCAAGGTACCAAGAGATCATCAGGAAGGGGCATTGTTTAGGGGCTGTTGAACGGGGGAAAGGATGAGGGAGAAATATGATTCAGTTGGCATTTAAAGTTAAACCTACCTAAATTGCACTTCCTGAAGCAATACACAAACTGAATGCAGCCATCCTTTTGAAATGGTCATTTATCTGAATCTTCCAAGGCAGTTTTACAACCAAGTAATGTGTACAAAAATGCATACATTAGGGTTACACAGGCATAAACATGTATATATTTGTGACATACCAAAATGCATTTCATGGGGGGAAACTGTCTGCAAAAATGTGCATATTATGCAAAATTGCATACAAAAATGTGCATTTTAGAAGAAATTTGCACTAAAATGCTTCCGAGTTTTCATGAAGACTTTCATTTTTCCCCCCACAAACTGCTGTGAAAATGTGGCTAACTGAATGTACGACTGGAAAAGGAGAAATGGAGAAAACCAGAAATTTACAGATTCGCCCATCCGTACGAAGGGAGGTGGCGGTGCATGATTTGCTGTTAACTGAATTAGACCTTATTATGAATGATCAGTGGATTGCTTAAGTTTACTGTTAATATGAGATATTTCCATGACCCTATTGTTTAGATGACTATTCAGATTCTGTTATGCCTTGTAATTCTCAGCAAGTTATCTTATGTAAACCCTTTTATGCATTGGCGTTCCTGATTAGGGGCGTATTTGCTTCCACGAGATTTACAGGGAAGACTTGGGAACATTCTCGAATCAAGCGGTAGGTGCCACGTGAGACCACTCGTCCAATTGGAAGGGCGCAGAACAGCAGATATAAGGCTGCTCCGTCTTTCCCGCGCTTGCCTTTTTCGCCTTGCGGCACCCACCCTCCCTCCCTTGTCAACATGGGCTTTGCTGGTCGCCTGATATGGGGCCGAGTAGGAATTTTGGGGGGGGGATCCTGATTTCAGAATCCCTTTGGTTTTGCCTACTCCATACCGCTTGGGTTTAATTCAATTGGCTTCACGGTAGGGTTGGGATGCGTCTGCTTTGGCTGGCATAGAATTCGGGCAGGTGAGGTATATGGGGGTTAAATTTAGGCAGTTAAGGCATCATGAAATAGGGGCACTCCCCAGGGAACCATCAGGGCTTGGTGTCTGGTGGTGATCTTGGTTGTGTCCTTGTGGGACCTGCTTGCGCATCATGGTGAACGCCTGTACGGCGGGGCCATGGTGTGGAAGTTGGAACCACACAGCTGGCTCCAAGAGCAAGGAGGGAGGATTTCACCCACGTCCTTGACTCTGGGGTGACGTAATGAAGAGAATGGATGCCTTTAGAAGGTGAGGGTATAATCCCTCATGGTTAGGTTTAGCCTCACCTGCCCGAAGAGTTGAATATTTGAATAATTGGCTGTATTGCATTGGGTTCAGGATGTTATATTTTAATAAATATAACATTATTCCAGTCTTGTGTCACGAGTCTTCTTTGTGTGGGAGCAATGAGTTGCTTTGATCATGGTTAACCACAGGAAAGTCTCATCTAAAAATGATGATGATGATATCACTGTATCAGCAACTGATCCTGGAATTGCACAAAGACATGGGCCTCCCTGACAATTACCCGGATCCCAGCAAGAGGGTTGATCGGGAAGAGGGAACATGGGCCCAGCAAGACCAAGCTATTTCAGTGGAACAGCCAAGGTCTGAGAGGAAAGGAGTGGGAGAGTGGATCCACTCTTCAGAGGAGAAGGAAGTACAGCCAGGAAGAGGAGGATCAAAGTTTAGCTTGGGCTGAGAGCTGGCTGGATCCCAGAAAGGGTTTTGGGATCATTTTAATCCTGTTTCATAGGTCTGAGGTGAAGGCCTAAGGTTAAGCAGTTTCTTCTACCCAGGAAGAGTATGCAGTAGTCAGTCACTGCCCATACCTATCCTAATAGCCCCAACAGCAAATCACCTTCAGCTGTCAGGGGACCTGCTGCCTTGCTCTGTGAGAACTCAAGGCTCACAGGGGAAGCTCAGCAGTGTCTGGTCTAAATGCCAAGTTAATAGACTGAGCCAATGGTCTGAGACATGCATTCAATGCAAGAATCCAAGGCAAGTGGCTTCAGCAAAGATGCACAACAGCAATCTGAGGCACCCAGAGCACCTGCAGGACCTTGGAGAGATTCCTCGGCCTGGCTGAACCTGCTATATACATTTGTCTGTGCAAGCAGCTACAGCCAATTGCAGCCATATGTGTGTTAGACTTACTACACTTCAGGTCAAGTTAACTCCCCCAGAGGAGCTGGCTAGCTGTTAAGGGTCCTCCACTTATTTAGCAACCTTTGGCGTCTGTGGGGCTGGGGACACTAGAGTACTGTGGAAGACTCTTCCTCTGAATCAGAGAAGGGTGGAAGGACTGGGAGGGTTCTGGAAAAGGTCCTGGCAGTTTTTCCTCTAAGGACAGAACTGTAGACTTGTCAGCCCATGAGTCCTTCATTGCATAGTGCATAGCTCCCAGGTTCTGGGTCATGACACCTGCTAGATCAAATGAGTCCAGAAGCCAACTTCTCACTACTGAACCCACTCCTGCTCTTTGGCAAAAATAGAATTTCAGGTGAGGAGGTCCAGTTGTGAGGCTAATGGCATCTCTCTCTCCCCTGTGTGTGTATGTGTGTGTGTGTGTGTGCGTTTGAGAAACACAAGCATGAGAGGAAGCTCAGGTTTATCCCCACAGGAATTGCCCTGGGAGGGGGCAGACAATCCCAGGCTAGGCATCCTGGGCTCCAAAGGGACTCATTACCCCGAGTGTGGGCTTAAGACTTATTTGACCAAGGGCTATTCTTAGTGAAGCAATTAGGGAGGGGGGTATTGCAAACCCCCTGCCCACAACTGCTGTTTGGGTGGATAAGGGACAGAAGAGGGTGACTTTGACCTTCACTTCCCCAGGAGACCAGGACACCTGGAAGGATGTGGTTGAAATTGTACCCCATTATTGGGACTTCCGGGAAGGGTGACTTCGCTTGTGCCTGCTTTTGGGACGGGCTCCCGCCTCAAAAGAAGCTTATTCAGATATAAATCAGTCAGAACATTTTTTTTTTGACTGATGAAATTTCTCCCGGGCAGGGAGAAACGTAGAGATCAACCTCAAAGCCTGTTTTTGTTGGGAGGACTGGATTTCATTAATTTATGAGATAAGGTCCAGCCAACAATGCCGGACGGACTTTCTAACAAGCTTTATCTGCTTAAGCGATACGTTTATCTTTTCTTCAAAGAGAGAACGGACTAACAGGCAAGCACCCTTCTTTCTATTATTTTTTTTACTTGGTTTAAATTGTTGCAGCAAAAGGAGATTTGTCAGATTGATCGGCTTTGGACAACTTCTGGGTGAGATATAGCTCTTCTCTGTTATTCATGAAATTAACAGCTTATCTCTGTTTCTGTCGCAAAAAGCTGTCCTGGAAGTGCATTCTAAAGATAATAAACAGAAGAGGGATTTCTATTCCTGATTTCTATTCCGAGGAATATTATATTGTCTGGGACTATTCTCTTTTTGGTCTATTTTATTTTGACGAATCTGCTTCTTCACGACGCCACTAACTGTTTTGATGCTGGGAACTAAATTTGTTTTGCATTCTTGCACAAGAGAGATAAGGCAGGTTGCTCTGTTTATACTGTGATGTCATCAAGCCTGGAATATTAACCCAATTGTTGCTGAAATAAGAAGTGGTTCTTCTTTATTTTTGTTTTGCTTTGTTTTCGTGGTTTTAAAAATGGCAATCAAGAAAGTGGCTGAGAATCTGGAAGTAATTATGTTTCAGAAAATAATGGATGAGATTGAGATAACGAAACAAACCCTGCGACAGGGTAGTAAGGAGCTGAAAATTGAACTGAGCAAAATGACGCAGGACCTTAAAGAAATAGGGGACCCTGTGAGAGAGGAGAATGAGATCAGAGATGAGAAAAGAAAAAATAAAGGGAAGATACAAGCCCTGGAGATTGGAACAAATGTGGAATTGGAAAAAGATCTGGAGTTTATGGATTTTAGAAATAAAATCTACTGTTTGGAATTTAACGTTATCTCTGAAGAAATTAATGAAGATATTAGAGATAAAGTTATCAATGGCTTGGATAATCTTCTGGACTGGAATGATGTGATGGAGCTTGATATAGAGAAAATCTATGGAATAAACTGCAGCCATGTGACAATGGAAAAACTCTTAAGAGATGAGCCAGTGCATTTTGTAAAAAAGAAGAACACAGATATGACTTTACAACAGTATTTCAGCAACTTATTCAGAATGGATGGCAAGAAAATATTTGGGATAGAGGAAATTCCCATCAGACTCTTATTATATGACTATGGCTACAACAGCAAGATTATTATGGAATACTGATAATGGAAGATTGGACACTGAAATTACTGGACTTAACAGGACTATTGAAGATGGAAGATGGAACTAATAGGGATAATGGAATAATGGCTATTGAAATTATTGGACCTAACAGATTCTGATGAGATGGATTAATCGAAATGTTTATTTGGACTATGGTTATGACAATAAGATTATTATAATTATTAACGAGATGGATTAATTGACATGTTTATTTGGAGAAAAATTGATAGATATATTTCTTAAAGAATTGAAACCTCTCTTTGACTTTTTGTGGAAAGAATAAAGTAATGTTTATGAGATTTGATGATTAATTAAGATAACTACTGGAGGAAAGTGATTTTATAATATGATTTAAGAGACAGGATTGTTATATATTGTAGACCTATAACTGATTTGATATGTGACAAATGGGAAGTCAACATTTTATTTTATTTTATTTTTTTGTTTAATCATTTTTGTTTTGTTTTGTTTTTTGTCTTTGAATGTTTTATGATTTTGTTTTCTATGTTTTATGAAAATTTGAATAAAAATTATTGTAAAAAAAAGAAAAGAAATTGTACCCCATTATTGGCAAGCCAGTGTTCTTCTGTTTCCAAGATAGATATGTTTGGGATGTATTTAGTGGCAAAGAAAGCACCCAAATTTTGCTGAAACCTCCAGATTCATGATGTTGGTTTACAGCTTACCTGGATAACAATGTTAGGTCTGATATGAAATGCTCCTGGCTGAACCTATTTACCCGGCCCACTGTTTCACCTCAAACAGTTTTTTTATGGTTTGGAGGATGGAGGCACTGACCATGATGTCAAAAAAGGAGATAGTTCTTTTTTAAAAAAATTTCTGTCAGGTAAACACATATATCCCCCCCGACTTGCCTATTTGTTGACACTACTGCTGCAGTCCTGTGAAAGGATTTTCACGATGATTTCAGTTCACCGGGGGGGGTAGAGATGGCATCATGGTAACCACCACCTCCTCCTTCTTCTAAACCATCATGAAATGGATTGGGGACCAATCCCCCTATTTCCCAGGGGGATGACAGTGGGGCCCCAACTATGCTCAAACTCTCATTTTAGTAAAGTTTGCTACAGCCCTACATTTCGTAGTGATGGACAGACCTCTGTGGCTGTGTTCTGGACTGAGACCCACAATTACGTGCAACACCAGAGAATCCTCATGGGGAAACCTTTTTCCTAATCATTTCAATATACTCACAATTACTTCCCACAGCAAACCTCCGTTATGAGCCCCAGTTCCCCACACCCTTGTCTGGTTGGCTAGGTATGCTCTAGCAGCAGGGAAAAAATGGTGGGATCCTGCAGGAATAGAAGGAGGTCCACCTTTATCCATTCCCATCTTCTAATCCTCCAGCCTCTCTCCCATAGATTTTCTCCAGCTCATATTGGAGATGGACTACAAATAATTGGTCCACTTCAGAGTAGAGATGAATGAATCTTTCAATTTCCATTTCTCTCACTTTTTCATTTTTACCTTCTTATGCTCAGTTTTCCACATCCCCACATCAATTTTTAAAAAGTCCTCATGAAAATTCATCAGCATTTTATGTTAATTTTCCTAATATACACATTTTCTTTAACCTATACATTTTTTGCAAAGCAATTTTTCTTTTATAATGCATTTCTGAATGTTATTTTCACTAACATATGCATTTTCAGGCATAGTCCCTAATATATGTATTTTTTTACACATTATGCGGGTGGAGACTGCATTGTAAAATTCAGAAAACTGCACTTTTCAAAGGATGGCCATTTTTTAGTTTGCATATGGTTCAGGAAAGTACAAATTTTGTATGTTTGTCTTTAAGAGTGATACATGCCCTGGTCTCCTCTCGATTAGACTATTGTAATGCGCTCTACGTGGGGTTACCCCTGAAGACGGTCCGGAAATTACAACTGGTACAGAATGCGGCAGCATGCTTAATAAAGCAGAGCCGCCGCCGAGATCATGTTACCCCAGTATTGATGGAGTTACACTGGTTGCCAGTTGTGTACCGGGCCCAATTCAAGGTGTTGGTACTAACCTTTAAAACCCTATACGGTTCCGGCCCAGTCTATCTGAAGGAACGCCTCCAGTATCACCAAATATGCCGCCAAACAAGATCAGCCTCACAAGACCTTCTCTCGGTCCCACCGGTGAAAACAGCTAGACTGGTGCGGACCAGAGAGAGGGCCTTTTCGATCGTGGCCCCCACCCTCTGGAACTTGCTTCCTTTTGACCTTCGTCACGCCTCCTCCCTGATGGCTTTTCGCCAAGCTTTAAAGACCTGGCTGTTCAGGCAGGCCTATGGGATTTCGGGGGTGGGTTAGATTTTATATTGTATTACTGAAGAATGGTTGTTGAATTGCTGTTAATATTGTAACTTGCTGTATGTATATGCTTTTACATTGTATTTATATTGTGTACGTCGCCCAGAGTGTCCGCTTAGGCGGACAGATGGGCGACTAATTAAATAAAATTTTATTATTATTATTATTATTTAAATGCACTGCAATTGCACTGGCTGCCCATTTGCTGCTGGGCCAAGTTGAAGGTTCTTGTTTTGGTGTGCAAACCCCTGTAGAGCTTGGGATCAGGATACCTGAAAGATCATCTTACCCCTTATATACCCAGCTGATCACTGCACTCTGCAGGTGAGGGCCTCCTGCAGATACCATCTTATCAGGAGATCTGTTCTGCACAACATAGGAAGTGGACGTTTAATGTAGTGGCACCTACTCTTTGGAATTCCCTCCTCTTAAACATTAGACAGGCACGATCTGTGTCGTCTTTTCGGCGCCTACTGCAGACCTTCCTCTTTCAACAAGCCTTTTAAATAGGCTGTGTTGGAATTGCTTGTTAAGATGTTTTTAAAGCTGTTGTTTAAAGATGTTTTTAAAGATGTTTTGTAATATATTTTAAAGTCTGTTTTTAAGATGTTTCAGAGTGTTTTTAGAGCTTCTGAAAGGGCAGGAGACAGACAGACAGACAGACAGACAGACAGACAGACAGACAGACAGACAGACAGATAGATAGATAGATAGATAGATAGATAGATAGATAGATAGATAGATAGATAGATAGATAGATAGATAGATAGATAGATAGATAGATAGATAGATAGATAGATAGATAGATGTAACTTCTCCCCCATTCCTTGTTCAGACATACATTATGAATGTGCCAGATCTGTACTCTGAACTGGGTCATCATTGCAATCCTTGGCTACATCACTAATATTTAGTGCATCCCCACTGTGTGAAATATACCCAGATGTGCCACAGACTTCTTTCATGTACTAAAGCCTGTTTCTGCATATGCAGCAGCTTCTTTGATTGTGATCATTACTCTCATGCCATGCACAATGTGCTCAAAATTATTTTAAACCTCTTCACCTTTGAAATAGCTGACAGATTCTGATAGGAGCAAATATAAATGATTAAGTCTTCAAGACATTTCCCTCAATTTGTCATATCAGCAAGTGTCTTAAAGCTCTTCACATTTTCCAGACCACCGAGCAGCAATAATCCGTTTATTCCAAGTAGGCATATTCCATATGAAACAATCAGCGGTAACAACTACTGAGATAGGTGGGACATGATTATAAAGAGGAGAGAACAGGACATGCTTAAGTCTCAGATTGAAATAAATGGGACTTCAAAGTATTTGTGATTGGCTGGATCATGCACAAGAGTTTTCACATGAATGACACACTTTAATTTAGGGCCGTCTTCCCTGACCTGGTTCCCTCCAAAGGGTTTTCACCACAACTCCCAGCCACCACAGGTTGTAGTCCATCTGGAGGGCACCAGGTAGGGGAAGTTGTAGTGGTATAAATATAACATTATGTCCAACTAAATTATACAGTAGGCCTATTAAAATCAATGGATTCTATTCCACGTAACGCTAAGGAAATTGTTTCATCAGGGCAAACATTGCTGCTTGCCCAGCATAACAATCCCCCTCTCCTTCCCTTGCATGCTGTTCTGAGGGTTCTACTGACCCTCCGGAGCAGATTTGGAGAGTGTGCAGTGGAGGGAAAGGAAGTCCTGTTGCGCTAGCAGGAATCCTTCTTCTGGCTTCCTCTAGCATAACAAATTAGTTGAATATGGCTCAGACTATTTCTTTATTTTCTTTATTATTTGATTTATAACCCACCCTTCCTCCCAGCAGGAGCCGAGGGTGGCGAACAAAAGCTCTAAAAACACTTTAAAACATCGTAAAAACAGACTTCAAAATACACCAAAACAAAACATCTTCAACAACACCTCTCCAAAGAAGCTTTGAAGACATCTTAAAAAAGAAAAAAAGGTTAAAAACATATTGTTTTTTTTTTAAGATTTTAAAAAACATATTAAAAAGCAGTTCCAATGCAGATGCAGACTGGGACAAGGTCTCAACTTAAAAGGTTTGTTGGAAGAGGAAGGTCTTCAATAGGCACCAAAAAGATAACAGAGATGGCGCCTGTCTAATATTTAAGGGTAGGGAATTCCACAGGGTAGGTGCTGCCACACTAAAGGTCCATTTCCTGTGTTGTGCAGAATGGACCTCCTGATAAGATGGTATGTGCAGGAAGCCCTCACCTGCAGAGCTCAGTGATCAACTGGGCAGTGGTCCAGGGCTTGCATGGCCTCTCCTGATTCAGATGTTACAGAAAAATAGAGCTGGGTATCATCACCGTACTGCTGATATCTCACCCCAAATCTCTGATGACCACTCTCAAGGGCTTCATATAGATGTAAACAGCATGGGGAACAAGCTGGTACCCTGCGGCACCCCACAGCACAACTGCCAGGGGGCCGAAAGACAATCACCCAATGTTATTCTCTGAAAATGACCCTGGAGATAGGATTGGAACCATTGTAAAACAGTGCCTCTGATGCCCATCTTACTAAGTCGGCCCAGAGGGACACCATGGTCAATGGTATCAAAAGCCGCTGAGAGGTCAAGTAAGAGTAACAGGGTTGCACTCCCCTGTCCTTCTCCCGATAAAGGGTGACAAAGGCCAGTTCAGTCCCATAACCAGGCCTGAACCCAGACTGGAATGGGTCAAGATAATCTGTTTCATCCAAGAGTTCTTGCAATTGCTGTGCCACAACCCTCTCAATCACATTTCCTAAAATGGGGGTATTTGCGACCGGTTGGTAATTGTCTCAGACCAATGGGTCCAGGGTGGGCTTTTTCAGGAGCGGTCGAATCACCACCTCTTTCGGGGCAGCTGGAACCACTCCCTCCTGAAATGATGCGTTGACCACACCCTGGATCCACTTGGTCAAACCCCCTCAGCAAGCTTTAATAAGCCAAGAAGAGCAAGGGTCGAGAAGACACGTTGGTGGCCAAATCATTGCAAGCACCTTGTCTACATTATCAGGCCACATCAACTGAAACTGTTCCCAAGAAGTTGCAGCAGACGTTTCATTGGACACCTCATTGGGGACTACAGTAGATTTGGATGGGGCATCAAGACTGCTATGGAGGTGAGCAACTTTACCCTCAAAGTGCCTTGCAAACAATTCACAGTGGGCCTCTGAAGGGTCTAAGTCTCCATTTCATGGAGTTGATGTCAACACACCCCTGACAATATGGAAAAGCTCCACCAGATGGCTACTTGAGGATGTGATGGAGGCAGAGAAGTGGGCCTTCTTCACTGCCCTCACCGCTACACAGTAGGCACTCATGCCCAATCAGCCTCACATCTTTCACCACTTGTTCTCTAGCCGTCGTCCAGCCTGTTTCATTGCCCTTAGCTCACTGGTGTACCAAGGTGCAAATCGGGCTCCACAATGCCAGAGAGGGCGCTCGGGGGCAACCGTGTCAAGAACCCAATGCACCTCACTGTTCCACAATGTGATAAAGGCTTCAGCAGGGTCACCTGTTGTATCTACTGGGAACTCCGCCAGGGCATTCAGGAATCCAGTGGATTCCATTAGTCTCTGGAGGCAGACCATCTTTATCTGTCCACCACCCCTGCAGGGAAGGATCGGAGCTACAAGTCTAAACTTTACCAGGAAGTGGTCTGACCATGACAATGGGGTGACATCCATCCCCCCCATCTCCAGAACACCCCTTCCTCCATCTGGAGCAAAAACCAAGTCGAGGGTGCCCTTCCCTATGCGTCAGGCCAGTGACAATTTGAAACAGCCCCATGGTCATCATGGAGGCCATGAAGTCCCAAACCGGAACACTAGAGGCAGCCTCAGCGTGGACATTGAAATCACCCAGGACTATCATTCTGGGCTCCTCCAATACCACAGCTGAAATGGCCTCCACCAGCTCAGTCAGAGAAGTTGCCGGGCAGCAGGGTGGATGGTACACCAACAGCAACCTTAGTTTCCTGTCTCCTTGGCCCGACACCAGGTGCAGGCCCTCACAGGCAGCTCCAAGACAGAGTAGTTTCCCAAACGATGTTGGAAAGTTAAAAATGGAGCCCTTTTCCTACAATAAATGGCCTGATCTAGGAGGGCTCATCTTAGAAGAAGACAGCTTCTACATTCCATCTTTTATTAACATAACTGGAGCCACAAGAGCTTGATGGGCATTTTCATAGGGAGAAAGTGAAGTTAACCTTCAAAATCTCCCATAAAACATTCCCTATTGCCGCACTTTTGTGACAATATGTGTTTGCAAATAAGACACAGCCCATCAATTATGGCATCCATACATTACTGAATTAATTATTTGGCTTAATTACTTAATCACTTTCTGCTATGCTTAATTGCACTTGGTTTCTTAACAATATCATCAGGGCAGCTTTGCTGTAGTTTCAAATATTCAGTCCCTCCATGACTTTAATCAGTCATGCACCCCACTAGCCTAGCCATTTCAGTGTGTACTTTGATAAGATTCTGTCTGTATAAGAGTTAGCTTCTGAATGTTTTTTTCTTCTTAAACGTTGGATTTCAAATTGTCTGTCTTGAAGCTGTGTTTTCTAATGGCCAGATGATTAAATCCAGTGTCGCCATACCTTCTTCCTGCATCTGCTCCTGGCTTCCACAAAACACAGTCTATTTATTTCCTTCCTAATTACTTTAATGCTCGAGTCTACCACTTGTTTTATTTTGTTAATTGCATCTTCTATAAATATGCTAAACAGGATAGGGGACAGTGAGCACCCTTGTCAGACCACACAACTATTTTTAGCTCTTGGTTTAATGCACGTCACTCTAATTTGTGGCAAATATTTCCACTTCTAACCTAGCTGGATCCAGAGACGATGGAGGATTCAGAGCTAATATTCCTATTAGTAATTCCCCTCAACCAAACTGGACACAATTAAACGTAATACACAGGGCATAGGCATCCGTTTGTCTGTTCATGATGGCCCACCAGCATGACCTCTGATAGGAACCACAACATTTTGGTGCAATGCTAAAACATTTGGATTCCTGCATTGAGCAGGAGGTTGGACTCGATGGCCTTATAGGCCCCTTCTAACTCTTCAATTCTATGATTCTATGCTCTCCAGCCATAAAACCATGAACTTCAAGCTTATCTCAAAGGCATAACAATCTCAGAATGACTACCATCAATTATAAGCAATTAAATCACACTGAAAAGAGGCCATGAATTACTTATATTGTAAATTGTAGTTTCACTTAGCCGGACAATTATTTTAAAAAACATTGAAAAATATTCCTGAACTGACAATTTCTTAGCATTTTCAGATGCATACCGGATATCTTCCCATGTCTAAGAGATTTAATATGTTATTCTGTAGCTGAAATTTGTTGTATTTCTTTCATGTATTCAGATATATTGAGGAATATGTCACCTTGTTATATTTTAGAACAGTTTTTGTTTCTCTGACAATAGTGATAAGCAGCAATTAAGCTAGGAATATTTCATAAATTTGTGATCTTCAAAGGAAAATTTAGTATAAATATTCCTGCATTTTAGTACCAAGCAGTCTTCGGGGGGGGGGGAGGAGGAGAGGTTAAATAATGCTTGCATCCCCAGAAAGCCTTGTAAGATCCAGATAATTAAGCAAGATACCTCTGGTGTAGATTAATTTTATGTTATAACTGAATTAATGGATGGTTTTTTAGCTTAAAATTGATTATGTTGATATGTATATGTACTGTTTTTATTCTTGTTGTTCGTCGCCTAGAGTGTCCCTAACCCGGACACATAGGCGGCTGAAAAATAAAATTTATTATTATTATTATTATTATCAAATAGGTTGCATCAATGTGTTATATCTATGTTATATATCAGGATTTTAGATATGTTATGCTTTAAAGATACGTAATGCCTTGACCTGTTTTTATTTTGATGTTATGATGATTAATGGGTATTCTTTCTTATGTAATGTTTGAATAAGCTTTTTAAAGAGAGGAAATGTGTTAACTGTTCTTATCTGTCTCAACACTTGTTCCCAAATCCTAACTTTTCTGTGTGCTAATACAAAGAGGGGGGTCTCACTGTCTCCTTTTTACATGGCATCTGTCCCAGGGAGATCCAAAGGTTGCAGCTTAACTGTCAGGTTTACAGCCTGCTGCACAGACAGCATGCTTAGACTTCTGCCCTGAACAGAGGAAAACTGTCACACTGTTCTGGAGTTTGTAATGTTGTGAGTTTACTATCTGATTACCGTGGCTTCAGCTATCTCTTCAGGTTTGGCTTGAAGCAATGCTGGATCACAGTTTGGGACTGGACAAAGGAATGTTAATGGCCTATGAAATAGGTGGAGGTTTCTTAGGAGTGTTCTGAAATGGGATGGACGAACCCGGTGATGTTTGCTTTTCACAGTTTTTCTTTTTTCTCTTAAGCTCATTTTGTCACACTTCTGCATCAGTCTATGATTTATTTATTTATTTGTTTGCATGGAAAGCCACACATTTGTGTGTGCATTTCTCTCGATGTATGTATATTTGTATGCACTTTTGCTTAATACATGCATTTTCCTTATATATATGCTGTTCTCACTAATGAATTTATGTATGATCTTTTCTGTAATATATGCTTTCTCTTACACGTCTTTTTTGTTGGAGAACTGCATCAGAAAATTCAGAGAAGTGAATTTCTAAGGATAGCTGCTTTTCAGGTTACTTCTTGATTTGGGAAGTGCAGATTTAAAAGTGAACTGAATGAACTCCTGTCCCATGCCTAGTTCTGATTGGAGACTAGTTTGGGAAGGCATTACCCCCTTCAGCTGAGGGAGGGTGCAGGCAATGTTTGAATAGTCAGGGAGACATACAGGAAGGCAGAGAAAGGGCTGGCATCAGAAGTAGGCACCATTGGGCATTTGTTGGCCCATTCTTAACCCCTAGAGCCTCTTGGCCCTGCTGTCCCTCCTTCCTTCTGAGCATGAAAACAGTAGCAAGAGTGAGAAGATGGGGCAGAATCTCTCACTTGCCATCTGCTCTCCTTCTAGGCAGTTGGGTTCAGAGGGAGAGGGCTATTAAATGAGTACCAGTGATACTATTAACAAAGAGGAGGACAGGGCCCCACTCTGAGATGTCAGCTCATTGAAGGCATGTTGCCCAAGACCTCCCCAAAACCAGTACTGACTGTGACCTCTGGAAATCTCTCTCTCTCAGGATCTGATGTGGCGATAGAAGATCCACTGTCCTGTTAGGAGTGTTTTGCTGTTTGCTTCAATCTATATTCCATGTGTTTCTATGCAAATAAATATTTCAAAACAGTTTCCAGTGATCTTACCTCCAAAAAGAAGCCAAACCCTGGTATGAGAGGCAAATCCAAGTTCTCACCAGCCGGGGAAGAAGAGAGGACTGAACAACATAAACCATATATTGTTCTACATGCTGCAAGGAACTATTGTGTGATGGTAACTTTCGTTCAATTTCTTTTTCTCACAGGCCTGGTCTGACAGTGCTTGCTTAGTCCATATTGTTTTTGGCCTGCAAGTATATGAGTGCAGAAGGATGCGCAATGGGGAATATTTTTGGATCTTTGGCATCTACATTTACTACCATCCACTACCATTTTGATGTTTTAATAAAAATCCCAGTTCTTAATTGAGCTTGGACTGAGGACAGCCTGCCACATGATGAGCGCTATAAATTTATTAATTTTATTATATTTATATACCGCCCCATAGCTGAAGCTCTCTGGGCGGTTTACAGTAGCTAAAAACATTAAAACAAATACAATTTAAAACAGATCTTATAAAAACAATTTAAAACACAATTAAAAAATTTAAACAGTATAAAACACATGCTAAAATGCCTGGGAGAAGAGGAAAGTCTTGACCTGGTGCTGAAAATATAACAGTGTTGGCAACAGGCACACCTCGTCAGGGAGATCATTCCATAATTTGGGTGCCACCACTGAGAAGGCCCTCTCCATTGTTGCCATCCTCCGAACTTCCCTTGGAGTAGGCACCCGGAAGAGGGCCTTTGATCATGAACTTAGTGTACGGATGGGTTTGTATCGGGAGAGGCGTTCCATCAGGTATTGTGGTCCCAAGCCGTGTAAGGCTTTATAGGTCAAAACCAGCACCGTGAATCGAGCTCGGAAACATACAGGCAGCCAGTGCAAGCGGGCCAGAATCAGTTTTATATGTTAGGACCGTCTGGTCCTTGTTACCAATCTGGCCTCTGCATTTTGCACAAGCTGCAGTTTCCGAACCATCTTCAAAGGCAGCCCCACATAGAGTGCATTGCAGTAATCTAATTTGGAGGTTACCAGAGCATGGACAACTGAAGCCAGGTTATCCCTGTCCGAATAGGGACGTAGTTGGGCCACCAACCGAAGCTGGTAGAAGGCACTCCGTGCAACCGAGGCTACGTGAGCCTCAAGTGACAGAGATAATTCTAGGAGAACCCCCAAGCTACGAACCTGCTCTTTCAGGGGGAGTGCAACCCCATCCAGTACACGTTGGACACCCACCATCCGGTCAGAAGAACCACCCACTAGCAGCATCTCAGTCTTGTCTGGATTGAGCCTCAGTTTATTAGCCCTCATCCAGTCCATTGTTGCAGCCAGGCACCGGTTCAGCACATTGACAGCCTCACCTGAAGAGGATGAAAAGGAGAAATAGAGCTGCGTGTCATCAGCTTACTGATGGCAACACACTCCAAAGCTCCGGATGACTGCACCCAACGGTTTCATGTAGATGTTGAACAGCATGGGGGACAGAACTGACCCCTGCGGAACCCCATACTGGAGATTCCAGGGTGCCGAGCAATGTTCCCCAAGCACCACCTTCTGGAGGCGACCTGCCAAGTAGGAGTGGAACCACTGCAATGCAGTACCTCCCACTCCCAACTCAGCCAGTGTCCCCAGAATGATACCATGGTTGATGGTATCGAAAGCCGCTGAGAAATCAAGGAGAATCAGCAGAGTCACACTCCCCCTGTCTCTCTCCCGACAAAGGTCATCATACAGGGCGACCAAGGCTGTTTCTGTGCCAAAACCAGGCCTGAAACCCGACTGAAATGGATCCAGATAATCGGTCTCATCCAAGAGTGTCTGGAGCTGGCCCGCAACCACTCATTCAAGGACCTTGCCCAGGCATGGAATATTTGCTACCAGCCTATAGTTATTAAGATTTTCTGGGTCCAGGGAGGGTCTCTTCAGGAGTGGTCTCACTACTGCCTCTTTCAGGCAGCCAGGGACCACCCCCTCTTGCAGAGAGGCATTAATCACTTCTGTGGCCCAGCCAGCTGTTCCATCCCTGCTAGCTTTTATTAGCCAAGAAGGGCAAGGATCCAGCACAGAAGTGGTTGCACGAACCTGTCCAAGCACCTAGTCAATGTCCTCAAGCTGCACCAACTGAAACTCATCCAAAAAATCGGGACAAGGCTGTGCTCTAGATACCTCGCTTGATTCACCTGCTATAACACTGGAGTCTAAGTCCTGGCGAATGCTAAAGATTTTATCCTGGAAGTGCCTAGCAAATTCATTACAGCGGGCCTCAGATGGTTCTACCATGTCCCTGGGGCCAGAGTGTAATAGCCCCTGGACAATTCTGAAGAGCTCCTCTGGGCAGCAGAGTGATGATTCGATAGTGGCAGCAAAATATTGTTTTCTTGCTGCCCTCGCTGCCCCTAAATACAGCTTACCATAGGCACTTACCAGTGTATAATTGCATCCACTAGGAGTTCGTCTCCATCTGCACTCAAGCCGTCTCCGATATTGTTTCATTACTCTCAGCTCTGGGGTATACCATGGAGCCGTACAAGCTCTACACATGAGAGGTCGCTCAGGAGCAATCATGCCATCTGCCCAGGTCATTTCTGTATTCCACAGTTCAACCAGGGTTTCGACAGGAGCACCAGCCCTATCAGCCGGAAAACTCCCCAGAGTCATTTGGAAAACAACCGGATCCATTAGTCATAAGAACATAAGAAGAGCCTGCTGGATCAGGCCAGTGGCCCATCTAGTCCAGCATCCTGTTCTCACAGTGGCCAACCAGGTGCCCGGGGAAAGCCCGCAAGCAGGGCCCGAGTGCAAGAACACTCTCCCCTCCGAGGCTTCCAGCAACTGGTTTTCAGAAGCATGCTGCCTCTGACTAGGGTGGCAGAGCACAGCCATCATGGCTAGTAGCCATTGATAGCCCTGTCCTCCATGAATTTGTCTAATCTTCTTTTAAAGCCATCCAAGCTGGTGGCCATTACTGCATCTTGTGGGAGCAAATTCCATAGTTTAACTATGCGCTGAGTAAAGAAGTACTTCCTTTTGTCTGTCCTGAATCTTCCAACATTCAGCTTCTTTGAATGTCCACGAGTTCTAGTATTATGAGAGAGGGAGAAATACTTTTCTCTATCCACTTTCTCAATGCCACGCATAATTTTATACACTTCTATCATGTCTCCTCTGACCCTCCTTTTCTCTAAACTAAAAAGCCCCAAATGTTGCAACCTTTCCTCGTAAGGGAGTCGCTCCATCCCCTTGATCATTCTAGTTGCCCTCTTCTGGACCTTTTCCAACTCTATAATATCCTTTTTGAGATGAGACGACCAGAACTGTACACAGTATTCCAATAGATTGATACAATGGCATTATGATATCGGCTGTTTTATTTTCAATACCTTTCCTAATTATCGCTAGCATGGAATTTGCCTTTTTCACAGCTGCCGCACACTGGGTCGACATTTTCATCATGCTGTCCACTACAACCCCAAAGTCTCTCTCCTGGTCGGTCACCGCCAGTTCAGACCCCATGAGCGTATATGTGAAATTCAGATTTTTTGCTCCAATATGTATAATTTTACACTTGTTTATATTGAATTGCATTTGCCATTTTCCCGCCCATTCACTCAGTTTGGAGAGGTCTTTTTGGAGCTCTTCGCAATCCCTTTTCGTTTTTACAACCCTGAACAATTTAGTGTTGTCAGGAAACTTGGCCACTTCACTGCTCACTCCTAATTCTAGGTCATTAATGAACAAGTTGAAAAGTACAGGTCCCAATACCGATCCTTGAGGGACTCCATTTTCTACAGCCCTCCATTGGGAGAACTGTCAATTTATTCCTACTCTCTGCTTTCTGCTCCTTAACCAATTCCTTATCCACAAGAGGACCTCTCCTCTTATTCCATGACTGCTAAGCTTCCTCAGAAGTCTTTGGTGAGGTACCTTGTCAAACGCTTTTTGAAAGTCTAAGTACACTATGTCCACTGGATCACCTCTATCTATATGCTTGTTGACACTCTGAAAGAATTCTAATAGGTTACTGAGACAGGACTTTCCCTTGCAGAAGCCATGCTGGCTCTGCTTCAGCAAGGCTTGTTCTTCTATGTGCTTAGTTAATCTAGCTTTAATCATACTTTCTACCAGTTTTCCAGGGACAGAAGTTAAGCTAACTGGCCTGTAATTTCCGGGATCCCCCCTGGATCCCTTTTTGAAGATTGGCGTTACATTTGCCACTTTCCAGTCCTCAGGCACAGAGGAGGACCCGAGGGACAAGTTACATATTTTAGTTAGCAGATCAGCAATTTCACCTTTGAGTTCTTTGAGAACTCTCGGGTGGATGCCATCCGGGCCCGGTGATTTGTCAGTTTTTATATTGTCTGTTAAGCCTAGAACTTCCTCTCTCGTTACTACTATTTGTCTCAGTTCCTCAGAATCCCTTCCTGCAAATGTTAGTTCAGGTTCAGGGATCTGCCCTATATCTTCCACTGTGAAGACAGATGCAAAGAATTCATTTAGCTTCTCTGCAATCTCCTTATCGTTCTTTAGTACACCTTTGACTCCCTTATCATCCAAGGGTCCAATCGCCTCCCTAGATGGTCTCCTGCTTTGAATGTATTTATAGAATTTTTTGTTGTTTGTTTTTATGTTCTCTGGGGCCGGACCAACTTAATAGGTCCCCCACCCTTGCAGAGGGGAAAAGCTGCTGTGAGTCTAAACTTCAGCAAGCAGTGATCTGTCCATGACAGAGGGACTAATGTAAGGTCCCCCACATTCAGATCACCAACTCCATGTCCAGATGCAAAAACCAGACCTAGAGTATTCCCTGCTACATGTGTTGAGCCAATGGCATATTGGGACAGTCCCATGGTTGTCATGGAAACCATGAAATCCTGAGCCGCCCCAGATAAGGTGGCCTCGGCATGAATGTTGACATCCCCCAGAACCAACAGTGTGGGGGATCTCAACAGTACACCCGAGACCACCTCCGTCAGCTCAGCTAGGGAGTCTGTTGGGCAGCGGGGTGGGCAGTACACCAACAGAATCCCCAGTCTGTCCCGCTGACCCAACACAAGGTTTAAACACTCCAGAGCAGTAGTCACATGGACAGGGTGCTTGCAGAGTCAGGATTTCTCATGGAAATATTAATGGATTAATTTATAGAGTTTGAAAAGTCTGATTCCTTCTTGCTTCTTATAGCCTTGTTTTTTGGGGGGGAGATGTTTTGTTAATACAGTTACTGAGAATTATGAAGAGCTTAAAAAGAAGAGTTGCAGCTACACCTAGAGAGAGAGAGAGAGAGAGAGAGAGAGAGATGACGTTCCAAATAGATACAAGCTTTCAAAGACTTTCTCTCCTCTCTGAACTGGTACCCACTGCTTTTGTGCTTTGTGCTCCTTGTGCTACAAACTCATTTATGCAGAAAATCCTTTAGGTCGCTTAGCTCCGTTTTATTGAAAGTCACCATTCTAATTGAACAAACCTATGTAAAACTCTCTCTCTGTGTAGAGGGTTTTTTTTCCTAATTAAATTCTGACCCTGGAAATAAACAGTCCTATTGGAATGTAAAGGACAAGCTTTGATGATGGACACATGAAGATAACTAAGAGTGAAATTCCTTTTGGGGAAACAGCATGATTTTGTGATTACTGTCAACCCATTTATTGGCATCATTATTTCTCACACTGTACTCCTAAATCTTCCTGTCACCTAGCAGGGCTTTATAGAGTATTGGGACCATCCCAGCATCCACAATCCTGCCACACATGATGGATGGGATGGAAGGATGTTTTTTTTTGAGGGGGGGAGGTTGGAAGTGGCACACTGATTTGGCCAGATCAGGTCTGATGGTGTCACATGATGGCAGCAGGGCTAACTCAAGATCCAATGGATTCCAAGCAGGTTCAGTTACACCCCTCCCTGCCTCTGGAAAGCTTCATTTTGGAGTTCTCTGCTGGTTACCTCTGGCAGGAATCCCACATTCAGCAGGTGAAAGTGGGGGCTCCACAACAGCATTTTAAAACATTTTTGATAGGTTTTTTTTTAGTTAAGAATTGAATCAAAACATTTTAAAAGTGTGAAAGCTGGTGGGCAATGAGGTTCTAATCTGCACATCAGGTCAATTCATGCCAGTATTGACAGAGCAGTCCAAATCCCTTTGCTCTGTGCGTGTGTGTGTGTGTATTGGGCTGAGATATCCCTCTACCCAGGCCTGTTTGCCTCCCCAGCCCACAACGAACCCCCAATAACTCAGAAGTTCACAACTGTGAACAATATCCTGGAAAATCACTGGTTGCACCAATACAATAAAAGCATTAAGATGTTCTTAATGGAGTAGATGGATCTTGCTCTGATCCAGCCAGGCATCTCTTAAATTCTTAATCTAACTGTACATAAATTTCATTCATTCATAAACTAACTGCTTTGGAATTTCAGTGTTCTCTCTTTACCACTTTGTGCATAATGAGTGAGAGCAACACACCAGAAAAATGCACATAGCGCTTATATATTTGAATATCTAAAATATTTCCTTATTTTCTGTTGCATGCACATTTTAATTAATTTTACGGACCTCATATTTCAGAAATACAGGAACAAAATTACACAGGCCAGTGATTTTCAAGCAAAAATGCCTCACCAGCTGGTGTTCAATATTCACTCCATCAAGAGTGTTGAAGCAGTTCTTCGGGACGATGTTTCTATCATGATCCTGGAACAAGTGCAGGTAGATAACAGCCAGCATTATCTGGAAGGTCAGAAACAGATGAAGTAAAAGATTGAGGCTGTCAGTAGTATAGATTATGCCCCAGAAAAGAACATAGTTGTGTAAAATATTATATTGATTTAAGGACATTATTGTCAAAGTCTTGTAGGTGAGATGAGATCCATTTACATGCTAATGACAGCATGCTGGCTTTTGTATTCAGGAGTGAGTAAATCATTGCCTCTAGAGATCTTCCATCCAGTAAAGTAGATCGTTATCATTCTGCAATGTTGTTTCATTATTTTGTTATCTATGAAGTAATTCTAGTTTCATGTGCTAGTGTCAAGGACAGCAATGACAACTTTGTCCAGTCCTGTCTTCCATGACCAAGCAGGCTGCTCTTGCAAGTAATGGCTCCAGTCCATTGAATGCTAGGCATGACTAGGCCCCAATGAAAGCAATAGAACTTAACATTAGCTGTGGCTGACTATGCACATGTGTTCAAAGAGCAAAACAGCCTAACTTTAGATAACTGGGATATTATCTCTAGGATCAGAGGCAGTATGCCTCTCAATACCAAAAGAAGTAGGAAAGAGGCATCATGTTCATGTTCTCCTTGTGGGCTTCCAATAGTCATCTGGTTGGCCACTCTGGGAAACAGCCTGCAAATCTCGATAAGCCTTTCATCCGGAAAAAAAGGCTGGCATGAAAAAGTCTGGCATGACGCGTCGGTGTTTTTTTAAAAAATGTACACGCAAGACTACACACAATTTGGCCCCCTACTAATTATTTTAACATAAGAAAGAGACAAAACCTCTTCCTCCACACACACCCAAGAGATAATAAAGGAGAGTAAATTGCTTTTACTTTCCCCACAAAAAAGCCAGTGGATCTATTGGTCTGCAAGTTAGCAGGCTTAATCCACTCTGGAAGGGCTCCTGTGCTGTAAATTTCATCCACTTTGGCCAAAAAGGTGGAAAATTATAGCCAGTTTTAATTCTCCATTATAGTGAATGGGGAAACATAGATCATCATTTTACACAGAGATGCTTGGAACCCAAAACACATTGATGTGGAGAGAGCACAGAGAGACTCAAAAACAGCTTGGATCTTTTAATAATGGACAGATACAAATACAAGGCAAATCTTGGGGCCCGTGCACACTTCTGCTAAATAATCACTCCCCAGTCTGGGAGCATATTATGTTGTGAAGATAGATGCAAAGTCCTGCAACATCTAGAAGGTGTGACTGGGCCCTTGGTCACCAGCCTGCCCTGGGCCCCAGGGGGCCTACTTTCACCCCCTATAGATCATGTGGGACTGCTCCACCTACCTCTTCTCTCTTTCTGTGAATGCCCTGCACACTGGGCGCACAGGTCGCTGCCATCAACCGAGTTGGTGGTGGAGGCTTCTCTAAGAGGCTGATACTCCCCCCACCATCTTCATTGATTGCATGCATGTGTGCTATCAACCAAGATGGCAGTAGGGGCATCAGCCCCTTAGAGAAGCCTCTGCTGTCATCTTGGTTGATGGCAGCTGTGCGAGTAGCGTGCAGGGCATTCACAGAAAGAGAGAAGAGGTAGGTGGAGCAGTCCCACATGGTCTGTAGGGGGGACTGGGAGCAGAGGGCCTATCCAGAGATAGTGGAGAAACTTATTTAGTTCACATTTTAATGCAAACCTTCCAAATTGTCACTTCTTTGAATTTTGTTATGCAATTCTGTAGCCATAGAATGCATACAAAAATGAGTATATTAGTGTAGATAACACATAATAATGCATTCTAATAGCAGAAAATTGCTTGCAAAGACTCCATATAGTTGTTAAATTGCATTCAAAATGTGTGTATCAGGAGAAATGTGCATGAAAATGAATCCAAATTTTCATGAACACTTTTTTTTAAAAAAAAAATGCAAATGTATGCAGAAATAGGGCAGACTAAAATTAAGACTGAAATAATGAGAAACCAAGAGAAACAAAGATATACCAGAGATTGAAACTGGGAACGTTTGTGTGCAAAGTATGTGCCCTGGCACTGACATGTGGCTCTTCTGGAGGTACACAGACAAGCACATGGACAGAGATGTACAGATGAATGCACTTTATTCAGTGACTTATGTTGCAGAGAGAGGGTGAGTGCAGAGCAGGAGTGGGGAACTGTGATGCGTCCTTCCCTGGCTCTCCCTGTCAGGTTCCTACCTGCTCGTGGTTACTGCCTGTCTCTAGGCACCACCAGGGACTCCACCAGTCCGGACCGCACTCTCTTATGGTTTACCTATCTGCTCTAGCACAGATCTCAACAGATCCCCCTGCTAGGCAACCACCAGTAACGTCCCAATACTAGTATTCCCAGAGACTCTGAATACTGGTATTGTTATTCTCTTCACCGCTGCCACCATTTGTTACAGTTCCCCTTCAGCCTTGGTCATTACCTTACCCTCCCTTCTGGTCTGTGAAACCCCAGCCAAGGATCAGGCCTTTGGTAAACCAAATTAAGTATTTATTACAGATAACAAAGCTAACAAGATTAACAAGATTTCTTCTTAAGGCACATAAGCATATGGTTTTACTCAACACTAATCCGAACTCCACCTCCCTCCTTCTCCACTCGCTCCTGGTAAAACACTCTCTAAACCCCACCAAGCAACCCACTCAGTTCTCTTCTCCCCCCCAGATTCCACTCTCACTCTTCCTTTTATACATTCAGCCATTTTAAACACTCAGCCAATCATCTCGCATTCTACTGCCCATTCACTCCCCCTCCTCTTTCACTCCACTTACCATGTATCTTCTAAACAACCAACACTTACCATATATACATTAATATAGGAACATCACATTTCCCCCCCCCCTTAAACAACAGCAGAGTATTATTCCTGTTCCAGGATTTATACGTCGCGTTAACAAATAAAAGTCTCTATGGGGAAAATGTCTTTCTTTGTTCCTCTGTCTGGTCACGTCACTGTAGTCCCAGCCACTTGCCTGGAAAGTCCATCGGCCAGTACATTGCCCTTGCCTTTTATGAACTGGAAGTCCACTTGATAGTCCTGTAGGGCCCAGGACCACCTCTGCAGCATAGTGTTATGGCTTTTCATAGTCTGCAACCATAACAAGGCCCGATGATCCGTAGTCACTGTGAATCTTCGTCCCCACACATATGGGCGCAACTTGTTCAGTCCCCACACGACCGCTAGGCACTCCTTCTGGACCGATGAATAGTTTTTCTCCCTCGGCGTCAGCTTGCGACTCAGGTACGCCACTGGATGTCTGGTGCCTTCTCTCTCCTGTAGCAAGACGACTCCCAGCGCCAGGTCTGATGCATCTGTAGCCACGATGAATGGTTGCTCATAGTCTGGTGCTATTAATATGGGTCCTTGGCACAAGGCTTGCTTCAGTAGATCAAAAGCCTTCTGACATTCATCCGTCCATACCACACGCTCAGAACACTTCTTCTTTGTTAATTCATGCAAGGGGATAGGCCACAATTGCACTGCCTCTACCTTGCTCCATAAGGGGGTGACTTTCCCACTCCCCACCCCATGTCCTACACAGATTACTTCACTCACAACTTTCCCATTCACACAGCACGGTACAGATCTGACTGGGGCATGCTCTCCAGTATCAATGGAATGTATAACTATACTGGTTCGGCCAGGTTTGTTGCTAAAGAGATTCCTATAGGTTTTCAAAACTCTCAGAATCTCCTCTTTTACTTCCTCCTTCACCTCCTCTGACCATTCCACTTGATCTACCCGTCCTTTGTCTTTGCTTTCCTGTACCAAATCTGGAAGTTCAGGCCCACTTCCCTCAGGGAATAAGGTAACTTGCAACACCTGTGCATCCCTGGTATGGTAAGGCTTCAACATATTTACATGAACCACTTTGCTTTTGTTTAATTGGTCTGTGGTAATTACATACGTCACTGTGTCAAGCCTTTCTCTGATGGTATATGGTCCTTCCCAGTTAGCCTGTAATTTGTCATGTTTCCTGGGTATGAACGCCATAACCATATCTCCCACATCATACACATCATCTCCCTGGCTGTTCTGTCATACCAGTAACGTTGCTTCTCCTGTGCTTGACTCAAATTCTTTTCCACCACCTCCATCATTGATGTTAATTTATTGCGGAATTCCAATACAAAATCTACTACAGATGTTTTGTACTCTCCCAGGGTTCCTTCCCATGAATTTTTTAATAGTTCCAAAGGTCCCCTCACTTTTCTAGTGAACATGAGTTCAAAGGGTGAGAAGCCTGTTGACTCCTGAGGGACTTCTCTGTATGCAAATAAGAAGCATCCCAAACGTTCATCCCAGTCTTGTGGGTGATCTTGAATATAGCTTCTGATCATGCCCTTCAAAACGCCATTGAATCTCTCTGTTAACCCATTAGTGGTGGGATGGTAAGTAGTGGTCTTTAGATGTTTTAGACCACAACATTTCCACATACATTGCATCACTTCTCCCATGAATACACTGCCTTGATCCGTCAGCACTTCATGAGGGAAACCCAGCCTCATAAAGATTTTTAATAAAGCCTCTGCCACTACAGGGGCTTCCACGGATCTTAGTGCTTCTGCATCTGGGTACCTGGTGGCAAAATCCACCACCACCACTAGATATTTCTTGCCATGCCTTGTGGGTTTGGAAAAAGGGCCCACCAAATCTATTCCCACTCTATAAAAGGGTTGTCCAATTATAGGAAGGGGCTTTAAGGGTGCCTTAGTCTTTACTCCACTTTTCCCCACCTTTTGGCATATTCCACAAGATAGACAATGTTGTTTTACATCTTTGGAGATGTTTGACCAATAATAGTGTGCTGCCAATCTCCTCTTGGTCTTTTTCATTCCCAGATGTCCTGCACATGGGACATCGTGGGCTACCTCTAGCAATCTGGTTCTGTATTTGCTAGGTACTATCAATTGCTTCACTGGTTCACATTCATCCTTTCTCTCAGCAGGCATCCACAGTCTATATAAAATCCCATTCTCACACACAACTTGATTCCTCAGTTTGTCAGTGAAAGGAATCTGTTGGGTCAGAGCTTGTTCCTTTATCTGCTTCAAACTTATATCTTTTTGCAGCTCTTCCCTGAATTGATCTGCCTCTTCCCCAGAGACCACTTGATACAGTTTGTCTCCTTCAGCAGGCCTGCTAGTGGTTGCTATGGTGACCTGAGGCTGGTTAACAGATTCCACCCTGTTTGTTTCAGCCCCCCTTAATACGGCTTCTTTTTCTCTGCCAATTTGCTGTCTGGTCACTACATAGATCTTTCCTTGGGCGCCCATTACATCTCTTCCCAGTATTACTGGATCTTGTTGCTGGGCATTAATGCCTACTTTATATTGGCCCTCTCGGCCTCTCCAAGTCATTTCCACCAGGGCCACAGGCAAACTTTCTGGTTGACCCCTCACTCCTTGGATACTCACAGTTTCCTGAGGTAATATTTCCTCAGATTTTATTAAATCTGGCCTCAGTAATGTCTGAGCAGCACCAGTATCAAGCAATGCCCAATAATTTGCCCCTTGTACACTCACTTCCTCTCTCAGACTTGAATCAAGGTCTGTTACTTCTGTCCAGTTTATCTGGCAGAACTGAACCTTTTTCGCTGTTTCCAAAGCCTTGGGCTCTGTTTTCACTGCCCTTGTCTGAGCAGGATTACTAATGGGGTTGGCAACCTCACATTGAAAACGTAGGTGCCCCGGTCTACCACATTTGTAGCATAATTTCTCCTCACTTTTAGGGTACACAGATCCACTCTGGGGTGTCCTGTGCCCTTCAGATTTTACTGGAGGACTCACTCGCTGTGGTACCACATCCCTTCTGCCAGCATTATATGGTCTGGGTTTAAAATCTCTTGATGTTTTCCCCACCCAGCCAGTTCTGTTGGAGGCGAAGTGATCCGCCATCTCTGCGGCCTCCTGCACCGATGTAGGGGAACGGTCTTTGACCAGGAGCCTTATTTCTGGTGGTAACTGATGGTATAATTGATCCAATATCATGAGGTTTTTCACCTCCTCCACAGACTGAGCTTTTGCACTTGTCAGCCATTTCCCAAATATGTCCATCAGTTTTGCCCCCAGCTCCACGAAACACCTCCCTGTCTGTATCTGGCAGTTTCTGAAAAGCTTTCTAAAATAATAAGGCCCCAGTCTGAATCTTTTAAACACTGCTTCTTTGAATTCAGCATAGGTGACGGGCCTGTCTGGGGGGAAATATTGGTATACCTCAGCCAATTCCCCTTTAATCAGGTTTGATAAATACTGCATGTATTTATCTTCAGGTAGCCCCCACAACTGAGCTGCTTTTTCAAAGGTGCTGAGGTAAATTTGAGGATCTTGACCAGGCTCATAGACAGCAAAGTCCTTTGGAGTAATTTTTATTTTTGCTCCATCTCTGTCCTTTCTTGTTTCATCAGAATGAAACTTCTCTCTTTCAAATTTTAACTTTTCTACTTGTAATTCGGCATCCACTGCTCGTTGCTTCTCCCTCTCCTCAAACCCCATTCTCATTCTCTCAGTTTCCATCTTCAACTTCTCAGCTTCCATCCTCAATCTCTCAGCTTCCAACTCCCTCTGCTTGTCTTTCCCATCAGCTTCCATCCTCAATCTCTCAGCTTCCAACTCCCTCTGCTTGTCTTTTTCCTCAGCCTCCCATCTTAACTTCTCTCTCAAGTACTCATAAAGCTATAAAGATGGCGGCTTAGGCGGAGGAACTTGTTTTTTTTTTTTACAATAATTTTTATTCAAATTTTCATAAAACATACAAAACAAAATCAGAAAACATTCAAAGACAAAAAACAAAACAAAACAAAAATGATTAAACAAAAAAATAAAATGTTGACTTCCCATTTGTCGCAGATCAAATCAGTTGTAGGTCTACAATATATAACAATCCTGTCTCTTAAATTATATTATAAAATCACTTTCCTCCAGTAGTTATCTTAATTAATCATCAAATCTCATAAACATTACTTTATTCTTTCCACAAAAAGTCAAAGAGAGGTTTCAGTTCTTTAAGAAATATATCTATCAATTTTTCTCCAAATAAACATGTCGATTAATCCATCTCGTTAATAATAATAATAATCTTATTGTCATAACCATAGTCCAAATAAACATTTCGATTAATCCATCTCATCAAAATCTGTTAGGTCCAATAATTTCAATAGCCATTATTCCATTATCCATATTAATTCCATCTTCCATCTTCAATAGTCCTGTTAAGTCCAGTAATTTCAGTGTCCAATCTTCCATTATCAGTATTCCATAATAATCTTGCTGTCATAGCCATAGTCATATAATAAGAGTCTGATGGGAATTTCCTCTATCCCAAATATTTTCTTGCCATCAATTCTGAATAAGTTGCTGAAATATTGTTGTAAAGTCATATCTGTGTTCTTCTTTTTTACAAAATGCACTGGCTCATCTCTTGAGAGTTTTTCCATTGTCACATGGCTGCAGTTAATTCCATAGATTTTCTCTATATCAAGCTCCATCACGTCATTCCAGTCCACAAGATTATCCAAGCCATTGATAACTTTATCTCTAATATCTTTATTAATTTCTTCAGAGATAACGTTAAATTCCAAACAGTAGATTTTATTTCTAATATCCATAAACTCCAGATCTTTTTCCAATTCCACATTTGTTCCAATCTCCAGGGCTTGTATCTTCTCTTTATTTTTTCTTTTCTCATCTCTGATCTCATTCTCCTCTCTCACAGGATCACCTATTTCTTTAAGCTCCTGCGTCATTTTGCTCAGTTCAATTTTCAGCTCCTTACTGCCCTGTCGCAGGGTTTGTTTCGTTATCTCAATCTCATCCATTATTTTCTGAAACATAATTACTTCCAGATTCTCAGCCACTTTCTTGATTGCCATTTTTAAAACCACAAAATCAAAACAAAACAAAAATAAAGAAGAACCACTTCTTATTTCAGCAACAATTGGGTTAATATTCCAGGCTTGATGACATCACAGTATAAACAGAGCAGCCTGCCTTATCTCTCTATGTTCAAGAATACAAAACAAATTTAGTTCCCAGCATCAAAACAGTTAGTGGCGTCCTGAAGAAGCAGATTCGTCAAAATAAAATAGACCAAAAAGAGAATAGTCCCAGACAATATAATGTTCCTCGGAATAGAAATCCCTCTTCTGTTTATATCTTTAGAATGCACTTCCAGGACAGCTTTTTGCAATAGAAACAGAGATAAGCTGTTAATTTCGTGAATAACAGAGAAGAGTTATAGCTCACCCAGAAGTTCTTTAAAGCTGATTCATTTGACAAATCTCTTTTTGCTGCAACAATTTAAACCAAGTAAAAAAAATAATAGAAAGAAGGGTGCTTGCCTGTTAGTCCGTTTTCTCTTTGAAGAAAAGATAAACGTTTCGCATTAATCAGATAGAGCTTGTTAGGAAGTCCGTCCGGCATTGCTGGATGGACCTTTTCTCATAAATTAATGAAATCCAGTCCTCCCAACAAAAACAGGCTTCTGAGGTTGATCTCTACGTTTCTCCCTGCCCGGGAGAAATTTCATCAGTCAAAAAAAAATGTTCTGACTGATTTATATCTGAATAAGCTTCTTTTGAGGCGGGAGCCCATCTCAAAAGCAGGCACAAGCGAAGTCACCCTTCCCGGAAGTCTGGCGGAGGAGTTTGTTTGGAGCTCCTGCTGCTTAATTTATTTTAACATCTTTTAAGTCTTGTTATCACCATCTTTTTACTATTTTTAACACCTTTTTAAGTCCTGTTACCACCGTATGGCTTTCAGGGGAGTGTGTGGCTGAGCAAATTGTTTTTGGCACTACCACTTCCCTTGCTCTGCCAAATTTGGCGACTGCGGACAGACGGAGACAGCTGCAACTGGAGGGTGTGGTAGTTGAAGCCGGGGATTCGGCGAGGCCTTTTACCTTTCTGCTGGCCCGTTGCTGGGCCTTGCTGGGTTGGTCTCGCTCCTGCTCTTGCCTCATTTTTTCTTGGCTTGGGCTTCCTGCTGCTGCTGCCGCCGTGGCGTGTGTGGGTCCTGCCTGCTTGCTGTTGCCGGTTAGAGTCGTCTGGGCTGCTTCTGCTGCTGTCGCCTGTCCTGCTGGCTGTGGGGGTCCTGCCTGCCCGTTGTCGCTGTCGCTTGGTGTCGTCATCATCTGTCGTCGCCTGTTGCTGCTGCGTTATCCCTGTGCCTGCTGTGTTCCCGTGTTGCTGCTGCTGCTGGTTTGTTGGTTGTTGTTGGTCGTTGCTGCGGCCAGGCAACGTCTGCCGCTTGCCGGGATTGCGACTGGTCGTTGCTGGGTGGTCCGCCCGCTTCTGTTTCTGTCGCCGCAGCAGATCAGGCCCTTGTTGCTGCCCCTGCTAGGAGCTTCACCCTGCATTGCAGCCTGTGCCCCGTGGCAGTGGCGGCTTTGTTTCCTTGCTACTCCTGGCGTTTTTGCGGCTGTGTTTATGTTTTTCCATCATCGCCGCTGCGGTTGCTGCTTCCTGTTGGTGGCCTATTTCTTTTGTCACCATTGCCATCTGACTGTTTAGGACAGATCTTGGAGCCTGCTCCTATGCGCACAGAGTGCGGGACTGCGTTGGTGGGTTGATCTGGTTGAGATGAATGGCTATCACAACCCGGTTCCTGTTTTAAATTGGTGTATGTATGGATGTATAGTTGTATGAATGTGTGAATGTGTATGAATGTGAATTGCACTGAATTGTATTGTTTTAGTTAATTAATTTAATTTGATGTAATTTAATTTAGTTTAATTAATTAATTGAATTGGTTTAATTACTTTAATTTAAATTAGTAAATACTGCTGCTATAGGGTATGGAGGCGGGTCTCCGGACTAATTTTATTAGGGTGGGTGGCCTGCTGATAAGAAGATAGGGATTGAGGCATGTGCAAGCCGGAGAGGGAGGTGGGGGGCCAAGTTATAGGAAGTTTGGGCGGCAGGCGCTAGAAGGGTGCTGCTAGCAGACCATGCCGGAATAGGGGAACACGGGACAGATGCATTATATCCATCCCATGTTCCGGGTCTGCTCAGAACCAGACGAAAACTGGGGGACGCAAGGTTTCTACCGACCTTCGACTGCTGTTATGTAATGCCAGGTCTGTGGCACAGAAAACCTCGCTCATCCATGATATGATCTTGGATGGGCGCACAGACCTAGCATGTATTACGGAAACTTGGCTGGACGAAGCCTCTGCCCCAACTCTTGAGGCCATGTGTCCACCAGGTTTCCGTTACGCACAGCAGCCGAGGGTGGGAAGGCGGGGAGGGGGTGTGGCAGTCATCTCTCGAGAGTCCTTGGTTTTTGCCAGACCTCCCCTCCATAGGACTCAAATTGTTGATTGCATGTACTGGAGGTTGGGCCCGAAGGGCAGTTTAGGGATCTTGCTGGTGTACTGCCCACCCCGCTGCACGGCAGATTCCCTGGCCGAGGTGCTAGAGGTGGTCTCGGCTGTACGGGCATTGTCCCCAGAGCTGTTAGTTCTGGGTGACTTTAACGTGCATGCCGAGGCCGCTCTCACAGGAGCCCCTCGGGATTTCCTGGAAACCATGGCTTCCTGGGAACTGTACCTAAGTAATACTGGGCCCACCCATGTAGCCGGTCATGCTCTCGACCTAGTATTTGTCCTGGGAGAGGAGAGAAGTGGTCTGAAGTTGGGAGTGATTCTTGCCACTCCTGTGTCATGGTCAGACCACTACCTGGTAAATATGGACTTCTCGTTGCCATGCCCCCTCCGCAGGGGTGAAGGACCTATTAAAATGGTCTGCCCCAGACGCCTGTTGGATCCGGATGGATTCCTGACTGCGCTTCGGGAATTGGAACCTGCTGAAGGTCGCCCGGTCGAAACCCTGGTGAAGGAGTGGAACGTGGGGATCACCAGGGCATTAGACCGGGTGGCTCCGAAACGTCCTCTCCCCCTGAATAGAACTCAGCTAGCACCATGGTATACACCGCGGTTGCGTAGTCTGAGACAGGAGGTGAGACAACTAGAGCGCCGGTGGCGGAAATCCCGCTCCGAAGATGTCCGGACACAGGTTAGAGCAGCAGTAGCTGCCTACCAAGTGGCAATAAAGGTAGGAAAGAAGGCTTTCTTTGCTGCCTCTATTGCGTCTGCGGAGTGTTGTCCCAGGAGGCTGTTCCAGGTGGTCCGAAGCCTGGTTGGTCCAGTTGCTCAGGAACCCTTGGAACAGTCAAAGGCCTCCTGTGACTTATTAGCAAAACACTTCACCGATAAAATCGAACACTTACGGAGCTCGATCCCGTGCGCCGTGGACACAGTGGATGAACCAGAGTTGGCCAGTTGCATGCTGGTAAATTGGGATCGGTTTCGGCTTCTCCCTTCTGAGGAAGTGGACAAGGTGCTTTCATCTGTGAAGCCAACCACTTGTCTTACTGATCCTTGCCCTTCGTGGCTCCTTGTGAGCTGCAGAGAGAAATTGGGCGAGGGGATCAAAGCGGTGGTAAACGCATCCTTGAAAGAGGGTGTGATGCCATCAGCCTTCAAGGAGGCAATTGTAAAGCCCATCTTAAAGAAGCCCTCCTTGGATCCCCAAGTATTCGATAACTTCCGCCCAATTTCGAATCTACCATTTCTGGGCAAGGTCATTGAGCGAGTGGTGGCCAACCAGTTGTCAGCACACTTGGATGAAACGGATTATTTGGATCCATACCAATCGGGTTTCAGGACTGGTCACGGAACTGAAACAGCCTTGGTCGCTCTGGTAGATGATTTGAGGAGGGCATTAGATAGGGGAGAATCCACCTTTCTTGTCCTCCTCGATCTCTCAGCTGCTTTTGATACTGTCGACCACAGTATCCTTCTGCTTCGCCTGGAGGGATTGGGAATTGGAGGCACTGTATTACAGTGGTTCCATTCCTTTCTCTCCGACAGGTACCAACAGGTAGCGTTGGGGGAGGAGGTATCAGACCCTTGGCCTCTCAATTGTGGTGTGCCACAGGGCTCTATCCTCTCTCCCATGCTATTTAACATCTATATGAAGCCGCTGGGGGCAATCATCAGGAGATTTGGGCTGCAGTGTCATCAATATGCGGATGACACTCAGCTCTATCTCTCGTTTAAATCTTCACCAGAGTTGGCTGTGGAGACCTTGTCCAAGTGCCTGGAATCCGTGAGTGGATGGATGGGAAGGAACAAGCTGAAGTTGAATCCTGATAAGACCGAGGTACTACTTGTGGGGGACAAGAGAAGGTTGGGCGACATTGACCTGAAGTTCAACGGGGTGAGTCTACCCCTAAAGGACCAGGTCCGCAGCCTTGGGGTTGTGCTTGATTCCAGGCTGTCCATGGAGGCTCAGATTTCGGCAGTGAGCCAGGCAGCCTGCTACCAACTACACCTCATACGAAGGCTGCAACCCTACCTTCCTGTTCACCAGCTCCCACTAGTGGTATACACCCTGGTCACCTCTCGTTTGGACTACTGTAATGCGCTCTACGTGGGGTTACCCTTGAAAACGGTCCGGAAATTACAACTGATACAAAATGCGGCGGCTTGACTACTTACGAATAGTCGCCGCCGAGATCACATCACACCAGTGTTGTTCGACCTACACTGGCTACCAGTTGTTTTCCGAGCCCAATTCAAGGTGTTGGTATTGACCTTTAAATCCCTACACAGTTTTGGCCCAGTTTATCTCACGGAGCGCCTTCAACGCCACCAATTATGCCGCCTGACAAGATCGGCCACACAGGGCCTTCTGTCAATCCCGCCAACAAAAACAGCCAGATTGGCGGATACTAGAGAGAGGGCATTCTCAGTGGCGGCCCCCACTCTTTGGAACTCCCTCCCACAAGATCTCCGGCACGCCTCTTCCCTAAATGTGTTTCGGAAAGCCTTAAAGACCTGGCTCTTTCAGCAGGCCTTTGGGGTATCCGGGGAGGGTTAATTGTTATAATTGTAATGCCTCCTGCCCAGTTTTAATATTGTTGCTGCAGATGTATTGTTTTTATATTGTATTATTGTATTTTATCAATTGTATTTTAACAATTTTGTAAGTCGCCTAGAGTGGCCATTGGCCAGATAGGCGACGAAGAAATTAAATTTATTATTATTATTATTATATTATTATCTATATAAGCGGGATTGCTTAAATATCCTTCTGGGGTCTCTTCCCTGACAGGTTGTTTTTGCTGGGCAGTTGCAAATCCTATAAGTGCTACCATCAATTCATCTACCCCTTTACCCTCGTGAGGTAAATTGAATGTTATGCACTTCTCCACCAGCTCCTCTCTTTTCATTTTTATGTATTCAGCCATGGTGTTTGAGTTCACTCACTCTTTGCCACACACTCTTTGCCAGTCACTCTCACAAGTAATCTTGTTTTGTTATTTCTGTTTGCCACACAACTATTAGGGATTGTCTAGTATTCGTATCTCACTGCTACAGGCAACACCTGTGACGTAGTCTCCTTTGTCACCATGTGTCTTTGGGACTCCCTTTGGTTCGTATCTGGATTCTCTGTTGTTCGTATCCCACCGCTACTGCCACCACATGTGAGGCGTCCTTCTCTCCCTGTCAGGTTCCTACCTGCTCGTGGTTACTGCCTGTCTCTAGGCACCATCAGGGACTCCACCAGTCCGGACCGCGCTCTCTTATGGTTTACCTATCCGCTCTAGCACAGATCTCAACAGATCCCCCTGCTAGGCAACCACCAGTAACGTCCCAATACTAGTATTCCCAGAGACTCTGAATACTGGTATTGTTATTCTCTTCACCGCTGCCACCATTTGTTACAGTTCCCCTTCAGCCTTGGTCATTACCTTACCCTCCCTTCTGGTCTGTGAAACCCCAGCCAAGGATCAGGCCTTTGGTAAACCAAATTAAGTATTTATTACAGATAACAAAGCTAACAAGATTAACAAGATTTCTTCTTAAGGCACATAAGCATATGGTTTTACACAACACTAATCTGAACTCCACCTCCCTCCTTCTCCACTCTCTCCTTGTAAAACACTCTCTAAACCCCACCAAGCAACCCACTCAGTTCTCTTCTCCCCCCCAGATTCCACTCTCACTCTTCCTTTTATACATTCAGCCATTTTAAACACTCAGCCAATCATCTCGCATTCTACTGCCCATTCACTCCCCCTCTTTCACTCCACTTACCATGTATCTTCTAAACAACCAACACTTACCATATATACATTAATATAGGAACATCACAGGAACCTTTGGCCCTCCAGATCTTTCTTGAACTACAACGGCCATCAGTCTCAGCAAACATGGGAGTTGTAGTTCAGAAACAACTGGAGGGCCAAAGGTTCCCCACGCTTGGTATAGCATTTTGTATGTTTGATAACAGCTTATATTATGATTTGGAGTAGATGAGTCAGCTTTGAGGTCACATAGTAAAATTACTTATATGACCCTGCAGGAAAAAAATACAGTCATCTTGCTGAATATTGGTTTGCAAAATACTCCTGTTGATGAAATCATCTTGAATTGATACTGCAGTTCAAAGGCTGAAAAAAAAATTTTTCCTTACAGTCCTTGTTCATCTAATCAGTAGCAACCTCCGAGTCTGGTGGTTTCTCAGGAAATTTATCCACTTCCCCACCATTGATTTCACTATCATCATACACTACAGGAAATGTATGTTTTATAGTATCAGCTGACGTTCTCTCTTCCACACAATATTTTCATTTGAAAATTTCTTTAGAATGCTGCTTCATCTGACATAGCATCGTTCAAATAGAGGCCATGTAGCGGGGAAAGGTATGCCAATGGGTTAGCAACTGCATCTTTGTTACTGCAAGTGGTGGCAGAGCATCTATTAAAGAAAGAATCTCTCCCCCCCCAATAAAAAGCCACTTCTGCCGTCTCCACAGTAAGCCCCAATCTGGATAGATAACCTTTTGAATGTATTTCCCATTCCAAGCTGTATTTTTTTTCTTTTTCCATTGTTCCTCCCCATTTTACCAGAGAGAGAGAGGAAAAAAAACTGAACTCAGTTCTAGAAAATACTTGCTAAAGCATATTCTTGCAGAAGCGGTTGTGCAGTGACATAACATTAAGTGGGTTCTATAGTGGTTCTCCTGCTTCTACTTGTGCAAGAGCTTGTCCAAGTTCTAGTACAAGCTTTTACACTCAGGTAGAAAAATTGGAGTGTGGGGAAGAGAGTGGTTTGCATGCAAATGTTTCCGGGTTAAACCCCAGCAGCTCTAGGTATTATTATTGTTATTATTATTAGTCACTGCCTCTTAGCCTCAGAGGAAGGCAATGTATATATATATATATGTGTGTGTGTGTATTCATTCAACACCCAGCAGCTCATTCAAGACCGGAAGAAGCCTTCAGCATGAGGGATCCCTTTTGATCTAAACTATTATGGATATATGTCAAATACATACAAATCCAAAATCATCCCCCAGCTTTGTTTGTGCGACTGTAAATATTATTATTATTATTATTATTATTATTATTATTATTATTATTAATAATAATAATAATAATAATAATAATAATAATAATAATAATAATAATAATAATAATAATAATAATAATAATAAACAACTTTCATCTAATCAACAGGGAAGCAAGGGAGGGGAGGGGAGAAGCCAGAAAAGTCATCCAAGTTTCTCATTAAAATGGGGAAAAGAGAAAACTTTGTCACCTTGAATTTGTTTTAAAAACCTGAAAGGCAGCCTTTGCAGATGGCAAGCTGTCATTATGACACACAATCCCCCCACAAAAAAAGTGATTTCAACCGTTCCTGAGTCTTCCTCAGGAGACATTGCTCTGTTAGCTTTGATCATTCTCAAGAGGAAAGTAAAAGCAGTTGTCCCTAGAGGATGAAAAATTAAGAATGATTGAAACAAGTCTTTTATTATGATGATTTCTTTCCCTTCCGCCCCATTATCCTCTAAGAGGAATAACTTTATCAGGGTTGTATGTAAAATACATGCTTATGGTTGAGCAGCTGCCACTTCTTGATTCAGTACCTCGCCAGAGGGAGTGTAAATTAGTATCTTGCAGGTATAGCAATAGAATAGAGCATTTAGCCCAATCACCAGCCTGAACCTTGTTGCAGAAATGAAGAAGAGCAAGACACAGGGGACTTGTCCCAACAGAGTCCAGATTTGACCACAGAGTACAAAACACCATCAGGACTTGAGACTTCATAGGTTTCCTGGCATGAGGGAGTGGAGCATCACAAGTGAAAGAAGTAAAAACCAAGAGTATGAGTTAGGACATGTTCACATGTGCATGTTCACATGTCTGTAGTATCTGTAGTATCAAGTGATGATTTGCATGTGTCAATCAGCACAGAACTTCTAGGTCACCCAAGGTCAAATCAGTTGTAACACTTTTCAATAGGTGAAAGACATCAAGCAACAAAACATAAAGTAATGAAGATTCGTGTACTATCAGACTGTGATAGGGGCCCAGTTTAAAAGAAGGGAACCTGATAGGATGAATCTTGAACCTGTGTCAAGCAAACATTGGCAGAGAAAAACCACTAAGAGATGTACAAGATGATGATATTATCAACATGTTGCAGCACTTGGGAGATTCTGCACAGTGCTTGTAATCTTTACCTGGTCATAGTGCCAGTGGAGAGCCTGATTTACAACTGAGGAGGCTGTATCTTCCTCTAATATCCCAATCCAAGATGCTCCCATGTCTGCATGTGGGTCACATGACACATCTTGAATGCTGCAGTTCTGCAGTACCCAGTCAATGAAAGGACTAAGTAGATATAGTCTGGCAGTACTCTGTCAACACTATATGTATTTATTATAGGGTGCTTTGATTATTAATTATTCATTTTGAAGATTTATACTCTGACTTTTAATCAGAATTCTAATTCGGGGCAGGGGAGACTGCAGGTTCAGCACAAACAATGGTTAAGAATATCTGCGGTCAACCAATGGTGTAAAGCGAAAACCGCTGTAAAGTGGATCCCATTGACTTACATTGACCAAAATGGCGCCCGGCGGCAAAAAACCGCTGTGAAAGCGGAACAAGCGCTGTAAAGCGGGGCCTTTCTACAATTCACAACCGCTGTATTAGCGGAATGCTATAAATTGGGGCCCTACTGTAACACTGGTCTAATCCCTTGCAGGGTCTTAAGGACCATAACAAATGAATTCAAAAAGATCCAATGAATAACTTGTGAAGTTGTTTTTAGTTTACAGCAGGAAACATAACATTAAATATGCACAATTTTATATGGTTCTCAGCTCCCATATACTTAAAAGACCATTGTCCATGAATCCTTCCCCCCCCCCGGCAAATATCTTTGCAATCAACTGCAAAGTTATTTTCTTTAGTCTTAAGGAGATGGACTACTCTGTCTGGTTGCTCTGAACAACTGCAGGTTCAGCAAGGCCAAGAAAGTCCATAGGTTCAACAAGGCCCTTAACCCCACCCACAAGACTGAATCAATTAAAACAAGATTGTGGGGGTTACACTGGCAAGCATATACATTTGGCCATCACGAGAAAACTACAGTGATTCTAAGGGGTGGCAAGTTGATTCGAATGTGGATTTGTTCAGTTTGGAGTGGGGTGCTCTATAGGATGAACAACCCATGAAAGCAACATTGACATCTTCTGATAGAATGTTTTATAAGTAGCATTATCCCAGTGAAGGGGCACTGCATTATAAGAACTCTCTCACTTGTGTGCTGGAGGGACTGCAAAGCAGAAAGGATAGGCAGGTGTTGGGGGGCAAGAAAGAGAAATCCTGAAAGAGAGTAGGAGTGTCAGCTACATCTTCCCTGGAGAAGGTAAGAGGGTGGATGCTGGATGCAGGCTTTTCCACCTGATCGCTTCTTCCCACCTGGCTCTCCTTCTCCTCCTTCTCCTTCTCCTCCTCCTCCTCCTCCTCCTCCTCCTTCTCCTTCTCCTTCTCCTTCTCCTTCTCCTTCTCCTCCTCTTCTTCTTCTTCATATTAGACATTTGCTCTAGACTTTATATCGCTGACTATTCGCACACACACGGAAGATGCTGTTCTTTTGGACCCACATAGAACATGCATTTTGTTTTTCCATTCCTGACTGTGAAAGCAGCCCATAATGCAATTTCACTTCAGTGCCAAGGTAGACCTCTCTCCCTAAAAGAGCCATCTGTTTCCAGTTTCCACTTCTTGCCTCTGATATTCACCCTGTCACCAATCTGGAAAACAACCCTTACTTTCTTGACCCCAGTCTTGTAACATTTTTGCCCAAGGCCAACTCAAGGATTATTTATAAAATCATACAAGATGGACTACATCCAAAAGTTTCCTTGTTACCTTTGGGGTTGGTGTTAGCCAAACCAAATGCTCAGTAGAAATCTTTAGAAGCTTTCTTAAACCACTGAACCACTGCTGCTTCGCTGGCACAATTTTCAATCAATGTAATAATTAAAAGGATGGGGAGGAGACCAAATGCTGATGTTCTTTTATTAAGTTTTATAAAGATTGTGGGCTTTATTTTTTTTAAAGTGGACTCATTTCAGTATTTTGTATTTTGCATTTTTGTTTCTTTTCCAAGTTCTTGTCATCCACAAGGACACCATAGGTGCCTATCAAAGGGCAGAAGCGGTACTTACTTAGCTGTAAGTCTCTGATCAATATGATCTAAATTGTAATGCATTCTGCTCTTGCAGCACTGAGACTGTTGGAGGTATGCCAGCTTTAAATTTATTATACTTTTTGCTATGTCCACCATGATCTTGATGATTGGAGGGCTTGGGAAAAAATGCACTCAAGGAAGAATCAAGATAACACAAGCTGGCATTGATTAAAGTAGATCCTAAATATATCACCCATTCGAATTCATATGCAGCTTGTTCTAAATAACTGCTGCTTCCATATCACAAATTACATAGGAGGTGTGAATGATATGGTTACTTCTGATGCCAGCATCATAAGCAGCAAGGGATGGCTATAGCTAACATAGCAAGTGACCGTGCCATAACCCCCTCCTAAATGATATTCTCTGTTAAATGCAGCCAGAAGAGGGTGGAAGCAAGCTGCATATGCTTCAGGTTTGAGGAGGCCTCTGGCATAGTATTAACTCATGCCCCCCTCCAATGTCAGTAGGTACCCCAAAATGTTAGGATTAGGGTCCAACATCACCAAATAGTTTTTAAAGATGTTTTGTTTTAATGTGTTTTAAAGTTTGTTTTTATGATGTTTTAAAGTTTTTAGTGCTTTTGTTGCACTCTGGGCTCTTGCTGGGAAGAAGGGTGGTATATAAATAAAAGTATAAATAAATAAATAAATAAATAAATAACGCAGGCTTCTTTGGTGATGGCACAAGTAGCAGTAGCAGTGCCACAACAGAATGTTTAATCACCCACAATCCACACTTGCTGCTGGGAGCAAAGCACTCTGGAGGCAGCAGGCCTTTGTGGCCACCCTTTGCGTGCAGGTGTATGTGGTGCTAGCGCTGGGGGGCAGGGCCATGGTATGGGTTATTTCAACCTGGTGTGCCCATCCCCCCAGCCTCTTCAGATCCTCGCAGCACCAGGAGTGGACGCCTCTGAAGAGTAGGCTGGAGCAGTGTTGCCTTCTCATGGTCTCCTTAGCCTTTTATGCAGTGATGGCAGCAGTAGTGTTGACAGCCTCAGCGAAGTGGCAGAGACATCAGCAGCTGTGGCTGACCTAGAGCATCTTCTCTGATGGCAGTTTGGTGTTGAGGGGCTGGCGGTTAGCCTGACCTGCAGCTGAGTGGTGGCAGCGGCTTTAGGCCATGCTTTGGGCCTTTGTAGGCCCTCTTAAGTCTTTACAAGCCATGTGCGAGGTCTTCTGAGCTGAAGGTGAGCCCTTCCAGCCATCAGTGGGGCCTTGCTATATCAGAAGCTGGAGAAGCAGAAGAAAACAAAGGCTAAGGACAGGAAGCCTGACAGGCCTGGAAGGAAAATGAGAGGTTGAGAGGACTTGGGCCAATGGGTTGGCTGGCTTTCTCACTTACATGGGGTGATTATTCAAAAGCAGTCTTTGAAAGCAGGTTCCAAGGTGAAGTATTTGGATATTCCAGGTTTACATAGAATATCCTAGGAGTGCCTGGTTGGCTTATGAAGCATCCTTCGGGATGTGGTCTGCAGTGAGCCCCACCCTGAAACTGGACAGGAAGGAGCTGAAACTTGGAAATTGGGGAAGGGGCCCCAGCCTGATTAGAGTTACTCAACTTTGTGCCTTTTAAAATGTATATCCCAATCATGAGGATGTCATTTACCTCTCAGAGAGTTTCAATTTGGGTTTTTGTATTCCAGTTGTTGGGGATGATGGGCCCTTATTTTCTGGGACCTGGTTCAAGAAAAGATTGATAAAGAGGGCAGGGTCTTAGGACCTTTTCCTTTCTCCTCCCCCAGTTTCTTCCTTGAGGGTGGTATTGTTCCCAATAAAGTTTAGGGGCAGTTGGTGGATGATGCTATACCTAGCCACCTTTGCTCGGTTCACTACTCTTCCTTTGATTGCTTAGTTTGGATGGTTCGCAGTTGCGGCTTAGGCGTTCTCATGCGAAAGTGCGACATCAAGTTGGCCTTCCACCTCCAGCTGGTCCATCCCTTGGATTTTGCCTGCTGGGTTTCTGTTTCAAGGGCCAGCGTTATATAGACCATGCACTGCCCATGGGCTGTTCCATTTCTTGCACAGCCTTTGAGCAGTTCAGTACTTTCCTTGAATGGGCACTCAGGAGATGAACAGCATCATTTCAGGTAGTTCATTATCTCAACAACTTCCTCTTTGCTGGCCCTGCTGGTTCATGGATGAACTTGGGTGGTGAGCTAGGCATTTCCTTAGCAGCTGAAAAGACTGAGCGCCCCTCCTCTATTCTCACTTTCTTGGACATTGAATTGAATTCTCAGACCCAGAATAATCATTTATCCAATGAGAAGCTCATTGACTTGAGGCACGGAATTTATGTTTTCCTGGGTACAAAGAACATTACCCTGGGGGACTTACAGTATAGGCTAATCACTCTTAGGGGTTTTCAGAGGTCTCACCATCGGGTAAAGATTACTTGAGGAGGAAGGGAGGACTTGCCAGTCTGGGAACAATTCTTGGACCAGTTTAATGGAATTTCTTTTTGGAGGCAAGACCTGATCTTTGAAGCTGAGCTGCAGGTTAATTCTGATGCCTCTGGGGCCCTAGGCTTTGGTGTCATTTTCGGGGACCACCAGTATGCCGAGGATTGGCTGGCTGCATGGGCTGAAGCTTTTCTAGAGTTTTCCTGTGGTGGTGATTGTGCACCTCTGAGCTGATTCCTTTGCCAACTCAGTGTTGCACTTTTGGTGTGACAACTAGGCTAGTGTCTGTGTCATCAATTCCCTGGTTGAAAACCTTTCATATCATCAGGTGCCACATTTCCAGGAGTTGGCCCCTTTGACCAGTACTCATACAGAGCTGATGCCAGTGGCATTGTTGGACCTCAGTGACTTAAAGAAGAGAAGGCCATGAAATTAACTCTTTCAGCTAGCACACATGCCACTTATGCCAGAGCAGGTAGGGAATTCAGCAAACTCCAGGCCAGCAGGGAGTTTTCGTGGCACCATCCCAGCCCAGTTGATCAACTAGCTGAATTCTGTGCAGTTCTTCACCAGCAAGTATGTGAAGACTATTAAGGGTAAGTTGTCAGGGTTGAGGGTTTGGGCCAAAGACAGGGGCCTACCTGACCATTCCGAGGATTTAAGAATCAGGAGGATGCTGGAGGGATGGTCTAGGCTACATCCCTCCATCCTAGATGCACAGTGTCTGATCTCAACTGCTTTTACTGGACCTTTTCGGGATTTGGCCCTTTGTAGTTCTAGTTTTGAGGCTGCTCTTGTTGCATTTGGGGGGCCTTTAGGATGGGTAAGTTGCTATTCCTATCCACATCTGATACTTCTGAGTAGCACCATGAGATGTGGGATGTGACTTTGGCTCAGGACTCAATTAAGACAAGGTTGTGCCTTTCCAAGATTGACCAGCAGGGCAAGGGAGCCCTGATTATGTTGGCTGCAGCTGCTGTACTGGGTTTATGCTCTGTAGGGCTTTTGGTAAATATATGGAGTGGTGGGATGGTCAACCTGGCCCCAATCCTTACCAAGTATCAATTTTGGGCTATGGCCATGTGGGCACTTTAGAAGTGGGGGGCTGAGTCCTTGAAGTTTGGCACACATTCCTTCCTACAGAGGTACTGCCTCTGCTGTAGTTATGCTGGATCTTGGTGATGCAGGTGTCCAGGCCCTTGGTAGATGGAAAACTCGGACTTTTCAGTACTGTGTTTGGCTATTTTGATGTATTTGTTTGATCATTGTTGCCAGGCTTCTTTGTTCAATTTGTCACTTTTGCTCTGGCTGGTAGTTGGAGGGTGATGGAATGAATCAAAATGCTCATTTGCTGCCTCTGCATGTTGTTCTGGGCCAGTCGCAGGGTGTTGCACGCTACTCACGGGACCCAACTGGGACTCAGCCAGTGCATGTCGGTCGAGTGGGTGGGTGTGGCATGCTATGGGACCACCTGTTGCCAACATGTTTGACCTTGTGCTGGTGTGGCAGCCTTCCCACATCTTATTCATTCACTTGGGTAGCAATGATTTGGGGTTACTGAAGGACAAGGCCTTGGCCATTCAGACTTGCTTGGATTTTGGAGCCATCTACCAGAGTTGGCCCTGTATCCTCATTGTGTGGTCTGATATTCTTCAGAGGCAGGTTTGGAGGGGTGATGGCGATCCTAGGTGCTTTAGCACGGCATATAAAAAGATGAATAGGGAAGTCCATCTCACCCTTGCTGAGCTCCAGGGTAATGTCACTCAACAACCTGAGGTGAGGTGTCCCCGGATAAAACTTATAGACCTGATGGGGTACACCTATCAGATTTAGGTAATGATTTGTTCTTATCTGATCTGTGGTGTGCCCTGCCTGACATAGTTCGTGGCAGGTGGGGAAAGAGGGACTAAGCAGAGGCTTCTCCTCTTCTTTGGTGGGTAGATGCAGGGATTGGACAGGTTAGGGTTTGGTGAGCACCCTTTGGCACCTTTAAGGTGGTGACACCTGAGTCTTGCCTTCTGGGTTTATAGGTCCTGTTGGCTGGGTGCAGCTCACCTTGGGGGGCCAACCTGTGACACCCACTCAGAGTTGTGGGGCCCCGGGAGGGGGTGCGTCAAGAAGGCCCTCCAAACCACCCCATAGGCAGTGAGGCTGAGGAAAGGGGGAGGGTTTTTAAACACACCCCCTTTCACTGGGCAGGGTTATCCTCACCTGAGTGGTTAGCAAGCCATTTCCTGCATAATCACACTGCAGATATTTTGCTTCAATTCAAAATAAAGGTGGCCCATGACCTTTCCCTCCAATATATTTTTGTAAACATTGGTTGGAGAACTGCATTGCCAAATTTGGATAAGTGTGAATTTTGAAGGATGGCTGTGTTTCTGTTCTCTTATTGTTTCAGAAATTGCAAATCTGATTAATTTGGCTGTAAATAGAACCAAATTCAATTTCTCTGCCATCCCTATTCACTCTACCATTGAGATAATGTCTCTGTGTTATGCTGTTTTTCTTTCTCTCTCTGTTCTTGAACAGTTTCCCTGCCAGAAACATAGCATCTCTATAGCTTAGCTGAATGGCAGAAGAACACAGTTTTGCTTTGTCCACTTCCTTACATACATCTTGGGCTATGGATGCAATGAAATTACATTCTTCAGAACAGGCACCACATTTGCTACTTAAGCAGATATTGCAAACAGCAGCAGTCATGCTGTTGCTTTCCCATCAGTGGATCCAGTTCACAGCATCTCCGTTTCATCAATGACCCTTATGTTATGAATCCATCTATTCTTCCCAAAAGTGCTCTGCAGGCCCACCCAGTGATGGGAGAACTAGATTATACATTCAGTTTTCTTGGTTTGCTGTAACTTACTAGTAGACCCAGAGGTCCCCTGTTGACAATGCATCTAAAGAAAGCTCTTGTGCATTGTTTATGCCCCAAAGTGTGTGAAATGTCATATGGAGGGGGGCGGAATGCATAATAGTTTCTGGTATAAAAGTTTCTAATAGCTTTTTAATGCAAATGTTGTGCTTCTGACGCAAACAACCTAACACCCTGAATTCATCTGGGGCCCATAGGAATTTCCAGAGTGTAACTAATAATAAAATTGAATATTATGTAACCACAAATGCATATGTTATAAGTAACAAAAAACAAATTAGGAATGAACAAAGATCTGTTCGGATAAATAAGAATGAATCAAATGCCTGTTCTGAAACAAAGATTTCCCCCTGTTCCATTTATCAGTGCACAAAATCCCCCACTTCTATAAAAACTCAAGCTTTCTTTTGTTTTTGGAAAGTAAACATTTCTCTAGAATCAAAGATAGTAAAAGTCAATTCATACTGTAGAAAGGTGTCTGTTGCATATGCACTGATTGTGGCTGTGGCAAATGCCATCAAGGGTGAAGTGGAAATCTGTGTTGATAAACATTCAATAAACCATAGTGAGTCAGAAGACTTCTAATGCAGGCTTCCATGTGTTCCAAACACACTGTTATAGCTTTTATGGAGAGGGACCAAGACATTTTGGTGACTGGGGCAGAAAACCCACATCCCACCCTTCATAGTGCAAAACAAGAATTCCTTCTATTTCTGATATGCAGGCTCAGAGTGTCATTACTTATGCAGCAAAAACAGCACCACCCACTCACACAAGGGAAGTATTAGCAGGCTTGAGGGAAGCCCAAGTTTTGTAAAAGTACAAAAGCCATTAGAAAAACAACTAAGTGGTAGAGCCCCTAAAACAACCCAATGAAGGCTGAGCATGTTTTGTGGCCATAAAATGCTGACTGACTGTTGGAGGGGGGATAGGGACAGGAATTTAAAACTGAGGGGAGGGGGAATGGAATAGAGTGGCTGGAATCCTGAACTGCAGCACTCTGCACTGCACCATTTTGTTGCATCTTGTCTTTCATAATAGCCAGTGTGGTGTAATGGTTAGCATGTCGGGCTAGGACCTGGGAACCTAGAGTACAAATGCCCACTCAGCCATAAACCCCACTGGATCATCTTGGGCCGGTCACTGACTCTCAGCCTATCCTACATCACTGGGCTGTTTTTGTTGGGAGTGGGGATGGGTGGGATGGGGGTGATAGAAAGGCAACCTATTCTTCCCTTGCTGATTCCTTCTATAGTAAACCACTCGATGTTGATTGCTTTCCTCAGGCTTTACTTTCGCCTTCATTTTGTTCATAGAAAGGGTGTTGCTAGCCTTATGACTCTCTACGCTTTACGTAGGGCTACCTTTGAAGACAGTTCGGAAGCTACAACTAGTGCAAAATGCGGCAGCCAGATTGCTGACAAGGACCAAGCGGTCCGAGCATATAACACCTGTTCTGGCCAGCTTGCACTGGTTGCCAATATGTTTCCGGGCTAGATTCAAAGTGTTGGTATTAACCTATAAAGCCTTATACGGTGCGGGACCACGATACCTTGCGGAACGCCTCTTCCGATATGAACCGGCCCGTGCACTACGTTCTGCTACGAAGGCCCTCCTCCGGGTTCCAACTCACAGGGAGGCCCGGAGGGTGATGACAAGATCTAGGGCCTTCTCAGTGGTGGCCCCCGAACTATGGAACAGTCTCCCCGAGGAAGTACGCCTGGCGCCGACTCTGCTCTCCTTCCGGCGCCAGGTCAAAACCTTCCTATTCTCTGAAGCATTTTGTTACACTGATTTACTTTTTAAAATGTTTATTGTATTGGATTGATGATTGTATTTTAGTATTATTTTGTTATTCATTGTATTTTTATGTTATTTTATGTTCACAGCCCAGAGAGCTATTGCTAGTCGGGCGGTATATAAATTTAATAAATAAATAAATAATAAATAAATAATGCCCACATGTTTGCCTGCACTCAGAATGACTTTTTCCCATTAGTAATAAATCTTAAGTTTCTTTGTTCTTTCAACCATCAGTCTTATCAGACTACTCATTTCTGCACTCTGCTGCAATATGTCAAACTCCAATAATTTTGAGGATAAAAATTGGGAGGGGGAGAACAAATTATGCCACCTTGAGCTCCTTGGAGAAAAGGGGGGATAGAAATGTAACAATACATAAATAACTAAGGAAATATTCCTTCCACGTTTCTGTATGTGCATGTGACTGTGTCTGTTTGTACATCTTACTCTTCTCCAATTATTTCACTGACAAAAACTAAGAGGTCAGGAAGTAACCTATGCTGTTTTTGGCAACTGGATGATAGTACAGCAAATGGTCAAAAATTAACTGGAGTCCACCAGATTCTGCCCCACCAAATTCATATCTGGAAAATCCAGAGCACATTCTGTATCCTTCTCCTCCCCTCTGTTCCCCCCTCTTGTTCATTTCAGAGCAGGGAGTCTTGTGATTCATATATTGTACCTATTTACAAAATCGATCAGATACCCAATAGCTATCGCTCTCTACGTGTTGCACAGAAGGAATATGTAGAGGAGTTCAAGAAGAACATTTGCCATGGGTTCTGTATTATTGTATTATTTACTACAAAATGTTGCTTTGCAGAAATATTCCTCCTGCTATCATCTTTATTTTTGTTCATTAGCTAGTTTCATCTTTTAGGATTGAGATGTTGCCTACTAACAGAACAGATGGTCAGAAAGTCTATAATTTGGAAGTGAAATATGGATATCTAAGTAGAATGATTGACTCCAATGGTGCAGATCCTATGAAAGGAAAACAAAGGCATCCAATCATTGGAAAGGGCCTCTCCCATATGTTTCATTTATTAGCAGTGGGGTGGAATGGACAATGGATGGAATGTTGGTCTTAGTAAGTTTTAAGTGATGACAAATAATGGGTTGTTTTCAACTAAGTCCTACTCAGGGTTTATCAGCTGGAATTAATGAACCTAAATTAGTTTTGTCTATTAACTTCAGTGGGTCTATTCTGAGTAGGATTAGCATTGAATACCACCCAGGAATGATGATGATAATGATGTAGGAGTCCTTGTGGATGGAGGAGCTTTGGGTAAGAATCAGAGTTGATGTGGTTATACAAAACTGCAAGTACAGGGTTACTGTCTTATAACCTGTCCTGTTTTGCAAGGTGTCTATGAGGATAACTAAGATATTGGTTGTATGTGAATCTTGAACAGCTTTACAGAAATGATAGATAGAAGATAAAATGAACCTGACTTTCTTCACAGGTTTTCCATGATCTTGCTTGCTCAGACCAAGCCAGAAATGTGGACAATCACCATTATTTATTTATTTATTTATTTGTTTAAAATATTTCTATCCCACCCTTCTACCCTATAATAGGGCACTCAGGGTGGCTTACAATAAAATCAAGCACATACATAATAAAATTGTACACAATAAAAATCACAAAAACATTAAAGTAAATCAAAATACATAAAATGCAATTAAAATTCATAAAATAATACATATAGGTACATATATATATATGCATATATAGGGAGTGGTACTGAAGGGACTACTGAGGTAAAAATTAATATAGAAGGCATAAAATCAGTGTCAGGCTCTACCTTCAATCCCTCCCAAAGGCTCTCTGGAACAAGATCGTTTTCAGAAGTCTCCGGAAAACCATCAGAGAGGGAGCAGAGCAGGTTTCTTGGGGTAGGGTATTCCAAAGCTTGGGGGCCTCAGCTGAAAAGGCTGTCTCCCATGTGCCTGTCAGTCTAACATCTTTCACTCCAGGCATGCAGAGGAGACCCAAGGCAGATGATCTTAAATCCTGGGCAGGTACATATGGATATAAGCGGTCCCTCAGGTACATTGGTCCAAGGCCTTTTAGGGCTTTAAAGGTCAGAACCAGCACTTTGAATTGGGCCCAGAAACAAATTGGGAGCCAGTAGAGTCGATAGAGCACAGGGGTAATATGCTCCGTGCACCATGATCCAGTTAACATTCTGGCTGCTGCATTTTGAACCAACCGTGATTTCCAAACCATTTTCAAAAGCAGCCCCACATAGAGTGCATACAGTAATCAAGCCTTGATGTCACCAATGCATGTGTCACTGTGGCCAAGTCAACTGCTTCCAGGAACGGACGCAGCTGGTAGACCAGTTTGAGTTGGCCAAAAGCACTCCTGGCTACTGCAGCCACCTGATATTCAAGCAGCATGGCAGGATCCAGGAGGACTCCCAAACTGTGGACCTGCTCCTTGAGGAGTCCAAGTCAGTCCTAATATGAGCAAATTTGTCTGCAAATTGCCTTGCCAACATGTCACAATGAGCAACTGAGGGCTTAGAGTCTAATGTAGGGCCAGAGCCCAAAAGACCTCGGACCACCCTGAAAAGCATTGTCGGATGACACTGAGCAGACGCACTTAGATTTACTTATCACTCAAGACCACTAGGGAAGGTTGTCTGTGGCAATGCCATTTATAAGAACAATGCCTTCTGCCTTCAGTATTTATTTCCTAGCACAGACCTAGCTATTCATGTGGAAGAGTGCAAGTAAGGAATGAAAATTATAACCTCCCAGGATCAACTGGAAAACCTGGCCATTTTAATACCTCCAAGCCAGACCACACTATCCATTTCTGTGAATTGTTCTTAGATCCTGAGGTTTATCCAGTGAATTATGGAGGCACCCAACATGTAGAATTTTATTAATGACTTTCTGACAATTCAAATAAATTACATCATGTGAACTGTCATTATCACTCTTGCCCATAACCTCCTCAAAATGTCAAGGATGTTAGCCAGATATACTCTTCCTCCAGGTTAAATGACTTCAAATTACATTCTCACCATACCGTCCTATATTGTCCTTCACTGTGGGCTTCATTATGTTACAGATTGTAAGACCAGAAGTGGCTCGTATAGGTGGTGGTTTAACTGTGTCATTAAGTCTGAGCAGGCGGAAGCTGCTAGTTCTTTTGTAAATCCATTTTAAAACAGCAACAGTATCTTTTCTTTACTTGTAAACCACTTCAGCAATTAAGCGGCATATAAATATAGTTGTTATTACTATTTCTTAAAAAAAAAACTAACAAAGGCCCCGGTGCAGAAAAAGCAAACAACATTTATAGAATTTGCTGTCATAAGATGTAGTGATGTCCAGTATCCTAGATGGTATCCTAGAGGCAGGTTTATCAATAACTATGGTTATTAGCCATTATTGCCCTATCAAACCGCCATGTTCAGGGGCAGTTTGCTGAGGAGCAACAGTGAAGGAGGACCTGCCTGCAGCCTTCCCAGAGTCATGTGATTAGCTACTTGAAAAGTGGGATGCCAGACTCGATGGATATTTGGGGTTGTTCCTATGCATTTTGAGGCCCTTTAATGCCAATGAGACTTAAGCTAGTGACAACTAACTTGTACAATTTATTTCAATGTGATTTACAAGGTACTTGCTTACCCTGGATCATGGCCAAATAATTATGTGTAAGTTATGGACACATTTATTGCTGCATGAGCTTTCTTACTCCTTTATATTCTCGCAAAACTCATCATGGCACCATAAATGTGTTCACTTTTAAGGTGCTGTGTAACAAAATCAGACTTGTTATGTTTGAAACTGTTTTGATTATTATTCAGGTAGGAGTTAATAGAACGTTAGGAGGTGCAGATGATGTAAGGCTGACAGGTGTGTGGGGGTGTGTGAGTGAGAGTTCCAAGTGGGTTTTGAAAGTAAAAAGCGTTTGGTTTTGACAGTTAGAATTAGACAGGGAATTGACTTGGGGGAGATAGGATTAGGGATTGTGAAGTGAACATCTAGATAGAGGGACTGGGGTGTTGAGAGAGGTTTTATTGTGGTTAGAGGGGTAGGATAGGTAGGTAGAGTAGGGACAACAACATCTTCAATAATTATCAACATTTGATATCCTGTAAATAATAAAGTTTCTTTGTTTTAAAATCCTGTGTGTCAGCTTGGTCACATGTGGTACCAAATCAGGATCCAGTTCTATACCTATACCTATACCAATTATACTGACAGTCTACACCAGTGGTCACCTTTTGGGAGAAAAGTTGGTGGGGCTGAAGCTTGGTTCAGAGGGCATATCTGACCCAGGCTAAGGCAGACTTCCTGGGGGGGATTTCCTGATCCAAGCGTTGGAAATCAGTAGGTGGAATCCCAGAGACATACAGGAATGTCTCATGCTGCAAGACTATTGCTGCAATAGACTAACCCAGCGATACTCTTCTACATTTTCTTTCTTTCTTTCTTTCTTTTTTTCTTTCTTTCTGGAAGTTCAGAACAGTACAGCTCATTTTTTGTTGCTTACATTGAATAAATAGAGCTGTTGAAAAGGATGTAAATATAATTCCATCTGCAAACTGAACGGATTCACATTTGGAAGCAGTTTGGTAAAACTACATAAACAATTGCTCCATATTCAATGTAGTTGGGTACCTGCAAAGCCTATGGACTTTTCTCTTTGGACTGCAGTTCAGCAAGCAAATGTGAATGTCATCATCAATGAGACATTCCTTCCTTCCTTCCTTCCTTCCTTCCGTCCTTCCTTCCTTCCTTCAATGCAGTGTAAGTGATTGTGAATTAAACCAAAACACTGCATTTTGCAACATATAAGACAATTTAAAGAAAGATTTGGTGATTCCTAACCACAAACTCATAGCATGTAGATGTTTTCAAAATACATTATATATGGTCCAAATTGCTTTCCCCACATGTGCAGCCATTTTTGATAGATGAGACAAAATAAGGGTTCTTGGCTTCACGTCTGATACTATTGGCCTTAGATCTTAGCAAATGTAGCATGTGAAAACCCTGAAGACATTGGACTATGGACATTCCTATACCTTTGTTCCCAGAGTAGTTTGAATATGCACAAACCTTCTATGCCACTTCCACATAGCCAATATATTTTACAGGCTGCACTGTCATATTTGCAAAATGGCATAGATTTGAAGTTTTCTGTGAGCAAATTTGATTTCTCCACAAATTAATTTCACTTCTACATACACATGAAATATCTCTAATCTTAGGGAAATTTGACTTCCCTCAAAATTTCACCAGTGTTTTGCCACCACACCCCTGGTACATGCCTTTTTGAGGGACTGACGTCGGCTTAACTTACACTAGTCTCAGCTGATCTGGCTGAGTTCTGGCTGAGCTGGGAGGGGCAGAGAATTGGTGGCTGAGCCACAGCTGAGTCAGCATGACAGGCTTATGCTGGTATAGCCTGGCTGAACTGGGACCAATCAGATTCACAATATCCTAACTCCCTGTAGCCTGGCATAAATACCTATAGAATTGCACCCTAAGGCCCCATCTGCACATTTAAAGCAGTATCATAGTACTTTAAATGGTCATGGCTTCCCCCAAAGAATCCTGGGAATGTTAATTTGTTTTTTTATTATTATTAATTTTATTCAAATTTTCAAACACAAAACAAAACAAAACAAAAAAGAAACAGATTAAACAATAAAATAAAATGTTGACTTCCGATTTGTCGCAGATCAGTTATAGGCCTATGATATATAACAAACCTGTCTCTTAATATATTACAAAATCACTTTCCTCCAGTAGTTATCTTAATTAATCATCAAATCTCATTAACATCACTTTATTCTTTCCGCAAAAAGTCAAAGAGAGGTTTCCACTCCTTGAGAAATATATCCATCGATTTTTCTCCAAATAAACATGTCAATTAATCCATCTCATCAAGTCTGCTAGGTCCAGTAATTTCAATAGCCATTTTTCCATTATCAGTGTTAATTCCATCTTCCAACTTCCATCCTTGCACCCATAATAATCTTGCTGTCATAGTCATAGTCATATAGTAAGAGTCTGATGGGAATTTCCTTCATCACAAATATTTCCTTGCCGTCAATTCTGAATGTGTTGCTGAAATATTGTTGTAAAGTCATATCTCTGTTCCTCTTTTTTACGAAATGCACTAGCACATCTCTTGAGAGTTTTTCCATTGTCACATATCTGGAATTAATTCTATAAATTTTCTCTTTTTCAAGTTCCATCAAATCATTCCAGTCCAGAAATTCCATTGAAGCATTGATAACTTTATCTCTGATATCTTCATCAATTTCTCCAGGGACAACGCTGAATTCCAAACAGTAATCTTTATCTCCAGGATCCACAAACTCCAAATATTTTTCCAGTTCCACACTTGATATATCTGTTCCAATCTCCAGGAGGGCTGTAGAAAGTGGAGTCCCTCAAGGATCGGTATTGGGACCTGTACTTTTCAACTTGTTCATTAATGACCTAGAATTAGGAGTGAGCAGTGAAGTGGCCAAGTTTGCTGATGACACTAAATTGTTCAGGGTTGTTAAAACAAAAAGGGATTGCGAAGAGCTCCAAAAAGACCTCTCCAAACTGAGTGAACGGGCAGAAAAATGGCAAATGCAATTCAATATAAACAAGTGTAAAATTATGCATATTGGAGCAAAAAATCTGAATTTCACATATATGCTCATGGGGTCTGAACTGGCGGTGACCGACCAGGAGAGAGACCTTGGGGTTGTAGTGGACAGCACGATGAAAATGTCGACCCAGTGTGCGGCAGCTGTGAAAAAGGCAAATTCCATGCTAGCGATAATTAGGAAAGGTATTGAAAATAAAACAGCCGATATCATAATGCCATTGTATAAATCTATGGTGCGGCCGCATTTGGAATACTGTGTACAGTTCTGGTCGCCTCATCTCAAAAAGGATATTATAGAGTTGGAAAAGGTTCAGAAGAGGGCAACCAGAATGATCAAGGGGATGGAGCGACTCCCTTACGAGGAAAGGTTGCAGCATTTGGGGCTTTTTAGTTTAGAGAAAAGGCGGGTCAGAGGAGACATGATAGAAGTGTATAAAATTATGCATGGCATTGAGAAAGTGGATAGAGAAAAGTTCTTCTCCCTCTCTCGTAATACTAGAACTCGTGGTCATTCAAAGAAGCTGAATGTTGGAAGATCCAGGACAGACAAAAGGAAGTACTTCTTTACTCAGCGCATAGTTAAGCTATGGAATTTGCTCCCACAAGATGCAGTAATGGCCACCAGCTTGGACGGCTTTAAAAGAAGATTAGACAAATTCATGGAGGACAGGGCTATCAATGGCTACTAGCCATGATGGCTGTGCTCTGCCACCCTAGTCAGAGGCAGCATGCTTCTGAAAACCAGTTGCCGGAAGCCTCAGGAGGGGAGAGTGTTCTTGCACTCGGGTCCTGCTTGCGGGCTTCCCCCAGGCACCTGGTTGGCCACTGTGAGAACAGGATGCTGGACTAGATGGGCCACTGGCCTGATCCAGCAGGCTCTTCTTATGTTCTTATGTTCTTATGTTCTTATGACTTGCATCCTCCCTTTATTTTTTGCCATAAAGTCCAAATCTTTTTCCAATTCCACATTTAATATATCTGATCCAATCTCCAGAATTTGCTCCTTCCCTTTAATTTCTTTTTCATCTTCTATTGCTTGTCCATCTGCTCCTTTTCTCATATAATCCTTTATTTCTTTCAACTCCTGTTTCACTTTACCAAATTTAGTTGCCATCTCTTGTCTACTCTGTCCCAGTTCTTGTTTCGTTATCTTAATCTCATCCATTATCTTCTGAAACATATCCAGAGGGGAAAACCCTTCCAGGGATACATCTAGGGTCTCTGCCACTTCTTTGATTGTCATTCTTAAAGCCGAAGAAAAAACCCTTCAAATTTCCAATATAGCCACAATTCCCAAGCAAAGAGTAATTTGCTTCTTTTTCCAGCAATAAGGGGGTTAATATTCCAGGCCTGTTGACATCATCTGGCCAGCACAGTTCTTATCTCCCGCACGTCCAAGAATGCAAAACAAATTTGGTTCACAACGCCGAACAATTAGTAACATACACAAACAGCAGATTCGTCTAAAGAAAGTAGTCCAAGAAAAAGTAGTCCCAGACATATATCAATCAAATAATCATCTAGATCAGATTTTCTCTTCGGGTAAGTTGCCCCTCATCCGTTTTAATCTTTATAGTTTCCAAATTCAGGCCAGCTTTTTGCCATAAAAAAATAAGATAAGCTTTTTAAATTTTCTTTCCTCCTCCTTAATTCCTTGTATAAAAGAGAGAAGTGTAACTCACCCAGGTATCTTGATTTCTGATTCTTAAACAAATCTCTTTTACTGTAGTAATTTAAGCCAAATGATAAGATTAGACAGAAGGAAGCTCGCCCGTTGTGGATCATTTAAAAGAAAAAATGTCTCGCTTTTTTCAGCCCAGCTTGCTGGAAGTCCTAACTCCGTCCTCGGCTGCCAGGTATGCCCTCCTTTCCCAGGGAATTCCTGATCGATTCCAGCCACCGACAGCCTAACGAAGTTTTTGTGGATAATCTTCGGTTCACCCTTGCCTGGGAGAACATTTACACCAGTCAAAGTTCCCTTTTGACTGATTTTAAACTGAAAAAAGCTTCCTCTGAGACAGAGCTCATCTCAGAGGCAGCCACAGGCGGAGCAGTCCTTCCGGGAAGTCCTCGGAATGTTAATTTGTTAAGGGTGATAAGAGTTGTTTTACGAGATCCTTATTCCCCTCACATTGATGGGTTTAACAATCATACCCTCTTCTCAGGAACCTTTGGGAACTGTGGCTCTGTGATTCTTTGGGGAAAACCATGACTGTTTAAATTGGTGAAATACTGCTTTAAACGTATAGTACAGATGGGGCCTAAGTGTGAATCCAACCTTCTAGTTTCAATGTTCGACATAAGAGTCTCCAAACTCTTAGAGTGAGATGGAGATAGGGAATCTTTTTGCAAGCTGAGGTCCACAGTATCTCATTATCTCATGGACAACCTGGGGGGTCGACACATGCCAAAGGTGGGTGGGGCCATAGGTAAAAAATGGGTGGGACTATAGATGTGATTTGTACACTTAAATAGTAGCTATGTTCCAACCATGCAAAACTCTGAGGTTTCTATGCACCTTTGGGAGTAGACATGGCTTGGAGACAGGCTTGGGGGCTAGATAGAGAGGCCTGGAGGGCCACAAGGGGCCCCTAGGCTTGTGTTTTCCCACCCTTGAGTTAGGTCACCTTGCTGATATTGTCCTGCACTTCAGGCCAAATAGTATAGAACTGCTGCTGCTGAGAAAGCATATTACACTCTAAGCAATGGAGGCTGGTGGCTCTGATGTTCTTTCAGCACCTTGGACAGCTCCTTAAAACCTTGAGCAGATTCACTACTCCACTGACATCAGAGCCACCAGCCTCCATTCACTCTTCATTAAAAAAAATCCTTTTTCCAGCATGACATCTTGCAGAGAGAACATTAACTTTGTATCTATATTGCCAATTCTGTTTTGTAGCAGGAACAGTTTTCTGCAGTGGCTTCCCTCCCTCATGAACATAAAAACTTTGACCTTCTGATGAGATGTGGCCTCTGTCAGCTTGGTATGTTGAGTCTTGCAATCACATCAGAAGTCAGAATTTCCCACACACTCTCAAGCACAGAAGAGTTCTGCCTCCCCTCCCTCCCTCTTTCTCTGTCTAAAAAATGCATTTTGCCCCCTTATTCTGTTCTCATCCCAAATATCCTGTTTTGTATCCTCACTCAGGAGGCAAGTATTTTTCCTCTGCTGAACTATTCTGTGCACACATGCAGAAAGGTAGAGTGATTGATTAATAATAATAGTCAATCAATTTGCCTTGACTTTATCTTTAAATAGTCCAGTGCAACCAAACTTTAAAAAACTGCTTTGAATCAACATTAACTGCTATGTTTGTTTTACCTTGAAAGAGCTACCATTATCAGTTTGATGTGAAACATCATGTTTTACCTAAGCTTGATGTTAACTTTTGTACCTCCATTCTGAGCTTTATCAAAAGCACTTTGGGGTGAACCAGAGAACAACAATGTATTGGCCCTGATCTGGTCAGGGCTGTCATGTGCATGTAATAGTAGGGCCATGGAAAAGGGCCATGGCTCAGTGGTAGAGCAATTTTTCCAACAGCTGCACCAGTGACTATCAATCCATCATTACCAGTGACTGTCAATCCATCATCGCCTTATGCTATAGAGTCACAGGAGCAGCTTGCACAATCAATGCAAGAGTCCATTTGGACCCAGAAACCAAAAAGGGAGAACAGCTGGAACCTAAAACTTATTCCACAAATAGTAGTTTTACTAAATTGTTCCAAAGTGAACCACTTTGATACACAACCTGCTCGAAAATTCCATATTACCAATTTTCTACAGTTGATTCTGCCTGGGCTTGTGAAGACATTGGATCTCAATAAAATAGAATATCTATATAGTAACACCATAAATGCTAAGATTCTGCTGTCATTTAGAAATTTGGATAAAGCTCACTCTCTCCGGGCGAATGGACAGGCATTACTTACATTTGGAATTGTGGTCCAAAGATATTTTCAGAATGTAGCGGATCCTTATCCTTTGATTCGGACTTCAACGCCTTTGAGTTTGGCACGGTCACCAAAAGTTTATAGTATAGTTAGCCCCCAAGTAAAAACCTCAAAGGGGCTATTCCATCAACAATTGCAGCAATGAAGACTCTGTCTACTTGAGATGTCTGTGCTCCGCCAAGAGGTAGTACCAAAACTGGAGTGGTTGTCTGGGATATCTCTCCGCCAGCTAACATCTTAACTTTGGCAAAACAGGAGCTTAGCACTAATGTTTGCAAAAATGAAGAACCCTATAGTTTCTTTAATGAAGAGGAGGAGAGTCTCTTTACTGCGTTGACTGCTCTGCCAAACTCAGCACAACAGGACATTATCCTGCGATTGCAGAGTTTAGCTAAACTCTTGCAGGCCAAGATGATTCAACCTGGATCCACTATCCGCATAGATATGGGAATACCTAATGTCCCAAAGGGGGTGGGATATCCACAAGCTGAATGAGAAATACAGAGCTACTGCTTCCCAGTGGAGAGGAGTACATCAATCTGTAGAAGTTACATGTCCGAATTGTACATCTGCGCATGAACCGTGCCGGCAGATCTTTTTGAACACTTATTCTGTGCCATCATGGACCAATGTGAGATTCTTGGAGAAGGAGGAAGAGGGCTCCCCTGCTAAACGGCTAGCCCAGGCAGAGCCTTATCTCTCTACGGTGGCGATTTATAATGTCAGTAGACCAGCCCATACTTGTGAGGCGATAATCCATCTACCAGCAGATCATAGTCCAACAGCCTGTTCGGGAGAGCTAAACTTACTTTCTGAGGAGCAGTTTATGTTACAATCACATTTAAATACAGCATGACAAGATAAGACCCTTTCCATACCCAAACTTTCTTTTATTTTGTGGAATATTGCTGGATGGAGGAGTAAGTAATGTTTATGGACTATTTATGTAAACATGACATCATCCTTTTGCAGGAAACTTGGATGACAGACCCCGTGGAGTTGAATGGCTTCTCCACTCACTCTTTGGAGGCTACCCCAAGCGGTAAAGGTGGCAGGCCCAAAGGTGGACTTTCAGTATTGGTTTCTACTGCCTTACGTGCATCAGTCAATAGTTTAACCCTCTTACCTGAGCTTGCCATGACATTTTTGTTAGTACTAAATCAAACATGAATCGTTCTTATAAATACCTCCCTCCCTCCTCTACAACAAAAATCCAGGGTGAAAACTAATTTTTATAAACTTGAGCTTTTTATTTTTCAATTGATAACCACATTTCCCGATGGGACACTGGTATTAGCAGGAGACTTCAATGCTAGATTTGGGAGAAACATTTCCATAAATCTCCCCCACAGATAGATGAGGCGGCTAGGCTGCTGGAAAGACAGTCAACAAACACAGGTTGTAATTATGCCGGATATTGTCTTCTCCGCATGCTTCACAGATTTAACTTTACTTTTTTGAATGGATCGGTAGAAGGTGACAGGAGTAGGGAGTATACCTTCTTCTCGGGAACAGGGGCCTCGGCAATAGACTTGGTGATAGTATAATCTGATTTCTTGAATTCAGTGGTCAGCTGTCAGGTCTCGAATTGCATGGAGAGCGACCATTTTCCTGTAATTGTTAAATTTTTCAGTGACAACTTATGCCCTAAGACTGAATGGTACCCGTGTGCAATCATCTCTCCTTCAAATAAATCTGTACGGGCTAAATGGTCATCTAAATTGGACCTAAAAGTCAAGGGAATTCTACACTCAGATGAAAACATCAGCCTCCAGCAAAATATCATAGCAGAGATGCCTGGAATAAATATACTAGCTTTTTTTCAAGAACTGTCCATAGAACTACAAAAAAATTTCAACTTTAATTCACCAATCAAATTTGATTCTTCAAGGTCCTATTCCAAGTCTTGGTTTGACCAAGAGTGCCATACTTTTATTGGAAAAATATAAAAGTTACAGAAATTCAAATCTTACTGCAATTCCACAGGAACGTATGGCACTAAAGAAGAATTATAAGGCCCTGATTAAGAGGAAAAAGAGGACAGCCCAAACAAAGCTATGGGAAACTCTAATATCGGCCTCCAAAACCAAAGATACAGCCACCTTCTGGCGCCTTGTTAATAGAGGATGGCCCAATCAGCCTTTGAGATCTGAATACCACATCCCGGTACAAACCTGGGAGTCATATTTTTATAATATTCATTCAAAAGTGCAGGAATGTGAGCCCCTTTACCTGAAACTTCTGAAGGACGCCCCCAATTGGCCCCGGTTTCATCCAAGGAAGTAATCTCCCTAATAGCAAGTTTGAAAGAGGGTAAGGCACCTGGTCCAGATAACATTCCACCTGAAACATTTAAGCGAAATATTGAATGGTGGGCCCCTATTTTAGCGGCACTTTTTACGATAATCGATCTCACGGCTAACATCCCAGAAGATTGGGGTCTAGCCACTGTAATTCCAATCTATAAAAGAGGACCCTGACCTGACCCTGGTAATTATAGGCCAATTAGTCTGCTGAATATAATCAGCAAACTTTATGCTTTACATCTCCTTGATAAATTACAAACTTGGCTGGCACAGGAGAATATATTGGCTGACAAACAAGCGGGGTTCAGGGGAGAACGTTCCACAATAGACCATTTATTAGTCATACAACATCTGGTGGAGAAATACTCAACAAAAAAGGGAGGAGCTCTTTATGTGGCTTTTATCGATTTTAAAAGTGCTTTCGATCTGACACCTAGAACTAAACTATGGGAAAAGTTAGAGTCATCCACCATAGATAGGTGCCTGTTAACGCTGATACGCTTGCTCCACAAAAATACTCGATTACAGGTTAGATGTGATAGCATAGGTCATCTCACTAAATCTATTCCTACTTATGAAGGAGTCAAGCAGGGATGCGTTTTGGCCCCTTCTTTATTCAATTTTTATATAAATTCCCTGGTTAGCTCCTTGGCATGAATTCCATCACAACCCGTGTCTCTCGCTAATAGAATGATATCGATTTTACTTTATGCAGATGATGCAGTTTTATTATCATTGACATGCAGTGGATTGTGGTTTCTTCTGCGTGCATTGGCTGACCATTGTGCTAGGGATCAGCTAATTATTAATTATGCTAAAACAAAAGTATTAGTGTTCTCTAAGAGAAAGGTGAGACATAGTTGGCAGTTGAACGGCCTTAAAATTGAACAGGTTTCATCTTTCTGATACCTGGGAGTGACTTTCCATGCCTCAGGTCTATGGCATCTCCATGTTAAGAACACCATCTCTAGCACTCGGAGGACCTTGAAAGCACTCTTATCTTTTTTATACTAAGGGTGGACAACACATCTTTTCTTCCATCCAAGTTTTTGTGGCGAAGGTCATCTCGCAGATGCTATATGGCTCGCAGGTCATGACTTTTCCAAAATCACTGTCCTTTGAAACCATACAAACAAAATTTCTGAGGGCTGTCCTCGGGATTCCATCATGTGTCTCAAACAACATTCTAAGAATGGAAGCCAGCCTACCTACCATAGAAGCAAGAATTTGGAAACTCAAGCTAAAACTATGGTTGAAACTTCAATTTCTACCTGTAGACCTGGCCCCTTTAGTACTTTCTGACACCTTTCAATCCTCTTGGCACAATTCTTTGATTAAGAAAGTAGCATCCCTAGGTTTCTTGCCTCCTATAATTTTTAAATTGGGGTATGCTAAAGCATGGTCAGCCATCTCCCAATGAATAATGGATATAGAACTGCAAACCCATTTAACCATACCATCTGATATGTTCAAACTCATTACTGCCTACACACATTTCGTACCAGCCCAATATCTCAGTAACCTTTCCATTGCTAGATACAGGAAAGCTTTTACTATGGCGAGATTCAATGTAATGCCGTCAGTTCTCCTCGAGGGCAGATTTCGTGGAGTCCCATGCGCAGCTAGGCTGTGCCCATGTGGGATCAGAGAAGTTGAGGCTATAACGCATGTGCCCTTATATTGTACCTTTTATCAAAACAGTCATTCTTGTAGCATTACTCCTATCGTCCAAATGTTTCCTGGTTGTGATCCTCTATTTTATACGAAATTTTTGCTGCAAGATCATTACCCACAAATCACATATATTGTTGCTAGATTCTGTGCCATGGCCATCACAATTTGTAGAACAATGATAACTCAAATGTCTACATGAGAGACCTGGCATCGGAATGTCTATTTTAGTTTGTTTTAATCATGGTTTTAAACGTTGTGTGATGATTTTGTATTGGCCTTTGGCTGTAATAAAAATTCATTCATTCATTCAGTGGTAGAGCATCTGCTTTGAATGCAGAAGGTCCCAGGATCACTTCTCAGCAAGTGCAGGCAGGGAAGAGAGAGACTGAAAATCCTGGACAGCTGCAGCTCATCAGTGTAGACAATACTGAGCTAGATGGACCAATAGTTTGACTTGGTATGGGGCAGCTTCCTATGTTTCTATAGCCATGTGAACTTCCTTTCATGAATAGCAGCATGTATTGTGTTGGCTGCTACTATGGATGGGGGACAAATTCAATTCAGTTTGCATTTAAAGGCAAATCTATCAAATGCACACTTTCCAAAATGATATGGGAACTGAAACACAGCCACTCTTGAAAATTTGCATGTATCTGAATTTTGTGCTGCAGTTCTCCAACCAAAGAATGTTTACAAAAATTCATATACTGTATTAGGGGAATGTGTGCATAAAAATGAATATTTTCACAAAGATAACATACACAACTACATTATATTAGAAGAGCTTGTTTGCAAAAATGTCTACATTAGTCAAAACTACATATAAAAAAGTGTATGTTAAGAGATTAGGAGAAATTTTCACTAAAATGCTGAATAATTTTCATGGGGTTAAAAAAAAAAAGAATCACAAATTGCTGCAGAAATGTGGAGACCTGAATTTAAGATTATAAAAATAAGTAACTGAGAGAATGGAAATTGTCAGTTGAAGATACAATGAATGAAGACACAAACTAAAATACAGGTCTCCTTTGAAATTTGCTTTCCCTCTGCTTTTGCAAAATTCATGTATTAGGGGAGAGTGTTCGTTAAAAAAAATCTGTATATTAGTGAAGTAATGTAGAAAAAGCATTATGTTTTGTGTGTAACAGGAATGAAATAAAGAACTCCAGTGGTTCCTGTTAAGTTTCCAAGCTCAATTCAAAGTTCAAGTCTTCAATTTTAAAGCCCTACACAGCTTAGGATACCTTTGCATCAACCTGCCCATCCGTTAAGGTGCCCCATCATCTGAAGTGTTGTGGATTGAGACCGAAGAGAGACCCTTTTAGTGACAACTCCTCAGCTATGGAATGCTCTGCCTGGTGCTCTTGTTACAATAATCTTCCTGTCAGGCAAACTACTTCTGTATTCCTAGGCTTTTAGGAACTGTTTAGCATTTGTAACTTGGAGAAGTTATGAATACACACTGTTGTTATGACACTGCTGTTTTAGATTGTTATGGCAGTTTGAATAGCAGAACATTCCCGAGTGGGGTGGGGGTTAGGTGTTAAGTAGCATGATAGATCCACAACCCCACCCCCAAGAAGTGCTGAGTCATGCAAGCCAGGGCAGAAGGAGTTGGGGCTGTTGTTTTTCTTTGGTTTAGCTGAGGGCCTGAGGATTGGACTCCTTTGGGATCTTCAGGGCTATGGATCCAGTGAATCTAAAGCAGCTGGCACCTCAAGCTTGCTTCCACTAGTGGGAGAGCCACCACATGTATCTTCATTCATCTGGATAAATCTGGGGCCTCCAGCATGGTGGTGGTGCACCTCTCTGCCTGCAGACGCTGGCTGTAAGGGACCATGCTGTGATGCCCCAGTATTTATAATACTGTACATATGGTAAGTCCGGGTTTATTAGAGTATATATGGTAAGTAGACTGAGTGAGGCGAGAGTACATGGGTGGAATGCTGGAGAATGTTGTATTATGATTGGCTGAGCGTTTGAGTGTCTGAAGGTATAAATGAGAGGATGACAGTTGAGAGAGAGTTCTGTTGGTTGATGAGAGAGTTCAGTTGGTTTTGTGGGTTGGATTGGATTTAAACAGGTAGTGAGGCAGGTTATTGGCAGCTAGAAACATAAAGAGTAACGCATCTGATGAACCCATATGCTTGTTAAACTATACCTTTAAGTAATCTTATTATTCCTGTATATATAAATAAATATTTCTTGGTTTACCTAACGTCTGATCCTTGGCTGGGTTACACAGACCAGAAGGGTGGGCAGGGCATATACCAAGGTAGGGAAACAGTATCAATGGTGGCAGCGGTGAAGAAATAGAGTAACATCATCAAGTATCCAGAGCAACCCAGGGCTGTATTCTTTATAGGCACAAAGATACAGGGGGATTTTGGCCTCCAAGTGCACCCAGACACAAAGTAGCAATAAGCCAAGAGGAGACTAAGGCACAGTCTCAAGGCAATATTGTTTTACAGGAAGGTCTGGTGGTGCTGCCTAGCAGTGGGATGTTGAGAGATCTTTGCTAGAGCTGGTGAGAGAACCATTTTGAGAGCAGAACCCTGAGGTGGGACTGTGTCAAGGTGGTAGCCACAGACGGGATCCTAGCAGGTGGTGGCCTGAGGTGGGATCCTGATGGGTAGGGGCCTGACAAAGTGGTGAAAGCAGGTGCGAGCCTGACACATGCATCATCCAATCATTAACCTCAGAGGTTCAGGGTGTGTGGCCTGGGAGAGGGCATTCTGTGTGGCAGCCCCAAAGTTGTAGTATTCCCTTCCCACAGAGGTGTGTCTGGCACCTTTATGATACAGCTTTTGTCACAGGCTGAATATGCACCTCTTCACCCTGGCCTTTAACAGTACCCTCTCAGATTGTGAATGTAATTTGTTTTAAACTGTTGTTAATACTGTAATACTGGGGGGCTCTGCCAGAGCTTGGAAAAGTTACTTTTTGAACTACAACTCCCATCAGCTCAATCCAGTGGCCATGCTGGCTGGGGCTGATGGGAGCTGTAGTTCAAAAAATTAACTTTTCTAAGCTCTGGGCTCTGCCCCCCTGCTCACTTTGGTCACCAACCCCCCCTGTTCACTCCGCTTGCCAGCCAGGGACTCCCAAACACACACACACACACATACCAGGCACTCCACCCCCTGCATACATCAGACACTCCCAAACACATACACAGGGGCTCCCAGACACACGCACGCACACAGGCAACTCCTCAAAGCCCCCAACCCACCCCCAGACAAAACCCAAAACAGCCCCCAAGCACTTGCCGCCTCCAGTTTATCACCCCCTGCCCCCCGCTTATCTGCTCCCTTCTGCCCACTCACTCGCCTGCCCTCTCCACCACCTGCTCACTCACTTATTCGCTCACCTGCCTCACCCATCCACTCACTTGCCCCCATTCACTCCTCTGCCCTGCCCAATTCCCCTGCCACCTGTTTGCTTGCCTGCCACCCCTCACCTACCATTACCCCCTGCCTTCCATCCTTCCTTCCCTCACTCCCTCACCTCGTTTGCTTGCCATCCTGCTGCCATACTCTGCCCATATGTGTGATGTTGTGACAGCTTACAAAAATATTATATAGTTAGATGAGATACATGATTGTGACCCTCCCTGTAACTTTCTGGTGAACAGTGGGTAACAACAACAACAACAACAACATGGGGTGGTGGTGTTAGGAGTGTTTTCTACCTTTTTCTATTGCTTTCTATTGCATTGCATCTTTACTGCTTCTTACTGTTTTAATACTGCCCAGGGGACATACACTGACAAAGTAACTGAATATACATAATGCAGTATTCATAGACCTTGATACATACCACAGACATGCATAGATCTATAGATTAGATTGGTGGTCATGAGGGAATGCATACACAAACACAGAGGCCACTCTTCATTGTTTTCTCTTAACAAAATGACATTCCATCCCTAGCATCAACTCTAATGATCTCAAGGATGATCTCACAATCCATCAGTCTCTGTATGCCTGCCATATGTGGGGCTGAGTGGGAAAAAAATAGTCAACATGCTTTGCATTAAACACACACACAGTTATGAGATCAGGGCTTCTTTCCTGTTATTTCATGGGCACATAATTCAAGGCCCAGGCAGAATCCTTGCAAATACTTTGGAAGCAGAACAGTGCAATGTTTGCTAACAGAACATTTATTTCTTTAAAGAACTCCCACCCAGTCCTCCCAAAAAGTAATCACTTTACAGAAGCTAATAAAGGCTGGTTTAAGCTACTGTTTTGAAGAGCTCATCTCAAAAGGAGCCCTGAAACCACAGTCTAAAAGCAATATCATCAGCATTAGAAGCTGAAAAATTATGCCAAAAGATCTAGGTCAGTGCTTTGTAAACGTATATATAATATATATTTTCAAAACAATAGTACTGATGTAAAGATTATTACTCCAAAAGCAGCCTCAAATAGTCTGAGGGTCTTTCAGTCTAAAGTTTTATGTAAATGTGCATCATTCTGTGTGAGATTTGGCTCACAAGGACTGCTGTTTTAGCAGTTTGCTGTGAGGATTCAGTACTAGATAAAATCTGCATGGATCAGCAAATGTCTTTCCCTTGTCTGTATTAGGGGTGTGCACCAGTCACAAGATTTGACTTGTATTTGTAGCTTTGGGAAGCAGCCCTGTCTGTTTGGAGCTGCTTTGTTTCTTTCCAATTTATTCAGGACCAAATTATATCTGTTAAAAATGAAGGCCTTTCCCCCTCCCCCATGCTGCCCTTCACTATAACAGGGAATCTAAAAATGGTAATAACTTCTTATCCCCATTTTCACAGAAGTGGATGAAATTTGCAGGCATAAGAGCCTCTCCAGTGTGGAATAAGCCTGCCAAATTGTAGACAGATGCATCCAAGATTTTTCATGCAGGGTACCATTTTTTAATAAATAAAACCTCTTATAAATATAAATAAAACTACCAGCTGTGGTTCTCCCCTTCTATGGGAGTGAAGCCTACCAAATTTCAAAACGATAGCTTCAGCGCTTCTTCTACAAAGGCAGATTTTATCATTTTGGGGCAGATAGGTACAATAGGAATCATGGGGGGGGCTGGAAACACTGGATAACTAGGGAAGACTGGGGTGGGGAAAATGTTCTTCTTCCAGCAAGGCCCCTGTTACCCCCAAGAGTCATGGGGGTGGGTGGGGCTTCTGACTTCCACTACAGATTTGTGAGGTGAAGCTCTTCTCCCTGAGAGACAGAAAGATGTCTTTATGGACTTGCATAGAAGAGGAGGAGGAGGTGGTGGTGGTGAAAAAAACAGCACAGAACCATATGACAGCAAAGCAAGGTTTTAACCCTCCTTCAGATCACTATGATTGGAGCCCACTGGCAAAATAACTCACTGTGATTTCCACAGCACAAAATGAGAAGGTTTCTACCTTTCAACATGGTATAAAATATGCTTTATATATAAAAATATCTATATGGGAGAACAATGAGTTGTAGTCAACTAAGTCCTACGCAAAGTAGACCCATTTAATGAACCTAAGGTAGTCATGTGTATTAAGTTCAATAGGTCTAGTTTGCATTGGACAAGCATTGAATGCCACTTACAAGGAGAAAGGAACCCCAAAACAGTCCAATGTGATCAGAACATCTTCAGTGGCCATGGTATACTCACCATCTGTTGGGGAGTGGGAGATGGGAAACCAGCAAGGGGAGGAAGGGAAAAGGGACTAGAATGGCTCAGTATTGTAGAGGAGGATTCTGCGCTGCAATCTTTTGCAGCAGGCCCAACAGGTCATATGCTAATACCAAATTTGGTGACTCCATGTGAACCCAGTAGGGCAGTGAGATAGGGTAGAGGTTTTTTGTCTGGTCCTGAACTTGAATGGCCCTGCATTTTGTGGCCCTGTTTGAGGTATGGCACAGTTGTCAGAATAAGATCAACACATTAAACTGTCTTCTGAGTTGTTGAAAACCTCTTTGCAGTGTATTCTAGGTTTCTGACTACCATACTGGGGACAGAATGACAGTGATGGGGATATATATGCTTTAGGCCAATATATGTTAATGAATAATTGACTTGCCGTGATATGCAATTACAGCAAAACTCCACGCTCCATTATATAATGGCCCTTCCATTAAAATGCTCTGTCTTTTCTGAATGATGTATTGCATTGCTTCAGATGCCACTCGTCTTGGAATCTTGTGAACTCTTTTGCTGATGATACCAGTTATCAACAATTTGTGTCATGAATTCTTTGTGGGCCGGGGTTATTATTAATGCACGACCAATGAGTGATGAATGAGGAAGAGACTGAAATCTAATTCAACACATAATAACTAAGCGCTTAGCCTATCAGGCTTCCCAGATCCCTTAATCATGCACTATAGTGAGGGTTATGAAATGTTTCCACTGGAAATTTTCTAAAGGAAAAACTGACAGCACAGTTGCAGACATGCCAACTCAGAAGTAATGCCCACTGAGTTCAATGGGGCTTACTCAAAGAAAAGTGTGCATAAGGTTGGAGCCTAAGGCCAGAATGAGGCCCTTGAGGCTTCTCCATCCGGTTCTTGGGAACCTCCTCAGTGCATGCCTCTCTTGAATACTCAGGGTCATCCAATTAAAATGCCTGGTAGTAGATTCAGGATAGACAAAAGAAAGTTAGAAACTATTTCTTCACACCATGCACAATTGACATATGGGATTTGCAGCCTCAAGATGTGGTACAAGCCACTGGCTGAAAATGGCTTTACAGGAAGAATGGACAAATTCATGGTGGAGACTAAGTCTGCTATTAGATGGGCTTCCTAAAAACAGGAGGATACTATGCTGCTTGATGGACCTTTGTCCTCATCCACAAACTCTCTCTCATTCTCTCTCTCTCTCTCTCTCTCTCTCTCTCTCTCTCTCTCACTCACTCACTCACTCACTCACTCACTCACACACACACACACACACACACACACACATACACACACACACACACACACACACACTCACACACGCACACACGCACACACATTCTTAAAGACAAAGGGTGGTAGACCCAATGAAGTTAACAGACTTGACGAACTTAGGTTCATTACTTATAAAGGTCTACTATAAGGAGTTAGTTGAATGCAATCCAGCTTATTCACCATCAGGGAGATGAGAAATTCTTCTTGCTCGGACTCACTATTAAATGGGCTTTTTGAATGTTCCCAATGAACCCAACTATTCCTAACAGAACAGTACGACAATGGAACCAATGACCTAGGGAGATGGTGGGCTCTCCAACACTGGAGACATTCAAGAGGCAGCTGGAGAGCCACCTGACAGGTATGCTTTAAGCTGGATTCCTCCATTGAGCAGGGGGTTGCACTCGATGGCCATATAGGCCCCTTCCAATCGTACTATTCTGTGATTCTATGATTCTGAGTAGTCCCTTCACTGATTAATATGAACCCTTAGAAAGGCCCATCGACTGTTTGCCTGGCCACCCCACCTTCCCTGCCTCGCTGGGTCTCTCTGAGCCTTGACCGCAAGACCCATAAACCTCTACATGAAATTATGTTCAGCACATATTTACAGCCAAGGAGAGTCTTTGTGAGGCCTTTTCTGTGCTGAAGAGAGACTCCTTGTGGTCTGTTTCCACAGCCCTTCCCAAAACGTAAGTCTTTCTTTCTGGGCAAAGGAAGACTGGCAGAGAGGTCAGGATAGCAGGGGAGGCAGGGTGTGGACATTATGTATTTAATTTTTACATTTACATCCCATTTATTTCCTCCAAGGAGCTCAAGGTGGTATGCATGATTCTTCTCCTCCCCCTTTTATTCTCCCAACAACCCTGTGAGGTAGGTTAGGCAGAGAGGCTGCGACTGCCCCCAAGAACTTAATGGGCTGAATGGGAATGTGATCCCTGCTTTCCCAAGTCTCACTCTAACCACTACACCACACTGGATCTCATTTCAGCTTGGTCTTGGCTCAAAGAAAGCTGACCTGACTCAAAATGGAGCCAGCCTGTTAACTGTGAGCTCCTCTCCCTTAATATCAGTCCACCACTGTGGATTTTTCCTGCAATGTGCAGCACAGAGAACTGTCTGCTTGGTATGTATTGTGAGTTCTCCATTTACATGAGCCCACAATGAGGCACAGCTGCTCTGGCCATTGGCCTAAATCAGGCCTGGAGAAAATCAGACCTGGGGACCAAATGCAGCCCTGCAATCCTCTCTGTCTGGTGTCTGGGATTCTCACCTGGTCACACCCCTCTCCCTAGACTTTACCTCTCACTGGCCCTGCTCCACACCTTTTGCCTTAGTGGTATTTTTGAAGTGCCTCTTGCTTGCCTGGATAGAGAGATGTTTGTGGCTATGGCTGTGGCTGTGCAGGAGCCTCTAACTTTACAATGGTAAGAGTCACATTCATTGCTCTGCCTATTTTTTCCTCTGGCCCCACCCACCACTGGGTATGTGCTCCTCCCCTGGAATGGAGATCATGATGGAAAGTGGTCCAAGAACCATGCCCCAGAGTACTCAATAGCATGCATGGGTCCCATAGCAAACAAGTCTCTGTGGAACATGATCCTTGAAGACATTTGAAAGCCACTGTTTTAAATGAAGGAAAAGGGGTGGCACAGTGTCTACAAGATGTCTCCCATAAGTGGGAGCTGGAGAAGGAAAGAGTCCTGAAAAGTGGGAGCCTACCTAATGCTACAGTCTGGAAATGGTGATTCAGTTTAGCTAACAGGCAAACACTTTCTCTTGTCTTCCATGAAATTATTCCTATTCTCCATGGCATTCTAAGATGAAAGTATAAAATTATGTAAGTCAATAATGTAAGTCTGAATTGGTTACAGCTGCAGAGATTCTCAAACTGTGGACCATGGACCATTGGCTCAGTCAAAGTGTATGTGCATAGTCTTTTTCCATGCACTCTCGAACCCTGAAAAAGGCAGGCAGGCCCAGCACCAGTGGGTGGCCAGGCTGGGCAATGGCTGAGAGTACTGTGGCTGGCTGAGGACCCATGCTGCTAGCCAAGGGCCTCTACAGCTGAGAGGGTGGAGCTCCCGTTCTGAGATCCCCATCAGCATTGGGTCAACAGCCACAGCCAGACGTTGGCATGGATTGCAGAGCAGGAGCTCTGCCCTCCCAGCCGACATCATCCTCGCACATGCACACAGCCAGCTGGTGCTTAAATGCACCTGGTCACTTCACCTTGCATGTCAGTATGTAATAATGCACACAGGTTGGGATACAGTGAGCGAGCACAACACTCCTTCACATATCCTTTGTGTGTTCAGTGAACGTATGGCTGTCATGTGAAAAGGACTAACATTACAACATAAAGTGGTGTAGAAATTTAGATCAGTTGTTGATCTTAGAAATACATGTCTTTTAACCATGATAAACATAAAATAACATATTATTCAAAAGCTATGTTTGAGATAATAAAAATGTAGAAGAGTGAGAGATGGAATGGATGAAAGAAGGAAGAAAAGAAGAGAGTAATGCTGTATTCAGATGTGGAGTTTATTGTTATTTTTCCTGATTTTTCCTAGCACTTCTGTCCCAAGTTCTAATGTTCCTTTACACTGCAGTACCTGTTACATTATGAACTTTAAAAAAAATCAATATACCACCATGTTGTGCTAAATTTCATTCACACCAGTGGGCGTTGTTATGACACAACAACAGCAGATGTCATTGGACATGTCACCCTCACCCTTTATGCACATACAAACTTCTCTATGCCAGAATACCACCCCAGATCTTGTTACATGAGTGGCCAGAGCTTGGAAGATTACTTTTAAAAAGTAATAAATTACAGTTACAGTTACATGGCCCAAAAAGTAGTAATTACCGTTACAATTACAATTGCTCTGAAAGTAACTGACTACTTTACTTTTCCTCCAAAGGAATCACTACAATTACATTTGTTACTTTAAGAAAAAATGCCTACAAGGTGCTGGCCTTGGCTGCCGCACATCTAAGTAGCCTAAAACAACATTAAAAATAAACAAACACATTCAGAGGTAGTAGAATAATTATTTTTATTCATAAGATAGCAATGGTGGTCTCTCTGCTGGTAAGGGTGGTGGGGAGAGAGGCTGAGGCCACTACTCAGATCTTTGCACGGCAAACCAAGTGCAACCCCCCCCACTCAGCCAGCCAGCATAATCTCTCTCACTTAACCACCTCCCAGACCCTGCCCTGCCACCAACTAAGGGACACTCACCCAAGCAAACATTTTCCCCTGAGATGCAAAAAAGTTAAAATACTGCAAATGCAGTACAGTAGCCAGAGAGGGTGGGGGAGGCCACTTTGTGTGCCAAGTGCAAACACAGTATTCACACACACACACACACACTGTCGTCTTTCACCTCCACAGTTCTTTATCTCCATTCTGCTGCTGCCTCCTTCTCCTCCTTTATCCATGTTCTTGACCTCTGGATCCTTTTCCCCTCCACTCCATTCTTCACCACCACTATCCATTTTCTTAAATAATTGTTTTCTCCACTCCATCCCGTCTCACTTTCTGCCTCCTCCCTCACCGCCTCCTGCCCATCCACAGAGCATGAGGAAAGAGCGACACTGCACAGAAGTCCAGTTTGAGGCACATGATTTTCATTCACAAATCAGAGGAGCAGAAGACTTCCCCTGCTTCCCCCCCAAGTAATGCCCAAAAGTAATTCTGGAAACATTACAATTACTCCACAAAAGTAGTAAAATTACTCGTAGTTCTATTTCAATCAAAATGTAAAGGAATTACCCACTCGTTACTGAAAAAAGTAATGAATTACAAGTGATTCGTTACTTGTAACTAGTTACTTCCAAGCTCTGTGAGTGGCAGTGGCATGATTCCAAGAAAACTGGGTGGGGAAGACAAAATGCCAATCTCCCGTGATTTTCTATGAGTGATTTTCTAGGGGTGGCAAACAGATTTTTTTTCCTGGAAGCAATTAACACAGAAATGAGTGATAAATTTCCACATGATTTCACTAGATTTCCAGAAGTGGCTTTTACTTCCTGTGAAAGATCACATAAAACATGGAAATTAACAGGTAAGGAAATATTGGTAAAATGGAGTAAAGTGCTTTCTGAATGCAACCTAAGACAAAGCAGTGCAATGCTACTTTGTAAAATACAGCTATCCTCTGAAAGCAGGCAAAATCCATTTCAGAACTTGGGAATTGCTGGTCACCCCTCCTTTAGTACACTTAATGTTTCTTTCCCCCCCCCTTTAAAACACCACACAAAAAGAAGAGCTACCAGGAGCTAATCTGTTCATTTTAAAATGTCCCCATGAAATATATTTTCTCCAGCTTTACATTTGCCTTTTTGCAAAGGAAAGCAATTTCTAAAAGCAAGGAGAAATGCTTAGCAGGACAACAAGGGCTTGGAAAGCTTATATAGAGATAAGTATTTATTACGCCTGTGGCAAGATGATGTGTCATTTTGGACTAGTGTTTAATTCTTTCTATATATAAAAAATAGAATGCATGGACTGATGCTAATAATAAGACAGATGGCATGCATCCAGACATCCCACCATGTAAGCAAAACTCATGGTATAGAGAATAGTATGAGAATATAATACTGCAGGCTAGCATAGAGGGATGGATGTGTGGAACCTGCTATTGGAGGAATTCTGTTAACCTCAGTGAAGCTGTTTTTGATGCCGTCCCATCTCTCATTCATTTCTCCCAAGCAGGAAGCTCAAATTTAATTTTGGAAAGTTGCTTTGGGGGGGGGACCTGATAGCAATTCTAGTCTTTGCCCACTGCTTAGATAGTTTTTGATTTCCAGCATGAAATAATGGTATCTCCAGCTGGAGTTATATTCTGGCTGGCTGTACCATTAGGCTAAGTGAAGTGGCTGCCTTGGGTAGCAGATGCCAAGGAGCTGCAGTGGCAGCTTCTCCCCCTTGGTCATTCCTCCTGAGCCTCCCTAACATGAATAGATCAGACTGCTCAAGTATTAGGAGACCCCTATTCATCTCACAGAGCTGCAGATCCCAGAGTAGTTGAAGAATCAATCCCTCTTCCCTGGGAACTCTGAGAATTGTAGCTCTGTGAGGGGAACAGGGGTCTCCTAACAACAAACTGCAGTTCCCAGGATTCTTTGGGGGAAACCATGGTAGTTTAAAGTGGTGTAATACTGGTTTAAATGTATAGTGCAGATGGTGCCCTTGTGAACAGAGTTAGATCAATGTATTACCAAAGCTGTGTTGAGGAGTTCACCTGAACATATGAAGGGTTAAACTGGAGACAGGGCAGATGCATAAGCCCTACTCCCATCATCCCTAGCTTGTTCTTCAGGTGTTCATGTGACTAGCACAAAGGTTTGAAGAGGGGTTTTAAACACATTCAATTGAACCTACTTCAAAACCTCTCCACAAGCAGGACCTTCGGCTTATCAGAATTTTGATCATGGGGACACTGTCTAAGTACATGGCTTAGGACCACAATACCTGATGGACCGCCTCTCCCAACATGAACCCACCCGTACACTACACTCAACATCTAAGGCCCTCCTCTGGGTGCCTACTCTGAGGGACCCAGAAGTGTTAATTATTGCCCAGTGACAAATACCCCCTTTTGGGGCAAGGTGCTTCATAAAGTGGTGGTGGTCCAGCTTCAAGCACAAGTGGAGGAAACTGATTATTTGGATCCATCTCAATGTGTCTTCAGGCCTGGCCATGGCACTGAAACTGCCTTGGTCACCCTGGTTGATGATATCTGTCAGGACAGAGATAGGGGGAATGTGACCCGGCTTGTTCTCCTTGATCTCGCAGCAGCTTTTGATACCGTTGACCATGGTATCCTTCTGGAATGTCACAAGGAGGTGGGGTTGGGGGCACTGTACTTCACTGGTTTTGCTTGTACCTGCAGAGCTGCACCCAAAAGGTAGTTATGGGAAGCTATTGTTCAGCACCATGGGGATTATCCTGTGGTGTTCTGCAGGGTTCCATCTTGTCCCCCATGCTATTTAACATCTATATGAAGCCACTGAGAGCTGTCATCAGGAGATTTGGAGTGAGGTGCCATCAATATGCAGATGACACTGAGCTCTACCTCTCTATTCCATCTAAACCAGGAGAGGCAGTTGAATCGGTGCTTGGAAGCAGTGGTGGACTTGATGGTGGGCCAATAAATTGAGTGTGAATCCTGAAAAGACAGAGCTGTCCAGAGTTCTCATATCCAGGAGGTAGGAAGAAGGCCTGTTCTGGATGGGGTTGTGTTTTCCTTGAAGGAGCAGGTCCACAGTGTGGTACTCCTTCATCTAACACTGTCACTGGAGATTCAGATGGCCTCAATGGCTATGAGTGCCCTTTTACAGCTCCAGCTGGTTCACCAGCTTTGCCCCCTTTTGGACAGAGAAGACTTGGCCACAGTGCTTCATGCTCTGGTAAGTTCCAAACTGGATGATGATGATGATGATGATGATTATTTATACCCCACCTTTCGGCCAAAGGCCCTCAAGGTGGCTTACAAAAAAAACATATAAAAATACAATATAAATACAATATAATATACATCAAAAATACAATATAAAATACATCAATAAAACAATACAATTTACAAAATACAGTTTACAAAATACAATTTACAAAATACAATTTATCTCCCAAGCCAGCTGATACTTCAGGCATCAATGAAGTATTCATGCTTTCTTGTAGTTATGTTAGTATATCCCAACAATAATTGAGAAGGCATGTTCCAGTCTCAAGCACAAGAGGAGATTGTAGAAGTTGAAAGACATCAGAGAAAAACACAGGTTGATGCTAATCCATTCCTGCAGTCTTTTTCCAGGGGAGTACAGCTCGGCAAGCTCTCGGGCTCCAGCATGCTGAGCTCCCCAGCGGAGACTCGTGCTGTCAGGATCTTCCTGGACAGCTGATGCAGTGGCCTCCACCTCAGACACTGCTGTGTCTGGCTTGCTGCTGGCTCCAGCCACCCACCGTTGGGTGCACTCAGCCATGGCCCCGGCATGGCCTCGCTCCTCTTCTTTGTCCTGCTGCTCTCAGAGACCTGTCGCCTTGGAGCTCCGGCCCCACCACCACTCGCACCCCAGGGCCAGGGGAGCCGCCTGGCACCAGCGATGAGGGCAACGGGAGCTGGAGCAGCATCGTCCGGCAACCAGCTCAAGGGCCAGTCGCTACTCATGACTTGCCACCTCTTGCCCTGCCAAAATTATAATGCATCCTACGTGGGCTGCCCCTAAAAATGATTTGGAAACTTCAACTGGTCCAAAATACAGCAGCCAGATTACTGGCTGGGGTTCCGTTTAGAACTCATATTCACAAATAGGCAAAAAAAACCCTTTGCAGTTGAAGAACGCTATAGCCAACAGATATGGAAATTGGGCAGCTATAGGGAATGCACCAGGGAAGCAGGAGACCTGACCTCCTCTCTGAGATATTGTACTGCTCTACACATTTGTAAAAATGCAAACACAATTTGGGCTGATCCTGTACAGTCCAATCCAATTCCTTTGTAGCTTGGAAGAATTTGGTATGATCACCAGAATTCTCTAGGAAGAAGGGCTCACTATTAAACCACTTAGCCATTGGAGCTATACTAGGGGAATAGGCATCTCCTAACAACTCTTGGCACCCTTCACAAACTACACTTCCCAGGATTCTTTGGGGAAATTCATGACTGTTTCAAGTGGAATCAATGTATGGCATGGGTGTGGCCCCTGATTAGCCAAGCCAAACAGCTTTTAGTCTGGCTTTTAGGACACTAAGCATGCCTACACTATCATAGACTCCAATGTTAATTTCCTTACATTAATTAAAGATCAGCCGTGCATTTTTTAAAAACTTTTAAACTTCAGGAAATGAAGGTCAGAGTATGGGGCAAGGTCAGTAACAGGATTACATGTACTCTGTGAACATGGCTGATTTTTTAATTAATTTCAACAAATTATGAGACCACTGAGAGAAAAAAGTCCAGCAGGGGTCTGGATTTGTTTATTTGCGTTTTAGACTTTGAACTCTCAATTCTCTCTGAGTGTTCTGTGTATCACCATGAAAATTTAAGAGGGTTGTTAAGGGTTGTTCTGAGTTCAGGACTATATGTTTTGTAAGATTTTGTTTTGAAATGAGATTATGGGAAGCAGCAGAATGGCATAGGGCAGCCTTTCCCAACCAGTGTGCCTCCAGATGTTGTTGGACCACAACTCCCATCAGCCTCAGCCAGCATTGCCAATGGTCGGGAAAGATGGGAATTGTGGTCCAAGAACATCTGGAGGCACACTGGTTGGGAAAGGCTGGCATAAGGGGTATTTTCAATTTAATATGACAGAATCTGAAAAAATCCATGCTGCTTATAGTATACAGCCACTCTTATGGCTGTATAATAACTCCTGTTTTAAAACAGCTGCATTAGTTGCCAGTTCGCTTCTGGGCCTAGTTCAAGGTACTCATGTTACTGTTTTAAGCACTAAACAATTAAGTTGCTAATATCTGAAAGACTGCCTCCTTCCCTACAGACCCTCTCAGGTGTTGAGATCAGCAAAGGGAGCCCTTGTGGCAGTTCCACCACTCTTAGAAGTTTGGATGGTGGTGACCCAGGAGAGGGCATTCTCTGTGGCAGCCCCTAAAGCTGTGGAATTCCATCCCCACCATGGTGCATCAGGCAATTTCATTGTACAACTTTCGGCAAATGCTAATGACACATCTTATTGCCCTTGCCTTCAACACTTTAGATTGTATTTCTTTGGGATAGGGAGGTGCCATGCCTGTATTTGTAAAGCACCATTATTTAGTATTATCATTTATTAAACTTCTATCCCACGCTTCTGCCCAGAAGAAGCCCAGGATGACGAAGAACCAAACACTGAAAACATCTTAAAACATCTTTAAAACATTTTAAAAATAAAACACCTTAAAAACATGTTTTTTAAAAATCTTTAAAAACATCTTAAAAAGCAATTCCAAAACAGACACAAACTGGGTTAAGGTTTGTACTTAAAAGGCTTGTTGAAAGAGGAAGGTCTTCAGTAGGAGCCAAAAAGATACCAAAGATGGTGCCTGTCTAATATTTAAGGATAAAGAATTCCTAAATGTTGGTACCACAGCAGTAAAGGTCCATTTCCTATGTTGTGCAGAATGGACCTCCTGATAAGGAGGCCCTCACCTGCAGAGCGTAGTGATCGACTGGGTATATAAGGGTAAGATGGTCTTTTAGGTATTGTGATCCCAAGCAGTAGAGGACTTTGTACACCAAAACCAGCACCTTGAACTTGGCCCAGCAGCTAGTGGGCAGCCATATTATTTATATCTATATCTGTATACACACATATACACACATGCCAAAAACATTAGATGTCTCTTACCATAGAAATTATACAGATGGTAGCTAACAAGGATCCCTTTGCATGAGTAATCTGAGATCTTCTACACATATGGTGAAGGATTTAGCATGGAATTAAAAATGAATGGCTAAGGTTCACCTTTCCTGTTGCAGGAAAACAGGCACTTGATCCTATCCAGAGAAAAAGTTCTTGTTTTTAATGGTTTTCAGAGGGATTTGGTGTTTGACTTCTCGGTAAAGCTTTACTTAGTGATGTCTGTCTTAGTTCACTGCAAAGTTGGAATTTGCAAGGCTGTGACAAATTAGCTCAGTGTACACAGAACTTTGATCATTTTTTATACAGTATGACAGGAGAGACCAAAATAGGACCATTCTAAATTCTTCCAAGGGTACAATCTGCCCCACTCCTCAACGGTTGAGCAGGGTTTTTTTATTTTTTACTATCCCTCAGTGATCCCACAGATCTTATATGGAGTCTCTGTTTGGGGTTGGGATAACCACACTGTAAAAGCCCTAGAAACAATACAAAACAGCTTTCTTAGACGCTTACTATCTCTCCCGATGGGAACCTCAGCAGCAATGATGCGAGCTGAGACTGGTTCCCCTCCCCTTATAGCACATATACATTTCACTCTTTTGAAGTTTCTAAGATCTCCTAAAGAGTCTCAGTCTAGGGTATTACTCCAGTTATGCCTTAACCACTCTTCTGCCTTTGCCCTATGGGGCTCTAAGCTAAATAACTTGTTATCTACATACCATCTCTCAGCATTGGAGTTTAATTTAGACTTAAACAATAAATCTCTACGTGGACGTATATTCCATCACTCCCTGAAATTAGATATGCTAACTATTACCAACTCAAAGGTTTCTCCCTGGTTCTGGCGTTTTAAATTCATTCCTCAATGCACTACTTATCTCACACAACCAACACCCTCTTAGACAGGCATTTACAGCCTTACGTTTTTTTTCCCTTCCAAATGCAGGGAAGGCCGATACAGGGAAGGCCGATTAGCTAGTGTTCCTAAGGATCAAAGGATTTGCGTCTGTGGTTCTCCTACACTGGAGGACCTCCCTCACGTATTGCTCTATTGCCCAATATATATCCAACCTAGATCTAGATTCCTTAAGAAATGGCTAGACATTCCCTGGCTTATTTCATCCGATGAAAAAATTATTTTCTTAATGGCTGATCATATCCGAGAAGTAACTCATAATGTATCCCTTTTCATAATAGCGGCCAGAAAACTTCAGGCAAATTACATTGCCTTATCAAATATCATCTAGGTAATATTTTTCCCCCGGTATTTTTTCCCCACGATTGTTCTTAATCTCTCCTTGTTTGATTTTAAATTATTGTATTTATATCATGTTTGTATTGTATTTTTACTGTATTACTTGCATTGGCCTCTGGCCCTGCAATTCAATTTAATAAACTGCAACTATCCCTCAGTGCTTGGGGATAGACATGGTTAGTCGACAACCCTTGTCTGTCACAACTTTAATGGGAATAGCATAGGGCAGGATCAAACTTTGAGGACCCCCATATGGGGTTCAGAGGGGAACATGCATATGCAACACCCCTAGCTTGGGAGAGGCCATAGTCTTATGTAGTGCATTCCCTCTCCCACTGATTGTCCAGAAGAACCCCAGTTGTCATGGCCTCCACCACGGCGGGGGTATGAATGCTGGCCAATTCCCACAGGGCCTTTCCACCAACTGCTTGCCAGATTGGAAGCATTCCCTCTGCTGAGGGATGTCAATCTTCACCCAACTGCCATGCCAACCCTGCTCATTTGTTATAACTACGGATGGAAATATCTGTCAGTTCAGTTCAGTTCTTTCAGTTTCTCATTTTTCCAATCTTAAATTCAGTTCTTCCCATTTCTGCAGCAATTTGGATTTTTTTAAAAAAAATCCTCTTGAAAATTCTCCAACATTTTAGTGCAAATTTCTCCTAATAAACACAGTTTTGTAAGCAGTTTTAACAAAGGTACACATTTTTCCAAGCCACCTCATTATCTAATGCATTTTTGCATGTTATTTTCACTCAGATATTCATTTTTATGCACACTTTCCCCTCATATATGCATTTTTGTAAATATCGTTTAGTTGGTAAACTGCATCCCAAAATTCTAATAAATGTGAATTTCTAAGGATGGCTGTGTTTGGGTCCTCATACTGATTCAGAAAGTGTGAATTTGATAAATTCTGCTTAAAATGTGAACTGTATCGAAATCCTCACCCATCCCTAGTTGTAACCAATAAAGTTGTGCCCTAATTTCACCCTCCTAACCTGATGCCGTGTCAGTTATTTTCCGGAGCTGTGGGGGGATGTAGCATGTGTCTGCCACACAATTAAATGAAGACTGTTCTTCAGTATGTTCTTCAACTGGATTTCACTGGTGATTAATTTTTCTTGTAAAGGGTTACAACACACTGGGGGTATTTTTTTAGTGCAAGGATCACTTTGATCAGTTCAGAAATGCAGGTCAGAAATCGGGAAGGGCCACAGAACAGTGGTAGAGCATCTGCTCTTCATGCGGGGAGTCCCAGGTTCAATCCCTGGTATCTCCTGGTAGGGCTGGAAGAGGACCGTGTCTGAAATCCTGGAGAGCCATTGCCTGCCAGAGTTGCTGCTGTTGTTAAACTGGTCCTTGATGCATCTGCTGCCCTGGGCTCCTTCAGGAGGAAGGTTGGGATATCAATTCAATAAATAATATTAAAATAATAATAAAAACATTGGAGGAGCGAAAATGAGGATTTGTGTGTAGTCACTGCTGAATGTTCTGTTTGCACTTTTTTTAAAAAAAGGCCAAGTGCAGAGTCCAGGATGTTTCACACACATTCTTTTGGATCAGAACTGCTGAATTTAAAGGAAGCATGATCTGATTTAAGGCTGTTCTGACTTGGGATGATACTGTAGACCTGTGTGAGAGCCTGAGGCAAAATCTCAGTTTCCCAGCCCTGAGCATCAGATTTTCATGATAACTCTGTCTGCATATTTGAATTTCAGCTGGTTTCTGTTCTTGTTTTTACCTCTGATGATTTCAGAAATGGTTCCTCTTATGGCTACACTGCATCATGGGTTATGTAGCTGTAAAGCTAGCTCAACGCTGCAACCGGATTGCTGACAGCAGTGAGATCTTATCTGAAAACCAAATCAATTAGGACTGGAATAAGTGAAGCAGTTTTCCTGGAGGAGTGGGGCCAGGGAATATCTTGGTTTGTTCTAAATTAATCCATATGAAGCCTGGAGAAGCTTCTGCACCACCGATTAAAATAGTGTAACAATATAAATGATTTGGTGCAAAAATAACACATTACAATACAGATGGTCCAGCATGAGAGAGTTGGAAGAGTATAAGAATGCTAGTTAGGAGAGACAGCTTGCCAGAATCCTGAGCACAATTAAGTATATGCTTTCTCAATTTCAAAATGGAAACTTCAGGAAACATTCTCTTCTGGTAATTTAATAATTTGAAGGCTTATTTTAGCTGAAGAACAGCACAAGAGAGGCTTGGAAAAAACATGGATAAATAATGCTCATAAGCTTGTCCATTGCTCTGAGAAGGTCATGTTACTCTTGATATGCACAAATCAAGTTACTCAACTCAGATTTAAATTGAAGATGGAAATAATTAAATATGTTCTACTCTGTGCCCACTGGTAGTCTTGTCCTGCCACTGCAATGACAATAAAGGGTGACAGAAAGGCATATTCCATTTAGATGAGGTCATTATTTTTGATAACTATTCACAGCACAGGTCATGTGAAATGAAATTTTACAGGGTCAAAAGGATTGAGAGGAAAATCAAAAATTGCAGGAGACTGGAGAATAGTGGAGGAAATTGCATTACTAAGAATCATGATCAAAGTTTCTGACAAAAAGAAAGTGTGAGAACAGTAAATAAAATGATCACTTGGGAAGCTTAATTGCAGGCTGTGCAAAAATCCCCATCTAAATGTCCTCCTCAACACCATTTGTGTCATAGAGTAATTTAGTGATGTCTTAAAATGTCATGTAGTCCTTTAACTTTGTTGTTGAGGGAATCCAGCTGACTTCCCAGAGAGAGAGAGAGAAACTCTGATGGCTGTCTGAAGCTCACACAAACAAATGGGATGGATGGAATAAAATTCGAACAAACTCTTGTATGTTTTCTGTACACTGGGAGACTTCCCATTCCACATACAAAACAAACAAACCAGAGAGTCATGCTACATGATAGTTTCATAAATATATATATGGGCTGTGCAACTCCTCAGGCTGAATCCTGGATCCTGAACTGAATCGAGCCAATCTGGGATTCATCCGGAGGCAGCACCAAACCACCTTGGTCAGATCAGGCATCTAGGTCTATCCATGGCTCTTATAAGGGGTTGGTGGTCAGGTGGTGTGGAGAAGAGGGAAAGAAGGGGATGCAGGCAGGCAGCATTTTAAACTCTTACTGTGAACATGCCCAGGAGATTGGAGGGATGCACCCCAACTAAGGATATGCCAGAATTCCACCCAATTTGTATTTGTAACTGAAATTTCCATTTGCTTATTCTCAATTGCTCAGGATTGGATTTTAATGTAACATATTTCCACAGCTATTTTTGAAAACAGACTTTTTTAAAAAAAAATCTGCCTCTTAAACATTGATTGTAAGAATGATAATTGATCAATATTTCATTTTAAAATATCCATATTTCCTTCAAAATCCTGATATTTTACAAGGAAATATTGATATTTCCTTCAAATTATTGATATTTCCTTTAAAAATACCGGGATTGATATCAATATATTTTTACGAGCAAAAATAAACCACGGATCAGTAAAAGCAGCAGCTAATGGAGACAGAATGAACTTGAATCAATGCCAGCCTGTTAAGTCAATGGAATACTTTTGAACCGGCACTCGCCAATGGATCCCACCTCTAAGCCTGACCAGACTTATTCTGATCCCAAGTGCCTGTACTTTCATAATTTAGTTGAATGTATTGCAGATATTCTGTTTGTTGCACTATAAATATAATCATTTCTATCCAATGCTCCGTCTCTTGAGTCTTATTCATGGGTTTGTAGGCAATGTATTTTTGTATTTTATTGTCACTAATATATGCAATATATGTCTTGGTATGTGCAATTTACCCTGCTTATACATTTTTGTACAAATTACATGTCTGGAGAACTGCAGTGCAAAATTTGGAGAAGTGTGAATTGTGAAGGATAGCTGCTTTCCAATTTGTGTATTGTTTCAGGAAGTGCAAATTAGGTAGGCTCATTTTTAAAGTTGTACGATTATTTTAGCTAGCACCAATGGACATTGATGATAGACAAAAGCCCTCTTCAGGCAGTATACAAGTGAAGTTACTCAACATGCGAAGGGAGCTGCCACAGGGATGAGTGTGCTACTTCTACACCTCTCAGCACCCTATATATCATACTCTGTGAGTTGGAGAATAACCATCTGAAGTCCCCTATACTCATAAAAGCTCCCCAGAGCTTTTAGAGCCTTGAGAATCATGGTTCTGAAATGCATAGGGAGCCCCTCTAAGTACAGAAGGTTTCACACGTTTGCCCTTTAATTTATGGAAAGTGATATGAATGACGGTGAGGGGGCAGCACTAGTGCACTACTTCTGACAGTGCTGCTCCCTGATAGCTTTTGGTAGGTGTCATTTTACCATGGTGTGCAATCCTAAACATGATAAGGATGCAATCCAAACCCCAACTCCTCTGGGATAAGGGGTGTTTGAAATAGGTGGATCTCTGTCCCAGCCAGCTCAGATGGGTTCGGCTTGGGCTATGTAAGCCAAAGTCCCCCATCCTGACTCATCCAGAGATACACTGATGTGAGTTCTCCATCCTGGATCATCCGGGGCTCATCTGGCTCATCTGAGGCTAGGGTAAGTCCTGAAAAAGGGGCATTCAGGGGGTGTGGTGGGGCAGGAGGGGCAGGGGAGACTTACCCCTATTCCAAACTCTTTTCAGCTTGGTCACATGACCTAGCAACACAAGAGAAGTTACACTGGGAAAAAGGATGGAATAGGTCAAACTCTATTTTAAAGCCTTGTTTTGTCTTTGTCAGGATTGGGCTGGCTGAGCCAGCAATAACATCACTCCTGAAAGGAGTTTGGAATAGGGTTAACTTACTCTGGCTTAATTTAATGTTGGCAGCAACTATGCAATACTATTCAGAAGGAAGCCTCATTGAGTTCATTTGGATTTGCTCCCAGGTAACTGTATATAGGATTGCAGCTTAGATGTTGCAGCATCACATCATGTTCTTGAACGTTTAAAGGAAATAATGATTTGCTCATGTTGTAAAAACCAAGGATCTTTTTTTCCTTCACAACTATATTACATGTAAATTGAATCAATTAATCAATCAGCTAGATTTCATATGATTAATTAACTAAAATTGTTAGACTGAACAGCCCACAGTCCAGTATTAAATATATTATACATAGACACAACTTTCTATTTCTATTGATGTCTGATCAAAAGTTGTGAATTAATAATTAGGTTTAAATTTCCATTTTCAAGTATTCTGCAAATATGCATTTTTTGTGGGGGAGTATTAATCATAAGAGCGTACACACAATGAAATGTAAAACTCATTTATATATGTCATCCATAACTTTAATGATTTTCCCTTTGCCTTTTCAAGAATTTCAATAGATGCCTTGAGGTTACCTTGTCCTCTGGGAGACACAGTATTCCTCCTAACTTGTAATTGCCCATGGTTATAAAATATAACTACTGAAGCAACATTCATTTTAAAATGAAATATCAACAGTGATGCAGCATTTGGTTCTAAATAGGGATGAGGAAAGCAGAGAAAGCAGCCACCATCACTGCCACTTCGGGTGCCCCCTGTGGGGCTGGGGGTAGAGATGAGGAAAAAATTTGATTCGGTTCACACTTGGAAGTGAACTTATCGGATTCATTTTTCCTGAAGCAGTATGCAAGCCAAAACACAGCTATTCTTTGCAATTTGCACTTATCTGAATTTTGTAGTGTAGTTTTCTAGCCTAGTAATGGGTTCAGAAATGCATATGCAAGGGGAAAGTGTGCATTTAAATGCATGTATTTGTGAAAATAGCATACAGAAATGCATGTTGTTGTCGTCGTCATCATAATCAGAATTTCTTACCCGTCCTTCACCCAAAGGTCCCAGGGAGGGTTACAACAATTTTTAAAAGTATAATGAAAACAACCCAAACAACATCACAGAAAAAGGGTGTTTTAAAACAGAGGTTATATGAGTTCTAAAGGGAACCCCAGCCAGTAATCTGGCTAATGCATTTTGGACCAGCTGAAGTTTCTGGGTCATCTTCAAGGGCAGCCCCACGTAGAGTGCTTTTCAATAATCCAGTCTGGGAGTAACCAGAGCATGGAGCACTATTGTTATGAATGGACCTTGGACTTCCTCATGAGCATAACTCACTAGAAATGCAAGTTCCCCTGTTGCAAGGGTAGCACGACCTTTTGCTAGAGTTAATCCTCACGTCACTCCCAAATTGTGTATAAATTTACTCTTAACCTAATGACACACATAAGAAGTAAAACAAAGAATGGTTTTATTAAGAGAAGAAACAAGAAAAAATATTGCAGTGTGCAATTACAGTTAATATTTGAACAGCGTCTAAGTATTACTCATTCATGCGTTTGGTAGTGCTTGATAGACTAAAGCAAAGAGACTAACCCCTACACACACTTCCAAGTCAAGTTCACCCACACAGAAAAAGAAGAGAAAGAAACCCAAAAGTTGTGTATACCTTTCCTGGAGAGTTGCTGCGAGTCTAACGCTAAGAGAGAGACTTTTGTATCTAGCCCAATGAGCCAAGGCTCCGCCCTCGTGTAACCTCGTGAAAAATCTCACCCAAAATTCTTAGCTCTGAAGCTCTGCAACTGTCCCGATGATGCTGGGGAGCATTGATAAGTAAGGCAGCCACTGGAGCTCTCCAGAAGAGGAACTGCCGCCCCCTTCAAACCCCTCATGTTTTATACCTTTTCTAACTGAGCTGACCCCAATGTAAACCTGACCAGGATGATGTGGATGTGATAGATAAGAACAATGAAAGAATTTAGGGTTACTGGTCAAGGACTCTGTTTTTTTCCAGAAACCATCCCTGTTAAGTTCCCAGATAATAGCTGTGATCTCCCTGCTGTAAATTCCTGATGTTTCAGACAATCATTAACCTGTATCTTCCTAAAGGTTATGGTTATCATAAACCTTATGCAAACTGTTTCTTTGTTTGAAAGGAGTGCCTGATTTCTACTGGGTGACATTTCCCAAATTTTCATAGGAGTGAGGAAGTCTATACCCTCAGGCTTTCAAAATATGTAGCTACTCAGAAGTCACAGAGAGGCTGTTTTCAAGGAATCTTTGCTGTTGCAGGTTTTTCCAAATTCTGGTTCACTGAGGTGAATCAAAAATGAAAAATCTCCGATATTTTGTTCCTCATTACACTGTGGCCAAGTCATCTCTGTCTAAAAGGGGCCGAAGCTGGCGAACCAGCCAGAGCTGGAAAAAGGCACTCGTAGCCACTGAGGCCACCTGAACCTCCAGTGTGTCCTACTCAAAGTCAGAGAAACCAGACTGAGGTGAGGTTTGTTCTGTTTCTCATTTTATTAGTGTGATGGATACATCCAAAGCAGTGTGCTTCATAAACCTGTCTACTCTGATTCACTACTATCCCTAACTAGTCTACCTAAACAGTCTCTGCAGCATATGGGGAGAGTTGACTCAGCACTAAAGTCTGGGAGGGCACCTGCTTAAGTAGGGAAGGTCTTCACACATAAATGACAGCTCTGCCGCAGTTCCACCCTCTGAAAGTATCTTTTCTTGTGCCTCCTCACAAGTGGCGAGAGGGGGTGAGCCTCTGACGGCCCATCCGACAGCGGAGCTTTGCTAGGTGACAGTGTGACCTCAGGAGGTGGGAAGCTGGTTGGTGGGAAGAGTTTGAAGTGCCGGGAGGGATTCTGGCATGGGTGGGTTGGTGTGCACAAGGGGCTGCTTCCCAATGGCTCAGGCAGGGAACTCGCAGGCGGGGCTGGATCTGCCTCAATGGGGGTGTCGGCCAAGGAAGTCTGCGGGCTGGTAGAGTCCCCCATTCCTCCAACACCCCTAGGGAGCTCATCCTCATCTGATTCCTCTCCCTGATCTAACTCCCCTTGCGCCTGGCGTGCAACACAGTGATAGTGTTGGATCAAGGAGTAGCCCCAGGCTGTGGACCTGCTCCTTCAAGGAAAGAGTAACCAGAGCTTGGAAAAGTTACTTTTTTGAACTACAACTCCCATCAGCCCCAGCCAGCATGGCCACTGGATTGGGCTGATGGGAGTTGTAGTTCAAAAAAGTAACTTTTCCAAGCTCTGAGAGTAACCCCATCCAGAACAGGCCATCTTTCCATCTCCTGGACATGAGAACTCTGGACACATAACACCTCTGTCTTTTCAGGATTCAGCCTTAATTTACTGGTCCACATGAGCCCATCAGCCTCCAAGCAATGGTTCAACACCTCAACTCCCTCAAAAAAATGTGCCTTTCTAAAAAAAATGTTTTAATAAGGCAAAATTGCATATAAATTGTATATGGTAGGAGATATTCAACAAAAATGTTGGCAAACATTCTTTTTTTAAAAATAATCTGCCAACTGATGTCGAGAACTGAACTTAAGATTGGAAAAATTAGAAAGTGAGAGAAACTGAAAGAGATAGATTTGCCCATCCGTGTGTCTTTTTGGAAGGAGGGCCACTGGTTGGAGGAGGAGTTGCAAGTGTGTTCTAATGCTCAGAGGATCTGGGGAATTACAGTGTTCTTTCAGAACAGGTAGTGTGCATAGGAACAGACTGAACCATGGAGGATGGCAGGAGTGACTCATGTCCTCACTGTGGTGGTGATGTGGCTGTAAGCCAGTCATCTGAGTGACACTGCTGTCCTCTTTTGGTGCAACAACACTGGCCATAATTCACTTACTGCCAAGAACTCCAGGGCTTGAGCTTAGTTTAGGCATGTTTTGCAACCATGTCCTTTTTCTTTCATGCCATGTGCCTAGCCTCAGCAATGGCATTGCTGACACCTTGTCATGTAAGCAGATGGCATGGTTTCATGACATGGCATCTCTGGTTTCTGCTTCCCCAGAGATCATGCCCAAGGAATTGTGGGAATTTGGACGAGTGAAGCTGAAAGGGCCATAATGATTTCATTGATACCAGAAATATGTTCCCATATATTAAGCAGGGAAAATCTCTAGTGTCTCTCATGCAGAACTCAGAAAAAAAACTGGAGCCAGCCCTCAACAATAGGAACATTGGGCAACATCCAATGATGTCTGCTTACTTGTGCAACAGAAATCAGCTTGTGTAATAGGAGTTTACTTCTCCCCTCCCCAGCCTCCTGCACTCTTTCAAACTCTGCTCCAAAGGTCCTCCAGTACTCTGGAGCAGATTTTGGGGGTGTGGGGATGCTGCAAGGGGAAGGAGAAACTCTGTTGCATGACTGGATTCCTACTTGTGCTACATTGGATCTCTGATCCATACACTGGATATCTGATCCATAAGACTGGGCCCTGTTTTACATGTCTGAATCCTTTGGTTTTCTGTTTTATTCACTTTTCTATGCTTGTTATTGCTGTTTTATTGTCTGTAGGTTGTGTTTTTGGACTTGTTTTAATGTTCCATTGTTTGCTTATTAGACTGCACACTGCTTAGAGGTTTTAAAATATTAAGTGGCTTATAAATAAAAGATACCTCCCGTAGATGCATTGACCCTTAGAGCACACACACAAACATACAGGAGATCCAATCATAATATCTCATCATCTCATCAAATGCAGCGCTCAGATGAGTTGCCCCTCTCTTGATTCATATATACAATGGATAATAAGATCTGGAAAGCTATCACCTTTTGATTTTTATGGAGGTTTTACAATGTTGATACAAAAAATCATACAGAATGTATGATCTTGCATATGTAAAACCTACATTACAAACCATCCTTCCCACTAGAGAACAGTGGTGCAAATGTGTGTGTTCTTCTGTTTGTGAATAATAATAGAAAAGTAAAGGTGTCTTGTCTACTTCTGTTGGACACAAAAATAATCAAACAGCCCCATTTCTCCTTTGAGAAGGCTCTCCCTACAGGAAGCAGGGATCAGCAGCTGCACCTGCAGGGATAGTGGTGGTGATTTATATTTATAAAAGAACAAAAAACCAGAAAGAAAGAAAGAAAGAAAGAAAGAAAGAAAGAAAGAAAGAAAGAAAGAAAGAAAGAAAGAAAGAAAGAAAGAAAGAAAGAAAGAAAGAAAGAAAGAAAGAAAGAAAGAAAGAAATCCAGATATGGAGGGATTCCACAGTGGGAATTCTATATTCAGAAATGTATAATATACACAGCTTGTATCTAGTAACAGATGCCTCTGCCCGTACAATTACACCATTGTGCCAATTTACTGGATTTCACAATATATACCAAATATAGGATTACCCACAGTTGTGTGACAACTCGTCACAATGGAAAGAGTAATGTTCAAGGCAGAAATCCTAATGCTCTGTTTTTCCTTCCTGAAGGCCCTTTAAATCAAGTATTTTCTATCAACATTCTTCATGGGCTCTAATTTATTTATTTCATATATTAGACACACACACACACTGTGGGAAGGTTAGTGCAACAGAGAAATGAGCTAAAGTAGTGGCTCAGTTATACTGTGGAGCTTCTTTGCAAAGGGGCAAAAAAGACTCTTTAGCTGCTCCCTGTATTGATCAGCAGCTGGAAACTTAACTTATTTAATGTATGCTTCAGAGAAATCATGTATCTGGAAAGCAAAGGAATGCAGCACATCCGCTTAAAGTGTTTAGGAAAAGCAACATGATGCTTTGGGTTAGATGGAGGAAGAAGGGCATAGTTGCTCATCTGCAAAATGGCAAATTAAAATTGCCTTTAAAAAATGATGCTAAAAATGCCTAGTCCAGCATTTTTTATAAAGTGATTCATTAATAGGCAAAAAACCTTGCGGTTTAAGAACGTACCTATAGCCCACAGATATTTCTATCAAACTTTAAAATGCAGGGAAATTGGGCAGCTATAGTGAATGCACCAGGGGAGCAGGACACCTGACCTTCTCTCTGAGATATTGTACCGCCCTACCAATTAAATTTTCAAAATGCAAACACAATTTGGGTTGGTCTTTCACAGTCCAATCCACTTGCTGTGCAGCTTGGAAGAATTTGGTAACATGTACCTCTGAGCATATGGTGAGTGGTGGCAACACCTGCCATCCTCAAAGATGGAGAATTATATTTTTGTATGTTTGTTGGTGTTCTTACTTTGCTTCTTTCCTGTGTTACTGTTTCTACAGAGAATCTAAACTGGAAAATTTTATTTCCCTTATTATTCATCCTAGAAATCTGTGTCAGTATTTTTATTGGTCAGTGTCATATAATGGTGAAGACAGCCTTTTGTGTTTCAAACTGGAGGTTATGTTCTATTTCTATTTTGGGTGCATTAACAGTTGAATCTGAAACCACCGTTTGATGTAAAATCAGACTGATTACAATAAGTTGCTACTTCAGCAATGACTCTAGCTGTTGGAAAAAAGAGGATGCATGTTTTCAGCCTGCTGTGTTTAAACCACTTTATTGAAGGAAAGGTGTTCACAATCAATTAAAAACATAGAGCACACCTACAATTTTGCTAGAATATATTTCACCTCTCACTGTTTTATCTTGTGCAAATTGAGACACTCCTGAGGTCCACTGGAGACTATTCTGCAGAAGTCAGTTCCATTATTCCACAATTATGTTTGAAGTTTTTTTAGTGTAAATTTTGCAAAGTGTTGCTGTACTTCACATATTCATAGAAATAAAAGCAAAAGGAAATGATTTCCTATAGGAAACTTCACTAAAATTGCAAAGTAAATCAGACATATTTAAAGTGACCGTCTGAATTGTATCAACTGTCTTAATAATGTTGCTTCCTCCCTGCTAAAACAAGATCAACACAGCACATGTCTTTTTTCTATTATTTGGCCTGATTGCAGGTGTTGCCACCACTCACCATATGCTCAGAGACACATGTTACCAAATTCTTCCAAGCTACACAGCAAGTGGATTGGACTGTGAAAGACCAACCCAAATTGTGTTTGCATTTTGACAAATTTGTAGGGCAGTACAATATCTCAGAAAGGAGGTCAGGTGTCCTGCTCCCCTGGTGCATTCACTATAGCTGCCCAATTTCCCTTTTTAAAGTTTGATAGAAATATCTGTGGGCTATATGTACGTTCTTAAACCGCAAGGGTTTTTTTTGCCTATTAGTGAATGTCCCTGCTTTTTAATCCAGGAGGTAAGAAATGGGATCCTGTGCAAGTTTGCTGAGAATGGATTGATCATTTGCATGCTTATTGAGTTCAGTGGGATTTACTCCCCTGCAATCATGCTTAGGATAGGTGGAACTGACCACAGGGGATGGGGAAGGGAGAAGGAGGAGGAGGAGGGAGGGGTGGAAAGGCACAGGGGAGGACTGAGATGGGAGCAGGCAGGAGAGGGAGGGGAGGACAGATGTAATCATTTGCATGTTTATTGAGTTCAGTGGGATTTACTCCCATGCAATCATGCTTAAGATAGGTGAAACTCACCGGGGAGGGAGGGACGGAGGGTTGAAGTGGGCAGTGGGGGAGGAAGAATGTAGAGGGGAGGGGAGGAGGAAGGGAGAGGAAAGGGGAAGGAGGGGAAAGGCAGGTCTAATCATATGATTATTGAGTTCAATCGGATTTACTCCTATGCAATCATGATTTGGATAGGTAAAACTGACCATGGGGGAGGGGGAGAGGGAGGGGGAAGGAGCATATTGGAGAGGGGCAAAGGAAGGGGGAGGGGAGGGGAGGATTGATCATTTGCATGCTTATAGTGTTCAATGGTATTTACTTCCGTGCAATCATGCTTAAGATAGGTAAAACTGACCATGGGGAGGAGGAAGGGGGAGGGGAGGAGGGGGAAGGGGAAGGATGGGATTGGAAGGGGAGGGGAGGGGGAGGGAGGGGCAAAGGAAGGGGGAGGGAAGGGGCAAGAGGGAGGAGATAAGAGGGAGGAGAAGGGAGGGGGTTTGGTCATTTGCAATTCCACCTTGTGTTTTTTCCCATTACAATGTTACAAGAACACCTGCACTTGGATGGATTTCTCTTCTCCTAAAGATACAGGATCAGTCTCAGGCCCTGAACCTGGCAACCCTACCTCCCACCCAAATTTAAAACAAAGCTGTCCCTGGCCACATTCACACCAGGCCTCTATTACACTTTGGACAATCATTATTTATTTATTTATTGTATTTATATACCGCCGCATAGCCAAAGCGGTGTACAATAACTAAAAACATTAAAAACAAATTTACAAATTTAAAAACACATCTTTTAAAAACAATTTAAAACACAATTTAAAACAATTTATTATGGCTTCTCTCAAAGCCATGGCTCAAAGCCAATCATGACTTCTCTCAAAGAATCCTGGGAAGTGTAGTTAGTGAAGGGTGCTGAGAGTTGCTGGAGACACCCTGTTCCTCTCACAGACTTTCAATCAGAGTGGCTGACTGTTAAAACATTCTCTCAGTGGAATAGGAATCTACTCTCAGCACCCTTCACAAACTACACTTCCCAGGATTCTTTGAGGGAAGCCATGACTGTCTCACATGAACTCAAAGTCTGGTGTGGGTGTGGCTCCCTGATTAGCTAAGCTCAGCAGCTATGAGACTTTTAGAACACAGTTGGTTTGCGTTATCATAGGCTGCCAGCCAAAATTTCTTAAATTAATTAAAAATCAGCCAGACATTTCTTTAACTTTTAAACTGCAGAAGATGAAGATCAGAGTATTGGGCAAGGTCAGCATTAGGAGTACAGGTACTCTGTGAACATGGCTGATTTTTAATGAATTTCTACAGATTATGAGAACTCTGAGAGAAAAAAGTCCAAAAGGGCTCTGAGATTTTTTCTCTCTGTTTACACTTTGAACTCTTGATTCTCTCTGACTGTTTTGTGTATTGCCAAGAAAATTGACAGGGTTGTTAAGGAAGCGTTTCTGAGTTCAGGACTGTAAGTTTGGTAAGGTTTTATTTTGAAATGAGCTTATGGGAAGCATCAGAATGGCATGCGGGTATTTTCAATTTAACATTGCAGAATGTGAAAAATCCATGCTGGATATAGTATACAGCCACTCTTGTGGCTGTATAAGAAATGCATTGGCTAAGCCTGAAATGGCCAATATGATGCCCTCTGGATGTTGTGGGCTACAGCTCCCATCAAGCCCAAGCCAGGTTGGCAAATGATCAGGGATGAATTGAGTTGTAGTCCGATAGCTGGAGGGCACTATGATGGCTACCTTTGCTCTAAGAACAGGACTAAGGTAGAAGAAGAGCAAAGGGGAGAGAGGGATAATACAATGTAGAGATAAGTGAAAGCCTCTTGAGACATGTGGCTTGTTGTTGCATTGAACATTTTGTTTTACTTCTCTCAACATTCCAATAGAAGGTTCAACTCAGCAAAACGACTTACCTCAAATTACCTTTCAGCAAAATCTGGTATCAATGCTAGCAAAGGAAAGCGGATCATATTTTTAGAACATGTATTGAGTTGCGTTATACAGTATTATAGAGCTGTGGGAAATTTCTTTTGTGGGCTTCCTAAATACCTAGAACATAAGAATGTAATAAGAGCCCTGCTGGATCAGGCCAGTGGCCCATCTAGTCCAGCATCTTGTTCTCACAGGGGCCAACCAGATGCCTATGGGAAGTCTACAAGCAGGACCTGAGCACAAGGGCACTCTCCCCTATCACAGTTTCCAGCAACTGGCATGCAGAGTCATGCTGCCTCTGGCAGTGGAGGTAGGGCAGGGATGAAGAGCCTGTTACCTCCATCATCCCAGATCATTGGCCATGCTCATTGGGGCTGATGGGAGCTGGAGTCCAATTACCTCTGGAGAGTGACTGGTTTCCCATCCCTGATTTAGGGTCACCCATAGCTACATCAATACAAAAACTCTTCTGGGCCATTGTGGTACCCATGTTGTGCAAGTTCCATAATAAATGTAGAGTCTATGGTACTGGAAACAGCCAAGTGAATAACCCTGCAGTACACAACACAAGGTAAGATCCTCCATGGCGCAGAGTGGTAAGTGGCGGTAACATAGCCGAAGCTCTGCTCACGGCCATAGTTTGATTCCAATGGAAGGAGGAAGTCGAATCTCCAGTAAAAGGGGTCGAGGTCCACTCAGCCTTCCATCCATCCGTGGTCAGTAAAATGTGTACCCGGCATATGCTGGGGGGGTAAAGAAAGACCGGGAAGGAACTGGCAATCCCACCCCTTATATAAGGTCTGCCTAGTAAACGTCGCAAGACATCACCCTAAGAGTTGGAAACGACTCGCACTATAAATGAGGGGACACCTTTACCTTTTTTTACACAACACACAACCACACAAGATAAAACCAGGCAGCAAAGATGTAAGAGAGGCAAGATTAGAAATGTCTCACTGGATACTCTTGTCAACAACTCTAGCCATCACACAGCCATTTTCCTAAGTGCATCAGGCTATCTATTAAATAAATGGGACAACAGACAAAGCATTGTGAAGGTCAGTATGAATATGTTCATGGTGCTATATTTATTTGTGTGTGGTACAAGCATCAGGAGCATGCTGATGTTGACCAAAGATAATAAGGTATTGATTAGTGCAGGCACACACAAAAAAGAAGAAAAATATTTTATTCTAGAGAATTAAAGTGAAAAAGCTTTCTTGAAAGACAATTGTCCTTTTCTGTTGTACAATTTAAGGCTTTTTGCTTCTTTTTTAAAAACCTCCTGGTGACATTTAGATGGATGTAAAGATCAAAACTAATTTTAAGAAACAGACACGTTACCTGCTCATTTATCCAAAACAATGTGTGGGTTAGCACTTTTGTAGCACAAGGGTCAAAATATAGTTTTGCCCTTTTTTTGTCCACTATGTGCAGGACGTGATAAATTGAAGCAAATTCCATGTCAGTCTCTGTACATAATGCTTATACACTTCACACCAGCATTGTTTCTTGAATGGCTATTATTCGAGAGCCTCATTTATCTGGGTAAGTAATTCCTGAACCATTTAGAGCAGGGGTGGAGAACCTTTCTAGCCCAGTGGGTCAGATGGTTATCTCCCTCATCTGTCATGGGCCAAATGTGACCAGTGTGCAGAATTGTTATATGCATTAATTAGAATGTCTGTAGAAACTTCCCACATGTATAAGGTATATTTGTACAAGACTGTCTACCAACATTCTAATGAATGACCACAGCCTGGGGTGCAGCTTCTCATCATGTGCCATTCTACCTCCAGTCCCCCCAGTGGTGTTCATTTTACCATTGTTGACCTTAGAAAGGAACTTACACCCCTTGTGTAATTCATTATCATAGGACTCGATTTCACAAGTTAATCATGCCAGTGAGAAACCTGCTTCCTCGCCCTACCTTGTAGACTTCTACCTATGTAGGCATCCACATAAGCTTGGACAGGGCCGTCACCAGGCATGACTGGGCCCTTGGGTGCCAGCCTGCCCCAGGCCTCCTGCTCCCTGCCCCCCCCACAGACCATGCGGGACTGCTCCACCTACCTCTTCTCTCTTTCTGTGAATGCCCTGCATGCTGGGTGCGCAGGTCGCTGCCATCAACCAAGATGGCAGCAGAGGCTTCTCTAAGAAGCCATCTTTGTTGATGGCATGCATGCATGTTACGCTGCATGCACGCACATGCTTGCCATCAATCAAGATGGCAGAAGGGACATCAACACCTTAGAGAAGCCTCTGTTGGGATCTTGGTTGATGGCAGCTGTGCACATAGCACACAGGACATTCACAGAAAGGGAGGAGAGGTAGGTGGAGCGAGCAGATGCTGCGGGCCCACACGGTCTGTAGGGGGGCTGGGAGCCCCATCTCTGTGATCCATGGCAGGGTCAGGAGTTGACCCTGCCGAGGATCACAGAAGGAAAATGCTACTCCCACATCCTAAGGAAGGGCCCTGCAGGAGCCCCTATGGGCTACAATGGCGCTCAGCCAGGGCCCAACCTGGCTGTCCTTTGATGCCGGCACTGAGCTTGAACCTTGATCTCACAGGTTGTCAGTTCCGGGGAAGCTTATGCACATAGAAGTCCGTGCACATATGTTTTCTCTCCCAGACATCTGTGCTCATTGTGTGGATGTCAACGGAGTGAGGAATCATGCACCCTTAGAGGGTGGTGTCAGTGGGATGGCTCTGCTTCTCCTTTAATAATGTAGATCCTATTCTTGTAATTATTGCATGATGAGAGCTGTGATGTGTCAGGATAAAGGAACCCCAGTCTGATCCAGTGAGGCAGTTGTTACTGTATTTCAGGGGAATTTGCTTCCAATGCACTTAGGATTGTATCCATAGACAAAAATCTTTAATACTTTTTTTCTGTTCAGAAAGCTGGAACATCTGCTTCACTCATGATGGTTTTGATTGGGTTGAACATATTGCTACTGAGGCATTTTTTCTATAAACAAAGCCAACTTTGAAGCATTTGGAAAGATTATATTTTCTTCTTATGATTTCAGGCTTTTCATTTCTGCTATACTTGATGGAAGATGCACAAATGTTGCAATGGCAGATGGACTACATCTGTGTGTAGTTGGAGTTGGGAAACAAACTCTGCATTTTCCCCCTAGTGAACTTTTTTTTTTGCCCTCCAGTGAAAAGTAGGTGCATTGACTCTTTGTCCTCAAATAAAAAGCTGATTGTTGTTCAGAAATCGTAGAGCAATTGTAGTTTTCTTTCACCTTATGTTGTAGAAATGAATACAACTGAGTGGAATGTAGCGGGCAGTCAATTCTGAATGAATTCTGATGTAGATTTACATTTTTTGTTTTTAAAAATGACTTGTGTGCTTGCTAGTTGTGTCTCAGGTATGGTGGGATGGAGACACTTTCCTGACCTCCCATTAGGTGAGTCATGCTGCTCACTGGGAGGAACAGGTGGCAGTAAGGTTGGCTTGGATTGGCTCCTCTTTTGCATTTGCACCACACCAACCTTGCCATAGCCTTGTGTGACGATCCCTCCTTTGGCTCCACCTGTCAGGTTCCCACCTGCTTGTGGCTACTGCCTTTCACTAGGCACCACCTCAGGACATCACCAGTCAGGATTGTCATTTTTATTTTTTCTCACTCCGCTCTAGCACAGATCTCACAAGATCCCACCGCTAGGCAGCACCACCAGTCACTCCCTGTAAACAATACTGCTAGAGACTTTGCCTCAGTCTCTCTATAGCTTGTTACTTTGAGTCTGGGTGCCCTTGCTGTCCACAACCCCTTTGTATATTTTTCTATAAAGCATACAACCCTGGGTTGCTCTGGATACTTGATGTGGTTACAATATCTCCCTTCACCGCTGCCACCATATGATACAATTTCCCTTCAGCCTTGGTAATTACCCTGCCCTCCCTTCTGGTCTATATATCCCCAGCCAAGGATCAGGCTTTTGGTAAACCAATAAAAGTACTTATTTGATAACACCAGCAAATAACAAGATTACTTTAGAAATAACTCTCCACTAACGACTCTCCAACAACTCTCACCAACCAACCTCACTCCAACCAACTCAACAACTTCTCTCCCCCTCATCACTCACAAACCTCCATTTACACCTTCAGCCAGCCAGCCACTCAGCGAATCATCATCCAGCATACTTCAGCTTCTCACCCATGTACTCCCCCTTTCTCTCTCAGTCAATTACCATACATCACCTAATAGACCCGCACTTACCATATTTACAGATGCTTAACCTACAGGAACATCACACCTTGCTCCTCCCCCTCTGGGTAAGCAGCAGCAACTCACCTAATGGGAGGTCAGGTTAGCAATTCTGCTCCACCACACCATCCCCTATTGGATGTTTGCCTGTGGCACCTGTTTTTATTAGTTAACCTATTTATCTTTAGTGCTGAGTTGACAAGATACACACACACACCAAACTTTACAGGCTGTTTTGTAAGTAAGACAGCTGTAGTGGCTGAACTGTTTGGGACAATGGTAGTTTCAAAGGTATAATTGTCAAAATGTGCTGCATTATGCTCTCCTAAGCTGGAGATCACCATTTTTTAACAAGAAGACCCTGGGTGTAACCTTATGCAGCATTGGACTGAGGGTAATTTAATTCAATTTAATTTTGACTTGTTACATTTGTGTCCCACCTTTCCACCCCCATGGTGCTCAAGACAGCTAATTTTATTGATTGATTGACTGAACAAAATTTATATACCACTCGAATGTAAAGACCTCTAAGAGGTTTACATTAAAATTATTAATAAAATGGTTACAAACATGTAATTAAAACATATTTAAAACAACTTAAACTGCTACTGATTTTTTTTAACAACAGATCAACATCTATGGGTCTTGATGTGCTTGCCTAAACAAAAACTTTTTAAGCAGTGGGCAAAAGGAATACAGGGATGATGCCTGCCTGATGTCAATAGGAAGGGAGTTCCAAAGAGTAGGTACAGCCACACTAAGGCTGCAGTCCAATGCACTCTCCTCCTCCTCCTCCTCCTCCTCCTCCTCCTCCTCCCTTTTTCTGAAGCTGGAACTCAGGGCGGCTTACAAATAAAACAAATACATATAATAACAACATACAAAAACCTGCATTTAAAATTAGATTAAACTATATACAACATTAAAACATTTAAACATACACTTAAAATGGTTAAAAACAGTTTAAAAATAGTGCAATGAAGGCAGTAAAACAATACCGCACTTACCTGGGAGTACATCCCATTGAACCCAATGGAGCTTACTTCTGACTAGACATGTACTGGATTGCAGCCTAAAAGAATGATTTCTTACAAGTGCGGAATGAATATTATGTGGCACATGTAACAGCACACATTCCGTAGAGTGAAGTGCTCGAGAGGTCACATATGGGGTAAGGCAATCTCACAAGTAAAAGGTCCTGAGCTGTTAAGGGCTTTATATACCAGTAGTAACACCTTGAACTTGGCTCTGTAACCAATTGGCAATGAGTGCAGATCTCTGAGCAGAGGTGTTATAATCTGACAGCGTCTCACTCCCATCTGCAATCCGGCAGCAGCATTCTGCACTAATGGAAGTTTCCAGGTTAGGTACAAGGGAAGCCCCACATAAAGTGCATTTCAATAACCCAGTCTTGAAGGCAACAGTACCTGAACTCTTGTGAACAAGCTCTCCCGGTCCAGGAATGGTCATAGTTGTCTCACCAGATGCAGTTGACCAAAGGCACTTCTAGTCACTGGGAGTACCAGTGACAGAGCTGGATCCAGAAGCACCCCCAGACTGTGTACCTGCTCATTCAGGGGGAGAGCAACCCTGTCCAAGGTAGGCAAATGACCAGTTTCTCAGACACAGGAACCACTCACCCATAGTACCTCTCTCTGTCTTGCCAGGATTCAAGCTCAGCTTATTTTTCTTCATTCATCCCACAACTGCATCCAGGCACTGGTCCAGTCATGGCCTCTCCTGATTCGGATGTTATGGAGAAGTAGAGCTGAATGTCATCATACTGATGACACCTTTCCCCAGAACTCCCATTGACTGCTCCCAGCAGCTTCACATAGATATTAAATAGAATTGGGGATAAGATGGTACCCTGTGGCAGTCCATAGCACAACTGCCAAGGGACCAAAAAAGCAACCACCCAATGCTACTTTAGGTCCTGTAGGTAGGACTGGAACCACCATAACACGGTGCCCCCAATTCCCATTCCACAGAGCCAGTCCAGGAGGATACTGTGCCCAATAGTATTGGAAGACACAGAGAGATCAAGAAACAGAAGCAAGGATACACTCCCCCCCTTCCCACTCTCTATACAGGTCATCCATAATGGCAACCAAGGCTGACTCAGTTCCATGGTCAGGCCTGAACCCAGATTGGAACAGATCTGGATAATTCATGTCATCCAGGAATGTCTGCAGCTGCCCCACCACTACTCTCTCCACCACCTTTTCCTAGAAGGGGGTATTTGAGACTGGTTGATAGTTATTCCAATCCAAGGGACCAAAGCTGGTTTCTTTAGGAGTGGTCTCACCATTGCCCCTTTCAAGGCTGCAGGGACTACCCCCTCATGGAGTGAAGCATTAACCACACATTGGACCCAACCAGTCAACCCCTCTCTGCTAGATTTAATAACCCAGGAGGGACAGGGGTCAAGAGGGCACTTGGTTGGATGTGTAGCTGCCAGCACCTTGTCCACATCAGCTGATTGCATAAGCTGAAACCCATTTCACAACACATCACTGACCCCAGCATCGAGTGCTTCATCTGAAACTGCAACAGCAGAGTCAAGTTCACTGCAAAGTTGAGTGACTTTATCCTCAGAGTGTGTAGTCAGTCAGTTGGTCACAGTGTGTCCTCAAATGCTCCAAAGGCCCCTCCCCCACAGTGGGAGCCAGTAACCTCTGATCCATTCAAAATAACTCCAATGGCTAGCTACTGGAGGATGCAATGCAAGCTGAGAAGTAAGCCTTCTTTGCAGCCTGCATTGTCACATGGTAATCTCAACTGTGTGCACTAAATAATGACAATAATATTAGTACGATAAAATATACAACATTTTAAAAGGAACCTAAAACTGTTGAATTAACTTAGCAGAGTACAGCACATAGCTTGGAAGGTGGCTGAATGTTGAATACAGCATGCATAGCCTTCCCTTTGGTTTCAATCAAAGTGAGACTTTTGACATGGAAAATAAGAAAGCTGAGTTTATTATAGGGATGCATACTTCGATAGACAAGAGTTCCTAGTTCTAGCTAACTAAGTTGGAGATGCATTGAGCCATGTTCACTCTTTCATCTCAGCAGAGACATAGAGAGTCCAAAGGTGTCTTCTCTCCCAGGTGGGGTGAAGAAGAAGGGAGGATCGGGAAATGAGATCAGCAACCCTAAGAATAATGTGTATTAGCTACACATCTGAAGGAAGGTCAGCACAGGGTGGGTCAGAAAAACAGTCTAGGAAGCTTGGAGTTTCCTCTCTGTCTACCCTGTTGTCAGCTCTTCACTGAGACAGCAGTGTCGGTGGGGGTGCAGGCAGGGCTGGAGATTCCTTGGTAATTCCCAGGCCGTAAGTCCTCAGCCGGCAGCTTGGCTATAAATCTGCCAGGCTAGCAAGGAGGAAGCAAGATAAGGGCAGAGGCCGTTCAAAGCTTACGTGCCAAGCCAGAAATCCAGAAGAGACGTCAGTGAAGGTCCGGGTCTAGTTTGCCGAGAGATCAGTCCAAGTCAAGGTTCAGGGGATAGGAAGACACACAGTGGTCACGCCTGACGTTGTAGTCAGCAACAAGCTGAAACCAAGGTTTGACTTTTAAGGAGCAGGTTTGTCAGCAGGTGTGAGCCATCAGCGTTTTGGCCTTAAGTGGACAGGCCTGCCCCTCTTCTGCCTGACCTTCTGTTGTCTACGTTCTGCGGGTGAGGGGGGAGTATCCTGTTCACTTTCTGCGTCTGGCTGAAGGGCTTCAGCTGTGTCTGGGGTGCTCTGCAGCTGAGGGGGAGAAGGAGCTGGGTTCTCAGGAGTTTCCTCCATTTCTCCTTCTGGGTCTGCTGCTTCTGGGTCTGCTGCTGTTACTCCTGAGTCATCCTCGTCTGATGAGTCCTCTGACGGGGCTATGACACCTGTCCCCATGCAAACAGCATCAAGCTGTTGCATCCCAACACTTCCAACCAAAACAAGGCAGATAAAGATAAATTTTTAAAAGCCAGCTAAAACCAACTGCAACATATTTGTAAGGGTATAGTCAGTGGAGACTGGTGGCTCCAATGTCAGTGGGGCAGTGAATCCACTCCGGGTTTTAGTCTGACCTTTCAAGGGACTGTCTGAGGATTCAAAAAAATAGGAACATTGGACAGCTCCTTGAAAGTTCAAACTAAAACCTGGAGTATAGTCACTGCTTCCCATGTTCTACTTGGTATTATTGTGCCCATTGCCACCGTTGGGGAGAAGGGAGAAGGATGTTTAAAGAATTTCCCCATGCCCCACAAACAAACAAACCAGCCTCTAGTTCTTATTCTCCCCCCCCGCTCACTGCAAGGTCATTGCTTCTTGCTTTGATTCTCTGCACTCTGCCTTCGCTGAAGTATTATGTACACTCAATGCCACCATAGTGCTTGATAGGCCTGGTGCATGTCCATATATTTCACCACTGCCACACACATGAAACAGCGTTGAACGTATGGTCAAATGCACTTCAGGGACTGATACGAGACAAGGTCTCTGTAACCGTTGCTAGTGGTTCATAGGACTTGGGAGTCTGGTTATTGTAGGTGTGGGGAACCTGAGGCCCAGAGACCAAATGCAGCTCTCCTTTGGCCTTCAGGATTCTTCCATGCTACATCCTATCCCCAGTAGCACACACACACACACACCGGCCACACCTCTCACCAGACCTGCTTCACACCTTCCTTTAGTGCTTTTGACTGGCTGGGATATGTCCTTGAACTCCAATAAGGCCTCTTGCTCACCTGGATAGAGGACAGAAAGGGCATATGTGTGCCTATGTAGAAGCTAGCCTACTGTACAAATATTGTATTTACATCCATTGCTCCACCCACTTTTGCTTCTGGCTTGGCCTACTGATGGCATGTGACCTCTGGAAGGTTGCCCAGAAGGGAATGTGGCCATCAGGATGAAAAAGGTTCCCACCTTTGCGTAACTGTAACTGTTCTTGTCTCCATCATTATCTCCCATTTTGCATACTTTGAGTATCTACTGTTTGGACACATCTGTGACATCCCTTGGACTCTTGACTGCATACATTTGAACAGTGGTGACTTCTAGGAAGGATCCATTTTGGGTACCCTTGAGCAACTATGCTTGGAGATAAGGAGAGAGAGCTGTATAGCCTGTTCTTAATGCTACTGTTTGAGCCAAACACAATTTCAACACCAGCCAATTTTTTTTAAAGGGCTTTTAAATGTAAGCACTCACCCTTCACATCTTAATGCGCAAAGGGTCCTGAATTCTGAACCCTTCAATCCACATGTCATTCTCAATCCTCCCTTGAACTGATGTAACAGCATCTTGTGCAAGAATGGTGAGATAACATAATCCTTCCATTTGACCTTGTGACCTTCTTCATTGCAGGAAGTCAAACAGGCAATATGTGAGACGGGAGGCGCATTTGAACTTGACCTCACAATGTAAGTTCTGCAAGCTTCTGCCAAATTGTATTCCAAATGTCATTGTAAAAGAAGCCCCCTTTTCCCCCCAAAAAAGTCATTCATCTTTATATGTAGGAAGACCTTTGCTAAAAACTGTGAATGAGCACATCCAGGGAAAGATGATCATATGCTGTATGATGAACACAGAAAACACACATTAATGGTTTTTTGCAATTTATGAGATCCTCAGAATTGTGCATGTCCAAAGCCACCTTCAGGCATTCAGCTAAATGCATACAAGCTTCAGCTGTGTGGGTATGAACATTGTGCACTGGCTCTGCCCTTGACCTTCCTGCATTGAGCCAAAAGGTCTGAAGGGGGCTGCTGAATGCATTCTATTGGAATTACATCTTAGAATCCCCTCAGTCAAAAACCCAGATTGTGCAGAGAGGTTACAATATAGGTTGCGTGGTTTTTAGTGTGTGTGTGACTCACAAACACAGGAAGCTTCCTTGTACTGAATCAGAACATTGGTCTATCTCAGAATTGTCTGCACTGACTGGCAGCAGCTCTCTGGGTGTTTGGGCAGCAGTTCCCCCAGAAAGCAGGGATTTGCTGTGCTACTGAATTACAGTCCTTCCCAATGATATTGCTGTAAGGACAAAGGAAGAGCCCTTCTGGAGTCCCATCTAGTCCAGCACTGTGTTTTCACAGTGGCCAACTGGATGCTACTGCATGGCACTGCATTCCTTTATTTCCCATACAGGGCCAGTGCAAAGGATTTCACTGCCTGAGTTGCTGCTGCCCACACTTTTTATTTTGTCTCTCCCCTGCTGCTCACTTTTTTCTTTTATTTATTTTATTTATTACATTTATATCCTGCCCTTCCTCCCAGCAGGAGCCCGGGGCAGCAAACAAAAACACTAAAAAACACTGTAAAATCTTAAAAACAAAAGACTTTTAAAATATATTAAAATACAACATCTTTAAAAACATATAAAAACAAGACATCTTTAAAAAACTTTTTTTTAAAAAAACACAGCTTTAAAAACATCTTAAAAAGCAATTCCAACAAAGACGCAGACTGGAATAAGGTCTCTACTTAAAAGGCTTGTTGAAAGAGAAAGGTCTTCAGTAGGTGATGAAAAGATAACAGAGATGGTGCCTGTCTAATATTTAAGGGGAGGGAATGTGAAAGGGTAGGTGCCACAACACTAAAGGTCCACATCCTATGTTGTGCAGAATGGACCTCCTGAAAAGGTGGTATCTGCAGGAAGACCTCACCTGAAGAGCGCAGTGATCAACTGGGTATATAAGGGGTAACATGATCTTTCAAATATCCTGGTCTCATGCTACATAAGCCCTTGTACACCAATACCAGAGCCTTGAACTTGGCCCAATAGCTAATGGACAGCCAGTGCAGTTCTTTCTGCAGCAGGGTAACATGTTGCTGATACCCTGCCCCAGTGAGTAGTCATGACGCCATCTTTTGCACCAGCTACAGCTTCCGGACCAACCTCAAGGGCAGCCCCACATAGCATGCATCACAGTAATCCAGCCTGGAGGTTACCAGTTCATACAACCGTGGTCAGACTATCCCAGCCCAGAAATGGCTCCAGCTGTCTTACCAGCTGAAGCTGGTAAAAGGCACTCCTAGCCACTGAGGTCATCTGGGCCTCTATTGACAAAGGTGGATCCAGGAGCACCCCCAGACTATGAGCTTGCTCTTTCAGAGGGAGTACAACCCCATCTAAAGCAATTATCCAAACTCGGGAACCACCAACCCACAGTGCCTCCATCTTGCTAGGATTCAGATTCAGCTTATTGGCCCTCATCCAGCCCATCACCAAGTCCAGGCACAGATACAGGGCTTGCACAGCCTCTCCTGATTCAGATGTTAAAGAGAAATAGAACAGGGCATCATCTGTGTATTACTGACACTTCACCCCAAATCTCCTGATGACCACTCCCAAGGTCTTCATATTAAACATGTTATTGGATAGAAGAAAGTACCCTGCTGAACCCCACAGCACAACTGCCACGGGGGCAAAAAACAATCATCCAGTGCTATTCTCTGAAAACGACCCTGGAGAAAGGATCAGAACCACTATAAAACAGTGCCCCCAACAGCCATCCCACCAGCTCAGAAGGATAGCATGGTCAATGGTATCAAAAAAAGCCGCTCAGAGATCAAGTAAGAATAACAGGGTTGCACTCCCCCTGTCCTTCTCCCGATAAAGGTCATCCATCAGGGCGACCAAGGCCAATTCAGTCCCATAACCAGGCCTGAACCCAGATTGGGATGGGTGAAGATAACGGTTCATCCAAGAGTTCTTGTGATTGCTGCACCACAACCCTCTTGATCACCTTCCCTAAAAAGAGGGTATTTGACACCAGGTAGTAGTTGTCACAAATTATTGGTGGGCTTTTTCAGGAGTGGTCGGATCACTGCCTCTTTCAGAGCAGCTGAGACCACTCCCTCTCACAAAGAAGCATTGACCCCATCCTGGATCCACTTGGTCATACCTCCTCAACAAGCTTTATAAGTCAAAAAGGGCAACTGGTGAGAGGACACGTTGCTGGCCATATTTTTGCAAGCACCTTGTCCACCTGATCAAGCTGTGTCAACTGAAACTGATCCCAAGAAGTTGCAGCAGACATTGCACTGAACACATCACTGGGGACTACAATAAATGTGGATGGGGCATTAAGATGGCTATGGAGGCAAGCAACGTTACTCTCAAAGTGCCTTGCAAACAATTCACAGTGGACTTCTGAAGGGTCTAAAACTCAGTTTCCTGGAGTCTCCTCTTGCTGCTGTGTTAGCAGTAGCTGCACTGGCTTTCTGCCTTCCCCTGCTCCTTGTCATACTCTAGAAAGGACCTATGGGGTCCTTCTTCAGAGCGACACAGAGGTGGCCAGGAGAGTTCCTTTACTCCCACTATGGTTTATGGGTTGCCCTGGCAGCTAGAAATGCTTAACGTTCCTAAGTACGTCAGGAAAAGCTTAATATACTTATTTCTTTAAACTTTCACTCCTTACATTTTAAAGAGCATTTCTATCCACCAGTGGTGGCAGAGCAGGCACTATCCCAGCCACCTTGTCCAAAATGCCTTGTTCTGAGGAAGGAACCACTGCTTTGCCCTTCCTGGAGCAAGGAATTGAGTAGCTGGATGAGGTGATGGAGAACATGGACAGATGGGTGAGTGGTTTATTTATTTATTTATTTATTAAATTTATATACCGCCCGACTAGCAATAGCTCTCTGGGCGGTGAACATAAAACAGCATAAAAATACAATAAATAACAAAACAATACTAAAATACAAGCAACAATCCAACACAATAAACATTTTTAAAATTAAATCAGTGTAACTTAAAATGCTTCAGAGAATAGGAAGGTTTTGACCTGGCGCCGGAAGGAGAGCAGAGTCGGCGCCAGGCGTACTTCCTCAGGGAGACTGTTCCATAGTTCGGGGGCCACCACTGAGAAGGCCCTAGATCTTGTCATCACCCTCCGGGCCTCCCTGTGAGTTGGAACCCGGAGGAGGGCCTTCGTAGCAGAACGTAGTGCACGGGCCGGTTCATATCGGAAGAGGCGTTCCGCAAGGTATCGTGGTCCCGCACCGTATAAGGCTTTATAGGTTAATACCAACACTTTGAATCTAGCCCGGAAACATATTGGCAACCAGTGCAAGCTGGCCAGAACAGGTGTTATATGCTCGGACCGCTTGGTCCTTGTCAGCAATCTGGCCGCCGCATTTTGCACTAGTTGTAGCTTCCGAACTGTCTTCAAAGGTAGCCCTACGTAAAGCGCATTACAGTAATCCAAACGTGAGGTTACCAGAGCATGTACCACTGATGTAAGGTCCTCTTTACTCAAATAGGGACGTAGCTGGGCTACCAACCGAAGTTGGTAAAACGCATTCCTAACCACCGAGGCTACTTGAGCCTCAAGTGAGAGGGAAGAGTCTAAAAAGACTCCCAGACTATGAACCCGGTCCTTTAGGGGGAGTGTAACCCCGTCTAGGACAGGGTATATATCCACCATCCGATCAGAGAACCCGTCCACCAACAGCATCTCAGTCTTGTCTGGATTGAGCTTCAGTTTGTTAACTCTCATCCAGTCCATTGTCGAGGCCAGGCAACGGTTCAGCAAATCGACAGCCTCACCTGAAGAAGATGAAAAGGAGAAGTAGAGCTGCGTGTCATCAGCATACTGATGACAACGCACTCCAAAACTCCTGATGACCTCTCCCAACGGCTTCATGTAGATATTAAAAAGCAGGGGGGACAAAACTGACCCCTGCGGGACCCCATATTGGAGAGCCCGCGGTGTCGAGCAATGTTCCCCAAGCACTACCTTCTGGAGACGACCCGCCAAGTAGGAGCGGAACCACTGCCAAGCAGTACCTCCAACTCCCAACTCCGCGAGCCTCTCCAGAAGGATACCATGGTCGATGGTATCAAAAGCCGCTGAGAGATCAAGGAGAATCAACAGAGTTACACTCCCTCTGTCTCTTTCCCGACATAGGTCATCGTACAGGGCGACCAAGGCTGTCTCAGTGCCAAAACCGGGCCTAAAACCCGATTGAAATGGATCCAGATAATCAGTTTCATCCAATAGCGCCTGGAGCTGGCCAGCAACCAGCCGTTCCAAGACCTTGCCCAGGAATGGAACATTCGCCACTGGCCTGTAGCTGTTAAAATTGTCTGGGTCCAAGGAAGGCTTTTTCAGGAGTGGTCTCACCACTGCCTCTTTCAGACAGCCCGGGACCACTCCCTCTCGTAAAGAGGCATTTATCACTTCCTTGGCCCAGCTACCTGTTCCATTCCTACTAGTTTTTATCAGCCAGGAGGGGCAAGGATCCAGTACCGAAGTAGTTGCACGTACCTGTCCAAGCACCTTGTCCACGTCCTCGAGTTGAACCAACTGAAGCTCATCCAACAAAACAGGACAAGACTGTGCTCCGGACATCTCACTAGGATCTACTGCTATAACTTGAGAGTCTAGGTCCTGGCGGATACATGAGATCTTATTCTGGAAGTGATCGGCAAACTGATTACAGCGGGCCTCCGATGATTCCACCGTGTCCGGAGGGTTTGAATGGAGAAGCCCCCGGACAACTCGAAAGAGCTCCGCTGGGCGACAAAGAGATGATTTAATAGTGGCAGCAAAATGATGTTTTTTAGCTGCCTTCACTGCTCCTACATAGAGCTTAGTCGAAGCACTAACCAGCGCATAATTGTATCCGTCGGGAGTTCGTCTCCATTTCCACTCAAGCCTCCTCCTATCTTGCTTCATCGCTCTCAGCTCCGGAGTATACCATGGAGCTGTATGAGCTCTACACAGGAGAGGGCGTGCAGGAGCGATCGTGTTTACAGCCCGGGTCATCTCCGTATTCCACAGAGCGACCAGGGCTTCAGCAGGAGCGCCAGTCCTATCAGCCGGAAAATCCCCCAGAGCCCTTTGAAAACCTTCAGGATCCATTAGTCTCCGGGGGCGGACCATTTTAATAAGTCCCCCACCCTTGCAGAGGGAAGAGGTTACTGAAAGTCTAAACTTCAGCAAGCAGTGGTCTGTCCATGACAAAGGGAGTGTTGTAAAACTCCCCACATCCAGATCACTTTCCCCATGCTCAGTAGCAAAAACAAGGTCTAGAGTGTGCCCCGATACATGTGTTGGACCACTAACATATTGAGACAGCCCCATGGCTGTCATGGAAGCCATGAAGTCCTGAGCCGCGCCAGACAAAGTGGTCTCGGCATGAATGTTGAAATCCCCCAGTACTATTAGTCTGGGGGACCTCAACAATATATCCGAGACAGCTCAGTTAGGGAAGCCATTGGGCAGCAAGGTGGGCGGTACACCAAAAGGATTCCCAGCCTGTCCCTCTGGCCCAACACAAGGTGCAAACACTCCAGGCCAGTAACTGAATGAACATGGTGCTTGGTGAGTGAGATGGAACTCTTATAGATGACAGCAACCCCACCTCCCCGACCCTCAGATCTACCATGATGCTGAACCAAGTACCCCGGTGGGCAGAGCTGAGAGAGACCAACTCCTCCCTGCTCACCCACCCAGGTCTCGGTTATACATGCCAGATCGTTGGTGGTAGCAGTTAGGTCAGGCCAGGTGGACAATGAAACAAGCAAGGAGAGGCCCAGAGGGTGTCAATTTGTCACTCCACTGCTTCAGCCACCTGACACGATTACCTCACTTTGCCTCATGATAGGGCTGGCCCTGTTCCCATAGGCATGTGCTTGGCTACTGTTGGAATAGAATGCAGGACTAGCTAGGCCTTTGGTCTGATCCAGAAGGGATCTCCATACATCAACAAGCCTATGGGAATATTTTGAAGAAATTATTAAATAATAAAATAAAAGGATGACAGTTGCTGAGTGTTTAAGCTATTGATACTGAACATGTGATATCTGCTAACTAAGGAACCCTGAACACCTTTTCAGTCCACTCAAATGTTTCATTTTATTTTAACTATTATACTAGCTGTCTCAGATCTCTGTCATAGTAACTATTTGAACTGCACTAAAAAGTATCTGGGTGATATCCAACATTTGTCAAACTCAGAGTTGTTGTGTTATGTGCCTTCAAGTCGATTACCTCTTATGGTGATCCTATGAATCAGTGACCTCCAGTAGCATCTGTTGTAAACTACCCTGTTCAGATCTTGTAAGTTCAGGTCTGTGGCTTCCTTTATGGAATCAATCCATCTCTTGTTTGGTCGTCCTCTTTTTCGACTCCCTTCTGTTTTTCCCAGCATTATTGTCTATTCTAGTGAATCATATGTTCTCATGATGTGTCCAGAGTATGATAACCTCAATTTTATCATTTTAGCTTCTAATGATAGTTCTGGTTTACTTGGTTCTAACACCAAATTATTTGTCTTTTTCACAGTCCATGGTATGCACAAAGCTCTCCACCAACACCATATTTCAAATGAGGTGATCCACTTTTTTCACTGTCCAGCTTTCACATCCACACACAGAGATTGGGAATACCATGGTCTGAATGATCCTGACTTTGGAGTTCAGTGATACATCTTTGCATTTGAGGATCTTTTCTACTTTTCTCATAGCTGCCCTCCCCAGGCCTAGCCTTCTTCTGATTTCTTGACTATTGTCTCCCTTTTGGTTAATGACTGTGTCAAGGTATTGATAATCCTTCACAAGTTCAATGTCCTCATTGTCAGCTTTAAAGTTCTACAAATCTTCTGTTGTCATTACTTTAGTCTTCTTGATGTTCAGCTGTAGCCCTGCTTTTGTGCTTTTCTCTTTAACTTTCAACAGCATTCGCTTAAAATCGTTACTGGTTTCTGCTAGTAGTATGGTATCATCTGCGTATATTAAAATATTGATATTTCTCCCTCCAATTTTCACACCTCCTTCATCTTGGTCCAATCCCGCTTTCCTTATATGTTCTGCATATAGATTAAACAAATAGGGTGATAAAATACACCCCTGTCTCACACCCTTTCTGATGGGGATCCAACTGGTTTCTCCATATTCTGTCCTTACAGTAGCCTCTTGCCCAAAGTATAGGTTGCACATCAGGACAATCAGATGCTGTGGCACCCCCATTTTTTTAAAAACATTCATTCCATAATTTTTCATGATCTACACAGTCAAAGGCTTTGCTGTAATCCATAAAGCACAGGGTGATTTTCTTTTGAAATTCCTTGGTATGTTCCATTATCCAAAGTATGTTTGCGATATGATCTCTGGTACCTCTTCCTTTTCTAAATCCAGCTTGGACATCTGGCATTTCTTGCTCCATATATGGTAAGAGCCTTTTTGGTAGAAACTTGAGCATTGCTTTACTTGCATGGGATATTAAGGCAATAGTTTGATAATTACTGCATTCTCTGGGATCCTTTTTCTTTGGAATTGGGATATATATTGAACACTTCCAGTCTGTGAGCCATTGTTCAGTTTTCCATATTTCTTGACAAATTTTTCTCAAAATTTGGACAGATTCTGTCTCAGTAACTTGTAGCCACTGCATTGGTATGCCATCTGTTCCTGGTGATTTGTTTCTTCCAAGTACTTTAAGAGCAGCTTTCACCTCACATTCTAAAATTTCTGGTTCTTCCTCATATGGTTCCTCCATGAATGAATTTGTCATCTTTGCATCTCTTTTATAGAGTTCTTCGGTGTTTTGCTTCCATCTTCCTTTTATTTCATCTCAGTCATTCAGTGTGTTCCGCTGTTGATTATTCAACATTACTACTCTGGGTTTAAATTTCCCTTTCATTTCTCTAATATTTTGAAATAGGGCTCTTGTTCTATCCTTTTTGCTGGCATCTTCTATTTCTATACAATAACTATTATAATAGTTCTCTTCGTCCCTGCGTACTAGTCACTTTATTATTGGATTTAGGGTTCTGACTGTCTTATTATCTCCTTTTGCTTTTGCTTTCCTTCTTTCTTGAAACATTTTAAGAGTTTCATCACTCATCCGTTGAGGTCTTTTTCTCTTTTTAACTAGAAGTATTGTCTTTTTGTATTCTTCCCTGATAATGTCTCTGGCTTCAGTCCATAGTTCTTCTGGTTCTCTATCAACTAAGTTTAAAGCCTCAAATCTGTTCCTTATTTGATCTTTATATTCTTCTGGGATGTTATTTAAATTGTATTTTGGCATTATGATTGCTTTGTTGTTCTTCTTTAGCTTTACTCTGATTTTCAATATTACTATTTCATGTTCTCTACCGTAGTCTGCTGCTGGTCTTGTTTGGAACTTCCCCATCTTCTGTTACCAATTATATAATCAAATTGAATCCTATATTGACCATTTGGTGATGTCCACATGTACAGTCGTCTTTTCGGTTGCTGAAAAATTGTGTTTGCAAGAAACAAATTATTGGCTTCACAGATTTCAATAAGTCTTTCTCCTGCTTCATTCTATCTCCTAAGCCCCATATCCCCACAATTTCTAGTTCTTCTCTGTTCCCTGCTTTTGCATTCCAGTCCCCCACAATCATCAGAACATCTTGTTTTGGTGTGTGATCAATTTCTTCGTGTACTTCTGCGTAAAATCTCTCCAATTCTTCTTCTTCTGTGTTTGCTGTTGGAATATAAACTTGGATGATGGTTATGTTAATAGATTTGCCATTTAATCTCATAGATATCACTCTCTCAGATCTTGCGTTATAGCTCCTAGTGGCTACATCACTTCTCACTATTAAATCAACCCTGTTTCTTTTTAATTTTTCATTTTCTGCATAAAATATTTTGTATTTGCCTGATTGAAAGTGTCCCATTCCTGTCCATTTTAATTCACTCACACCAAGTATTGTAATGCTGATGCATTCCACTTCTTGCTTGACCATTTCTAACTTTCCCTGGTTCGTGCTTCTCACATTCCATGTTCCTGTTGTGTACATCATATAACTCTGGACTCTCCTTTCGCATCTGTGTGCATCAGCCTCCGGGCTTCCTTTCGGCTTTGACCCTGATGCATCATTAGTCACAGCACTACTTGTGCTTGCCTCTTGTTCTTCCCCAGTTGCTTTGTTCATAGGGTTTTCATGGTAAGAGGTATTCAGATGTGGTTTACTATTGCCTTCCTCTGTGTTTGGATGCATCTTAGTACTCAGAGTATTTAGTACTCAGTACTCTTTGTACTCTTAGTACCCAGAGTAGACCCAGTTGTTTTAAGTCAATTGGCTCCAATGGGTCTACTCCAATTAAGACTGGATATCACCCTCTGGTTTCAATTATCTGGTAAGAACCTATCAGTTTGTGTAAGGCACAAGTCCCAGCTATCCTTAGATTGGTTGAGTGATTAACATTCACATTTTAAAGAATCATGTTGTGCATCATTTTCTACTCCTGGTTGGTACCTCTTCCTCCAACCTGGCTTAGGTCAAATGGGTGATGACACCAGTGAATAAGATGATATCACAATGGCTACACGAGGGGTGGCAGACCTCAGGCTTGGGGGCCACATGTGGCCCTCCAGGCCTCTCTATCTGGCCCTTAGTACTTTGTCCAGGCTACACACCTCACTGTTCCCACTTGGCACCTGAAGTGTTTTATGGCAGGCTGGAATGTGTCCTTGAACTCTAATAATGCATCTTTCTTGCCTGGATGGAGAATAGGGATAGGTGGATGAGTATATGTAGACGCCAACCTGCAATACAAAAATAAAATGCACATTTGTTGTCCTGTCCACTTTTGCCTCTGGCCGTGCCCACCGCTGGCACATGGCCCTCAGAAAGTTGGCTAGAAGGGAATGCAGCCCTCGAGCTGAAAAAGACTACAAGGTGACCTGACTCACTGTATTGTAAATGAAGAAGCAAACATTTTCAGAAGGAGTTGGGAAAGTGGTTTTTTTTCCCCAGCACTGCCGAAAAAGTTCATGGAACTACTGGGTAATTTCAGATCAGCTTTAGTACATTATACATGCACCTGATTAACTTAACTAAGTGCAGACTAATGTTCGCTGTGAATTGCAGACTGCATTTATTTCCAAATGTCTTGGATGATGGATGTTTAAAGTTAGAGCAATCGCGTTAAACACTGCCATTGTTTTTCTTTAACATTGGTTGCGAAAGAACACGTATTGTTCCTTTTTGTAATGATTATATGATCTCCAGAGAGTTTTGTCATACATTGCAACCAAATAAACAACATCAAAATAAAAATAAATGCACCAAATTATTTAAGCACTCTATGCAAAAACTTTCTGTCAACCATGATACCAATTGTATAACCAGTTCATAGCCCATTTAGACAGATGTCTGCAAGCATCAATTCCAAGGAAGTAATCTTCAGCACTTTTTTCTCCTTTAGCTGAGTGGGGGAAGGGGGGTCAGATATTTAAATTTCTTTAATGCCAGCATCAGTGTGGTATAATGGTTGGAGTGTTAGACTGGGACCGGAGCGATCAGGGTTCAAATCCCCACTCATCTATGAAGCTTATTGGGTAACCTGACACCAGTCACTGTCTCTCAGCCTAGCCTACCTCACAAGGTTGTTGTGAGGATACAATCAAAGGGGGGGACCATGTTTGTACGCCACCTTAAGCTCATTGGAGGAAAGATGGGATAGAAATTTAATAAATAAATAAATAAACTTAATCATAGTTGCACAAAACTGTGACACAATTCAATAGTCTTTAAAGTATGGAACTAATTAATTCCATAAAGGAAGTGTGTGTGTAAGAAATAGCAAAATGGTTCTAAGCCACATTAAGCGGAGTAAATGAGATCTTGTCTGTGATAGAAAGCATATTGAATTATACTGACTATATGTAAACCATACTGAGCTGCAGAAAAGATGCCACATAACAGATTTACTGTCTACAGTGTGCACAGAGAGCCTGCTAATATAGATCACTGCTGTCACATCACAGTTTGCTTGCCTTCTCCCCTGCCCACTTTCATCAAGAGCTGAAGAAGCACACCACACCATTTTGATTCATTTGGCAAACTCTGTTGTATGCCACTCCTAATTTCATGTGGTGAGGATTAAAGATGAGAAGTCTCTGACAAACATTTTGCCATTGCAATCAATCAAATAGCTGTGATCAACTTTAAGTCTTCACACAAAGGAATTTACACCAGATAAAAAGCTGCCAGCTTATAATGATGGAGTGGAGTTTCTCAAATAAAATATGTTTATGGGACAGTTAGGAATCGAGTCTGGAATGGATCACTGATTGGTTGCCTGAGGGGTGTGACTTATGGCCAGTTCACAAGATGTCCCAGTGCTTTCAGTTTTTAATCTGCAGCAAATAAATCCAAGTTTAATCCAAAAAAGGAAGGAAAAACCATCTGTACTTCGTATCTCTAGGGGCTTGTAGACGCTTAGCTCCTATTCTTTAGTGAGTCCACGCCCACTCCCTCCTCATCCCTTTGTTATGTCATTTCCTGCTGGCTCCTGTTCTGCAAACCCCCTACCTTGTGCAAAAAAGCATAACATTGTTCAAACAAATATTTGTATTTCTTCTGGATTCTGAAAATACAAATAATCAAACTTGAGGATTTTTTTTTAATGAAACCTACTATGGAACAAACTGAGCATGCTCGGTTGCCAAGGTAGCCAGAGGAAGTGGTAGTTTGACCTTAAGAGGGTGTGGTCATTAGGAAGCTGTGTGATGACTCTTTCAGTATGAACTGTTTTAATGTTTTTGATTGCTGTAAACAACCCAGAGAGCTTTGGCTATGGGGTGGTATACAAGTGCAATAAATAAATAAATAACTGAAAACAGCGATTAGAAGGTAGGAAATGTGATCTTTAAACTCCCATCACGATGGAAAAAGCTTCATCTTTAAAATGGAGTTCAACTCCAGTGTGAATGAGCCATTAGTATGCCAAGGTGGGTATTTAGAGTATGTGTGATCATCCAGCTCTAGCCAAATAGTGGGCATTCAAGAAAAGCATACCATTCAAAGTCTTTCACCAATAGGTCAGAGCAGGTCAGCTGCTTTTCCATGTGTCGTATAAAGAAATCTGGGTTCCTTGCTGGTTGACCAGTGAAGAGACTTACTTGGTTTGCTCACCCTTTATTAAAGGGATAGGAACCCTGCGGCCTTCCAGATATTGTTGGACTCTTACTCTTGTTGTTATCAGGGCTTTTTTTGTGACAGTATTCACAGGTATGAAGTACTGGTACCTTTTTTTTTTTTTGCTGCCCATGTGAGCCACTTTGTGCTGGCACCCAAGGCATTTTTATCAAGACATGACTTCCAGCACCTCATTTTTTTAACCAAAAAGCAATTGTTATTGTTATTGTTACTACTATTATAGTTACTACCCGCCCTTCACCAGCAGGTCCCAGGGTAGGTTACAACAATTTAAAATTCAATACTAAAAACAGCTAAAACAAATTACAGTCACAGGAATAGGGTGGGTCCTGAAAACACACATCTCAGGTGTCAAAGACCAGGGTAAAGAGGTGCGTCTTCAGCATTTACCAGAAACTATATAGTGGAGGTGCCAAACATACCTCTGTGAGGAGGTAATACCACAACTTGGGGGCTGCCAGGGAGAATACCCTCTCCCAGGCCACCGCCTCCCTAAATTTCTTCACTCCAAGAAGGTCTCTAGGGAAGGAGAAGTTGTAGTTCAGCAACATCTGGTGGAACATATCTTCCCATCTCTGCTTTACTGAATATGGACTGTGTCTGTGAATGACCCTATCTGCCCCTCTGTCGATACCATTGCATCATATTTTGAAACAGATCATTGATCCATCCAGCTCAATACTGTCTACTTGGATTGGCAGTGGTTCTCCAAGCCAGGAGCTTCCTAAGACCTGTTGAGACCTTTTTTAAGTGGAGATGCCTGGGTCCTTCGGCATGCCAAGTGTTTTCTACTATAGCTCCAGACATATGAAATTAAAGGTATCCAAAGATCTCTGCTTACTAATATTTTCTAGGGTGTTTCTTACCAATATTTTAAAAAGTTTTTGATTCTTATTTGTTTAGGCAAGCTTTTGGAAACTGAGATGAAGTTTTTGTACTGCTTACATAAATTGGGTGCTGTTACATGGGTGAATTTTGACTGTGGGTGCTTCTGTTCTGTCCTTTATAGTTGGTCTGAAATAAGAGTAAGAATAATGTTATTTTACTATGTATTTATTGTAAATCACCTTGAACAATATGAAGTTAGAAATGTTTTAAATACATTAAATAACTAGTTTCATTAAAGAAATAAAATGAGCATCAGGACACTAGGATGTGAATTTCAAAATGGGCTATAATGTCATGAGACCAGTTCATTCATGCACTAATCAGGAATCCCATGCTCTTTGGGGAGGGGATGAGGGAGGGCCACATTTGCTGCAGGCTGATACTCCAGGAACCATTCCAGTGGTTGACCAGTGGTGGAAGCGGTCAAAGAAAAAGCAAGACAGATACAGACAGGAACAGGCACATGCATGCGTGCACACACCGACAGAAATTTACAGACAGACAGACACATGGACACATGCAGGGGCATGCACACATGCACACACACACACACACACACACACACACACGAGGAATTGTACATACATGTCCCCCTTCCAATGCTATGCATGAGTATGTAATACAGATGGCATGTGCACTTCCAATTTGCACTATCTTCTTCCATTTGGAGATGAGGAAGGCACATATCAGATGGATAAAATCACATGCTATTTATATGATATAATGGTAGTATGGAGTGGATGTGTTAAGTGGCTCTTAGAAACTGACAGGATTTTGCAGGCAATAGCCTACTTAACCAGCTGTATGAAAGACACTGAGAATATCGATATATTCTGATGTGCAACAGAAAGTCAATCAAAAGCCACAAGTAGATAAGGTGATACAAAACAAATCATGGCTTCTGGAATGCATGCAAATTGCACAACTTGATTATATGCAGGAACAATGAACACAAATAGTTAACACTTACTGGGGCACTAAAGTGACCCCCCCTTCACACACATTAATCTTTCTGAGGCATTTACATACACTCACAAGTGGTTTTGCATCACTCCACAGGAAAGCAGTTCCAAATACTTCCAACCCTCACTCTCAGTTGCCTTCATGATAATGGCAGGCAGTCAATGAGATCTGGCTTTATGGAGACAGGAGAGTTGAGCATGTTCACCACCATCAGTAACACCAGTATGAATAACACAAGCAATACGTACTACAACATGGCCCTTGTTCATGACTTCACTTCCACCAGGTCACAAAAAAGGGATGGATTGTAGCATGTGAACAGGGCAGGCAACTTAGGGGACCAGCCTGACCTTGTTCCTACCTCTTACTCATTGTCATGAGTTCTAGAGTTAGGTTTAATAGGATGGCTTTATTACTGTAATGCATTTTTTTTCATAGATCCAGGAAGGTGCAGAGAGATACTTCTTGCCAACAGATCCACCACAGATCAGAAATGTATGTATGTATGTATGTATGACATTATAAAAAAAACTTATTTTAAAAAAAGCTTTAAAAACTTCTTTAAAAAACTTTTTTAAAAGGTTTAAAAACATATTTTAAAAAAGCTTTAAAAACATATTAAAAAGCAATTCCAACACAGATGCAGATTAGGATAAGGTCTCTAGTTAAAAGGCTTGTTGAAAGAGGAAGAGGAAATGTAGTGTGAGGTCTCTCAGAATCTCTCATTGCTGAGTAATTGTTACAACCCTGGCTGGAATGACTCCAGGTTCTGGGATATTGGAGCAACCACAGAGCATATAAGCAGGGATCTTGTAGGAGATTTATAAAACATTAGAGAGGCTGCGTGTACATCTATGCATACATACATTAATATCAAAACTTCAGTGGTGTTGTCAGTTGTCAGGCATCACAAATGACAGGAGAGGCAGCTGGCAACAGAGGGTGGCAACATAACTCCAGACTTGTCACAGGAGCCGGTTTAGAAAGCTCTCAGCCAAAACCCGAAACAGCACAAACCGCCCTAATATTAGCTTTTTATAACAGAAACAGGAGCATAATTGTGAAGTCCATGTAATTTATGTGTTCCAGATTCAATAAACCTACGAGTATCAGAAATGATAGCTAACTGTGCAAGCTATTCACTGTGCTATAAATAAAGAAAGGCATGCTGTCAACATTCAGTGAGTGACAAATAGTATCCAAAAATCTCCAGTTCGGAAAATGATATGCCATCTGCTTGTCATTCATTTCTAAAGGCTGCTTTTTTTTTCTCCCCCACACTCGGATGGGAAAAGATCTGATATGATTATGGTCCTGTGAATGAAAAAATCCAGAGTTTATCCTTTTTAGACAGACAGGTGACAAGCTCCAATCTTTGATCTTAACCAATGCATGCATATTTCAAATTTGAAATAAATGCGCTCTTTCTCTTTTTAGTCACTGATGGCTGTCAACAGTCAAAAAGCACGCTCTTCATTGAAGAGTCTTTCGGGTTAATCAGCGTCATCATACTAACCAAAGTGATTCTTGATGACCAGGTGGCTTCCGATTCTGATGGCACAGAGGTGATTGATTAAAAAGCAAGCCAAGGGATGGGAAGCTTGACTGCTGAATAAAGGAGTGGTTGCACCTTTCTGCTTAGATTTCCTTCCTAAAAATTCATCATGAAATTCATACTGTAGCTAAGCATGCAACTGTTGAGACGAGGGGTTGGGAATTTCAGATGTGGAAGCTGAATGCAGCCCTCTAGGCCTCTCTGTCTGGCCTTATGGACTCTCTCCAGGCCACACCCCTCACTGGACCTGCCTCACACTTGAGTATTTTTGCTTGGCTGGAATGTGATGGAGGTTAGAGAGGTGTGCAATGGCAGCTGGACAGCCATCTGTAGGGAATGCTTTGATTTGGATTCCTGCATTGAGCAGGGGGTTGGACTTGATGGCCTTATAGGCCCCTTCCAACTCTACTATTCTGTGATTCTACGTTTATAAAAACTACCCTACTGTACAAAAGTGAAATTCACATCCATTACTTCACCTGCTTTTGCCTCTGCCCCTGTCCACCACTGGCATTTGCCCCTCAGGAGGCTGCCCAGAAGGAAATTCAGACCTCCAGCTGAAAATGGTTTCCCAACCTGGTTTAGGCTGTGGGCCTGTACAACTTGTGATCCACCAAACAAAATAGTTTGACCTGCTGAGCTCTTAACAATCTCACTGTATTCTGCGTGCCCAGACAGACAGCAAAAAGAAGAGATTTACAAAGTCACTGGCTTGATGGGTTGCAATCAGCTGAGTGAGCTACCTGTTGTACAGGAGGGTGTCATCTTTCAGTAATGTATATACTGCTTCACATTTCAAAGAAAATAACTAAGCAGTTCAGAACATCCTAAAAATATCACAAATGAAAGTTAAATACAAAAAGAAATTCAATTCAGTTCAAAGGGTTGTATCCAATGTAGTGCTAAGTTAAAGTATACTTAGCAATATACTTATTCCACTGGCAAAATATTTTGTGCCAGCAGAACGTCGTTGTGCAAGAGAATGCATAAGCAAGTTGTTGATAAATTTGATGACTGTACACGATGTTGCACAATGAGTTCCATCAGCACAGCTATTGTCTTGGATTCCTCTGTTGCACAACATTAAAACTCACCCGTCCGCTAGCAATAGCCCTTGCACAAGTCTACGAAGAACTCTGGCTGCAGGCAAAAAAATGCAGTAAAAAGAAATTCCACAGTTTAGAGTAGCACAGATAACAGTTGGATGAGATCACTCGTCAAAGAACATAAACTGAAACAACTTATTGGGACCATAATAGCTACTAGCAGATCCAAAATACAGAAACACAGCAGAGCCAACCATTCCTACTCACCAGATACACAAACATGTAATTATAGAAGCAGCAGCATTCTTCCTTCTGCTATCTTATGCCATATTGGCTTCCTAAAACTACATAGATGGTAGGGATGGAATGATCTGTCAATTTCTGTTTTCTCAATTTCTAATTTTTCTAATCTTAAATTCGCTTCTCCACATTTCTGCAGTGATTTGTGGACTTTTTATTTTTAAAAAGACATGAAAATTATTCAGCATTTTAGTATAAATTTCTCAATACATGCATGTTTGTATGCAGTTTTGACTAATGTGCACTTTTTTGCAAGAAAGTTTCCTAGTATAATGCATTCTTGAATGTTATTTTCACCAATATATGCATTTTGCACCCGCTTTCCCTTAATATATGCATTTTTGTAAACATTGTTTGGTTTGAGGACTCCATCACAAAAATCGGATAAGTGTGAATTTCAAAGGCTGGCTGTGTTTTGGTTCTCATATTGTTTTGGCAAGTGTGGATTTGATAAATTCAGCTTTAAATGTGAACTGAATCAAAATTCTCCCACATCCCTAGTAGATGGAGAGAGTAGCTCAATGGAGTTACTGGTGTACTTCTAGAGATGGATATGGACTCATATCTCATCAAAAAAGACAACTGTAGCATGCATGCCCAGGAACCCATAAAACCTGGAGTTGATCCTATGAAAAGGAGCAACACATATGTCTGATACCACATCACTTGACCTCTTGTAGTCCTGTCCACCACCACTGTACCATACATTTTCAGTTTAATTCTGTAATTCTGTAGGGCAGCAGGGCATCTTTAAAGGAATTGTTACTGGGTGTCCATTACTTCATTCAAATGGCTTGCAAATTGAAGTTTCTCTACTATGTACAAGCCCTGACATTTAGAGTGAAGCGAAAATGATTCAAACTAAAAAAAGGGAGCGAATGCATCCTCACAAATTCATTTACACAAGTTACTAGCTTAGCAAAATTCTTACTAGTCTGCCCATCCACCAGTAAACACAAATTAAAAAGCAAAGTCATCTTCATCTCTAAAACTGTAATTTCAGAATTTAGAAGAATTGGTTGAAAATGCAAATGTTCTGGTATGGGGATTATTTTTAATTTTTGTTTTACAGTAACTTAAATAAGGTATTAAAAAAACTGCTTCACACACAATAAAAACTAAAAACGCTGGATCCTCTAAAGCCAGAAGTTTAAGATTACAATTTTTTTTCTGGGATTAGACAGGACTGAAAAGAAAGATATTTGTTGTTTCATGTTTATATTTTGTAGTAAAAAAGCAATGCTTTACCTTTCTGCAAAAGAGGTTCTCTCCCTTCCCCCCCCAACATCTATTTAGACTCCAATCTGAATTTGTGTTCTTGGTTCATTGATTAAATTTGATGACTCCATTAGTGTCTGTTGTTGTTATGTGATTTTGATTTATGGTGACCGTATGAATCAGCAACCTCCAAGAGCATCTGTTATATAACACCCTGTTCAGATCTTGTAAGTTCAGTCTGTGGCTTCCTTTATGGAATCAACCCATCTCTTGTTTGGTCTTCCTCCTTTTCTACACCTTTCTGTTTTCCCCAGCATTATTGTATTTTCTAGTGAAATCATCTCTTCTCATTATGTGTCCAAAGTGTGATAACCCCAGTTTCATCATTTTAGCTTCTAGTGATAGTTCTGGTTTAATTTGTTCTCACAACCAATTATTTGTCTTTTTGCGGTTCACGGTATCCACAAAGCTCTACTGGATGTCTAAAAGCTAGGACTAGGTGTCCACTTGCACACACAAATTTTACTTAAAAATGCCTTGTAGGATAGACATTTGTTTATTTTATTTTATTTTTTTTAAAAAGCAGAAGGTAGGAAGGCTCCATGACTGCAGAATTTGGAAGATTACTTTTAAAAAGTAATAAATTACAGTTACAGTTACATGGCCCAAAAAAGTAGTAATTACCATTACAATTATAATTGCTCTTAAAGTAACTGATTACTTTTTCTCAAACGTAATCACTATAGTTACATTTCAGTTACTTTTTTTTAAAAAAAAACGCCTACAAGGTGCTGGCCTTGGCTGCTGCACATCTAAGTAGCCTAAAACAACATTAAAAATAAACACACACATACAGAGGTAGTAGAATAATTCTTTTTATCCATGATAGCAATGGTGCTGTCTGTTGGTAAGGGAGGTGGGGAGGGAGGCAGAGGTCACTACTCAGATCTTTGCACATCAAACCAAGTGCACCCCCCCACTCAGCCAGCCATTTTTGGCCAGACCTGTTTCAGACTCAGTTTGATTAATCTGGATTTATGCACAGTGATTAAAACAGAGCACATTTCTAGACACAGGGATCATACACAGTTATGAAAAAAATGCATGTCAGTGTACATGCCTCTTCCTTTCTCCCAAAGCCATAGTGTCAGGGGCTGCTGTTGCTAATCCTACGCACTTGACAGTCTCATAACTGCTCTGGGGTGACTCTTAGCTCTCACAAACAAGAACAGAACAACAAGTGACAATTCATGAGAATAATATAGCATGTGTTTATTATTTTATTTTACTGCAAAATTTCTACTTCACCTTTCCAATACAAGAAGTCTTCAAGAAGGCTTACAAAATGCAGTGAAAATTAAAACAATGGGTGGTATCCAATACTGGTCATATTCAGGGCAGACCTATTGAAGTTCATAGATACAAAGTTCACAGAACTTTGGTCTATTCGTTTAAACGGGTCTATTCTGACTAGGACTAGTATTGGATACATTCCCCTGACACTAAGACAAGAACTCAAAAATACAGAACAAAAACTAGCAGAACCATATGGATTTTAAAAGGGGGAGGTGGTGGCAGGTATGAGGGGGGAGGAGACAGGCATGAGGGGGGAGGCAGCAGGTGCAAGGGGAAAGGTGACAGGTGCAAGTGGGAGGCAGCAGGTGCAAGGGGGAGGCAGCAGGCGCAAGGGGTAGGCGACAGGTGCTAGGGGGGAGGTGGTGACAGGTGCAAGGGGGAGGCAACAGGCATGAGTTGGGGGTGACAGGCACAAGGGGGAGGTGGCAGGCACGAGAGGGCGGTGGCAGGCATGGGGGGAGGTGGCAGGCATGAGGGGGAGGCAGCAGACGCAAGGGGAGGCAGCAGGTGTGAGGGGGAGGCAACAGGTGCGAGGGGATGGCAACAGGCACAAGGGGGGAAGTGGCAGGTACAAGGGGTGAGGCAGCAGGCATGAGGGTGAGGTGGCAGGCATGAGGGGGGAGGTGGCAGGTGTGAGGAGGGAGGTGACAGGCACAAGGGGGAGGCTACAGGCACAAGGGGGAAGTGACAGGTGCAAGAGCAGGCGACAGGCATGAGGGGTGGCAGGCATGAGGGGAGCAGCAGGACATGCGGGGGGCACACACACCATCGTCACTCATCTTAGCTCTTCACCTCCATTCTGCTTCTGCCTTCTCCTTCTTCATCCTTGCCCTCCAGCGCGGTCTGGTTCTCCACTTCCTCCCTCATGCCTCCTAACACAGAGCATGAGGGCAGAGCAATGCTGCGCAGAAGCCCAGTGCGAGGCACATGTGTTTTGTCCACCAATTACAGGAGCAGAAGACTTCCCCTGCTTCCCCCCCAAGTAACATCCAAAATACCACCGGAAATGTTACCGTTGCTGCTAAAAAGTAAGGAAATTACTAGTTGTTCTGTTACTAGCAAAATGTAATGAAGTTACCCACTCATTACTTTAAAAAGTAATAAATTACAAGTAACTCATTATTTGTAATGAGTTACTTTCAAGCTCTGCATGACTTTATGCCCACTCTTCGGATACTGGCCTTAGCAATCTTCAGAAACCCACATTGTTTTCCATGTAGGTAGGAAGCACTAGTAAATGATATATTTTTGAGACCAAGGTAGAAGTGAAACTCTGAAGACTTGTGACCCTGTACATGCAAAGATATTGTTGCCCTCAGGTGCAACATGTTTATTATAAAAGCCGAACTGCATTTTTGCTGACAGTGAAAACATTTCCTTGTGTGTTTTGGACTGCAGAGAGAAGAGATGTGTGTAGCTACTTTATCAAGGTGATTAATGTTATATCTGGAATGTAAATGAGTTCACTAAGGAACTTAGGTGGTGAATGTCATTGTTGTGCTTCTCAGGTGAAGGATACAACTTCATCGAAATAATTAGGATGTAGGGATGGACAGATGTAGATTAGTCTGTTCCTGGTCCATGTAAGATTTGCATGTGCTTGTTCATGAATCCATTCTGTCCCATTCCCACAGTAAAAATCCAGATGCACATTTGAATTTAAATGCATTTTTAAAATATATTTTCTTTCAAAGTACGTACTTCAAAATGCACTGTTTCCTACAACAAAATACACTTTCCTGCCTGTTGGGATATATATTTTGAGAACTTCATCATAAAATTTTGAGACGTCCCAAATTCAAAGGATGACTTCATTCTGATTTGTAGATTAGTTTAGGAGGTGTGGATCTAGTATATTTCTATCAGGAACCAATTATACAAGCATTTGTGTTAGGCAGACTCAATAATTTCTGTATCCCTACCAAATTCTAGTCACTTCAGACAGGGTATTTCTATTAGATATCACATAAATATTTATACTGCCAAATTATATTTTCTCCAGCATCTCTCTCTCCCTCTCTCTTCCCCAATCCTGATCACAATCCTGTGCAAATCCCCAGTTTTGGACATTATAAAATAGTGTTTTTTGTCTGAACACAAGGGAATATTTCTATTGCTCAGTGGCATATCACAGGGGCTAATCTAGAAATCTCCAGTCCGAGGTGTGTATGGTGTAACTGAATAAACAAACAAACAAACCCCCTTCTGATCATGCAGAATAGGGGGCTGTTGCATGTACTTAGATAAAATGAGGAATTATATGTGCATGTAACTTGTTTGCAAAGCTGGAACGGTCCACTAGGCTTGTTCATATGCTTTTTGTGGCCGGTCAATGGGGACTAACCCTGTAAAGTTCAGACAAGCTTCTGCCTTTTAATGCATTGTTGGAGCATAGTGGTGCCTTGTACTTCCTTCTATGCACTGCAATTCAGAATAGTATGGATTTAGCCACATACTCTAACTGCAAGCGTATTCGCTTTGTACTGATAGAAAGGGTTCATTTTAAAACCTCAGTCCTGGGCAGAACTGTAAATCTCTAACAATTTCCCTTGAAACATAGTTACTATTCTTGAAAGAAACTGAGAGCTAGAGTAGCATTTTGGCTAAGAGACTGATTTACAAGTCAAGATGTCTGTGGGTTTAAGTCTTGCTTCTGCTATAAATCCACCAGCTGTTTTTAGACAACCCACTTAGTCTCCGTTTCAACCCTTCATCTGGAATGTGGGGATAATGACAGTCACTTGCCTTACAGGATTGTTGTACATAAATATTGTGCACAACATGATTTGTAGGGTAAATAGAGATCATTTGGGTGAATGTGTCATATGCCCGAGTTGGATTGCACTATTAACAAGATGTTTCAAGTCATATTGACATATTGATAAAGTGCCCCATGATATTCTCATTAGCAAGCTAACTAAATGTGGGTTGGATGGAATAACTATCAGGTGGACCCACAGTTGGCTACAGAATCATATTCAAAGAGTGCTTATCAATGGTTCCTTCTCAAACTGGGGGGAGGTAACCTATGGGGTACTGCAGGGCTCGGTCCTGGACCCAGTGCTCTTCAACATTTTTATTAATGACTTGGATGAAGAGGTCTAGGGAATGATTATCAAATTTGTAGATGATACAAAATTGGGAGAGAAAGCTAATATCTTGGAAGACAAACAAAATTCAAAGGGATCTTGATAGGCTGGAGCATTGGGCTGAAAACAAAAGAATGAAATTTAACAGGAACAAGTGCAAAGTTCTACACCTAGCAAAAAGAAACCAAATGCACAGTTATAAGATGGGGAATACTTGGCTCAACAATACTATATGTGAGAAGGATCTTGGGATTGTTGTTGATCACAAGCTGAATATGAGCCAACAGTGTGATGTGGCTGCAAAGAACACAAATGCTATTTAGACTGCATTAACAGGAGCATTGTTTCCAAATTGTGTGAAATATTAGTTCTCTATTCAGCACTGGTTAGGCCTCATCTTGAGTACTGCGTCCAGTTCTGAACACCACACTTTAAGAAGGATGCAGACAAACTGGAACAGGTTCAGAGGAGGGCAAAGAGGATGATGAGGGGACTGGAAACAAAGCCCTATGAGGAGAGACTAAAAGAACTGGGCATGTTTAGCTTTGAGAAGAGAAGACTGAGGGGAGATATAGCACTGTTCAAGTACTTGAAAGTTTGTCACACAGAGGAGGGCCAGGATCTCTTCTCGATCATCTCAACTTGCAGGAAGCCAGATTTCACCTGAACATCAGGAGAAACCTCCTAACTGTTAGAGCAGTACAACAATGGAACCAATGACCTAGCGAGGCTATCTTACACCTGAGGGCATTCAAGAGGCAGCTGGACAGTCACCTGTTGTGTATGCTTTAAACTGGATTCCTGCATTGAGCAAGGGATTGGACTTGATGGCCTTATAGGCCCCTTCTAACTCTACAATTCTGTGATATCTGGGACTCCCTAAAATCCCTTGGGTGCTAATAAGCCTGCTGTGCTTTGCCATTTAAAATAAAGTGACCACTGCTTTTGAAAAGCAAAATGAAGCTGACTGGGAAATGCCCTGAATGCAAGTAGGAAAGGGATGAAAGAAGACAAACTGAGAGGTGACCTTCATGTTATCCCTGACTCTTAAGCTGGAGGCACTTCATATTTAGGAGAACAATTATGAGAGTAAAGAAGTCATGCTTATTAAGTCTCCTGATCTCCAACAGTCTCAACCCAATCTTGTTATTTCTGTTCACCTCTCCTTTCAAATAAGCACAATGGAACCAAAGGGACCAGGCACATGAGTGAGGCAAATCCTGGGATGTAAAAAGATACTTAGTCAATTCCCCAGTCCAAATTATTGAGAGGAATAAGAAAAAGGTGCAGAAAATATAGTGATTTTTTTTCTATTTCATTCTCACATTCCCCATGCTAGCTTCTGTAACTTACACAAAACAGCTGACATGCAACCATATGCTTCAAAAGAGGATTCTGTAACAAGCATTCAAGGGGAGATTCAGGATGGTGATGACTGGCTGGAGGAAAAGAGGATCAACCCATCTGAAGGGATGTTGGCTCTCCTTGGAACACCTGAGATTCTTCATGTATGCAGAGTGCAGAACTACCTATTAACAGGTGGTACAAGAGGCATGGAAGGGCTCAGTCTCCTCTTGGTTCCTGGTAGATGGGATGGTACCACTTTGTGCATTTCATGGGGGGTTGCTTAAGATGTACCTTGCACACTCCTCTTTCTCTTGATTTTATTGTAGTGCTAGTTTGTACTTTAATGTTCTCAGAACTTTACATTTCTTTGTATATTGCCCTGAAATTCATTTTTGAATAAAGTACAGTTTATACATTTTTCAGATAAATAAATAATGGGCTTCTGGACAAAAATAGGATTTCTTAATCCTGTAGGACTCCTTGAGATTTAAAGGAACAAGAGGTTTAATGTTTTTTTCCCTGCAGAGATGCATTGCAACTCCTGTCTTCATCAATACCTACATTCACTGAAGTGAATTCACTAATAGGTAAAAAAAGAAAAAACCTTGTGGTTTAAGAATGTACCTATAGCCAACAGATATTTCTATCAAACTTTAAAAAACAGTGAAATTGGACAGCTATAACAAATAAATCAGGGGAGCAGGAGACCTGACCTCCTCTCTGAGATATTGTACTGCCCTACACATTTGTCAAAATGCAAACAAAATTTGGGTTGGTCTTTCACAATCAAATCCACTTGCTGTGTAGCTTGAATTAATTTGGTAACATGTGCCTCTGGCTTTTAGAACACTGACAGTTGGTTCAACCTGAAGATGCCCTTGCTTTTCATTGACTCTAATGTTAAATTTCTTAAATTAATTAAAAATCAGCCAGGGATTTTTTGAATTTTTATACTGCAGAAGATGAAGGTCAGAGTATGGGCAAGGTCAGTAATAGGATTACAGGTAGTCTGTGAACATGGTTGATTTTTAATTAATTTCAACAGATTATGAGACCACTGACAGAAAAAGTCCAACAGGGGTCTGGATTTTTTTCCTCGTTTTTCACTTTGAACTCTCGATTCTCTCTGACTGCTTTGTGGATTGCCATGAAAACTTAGAGGGTTGTTAAGCAAGCATTTCTGAGTTGAGGACTATATGTTTTGTAAGGTTTTGGTTTGAAATGAGCTTATGGGAAGCAGCAGCATGGCATGGGGGTATTTTCAATTTAATATTGCGGAATGCGAAAAATCCATGCTGACTGTAGTATATAGACTTCAGTTCAATTATTTTTCTGAAATAGACTTTGAAACCAATCTAGTTTTGGGTTGTGTCTTTGTTTTTGCAGGGCAGAACAAAAACCCTCATCTGGGTATGTGACTAGACATAGGCTGCTTTCAGACATGGGGCTTAGTTTAATGGATTTAAATATTAGCGTTTCTGTCCCAATTTCTAAAATCCCTTTTACACTGTAGTACCTGTTGCAGTAAGGAACAGTAGCTTTTTCAGCCGATATACCGGCATTACGCGCAACTGTCTTTCACACGGCTTGTTACCATCCCTCACCCATTATACACATGCACACTGTTCCACAATGTGTAGGAAGTCTAAGATCTCATCCCATTGCCATGCAGCCCCTCTTCCTTTAGCATCTGACTGTTTTATTATTTTAGTTGTATAGATACATAGGCGTGTGTGTGAAATGCTGCTGCTATGTGTGCCTACGCCAGAACTCCGGTACAATTTTCTTTATGAAAAAAGTGCACCTAAAGGGCAGGAACACATTGCATGATGGGATGTCTGTTATGTGAGCAGCTGCAGCTAGTGAAAAACACCCACAATTTTCTGGATTCCCAGGCTTGCAAATGGATTGTTACTGCTACTATTTATCACAAAGATTAGCACTAAATTTGCACTATATTCCACTAGAATTCTAGAACTAGCTTGTACGTCATGTGAAAGATCAAACATAAAGTGCCAATTACCAGGTAAGAAATAATAAGAATAACATAATAAAATGCAGTGTGAAAGCAGCCATAAATACATGTTGAAAACCATCTGTTTACTCCTTAAGTGTGCAGGCCACTATATAGAAAATATAGTTCTGTAAAGGATGTGGTCATTTCAGTGTATCTGAGACAGGGGGAAGGCATAACAACAGATGGATTCATACATTATGCATTTTCTGACATTTGGATGCATCACAAGGACACTATCAATATGCTTCTCTGAGATATGGCAGTGTATACCTTTCAAACCTGCCTCAGTTTGACAAAACAAATATATTTCTTCTATTAGACTACCCAATCCAGTCTCATTAATAGCTACCAAATAGCTAATTTCCCAATGTGTACTTGACCTAATTCTACTTTTATTCAGCTGTATTTGAGATATCCATGTTATTATGGCACTACAATTGAATCTAGCTGCTAATAATTCTTTGGAACTAGCACTCCCAAAATGTATTTTATTTTTAGGAGTTTGTCAGAGGTTTATGAAAAGGTTAAAACAATCTTTTCACAGAAACAAACAAACTGGGGTTTCTATGCCAGGGCTGAGATGCTGTTGACTGGTGTGTAAAATATTAACAATTGACAATATTTGACCACATTTGAATATTCTGTGTTGTCTGTGACTTACAGACATCATTGTGTGGGTCCTTGTTCCCCAGCTCTATAGCTGTCAGGGTGTTCACATGTGTAGATACACACATACATATTTAGAAACATTTAGAAACATGCAAGCCCATGCCCTGCATTGCAACCACATTCACATTTTAAAATGATTTTTGTGTTCTGATGTGTGTATTATTTGTTTAATTACACTGTAAAAGCATTGCGGGGGCAGTCTTTGGCATTCCACATGTAAGCCAACAATAATTGTATATGACAATTAACAAAATTGAATTTTGTAATAGATAAGAAGAGCTTGCTGGATCAGGCCAATGACCCATCAAGGCTAGCATCCTGTTCTCACAGTGGCCAAGTAGATGCGTGTAGGAAACCCACAAGCAGGACCTGAGCGCAAGAGCACTCTTCCCTCCTGCTGCTGTTCCTAGGAACTGGTATTCAGAAGCACACTGCTTCTGACCTTGGAGGCAGGGCATAACCGTCATGTCTGGGAGCCATTGATAGCCTTACTCTCCGTTTGTCAAGCCATCGAGGCAGGACCCAGAAATAATCCTGGGACAGTGAATTATTTTGTCAGGTGTCTGCCAGACAGCACTAAAGCAATCCAATCTCCAGTTTGATTCTGAGAGGCTACATTTTTGCTACTCCCTCACTTTTCCAAAGACATCGGGAAAGCAGTAAGGAAGACTCCTGGGAAGTATAAAGTATTGTACTAGGATGGATGAAGGTGAAATTTGATTCAGTTTGCATTTAAAGGTAGATCTACCTAATTAATGTTTTTTAAACCAATACGCAAACTAAAAAAACAACCACTCTTTGAAGTGTGCATTTCTCTGAATTTTGCACTTCTCCAGCCAAGTAATCAGTAGTGCAGTGCAAAATGCAGACGTGCAGGGTCCCTTCATGATAATCACACCATATCCTCTCACAGTGATACCCCAGGATTCATTATCTCTTTTGCAATTACAGAATTAAATAAAACTGCTATATGCATCACATTCCCCCCACTCAATCTTTCTCTCTGGCGGCTAAACTTTGCTAGAAATATTGCCAGAAACTTCTCCTTGCTCACTCTCTCTTCCTAGGGCCTAAATGCTGGCAGAAATGTTAAGAATTCTGAAATGAAGCCACATGTGGGACTAGGATTTGGGAGATCAAGGTACTCTGACATGAAGTTCACATCTCGTTTACCCTAGGAGCCAATCAGCATGAAAGAGGAGACGTGTTAGCTACCAAGAAGAGTCTTCTCAGTGACTGACTCACCTCCTTTCACTCTGGCTCCAGTCAGCATGAGATTACAAGGAAGCATTGTGTTAGCCAAGTGAAAAGACTCTTCTCAGTGGCTAACACATTCCCCTTTCATGCTGTTTCACTCATACATAGGTGTCCTGTTCTCACAAGGCTCCTAAGGAGGCAAGAGACTTCCCAGCAGAAACACAAATGAGGGCAACACAGAGGCAGTATCCAGGGTCAATCCTAAATCAGAGTCCAAAATCAAGGGTTCGGGCACAAAGCAGGGTCAGAGCAGTCCAGGGTCGGGAGCCAAGCAGTCCATAAGCAGCAAAGGTCAGGAACAAGGCAAAAGGCAGATCCAGAGTAGTCCAAGATCAAGCGACAGTCACTCCACAGCCAGATCAGGTACAGAACAACTGTAGAGACATAGTTCCACAGCTCTTGTAGCCTAGCATTGTGTTTTTTATGCTGGAGCTGCTGGTCCACACCCCAAACCTCAGCTGACTCCCATTAATCCCCTGCAACCAAACCTCTACTCCCAAGGAGAGTGAGCCTGTAGTTAGGCACTCCTCTGGATGGGCTGGGTCTACATCTAGCATTTGAGGTGACATCTCTCCCTTATGCTTTGGGGCCATCCAGCCTTGATGTCAGAGGCCGAACTTGCCCAAGGTGTTGACGGCCTGTCCTTGGCCTCATCATAGGACCCTGGTCCTCAGATGGAGCCTGAGCCAGGGCTGGGTCCAAGACTGGAGCCTCCTGGTCTTCCTCTGATGAGGACTTCTCTGGCTGGGGCCTGACATCAGGGACCCTATTGGAAACTCATACATATGCACATAAGGCTTCATATGCTCCCTTGCATGCTTACCACAGCACCCACAAACGATGGGAAACTATGCATAACATCACTCCAGTGGCTCTAGGGATCTCTAGAACATGTGCAGCAGTGTCTAGGGACGCTATATTTCATATGATTTCCACTATTCCTGGACTTTCCAGCACTTATCAAGACGTAATTACTGCCAGCCAAGTAATCAGTAAAGCAGTGGCAAATAATTACTGCCAGAGAAAATATAGAGCCATCAAAGGCTGCCAAAACTTATTGTGAGGATTGAAGAGTGAAACACTATTTGAAGTTTTTGTAGATTTATTAGTCAATATTCTACATATGCTATTCCTAGGAATGAAAGGATCTGTCAGTTTCAGTTCTCGCAGCTTCTCATTTTTCCAGTCTTAAATTCAGTTCTCCACATTTCTGCAGCAATTTGCATTTTTTTTAAAAAAAAAACCTCATGAAAATTCATCAGTTTAGTGAATGTCTCCTAATAAACACTTTTTAGATGCAGTTTTGAGCAGTGTATGGATGTTTACAAGCAATTTTCCTAATATAGTGCTTGTGTGTTTGTTATTTTCATCAATACATTAATTTCTATGCATATAATCCCTTAATCTATGCATTTTTGTAAACATTGATTGATGAATTCAGATAATTGTGAATACTGAAGAATGGAAGTGTTTCATTTCTCATATTGTTTTGGAAAGTGCAAATTTGAGATTTGCCTTTAAATGCTAACTGATTCATAATTTTCCCCATCCTAGCTATTCCAAACTTCCTTTAATTCATGGCAAAAGAATAGAATGGGAAAAGATCACGGTTATTATCGCCATTTCACATTTAGTGCAATATATCAGCTTAACCCAGAGCTTGGAAAAGTTAATTTTTTGAATTACAACTCCCATCAGCCTGGCTGGCTGGGGCTGATGGGAGTTGTAGTTTTTAAAAAGTAACTTTTCCAAGCTCTGGCCTTAACCTTATTGTTCAATGGTGTGCTAGAAACCTATTTAAAATCATATGTGTGATAAAGCACAGTAGCCACAAAATATGTCCTTAGCATTTGCCATCATTTTTCCTTTTGTGACTTCAGAAGGTGTTTGATCTTCAGTTTAGCTTCCTACTTTTCTTTGTAAGGGAGATTTAATGACCACTGAATGCTGGTCAACAAACTGTATGGATGTATAGTGTTAAAAAAAATAACCTTGGGTGAAAAACCTGCTCCCTGTTACACACAAAATGGTAAATCTATAAGGAGAAGAGAATAAGAATAGATGTCTGAGGGATGCCTGAAGCTGTTTTCAGTGAAAGAGAAAAACTGGGTGTCAGAAAAAGTTAACCTGACTTCCCTGCCAACTCCTTTCCAGGGGACTAACACCCCCATATCCTGAAAATGTATCAAGTGAAGCGTGGTGCAGTGGGCTGGGACACCCAAAATCAATTTTTGCAAACAGGAGTGACATTGAATATGAGTTTCTGCAGCCTTCTAGAGGGGCAAGAAAAAATTCCCTGAAACTTTCAGGGTTGGGATAGGGTTTGAAATGGTGAGGCAACCAGCACAATCTGTGATCTCAAAAACTGTTCCTGATGGGGCAAAGAAGGGCAGTCCTTTCCTCAACCTGGCAAACAGTGCCAGATGATATTTGAATTTTGGGAAGTTCAAAGGAGCCTCCACCATTTTTAAAAATGGCTGCCATTACAGGGGACAACAGCTGAATACATACAGAACAATTCCCACTTTTACAGAATGGGAAGATTGTTCCTCAAGCAGCTCATCTTTTTTATTTGAGAGGTGTAGACTCAAGTACTTCTCCAAAACAACAGAAGTGATTGAAGAACCCTTACTAAAAATACCAAGTGTTTAATGTAGTGGTAAATTCAGAAGTGTAGGGTCTCTTTATAATAGTCACAGTTACGCTCCTTTCTAAGATTATAAAATAATCTGGCCAGGCTTGAATACTGCTTTCTGCTTCTCTGTCGCTGTCATCATGTGACTGTCCTTTCTCACTATCAGAAATATTGCTTGAATTACTGAATTCAATGTCTACACATTTATCTCCTTCTACTGCCAAACTGATGAAGTAGATAGGATGCTATCATAAGCATTCACTGTCTCGTCTTCTGCAATTACAGAATTCTAACTCTCCACAACTTGTCTTCACTTTTTGAAGTAGGAACTAATAAAGGCTTGCTTGCAACTGACAGTTATGGGAACTGTCTCAGTGGCTAACACACTCCTCTTTAAAGCTGATTGGCTGGTAGGATGCTGGACATATGGACACCCTGCTGGGACCTGGGTCCCCAGAATGTTTAAGACCCCCCCCAGATCCTCAGATGACTACATACCAAGTACAGTTTGCCATTCCATGCAGAAATGCTAGATATTTTCCTCACATCTGGATTTCATTCTTTTTAAATAGAAAAGTCTTACTGCTACATGTGTAAGTTTGAATTGGCACATGCTTGACTCACTAAAATGCCACTTTGCAAGGGTAGCAAAATCCTTTGCTGGAAGTGAACCTATATGTCATTATTATGTGTGTATAACTTTGCCCTTAACCCCAATGAACCATATAGAAAGTAAATAAAGATAGGTTTATTATAAGAAGAAACAGGAAAATATTGCAATTTACAACATCAGGTAAAACGGGCAGCATCCTAACTTCAACCCAGTCATTCATTACTATCTATCTATCTATCTATCTATCTATCAATCTATCTGTCGGAGAGCCAGTGTGGTATAGTGGTTAAGGTGTTGGACTACGACCTGGGAGACCAGGGTTCGAATCCCCACACAGCCATGAAGCTCACTGGGTGACCTTGGGCCAGTCACTGCCTCTCAGAGGAAGGCAATGGTGAACCCCCTCTGACTACTGCTTACCATGAAAACCCTATTCATAGGGTCGCCATAAATTGGAATCAACTTGAAGGCAGACCATTTCCATTTCCATTTCATCTATCTATCTATCTATCTATCTATCTATCTATCTATCTATCTATCTATCTATCTATCTATCTATCTATCTATCTGTCTGTCTGTCTGTCTGTCTGTCTGCTTGTCTGTCTATCTATCTATTGCATTTGTATACTGCCCCATAGCTGAAGCTCTCTGGGTAGTTTACAACAATTAAAAACATTAAAAACAAATATACAAATTTAAAAACACATTTTTAAAAAGCAATTTAAAAACACATGCTCTTGACCAGCCTTTCCCAACCGGAATGGCTGAGGCTGATGGTAGTTGTGGTTCAACAACATCTGGAGGCACACCGGTTGGGAAAGACAGAGAACTTAATCTTTATTAACACTCAGAGTTATGTCAAATCACACAGAGGGAAAAGGAAAGAAAGGAGTTCAAGAGTTTAGGGTGAATATACTTTTCCTGCAGATTGCAGTGAAAGTCTAAGGTCAGAAGGGAACTCGTGTCTAGCTGTGAGCCAAAGCTCTGCCCTAACTATAGCCTTCGCTAGACTTGAACGATCTCACACTTTCTTAGTTCTTGTGGTTCATGCAATCCCGATGTTGGTTCCTAGGATGTGATGAGAAGAGGAAGGCAGCAGATGAGCCCTCAGTACTACTGATTCTCAAATTTGCCAGGTTTAAGTATAGTTTGGGTCTTCATTGGGCTGCATGTCAATTGGGAGGAGACTGTGAATGTGACATGTGAGGACAATGGAAAAAATTGGAGTTATCAGCAGAAACTCTGGCTTACCAGATGTGTTTCCTGATAAGACCCTTGTCTCCTAAGAATGCCTACTGTAAATTTCTGGTTTGGATGATTGATCTCATAAAGGTTAAAGGATATCATGACCTTTGTTCAGATGGCCCCATTATTTGTTGGAAGCACCTGTTTTCTACTGATACACAAACTCATAAATTTTGGATTCTTCCCATGACAGTCAGGATGTTTGTGCCCTCTGTTTTTTGGCATTTACAGATAGCTCACAGAGGGGCTGTTTCCCAGGATTCCTTGCATCTTTTAGGCTTCCAAACTTTGGTTCACTGAGATGAATCCAAGAATGAAAAATCCCCAATATTATAGATAATCCTTTACATTACAAAAAAACCCCACACAACACCAAATATGCTTTATTCAAAAGTACACCCATGAAATAACATGTCCCATGAAATAACAACATAAGAACATAAGAGACCTGCTAGATCTGCTGATGTTAGCACCTGAGAGGGTATACAGAGAAGGAGGTGGTCTTGCAGATATATGGGCTTAAGTCATTTACAGCTTTAAGCACTAAAGTGAGTGCCTTGAACTTGGCCTGGAAATCCATGCCCTGAATAACCATATAAGGGGGGGGTATGCAATATAATCACCATGAAGAAAAATAAACAGGTACACAATAACTTCTGAAGTATGTTGATTTTTGCACTAGGATACAGAGTAAAGGATATGTGATCACAAAAAAGTCCCTTTAGATGTAAGGTCCAAAATTATGGTTCTGAATATTTTCCCCTTCAAGAAACTTCAGTCACTTCCATTATGTGTTTTTTGCTGTTTCAGTAGTGGGAATTCTAAGGCATTTTGTCATGCTTGTGATCAGAAGATGAATAATATTAAGAAAGCTGGCCCTTAATATTTGTACTCATTTAATTATTTTTCTATAATTGTAGAAATCCCATTATAATTAGGAAAGGACATTAGGGAATATACACCAGGCAATAATCCGCTACTTACCACAAAATGAATTCAGTGACCCAGTCAGGTCATTTCCTTTGCTAATTCCACTGATTCTGAACATTATGCAGGAAATTTATTCAGCTCCATTCTATTAAAAACAAGAGTTTGGCCTAATATTGATTAATTTTCTCTTGCAACAAGGCAAAGCTGTGACATCATATCATAAAACAATTACAGCAGCAGCAAATGTCTTTCTTACTGCTCCATGTCAACTGAACCAGAAAAAAAGTCAATTATCCATAGGATATTCCAGGACGTTATTAGCCTATTCACCCTAACACTTATCTTCAATTGCACATACCAGCAAGAGAAAGGATTTTAGTCATCCTAAATCTTGTGTGTAGTGGGTTTTATCAGAAAACTGGAGCACTTGTTACTATAATTTAGCTACAAAAATATACAGCATTTTTAACCTGACTTCAGTGCAGAAAAGCAGCTTTTAAGTAGTATGAGGAAGTTTGAGTTGTCAGATGAGATTTGCAGCCTGGGTTGTGAGTTTTGCTGATTTGGTGGATTTGTCAAATGGTAACATTGCTTACCCGCCTCCTTTTTAGTTCATAAAAAGAGCAACTTAGGGAGCAATCCAACTTGAGTTTACATGGGCTGGGGGGAGTTGGATGTGGTGGGCTGAGCTGGCAGGCTCCCAGCACTGGTCTCCATCAGCAGAAGCCCCCATCCTGTATAAGCTGCGCTGGCACTGGGAGCTTTCTGGCGCTGCTGAGGGTCCGCTGAGGATAGCCAGCTGGGTGGATGGAGAAGTGGTGGAAGCTGGTGGTAGCCCTGAAAATGAGGTGTTCTAGGGACCAAGTCCCCCTCAGAGTGCTCCCATGCATCCCGATCCAGTCCGAAGTTCCACCAGCAAAAAGGCTGGCACAGTAAAATTATTCCAATGGTGGTTTATGGGAAGCACTGACTCCCTGGTATGCTTGTTTGTGGGAGCCAGTTCTTCCCTTCTGGCTCCCGTGCGCAGTTCCTGTTGGAACCTGTGTTTGGCCTGGCCCGCGGCTTCTAAATGGCAAGTGGATGTTGTGGAGCTTCCCACTGGCTCTTCTTCCACCAGCTCCCCCTCCTGCCGGCCTCCCCTGAGTTGGATTTCTCTGCCTGGTTGTAATCTTAACCACTCAGAAGTCCTATTGTAATCTAATTCACACACACACACATATGTAGAATGCATATATACATAATATGATCAAAACAGGATATTGCTTGATGAATGTCTGTTACAAGAAAGAATACAGGATAAAATACAATTCAGTTCACATTTAAAGCTGAATCTATCAAATTTACACTTTCCGAACACAGTAAGAACCGAAACACAACTATCCTTTGAAGTTTTCACTTATCCAAATTTTTTAATGCAGTTCTCCATCCAAAGAATGTTTACAAAAATGCATAGACATGGGGAAAGTGTGAATAAAAATGAATAAATTAGTGAAAACTACAAAAATGCATTACATTAAGGAGTAGTTGCTTGGGAAAATGTGTACATTAGTCAAAACTACATACAAAAATGTGTTCATTAGGAGAAATTCACAGTAAAATGCTGAAGAATTTTCACAAGGATTTTTTTAAAAGAATTTTGCAAATTGCTGGAGAACTAAATTTAAGGCTGGAAAAATGAGAAACTGAGAGAATCTAAATAGATGGGTCCTTCCATTCCTCGTTACATATTTGCCATGGCATCAAGCTTTTGTTGTGGGTTCTTTCAGAATAAAGAGCCTTTATACATTTTGAAAATGCATAAAAGCAGGATAAAAGTTTGTAAAAGGGCTGCACTTGTACATGCAAAGCATGTGCTGTACCCCTGAGCTACACCTCCACCCTAAACCCCACAGAATGGATGTTGAAACTACTGGATGCAGCACTTTATGACAGCCGTAAAACAGAACCCAATACTTAAACCAAACACATTGGCACTTCTTTTCCATTTCCAAATGATTGGCCATCTCAATTTTCTCAGCCTGATATAAATTTTGTGTGAAGCATCCTTTTGTAAAACCAGGTGAAATATCTAGTTGTTTGTTGTTTTCTTGTCACAGGGATGGTTGCAGTCTATTACTTCCCATTCTGAAGCAAAATCACATGTTTTCAGGAAAACATGCTTTTAGATTTGCTGGTTGCTCAAAAGCATGTCAGTTCTGATACAACCCAGGGAGACAGACATGATGTTTTTTTGGGGGGGGGGATTTATACCATCATAAACAGAGTGTTGAAGACAATATATATATTGAGACAGCCAGGCAGCCACCTGAAACTAGGGAAGCTTACTGAAAATGTTAAGGCTGGACTGAAATCTCCCAGCCCAGTTTCTTGAATTTTTTCTTGCTCTTTGAAAATGAAGGCGGGTCAGCAATTTTCTGCTGCTTGCTTTGGGGTTGGAGATTTCCCAGAAATTTTGGGAAGGTATTTGTTGCTTGTATATGCTTTATTATGTGTACTCATGTGGTCACTATTATTTTGGGAGAAGTTGATTCAGTTCAATTGCTCATGAGATCAGCCAGATGACACTCATCAGTGTAAAACTGTACCCATAGATTTATCCTAAGGATGGAGGTGAATTTAAGCACGCTGACCTTCCAAAGTAGGGCCCAATCTGCACTATACATTTTAAAAAATATTATACCGCTTTGAACAGTCATGGCTTCCCCCCCTCAAAGAATTGTGGGAACTGTAGTTTCTTAAGGGTGCTAAGAGTTATTAAGAGACCCCTGTTCCCCTCATAGAGCTACAATTCTCAGAGTAGTTTAACAATAAATCTCTCTTCCCAAGGTACTCTAGGAATTGTAGTTCTGGGAGGGGAGTGGGGGTCTCCTAACAACTCTCAGCACCCTTAACAAACTACAGTTCCTGGGATTCTTTGGGAAAAGCCATGACTGGTATGATACTTCTTTAAACATATAGTGTAGATGGAGCCTAATAACACGGATTGCAGTGCAATTATCCGTCAAATTTTGAACATCTCTGAATTTTGTGATCCAGTTCTTGGCTCAAAAACTTTACTAACCTGCATTAACATATATTCTAAGGTAAAATACATTCAGAAGTGTGTTTATTAAAATAGAATATGTACTTAAATACATACTTTAATGCAAACTTTCTTTTTTAAAAAAATCACAGATTAACACAGAAATAAAGCATGCAAAATTGGCACAGCCTGGATATAAATTGATTTGTGCATCTTTAGTTTACCCAGCTGGGAATCCTTCTCTAGTAATGCAGGAGCATGCATACATGCCCTTTTCAACCATGCAGATAATGTAAAATGTGGCATTGCTCCTCTGTGTGGCCTTGAACTCTGATAATGCCTTTTGCTTGCCTGGATGGAAGACAGAGAGGGGTGTGTGAGGATGTGTGTATAAACTAGCTTACTGTACAAAGGTAAAAAATCACATTTGTTGCACTACTCACTTTGTTGCTCTTTCTCCCCCCCCCATGGTTACGTGGCCCCTGAAAAGTTACCTAGAAGGGCTTCAAAAGATTCCCCATCCCTGGTATAGAGAATGGGGACAGATGCATATGCAGATGAACTATTATTTGCATTTCCTCTGCTTTATTTCTAAGTGGAGGTATACTCTTTACCTCCATATAGCACATGTGTTGCCTGTTAAATCTTGACAATTGAATGTAGGCTTCACACTGTTGATGATAATCTTTTGATCATTTGACTGCACTATTTACATGATTATATACATATCCTTGGCAGGGATACTTTGAACTGTGTGACTGGATATCTCATGAACCTTCCTTCCTTCCTTCCTAATGGAGCCCATCAACAACAATGATAAAACACTAAAAGAATCTTTAAAAATATATTTAAAAACAAAAATCTTTAATACATCTGAAAAACAGTTACACAATACAGATATAAACTGGGATAACCATAACCATTAACCAATAACTCTAACCATTAACAAGAGATTTTTCTCCATGCATTCATGAGGCATGAATTCATGGGGGAGGGGGAGGCATGCCTGTTGACCCTGTGTGCCCAGCATCACTATGCTTACTAGTTCTACTATCCCAATTAGGGTTGCCAAGTTAGAAACATCCCAAACCCTGAGATTTCAAGGGTGGGCCTGAGTGATGTAACAGGGATGGCCCTAGTGATGTCACTAAGTATGATATATTAAGTATCAACAACAGTTGCATGGTACATACAATTCAAACAAAAACATTTCTTTGATTGGAAATTAAGACATAAATCTTAGCTAAAAGATGGAGCCTGGGTAGGGAACATTTAATCTAGCCTACTTGCTTCTGGCAAGAAGGGTTTAAGTGCTGTCAGGCCAGTCACAAGAAGGCCATTGTAGGAATAAAGGAGCCTAGTGTTGTGGAGATGTTAGATGGGAGCACTAAGATGGATGCCTCTGAAGGCTGCAATTCTAAACACACTTACTAAGGACTAAGCCCTATAGAACTCAATAGGGCTTACTTCTCGGTAGATATGGTTAGGATTGTACTGATGGTAAAGTTTGTCTAGGGATACTATGCAAACATATCCATATCCAAGCAGGGTTGACAACCTCCTGCCTGGAATACCCTGTCCCTACCTTTTAATATGGCTGCTCCAAATTTCTTTACAGATTTAACCCTTCACTTCAGAAAGAGGTCTGAGAAATGAATAAGAGTAAGAAGATTATCTGCCCTTTTCTGCTTACCCTGTGGGCTGCTATAAACTCACTTTAACAGCAACCCCAATTCTAATGAATAATAATTGACAGAGAGAAAAAAAAACATAGTTTGGTTTACCTTCACAGGCAGCAGCTTGGGAACAACAATTGCAGCCACACATCCTAATATGTGAATTCTCTTTTACAACTAGAAACAAACCATCATGCAACCAACAAGATGCATCATCAGTGGGTTTAAGGGGGTTAAGCTGAGCACGTGGAACCACTGTTGTTGCTTCTATGGATGTAAGGGAATGAGGTTAAAGATAAATGAAATGCAAAAAGAAAAAGAATAGACAGTAATGATTTCCTAAATGCAAAACCATACCAACCACAAGATTCCTATGAGTAAGGCAGAAAACTCAGCATCCCAGAACCAGTCAGGATTTCTAACAAAAAACTAAAACAATCCTGGCAGCCAGGCAGCCAAGGTCACAGAAATCCCCATGCAGCACAACCTGATCTGGGGGCTGCAGTTAGTGCAGAATGCTGTGGCACAATTGCTGACATAAATGAGACCCTGTCAGCACATAATACTTCTGCTCTGAAAGCTGCACTGGTTGCTGATTTGCTACCAGGGCAAGTTCAAGGTGTGCTTTCCATGTTACGGGTGTCTTTAACTGTTTTTCTCAATAACGTTATTGTTTTAATTCCTTTTGTAAACCACTTTGAGATTGTTTACAATAAAGCAGTATATAAATGTTGTCCATAAGTAAATTTTAGAATCACTGTGGCCTTTGGGTCTCTTTCCATTTTTAGGAACAAAGGAATCTTCCTTATACCAACTCGGGCCATTTGGTACCATCTAGCTCAGTACAGATGACATGGACTAGCATTGGCTCTCCAGGATTCCAGGCAATAGTCTTCCAGAAATCCTCTTGCTGGGAGGAAGGGCAGGATATAAATCAAATAATAAATAAATAATAAATAAATTGAATTTTAGACCTTTGCATGCAAAGCATATGCCCTACCACTCAGCTACAGCCCTTTCCTTGTTGTTCTTTTCAATTCACTAATGAATGCAAATCATACCTAGGGCAGATCCACACCATGCATTTAAAGCACATTCAACACACATTTGAAGCACAAGAATCACACAACAGAATCATGGGAACTGTAGATTGTTTAGGGTGGTGGGGACTATAACTGTGAGGGGTAAACTACACTTCTCAGGATTCCTTAGGGGAAGTCATGTGCTTTAAACTCAAAAAGGGATTTTTTTCTTATTGCGAGCTGCCTTGGTTTCCAGTTGGCAACCCTACCTGAAGACTCCATCTGCACACACACACACTGGAGATGTAAAAATACATAAACTCCATATAATAGTTTATTGTGAAAACCAGTTGGTCATTGCAGAACATTTTAAAAAATAAAATCATTATTAGTTTCCTACATATTAAAACAGTGATACCTAATTAAGCCTTGCCTAATTGCCTTAAAGAATAGGATTGGAAGGAGAAAGATTTACAACACAAACACAATTCTTTGCTATGTTCACTCAAAAGTCCGATTAATTTACAGCACAATCCTAACCATAGCAACTCAAAAGTAAGTCCAATTGAACTAGATGTGGTTTACTCTTGGTATGTGGGATTAGCATTGCAGCTTTACTCCCAGCAAAGTGAGTATTGGATTAAAGCTTCATATTGGGAAGGTTTTCAAAACCTCTCAACAGCCCAGGAAAATTTAAACTTGTTTGACCCCTGCACACAAAAGAGAAAAAGACTGAAAGTTATATACTTACTTAGTCTATGAGATTTTTAGATAAGCAGGAAGAAACAACAGTTTTCTGGCCTTGCAATGGGGTCTAGCTACTGCCTTGTCAATCACAACCCTGACTTCACTTATTAGCTACAAACCTGAAAGGGCCAGCTATGAGCTCATTCAACAGAAGTTGTGGGGTGGCTGACATTTTGGTTTATATCTCTTGAACCAGACCACCTAAAAACTTAATTAAGGTGACTCACCCAGAAAACCGGAGAGGACCTCAAAAATCCAGTCTCTAGGCAAAAACTGGAGACCTGACAATCCTACTCTCAACATTTATGCATTTAGGACAAGACCCAAAGGGGAAACCTTGTACGTTCGGCTGAATGCGTGTATGATCCCCATTCTGTAAAACAGGAAGTGTTTGGGAGGATGAAGCAAGAGCGGGCTCTGATGTTGGGGATGAGGTCAAGAAGTGTGGCCCCATTCCCCTCTCCTGAATCTGTGCAAAATAATTTCTGAAGAGTTTCAACAAGTGTCTGAGAGTGTCAACAAGCATATAGATAGAGGTGATCCAGTGGACATAGTGTACTTAGACTTTCAAAAAGCATTTGACAAGGTACCTCACCAAAGACCTCTGAGGAAGCTTAGCAGTCATGGAATAAGAGGAGAGGTCTGTGGCGCCCTTCCCTGGCTCCCACTGTCAGGTTCCTACCTGCGCATGGCTACTGCCTCTCACTAGGCACCACCAGGGACTCCACCAGTTTGGACTGTACTTTTTTATTGTTACTCTCCCCGCTCTAGCACAGATCTCAACAGATCCCCCTGCTAGGCAACCACCAGTCACGTCCTAATACTAGTATTCCCAGAGACTCTGAATACTGGTATTGTTATTCTCTTCACCGCTGCCACCATTTGTTACAGTTCCCCTTCAGCCTTGGTCATTACCTTACCCTCCCTTCTGGTCTGTGAAACCCCAGCCAAGGATCAGGCCTTTGGTAAACCAAATTAAGTATTTATTAAAGATAACAAAGCTAACAAGATTAACAAGATTTCTTCTTAAGACACATAAGCATATGGTTTTACTCAATACTAATCTGAACTCCACCCCCCTCCTTCTCCACTCTCTCCTGGCAAACCACTCTCTCAAACCCACCAAACAACCCACTCTTTCTCTTCTCCCCCCAGATTCCACTCTCACTCTTCCTTTTATACGTTCAGCCATTTTATTTTTTTTTATATAGTTTTTATTCAAATTTTTCCAAAAAACAAACAAAACAAAGTAAGAAAAAACATAACAATACTACAACAAAAAATAAAAATAAAATGGTTGACTTCCGATTTGTCACAGATCAGCTATAAGTATATAATATACATCAAACCTGTTCCTTAATATGTACATACAGAATCCCTTTTCTCCATAAGCTGTCTTAATTAATCATCAAATCCCAGTATCATCATTTTATTTTGATCTTTCGACAAAAAGTCTAAGAGAGGCTTCCAATCCTTAAGGAATGTATCTGTCGATTTTTCTCTAAGTAAACACGTCAATTTATCCATTTCTACTAAGTCCATTAATTTCAGTAGCCATTCTTCCATTGTTGGTATTGATTCCATTTTCCACTTTTGTGCATATAATAATCTTGCTGCCGTAATCATATATAATAATATTCTTCCATATTTCTTTTCTATTTGTTTATCCATAAAACCCAGTAAAAAAAATTCTGGTTTTGACTGAATATTTATCTTTAAAATTTTTTGCATCTTCCTACCTATCTGTGCCCAGAATAATTTCGCCTTTTTACATGACCACCACATATGATAAAAAGATCCTTCTTGTTGTTTACATTTCCAACAAACATTAGAGACATTACTATACATTTTTGACAGCTTTTCTGGAGTCATGTACCAACGGTACATCATTTTATAAAAATTTTCTTTAAGATTATAACATAATGTAAATTTCAAGCCTTTTTTCCACATATTTTCCCATTGATCCATTTGTATGTTATGACCAAAATTTTTTGCCCACTTTACCATGCACTCTTTTACTTGTTCTTCCTCCATATCCATTTTCAATAAAAGTTTATACATTTTTGCAATTATGTTTTCATCATTTGTATACAAACCTATTTCAAAATCAGATTTACTTATTTCAAACCCATACATTTTCTTGTCCATTTTATATCTTTCTAACAATTGTAAATAGGCAAACCAATGAAAACTATATCCTTCCTTTATCAATTGTTCTCTCTCTTTCATTGTGTATTCTCCATGTACATTTTCTAATAGTTCTTGATAAGTTAACCATTTCTCTTTTCCAGACATTTCTCTTCTATAAAACGCTTCTTGACTTGAGACACATAATGGTATTTTCGAATAAAACCTTGGTTTGTATCTATTCCATATTTTCAACAGAGAACGTCTTATAAAATGATTGTTAAAGTCTACGTTTACTTTTACTTTGTCATACCATAGATATCCATGCCATCCCCACTTCAGATTGTGGCCCTCCAAATCCAATAGTCTTTTATTCCTCAATAAGATCCATTCCTTTATCCAGACTAAACAGCAGGCAGCAAAATAAAGTCTCAAATTTGGTAATCCCAGTCCTCCTCTTTCTTTAGCATCTTGAAGTAATTTAAATTTAACTCTTGGTTTTTTTCCTTGCCATACAAATTTAGAAATATCTTTTTGCCATTGTTTAAAAGGTAAATCAGAGGATATTACAGGTATTGTTTGAAACAAAAACATCATTCTCGGTAATACATTCATTTTTATCACAGATATTCTACCCATTAATGACAGTTGTAGTTTATCCCATCTTAGCAAGTCTTTCTTAATCTCTGTCCATAATTTTTCGTAATTATTATGAAACAGCTTTGAGTTTTTATTTGTCATGATGATGCCTAGATATTTCAACTTTTTTTCTATTGTAAAATCTGTCTTGTCCATTAACTCTTTCTGTTCCCTTAAAGTTAAATTTTTCACCAACATCTTTGTTTTTTGATTGTTGATCTTAAATCCTGCTAACGGTCCAAATTCTTTTAATTTGTCCATCAATATATGAATTCCTTCCAAAGGGTTTTCTAGTACAATTATCAAATCATCAGCAAATGCTCTCAATTTATATTCTTCTTTTTTTATTTTTAATCCCGAAATCCTTTTATCTTGCCTTATATCTCTAAGCAGCACTTCTAAAACCAGAATAAATAAAAGGGGAGATAATGGACATCCCTGTCTTGTACCCTTTTGTATTTCACATGAATCCGTTAAGTCTCCATTAACAATTATCTGGGCCTTCTGTGATGTATAAATCGATCTGATCCATTTTATAAAGTTGTCTCCAAAATCCATTTGCTCCAAAACCTGGAACATAAATTTCCAATTCAAATTATCAAATGCTTTTTCAGCATCTAAAAAAATCAAAGCTGCTTGTTTATCATTTCGTTGTTCTAAATATTCCAACACATTCAAAACATTCCTGACGTTGTCACGTAATTGTCTTTTAGGTAAAAACCCTGATTGATCTTCCTGAATAAATTGTTGCAATATTATTTTCAATCTTTCAGCCAAAATCATTGTAAAAATTTTATAGTCATTATTCAGTAGAGATATTGGCCGATAATTTTTTGTTTTAGTTAAATCTTGGTCCTCTTTAGGTATTAATGTTATATTAGCATTTTTCCAACTATCCGGTATCTTTCCCTCTTGCAAAATAGAATTCATTGTAGACTGTAAGGGTAGCAAGAGTTCTTCCTCCAAACATTTATAATACATTGCAGATAGCCCATCTGGTCCTGGCGCCTTTCCTAATTTTATTTTATTTATAGCTTCAGATATCTCTCTTGACGTAATAGGGCCATTAATAACTTGTCTCTGAAAATCTGTAATTTTCGGCAAATTCTGTTTAGATAAATACTCTTCTATTTTTTCAGATGGAATTTCTTGACACTTATACAATGTTGAGTAATATTGATGAAAAATCTTTTTGATTTTTACATTATCTGTCAGCGTCTCATCTCCTTCTTGTATCTTTAAAATAATATTTTTTTGACGTTCTTTTCTTAATTTATATGCTAACCATTTCCCAGGTTTATTTGCAAATTCAAAAGTCCTTTGTTTAGCAAAATTTAATTTCCTTTCAATTTCTCTAACTGTCAACATTGATACTTGCTTCTGTAACATTTTAATTTGATTTACAATAGAAACTTTAGCTGGATTCTTTTTCAATTCTTCCTCTTTTTGTTTTATTTCTTCCAAAATTAATTGCATTTTCTGTTGTTTCTTTTTTTTTAATTCAGAATTACATTTAATAAAGTATCCCCTCATAAATGCCTTACTAGTGTCCCAAACAATATTTTCACTTGTTCCTTTATATAAATTATATTCAAAGAACTCCTTTAATTTCTTCTTACATTCTTGTACTACTTTATCATTCTGTAATAAAGATTCATTTAGTCTCCATCTAAATCCAAGATTTTTTTTTTTTAAAGTTAATATCACAGGATTGTGGTCCGAAAAAGTTTTTGGTAATATATCCATTTTAAAAATATCCTTCGCTAAAATTTTTGACATCCAAATCATATCAATCCTCGAAAATGTTTTATGTCTTTCTGAAAAATAAGTAAATTCCTTTGCATTATCATTTATATATCTCCAGGTATCCACCAATTCTAAATGTTCCATGAGTTCAAAACAAATCTTCGGTAATTTACCTTGTGTCTCTTTGATATTTTTTTCAGAAAGCCTATCAATTTTTGGTGAGATTACCCCATTCCAGTCACCCATGACACACCAATGCTCATATGAAAACTCTGACAATTTTTCCATAAGTCCTGTATAAAACCTTGTTTTATCTTCATTGGGGGCATAAATACCCACTATCAAAATGTTTGTACCTTGTAAAGTAATTTCAACCCCCACAAATCTACCACTATCGTCCAATAATACCAATTTAGGAAGCAATTGTGGGTTAATATAGAGAACAACTCCATTTTTTTTTTTTTGGTCCAGCTGAAATAAATTCTTCACCCAAATTTTTACAAATCAAATATTTGGAATCTTTCTTCTGAATATGAGTTTCTTGTAAACAAATTATATCCAATTTTAATTTTTTCAAATAATGAAACACTTTCTTTCTCTTCTGCGCCGTGTTGGCTCCATTTATATTCCAAGTTAGGTATTTGTAATCCATCATTAAGCGTGTATTTTAAAATTTGCCTGATGCTCCTTTTGATCCATCATCTTCCTTCCCCTCCTCTGCATATCCTTGTTGAATTTGTTTCCCAGGAACTATATCCATATCTTTGAGTTTATCTTCTTCCATATCTTTTGAAGCTTTTCTCAAGAAGTCCCTTGCTTTTTGAACAGTATTCAGTCTGTATTTCTGTTGTCTGAATGTAAAAATCACTCCTTCTGGAACGTCCCACTAAATTGAATTTTGCATTGCTTAAGTTTTTCTGTAAGGAAAGCATATTCTTTTCTCTTACGTAAAAGTCTAATAGGAATTTCCTTCATCACCAGTATTTCCTTACCATCAATTTTAAAGGTATATTTAAAGTGTTGCTGTAAAACCATATCTCTGGTCGTCTTCTTTACGAAATGAACAAGCACATCTCTTGGAATTTTTTTCATTGTTGCATATCTGGAGTTAATTCTATAAACTTTGTCTATTTCAAATTCCATCCTATCTTCATTCAAGTCCAGAAATTTTACTAAAGCATTAACAATTTTATCTCTAATGTCTTCACCTGTTTCCTCAGGGATTGCACGGAATCTCAAACAATGCTCTTTATTTCTCATTTCAGTCACAGCTAAATAGTCCAAATTTTTTTCTAGTTCCAGATTTAGTATATCTGTTCTATTCTCCAAGGTTTGTACCTTTTCTTTAGTATTTTTTGCATCTTCCTTTATTTGCCCAATTGTCCCTTTAATCTCATCCACTTGTGTTTTAATATAGTCTTTTATATCTGTCAATTCAGTTTTCATTTCCTGTTTCATTTCCTGTTTTATAGCATTAATCCCTTCCATTATTTTTTGAAACATTTCTGGGGGTATATCCTCTTCCTGTGTATCAATAGAACCTCTTCGCCACTGGGCCTTGGTTGTTTTTTTAGTTGTCATTTTCAAAAAGAGGCCTTTAATTTCTAATATTAATCACTGTTTCAGAACCTAAGGGCAGTCTATTTCTTTTCTTTTTTTCCCTCCACCAAAAAGAAGAGTTAATATTCCAGGCCTATTATTGAAATCCAGCCAGCACAACACAGTCCTTATCTGCTTCCAAGAATGCAAAACAATTCTGGTTGCCAAGACTAAACAATTAGTAGCATATACGAGCAGCGGATTCATCCAACAAGAAATAGTCCAAAGAGAAAAATAGTCCAAAATATAATAATTACCTCTCATCCGTTTTTAAACTTTAAAAGTCCAAATTCAAGCCAGCTTTTTGTCGTAAAAAAAGTATATAAGTTGTTTATATTTTCTTTCTTCCTTAATTATATTTAAAAGAGAAAAAGTATGACTCACCCAGGTTTCTCAATTGCTGATTCATAAACAAATCCCTTTTATTGCAGTAATTTAAGCCGAATGATAAGGTTTAGGCAGAAGTGGGCTCGCTGGTTAAGAACGTTTTTTTTTGAGAGAAGAAAAAACGCTTCGCTTTATTCCAGTTCAGCTTGCGTGGAATTCCTGACTCCGTCTTCAGCCGATCGGCTTGCCTTCTTATCTCAGGAATTTCCTGATCAATTCCAGCCGCCAACAGCTCAACGAAGTCTTGTGGAAGATCTGATCGGTTCTCCTATACCTTGGAGAACATTTAAGCCAGTCCAAGATTCCTCTTGGCTGGCTTTTAACCTGAAAAAAGCTTCCTCTGAGGCAGAGCTCCCTCAGAGACAACCACCAGCCAGCACCACTTCCCGGAAGTCCGTTCAGCCATTTTAAACACTCAGCCAATCATCTAGCATTCTACTGCCCATTCACTCCCCCTCCTCTTTCACTCCACTTACCATGTATCTTCTAAACAACCAACACTTACCATATATACATTAATATAGGAACATCACAAGGTCCTCTTGTGGATAAAAAACTGGTTAAGAAGCAGAAAGCAGAGAGTAGGAATAAATGGACAGTTCTCCCAATGGAGGGCTGTAGAAAGTGGAGTCCCTCAAGGATCGGTATTGGGACCTGTACTTTTCAACTTGTTCATTAATGACCTAGAATTAGGAGTGAGCAGTGAAGTGGCCAAGTTTGCTGATGACACTAAATTGTTCAGGGTTGTTAAACAAAAAGGGATTGCGAAGAGCTCCAAAAAGACCTCTCCAAACTGAGTGAATGGGCGGGAAAATGGCAAATGCAATTCAACATAAACAAGTGTAAAATTATGCATATTGGAGCAAAAAATCTTGATTTCACATATACGCTCATGGGGTCTGAACTGGCAGTGACCGACCAGGAGAGAGACTTCAGGGTTGTAGTGGACAACACGATGAAAATGTTGACCCAGTGTGCGGCAGCTGTGAAAAAGGCAAATTCCATGCTAGCGATAATTAGGAAAGGTATTGAAAATAAAACAGCCGACGTCATAATGCTGTTGTATAAATCTATGGTGCGGCCGCATTTGGAATACTGTGTACAGTTCTGGTCGCCTCATCTCAAAAAGGATATTATAGAGTTGGAAAAGGTCCAGAAGAGGGCAACTAGAATGATCAAGGGGATGGAGCGACTCCCTTACGAGGAAAGTTGCAGCATTTGGGGCATTTTAGTTTAGAGAAAAGGCGGGTCAGAGGAGATTGGAGGATTGGAGACGGGCAAACGTCGTCCTGCTCTTTAAAAAGGGTAAAAAGGAAGATCCGGGGAATTACAGGCCGGTCAGTCTGACTTCAATACCGGGAAAGAAATTAGAACGGATAATAAAAGAGTCCATTGGCAACTATCTAGATGACAATGCTGTGATTAGAAGGAGCCAGCATGGGTTTGTGTTTTTTTTCAATTAATTTTTATTCCAATTTTCAAAACCAAAACAATACAAAAAAAAACAACACAAATCAATAACTAGTACAATACAAAAAGAAGAATATATATATATATATATATATATATATATATATATATATATATATATATATATATATATATATAAAAGAAAAAATATTGACTTCCGATTTGTCATAGTTCAGCTATAAATCTATAATATATAACAAACCTATCTCTTAATAGATTATAAAATCACCTTCCTCCAGCGGTTATCTTAGTTGGTTTCAAATCTCATTAACATCCTATCATTTTAATCTTCCACAAAAAGTCAAAGAGAAGTTTCCAATCCTTGAGATATATATCAATCAATTTTTTTACTAAATAAACATATCAATTAATCCAACTCTTCAAATCTACTAAGTCCAGTAATTTCAAATCGCTATAATTCAGCTATAAATCTATAACAAACCTATCTCTTAATAGATTATAAAATCACCTTCAGTGGTTATCTTAGTTGGTTTCAAATCTCATTAACATCCTATCATTTTAATCTTCCACAAAAAGTCAAAGAGAAGTTTCCAATCCTTGAGATATATATCAATCAATTTTTTTACTAAATAAACATATCAATCCAACTCTTCAAATCTACTAAGTCCAGTAATTTTAAATCGCTCTTCTGTCATTATCCATATTAGGTCCATCTTCCATCTTCCATCTTTACGCACCCAAAAATCTTGCTGTCATAGTCATATAGTAAAAGTCTGATAGGAATTTCCTCCATCACAGATATTTTCTTGCCATCAAATCCAAACGTATCACTGAAGTATTGTTGCAAAGCCGCATCTCTGTTCCTCTTTTCCACATGATACACTAGTACATCTCTTGAAGGTTTTTCCATTGACACAAAACAGGGATTAATTCTGTTAACTTTCTCCATTTCAAGTTCCATCAAATCCTTCCAGTCCAGGAATTTTTTTGAACCGATAATATCTTTATCTCCAATCTCTTCAATTCCTTCAGGGACAGCGCTGAATTCCAAACTATAACATTTGTCTCCAGGATCCATCACAGCCAGGAAATCCAAATCTTTTTTCATATCCATAATTAAGCCAATCTCCATAATTTGAACCTTGCCTTTAATTTTTCTTTCATCCTTTTTTGGTTTTCCAGATCTATCTTTATTCTCCTTTCTCATAGAATCCTGAGTTTCTTTCAGCTCCTGTCTCATTTCGTGAAATTCAATTCTCCACACTTGTCTATTATTTCTCAGTTCTTGTTTTATTGAGTTAATCCCATTCATTATTTTCTGAAACATGTCTAGAGATAAAGTCCCTTCTTGTGCATCCATGATCTTGTTAATTGTCATTCTTAAAGCCAAAGGAACAAAACTCCTTCAATTTTCAATGTCCCAAACAAAGAGCAGCTTATTTCTTTAACCAGTTACAAAGGAGTTAATCTTTCCAACCAACTGACATCACACGCTAGACAGCCCTTATCTCTTATCTGCCCGGAAGTGTAAGAACGGCTTTAGTTCACAGCGTCCAAATAACTAGTAGCAGAGAGAATGAGCAGATTCGTCAAAAAAAAAGTAGATCAGGAAAAATAGTCCCAGCCATATATTACACAAAAGCCTTATAAATCAAAAAGATTTCTTATCTCTTCCAATCAGAAATCTCTCGTTCGTTGTAATCTTTAAAATGCTATTTTCCATGTCAGCTTTTTGCAATAATAAAAAAATAAGCTATTTATATTTTCTTCCCCCTTAGTTCCGTGAATAAAAAAAAGGAAAGTCTTACCTCACCTAGGTTATCTCAATTGCTGTTACTTTGACAAATCTCTTTAACTGTATAGATAAGAAAATGATGAATGTAGACAGGAGGATGTTTGCCTGTTAATCCGTATAAAAAAACGGGTCACTTATCCAGCTGAGCTAGCATAAAAATCCTCGCTCTGTCTGAGCTGCGGGAAGACAGACAATTCTGACGAATTCCAGACTCCAACAATCAAAGCAAAGCTGTGTGGGAAATCTCACGTTTCTTCCTTATCTGGAAGAAATTATTCCCAGTCAGAAAAGAGCCTTCTGACTGAATTTAAACTGGATAAGTTTCATCCAAGACGGAGCTCGTCTCAGAGGCTGCACAGGCGTAGGGATCCTCCTGGGAAGTCCGGCCAGCATGGGTTTGTCAAGAAAAAATCCTGTCAAACAAATCTCATCTCTTTTTTTGATCGGGTCACTAGCTTAGTAGATGGTGGAAATGTTGTAGATGTCATCTATCTAGATTTCAGCAAGGCGTTTGACAAAGTCCCCCATGACCTTTTGATTAGCAATTAGTCAAATGCGGACTACATGGAAATACTGTCAGGTGGATTCACAACTGGTTGGAAAACCGTACTCAAAGAGTGGTCATCAGTGGCTCTGCTTCGGACTGGAAGGAGGTCTCGAGTGGAGTGCCACAGGGTTCTGTCCTGGGGCCGATACTCTTCAACATTTTTATCAATGACTTAGATGATGGAGTGGAGGGGAGCCTTATGAAGTTTGCGGATGATACGAAACTGGGAGGGATAGCTAACACAATGGAAGACAGGAATAAAATCCAAAGGGGCCTGGATAGATTAGAAAATTGGGCTGAAATTAATAAAATGACATTCAATAAAGACAAATGCAGGATTCTGCATTTAGGTCACAAAAACAAAATGCACGGGTACAGGATGGGAAATACCCGGCTTAGCAGTAGTGCGTGTGAGAAGGACCTTGGAATTGTAGTGGATCGCAAGTTGAACATGACCCAGCAGTGTGATGCTGCGGCAAAAAAGGCAAACATGGTTTTGGGATGCATAAACAGAGCTATAGTTTCCAGGTCGAGGGAAGTAATAGTCCCACTATATTCTGCATTAGTCAGGCCTCATCTGGAATACTGCGTTCAGTTCTGGGCGCCTCATTTTAAGAAAGATATAGACAAGTTGGAGCGGGTTCAGAGGAGGGCGACGAGGATGATAGCCGGTATGGAGAACAAGTCTTATGAGGAAAGATTGAAGGAACTTGGCATGTTCAGTCTGGTGAAGAGAAGGCTGAGGGGTGACATGATTGTACTCTTTAAATACCTGAAGGGCTGTCACATAGAGGAGGGTACAGATTTGTTCACTGCTGCCCCAGAGGGTAGGACTAGGTCTAATGGTTTTAAGTTGCAGGAGCGTAGATTCAGATTGGACATTAGAAGGAACTTCTTGACAGTAAGGGCAGTTCGGCAATGGAACCGACTGCCTAGGGAGGAGGTGGGATCCCCTTCGCTGGATGTCTTCAAGCAGAGGCTGGACAACTATCTGGGGGAGATGCTCTAGCTGTGGACTTCCTGCTGTGAGAAGGGGGTTGGACTCGATGGCCTACAAGGCCCCTTCCAACTCTATGATTCTATGATTCTATGACATGATAGAAGTGTATAAAATTATGCATGGCATTGAGAAAGTGGATAGAGAAAAGTTCTTCTCCCTCTCTCATAATACTAGAACTCGTGGACATTCAAAGAAGCTGAATGTTGGAAGATTCAGGACAAACAAAAGGAAGTACTTCTTTACTCAGCGCATAGTTAAACTATGGAATTTGCTCCCACAAGATGCAGTAATGGCCACCAGCTTGGATGGCTTTAAAAGAAGATTAGACAAATTCATGGAGGACAGGGCTATCAATGGCTACTAGCCATGATGGCTGTGCTCTGCCACCCTAGTCAGAGGCAGCATGCTTCTGAAAACCAGTTGCTGGAAGCCTCAGGAGGGGAGAGTGTTCTTGCACTCAGGTCCTGCTTGCGGGCTTCACCCGGGCACCTGGTTGGCCACTGTGAGAACAGGATGCTGGACTAGATGGGCCACTGGCCTGATCCAGCAGGCTTTTCTTATGTTCTCATGGTGTTGGTAACTTAACTGATTTACTGTATATACTACTTCTTGGAAAGATTCCTAACCCAGGCCTAATCAGGTTTTCTTATAGTCTGTGGGAGCTGTATGTGACCTTGTAAATAAATCTGTCAAGTTACCAGTGCCAGTGTTGAGCCTGAATTCAATTTGATAAGGTTCACCTGATAACACATTTCCAGCCATACAGCTAAGTTGTTTGCAAGCTTTCTTCGCCCGCTGACATATTTTCCAAAGCGCTGACTTTCTTCCCTGAAGTCATGAATTTTGGAGCTTTTAAAATAATTCAATCCTGTTTGGGATATTTCAGAACGCTTATAGTAAGCAATCTGGAATTATATAACAAAAAAAATGTTCCTTCTCCAGTGTCTAAAGAGAGGTTGCCAAATAGTGTCCTCCAGCTGTTGATATGTGATTACTGCCCCTCATCAGTCCACCACTGCATTCACATACCAATCCATAGGTTTCATAGCCTCTCCTGATTTAGATGATATGGTGAAATACAACTGTGGTCATCAGCATACTGGTGACATCTTGCTCCAAAACTCCTAATGACCACTCCCAATGGCTTCATATAGATATATAGAACTGGGGAAAGGATAATGCTCTGCGGAACCCCATGGTATAAGTACCAGGGGGCTGAGGAGTATTCATCAAGTGCTACTTTCTGAACATGGCCCTGTGGGCAAGAATGGAACCACCATAATATAGTGCCCCTTATACCCATCCCACTGAGTCAGTTCAGTAGGATACCATGGTCAATGGTGTTAAAAACCACTGAGAGATTGAGCAGAAGAAAGAAGGTTGAGCACCCTATGTTATCCATCAGGGTGACCAAGGCTGATTCAGCTCATCCAGGAATGCCTGCAACTGCTCCACAACCACCTTCTCCACCATCTTTGCCAAGAAAGGGGTGTTGGAGACTGGTCTAAAGTTATTACACTCAATTTGGGTACAAAGTGGGCTTTTAAAGAAGTGGTTGCTCCACTGCCTCTTTGAGGGCAGCAGCCAACACTCCATCATGCAGAAATGTCAATGCCCATGATCCATTCAATCACCCTACCCCAGCTAGCTTTAATAAGCCAGGAAGTACAAGGATCTAATGAGCCAGTGGTTGGGAGCATTACTGCAAGCATCCTGTCCACGTCATCTAGCTGCATTAGCTGGAACTGATCCCACAACAGTGGTTTTGACATTGTGTTGAACATCTCAGTTGACACTGCCACAATAGCAGCATCTATATCACTGTGGAGCCATGTGACGTTATCCTTGAAGTGTTTAGCCAGCTGATTACACTTAGACAATGTGTGGTCAAGAGGTTGGTCCCCCTGGTCAGGAGTGACCAACCTCCGGACTATATGGAATAACTCTACTGGGCGACTCCTCAAGGTTGCAATGGAGGCAACATAATAAGATTTCTTTGCTGCCCTCACAGCCAGAACACATGTTCGGTCAGCTCTAGAGTGAGACTTACACGACTTACACTGCAGCCCTCATCTGATCCTCTTCATCAACCACAGCTCCTCAGTATACCGAGGAACAAATTGGGCTCCACAGCACTGGAGAGGGCCCTCAGGAGCTATCGTGTCAATTGAGTCTCACCATTCCATAGTGAGACTAGGGCCTCAACAGGATCACCTGCTCTATACACTAGAAAATCCCCCAGTGCAGTCAGGAATCTATCAGATTCTCCAAGGGTGGACAATCCTAACTGGTCCTCCACCTGTACAGGAAAGAGTTGTTGCTGCAAGTCCAAACCTCATCAGGAAGTGGTCTGACTATGATAATGGGGCGATACCCACCCCACCAATTTCCAGAATGCCTCCTCTCCACATGGAGCAAAGACTACGTCAAGGGTATGTCCTGATCTGTGTGATTGATGATCATTTGAAATAGGCCCATAGTTGCTATGGAGACCATGAACTCCTGAGCTGGACCTGAGGCATTATTGGGTAAATGATGTGGCCAGCCACCACAGCTGACAGCTGACCTTGGCTCCCATGCAAAAGTGGCACTGTCACCCATCCCCCCAAAACAGCCATCTTGGGAGACCTGGTGGGAAGGGGAATGAGTGGTGTTGCTCCCATTGCCATTGCAAGATCAGAAGACAAAAAAAATAATACTGTGCAGTGGTGGTGGGACAGTGATGGTGTGCTTGCAGGATGGGGGGTGCATCAGCAGCATTGTGTCAAGGACCCCCTAAAGCCTTGTGCCGGCCCTGTGCTAGAACTGTACAAATCAACAAGTGTACACTTTTTCACACAAACACTTGTACATATGTTGAGACAGCTTGTACCTGTGTTCAGTGCAATCTTTGAACACATCTTTGGTTGTCTCTCACATGGCTTCAAACGTAAATTCCAGTCTGCTGCTCCTGTAGTCTCCCTCCTCCTGGCCAGTCTGCTAGTCCATATGCCGACAGAAGAAGGAGAGGGGTGCACCAGTTCCTCCCATCACTGCCTGACTCCACTTCTGATCTGGCCGTGTTTACTTGCAGCCTGGACAGAAGCAGAGCGCTGATGCAATCACATCTGCTTGCCTCGATGCTATTATTTATTTAGTTATTTATATATAACACCCCACCTTTCTAATACATATGCACAACAATAATTAAAATCAGAACAATAAAATAAAACAACAATTACAAACAGTGAAATCACTCCAGTCTGGTAAATTAAATCCTTGCCAGTTTTTTTTTTTGAAAAAGTAAGTTAAGGTTTTATTAATCTGCAGACAAGAGATGCAAGAGTGAGTCTGGATGTATGGTATCTTCACAGACAGAGGGCCAGCCAGTGGTGTATATTTACTTTGAACAAAGGCTGGTTGACAAATAGAAAATTGAACTGTAAGAAAAAGATTAGACGATATAATTGGCTATCCTCCATTCCTAACTTTTTTCACTCCATCCTGATTCAGAGTACTATGGGATAGTAGTGATCTGTTCCAAAGAAAAATAGACTGGAAACAGATTAATGACAGTTTGAGAAACACTAATGAAAAGCTGTATGGCTGATGTATATTCTACTTACAGCTCCGTCTCTTCAGCTGAAGTCTCTCTGACATCCAATAGACAATTCTCTTAGTATCAATAAATGTAATGAATTCTGCCAAGTGAAACCTTTTGGACCAAATTATAGTCTGAGTCAAATGCGTACTTTTCAGCAGAAGCTTTGCAAACCAAGGAGGAAATATAAAATTACATATTCTGGTTGTGTATATACAGACTCGGTCTGTACATGCACTTTGAGGACTCATGTATGTGTACTTTCTAAAATGGCAGGTGCTGGGGAAGGGTCATAGCTCAGTGGTAGGACACATGCTTTACTTGCAGAAAGTCCCAGATTCAATCCCCGGGATCTCCAGGTAGGGCTGCGAGAGACTCCAGTCTGAAACTCTGAAGAGCCACTGCTAGTTATTGTAGAAAATACTAAGCTAGATGGTCAGGCAGAGCAATCCAACTTGCTGGAGGCCAGTGGGAGCGAAGCTGGCAGGGGCAGAGTTGGTGGAAGGGGCCATCACATCCAGTTGCCACTTGAAGGCCTTGTGGAGGGGAGGACACTGGCTGCGCCATCAGACCATGGTAGAAAGATAACAAACTTCATGTGGGAGGGAGCTGAATGGGACTTGGGTATTGGGTAAGTCCCACCCAGCCCCTCCTCCGACATGCCCCCAGAATGCCCCTTCTGCAGGCCTTCTGCCAGCTTCTGCTGGCTCCCCTGACTCCATCTTCTCGGGTGGACATTCGGCTGAGCCAGCTGGGTCCCAGCTCAGCCATGGCTGAGCCAGGATGAGGGACTAAAGCAAGCATAGCCCAGTGTAGCCCAGTGCGTAGCCCAGCGTAGCCTGGCATAGCCTAGCATAGCCTGGCATAGCCCTGCTGAGCTGGGTTCCAGCCAGCTCAGTTGGAGTTCCACCATATCCCACTTGTCTCTGCCCAGCGTAAATGCAAGTTGGATTGCATCCTGACTCAGTGTAAGGCAGCTTCCTTTGTCCCTGTTGTTGTTGTTGTTATGTGCCTTCAAGTCGATTACAACTTATGGCAACCCTATGAATCAGTGACCTCCAAGAGCATCTGTCGTGAACCACCCTGTTCAGATCTTGTAAGTTCAGGTCTGTGACTTGCTTGACATTTCTAACTTTCCATGGTTCATGCTTCTCACATCTCATGTTGCATTTTGGATACTCTGTTCATAGGGTTTTCGTGGTAAGAGATATTCAGAGGTGGTTTACCATTGCCTTCCTCTGAGTTTGGATGCATCTTAGTCTGGCGTCTCAGCTTTGACCATTCCACCATGGGTGCCCCTGCTAGGAGTCTAGCCTCTTGGTCCAGACTCCTGACGGCATTGCTCTCAGCTTCTTCAACACTCTCAAACCCCCTCACCATGTTAAGGTGTGCATCCTAAAGGGGGCCTTTGTCCCTATGTGCTGGGATTCACAAATGACTATGCATTTACATTCCAGGTATTGTTGGCAAGTAAAAAGTTCCTAGGAGTATTTTTCCATGGCAGAGTTACAAGGCCAAGTAGCTCACAAGGCTGGAGTAGTCGTGCAGTCCTCAAGGACAAGTATCCAAGGCAACCAGCTGGCCTTATCTATAAGACTTAGCAGATCTGGCCAGTCAGTGTGGGGGTCAAGGAGTTTGTTAGTAGAGAAAGAGCTTGTAATTGTATCCTAAAACTTTTCATGTCAGTAAAGTGACTCTTAAAAACCTATGACTTGTCTGGCTGAGTGATTCAACTGGGATCTAGCCTGTCACTATTCTGTTCTACATTCTGGGCATCTGCTTGTGCTCGATCCAACATCCAACAAGTGGTAGCAGAGGATGGTTTCGATGTGCAGATGGATGTCTGAAGAAAAGACAAAAGAGAAGTAAAGAGGACAGGCGTGTGAAGAGACGGCGAAACTGAAAGCTGAGCTGAAAGCTGTGAGAGAGCCGTGGGAAAAACTGACTGAAGGACGGAGGTGAGAAGCTCTAATTATAAAAGCGGTGATCTGTGAAAAGTGAAAGTATGTCTGTTACGTTATCGGCCGGGATTCCCTTGGAAAGGCTGACAGGGAAAAATTATGGCAGTTGGAAACAGAGAATGCAAGCGTTTCTAGTGAAAGAAGGCGTTTGGCAAGCCATCGCAGATGACCCACCCGCCGTGGTGCCAATACCAGCGGATTGGAGAAGGCTGGACGAAAGGGCAAAGGCGTTAATTGTTCTTGCTATTGATGATTCTCAATTACTGCACGTGCGTGATGCAGTAACAGCAAAGGAAACCTGGGAAACTTTGAAAAATATTCATGTGAAAAAGACTGCTAGTAGTAAAATATATCTTGCCAGAAGATTATATCAGATGCGCTTATCTGGAGATACAACCATATCAGAGCACTTATTGGAGATGAATAGACTATTTGCTGAGTTGACAGAACGTGACGTGGAACATTCTCAAATGCAAAAAGTCTATATCGTGTTATCAAGTCTGGATTCAAGTTATGACGCTCTGGTGAGTTCGATGGAAGCGATGAATGACGCAAACCTGACCATGGATTATATTGAAGGAAAACTTTTACAAGAATTTCAAAGAAGGCAAGAAATGGCAAAGCAGGAAAGGACTGAGACTAAACAAGTGGGAAAGCTGTACAACAGAGCTGAGGAGGAGAGACTGTATGGACAAAAGGCATGCTATTTTTGTGGTTCCAGGCAACATCTTCAAAAGAACTGTGAAGCAAGAAGAAGAGAAAGAGGAAGAAAACCATGTGTACAGGTGATCTATGCTAGTAAGAACAAGCAATGTATTAACAATGAGCAGGGAAATAAATGTGATGATTTATGGGCTCTTGACAGCGGGGCTACAAATAGCATAATCAAAGATAAATCAATGTTTCATACATTTTGTGATGTAGAGGATCATGTAATAATGGCTGATGGAACTAAGAAACTTATCAAAAGTAGGGGTACAGTGAAATTAGCAGGTTTTAATACAATTATGACAGACGTGCTTTATATTCCAGACGTTGAAAGTAACATAATGTCAGTTTCTAAACTTAATGGAATGGGGTTCAATGTGTTGTTTCAAAGGGGCTCATGTCAAGTCATGAAAGGGAACAAAATATTCATGAAAGGGATAGTAAAGAACTCATTGTTCTACCTACACTTGAAACAAACAAATCATGTGCTTATGTGTGCTAATGAGAAACCCCACAATAATTGTGTACATTTATGGCACAGAAAACTAGGCCATATAGGATATGAGAATGTGGTGAAAACAACAGAGAACAGTAATGATGTGAAGTTGAGAAACTGTGAAAAATATGTAGACTGCCATGTGTGTAAACAAACTAAGGCAGTTGTGGCTGCAAAGAACAAAGAAGCCATGCCTAGTACTGATGCACCTTATCAGTTAATACACGTGGATTTAGTGGGGCCATTTCAACCTACTCAGGGGGGTGCAAGATATTTCCTGACGATAGTTGATGATTTTTCAAAATTCTGCACTGTTTATTTACTAAAAGCTAAAAGTGAAGCTGCAGAGAAACTGAAAAGATTTGTTACAAAAATTGAGTGCAGTTTGGTGTCAAAATACAGAGAATAAGATCAGATCAAGGAGGAGAGTTCACAGGACACTCTTTTACTGAATACTTGGACAAAAGAGGGATTAAACAAGAGTTAACAGCCCCATTTAGTCCACATCAAAACGGATTAGCTGAACGTTGGAACAGGTTACTTCAAGACTCAATGAGAGCAATGCTGTGTGACTCATCTTTAACACACAGTTTCTGGGGAGAGTGTGTTCTGTATTCAGCATATATTCAAAACAGAATATTTCATAAGGCAAATGGAATGTCTCCTTATGAAAAATTGTATGACAGAAAACCCAGATTAAAACATTTGATTAGGTTTGGAGCAGAATGCTGGGTACATGTTCCCAAAAATAAAAGGACAGGGAAGCTGCAAAGGAGAGCAGACAAAGGGTTCATGCTAGGATTTGAAAACACGTATTTCAGAATCTGGATGCCAAAACAAAGGTCTGTGGTGTTAAGCAGAAGTGTGCAAGCAATAGAGCAGGATTGGGAAGAGAAAACATATGTGGAGTTGGGAAACACTGAAGTTAGTAATGAACAAGAACAGGCAAACACAGTACCAATCAAACAAGAAGAAACAGACAGCAGTAGTGAATCTGACCACAGTCATAGCTCAGATAGAGAAACAGAGGAATCGCCAGACACAGACACAGACACAAAGGCAGAAATACAACCACGCAGATCAGAGAGAACAACCAAAGGTATTCCACCTGTTAGATTTAAAATAAATTCCATTAAACATATAGACTTCAGTAACTGGAAAAGGTGGGATGATGGAAGTCATGAAGATTAATAAATAATTGCTGAAATAAATGTAATAAAAATGATGCTGAGATTGCAATGGAGTAACTGTATTACAAATGATGCTGATGTAAACTGAAGAAAAAAAATGTATCATGTGGAGAAATGTGATTTAAGTAAATGCAAGAAATGTTAATGTAATGACAAATGGAAGCAAAAATGTGAACAAATGTAAAAGGTGCTGCTTATGGAAAAATAGGTGGGGGGTGTTGGCAAGTAAAAAGTTCCTAAGAGTATTTTTCCATGGCAGAGTTACAAGGCCAAGTAGCTCACAAGGCTGGAGTAGTCGTGCAGTCCTCAAGGACAAGTATCCAAGGCAACCAGCTGGCCTTATCTATAAGACTTAGCAGATCTGGCCAGTCGGTGTGGGGGTCAAGGAGTTTGTTAGTAGAGAAAGAGCTTGTAATTGTATCCTAAAACTTTTCATGTCAGTAAAGTGACTCTTAAAAACCTATGACTTGTCTGGCTGAGTGATTCAACTGGGATCTAGCCTGTCACTATTCTGTTCTACATCCTGGGCATCTGCTTGTGCCTGATCCAACATCCAACAGGTATGTGGCAAAGGCCTACAGTACACATTACTTTTGTTGACACAAAGATCAGTACACCATGCATAGGGGGGAGATGAGCAAGTATGGCTGGCATCTTCAGTCCTGTCTTCGTCATGTTAGCGCAGATCAAGAAACTGACAGTTTCTGTATCTATGTCCCCACAGCAAAAAAGGCATGCATACCAACATGTTTTACTGTTAGTGTGCTGCCAAAGCTTTTTATGGCTGTTATTGGGTGTGGGTTTTTGTGACCTTGTATGAAAATATTAATGTTTTATTTAAATGTATAATGTACTTAATGTTTAAGTTGCTTATGTATAAGTTGCTTGGAAACATTTTAGGTAAGAAGTGACTAGTTTAACAAGTTTAATAAATGATGATGATGATTGATGATGATGACAACACTGCCAAGTTTAATAAATGATGATGATGATGATGATTGATGATAACAGGGATGTTTTGGACTACAGCTCCTATCATCCTTGATCATACTAGTTGGAGCTGATGGAAGTCCAGTCCCTTCAGATGGACACAGCAACTGTATCAGTTTAAAAAATAGCACTATTGTATAAGGTTTCCTCTTACACTACCTTGTTATTATAAGAATTTGTGGGAACTGAGAGACAGGGTGGCCTTTACTAAAGCCAAATCTAATTACTTCAGCTGTTTTAAATGGAAGTTTCAGAAATATTCATACTCTGAATGTATGTATCTGTCCAGGCTGAAGTTCTTGCACATATTTACTATATATTGTCCTTCATATAATACATTGAAAGAGCAATACCTGAGACAGATTTTAGGAAGAGATGGGGAGAGGTCTGATCATGAGTCTATAATTTATCTACTGGGTGAGCAAAATAATATACAACTGTGAAGACCACTTTTTTAAATTTGCAGTAACTGATGAGAGGAGAACATTCTTAGGAGAGAATATTGTGTTTTGCCAAGAGTTTAAGAATTTTAAATTTGTTTTACACTTTTATTTGTTTAGTTTTTACAAAGTTTTATTCAGATTTGCATATACTCATTTTATTTCATCCCACTTTATTTTATTTTAATATTTTATTTTAACATTTCTTAAAAGAGGAACAATCTTTTGCTTTGAAATGGGCATGTTGTGATCTGGCATAGAAATCCAGCATTTTAAGTTTGATACATGGTAGCTTATTTGGGTCCAAATTTACTTCTGCTGATGTTACTTTGTGTTACTTTCATTTTCTTAAACCTTTATTCTGTGACAGCCTGATGACTAGATACAATGCCATTTCCATCCCTCAGTAGGGGCAAATTTGCCTCACCCTTATTAAAGAGGAAGCCTCACAGAACCTCCTCCTGAGGGGATGGGGAGAGAGCCTCTGGCACATGGTCTTTTTGGGCCAATGAGCTTGTGCCTGCTGGGCAGCTACATGAGGTGGCCCTGCTCCCAAGCTCTTCCTTCTTCTCATTTGCATCCCATCCTCCCATCCTTATAGCTGGGTGTGCTTTGCCAGTCACCATTTGGGTCTGAGTAGGAATTTTTGGGTGCACTTCAGTTGGCTTTGGGGTACCTTTTTCACCCACTCACACCGTTCTCGATTTAATTGGGCTGATTCGTTTGGTTGACATATCATGCCAGCAGGTAAGTGGAAATGAGTATTGATAGGCAGTCCAAGGAATGTTTGGATGGAGAGCACTTTACCAAGTACCTACTACTGTCAACCAGCTTGGGAAGCTGCTTGGTGTGATGCTCTTGGGACTTGGCTAGTGCCACCTGCTGAGTGCTGAAGAACAGGTTTGCTGGCACTGGAAATAATTCCTCGTTGCCTGCACAGGTCTCATCGGCTCACACTTGTTTTGTCTAATTGGCACAACTTCCTTTATTGTTCTGTTTTATTAAATATAACCTTATTCCAACTACTGTCTCATCAAGTCATCTTTCCTGGTATGGGGTAAATAAACAAATCTACTGACAGAGCTGCCCCTAGGCCCTGGGGAGCAGGGCAGTTGCCCCGGGCCCCGAGCTTTGCCCCCCCCGCACTTGGCGATCTGCTCACCAGCCGGCTCCTTCCTCCCTGCCTGCTCACCTTCGCCATGCCAGGCAGGGACAGTGCTCGCTTGCCCTCTTTCTCTCTGCCTGGGACAGGGGCTCACTCGCCTGCCTGCCCACCCGCCATGCCAAAGCAGCCACCACCACCACCGCTTCTGCTGCAGTCAGCAAGCGGTAGCCGCCCCGGGGACAGTGAGCTGGGCCGGCAGTTCCAGGACTGGTGCCTGCGCACCTACAGCGACTTGGCCAAGACCAAGATGGTGACCCGGAGCAAATGTGCCCCCCCAACTATGCTTTTGCCCCGGGCCCCACACACGCTAAGGGAGGGCCTGTCTACTGATCCCCTTGAAATTCCTCAGAAGTTTTATGTGAAGAGGGACTCCAACAATTTTACTTGGTGGCAACTTCCTAACAGACATCTGTGACCTGTCTCAATTGCAAAAATCTGTCCAGAAGCTGTGTTTCAAGATAGGTGACTTGCGGGCATGCCTGAATTAGCAAATGCGATTCCAGTTCAAAATCATTGCTCTCCACTCTTGGGTAATATGCAGTCCATTAACAACACAAATGCTTGGGTCTGCCACATACTATTCTCCCCCATCCCAAGCAAGAATTTAATAAGCAATTAATTGCTGAAATGATGCATAGCTATCTGCAAGAACCAATTCTACAGACTGCAAGGACTTCAGTTCTATCAGAAAATAAAATAGGGTTTGTGTGCTATTTCTGAAAGTGTGAGAGACCACAGAAGTCAAGGGAAGCTAGTGAGCGATGTAATTGTTATAGGATTTCAAGTAAGGGAAAGTACCAATATTTTTATTCCAAAGTTAACTTTTGCTAGCCACCTTTAGGACTTACGAATGAAACCAAAACCACATTTTTTCCCAAACATAGCTTCAAACAATCTTGAAGCAAATATAGCTTTTGGGTGACTGACATTACATTTTTAGCATGTTTAGGAAATGGGAGTCTTTCTCTAGTAAGGCTGTCTATCTGAGAATATGTCCCATTGAACTCAGGGGGACTTATGTCTGAATAGACTAGATGCAGAGAGGATTGCACTTTCAGTCACACATACCAGCTGAAGGGGTCATTATCCCGTAGATACACAAATATGGAAATCCATGCTATTTCAGTCACACACCTGCTGGCTGTCTCAGGACTTTGTTAGAGCTGGGCCAAAAGTCCAAATCTTTGGGATTGCCAAAGGGTTATGGGGGGCGTACTGATTGTTTCAAAAGAGGGAGGGGTAGTGCCTATTTGGGAAGCATTGTCCTTATTTGCTCTCAGGCATATTGACAAATGGCCACATCTGATTTTCAGTGTAGTAATGAGATCATTCTGTTTGCTACATTATTTCTGACTGGTTGAGATTCTTCATGCGATTATTCTAGTAAGAAGACCATTTGGTAATTAAAAAGAGAAGTGTTGGCATAGAGCACAGAAACAGCAACCAATAAGGAAAGCAACGGTAGCGATCAAAAATTTAAAAAAGGGAACACTCACACAGGTTGCTTTCAGATGACCTGTTTATTTATCATTCATCCTGGTTAGACAATGTTGGCTATATATTGAGTATTCATTCTGATTTGTTTACAGGGAGGTTATAGGATGTTTCATCAAGCTATCATTATCTCACCCTTCAAAGTTCATTTCCCAGTGCATTTTGCTGTTACTTTCTTTAGCACAAAAAGACTGATTGTTTTGAGGAAGCAGGTTTGTTGTGGAAGAGTGCCCAATCAACTTTAATTGTGCAACCTGAATTTTCCAGTATGTGACTGAATCCCACCCCAAAATAGCAACAGTCTGGAAGCACCCAGCATCTAGGGTTTTGTTTGGAAATATTTCCCATGCCCATTCCTATTGAAAGCACCACTTGTAACATGAAAAATGAAACTGGAGGGCATTCCACCCTAGACTTTATGGAACTGTCAACTCCAACCATCCAGTGCAACAGATCTGCTGTTGTTTAGGCTAGGAATTCCCAAATGTTGTGGTGGGTACACTACAGTGCTTATATGATTCAAGAAACAATTTAAGGGAATATGAATTTATTATTTTCCCATTCTTTTCTCCAATTTTGTGTTCATAAGAGCCCTGTAAGTTGTTTAGGTTCAGAGATATTTACTGGCCCAAGGTCCAGTCAGCTTCCTAGTTGAGTGGAGATTTTAAACCTGGGTCTCCCCACTCTTAGTCCAGCACTCAAGTCACTACATCAAAATGGCTCCGTGGGTGGCTACTTTGGGTTCACAGTTGTCTTTGAAATAATCAGAGAGCCCTGTGAACCTAAAGTATTCACCCAGAGGAGGTGACCTGCTCTGTGTCTTCATGACTTTCTGCTCTGGCATTGTTTCCTTCCAGTAATTTGTGGTTTGAAATAAGGAAGGAGGAAGAATATGATTCAGTTTGCATTTAATGGTGAACCTACCTAATTTGTGAATTAACACACAAACCCAAACACAGCCATCATTTACAATCCATACTTTCCTGAATTTTGCAGTGTAGCTCTCCAGCCAGGTAGTGTGCATAAAAATGCATATATTGGTGAAAACTGCAGTATATTCAGAAAGCTGCCTTGCAAAAAAAAATAAATGTGTAATACCAGGCAAAACCACATACAAAAATGTGTAGATTAGGGGAAATTTGAACTGAAATGCTGATGAGTTTTTTGCTTGGTGCAGGGAGGAGTATATGGTGGAGATAAAACCATTGCCTTCATTTAACTAGGGCAGTGGTTCCCAACCTGGGGGCTGGGACCCCCAGGGGGGGCGCGAAGTAATCCAGAGGGTCCCATGAACAGTAAAGAAATGAATTATTTATTAATTTTTTTAAAAAGTCTTCACTCCTTCTACACTGTCTGCTTTCCAGTGCCGCTGCAGATGACACCTCCCCCTTGCTCCAAACGAGAGGGGAGGCCTTTTGCTGAAGCGCCAGAGCATCTTTCAGGTGCACTAAGGGCAGGCATCTGCCTATAAAATACATGGCAGATGCCAAAGGAGGCTGAGGGTAGAGCTACCAGGAAGAAGAGGGGATTACTATCACTGATTCCTGTCTCCTTGCACTGCCGCTACTGGCAACGCCCTTGCTTAGAATGAGAGGAGAGGGCTTTTTGTGAAGCAGAAAGAAGCAAGCCCGCAAAGAAAGTCTGGTTTCCCACTTCCTTCCTGGCAACCAGCCTGCCTCCCTGGGGGGTGGGGGTCACAAAAAAGTTTCAGCTTATAAAGGGGGTCCCGTGCTCATAAAAGCTGGGAACCACTGAACTAGGGCATTCATACATCATACAATATTATAGCTATGTTAGCAAAAAAAGTTCTATAATCTATAAAGTGGAAACCGTATGACTATGGAACAATATGCAAGATTATTCTTTTCCACAAAAAATAATAATTACAATTTTTTAAGAGATTTCTGTCCCCCTTAGCAGCAACCTAGAAAAGTAAACTGTAATCAGTCATTTTTAAAAAAATGCAGTACTCTGCGAAAGGGTAAACTCTTAGCACAAAGTTACACTGTATTGATTGAGAAAGAAAGAAAGAAAGAAAGAAAGAAAGAAAGAATGAAAGAAAGAAAGAAAGAAAGAAAGAAAGAAAGAAAGAAAGAAAGAAAGAAAGAAAGAAAGAAAGAAAGAAAGAAAGAAAGAAAGAAAGAAAGAAAGCCATGAGCTTAATACTCCAGCACAATTCTGTCTTGCAGTTCAATACATGGAAATAAAGAAATATATTTTAAGTTCTATTTCCAGCTTCTGAGGATGGGTAGAAAAATTATCAGATCAACAGGGGAAAAATGGAATAAAAATAAGATCCAATAAAAGATAATAAAAAGCAGAATAAAAATATTACAAGTGACAAATACAGTAAAATGAGTTTCTAGTTCAGAGAACTTGTCCTTCACTCAGGCCCAAATTACAACTAATTTATCAAGAGTTGGGAGCTACAACCTACCTGTATACTGTAGTTCATTTGCATACAATTAACAAACTCCATAGATTGGATCCAGACTTCATGTGAGCAGAACTTCGCTCAGATGACCGCACCAGCAGAGGAAACAGGGCTGTGTTTTTTGCTGTGTCCTTCTTCACTCTGCAGTCCTCTGTACCTTACAAAAACCTGTTCTCGAGAGTCCTCAGGAACACTGAACAGCCAGGCACAGGGAGTGGCAGGAGGAGGGGAAATGGACAAAAATGGCCTCTTCAGCCTTCCTGCAGCAATATCCTCCTCTGGATCTTAATGCCCTCTATGAGTGGGATGAGCCTTTCCATTCATAGGATGGCAACTTTATACAGGATACTCTGTTGAGGAGGTTGGAATAATGCAGGGTGCTGTGGGCAGGCAAACCATTGCAGCAAGGGTTGTTTTTCCTTTTTTAAAAAAGAATGGGAGGAAGCCTTGTGGTTTAAGAATGTACCTATAGACCACAGATATTTCTATTAAACTTTAAAAAGCAGGGAAACTGGGCAGCTATGGTGAATGCACCAGGGGAGCAGGAGACCTGACCTCCTGAGATATTGTACTGTCCTTCAAATTTGTCAAAATGCAAACACAATTTGGGGTGGTCTTTCACAATCCAATCCACTTTCTGTGTAGCTTGCAAGAATTTGGTAATGTGCCTCTGAGCATATAGTAAATGGTGGCAACACCTGCAATAAGCCCAAATAACAGAAACAAGACATGTGCTGTGCTGATCACTACAACACACTGGCTTTATGTTCTACCTCAGCTGTGAGAGGCAGTAAGAACATAAGTAGGATGTTCTCTTCTTATGTTCACTGCTTGGGGTAATTTTCGATCATTTATGAACAGGTTAAAAAAACCACTGTTCCCAAAACCAAACTTTGGAGAACTCCTGCATCCCTCCAGTGGGAGAACTCTCTGCTTTCTCATTAATCCACAAGAGGACCTCTCCTCTTGTTCCATGCCAAGCTTACTCTGAATTGCAGTTGCTAGCAATTGCAAGTGGGGACAGCACAGTTTCACTCAGGTTCTGCTTCTGGGCTTCTCATTGGCATCTGGTTGGCCACTGTGAGTACAGGATGCTGGACTAGACAGGCCTTTGTCCCTATTCAGAAGGGTTCTTCTAAAGTTCTTATGTTACTGAACATCCCTCTTTGTTCATGGGAAGCAAATGATCTGTAAAACCAGGGTGCGGGCTTATGCCAGCTCCAGATGAAATCCTGCTGCCCCTCCCCAGGCCTAGAGAGAGGGAAAAAAAGATCTGTGCCTGTTGACAGTACTAGTAGACCTACCATTATTATTTGTTGTATTCCTCTACTTTCACTCAGGTTCCCATCTTTTAGAGCTTCTTTGGTCAGGAACTCAGGACTGCACCTTTTCACAATGTCTGGAAAGAAAGGAAAGAAGAAAGGGAGATTGGGCAAGACTCACTATCATTGTTCTCCCAGCATTTCCCTTTTGCTGCTGTCAGCTTCCAGAAGGCTGGACGAGGGAGTCACCTGTAGAGATGGGGGAGAAATTTGATTCAGTGTTTATTTAAACCCGGTTTGCACTTTTCACAAACCAAAACCAGCCATCCTTCAAAATTCATACTTCTCTAAAGTTTGTAATTCAGTTCTCCAGGCAAGTACTGTGTACAAAAAATGCATATTAACATGTGCATTAAAATACATATATTAGTGACAATATTATATTAAAATCCATGATATTAGGAGACATTGCTTTGCAAAAATGTGTATAGTAGGAGAAATTTGCACTAACATGCTGATAAATTTTTATTATGACTTTTTTAGATAATAATAATAAAAAGCAAATGATATGGAATTGTGGAGAACTGAAGACAAGAAAAATGAGAAACTGAAAGAAACCAGGATTGACAGATTTCCCATCCCTAGTCAGCTGTGAACCATTTAGCACTGTGATAAGACTCCACCCTCTGAACTGTGTTTATTTATTGTCTGTTAACTTTTATTTTGCTCTGTGTTGGTGCTTCATTTGTTGCCTTTGTCCTATTTGAATGTATCAGTATGTTTTGTAAAATTGTTCCCCCCATTTTTTTTGCAAAGTGATAATAAGTGGATGTTTGTTGTAAGCTTCTTCAATCACAGCTTGTTGAGGAAACTAAGCGAACTAACCAACTAACTAAAAGGGGGGGGCAGAGAACAGTAAGGCTGTAGAAAAGGTAATAAAAGAAGTCAGGAACAGGCTATCAAAGAAATCTTTGGTAAAATGCTGGGCATAGAAAAATCTGAAAGGGGCTACCAGCAGTGAAAATTACCTTCCAGCATCACAATAAATAATTAGGACTGACTGCAGGATTTCTTTCTTTTTGATTGGATAAAAGAGTGCTTTCCCATTATAAAGAGCCAGCCCCACTGTGCACTGATGAGGTCTTTGTCATTTCCTTCAAAATGTACTCATGTGAAACATCTACTACATTTCTCCTTACAACTCTGAATGCTTGTTTGAGGCCACATTATTCTGCCTGTTGGTTGGTGTTATGCTTTGCAAAATGTTGTATCAGTTTGGCCATTTCTGGGGGAGGAGGGATGACATAAAACATCTCCAAATGGAGGACGGCATTCTGTTTTGGCTGTTTCTTGTTTGGTTGAATTGTGATTCTGGTTACAAATGTGATGTGCATCATCAATCCATGCGGAATTATAGTTTTAGATATTCTGAATATTTTGTTGCTATGTGCCTTCAAGTTGATTACGACTTATGGTGACCCTATGAATCAGTGGGGAGGAGAGCCTGGCTGGGAGTCCAGAGTCTGTGAGTTCAAATCCCCACTCATGTCTCCTGGGAGTCAAGGGCCTGCTAAAGATCACCCCCACATTGAGTGGCTCAGGGGTTACCTGCCCTGCCACCTGTGCAGCTGTGGGCAAACTGCATAGTCCCAAGGAGCCCAGGTGCCCCCCAGCTGGCAGTTGCGGATAAGGAAGGGGCTGTCTTGTGCAGCTGTGGCAAGCTGAGCAGGCCCTGACCAGGTGGGGATAGGGTTGCCATATTCCAGTTCCACAAATCCGGGCAGGCTAATTTGCATATTATGTAAATTATTTGCACATTATTTGCATATTATGCATATTATTTGCATATTAATATTTGAATTGTCCAGTTGTTTTGTTTTTGTGCCTAGGAATTACCACCAAAAACTGGGGAAAGATGTGAGAAATCTTTTTTTAAAAAAACATTTTCAGCCTTAAATGCCTAGACTCTAGTTTCCAACACTATGGAGTATTTATTGATTGATTAAGAGGATTTATATCCTGCCCTTCTGCTGTTAAAAACAGAGCTCAGGACAGCTTACAAATATAATAAAAACAATAAAAATACACAATCAATATAAAAACATAATAAAAACACAAAATAGCAACAAACATAAAGTAAGTCAGGGCAGCAGTACGGTTAACCATTTACGATACATTTCAAAGATGTGGTGGGTGGAGAAAAACAAGAAGCCAAAATGTTAGGAAAAGGAGTCTTTCGCACCACATGCTCAGTTCTAAATACTGTTGCAGCAAGTTTTACAAGTTCCTCCAGTATTCCACCGGTGCAGGCACTCAGACATTCAAAGTATCTGTATGTTTCTTAGGTTTTATAAAAGCAGAGCTTTGCTTAACTCAAAATTTCTTCTCCCTTTGATCAACCACATCTATACAGGTTCCACCTCCATACTCAAAATGAAACTGGGCCTGGAAGTGTGCAACGACCCCACACATACCTTGCTAATTAGATTACCAATGCCAGGATGTCTGTCTTATCGACTACTCTCCTGCTCCCCCCCCAACCAGGCATCATGAAAGACCCAGTCCTGGGTTCAGAAAGAAAATAAATATCTGGTCCTCTTCAAAGTATTGATAAGCCTCTTGTTTTAATTGAAATAATAATTATAAATTCTTGCTCTTATCACTAATGGGAGTTAATGATCTTGCATATGCTGCTGTTGCTTCTATGGCTGTAACGGAGTGAGGTTAAAGATAAGTGAAATGCAAATAGGAAAAAAAAAACAGAAGGCAGTAACACTTTCCTAAATGTAATACCATACCAACCACAACAAGATTCCTATGAGTAAGGCAGAAAACTAAGCATCTCACAACCAGTCAGGATTCCTAACCAAAAACCAAAAATATGATAAATGAAGAAATATTTATATAAGCATGACTATCAAATATATTTATTATTTACACAAACTGTAAAGATATTTATAGTGCAATCCTAGGTTTATTTATTCAGAAGCAAGTCCCCGTGTATTCAGTGGGGCCTACTCAAACAGGGACAGAAATGCAACCTCAAGTGATAAGCAACATATGGGATTAGCATTGATTTTACAAAAATCAAGTATTGGGAAGGTTTTCAAAACACTGCCCAAGATCTGACTCCTGCACACAAGAGGAAAAGAAACTGAAATGTATATACTTACCCAATTTATGAGATTTTCAGATAAACGAGGGGGGGGACCACCATTTTGTTTTCTAGTCACTGCCTCAGGTCAATGAAACTGAAACAATCTTGGCTTCACTGATTGGCTGCAATGCTGAATGGGCAGAGTTAAAGCTATGAAGTGCTATAGTACTGTATACTGTTTAAAGAAAGATTTAACAGTCAGGGGGCGGCTGACGTTTTTATGTATATCTCGAGAACCGGACCACCTAGAAACTTAATTTTTTTTTTAAATTAAAGGTGAGAATCCGGGCCACCTAAGGGGCTAGTCAGGTGCTGGGTGGCATGCAAAGAATCCAGGTAAAACCCAGCTAACCGGGCAATATGGCAACCCTAAGGTGGGGAGGACTAGCCTCAGAGGGAGGCAATGGTAAACCCCCTCTGAATATTGCTTACCATGAACAACCTATTCATAGGGTTGCCATAAGTTGGGATCGACTTGAAGGCAATCCATTTCCATTTCATGAATCAGTGACCTCCAATAGCATCTTTTCTGAATATATAGGAAACCAATTGTTGGCTGACAACAGTGGACAGCACATTACAGAAACTACTGCAGGACTACTTTGAATTTTATTGTAATGTCTCTTTAGTGTTTATTGGATTATCACATGCTACCACTGTGTCATAACCTGGATGAGACAAAGAGAAACGAGAGCTGGGTGTTTTGACTTCAAATGGGCTTGTGATTTTTCAGCCTTTTCAGATAATTCATGGGAGAAGCACTGGATTTTCCTGAGAGTTTTCTGAAATTCCACAAAGTCCTGGTCCCTTCCAGAGGTTTCCAGGCCACATCTACTGTCCCCAGCTGTGGTGTACAGAACAGTTCTGTAAAGTAACATTGCTGTAACTTTAAAGGAATGTTTCCTGGTTGTTGGGCCTTAAGCAAAAGTGTCTAACTTGTGGCCATTCAGATGTTGTTAGACTCTAAATCCCATTGTTACAAATGGACCTTGAACTTCATCATGACCCTAGCTCACTAGAAATGCAAGTTCCCCTATTAAGCAAGAGCAGCAGGATCTTTTGCTGGAGTTACCCGCACATTACCCCTAGAGCACGTACAAATTTACCCTTAACCCAATGACACATACACAGAAAGTAAAATAAAGAGTGGTTTTATTAAGAGAAGAAACAAGGAAAAATATTTCAGTTTACAATTACAGTTAACAATGAACAGCTTTCTAACTATTATTCATTCATTCAGCAACACTGGATAGACTAAAGCAGTGGGAACCACTGGGCTAGAGGAAAGGGGGGCTGTAGTCCAAAATATCTGGAGGACACCAGATTGGTGCATGCTGGTCTAAGCGTTTGTTGTTTCCTTGTACTTTCAGCCTTTGGTCTCTAGATAAAATCGGCTGAGACCTTGTACTCTCTTTGGTCTGAAGCCTAAACTTCATGCTATCTTTTCCTAAAAATGACTTCCCTGCCTCCTTCTCTATTCCCAAAATTTACCTTTCAGCAGCAAAGAATGGAAGGAGAGGAAAAGTCTGCTCCTTGGGCCTACATTGGTCCCAAAGCCTTAGAAACAGGATGTCCCCAGTGCAAACCATACATTGCTAGGGCTTCTGGGAAGTTTATGGAAGGCCCAGGAGCTCTGGCAAATCATGATACGCAGGGATTTGCCCCTTACGTGCCTTCCCTAGCTCATCATTTTCACTATTGCTCTAGTTTCACGGTGGCACTGCTAGCAATTGTGGTTCTCAGTGCAGCTGGAAGATGCTGTTGCAATTTCCCATAAGTCCCACATGAACATTCCTATATCATCATGCTTTCTGTGTCACAAGTTTGCCTGCATGGAAAAAGATGAGTGTGAGATGGGTTGCTTATGAGGGCATCTGGCAACTATGTCTGCAGCAGCTATGACTGCAGCAGCTTGGGAAAATGCAGCTTTGATTACAGAAATGGTGACCTTACATAAACTGCCAGTTTCTTGTGCGAATAAGATATGGGGTAAAGATATTGAAAGAGCATCTGAAGTATCCAAGGGAGATGTTTTGTATCTTATTGAGGTCCTTGTTTTTTTTCTAGAACACTAAACTGGCAGTGCAGTGAAGTAAACTTCAATATACTCTTGCATGCCTCTCACAAAACCATTTGGGACTGTTCTGGAACATATATGCCTTCATTTCCCAATACACCCACCAGCAGTGGAAAAAGAATGCAGCATTCGTACACTGAGTTACCACCAGCATGTCAAATGCTGTCATTTGTGTTGATATCTAAATGTTATGTGGAGCACAAGCTATACTTCTGGGGGAACTCTTCCAAGTCCCAGTTCACAATTCACTCATAGCTTCCATCACACACCTGACCTCCAAAATCCTTACTGTTTCAGCTGCAGGTTTATAGCTGTTCCACTTATGTCTTGCAGCAAAGTCATTCAAAACGGCACAACATCATGGTGAGAGTCATAAAAAGCGTTACAGGTTTATCGTTCAGGAACAGCTGAACAATAGAAAATGGATGAGCTGATCAAGGAGAAGAAGATGAAAGGACATTTGGATCTGATCAGCCTTTTATACATTTTAGGCATCCAGGTTTTGAAACCCTGTCTAAATTTGGACATTCTTGCTACAACTGTGAGATAGACTATTCTTATTGTTATGCATTCCCTATGTCCTCGAGTGGTGAGGTGTGCCAATGGAATCTCTGCTTTGAGTTGGTGTACTTTGCAGAAAAGAATGCTGGAGATTTACAGCTTTTTGTAACATTGGGGTTGTTTTCAAGTTTACAAATAGGGCAGGGTTTCTTTTTTAGCCTGAAGGACATATTCACTCTTGACAAATCCTCTGGCAGCTATATAGGCATGCCCAAAGAGTGGATACTCTCACATACAAACCACACATGCATGTATACAGCACTTACACACATACAGGACATGCACATAAATGGAGAAGACAGAGACCCCTTTTCAGTGTGGGGGACAGACCACTGGGAGAAAATCTCCCCCCTCTGCTCCAGGCACTTTAAGACACTTGAGAACTGGTTTGTTTTGTTTTGGCAGTGGCAGTCTTTTCTTCTTTGCTGGTTTTCATGGTGGACATAGGTGGCAGTGGTGAGCTCTTTATTTCTGTTTATATCCAAGCACAATGGAAGCACATCACTGAGGATTCACAAGCAGATTAGGGCCACTGGAAAGGATTCAAGCAACCCCACTGGACTCCCCACACCATTGCTGATGCCAGAATATTGGCTTTGGGACTGGAATCTCACTCTGAAAGGTTCCTCATGGCCCCTATTTTACTGTGTTGTTGCTGCTGCTGCTTTCTTTCCCAGTGCCATTGTCAACACTAGAACTTTCACCAATGCAGCCTGCAGAAAATTAGGTTTAAGAGCTAGTAAAACTCTTGAAAAGGCTTGGTGGTCTAGATCAGACCCATGGATTGTGGTTTCTCCACCAATGAGGTAAACATAGATTACAGCAAGTGGCATGTGCACTCCTATCAGGCAGCAGAAGTGCTACCCTACATCAGGTCTCCAAGGCCTCCCAAAATGCTTCTGTCCTTTACCTCACAGAGTGAGGATGAAGTCACATACATATATGTGTATAGATATGTGTATAATTATATGGTGCTGCTCAGCTAATGAGATTTGGCTGTATGGAGACTTCACTGACTTAAATTGAGTCAACTCATAAAGAGGGATATGTAAATAAATAGGCACACTTTTTAAAAAATTGCAAAAAAAAGGTCAAAAGAGGTGACTTTAACACTGCTGAAAATCATCAAGAAAAGAGTGAGTATTTTCAGTTTTCTCATAATATTTACATCAATGCCAAATGGATTTTATCATGATCATACTTGAAACCAAGACAAAAAAGTGTTGAACTGTCACAAGCTTTTCTGCTTCCACGTAGCACTCTAACAGCATTGATCTGCCAGCTGCTCTTGTCTTCCCTTTTAATCTGTCTGGAAAGTAGACTTGTTTGATAGCTTATCAAGCACCAAGTGGTTAGTATTTGAAAACATTTGAGAAAGAACCTGATAAGGAAAACAGCACCTTTCCAACAGTGTCAATTAGGGAATGACATTTAGGGGGGAAAGATGCATTAAAGTTTGATCTGTGCTTCTGTCAGCTATAGAGTGACTGATTCCTCTCTGTAGTCTGCCTTTTTACTAACTCTCAGCTGTATTCCACAATTTCCCAAAATTCCCTTTATGGATTTAAGTTGATTAGAAAATGTCAGAAATCCAGACGTAACTTAGGTTAGAATATGTTATGGGGGGGAAAACTCATTAAAGTCCTGTCTCCTTTTTGTTCTGTGCCTTAGAACTTTTATTAGATATGTTGATCACTGGCTGGGTAGATTCTCTAATTAGTGGAAATACTGCTGCTAGGCCAAATGTCTTAGCAACAGGCTGTAATCTCACTGAGTGCAATAACACTCAGTGGTACTTCTTTCAGTAGGGCTTACCAAAAGCAGTTAAAAAAATACATTGGGTGTTCTGGAAAGATTATGAAGATATAACCATTTTACAAATTTAGTTTCAATTTGGATCTTAGAAAAATAAAATGTTAGTGAAGGAGATTATGTTGCAGGTCCAAAAGCAGGAGGAACCAAAAAAGGGGTCAAAGACCAAGATGCTGGAAAATAGGAACTTTTATTATAGATAAAACCCAACGCGTTTCAGCCTATTATCTGCAGGCTTTCATCAGGGGCTATGGTAAATCAAACAAAAGGGACAAGTTAACTCTACACACATATAAAATCATACACACATACATTGTACATATAAGTATTTAGGACAATCTGATACTCACATGATGAGTACAGACAATCCAATTGCATACTCATTGAGACATTTGACTTTGACACAGTACAGAAAGTGATTTGCTGGTCTTATAATCTTATAACCCATCATGTGAGTATCAGATTGTCCTAAAGACTTATATATACTATGTATGTGTGTATGATTTTATATGTGTGTAGAGTTAACTTGTCCCTTTTGTTTGATTTACCATAGCCCCTGATGAAAGCCTGCAGATAATAGGCTGAAACGCGTTGGGTTTTATCTATAATAAAAGTTCCTATTTTCCAGCATCTTGGTCTTTGACCCCTTTTTTGGTTTCTCTTTTGGATGCTAGCCACCCCCTGCTTTTCCAAAAGCAGGAGGACCAGTACTGTAGTGGCAAATTTAGAAGTCCAGGATCCCTTCACGAGTCACCAGGATCAGGCTCACGGTCCAAATTTGACAGGTGACTGTGGGAACCTACCTGTCAATCACATGACATCATTATCCAACCCACTCATCAAAACCCCTTGGCAGGGGGTTCCCAAGCCACAACATCCTGCTGGCAATCGGTGTTTGGAAATCACTGCACATGGGACATTGCTAGTCCTGTGCTCAGTGCTTCCCAAAGCACCAAATGCAGAGCTAGCAAAGTGGTTATTTCTTCCCTCCCCATGGGGGGTGGGGACAAAGAAGCTGGTATTTTACAGGCATTGCTGTCTGCAAGACAGGCCCCTCACACAGCTGATCTTCAAAAAGCAGGGTTCTTCCCCTTGCGTTTTGCATATCAGCTGAGAGGACTTCTCTTTCGCACATGGTGCCTGTAAAATATGAGGGGCATTGCTTGACAAGCAATTCTTTCTCCTTTTCTTGCACAGACTCACTGCAGCCAAAATGGAGGGTGGGGGGGGAGAGAAAGAGGGCTAAGAAGAGTGGGTGGAGAGTGAGGTGAGATGGCATTTCCTCACAAAGAAGGAGGCAAAGGAAGGCTGAAGAAAGGGAGGAGGAAGGCTGCCTGTAAAATACAAGGGGAATCGCTTGTAAAGCAGTCCTTTTCCCCTCAATTGTGCTGTTTGCATATTGTCTGTGAGAAAGTGGATGGGGGCAGAGACAGCCTCATGGAGGGTGGGGGAAGACAGAAAGAGCAAAAGGCTAAGAAGAGTATTGCCTGTATTTTGCAAGGAGAAGAAACCTGATTTTTGTAGATCAGCTATGAGGAGTTTTGTCTCATGCAGTGATGTCTGTAAAATACCCCCACTCTTCCTAGCCCTTTGTCTCCTCCCACATACACTCCACTTTCTCCCAGAAAATCTGCAAAAAGCACCACTTAAGGAGAAAAAATGCTTTATGAGCAATGCACCCTGTATTTCACAAGCAGCCTTCTTTCAGCTTCCTCCCTTCATCCCCCTTCTCTGTGGGAAAATGATGCTTTGCCTCACTCTTAGCCCCATCCTCCCTCCCCTCCCCAGTGTGGCTGTCTTCACCTACCCTTTGCATTGGCTGCTATGGGTCTGTGTGGGACTATTTGAAAGCCCTTCATTTGAGTAAGATTCTGATGCAAACCTCCTCTCAAATCAGGCTTGGCTGCCCCTCCTCTTCTCAGTAAACTTCCCTCTCTTCTCCTGTTGACTCTCTCCCTCCTTGTGTTTCTCTCCTCCCCAAAACAATAAATGGTAGGAGCCACTTAGCATGCAAGGAGATTCATACTGACTGCTGATTAGCTGTAGTGACTCCTGGCCTTGCTGGATTCTCTGGTTGTGTAGCTTTTAAACACAAGCATACACTTGGCGTTGGGGAATTGATGTGGTTAGATTGGTTGTAGAGACATACAGAGGGTCTCCAGGAGGAGGCAAGCAAGTGGCCTGTTGCAAAAAAAAAAAAAAGTAACAGGATTGCATCCTGGAGCATCCCCTCAGGAAAACATACCTGAGGAGAACATTTAAGGGTGCTTCCGGACTGTTATGATTTTGTGGGTGAGATTAAAGTGCATATTGGACATTTCGGTTTGTGCAATTAAAGTGGAATAAAGCTCTGTCACTCTAGTGCAACAAATCAACTTTTTTTTTTTAAAAAAAGGACTTTTTGCAGTAAGAAAGGTGGCAAGAAAATGCAGTGAAAAGTATGAGATGAACAAATGATTAACAGGAAGTTGTACACCCCACAAGCAAATCAGAATGAATGCTCATTCCCCCACAAAGAAGTCAGAAACACTGGACATAGTCTAACTTCAACGGAAGCTTTGTGCAAGTAAAGAGGTCGTGTGGGGGAACTGAATTACCTATTAAAGCATGAAAAACAGGGGTGATTCCAGGGTTGAGGGGAGCTGGACAAAGTATCCTCTGAACCCCTAAGTGGGCCTTGCTGAGCTAACCATGCTCCAAGCAGCATTGGACATCTGTGTAGTCAAACTTTATATTTCCCACACAATCCCTTAGAGCTATAATAGATCAGTGCATTGTGGGGATTTAAAAGGCTGGCTAGATCCAGCTGTCTGACACTTCTCAAGGCACCAGGTCAGCAACAAAAAAGGGGGTGCTCTGGGCAGGCATCAGCAGTGGGCTCTGCTGGATGCTGGGGCCATAATTGCTACCTAAGGATGCTTGCTGTTGATGCCAGTCCTGGTAGAAATGGGAGAACTGGGTATTAGGTGATCAAGAGTTCATGTACAAGTACAACTAGAAACATTTTAAGTTTCACGAGATTATCTGAGTACTGAGTAGCTTCTCAATCCATGACAAGCACATTCCATTGCCTTAATCACCTAGACATTCCTTCCATGCTATTTTTCTACAGGCAGGGAGATTCCCTGTAATGTATTTCACACAAATGTTTAATGTGCAGTTATTGGTATGACAAGAAGTTGTGTCAGCATTGGGGGACATGGCTAGTGGGGGCAATCCCACTTCGCTATCATGCATTCATTGAACATGTTGGGGAGAAGTTTTCTATGAAGAGCCCAAAGGTTGTCTGGAAAAGCTCCAAATTGTAAATGCTAGAAAAGAAAAACCAATTGCTTCTCATATACACCTCCCTAGATGTTAAAATCATCAGTTCAAGCTCTGGTTTGACTCTCATTTCCATCTGAGGCAATAAAGGATATGAGGCAGAATTATCTAAACTTTTGTAGTAGCGGAATGACTTCAACAAGTGCAAAGGAATTTTCTCCCTCTTCCCCCCATGCATGCCCCATGCTGTCTCCAGATCTCTGGAGGGCTGAGCAACCCCCAGACCAGATTTAGGGGATGCACGGGGGGGGGAGATGGAGAGAACATTCTGTTGCACAAGGAAAAATCCTCGCACTGATGGAACATTCAACCTGGCACTATGTTGAATGTAACCCTTGGATTTTTCTTGTTATAAAGTCTTCCCTGTGGAACTCCCTCTGTAAAGATATACACTTAAACAGCTTTGGAATAATTCAGGAAACTGATAAATATTGTTTTAATGATAAGACTAGGGGCTGTGTCCCTGCTCGCTGTGCTTGCCAACTCACCACTTCCCCACATTAACCCCCAGAGCTTCTCCTTCCTAACCCATGCAACTACCAGAGAGCTTCGGCTATGGGGCGGTATAGAAATTTAATAAATAATAATAATACTAAACTCCCTTTTCACCTTCCCAACCCTATTTCTGAAGCCACTCCTATTCTTCAGCCTGCTTTGCACCCCTCTTTCCATCTTCACGCCATGCCCATGCCACCTCCCTCTCCACTCCTCCTTTTCTTCCTTTTGTGCAACTTCCCCTTGCATACAGACTACCCCCATGGTAACCTCTGGCATCTTCCACCCCCAACACATTGCACATACAAACCACCCTTTTCACCTGCCACCCAATTATAAAGCCACCATTCCCTGTTGTTCTGCAGCCTCTTTCTTATCCCCACGTTCATCTTCACCCCATTCTCATACCTCCTACACCCTCCATTTGTGCAACTCCCATCTGCACCCCCATTTTTACCTTTACCCCTTTTCCTCCCTTCTTCCTTCTCCATTTTCTCAACTCCTCCTTGCACAGACGAGCCCCTATTTCCATACCTCTCCTATTCTGCAGCCCCCCTTTGCACACCCACCCCATTTCACCTCCTACTCCTTTCCCTACCTCTTCCCCCTCTTTTTCTCAACTCCCCCTTGCACACTGGTCACCCCATTTCCCCCATTTCCATGCCTCCTCTCTCCTATTCTCACCCCTTTTGCACACACACACGTGTTGATATATGTTGCTGTATGTTAAAAGAGGAATAGAATCTTAAAAGCAAGCCTATCGTTTAGCTTGTTCTATTAGAGAAAGTTAAGTTCAGGTGATGGATGTTGCACATATATTTGCAGTTGAGGGGTGAAATAAAACACAGAGACATCAGCTTGGGTTGAACAAGGGCCACTTTATTAAAGAAAACAAAACCCAATTTAAAGTGACCTGCAGAAGGAAACCCAGGTGCGGGAACTATCTATAAGCAAGTATCTTGCCATACAGCTCTTGGGTGACCAGCCCCTGCTGGGGCAAGGGCAAGCCCATGTGCTTACCCCTTACCCCGGCCACACCTTGTAGGTGAGTAGGGGGGCCTTCCCACATCATCCCCACCCGGGGACAGATAACCCTTGGGTAGATGAGATAAGTTGGTCCCAGAGGCAGCCCATATCCTGCCCTCGAGCCGGAAAAGCTCTGACAGACAGGCCTCCGGAACCGTCAATCACCTCCAAAGGTGCCTAAGGGGGCCACCTAGCTGTCCTTACCTATTTCCTTTCCTGCACCTTCCCGCCACAAAAGGGGGACAAATCTCTATTTAGTCCCCCTTTACCCCAATGCCGAGAAGGACGTCTCGCAGACACTTCTGCAGGTCTTTCAGGAAGAAGATGTTACCTGCGTCCGACAGGTGAACACCATCGGCCCAGTATAGTTCAACCTCTGAATGCTGAATATGGGGATGCAGAATGGCTAAATCCCCGTGCCCAAGAAGAGCCAACTGAATCTGCCAGTTGACCTTCTTCCTTGCCCAATCAATGCCCCTTGGATCCCATATACCATGCCACATGCCACACCCAGCGTGGAAGCATGTCCGACCATAGCAGACGTACGAAGGCCACCATTGCCTTATCACCTGCATGTCCTTACATGCCTGCCATTTGAGGGCCCTTGCTTCAAGTAAGCGACATCATTCCCACCCAGGGGAATGACCACCACATGCGGAACCGTCCACATGAACCTTGCTGGAACAAAGTGGGTAGGAGCCCATCTCAACGTATTCCTCTCCGGCCAAGCCACTGTATTGCAGCCCATCGACTGAGGCCCAACTGTGAGCCCATGCTCAATTTTGCAGCCCTCCAGGCTGCCCAGAAGACCATACTGTGGCCACATATTAGGATGCACGTCTGTTCCATCCCCATCCAGCAACCTGTCAAGATAATTATAAATTGTTAGGCTTCGAACTCCCAGGCCCTCTAAAAGGGGTGAATATAGCTCTGTAAGCCAGAGGACCAGCGTTCAGCTGCCTGCACCTCTGCCTGTAAGGTCCACCTTGTGAGAGCTCAAACTGGTATTTTGTGAGGGGATCCTCACTTGCATGGGTGAATAGATAAATATAACCCTTATAAGCACCAGAGGACCAGCGTCCCACGACCGACAGCTCAAACTGGTATTTTGTGAGGGGATCCTCACTTGCAAGGGCCAATAAATGCATATAACCCTTATAAGCGCCCAAGGAACAGAGTCCAACGGCCTGCGCCTTTGCCTGGGAAAACCCCAAGACCTGCTGCCGTAGAAGCAGCTCCAATTCCAAGGAGTGGATTCCAAACTCTGAGGGGTCATCTCCTAGCCCCTGTAAGGCTCACTTTATGAGAGCTCAAACTGATATTTTGTGAGGGGATCCTCACTTGCATGGCTGAATAGATAAATAATAACCCTTATAAGCACCAGATGACCAGCGTCCAACGGCCTGCACTTATGCCTGGGAAAACCCGAGACCTGCTGCCGTAGAAGCAGCACCAATTCCAAAAGAGTGGATTCCAAATCTGAGGGATCACACCCTAGCCCCTGCAAAAGCCCGCTTTGCGAGCGCCCAAAACTGGCATTTTGTGAGGGGATCCTCACTTGCCTGGGTGAATAAATATCCTTCTCCAGATCCCATGGCCAACATACAGTCTGCCTCATACATCTGTGGTCCGTCTTAGACCTTCTCAACTGTATACAGGCACAACCCCCCTCCATGAAGACATCTGATAGCTGGAGGGCACGTTGGGACAGGTCTCGTTTGGAACCAGCCTCCACCTCACCTATCCCAAAAGCTCCAAAATAATAATAATAATAAAAAAATAAAAATAAAAAATAAAACAGCGTAAGGGCTACTGCCTGGAATAGTCTGGCTTCATAACTGGAGGAGCTTACTGTGTTCCCACTGGCCCACCACACCCAGATTATGTCCAGTGAGAAAGGGCGATGGGGATAGGGAAAAACCACCAGCCTAGCTAGGAAGGAAAGTCCCTGCAGCTAGGAAGGAAAGTCCCTGCAGCTAGGAAGGAAAGTCCCTGCAGCTTACCTTGAAGTGACTGACAGGCTCCTTCTCCTGCCATCCATTAGGAATTTCAGCAGGTGATTCCCTACCTGCTCTCTGGTAGCTGGCGAGCGTGCTGGGGGCCATGGAATCCACGGCCCTAACCCCAGTGTTCTTAAATATAAGGGGGTTACGAAATCTGGTCCATGGCCAATGAGCCCTTCTACCCATGTCGACATTAAACACACCGGGAAAGAATGAAAGGTGACATCCATAGTTAACCCTTCCCTAATCCAGGCCTGCAGCTGCAGGAAAGAGGGCTGCACCACCAGGTCGGCGCATAAGGCAGCCATAACCCTGAACCTGTAGTAAGGCTGTGCAAGCCCTGCCATGGCATCTTAACCCCCGTAAAAGACCCCTAACACCTGAAGGACCAAAAGGAAACCTTTCATGGCCCCTGAAAACTCCAGGATCCTAATCTGCAACAGTTAAAGCATGTCCCTGTGCAGCTTGCAGCCCCGGGCCGCAGAGTCAATCTTGATACCCAGAAGGTGAACACTGGGGCAGGATCCTCCATATTCCCAGTTTTCAAGGGAACCCCCAGTTACATATCCATACTATAAGCTGTGACCTCAGGTGCTAACATGCACCCCAAAATCTGCCCTACCAATGAACAGCCCGTCATACCGATAGTGCCCCACTGTTTCTGAGTCCACTTGTCTCCTGACTGCCCCCTATCAGAAGGATCTGAAGCACTCCATGCGATAAATATAGCAGTCCATAGGCAATGCTCTGCCACCTGCGCGCACCATGTTAAATGAAGCATAGAGCACCGCTCCTAGACTATCAGGTATGAATCCGTTACTGCCTGACCTCTTAAATAAGACTGGTTGTGAATCAGGCGTAATTTGCCCACTGCCTTTTAAGGCCCTACCCGTCTGGGGTGGCCAAGAAGGGGCCAAGAACTCTGCCCAACTGTACATCTTTACACTCTGTCCCTGGCAATTACCGCCATAACTAAAACAGATTGAAGATTGTAGGCCATGAAGGCCAGCCGGGAGTTGGAGGCCATGAAGGCCAGCTGGGAATTTGAGTATGGGATTGTGAAACCAACAAGGGAAAACACCATAACACAGACAAACCTCCCCTTAAACCGGGTAGCCTGCAAACAAAGTTTGTAGTACCTACACCTTACTACTATTTCGTTGCAGCTAACCCAGTTACCCCAAAGCATAGAGACTGAGGATATGCTTCTGTCACCAATAGTTGGACCCACTGCAGCTTTTTCCTAGCAGGTTTCCAAAGCACCAATCAGAATAGGTGTTCAAATTGCAAAATTTGCATGCTATATTGATTTCAAGTAACTGATATCCTACATATCAAAAGAGACATGCCAATGTAAAAGTTGCATGCTATATATGACTTCAGGTAAATGATATCAGAAATGTTGTTGTAAAATCATCAAGAAAGAATGAAGAGTCTGCCTGAATCTTAAAAGGCAGCTTCCGTGTCACAATAGTCTAAGATCCTGTCAAGGCCACCCCCTGTTTTAGTAAGGTCTAAAATCCTAGAAATGAGGATAAGAGCCTAATAAGTAGCCTGTCTTTCCTCTTTATTCCTATCCACCCATCAAGCCACATTATCATCTGCTAGACCTTCAATTCCCTGCAGAAGTTTACATATTCCTCTTTGAATATAACAAATGCCATATGCTTTGTTGTTGATATGAGACCAAATTCAAATAAATGCAACTTCTGTCTCAGAGTTAATAAGGAATGTGTAACTGACACGTGGGAAAGGATCACTGTCATCTAAGTTATGGTGATGTAGATGTTTTCTAGCAAACCCTGTCATCTCTGCACACCATTAGTATCCAAATCTGAAGACCGAAAGGACCAAAAGGCTCACCCGGCCCTACAAAGGCCACATGTAATATAATAATAATAGAATTAACTACCTCAACCTAATATATTCCTGGGCCTAGCAGGAAGTCAGAAGCCTAACCAAAGAGCTCTGCACTCCCTGAAGCAGCCACCATGTAATAAAATTAATAGAATAAAGTACCTTGAACTTAATATAGGCCCGAGTCATGCAAAGGCCGTAAGCCTAACCAAAGAACCCTGCACAATGGCCAAGAGAGGCTGCCAATGTGTCAACCACATCCTTCACCGACTTGCGCCCCCTACCTAGGCTGAACTCACACCCAGCCTTGGCAACCAAAGGGGGGGAGAAATAGGGCCTGTTGAGGCTCGAAAGGCTTGTGCAGCCTCCTCTCCCATAATTAGTTCTAAGCCTGCAGCCCACGGCTGTTCGGAAGATTTGAAACCTGATCTCCTGGGTCGCAGTCCAAACCTCAACCACTACACCAAAACCTATCCCAGGCATATGGGTGGGGTGATTTAAAAATGCCCAAAGGCCTGCATTTTATGAGGGGACCTTTCACACACACACCATTTCCTTTCTTGGGTGGCATTATTGCCTTAAATCCACCCCGACTTATAATTATAATTATGAATATTATTATTATCATTAATATTATATACCCAAAGACTAGGGTTGCCAGGTCTCCGGTTTTCTGCCGGAGTTTTCGGCAAAACGGGGCCGTCTCTGGCCTCCGGCCATAGTTTGTTTGAAGCCGTTGATCTCCGGCTTTTCAGTGTCTCCCTCAGGCACGCATGCGTGATTGACATGCATGCGTGATTGACTGGCCGCCTTCCCGCCCTTTGTCATTGAGGGAGGGACTACTAGAGAGACAGGAAGTGAGCAAAGTGTAGCCGCCGCCCCTGGAGCAAGAAGGCCTCGTTGGAGGAGGCCGGCCCAGCTTGTTGGTAGCTAGGCCTCTGCTTGGGAGTCGTCACGCCGGGGAAACAGGCTTGGTAGGGCCGAGAGAGAGAGGAGGGGCAGGCAACTGAGCTGTGGAGTGAGCAGATTCAGCCCCACTACACCTTCTGCTATTGCAGACAAATACCCCCTGCCTGGGTCATTGCTCCCACTCTTTATGGACTCCGTAACTGAAAGTAAACTGAGCTGCTAGAGCCATGAGGAGGGGGAATTGGCAGGTGAGAGGTAAGTTTAAAGATTCCTCTCTCCTTTCCAACATTTGCATTGTTAACCAGCCTGGGATGGGGTGAAACAGAAATATTCCAGATAAAGTAAAATAACATGCCAGTTCTCCCCTGCTTTCACTTTACATTATTTTGGCTACCACAGGTTTGGGAACCTGCATTTGCTAAAATAATATGTAGTCCCTTCTGTCCTTAGGCTGAAATTCTGTGCACACACAAGCTTAATTACTATTAAACTCAGCACTTACTTCCAAGTAAATGTATGTGGGACTGGGCTGCAAGAGGCACAGAACAGAACATGAAGAAATAATAACTGAACTGAGTCTGACTGCTTGTTTCTTGAAACCACATTTTTAAACTTGTGCATAAAATAAGCTAGCTGGTTACAAAGTGATTGCTTGCCAGAAATCTAAGGATGTGTAAACACAAGCTGAAGAGTTGTTGGAAATTATCAGGGATGAAGTGTATGTATAGTATTACTCAAACCTGTAGAGCGACATAGTATTGAACTGATGTTTCCTTTAGCTTGTAAATAAAGAAACTGCTTGAAAATTACTGCACAATATAGAAGGTTCAACTGTAATTATTTTATCTCAAAGTGCCTGCTGAACATAGATGTTGACATAGCTTCAGCTATTTTACAGTTTATGACTGCAGCTTACAAACTGTTGGGAACTTTGTAATGTTGGTTTAGTGAAGATATAGTCATGTTAAGGGCTGTCATGTCAGCTTGTTGTTTCTAATGGTTACAGATGATCCATTGTGTCCCAGCTCAGTCACAATGTAACATAATCTGAATCATGTTGTCTTCTGGCTAATCAATAAATGACTCTAGTTAGTTAAAAGCAGCTGTGGGGAACCTGTGGCCCTTTAGTTGTTGTTGAACTACAACTCTCATAATCCCTACCTAGCTATTAACAATGCTTGCTGGGGATGATGGGAGTTGTAGTTCAGCAACATCTGGTGGGCCAAAGGTTCCACACACCTGATTAAAATTGTCAGCTGATACATGATGGGAGCTGTGGGTGGAAACTCCCATTGGGTCAATAAACTGATTATCAGAGGGCTCTGATCCTGCAAATATCCAGTTGCCACATACACTACAGTTCAAGATCCACCAGCCACTACAGCAGGTCTGGGGAAACCATGGCCCTCCAGATGTTGTTAGACTCTTAACTCAGCCTTTCCCAACCAGTGTGCCTCCAGATGTTGTTGGACCACAATCCCCACCTTTCCTGACCATTGGCAATGCTGTCTGAGGCTGATGGGAGTTGTGGTCCAACAACATCTGGAGGCACACTGGTTGGGAAAGGCTGCTCTAACTCCTGTCAGTCCCAGCAAGCATAGCCAATGGTCAGGAATGAATGGAGTTGTAGTCCAACATCTGGGTGCCATAAGTTTCCCCACCCTGCATTATAACACTGCCAGATTTAAAAAAGCAAATTCCTGAAGGAAGGGCTCAGTGGTATAACACATGCTTTGAACAGGAAACGTTCTGGGTGCAAGCCCTGGCATCTCCAAGTCAGGCTGGGAAAGACCCCAGTCTGAAATCCTGCAAAACAATACTCAGCTAGTTGGACCAATGGCCTGGCTTAATGCAAAGCAACTTCCTATATGCCTTTTAATTAACAGTAGTTTACAATTTCTGGAAGGTTGTAATGTTGTGAGAAACTATGTCTGCTGGAATTTGCCCTTCTGGGCAATTTTGAAAGTCCCTGTGGTATTTAATATGGCATCTGTAACAGCCAGTACATCTGCCCTTAAACTAGCTTTGCTTTCTTTTTTATGAAATTAACAGTTTGATTCCATGTATGTTTACCCGGAAGTCTAACCCACTAACAATATTTATTCCCAGTCCTAAATGTGCATAGGACAGCAACCTAAATTATCACTGATTTCACTGAATGTGGTCGCACCATGAGTGCAACCCAGCTCCTCGCTGATTGCAGCAGAATTAATTCTGTATGTACTGCCTTATTAAGACACAGCAACAGATTTATTCAATATCTAAAAGACTCTGGAATGATTGCATGACTAACCAGAAATCTGTAAGCTATATGCAAAGCAAAACTTCATTATGAAATGTTAATGTCTAGAATAATTTATGCAATGAAAAGCTCAAAGTAAAAAGGCTGATTGGGGTTTAAAAGGTTAACAAAAATAGCTGTAACTTCAATACTTAACAGCACAATCCTATGAATGTTTACTCATAAGTCCCACTGTTTCCATAGGGCGGGGCATATACAACCTACTATATGTATTTAGGATTGAAGCCTGTTGTTGTTATGTGCCTCCAAGTCGACTATGACTTATGGCAATCCTATGAATCAGTGACCTCCAAGAGCATCTGTCATGAACCACCCTGTTCAGATCTTGTAAGTTCAGGTCTGTGGCTTCCTTGATGGAATCAGTCCATCTCTTGTTTGGCCTTCCTCTTTTTCTACTCCCTTCTGTTTTTCCAAGCATTATCTTTTCTAGTGAATCATGTCTTCTCATTATGTGTCCAAAGTATGATAACCTCAGTTTCATCATTTTAGCTTCTAGTGATAGTTCTGGTTTAATTTGTTTAACATGGCTGCAACCACATCTACTCAGAAGTAAGTCCTATTGAGTTCTATGGGGCTTAGTTCCGTAATAAGCATGTTTACAGTTGCTGCCTTCAGGGGCATCCATCTGTGCTCCCATCTAACATCTCTGCAACACTAAGCTCCTTTCTTCCAATAATGGCCTGGCCTGAGGGCACGTAAACCGTTCTTGCCAGAAGCAAGTAAGCTAGATTAAATGTTCCCTAAAGGCGTTGAACTGTGACCTGGCAGACCAGGGTTTGAATCCCCACACAGCCATGAAGCTCACTGGGTGACCTTGGGCCAGTCACTGCCTGTCAGACTCAGAGGAAGGCAATAGTAAACCACCTCTGTCTGAATACTGCTTACCATGAAGACCCTATCTGGGATCAACTTGAAGGCAGTCCATTTCCATTTTGCATCACCCTAAGCTTGTGAGAAAGAATGACCTTGTCACTTCAGATGGACCTAGGAACACCCTATTTTAGGTAAGATTTCTATTTTAATCTCCAGAGAATTTTTTTTTTAATGGTATGCTCCAAGCAACTGTGGTTGATACAATGTATCATGTTTAATGATGTCACCAGGGCCCGCCCCGTGACGTCAATAGAATCTAATCGTGTAATTCAGATTATAATTGTGTTGAGTTCTTGTTTAAGAACTTCAGCCTGCTGGAGAATACAGGCATCTCCCTCCCCCACCAGCCGTGTGTGTGTATGCCAGCCATGTTTGGCTGAGTAGGCCCCTTTAACAAGGCCCACTCCAGCCGCAGCCGCTCCTCCAGGCACGCGACCACCCTGCCTGCAGCCCACACCCCTAATGGGGAAATAAGGAGGCCAAAATCGGCCCGCAAAAGGCTCCTTGCACCGCAAAAAACCGTTGTTCTGCAGCTCCATCTCCGAGCTGCTCTGTCCCTAGCCATCCACGTCGCACAAGCAAAGAGGAAGGTAGGAGGGGCGGCTGGGCTTAAATAGGCCCATAAGCTCCTCCCCTCCATGCTGCACATCACACGTGCGTAATAGTCGCGACACGTGACATTGCCCCATTGAAAGATGGAGGCAGCAGCTTCGCCCCCATCCGCAACTATGCCTCGTTCGTCAGCTGCACGGCAAGCGAGGCGTCATATGTGTTTGTTAATGAAATATCTGTTCTAAATTAGTACATTGAATGTGGAACTTCATGCTGAAGACAGTATATGGTACCAGGAATGAAATTCATTGTGTGAAGGTACTATGGAATATTTGAGGGCTCTGCATCCTTTATCTCTCTCACATGAGGCAACTGAAGAATGGAAAAGAGAGTCATTTGAATACAGCAAGAAAGGAGGGACACAAGGGGAAAGTAGCTGTTTTAAACAGAGATTTGAGTGAAGCAGGGACTGAGAGACACCGAGAGAAATATGGCAGCTTTAAAGAATGGCAGAGGTTTGACAAGAAGGAGCAGGGATTTGAGTACAGTGAGAAGGGGGTTGGGAAAGGCTCTGTTATGTTAGCTTCTTTGCTGTACCCTTCTCTGCTATTTCTCCTTGGTAAAACTAAAAAAAAAGAATCCTTCAAGGTTTCTCCCTTGCCAATCTATTAAGTCCTCTCTTGTTTTAAACCATCACTCTTCCCCTATCAGTGTCCCTCCCTTCTTGCTCCCCTTCCACAGCCACTGCTGTTGTGCAGCCCACCTTCTCTTTTTCTCCCCTACCCAGCCCTGACATCATGCAAGTCCAGGGTTGTGATGAGGCACTACAAATCCACCAATGGGGGCTGAGTGATGACATTTTATGTTTACATTATATGTAAGATATATTTTTTCATTGGCGAGGTCAGGGTTCCCTGTGGTCCTCCAGGTGGTCCTAAACTCCAAATCCCATCAGCCCCAGCCCACATACTGCATGGCCAAGGATGCTGGGAGCTGTAATCTGAGAATATCTGGTAAGGCACGGGTTCTACCCAGCCCCTGCAAGTCTAGGAGCTAACTGTGCTTTACTAAGGCAGCAATCCCGTACCCACTCATCTGGCAGTAAGTCTCATTAAGTTAAGTGGCTGACTTCTGTATAGGATTGCCCTGTAAGTATAAGAAGACAGATCCTAGTGCAAGGAGGCTACAATCTTGGCTTTCAGCACACAGCATAGGTGCAAATTTCAATTATTTTATTTTATAGCTGTTTTAATTAATGTATTTTAATGTTGCTTTATTGTTTCTCCCCAAGAACCCCATGTTTGGTTCTTTGAAGGGGAAATATCAATTTTGAAGACAGATAAATAAAATGTCTATAAGCAATAAATGTTTCAAGAGACAGTATACATCAACATATGCTACTTCCAAATGGCAGTATTTGAAAATGTTTTCAATTACAGAAAGACTAAATTCCACAGACCAGGGTTCAAATCCCCACTAATCCATGAAATTCACTGGTTGTCCTCGAACCAGTCACTTTCTTTTAGCCTAACCTCTCCCACAGGGTTGTTGTGAGGATAAAATGGAGAGGGGACAACCATGTATACCACATTGAGCTCCTTGGAGGAAAGGAAGGATAATGAAATAAATAAATAAATAAATTCCAGCTTAGGTTGCATAATTATATCTATAGTCAGAAACAAGAAAGTTTCTCTCTTAGATACTGTGAAGGAGAACCTCTGTGTCTGTGATTTTGTTTTTTTTTTAAAAAAATCCAAGTTACTATGGAAATAACTTCATACAATATTCACAACAATTTAATGAAATATTAAGGCATTTGAAAAAACTCACTTAATTTTCTGCTTTGTGCATCTCCTGCTATGGTAAAATGTGTGCACATATATGTGTTTAATTCTTAGAAATTTAAATCATGAGTATATAATAATCCTCTAGTTTCTTCCCTTTTAGAAAATATTATATTAAGGGTGTTTTTCTCTACAAAAAAAAGGAAATTAGTATTTTTTAGTCCATCAGGCACAGTTTGACTCCATCTGCAATCATAAGCATGCAGACAGACCATCGTATGGCTTGATCAGGACTTCATTCTCTCTCCCGCTTCCCTTTATGAGGGCCAACACTACCAGGTGGCATGGTGCTTCAGGTGGGAGAATTGGACAGAGGGATGTAGATAAGGCAAGAATTTACATCTTTGTGATGTTGGCCCTACCATGGGGGTATGCAGCAGAGCTTGGAAAAGTTACTTTTTTGAACTACAGCTTCCATCAGCCTCAGCCAGCATGGCCACTGGATTGGGCTGATGGGAGTTGTAGTTCAAAAAAATAACTTTTCCAAGCTCTGGTATGTAGTTTGATGCTTTACTTCCAGCAGTACAATTAGGGCACTGCACAGACCCCTGACCCAACCAGGGGCCTCAATCTAGGTTCCCTGGATCAGGCCAAGTCATCCCAGGCCCACCCAGAGATCATCCACCCTGCCCTGAATTTGACCCCAGGTCAGTTAGAGGGTGGGATTTAAAAAAAAGCTAATTAAACGTATTAGGGAAGGGGGACAGAGAAGCTGTGTCTCCCCCACAAACAAGAGCAAGAGGATTCAATCCTGCAGGGTGCTGCTCCTTTGTGAGAGATTTCCCTGCAGGGAAACCCCTCACAACAGAGAAACAACCTGCACCACGCATGATAGAATCCACTGTTTAGCAGCTGGCAAGCAGGGGTTCCACCCTACACAATGCTGCTCCTTCATGAGTGCCTTTCCTGCAGGAAATCTGCACCCCGCAGGGTGGAATCCTCTGCTTGTCACCTGGTAAATAGGGGGTTCTATCCTGTGTGGTGCTGCTCCTTAATGAGCACCTTCCCTACAGTCAACCAGCTTGTAAGAGGAGGATTCCATCCTGCACTGTGCTGCTTCATGGAGCAGGGGTTCAGTCTGGAAGAAGGAGAACCTGGATGAAAAAGGAGAGGTCAGGTGAGAAAGCCCACATTCAACAACCAAAGGCATCCATGTCCACACCCTGCATCCAAATGAATACACACACACACACCTGTCTTCTCCTGGGAAGACACAACCAGTCAGGTAGGTCTCTCCTATTCCTAGCTTTTTTGTGTGGTTTGTCTCCTTCCTGCCTGAAGCCCCATGGCCTGATACCTCCAGATCACCCTGGGCCACCTAGGTCTCTCTCAATCCAACTTGAGGGACACCAAGATCCCCCTGAATCATCCTGATTGGATTTGGGACTCAGGCCTTGGCCACATCTGTTGCACGGCACTAAATACAATGTCTTGGGCCAAAAACTGGCATCAACATACTGCAGCAAGCCAACCATTATCCAGAATTGGATGCTAATGAACTTCCTATCTGGTGGCATTTGGTGGAAAACGTATTTCAAGTTCATACTTATTCCACTGATTTCACTGGATCTACTCTGATTATAATTAATGTTGGATAGCACCCAGTATGGTAGATAATTCCAAGAGGTGGAATTGAAGACAGCAAGAGCATCTCTGTGCTGCTTTCTTTGTGAGGCAGCTGGAGCTACTTTGAAGACCCCAGATGAATAATCAACTCCTGAGACTCATACAGTGTGAGATTGACATTAGCTGATATTAATATTAGCCAATCAATATTAACTGATATTAATCAGCTGAGTGCAGGACTAATTAATATTAGTCCTGCACTCAGCTGATTGCTATTTTCTGTCCTCTCCTGTAGCTGTGCGACGCAACCAGACTTTCTCTGAGTTTGAAGTCTGCAGATAATTATTTTTGTTCTATGTGTTTGCAATGTGGGCTCCTACTGAGAGGAAGGGCAGGATATAAATCAAATGAATAAATTAATATTTGGGGGAGAGATAAGATTTTGCTGGGATTTGACACTGAATGGTTCTATTGGTATAGATTTATGAAGGGAAAGACAGGGCTGTGCACAGGCCCCAAGACTTGCATTGTATCTGTATTTGTCCTCACTCACACACACACACACATCTTCACACCACTTAGCTTTCCAGTGCTTGTGTTGGGAGGGGATGTCCTCCAATAGTCATTGCAAGGCAACCCTGTCCTTAACACTACCTGTGACATGCTGAAGAACTCAAGAATATTTGTTTTCGTGCACAGCTACTAAAATAAAATGAAGCTTTTAACTTTAATATTAAAAATTGTCTACTGATCTGTTTTTAAGAGCAATAAAATCATCCAAAGCTCTCCAATGCTTTGCATGCAGCATTTAGATAGACTCACTTCTTGCAAAGCCCATGGGCCTGGAGTAAAGAAACAGAGACAGAGAAAACATAGAGATATAGTATTCAAAAATATAGAGATTACAGAAAAAGTAGAGTCATACAGAAGCACTTTGTTGACATCACAGTTCAACTCTGGATGGGGGGGATAACATAATGTAAAATTTACTGATTTGCCTTATTTGATTCCAAATTGGTGAGTATAACTGTAGGAAATTGGTCAGAAAGCAAGTAGACCCGGGAGGATTGAAAGTCAGGTTGGGATTGTGTCTGGGAAACGGAACTTGTGTGAAAGTACTTGGTGAATTTGTGTTTGTGGCCAGAAGATGAGTCTTGTGTTGTGGCTAGGGCTAACGCCTGTTGACCCCCTCATGGTGTACCATGCCTGGTCTGTATGAGCCTGTCCATCTGCTAATGTGGGTAGCGCAGTCCCTATGTGACAAACTGCTCCCAAACCAGCAGGACGTTTGGTGGTGCGTGAACAAGTGAATGTGTTCGTAAAAGTTCCACATAGTGATACTCACTGTTGTAAGTCCTCTAGCTTTGAGGCAGTAAGGCTTGGAACACTCCAGACTGGAAAATAGGATGGGCCGCTTCTAAGGTTGTGCCCAACACTCCCCTGGCCTGTGTCTTAGAAAATTGGTTGAAGCCAGGTGGAGGAGCCGGACTCTCTAAACGAAAACTTGTTAATTTATGTACCTCTCAGTGGCCAGTATACACCAGTAATTGGGACCCTGATGACCAGTGGCCAGAGAATGGAACTTTTGATTCTAATAGATTAAAGAAACTTAACCTCTTATTAGAAGATAATTTCCCAGGCCAGATGGACTACCTTTTTCTCTTTTACAATGGCCCCCAAAGATGTAAAATAAGACCAGAAATGAAGCAAATGGTAGCCACCGCCCCTGTTGCTCCAAATACCAAAGAACCCCCACCTTATCCAGACACGAGTGAAAAGGAAGACCCTCTTGAGGTCCCTGCAACCACATCGCTCTTGTATCCCCAGTTGCCATCTAACCCCCAGCTGCCATCCAATCCCGTTGTACCCGTTACACCGACTGCACCAAATACCTTCGAGCCCTACTATCTACATAGCCAAAGTCAGAATAATCCGTTCCAATCTTCAGACCCCGATAATATTGAATTAACTCCAGAGCGGATGAACAAGTAGCCAAACTATAGCTTCACGACCCCCCACCGACAGGCTAAACAGGTTAAACAGATAGCTTACAAATGCCAGTCCGGGAGGTTCCAATATCAACTGCAGCCGGGGTAGAGTCCCGCATGATGCATATCCCATTTTCCACCTGAGACTTGTTAAATTGGAAAACCCAAACCCCAAGATTTTGAGATGATCCTGAAGGGGTGCGTAGGACCTATGAGACTATTTTCTTGACCCATAGGCCAAGCTGGTCTGATATACAGGCACTCAGTTCCAGTCTACTAACTGAGGCTGAGAAAGAAGAGATAGTAGGAAAGGCTGCCCCAATTTTAGCCTGGCTTCAGATGTGAGGGCCCAATGATCCCATGACTGCCCAAGTGGCCGAATTGAACTTGGGGACCTTTACACAAAACCCTAACTGGAACCCCAATGATCCGAACCACGAATGGGCATTAAACAAATTTAAACAGCTTGGCTTGAAGGGATGAAGGAGGCTGGCCAAAAACAAATAAACTGGCAAAAGGTCCAAGAGATAAAGCAAAAACCAGAGGAACACCCAGGGGATTTTTACCAACACCTTTAGGAAGCCGTACGCGTCTGGGGAGGAATGGACCCAGACAACCCTAACAATCTAGTACTGATGTGGGGCTTCTTTAAAAGTGGTATCACAGATCCACAAATAAAACATTTTCTTAACAACAAAGACACCTATGACCATTCCGACATGCCCCAGATTCTCACTTCGGCAACTGTGGCTTACAACAATAGAGAGAGAGAAACTAAACAGGAAAAGAGAAAAGAAGAAAAAACAGTCAAAATGTTTGCTTTGGCCTTACAAGGAATGCAAACAGGGAAATTGGAGGACAGAGGAAGGGGCCGAGGAATGTCCCAGAGGGGAAGAGCAACTTACGTATGTTATGGATGTGGTCAGGAAGGACATATGGGATGAAATTGTTGGAAGGAAAAAGGTCAGGAAAGACGTGAGGAAGTCAGAAATTACCCAAATAGGGGAAAGGGGCGAGGAGGAGTATGAACTGGACCAAGCCATCCAGAAATGGAGGCCACAGCTTTGGTTGACTATGCACAAGATTCTTTTGATGATTGACATCATGAGGGAGAGGATGGCCCTGAATTTATTGGAGCATCATTTTTATTGTCTAGACAAGAGCCTCTTATTACATTAACGGTAAATGGGGGAAAGTATGAGTGCTTGATAGATACAGGGGCAACCCTTTCCTCATTACCTCTGATGGCAGCACCACCGACTGAAGAAAAACGTACAGTGGGTGGTATTTCGGGACAGTCAATCCGCTGGCCTGTGTCTTCGCCCCTCCAAATACAGGTCGGGCCATTGACTGTTGAGCATTCTTTTCTATTGTTAGACTTGCCCGTTAACTTGGTAAGAAGAGATTTATTATGTAAATTGAGGGCTACAATTCATTTCAAAGAGGAAGGCCTTTTCCTCCACCTTCCTGAAGAAAATATTGCCTCTTTGATGTCATTGCTAGAAACCCCAGAGGCTTTGACTCCTATCTGTAACAAACGGCAGGAATTAATGGATTCTTTGCCTCCTTGGCTATGGGTCCACCACACCAGGTGTAAAAGAGGCCCCCAGCACAGACCAGGATGAGAAGTAGACGACTGTGGACCAGGACGAGAAGCTGCTGATAGCGGGGTAGCCAAGACCCTAGCAACTGGTAAGGGGAAGATTCAAAAAACCTGAAGAAAAGTGGCTAGCGGAGACCGTACCGGGTCTCGGCCTGAAGACATGATTCATTAGACAATGAAAACTCTAAAAATGAAGATTGTAGTATTTTGTGTGTTGTTTCCCATTGTAACTAGTCTTCTGCACTCTAATGTATTGTTTCAACTTGTAGAGCAAATGACCAGTCATACCAATCTCACCAATTGCTGGATGTGCATAGAAGGAAGCAGTTCTGTGTCTACCACCTTGCCTTTTATCCCTATTCCCCTTTCAGCGTTCAAAATGATGATGGACCCCCCCACACACAATCAAATCAATGCAAGTAATGTCACCTGGAGTATGGCAGGGTTCAGATCAAACTCTGAATGGTGGGAGGTACGCCCAATAACTGGAACATGGTGTTTTACATGTAGAAACGTGTCCCAGAAAATGAGATATGTGGGAACTTTAAAATGTACATACACTTTGGATTGGGTAGATGATCCCCTATGGGGACACCAAGGCTTGAATTGTTCCTATTATGGAAAATGGAATGCCACCCATCTGAATGAAAGTTTTTGTAATTGCACCACAGAAAATGATTTCGATATCCTATTGACACCATCGGAGGGTAGGGAATCTGAAAACCCAGGCTGCCAGTGCACAGGTTTGAACATATTTTGCATTCTTCACTTGAAGAGCCAAAATAAAACTTCTGGTAGCCATGTCGATAGTCAAAAAAGGTTAAAATGGAAGTTTAGAAATGGCACATCCATCCAAGGATTTAAGCGGAGCTGGGTGGTAAACGGGACTTGGTATTCAGTAAATAATCCAGCTTGCCTTAAGGGCAGCGGTGCAAAATCCACTAATGTTGTCTTATGTGGTTATGATGCCACCAGTTGTGCTCATTGTCCATTCCCTTCACCTTTTTCTGGAGGATGGTATGATCCCTACCAGTTTCCCGCCTATACTGATGAGAATGGCAGTCATACCTGAGATAAAGGACCTTTTGGAGGGAAAACTAAGGCAGCTAAAATGGGACATTATTTTATCTGTGGAAACAGAGCTTGGGAAGTCTTACCAAGCGGGTGGTGGGGAACCTGCTTTGTTGCAACCCTACGGCCGCCCTTCTGCTACCACCCCCTCAACACTCCAATATTTAAACCAATATATGCCAAAGTACAGAAAAGAAATATTTATGCAAGCACCCAGACTTGAGGCCAAAAGATTTGGACCCCTCGAGATCTTGTGGAATATTATGACCCCCTAACTTGGTCTTCTATTGGCGTAAGAGGAGCTAGAACAATGACAAATTCCATTATCAGGCTACAAGCTGTGGTAGAAATTCTTGCTAATGACACAGCCCAGGACCTCTCGCTGGTAGCAGACGAGTTATCTCAACTTCGTGTAAATGTGTTACAGCAAAGATTGGGATTAGATTACTTGCTGACTGACAGGGGAGGTTTATGTGGCCTGATCGCAAACTCTTCAGATTGTTGTGTAAAGATAGATGATAATCGAAAAGTAATTGAACTAGCTCACCACATAGTCCAAGTAGCTCATGCAGGAGACCAGGTCTGGACTGGATGGAATTGGAGTTGGCTCACTAATTGGCTCCCCAATTGGACATGGTTGAAAACTTTGTTTGTTTCTATTGTAGTAATTACTGTATTATTGGTCACTGTATGTTGCTTCATACAATGCTTACCAGGGTGTTGCTCTATGGCGATGTCTGCCTTTAAGAAACTCACCTCTTCAACTCCTAATGCTGAAAAATGATATTTAATGATACTAAGGGAAAAACAGCAGTATTAGTTTGTCTGAAATACTGTGAACAGTATTTGACAAAAAGTGGGGAAATGTAAAAATCCAATCACACCGCAATCCAATCACACCGCAATCCAATTACATCCCAATCCAATCACACCGTCACGTAGCAGGAAATTGAGGTTGAAACAAAAGAAACAAAAATTAATCTCAAATGACTGGTATGCAAAAGGAATGTGAGCGGTTTAGCCAGTGGGCGGTTCACGGCTAGAGGCATTTTTTATATATACTCTTGTAGTTTTGCATTTTAAACTGTATAAAAAGCCTTTGTTCTTTCTCCCCGGGGCCGACTGAACTCAGCCCTTTGTTGCTGATGTATCTGATCGTGCCGCTATTGCAATAGCTTAAATAAATAAAATCTTTTGAACTTGTTACTGTATCAGGTCATTCTTTCTTGCATTCATTCCCGCCTGGAAAGAACCCCCTTGGTTCGAAGTATTTTTGCAACACTACTGATCTAAACACTATTCTAAAATCTTAAGTTATGTAAGTATGTCTTGTATTTTTACAGTTTACAGGCTTCTAACATGCCCATTAAATAAAGCCATTGCTTCAGTTTGAAAGTCAATTAACTCAAAAGGTGGAATTGAAAGTTCATGTTAATCCACTAATGTGTATCTCAGTGGTAATTAATTCAGATTTTTGTAGTGGTTCCAGGAAAGTAATTTACTGTTCTATGGGAAGAGGCTACAGATTCTCCCTGCCCGTTCTGGGACATTCCATTATAATGAATAATTAATTGCTCCAGATTCATTGTACAAAATTGGTATGTAGGCTTAGAATAACTCTGATCAATTTGTATCAATATTTATATCATACCAAGCAAATAAGCAAATGATGCCTAAGCATCAGGTATTCTCGCTCTCTCTCCCCCTCCCCCCACATTAGATTTTGATTAAGATGCTTCAGTATTTCACCTGCATTTACTGTTTTTTTAAGAAAGCAGACATTATAAACTAGCATCAGGCTTAACGTTGTCAATAGCACAAAGGTGCTCAAGGCATCAGTCTTACAGTCATGTATTTTCTGAAGAGTTTTTGCTTTCCCCTGCTTGGAATAAAAGAAAGCCTTCTGGGCATTTCAAGTCATGTAAGGGCTCATTAATGTATATACCCTAAGGGTGAACTTGGACTTTTTCTTAGGAGTGTGCATGGGACCCAAGGTGCATGGGACCCAAAACAGCTGATCTGCCTGTGTGTGACTCTATGCTCTCTCTGCTTCAGTCCACATTGCTAGCTGCTCTGTATAAAACAAAGCAGTGTGTTCCCCATGTACTATAGTGGGGAGCCTAAAATTGGCTATAACGTTTCCTCCTTTGGACCAAAATGGATGAAATTTACAGGCACAGGAGTGTCTTCACATTGGGTTAAGCCTGCCAAATTTCATACAAATAGATTCAGGGTTTTTTGTGGGGAAAGTAAAAGGGATTCACATTCCTCAATAATCCCTTGTGAGGGGAGGGAGCAGGGATTTGTCTAAAATTTATCAGCAGCTTTTCCTTTTCAGTACTTGCGTGTGTCTTCTAGGTCTTACAGACCTCTGATAGGCCTTTCAGTATGAGGCTGTCCAAAATGTTGCCTATAAAGAGCTTTGGGTTTTATTTTGTTTTATTTGTTAAAGCAGAATAAGATTAAAAAAAAATGAAGCTTTTAGCTTTTTTTAAAAAAGTCACTACTGTGCTGTGTATAACAAGAAAAAATAATCCAGAGTACTTCAGCGCTCCACAGGCAACATTTTGGATAGTCTCACTTCTGGTAAAACCCATGGACCTAACGAAACATGGAGATATAGGAAACATAGGTTTATATGGGTTAGAAAAGTATGAAAACAATGATGTGACAGAATAACATAAACTTTTCCCCAATTTTTTCCAGGTCTTCACAGTTCTAGTTATGGGAGAAGGAGAAAAAACCTTTTCTCTAGCCACTTTCCCCCACTATGCATAATTTTATACACTATCATGTCTCCTCTTACTCACCTTTTCTCTAAACTAAAAAGCCCAAAATGTTGTAACCTTTCCTCAGTAAGTAGCTCCATCTCCTTTATCATTTGAGTTGCCCTTTTCTGAACTTTTTCCAGATCTTCAATATCCTTTTTGAGATTACGTGACCAGAACTGTACATCTTATTCTAAGTGTGGCTGCACTATAAATTTATTTGACCCTCAATATCTGGCCCTCATACACAGACAATTCATGCCTCTGCCATTTATACATGAGACCATTAATGTTGCAGGAAGGAGAGGCCCACAAAACACCAAGCACAGATTTAGAAGTCAGCCAGTGCTCTTGTTAGCTTTGTCATAAAGGATACCTGAGAAATATAACCATGCACAGGGCAGCCTACACTCTGTTCAGTTTATCTCATCAAAATAAACCCAGGGTAGATCCAGCCAAAGTTTAGCACTTTGACATTCCATTAATTTAACTAAAGTAGTTAATTGCATGGTTAAGCCTGCAATACTATAACCATTTACTTGGGAGTAAGTCCCATTAGACTTACTGAGACTCACTTCTGAATAGACATGTATAGGATTTGCTGTATATATTTCTCATTGAACTTTATTGGACTTCCAGTTGTTCAACTTTGGTTGGATATGTTCCATGTTTTTACCTGAATGCTGCAGGAAGGAATCTCAGCCACAAGGAAATATTGGAGTGGTTTATGAATGGATATACACAACACAAATGCTCTCATAACTTGATTATTCAACACTAGGTTCCTTGCAACAGATTGTGTGAATAGATATGAGTTTGGGTTTTTTTTTAGTTTAACAAAAACATTGTTTCATTAAGCCAAACTGTGGGCTGTACCGTCCTGCTAAGACATCAAAAGGGGAAGATTTAATTCCCCATCACCAACCCAAACTAGGATTTTAATTTCTTAAGCTACCACTTCAAACATCTGCTATAGCTATAGGTGAACTTCCCTTGGCTTACCTTGATTTTTGCTCACTTTTTGAAATCTTTCCCTTGCCCGCTTTTTAAAAAACCTGAAGTCAGTTACATCAGCTCAAACCCTGTGAACTAGTCACAGATCACTTACCCACCAACCCTTTGCTGTTTAATAGCACCAGGAAGCTGTGGCTGACTCTGGACTCCTCTGTCTCCATTTGCACTTTCTTCTTCCTTTATGGAATTTGCTGTTGCAAGGATTCTAGGCAACAAAAAAAGGAGAGAGCAAAGGTAGAATAACCCTTGCTGTCAGTACTGTTAGACGAATTTGGGAGAAGGGACAGCAGGCAGCAATGGTGGTGATGGGTGAACACCAATACAAATCAATACAAGTGGAAACACAGTTTTGGAAGTGTATGGGCTTCCCTTTTATTGGAGTAAAGCATTTTTAACCAAGAGAGTTGATACCATGATAAAGCACACACTTTTACTGTATTACATATTAAAATGGAACTTTTCCCTTCTCTCCTCTTGCATGGATCTCACACCCTTCCTAAATCTGCTCCAGAGGGTTAGCGGACCCCCTAGAACAGATTTAGGGGGTGCCTAGAGGAGTAGGGGGGAAGTCCTGTAGAGGGAGCAGAAATCCATGTGCTGATGGGACATGTAGTGCTATGTTGGACACAACCCAATATGCATAGCAGGGATAGTTGATCTGCTTCCCTCCAGATGTTAGACTACAACTCCCAGCAGCCCCAGCCAGCATAAGTAATGGTCAGGAATCATAAGAATTAGAGTCGACAACATCTCAAGGGCACAATGTTGGCTATCTCTAGTTTGGCTGCCAGAAGTGCTTCCACTTCTTCAGGACAAGTCAACTGATTTTTGTTGATCTTTCCTATGTGTTGCACGCCAACATACCCATTTTCTCCTGAGGCTGAGGGACCTTGGAATTGTTTGGGACATAGCATAGAGGGGAGATTGGTAAAAATAGGGTGCCTCACCTTGCACTAGGGGAAATATTTGGAACACAGAATATCAAAAGCTGTCTTACGTTGAGTCAGACCACTGGCCCATTTAGCTCAGTAGTGTCTACACTGACTGGCTCTCCAGGGTTTCAGACAGAGTTCATTCCTAGTCCTACCTGGAGATGCCAGGAATTGAACCTGAGACATTTTTATGCAAAGCAGATGCTCTACCACTGAGCTATGGCATTGGGCCACTTTCATTTCCAGCGTTGGTTTTGCATTGGTGGGTGCAACCTGTAATTTCTAGAATAACACAACAACAACAAAATCCAGGTTCTTAAATGCATATTTCTAGACCTAAGGCATAAGACCCTTTGCTGAATCAGTTACACAGAATCTGAAGCCCACAAACCAATAAATAAATAAAAATGGAATTAGAGCCGTTCATTATGGCTCAGTGCCAAAGAACTAAAATCTTGGCTCCTTATGAACCTCACAGGATTATAATGCTAATTGTCTGTGTCTTTTAAAAAAGAAAAGAGTAATTTCAATTCATTTTTAATTGCTATCTAGACTAAGTTTTCATTTAGTTGTTGCTGATTTTTAGGTTTAAGTAACAAGCAACACTAATTTCTACTTTGGTCTGGAGACAGGATATGATACTTATTTAAACCTGTAAGCTGAATGCCCACATGTGTCCTGTTTCCAGGCTAATTACTGATGTTCAATTAACGTGTCCATACAATACAACAGAATCTTTTCCCAAGCCTTGGGAACCTTTGGTTCACTAATTAGCAAAATAATGTGGACTGGGAAAGGATCATTTTATCCCTCAGTCAGTGGAGATAGCTTTGAGGAAGTGGAGTGTGATGTTCATGGATGGAGATAGGGAAGACCTTCCAGAGGTATGAACTGTAAAGATATTGTGCACATCCAGAACTCTGGGGTTTACTGTGCACAAATATGGCATACTATACTAGGCTCATGTCATCTGCTGGGTTTGCCTGGAACATGGCCAAATGTTGTTGGACTCCAACTCCCATCAGTCCTAGCCATCCCTGGCCAGGGGTCAGGGGTTATATGCATTCTATAGTCCAGCAACATTCTACAGGGACGCAACCCCATGGCTGGCTTGGAATGATGTAAGAAAACACAAGTAGGAGAATCAAGAACTATCAAAATATGTCCTGTTCTGTAGAGCTTTTTTAAAGGAAAAATTAGAATTGCCCAGTGGTATAGGATTATCATATGCAAAGAATGTGGTGCTACAACACACCTGCACATTTTCCTGGTGCGTGCATACATGTTCCCTTGCTTAGAGTCACATCCCATGACATTTAGTAGTCAACATACAGTGGGAGCAAATCCTTAGAATTGGGACTTTGACAGACTGTGTCTAACCTAGAAAATTATATATTTATCTCATTATTCATCCTAGAAATCTGTGTCAAATTTATTTTTATTTATTTCAAAGCCTTTTTATTGGTGAATGTCATATGATGGTGAAGACAGCATTTTGTGTTTCAAACTGGAGGTTATGCTATATTACTATTTTGGGTGCATTAACAATTGAATCTGAAACTGCAGTTTGATGTAAAATCAGACATATTACAATATGTTGCTATTTCAGCAGTGACTCTAGCTGTTGGAAAAAAAGAGGATGCATGTTTTCAGCCTGCTATGTTTAAACCACTTCATTTAAAGCAAGGTGAGCACGGTCAATTAAAAACATAGAGCACACCTAGAATTTTCCTAGAATATATTTCACCTCCCACTGTTTTATCTTGTGCAAACTGAGACACTCCTGATGTCCACTGGAGACTATTCTGCAGAATGGTCAGTGCCATTTTTCCACAATTATGTTTGGAGGTTTTTTAGTGTAAATTTTGCAAAGCGTTGATGAACTTCACATATTCACAGAAACAGAAAGAAAAGGAAATGATTTCCTATAGGAAATTTCACTAAAATTGCAAAGTAAATCACACATATTTAAAGTGACCATCTGAACTATATCAATTGTCTTAATAATGTTGTTTCCTCCCTGCTAAAACAATTACAGCACAGCACATGTCTTCTTTCTATTATTTGGCTGATTGCAGATGTTGCCACCACTCACCATATGCTCAGACACATGTTACCAAATTCTTCTAAGCTACACAGGAAGTGGATTGGACTGTGAAAGATCAACCCAAATTATGTTTGCATTTTGACAAATTTGTAGGGCAGTCCAATATCTCAGAGAGGAGGTCAGATCTCCTGCTCCCCTGGTGCATTCACTATAGCTGCCCAATTTCCCTGCTTTTTAAAGTTGGATAGAAATATCTGTGGGCTATAGGTATGTTCTTAAACCACAAGGTATTTTTTGCCTATTAATGGATTTCTCTGCTTTTTAATCTGGGATTAAGAAATGGGATCCTGTCCAAATTTGCTGAGAATGGATTGATCATTTGTACGTTTATTGAGTTCAGTGGGATTTACTCCCCTGCAAGCATGCTTAGGATACGTGAAACTGACCACAGAGGGTGAGGAGGGCAGGAGGAGGAGGAGGGAGGGGAAGAAGGACAAAGGGGAGGAGCGGGATGGGAGCAGGCAGGAGGGTGAGTGGAGGAGAAGGACAGGTTTGAACATTTGCATGTTCATTGAGTTTAGTGGGATTTACTGCTGTGCAATCATGGTTAGGATAGGTAAAACTGACCAGAGGGGGAGGGAGAGAGAAGAAAGCAGGGAGGGGAGGAGGAAGAGAGAGGAGAGGGGAAGGAGGGGAAAGGCAGGTCATCATTTGCATACTTATGGAGTTCAATGGGATTTACTCCTATGCAATCATGGTTAGTATAGGTAAAACTGACCATGGGGATGAGGAACAGGAAGGGGAGGGGGATGAGGGGATTGGAAGGGGATAGGGATGGGGAGGGAGGGGCAAAGGAAGGGTGAGGGAAGGGGCAAGAGGGAGGGGGTAGGAGAGAGGAGAAGGGAGGAAGGGTTTGATCATTTATATACTCTTTGTGTTCAGTGGGATTTATTTTCATGCAATCATGTTTGAAAATGGAGATGGGCTGCCTTCAAGTTGATCCTGACTTATGGCGACCCTATGAACAGGGTTTTCATGGTAAACGGTATTCAGAAGAGGTTTTGCCATTGTCTTCCTCTGAGGCTGAGTGGCAGTGACTGGCCCAAGGTCTCCCAGTGAGCTTGCATGGGGATTCAAATCCTGGTCTCCCAGGTTGTAATCCAACACTGACCTAGTGTACAAGCAGGGAGAGTAGAAGGAGGGGGAGGGGACGAGATTGGGTGGGTGGGCACTGGGCAGAGGGAAAGCCCATTTTATTTCCAAAAGGAAAACCTTGTGAATTGTATAATTGCTTTTCAGCATTTCCCCCACTGTTTTATTCTACAGCAGGCACATGTAGCCTCCCACCCAAATTTAAACCAAAGCTGTCCCTGACCACATCCACACCAGACCTTTATTTCACTTTGGACAGTCACTGCTTCTCCCAAAGAATCCTGGGAAGTGTAGTTAGTGAAGGGTTCTGAGAGTTGCTAGGAGATGCCCTGTTGCCCTCAGAGACCTTCAGTCAGAGTGGCTGACTGTTAAACCAGTCTGGCCACTGGAGCTCTGTCAGGGGGATAGAAGTCTCCTCTCAGCACGCTTCACAAACTACACTTTCCAGGATTCTTTGGGGGAAGCCATGACTGTCTTAAGTGAAATCAAAGTCTGGTGTGAGTGTGACCCCTGATTAGCCAAGCAAAGCAGCTTTGAGTCTGGCTTTTAGAACACTGACAGTTGGTTCTTACTGAGAATGCCCGACACTATCATTCTGTTCAATGCAAAATTTATTAAATTAATTAAAAATCAGCCAGGCATTTTTTTTAACTTTTAAAAAGCAGAAGATGAAGGTCAGAGTATGGGGCAAGGTCAGTAATAGGATTTCGGATGCTCTGTGAACATGGCTGATTTTTAATGAATTTCAACAGATTATGAGAACTCTGACAGAAAATTCTAAAAGGACTCTAGGTTTTTGTTTCTCTCTTTTCAGATTTTGCACTCTGTGTTCTCTCTGACCATTTTGTATATCACCATGAAAATTTATAGGGTTGTTAAGCAAGCATTTCTGAGTTCAGAACTATAAGTTTTGTAAAGTTTTGTTTTGAAATGAGCTTATGGGGAGCATCAGAATGGCATAGGGGTGATATTTTCAATTTAACATTGCAGAATGTGAAAAATCCACACTGGCTATAGTGTACAGCCACTATTGTGGCTGTATAATTTCTGGCATCACTTGCCCTTATACTAAAATTAACAACATCACATGACTTGTCAGGGAACATTCCTTTTTTGTTAGAAACATTGATCAATACTCTGAAGAAAGTAGCAGCAAAATCAGCAGGGTGTGGTTTTGGCAGCGAGAGGAGAAATGCATATACTTGATCAGGGCCTGGGGTTCTAGAAGAGCCTGGACTACTTAGTTTTCTTTTCACATGGTTATCAGTCATTTTAAACATCACATAACATAATGCACCTTTTGCATGACTTGAATTTTTGAACTGCCCAAATGTGCTTTTCTGAACTGCCCATTTTAGATGTGGCTGCCCATTAAACAAAAAATACAACTCTTCAACTCTCTAATTATACATACATTGCATTTCTTAGGTCACTTTTTAAATATGGGATCCAAAAATGCTTGTTTTACAAAAATTCCTGCAGAATATTTTGATGACATTTTTAAAGAAATACTTCCTCCTTTTCCATGTTGCAAGACATCCCAGCATCCTCCAAACATGTGAATGCTGTGCCAAAGTGCAGTTTCCCTCCCTCCCTCCTTTTCCTTTCCTTTCCTTTCCTTTCCTTTCTTTCAGACATTGTGAGGATCCTTTCAAAACATTACACATGATATTTACCAGTCTTCAGTTATGTTTCCCTATCAAGCTCACCAGAGACCAATGTGGTGTAGTGGTTAAGGTGCTGGACTACGACCTGAGAGACCAGGGTTCGAATCCCCACACAGCCATGAAGCTCACTGGGTGACCTTGGGCTAGTCACTGCCTCTCAGCCTCAGAGGAAGGCAATGGTAAATCCCTTCTGAATACCGCTTACCATGAAAACCCTATTCATAGGGTCGCCATAAGTCGGGATCGACTTGAAGGCAGTCCATTTCCATCCATTCTCATCAAGCTCACCAAAATTGCAAGGGGGAGGAGAAAGTATTAGGGTGGTATTACAAAGCATCTAATAGATGTGTGGGCTCAGGTTTTGTCACATTTCCAAGAGTAGGGAGTTCAATACTTAAGAAAAAGCAACCAAGATAAGTCACCAATAGAGGTGTACAACCTTTTTCTGACTGAATAAATAAATTTAAATAGCAAGGAACAAGTATTCCTATTCAGCCCCTTAATGGGTAATATCATCATGGCGGGGTGTGTTGCCGCATTGAGAATGAGAGACCAAGTCACTGGTGAGATCCACTTCTCAGACAAGGCCTCAGTCCAGTATGTCCTTGTCTCACTGCTAAGTATGTGTACATGGGGCAAACCCAGCCCCATGACAAGCTGGAAGAGAACCCTATATGCCAATGCAAAGCTCCCTATATGTAAATTCAGTTGATAAAATGCATGTTGTTTGTTGTCTTTTGATAGTATACACCCATCAACAATCAGAAATCTCAAGTGAGTTAGAAACCCAAGAGATTTTCACTTACATGAGGTATATCACATCACATTGATCACATCAATGGAATATCCTGATCACAAAGCACAGCTGGCATAAGCAGGCGTGGACATATGGAACTACAGATGGCTGCTCCTAACAATTGCTCAGGGAATAGACTATTGCTATTGAGCTATTTCCAAATATGGCCATTCTCTTTTTAAAATTTTATTTATTTATTATCTACAGCAATAGGCTTGCAGCATGCTAATTTTTTTCTCTGTCAGAGTACTCACATGAGATTGTGCAATGACACATACTGTGCAATCATAGACATGCCTACTCAGAAGAGCCATTGAACTCAGTGGGTGGTATTATATGCTAATCCTACTCAGGGTAGACCTGTTGAAGTTAATGAACATGACTTAAGTTCATTAATTTCAAGGGGTCTCCTCTGAGTAGGACCTAGCTGAATAAAAACTCAAGAAACTTGCTCCCAAGTAAGTACATATCTTGTCTCCCAGGAATATATAGGACCATTGCAGCCCTTCTCTGTTACGTAAGGATTTCTTTCTCTTTAATGTATTGTGCTTTTTCTTCCTTTTGGTAATTACTATTGAATGGCAGGAACATATTAACACAGGAGACTGAACCAAAGTGTTCTGACATAATTATGCTTTCATATTTTCACACCTTTCAAGGTGTTCATAAAAGTATGCCATTCTATCTTAAGGTTTGCTGAAAAACAAATGACAAAACAACATTAAAGTTCTAATATATGACATGTTTAAAGTCATAATATCAGTACTATGCAATGGCAGCTGATGTGATTTCTGATTTAACAGAAATTAATGTGTCAAAGTCACCTTCAATATCCTTTCTTTTTAATATTAAAGTTTGTTGCAGTCCTCTTGAAGTGTTAAAATCAGTTTACAGCTATTAGCAAAGTCTACTAATTGCCATGTCCAACATGACAATTATTTCCCAATACACTTTGATTTTGTCAGTTACTGTTGCTTCCAGAGGAACACCATGGGGCCCACTGAATGCCTTTAAAGTCTGAACGTATGCATTTCATACCATGGTGGACAGTATAATGTTAGCCTTTTATGCCCATCTTGGGGGCCGGGAAAGTGAGAAAGACTGTTCCATTCTTTTTACACTTTTTTTTGGTCAGCTAACAGCTTCAATATAATCACATGTTATCTTTCTTTGAAAGGATTGGGGGAAAGTCCATGTGATAAGTTTAATGGTGTGGTTAAATAACAGCTGCCTGAAAGAAATGGATGTACGTATCTAACAGAGCAATCCAACTCAGGGGTAGACAGCGGGAGGGGGCTGGTGGAGGAGGATCTGGCAGAAAGCCCTGCAGCATCCGCTTGCTGTTCAGGAGCTGCTGGCCCAGCTGAACGCAGGCTTTGCCGGGAGTTGCACGCAGGAGCCAGAAGGGAAGAGCTGGCTCCCATGAATAGGCCTACCGGGGAGTAAGCAGTCCCCATAGAGCGTCAATGGAATCATTTTCTTCTGTTGGCCTTTTTGCTGGCAGAATTCTCATGTGGATTGGGACCCAGGGAAGTGCTCCGAGGGGAACCTGGATGCTGTGTAAGTCCCTCCCATGACTCCTCCCCTGCCACTCCCCCAGAATACCCCATTTTAGGGGCTACCACTGGCTTCCACCGGCTCTCTGTCCTCTGGGCTGGCCGTCCCTGATAGACCCCCAGTTGAGCTGTCATGGTCCCAGTGGTGCTATGGCTGAGCCAGGATGAGGGGCTTCTGCTGGTGGAGCCCGGTGGTGCCAGGATCCTGCCAGCTGAGCTGGAGGTCTGCCACATCCCACTCCCCCAGTTGGATTGCTCCCTAAGTCCATACGAAAACAATCATGGTTAGCTTAGACTCCAATTATTTTAGCAAGACATATGTGAATGTAAGAAGCTGCCTCAACCTGGATCGACTATTAGTCCATATCACTCAGTCTTCTTGTGAATCTGTTCAGCCCTGCTCCCAGCCCCAGCCCAATCTCATCCAGATAAGCTGTAGTGACAGCAGTGTCAAGAGGGTTGCTCTGCTCCATCCCACTGGCCAGTACTGTGTTTAGAAATAGGGAGTGCTAGTTGGCATCAATGTCCAGAGCCCATCAAATTGTTTAGAACTTCTCTACTGAAGCAACAAATATATTTCCACAAGCCTGATACTGGGATAATGAATGCCTGAAGCTTAGTGTCATTCATGGATGCTCTGCACATTCTCCCGTGGGGCCTCTTACCTGTTCAGTTACCTGTTCTGACCTTCTGTCTCTCATGCTGTCAATCTGGCATGTCCCTGGAATGCTATGCTCACACCATTACGTGGAATGGAATGTTATTTTTACTCTCACACTTTCAGCATGGAAGTGCAGGACTGTCCACCTGAAGTGGTCCTTTGAGATGAGTTAAATTGTGATTGCACTGCACTCTGGAAAAAAAGGGGGGATGGCAGTGGAAATGACTGGTGCTCCAACAACAGCACTATGGTGAAGCATTGTCTTTGCTGCAGAAAATGCGGCTTTCCACTCCCCTGCCTTTTTGACAAGTTTGAGGGTTACAGTCTCATTCAGCTGTTTGACTAGACCCTGACCAATGTTGTTTCATGCTGAGAAACGTACACCACTCCAGAGTGAAAATTCTTCATGCTTTCCAAATCAATGTGATGAATGGAGGCAAACTGATAGCCTTTGCTGTCGATCTGTTGCTGTTCATGTGTCAGTACATATTTGAATATTGTTCCCCAAACAAATTGGTTTCTTCTTTAAAACAACAGCAACATAGAAACAGTAGAGACTTATAATTCTTTACCAACTAAAAGATGCATCTGGGATTTTGCAGTTGTACTTTTCTTGCATGAGCCTAGCCATGTTTAGTTATCGTAATATATTATTTTGCATGATTGTCATCATTCTCATTCTCATCTTGGATCCAATGGTATCTCACATGAATGCAACAGGCACTTCCACTTGCACACCCTCACAAATCTGTCCCATCCTACTCCATTCCAGAGGGTCCTTTGACCTCCAGGAGAGCTTTTTGAGGAGTGCTAAGACTTAAAGAGATGCAAGATGACAAATGAGAGGACAGGGGTGTTCTACTTGTGTGCAAAACCTACATGTAAACTGGGAAGTTCTCTCTTGCCACCATCCCTTCCTATCACAAAGGTCTTACATGGATGTCATGAGCTCCGCAGAGCGGTCCTGGAGTGATGATGAAGAAGAAGATACAGAGTGGGACCCAGGGTAGGGTCCTAGTAACTTGCAACCAGGAAATGCTGAGGCAGTAGGCTTCAGTACATTTGACAGTGACAGCTCCTCCCCCTTCACTCCAGTTACAACACAAGGAATGCCGGCTGATCAGGAGCCCATCCTCCTCCCCTCCATCCCCTCTTCTCCCACGTTGCTGCTGCCATGCACACCTCCTTTAGAAGAGGAGGATCTCTATGAGGTCCCACTGCCCCCATCAACCCAGACATGCAGACAATTGTGTCGGCAGGCTCAACTGGCCCTCACTTTCCCACCTAGGAGGAGCACTTGTTTGCATTCCCTTTCTGTGACACCTTCCTCATGCAAGTATAAAGGACCTTCCTGCACCTATTAAAGGGCCATAGGGGACACGTCTAATTACTGTGACAATGTCTTAGCTTTGAGTAGGAATGCCTGATTATGCTGTGTAGAGATGCAGAATTTTGTGTAACCTGTAAGACTGAAGTTTCTCATTAAACATATTGGAGAAAAATACTCCAGCGTGTCTGAGTCTGATTCCAATGGGCTTGGCCAGGACAGCAGGAGGCTTCCCATGAGATTTAGAATCTTGCATAACCAGGGTTCTAAATCATGTAGGAAGGTCTACAGGTAGAAGATGCTCCCCACTTCACTCCTTCATCCTCCATGATTTGGAGGGTGATGCAGGTAGGAGGGGAGGCAGAGTTCTGCTGAAATATGATTGCCCCAATCAGTGTTGGCTTTCCACCAGAATGTGATCTCAGGCAAATGCTGTCAATTTTCTTTCCTTTTCTTGGTAGCAATGAAAGAGACATATGAATGTCTTCTATTGCATTTTTGAATGGGAACAGCAGCATCCCATTATTTCAATTTTCCTTCAGTGGATTGCAGTACAATGGCACCTATTTACAATAAACAAGGCCTTCTCTATCACCCTCATTGGGTTTTCTTTTCTTTTTATCTGAACTTGGGTCAGCAAAAGTCCAAAGGTTCCTGAACAAATCTACCCTTCTTACTAGGCTCAGCCAACAATTCCTTTGTTGTAATGAGGTTGGTGTGGCTAAGGATATTCATCTGTTTTCATGATCACTGATCTCTCCGAGCAAGCTAACAATAATGGCACCCTTTGGAACATAATAGCATAGATCAGAATATACTCAAGACAGCGTTCTCTTATATTGTTTCTGTAATTGAAGTATTGAGCTGGAAGCTTCAGTAAGCACACCATTGTAAAAGAATTTAGAACAAATGTTCTGGGGAACATTTTTTGCACATTCAAATAATTCTTCATTGAAGGGACAATACCCCCCTCTTCCCACTTGAGAAACTTGTCGCAGGCATGGAATCAATGCTGTTATTTTATTTTATGACATTGAAGCTGGAGGATGGCAGTGAAGTTTTCCATCTAATCAGATGGTATATTTACACTTGCTTCAATCCAAGCTGTAAAAGGAAGTAAAGCAGAAACACTCAAAACAGGGTATAAAGCAACTGTCAGATCCTATAATGAAAGAGCCAAAGTGGAAACTTCTGCACACTGTGAGATGGGCTGAAACAGTCTACTGGACTTCATACACTGGCAAGACAGAGAACTATAAAAGATGTGGCTGAGGAGAACAACCTTGAAACCAGAGCGTGGAAAATTACTTTTTAGAAGTAATACATTACAATTAGTGTTACATGGCCCCAAAAAGCAATAAATTACCATCACAGTTACAATTGCCCTGAAAGCAACTGATTACCATTACTCAAAAATAATCACTATAATTACACTTGTTATTTTTAAAAAATATGGAGTGTCTACAAGATGCTGGCCCTGGCTGCTGCACACCTAAATAGCCTTAAAAAACATTAAAAATAAACACACACACACACAGAGGGTAGCAGAATTTTTTTTATCCATAAGATTAATAGAATGGCATAACAGAACCTCACATCCACCCCCACCCCAGCAATTGTGATACCCTAACACACATATACTTTTTCACCTGAAATCAAATTTTACACTTTTAATGTTGCTTTTATAATACATTTGTGTTATATTTCATCTTTGCTCAAAGAGCACGTCAGACTAGGAATGTCTTTTTACAGTAATTAAGTTGCCACCAGTACTATACAGGCATTCTATTGCGATACTTGAAGGCATCCCTGTGTTGTACTGCAAAAAACGCTGCAGTACCCCTTTCAACAAACACATGTTTTCAATATGGCAAACCCCTATCATCAAAGAAAAATGCAAACTTTAGTACTTTACTGGTTGCCTTTGTAATTTTTTTTAATCAACAGTATAACTCAGAGGTAACTTAATCCTGTACACAGGACCAGCTCCAGGAATGTGGGGCCCTTGGGCATTAGCCTGCCCCGGGCCCCTCCACTCCCCTTCCGCGATCCTGCAAATTGCAAGACAAGACCTTCCGAGCCACCTGCCACCCCCCTGCCATCCCCCCCACTTCACCTACCTTTCTCTGCTGTTCATTGTGGCTGCACGCACTGCGCACGCAGGGTTGCCATCAATCAAAATGGCAGCCAAGGTTTCCGTAAGGGACTGAAGTCTCTACCACCATCTTGGTTGATGGCATTCAGTGCACGCATTGCTGCCATCAACCAACATGGCGGCAGAGGCTTCAGTCCCTTACAGAAACTTCAGCGGCCATCTCGATTGATGGCAACAAAGAACAGCATAGAAAGGTAGGTGAAGTGGGGGGATGGTGGGTGGCTTGTAAGGTTTTGTCTTGTGATCCACGGCATGGCTCATGCCGTGGATCACAGAAGGGGGGTGGAGGGCCCCTCAGGCCCCCCCAGGGGCTCCTGTAGCTGCAGGACCCTCGGGCCAATGCCCAACCTGGCCGCCCCTTAGAACCAGCCCTGCCTGTACATACTTACTCACTGGGTAGACATGTATGCACGATTGAACTGTCAGAGGTAGAACTTAAGAGACATAACATAAGTAAACAGAAAATGCACATACCAAAAGTATTCCACCAGAATAAACATTATCCCTTCTCCTGCAATTAAAAATGTAGTTTTGCACAGCATGTAGTGAAACTGGCATTTGCTACCACAAGAAGCAGTGTTGGGCACCAACTTGGATGGCTTTAAAAGAGGATTAGATAAATTCATGGAGGAAAAAAATATCAGTGGCACCTAGCAATGATGGCTATGTTCTACTTCCAGTGTCAGAGACAGTGTGCTTCTGAATATCAGTCCCTGGGAATACAAGTGAGGAGAGTGCTGCTTGTGGACTCATGTCCTGCTTGTGGGATTCCCTTTAGGGCATGTGATTTGCCACTGTGAGAACAGGATGCTGGACTAGATGGGCCACTGGTTGGATCCAGCAGACTCTTCTTATGTTCTTGTATGTGTTGCAACAACAAGAGTTACTTGTGAGGCCTTACAGATATAGCCAACATGGTCCCCTCCAGATGTTGTAGGACTACAATTTTTATCATCCCTGATAATTGGTTATGTTGTCTGAGACTGATGGGAGTTGAAGTCCAACAACATCTAGAGGGCACTATGTTGAAGACCCAATTAGATTAACATAACTACCCTCCTGTTTCAAACGCATCCAAAACAGTATGTCTCTTAAATTCTATGTCTGACAGTGCATTCCTTTCAGAGGTAAAAGTTAATCTGCAATCCTATATACTTATCAATTTAACTCAATGAGGCTTAATTTGGAGTAGACATATGACTGGACTCCACCAGAATACATTTCAGCATTTCAGGGGCTACACTTTATTAATGCTGTTAATAACAACTACCAACTGCCACTTATGTACATATATAGTCTCAGCCTAAGCTACCGCACAGGATTGTTGCAAAGATAAACAGGCGGAGGGAAGGGCAATGGTCATGACATTCACAAATCAAAAGTAAATCTGGGGAGGGGGGCACACACAAGTACTAAGATGTCTGACAGACAGAATGTTAACAGGTGAAGCTTTCCCCATAATTGTATTTCCATAGTAGAACAGGCTTACTCGATTTAATTCCTACCTGTCCCACAGCTGGCCTGATCTCCTGCAATGCCATCCCTAAACCATGCAAAGAACTCAAGTAAAAACAAAACAGAACACAGTATTTGGGCAATTCTTTTTTAAAAAAGACCATCTGTAACAGGCAAAAAAGTTATGAGACAATAGATATAAAAACACATACACAAAGCCTTGACAAAAAGTGACAAAAATACTCTGAGCATAAGCATTTTCACATTTTAAATTTTTACTCACCATCGTTTTTGCTTATTTACTACCTTGGACCAGCCCCTAACTCTCAGCCTAATCTACTTCACATGGCTGTTGTGAAGATACAGAAGACAGAATTAAAATGGCATAACAGGCCGGGCCTGGCAACCAAGAGGTCTAGGTCTTCTGTATCTTTAAAAGATGTGCAGGGGGGAGGGAGAATTCCACCTTGTGGTTTTTCCCATTACAGTGTTGCAAGAACACCTGCACTTGGCTGACTTGGCTCCTAAAGATACAGGATCAGGATCAGGCCCTGAACCTGGCAACCCTAATCCTGGCTGTTAGGAAGAAAGGAAGGGCAGGAAAGAAAACTGGAAGCAGCAGCTCTTTAGCGCCCTGGCTGCTTGCTGCTGCAACTTCTGCCTGCCCCTCGCATACCCCGAAACCATGACTGTGAGTAGGCTTTTGGCTCACATCTCTCCACTGGTAAGAGAGGGGAGGTGGGGAGGGAGGCAGAGGCCACTGCTCAGAGCTGCGCGAGCCTCCAGCTCCTTTCTCCCTCTACTCCCTCCGCTCTAAAGAATGCACATTACATTAAAAATGTCCTGATTCAATCCTTATTAAAGAAATTCTCACTGTGCAATCCTGTATATGTCTATTCAAAAGCAAGCCGCACTGGGTTCAGTGGAGTTTACTCACATGTAAATGGGCATAGGATTGCAACGTAAGAGTACATATAATAGCAAGGTTTCCATATTTCCCTCCCCTGTGCCCATTAAACCAGGGTTGTGCAATCTGTGGCCCTCCAGATTTTGTAGCACTGCAACTCCCATCAGCCCAGCCAGAATGGCCAACAGTCAAGGATGCTGGGTACTGTAGTTCAGCAACAACTGGAGGGTCAAATATTAGTCACCCCTGCTTTAGACATTCAATTTTACAACAACAACACATCATTCAAAAAATAATAAAATACATGATAAGAATACTTTTTTACATTAAAAAGATGTATCTCTTCAGTGCAGCAGGAATCCCAGCACTGGCTCACAGTGGCGGGGGCTCCTTATTCTACGCCTGGCAACCTATCCTAGGCCCGCCCTCAAATATGGCTCAGGAAGACCTTATTCAAAATGCTGGTATTAACCTTTTAGAAATGGAGTGTCTAACCGGCAGCCCTTCAGATGTTGCTATGGCCAATGGCCAGGGCTGATGGGAGTTATAGTTCTGGAGGGGTACAGGTTTGTCTTTGATACATGAAGGGCCACCTCCTCTCATATATGCCTGCCTGGACACTTCTTCACGTTCCCCCACCTAATAAGCTGAGGCGGTTGATTATTAGTGAAAGGGCCTTTTCGGTAGTGATGCCCAGTTATGGATGAAGTCCCCAGAGAGGGTCAACTATCTGGGTATTAAGCAGAACCTAAATAAATAAATAAAAATTAGGATATTTTTGGTGCCGGCTAGGGATCTTTTTATTCTATTGTGCTTTTTAAGCTAAGATTTAGTGCCTTTTCATTCTTAGAACTATTTTGTTTTCCCCTTTGGCTAAGCTTCAGTGCTGTTTATTATTATCCTTACTGATAGCAGGCTGCTCTGTGCTGGATGTGTGCTGGTTTTATGCTGTACTTTGTGCTAGCACAGGTTTTTATTCTTTTTAGCTTTTATAGTATTTGTAGTTTATTGATTTTTGTTTTGTTTTAAAATTATGGAAGGCCCAGAGCACATGGTTAATCAGGCAGTCTATAAATGGTTTGTGTATTGTTTTGGCAATTAGAAATTAGATAGGTTCACACTTATAAATGCAAACTGAACTGAATTTCTCTCCCATCTCTAAACTGCACCAATTTTGAACTCAAATTTATCATTCCGAAATGGCCCTAACTGAAATAGGTTTCTCGATATGCATTGTAAGTAGGTAGTAGCATGTCCATGGTTCACACATGAGTTTAGCCCTTCCAGAACAGGGTATATTCCTACCGATGTCATGGTCAGATAGAAACAGTGGAGACTGGTAGCTCCGATATCAGTGAGGCAGTGAATCTACTTCGGGTTTTAGTCTAAACTTTCAAGGAACTGTCCAAGGTGCCGAACCTATTTTGGGAATAAATTTCAGCACTTTGAACAGCTCCTTGAAAGTTCAAACTGAAGCCTGGAATGGATTCACTGCCCCACTGACATCAAAGCCACCTACCTCCACTAGGTAGGAATGTTTTATGTGTTGCTGCTACACACTTTTAAAGCTGATAACTGAGAACTAAACAAACTATTATGAAAAATATTATATCTTAAATCTTAGTAGGGTACATTAAAACGCACAGTGAAAGAATGCAGATTCACTGCTATGAAAAGCATCTGACAGTGACCATTCCATTTGATTCCTGCCCTCCTTTTGCCAAGGATGTTTTACAGCAGCAATTTTACTTGATGCACAATTCTGTAAAAAAAAAAAAATTATTTAGCAAATGCTACTTGCCAATAAAGAGATACATTTTCACTCCATAAACCTCCAAGCTGACAAATCTGAAATAACCCTGGATGCTATCACCTTTCCTAGGAAAGCATGGAGAAATACACATTTAAATGCTTGAGATTCCGACAGTATAAATCAGCTCCATAAAGAAAATATTGACAGCTCTTCCCTTGACTACACTGGCCATGCATCCCTAATAATGCGACGGACTGATAACTCCTCCACCTCTAAATAACTAAACAACCCTTATGCAAATCTGATTTCATATATCTGTAGCACTGTTTATGTAGCAGACTAGGAAATATATTTAACTGCATGCAAACATTCTGGGGGTTAGAGCAGGTGACTGCAGTCATAATGAATGCTAACAATGTGTAACACTATATCTTTGTGTGCATGCATACACATGTGTATGTTTAGATACACTGATGAATAGATAGATCAGGGATGGGGAACCTCAGCCTCGGAGGCCACATGCAGGTCTCCAGGCCTCTCTATATGGCTTTTGGAACACTCTCCAGGCCACACATGCTTCTGAGCTACACCCATCACTGGTCATGCATCACACCTTCTTTAAGTGGCTGGACTGTGTCCTTGAACTCTGATAATACCTCTTGCTTGCTTGGATGGAGGATAGAGAGGAGTGTGTGAGTATGTGTAGAAACCAGTTTTCAAAGAAAAAAAATCACATTTATTGCTCAGCCCACTTTTGCTCTGACCCTGCTCAGCCCTGGCATGTGACCTTCAGAAGGTTGTCCAGAAGGGAAGGTGGCTCTCAGACAGACAGACAGACAGACAGACAGACAGATAGATGATAGATGATAGATGATAGATGATAGATGATAGATGATAGATGATAGATGATGATAGATAGATGATAGATAGATAGATAGATGAGGGCCATAATTCAGTGATAGAGCATCTGCTTTGTATGTAGAAGGTTCCACATTCAATCCCCGACATCTCCAGGTAAGGGTGGCAATGTCTCCTGCCTGAGAAACACTTGAGAGCTGCTGCCAGCCAGTGTAGATAGTGCTGAGCTGGATGGATCATTGGGTCTGACTGTGTTCCTGTGATTTGACTATGACTTGTCAGCTTGAATAAAATGATGTCTTGCCAGACCTCCCCAATAGCTCATCTGTCCTGATTTTTTAAAAAAAAAAATAATAAGAGAAGAAATACAGAAATTCGCAAAATATAAATAACTGAGGGTCATGGTGTAAGGAGAGTAGGGGAACTACACAAATTAGCTGCTTAGGAAGTCATTATTGCCACTTCTTGTCCATCAGAGCTTTTCAAAATAATATCACCTTTTCATTGCGATTGACTTGGACTTCATCCTCATAGTTTCAGAGCAAATTAGATCAAGGTGACCAGGAATGGCGGCATCTGAATAGCAATGCATTCTTAAGCAAGCTAAAAATAAAGTAAGAATAGGAAACAGACAGTAAACAAGTAGTAAGGTAGAATACTTGCAGGAAGAGTTCAAAAATAATTTAATTTATTAAACTGCTCCTTTTGGAGAAGGATATTCAATTCTGGCCAAGCAGAGAAGCCCAAAATACAAAGCAATCAGAGCTTGCCTTGCATAGAGATGGTTGTTGAGGTTTATCATTTTTAAACCATAAATTCAGTTCTCCACATTTCTACAGCAATTTTTATTTTTTTAAATGTCCTCATGAAAATTCATTAGCATCTCTGAGCAAATTTCTCCCAATAAACATATTTTTGTAGGCAGTTTTGACTAATGTACACATTTTTGCAATCAATTGTCCCTAATATAATGCATTTTTATGTTATTTTCACTATTCCCACCATTGTCAGTCAAAAGGTTCTGGCGATGGTGGGCCTTTGCAGCCATGACGGGGAAGACCTGGCATGGCTTCAAAACCCCATATTTTTGGCACAACGTGACCACGTGCGCCTCTCGCATAAGGGGCGCAGCAGGGTAGCTATTTAAGCCCTGCTCTGTCTCCCCCTGGCCTCTTTTCGGCCTTACGCAACACCGTAGGAGCAGGTCTTCACCTACCTTGGGCTGGAGGCCTGTTCTTTTGGTGCGTGGGGGGTGTGGAAAGAGGCTGCGTGAGCCAGCACGATCAGCTGAGAGGCGCTGGTAGCTCAGCAGCACAGGCTGCGTTCTGTAATCAGCTGTGAGGTGGTGGTAGCGCAGCAGAACAGGCTGCCTTCTGCGGAGTAGCAGCAGCAGCACAGGCTGCTATCTGAAGAGCAGCCTGAGGATCAGCTGGGATGCGCAGCAGTGGTGCAGCAGCACAGGCTGTGTGCGGTGGAGCCAGCAGCGATCAAGCTGAGGCAGCGAGGGAGGCTGAGTGGCGGCTGCAGCACAGGATCAGTTGGCCTGCTGTGGTTTGGAGGCTGTGATTGGGCCTGGCCCTGGGGTGGAAGAAGTCAGTTTGGGCCTGGCTACATTCTTGAAGGGGCTAGGGGTGTTATTTGGCCCCTGTTAAACAGGCTTTTGCTTGTTAAGGGCAGCATTTGGCCCCTGTTAAGCAGGTTCTGATGAGGAGGGTCCTGATATGGCTTCCGTATTGGCTCACATTGAGTCTTTGGAGAGGTGGAATAGGCGGCCTCAGGAAGTCAGTGGGGCAAGAGTTAAAATGACTAAGGGGCCACAGAGTAAGAAAAGTCAATATACTGACTGGGATTCAGTTTTAGGCTGCTTGGCAGCTTTGGAGGGCTCCTCAGGTCGGTTTGCTCCTCCTTATTCGATGCCTGAGGTGGAGGCAGCGGTTCCTGCAGGTCCTGTGGTGCAGAAGGCTGCGGTTCCTCCAGGTTACAGTGAGTCTACATCTGCAGGTAATGGCTACCAGGGATCACATCAGGGGTGGCCTTATTATTCTGCAGGTGCACATCAAGGGTGGCATCATTTGCCTTCCACAGGTACAGGTTATTCTGGGTATGAAAGGGGGATGTCTCAACTGATACAGCAGCAGCCTGTAAGTGAGGCTTTTAGGCAGGTGTGGACTTCAGCGAGTGGCCCTATTATGGGGCAGCCTCAAGGGCCTGCGGATCCTTTGGCTTACGTTCAGGCTGGTGCTTTGCCATTTGGGGAGACATCCTCTCCATTGGGGGCTCACTTGTTGCTAGCAACAAAGGAGCGTATATGGAGGGGGGAATACATGGATGTGTTCTCCTTATTATATCAAGAGCCTGAACTGAAGGAAAAGGACAGGCTGGAGGAGCAGCAAAATGAGAAATTTAAAAAGAAGAGGGTGGATAGGACTTGGGGCAATGGTTAGTGGGGGTTTTGATCTATATGGGAGTAGTGATCCAGCGCCAGCCCATGGGGGCTGCGGCCTTGGTGAAGTACCTCGATATAGTTTTTAGAGCACACATGGAATTCATTGGGTCAGCATGGCTGGCCTATGATGAATCCTTTAGGATGCAGGCTGCAGTGGACCGTTACCTGCCCTGGGATAGAAAAGACCCTGAGTTGTGGTTGCAGTTTATGACTGCGGCTCGACCCATGCAGGGTGACAGGGCAGATAGCAGCCACTTGTTAGGTAAGCTTGCCAGTGTGGCTCCTACCCGTTGGTTCACGGGGCAGGGGGTTCAACTCCGCCTGCTCTGTTGGGAGTTTAGTGCCAAGGGTTTGTGTAATAGGAACCCGTGTAAGTTTAGGCATGAGTGTTCCATCTGCTCTGGTGTTGTGGCTAGGGTGCTCTCATGAGAAAGTGTGATATTAAGTCAGCATTTCGCCTCTTGTCAGTCCACCCTTTGGACTTTGATCTGTTGGGATTTTCATTTAGGGGTTTGTTTTATGTAGCTCGAGCTTTGCCCATGGGATGTTCTATTTCATGTTCAGCTTTTGAACGCTTTAGTGCATTCCTTGAATGGGCTCTCAAGAGGCGAGCTGGTTGTGATGCCATAGTGCATTATTTAGGTGACTTTTTGTTTGCTGGTCCTGCTGGTTGTCAGCGGTGCAGCCAGTTGATGAAGATGTTTGGGCAGTTGGTAGAGGAGTTAAGTGTGCCTTTGGCCAAAGAAAAAAACGGAAGGCCCATCACTGGTGCTTACATTTTTGGGGATAGAGCTTGACTCATTGGCACAGGCTTGTCGTTTACTGGCAGTCAAGCTACAGGATTTGAAGTGCAGGGTTGATAGCATGCGGGAAGCAAGGAAGGTTACACGTAGGGAGCTCCAGGAGTTGGTCGGACATTTGAATTTTGCCTGCAGAGTCATAGCACCTGGCAGAGCATTTTTGCATAGGATTTATGACCTGATGAGGGGCCTTAACAGGCCTCATCATCGGGTCAGAGTTAATAGGGAAATGAGGGAGGATTTGTTAGTTTGGTCGCATTTTTTGGAGCATTTTAATGGGGTATCATTTTGGCTTAGGGATTTATTGCTGGAGGCAGAGTTGCAAGTTCACTCTGATGCCTCTGGGGCTTTAGGTTTTGGAGTTATTTTCAGGGATAGGTGGTGTGCTGAGGCATGGCCAGGAGCATGGGCAGAGGCTGGCATCACTAGGGATTTGACTTTTTTGGAGTTTTTCCCGATAGTGGTTGCAGTCCATCTATGGGATGCTGAGTTGGCTAACTCTGTGGTGCAATTCTGGTGTGATAACCAGGCCACAGTATGAGTTATCAACTCTCTTACTTCTAGGAATGCTAGAGTGATGGCCTTGGTATGTGCCTTTTTAACTCAGTGCCTTACATTTAATGTTCTTTTTCTTGCTCGCCATGTTCCTGGCTTGGACAACGGTGTGGCTGATGCCCTCTCTCGCCATCAGATGACACGTTTTCGGGAGTTGGCCCCTTTGGCCAGGCTTCAACCGGAGACAATGCCAGTGGCATTGTGGGAACTTGGCAGCTTGAAGCTGAGGAGGCCATAATGCAGTCCCTTGCCTCCAGCACAAGAAACTCCTATTTAAGAGCAGGTAGGGAGTTTGATAGTTTTTGTTGTAGCAGGGGATACTCTCTTTCCTGGCCCATACCTGTGGACTGGTTGATGGAATTTTGTGTGGCTCTTCATCGTCAGGGACTTTGGGTGTAGACCATTAGGGGTAAGTTAGCGGGAATTGGATTCCTGTCTAAACTGAGGGGAGTGACTGATTCTTCCAGGGACTTTAGGATAAGGAGGATGTTGGAGGGGTGGTCCAGGGTCCATCCTCCTGCACCATAGACTCGTATCCCTATTACACCTGAGATTATGTTGGGTTTGCATGGGCTTTGGCTGTCCTTATGTAGTTCCAGTTATGAGGCAGCTTTATTTCATGCAGTTGATGTTTTAGCATTTTGGGGGCTTTTCGCATGGGAGAGTGGCTTGCTTCTTCGAGGAATGACAGGTCTGGCCGAGTGATGGAGGTAGGTGATGTCCTGAGCCGGTGCCTGGCATCAGTGATGGACTGGATGAGGGCAAACAAATTGAAATTAAATCCAGACAAGACAGAGGTGCTCCTGGTTAGTCGAAAGGCAAATCAGAGAATAGGCATTCAGCCTGTGCTGGTTGGGGTTACACTCCCCCTGAAGACACAGGTTCACAGTTTGGGTGTGCTCCTGGACTCAGCTTTGAACTTGGAGGCCCAGGTCTCTGCAGTGGCCAGGAGTGCTTTTGCCCAGCTAAGACTGGTGCGCCAGCTGCACCCGTTCCTGGAGATGCCTGATTTGACTACAGTGATGCATGCCTTAGTTACATCCCATTTAGATTACTGTAACACGCTCTACGTGGGGCTGCCTTTGAAGACTGTTCGGAAACTTAACCTGGTACAAAGAGCTGCAGCCAGAGTGTTAACTGGGGCTGGTTACAAGGACCATACAACCCCCTTGTTATGACAGCTCCACTGGCTGCCAGTTTGTTTCTGGTCACAATTCAAAGTGCTGGTTTTGGCCTATAAAGCTCTATACGGCCTAGGTCCAGGCTATTTGTCAGACCGTATCTCCCCATATGAGCCTGCCCGGGTGTTGAGATCCTCAGGAGAGGCCCTTCTCTCAGTCCCAACACCTTCGCAAGCGCGATTGGTGGGAATGCGAGATAGGGCCTTCTCGGTGGCTGCCCCCAGGTTCTGGAACTCTCTTCCTAGGGAAGCACAAATGGCCCCTTCCTTGCTATCCTTCCTTCGGCAGGCAAATACTTTTTTATTCCGACAGGCTTTTGGACTAGAAGATGTTTAAGATAGGGCCTCATAAGGTCTGTTGTATTGTTTTATGGTCCTATTCTTAAAGTTTTAAATTGTCTTAGTATTTTAAGTGTATGTTTTATGTTTTTAATGTTATGAATAGTTTAATTCTATTTTAATTGTATATTTTTGTATGTTTTTTTACCTATGTGTAGTTTTTATTTGTAAGCCGCCCTGAGTTCCAGTTTTGGGAAAAGGGCGGGGTAAAAATAAAGATTGATTGATTGATTGATTGATGTGATGGTGGAGGCTGGAGGTGTGCAGGTTCATTTGCGCCAGTCAAAGACTGACCAGAAGGGGCAAGGAGCTGTGATTATGTTGGCCTCTTCCTCAGTACCTGGACTGTGCCCAGTTCAGACTTTGCATTAGTTTTTGCAAGTTAGGGGTGAGGCTGGAGGCTTCCTGTTTTGTCATCAGGATGGTCAGCCTTTGACTCAGTTCCAGTACTGGTCTATTACCAGATGGGCTCTGTCATGTTTAGGCTGGGACCCAGGGCTTTTTGGCACACACTCTTTTAGGATAGGTGCGGCTTCCACATCAGCTGTTTTGGGATTTGGAAGCACAGCGATTCAGGCAGTGGGGTGCTGGAAATCAGATGCTTTCTGTGCTTATGTTAGGCCAATTAAGGGCCCATGTTGATTGTGTGTTAATGGGTGTATTGCTAATTATGTTTCTGTTTTAACAGGTTGGAGGGTGCTGGAGAGAGTCAAGGTACTCATTTGTGGCCACAGCATGGTGTTCTGGGCCAAGAGGAGGGTGTCGCAGACCAGGCACAGAACCCAGTTGGGGCTCAGCCATTGCACTTTGGTCCAGTGGCTGGGTAGATGTAGCATGCTGTGGGAACGCCTCTTGCCAATGCTGTTTGATGCTTCATTGGTGCAGCACCCTTCACATGTCATAGTGATACATTTGGGTGGCAATGGACTGGGAATGCTGAAGGGGAAAGCCCTTGTCATTCAGGCTTGCCTGGACTTCGAGGCCATACACAGCAAGTGGCCTGGGACCATGATTGTTTGTTCCAATATTCTCCAGAGGAGGATTTGGAGGGGTGGGAATGATTCCAGAGGCCTGAATAAGGCTAGTTGTAAAGTAAATAGGGAAGTCCGGCTCACACTTGCTTATCAGCAGGGTGAGGTAATACATCATCCAGAGGTAAGGTGTGAGAGGGCCAATCTTTACCGGCCAGATGGTGTGCATATGTCTAACCTAGGTAATGATCTGTTTCTCTCTGATCTGCAGAGTGCCCTGTGTGAAATAATTTGTTGCAGGTGGGGGAAGAGGGACTAAGCAGAGGCTTGTCCTCTTCCATGGTGGATTGGGGTGGAATTTAACAAGGTAGGGTTTGGTGACCACCCTTAGGCACCCTTTAAGGTGATCGGTGGGTTCTGAGGTCTGCCTTCTAGGTTGTGCAGCCGGTTGGCAGGATAAGGCTCACCTTTGGGGCTAACCTGTAACACCCTCTCAGAGGTAGTGTGGCCCTGAGGGGGGTGGATCTGGAAGGCCTTCCTAACCACCCTGCAGGGATGGGGCCCAGAAGAGGGGATTGGGCTTGGCCCACCCCCCTTTTCCCATGGCAGGGTGCCCTCGCCTGGTTGGGGATGAGATAAGTTCCACACTTGTCTCTGCAGATCATTCTACCATGCAATCAAGCATGTAATTGTCTTTATTCAAATAAACATGGCCCTTGATTTACCCACACCTCATCTTGTGTTGCCTGTTCATTTCCCGGCTATGGGCTGCAAATATGTGCATGCTATGTACACTTTCCGCTAATATATGCATCATTTGCACGCATTACTTGGCTGGAGAACTACACTGCAAAATTTAGAGAAGTGTGAATTGCAAAGGATGACTGAGTTTTGGTTTGTGTGTAGTTTCAGGAAGGCTGAATTGGCTAGTTTCGTATTAAAATGAAAACAAAATTCAATTTCTCCTCCATCCCCTCAAAGTGTATAAAAAAAATGGAGAAAGTCTGCCATAGGGCTTCATTATAACTTGTGCTTTTCTGCTTGTCCAGAATCTGGCTTCCTTCTTCAAAGGAGCAGAGAATTAAACAGTTTCTGAACTCTCCCTGTTTGCGTGGTGCTTGCTCCCTGTGCCACAGGTTTTTGGCAGCCCATGAGAACAGTGAAGAGATGTGGTTGGGTAAAAAATGAGGTGGTCAGCGCTGATGGATAATAGGGCAAAGCAATGAAGCCCAGTAAGGACATTTCTTTGAGCTTGGCTAGGGAGCTCAAGCTCTCCTTACTCCAACACAGGGGTCAAATCCTAGGAAGAAACAGTAAATGAATGTGGTGTGTTGCTAGTAGCAACAGTTCTTCCACTGGATCTGAAAGCAATCACCAAACCAATGAGTGAAGGATAACAGGTGTTTATTACAGTTTGATTATAGGGAGAATAAGCAATGCCCCTTCAATCCACGGGAACCTCCAAAGAACGGCAATGGATGGACTTCTGTTATGCCCAGTGTCTAGGACTTTCCCCATTCTTGGTCTATGCTGAGGTCCTCCAAGAGAAATTCCAAGCTTATTTTATATCTTAAAGCTACATGACTATAAACACTCCAGCAGGTGGCCAACCTTCGAGTTCTGCCAACAGCTATCCACAAATGAGAGAACAGGAGGTGTCTGGGTAAGACTGTAACTGGCAAATTAGGAGAAGTAGACATGAAAGACAAGAAGCAGACACCACTGACTCCTCATAATAGAAAGCTCTACTGCAGTTCCATTACACTTGGCATGCTGAGCCAAAATAAATATATTAGGGGTGAAGACTTACCAATATTTAAAATAATACAAGAGGATTGAATCGATGTGGGGCTGCCCTCGAGGTCGGTCCAGAAGCTACAGCTGGTGCATAATATAGCAGAGTGACTGATTACTGGGGCAGGATACCGCCAACATGTTAGCATACTGGTGAAAAAATTGCACTGTCTGCCCATTAGCTATTGGACTAAGTTCAAGCTGCTGGCTTTGTTGTACAAAGCCCGCTACAGCTTGGGATCACAAGGGTGGGTAGGTGGGGGAAGCTGATTCAGAAGAAAGAGGCTAGCTGGCAGTGGGGCAAGGCCTTAAATAGGCTCTCTTGCTCCATCCCTGTGTAACTTCTTGCAAGGCTGTCCAAGATTTTGGGCAGCCTCATGAGAGTTCCTGCAGGTGGGAGAGCACTCCTCGCCTGTCGCTATAGGGATGTGCTTGGCCCCACAAAAGCAGCCTCACTTGGAGATGCACAGGCTGGGTCTTGTACTCTTGGACTGGAAGAATTTAGAATGGCCCTGCTTTGGTTTCTCCTGTCATACTGTATAAAAAATGATCAAAGTTCTGTGTACATTGAGCTAATTTGTCACAGCCTTGCAGACGTTCAACTTTGCAGTGAACTAAGACAGTTATCACATAGCAAAGCTTTACTGAGAAGTCAAAAACCAACTCCCTCTGAAAACCATTAAAAACAAAGCCCATATAGCTTGGGACTACGATACCTAAAAGACCGTCTTACCCTTATATATACCCAGTCGATCACTGCACACTGCAGGTGACGGCCTCCTGCAGATACCACCTCATCAAGAGGTCCATTCTGCACAACAAAGGAAATGAACTTTTAGTGTTGTGGCATCTATCCTTTGGAATTCACTCCCCTTAAATATTAGATAGGCACCTTTTCTGTTATCTTTTTGGTGCCTACTGAAGACCTTCCTTTTTGAACAAACCTTTTAAATAGAGACCTTATCCCAGTCTTCATCTGTGATGGAATTGTTTTTCAAAAAAAGATGTTCTAAAGATTTATTTTTAAAGGTGTTTTAACTATGTGTTTAAAGATGTTTTGTTTTTAATATGTTTTAAAGATTTTGAGTGCTTTTGCTCCATCTGGGAGGAAGGGTGGGATGTAAATTCAATAAATAATAAATAATAAGTCATACTCCGTGTAGGGTGGGTTTGTGTGAGATTCATTTCACATGTAAAGGTGAACCCATCTAATCCACACTTTGTAAAACAATATGAGAACTGAAACACAGCCATCCTTCAAAATTCACATTTCTCTGATTTTGCAGTACAGTTTGTAGTAAAATGTTGATTTGTTTTTTTTAAAAAAAAATGCAAAGTGATGTGTAAATATGGAGGGCTGAACTTAAGATTGGGAAAAAAATTAGAAACAGAGAGAACACAGACCTTACACTCATTGAACATTACATGTGAATAACTATATGAGTGTACAGCTCAACTATTTGTGTACACAAATTGTATACATATTGCATGGAATCTGTGGACACTCTTAATCCCTCACACAATGAGGGAGAGTGGGGCAAGCATGCTAGCTGTGTCCCATCACTGTCCTCATTGCCCTTCACAAGTTGGGGGGGATATCTTCTGAACTGGGGAGACTTCTCCTCTCATGTAAGCTCCCCTCCCCACATGGTTAAACAACTTCATCTTTCAATGTTCTATGTTGTGGGTGAAGCCAACAGGAGTAGATCAGGTTGCCTGCTGCAGAAGTTCAGACCCCAAAACATAGAGGGCTGGGGGAGTGGCGATACAAGGGAGGGGGAAGTGCCTGGGAGCATTTTCCCTCATACAGTGGCAATTGCATGTGCAAGAATGAGCATAGGGACATAAAATAGCCTTGCTGGATCAGGCCAAAGACCCATCTAGTCCAGCATCCTGTTCTCACAGTGGCTAACCAGATGCCTAAGGGCAGCCCAGAAGCAATAGCACTTCTGAGTGCAATAGCACTTCTCCCAGTAATTGGTCTTTAGAGGCTTGCTGCCTGCAACAGCAGATAGAACATAGCCATCACAGTATGTAGCCTTTGACAGCCTTACTTCTGAAGACACCTCTTGTTTTCTATGAATTCCCAGTTTACAGGCTATTTTCTGTTGTCTCGCACTTACAGCAATATCCACTTAATACTGGGTTGGTAAACAATTGGTTCTATGCATATTCACATTTTTTTTATTAAAAAAAAAAGAACTGTCTATGAGAATCAAACATTCCATGCCATTTCATTTTATCTTCATAATAAACTTAGATACCCAATCCAGATTAGGGAGCCCACCAATGGAAGCACTCTTCCATGATGGATCATTTGCTTGATCAGTATGGGAATTAATCAGCTCTGCATCTGAGTATGTATGCCATCTTTCTGGATTGCATAATGAGATGCACACTCCAATATGCATTCCAATGTGCATTGCCATCCACAGTCTGGTGGAACCATTCATGTGTAAATCCCATTATTAAAAATGACTAGAGATGGATTGGGGCACAAGTATATTTCCTCCCATTCAATGCCCTCCTCTTTTATTTCACTTCTTGTCATGCTTTATCTAGTTTCATCTGATCATGCCTTAATATTATTCGTGGTAACCTTGCCAGATTGAATTTGTAAATTTTTTTTGCCAATAATCTCTACTGGTTCCATCACGTCTTCCACAGCAGATTGCATCCGGACGATGCATTGAGTGAATGTTGATTAGAGAGACCTGTTTACTGTAAGATGGATGGAGAATGGTAATGAACCTCTCTGATGGAATGCTTCATTGCCCTTCTGAAGGATCACAGCGGTGTGATCAACTGAGGTTAAATACAGGTAACTAGGCAGATAAATTTGGTTATGCAAAAATAATTGAATACCAGGAATTATAATAATGAACTTCTGGGTGCAATTTGTTGTGTTCTTATCAAATGAGGCAAAATTCAGTTAGATGCTCCAGGATAGGTAGACAGATGAGACCAAAAGAGTCTGTAGTCCAGGGAAGGGAATCTGTGCCCCCCCATGTTGTTAGACCATAAATCCCATAATCTCTGACCACTACCCATGCTAGCTGGGGCTAATGGGAGTTGCAGTCCAGCAATTTCTGGAGGGCCACAGGTTAGCCATCCCTGGTTTGGTCCAACACATTCACACATTAGCCACCAAAGCAATAAAAATCATAGTGTGTGCCACAATCATAGGACAAGTGCTTATTTAATTTATTTTCTATTTGATTGTACGTACCACATTCCAATATAAAAGATGCTTAAAGACATCATCACATACTAAAACACTTATAAGCTAAACATTTCATTTTAATCTACATAAAGGTCCCTATGTTCTGCCCTTCTCCACCACAAAGATCATGAGTTGACATGAATGCCCAATCATGCAGAAGTCTCATTTGTATGACTTCCCCCCTTTTTTAAAAATGTCAGAGAAAGTGTATGAACAAGGCTTTTGCATGTAGTGATATTAGCAAGGAAAACCCCACTCACAGCTTCCATAATCTATGTTCCAGACTGGTAGCTATTTTTAGACTCTTGCAGCAAACACCCACAAAGATTCTTGTAGCATCAAAAAGACTAATCAGTGTATTAAGGTATAAACTTCCATGGAGTACAATCCACTGCATCAGCTGAATAAAATGTTTTGCTGAGTTGCAGGTGTGTGAACGTGTGTGTTCTCCACATTTCTGTAGCGACTTGTGATTTTTAAAAAAACATCCTGAAAATTCATCAGCATTTTCCTGCAAATTTATCCTAAGTACATTTGGTATGCAGCTTTGAGTAATGTACACATTTTCCCAAATGTAATGCATTTTGTATGTTATTTTCACAAATATATTCATTTTTGTGCATACTTCCCCTAATATGTGCGTTTTTTAAAACACTGGTTGGTTGGAGAACTACATTGCAAAATTTGGGTAAGCATGAATGACTGCCGACATAGGTTGTGTTTCAGTTCTGAAGTTGTTTCGGAAAGTGCAAATTTGATAGACTCTTCTTTAAATGCAAACTTACAAATTCCTCTCCCATCTCTAGTTGGGGGGCATTGTAAACAGTGAAGTCAGAAGGAAACAAAATGTGAAAAAAAATTGCAGAGAGTGATAATGATGTTATCAGTGCTATTTACAAAAAAACAGTTTTATAAATAAAGACATTCTCTGTCTAGTATGCAGCCTGATACACTTCAGCAGAGCACGCCTTTTGTGGCCATTTTGAAAAGGAGTGGGCAGAGCAATGATGGTGTTGTGTGCAGACACATGCCACATTGTTACTGGAGGGAGGAGCTGAACCCAGGGCTATTTAAGCTTGTCCCACCCTACCTCCAGCTTCTTTGCAGTTTTGGCACAACCCAACCTCCATTAGTACATTTCAGGCATAACTGATTGTCATTGGAGTTGAATAGGGTTGTTGTTTATCTTAACATGTGAGCATATTGGCTCGGTTGGCCATTTGACTCTGCGCTGTTCCATTGGTTGTTGGCAATTGCTGTAATGATGGCAGCCTTTAAATTAGGTTACATTTGGTCACATTTTGGCAAGGATGTGCAGGAACAGGTAGAGCTAAGGGTAGGTGAACATCCTGAGGCACCTCTTAAGGTGAAGGAGGAATCCTAAGACTTATTTTTTATTTATTTATCTATTTGATTTATATCCCGCCCTTCCTCCCGGCGGGAACATAGGGTGGCTGCCTTCCATGCTGTGGGGCCTGTTGGCCAAGTAAGGATCACTTTTGGGGCTAACTTGTATCACACTTACTTGGAACTTTGGAGTATGAAAGGGGGTGAAACAGGAAGGCCTCCCTCCTCACTTGAAAGGGTGAGGGTTAAGAGAAGGCATAATGTGAAATTCTGTTCCTCTGCCAGGCCAGGGACAGGCTTGCCTGAGTTAACATAATTTAATTACATCTAGCTTTCAACACAGATTGCTATCCTACAAATCCTTCTAGATAAATTAGATAAATGTGTCCCATGGTTTACCCACTTCATCTGCGTCTCATCTACTTATTTCCTGGCTTATGGTTGCAACCTGGCATCAATTTATCACATGTACTGTGATAAAAAAAAATCCCTTATCCAAACTGCATCCACAGGTGAAGCTGTTCAATGATAATTCAGCAGTTTCACGTTGCAGCCTCCATCTGAAGTTCCTTTCTATGAGTATGGACCAGAGCTTAGAAGTAACTCGTTAGAAATAATGAGTTACTTGTAATTCATTACTTTTTAAAGTAACAAGTGGGTAACTTCATTACATTTTGCTAGCCTGATGGAGCCCAAAGGATTCCTGAATGCGCTGGGTGATATGGAGCAGACTGAAGGACGCCCGGTCAAATCCCTGGTGATGGAGTGGAATAAGGAGATCACTAGGGCAGTGGACCGGGTGGCTCCGAAACATCCTCTCCCCCTGAATAGGTGGTGGAAATCTCGCACTGAAGACGATCGGACATGGGTTAGAGCAGCAATAGCTGCCTACCAGGTGGCAACAAAGGCAGCAAAGAGAGATTTCTTTGCTGCCTCTATTGCATCGGCAGAGTGCTGTCCCAGGAGATTGTTCCAAGTGGTCCGAAGCCATGGGTGAGGGTGGGGTAATCATGCACTACCCAGTGCAGCTTCTGAGTGGTGACTGCCAATTCCCAAATGTGTTGCTTGACAGGAGAGGCAGAGGATAGAATGGGGCCACAAAGTTCAAGCTCTGCAGTTGGGGAGTGACTAGCACTGCCCAGCATGGCAGCAGCTCAATGATGTCACTGGTATACTCTGGATGTTTTATAGCCACTCCTGTACTTGCACTGAGCATCTCTAGCCTGCCCAGCACCTTTTCCACCATTGTCATGCAGTGCCTTAATTCAAGGCTGTGGCTCTCCAGGTGTTGCTGGACTGCAGCTCCCAAAAGCCCTGACCATTGCCCATGCTGGCTAGGGCTGAATGGATTCCAGCAACACCTGGAGGTTCCCCAGGCCTGTCTGCCAGCAGTGGCAGGCCCCTTCCTCAGGAGCCACTCAGCAGTGGCAGTGGTAGCACCTCTGGCATCACCATCCCATGCCACATGCATGCCCGATGAAGATGTGGGATAAGAATGGAGGGAAGCAGATACAAGAGAGAGCTCTGCCTGGGCTCTTACTTCTAATAATCTTACTTCTGATAATCCATAATAAGACACTGGGAGAGTGCCATAACTGTAGAATCTGCTTGAAATTCCAGATTTGTTTTGTTTTAAGAAAGGAAGAAAAATCACAAAGATATTTGCAGTGCCCAAGAAACATTACCAGGATGCTATACATCTTTATTTCTAGGATGCGAGCTGTAGAGGCCAAACACAACAAATTATTCTCCAAGCAAATTAGCCTTACATAGCACACTGCAGGATGCTTCCAACACTATTTCATAGTTCAGTTGCTTGAGTGTACATTCCTTTATAATCCACTGACCTTTGCCCTCTGGCATTCATTACCATGCAACTCTGAAGGCACTGAAACACTGCCATCCTGTGGCATAACATAGCTACTGCGATGCCGGCTCTCTGGGATAGTCTTCAGAGATTGTCAGTGATGGGATGAATCGTATTCTTTGTGCTTTATCTTGGCAGTTGTGAAGGAACAAGATAATACAAAGAGCCAAACTGGTTATGAAATTTGTAGTCATAAAGTTGTATTAAGCAACCAGTGAGTGATAGGTTTCCTTTATTTTTTTTTTCATTTAGTATTTACTTATTTTAAGACTCCCCTGCTCAGTGGGTAGATTCTTGCAGAAGTGTATGAGTTATTTACAAATAAGAATAAAAATGAGCAAACTTGAGCAGTATAAGAACATAGTTTTAGTCATTCCAGCAGTTCAAGACATTTATTTAAAAACAAGGAACTTGGACAAGCTCCAAAAGCTTGCAAGAGAATTTGTGAGGCATTCCTCTCTAGGTAAAAGAGTGCCAAAGAGAGGGTGCCACCACATAAAAAGTCAAGTCTTGTATGTGCTTTGAAGAGCAAGGGAAACCTAAGCAGACCTTCTCGTCTGAACTTTGAATATGTGGAGGAACATACCAGAAGAGGCACTTTTTCAGGTAACCTGGTCCCAGTGTGTTTAGATGACATGGAATCCCCTTTTTCATAGGTTAAGCTACCTGGGAAAGGGGAGTCAGATTGTTCTCATTGGCACCAGTCTGACATCAAGGGTTGCACCCTCCTGACGTCCATATATTCACTGGGATGCAGGTCTGTACTCAAAGGGGGATGGGGGCAATACCACCACTACCCTAGAGTTGTACTTCGCTCTCCCTAGGATTTTGGGGGGAAATAGTCTTTTTAATTTGTGACATGACAGACAATGACGACCTCAATTTAAAGAAAGATAGCTTGTTTTAAGAACATGAGCAATTTAAGAATATAACCCTCTGAAAAATTGAATAAATAAGGCAAGGCAAATCCACAACAAAAGCCTCCTCTGGAAGAGCCCCAAAAATCTGCTCACTCAGGACTTTCCCTGACTATCACCCTATGATTACATAAGTGATCTTGAAAAAAACGGCCTGTATGACCCTTGAAGAATTAAATATTAGAACTTTGTATTACGGGCCAGAGTTAGATTCCACCCCTTGGACTTTCCTTTGCTCTGCTTTTCAGTTTCAGTTTCAGTTGTGTTCTCTACCCAGCCAGCAATAAAGAGGCATGTTTGTTTGCCTGCAGGAAGCAGTATGAGTTTCTTTATTCTGCAGTTATTATAATGAGTAGAGCAGGATTGGGTGCTTATTGCTAAAGTGTGAAATACAAAGATAAGTTAAAGTGATCTGAAAAAATGACTACCCTAAGTTACCCTTTACTCTTTTAAATCACCCACTGTACTCACAATCACAGTGGCTATTTTTTCTTCTTTTTTCTTGAGTACTTGATGGCAAAAGATGAAAACAACCCTAGAAGAATAGAAATATTGCTGTATATTACTACAGTTTGCTAGCTGGCTGGGCACCTAGGCTGTAACTCAGGCCTAATTTCTTATTTTCCCAATATGCACAGCTCAGTGAGGCCTTTTCAGGTTTCTGTACAGAAAAATTAACCCAGTAACCAGTAAAAAAAATCCAATTGCTTTCTACAATTAGTTTCCAATTGCTTAGTTAGTCCTTTATATAGTAACCAGTTAAAAAGTTTCCCCTTGATTGGCCAACAGGAAGGAAACAAAAAACTGATAGTTGGGAACAAGACTCAAAGGAGTGACACTTAAGGAGGAGTTAACAAACACATCCTAAAGTTTTTATTTTCTCTCTGACCTTCCCTAAACTTGTAGTATGGACAAGATTGTTTTTTGGGTGGAATCTAAAATAATTCACCATTGCCCATTGGAAAGAACGCTCCACTGACATATAACTGTATTCAAATCAGAGGTGTAAGAATTGCCAGTTATACTTCAGCTTAGGATGTTATGTTGAGAACCTTTCATCCCTAAGAAAGTGGTCATACATTCTGGAAGGCTTTGAAACAGGAATGAACAGCTGTACAAAAATTCCATAGCTTGAAAGCGCTTTCCAGGAAGAAGAAAAATTGAAGAGAAAGGGAAGTCTATATGCATTTATTTCCAGTCTCATTTTACTTGAAAGTGGCAGATCCTTTGCTAGAAATGTGCATTTAACAAGCATTGCCTTGCCACCATTAACTTTAGCAAACCCTCAAGGAGTCTGCTGCATAAGACATTTGGGAACTGAAGGATTTAGTACCTTTCAGGTCTCTTTCTTTGTTGCAATCAGCGCTTAGGTATCTAAAGAGAGAAAACAAAGGATTTGGGATTCCATGGGAATATTGCCAACCTGGAGCTCAGCCTACACTACATTATAACGTTGGATGCCAGCAGATCCATTTGCTGCTGTTTGCAAACACTATGCTAATACAAAATCAGACTTAGTCAAAGAACTTAATTAAGGGTGAAATATGTTGCACTGGCTGATGGTAGCAAAGAAAACAATTAGCTTTTACACCTTCTATGGTGGGAGCACCACAAAGTGCTGATTGTCATGAACATCATCAACATGATGTTGATGTTGGAGGTATATGATTAAGGAGGGGACTTATGGGACATATGGTTTGCTGGCTGTAATGACATCTAGATATTTGGGTATCTGTGTGTTTGGAACGATGGGATTGTATGCAAAGAAGATCACAACTTTAAAGGAATCTCAAGTCTTCTCCTTTGTGAGGCACCAGAAAACTTAAACCAGAGAGTCAGGCAACAGAGCCATGGTTCCTTATTCCCTCCCAAGAAATACAGTTTGCAGACTGAGAAAATTCCTGCTCTGGTGATCATGATGGTGCTGAAGCACCACCCTTATAATAGCCTGAGTAGGTATTGAAGCTCATCAGGTAGGCCTGAGAAACCAATGGGGAGGCTGAAATATTGCTCCATGCTTGGTTCCTCAGTCTGAAAAACTTGTCCCACTGATGAACCATATATAGATCAGCCTTCCCCAACCTGGTCCCCTCCAGATGTTTAGACAAAACCTCCCATCACCCCTAAGCATTGGCCATGCTGACTGGGGCTGATGTGGGTTGTAGTCTAACAACGTCTGGAGAGCGTCAAGATGGAGATGGCTGACATAGACTGCCTTGTCTTAATCTGACACCTGACCACAAACCCATCTTATATTTTCATCCACTGGTTTCTTTGGACCTTGATCTGCCTGTATAAGATCCAGACTCATCTCCCCCTTTCTTGGATGGGGTGGATTTTAAGGTCAGAGAGTGCAAAACTCAGTGGCACATCTCCTGGCTTCTTGGGATGATGGCCACCATTTTATATTTTCCAACAATGTCATAGAATGATATGTCATGATGTTATATCATTCTGCTGGGAAATGGTGACCCTCACCACAGCATCATTCCAAGATGTTATTGGGAAATAAAGTTCTGGATGTCATCCGAAGAGAAGCAGCAGGAACTGACCATTAAACCACTCCAAGAATTGCAGCTCTGTGAGAGGAATAGGGGTCTCCTAGCAACCCTCAGCATTTTTAACAAACTACAATTCCCAGAATTAAGCCATGACTGCTCAAAGTGGTATGATACTGCTTTGAATGTATAGCGCAGATGAAGTCTGAGTGCTTCTATCCAGACCTAACATTTGTCCTGAACCCAAAAAGTGAATGAGGGAAGTCTTTGAACTTGGCCATGTCCTGATAGCCTTTCAGCACCTGAATAACACAGGGACAATCTCTCTCTCTCTCTCTCTCTCTCTCTCTCTCTCTCTCTCACACACACACACACCACACACACACACACACACCTCCCTCCCTCCCTCCCTCCCTCCCTTTTCAGAGTCATTTGTGTGATGGTGTAGCAGTGCTTCTATTGGGCCACTCTATGAGACAGAATCCTGATAGTTTGCTGATTGCAGCTCCACTTTTTCTGGTTTAAAAGCAATACACATTTTACCTTCTGCTGTTTCTGCTGCTGTTTTATTGCATTTGCTTTACATGTTATTGTATGGCTTTGTATTGCACTGCATTGTTCTTTTTTCTGATCTTATGCCGCGCTTTATGCTTTTAAATGTTGTGAGTCAAAACAGGGAGAATCCTTTGTTGATGGTGGCGGTTCTTGCGTGACACAGCATACGTTACTTTGGAGTTAAGTTGAGCAAGAAACTTCTCAGATGCATTAGATCAGGTTAAGAGTCTTTATTAAGACATTAGGACCAACAGGCTTAAGAGTAAATACATGTAGAGTTTCTTCAGTCACCCCCCCTTCTGGTACATCTCTCTCCAAAGGTAAACACAGAAGACAACCTCTCAGTTCAGAGGCAATATACAGAAGACACAACTTTCAGACTCTGTTAGAACTTTGCCAGTTGCTATCTCACGTTACCATGACAACCGCTGGCCTTGGATGTCTGCTCTCTCTCAGGCCAGGAGATAACAGTTACTTCTCCAAACTTGCAGGCTTTATGGAAAACAACTAGAGACAGTAATGCCTATGGGTCAACAGCCCAACATCCTTATGCCTAAAGTGACTAATAAATATAATAACAACAATAATAACAACAATACATAAAACGAAGGAAACAGTCTGCCGCCTATCCTAATAGTAAGCCCCCATTCCCCAAATAAATGCAATTCTCCCTCCCCTGCCCCCCCTACTCTTGCTATTTGACTGCTGTTTGCCTCTGTGAATGCATCAGCCTTAGCTTGGGATTTCCTGGCATTGCAGAAATTGAGCCAAGATGAGATAGCTTTAACTCACATTTTAACTACACTGCCAAGTTTTTGGATAATTTAGTATGTCACATACAACTTGTAACTTTTTACTACTGTAGTTAGTGAGTCTCTTCTTAGGCTGTTTTCCTCTAGTTGTCCGACAAGCAGGATATATCAAAGATGGAAATCAGTGACTTTATTTATTCCTTAGGTGCAGGGGTGGGCAAGCTTATGGGACCTACTTGTCCAGTAGAGCCCTGAGATCCACCAATAGGAGCTAAGTGAAAAATACTGACTCAGGATATGGACGTTCTTAAAATTCTATACATCTGAGCCCATGTTTGTTACTGAGCTCAGTTTCCAATACTCAGCCTCAGAATTTGTTTTCAGCACCTGAGCTGAATGAGCTGGCATTCCTTTCATACACAAATCCACTCCTGATTTCCTACCAAGCTTTCTTTATTTTAGGAGCCTAAGAGTTTTTTTTGCAGAAGACTATTTTCTTATTTCTATCATGATACAATGAGGAACTAGACACCCTTGTGGATCTTCTGCAATCTGAGATCTAGCAGTAGATCCAGATCTGCCCAGTCCAGTTGAAGCTTGTGAGATGGCATAGGTGGGAGCCCATTGCTCTCCTGGCTTCTGAACATGGTGGGGCATTACTGCCAACTGTGAAGGAGAGGGGAGGCACAGGGAGGTCAGTGTGGAGCCAATCAGATGCTCTTGCCGCTATGCACCACACCACACCAAACGTCTTGCCCTCACCCCTGCCCTCGCCCTCTCAGTCAATGGCAGCGAACTGCCATGTTTGGAACCAGGAGATCAGCAGAGCCCTACTGGCATCATTTCACCAGTCACTATCGACCCACTCTCTGTTAATGATCTTGAGTCCTTCTTCAATATTGCCCATGTTTTCAACTTTACAGGCAGGCCCCACTTATACGGCAGGTTCCATTCCGGACCCCCGCCGTAAAGCAGAAATAGCCGTAAAGCAGAACCCCATTGAGTATAATGGGGCGCGTTGCGCGAAAATGCTGCAAAATGCCGCAAAAGCACAAAATTGGCTTTAAAACGGGGAATGAAAGCCGCCGCATTAGTGGAACGCTGGGAAGCAAAGTGCCGGGAAGCGGAGCCCTACTGTATTTCAAAGTGATGTTCTATATAGAGTAAAAAAATAAAGACGACCCAGGATTTTGTCACTTACGCAACACACTTCAGCCCCTTCTCATGGGAAATGGACACAACCCCAAAACATCCTCCGAGTTTCTCACCAGTTAGGAGAAAGAAAGAAAGAAAGAAAGAAAGAAAGAAAGAAAGAAAGAAAGAAAGAAAGAAAGAAAGAAAGAAAGAAAGAAAGAAAGAAAGAAAGAAAGAAAGAAACTATCATTCCAGCATGTTTTTACTTTCCAGGCAGTCTCATAACTTAAACCAAATCAATTGGTGGTGGTGGTTCTTCTGATTCTTATTTTTTTTTCCTAAATGCAGAGCAATTTGTTCTGCTGAGATTGCAAAAGTCCAATTTCAGTGAAGTTTTTTTTCCTTCCCCCAAAAGCTTAAGTTATAAACTGTGGAAAATAGGGATTTATAATAGAAAATTCTGACAGTCCCATAGGTATGGAGCCATGAATGCTGGTGCTGCTTTAATATAGTCTGGTCCCATTACTTTCAGACAGCTCATTCTTTTGCAGTAATACATTATTAGAGCAGCTTTCGTAAATGATATATCACTACAAGTGGGGTATTGTCCAGAAGTAAATTCTGAGTTCTGGAGAGGGATCAATGCTTTCTTAGCATCATACAAGAGCAGGGACTTAAATCACTCTCTCTGTCACCAAAAGAGATGCAAATATCAGAATTTGCTATAAAATATAATAATATAGAGCTGGTGATTCTGACCATACTGATTTCAATGACAAAATGGCACTATTACTATTATATAACATTAATATTAATATTACAACTATTAATGGGATATTATTAATTATAACAGCAGACCAAATTTCAATAACATCTCATCAATTCCTATGCAAGAAATTTAAGCACATGTTCAACTCTCCAGTTTAATTATTACCATTGCAGTACTAAAAATAAAAACTCTATGGACAATTGGGAGGGGCATGGTACCATAGGCTTGGCACAATCAACAAGGCCTACCTAGCTAATCCTATTAGGCAGGTGCCATCTCTGCTATCTTCAGCACCTTTTGAAGACTTTCCTTTTTCAACAAGCCTTTTAAGTTGAGACCTATCCCAGTCTGCATCTGTGTCAGAATTGTTCAACATGTTTTAAATAATGTTTTTAACCCTTTTTAAAGTTGTTTTTTAAAAAATGTTTTAATGTTGTTTTGTTATAATGTATTTTAAGATTTGTTTTTGTGATGTTTTGAAGTGTTTTAGTGCTTTGTTTGCTGCCCTGGGCTCCTGATGGGAGGAAGGGTGGGATACAAATTAAACAAACAAAAAAATAAATGAATAAATAAATAGTGTTCCCTAGGGGAAGAGGGCAGGTCAAGGACTTTGGAAGACAATGGTTAACTGTAAGGTTAAGAAATCACAAATATTGGCTCAACCCATGTGATCAAGCTTACTCCTCAAAACCAAGAGCCCATATGATTGCTTGTATGTATGTTTTGTGAGTGCTTCTTACCAAACAGCCAAATAAAGTCAATTGTAGAAAAAACTGTTGTTCAGAGGTGGTGCCACATGAGTTACATACAGAAGACCCCAAGTTCAGTCCCAAGCATCTCCAGTTTTTTTTTTTTTTTAAATGGGGAATAGCACTGGGATAAACCTCTTTTAACAGAACCTCTGCAGCAACAGTACCATGTTCAAAGTTAGAGGGCAGTCATCTACCTTTAAATATTTCAGTGCAGCATGAGAAAAGGCAGCCGTGGCTTTTTCTGCCTTCCCAGCCATGTGGTCCTCTGCTTGCTGTGTGGCATACTTGCAACCCTGATCAATTACAGCAGGTTGGGAAGATAATATATGGCAGGACTGGGAAGGGCATGGGCAAAAGATCCACAGCTGCATTGTCTTCTGCAGGTCTATGACTGTCCTCTGGCTTTGTCTCAGGTCACCTTATCTGCCAGTCAGAGTAGACACAGGACTGAGCAAGATCCGCTAGTGGGCTGACCCACTATCGAATACTTTCATATGTTGACAGTAGGAATCGGCAAATCTGTCTATTTTGGTTTCTCACAGTTTCTCGTTTTCCTCCCAGGCTTAGATTCCCCACATTTGCACATCAATTTGTGTGCATGTGTGTTTCAAAAAAATCCTAATTAAACTTCATCAGAATTTTAATGTGAATGTCTTCTAATATACACATATATATATCAATTTTTGCCTAATATTTTTGCAAGGCGTTTCCCTAATATAATGCATTTTTAAATTCTCATTTTCACTAATATATGCATTTTTATGCACAGTTTACCCTTGTTATGCATTTTTGTACACATTACTTAGCTGGAGAACCTCAATGCAAAATTCAGAAAAATGTGACTTTCTAAGGATGGCTGTGTTTCAATTTGTGTATTGTTTTGGGAAGTGCACATTGGATAGGGCCATTGTTAAATATTAACTGAACTGAAGTTCTCCCCCATCCCTGCTCCCACTACTGCCATTTATGGTTGTTTGCCACTCCCTTAGCTTCATGGCTAACAATCTGAAATTGTCCAGTACTTTCTTATCTTCTCCCACTTGTCCTGCCAACACCACACAGTCTTTTTCATCCATTGGCTTAATCTAGGGATTCTTCCCTCACCCACTCTCATTCCCACTGCCATAAAATAAGAACAAAAAAATCACTGATTTCTTCTTTTTCTTCTTAAGCCCTCTCTGAGTATTTGGGATAAACACACATGGGCTTAAAGAGGGAAGGGAGAGCAGAGCTTGGAAAAGTTACTTTTTTGAACTACAACTCCCACCAGCCCAATCCAGTGGCCATGCTTGCTGGGGCTGATGGGAGTTGTAGTTTAAAAAAGTAACTTTTCCAAGCTCTGAGGAAGAGGGTACACTAGGCTCTGATTGCAAGGCCAATTCTACATGTGTTCAGCTCAACACATGTATAGAATCACAGAATAGTAGAGTTGGAAGGGGCCTGTAAGGCCATCAAGTCCAACCCCCTGCTCAATGCAGTAATATAACTCAAAGCATATTTGGCAAGTGGCTGTCCAGCTGCCTCTTGAATGCCTCCAGTGCTGGAAAGGCTACCACCTCCTTAGGGAATTGGTTCCATTGTTGGAATGCTCTAACAGGAAGCTTTCCTGATGTTCAGCCAAAATCTGGCTTCCTGTAACTTGAGTTCATTATTCTGTGTTCTGCACTCTGGGATGATCGAGAAGAGATCCTGGCTCTCCTCTGTGTACTTGAAGTGTGCCATTGTATCTCCCCTCAGTCTTCTCTTCTCAAGGCTAAACATGCCAAGTTCTTTCAGTCTCTCTTCATAGGGTTTGTTTTCATTCCCCTGATCACCCTTGTTGCCCTCCCCTGAAAGCTGTTCCAGTTTGTCTGTGTCCTTCTTAAAGTGTGGTGTCCAGAACTAGATGCAATACTCAAAATGAGGCCTAACCAGAGCCAAACAGAGGGGAACTAGTACTTCACATGAAGGGCAAAGGTCTGAAGTGCAGCCAGCTTGCATGGTAACCTTAGGGTGATTTTTATGCATGCCTCTCCCACTCCCCACCACATACATTTAGGTTCACCACTTGCATAGGGCTATGGAAGCTGAACAATCTCTTAGGGTTCTGTTGGGAACATCTAACTCTTGACTGGTGAGAATGTTACAGAATATTTCTATGAAGGAAGCTCTCGCAGTCCATGTTCACCTATTTCTGTACAACTTGCAAATGTTAATGGTGCTTTTCATGCATTACCTTGAAATTCCTTACAATGATCCTCTATTATTCCTATATTGAAGATGGGTGGCTGTGACTGGGAGAACAGTTTGCTTAAGACTGCCCAGTGAGATCACAGCAGAGGTGAGGTTTGCATCTGGGGCTTCCTAGTGTGTAACTCTGCCTTTTAGCTACTATGCCACATTAGGTCCTGATTTTTTATTTATTTAAAACATGTATTCCTTTCAACACCTACAATATCCAAGGCATATATTTGAAATATTCCATACAAAGATTCTTTGAATCCCATGGGGTTTTTTTCTAGATTAATTCAGGAGAATGATATAAAGTTATGCTAAGTCCCTACACCCTACTGGGAGGAAGGACGGGATATAAATCTAATAAATAAATAAAATAAATAAATAAGTTGATGTGGGATTGTGTCCATCATCATCATCATATCACTTCTGTGCTTTATCGACTCCACTGGCTCCCAATTTGTTTCCGGGCCAGTTCAAAGTGCTGGTTCTGACCTTTACAGTCCTAAACAGCCTTGGACCAATGCACCTGAGGCAGCGTTTATGTCCATATGTACCTGCCCATGATTTAAGATCAGCTGGTTCTGATCTGTTCTGTGTGCCTGGAATGAAAGATGTCAGACTGGCAGGCATACAGGAGAGAACCTTTTCAGTCATGGTCCCCAAGCTTTGGAATACCCTACCCCAAGAAGTCTGCTCTACTCCCTCCCTGGTGGTTTTCTGGAAACTTCTGAAAACCATCTTGTTCTGGAGAGTCTTTGGGAGGGAGTGAAGGATGAGCCTGACACTGATTTTATCCCCCCCTTTTAGTTTTACCTCTTCAGTCCCCTTTTAATATCACTCTTCTAGATTTCTTAACTGTATTTTATGTATTTTATCTATTTTTATTTTTGTAGGTGTTTTTTGTATTATTTCATTGTGAGCCTCCCTGAGTGCCCTATTTTAGGGAAGAAGTGTGTGATAGAAATATTTGAAACAACAACAACTGTAGGTTTATTGGTATGCCACCTTTCCAAGATAATCTATGTTCAAGGCAGCTCACAACAAAAGTTACTTAATTCACTGTTACAAAACATGATTGAAAATAGTCAAACAATAAGTTAAAGAAACATCTCGTTAAGGAATAAACAATAAATATAAACAATACAGTTATAATTAATAATAAGGTCCAACAATAAAATACAAAAAAACATAATCTCAATAACAGCAAAAATAACTACCTCCAGACAAAAGCCCCTAAAGAACCCCATAGTCAAGATGGTCTGTGGGATCTCCAGGCAGGAGCAGTTATAGCTGGAATCAGTCAGGGCCCCACCCTCCCAAGACAGGTGGAAAGAGGCCAGCAAGCAGGGAGAGGGTCTTGCAGCACTCATAGTCAGGGTGTGACTAAGGCTGCTTTCACACATGGGGATGATTGCGTTAGTTTAATGGATTAAAAAGGAAGTGCTTCTGTCCCGATTTCTAAAACCCCTTTCACACTGCAGTACCTGTTGTGCCAAGGAACAGCCGTTTTTGTAGCCAATATACCGGCATTTCGCACAACGGTCTTTCACACAGCTCCAATGAACACAGCCTTATCTTCATCCCTCTCCCTTTATACACGTGTGCACTAATTCCTCCAGTAGCACCACATGCTTCAGAGTTTTTCTCCCCACCCTTTGTTTTAGGGGGTTTGGTATATTTTCCCCCATCTTGACTTTTGGGGCTCACAGTGGCGGCACCTGCTATCGCGGCTGCCGGGAGCTTGTGGAGGCAACTCCCCTTACCATCACTATTTATTTCAGGATTCACAGCCGCAGCCCCAGGGAGCTGGGGGCAGTGGCACCAGCTTTAGCAGCCATTGGGAGCTCGTGGAGGTGGCTCCCCTTACCCTTGCTCTTATCCATACCGGAGCTCGCGGCTGCGGCTCCGGTCGATGGTGGGGTGGGGAAATGCCTGATAACGCACCTTCCTTCACCCTTCTTTGGCCCCAGTCATTTGGCAGCAGCAGCGCCTGTTAATGCGGCTCGTCTAGAGCTAGCAGCTGCAGCTCAGGGTCAGTTCCTGCTCATTTCCCCCTTATGTTTTAAGGCGGCTCCTGCTCATTTTTCCCCTCTGTTCCACACTGCTTGCTGGGATGCCTGTCACATGAGTGACTGTAACGTGCGAATAACTCCCACAATGTTCCGTGTTCCCAGCCTTGTTAATGGATTATTTCTGGTATAATTTGTCACTGAAATTAGCACTAAATTTCCACTACATTCCACCAGAATTCTGGAGCTACCTGGTATGTCGTGTGAAAGGTCAAATATAATGCAGAAATTAACAGGTAAGAAACTGTCAAAATAACAGAATAAAGTGCAATGTGAAAGCACCCTCATAGTCAGCACTCACTGTTCCATGTTAACTGGACTGTTATGCACGTAGAAGTCCACTCATGCAACAGACTTCCCTTTCATCTCTTCTCCCCACCCCAAAATTTGCTCTGGAGGGTTCCCAAACCTTCTGCAGCAGATTTTGAGGGTGCTGGGGAGATGATAAATGGAAGTCTACTGGGAAAATTGAACAAAAGCATTGGATACAACCCATAGTGGCCATGTTTTCACAGCACTCTAAACCATGCTTTGGCAGAAACAAACATGTTAATAACAGTGGTAGTTTTCCCCATGCCATATTAAACCAGTAATGGGAAACCTGTGGCCCTCCATATATCATTGGAACACAGCCCTCATCATCTCAGACCATTATCCATTTTGGCTGGGGCTGATGGGAGTTGGAATCTAACAACAGGACCACGTTCCCATCTTTGTGCTAAACCATGGTTTTGTGTGATTGTTAGCCACAACAAGCCATGGACTCATGCACTTACCCACCCCATCCTTTCCTTCTGCACCACCAGCTCAGAAGCTTTTCTTTTGGGTTAATTCTGATTTGGCATGTCATTTGGAGCAACAAACTTTGGTTTACACTAACTATGATTAATTTTAAACATGCAACCTCTATACTGTGGTTTCTGAATCTGGTTTATTGTAACTAACCATATTTAGCTCTAACCACAATCCTGGTGTCAGACAACATGGGAAACTCTGGTTAACTAAAAGCAGATGCAAAAGTGTCTGAACTCCTCTCTCAGCTGTTCTGTAAAAGGAGGGGGAGTATGCAGGCCCAGGACTCATAAAGCATGGCAAAGTGTAGCGTGCACATGCAGCCACTGTTATTGACTTGTTCAAGTGTTTTGAGAAGCTTTATAGAAGGGGTGGCTAACTCTGGCTCGGGGACCTGAACTGCTCCCCTTCTTTTCCCACTGATTTTGGTGATGGTGCCCAAAAGAAAAATGGGGATGCAAATGGTCCTCTGTTCACCCATTAGATCAATCATTTAAAGAGTGGGAAGAGGGGAATAATCCCCGTAAACTGGTCTTCATGGATGAGGTGATGAGGGGAGGGTTGTGTGTGTATGTTTACAAGAGTGTGGGGTGGCCATGGCCAGCCCAAAAAGGGGGCCTCCAGAAAATTGGCTTCCAAGCCAAAGAAGATTAACCACCCCCAGGTGTCAGCAGGCAGCCAGGTTGGGCACTGGCCAAGCAACCCTGAGGCTCACGGGGGCTTCTCCTTAGGGTGGGATGGTGAAGCTCCTGATTGAGAATCCATGGCAGTTTGCAGCACTGCCATGGACTGCAAAGCAGGAGCTCCCATGGAAGGTTATCCCCCCAATATAGGTGGTGTGGGGCTTAAATAAGCTCACCTGCCCACCTACGTGTTGAATCAGTGTGAACGCCCCAAGCACTGTGCATGCAGGTCTGCCATAACACAAGATGCCGCCCTGTGCTCCTGCTGGGAGGAAGGGCAGGATATAAGTCAAATAATAAATAAATAAATAATAAAGATGGTAGCAGGGGCATCCTTAAGGAATTGACACCTCCATCATCTTGGGTGATGGCAGGTATGCACTCACGGTGCCCAGCACATAAGCACGGATGTGGTGATACGACAAGCAGGTGGTGTAGGTGGGCTTATTTAAGCCCCCACCACCTGTATCAGGTTGGGTGTTTGGCCTTATGGTACTGCGGGCCAAGGGCAGACTGGTGCCCAAGGGCCCTGATCACCCCTGATTTATAGTGTCTGATTGATTGTAAATGTACTGTTAATTGAATTTAAATAAGGAGAGCGGTCGATGCATCTAGCCTACAGCCCTATGCTCTAATCACAGTGTGTTTAAGACATAATTGCCATGGGATTTTTTTTTAACATTGCTGTTGATTGCAGAAAGAAGATGAAGAGAGAGGTAGGCTACATCAGTTTTGTGTCGTGGCCCTCAGTTCCTCAAGCACATTAAAGGCAAAATGAGAAATGAAAATAAAGGAGACAGACCAGGAAACCAAAATGGGGTAAAAAATATATATATCCACAAATAAAATCTTTGCACCTACACAAAGACACTGTGTCTCACACATGCAGAAAGTGCAATGGAATAAATATCCATGGCCTTTATCCCCAAGGATATCCCTGATCTTTTTTGACATATATGGGAAGACGGAACAATTCAATATGGGAGGACAAAACAATTCAAAGAGATGCATTATTTTTCTAAAGGGCCAGGTACCCTGACCTGGCAGGAGTAATAACATATTGATCTTATTTGCTGTCGAGGGTCAGAGTTCCACAGAGAACTGCAGGTTTATTACTATTGTACTTAATTTTTTTTATTCTTCAAATCCCTCTCTCAGTCTCATTGTAAAACATACTGTTGTATTTCAAAGCGAGCTGAAGGAAAGGAGGAAAATGACACCCCCTCAAACACCATGCTGCATCTTGCCTGCCTTTTGCAATGGATTCACCAATTTTGAGCCTCTTTTGTTTTTTAACAGCAAGGATTATTTGATCTATGACAGTGGCCATTTTGCACAATGAGATCCATGGTTTACTGGGCAGCACCAAATACGGAACAAGGGTAAGTAACAGTTTAAGACTATGGACAAAAAGGCTGAGAGCGCGTGCCTCTTTTTTCTCAGCAGCACTGTTGTTCCACAGAACAGGGGCAGCCACATTGAAGGAACTGCTTTGAATTTCTATGGAGCTGGCTTCTGATACTTTTAGGACTTGAAGGAGAAACTCTTCTGCATAATGCAGTGACCTACTGTATATATAAGTGATAAGGTGGTCTCTCAAATAACCTGGTCCTGAAGTGTGTATGTTCTGAAACCTTGAGCCTAGCCCTGGAGCAGATTAGCAACTTTTGCAAATCCTGCAAGCAAGGTACAAAGTAACTTAGTACTGAGGACACTCTACCATCTCCATGATCAAAATGCTCAGGAAGAACTTGAGATAAGAAGTGAAATCGAGGAAACATCCACACTAGGAAATGTTGTAGTAATGGATAACTTCAACTACCTGACATAGACTGGCTACATATGTGTTCCAGTCACAAAAAAACCCCAACATTTCTGGATACCTTAAGTGACTGTGCCCTAGAACGGTTGGTCATGGAACTGACCAGAAGGAGGGTGACCCTGGGCTTAATCTTAAGTGGCACCCAGGACGAGGTCCAAGATGTAAGTGTTGTTGAACTGATTGGGAACAGTGGCCATAGTGCTATCAAAGTGAACATAGATGTAAATGGTCAATTGCCACAAAAATCCAACACAGTCACATTTCACTTCAAAAGAGGGAACTTCCCCAAAATGAGGGGATTGGTAAAAAAGTTGAAAAACAAAGTCCAGAGGGTCAAATCACTCCAAAATGCTTGGGAGTTGTTTAAAAACACAATATTTGTAGCTCACCTGGAGTGTATAATGTAGATCAGGAGAGGTACCACCAGGCCCAAGCAGATGTCAGTGTGGTTAACAAGAAGAGTCAAAGAAGCTATTAGAGGCAAGAAGGCTTCCTTCAATACATGGAAGTCTTGTCCAAATGAGGAGAATAAAAGGAACACAAACTCTGGCAAAAGAAATGCAATCAGATAATAAGGGATGCAAAAAAATAATTTGAGGACCACATTGCTAAGAACACAAAAACCAACAACAAAAAAATCTTAAGTACATTCAAAGCAGGAGACCATCTAGGGACATTGCAGCATTGGAAAAATTTCAAAAAAGGGCAACCAAGATGATCAAGAGGATGGAGTGACTCCGACTTCCGGGAAGGGTTGCTTTGCCTGTGCTGCCTCTGAGCGAGCTCTCGTCTCAGAAGAAGCTTTTTCAGCTCTAAAATCAGTCACAACGTTCTTTTTGACTGATAAAGATTTTCTCCCGGGCAGGGAGAAACGTAGAGATCAACCCCAAAGCCTGTTTTTGTGGGGAGGACTGGATTTCATTTATTTATGAGAGAAAGTTCAAACTGCAATGCCGGATGGACTTTCATCAAGCTCTAGCTGATTATAGCAACACGTTTATCTTTTCTTTAAAGAAAACAGACTTTAACAGGCAGATAAGCATCCTTCTTTCTATCTTCTTTTTTTACTTGGCTTAAATTGGTGCAGCAAAAGAGAGATTTGTCAATGAATCAGCTGTGAAGAACTCTTAGGTGAGTTTTGGCTTTTCTCTTTCACTAACGAAATTAAGGAGGAAAGAAATCGAAAAAGCTTATCTTTGTTTTTATCGCAAAAAGCTGTCCTGGAGGTGCATTCTAAAGATATCAACGGAAGAGGGATTTCTATTTCGAGGAGGGGGAAAAATTATTTTTGGTCTATTTCATTTTGACGAATCTGCTTGTTCACGACGCCACTAACTGTTTTGATGTTGGGAACTAAGTTTGTTTTGTATTCCTGAATACATAGAGATAAGGCAGGCTGTATTGTCTACACTGATACAAGTAAGCCTGAAACATTAACCCAATTGTGGCTGAAATAATTTTTGTCTCTGTGGTTTTAAGAATGACAACCAGGAAAGTGAATGAGACCATGGAAGAAATTATGTTTCAGAAAATAATGGGTGAGATTGAGATAATGAAACAAACCCTGAGACAGGGTAGACAGGAGATGAAAATTGAACTTAACAAAATGATGCAGGAGCTTAAAGAAATAGTGGATTCTGTGAGAGAGGAGTTTGATGGGATAGGGAAGCTACAAGCCCTGGAGATTGGAACAAATGTGAAATTTGAAAAAGAGTTGGATTTTATGGATGTTAGAAATAAAGTTGACTGTTTGGAATTCAACGTTGTCTCTGAAGAAATTAATGAAGATTTTGGTGGTAAAGTTATCAATGTCTTGGATAATTTTCTGGACTGGAATGATGTGATGGAGTTTGACATAGAAAAAATCTATGGAGTTGGCTACAGATATGTGACAGTGGAGAGACTCTTAAGAGATGAGCCAGTGCATTTTGTAAAGAAGAAGAACAGAGATATGACTTTGCAGCAATACTTCAGTAACATATTCAGAATTCTTGACTGGAATGATGTGATGGGGCCTGACATGGAAAAAATTTATGGAATTAACTACAAATATGTGACAGAGCAGAGATGCACCCAGAACAGAGATGTGACTTTACAACAATATTTCAACAACATATTCAGAATTGATGGCAAAGACGTATTTGTGATGGGGGAAATTCCCATCAGACTCTTGTTATATGACTATGGCTATGACAGCAAGATCATCATGGGATACTGATAATGGATGAATGGATACTGAAACCACTGGATTTAACAGGACTATTGAAGATGGAAGATGGAATTAATATTGATAATGGAAGAATGGTTATGGAAATTATTGGACTTAACAGATTTGACGAGATGGATTAATTGATATGTTTACTTGGACTATGGCTATGACAACAAGATTATTATGGGATATTGATAACGGAAGAATGGCTACTGAAATTACTGGACTTAACAGGATTATTGAAGATGGAAGATGGAGTTAATATAGATAATGGAAGAATGGCTATTGAAATTATTGGGCCTAACAGATTTGAATTAGATGGATTAAGCGACATGTTTATTTGGAGAAAAATTGAAAGATATATCTTTCAAGAAATTGAAACCTCTCTTTGACTTTTTGTGGAAAGAATAAAATAATGTTTATGAGATTTGATGATTAATTAAGATAATTACTGGAGGAAAGTGATTTTATAATATAATTTTAGAGATAGGATTGTTATATATTCTAGACCTATAACTGATCTGCGACAAATCGGAAGTCGACATTTTATTTTATTGTTTAATTGTTTTTGTTTTGTTTTGTTTTTTCGTCTTTGAAAATTTGAATAAAAATTAATGATAAAAAAAAGAGAATGGAGTGACTCCCTTTGAGGAAAGGTTGCACCATTTGCGGCTTTTAGTTTAGGGAAAAGGCGGCTCAGAGACAACATGATAGAAGTGTATAAAATTATGCATGGCGTGGAGAAAGTGGATAGAGAAATGTTTTTCGCCCTTTCTCATAACACTACAACCTGTGGACATCCAATGAAGCTGAAAGTTGGAGGATTCAGGACAGGCAAAAGAAAGTAAGAACATAAGAACATAAGAAGAGCCTGCTGGATCAGGCCAGTGGCCCATCTAGTCCAGCATCCTGTTCTCACAGTGGCCAACCAGGTGCCTGGGGGAAGCCCGCAAGCAGGACCCGAGTGCAAGAACACTCTCCCCTCCTGAGGCTTTCGGCAACTGGTTTTCAGAAGCATGCTGCCTCTGACTAGGGTGGCAGAGCACAGCCATCATGGCAAGTAGCCATTGATAGCCATGTCCTCCATGAATTTGTCTAATCTTCTTTTAAAGCCATCCAAGCTGGTGGCCATTACTGCATCTTGTGGGAGCAAATTCCATAGTTTAACTATGCGCTGAGTAAAGAAGTACTTCCTTTTGTCTGTCCTGAATCTTCCAACATTCAGCTTCTTTGAATGTCCACGAGTTCTAGTATTATGAGAGAGGGAGAAGAACTTTTGTCTATCCACTTTCTCAATGCCATGCATAATTTTATACACTTCTATCATGTCTCCTCTGACCCGCCTTTTCTCTAAACTAAAAAGCCCCAAATGCTGCAACCTTTCCTCGTAAGGGAGTCGCTCCATCCCCTTGATCATTCTGGTTGCCCTCTTCTGAACCTTTTCCAACTCTAGAATATCCTTTTTGACATGAGGCGACCAGAACTGTACACAGTATTCCAAATGCGGCCGCACCATAGATTTATACAACGGCATTATGATATCGGCTGTTTTATTTTCAATACCTTTCCTAATTATTGCTAGCATGGAATTTGCTTTTTCACAGCTGCCGCACACTGGGTCGACATTTTCATCGTGCTGTCCACTACAACCCCGAGGTCTCTCTCCTGGTCGGTCACCGCCAGTTCAGACCCCATGAGCGTATATGTGAAATTCAGATTTTTTGCTCCAATATGCATAATTTTACACTTGTTTATATTGAATTGCATTTGCCATTTTTCCGCCCATTCACTCAGTTTGGAGAGGTCTTTTTGGAGCTCTTCACAATCCCTTTTTGTTTTAACAACCCTGAACAATTTAGTGTCGTCAGCAAACTTGGCCACTTCACTGCTCACTCCTAATTCTAGGTCATTAATGAACAAGTTGAAAAGTACAGGTCCCAATACCGATCCTTGAGGGACTCCACTTTCTACAGCCCTCCATTGGGAGAACTGTCCCTTTATTACTACTCTCTGCTTTCTGCTTCTTAACCAATTCCTTATCCACAAGAGGACCTCTCCTCTTATTCCATGACTGCTAAGCATCCTCAGAAGCCTTTGGTGAGGTACCTTCTCAAACGCTTTTTCAAAGTCTAAGTACACTATGTCCACTGGATCACCTCTATCTATATGCTTGTTGACACTCTGAAAGAATTCTAATAGGTTACTGAGACAGGACTTTCCCTTGCAGAAGCCATGCTGGCTCTGCTTCAGCAAGGCTTGTTCTTCTATGTGCTTAGTTAATCTAGCTTTAATTATACTTTCTACCAGTTTTCCAGGGACAGAAGTTAAGCTTAACTGGCCTGTAATTTCCGGGATCCCCTCTGGATCCCTGTTTGAAGATTGGCGTTACATTTGCCACTTTCCAGTCCTCAGGCACGGAGGAGGACCCGAGGGACAAGTTACATATTTTAGTTAGCAGATCAGCAATTTCACCTTTGAGTTCTTTGAGAACTCTCGGGTGGATGCCATCCGGGCCCGGTGATTTGTCAGTTTTTATATTGTCCATTAAGCTTAGAACTTCCTCTCTCGTTACCACTATTTGTCTCAGTTCCTCAGAATCCGTTCCTGCAAATGTTAGTTCAGGTTCAGGGATCTGCCCTATATCTTCCACTGTGAAGACAGATGCAAAGAATTCATTTAGCTTCTCTGCAATCTCCTTATCGTTCTTTAGGACACCTTTGACTCCCTTATCATCCAAGGGTCCAATTGTCTCCCTAGATGGTCTGCTGCTTTGAATGTATTTATTGAATTTTTTGTTGTTGGTTTTTATGTTCTTAGCAATGTGCTCCTCAAATTCTTTTTTAGCATCCCTTATTGTCTTCTTGCATTTCTTTTGCCAGAGTTTGTGTTCTTTTTTATTTTCTTCATTCGGACAAGACTTCCATTTTCTGAAGGAAGACTTTTTGCCTCTAAGAGCTTCCTTGACTTTGCTCGTTAACAATGCTGGCATCTTCTTGGCCCTGGCGGTACCTTTTCTGATCTGCGGTATGCACTCCAGTTGAGCTTCTAATATAGTGTTTTTAAACAACTTCCAAGCATTTTCAAGTGATGTGATCCTCTGGACTTTGTTTTTCAGCTTTCTTTTTACCAATCCCCTCATTTTTGTGAAGTTTCCTCTTTTGAAGTCAAATGTGACCGTGTTGGATTTTCTTGGCAATTGGCCAGTTACATGTATGTTTAATTTAATAGCACTGTGGTCACTGCTCCCAATCGGTTCAACAACACTTACATCTCGCACCAGGTCCCGGTCCCCACTGAGGATTAAGTCCAGGGTTGCCGTCCCTCTGGTCAGTTCCATGACCAACTGGTCTAGGGAATAGTCATTTAGAATATCTAGAAACTTTGCTTCTTTGTCATGAGTGGAACACATATGCAGCCAGTCTATGTCCGGGTAGTTGAAGTCACCCATTACTACCACATTTCCTAGTTTGGATGCTTCCTCAATTTCATATCTCATCTCAAGGTCTCCCTGAGCATTTTGATGAGGGGGACGATAGATTGCTCCCAGTATTAAGTCCCTCCTGGGGCATGGTATCACCACCCACAACGATTCTGTGGAGGAGTCTGCCTCTTTGGGGGTTTCGAGCTTGCTGGATTCAATGCCTTCTTTCACGTATAGAGCGACTCCGCCACCAATACGTCCTTCCCTGTCCTTCCGATATAGTTTATATCCAGGGATAACCGTATCCCACTGGTTTTCTCCATTCCACCAGGTCTTGGTTATGCTCACTATATCAATGCTCTCCTCTAAGACCAAGCACTCCAGTTCTCCCATCTTGGTTCGTCGGCTCCTAGCATTAGCGTACAGGCACTTGTAAGCAGTGTCTCTCTTCAAGTGTCTTTGGCACTTGTGGTTAGGCCTGTGGTAATTTTGCTCTTCTGAATTTATATCCTGTGCCCCTGCTCTCACAATGCCTACTTCTAGGCCTACCCCTTTTAAAATTTCATCATTTGTTTGGTTTTTATCCCAGGGGGGAGGTTTATTCCGAACCGGACCTTTCTCAGCTCCTGTCGGGTTTCCCCCCTCAGTCAGTTTAAAAGCTGCTCTGCTACCTTTTTAATTTTAAGTGCCAGCAGTCTGGTTCCATTCTGGTTCAAGTGGAGCCCGTCCCTTTTGTACAGGCCCGGCTTGTCCCAAAATGTTCCCCAGTGCCTAACAAATCCGAACGCTTCCACCCGACACCACCGTCTCATCCACGCATTGAGACTGCGAAGCTGGGCCTGTCTGGCTGATCCTGCGCGTGGAACCGGTAGCATTTCAGAGAAAGCCACCTTGGAGGTCCTGGCTTTCAGCATCCTACCTAGCAACCTAAATTTTGCTTCCAGGACCTCACGGCTGCATTTCCCCATGTCGTTGGTGCCAACGTGCACCACGACCACTGACTCCTTCCCAGCACTGTCTACCAAACTACCTAAACGACGGGCGATATCTGCAACCTTCGCACCAGGCAGGCAAAACACCTTGCAGTCTACACGCCCATCACACACCCCACTGTCTATGTTCCTAATGATCGAATCACCCACTACAAGGATCCCTCCACCCCCTGGAGATATATCCTCGGCACGAGAGGATAGCTGCTCATCCCCCAAGGAATGGGTCCCTTCTAAGGGATCATTTCCCTCTTCCTCAGCTGGATGCTCTCCTTCCCCGAGACCATCGTTCTCCATGATAGCAGGAGAGCTATCATCGTTGGAGTGGGACACAGCTATAACGTCCCTGAAGGCCTCCTCCACACACCTCTCTGCCTCTCTCAGCTTTTCCAGGTCCGCCACCTTGGCCTCAAGGAAATGAAGTCGTTCCCGGAGAGCCAGGAGCTCATTGCACCGAGAGCACACCCACGACTTCTGTCCAACAGGCAGATAGTCGTACATGCTGCAGGTGGTGCAAAACACTGGAAAGCCCCCACACCCCTGCTGGCTTCTTACCTGCATAGTTTTGTTTAAGGTTTATTATGTCAATGGGTTGGAGACTGCGGTTTAGTTGAGATCAACTCCTCGCCCTGCTGCTGAACTCGCCCTGCTGCTGAACTCGCCCTGCTGCTGAACTCGCTCTGCTGCTGAACTCGCTCTGCTGCTGAACTCGCTCTGCTGCTGAACTCACCTTGACACTTTGTCAGCTGAGGCTCCCTCTAGCTCGTGGAGCAGGCTCCCTCGCTAGGGTGCTCTGACTTTATATGTGTGGCTGGTTTCTCCCAGCTACTGCTGCCAGCCAATGATGTGTTACTTGAGGCTGATGGCTATCAGCTGGGGCTTAACTCTTTAGTATTCTCTCAGGCTTTCTTCCTTTGAAGGCAGGAAGGCAGGCTTCCTTCCTTCCTGAGCGAGGGGCGGGGCTGTTTAAGCTTTTGACTGCTTTTAATCTAATCAAGGGGCTGCACCTTCCAGGCAAGTCTTTTGTGTTTGTTGTTTTCCCACCTAGAACAGCCTGACCTTTCTTTAACCTAGGGAAACAGAGCTTGTGGTTGTGTTTCAGGAAGGCTTAAGCTGCCCTTTTTAGCAAGGACTGAGCTGACTCTCTCCCTGTATGTGTCACTGGAGTTTCCTTTTCCCCCTTCTCTCCGACTGGAATTTAGCCTTGTTTACAGTGTCCCCTGAAGCTTTCCTGCTAGGGTGGTGTTGAAAACTAGCTGTCTATAGGCTTTCTTCTCCTAGGATCTGTCTCCTAAGATATAGGTTCTTTCAGGATTTGGCTCCTAGCTCAGGGTGACCTTGGGCTGCCCTTATTACTTATTGCTCTGAGCTGTTTTACTTCAATTAAATAATGGAATAAATGGGAGCTATTTACCCTCTTTTCGCTCTGCTGCTTAACTCGCCTTGATGCTTTGTCAGCTGGGGCCTTGATGCTTCGTCAGCTGGGGCTCCCTCTAGCTCGTGGAGCAGGCTCCCTCGCTAGGGTGCTCTGACTTTATATGTGTGGCTGGTTCCTCCCAGCTACTGCTGCCAGCCAATGATGTGTTACTTGAGGCTGATGGCTATCAGCTGGGGCTTAACTCTTTAGTATTCTCTCAGGCTTCCTTCCTTCCTGAGCGAGGGGCAGGGCTGTTTAAGCTTTTGGCTGCTTTTAATCTAATCAAGGGGCTGCGCATTCCAGGCAAGTCTTTTGTGTTTGTTGTTTTCCCACCTAGAACAGCCTGACCTTTCTTTAACCTAGGGAAACAGAGCTTGTGGTTGTGTTTCAGGAAGGCTGAAGCTGCCCTTTTTAGCAAGGACTGAGCTGACTCTCTCCCTGTATGTGTCGGTGGAGTTTCCTTTTCCCCCTTCTCTCCGACTGGAATTTAGCCTTGTTTACAGTGTCCCCTGAAGCTTTCCTGCTAGGGTGGTGTTGAAAACTAGCTTTCTATGGGCTTCCTTCTCCTAGGATCTGTCTCCTAAGATATAGGTTCTTTCAGGATTTGGCTCCTAGCTCAGGGTGACCTTGGGCTGCCCTTATTACTTATTGCTCTGAGCTGTTTTACTTCAATTAAATAATGGAATAAATGGGAGCTACTTACCCTCTTTTCACTCTGCTGCTTAACTCGCCTTGATGCTTTGTCAGCTGGGGCCTTGATGCTTCATTAGCTGGGGCTCCCTCTAGCTCGTGGAGCAGCACTTCTTCATGCAGTCTGTAGTTAAACTATGGGATTTTCTCCCACAGGAGGCAGTGATGACCACCAACTTGGATGGCTTTAAAAGAGGATTAGACAAATTCATGGAGGATAAGGCTATCAATGGCTGTTAATCATGATGGCTGTCCTCTGCCACCATAGTCAGATGTGGTGTGCTTCTGAAAATCAGTTGCTGGAAGCTGCAGGAGGGGAGAGTGCTCTTGCGCTCAGGTCCTGCTGGTGGGCTTCCCATAGGCATCAGGTTAGTCACTGTGAAAACAAGATGCTGAACACAATGTGCCACTGGCCTGATTCAGCAAGCTCTTCTTATGTTCTTATGTAAGATGTGATATGCTGCCAGTAGTTTGCCCACACACACACCAAAAGCAGCCTAGCTGCTGCACTTGGCTGTAGCTTCAACCTCCGGATCCACCTCAAGGGTAGCCTCACATAGAGTGCATTGCAGTAATCCACCCTTGAGGTTACCAGAGCATGGATAACTGCACATTAGCATGGTGGGCAGCATGAGTGGGAAGCAAGGATTAGCATCATGGTAAATAGTGTCCCAGGGAACGTATAATGGGGAAGAATGGTAATCAACAGCCCTACAGCATTGGGAAATAGCTTAGTGGGCTGCACTTAATGGGGGAGCATAAGACCAAAAGAAGAGTTGGATGACGTTTTAAAGATCACTGCATTTACCAGTTTACAGCCCAATCCTAATGATGTTTCCTTAGAAATAAATCCTCCCTAAATGTATTGATGATTAGAGATTGCGGCTTTAGAGCCCAACCTTGCAAATGTGACTGCCCCAGGGCAATGCAGGAGATAAGAACAAAAGAAGAGTCCAGGTGGATCAGGTCAGTGGCTGATCAAGTTCATCAAGTCCAGCATCCTGTTCTCACAATGGCCAACCAGATGCCTATGGGAAGCCCACAAGTAGGAGCTGAATATGACAGCGCTTTCCCTATGTGATTCCCAGTACCCGGTCTCAGAGGCATACTGCCTCTGATCGTGGTGGTAGAACATAGCCATCATAGCTAGTAGCCACTGATTGCCTTATCCTCTATGAATTTATCAAACAAATCATCAAATGAGTGTTGAGAAAACCGGCCAACATCATGATGAATAGCAAGTGAGCACATTGAATAGAAGACTAGCCTATGCTAGGATGACAACACAGAGACATTCCCAACTGTATGACAATTATATCCCCTTTTGTGGACTTTTCGGCAAGGCAGGAACATAGAGGGTAATCATAGGGAGGTTTATCAATGCCTAATGTTGGCTTGATGGTTTGAGAATGAAGTGCATTGGCTCCTAGTTTCTGCTGGAAGAGCAGTCTTCTTTTAGAAATACTTTCAAAACAACTTCATCATTATTAGTAGAATCACTGCACAAGTGGGAAATCCTTTCTAGAAAGCCTAGTGCAGCTCTGGGAGATGGCAGTAGCAATGTTGCTCTTAAATTGATATTATCCGTCACTATTTTAGTCATTACCGCTCTGCAATATATCGCTGGCCTACATATAGTTGCCACTGAACTGCAAAATAATAATCATGATAATAAAATAGAAGTTGCTAAGCTTTACAGGACAGCAGATTCATATAGCGTCTGTCTGTTCCATGGGTGCAATCCAAGTCCATTAAGATTAATGGCAACAGCAGAAGTGGCTTCAGTAGGTTCAGTTCTATGTGAGCAGCAGTTCATTAGAGCTGCCTGATGAACTGGATTACAAAAACTGTGGAGGTTTGCAGGACAAGAGGCAGGCAGGGACAATATGTTGCATATTAAATCACTTCAATGGTGGCTTCAATGTCAGTGGGGCAGTGAATACACTCCAGGTTTTAGTTCAAACGTTCAAGGTGGTGAGGACCTTGCACAGATCCTTGGAAGTTCAAACTAAAACCCAGAGCAGATTTACTACCCCACTGACTTTGGAGCTACCACCCTCCACTGGGAGGGTGGCTTCTGCAGTTAAAATGAAAGGATGCATGCACATTAGCTAGTAAAACAGCATACACAGACAGATAATTAATAATTTTGCCTCAGTTCTACACTTGGCATCACAAGCCAACATATTGCTGAGACTGAGCTAGGAAGAGATGCTCCACCACAAAACACTGTGGCTTTTGTTTGCTTGTTTGTTGTTCTAAAAAAAAAAAGGCTTTGCAAGGTCCTAAGCAGCAGTGGCACATGAAGTGGGGTTGAAGATGGGGGAGAAATAGGATTCAGTTCACGTTTCAAGGTGAGCCTACCTACATCCCAGAACAGGATGTGAACTGAAACACTGCCCTCCTTCACAATTTGCACTGGTCCAAATGTTTCAGTGCAGTTGTCCAGCTATGTAAATGTATACAGTAAAGGGTGCATTAAAATGTGTATATTAGTGGAAGAAGTGTGCAAAAATGCATTCTGCTAGGAGAAATCGCTTTGCAAAAATGTGTATATTAGGCAAATGTGTATATTAGGCAAAATTGCATAGGGGAAATCTGCACTACATTACTGATGAATTTTCATGAGGATATTGTTTTAAAACGGCAAACTTGCATGGAAATGTGGAGAACTAAAGTTAGGATTGGAAAAATGAGAAACGGTGAGAAACCAAAACGGACAGATTCACTCATCCCTAGGTGGGGAAGAGAAGCAGCGGCACTCTCCTGGGGAGGGGATGTATTCATCAGGAATGGGGTGGGGTGTGTGCAGACCTCCAGGATCCCACCTGCCAACCTGAAGCTCTCCTAACCTCATTGCCACCTTGCCCAATCTCCTCGATTTTAAAAGAAGCAAAAGCTGAGTGTACCCATATGTGTATCCTGGACTTCAGGAAAACCTATCTTAATAAACTTGGAGCAATGATAAGTGACACCCCAAGGGAAGTGATGCTAATGAGAAAAGGAGTCCAAGATGAGTCAGAGTATCTGAAAAAGGATATTCTAAAGGCACAACTGCAAACAATTCCAACAAAGAAAAATGGCTGTCGTATCCAGGTTGGAACTCAGGAACCAGACCAGTTGGTGAAAGCAATTCAGTTTTTGTTAAAGTAATATCCAGACAAAGATTACGCCTTCTCATGAAGTTTCACTACAAAACATAACCTACGACTTGAAAGAGAGTTGACAGAACAAGGAACCACTATTCCCCCTGTCCCTTAAGAAGGGGGCAATCAGGCGCGAATTCTCTCACTCCGCCTTAAAGTGTTCTCATCCACTCTCCTCTTTTCCCCCTTCTTTTGTTGTCTTTTTTGTTGTCTCCTTGTACGTAGTGAAGGAGGAGCTACTGCCCCCTCCCCTTCTGAGGACTCTGATTCAGGTATGGGGGAAAGCGGGGGGGGGCAACGCCTAAACCGTCTGGCTGTTTCTCTTTGCTTTTCCCTGGGTCAGGAGGAGGCTGGATTCCCCCTTGCCCTCCCTCCTTCTCCAACTGCTCTAAGCTCGAAGGGGGAGGGGGTGTGGGAAACTCCTGGGAAGGATATGTGTCTGTGGGACCTTCAAGGTCTTTGCTGCCAGACAGTTCTATCTCTGAGATTCCCTCCCCCTCCTCTGCATCTTCTTCACACGGCCCTGGCCAAATGACCCCCTCCCTCTCTTCATCGTCTGAAACATCAGGGCCCCAATCCTGCATCCCAACAATGGCGGAAGACAGCAGAAGAAGCCAATGTGGCTTCACAAAAGCTTAGAGATTACCCAAAAATAAAAAAAGGACACATATAGGAAGTGGAAGGAATGCTAGGCTACATAGGAGGAGTACAGACAGGTAGCACGGAATTGCAGGGATGGCATGAAGAAGGCTAAAGCTGAGAATGATCTGAGGTTAGTGAGGGATGCTAAAAGCAACAAGAGACCTTTCTTCAGATACATGCATAATAAAAGACAGAGAAAAGCAGTGGTGGTTGCTACACAATGAGGATGGCAAAATGATGAGAAAGAAAAGGCAGAAGTGCTCAATTCCCACTTTGGCTCAGAATCATAGAATCATAGAATGGTAGAGTTGGAAGGGGCCTATAAGGCCATCAAGTCCAACCCTCTATGCAATGAAGGAATCCAACTTAAAGCATACCCAACAGGTGCCTGTCCAGCTACCTCTTGAATGCTTCCAGTGTTGGAAAGCCCATCAACTCCTGAAGTAATTGGTTTCATTGTTGTACTGCTCTGACAGGAAGTTTTTTCTGATGCTCAGCTAAATTCTATCTTCCTGTAACTTAAGGACATTTTTCTGCTGTGTCAGGCACTCTGGGACGACCGAGAAGAGATCCTGGCCCTCCTCTGTATGGCCACCTTTTAAGTACTTGAAGAATGCTATCATATCTCCCCTCAGTCTTCTCTTCCCAAGGCTAGTTTTTTCAGTCTGTCCTCATAGAGATTTGTTTCTAGTCCTCTAATCATCCTCCTTATCTTCCTTTGAACCTGTTCAAGTTTGTCTGCATCCTTCTTAAAGTGTGGTGTCCAGAACTGGATGCAGTACTCAAGATGCGGCCTAACCAGTGCCAAATGGAGGGGAACTGGTACTTCACACAATTTGGAAACTACACGTCTGTTAATGTAGCCTAAACAGAGCTTGGAAGATTACTTTTAAAAAGTAATAAATTACAATTACAGTTACATGGCCAAAAAAAGTAGTAATTATCGTTACAATTTCAATTGCTCTGAAAGTAACTGATTACTTTTCCTCCAAAGTAATCACTACAATTACATTTCAGTTACTTAAAAAAAATGCCTACAAGGTGCTGGCCTTGGCTGCTGCACATCTAAGTAGCCTAAAACAACATTAAAAATAAACAAACACATACAGAGGTAGTAGAATAATTATTTTTATCCATAAGATAGCAATGGTGGTCTCTCTGCTGGTAAGGGTGGCGGGGAGGGAGGCTGAGGCCACTACTCAGATCTTTGCATGTCAAACCAAGTGCAACCCCCCCACTCAGCCAGCAAGCATAATGTCTCTCACTTAGCCACCTCCCAGACCCTGCCCTGCCCCCAACTAAGGGACACTCACTCAAGCGACACTCACTCAAGCAACCATTTTCCCCTGAGATGCAAAAAAGTTAAAATACTGCAAATGCAGCACAGTAGCCAGAGAGGGTGGGGGAGGCCACTTTGTGTGCCAAGTGCAAACACAGTATTCACACACACACACAGACACACAGACACACACATTGTCATCTTTCACCTCCACAGTTCTTTATCTCCATTCTGCTGCTGCCTCCTTCTCCTCCTTTATCCATGTTCTTGACCTCCGGATCCTTTCCCCCTCCACTCCATTCTTCACCACCACTATCTGTTTTTTTAAATAATTGTTTTCTCTACTCCACCCTGTCTCACTCTCCGCCTCCTCCCTCGTCGCCTCCTACCCATCCACAGAGCATAAGGAAAGAGAGGCACTGCACAGAAGCCTAGTTTGAGGCACATGATTTTCATCCACAAATCAGAGGAGCAGAAGACTTCCCCTGCTCCCCCCAAGTAATGCCCCAAAGTAATTCTGGAAATGTTACAATTACTCCACAAAAGTAGTAAGATTACTCCTAGTTCTATTACAATCAAAATGTAATGGAATTACCCACTCGTTACTCAACAAAGTAATGAATTACAAGTAATTTGTTACTTGTAACTAGTTATTCCAAGCTCTGAGCCTAAAATGGCATTTGCCTTTTTTGCAGCTACATCACACCATTGACTCATATTCTTCTCGTGATCTATAACAATTCCAAGATCCTTCTCACAGGTAATATTGCTGAGCCAATTATCCTCCATGTATTTACACTTACCTGGAACTTATACCATTTCCTGCTCGGTATCTTCATGGAATGGGATTTTTTTCTGCCTCCTGAATTTTTCTGATGGAGAATCAGAAGACCACAAACTCTGTAATCTGCAACAAGAAATGATGATTTTGTCAAGCTAAGCAGTGTGATTTCCAGTTAAAGAGAAACCCATCAAGGCCTCTCCTGTGAACATTAAGCTGGCCACTTATCAATCACCAAAAAAGAGGAAGTGTACCACCCCAAAACAGGACCAAAGAGGAAATAGATTTGTATAACATTTTCATAGGCTGCTTTATCTGTATAGATAAAGATCTGTATAGATCTGTATTGAGAAATAATTTATTATAATTTAAATAAAAATGCCACTCATCATAGTGGGGAAGACTGTGACCTGATGACCTGGGTGCATGCTCAGTCTGGTATCCAGGTTCTGCTAACTGTTGGTGAGAAACCTGTGGGGTGAGGTGGGACTCTTTAGATGATAATTCACTAATAGGCAAAAAACCCTTAAGCAAAAACTCTCTTGTACCTGTAGCTATGAGGTATTTCTATCAAACTTTAAAAAGCAGGGAAATTTGGGAGCTATAGTAAATGCACCAGGGGAGCAGGAAACCTTACTTCCTCTCTGAGATACTGCCCTACAAATTTGTAAAAAGGCAAACACAATTTGGGTTGGCCTTTCACAGTCCAATCCACTTCCTGTACATCTGGGAAGAATTTGGTAACATTTGCCCGTGAGCATATGGTGAGTGGTGGCAACACCTGCCATCTCCAAAGATGGAGAATTACGTTTTTGTATGTTTGTTGGTCTTACTTTGCTTCTTTCCTGTGTGGGAAGAGGGGCTGATTGTTAAACTACTCTGGCTACTGGAGCTCTGGCAGGGGAATAGGAGTCTCCCAACAATTCTCAGCACCCTTCACAAACTTCTTTAGGAGAAGCCCTGAATGTTTAAAGTGGAATAAATGTCTGGCGTAGGTGTGGCCTGCTGTTTAGAACACTGAACATGTCTGTGCTTATCATAGAGTCCAATGTTAATTTTCTTAAATTAATTACAAATCAGCCATACATTTTTTTAACTTTTAAACTGTAGGTCAGAGTATGGGGCAAAGTCAGTAATAGAATTATATGTACTCTGTGAATATGGCTGATTTTTAATTAATTTCAACAAATTATGTGACCACTGACCAAAAAAAGTCCATCAGGGCCTGGATATTTTTTTTACTCTTGTTTTAAATTTTGAACTCTGGATTCTCTCTGAGTGTTTTGTGTATCATCACAAACACTTAAAGGATTGTTAAGCAAGTGTTTCTGAGTTCAGGACTATAAATTTTGAAATATTTTGTTTTAAAATGAGATTATGGGAAGCAGCAGCATGGCATGGGGTCTGCATCTGTGTTGGAATTGCTTTTTAATGTTTTTAAACTTTCTTTTTTTAAAAAGAAAGATGTTTTGAAAGCTTTTTTTAAAAAAAATGTTTTTAGAGATGTTTGTTTTAATGTATTTTAAACTCTGTTTTTATGATGTGCTTTTGTTTGCTGCCCTGGGCTCCTGCTGAGAGGAAGGGCAATATATAGATAAAATAATAAATAAATAAATAATGGGGTGTATGTGAAAAACATGAAATGTGAAAAATCCATGCTGACTATAGTATGCAGCCACTATTGTGGCTGTATAATTGCATTACTTTGCTCACTTCAAATGATTTTATGTTACATACATACTTTAAATATGAATTATGGCTTTGCACTGCATTCAGCTCAGACCCAAGATCCAAGCCAAATTGGGCCTATTTGGAGGAATTTGGGCCTTGGCCGGATTGGGTTGAGATCAGGGAGTGGGGTATCAGCCATAAAGGAGAGGTATGCATGCATAAGAAGAAAGAGAAACCAAGAAAAAGAAGCATCTCTTTATGGAAGAAGGTAGGTGCTTTTCCACATGACCTCTCCTTCTTTCCACCAGGTATCCCCAAGCCCTGCATGGCATCCAAATCCCCTTTGTGAAGAGCTCCTCACAGGGTGGAATCCTCTTGCTCATCAGCTAGTCAGCAGAAGGACTCATCCTGTGCAGGGCTGGTCACTGCTGATTCCTAGGTGGCTTTCCTGAATGCAGAGGAACTGCTCATGGAGGAATAGCAACCAGCAATGTGTAGGACTGAATCCTCCCACTTACAGGATGGTAAACAGGATTATTCCATCCTGCAAGGTGTTGGTTGCACCTGCCTGCTCTCAGTCAGTCATGGCCCTCCCAACCACACTTGCAGTAAAAAAACAACAACCCCAACCCCTCCTTAGCTCCACCCCCAAATAGCTTCGGGGATGAATCTGGAGTGGGTGGGTGATCCCCTCTTCAGGACAGGGAGGATTGACTCTCCCCACGGCCCACAGACTGGTGCCACAGGGGCAGATAGGGATGGCTGTGCACAGCCCTAATATAAATGTATATTTCTTCACTTCAGGATTAGAGAAGCCAGTTCTGCTGTGTTTGTGGCCCTCTTGCTCATTCTGCTGAATGGGGGCCTGGACTTTGGCTAAAAAGTATTGTCTTGAGTTGGCCACTCTCAACACTATATTCCTTAAGAGCAGCTGAAAATGCTCTTAACTAGATAAAGCATTGTTATTCTTGTTGTTGTTGTTGTTATTGAATTTCTAATCTGCCCTTCCTCCCAGAAGGAGCCCAGGGCAGCAAACAAGTAATAATAATAATAATAATAATAAATTTTATTTCTAGGCCGCCTATCTGGCCGCACAAGCGGCCACTCTAGGCGGCGTACAAGATAAAGTAAAATACAACATACAAACTACATAAAAACCCAAGAACTACAATATAAAATGAAACCGAACCCACCCATAGCTAAAACCAATGGCACCCAAAAGAAAAAAGAAAAAAAAGAAAAGCAGCAAAACAAAAACAAAACAAAAGAAAAAAAACAAAAGTGACAAAATACTAAAAGCATATTAAAACGTCTTAAAAATAAAACATTAAAAACATATTTTTAAAAAGATATTTAAAAACATCTTAAAAAGCAAATCCAGCACAGACTCAGACTAGTTTAAGGACTCTACTTAAAAGGCTTGTTGAAAGAGGAAGGTCTTCAGTAGGCATCAAAAGATAACAGAGACGGTGCCTGTCTAATATTTAATGGAGGGAATTCCAAAGGATAGGTGCCACTACAATAAATGTCCGCTTCCTATGTTGTGCGGACCTATTGCCCTATTATCTACAGGAGACCCTCCCCTGCAGAGCGCAGTGGTTGACTGGGTATATAAGGGCTATGACAATCTTTCAGGAATATTAGACAACCACTGCTTATTAGTAAAAAATTATGGTGTTGTTTTTTGGCCCAGAATACGAAGGTTTGATTTCTTTATTACATTTACAGATTGCCAAGAAATGGCAGCTGGTGTCATCTGAGAGAAATTGGTTGTCTTCAGTGCTGTTAAATTGACAGAATATTAAAATTCTGAAATGGAATGCTAAAAAGTCTTGGAGAGTGAATATCCTGTGGTTGAAGACACATTACATTTGCAGCAGAAATATTAATATTTTAATAGGCTGCCATATTTCTTATCACATGCAGCTGAAGAATAATGCAGAATGTATTAGAGACCTTACAGGCAAAATGTAACATTATATACAGGTTCAAAAAGTTTGCTGATGCAGTTTGAAGGGATGTACAAAACCACTGGAGGATTTTGAATTCTTATGCAGTCCCATTTATTTATCCTCCCATCCCACCCCATCCTACAAAATAAAAATAAATGTGGGTGGGAAAACATTGCCTGAATTGAAATCTTGGTGTTTACATCTGGGCTTTCATTCTGCATTACAAAAACCTTTAGATATTGTGAGTTTGGCCATCTTGATCACTGTGGGTTGAATCCATCTAAGTTATGCTTGGAGTAGACCCAATGAAATCAATGGACTTAAGTTTTCATGCCTACTCAGAATTAAATCCTACTGAGTTCAATGGGCCTTAATTCCAGATGTGTGCATAGGACTGCAGCCAGAAAAGCCCTACATTTAGGCTGCTTTCATTTAGGTTTATTGTGTCAGTTTTGTGGATTAAAATTGCAGTGCTTCTGTTCCATGTGCTTCTGTTCCAATTTCTAAAATTCCTTTCACTCTGCAGTATCTGTCACATTAAGGAATCATGGCTTTTTTTGGCCAGTATGCCGACATTTCTGCAAATGACTTGTTTTTGTCCCTCACCTGTTATACACATGCACACTACAGTTCCCCAATAATTCACTGTGTGAGTTGGTGTCTGGACACTGGGTTGTGAGGGAAAAGGAGGAATGGGACACCACTATCCAAGTTTATGCTAGAATATTTGTACAATTTCTGACATGCAAAAAAAAAAGGCAAAAAAATGTGATGTGTGCCTAAAGGGCGGGAATGCATTGCATACCAGAATGCCTGTCACGTGAGTGGTTGCAGATAGCACAAAACTCTCATGATTTTCCAGGTTCCCAAGCCTGTACACAGATTATTTCTGGAATCATTTATCATGGAAATGAGGACTAAACTTCCACTATATTCCACTAGATTCCTGCAACTAATTTCATGTCATGTGATATATCAAATAAAATGCACAAATTACCTTGTAAGAAATCATCAGAATAATAGAAGAAAGAACGTGAAGTGTCAATGCAGTCTTAGTCTGATATCCTCTTCCCCTAGAGTGGCTAGCACACAGTTATGGGAATTGCACATGGAGAGTGTGAAGACAATAGCCCTAAGGTGCTATTGTTCCTTGGCAACTGATATTCAGAAACATGCTGCCTCTGACCCCGGAGGTAGCATATGACCATTTTTCTTGACTGGAGGTAGCATATGACAATTCTTCATGGACTTTTAGATGGCCTTTTTAAACCCATCTGATTTGGTGGATATCAGCACATCTTGAGTCTAACAGTGTACTGTGTAGGAATTGGTGAATGTTCAGTTTCCCATTTTTCCAACCTGAAGTTCAATTCTCCACAATACCTTTTTTTAAAAAAATCTTCCTGAAAATTCATCAGCATTTCCATGCAAATTGATCCTAAAATAAGAACATAAGAGCATAAGAAAAGCCTGCTGGATCAGGCCAGTGGCCCATCTAGTCCAGCATACTGTATCTGACTATGGTGGCAGAGCACACCCATCATGGCTAGTAGCCACTTATAGCCATATCCTCCATGAATTTGTCTAATCTTCTTTTAAAGCAATCCAAGTTGGTGGCCATCACCACCTCTTCTGGGAGCAAATTCCATATTTGAATCATACAGAAGACTTGTGTATATATGTTGACACATAAGAATAGCCTGCTGGATTAGTCCAGTGGCCCATTTAGTCCAATATTATATTCTCACAATGGCCAACCAGATGTCTATGGGAAGCCTAAAAGCAGGAGCTGAAAGGCACTCTCCCCTCCTATGGTTTCTAGCAAATGATATTCAGAAGCATGCTCCCTCTGACTGTGGAGGCAGAGCATAGCCATCATGGCTAGTAGCCATACATAGCTTTAACCTCCATGTATTCATTTATTTAATTTTATTTGTATTTCAAACATATACCACTTAATCATTTACATTTGTCGAATCCATGTTTAAAGGCATCCAAGTTGGTGGACATCACTGCCTCTTGTGGAAGTGAATTCAATAGTTTAACTATACACTGTGTGAAGAAGTACTTTCTTTTGCCTGTCCTGAATGCTCCGACATTCAGCTTCATTGGATGTCCACAGGCTGTAATGTTACGAGAGAGGAAGAAAAACCTTTCTGTATCCACATTCTCTATGCCATGCATAATTTTATACACTTCTATCATGTCACCTGTTGCTCACCTTTTCCCTAAACTAAAAAGCCCCAAATGCTACAACCTTTCCTCATAGGGAAGACACATCTTCCTGATCATTCTGATTGCCCCTTTTTGAAACTTTGCCAACTCTACAATATCCTTTTTGAGGTGAGATGATCACAGTATTTCTAATGCGGCTGCCCCATAGATTTATACAGCAGCATTATGATATCAGCAGTTTTCTTTCCAATACCTTTCTTGATGACACCTAGCATGGAATTTGCCTTTTTCACTGCTGCCACATGATGGGTCAGCATCTTCATTGAGCTATCCACTACGACCCCAAGGTCTCGCTCCTGGTCAGAGCATATATGTGAAATTAGGAGTTTTTGCTCCAATATGCATAACTTTATCCTTATTTACATTGAATTGCATTTGACACTTTACCACCCATTCACTTAGTTTGGAGCAGAGCTTGGAAAAGTTACTTTTTTGAACTACAACTCCCATCAGCCCCAGCCAGCATGGCCACTGGATTGGGCTGATGGGAGTTATAGTTCAAAAAAGTAACTTTTCCAAGCTCTGGTTTGGAGAGATCTTTTTGGAGCTCTTTGCAATCCCTTTTTGTTTTAACAACCCTGAACAATGTAGTATCATCAGCAAACCTGGCCACCTCACTGCTCACCCCTAATTCTAAGTAGTTTATGAACAAGTTAAAAAGCACAGGTCCCAGTACTGATCCTTTGGGACTCCACTTTCTACAGCCCTCCATTGGGAGAAATTTTCATTTATTCCTATTCTCTGCTTCCTGCTACTTAACCAATTCTTGATCCACATGAGGACCTCTCCTCTTATTCCATAACTGCTAAGCATACATAGGAGTCTTTAGTGAGGTACCTTGTGGAAAACATTTTTAAAGTCCAAGCACACTATGCCCACTGGATCACCTCTATCTATTCTATATGCTTGTTAACACACTCAAAGAATTCTAATAGGTTAGTGAGAAAGGAAATTTCCTTGTAGATACCATGCTGGCTCTGCTTCAACAGGGACAGATGTTAAGATAACCAGCCTGTGGTTTCTGGGATCCCCCCGATCCCTTTTTTATGATTAATGTTACATTGACCACTTTCTAGTGCTCAGCTATGGAGGCAGATCTGAGGAACAAGTTACATATTTTTGTTAAAAGACCAGCAATTTTACATTTGAGTTCTTTGAGAACTTTTGAGTGTATGCCATCTGAACATGGCAATTTGTCAGTTTTTGTCTAATAAGCTTAGAACTTCATCTCTGTTGCCTCAGTTCCTCAGACTCCCTTTCTGCAAATCTTAGTTCAGTTTCAGGGATCTGCCCTATATCATCTACTCTGGAGAAGCAAAACATTCATTTAGCTTATCCTTCTTTATTACACCTTTAACTCCCTTGTCATCCAAGGGTCCAATCACCTCCCTAGATGGTCTCAATGTACTTTCAATGTACTTAAAGATTTTTTGTTGGTTTTTATGTTCGTAGCAATGTGCTCCTCAAATTATTTTTTTGTACTCCTTATTGTCTTATTGCATTTCTTTTGCCAGAGTTTGTGTTCCTTTTATTCTCCTCCTTTTTTGAAGGAAGCCTTCTTGCTTCTAACAGCACCTTTGACTCTGCTCATTAACCACATTGACATCTGCTTGGGCCTGGTGGTACCTCTCCTGATCTACGGTATACAGTCCAGGTGAGCTTCGAATATTATACAGCCACAAGAGTGGCTGTATACTATAGCCAGAGTGGATTTTTCGCATTCCGCAATTTTAAATTGAAACTACCCCCATGCCATTCTGATGCTTCCCATAAGCTCATTTCGAAACAAAACCTTACAAATCTTATAGTCCTGAACTCAGAAACACTTGCTTAACAACCCTCTCAATTTTCACCGCGATACACAAAACAGTCAGAGAGTTCAAAGTCTAAAAAGAGAGAGAAAAACTTCAGAGCCCTTTTGGACTTTTTTCTGCCAGAGTTCTCATAATCTGTTGAAATTCATTAAAAATCAGCCATGTTCATAGAGTACCTGGAATCCTATTACTGACCTTGCCCCATATTTTGACTTTCATCTTCTGCAGTTTAAAAGTTAAAAAAAACCTGGCTGATTTTTAATTAATTTAAGAAAGTTTGGCTTGAACTCAATGATAATGTCAGGCATGCTCAGTAAGAACCAACTGTCAGTGTTCTAAAAGCCGGACTCACAGCTGCTGGGCTTGCCTAATCAGGGGGTTACACCCACACCAGACTTTGATTTCACTTAAGACAGTCATGGCTTCCCCCAAAGAATCCTGGAAAGTGTAGTTTGTGAAGGGTGCTGAGAGGAGATTTCTATCCCCCTGACAGAGCTCCAGTGGCCAGACTAGTTTAACAGTCAGCCACTCTGATTTAAGGTCTGTGAGGGCAACAGGGCATCTCCTAGCAACTCTCAGAACCCTTCACTAACTACACTTCCCAGGATTCTTTGGGAGAAGCCATGACTGTCCAAAGTGAAATAAAGGTCTGGTGTGGATGTGGCCAGGGACAGCTTTGGTTTAAATTTGGGTGGGAGGCTACATGTACCTGCTGTAGAATAAAACAGTGGGGGAAATGCTGAAAAGCTGTTCACAAGGTTTTCCTTTTGGAAAGAAAAGGGGTTTCCCCTCTGCCCAGTGCCCACCCACACAATCTCCTCCACTCCCTCCCTCCTCCCACCCTCCCTGCCCCTCCCCCGGGTCATTGTTGGACTACAACCTGGGAGACCAGTATTTGAATCCCCACACAGCCATGAAGCTCACTGGGTGACCTTGGGCCAGTCACTACCTCTCAGCCTCAGAGGAAGACAATGGTAAACAACCTCTGAATACCATTTACCATAAAAACCCTATTCAAAGGGATGCCATAAGTCCTGCAATCAGCTCAAATAACAGAAACAAGATATGTGTTGTGCTGATCTTGTTTTAGCAGGGAGGAAGCAACATTATTAAGACAGTTGATATAGTTCAGATGGTCACTTTAAAGATGTCTGATTTACTTTGCAATTTTAGTGGTTTCCCATAGGAAATCATTTTCTTTTGTTTCTATTTCTGTGAATATGTGAAGTACAGCAACACTTTGCAAAATTTACACTAAAAAAAGTCCAAAAATAATTATAGAATAATGGCACTGACTATTCTACAGAATAGCCTCCAGTGGACATCAGGAGTGTCTGTTTGCACAAGATAAAACAATGGGAGGTGAAATATATTCTAGCAAAATTCTAAGTGTGCTTTATGATGAAGCGGCAGTTATGGGAACTCTGGGGGAAAGTGACCACACCATACTTGAATTCTTGATTTTAACAGAAGCAAAAGCTGAGAGTAGCCATATTGACATCCTGGACTTCAGGAAAGCTGATTTTAATAAACTCAGAACCATTGTTAGTACCATTCCATGGCAAGCCACCTTAATGAGAAAAGGAGTCCAAGATGGGTGGGAGTTTCTAAAAAAGGAAATTCTAAAAGTGCAATGGCAAGCAATTCCAACAAGGAAAAAAGGGGGGAAACAACAGAAGAAGCCAATGTGGCTTCACAAAAAGCTTAGAGATGACCTGAAAAGAAAAACGGGCACATACAGGAAGTGGAAAGAAGGCCAGGCCACAAAGGAAGAGTACAGGCAGGTATCATGGAATTGCAGGGATGGTGTCAGGAAGGCTAAAGCTGAGAATGAGCTGAGGTTAGCAAGGGATGCTAAAAGCAACAAAAAAGCTTTCTTCAGGTATGTCCACAGTAAAACACAGAGAAAAGAACCGGTGGTATAGCTACTCAGTGAGGATGGCAAAATGATAACAGATGACACAGAAAAGGCAGAAGTGCATAATTCCTACTTTGGCTCAGTCTTCTCCCAAAAAAGGGTCTGTGACCCTCCCGGGAAACATGAAGTAGAAGGGGCAGGATTGGAGCTTGAGATTGATAGACAAATGGTCAAGGAATACCTAATCGCTTTGAATGAGTTCAAATCGGCAGGGCCTGATAAACTGCATCCTAGAAAATTGAAGGAACTGGCTGAATAACTCTCAGTACCACTGTCATCTTTGTGAAATCATGGCGGACTGGTAAAGTGCAAGATGACTGGAGGAGAGTTAATGTTGTCAATATCTTCAAAAAGGGCAAAAAGGAGGAACCGGTCAGCATAACATCAATCCCTAAAAAAACTCTGGAGCAGATTATAAAGCTGTGAATCTGTAAGCACCTTCAAAACAATGCAGTGATTAATAGGAGCCAACATGGATTTATGAAGAACAAATCCTGTCAAACTAATCTCATCTCATTTTTGACCGGGTAACCTCCCTTGTAGACTGTGGGAATGCTGTGGACATAATATATCTCAACTTCAGCAAAGCTTTTGACAAAGTCCCCCATGATATTCTGATTAGCAAGCTAGCTAAATGTGGGCTGAATGGAACTAACAAGTGGATCCACAGTTGGCTCCAGAATCGTACTCAAAGAGTGCTTATCAGTGGTTCCTTCTCAAACTGAGAGGAAGTAATGAGTGGGGTACCACAGGGGCTGGTTCTGGCCCCAGTGCTCTTCAACATTTTTATTAATGACTTGGATGAGGAGGTACAGAGCATGCTTATCAAATTTGCAGATGATACAAAATTGGGGGGCATTGCTAATACCATGGAAGACAGAAACAAAATTTAAAGGGACCTTCAGAGGCTGGAGCATTGGGCTGGAAACAACAGAATGAAATTCAACAGGGATAAATGCAAAGTTCTACACAAGAAAAAGAAACCAAATGCACAGTTATAAGATGGGGGATACTTGGCTCAGCAATATGACATGTGAGAAGGATCTTGGAATTGTTGTTGATCACAAACTGAATATGAGCCAACAGTGTGATGTGGCTGCAAAAAAGGCAAATGCTATATTAGGCTGCATTAACAGAAGTATTGTTTCCAAATCGCATGCTAGTTCCCCTCTATTCAGCACTATTTAGGCCTCATCTTGAATACTGCATCCAGTTCTGGTCTCCGCACTTCAAGAAGGATGCAGACAAACTGGAACGGGTTCAGAGGAGGGCAACAAAGATGATGAGGGGACTGGAAACAAAGCCCTATGAGGAGAGACTGAAAGAACTTGGCATGTTTAGCCTGGAGAAGAGAAGAATGAGGGGAGATATGATAGTACTCTTCAAGTACATGAAAGGTTGTCACATAGAGGAGGGCTGGGATCTCTCCTTGATTTATTTTTATTTATTTATTTATTTGACTTATTAGTCGCTTATCTGGCTGAATTGTCAGCCACTCTAAGCGACGTACAAAGCAGAACATGTAAATATCAAAACATTAAGAGACTAACAATAAAAACTAACAATAACGTAAAAGCAAAAAGTTCCAACAATAATAGGGCTTCTCTCCTGTGTAGTCCGGAGGTGTAACTACCGATGGAGTTTCCTGGTGTAAGCATTGAACCAGTGTGGCAATACTTCATTTGCAAGATGTAAAGCAACATCCTCCCCCGATCTTAACATCCAGCAACTCCAAGAAAGATCATCCCAGAGTGCAGGACACGGAATAATGGACTCAAGTTGCAAGAAGCCAGATTTCAGCTGGACATCATGAAAAAACTCCCAACTGTTAGAGCCATACGACAATGGAATCAATTACCTAGAGAGGTAGTTGGCTCTCCGACCGTGGAGGCATTCAAGAGGCAGCTGGAGAACTATCTGTTGGGAATGCTTTGATTTGGATTCCTGCATTGAGCAGGGGGTTGGACTTGATGGCCTTATAGGCCCCTTCCAACTCTACTATTCTATGATTCTATGGTTCTATGTTTTCAATTGACCGTGCCCACCTTGCCTTAAATGAACCGGTTTAAACATAGCAGGCTGAAAACATGCATCCTCTTTTTTGCAACAGCTGGAGTCATTGCTGAAGTTGTAACATATTGTAATCAGTCCTATTTTTACATCAAATGGCAGCTTCAGATTCAAGTGTTAATGCACCGAAAACAGAAATAGAGTAGAACCTCTGATTTGAAATATAAAAGGCTGTCTTCACCATTATATGACATTGACCAATAAAAAAGCTTTGACATTATTAAAAATAAATTTTACACAGATTCGTAGGATGAATAATGAGGGAAATAAAATTTTCTAGATTAGATTCTCTGTAGAAACAGTAGTAACACAGGAAAGAAGCAAGGTAAGAAGAACAACAAACATACAAAAATGTAATTCTCCATCTTTGGAGATGGCAGGTGTTGCCACCACTTACCATATGCTCAGAGGCACATGTTACCAAATTCTTCCAAGCTACACAGCAAGTAGATTGAACTGTGAAAGACCAACCCAAATTGTGTTTTCATTTTGACAAATGTGTAGGGCAGTACAATATCTCAGAGGGGAGGTCAGGTCGCCTGCTCCCCTGGTGCATTCACTATAGCTGCCGAATTTCCCTGCTTTTTAAAGTTGGATAGAAATATCTGTGGGCTATAGGTACATACTTAAACTACAAGATTGTTTGCCTATTAGTGAATTGTGTTTTTAAACAACTCCCAAGCATTTTGGAGTGATTTGACCCTCTGGACTTTGTTTTTCAACTTTTTTACCAATCCCCTCATTTTGGGGAAGTTCCCTCTTTTGAAGTGAAATGTGACTGTGTTGGATTTTCATGGCAAATGTCCATTTACATCTATGTTCAATTTGATAGCACTATGACCACTGTTCCCAATCAGTTCAACAACACTTACATCTTGGACCTCGTCCTGGGTGCCACTTAAGTCACCCTCCTTCTGGTCAGTTCCATGACCAACCGTTCTAGGGCACAGTCACTTAAGGTATCCAGACATTTTGTTTCTTTTTTGTGACTGGAACACATATGTAGCCAGTCTATGTCAGGTAGTTGAAGTTATCCATTACTACAACATTTCCTAGTGTGGATGTTTCCTCGATTTCACTTCTTATCTCAAGTTCTTCCTGAGCATTTTGATCATGGAGATGGTAGAGTGTCCTCAGTACTAAGTTACTTTGTACCTTGCTTGCAGGATTTGCAAAAGCTGCTAATCTGCTCCAGGGCTAGGCTCAAGGTTTCAGAACATACACACTTCAGGACCAGGTTATTTGAGAGACCACCTTATCACTTATATACGCAGTAGGTCACTGCATTATGCAGAAGAGTTTCTCCTTCAAGTCCTAAAAGTATCAGAAGCCAGCTCCATAGAAATTCAAAGCAGTTCCTTCAATGTGGCTGCCCCTGTTCTGTGGAACAACAGTGCTGAGAAAAAAGAGGCACGCGCTCTCAGCCTTTTTGTCCATAGTCTTAAACTGTTACTTACCCTTGTTCCGTATTTGGTGCTGCCCAGTACACCATGGATCTCATTGTGCAAAATGGCCACTGTTATAGATCAAATAATCCTTGCTGTTAAAAAACAAAAGAGGCTCAAAATTGGTGAATCCATTGCAAAAGGCAGGCAAGATGCAGCATGGTGTTTGAGGGGGTGTCATTTTCCTCCTTTCCTTCAGCTCCCTTTGAAATACAACAGTATGTTTTACAATGAGACTGAGAGAGGGATTTGAAGAATAATAAAAATAAATGGAAGGAGATAAGAAATAAACCTGCAGTTCGGTGTGAAACTCCGACCCTCGGCAACAAATAAGATCAATACGCTACTACTCCTGCCAGGTCAGGGTACCTGGTCCTTCGGAAAGAGGACACATCTCTTTGAATTGTTTTGTCCTCCCATATTGAATTGTTCTGTTTTCCCATATATGTCAAAATAGATCAAGGACATCCTTGGGGATAAAGACCATGGATATTTACTTCCGTTGCATTTTCTGCATGTGTGCGACACTGTCTTTGGGTAGGCGCAAAGATTTTATTTTGGTTTTCTGGTCTGTCTCCTTTATTTTCATTTCCCTTTTTGCCTTTAATGTGCTTGAGCAACTCGGGCCCATGACACAACTGCTGTAGCCTACCTCTCTCTTCATCTTCTTTCTGCTATCAACAGCACCGTTACAAAAAAAGAAAATCCCCATGGCAATTATTTCTCAAGCATACACTGTGATTAGAGTATAGGGCTGCAAGCTGGATGCATCTACTAGTCTCTGCTTATCTAAATTTAATTAACAGTCCATTCATAGTCAATCAGACACTATAAATCAGGGTTGTTCAGGGCTGGCACCAGGCATCACTGGGTCCTTGGGCACCAGCCTACCCTGGGCTCACAGCTCCCTGAGTCCAAACACCCCACCCGATACAGATGGTGCAGGGTTTAAATAAGCCCACCTGCACCACTGACCTGTTGTGTCAGTGCATCCATTTTTTGAAGGAAACTTTGCCTTTAATAGCTTCTTTGACTTTGCATAAATAAATAAATAAATAAATAAATAAATCTTTGTATGAAATTTTGCCTGATATACACATTTTTGCAAAATAATTTCCCCCAATATAATGCATTTTGTATATTGTTTCCTAGGGCTGTGCTCTATATTCAGCCAAGGCCTGAGATAGCCTTGGATTACTACGGGTCAAGTATGGTAGACCTTCTGCTAGATTTTTGCTATAAAAGATTACCTCTTGATTGCCTGCACCTCACTTACCCAGATGCTTACTTTTCTGGGTGTACATTTTAGGAGAAGTCTTGGAACTTACGACCCCTTAAACCAACAAAGCTGTCTTTGGGAAAAGCAACCTACAAATGGAGACCAGGAATGAAGCACCCCAGAACTGTGAGGTAGCTCTTTGAGGTAGCTCTGCTCAGTCTTCTACCCTTTAGCTTTAGTCTCTGACCTGCTCAAAAGGAGTTTCTGCTTACCTGTGATTCAGGTAAGTTAGGAACCACACCCAGATCTAGCTGCTCTGAGGCTTCAGCAGGTGAGGTCTCTGAACCCTAGTACTGTGGCTAATAGTGATTGATAGAACCACATCTAAGCCAGTGGCTGTCAACACATGTTGGGACAGTGAATTCCACAAACTCATTGTGTGATGATGTTCATGCTGTTATGGGAAGATCTCAGATCCTTTCCAACCTTCTCCCGCTTTCACTGTACTGCAGTAGCAGGGAACCTCCAGCTGACAAGCTTAATTAGGTCTGCCCCAAAATTTTGTCCAAGCCACAACCAGCTGCCCTATATCTGACATCATATCTAATTTTAAGTGTGTGGCAGGTAAAAATGTGGCTGGCTGGGAAGACAGTATACAGTCACCAACAATCAGCTGGTGGGTGGCCCCTGTTAAACCCCTCAGCACAGTGCTTTACAAGCCCTGATGATCAACTGATCATCAGGGTTTCCATACACACCACTATTTAAGCCAAATGACCCTGAAATGGGTCACCTGATGTCAGGTGATTGATAGGGGGCTCCACACCTATCAAACCTGGCCACGGGGGTGGAAAAGAAAGATTACAGTGCACTGGCGAGATTCAGTTCCTCACCTCTGCTCTAGTGAATGCTGTGTAATTGCACTACCGGCTCTGCCCTCAGTGTTGTCATGTCACACTGGTCTCAACCCATTAGAGTGGTTTAATAATCCCATTTCCCAGGGAATTCTAGGAACTGTGGCTCTGTGAGGGAACTAGGCTGTCTCCTAAGAACTCTCAGCATCCTTAACAAATAATGCCCCAGGATTATTTGGGGTAAGCCATGACTGTTTAGTATGATACTGCTTGAAATGTGTAGTTCAAATGGGGTCTGTTATTGTGTAATGATGATACAGTGCTTGACTTCTGCGGGCAGTTTATCTGGAACACAACTTCACTGATTCTTGGTAGGTGAGATGCTGAAATTCACTGCCTTTGAAGGGGATTCAACCTAGAAAAGCATACAGCAGCAGTGGGGAACCTCCAGCCTGCAGGCCTAATTTGACCTGTCAGGCATGCCAAACCATGGCCACCACCGACAGTGCCAAATTGAAAAGAAGGAATCTGGAACAGTTATTCTTTCTTTTCAGCTGCTAGTAAAATTCAGTGCCCTTTTCCTTTGATGAAGGATGTTGCCATATTCTTCCTATCCAGCCACTGGTAGAATTCAGCACTTTATGAATTTGTGCTTTTCTGCTAAGCAGTATTGAAAGTGGGATCACTTATAAATGCCCTGATACCATTGTGAGCACATGTGATCATCGATGCAAAATGAAAAGGATGCATACAACATTTATTATTCCAGAGGGGGAAACTGCCAGGAGGAAAGGCAAGTCCTAAGAGTCATCATATATTTTCTCCTGGGGCTTTTCTTCTCAGAATGTCCAAGCCAAAAGTAGTCTTGAAGTAGTGAGGGAGACAATGGAGACTGGGCTGCTGACAAAAGCATTCTACTCTTTCTGCTGTTATCACTACAGAAAACAGAGAAGAAGCCAAAAGAAAAGGTCCTCCTCTAGGATGCACACCAAATTTCACCACACACTGTTTGACAGCATAATTCACTCCCCACAAGGACCACCCAAAATAATAATTTCAGTGATCCTTGTCCAATCCCTGATCCATAAATGACCATATGCCTGATGTTCTAATTATCAGTATGGACATTTTTCATTGGTCTGATTTTCCAATGAAATTGGGAAAGATAAAAGTGCCCTGGTGAACTTGCTATACTTGAGGAGAGGGCAAACATTTTCTTCTTTTTTGTCCCCCCATAAGAACTGATGTGAACCAATGGATGAAATGCAAAACCGGGATTTAGGAGACCTACTTTTTTCACTATGGAAGTCTTTCTACAGATTATTCTTTTTCTGGCTCATTTCCATGAATAGGAAAAAAAAAAAGAGAGAGAGAGAGAGAGAGAGAGAGAGAAAAGGGATTATTTACTGACCTGACTCACTGGTCTGCTTAGAGGATTAATGAGATAATGATTTAAGGTACTTTTCACCCAAGCAACATGCTATACGAATGATAATGACCTACTATTTAAACATTTGCAATACTAATGTTAGGACTGAAGCTGGCAGTTTGCAGCTGTGCTAATGAGTCAATTTTTATTCATAATTTACCAAAAGACTTGTTTGTAGCACTTATATCTGTTTTATGATCTTGTGTCAGCTTCTTACCAAAATCCAGTAGATTTTGGAAAGCATGTAAACTGTAAAAGAGACAAAGTTTCAGCAACACAGATACTGGTAGAGCAAAGATGTTCAATCTAATGATGTCTGAGAAGCAGGTAAGGTATGCAGAGCATCTCGAGTTTAGAGCTTGTGGATGACCAGTTCTGATGCCATAGCTAGCATCCATGAAATTATTTTAGCAGTGAGTCTCTGTTACATACCTATTGTTGTTGTTGTTAGGTGCCTTCAAGTCAGTTACGACTTATGGCAACCCTATGAATCAGTGACCTCCAATAGCATGCGTCATGAACCACCCTGTTCAGATCTTGTAAGTTCAGGTCTGTGGCTTCCTTTATGGAATCAATACATCTCTTGTTTGGCCTTCCTCTTTTTCTACTCTTGTGTTTTTCCAAGCATTATTATCTTTTCTAGTGAATCATGTCTTCTAATGATGTGTCCAAAGTATGGTAACCTCAGTTTCATCATTTTCCTTTCTAGTGATAGTTCTGGTTTAATGTGTTCTAACACCCAATTATTTGTCTTTTTTCGCAGTCCATGGTATGCACAGAGCTCTCCTCCAACATCACATTTCAAATGAGTTGTTTTCTTTCTTATCCACTTTTTTCACTGTCCCACTTTCACATCCATACATAGAGATCGGGAATACCATGGTCTGAATGATCCTAACTTTAGTTTTATTCAAAAAGTTTATTTATAGTCAGATGGCAATGTGGACTTCATTGATACAGAAGTCACAATAGATATAGCTGTGTTAGTCCCTGTTCTAATTCTATTTGGGCTCCTTCTGTGCACCCCAATCCAATTTTAAAGCATGTGATACTGTTCCTTACATGGCAGGTGACCATGCCATTGGGAAATCAAGGGATGCATCAGAAGCCTTTACATGAAGTCATTTCCAAATGGATGTGCATGACTACTGATATTTCATTTAGGGGCAATGGTTCCCTCAGCATCACTTTACACTTGCTCATATTAAATTGCAATTGCCATTTTACCACCCATTCACTCAGTTTGGAAAGATCCTTTTGGATAGCTGTGTTCCTGTTTGCATATTGTTTCAGGAAGTGTGAATTAGGTAGATTCACCTTGTAATGTGAACTGAATTAAATTCCCCCCACCCTTTAGTAGGTAATGCTATTTCAGTTCTTTTCATTGGTGAAATTATGACAACATCAGGACTCCCTGGAAAATATTTTGAAAATCACTGAGGGACTGAGTGGTGCAGATAAAGGAGATCTTCAGAATTATAAATGTTTGGGATTAAAACATTGATATGACAGAATCTCATTTGTCATGAGTTCAGTTATCACACTTGCTAGATGATCTATGACTAGCTAGGATTTACTCATGCAACAAATACAAGGAGTATTGTCCTTGTTCTAATTCATTTTCATTTACACCAATAAATGGCCAATATTTGGCTATATAGCTTCATGGCCTCACATCCACACCACACATTTAAAGCATTCTTATACCACTTTCAGAATCATGACTTACTCCAAAGAATCCTGGGAACTGTATTTTGTTAAGAGTGCTGGGAATTCTAGCTCTGTGAGGGTCTCCTGTCTGTCTGTCTGTCTCTCTCTCTCTCTCTCTCTCTCATGTATCCGTCTGTCTGACTGTCTGTCTATGCAATTCCCAGGATTCCTTGAGGAAAGCCATGACTGTTAAATTGGTATAATAATGCTTTAAATGAATGATGTGGATGTGATCTTAGTTGGAGCTATTTCACGTGTATGTTTGAATCCCCACATGTGTGTATATCCACTGGAAACTCAACTGCCAACCCTGACAGTGCAAATGAAACTTTTGCGGGAATTAACCCACATGTCACCCTTATGCATGCATAACCTTACCCTTAACTTCAATAAATCACACAAAGAGTAAAATAAAGATTGGTTGATTAGAAGAAGAAACAGGAAAAATACTGCATTTTCCCATTACAGTCAAGGCAAGCAGCATCTAACTTTACCCCAGACATTCATTCCCTAATGCCACAGATAAAATAAGACAGAGAACTTAAACCTACAGTACATTCAGAGTTGCTTTAAGTCATACAGTGTGAAAAAGAAGAGAAAGGAACTCAAGAATTGAGGGTGAATATAGCTTTCCTGAAAATTGCGAGACTGTAAGGACAGAAGGGAGCTTCCGTATCTAGCCCATGAGCTGAAGATCTGCCCTTACTGCAACCTTCGCTTACATACTTTGGTTCACTGATATAAATCAAAGAATGAAAAATCCCCCAAAATTATAGATATCCTTTGCAACAGAAACTTTTCTTTAGCAGAGACTGGGAAGAGAATGAAAATGAGAGGTAAAGAAGCCCACAGTCCTTGGTGGGCCCACAAATTCTTTAAGCTTTTGAGAGTCAGGGGAACCTACGTTTATAATGGCCAGTAGCAGAGGCTTATCGACAGGCTTTTGGGATAGAAGGTGTTTAGGATTGGGCTTTACAAGGCTTGTTTTATTGTTTTATATTATTATTTATATTATTTTAAATTGTTTTTAGATTTTTAAGTGCCTTTTAAGGTTTTAAGGTTGTGCATAGTTTAATTGTATTTTAATTGTATGTTTTTCTATGTTTTTAACTACATGTAGCTCTATTTGTAAGCCGCCCTGAGTTCCAGTTTGGAAAAAGGGTGGGGTAAAAATAAAGTTTCAATTTCAATTTCAATTATCTTCCTTCTTCTCTCTCCTCCTCCCATTTTAAAACATGTCTCTCAACTATGTCTAGCAGCAGCTGAGCCCCTTGGGGTCTCCAAGACCATCTCACCCCATACTGGAATGGGAAAACGCAGATGACATGACTCTGGAAAGCCCTAAGAATGCCATTGCTGCTTGCTGCTGTGGTAAAAATCCTTAGGAGGAGAGAAGGAGAGGGGGAAGAAACCTTTGCTGCTCGTCATTATAAATATTAACCTGCCTCCCCCCCAAAAAAAAAGTTTAAAGAATTAACTACCCCTGAAAAGTGTCAAAAGTGCCTCCCTACTTTTGCAGCCAGAGAATGGGGCTGCGGAGGTGGGGAGACACTTTTGACTTAGCATTATTTTAAAAATCAAACAAACCAAAACACTACACTGAATCATAAATCATTGGCTCTGAGAATGTATACAGGTGTTTTCTTTATCTACATGGATTCCAGATAGTGGAGACTGGTGGCTCCAATGTCAGTTGGGCAGTGAATTGGTTCTGAATTTTAGTCTTAACTGTCAAGAAGCTATCCACAGTGCTGAAACATATGCCCTAAACGTTTTCAGGACATTGGACATCTCCCTGAAAGTTCGGACTAAGACCCAGAGTGGGTTCACTGCCTGACTGACATTGAAACCACCAGTTTCCACTGATTCTAGACAGAAGAACAGTTTCTGAAGTTTGCATAATATCCTTCCAGACAGTGAAACTTCAACAGTGACTTCCTTTATATTTGCCCACACTCATTTTCTTTAGATTCCTTCAGTGCTGTGCCTTCAATCAAAATGATGCAGTTAGTGAAGCAGTGAATACAATCCAACTTTGTTTTTTATCAGCATGGCTCAGTCCTTTACCCTTCAAACCCAATAAATAATCTGCCTCCTGGATTATTGCTTCCCCCAATCTATCAAGTTCCATGTCAGTAGACATGTTTTCACAGTCACTTTGGATAAACACTATTGTCAGCATCTTTGACAAAAGAAATACAATTATGCCTACTAAAATGGGAAAAAAAACCTAGTGGCATAGCATCTCTCTCTCTCTTTCTCTCTCTCTCTGACACACATGCACACACACACCATGAATTTACATTTATTATGACAAATATTCTTTCAGCAGATTCTCCAAACCAACAGGTAGAGCAAATTATTTTGGAAATATCTCCAAAGGAAAATAATGATAAAATGCCTTATTCAGAGAAAGTTAGCTACAGACAATATCCAACTAAGTTACCCAAGTCTATTGATTTCAGTGCGTGTAGTCTGAGTACGACTATGTTGGATGTTCTGTTGATGGATGTCCCCATGTTTCAGTCCTATTGAAATCAGTGTGGCCATAAAGGCTATTTTGCACACATTACATGTCAACAGATGTGGGTTTTCTACAGACTGCATGCTCCTCAGGGACCTGCAGTATATCCCTCCTGTCTGACAAGCATACATGTATTGTATATCTGTTTCAAAACACATGTTTTCCCACATTCTGTATGAGAAAGCATCTGGCCTCCTACTGGGAGGAAGGGCAGGATATGCATAAATAAATAAATACATCTGTATGCCTACAAATGTAAGGTACAAATAGTAGGGCTATGCACCAGATCCTTTTCAAACCTGAACTCTGAACCAAATTGGTCCAAACTGGGCTGATCCAGGCTTCAGCCAGATCACGTCAAGATAGTCCTGGGTTGCCCTGAGTTGGGCCAACATCCGGGACTGTCAAAAGCCAGGGCGGTGACTAAGGAGGGGGGAGGGAACATGCTTGGCATAGCAGCATTTAGCAGAATTGAACTCTCCACTCTCCAGCTAGTGTGCAGAAGTTTCAGTCCTGCTCTCTGCAGGAACCTCCTTTGCCAGTGCATTCCCTGCAGGTTTTCCTTCTCCCCTGCCCCTGACTGTAAGTTTAGTTAGGGTTTAAAAGTAAAACCATAATTAAAACCTGAATCGATTTGGGGCTCAGATCCAGGTCAAGTCAGGCCTGGATCATTCCAGGTCAGATTTGGCCCAATCTAAAGTGACAGATTGGGCCCTCGATTGGATCAATAAGACTGTGCACAACCCTATTAATTGATTCATTTATTGATATATATCCTGGCCTTCCTCCCAGCAGGAGCCCAGGGCGGCAAACAAAAGCACTAAAAACACTTTAAAACATCATAAAAGCAGATTTTAAAATACATTAAAACACATCTTTAAAAACATTTTTTTAAAAAAGCTTTCAAAACATCTTTAAAAAAGATTAAAAACATATTGTTTAAAAACAAAAGATTTAAAAACACATTAAAAAGCAATTCCAACACAGACACAACCCTGATAAATAGAACACTATTCATAACCAGTTGTGGCTTGGGAGGTGGTTCACTGGAGAGCCACTAGATTCTGTTGGAGAATGCCACTGCCAAGGAGAGATGAACATGAGAGGTCAGAGGAAGCTTGCCTTTAAAATCATCCTGTATCAGAGCTTGGAAAAGTTACTTTTTTGAACTACAACTCCCATCAGCCCCAGCCAGCATGGCCACTGGATTGGGCTGATGGGAGTTGTAGTTCAAAAAAGTAACTTTTCCAAGCTCTGCCTGTAATGCTATCCCCATCCTGCCTTGCTTCCCAGATCTCCTGCAACGCCTCCCTCACCCCATGCAATTTGGGCAGCTGCTCTTCAGAGTCTTGGGAAGAGTTCTTCAAAAGCCAGTGGATATCCTTTAATGGATGGGATTGAACCTGGGACCTTAGACATGTAAAGGGTATGCATTATCCCTTCCCAGAGGAACAGCTTTGTTGTTGGTTGTTGTTGATGCTATTTTTAATTCCACTCTTCCTATGATCATATGATGAATCAAGAGTCACAATATTGTATGTAATACCAGATGCAGGAGACAAGAAAAAATCTGTTCACCATATCCTCAAACTTCTTTCTGCATTATTCTGTGCTGGTTTATCACTCTTTCTTTCATCTTTAGTTCAATTAGCAAGTCCATGGGGGGGAGGGGGAGGTATTCTGATCTATTGCTTTAATTTTCCAAGCTTCTCTTTAGCATTATAACTCTGACCTAATGCTTCCAACTGAGCATTACCTGTGACTATCACTCTCCCCATCTGTATCCCAGATCATCAATAATGGTAGTAATTAAAAATCAGATTAACTGAGATCTGCAGAGCTTGGTACTGCAGATATTTTACCCACTGACGCCTATGCACAGATAAAAACATGCCCAGATTAGAAAAAGAAGATATCAATATGTGAATTTCAGGAGTTGCAAATGTTTAATAGCCACCTCCTGCTGTCTGTTGTTTTAGGACTGCACAGCTCGCTTTGTAAAACTTCAGTATGATGATCAAATATGTAAATATTACAATATTAGGAGCATACAATGCCCCTGCACCCTTCCTGTGCCACCCCCCCAGATCTGGGGGCTCCCAAACACACACACAGGGACTCCCAACCACCTTCCCCAGGGACTTCCAAACACACACACACACACACAGCCATGGGCTCCCAAACACACATGCGGGCTTCCAACCAACTGCCCCAGGGATTCACACGCACGCACATGCGCGCTCGCACACACACACACACAGGCTCCCAAACACACACACATACACACAGAGGCAACTCCCAAAAGCCCCACCCTACCCTCAAGCAACTCCCAAAATGCCCCCCAGGCACTTGCTACCACCCAGTTTAGGCCACTTACTGTCTCCGCCTGGCCACTACCCAGCCTCAAAGGCTTACCCTACCTCCATTGTTGCCAATGCCACCCCCACTGGCCTCTCACCCACCCACTGAGGCCGCTTGCTTGCCCACTTCACTGCTGTGCCCCACCTTCAATGTCACATAATGTCACGACAGTGTGACGGCTTTCTTTTAGATAGATAGTAAGAGCTGACCTAGACATTGACATAAATCATCACACAGTAGAAAGAGTTCCTGAAATTCCATCATTTCACATGGGAGAGGGAGGATCAGAGTCTTGAATGTTCTTTCACATCAAAGTCTCCCTTCCTATGTAAAGTTAGTGTATCAGGGAGAAGTCTTTTAACGTAGCCTTCTTTCTGATATGCTAGTTTTCTATAAGTTGAGAGCTTTCAAGAAAACAACAGCTTTTAAATTTCTCTGTATACAAACATCCCCATCTTTTCTATCATGTGATTTATCTAAATGTGCAGAGAAGTCTTAAGTGAAGATCATAATATTTGACCCAACTTCCCCCCTGCATTTTATAGGAGTGGGACACCCCCCCCTAAAAAAGATTGATTTGATCATGGGGGAGTGAAATTGGGAGGTGTTCATGGCGGGTGGGAATGCACCTACAAGGTGGGTGATGATGGTTTGTTTTTCCCTTTGCATTATTTTTTTTAAAAGCATTGCCACTGGCTGCAGCTATCTGGCAACAGTACTTGGTGCAAAATTCCCATCCCCCCCAGGATGCCTGCCCAGAATGCCACTATGGGTTTAAAAAATAAATAAAAAACCTTTATTTCTTTATTTCAACATTACAATCTATTAAGATCCAACTAGAACAATTTTTTTTTCTCAAGAAGAGAGAAAAAGAAGAAGAAGCAGTCGAGGGAAAAGAAGAAGGGAGAGAGGACAAAAAGGAAAGGAAAAAAACAAACAGAACTAAGCAAAATTAATTTGCAAATGACAAATTACAATCAAGAGTGGATAAAACATAATTCCATGTAATCAAAAGAGTTTTCTTGCCTTATTCGCTTAGACCATGCCACTGCATCATCATGTAGCATCAACCTCACAGACATTCTTTCCTCATGAATGACATGCTGGATGTGGCCACTGGCAAGGTTATTTTAAAATCCCAAGGAGGGAAAAGAAAAGAAAAACCCTCGTCTACCCCAAATTTAATAAAAGGTAAGAGCACAGTGATTTGATTGATTTGATTTTAATGTTTCTACCCTGCCTTTCGGCCAAAAGGCCGTCAAGGTGGCTTACAAAAGAGCACAAATATAAAGATACATCAATAAAAATCAATAATAAATCAATAGAACATCAGTAACATCAATAAAACAATAAAAACAATACAATTTGCAAAAATTAAATAGTTAACCTTCATTAGATATTGATGGAGGAAATCATACAAATAGCACATGCCAACCTTAAAAAAGCAGCCATGTGAGCATCTCTTTACAGTTTATAACTCAGCTAAGTCATCCTGAGGTTTTCTGCTGGTTCTGAAGAAAGCGCAATTGCTATGCCCCTCAAACGTCCCCAGATTCTCAGGTTTCAGAATGGTAGCCATGTCAAGTCAGTGGTGAAAGCCAGTGTGGTGTAGTGGTTAAGGTGTTGAACTGTGACCTGGGAGACCAGGGTTTGAATCCCCACATAGCCATGAAGCTCACCTTGGGCCAGTCACTGCCTCTCAGCCTCATGAAAACTGTATTCACAGGGTCGCCATAAGTCGGAATCAACTTGAAGACAGTACATTTACATTTTTAAGAGCACAGTGCACCCCTGGGAATGGTCTTAATGAACCATTAATGAACTTGTTCATTAATGACCTAGAATTAGGAGTGAGCAGTGAAGTGGCCAAGTTTGCTGACGACACTAAATTGTTCAGGGTTGTTAAAACAAAAAGGGATTGTGAAGAGCTCCAAAAAGACCTCTCCAAACTGAGTGAATGGGCGGAAAAATGGCAAATGCAATTCAATATAAACAAGTGTAAAATTATGCATATTGGAGCAAAAAATCTTAATTTCACATATACGCTCATGGGGTCTGAACTGGCGGTGACCGACCAGGAGAGAGACCTCAGGGTTGTAGTGGACAGCACGATGAAAATGTCGACCCAGTGTGCGGCAGCTGTGAAAAAAGCAAATTCCATGCTAGCGATAATTAGGAAAGGTATTGAAAATAAAACAGCCGATATCATAATGCCGTTGTATAAATCTATGGTGCGGCCGCATTTGGAATACGGTGTACAGTTCTGGTCGCCTCATCTCAAAAAGGATATTATAGAGTTGGAAAAGGTTCAGAAGAGGGCAACCAGAATGATCAAGGGGATGGAGCGACTCCCTTACGAGGAAAGGTTGCAGCATTTGGGGCTTTTTAGTTTAGAGAAAAGGCGGGTCAGAGGAGACATGATAGAAGTGTATAAAATTATACATGGCATTGAGAAAGTGGATAGACAAAAGTTCTTCTCCCTCTCTCATAATACTAGAACTTGTGGACATTCAAAGAAGGTGAATGTTGGAAGATTCAGGACAGACAAAAGGAAGTACTTCTTTACTCAGCGCATAGTTAAACTATGGAATTTGCTCCCACAAGATGCAGTAATGGCCACCAGCTTGGATGGCTTTAAAAGAAGATTAGACAAATTCATGGAGGACAGGGCTATCAATGGCTACTAGCCGTGATGGCTGTGCTGTGCCACACTAGTCAGAGGCAGCATGCTTCTGAAAACCAGTTGCTGGAAGCCTCAGGAGGGGAGAGTGTTCTTGGACTCGGGTCCTGCTTGCGGGCTTCCCCCAGGCACCTGGTTGGCCACTGTGAGAACAGGATGCTGGACTGGATGGGCCACTGGCCTGATCCAGCAGGCTCTTCTTATGTTCTTATGTTCTTATGGTGTTAGAATTTCACATGTACCCAAAATTGGCCAATTTCCTGCTCTTGAATAGTTGGCTTTATTTGGCTTGCCTGATTGTGTGTTTCGTTTAGTATCATGGCACTTTGGGTCTGAAGAGTATCATTTGCATGCTACTATCAATAGAATAAAGAACATAGGAGGCTGCCTTATACTGAGCTGGTCCATCTAGTTCAGTATTGACTATACTGACTTGGAGTGGCTCTCCAGGATTTCAGACAGGATTCTTTCCCAGCCCTCCCTGGAGATGCTGGGTAGTGTACCTGGAAGCTTTTGCATCCAAAACAGATGCTCTACCACTGAGCTACAGCCCTTCTCAAATGAGGAATATGTAGCCTGCACACCTGTCATTGTTTTTGTTAACTTTTGATAGAAGATCCACATAGGTGGTAACACGCTACATATCTTCTTGATAACACCTGGAAGCACTGACATCTGATGCCCACAACTGGAGCCATTTGAATGTGCCCTTTTTGCAATCCCAGAATCATAGCTTGAATACACAATTATTTTTAGTCAAATTCTTAGCTAGGCAAAACTCTGTTGTTAAAGGTTATTTGTTGTCATTGCTGCCTACACATTAACTTTAATTGGCTGTGCTGTTATAGAAGCACCAGCAGGGCTCTGGTTGAGTCATGATCCTGGAGAAACCACGAGTCTGGTTTCCTTATGTAACACTGTCCTTTCCCTGGTCAAATGAAACATCTGCCCTTTGATTTCTTCCAGTTTCTATTAGCCATGAACTAATATTGACTTCAAGCTGGAGAGCTGAAGCCCTTTCCATACCGGTTTGTCCCTTTATTCTGTCTTCTCAGTCTGTTGGTGTGCTGTAAAAGAAGAAGGGGAGAAAACAGAATAATGGCATTAGACACAAATCAAAGAAAGTTTGACACTCTGAAGTTCCATTGAAATCAATGCGATTAACAACATGTTTGCTCAGAAATTAGTCCAGCTGTGTTCAATGGGGCTTATTCCTAACAAGGGGCTGGGGCTGCATCCAAAGCCCATAACATCTAGAGTGGAAGGGCTGGTTTTATTTCTATTTCCACCACACCAGCTCCAGACAGGCTTAGCTGAAGGGTCTGAGGATTGGATTCCTCAGGGAATCCACAGGCCTTTGGGACCAACAGATCCAAAGCTGCTGGTACCCCATCACTCCCCCCAAAACATCTCATGTCAGGGCTTTCAGTTGGCTACCACTGTCACTGGTATCTTACCATCCACTTCGGCAGAGCTGGGGCCTCAGTGACAGAACCTACCCACCATCACCACCAGTGGCCTCCTCTCCATCAATGAATGCCAGTGAAGAGGCCCCTACACACCATCCTACCGCACACCTCCAGCTAGCAACATCAGGAGGTTAGGACTGCTCTGCAGTCGTATTTATGAGTGCCACCTTATGAGCATAAAGTTGCAATCTTAAGCAGATTTACTTAAAACATAATTCCAGTTGATAAAGTGGGACTTACATCTGAGCAAACAAAGAGAAAGGGCAGGTGGTAGCTGCAGATGCTACTATGCTTCCTCGGGAGTATATGGTGGACCCTATTGGGATGCTGGGACCTCAGCAACTGCCCAATAATACTGGACTTTGGTGTCCTGAGAAAGAGCCACAAACATTTTAAGCTACAGTACTGATATGCAAACCAACTTTAGCCTCTCTTTTGTAGGAGTAACTAAGGGCTTGGGGATGTAGCCATTTCTACTGTATATAGTCACGTTTTCCCAGAGTTCATGTGGTTGGCAGAAACTATGGGGGCATAATCCAGCTGAAGTTACCTATAGGCAAGTCTCATTGATTTCAGTGGAAGGCATTTAAGCATGCACTTGACTCTGTCACTGAAACAGGGAAGACTTCAAAGTGTTTATCTTGGGTTGGCTTGTGTCCTGGGTTTGTGCACAACCATTTGGATTTATTCATGCCATTGAAGGTACAAATAAGCCACTGGTTTATTTGTTTATTTACCCTTAGTGGACACAAATCTGGGACACTCATTATGAACAGAGTGCAAGACTGTAGCCTCCTGAATCAACAGTTTTGTTATATAAAGAGAAGTTGCTGAGATGGCAAAACCTTTGCCAGAATTTCCATTTAAAGCCACATTTGTATGGGTTAATAACTTGTGCTCAGGGATTGGGGAGACTGCGATATATTGAAACTTGGCAGTGAAAACTCTCTCACCCCAGGGTACAATATATAGAGATATAGAAAATATAAATCAAACTTGATTAGAAATGTTTGGGCTCCTTGAAAGCCAAAAAGAGTGATTAAAATAGGAATGGCATCTATTTTGTAGTTCTCTACTAAAAATAGCACCTTACACAGCCAGTAATAAAGCAGAAAATGGTTATTGCTTCATTGCATTGGCAAGAATCAGAGAAGACTCTTCTGTTTAATTTGACACTACTAAGGATTTAAATTCTGCTTTGAATTTTTTTTTAAAGGAATTCTAATGATCTACATTGTTGGCTATAGTTAATAAGGACACAGTATTTTGTTTGCATATTGCAAGAGGAAAACAATGGGCATGAGCCAGCCAAAGATGAGTATATTTAAGGCTAAGCACACTGACATGGAGGAAGCCCCCTTAGACCAAGTGTGACTTTTGGGTAAACATGGATAGGATCAGATTGTGCATTCCATCGTTTTAATGGGAGGTTTCAGTATGCACTGGATTCTGGCATAGATAAAGTTAGCCAACATTAAACATGAGCATGATCAAGAAACAGAACCTAGGCTAGGATTGTGTAAATAAGGGGTTGGTAAGAGGTGGCTTTTTCAGTCAAAGGGTCCAAGGCTGGCCAACCCTCCAAAGGTCGCATGCCAGCAATGATCATGGTCAAAGTGGCTACTGAACATGCACTTCTTGTACACATGTACCACATTTACAGATCACACACACACACACACATGCAAACCACACACACACACACACACATACGCAGGCACACAGAGCACACTCCCTGTCATTCACACACAAAACCTTCCCACCAAACTCTGTCTTGCAATGTGGGCAGTTTCCCCCTCCCCCTTCATGCAAGATAATGGCCAGAACAGTCTCTCCATTAACTGCACAGGGGAAAAAAAGAGACTGTAGCTCTAAACATGGCTGATGGGGGGGACAGATCAGCCCGATCAGGGTCAATCTGAGTAACAAGGTGATGGGGTGAGATTTTTGTCCATTTCTGGAGGTGTACCCTTTCTCTCTCTCCTTGAAAGTTAATGGCAACAGCAATTTATCCATTAATTTGAAGGGGGGAGCCCTTCCTTCCAACCCAGTACTGTGATGAGAAGGAAGATGGGGTCTGGTGGGCCATGTCAAATGGTTTTCTGGGCTTGATTAAGCCAATGTGCCACCCCTGATGTAGAAGAAGAGGCAGGTCTATGAAGACTGGAACAGAGCTCATTTCCAATGACTAATAGCTTAGGTCACCTTGGAACATATTAAGTCCTGTTTCAATGGACTCTGAGTTCAGTTCATCTCTACTTTCTCCAATATAAGTGAATTGTTGACTTTCATTCTTGCAGTGAAAATAAAGCACTAGCCTTGGGAATGCTATTGCAATGAGAGCAATATCTATTCTCTACCATGGACAGTGCTAGCCTGGCACTCATTAAAATGGATTTCATTGGGAAGTGAGCAACGTGCTTCTTTATGCAGAGTCCATGGATACATATTGAACATCACAATATACAAACCCCTCCCTCCCACTACCCATTGGGATAACAAGGTGTTTTAATTTTTAAGTGCCTGCTGAAAACCTTTCTGTTCCACCAGGCTTTTACAGGCAATTAATAAGATGCTTTTAAAAAAATTGATTGTTGTTTTTAACGTATAAAAACACTTTGATGGTTTTTTTAAAAAATAGCAGTATACTATACAGTATAAATCAATAAAATACTACATAACGAAGGGCATTTTTCTAGTTGGCAATAAATGGTAATTTTGTTCATAATGAATAACATAAAAAGTGGCATACTGGTCCCAACCAAGGGGATGAAAGGGCCTCATCATTTCATCTCTGCCACAAATGGCAGCGTTAAGTTTCTCGCTTCATACAACTACCTTGATGTCCTGACACTCATTAGACACTTCCATCACATCTGTAAGTGGCTGCCAATGATCTGAAGTGGGGAGGTGGAAACAAAGGGCACAATGCTTGCAGAACATAGGTGGCTAACCTGTGGCACTCCAGATGTTGCTGGATTACAGCTCTCTATCTATTGGCCATGCTGACTAGAGCTGATGGGATTTGTAGTTCATCAGCATCTGGAGAGGCACAAGCTAACCTCATCTTCTTTTCATTGGATGGAGGGCTCAACAGAGGTCTATTGTGTTTAGCATGTTGCTTATAATGGGCAGTTGTGCCCCACAAGCATGTTGCTGGCACTACTACTGGTTTTATGTCATAGCTGGCATGCCTCCTATGCTGAGCTTCTACCAGCACAAAGATTGGCATATTTAGTTGTCATGTGCCTTCAAGTCTATCACGACTTATGGTGACCCTATGAATCAGGGACATCCAATAGCATCTGTCCTGAACCACCCTGTTCAGATCTTGTAAGTTCAGGTCTGTGGCTTCCTTTACGGAGTCAATCCATCTCTTGTTTGGCCTTCCTCTTTTTCTACTCCCTTCTGTTTTTCCCAGCATTATTGTCTTTTCTAGTGAATCATGTCTTCTCATGATGTGTCCAAAGTATGATAACCTCAGTGTCATCATTTTCGCTTCTAGTGATAGTTATGGTTTAATTTGTTCTGACACCCAATTATTTGTCTTTTTTGCAGTCCATGGTATCTGCAAAGCTGTCCTCCAACACCACATTTCAAATAAGTTGATTTTTCTCATATCTGCTTTTTAACTGTCCAACTTTCACATCCATACATAGAGATCAGGAATACCATGGTCTGAATGATCCTGACTTTAGTGTTCAGTGATACATCTTTGCATTTGAAGAACTTTTCTAGTTCTCTCATAGCTGCCCTCCCCAGTCCTAGCCTTCTTCTGATTTCTTGACTATTGTCTCCATTTTGGTTAACGACTGTGCTGAGGTATTGATAATCCTTGACAATTCAATGTCCTCGTTGTGAACTTTAAAGTTACATAAATCTTCTGTTGTCATTACTTTAGTCTTCTTGATATTCAGCTGTAGTCCTGCTTTTGTGCTTTCCTCTTTAACTATCATCAGCATTCTTTTCAAACCATTACTTTAAATTTGGCTTTCTTCTTACTTTTGTGTGTCATCCGGGGGCACACAAAAGATTGAAGGTGTTCCTAGATATAGAACTATGGCTGTGGAACTCCCTCCTAGTGGATATTTAGCAGGCTTCCCCCCATCCCACCTTTCAGTAGATTTGTTTTTTTAAAAATACAAGTTAGCTTTTAATCAATGACCTGCTGATTTACAATATTTCTGCAGAACTTCAAGTTCCACTGCCTCTTGTTGTTTCCATGTTTGCCATTTCTTGTTTGTAATTTGATTTTGCAATATTATTGTTTCCCTTTATTATATGGAATGATTTCTCACTGTAAGGCACTTTAGTTGATCCTTGAATAGTAAAGCAGGTTATAAATCTTAACTGAACTAAACTAAACTAAGGCCACATCTCACCATACATTTATTTTATTTATTACATTTATATCCCAAAGAACATATCTGTAATAAAAATACAATTTAAAGCACTATTATACCATTTTAAACAGCAATGTCTTACCCCAAATAATCCTGAGAACTGTAGTTTGCTAAAGGTGTTGAGAGATGTTAGGTGACCCCTTATCCCTCCCCCAAGCTATAGTTTCCAGAGTAGTTCCCAGGGAACTCAGGGAATTGTAGCTCTGTAAGGGGAATAGGAGTTTCCTAACAACTCTCAGCACCCTTAACAAATTACAGTTCCCAGGATTCTTTGGGAGAAAGCCATGGATGTTAAAGTGGTATAATGTACCACTTTGTACACTCGATTACTGTAATGCTCTCTGTGTTGGGCTGCCCTTGAGGTTGGTCAGGAGGCTGCAGCTGGTGCAAAATGTGGCGGTGAGACTGCTCACTGGGCAGGGTATCACCAACATGTCACCCCACTGCTGAAAGAATTGCACTGGCTGCCCATTTGCTACTGAGCCAAGTTCAAGGTTCTAGTCTTGGTGTATACAGCTCAGGACCAGGATACCTGAAAGACCGTCTTATCCTTTATATACCCACTACACTCTGCAGGTGAGGGCCTCCTGCAGATACCATCTTATCAGGAGGTCCATTCTGAACCACATAGGAAATGGACCTTTAGTGTGGCGGCACCTTCCTTGTGGAATTCCCTCCCCTTAAATATTAGACAGGCACCATCTGTGTTATCTTTTTGGCACCTATTGAAGACCTTCCTCTTTCAACAAGCCTTTTAAGTTGAGACCTTATCCCAGTCTGCCTCTGTGTTGAAATTGCTTTTTAATATGTTTTTAAACCTTTTTTTAAAAAAGTGTTTTAACCTTTTTTTAAAAGATGTCTTTAAAAATGTCTTTTTAAAAATGTTTTTAAAGATGTTTTGTTTTAATGTATTTTAAAGTCTGTTTTTATGATGTTTTAAAATGTTTTTAGTGCTTTTGTTTGCCACCCTGGGCTCCTGCTGGGAGGAAGAGTGGGATATAAATCAAATAATAAATACATATAATAGTGCTTTAAATGTATGGTGTGGACGAGGCATCCATCACATGCATTGTTATTGTCAAGTAGAAGACACAGATCTTTCCATCTGGAAGCTCTTTTAAAACTCTTATTTACTAGAAGCCTGTATATTAATATGGGTCAAGATCACATATAGTAGCCAGGTTAGTCACCTTGTACTCTATCAAATGGCTTTTGCTTTATGAACTCTAAGGAGGCCACATCTCATAGGAGTGACATTCTATGTTGCTCTGAAGAAATTCACACTTCTTGAGTATCCTACATTTTTTTAAAAAAAATGATACGGCAAATAGCTGAATTTGACCTTTATGCAAGTGGTCAGAATGCAGGACAAATGGATCATGGCATCCATAAAACACATCAATTGTCATTGGACTAGCTATCTGAAAGATGAGTTTTCAAACAATTCATCCTGCTAGCTCCATCTTTTCATTAAATGTATCTCAGTGGTTAACCCAAGTCAGGCAATCTGTCTGAAGTCTAGCAACTATTTCTGGACTCCCATTGACAAAGCAGGTCAAATCTACTCCCCGGTATTACAAATGCCGTTGGCTCACTTCACCCTGTGAAAGCAGATGCAGGTCCATCTATCAATCACAGGCAGGAAATGGTGCTTCCAGAAAGGCTGAATCATCAGCCTGGGTGAACTGTCAGCAGAAGCACATGGGGAAAACACAGCTGCAATGGCTTCAGCTCAAGTTGAAATGTGTGGAGAGGTGGGACTTGTCCTACAGGAAAGGAAGGCAGCTTCACCGTAGGGGTAGTTTGAAAGACAAATGGCAGATGGACAGAATGGCAGGTAGTGAACATAAGATCACTGACACAGACCACCCTGATAGGATAAATACCAAGAAACCAAGGCAGGCTCTTAAATCAGAGGAAAGATGCAGGCACCAACGACCAAAGGAATGCAAGAAAACAGCAGAGTTGTGCTGTTCAATAATGTCAGACTGGCAAATCCATTGTGATCCACCAATGTAGGGTTCCTCCAAGATGTGTTGGTGCACAGGAGTCAGATTAAATCCTAAGGGGCTCCAGTCAGGGGCTGATACTATAAATCATTGATCCCATCAACTGTCAACAGATGTGGTTACTTTTACTCAGAGCTTGGAAAAGTTACTTTTTTGAACTACAGCTCCCATCAGCCCCAGCCAACATGGCCACTGGATTGGGCTGATGGGAGTTGTAGGTCAAAAAAGTAACTTTTCCAAGCTCTGCTTTTACTAAGTTTCCAGTAGAATTTTTAATTCAAAGAAACTAGCTGTGTGTAGATGACTGGTGGTATTTGTTCATTTTTAAAAATCATTTGGTGCATTAAAGTGCAAAAACAAACAAACAAATGGTACATCTCCCTGTCTGCAAAGAACCAATGGCTAATGGGCAGCAGGTTCTGAATGATTGGAAAGTATTTGTTAAGCTAAAATTGCTTTAGTAACTTCCAGCAAATGGATTATTCAGCCTGATCAATAAGGAAGTACCCTCACCTTAAATGCAGAACTACATTATTAATGAAGCTCAACATTATTAACTTCTTTTTTTATGCAAATGTTTCAGTACATTAACCTTCCTGTCCATTCCTGTCCACTCTGGGATAAAAGATCCTTCAAATGATTGCCTGATTTCTTCATGTCCATCACCATTTTATTTACTTTAGTCCAGTTTGTTTTAGAAACTCATCCCTAAGTAGATCATTAATCTATGCTTGCATTGTAACCCAAGCACAATATTATTTGGTCTTCTAACACTCTAGAAACAGTGGGACTATTTAAGTTGAGTGGAAGCTGCTGCAGTGCTGCTACATAGACCTACTCTTATCTAGAGATGTTCTGGACTGGTAGCACTAGCTCCTCTTACCGCTGACACTGCTGGAAGGATGTTCCCACCTTAAATGGTGTGTGTGTGTTTGCCTCCACCATCCTTCTTGGAAAGAGGATGAGGGTTGCTCCGTCCAAAGGGAGGGGAGAGGAATGAGTGGCCTGTGGTGGCTAATCAAGATGGGGGGTTTTTTTGCAGGGTTTATAACCCTGACTGTCCCTCTTGGCGTCTTTTTCACATCCTTCCTCCCACCCTTCATGCAGTAAGAGCTTTGCCAGTCACCTTTTGGGGCTGAGCAGAAAGTTTGGGAGAGACTCTGCTTTTGGGGGTCCCTTCACTTTTGCCTACTCCATAGTGTGGGGTTGATTCAATTGGCTCTTGGAGGGTGTGGTTGCTTGCCTTGTGGTGTGGAGTTCAGGCAGATCAGGAGATTAGGGGGTGAACAGGAGGCATTGTTGGGGGCAGAACACTCTTTAGCTTCATGCCTGGAGGGGGGAAACTGGGAAGTGTCCTTGAGACTTCACTCATGAATTTGGGTGAACAGCAGAGCCCGGATGAGTGGTTGGGCATACCCAAGGCTTGCCCAGCAAGGAGGGAGGAATTTCTTTCCCATCCATGGCTGAGGAGCCACAGCTTGTGGCTGGATTACATGCCCAGGGGACTGGAGGGATAAAGCCTTACCAGATTTAGTTGAATCCTCACCTGCCCGCACAGTTGAATTTGGTTAATTTGGTTGATTGGTTCTGCAGGTTCTCCAAATTTTGTTACATTTTAATATATAACATTTTCCCAACGTCTTATATCATGAGTCTTCTTTGTGTGCGTTGGAGCAAAGCTTCCTTGCTTGGCTTAGAAAGCTGGAACGGGATCAATGTCCCCCAGTCCTCATCTCTCATAATATGTTTGAACTAACCCAGGAACCCACTGGAAAATGAACAATTCCAGGCTGGTCTTAATAATACTGGAGGCACTTTTACCCCCAAAAGATTTACTTTTAGGTTCTGCAAGGATAAGACGTCTTCCTTCTGTGTTTGTGTGCCAGTCACTCTTCACCAAGAATCGCATGCCTTCTGCCTGGAAGTAGGCAAATCCAGATTGGTGATGTGCAGAGATACAGTAGGCAGCCTTCTCTAAGGGCAGATGATCTTATTAACATATGTACCAGGAGGCACAAGTGACACTTCATGCTCACTTGTTGTCCTTTTGCAGTAGTGTACCCTGGCATGCAGATTAGGAACTAGGAAGTGGCATGTAGTTTAGGAAGATTATTTTCTTTATTTGTTTATTTATTTATTTATTTGTTACATTTATACCCCTCCTTTCTTTCACCATGGAACCCAAGGCGGCATACATGTGGTTCCCAGGCGGTCTCTCATCCAGGCACTGACCAGACCCAAACCTCCTTAGCTTCAGCAAGGTGGTGACTTCATGTGCCTTCAGACTACAGCCTGGGAAGATTATGAACACAGCACTGGGCTTTATGTTACTTAGTATGTGCAAGATTTCAGCTGACATTAATATAAGCACAGAAGTTCAAAGCCAATGATTATCAAGGAGATAACAATGAGACTTCATATGAGCTGACATATAAGCTAACCAGGGGCAACTAAAAGACCTACTCTGTATAAACCTACTCTTCCCTCCTTGAGGTCTACTTCTGAGACTTTTCTCCAGGTGGCCCCACATGGTGACTCAGGTGGACAACTATAAAGAAGAAGGTATTTTATCTTCTTTGGAACAACCTCCTTCCAAACATGCTTCTTCTGTGAAACATTTTCACTGATAACCCTTAGGCACCACCCAGGGTAAAGTTTTTGTTTGTTTGTTTTTTGGCAGCTGACTGTTGCTGTGTTATTTTTCCATGATTTACTGTTTTACTCAAGGCATCATGGAGCGGAAGGATTCTCAAATGTCATTAGAAATCCCCTGTTACAGCATCCCTGATAGGTGGCAATCCACCTCCTGTTTAAAAACCTCTAATGAAGGTGAGTCCTGCACTTCTGAGGCAATCTGTACAACAGCTCCTACCCTCAGAAGGTTTTTCCTAATATTTAACCAAAATCCCCTTTCTGGTAATTTGAACCTGTTGGTTCAGATCCTATCACCTGGAGCAGCAGCAACTACAGCAAGAGTATGGCTCCATCATCTATGTGCCAACCCTTCAAATATTCAAAGAGGACTATCATTATCACCTCTTGATCGTTTCTTCTCCAAGCTGAACATACCCAGCTCCTTCAACCTTTTCTTATCAGACTTCTTATAAGATTTGGGTCATCTACACCATACATTTGAAGCATGTGACTTCCCCCAAGAATCCTAGGAGCTATAGTTTGCTAAGGGTACTGGGAATTGTAGCTCATTAGGAGTAAATGACAGTTCCGAGGATTATTTAGGGGGAAGCCATGTGCTTTAAATGTATGATATTGATCTGACCATAGTCTGTAGGTTCCTTACCATTTTAAGGATTCTGGGGTTTGACCGCTGTTTCATGATTTTGCTGCTGCTTGTCTTTTATATAAGTGTTTTTGTCTTAGAAGTTTATATTGTTTTATTGTTCAGTGCTTTGGGTAAAGTGACTAAATATAGACTAGATATAGATATAATATAAATGATCTTGAGGATTTTTGATTGACTAATCCACTACTTGTTCTGCTTGTGTTGTTGTTGCTACTATTAATTAAATCTATATCCTGCCCTTTCTCCTCTGTGTGGGCATGCTTATGAAATTGTCAACCACCCATTGTAGTTTTTCTGGCAAAGTTTCAGAAACTAAGGCAACAAATCTCTCCCTCTCTTATACAAGTAACAACACACTGACTATGATTACCAGGTAACGAGTTTCTCAAAATAACTTCAAATGAAACAAATTATTGGCAGTAAAGGGAAGGAACGCACAATGTGAGTTATGAGGACAATATATTCTGATCTTGATGCCATTCTTAGGTGAAGTGGTGTCATGAGAGTGATTCTGCTTCCTGCTAAATTACATACAAGTCAAGATTCTCATCTTCTTATTATTGTTTACTGGTTGTTAATTTAAGAAGGAAATTGGGAACATACACAATGTTCCCGGAACTTTTGTTTATCTTTCCCTTCTAGAAATGGAATTTGTTCCACAAGATCAGCTTTTAAGCATCAGAATAGACTTCTTTTATAGAGACCTTCCACCCAAAGCATTTAACACCTTGGAAGCTTGGGCCTCCTTTTTCATAGCTTTCTGGGAAATAGGTTTAATCAGGGATGAGAACTCCCTTGTTTCATCTCTGTTATTGTTCCAGGAATACAATCTGCCTTGCCTTCCACGCCTTCTGGAACTGGAACCTGCACAGATGGTCATTACTTTCAATGCATTTGAATCTCACCCTACTGTGTTACCAATGTTCATGCATGCGTTCACAAAACGACAGCAATCACAGAGTTGCAAAGAGTCTTTTAGGTCATCTAGTCCAACTTCCTACTCCATGCAGAGAAATCCAGAACTAACACATCCCCAGATGATGGTTATCTAGCTTTTGCTTGAAGATCTCCAGTGAGGGAGAGCCTACGCACCTCTCTTGGTAATTTTTTCTATTGTTTCCACTCATCTATTGCCATCAACATGTTTATCCTAATGTTCAACACAAATCTATTCTCCTCTATCTAACCCAGTTAGATCTAGATCTGCCCCCTAAAGGATCCTGAAGTTATTGGTGACTGCATAAATAATTTTTTCATGCAGTGTTTACTGATGTATAGATGTCATGTGCTGCAAGTATCTTGATGCAGTTATATATGTGATCACATCAGATTATGTTCTGCAGTTCTTTAGCTATGTGGCCATGCACATGATTAACACAGAGGGAAGGAAAGACAAATGAGCTGAAGGAATTAGAAGTCAAGGAAAATTGTGCACACGGAGCACTACATACAAAGTCTCTCCCCTGCAAAACTAAATTCAGCTAATGGCTTAAGTAAGGAATACAGCCTTCTCTATAATACATTTTAACTATATGATATAGTTAACATGTAGTTAAAATGTTTCTCAAAGGATGGCTGGGTTTTGGTCCACATATTTGGTAAGCTCGCCTTTAAATGCAAACCGAATCAAAATTCTCCCCCAGTCCTATTAATATGTTCTTGTTTCTGTAATGTTGGATGGACATAGGAGCAAGTCCTGAAAAGTAATACTACATTGTTTGCAAGAACATACACTGCCTGATGTTACGAGGTAACTGTAAATTGAACAGCAATCTGCTTGGGATGTATGAAACCCTCAGGACGATGAAGTGGTCAGATCTACTGCACTTTGAAAAGGTCAGTTTTGGGCACTTTAATATTACTTGATATTTAGTGAAAAGCAGAAGGGAATATCTAAAGTATACACACATTCTTTTATCCAACAACCTGCTGTATTTTTCTAACCAGCACTCCATCACAGATAGCCTTACTCACTGTGAAATTAAGACTGGAGAATCCATTTCACCAAATATTTTTCCAGGGAAGGACTCAAATATCCCAAGAGTTCAAGAGCAACTCAGAAAAAGAAAGACAGAGAGAGAATGTTCAGAAGTTAGTGAGTTCTTCATGAGTTTTTCCTCCAGTTCTCAATTTTTATTAGTTTCTCCTTTCCTTAAGTCCCTCCTCTGTCCATTTTTACTTCTGGCATCTGACACCTAACCATTCTTCAGGTTCGTGATTCCCAGCCTACTGCCAATTAGAATTGGCCAGCCTCCAAAAACCTCTCTCCCCCCCAAAAAATGCAATTCAGAATAGCCATTTAATAGTATTTAATCAAAACATAATTACTTATTTAAACTCCATTCTGAAGCTCAGGCTTGATGACACCGTTAGAAGTGCAAGGCCCAAATGATTCCTTTCAAGCCTTCATGAGCTCAAGAAGCCCCACACCACTGCATCCCTTTTGTTTCTCGAGTTTATCCAGTGGCAGTGTGGTGGTAGCATAGCAGAGCCTCCAGGCAACTTCCAGAGCATGAAGAAACCACATCGTTATCATGGTTCCTGTTACCCTGGATGCCACTGCATTTGCCAGCTGCAGAAGTCAAGTCATTAGCAGCCATGGGAAATGTGGTGCCATGGCTCATGATATATCTAATGGGACAGCAGGTGCCAGGGAAACTAAACTGATGAGTACATAAAGCTTAATAGAGACCCTTTCTCCAACCTTCTGTGTCACAAGTACCACCATCATCAAGCGAATCTGGATGGCTGAGAAAGGGACGGAAGTAGCTGCAAGATGTTTTGGCAGTGGGACAAGGCCATTGTGGACCAGAACAAACTCCAAAGGAGTCCTGGCCTAATTCAGAATGGGCTGTACTGGCAATGGTGTCCCCCTTCTTTCTGCCATCCTGCCTATTAGGTTAGTGTGGATTAGGTGGGTAATTGCCACCCTGGGCTCCCTTTCAGAGGAAGGGTGGGATATACATTTAATAATTAATTAATTAATTAATAATACATAACGTGAACCAAAGCAAATTTCTCCTCCAACCATATACTTGAGCATTCCCACCCCCACCCCCCTGATGACATATGCAACAAACTCCCCTCTCCTTTCCCTGTATATATCCAATGGGGTACTACACAGAATCACAGGAATATTTCACACATATATGCATATACCGTCAGATTTATCATTGCTTGATTATCCACGATATGGACCCAGTTGAGACAATTGCTGGGCCATTGTGAACATATGATGATGCCTTTTATTGGTTCAAAATATTGCTCTATCCAGCCCAGTACTATGAACTCTAACAGGTTGCAACTGTCCAATGTCTTGAGCAAAGGTCTTTGTCAACATCATCCACCTAACTATATAGCCTGGGGATTGAACCTTGAACCTTCAGCATGAGAGCCATGTGCTCTATCACTGAGGTATGTCTTCTCCCTTTGAAAGTATTTTTCCTCTGCTACACAGACAATGTCACAGGTGTCATGGGACCTCCATGTGGATGCTCATTCCCCATGATTCTTGTTTCTCAAAAAGTGGGGCAACATCATGCAAATTACATTCGTTTGGAGTGCCCCATCACATCAGAAGCTACCTGTGGGGTGGAGGAGAGTGGGGTTCACCTTCTCTTCCATTATGCAAAGACTCCTGCCAACCTTGGAAGTGAACTGAACCACAATAACTTGCAGCAGAATATTTGAACAAACTAAAGCTGAGCTAAAAGTTGAATTAGTTGAACATCATGATTCAAGAATGTATTTATCTTTTGGGGGTATGGTATCTTATCTATGTGCAAAAGAGCAACCATACATTAATAAACCACCCCACAAAAAGAATCTTGATGGCATCATACATAGGATCATACAATTTTTTTATGGTGTTTATCAATGCACATATGCACAGTGGTAACAAAGAGAAAAGAAACTGCATTTAAAGATCAGCTCCAGCAGGACACCTATCTGGGTAACATATACACAGACCTTTAAGTCACTTGCCCTTGTGGTACACATGTCCAGGACACACAACACAAATAAACAGGTTAACCTCATTTAAAGACTTTTATACACATTGATCATTCCTTCCCCCAGCCCTCACCCTTTGACTTCTTTAGGCTTTGTCTGGAATAGGTTTTTGTTTGGATTTTTTTTAAAAAAAATGAAAACTTGGTAAATAATAGAAAAGCAGAGGAGGAAAAAATGCAAATGAAATGAAGGAAGGAAGCTAATGCAAATTGTGCATGCTCCAATTAATCAACTTTATAAATTATCTTCCAGAATTCAGGATGAAGGGAACATAGTATATAGTAAAGCAGCAGAAATTTTTGAAATATCTATTTGCACCTTAGCACTTAAAGCTGATCTATAAAGGTGCTGCCATAAGTTTACTCTTAAGAGCTAAATCAACAGTGTGTCCTGGGATCAAAACCATTTATAGACTACTTGTCTGCTGTGAGTGTCCCATAATTATTGGCTGAGCTGCTATGATGTCATAGAATGTTAATCTAGTTTTTTAGGTAATATTCACACTTTTACTGTTCTTAATTGTATTTTCATTGTAAACCGCTTAGAGATTTTTGTTATATTACACAGTACAAAGCAAATGACAGCCAGTGTGGCATATTGGTTAGAGTGTTGGACTATGACCTGGGGGACCAGGGCTCAAATCCCCACACAGCTATGATGCTCACTGGGTGACCTTGGGCCAGTCACTACCACTCAGCCTCAGAGGAAGGCAATGGTAAAACCACCTCTGAATACCACTTACCATGAAAACCCTATTAATAGGGTTGCCATAAGTTGGAATCAACTTGAAGGCAGTACATTCACATTTTTATAAAGCAAATATTAATGGTTGTTCTAACTGCTGAGTTCCTATTTTGTGATTATGCTGAAAGAAGAACAATCTTACTCTCAGGTCTTAGGGAGTTTGTGAAGAGGGATGTTGAATGAAAAGATGATTCATAAAAAGCGAAATGAAAGAGACAGGATGGCATATGTGCATGGAAATGCATATGCATATATGTTTGCATATATTAAGGGGAATGTAAGTTGAGCAGTTAATGTGCTTAATAATCAGCCATTGTGCACATTCACCAAGCATCATGAAAAATGCCCACATTAACCTTGTATGAAGAGGGAACTGTGCACATTTCCTGGTCAATACACATAATCTCCAACAGGTTTTGGGAAATGTGCATATATCAACTGAATTTTGTACATTCTCCCATCATTAGGCAAAATTGTGAACAGGCAGTGGGGAATGTGCATGTTTCAACTGAATTTTGTACATCCTCTGGCCATTATGCATAATCTCTGCAGGGCTTGTGGAATGCACATGTCTCTACTGCATTTTGTACATTCTCCAAGCAATATGCACATTCTCTGGTCAGTATGTATTTGTTGTTGTTGTTATGTGCCTCCAAGTCGACCAGGACTTATGGCGACCCTATGAATCAGTGACCTCCAAGAGCATCTGTCATGAACCACCCTGTTCAGATCTTGTAAGTGCAGGTCTGTGGCTTCCTTTATGGAATCAATCCATCTCTTGTTCGGCCTTCCTCTTTTTCTACTCCCTTCTGTTTTCCCCAGCATTATTATATTTTCTAATGAATCATGTCTTCTCATTATGTGTCCAAAGAATGATAACCTCAGTTTCATCATTTTCGCTTCTAGTGATAGTTCTGGTTTAATTTGTTCTAACACCCAAATATTTGTCTTTTTTGCAGTCCATGGTATCCGCAAAGCTCTCCTCCAACACCACATTTCAAATAAGTTGATTTTTCTCATCCGCTCCCTTCATCAGTATGTCTCCAAGAAACATGCCCATTTTTCTATCTCTTGTTCAAAAGTATGCAATGTGCATGCGCCACGTTGCTTCTGGCCCACTGCCTAATCTTACATGGCCTGCAGCATACTCTCCCATTGATCAGCTGAGCAGTGGGAAAAGATCTGGGGCTGCAAAAAAAGTTGCATTTTTCTGCAGTCCACCCTCCTTTTTACCATTCTCGCCTATTCCCAGTCAGCTGAGCAGTACAAGTGGGGTTGCAAGGAGAGGCAAGTTTTGAACTTGAAAGTTTCCGGGCTTGATTCAAGGTGCTGATTTTAACCTATAAAGCCTTACACGGCTTGGGACCACGATACTTGATGGAACGCCTCTCCCGATATGAACCTACCCGTACACTGTGCTCAACATCGAAGGCCCTTCTCCGGGTGCCTACTCAGAGGGAAGCCCGGAGGATGGTAACAAGAAAAAGGGCCTTCTCAGTGGTGGCCCCCAAATTATGGAACAATCTTTCTGATGAGGTACGCCTGGCGCCAACATTGTTGTCTTTTCAGCGCCAGGTTAAGACCTACCTCTTCTCCCAGGCATTCTAGCATTTTAGCATTTTAGCATTTCAGTATTGTAGCATTTAGCATTTTAGTATTTTTAGTATTTTAGTACTTTTGTTTAGTACAGGTTTTTTGGAAATTTAACGAGTTATGTTTTAAATTGATTAATGTGTGGTTTTAAATTGTATGTTGATATTTTGATGTTGTGAACGGCCCAGAGAGCTTCAGCTCTGGGGCGGTACAAAAATTAATTAATTAAATAAATAAATAAATAAAAATAAACTCTCCTGCCTTTCCCCTCTAACAGTTCTGATGGATACTGCAGCCCTATGCCGCTCTTCAGCTAAACAAAAAACTCGACAGCAGCATGGGGTCCATCATCATGGGAATTGCAAGGGAGGGTACATTTAACTACCTGAAGAAGAATTATCCAGGAAGGAAAAGAGGGCTGGGAGCAAAAGAGCTTGAAGTACATCTGACCCTACCCACTGCCATTTCTGGCTCTGCACTGCTGAGAGATTCCTCCAAGAGAATCCAGGTCTTGATGGAAAAATGTCATCCACTCTGCTCTCATTGCTGTAGTCTTTGGACGGCTTTAGGACTGGCTGTTGGCAGGTTAGAAACACAGCATATGTGCATAGCTCAAACTCCAGTCAGGGTACATCGTGGTTTAACAGAGCATCAGGGCCACTCCAGCCATTGCAGGAAGTGGGGGCAGTCAAATCGCTGGGCCAGTCTATGGCCCAAATCAGGTCTGATACCATCATGTGACAGCAATGGGCTGGCTCAGCTCCACCTCTGAAGCAGTCTGTCCCCTCACTCTGCACACATACACCTTTTGCCCTAGCTGGCATGAGCAGCAGGGCTGCAGATGCACTGGTGGCCCTGCTGCTTCCCAGCCAGGGTTTGGATTGCAGGGACAAGAAATGACACAGGTTATATGCATAGTCTCTCCAGAGAAGGCGAATGGGTCTTCCAGTCAATATGAGAACATTTCATATTACGCCCAATTGCACATGCCCCTGTAGGCATACAATTTCTGCCTCAGTTTGCAAATTTTAACACAGACACACACTATATGATAAAAATTGCAAACTGAGGCAGAAATGGTGCACACTGAACTGAAGATTGCGGTGGAAAGAGAGAGTGAAAATAGAAACTGAGAGATTCTTCCACCCCTACAATATAGGAATATGCTTTAGAGACCATAGCTTAAGTTCTCCACATTTTCCTCAGTTGCAAAAGAAGCCAATGCAAATGGAGAGGACTAGTTTATACTTCGGAACTTGCTCCACCAGTGAATTTTTGTCCTTCAGTCCCTTTGGAGATGTTAGAGTAGTGGCCTGTGTCACTGCCCCTTCTTGTGGGAACATCTGTTATTGGCAACAGCTACGCACAGGCTACTTAAAACATTTTCTGCCAGTCTTGAAGGATTATGAAGAAACATGAGTTGCTGAATGGCGGAGGAGTGAAATATCAGAGTCTGAACAGAGGCCTTGTAAATAATGACTAAAATAATCAAATATTAAAGAATAGCTTCTCAACAGCCATACTAGGTTTGGTGGCCTCAGACATTAAGGGAACGCTTTATGGCCCTGTGAAAGCAATGTGCTGTATCCCCCACTTCCCTGAGCTGCAGGAAGTTTGTGTGCAGCTTTACTTTACAGGGTCTATTTTCCCTTTGAAGCCAAGAGTACCAGAGACTTAAAGAGCAATCCTACACTGAGGAAGCAGGCGTAACTTAAGCCGGCTGAAGTTATGCCAGTTTAAAGTATGCCAGATCTTAACTCCATTCAGGAGCACTGGGGAGGCGAGAATGCCAGCTCACCTGGATGAGCCCAATGGAAATAAAATAAAAGCAGCAGAAAACAGAGCTATGGTGTGCTTTTACTTAGATGACTCTTTCCCCCAGCTTAATTTATGCTGCAGTTGGAGGTGACATGATCAAGCTGAACAAAGGTAGGATACCGTGTAAGTCTCCCTCCCCTTAATCCCGCCCCTACCATGCCTCCAGAACACCCCTTAGCGGGGACTTATGCCAGCTTAACTGACACCGGTCTCGGTTTAGCCAGCTGAGCTAGCAGGGGTGGGGTTTTGCCAGCTCAGCTGGGATGCGGGACTTATGCCAGGATAGGCTGGCTGAGCTGGACCCAGCTGGCCCAGCCAGAGAGCCGCTATATCCTAACTCCTCTCAATCTAGTAAAAATCCTTATATGACTGCTCCCAATATTCTGTTTGTTTACAAATGAGCAGGTATTAGAGAGATGCAAAAGCAAGCACACAGCAGGAGATTCAGAGCAAAATCAGTCCCAAGGCTACAGCAATGCCACATCAGTGTCAATCCTGTCCCCCACCCCCAAACATAGCAGTGTCTTTTCTTCTCTGTCTACATGCAAAACCATTATCAGGGCTGAAGCAGGAACAGCAGTTAAAGGGGGGTAAGGATGTGGGGAACCAGGAGTTGCACCATGGAATCACAGTTGTGGGAAGGCCTCAGGCACAGTGGCAGAAGGTTGTAAGAACATAAGAAGAGCCTGATGGATCACACTAATCTAGCCTTCAAGGTTGGGGTAGAACACATGCTCTGCATCCTTACAGTCCCAGGTTTAATCCTTGGCATGTCTAGATAGGGCTGGGAGAGAATTCTGCCTGAAACCATGGAGAGCCACTGTCAGACACTGGAGGCAATGGTGAGCTAGACGGACCAGTGATCTGACTCAATATGAGGCAGCTTCTTATGGCCTTATGGACAAAGCCAAGAGTCAGAGCTGAAGAACATACCAAAACCAGGAAGATGATTGTGTTAAGAATGCCTGGTTCTGAAATGGTTCTGAGCCATCTTGTCTGAGATGGGGCCTATGAGAGGCTATGAGTTTGCAGTTCTCTCAGATAAAGCTAGTTAATTCGGCTGCAAGCAAGATCACCTGCTTATTAGTGGAGACTGGTACTTCAAGGCCGCCTTGACCTTTGGGCGCGAAAACTCCAGAAATATTTCATCTTCAGAAAGCCCCCTGATTGGCTAATTAATTCCTGGCTGTAGCTGGGCATTTCCCCAGAAGAATAGGATTCAGACGTTACGTCTTTGTTCCCCACTGTTCCCTATGGTTGCTGATGCTACCTAGGTGATGTTCCATCTGTTATCCAGGCTGTACATCTCTGGGGAGATGTGGAACCATGAAGTTATTTTGCTGTTTACCTCTTTGTAAGTACAGATTAGGCTAGATAGTTTTGTTATTTTGTTTGTGACTGTAAGTCTCTGCATTTTACTTAGCCCTCAGGGGTGTGGGTTTTAAAGAACCATTTTGCTGCTGTAATTGGGCACTTATATTTTATTTAATAAAGCTACTTCTGATTTACCAGTGTGTGTTCATTGCAGGATGGGATTTGGCTCTGAATTCTTTACCTTGGCCAATTAACCATGGACTACCGTATATTTGGATATTTTGCCTAAGGTTCCACGACAAGGAATGTAGCTTGGCTCTTGTCTGTTGGAATCCTTGGCGGGTCTATTTCTGGCACTTTGGGTTTCCCCTTGGCCCAGAGTGGGTGACCAGATTAAGGGGTAGTGGCAGTCTACCGAGCTTGTAGGGTTGTTGTTGGTTTACTCAGCCCTGTGTGTTGCCAGGATCAATTGCCCTGGGTTTGGGAAATTGAGTCCTGGGACTGAACTGGCGGCAGCAATTCATGACAGATTGTTGCTCAAAGTCCTAGTCTCAGGCCTAATCAGCCCTTCTGCTGATGTCTAGGAGGACCCAATGGCTAACTATCATGGGTAGAACCAATCTGGAGCCTAATAATACTTTACTTCCTAGGAAGTTGTTCCAATCCATGGTTGTAGTGGCACAATGGGCTGCTGCATCCAGCCATTAAACAAAGGTTCTCATGTCAAGCCATGGTTGGCTCCTGATAACTGTCACCTTTCCAAAAACTCTTGGATGTCCCATACGTCATACTCAGAGTTGGCAAATCTTCCATCTTCCAATCATGCAGCTGGATCTGAGCTACCCTCACCATCCAAATGGTTGAAATGTTCTTCTGCCTTGATCACCCACTAATTGCCATTCACTATGAGCACCCAAAGCTTGTCCTTAACTCGATGTGCATGTGTATACCACTGGTGCATGTTATGATTATGGAGGCACTCCTATACAGCGTTTTGTGTCATGGAGACAGGGCTTACCAGATGAGCCCTTACCAGAAGTCCAAAATAACTGAGCCAACTGGAATGTGGAAACTATTATTTTGTTTTATTGACTATTCTTTTGCATTCAAAGTTTGTTTGCTTTTATTTAAATACAGAGTTATGACAATGTATAGGAGAAACACTAGAGAAACTCATCCATGTGTATACCTGATTCATGTGACCTTCTTCCATATACACAGGCAGTGAAAACTCTTGAGTTGCCTTGTCCCTGTCTCATTTACTGCTGTCCTTGAAAGTCAAATGCCTTTCAAACAAGGAGAAGAAATACTCATTCCAATTGTTCATCTCCTCTTTCTGTGCTCAACACAAGAGGCATGTCTGTGATTCTGTGGCCTTACCCCACCCCCACCATGCCACCCAGTTTGTTTTAGTCTGCCTGGCAGAATCTGATGTCATATCCAACTCCCTCCTTCAAGATCTTGGCATGTGACATACTTTTTCTAGACCCATATAGGCACTGAGCTGATTTGGAGGACTAGGTAAGCCAAACCGTGCCTTACTGAGGCTGCATTCAGACAGCACTTTACTCCTTTTTCCTGAGGTTTTCTTACCTTTTAATGTTTGCATTTTATGCACCTGACGTAAAAACCACTTCTGGAAATCTAGCAGAATTAGGGTTGCCAGGTTCATTGCCTGAGACTGATCCTGTATCTTTAGGAGAAGAGAAAGTCAGCCAAGTGCAGGTGTTCTTGCAACTCTGTAATGGGAAAAACCACAAGGTGGAATTCTCCCTTCCCCCTGCACAACTTTTAAAGACACAGAAGACCTCTTGGATGAGGGTGAACAAATTGAAGCTTAATCCAGACAAGACAGAGGTGCTCCTGGTTAGTCGAAAGGCAGATCAGGGAATAGGGATTCAGCCTGTGCTGAATGAGGTTACACTCCCCCTGAAGAGGCAGGTTCGCAGTTTGGGTGTGGTCCTGGACTCAGCTTTAAACTTGGAGGCTCAGGTTTCTGCGGTGGCCAGGAGTGCCTTTGCAGTTAAGACTAGTGAGCCAACTGCGCCCGTTCCTGGAGTTGCCTGATCTTGCCACGGTGACACATGCCTTAGTTACATCCCGTTTAGATTACTGTAACGTGCTGGAAACTTCAGCTGGTGCAGCAAGCTGCAGCCAGAATGCTAACTGGGGCTGGTTACAGGGATCATACAACTCCCCTGCTACAACAGCTCCACTAGCTACCAGTTTGTTTCCGGTCACAATTCAAAGTGCTGGTTATGACCTATAAAGCCCTATATGGCTTAGGTCCAGGCTATCTGTTAGACCATATCTCCCTATATGAACCTGCCTGGGCTTTGAGATCTGCAGGAGAGACCCTTCTCTCAGTCCCAACACCCTCACAAGCACAATTGGTGGGGACGCGAGATAGGGCATTTTTGGTGGCTGCCCCTAGGCTTTGGAATTCCCTCCCTAGGGAGGCAAGAATGGCTCCCTCCCTGCAGTCCTTCCATCAGCAGGTGAAAACTTTTTTATTCTGAAAGGCTTTTGGAACTGTTGGTTCCTAAGGATGGGGTGGAAGAGGGTGTTGTATTGTTTTACTGTTTTATCTATACTATCTTAAAGTCAGTTTTGAATTACTCCAATTGTATATTTAGATGGTTTTATTATTGCACATAGTTTAATTGTATTTTAATGTAGATTTTTTTGTTTGCTTGTAATTATATGTACTTTTATATTTGGAGCCGCCTTGAATTCCAGTCCTTGGAAAAAGAGCGGGATAATAATAATAACAACAACAACAACAACAATAATAATAATAATAATAATAATAATAATAATAATAATGTGTTTATTCCAGTGAACAGACACATCTGGAACTTAAGTCCACCACTCTGCTACTGACAGCAGTCCAATTCCAAGGTAGTGGTGAAGCTGAGAGCATAGGATACCACACCATATTGCCTAATTAACTTGTCTCTCAAGGGTGTGGCCCTTAACAGCTGCAAGATTTTGGAGATTGAAAGAACATGGGAAACCCTTACCACATGTTAACCTGGAAGGGATGTAGGGTTTTTTGTTTGCTAATTGCAATATCTCTCTATTTATAGTGTGCTGGTAAGTGGAGGGAGGGCTACATTAGCTTCCCAGCAGATGGGTTGCTGTTGCTTTTAAGGAGGGAGAGGACAAGGCAGTGGGGGAGGTCGGCACAGTTTGCACCATGCCACCTTGCCTCTCTCCTATCTGGTAAGCAGCAGAAACTTGTGGAGTGGCTCTGCCCCATGCATCAAGCCACTAGAATCCATCAAGCCAGTAGTTTGTGTGTGTATACCCATGTATGATGTAGTTTTTTCAAAATACTAATTTCTAAAATCTTACAATACACATTTTAAAATGAATATTGATTTTTGTTTAGTCAAGAACTTCGTCACAATATCTGTAGTGCGGAATCTGACAGATAGCTACATTTCAGTTTGCACATTACTTCAGGAGGTGCAAATCAGGTCAGTTCATATTGGAAATAATTCACAAAGATTTAAGTCCTCAAGTTAGGTGAGAGGCAAGACATTGTAGTGCAAACCAACCATTCTTCTCCATCCTAGTTGACATTTAAAGTATGACTGTTTTATGCTGTGAGCGGATGGTAATTTTTCAATATGTTTGACAGAGCTGTTGTCAACCTTCAGTGTATGCAGTCATTTTTTTCCTGACCCGTTATGGTCTCTCTGGCTGCATGCTCAAGTCTGAAAACTTTGCACAAATGGATGCACTGTCTATTGTCAAACAGGTTTTGTGGGCTTTTGAAACATACAAACAAACAATGGTAGCATGCTTATTTGGTTAATTTTATCCTATCTAGGTTGAGTGATAAATCCTAAGAAGAGGAGAGCATGCTTTGGACAATGAAATTTATTAATTCTATCTACAGAGATGTGCCATGGATGTTTCAGTTGGATTAATGCTAATCCTACCTAGTTGGTCATATATTTTAAACAACACTAGCAGCCTCGTACCCGCTGTTGCCCAGGAATTCTAAGAAGAAGAACAAATCATTACAGTTTTGAAATCAGTGGTTAAAATAGTGCAGTCCACCATCTTGAATCAAAATGGTGCCCAATCATATCCAAGCATAGACAAAAACCTGCTCCTTGATCTCAGGAAGAAACCATCATGCAAAATTAAGAGGTGCCCAAATGTATAGTGAACAAACAGCTTTCCAAACTAAACAGTAGGTCAGGGGGTCCCAAACTGTCGTCTGTGGACTGTGAGTGATCCATGAGCTTCATTTAGGTGGCCCACATCATGTCTGTGAAGAATACTCACAATTTGAATTCTATGGAATTCTATGGAATTCAAGTTGTAATACAAAAAAATACAATATAAAAATAAAATAAGCAATAAAATGCAATTAAAAATCATGTAGCATCTAGTTGAATGCATTGCAATTGCTACAACCGGCAGCATAAATTATTAAATGGTCTATCAAGATCCTTGGCAGTTTTCAAGTGGTCCATGGGGGAAAAGGTTGGGGAGCCACCATCATAGATGGGCAATTCTAGAGCTAAAATGAATTTGTTACAAAATAATTAAACATGACAATATTCTCCTCTGTCATTTTTTAATAACAGTCTCTGAATATTTTCTGTTTGTCTTAATTTTCCATGAATATCAGATATTCAGCACCATCAACAGTTAACATCATGGAGTTTTGGTAGCAGTCAACATTTCAATGTATCTGACAGTTGACAAAATCTGACTTGTAGCAATCAACATTTGCCCATATCTGGCAGCTGAAGTGCAGGCACAGGCAGAATTTGACAGTATCTGATACATCACAATTCGTATTTGGCAGCTGACATGTAGCAGCTATCAATATTTGACTATATCTGACACCTGACATGAGGTCACTTATCTGACAGATTACTTGCAACAGAATTTAGTAAATTTGACATTAATGTTATTTTAAAACGAAATCAAAGTTTTATACTGACAGCTCATATAAACATTTGTGAGCAGTTGACATATCCACAAAACTTCTCTGATCACCTGAGCTGCTGAGGCAATGGTTAGGAAGCCCTCATGTCAATCAGTGCCAGCTCTTACAGTCAATAGCTATAAAGATTTAAAACAAAATAGCCTCTGTATTTATGGCAGTTCCATCCCTCCCATACTTTCATCTCATTTCTTTGAAGGCATGTCTATGCATCCTCCTGCATAGGGGCTTAATTTGAGAATAGCCTTCAATGGAGGAGGATGCTTTAAGGCATGACTGAGACTCAGGATGAAAAGAGACCTTCGTTCTAAGTTGGGCAAAAGTGATTACCTGACATACTGCCTGAACAACCAGAGAGAGAGAGAGAGAGAGAGAGAGAGAGAGAGAGAGAGATGACTTTTGGTTTAAGTTGATATTTATTGCATATAAGAAGAGAATCTGCAGCAAATCAAGTAAATTCTCTTAGTGTGGGCAGGTGCAACCAGCATAGGCAGGGAAGGGAATATGTCCGTCTTATCACCCTGGGCAAAACCAACCAAGCTGAGCTTCATCACCACAAGTGGGTGATGAGAGGCAAATCTTTTCCCCTTCCTATACAGGGGAGCAGTGAGCATGAATACCAAACCTATACAGCCCATCCCCACTGTCTAGCATTCGGCAGGGTGCACCAAAAACATACAACCAAGGAATCTCCCAAGATGGAAGTTGTTTGGAAAAGTGCCCTTTTCCCATTCATGCCTCAGGGTGCTTACCATTGTTGTTCTTTCAAATGCACCTACCTGCCCACACTAAATGTCAGTCGGAATCAAAATCAAACAGCCAAATAATCAGTCCCAAACTGACCAAAAGCCAATCAGAAAATGGTCCAGTGTGGAGTAAACAAAAAGAGGGACACCAAGGGCCAATTAAGGAATTCCCCCCAAATTCCTACTCAGCCCCCCATCGGGTGGCTAACAAAGCCCACACTGCGCAAGGATGGGTGTATGGGATACTGCAAAGCATAAAGAAGAAGAAATCAGGGTGATGCATTCTTCCTTACCTTTTTAGCCTCTGATGAAGACTTGAATTTTATACAGCCAAAATGCATTGGAGTCTTTGATAAAATAACCTACTTAACAGCATCTTGTGGTTTTTTTCTACTCTTTCTTTTGGTTGCACTCAGGTGCTTACTGTGTGTGTGTGTTTCACCTTTGCATACTAAGGCTAAACTTGTGGATGGAGCTGTGACCAGTGGGTGTGTCAATGTTTGAAACAGCCGTCATCTATGGTCCTCCTCTTCACCTGCATAATAATCCATTTAGCTGCTGCCATTCCTGGACACATGGGTGTGCACTAGATATACCTATTGGTTTGTGACAACTACCAACCGGTTGCAAATACCCCCTTTTTAGGGAAGGTGATTGAGAGGGTTGTGGCACAGCAATTGCAAGTACTCTTGGATGAAACAGATTTTCATGACCCATCCCAGTCTGGGTTCAGGCCTGGTTATGGGACTGAATGGGCCTTGGTTGCCCTGATGATCTTTATCAGGAGAAGGACAGAGGGAGTGTGACCCAGTTATTCTTGATCTCTCACCAGCTTTTGATAACATTAACCATGGTATCCTTCTGGGCCAACTTGGTGAGATGGGTATTGAAGGCACTGTTTTACAGTGGTTCCGATCCTATCTCCAAGGTCGCTCTCAGAGAATAGCATTGGGTGACTGTCTTTCAGCCCCCTGGCAGTTGTGCTGTGGGGTGCCTCAGGGTGCCATATTGTTCCCCATGCTGTTTAACACCTATATGAAGCCCTTGGGAGCGGTCATCAGGAGATTGGGGTGAGGTGTCAGCAGTATGCTGATGATACCCAGCTCTATTTCTCCGTAACATCTGAATTGGGAGAGGCCGTGCAAGCCCTTGGTTGCTGCCTGGACTCGGTGGTGGGCTGGATGAGGGCCAATAAACTGAGTCTGAATCCTAGCAAGATGGAGGCACTGTGGGTTGGTGGTTCCCGAGTTCAGATAATTGGTCAGTTGCCTGCTTTGGATGGGGTTGTACTCCCTCTGAAAAAGCAGGTCCGTAGTCTCGGGGTGCTCCTAGATCCATCTTTGTTGCTAGAGGCCCAGGTAACCTCAATGTCTACGAGTGCCTTTTACCAGCTTCAGCTGGTAAGGCAGCTGTGGCTGTTTCTGGACCAGGATAGCCTGACCACTGTTGTCCAGACACTGGTAACCTCCAGGCTGGATTACTGTAATGCACTCTATGTGGGGCTGCCCTTGAGGTTGGTCCAGAAGTTGCAGCTGGTGCAAAATGTTGCGGCGAGACTGCTCACTTGGGCAGGGTATCGCCAACATGTCACCCTGCTGCTGAAAGAATTGCACTGGGTGCCCATTTGCTACCAGGCCAAGTTCACGGCTCTAGTTTTGGTGTACAAAGCCCTATACAGCTTGGGACCAGGATACCTGAAAGACTGTCTTACTATATACCCAGTTGATCACTGTGCTCTGCAGGTGAGAGCCTCCTACAGATACCATCTTATCAGGAGGTCTGTTCTGCACAACATAGGAAATGGACCTTTAGTGTGGCGGCACCTACCCTGTGGAATTCCCTCCCCTTAAATATTAGGCAGGTGCCATCTGTGTTATCTTTTCGGCGCCTTTTGAAGACTTTCCTCTTTCAACAAGCCTTTTAAGTTGAGACCTATCCCAGTCTGCATCTGTATTGGAATTGCTTTTTAATATATTTTTTTTAAAAAATAACAATATGTTTTAACCCTTTCTTTACAGCTTTTTTTTAAAAAAATGTTTTTAAAGTTGTTTTGTTTTAATGTATTTTAAGGTCTGTTTTTATGATGTTTTAAAGTGTTTTTAGTGCTTTTGTTTGCCGTCCTGAGCTGCTGCTGGGAGGAAGGGCAGGATATAAATCAAATAATAAATAAATAAATAAATAAATAATATGTGTGTTTGTTGTGTTATTGATATTGAGTTAGGAGTGTTGTGTTTATTGATATTGAGTTAGGAGACTTTCAGAGAAATTACTGTAACTATCCCCCCCCCCTGGGTTGATCAGAAGTGTGCTTCAGATTGTTTGTTGCTTGTAAACTCAGTCACTATAGCATGGGTTCCCAAACTTTGGAGACCGCCAATAGTCTGCCAGCTTTATTTGGATGGTCCATGGCATGTAAAGTTTTAATTTTATGCAATTTTTATTGCTTATTTTATAACTTATGTTGTATTTTATTATATTACAGTTTGCATTATATGGAATGCACATTATATAAAATACATATAAGAAATAAGCCATAATTTTTTAAAAAATCTAGCATCTAGCACAGTGCAATGCCTACAACAGGCAGAAAAAAATCATTAAGCGGTCCGCCAAGACCATCAGCAATTTTCAAGTGGTCTGTGGAGAAAAAAGTTTGGGAACCATTGAGCTAGAACAAATACTTTAAATTTAAAAATGTAGCTGATTTAACTGCTGACATCTCTCATTGCTGAAGTTTAGGTAACAACATGAGACCTTGGGGAGCTGATGACAGTCAAATGAGAACATACTAGGTTGCATGGGCCAGTGGCTTGACTTGATATAAGTCCACTCTTTATGCTTTGAATCCTCCTCAACGTTTTTTTAAAGTGATGTAAAGATTTAATTGGGCACCTTTAACTACAGATGCTTGCCCGATTCTGTACATGAGTTTTCCTTGACTACCATGCTATCTAAAGCCTCACAACTTTATCTGAAGCAACGGAAATGTCTATATAAACTCGTTTAAGTATTTCTGGAAAGTCAGAGGATTTCTGGGTGCTGTGACACAATGTGGCATGATTAAATGGCCTTAAAATATTTCTTAATAGGATCACTTTAAAGACGTCATTGAAGAATTGTTTCTTTTAACAGCTAGTACTTGAAAAATTGACTCCTGATATTACATGGTTTTTGTGGAATTGTAACAACTATGAATATATGTACTGTATGTATACTGCAATTTTTATGTCCACATGCATGACTGTAATACATTTAACCCAAATAATTCATTATCTTCTCAGGTGTGTCATCCAAAGAACATGCAGTGCAGTGTTATATGGCAACTGCCAAAACCAGGGACCTTCAAGGAAGAATGTCATATTATAAATGTTGCATGGGATGACTGCTGAACATAGCATCTCAATGTTAAACATATTTAACATGTTTAAGGGGCCATACCTGGTCATCCGGATGTATTACCTTTACCAAGAGCAGGACAAGAAGAATGTGACTTTGCTCCTGTTTCTTGATCTCTCTGTGGCTTTTGATACCATCAACCATGGTATCTACCCCCTGGACTGGCTCCGTGGGGTGGGAAATGGTGGCACTGTGCTAAAGCGATTCCACTCCTATCTATGTAGCTGAGTCCAGAAACTAGCACTGGGGTAGTGTATATTGCTTCCTTGGCAGTTATGCTATGGGATGCCTTGGGGTAAAGATGGAATCTGTTGGCTGGTGCCAGTTCGAAAACATCCCATTAACCTAAGAGGGTGGTATCAGTTTGGATTTGTTTTGGTATCAGAGTGGCTGGACAACCAGCCAGATGGGCGACTAATAAATCTAATAAATAAATAAATTTGTCCCCTAGCCACTGCTTTGCTGATCTATTTTCTCTTGCAAAAAATATTTATATTAATATCTATATTTTAAAAGAAATGTCAATATTTTAAAGGTAATACCAAAAAATTTAAACTAAATATCAATAAATGAAAGGAAATATTGATAAAAATATCATTCTTAATACTGATATTTTGGAGGCAGATTTAATTTTTTTTAAAAAAAAAATCTGTTTTGAAAATAGCCAAGAAAAATCACTACATAAAGATCCAATCCGCAATGATAGAGAAACCAAATCCAAACTGGATGGAATTCTAGCATATTCCTACTCAGGAGATTATTTTAACCCTTTAATGTCTATGTGAAACTGCTGGGAGGGGTCATTAGGAAATCTGAGGCAAGGCGCTATCAGTATGCTGATGACACTTAGCTCTATTTCTATGTACCATCTAACTCAGGAGAGGCCATGCAGGCCCTGGACTGGTGCCTGGATGCATTGGTGGGCTCAATGAGGGAAAATGAGTGAGCCTGAATCCCAGATTCAGAAATAGGTGTTGTAGGTAAGTGGTCCCATGTCTAAGACATTGGCCAATTGCTTGTCCTGGATGGGATTGCACTCCCCATGAAGGAGCAGGTATTCAGTCTGGGGGTGCTTTTGGATCCAGCTTTGTCACTGGAAGCCCAGGTACCTCAGTGGCTAGGAGTCCCTTTTATCATTTTTAGCTGGTATGACAGTTGTAGCCATTCCAGGACTGGGATAGCTTGACCACAGTAGCCTGGGCATGGGTGAATATAAGACTGGATTACTGCAAGGCCTCCCTTGAGTTTGGTTTGGAAACTGCAGCTAATGCAGAATGTTTCAGCCTAATTGCTGACAGGAGTGAGAACTTATCAAAACATTACACTGATCAGAAATCTGTATTGGCTACTGAATTGTTACCAGGCTAAATTCAAGGTCTTACTATTAGTATATAAAGTCATTAACAGTTTGGGACCATCAATAGCATTGTCAAGGAAAAAGGGTGATGCCATCAAGCCCCTCTATAGCTCTCTGTGGGGAAAAAAACCCAGCATGTCAGTAGCGCAGTGGGTTGGATTCAAACTAAGTCATGTCTAACTTAAGTTAAATTGATTACCATGGAACTAAAGCATGGCTAACTTAGTCTGAATCCAACCCATTCTTATCTTGACTGCTCCCAGATTGCTTCCAAGGAGGGCTTTATTTTTGTTCCGTTATTGTCACTGGATGTAACTGCAGGGCCTGTCAAGAGGACATCCCCCACCCCACTCTGAGCATAAGGCAAGCAAATCTTGTGATTTGTTCTGGGGTGGATGAGCTACATGTGGAAAGCCTCCTCAAATGAGACTGAAAACAACTCTTTGTTCAAACATGTTTGTAAGCTTCCTCGAAAGTTCGAGCATAACTCTTTCCAAGAAATGAGTAATCAATAAATAGACAAGCAGGTCAACAGGTGATGGGCAACACATTTGCTTGTGTAAGCTCTTAAGATCATCATAAGAGCCCTGCTGGATCAGGCCAAACACCGATCTAGGCCTGCATTCTGTTCCCACTATGGACAACCAGATGTCTATGGGATGCCCACAAGCAAGACCTGATTGCACTAGTAGTCTCCTGCTCATTATTCTCTGAAACTGGTAGAGATATAGAGCTATCACAACTAGTGATTATACAGCTACTATTGTCAGCATGGATTTTTTCGCATCCAACTATGTTAAATCGAAAATATGCCCATGCCATTCTGACGCTTACCATAAGCTCATTTCAAAACAAAACCTTACAAAACTTATAGTCCTGAACTCAGAAACACTTGCTTAACAAACCTCTAAATTTTCATGGTGATACACAAAACAGTCAGAGAGAATAGAGAGTTCAAAGTGTAAAAAGAAAGAGAAAAAACTCAGACCCCTTTTGGTCTTTTTTTCTTTCAGCAGTCTCATAATGTGTTGAAATTAATTAAAAATTGGCCATGTTCACTGAGTACCTGTAATCCTGTTACTGACCTTGCCCTCATACTCTGACCTTCATCGTCTGCAGTTTAACACTTAAAAAAAATGCCTGGCTGATTTGTAATTAATTTAAGACATTTTACATCAAACTCAATGATAAGGCTGGGCATGCTCACTAAGAACCAAATGTCAGTGTTCTAAAAGCCAGACTCACAGCTGCTTGACTTGCCTAATCAGGGGGTCATACCCACACCAGACCTTTATTTTAGTTGAGACAGTCATGGCTTCCCACAAAGAATCCTGGGAAGTGTACTTTGTGAAGGGTGCTGAGAAGAAACTCCTATCCCCCTGACAGAGCTCCAGTAGCCAGAGTAGTTTAACAGTCAGCTGCTCTGATTGAAGCTCTGTGAGGGGAACAGGGCATCTCCTAGCAACTCTCAGCACCCTTCACTAACTACACTTCCCAGGATTCTTTAGGAGAAGCAATGACTGTCTAAAGTGAAATAACGGTCTGGTGTGGATGTGGCCAGGGACAGCTTTGGTTTAAATTTGGGCAAGAGGCTGCATGTGCCTGCTGTAGAATAAAAAGTTGGGGGAAATGCTGAAAAGCAATGATACTGTTCACTTTTTTCTTTTGGAAAGGAAAAGGGGCTTTCCCTCTGCCCAGTGCCCACCCACCCAATCTCTTCCCCTCCCCCTCTTCCCCCTCCCTGCCCCTCCCCCAGGTCAGTTTCACCTATCCTAAACATGATTGCACAGAAATAAATCCCACTTAACTCCAAAAGTATGTAAATGATCAAACCCACCCTCCCCTTCTCCTCCCTGATCCTCTCCCTCTTGCCCCTTCCCTCCTCCTTCCTTTGTCCCTCCCTCCCCATCTAATCCCCTCCCATCCAATCCCCATTAAGAGAAACAGAAGCAAAAGAAAATGATTTACTATATGAAACTTTACTAAAATTGCAAAGTAAATAAAACATATTTAAAGTGACTATCTGAACTATATCAACTGTATCTTAATATTGTTGCTTCTTCCCAGTTAAAACAAGATCAGCACAGCACATGTCTTCTTTCTATTATTTGGACTGATTGCAGGTGTTGCCACTACTCACTATATGCTCAGAGGCACATGTTACCAAATTCTTCCAAGCTACGCAGGAAGTGAATTGAACTGTGAAAGACCAACCCAAATTGTGTTTGCATTTTGACAAATTTGTAGGGAAGTGCAGTATCTCAGAGAGGAGGTCAGGTCTCCTGCTCCCCTGGTGCATTCACTATAGCTGCCCAATTTCCCTGCTTTTTAAAGTTTGATAGAAATATGTTAGTTATAGGTACATTCTTAAACCACAACTTTTGCCTATTAGTGAATAGTTTCACTAGATTGCAATGCAGCATGCAATTGGGTGCATCTATATTCTGTACCCTGACTTTGCACCGGTACATAGGTTCAGTGAGGCCCATGAATATTATATACCCATTGGTTTCTCTTCTTTTGTGTTGCTCTGAAAGCTGGGAGTGGCAGATGAAGTATCTTCCCTGTGCCTGGAAAAGTATCATTCAAATGGAGATGGGAGAGTCAAGACCTCTTATATATTACCTGTTTATTGAACAGTCTTCCTGATATGTTTGCACAACATTTGCATGGAGGTTGTATGATGTCTGCTATTTATTGAGCATTCATTCACAGTTTTCCCACACTTTGTGGCACATTTTTCCATCATTTTTAAAAAAAAAACACAAACATCCCAATCACAAATCCAAGAACACCAAATCTGCTTTAATTACAAAAATTAAATTTGCCAGTATATGATTGAATCATACCTGCAAAGCAGAGGCAATCTGGAAGTAGTCTTTTCTTTGCTGGAGCAAAAATACTGCAGCAATGGAGGAGAGAGGAGGCAATCAATGAGAATGGGGTCTACCACTTTGAGGGTGTAGAGAAGGCATTAGGTTTTGTCCAAGTTATTTATAAATTTTCATTTTTTCCTTTCAGTAATCCATATCTTTGCTCAGTTTTTCAAGAAACCTTATAAATCCCCAATCTCCCATACATTTTAGGTGTATCAAATTTAGCTTCTAAGAAGGCACTACTCACACTTTGAGCTGGCTGCCTTTAGAATACATAACTCTCTTTTTATGCTTACATCTGTGAGTCATTACATTTCATGTTAATTTTCAAGGTCATAAGCTTTCTGCAAAGCAATTTAAGCTTCCTTTAGTAATGCAAGATGGCACTGTTTTAATATGTACTCTGCTTCCATTTTTCATAGTTTTTATTAACTCCTCGCAGGGAAAAAATTGTCTTGCAAGAATCCACTTGAATCCTCTAATTACAGAATCATGGGGGTAAGGGTTAGAGTGCTGAACAGGGATGACACCAGCGGAAACCGGTGGCTCTGATGTCAATGGGGCAGTAAATACACTCAAGAAGCTGTCCAAGGTGCCTTTTAGACAACAGTATAGGCCAGGGGTGGGGTACCTTTAGTCCTCCAGATGTTGGTGCAGATAGTTCAATTAGATTAAAATATAGCATAGATCAAAGTTTAGCCTATTCTGTTCCAGGTGAAATAAACACTTTCCAGATTTCACCCTTAAGGAAACCTCCCCACAGTTTAGTGGGACAAATCCAGAAATTTAGCCTAATAATCTTTTTTTTGAAAAGTGATGAGTTAAAATCATTCAGAAGTGACTCAGTATATTGAAGAATTTTCTTCAAGAATCCTGAGGGGGAAAACAGTCTGTTTTCTAAGAGTCCTCTTCCAGCTCATAACATTAGTTCATGTCCACTGATTGATGCTGAGTGTAATCATTAGAGAGGGGGGAGAAATTCAATCAGTTTGCATTTAACGGTGAACCTAATCTGCACTTTCCAGGCTGTCACAGTGATCTGCTGGCCCACACCTTCCAACCTGGCTTCTATGCGCAACAATGCAATGGATAGCAGCTCCATGCAGCAGCTCCATTCAGCTCCAGCAGTGGCAGGATGGGAGAAGTTTTGGACTGCAGCCCAAATCATACTTAGAGCAGACCCATCAAAATCAAGGGAGTTAATTTCAAGGAGGTCTGTTCTAAGTATATCTATGTCTGGAATGGATCGAACCTAATAAAATAAAAGCGTGTGATATTTTTCAACTATACTAGAAGCAAGAAAACTACAAAAATGTTAAACAAAAGAGAGGTGTTATATGATGGACTCATTTGAAAAGCTCAAATGGATGAAGCATACCAGCCCCTTCACCAAGCAAACAGACAAGATGAAGGGGCTTACAGATTGCAGGGAGGACCTTCTTAGCTAGAAATGGTGCTCAGAGTCCCATTTCCTCCCAGGGGTCATGCGATACAAACAGAGTTGGCAGGTACTCAAAAGACCCCTGTATTCTCATACTAAACAAGGGCTTCTCTAGTCCTTGCCAACTCTATGATTATGTTCAATATAAATTGCATGCTAGTTTTCAGAGTTATAGGCAAGCAACTGAAATTTCACAAGGAATCATTGCACTGTCCTTTCTCATTGGATTAAGCCATCTGTTTCCCTAGTTACTTCTGGTTCTCTGCTATTTCATTGTTTGTAACATTTGTGTCTCACAAAAAAGAAATAAAGTAGCTGCGCTTCAGATAGATATGATGTGGCAGAAAAGCAGAAGGGGTCAGTGGGGAGGTGGGTAGAAAAGACAGCAAAAGCATCTCTTCAATATTTCACTTTATTGACAGTAAATTTGAGATTCTCAAATAGAAGAGTGCTATGCTCTGAATACAGTGTAGCTTCATTGTGTACAGAGATTTGTCTGCATCAAAGCACAGGGCAATGCCCGCTTGGCTCACTTGTGTATGCCCTGATAATAAGCAGATATAGGATTTAGAATTATTGTTTTAACTCTGTTGCCTTTGTAGCATATGAAGACACTTGTTCTATACACATCATAAGGTTGGGCTAACAAATCATGAGGCTTTTTGAATTTGCAGTCACCACCGTTCAGTGCACAATGGGAAAGACGGTGGCACATTTTAAAAAGCAACAGGGATCTCTCACTTATCAAGGACTCATTGGCCACCTGCTCACATATCATTGTTGCATGCAGTCATTCCATATGGGTAACAGGAATGGGAAATAATAATCCAAATTTGGTTGCACAAATCAACCCTTATGTGAGACAGCTAACCCTAACCCTTAACCCACTAATGCCTCAGTATATTTACTGATTTTCTCCCCATCTTCCTCACCTGCTTGAACTCCATGCCCACACAGGGCAACCATCCACACCACTTCCAAAGCCAACTGAATTCATCCCAACAGTGTGAAGTAGGTGAAAAAGGAGGAACCCCAAACAAGAAAACACATTAAAAAAATCCTGCTTAGCCCCTTCACATGTGACTAGCAAAGCCCACACTGTATATAGGGAGAGAGGGAGGTCACAGCAAAGCAGAAAGGTGGAATGGCTGGGTGTAGAGCAAACTTACAAAGTGAGCTCCCCCATCCTTTCTCTTCTGCCAGTTTCACCACATAACCCTCTCACAGTCCTTTCCCTTTGGGAATCAAACCTCCAAGTCATCCACTGATGGAAGGAGGGTGAGGGCAAACCCGTCCCCACATAAGAGTAGAAACAACATTGGTAGAAACAATTAAGTAAGTGCGGACACTAGACCAGCCTTTCTCAACCTGCTGCCACCCAGATGTTTTGGATTCCACCTCTCACCAGCCCCAAGCAGCATGATCAATGATCAGGAATGATGGGAGTTGTAGTCTAAAACACCTGGAGGAAATCAGATTGGGGAAGGCTGTACTAGAGTAAACAAACAAATTCAGCAGACTCAAGCTATAAAGGCTGCTTCTGCTGCTCAGGATGCCTAGAGACCATCAGGGTGGGGTATTGTTCAGGGGTTGTTGCTTGGGTCAAGATTTAATTCTGAAGATGCATTACTTTTGTTGTTATCTGGATTCTCTCCTTGCATTTTTATTGCTAGACCCTACTATCTATGCGAGTCCTACAAGATCTGCTCCCTGCATTGTTGACTAACTTCCACCTGACCAGGGAGGATAGGGCCCTGACTCACTCTGTCTACAAAATCAGCAACTGCTTGAAGGGATGAGGAACCATATTGCTACTAGTCCAGAAAGACCTGCTGCTCAGAATGTTTATAGACTATTGGGGTGGGATTTTCTTACAAGTTCTTTTTGGGGTCAAGATTTAATTTTAGAGATGAATTTTTGCTATTATTGGGACTATGGTTTTGCATTTTTATTGTTAGGCATTATCATGAAGCATGTGGGGACTGCTTACTTGTATTGTATATTTATTCAGATGTTTTCATTATTTATTGTTCATGATTATTTTTGGCTATATTTTGTTTTATTTTTAGAACTGAGAATGAATTATGTAATTTTTTGATGTTGTAAGCTGCCTTGAGCATGGCTTAGCTATGCAAAAGCAGCATACAAATAAATGATGATGGTGAATTATCAGTAAATATTTTTATTGTAAATGTATTAATATGAGACTTTTTTTAGTTTATTTTTAGATTATGACAAATTTTGTTAGTGAATTACATAACCTTTTTGATGTTGTTAACTCAGGATCATTGGAGGAGAAAAAGACAAATTAGGTGTTAGAACAAATTAAACCAGAACTATCACTAGAAGCTAAAATGATGAAACTGAGGTTATCATACTTTGGACACATGATGAGAAGACATGATTCACTAGAAAAGACAGTAATGCTGGAAAAACAGACCTGAACTTACAAGATCTGAACAGAGTGGTTCATGACAAATCCTATTGGAGGTCGCTAATTCATAGGGTCTCCATAAATTGTGATTGACTTGAAGGCACATAACAACAAAGACACTTTGAGCATAGTTTACTATGGAAGTCCCATTTCACAGCCCCAATCCACCCAGTATCAGACTGCAGGATGTTTTTTCAACCTGGGGGTGGGGCATATAGTAGGCACACCTATGTGTTTGATGCATGCATCAGCTGGCCACTCCCCACCCCTCTTCTTTTGATTGCACCCACTCACCCTCTCTAGCTTATAGTGTGATTCTTTGGTTGCTTTAGGACTGAGTATGTTTTTTCCCCCTTTCAACTGAACAAGTTTGGTAATTTGTCCCCCCTCCCCACCTCCTCCAAACTGTGAGTGATGTAAGTGCATAGTTAGTGGGGTCCACTGCTGTAAATAGATTACTTTGGTCATTTTGGCAGGAATGGTGCAGGATGGAGAACAGTTAAGTTCCACTTGATGACCCTCTCCTTATGCACCTTTCATGGTGATAAGTGGGCCCTGAGACTTGATGCTGAGGATTATGGGACTTAGGGACAGAATAGAGACTGCCTCTGAAGCTAACCTGCCATATAGTTTCAGTCTGGGGAAGGTGATGGACGAAGTCTTTGTCATGCTCCCACCTGCTTTAGCAGAGGGAGGTGTGTTTTCTCAGTCACACACTCTATAGCAATGCTGCTATTAGGGACTTTGCCTTATCCGCCCCTTCCCCAGCCTTTGCTAACAAACCTCCAGGTATACAGTGAAGCCTGAACCTCCCTGTGTAGCTCTATGTCTCTAAAAGATCACAGCCCTGGGTTGATCCCCTGTAACCACTAGGGAAAACTCTGATGCCACCATTTGATACTGTTTCCACCTTTGTTCATGGTTTGCCAACACTTGTATTCTTTGTGTTAGCTGGCCAAGAACCGGGCATGTCTTTTAAAACCAACAGATTTATTTAATACGAATAAAACAAGAATACTTTTAACTACCTACCTCTAGCATAATTGTGATGATATATACATATTGAAGCATCACAGTCCTCCCTACTCATCTTTATGGTGTTGCCTGGGAAAAAGCATAGCTGACACCACATTTCCCTCATGCAGAGGTGCTTGTCACCCTATTGGCTACAAGTTTGGCCAGTTCCTGAACTAATAGTTTTCCTTCTGCAGGTGTTGGTGTTTTTTAAAATAATAAAGTGGCCCTAAGTTCAACCCAACCTTTGTGTCCAACTCTTTATTCCGGCCTTCAGGTCACAGGGGTGGCATACAAATAAATGATGATGACCAAAACTGTTGTGCTCTTCGCTAATTATTCTTCAGATGTTTTGGCCCAATAGAGTTCTTCACATTTTCCTCAAGGGTTCACTTGAGTTGAAATAAAGCAGCAATATTGTGTAGATCATGAAAACCTATGGAATGCTTTAAAACAAATGGGGGTGCCACAGCATCCGATTCCCCTGATGCGCAATCTATACTCTGGACAAGAGGCTACTGTAAGGACAGAATACAGAGAAACTGATTGTTTCCCAATCAGAAAGGATGTGAGACATAGGTGTATTTTATAACCCTATTTGTTTAATCTATATGCAGAACATATCATACGGAAAGCAGGATTGGATCAAGATGAAGGAGGTTTAAGATATGCAGATATAATTTAAAATATGCAGCTACCATACTACTAGCAGAAACCAGTAATGATTTGAAACGAATGCTGTTGAAAGTCGCAGAGGAAAGCTCAAAAGCAGGACTACAGCTGAACGTCAAGAAGACTCAAGTAATGACAACAGAAGATTTATGTAACTTTAAAGTTGGCAATGAGGACATTGAACTTGTCAAGGATTAGCAACACCTTGGCACAGTCATTAACCAAAATGGAGACAATAGTCAAGAAATCAGAAGAAGGCTGGGACTGGGGAGGGCAGCTATGAGAAAACTAAAAAAGGTCCTCAAATGCAAAGATATATCACTGAACACTAAAGTCAGGATCATTCAGACCACGGTATTCCCAATCTCTATGAATGGATGTGAAAGTTGGACAGTGAAAAAAGTGGATAGGAGAAAAATAAACTCATTTGAAATGTGGTGTTGGAGGAGAGCTTTGCAGATATCATGGACAGTGAAAAAGACAAATAATTGGGTGTTAGAGCAAATTAAACCAGAACTATCATTAGAAGGATGAAACTGAGGTTATCATACTTTGGACACATCATGAGAAGAAATGATTCACTAGAAAAGACAGTGATGCTGGGAAAAATCAGAAGGGAGTAGAAAAAGAGGAAGGCCAAACAAGAGATGGATTGATTCCATAAAGGAAGCCACAGACCTGAACTTACAAGATCTGAACAGGGTGGTTCATGACAGATGCTATTGGAGGTCACTGATTCATAGGTTCGCCATAAGTCGTAATCAACCTGAAGGCACATAACAACAACAAACTCGAATAAAAACGTCTTTGGCTTCCCTCAAAATCCCTCATACGGTTCAATCTATTGGAAATGGAACCAGCTAATTAGATCAGGCCATTCTAGGTTGCTGTCCTGCCTGGGCAGCAGACTTCCACTTCTGCAAGGGAGGTTCCTCCTCCTCCTCTCTCTTTCCTGACCCCGCCCCCCACTGCAGCTTTAAAATCTACTCCAGATGGTTGGAGTACCCTGTGGAGCAGATTTTGAGGATGTCCAGGGAAAGGAGAGGAAGGGGGAGTATCGCTGCATGAACAGAACTCAATGTGTGTGGCATTGGGTACAATGCACAAACCCTTTGTTTTTGCGCTTCAGCTCCCAGCCAATTTCTCTCTCCTGCAAGACACAGCCATTAAAAACTAGTGTCCAAGGATATGCAAGCAAAGGGATGACAATGATGATCCCTTCTTAACAGAAACCTCTGGGGAGTATCCAGTGTACTCTATTAATTTTTAAAATGTATAGATTCAGTGACTACCCAAGATCAGAGAAGTATATCTCTTCCCCTGCCCTCTGTGGGCCCGATAAACACACACACGCACACTTGTCCAGTTTCTGGTAAGATTGTCATTTCCACCAATCTATAAGGCTGTCAAAATCCTCGCTCTGTTTTTTTTTATAAGGCCTTGACTTTTTTAATCTCTAAATAATTGAAATCTGAGTGCTCCATCCAGACTGTGTCATTCCTGAAAATGTCAGTAACCGCCATTGCTGGTGTCTAAAATCCATTAGAAAGGCCTTCTAAACATTCTGACATGGCATTATGGAAGCGAGATATGACCTTTTATTTGCACCACCGTGATTTCTTCACTTAAGGGACAACAAACCAAGCAAATTTCACAGCTAAAGTAATCAACTATTTATAGGAAATGATAGACTCCTCACAGTGGGAAAGAAAGTGTGGGCTCGGAGAATGAGATTTACTTAAAGGATGGCATTTGACACCTGTTGTCATATACTGTACATATGCTGAACATGTAGAGGGAAGGGTCATGGCCCAGTGGTAGCTAATCTGTTTTGCATGCAGAAGGTGCCACACATGTTCATTCCTTGGCATCTCCAGGTAGACTAAGAATGTCCCATCTTTGAAAACCCGCAGAGTTGCTATCAGTCTGTGTAGAATACTGAGTTAATGGAACCATGCTCTGACTCAGTATAAAAATATAGGACACGCCCTGTTGTATGAGACCAAAGGCACATTTATTTATTTAAAATATTTCTATCCTGCCCTTCTACCCTATAATAGGACACTCAGGGCGGCTTACAGTAAAATCGAACACATACATAATAAAATTGTAATAAATAGCACAAAAACATGAAAATGAATTAAAATACTTTAAAATAAATTAAAATACTCAGAATGAAGACTTGTGAGACAGAACTTTGGCAGAAGGTTACATCTTTTTCAAATATAACATGAGGACCTGCAGCAAACTGAAGCAAACTATTCAAGTGCAAGTAAGTGGGACCTGCTTAGACCAAGAGGGAAAGATCACCAGTCTCACATCCTGGGCAAAGCCACCCCAGCCAACCACATGCCTATGGGAAGCACAGAGGCAGGACATGCACAGTTTCCTGCTCATGTTTCCAACAACTAGCCTTCAGAGTCATGTCTTCTCTACTACTGGAGGCACAATATATAGCCATCATGAAAGGTAATCATTCATAGTTTTATCCACCATGAATTTGTCTGTTCCTCTTTCATAGTTATGCAAGCTCGCAGCCATCGCTAGATCTTGTAGTAATAAGTTCCATTGATTATGCACTCTGTGAAGATGTCTGTCTTAAATCGCCCACCAGTTAGCTGGATGACTAAAGGTTCCAGCAGTAGAAGAGGGGCAAATTTCACCAGGTGGCTTAAGGAAATACCCTCTTTCTCAGCCTCAACTCCCTTATCTTTAATTGCTTCTTGGGGATGACTGTACTGGTCTAGCTGACAAGATCCTGAGAAGGATTAATGAGATAATGTTTGTGAAGGACACAAAAATGCAAAAGGTGCCATCACTATTACAATGACTTAGGCTATGAACACACTATTTGCTGTTAGCCACACCTGGAGGGGGAATGGATTGATCTGCTGATCAGTTGTGAAATCTCTTTGAAGCTGATTTTTTTTTTGAAAAAAATGCACTCAAGCTGCTACCACCAGGTTTTAAAGTAAAAAAGGGGTGGTGTTTCACTATCATCGTGGGGCTCCGTTTTCAGGTGAGGTGGAGATACACTGGAACTGGGAGAACACTGTGTGTGTTTCTACCCTTATTTGTAACTTGTTTGTTGCTAATTGATCCTGATGATTCCTGCCCCATCACCACCACAAAATGAAATGACTTTGCAGATCAAGGTGCCTGGACCAGTGGATGCTAGACTTTCAGACAGTTTTGAATGGGGGGGGATTTTGTCCAATGAAAATTGCTACTTTGCATGATAAGGAAACATACACTGTAATTTAGAGAAGCATGGTAGCAGCATAAACTTCCACACTATAAAGTATTAAGAGCATTACAGTAATTATAGTCATTACAAACTGGCTTGATTTTCACCAGCAGTACTTCTTGCAGTTTAATTACGTAGTTTTGGGACTTGGAGTGTTTATGCAAAAAATCAAGCAACAGGTGTCATCTAGTCTTTATAGTTAAGCAGAGCAGAGCAGCTCAGCTAGTGTCCATCAGGTGTTGTTTCAATGGCCTGAAGCATATGTATTTGCAAGATCAAAACTGGCAACTTTGGGAAAAAACTGGCTTTTCTAAAAATTGGGGAACTGACAGGTGTTCAATATAACTGATTATGCAATATTTTTCAGATACCTCCTCCTCTGAAATTGGGGGACTTCACTGCCAAATCCCAAACATTAAAAAAAAAAAACTGTTCAAAGCTAAGATGCAAGATTACACCTAGTAATAAAGTTATTGTTTGCAATTGGAGGGGGGGGATCAGAAACTTTTGCTTCTGTATTGATTATCCACAGTTTACTATGTGGTCAATCTTAACTATAGTTTTTAAAAAATATAAAAATAAGCCACCTTCACAACCCATTCTTACGATTAAGATTAGTTAAGATTAACCACTTTGTCAAGTTTAGACAGCACAGCAAACTGCAGTAAATTAAATATGCAGTAAATGTAAATATTAAATAACTGATGGCTTCTAGTCACCTCCATGTGGCTTCACTGGAGGAAGAAAGATAAGGGGGAGAGCATATGCCCATGGAGTGGCTAGGTGGGGTGAATGGCTAGGTTTCTTCCTGACATGTAAACACATCCATTGGCTTGGAATTGCTCTTCCATTCATGCAAGGAAGGAGGGTGATTTCTGTCATCCCATTGTAGCCCCATATCCTATGCCATGCCCAGCAGTCACTCAGTGACCAGGTGGAGATTTTAATGGAGTGCAGTTAGAGTGTTGCAAAGGAAGTGGAAAAGACCTCTTTTATGAATGTGAACTTTGTTCCATTCACAGAAAGGAAGACAGGATCCAAACCATTATTTCCAGAGGAATGGCTGTGTTAGTCTGTGACAACAACAAAAAAGAAGGGCATGTTCATCCATAATGTAATGCTATTACATGCTGGCCCTAAGGACATGGTAGAACCACCTGAGGACCGCTGTAATAAATTTGCTAGGCACTTCCAGGATAAAATATTTAGCATCCGCCAGGACTTAGACTCCATTGTTATAGCAGGTGAATCAAGTGGGGTATCCAGAGCACAGCCTTGTCCTGATTTCTTGGATGAGTCAGAGCTTGGAAAAGTTACTTTTTTGAACTATAACTCCCATCAGCCCCAGCCAGCATGGCCACTGGATTGGGCTGATGGGAGTTGTAGTTCAAAAAAAGTAACTTTTCCAAGCTCTGGGATGAGTTTCAGTTGGTACAGCTTGAGGACATTGACAAAGTGCTTGGACAGGTTTGTGCAACCACTTCTGTGCTGGATCCTTGCCCTTCTTGGCTAATAAAAGCTAGCAGGGATGGAACAGCTGGGTGGGCAAGGGAAATGATTAATGCCTCTCTGAGAGAGGGGGTGGTCACTGCCTGCCTGAAAGAGGCAGTAGTGAGACCACTCCTGAAGAGACCCTCCCTGGACCCAGAAAATCTTAATAACTATAGAACGGTAGCAATGTTCCATTCCTGGGCAAGGTCCTTGAACGAGTGGTGGCAGGCTAGCTCCAGACACTCTTGGATGAGACCGATTATCTGGATCCATTTCAGTTGCGTTAAAGGCCTGGTTTTGGCATGGAAACAGCCTTGGTCACACTGTATGATGTCCTTTGTCGGGAGAGAAACTGGGAGTGTGACTCTGTTGATTCTCCTTGATCTCTCAGCGGCTTTTGATACCATCAACCATGGTATCCTTCTGGGAAGACTGGCTGAGTTGGGCATAGCAGGGAATGCATGGTGGTGGTTCCGCTCCTACTTGGCGGGTAGGCTCCAGAAGGTGGTGCTTGGGGAATATTGCTCGGCACCCTGGACTCTCCAGTATGGGGTTCCACAGGGGTCAGTTCTGTCCCCCGTGCTGTTCAACATCTACATGAAACCGTTGGGTGAGGTCATCCAGAGTTTTGGAGTGTGTTGCCATCAGTATGCTGATGACACACAGCTCTATTTCTCCTTTTCATCTTCTTCAGGTGAGGCTGTCAATGTGCTGAACCGGTGCCTGGCTGCAACAATGGACTGGATGAGAGCTAATAAACTGAGGCTCAATCCAGATAAGATTGAGATGCTGCTAGTGGGTGGTTCTTCTGACCAGATGGTGGATGTCCAACCTGTCCTGGATGGGGTTGCACTCCCCCTGAAGGAGCAGGTTCGCAGCATGGGGGTTCTCCTAGAACCATCTCTGTCACTTGAGGCTCAGGTAGCTTCGGTGGCATGGAGTGCCTTCTACCAACTTCAGTTGGTGGCCCAGCTATGCCCCTATCTGGACAGGGATAACCTGGCTTCAGTTGTCCATGTTCTCGTAACGTCCAAGTTTGATTACTGCAATACACTATACGTGGGACTGCCTTTGAAGACGGTTCGGAAACTGCAGCTTGTGCAAAATGCAGCAGCCAGATTGGTAACAGGGACCATATGGTTCAAACATATAAAACTGATTCTCCCCTGCTTGCATTGGCTGCCTGTATGTTTCCGAGCTCGATTCAAGGTGCTGGTTTTAACCTATAAAGCCTTACACAGCTTAGGACCACAATACCTGATGGAACACCTCTTCCGACATGAACCCACCCATACACTACATTCAAGATCAAAGGCCCTCCTCCGGGTGCCTACTCCGAGGGAAGCTGGGAGCCTGGCAACAAGGGAGAGGGCCTTCTCAGTGGTGGCCCCCAAATTATGGAATAATCTCTCTGACGAGGTGCACCTGGCACCAACACTGTTATCTTTCAGTGCCAGGTCAAGACTTTCCTCTTCTCTCAGGCATTTTGCATGTGTTTTTAAATTGTTTTTAAATTTGTTTAAATTGTGTTTTTAAATTGTTTTTGTGTTTTAAATTTGTATATTTGTTTTAATGTTTTCAATCGCCCAGAGAGCTTCGGCTATGGGGCAGTATATAAATGTAATAAATAAATAAATAAATGTGCCTCTGAACTCTGGCTCTGTACAGTATATGCTATGTTGCATAACTGATTGTTGTATAGTTTAGAACTTTTTATCTGATGTAGATTTTTTGTTATTGCATATATAACAAATCACATATGCAATATATGTACACTTAGAATACTTTTATACATTTAGCCATATTTTGGTGCCATATATTTATATAATGGCATGCATTATCTCACTCTCTCCGTTAATAAAATGCTTTGGAACTCTTAACAATGAAATCCAATTAAACTGATCAACAGCTTGGAACCATAAACTCACTGTAGGAAATATGCTTTTTTTGGCTCTAAAGAGAATAATAGCTCGGTATCTCCAGATGTTGACTGTGGATCTCTTCCTCCACACAGGGAGAGAGATAATTACAAATAGTTCCTAATCATCCATTGTCTCAAGATTATATTTAGAAATACACCAAATCATTATCAGATTCAGAAATGTGCATTGGTAAAAAGTCAAATTCTCTTTATCTTGTATGCAGAGGAAACAAGTACCTACACCCTAATTCCAAAAGGACGGCTAGCCAACCAAGGGCAATTGGTCCATGGAACAGGATTTAGCATGCATGTTGCTCCCCAAGATCTTCAACTGCTAAAGCAAATTCTGTCACAAAAATGAGGAGAAATCTGCATGAAGCCAGCATCTTCTTACCATTTCATACCCACTGATATCAAAAACCACTGAAGTATGATACAAATCCTCTGGAGAACAAAGCACGTTCAGAAGAACATTTGCCCTCCTCAAGATTTCCAAAATTAGACGTTTCAGATTCCTCCAGGTATTACCTGTACACTGACAGTTTGGTATCTGATGCAGAAAATCTGAATAGCCTGACCCTCCTCAACTAAAGAATGTGACTGGGAAATTCTCCAGTACAAGTCCCATTCATTTCAATGGACTTTGTGCAGGAGAGATAAGGCTTAGATCAGGTATGGGGAACCTTCAGCTCTCCAGATGTTGCTGAACTACAATTCCCATCAGCCCCAGAAACCTTGGCCAATGCCAGGGAAGATGGGAGTTGCCATCCAGCAATATCTGGAGGGCCAAAGATTCCCCATACTTAGCTTAGATCTTTGTTGTGTCCCACTCTGCTACCCAATATACACCCCAGATCTATCCAAGATGGTCTCCTCACATTGCATCATAATAGCATCACTACTATACATTGTAGACAAAGCATAGTGTGTTACTCTTTGGAAGATCTAAAAATTTCATGATCATGATCATCATATATAACACAAATGGCAAACTGGAGGACAATACAATTTGGCACACATTACTTTGTGTGCTAGTTTATTTGCATATACCTTAGTGCCCAGGTACACACATTTGGCATGCCTTTCCTTCACCAGTGAATAACCACAACCAGCCTCTGATACTGGCCACATTTGCACTAGCACTATTATACCACTTTAAACAGTCATGTCTTCCCCCAAAGAATCCTGGGAAGTGTAGTTTGTTGAGGGTTGTTAGGAGACCCCTTTTTCTCTCACAGAGCTACAATCCCCAAATTTACATGGAAAGAGGGACTAATTGTAAAACCACTCTAGAAATTGTAGCTCTGTGAGAGGAATAGGGTCTCCTAACAACTGTCCTAACAACAGTCTGCACCTTTAACAAATGACAGTTCCCAGGATTCTTTGGGGGAAGCCATGACTAGTAAAGTGGCATAAAATGGCTGTTTCTGGACCAGGATAGCCTGACCACTGTACTCCATGCACTTGTAACATCAGGCTGGATTACTGTTATGCGCTCTATGTGGGGCTGTCCTTGAGGTTGGTCTGGAAGCTGCAGCTGGTGCAAAATGTGGTGGCACAACTGCTCAATAGGGCAGGTTATCGCCAACATGCCATCCCACCGCTGAAAGAATTGCACTGGCTGCCCATTAGCTATTGGGCCAAGTTCAAAGTTCTGCTTTTGGTGTACAAAGCCCTACACAGCTTAGGACCAGGATACCTGAAAGATCATCTTACCCATTTATATATCTAGTCAGTCACTGCACTCTGCAGGTGAGGGCCTCCTGCAGATACCATCTTATCAGGAGGTCTATTCCACATAATATAGGAAGCAGATCTTTAGTGTTGTGGCACCTTTGGAATTCACTCCCCTTTGATATTAGACAGGCACCATTTCTGTTATCTTTTCGGTGCCAATTAAAGACTTTCCTCTTTCAACAAGCTTTTTAAGTAAAGCCCTTATTCCAGTCTGTGTCTGTATTGGAATTGCTTTTTAATATTTTTTTCTTTTAAAAAAAGATGTTTCAAAGATGTTCTTAAATATGTTTTGTTTAAATTTATTTATTTATTTATTATTTTATTATACTTGTATACCGCCCCATAGCCGAAGCTGTCTGGGCAGTTTACAGTAACTAAAAACATTAAAACAAATACAATTTAAAACAGATCTTATAAAAACAATTTAAAACACAATTAAAAAATTTAAACAGTATAAAACACATGCTAAAATGCCTGGGAGAAGAGGAAAGTCTTGACCTGACGCCGAAAAGATAACAGTGTTGGCGCCAGGTGCACCTCGTCAAAGAGATCATTCCATAATTTGGGGGCCACCACTGAGAAGGCCCTCTCCCTTGTTGCCAAACTCCGAGCTTCCCTTGGAGTAGGTGCCCGGAGGAGGGCCTTTGATCTTGAACGTAGTGTACGGATGGGTTTGTATCGGGAGAGGCGTTCCATCAGGTATTGTGGTCCTAAGCTGTGTAAGGCTTTATAGGTCAAAACAAGCACCTTGAATCGAGCTTGGAAACATACAGGCAGCCAGTGCAAGCGGGCCAGAATCGGTTTTATATGTTTCGATGGTCTGCTCCCTGTTACCAATCTGGCCGCTGCATTTTGCACAAGCTGCAGTTTCCGAACCATCTTCAAAGGCAGCCCCACATAGAGTGCATTGCAGTAATCTAATCTGGAGGTTACCAGAACATTGACAACTGAAGCCAGGTTATTCCTGTCCAGATAGGGACGTAGTTGGGCCACCAACCGAAGTTGGTAGAAGGCACTCCGTGCCATGGAGGCTACCTGAGCCTCAAGTGGCAGAGATGATTCTAGGAGAACCCCCAAGCTACGAACCTGCTCCTTCAGGGGGAGTGCAACCCCATCCAGGACAGGTTGGACATCCACCATCTGGTCAGAAGAACCACCCACTAGCAGCATCTCAGTCTTGTCTGGATTGAGCCTCAGTTTATTAGCCCTCATCCAGTCCATTGTCGCAGCCAGGCACCGGTTCAGCACATTGACAGCCTCACCTGAAGAAGATGAAAAGGAGAAATAGAGCTGTGTGTCATCAGCATACTGATGGCAATGCACTCCAAAGCTCTGGATGACCGCACCAAACGGTTTCATGTAGATGTTGAACAGCACGGGGGACAGAACAGACCCCTGTGGACCCCATACTGGACAGTCCAAGGTGCCGAGCAATGTTCCCCAAGCACCACCTTCTGGAGGCGACCTGCCAAGTAGGAGCGGAACCACTGCAATGCAGTTCCTCCCACTCTCAACTCAGCCAGTCTCTCCAGAAGGATACCATGGTCGATGGTATCGAAAGCCGCTGAGAGATCAAGGAGAATCAGCAGAGTAACACTCCCTCTGTCTCTCTCCCAACAAAGGACATCATACAGGGTGACCAAGGCTGTTTCCATGCCAAAACCAGGCCTGAAACTCAACTGAAATGGATCCAGATAATTGGTCTCATCCAAGAGTGTCTGGAGCTGGCCCGCAATAACTCGTTCAAGGACCTTGCCCAGGATTGGAACATTTGCTACCGGCCTATAATTATTAAGATTTTCTGGGTCCAGGGAGGGTCTCTTCAGGAGTGGTCTCACTACTGCCTCTTTCAGGCAGGCAGTGACCACCCCCTCTCTCAGAGAGGCATTAATCACCTCCCTGGCCCAGCCGGCTGTTCCATCCCTGCTAGCTTTTATTAGCCAAGAAGGGCAAGGATCCAGCACAGAAGTGGTTGCATGAAGCTGTCCAAGCACCTTCTCAATGTCCTCAAGCTGCACCAACTGAAACTCATCCAAGAAATCGGGACAAGGCTGTGCTCTGGATACCTCACTTGATTCATCTGCTATAACACTGGGGTCTAAGTCCTGGCAGATGCTAAAGATTTTATCCTGGAAGTGCCTAGCAAATTTATTACAGTGGGCCTCAGATGGTTCTACCATGTCCCTGGGGCCAGAGTGTAATAGGCCCCGGATAATTCTGAAGAGCTCCGCTGGGTGGCATTGTGATGATTTGATAGTGGCAGCAAAATATTGTTTTTTTGCTGCCCTTACTGCCCCAAATACAGCTTACCATAGGCACTTACCAGTGTATAATTGCATCTACCAGGAGTTCGTCTCCATTTGCACTGAAGCCGTCTCCTATGTTGTTTCATTGCTCTCAGCTCTGGGGTATACCATGGAGTCGTACGAGCTCTACACAGGAGAGGGTGCTCAGGAGCAATCATGTCAACCGCCTGGGTCATTTCTGTATTCCACAGTTCAACCAGGGTTTTGACAGGAGCGCCAGCCCTATCAGCCGGAAAACTCCCCAGAGCCCTTTGGAAACCATCCAGATCCATTAGTCTCTGGGGGCGGACCAATTTAATAGGTCCCCCACCCTTGCAGAGGGGAAAAGCTGCTGTGAGTCTAAACTTCAGCAAGCAGTGATCTGTCCATGACAAAGGGACTGATGTAAGGCCCCCCACATTCAGATCACCAACTCCATGTCCAGTTGCAAAAACCAGATCTAGAGTATGTCCTGCTACATGTGTTGGGCCAACGACGTATTGGGACAGTCCCATGGTTGTCATGGAAACCATGAAATCTTGAGCCACCCTGGATAAGGCGGCCTCAGCATGAATGTTGACATCCCCCAGAACCAACAGTCTGGGGGATCTCAACAGTACACCCGAAACCACCTCCGTCAGCTCAGCTAGGGAGTCTGTTGGGCAGCAGGGTGGGCGGTATACCAACAGAATCCCCAGTTTGTCCCCCGTTTGACCCAACATAAGGTGCAAACACTCCAGACCAGTAGTCACATAGACAGGGGGCTTGCAGAGGGAGATGGAGCTCCTATAGACCACAGCAACCCCCCTCCCCAACCCTCAGGTCTACCCTGATGCTGGACCAGGTACCCTGGTGGACATAGCTGGGAGAGACTGACTCCTTCTTGCTCACCCATAATTATATAAATATATTTTAAAGTCTGTTTTTAGTGTTTTTGTTTGTCGCCCTGGGCTTCTACTGCTTTAAATGTCATGTGCAGATGTAGCCACTGACTTCTAGATGAGCAAAAGCAAAATGGATGGAGGAGGAATCCACAGAACTCAGATTCCAAAGTGAACTCTGCTGTTTTAGGCTGAACTGATCATGACCTAAATCATCCAGGAGTCCACTAAGTCCACTTTAGAACCCAGAGTCCTGTGGATTCCATTATGAGGCTTTCTGAGGCCTACAGCACAGACTGTGTCTGTTTCAAAGTTGCCCCCACCCCCTTCTATAAAGCTGTAGAGACATCATCAAGTCTCTGGAGAGGCTGTGCACTTTGACCAGAATAGAGAAAGCACTGCTGGGAGAGATGAGGTTTTATGACGTTCTGTCACTCTCAGGAGGAATTTTATTGGGTGGGATCATGGTTGCCCCCATGTAGAACTGGGGTGGACAAGACTTTAATGGTCCCCAGCCATGCACAAACTCTATTTTTTAAAGAAGAAAAGAAGCAACACTGTTTCAAGACTGCCCTCATTCCCCCATAGTATTTAGTCATAGTAGTACTTAGTGACTTTGTTATATCCAAAACAAACAAACAAACCAACACCAGAAAGAGACTGGAAGGGCTCAAGACATGCACCATTTTAATTCCTCACAATGATGGTACTTTGGGGACACTGGGAAATTGGAATGACTGTCATCCGTGCTGATTGGAGGAGCACTGCTGTTCAGTAAGCCTGTGGTTAGGGAACAAGTAGAGATGGGGCAGAAATTTGATTCAGTTTGCATTGAAAGCTGAACCTGTCAAATCCACACTCTCCGAAACAATACGGGAACTGAAACACAGCCATCCTTCACAATTTGTACTTGTCCGAATTTTGCAATGAAGTTCCCCAACTAACAATGTTTACCAAAACAATACACATATTAGGGGAAAGTGTGCATAAAATGAAGATATTAGTGAAAATAACAGAAAAATGCATTTTATTTTATTTATTTTGATTGCAAAAATGTATATATTAAAATTGCATATAATAATAGGTTTATTAGGATAAATGCACACTAAAATGCTGCAGAATTTTCATGAGGATTCTTTTTAAAAATGCAAATTAGTGCAGAAATATAGATAACAGAATTTAAGAGTCAAAATATCAGACACTGAGAGAAATGAGATTGTCAGATCCTTCCATCCCTAGGAACAAGCCACATGAACACTGTACCACAACACTGTCAGGACTGGAATCAAACCTGTTTGCTTCCCCAGATTGTGGGAGACACCAGCTGCCACTCTGAATGACTCATTTTAAGCAACTCCTATCACTACCCTTTATTTCTGCATCCAGCAGTCCAGCCAACAATATACCATTTCGACATCAACTCAAACAAAAAAATTTTTTTCATATCATTCCTTAGTAACCCCACAAAATTGTTCTATTTTTTTCCTGTGTGGATGTCTAATCTGAATGAAGTCACACATCCCAACGCTTCTTCCTTGCTGCATGCAAATCAACGAATTATATTTGCGCCACCACAGCCAAGTCCAATGGCAGTGAGAACCCAATGCACAAACCGGGTACACCAGACTCAACTAGATATTGGCAGTGTACAGACGATCAATCAACAGAGGTTTTTATTGTATTAACAAAACGTGTCAGCTTCTGCCTTCATCAGCTGCTAACATACAAATGCTATTACCAAGGTGGCAGTTATAGAGCTTTGAGGATGGAATGCTCAGAGGGGCTTCATTTGCAGAAGCTAAGTAGTGGTGGTACTGTCCTCCAGGTTCAGGCCATGTGGTGCCAATGTGTCCAGGGAGTAAATCCAAAAGTTCTCCCTTTTAGTCAATGCTGCTGGATCTGCTGGCATCTCTATCGCTGTAATGGAAAAGTCCAACAGGCTGTGACCCTCGATCTTAAAATGCTTTGCAACTGGTTGGCCACTTTTTTTGTCAAGATTGGCGACTTGTGGTTCCTGAAGCGTGTGCGTAGGTCAGTTGTGGTCTTTCCTACGTATTGGATATGACATCCTGGTCTTTTGCACTCGATGATGTAAACTATATTGCAGGACCTGCAGGTGATGTTCTGTTTGATGTAATATGTCCTACCTGTCCTAGTGCTTGTAAAAGTGGCTGTCTCCCTGAGGTACACACAGGTGATACAGCGTTTGGAGTGGCAAGGATGAGACCCTGGATTGGTGATAGGTGGCTTAAGCACAGCTCTCACCAACAGTCTGCGCAAATTAGGAGGTTGGCAAAATGCTATAACAGGAGGCCTGCTGATGGCTCTAGTAAGATGTTCAGAGTTTGCCAGCAATGGGTAGCTCTCCCTGATTGCTTGGTGATAGTTAGGAGATGCTGGATGGAAATCTACCACAAATAGAATCCGTTGCTCTCTGCTCTTTGACACCTCAGTATGATGGAGGAGGTTTTCTCTGGACAGAATGGAGGCTCGGTGGATGTTGCAATTGATAATATGTGGAGGATATCCTCTTAGAAGAAGGTGTTCTTTAAGTTCACCGATCCTTCTCTGGTATTTATCTTATATATATATATATATATATATATATATAAGAATTGCTGTAGCCAATCTGAACCCAATAAGCATCTGTCCAAAAAACCTCACAGCTGACTACAGTCCTTTCCAAATGTGTGTTACTCAAGAACAAGGCATACACAAGTACAGACTGCAGTGGGCCCATTATTTTAGCCTCACTCCAAGTCCCCCCTTTTTAATAACTATGCATTGAGTGTAGCTGTCTGCATAGGAAGGTTAACAACTTAACAAGTGCCTATACCCATCAGTATACAGCACACTAAGCCCTGATCTAGACACAGTTATGCATAAGTGGAAGAAAGAATTAGAAGCTCACGTAACACCTACGCAATGGAGAAAAGCCATACACAGTATTTAACAAGCCACCCATGAAGTTAGGCTGAGGTTAATCCAACAGAAAATACTTCTCCAGGTATATTGGTCACCTTAAGCACAGGGGCATTACACCCACGTATGACTGCTGGAGATGCAAACAGCCACAAGCAGATCTAACTCACCTACTATGGAACTGCCTGATAATCAAACCCTTTTGGAAGGAAGTGCAGGCTAGAATTAATTTGGGGCTGGACCAATCCCTATTAATAGGAGATAGGAACATAGTAATCAGCTACATTCCTGCTAGGTGGGGGCTATGAAAAGGACAAGAAGGATAGTTTCACCAAGCCATGCTAAAAGCAAAACTAATTGGAAAGCCCCGACCACACCAAGCTTAGAAAACAGGACACAAGGCTTTCTGCAGCCCATGAGGAAATTCTGGAAAGACAAACTTCCAAGAGATCTGGAGCATATTTTTGGAACTCTTCACCAAGTAAAACCCACAATTAGAAGAAGTGGGAAGCACAATGCAATGCAGGGGCAGAAACTTCTCCAACTCGATGGTTGTTAACCTGGGATCCCAGCAGAACAGTGACACTCATTTATCTTAACCCTTATCTGAGCATATGAACCTGAACGCTGCATAACATGTCAAACAACTGAACATCAGAAATGAAAATGTATGTAAAGAAAAAGTCATGAGGGCAAAGGGAGGTAAGGGAGATGGCAAGGGGTGGGAAAAAGGAATAAGGTATTGTACTGTTTTATTGTAATGTGAAAAACCTAAAAATCTATACATAAAAAAGGAGTAGTTTAGAAAAGAAGACCCAGCATTGGGAGCAGGGCTAAACAGCAGTGCAGTGGCAAATTCAGAAGTGCAGGGTCCCTGCATGATAGTAACAGCCATCACCGCCCCTTTTTTGCTGCTGGGTTAAGAATGAGATCCTTGTTAATGCCTTCTCCCACAACAACAGTCATTCCTAGCAGCCAATAAGCATCAAAGGGGAGAGTGTTAGTTCCTGGGAAGAGTCTTCACAGTGGCTGGCTCAGCTCCTTTCATTCTGATTGGCTCCAAACAGCAGCAAAGGGCAAGGAAGCATGTTAGAAAACTCTTCTTCGTGACTAACACACTCCCCTTTCGTGCTGATTGGCTCATAGGATGTTGGAGATATTGGCACCCTGCTCCCAAAAACGTAAGAGGTGTAAGACACCCCCCCAAGGCCCTGGACAACTACAGCCCTGGGGCTAAGGGCACAGCCCCCTCCTGTCTGTACTTGAGTTTACCTAGTAATGTATGTTTATCTATCCCAAGGATTTAACAGCAACAAAAAAATGCTGTTTGATAGCACATGTTGATAGCACTACCAGGCCCATTTACAAACAGGGGAAATGGACCTGGCTACCTTTCAGCCACAACAAGTAAATGAGAATTTAATATCAAGATGCAACACACTTGAAGTCTTAGTACGTCATAAAACAGATATTAAGTTTGGAAGAGATTTTTAAGGATCATAAATCTGAGGTCCAGAAATAGCTCTCTCTTCCACCACATGCCAGTTCTGAGTCATACTGCCTCCTGTCCCCAGTATTGCAAACAATGAAAAGAGCAACATACTTATATATGGAAAAAGAACAATGTAAAAACAGCAACACAAAACAGTTTTATGACTTTTGAGTAGGAAGATGTTTGCAAGGTATTATCCCATGTGTCTGAATGCCTTTTTTGATGTGTAGGAGTCTATGAAACATTACAAAATTAAAAAGGGGATAAAAATCCTCCCTCTACTTTGCTAACAGGAAGTTTGCTCACTGCAGTAATCTGCAACAATAAAGTGTTGGTGCAGCAGCTACTGAAAGAGCAAAAAAGGGGGGCTACATTATTTATATAGCTCAGTCCTAAAAGAAAGCCACATCTACATCAGTGTTTGCTTGTCAGGTTGGCCAACAGTAGCAGCCCGCTCTAAATATTGAGCTCCCCAAGGGCAGCAATCAATGGGACTAAAATTTTCATTAGTGCATTGTCTCCTAAATTTCTAAAAGCTGCAACATGTCATTAGTATAAAAGAACTGTATGTCAGCAAGCACCTCACAAGAATGTGAATAATTAACAGGGAAATCATGCTGAAGATAAGGGAACTTTCAGACAGTGATGGTTCTCAGACTGGAGATCATAGCATTTTGGACACAGCTATACCTTATCCCAGGGACAGTCACAGCGGTGCCTTCCAAATGTTGCTGGATCCCAGCTCCCATCGGCCCAAGCCAGCAAGGCCAATGGCTGTTCCACCTACCTGTTCTACCACCACTGTTGGGGGTAGTCTGCCTCTGAAGGCAGTTTCTGAGAATCACAAGTGGGGAGAGTGCTGTTTTGCTCAGGTCATGCTTTCAGGCTTCCCATAGACAACCGGTTGGCCACTCTGAGAATGGGATGATGGACTAGATGGGTCACTGGCCTGAGCGAGCAAGGTGTTCTTATGTTTTTATGAGTTGTAGTCCAACATCAGGAGAGCACTGTGTCATTCTGTCAGGTTGTTTGAAGAAGTAACTGCTGCCCTGTTTTGTCATTGCTGCAGAGGGCTGGAAAGTGAAAATGTAGTGGCCAACACAGCAGAGATCAAGTGACAGGTGGAGCCAATGACATTCCAGCCAGTCCGATAATGCTGCTAACTCTGCCCTGTTTCCTCAGCCAGAGCAAGTCATTCTTTGAATATAAACTGGGATCTCTTAGAGTGCCCACCTATACTTCCCATTTATTTATTTATTTATTTGATTTATATCCCACCCTTCCTCCCAGTAGGAGCCCAGAGCAGCAAACCAAAACACTAAAAACACTTTAAAACATCATAAAAACACACTTTAAAATATATTGAAACAATGGCGTTCCTGCTTTGAGGGGGCGTGTTTGTCACCACCCATAATTAATAGAAGGCTCGGGAAGGTTCGCGAAGAAAGCAAAGGGGGTTAGGTGGTATTTTTAGGGCCAATTAGGAAACAGGGATCAGCGGATATATAAGACCGCTCCTCCCTGGAAGACCTGCCTTTTTTGCCTTGCGGCACCCGCCCTCCCTCCCTTGTCAGTATGGGCTTTGCTAGTCGCCAACGGGGCTGAATAGGAATTTTTTGGGGGGGATCCTGATTTCAGGATCCCTTTGGTTTCGCCTACTCCATACTGCTTGGTTTGATTTGATTGGCTTTCTGGGAGCGGTTCGGGTTGTTCTGCTTTCGCTGGCATTGAATTCGGGCAGGTGAGGTATTTGGGAAAAAAGTAAGGAGGCTGAGGCATTTTGGTAAAGGGCACTCCCTAGGGAACCATCAGTGCTTAATGTCTGGTGTGGATCTGGGGAGTGTCCTAGTGGGACCAGCTTGCACATCGTGGTGAATGCCTGTACGGTGGGGCCACGATGCGGAAGTTGGAACCACATACCTGACTCCAATAGCAAGGAGAGATGACTTTTCCCACATCCTTGGTGGGGAGTTACAGTCCCAGGTGACTGACCCATTTTAAGATTGAGGGAGTATTCCCTACTAGTTAGTCTGCACCCCACCTGCCCGAAGGAGTTAAATTGGATTAATTTGATTGAATTGGATTTTGGCTTAATATTTGTTATATTTTAATAAATATAACATTATACCATATCTGTGTCCCGAGTCTTCTTTGGTGTGGTGGCAAAACATCTTTAAAAACATTTTTTTAAAAGTTTTAAAAAAATCTTTTTTAAAAAAAGTTTAAAAACATATTAAAAAATCAATTCCAATGCTCATTGAAAGAGGAACGTCTTCAGTAAACACCAAAGAGATAAAAGAGATGGTGCCTGTCTAATATTTAAGGGGAGGGAATTCCAAATGGTAGGTGCCACTAAACTAAAGGTCCGCTTCCTATGTTGTGCGTAACTGACCTCCTGATAAGATGGTATCTGCAGGAGGTCCTCACCTGCAGAATGCAGTGATTGACTGAGAATATAAGGGGTAAGATGGTCTTTCAGTTATCCTGGTCCCAAGCTGTATAGAGCTTTGTACACCAAAAACCTTGAACTTAGCCCAGTAGCTAACAGATAGCCAGTGTAATTCTTTCAGCAGGGTGACATATCGCCAATACCCTGCCCCAGTGAGCAGTTTTGCTGCTGCATTTTGCACCAGTTGCAGCTTCTGGACCAACCTCAAGGGTAGCCCCAAATAGAGTGCATTACAGTAATCCAGCCTGGAGGTTACCAGTGCATGGACAACAGTGGTCAGGCTATCCCATCTAGAAACAACAGCAGCTGTCTTGTAAAAGGCACTCCTAGACGATGAGGTCACCTGGGCCTCTAGCAACAAAGATGGATCCAAGAGCACCCCCAGACTACGGACCTGCTCTTTCAGAGGGAGTACAATCCCATTCAAAGCAGGCAGCTGACCACCAACCCACAGAGTGTCCTTCTTGCTAGGATTCAGACTCAGTTTATTGGCCCTCATGTAGCTCACCACTGAGTCCAGCAGCGGTCCAGGGCTTGCAAGGCCTCTCCTGATTCAGATGTTACAGAGAAATAGAGCTGGGTATCATCAGCATATTGCTGACACCTGCTGTTTGGCTCCCTGCTTTCCTCCAACCAATTGGTGCCCCCTGCTGGAAGTGCAACAGCAGCAATTATTGTAACATAAGGGTTAAATATGTTAGTGTTAATGTCAACTAGCCAAGAAGAGGACAGACAGAGGTGGTGCTTAGTAACCAGGCAGAGTGGCATGATCTTCAGTGAGATACCATGTGTTCGGATTGGCTGTGTCGTTCTGAGGGAGTTTTCCTCTGCATATTTGGTTGTATGTCTCCCTGTTATGTACAGGGCTTGAACTAAAAGCCAAAATCTCTCTGTCCCTTTCTCCTCTTATTATATACTGTTTTTTCTTTGGATTACTAAGTAAAGGGATATCTAGACTTTTCTCTCTGGACTCCATCTCCATTATTTAAGTAACTTTGCTAACAGCCCCTAACCCCAGAGTTGGTTTTGCACAAATAAGAATGCCTAGTTTCCCTCCCCTCATCCCCACCAGCCCCCCATCACCCAAACATAGTCCTTGCCAGCCCCACATTTCTCAAAACATCACACTCTATCTTTCTATTACTTAATTCACTAGCACTGACAGCAACTACAACAGTGTGTGGGTAGAGGGGAGAATAAACATATCTCCCCCCTCAACTCAGTTACCCTAGTGTAGTACTTAGAGTAAGGGAGCAAGGTGTCCCATGAGACTTTAGACTTCAAGGACCACTGCAATGATATTTTGGGGATAAGGATGCCTGTTGAGGTGGGTGCTCATTTTCTGAATGTTGAGTTGGCTCAGAAAATGATATGACTTCTTTCTGATTTTGCAGGGAAGAAATTGAATAATTCCCAATTGCCAGGTCAATTTGAGGGGAGTGGGGGAAAGCGGTCCCATCTCTGACTATTATATGTGTTCCCAATGTAACAGAGCACAGTCAACACTCTCTGGTGAGCACACATTACAGAGGAAAATCAGGAACAGTCAATGCTTTCAGAGAATCTGGTACACCTTTGCCGATGTTTGCATTGAGAATCTACTGACAGGCTTCTAAGAAACCCAAGTGTCCCTTAGGACCCTTTTTGAAAGCAATTGGTGAAAAGGACCCTACATTTCAGTTGTGGTTATCATGAAAAACATTAACTGGAAGAGAACTGAGAGGAAGAAATTATGCTGTCTGTTATTAGAATATCTCACCTTGCCAAATTATTGTAGCACTCCAAAGAATGGATTTACAGCTGAAGAGGCCTCTGCCCCATCCAGCCCACAGTATTTCCAGTGTTTTAACCTGTGAACCATAGTGTAGTCCTTGGGTAGCCAATGTGGTGCCCTCCAAATGTTGTTCTTGGACTACAACCCCCATTACCCCTGACCATTGAACAGGTGGGCTGGGTCTTCTGATGGTTATAGCCCAGCACCAAGGGCACCACAATTATCCCTGCAGCAGTGATTGTGTAATCAGGGTCAGGGTTTGTTTCTTCCTCAACAATTAATCCCAAGCAAGAAGAGTGTGATGTTGTCAATGCTAGCTTAGATTTGCCAACACATGGCTTCCTCCAGTGACATCAACCGGACATAAATGTCTTATGCTCATTAAAAATGCAAAAGATACCCAAATAAGAAAAAAAAATGAAAGATATTGTTTTCAAAAGAATTAAGGTTCAGCCTCAACTCATTTTTAATGAGGTTTTTTTGTATTGGAAATCAATCCTTTAATATGCAGCCTCAGGTGAAGTAGAGGACATTTAATGCAGAACTCACCCTCTCTTCCTCTTTTGGTTCTGATAAAGAACTGATAAACATTATAAAAATAGTCATTATACTTAGAGGTGAATTCTGCCTCCTCCTGTAGACTTGACTTGGTGAAATTCTGCTCTTCCCCCACCAATGCTTCTCTCCATTATATCCATATTTTAAGTGGAAGTTTCCACCTCTGACAAATAAAGTCCACTCTTTCCTCTAGGCCTACCCTTTTAGCTTGTTTTTGCTGTGTGTTTCTGACTGTTTGACCATATTCCATGCTTGCAGGATGTACCATAGGAAGAGCTCCATTGGATCAGGCCAAAAACCTATCTAGTCTACAATCCTGTTTCCCAGAGTGTCCAACCAAGTGCTTCCAGGAAGCCCACAAGTAGAGCATGTGCAGAACAACAATACTACTGTCCCCCAGGAACTGGTATTCAGAGGCATGCTACCTCTGATACTGGGGCTAATAGCTGTCATGAATAGTAGCCATTAATAGTCTTATTCATTGGTGACTGGTGCCCATTGGGATGGTAGAGCGGAAAGCAGGGAACTCAGTGGTAGGTGGAGCCACAGACAATGGCACGCAGAGCCAAACAAAATCTAGTTTTGTCCCCATCCTTCTCCCTGCTAAGTTATACAAGGGCAACACTGAGCCTAAGAAGGAAGAAAATGACAGGCAGATTGTTTAAGTAAGAAGGCAGGCAAGTGAGGGCTGGCTGAGGGCAGACAGGTTGGTGAGGCAGTGCACCAACTGCCTGAATGGACCAGCCTCCACTGGTCTTATTGCTTATTTATTGTCAATTAATTTCACTCTGGAGAAATTCACATGGGTCTCTGGCATTATACCAGAGAAAGGTTTTATTTACACACCACTATTCATGTATATTCAGTGGCAAAATGCCTCCACTTCATTGCAGAGTTATGAGGCAATTATTAGCTCAGGTTTAAGTACAAAACAGCAAAATAAACTAAAACTCAGCTGGCATGATAGCCTTCACCCTGTACTGCAATGCAAACTAATAAAGGAGCAGAGGTCTCTGCAGCCAGACTGATATCATGTTTATTGATTGGATGTCAAATTTAAGCTTCACAAATCAGTAAATGGTACAAAACTATAGAAACAATCAATTTATATATTATTTCTTCTCCTAGAAATTTACTCCAAGAAAACATTAATGACATGGGGTTTAGCTAAATTATACAGCCATGGGAATGGCTGTATGTTATAGCCGGCATGGATTTTTCACATTCTACAATGTCAAATTAAAAATACCCCCATACCATTCTGATGCTTCCCATAAACTCATTTCAAAACAAAATCTTACAAAACATATAGTCCTGAACTCAGAAATGCTTGCTTAACAACTCTCTAAGTTTTCATGGCAATACACAAAACACTCAGAGGATCAAGAGTTCAAAGTCTAAAACAAGAGAAAAAAATCCAGATCCCTGTTGGACTTCTTTCTGTCAGTGGTCTCATAATCTGTTGAAATTAATAACAAATCAACCATGATCACAGAGTACCAGTAATCCTATTACTGACCTTGCCCCATACAATAAAAAATAATAAAAAAATACATACTCTGACCTTCATCTTCTGCAGTTTAAAAGTTTAAAGAATGCATGGCTGATTTTTAATTAATTTAAGAAATTTAACATTGGGGTCTATGATAGCACAGGGATACTCAGTAAGAACCAACTGATCCAATTTAAAGCCAGATTCACAGCTGTTTGCCTTGACTAATCAGGAGGCCACTCCCATGCCAGACACATTTATTCCACTTGAAACAGTCATGGCTTCCCCCAAAGAATTCTCGGAAGTGTAGTTTGTGAAGGGTTCTGAGAGTTGTTAGGAGACTCCTATTCCCCTGACAGAGCTCAAGTGGCCAGAGCGGTTTAACAGTCAGCCCCTCTTCTGGAGATTGTAGCTCTGTGAGGGGAATAGAGTGTCTTCTAGCAACTCTTAGCCCTCTTCACAAACTACACTTCCCAAGATTCTTTGGGGGATGCCATGACTGTTTAAAGTGGAATAAAGGTCTGGTGTGGATGTGGCCAGTGACAGCTTTGGTTTAAATTCGAGTAGGAGACTACATGTGCCTGCTGTAGACTAAAAAGATGGGGAAAACACTGAAAAACAATGATACTGTTCACAATGTTTTCCTTTTGGAGAGGAAAGGGGCCTTCCCTCTGCCCAGTGCCCACCCACTGAATCTCCTCCCCTCCCCCTCATCCTCCCCCTTTCTCCTCTCCGCCTTTCTCCCTACCCCTATCTTCCTCCCCTTCTCTCCCTTTCTCCCTCCTCCTGCCCGCCCTTCCTCCAGTTAAGTTTCATCTACCCTAAGCATGATTGTACAGGAGTAAATCCCACTGAACTAAAAAAAAGCATGCAAATGATCAAACCTGCCCTGCCTCTTCCTGCCTCCTATCCCCTCCCTCTTGCTCCTTCCCTCCCCCTTTCTTCACCTCTCACATCCCCTCCCCTCTCATATCTCCTCCCCCCTTCTCCTTCTCCACCATGGTCAATTTATCCTATCCTAATCATGATTGTATGGGAGTAAATCCCATTGAACTCAGAAAGCATGCAAATGATCAAACCTGCTTTTCCCCTTCCCTCCCCCCTTGCCCTCTCTCTTTCTCCCCTCCTTCCCCCTGTCTTCTTCCCCTCCCCACTCCCCATATGCTCAGAGGCACGTTACCAAATTCTTCCAAACTACATAGGAAGTGGACTGGACTGTGAAAGACCAACCCAAATTATGTTTGCATGTTGACAAATTTGTAGGGCAGTACAATATCTCAGAGAGGAGGTCAGGTCTCCTGCTCCCCTGGTGCATTCACTATAGCTGGCCAATTTCCCTTTCTAAAGTTCGATAGAAATATCGGTTGGCTATAGGTACATTCTTAAACCGCAAGTTTTTTCCCGTATTAGTGAATTAGATACATATAGCCCCACCTCTACTCAAATATATCATTGAGTTTTTTCAAGACTATTCTGTATGTCAATAGAATGGTGGTAGCTTTAACAATGTAACTTTGAGGAGAACCACATGGAGAAGTGGTCTATATTTCAGACTGTGGTCACTTCCAAATCTCCTGTTGTGAACTTTCATCCTGATTTGTTTGCAGGGAGGCTGGATAATGTTAGCTATTTATTGAGCAGCCATTCTGTTTTGTTTGCAGAGAGGCTGGATAATAATAATAATAAAATTTTATTTTTAGGCCGCCTATCTGTCTGAATGAACAGCCACTCTAGGTGGCGTACATAATTTAAATTTAAAATACACATATAAATACAATTATAACATATACAATTTACCCACATCTGTACACTATAAAATTAAGATTTTTATGTTCACCGCCCAGAGAGCTATTGCTAGTCGGGCAGTATATAAATTTAATAAATAAATAAATAAATAAATAATAAATAAATAAATAAGATTAACCAGGGATTCTGTATGTCCGCTGAAACAGCCATGTTTTTAGTCCTTGGCGGAAACCTACCAAGGAGGGGACATGGCGTAGGTCATATGGCAGAGAGTTCCAGAGGGTGGGGGCCACAACCAAGAATGCCCTCCCTCTGGTCTGCACCAGTCTAGCTGTTTTAACTGGTGGGACCGAGAGAAGGTCTTGAGAGGCTGATCTCGTCAGGCAGCATACTTGGTGATGCTGGAGGCGCTCCTTTAGATACACTGGACCGAAACCGTGTAGGGCTTTAAAGGTTAACACCAAAATTGGGCTCGGTAAACAACTGGTAACCAGTGCAGATCTTCAAGCACTGGGGTGATGTGATCCCGCCGGCAGCTATTTTTAATCAGCCGTGCCACCGCATTCTGAACCAGCTGTAATTTCCGGACCGTCTTCAAGGGTAGCCCAACGTAGAGCGCATTACAGTAGTCTAAGCGAGAGGAGACCAGGGCATGCACTACCCGCGGGAGGAGATGAACAGGAAGATAGGGTCGCAGCCTCTGTATCTGATGTAATTGATACCAAGCTGCCCGGCTCACTGCTGATACCTGAGCCTCCATGGACAGCTGGGAGTCAAGAATGACCCCGAGGCTGCAAACCTGGTCCTTCAGGGGCAAACTAACCCCATTCAGCACCAGGTCAATATCTCCTAATCTTCTCTTGTCTCCCACAAGCAGTACCTCAGTCTTGTCAGGGTTCAGTTTCAGCCTGTTACCTCCCATCCATTCACTTACGGACTCCAGGCACTTGGAAATAGTCTCCACAGCCAACTCCGGTGAGGACTTAAATGAACGATAGAGCTGAGTGTCATCCGCATATTGGTGGCACTGCAGCCCACATCTCCTGATGATGGCCCCCAGCGGCTTTACATAGATGTTAAATAGCATGGGAGAGAGGATAGAACCCTGTGGCACACCACAATTAAGAGGCCAAGGGTCTGAAACCTCCTCCCCCAATGCTACTCGTTGGTGCCTGTCAGAGAGATAGGATCGGAACCACTTTAGCACAGTGCCCCCAATTCCCATTCTCTCCAGGCGATCCAAAAGGATACCGTGGTCGACTGTATCAAAAGCCACAGAGAGATCCAGGAGGACGAGGAATGAGTATTCACCCCTATCCAACAACCTCCTCAAATCATCCACAAGAGCGACCAAGGCTGTTTCAGTTCCATATCCAGTCCTGAAGCCCGATTGGAACGGATCTAAGTAATCTGCTTCCTCCAAGTGTGTCTGTAGCTGCTTGGTCACCACGCGTTCGATCACCTTGCCCAAAAATGGTAAATTGGATACTGGGCGGAAGTTATTCAAATCTTGGGGATCCAAGGAGGGCTTTTTTAAGATGGGCTTTATTACCGCCTCCTTGAGGGCAGATGGCAGTGCCCCCTCTTCCAAGGAGGCATTTACCACCGCCTTGATCCCTTCGCTCAGTCTCTCTTTACAGCTAACAATGAGCCATGTGGGGCAAGGATCAAACAAACAGGTGGTTGGTCTCACAGTAGAGAGCACCTTGTCCGCTTCCTCACAGGGAAGAGGCTGAAACCGATCCCAGCGGACCGGATCGCAACTGATCATCTCTGGCCTGCTTCCTGTGTCCACGGCGTACGGAATCGAACTCTTCAGACGATCGATTTTATCAGCAAAATGTTTCGCAAATGTGTCACAGGAGGCTTTAGAGTGCTCCAGGGGTTCCTGCGCAACTGGACCGACCACGCTTCGGACCACCTGGAACAACCTCCTGGGACAACATTCTGCAGATGCAATAGAGGCAGCAAAGAAATCCCTCTTTGCTGCCTTTGTTGCCACTTGGTAGGCCGCACTTGCTGCTCTAACCCGTGTCCGATCGTCTTCTGAGCGAGATTTCCGCCACCGGTGTTCTAGTCGTCTCACCTCCTGCCTCAAACCCCGCAACTGTGGTGTGTACCATGGCGCGGTTTGAGCTCTATTCAGGGGGAGAGGATGTTTCGGAGCCACCCGGTCTATTGCCCTGGTGATCTCCCTATTCCACTCTGTCACCAGGGTTTCGACCGGGCGGTCTTCAGTCAGCTCCAAATCTCCCAGCACATTCAGGAATCCTAATGGTTCTATCAGGCGTCTGGGGCAGACCATCCTAATAGGTCCCTGTCCCCTGCGGAGGGTGTGCGGCAATAGGAGCTCCATTTTCACCAAATAGTGATCTGACCATGACACGGGGTCTGAAGAAATAATCCCCATTTTCAGAGCACTACCTCCCCCTCCCGAGACAAATACAAGGTCAAGAGCATGACCGGCTACATGGGTGGGCCCAAAATTACTAAGGTGCAGTTCCCAGGAAGTCATGGTTTCCATGAAATCCCGAGGGGCTCCTATGAGAGCCGCCTCGGCATGCAGGTTGAAATCCCCCAAAACCAAAAGATTGGGGGAAAGAACCCGCACAGCCGAGACGACCTCCAGCACCTCGGTCAGGGAGTCAGCTGTGCAGCGGAGTGGGCGGTACACAAGGAGAATCCCTAAACTGCCCTTAGGGCCCAACCTCCAGTACATGCAATCAACAAACTTGGTCTCGTGGAGAGGGGGTCTGGCAAAAATCGAGGAGCTCCGATAAATAACTGCCACTCCCCCTCCCCGCCTACCAATCCTCGGCTGCTGCGGGTACTGGAAACCGGCTGGACACATGGCCTCAAGCACAGGGGCTGAGGCCTCATCCAGCCAGGTCTCCGTAATGCACATCAGGTCTGCATTCTCATCCATGATCATGTCATGGATGAGAGATGTTTTCTGTACCACAGCCCTGGCATTACACAGCAGCAGTCGAAGATTGGTTGGAGCTGCACCTCCCCCAGTTATCTTCTGGTGGTGAGCAGGCCCAGAACATGGAATGGATATTAAACATCTATTCCTCGTTCCCCGAAACTGGCCTGGCCTGCCCCTCACACCTATCCGGCATCTGCCGCCTAGCCTCTTAACGTCATGGCCCCCCACCCTCCCCACCAAGACCTTCTCTGCCAAGCACATGTCCCTCTCTTATCTGGGTTCAACAGAATCTCCCCCTCCCACGGGTTAACAAAACCGTTATTATCCTCCTCTCTACAAAATTCTATTTCCCAAGCGGTCTTCTCCTTTCCCTTATTTACACCACAAGGGACCGGTGGGCAACGCATAACACAGGGTGTCCCCACAGCTCAGCCACTCCCCACAATGCCCCTCTACTGTTGCTGGGCCGACTCTGCTCCACCAAAGCAGGGAGGCAGGCCACGCCCAAACTCCAGCCGTCCCCCGCGGGGTTCCTCAGCCACCGCCGGTCCAACGGCGTCCGCGGCCTCTCCCAGCCCGGCTGTCCTCCGCAGCGCTCTCTCGTCGCAAGGTCACTTCCTCATGGCGCTCTCACCGCTGCAAGCCACTCCACCACGGCGCTCTCTCGCTGTCACAACCGCCGCCGCCGCCGGGCAGTCCGCAACGTTCTCCAATCCCCACCAGGCACCACCGCAGGGAGGCAGGCCGCGCCCAACCTCTAGCCGCCTTCCGATCCCTGCGGCCTCACCAGGCCTGGTCGTCCTCCGCGGTGTTTCCCCGCTGCTGGGCCGCTCCTCCCCGGTGCTTCTCCCGCCGCCGGGCCGCTCCTCCACGGCACTCTCGCCGCCGCCGCTGCTGGGCCGCCTCTCGCGGCACCCACCAGCCGCCATCAGTTTGAAGCTCCCTCGCCGGTTGCCGCGTCTCCAGCCCGCCAGGCCGCCTCTCGCGGTGCACTCCAGCCAATGTCGGGCGTGAGGAGGCAAACCGCGGCCAACCTCCGGCCGTCTTCCCCAACACTCCCCTCGGCGATGTTCCTCCGTCTTGCCACCCGTCGTCCTGCCCCGACGCCTCAAGGTAAGGAAGGCAGACTTCATCAAAAGGTGTAAAAGATGTAAAAAGTGATAGGGTAAATAAATAAATAGATGTTAAATAGTTATAAATTAGATGTTAAAACACTTGGCTTGCAGAGCTCCATCTCAAGCGTCCTCCTCCGCCGCCATCTTCATCCCTTATATGATGTTGACCACATCTACATCAGTCATTTATTCCACTTTAAACAGTCATGTCTTCCTCAAAAGAATCCTGAGAACTGTAGCTTGTGAAAGGTGCTGAGAGTTGTTAAGAGACCATTACTCCCATCACGGAGCTCCATTCCCCAGAATTCTCTGAGAGGAGAAGCTGACTGTTCAGTCACTCTAACCACTGGAGCTCTGTCAGGGCAATAGGAGTCTCTAACTCTTAGCACCCTTCACAAACTACACTTCCCAGGATTCTTTGGGAGAAGCCATGACTGTTTAAAGTGGAATAGTAGTAGAATAAATGCCTGGTGTGGATGTGGCCATTAAGCAAATGTTATCCCACACTTTCCAGTGCATTTGCCTATTACTTTCCTTATAGAAAACATCTGGCCACAGATTCCCCTTGCCTGTTTGACACGTTAGGTTGCTGAAAGAGAAAGAGCAGTAAAATTTTGCATTATTACTGCCATCCCCAATACATTTTCTCTGAGATAAGCACCATTGCCACCGACAGAGTTACCTTTCAAATAAGTTCACAGAGAGTTGCAGTTGCAGACTTGTTTTAATGTTTAGTTTATGATTATTTATACTTTCTGTTTGAAAAGCATGCCTCTCCTTCCTTCAACTAAGCACAGAAATCCAGCAGTTGAGGTGGGAGGTCCCTTTCTCCCCCCTCCCCAAAGCCACCTATGCTCAGAGCTTGGAAAAGTGTAGTTCAAAAAAGTAACTTTTCCAAGCTCTGCATGCTAGAATGTAATCATGAGGTACAGTATGTCAGCATGGGAAGAACAGCAGCATAGGATGCTGCCTTATATGGAGCCAGATCCTTGATCCATCTAGCTCAGTATTGTCTACACTGATTGGCAGCAGCTCTCCAGGATTTCAGACCGAGCTCTCTTTCGCAGCTGTGCCTGTAGTTGCTGGGGATTGAACCTAGGGCCTTCTGTATGAAAGGAAGCAGATGCTTTTCCACTGAGCAGTCACCCTTCCCCAAAATTTAGAGACGTAGGTAGCTGCCTTATATTGAGTCAGACCTTTGGACCATCTAACCCAGTGTACACTGAGTGGCAATGGCTCTCTGGGGACAGGGATTTCTTTCTGCCCTACTGGGTGATGCTGGGGATTGAAACTGGGATGTTTTGCAAGCGAAGCATGTGGTGTGTCACAGAGCTACACCCCTTCATGTGAACTTCGTGATATACACAGATCCAATGAACAGACTTATTAGGTTTCAGAAAGAAGGACAGAAAAAAACCTTGGCATGCTTATGGATTAAAACAACACTTCCACGCCCCTTCGCATGAACTTTGTTATATGCACAGATCCAATGAAAGCACTGTTCAGTGTCACCAAGGAACAAGGTTGGAGGTTTGTGGCACATGGAACAGTGCAAATATGAACAGCTCCTACTTTCACTGGAGGAAAGTTTGGGTCCTCTGTGCACATCCTTGAACACAGTGATCATTTAAGCTGACCAACATGCTCTGAAAAAGATCTGGTTCGGATAACAGGCACAACATCATCAGCACTGCAGTAAAGATGACAAGGTGCCTTTCCATCTGTCTTGTGATGGGGATGGGGATGCATACCCTTGTCTATTGCCTGGGACAAAACTGCATTATTACCTGTGATTTACCAGTCAACTCACTGTCTCTATATCTGGACTGAAATGCATTCATTATTTTGCAAGTTTTTTTTCCAGGTCCCATTTTGGTTGGACAATAGACATAAACAATATCTGTCAAAGCATTTCCTTGTTGACGTTGATGGAGTGATAGCTGCTACTGCTTTAGCCTCCTCTTTCCCCCATGAGGTGCCTAAGACATCTGAAAATGATATTTTGCATTCTGCCCATCACTCTTGCTTGCTGACCTCACTTGCATTGTGCATCCTTATTAGGTTTTGGAAAGGACAGATGAAAACCTTGGCATTCTTATGGATTAACACAAAACTTCCAAACCAAATCTGAATGATTGCATCATGGAAAATGCACTTCCCCATGCAAATTTTGTCAAAATTAAGGCTGCATACTTGACATAGTTGTAATGAAATGGCATATAGAATCTGCCAACCCTGACTGGTCATTTGTAGCTAGATGACTTATTACCAAGGTGAGAGGAACACAGAGTCTGCCATATGCTTTGCTTACCTACAAGCTCATAAATTTACTGTCTGCCTGGCCTCTCAAACCTGATGTGTTAGCAGAAAAGCAAACACAACTACAAAGTCATCAGCTTGAAGTGTTGCTTTGTGCTCATTCTTTTTAAAGACACTTTTCAGTAAATAGAACCCAGACACATATTGAAATTGGGTTGCTTGTCAAAACTCACAGAATATTTTTCAGAGGTCCATCTTTACATCTTATTAGACACAGTTCAGCTTATGTTGACAGAATGCTTTGCCAAAGCCAGAGGTCAGTATGAACCAAATTTATGTGTGCTCATAGTCCTTCCCCCAAACAATAAATTATGCTAACATCAAGCGTTCTACCAAAGCCTTCCACCTTTAACTGCATGGACCATTGCAGTGTGGTTCCTTCATCCTCTGCAGCTATGTAAGAATAGTTCGTGGCATGGTTCTCTCCATGCTACAGTTTCCAGTAGGGGTGATGTTTTCATGTGAAGCAGCCATGGCATAAACAACATTATCAAATGGCTCAGGATGGAACCAAGCTATAGGAGCTCTCACAGCACTAAAGCAACCTTGGAAGGGCCATTTCTTGTCATTTCTGGGTCTTGTGTGAAGGAGGAGGAAATGTTTATATCCCTACTGTGAGATATGCATTCAACGATGCGTGGATAGGGCATGCATTATGGAGCAGGGGGATATATGCAGCCTCCTCTCTTCTGATCTGTATGTGGCCACAGAAATCATAGGATACTCACACCTCCATGCTGCCTTTGTGAAATCAGACACCAATCTTAGAAGAGATTAACAAGCGATCAAGTCTATGTTTCTGTTGCAAGACACAGGGCTCAGTCCACAAGTCTACTTATTTATTATATTGTTTGTTCAAATAATATAACAAAATAACCCATGCACTCAAAGTGATGAGCATCAAACAACCCTTAAAAAGAAGGCCTGCTGCATTACAATAAACCAGTTTTGACAGAACTTCTTCCAATAAAATTTCACATGAGGAATTTCCTGCTTGAAGACATGGTGAAAGCTTCCAGCTTAGGCCTGATCTACACTAGCAGCAGAATGAAATGATAGAATTCGGAGGTGCTTCAGTGCATTATGCCTCCTTCAGATGTGACAGTGGAGAGTGACATTTTTGTTTGCTCTCCCATATGAAAGCTAGCACATCAGGAACAAACTTCCTTCTGTTCTAGTTTCCTGGATTTTGTGTTCACATTTTGCTTGTAGGCCTCCTACAGACATCAGTTGGGAACAGAATGCCAGAGCAGAAACAACAGCTAAAATGCAATAAAATCAAGAATTAAAATAGTCACATTAAAAGCATCCATTAATAACCATCAGCAGCACCTAACATATTGCTATAAAAAGCATGTGATTGTATCGTGGTTCCCATTAATGCACCATGAAGCTTTTTTTTCATAACCACTGTTGATTATACTTTCAGACATTACTCTCTCTCTCTCTTTTCCTCTCTCTCTGCTCCATCCCTGAAGAAGTGTGTAGATAACCCTTCTACTCCAGTGCCTGTATGTGCCTGTATGTTCAAAACATGTGTTGTTTCTGCAGCTGCTGGGCCTTCCTTAATCCATAACCACATAAACATTGTTCATGTGATCACCTGAACACACAATAACTTAATGTGTGTAGACCCCAACATCCACACACTTGTGGACTCCTTCTTAAGCCGTTGCACATTCAGCATGACGGCCTGAAAGGGGACTTCTATGCACATTCAGCAGAATGCATGTAGAAGATTCCCCATAATGAGGAACTGATAAGGCAGGACTCCTGATTACAAGGAGGTTTCTAAAGGTGTTCAACCAAACACACTTAGAAACCAGACCTTTGTTCTCAATACAGAAGTCTGAAGATGAGCCCACACCTGTAAGGACATTAAGGCATGTAACCCTTCCCTTTGGAAACCTTCATGTGTCCAGGTGAATACCTGAACAGAGCTGTAGATTTGCACCCTTGCAAACAAGTAATAATTGGGTAAAAAGCATAGACTGCAATTTGCATTACTGATTAATGCCAAACACTTGTAGTCTAGAGTTTACTATTTGTCATATTTTTTCCTAATGTACTAATAAATGTACTAATAATTACTGGTGAAAGTAATGATGTTTAAACAATATAAAGCCTTGCTGCAGCAAACTGCATGCAAATCTTTCCTGAGAGCACAGCAGCAACAATTCCTGTTTATTGACGGGAACATTTTCATCTCATCTTTCAGTTTTCCCTCAGGAAGGACAACATTGTTCTCGCCTCACTCCCTCTGCCTGGGAAAGCACTCAAGTTGGTCTCTCCCATGGGAGGGGCTCTATAGGCCATGTAGGCAAGGAGTGGCCAATAGGAGGGGAGAGCCAGCCCAGTATTTAGGGCTGCTCCATCTCCTCCTCTTCCTCTTCCCACCGTCCCTCCCTCTCTCTATTGTGTGGGTTTTGAGTAGTCTCCATTTCTGGGGCAGAGTGGGAATTTTGGAAGAGCCACTGATTGGCACTTGGGAGTTTTTCACCTGCTTCACACAGTAGGGCCTGGTTGTTTTGATTTGGTCCATTTGGTCTGTTTGGCATCCAGTGCAGGCAGGTAAGGGAAAGTAAGGCCTCATGTGACAGCCACTCTGAGGCATTTGTTGGTTAAGGAGGGCACTCTTGAGTCATCACCCATGTCTTGAGGCTTGGGAGTTACTTGGGAGTGCTGTTGGGGCCTGACAGGTGCACCTTGATGAATGCTGGAGAATGGCCTGGGCGTGCATGTCGGGTTCAGATACCCAAGGCTCACTTCGTACTGAGGAAAAGGTTTCTCCCAGGCCTTGGCTACGGAGCCAGCAATGTGGTTGTTATATGCCCAGCTTGTGGAGGAATGCTTCCCTCATATTTATCTATTTAACTAAACTGGCCCACATTTATCTTATTGGCTTCTTGTTGCAGATTTTCCAGCTGCACTGGCTACCAATATGTTTCCGGGCCAGATTCAAAGTGTTGGTTCTTACCTATAAAGCCCTTAACGGCATTGGACCGCAATACCTGGTGGAACGCCTCTCCCACTATGTACCTGCCCGTTCACTGCGCTTGACGTCGAAGGCCCTTCTCCGGGTTCCAACGCATATGGAGGCCCGGAGAGTAATAACTAGAGCTACGGCCTTCTCAGTGGTGGCCCCTGAGTTATGGAATGCCCTCCCTGATGAGATACGCCTGGCGCCTTCTTTGTTATCTTTTCGGCGCCAGGTAAAGACCTACCTCTTTGCCCAGGCATTTTAAATTTAAATTTAATTTTAATTTGTCTCTGTCTTAATTTTGTTTATATATTCTTTATAGTGTATTGTTCTCATGTTTATTTGTATTTTAACCTGTTTTAACTTTTTGTACACCACCCTGAGAGCTTGTCGCTATAGGGCGGTTTAAAAATGTAATAAAATAAATAAATAAAATAAATAAATCAGAGCTTGGAAAAGTTACTTTTTTGAACTATAACTCCCATAAGCCGAGTCCAGCGGCCATGCTGGCTGGGGCTGATGGGAGTTGTAGTTCAAAAAAGTAACTTTTCCAAGCTCTGAAATAAATATAACCTTTCCACACATGTCTTGAGCCTTCTTCCAGGGGCATATTGGCAATGCCCTTTTCCAGTTCAGAGATATGGGTCAGAAGAGCATGTTGCAAAATGTAGTCCCTCTTGCAATCAACAGGACTGACCTTCAGTAATTCTCTGAGTCTGGAACACTGTGTACAGTTCTAGAATCTTCACTTCAAAAAAGGAAGTCGTAAAACTGGTAAAGGTGCAGAAAAGGGCAACCAACATGATCAAGGGGATGGAGCAACTTCCCTTTGGGGCTTTTTGGTTGAGAGAAAAGACTAGTAAGAGGAGACAAAATACAGATGTACAAAATTATGCATGGTGTGTGGAGAAAGTGGATACAGAAAAGTTTTTCTTCCTCTCACATCATACTAGAGCTCATGGGGATACATTGAAATTGAATGTTGAAAGATTTAGGTCAGCAAAAGAAAGTAATTGTTCCCACATGACTGGCTTCAAAAAAGGATTAGACAAATTCATGTAGGGTAAGGCTATCGATGGCTGCTAGCCATGATGTCTGTGTTCTACCAGTTGCTGGGAACCACAAATAAGAACATAAGAAGAGCCTGCTGGATCTAGCCAATGGCCCATATGATCCAGCATCCTGTTCTCACAGTGGCCAACCAGATGCCTATGGGAAGCCCATAAGCAGGAACGGAGCACAAAGCATTCTCCCTTCCTGTGGCTTCCAGCAACTGGTATTCAGAAGCCTACTGTCTCAGACTATGGGGGCAGAGAATGGCCATCAGAGCTAGTAGCTATTGATAGCCTTATCCTCCATGTATCCGTCTAATCCTTTTTTATTACTATCCAAGTTTGTGGCCATCACTACCTCCTTTGTTAGCAAATTCCATAGTTTAACTATGTGCTGCGTGAAGAAGCCTAGGGACAAAGGGGAGAGTGCTGTTTCACTCAGATCCTGTTTGTAGGCTATCCATAGGCATCGGGTTGATCACTGTGATCACATATAGCCTTTGGCCTGATCCAGCATAGCTCTTCTTATGATATTATGTTGTTCTTATGCTGGACTTTGCTTTGGTTCAGGGAGAGCAGGGATGTTTTTCCAAGCCCAGTTCCTATCACCATTCCCATCTCCATCACTCTACATATGTTGGAGGGATAACTTCTGAATTAGGGAGCCTTTTCCCTACCCTGATCTTCAAGGATTTTAAGTCACATGGAAATCCTACACAGAGCAGAGCAGGCTCCCCACTGCAGACATTTACCTCCAACTCCTGGAGGGCAAGGAGGATGTCAATGGTGGGAGGGGGGCAGAGCCAGAACATTCATTCCCACTCTATGACACACAGACCTGATTGCATGAGGAAATAGAATGCCCGAACAGGCTTTTGTTTTTCTTCAAATATGCTGTTGCCTGACATTTTCAGGTGTTGCAAATGCCCCTGTTTCAGTTCTCATGACACAGCTACAGTCAACACTGTCCTGCAGTTGCACATTGCAGGGAAAGATCAACAGTGGCAGGTAAGCTGTCTTTCAGAAAAGGTTGTCCATTTCTTCATTTATTAGTTCAACTTCTAACCCCCCCTTAATCAGTTTTGGTCCCATGGCGGTTTGCAGTTTAATTATCATCTATCATTATCTTCTTGTTGAAGAACCCTTGACAAGCTTCCAAGGAATCTCAAGGTTTCCCAGAGCAGAATTAGGAAACTGTTGCTATATAGGTGTGGCATATACAGAGCACAAATCCTATTGATTTTACTGAAGCAGCACATAATGGGAACAAATAATTGAGTGTTACATATATTGCATTCATCGTAATGGTCGAATATTGGAACCTGGTCCACTGGGTTTTGTTCTTATCTTCATGAAACAACAAATGCAAACTTAATTGAAAGGAGGATGACTCTGCAGATTTATGGATTCCCAAGGTAAGAAACTGCATGAATGATTTTAATTAAATTCATTTTCACACACAGCTTTTTCATCATTTCTAATATTCAGAAGTATCTTATACATGTTGGTCTTCCTGTATTTGCGTTCCAGTTTACCAAATGCTTCACTTAAATGCCTTGGTGCACTTGAAAGGGCTGCTAGTATTCCAGGTTTGCACACACGCACACACACACACACACACACACACACACACACACACACACACACACACACTTGCATTTTCATATATTGTTAATCTTAGCCTTTTGTGATCCCCAGGTGGTTTGCCTTATTGATCTGGAGCCTCTGAATTGTTGCCTGTCTAGGTAGCACCCTTTCTATCTGTTGAATAGAAAACATAATAAAAACACAAAATGCATGTCTCCCCCAATGAAAACCACTTCAGCCATCATCCAGGAGGCAACACTTAAAACTCTGTGGTGCTAGCATTGGACCCCAGTTTGCTTACCCTGCATGCTAGGTTCAGTGTTGCCAATGTGCTGCCATCCTGTCCAGGGCATAGCACTGGCTGTCAGTCACCTTCTGCTTAGTCTTGCCACTACAGAACTCAGTAGGGAGGAGGATGGGGGCAAAACCAGAATTAGTTGCCTCTGCCTATGATTGGCTCTTGCTCCATCTACTGTTGGCCTCCCTGCCTTCCACCCCACCAGTCTCAACAGGCACCAGCCACCATTGACTTTTAATTGCCTGACCTTCAGTCACAGAGTGATGCAAATAATATTCACATTAACAAATTTGATCTTTGATTTATTATTTCCATTTGAATTTTTGTGAAATAGCTTGCAATAATTTGCTACGTATTTTCACAGTTTGTCATCTCAGTCCATAATTAATGTAGATAAATACCCGATACAAGCAGTACATGAACATTATCCTTTGTCTTCTGTCGGTACTGAATAAATACTTGAATGTTTATTATTTTTACCTGGTATTTCACACCAGGCGGAACAGGAACTTTAGATTTGTTTTTCCTGAGTAACATTTGCTTCTCCATTTCCCTAAAGGCAATAATCCAACCCTGCCTGCATCAGTCGTTATTGTATCATGCATCAAAAGGCAGAAGTAGCCATGTTGGTTGATTAGAAAATAAAAATAAACTGTAGGGCAACAAATCTATTACATCCAACCAAAATGCCACAAAACAGTGAACGAGCTTGCTCCCCAAAGCCCCTCTCTAAAGCTTCTTCTCTATTTTGTGACATTTTGGTTGGTCCTAAGCTATTGTTCCATTGTTGATTCTGCATGTTTCAAAGGCACAAGTTTTCACATATATCAAAATGTCTTTGATTTTGTATTTATTAAAGGTCCCTCAACAACAACAGTAAGACAGTTCAGTCGGCTCCCTCTCTTTTGAGCTTCAGATGAGCTGTGAAAATTGTAATTGTTTTGTCTGAGTTTGAAATAAGTCTATTTTCTCTTCTTATTGGTTGATATGGCCCTCTCCAGATGTTTGGAGCAAATGCTTGTGGGCCTAATGCAGGAATGAGGCATGCATACAAGCCCCATCCCAATATCCTTGTGCGCACTGGCTTCACTGGAGACCCTCCTGTGCCTGCGTCAGAAGAGAGAGTTGAAGCATGTTCAGGCAAATGTGCTTAGGATCAGCCTCATAATCAGGAACCCTGATAAGGCAGGGTTCTGGATCCCTCAGAATTGGCAAATCTGTCTGTTTCAATTTCTGTCTGATTCTCCTTTCTCCAGTCTCAAGTACAGCTCTCTACATTTCCACATCATTTTGTGAATTTGCTTTTTAAATTCTCATGAAAATTCATCAGCATTTTAGTGTGAATTTCTCCTGATATACACATTTTTCACACATATGCATATTTTTGCAAATCAATGTTCCCTAATGTAATACTTTTTCATATGTTATTTTTTCATTTATACACATTTTAATGCACCCTTTACTAGGGCATATGCATTTCTGAACCCCTTACTGGGCTGGAACTGCAGTGCAAAATTTGGAGAAGTATAGATTTTGAAAGATGGCTGTGTTTCAGTTTGCATATTCTTTTGGATAGCGCAAATTAGGTAGGCTTGACTTTAAATGCAAACTAAAATCAATTTTCTCCTCTATCCCTACCTTCCCTCTCAGTGCAGTAAGGTCTGAAGAGGAGTTGGCATGAACGGGAACATTGGGAGTATGCCTTACACCCCTGTTCACTTTTTCCTGACATTTATTCAAGCAAATGCCTGAAGCAGGCTTATGCTTTGAGCAGTTCTATTCTTCTTTTAGTTTTAATTGTAGCTTTGTCTGTTTTTTACCCCCTGGTTTTCAATTGTATAATAGTTATATTTTATTGCAAGCTGGTGGTGGAGAGGACAGCTTTTGGGGTCAAAAAGCTGGAAATAAATACTCTTATATCCCAAAAGTAGGACAGAGAGAAATATGAGGTATCAGATTGGCCAGTTAAACCATCATTAAATTAAATGCTGAGCTGCTTAAATTTAGACCTGATACCTTTTGAAATGCTCCTTTCTCTACTCCAGCAACCATTATCACTCCAGATACAATATCTAGAGAAGCAATGGCTGCAGCCGGAGTTATTTAATGGAAGTAGCTCAGAACATGTGCATTAGCAAATAGCACTGTCATCTGTATAACAGTCAACATTGCTGTAGTCATCTGTCACTCAGAAGAACACTGCATATCCACATTGTGAAAAAGATGGCCAGTGGTGTGACAACTATAGTTGGCCTTTTATAGGCACTAAATAGCTGAGGGTTAGCAAACCGTTGAAAGAAGTAACACACTATCTTTCCATTCCCAGAAAGATCCTGACATTTGTCTCTATGAATGTAAATTGGTTGTTATGCATTTCAAGGATATAGCAATGGGGGAGGGACAAATGAGGGCATTGCCCCCCAAATGATAATTCTGCCCCCCAATGAAATTTTCCTTAAGTCCCCAAATTTCTACATTGCAGTAAAACTTCAGTGAGCTTTTAGAAATACAGTTTAGGCATCCAAAGACAGAGGCAGGGCAAAGTTACCAAGGAAATGTGAACACAGCAAACATAAGAGTTAAAAGAGTGAATAAAGTGAACACAAATCTTGATGGATGGGGGAGGGAGTTGGCAAATCTAAGGGTTTTCAATTGGAGGAAGGCAAGGCGGGAAGGACATTATTGCTATGCCCTGCAGAGCATCTCCCCCTCCCCTGTGGTGCTCAGCCAGCCTCTGTAGATGGTGGGTGTTATCAGTGCATCTGGTGGGTGTGCCTAGGCTTTTGGGCCTAGACTGTGCAGCAGCCTTGCCTAGCCCAGAGCGGGACCTGGGAAGAACCAGAGAGGTGAGTGAGCTGACTCTCCAAGGCCCAGGAAGCCTAATGCAACTTTACTAACTTAGGCCAGGCAATTAGGAGCTGGAATATTGTGTGTGAATGCATGTCTGGGTGGCATTACTTCCCTAGTTTGTGAAAAAAGGTTGAAAAAGTATATCATTTTAATCCTTTCAATCTGGTTCTATTTAACAATGGTTTTGAAGAGTATAATGTGACTGGAGACTTAGTTGCAACAGTTTTAGACCTCCACCTGACTGTGCAAATGATCATGACAAATAATTCACTTTATTTAACTATTCTCATGTGAACGTATATACTACCAAAATAGGGTGCGTGAGAGTTGCTGGTAGAGCCACCAGGAGCAGTGCTAGCTGGCTGGCCCAAGACCTTTCTTGTGTGCTTGTACAGTTGATTCTAGCACCTCTAGTTCAAAGAGATACATAGTTCCTATGTGACATGCTGTCAAGCATTTCGTTATGAAAAATGATGTTTATAGGTATTAATTTAAATTTTAAAGTGAAACTTCTCTTAATTGCTTTCCTGGCATGACAAAGGAAACCTGGATAGTTAGTTCCAGGAAGCAACTGTCTCAGGAGAACTGAACTCACAGTTCACGAGCTTACTACAATATTGTACTCCTACAAGCCTTTCCACGCATGCACACTTTGTATGCTGCAGGACTCCCCTTTGGTGCATCTACAGCTGTTCGTGAAATTTCATTTTCAACTTTGACACATGTGCTGACACCATACAGGCATTCAATGTTTCATCAGAGAAAAGCAAAATTTAGTAATCTTGGCTTTTGACAGTAACATATCTGAAGGCATTTCGAGTGGAAATCAGGGCGCATTAGACTTTATTAACAGTTCAGATCATTATAGTAGGATGATTTGCACAATATACATTTACTTCCAAGTCACTGTTACTTAGTTTACACAACTATTTTGCATGTGGAAAACATTGTATTTTAAATTGATTGGCTCTTTTGTAAACTTCACAAGTCATAGTTCATAATCAAAATGCATAAATTGGGCTTTATTTTTGTCATTACCTGTGAAAACCGTTTTCCCCGAAACCACTTTTTAGTGACTGATGCCCCAACCCTTCTGCCCCCCATTTTTGTCTCTGCTCACCCAATGAAAATTGTCTCATTACACTTCTGATGCATTTCTTTTCCACAATAGTACTCATATTTATGTTTTGACTGCACTACTCATCTTCATTAGAGATCTGTTTAGAGATTCACCTGAAAATATGCTGAGGAAGGAGTTGGGCTGTCCCTAATGTGCCCAGTGCAATCTCCCTGCATATTTAATGTTTGACTCCCCTTTAGAGTCTCGGGGGGAACTGAATGTACAGCAATGACATGTCATCAAGACCTACCATTCCCAGGGGGGCTTGGCACATTGATTTCAATGTGTGTGACACCAGGGACCCTACACACTAGCTAGTTGCTCTTAGGTGGTTGAAATTACTTTTTTTTAAAAAAGTAACAAGACAGACAGGCAACCCATGAACCACTTTGAAAGCACTTACAATTTGGACCACCTTATTTTTTTTTTTTTTAAAAATGTACTTAAACTATGTGTGGATCTTAGGGATTTGTACATATTTGTTCTTTAAAACCTGCATGGAAATGGAATGGATTTTACTTCCATGCCATGATGAACCAGCCCAATGTTGATGTTGTCCTTTTGTCCTTGGGCTCATCCCTTACAGCAGCAGGATGCAAGGATCAGATGTAAGATTTCTGCGCCTCAGGTCTGAGCATTCCTCCAAACTTGTAGATCCAATGTATTCTATGTCCCATGGGACACTTTCCCACTGACCATAGAATTACAGCCCCTGGGACACATTAAAGGTGTGTGATGTATGGAGATTGTTCTTCATAATTACATTGTAAATAATAATTGGGTAGCTTGAAATATGTATTGTCATAGGAGTGCTTGGGAATCCTCTTTTTCATCCACCAAAAGTGCCCTCTACAAACTGTTGTCCGTGGCAGCCATTTAAGCTTGCTTAGAAGTAATCCCGGGGCTGAAAGAAGCCAAGGGTGTGGGCAATGTACAAATCAGGCTAATATTCTGGTATAAAGCAGGATTCTGGTATAAAGCAGGATAAAGTAGGATCTAGCAAATAATAGGCCCATTACATACAATGGCTTGGATCTTAAAACAAGTAAATGGAAAGAAGTCCACTGACTGAAGGTTTTCTGGGGGCCCCACACCTCCTGAAGCCACTTGTAGCCCCACCACATTGTACAGTAGAGCTCAGGGAGTTACTGGGAGGGAGAAATTGGCCCACATCAGATTTGGGTCAATTCTCTCCTCCTTCAGCAGCCATCTGTGTTCCACCTAGGCATGGAAAAATCTGTCAATTTCAGTCACCTCAGATTCTCATTTGTCCACTCTTAAATTCAGTTCTCAACATTTCTGCAGCAGTTTGTGATTTTTTTTAAAAAAAATCCTCATGAAAATTCTCCACCATTTCTCCCAATAAACACATTTTTGTAGGTAGTTTTGACAAATGTAGACATTTTTGCAAGCCATTTCTGGTCATATAATGCATTTTTGCATGTTATTACATTCATTTTTATGCACACTTCCCCCTAATATATAATTTTTTGTAAACATTGTTTGTTTGGTAAACTGCATCACAAAATTTTAGTTAGTCTGAATTTCAAAGGATGGCTGTTTTTCAGTTCTCATATTGTTTCAGAAATTATGTATTCGATAGATTTGGCTTGAAATGTGAACTGAATCAGAATTCTTGCCCATCCATAGCTCCATCCTAAATTGTTCAGAAAGGTCTCTTGACCATCTTAAGAAACATTTCAGAAAAAGCAGACGGCTGTTGGGGGAGGAGGGGACTTGGACCTTTCCTTCTTTGAATGTTCCATTCACATGTTAGGATTCAAGGTGATTCCTGCACATATTGGTGATATTTTGTGTTTGCTCAGTGCCTACATATTTTCCTCATATATGTTCATGCATTTGAAAGAATGTGAAGACTTTCACATTTTGCTCTAATATTTGGTACAGTAAGATCTTTGAAACTCTGCCATGATTTTTATATTAATGTACAAGGGAGAAATTGCTACTCAGATACACCTACACAGCATGAGCGTAGCGCTTCTACCTTCTCTGATCATTATCCGTAACACAGTAGTGCAGATGAAATGCAGTGACAGGAAATCTTTTTTGTTTGCCAATAAAGATCACATAATCTACTTGCGGAACAGGAGGACTACCTGTTTAGATGACAATTTAGCTGTTTTAAAAATAACACAAAACATCTTTATTGATAAGATGACTTGAAAGTATTGACAGCCAAGTTGATGTTTTGAAAGGAGATCCAGGCTTTGATCAGATATTGGCTTGGCATTCAACAGTTTTTATAGGGGGATTTTTTGCTACCATTGTATTCCTATGCACACATACTTGGCAGAAGGGATACTTCAGGAATGTGATATTTGGTAAGGATTAATGGTGTGCCCTCTGCTTCTTTCACTCTCTGTCAGGGAATGCAAAACTGCTGCCCTCTATAACCTTTGCTATTTATGTTGGCAATGGAACTGCTAGCTATAGCAATTATGCAAAATACAAATATCCATGGAGTAGATGAGAGGCGTAGTGGTTAGAGTGTTGGACTACGACCTGAGAGACCAGGGTTCGAATCCACACACAGCCATGAAGCTCACTGGGTGACCTTGGGCCGGTCACTGCCTCTCAGCCTCAGAGGAAGGCAATGGTAAACCACCTCTGAATACTGCTTACCACGAAAACCCTATTCATAGGGTCGCCATAAGTCGGAATCAACTTGAAGGCACTACATTTACATTTAGCGGTTGGGGGTTGAAGGAGGAGGTGCACACCATCAGCCTATTTGCTGCTGCTGTCCTCTTGTTTCTTAATGACCCAATGCAATCTCTGCCAGTTTTATGCAGGCTACATAGGCTGCAATCCAATACATGTCTACTCAGAAGTAAGCTCCATTAGGTTCAATGAGACTTACTCCCAGGTAAGTGTGTGTTGGATTGCAGCCTTAATGAGTTCCATGAAGTCTATCTTCAAATCAAGCCTATTGTGTATATCTACAGCCCTTAAATGATAATAATAATAATAATAATGTACACATGTATGTATGTAAGTATGTATGAAATTTCTATCCTGCCCTTGCTCCGAAAAGGAACCCAGGGTGGCAAACAAAGGATAAAACACTAAAAACATCTTCAAACATCTCAAAAACAAACATCTTAAAAACATCTTTAAGATAAAACATTTAAAAAACATTTTAAAAGATGTTTTAAAACATCTGAAAAAGCAATTCCAGAGCAGACACAGACTGGGATAAGGACTCCACTTAAAAAGCTTGTTGAAAGAGGATGGTTTTCAGTAAGTGCTGAAAAGATAACAGATGGTGCCTGTCTAATAATTAAGAGGAGGGGATTCCAAAGGGCCAGTGCCACAACACTAAAGGTCTGCTTCCTATGTTGTGTGGAACGGACCTATTGAGAAGATGGTATCTGCAGGAGGCCCTCACCTGCAGAGTGCAGTGTTCTACTAGGTATATAAGGGGTAAGATGATCTTTCAGGTATCCTGGTCTCAAACTGCATAGAGCTTTGCATACCAAAGCCAGCACCTTGAGCTTGATCTGGCAACTAATGGGTAGCCAGTACAATTATTTCAGCAGCAGGCAAACATGTTGGTAATATCCTGCCTCAGAAAGCAATCATGCTGCCACAGTTTGCACCAGCTGCAGCTTCTCCAGCATTTCCCAACTAGTGGGCCACCAGATGTTGTTGGACCACAATTCCCATCTTTCCTGACCATTGCCAGTGCTGGCTGAGGCTGATGGGAGTTGTGGTCCAACAACATCTGGTGGCCCACTAGTTGGGAAAGGGTGTTCTAGACCAACCTCAAGGGCAGCCCCACATAGTGCACATTACAGAAATCGAGCCTGGAGGTTACCAGTCCATGGATAACAGTGGTTAGGCCATCCAGGTCCAGAAACGGTTGCAGCTGTCTTACAAGCCAAAGCTGATAACAGGCACTCCTAGCCAAAGAGGTCACCAGAGCCTCTAGCAACAAAGAGGGATCCAGGAACACCCCCAGAGTATGAACTGCTATTTCAGAGGGAGTGCAACCCCATCCAAAGCAAGCTATTGACCACTAATCTGGACTTGGGAGTCTCCTACCCCCAGTGCCTCTGTCTTGCTAGGATTCAGAGTCAGTTTTATAATAATAATAATAATAATAATAATAATAATAAATAATAATAATAATAATAATAATTACATTTGTATACCGCCCCATAGCCGAAGCTCTCTGGGCAATTTACAACAATTAATGGCCCTCATGCAGCTGATCACTGAGTCCAGGCACCAGTCCAGGCACTGGTCCAAGGCTCTCCTGATTCAGATGTTACAGAGAAAAGACCTAGGTATTATCAGTGTATTGGTGACACCTAGCCCCAAATCTCCTGATGACCACTCTCAAGGCTTCATATATATGTTAAACAGCATTGGGGACAAGATGGTACCCTGTGCCATTCCAAAGCAGAACTGCCAGGGGGCCAAAAGACAATCATCCAATGCTATTCTCTAAAACCAACCCTAGAGGTAAGATTGGAACTATTGTGAAGCAATCCCTCCAATACCCATATCACCAAGTCAGCTGAAAAAGATTAGAGCAGGCCATAGCAAACATCTTAGTGCTACAACCTAGCTGCATTAAGTACCTTGGCGTTTTTCTCCCTAAAGATCTTTTGCAATTGAAGAGATGTAATTTCATACCTTCTATTCGTCAGCTCGACAACAGTGGAAAGGAGTCCACTTGACATGGTTTGAACAGATATCAGCAGTAAAGATTAGTGTTCTGCCTAGATTTCCATACCTGTTTCAGACTCTTCCAGTTTGGATTAAACATAAAGAGCTACACCAATGGCAAAAACTTGTTAATAGTTAAATTAATAATGGGAAGAAGGCTAGAGTGAATAATCATTTGAGTTACAGGCACCACAGTGATGGAGAATTAAGCCTATTGAACCTACAACGTTACTATGATGCTACTTACTTGAAGCAATTAGTTCAAATAGTTTGTGGTAATGTTAAAATTTGGCCTATGCCCATACTACCCTGAACAAGCCAGATCTTGTTTGATCTCTGAAGCTAAGCAGCGTCAGACCTGGTTAGTACTTGGATGAGAGACCGCCTGGGAATACTGGGTGCCATAGGCTTAGAGGAAGGCAATGGTAAACCACCTCTGAATACCTCTTACCATGAAAACCCTATGAATATATTAAAAAAAAAAAGATTCATAGGGTCGCCATAAGTCGTAATCGACTTGAAGGCATGTAACAAAACAAAACAAAAATGATAAAAATTGAATGGGTATAAATGGAAATGAGGTAAACACTTCCCAATTCCTTTTTAAAAAATGACATGTGGAATGATGAATACTATCATGAATCCATTTTGGTGACCCCTGTACGTATCTGAAAACACTGGGAGAAAGAGAAACCAAACCTAGGAAAAATAAACCAAATGCACAGTTATAAGATGGGGGATAACTGGCTCATCAATACTACAGGCAAGAAGGATCTTGGGATTGTTGTTGATCACAAGGTGAATATGAGCCAACAGTGTGATGTGATTGCAAATAAAGGCAAATGCTATTTTAGGCTGCATTAACAGAAGCATAGTTTCTAAATCATGTGAAGTACTAGTTCCCCTCTATTCAGCACTGGTTAGTCCTCATCTTCAGTACTTTTTCCAGTTCTGGACACCACACTTTAAGAAGGATGCTGACAAACTGGAACAGGTTCAGGCAAGGGCAGCAAGGATGATCAGAGGACTGGAAACAAAGTCTTATGAGGAGAGACAGAAAGGACTGGGCATGTTTAACCTTGAGAAGAAAAGACTGAGGAGAGGTAAGACAGCACTCTTCAAATACTTGAAAGACTGTCACACAGAGGAGGGCTGGGATATCTTCTCAATCATCCCAGAGTGCAGGACGCGGAATAATGGGCTCAAGTTACAGGAAGCCAGATTTCGGCTGAACATCAGGAAAAACTTCCTAACTGTTAGAGTAGTATGACAATGGAACCAATTATCTTGGGAGGTGGTGGGCTCTCCAACATTGGAGGCATTCAAGAGGCAGCTGGACATCCACCTCTGGGCTATGCTTTAATTTGGATTCCTGCATTGAGTAGGGGTTTGGACTCAATGGCCTTATAGACCCCTACCAATTCTATGATTCAATTATCCTAAGCATCTTCCTCTTCCAGTATCACCATTCTTGGAGAATCCCCATTTTATAGACCCTAATAAATATGCTCAGCATGAGCAATGGAAATCCAAAGATCATTACATGATTACATGACTTGTTTAATAATTTGAACAGGGCAAATACAAATTGTTGCTAAATTCATTCTCAGGATTAACGGCCAACTGAGCCCCCTGACTTTCTATGAAAGCTTTTTTAAAGCCTCTGTAGGTAGTTTGAGAAGTGCTGTCTCTATTATTTGCAGAGGGCTTTTATCCTGTGTAATGGGTTCTAATGTGAGTTTGAAAGCATTGTGGGAAGCTGATATTGGTTTGACGATAGAAGATGAAACTTGGCAAGCATTGTGGCAAAACCCTCCAGTTAGAGTTATGTCTGCTAGAGTTACAGAATCCATAATGAAAGTAGTGTTATGCTGGTATTCTACCCTGGCAAACTTGCTAAAATGAATGATGGTTTTTCTAATATATGTTGGAGAGGGTTGTCTGGGAAGAGCCACTTACATTCTTATATACAAGACCATGTGGTGGTCTTGTCCAGTAATACACTCCTCCTAGATATTCCCCCCCCCGATAAAGCTCCTCAATAATATGCCAAATAATTCCACTAGGTCCCTATCGAGCCCTACTCTCTACCTTCCCAGAGGACTTAAATTGGATATTCTACAAGTGTCTTATTCTGTTCCTCCTGGTGCTGGCCAAAATAGCAATAGCTCAGTACTAGACTTATAGTACTGGTTTTTTTTACTGTAAATGACAAGTGGAGTAAAATTGCAAGTAAAAATTACTCAGCAAAGCAGACTTAGTAGATGCTTGATCAAGTCTGATTCATTTGAAGTCGCTTCTTGAATTACCTTCCTTGTCCTGACTGTACTAGTAGACTTCCAAATATTCACCAGCCTTTTTGATCTGATTATCTTCCAGGATATGGATTTGAAAATGTAGTCTTACATTTATAATTAATTTAATTATCCGTTCTTGGTTTTGTGCGTAATCTTTAACTTATCCTCATATGATCTTTGTATATGAATTTTTGAAACTATTTAATTTTTTTTTAGGAATGTGATTGTTGAGAATTCCTATATGAAATGACCACACCACTTGGATTAATGTGCAGTTTGGGAAGAGCCATGGTTTAGTGGTACAGCATCTGTTTTCCATGCAGAAGGTCACAGGTTCAATCCTGGGCATTTCCAGCTAGGGCTGGGAAGGTCTCCTGTGTGATACCCTGGAAAGCCACTGCCAGTCAGAGTAGACAAAACTGAGTTAGATAAACCAATGTGTAACTCAGTATTAAGAACCTTCCTATGTTCCTATGTCCAGCAGATTACAGACTTCTCTGAATGGAGATTCCAGATTTCTGGGATTGCACTGTTAAATGTTCTTAGAACAGTTTTTAGAACTTCAACAGTGCAATCCTAACCGTGTCTATCCAAAAGTAAATCCTATTAAATTTAATGGGGCTTACCGCCAATTAGGCAGGGTTAGGATTAGAGCCTAAACACATTTCAAACTTTGCTTGAGTGAAAATATCTATTTAACTATATATATTGAGAGAAAATACACATTGGTCCTGCAAATCCTAAGGTCCCCGGAAGGGAGTCTCAGTGGCAATCGGAAGCATCACATCTCTTTCTGTGAACAGAGAAAGAGAGGTTTGAGCTTGGGGAGAGAAATCCAAAGTCAGAAGCTCCCACGAGTGGGGGATAAATATATAAGTGAAAATAACATACAAAATGCATTATATTAGGGTGAATTCACATTATATTAGGGTGAATTCACATTATATTAGGGAAATTGCTTTGGAAAAATGTGTATTAGGCAAAATTGCACACCGAAATGTGTAAATAAATTCATACCATAATGCTGATGAATTTTCATGAGGACTTTCTTTTTTAAAAATGCAAAACAGATTTAGAAATGTGGAGAACTGAAATTAAGAATGAAAAAATGAAAAAATGAGAGAAATTAACATCAGTACATTTGCATATCCCTAGATGCCCCCTCCCCGCCACTCCAGAAACTTTCCCAGCTATTGTCCTGTCAGCAGAATGAATACAGAATCTTTTACCATTAGTAGCTAATAAATTAGTAAATACAAACTTTCATGAGATTTGGAGAAATGTCCTGGAGATCTTCACCAACTTCCAAACTCATGAGAGGTTGGAGGCAGAGCGTAAAAACAGGAATCTTGCTAAATCCACTGATTACTTCAGCGATAGCATGACACAATGTTGCTGCATATTCACTTTGATCCAACTGCCCAGAACAAACTCAATAATTACACGAGTAGATAAATGGCTGAATCGCAAATGAACATACTACTGTACCACAGAGTAAGGGATACAGGGAGGGGGAAAGACTAAGGGAGTGATCAAACTTATGTCACTGTAAAAATGTGAAAACTCTAATAAACTATAAGTTAAGAAAGTCATGAAAGCACTGGTGTTGGTAGGGCAAAAATGGGGGTCATGCTGGAGGTGGTTTGGGAGTGTGCCAGAGTGGATCAGAAGCATGGATCTGAGAGGTTCATTACCTTTCTAGTTCCCCAACACCCCCTTCCCTAAATTGGTGGAATCTATGCCAGCATGCATTGAGCAAGGGTCATAGCTCAGTGCAGAGCATCTGCTATGGATACAGAAAGTATCGGGTTCAATCTCTGCTATCTTGAGGTAGTATCCCCTGCCTGGAACCTTGGAGAACTGTTGCCAGTCAGTGTGGACAATACTGAGCTTAGATGGACCAGGGGTCTGACTCCATATAAGGCAGCTTCCTATGCCTCTATGTAGTTGATATAGCTGCCATTCAGAACAAAGGGAGTGGAACTGCAATTAAAAAAAAAAAACCAAATAACCAGAAGAGGATGGAGGAGCATATGAGCACTCCTCTGCCTTCACTTATCCTGCTGGTGAGAGCCTGGCAGGTCTTTACATGAGGCAGTTAAACCACTTTCAGTTCTCCCTTCTCTCCTGTTGGGATCTCATCAGACCCAAACCCCACAGAGACCTGAGGGCTTGGAAGACCAGGTCCCAAGGCAGCTTGAAGCTCCTTGGCTCATGCCTACCTTGCTTGAGACCCCTGATAACCCCTCTGACCACAACCTGAGCCCTGCCTTGATCCTCCAGTCTTTCCCCTCCATAAAACCCTGAGCCTTAAGAGCAAAGGCTGAAGAAGACCTGGTGGGAGGCCCAGAATCAGCACTGGAGCCTCCATTTGGTTGCCAGGAAGTTCTGTTGCCAGGATCCCTTCAGGAGCAAGGGAAAAGACTCAGATACGAACAATGACCTAGCAGAGAAGAAGAGAAGATCCCAGTGAGGGTGTAAGACCCTCAGTCTCCTCTAGACCTTTGCTGAGTTAATGACTCCCTGTTTTAGGCAGCTGATGTACTTAGCTGCAGAACTCCCAGACTCAGCTCCTGTTGGCACTAGGAATGGGTGAGAAATTTGATTCAGTTTGCTCTTCGAGCTGAATCTATCAAATTTATACTTTTTGAAACAATATGAGAACCGAAATACAGCCATCCTTCAGGATCCACACTTATTTGATTTTTGCAATGCAATTTGCTGACAAAAATGCTGATGTTAGGGGGAAATGTGCATAAAATGGATATGAGTGAAAATAACATGCAAAAATGCATTTTATTAGGAGAAATTACTTGCAAAAATGTGCATTAATCAAAACTGCCTACAAAAATGTGTTCATGGGAGAAATTCACACTAAAATGCTGAAGAATTTTCAGGGTTTTTTTTATTCCAAATTGCTACAGAAATGTTGAGAATTGAATTTAAGATTGGAAAAACTGGAAACTGAGAGAACCAAAATGGACAAATCTTTCCATCCCTAGTTTGCACACTAGGTACTTGTGCACACATGACCTTAGGATTACAGTCTTAAATGGGTATTTTGAGAGACAGTACAAATTTAAATATGTGTTGAAATGGATACTTAAAGATTGTTTGGAGAAGTTTTAAAAATAAATTTGCAGATTAATGTAGAAATGGAAAAGAATGGTATTATGGGTTAAAACAGAAAAAGTGGCAAGGACTAGAAAAAGTCCTATTCTACCCATTGAGCCCAGGGGGGACTATCAGTAAGAACTATCAGTATTTCCACACTCTGAGGAGCAAATTCAGGTCATAGTAGAGCCAGCCCTAGGCCACATCCACACCAAACACTTAAAGCACATTTAAAATATATGCCCCCCCCAAGATCCTGGGCACTAGTTTGTTAAGGGTGCTTGGAACTGTAGTTCTGTGATGGGTTAAAGAGAATTCCTAGGATTCTTTGAGGGGAGCCATGTGCTTTAAATGTATGGTGTGGATGTGGCCCAATAGATTTTCCCGCCGGAAGCAAATCCCAAACGATGCCCTCCCTTCTTCCTTCAAGGGCGAACACTTTAAAACAAGCATGCTGAAGCAGTCCCTGCCTTCATCTCCCCCTGCTCCAAACATGGTTCTGCCTGAAGCAGGTTGCTTCATTCTGCTGCATGGCAAAGCTGGCCATGGGATCACAGTAATCAGTGTTGTAATTGGTTGCAGAACAGTACATATAGTTTCCTGCCCATTTGTTTGAGACATTCATGCAGCACCTTTTAGCCACTGTCGATCTGGGATACATGGAATGCTAATGCAGTTACTGTGTGTGCATAATGTGTGTGGGGGGAAAGGTTTCAAAATGATTGGGGAAATATAGGTTAATTGAAATTGATTTTTTTTCTTAAAAAAAAAGACTTGATTGTAAAGAAATTGATGAAGAAACAGCTACCTCTCATATTCCTTAATTTCAATTTGTACAAGTAAAACGTATCTAATCTAATAGCTAAGTGTGGCTTATTGAGAGAGTGCACAGATATTGACCAAGATGATGATATCGAATAAGCTCGCTAAAGGAATTCTTGGTCAGATTTATAAAATTATAGCAGATGCTGATGTCAGGAAGCATTTCTATCAGACCAAATGGGATAATGACTTTGAAAAGAATGTTTGGACTTGGATGTGGAAATGCAGCCCACAGTTTACGTCATGGATGAATCTTAGAGGCTTTTGTTTTATTTTTTGCAATTTGATACTTGGGTGATATTTTTGACCCCAGCATATGGCAGATAAAGTGACAGAATTTTTGACGCTTCAAGAAGGAAGGAGAAGAAATTATAGGTTTTTGAATAAAAAGGTTTCTTGAATATATCCAAAATTATGGTCCAATATCTGAGATGTTATTCAGGATTTATGGTGTTCTGAGTAAGTTATTATATTAAAGCAATGTGAATATAGTTTAGTTTTAACAATCTGTTAGCCACAGGATGGATAGGGTGAATCATTTGAATTATTACTATTATATTATTTTGATATTTCTGTATTTTTTGTTCTTGTTTTTGTTTGATGGCTACATTCCTTTCTTGAATTTTTCAGTTTCTTTAATTATAAATAATAAAAATTTGAATTGAAGAAGATTAGATAGACAGACAGACAGACAGACAGATAGACAGATAGACAGACAGATAGACAGATAGATAGATAGATAGATAGATAGATAGATAGATAGATAGATAGATAGATAGATAGATAGATAGATAGATAGATAGATAGACAGGCAGACAGACAGACAGACAGACAGATAGATGTAGCGGTGCAATTCATTTCAATTGGCCCTAAAATAAAAAATAAAATAAAATAAACTGATTTCTATGACAAATGATTAATATATATCTCACAGGCTACAAGTTAACCTATACACTTGATAGCTACCCTTTTAGGATATGTAAAGGACATAATACTCCCAGTTAAGAGACAGTTGGTCATACATTTATTAACATCAGTTCTTCTGGCTATTGACAATCTATGGAAAAAGATCGACCCTCTTCTATTGATGAATTGTGCATGAGGATATGGGACTTCATCAAACTCAATGCTATAATAAAAAGGAAGAGAGGAGAGGCAACAAATGAGCAGGTTATTCAGAAATGAAGTCTCTTTATTCATTGGTGGAAGAACAAGGTGCTGTTACCTGTGTGCATGTGAATCCCCACTGGGAACTCAAATGCAACCCCTGAGAATATGGCAGAAGGTTTTGTTGGAATTAAACCCGCACATCACTCATATGCATGTATAAATCGACCCTTAACCCCAATGAAGCACACACAAATAAAGGATGGTTTATTGAAGGAGAATACAGGAAAAATATAGCATTTACAATTAATGCGAGCAGTGTCTAACGTTACCCAGTCATTTGTTCCCAAAGGTTATGCGCAGAGCTTGGAAAAGTTACTTTTTTGAACTACAACTCCCATCAGCCCCAGCCACCATGGCCACTGGATTGGGCTGATGGGAGTTGTAGTTCAAAAAAGTAACTTTTCCAAGCTCTGGGTTATGGATAGCATAAGATGGAGACCCTAAGCCTAATTACATCCAAAGTTGCGCCATCATACAGAGAAGAAAAAGAGAGACAGAAACTCAAGAATTGTGGGTGAATATACCTTTCCTGAATAATGCAGTGAGACTCTAGGTCAGCATGGGACTTCCGTATTTAACCCATGAGCCAAAGCTCCACTGTAACCTTCACCAGATACAAAAGATCTCACCCTTCCTTTGTACATGTAGCCTCAATATTGTTCCTAGAGTGTGTTACATAGAGTGAGGAAGTTGTTGGAACTCTACAGATGTAGGAGAGATGCAACCAACTCCCCCAAAATGCTGGGTTTAAATATACTTTGATCCTTCATTTGACTGAATGTAAGTTGGGATACTACTGAGTAATTCAAGAAATGAATAAAATTTCCTGACTCTACCTACCCTGGATGATACGGATTATCTAGATCCATTTCAATCTAGTTTCAGACCTGGCTATGGGACAGAGACGGCTTTGGTCACCTTGGTGGATGACCTACGCAGAGAACTGGACGGGGGGAGTGTGTCTCTGCTGGTTCTACTGGACCTCTCAGCGGCTTTCAATACCATCGATCATGGTATCCTTCTGGGCCGCCTTGCTGAGATGGGACTTGGGGGCACTGTTTTACAGTGGCTCCAATCCTTCCTGGAGGATCGAACCCAGAAGGTGGTACTGGGGGACTCCTGCTCGACCCCTTGGCCATTGACCTATGGGGTCCCTCAGGGTTCTGTTTTGTCCCCCATGTTATTTAACATCTACATGAAACCTCTGGAAGAGGTTGTCCGGGGTTTTGGTGTTCGGTGCCATCAGTATGCTGATGACACTCAACTCTATTTCTCTTTTCCACCTGAAGCCAAGAAAGCCGTACAGACCCTAAACCAGTGTCTGGCATCAGTGATGGACTGGATGAGGGTAAACAAGTTGAGATTAAATCCTGACAAAACAGAGGTACTCCTGGTCAGTCGGAGGGCAGATCAGGGAACGGGTTCAACCCGTACTGGATGGGGTCGCACTCCCCCTGAAGTCTCAGGTTCGCAGTTTGGGTGTACTCCTGGACTCAGCTTTGAATTTGGAGGCCCAGATTGCTGCAGTATCCAGGAGCGCATTTGCCCAATTAAAACTGGTGTGCCAGCTGCGCCTGTTCCTGGACCTGCCTGATCTGAACAGGGTGATGCATGCCTTGGTTACATCCCGCTTAGACTATTGTAACGCGCTCTACGTGGGGCTGCCTTTGAAGACTGTTCGGAAACTTAAATTGGTACAAAGAGCTGCATCCAGAGTACTAACTGGGGCTGGTTACAGGGACCATACAACTCCCCTGTTACAACAGCTCCACTGGCTGCCAATTTGTTTCTGGTCACAATTCAAAGTGCTGGTTTTGACCTACAAAGCCCTATACGGCTCAGGTCCAGACTATTTGACAGATCGTATCTCCCTACATGAACCTGCCCGGAACTTGAGATCTTTAGGTGAGGCTCTTCTTGTGTTCCCTACACCTTTGCAAGCACATTTGATGCAGACATGAGATAGGGCCTTTTCGGTGGTCGCCCCTAGAACTCCCTCCCGAGTGAGGTACGATCAGCTCCCTCCTTGCCGTCTTTTCGGCGACAAGTAAAGACTGTTTTATTTCAGCGGGCATTTGGGACAGAGAACGACCAGGATTAATGTCTTATAGGCTTGGTGATCATATTATATGATTTTATTATTTTAAATTGTTCGCTGTTTTAACTTTTATCTTATAGTTTTTAATTTTCCCTTATAGTTTAATTCTTTTTTAATAATATACTCTGTATGTTTTAATGATGTTGTTTTTAGTTGTAAGCCGCTCTGAGTCCTATTGGAAAAGGGCGGGGTAAAAATAAAGTTTTTATTATTATTATTATTATTATTATTATTATTATTACCCGAGTCTCTGGAGAAATTGCATATGTGTTAATTGAACTTAAGCCTTATCTTGTGTGGGTTTCACTGACTTGAGCTTTAACCCGAGCACAGGCCAATGTTTATTTTATTTAATTATTTTAGTTATTATTTGATTTATACCCTGCCCTGTCTCCTAGCAGGAGGACAGGGCGGCAAACAAAATAATAATAATAATAATAATAATAATAATAATAATAATAATAATAATAATAATAATAAAAATTTATTTCTAAGTCGCCTATCTGGCCATATGAAACGGCCACTCTAGGCGACGTACAAAAGAATAAAATAACATATAAATACAAATGAACAGCAACTCTACATAATCAAAACCCACCCACATCTTTACAGAATAAAATGAGATTACCCAAAAGTCCCATAGGCCCGCCGAAACAGCCAGGTTTTCAATTCTTGGCGGAAACCTGCCAGGAAGGAGGCATGGCGGATGTCATAGGGCAGAGAATTCCAGAGGGTGGGGGCCACAATTGAAAATGCCCTCTCTCTGGTCCACACCAGCCTAGCTGTTTTAACTGGTGGGACCGAGAGAAGGTTTTGTGAGGCTGATCTCGTCAGGCGGCATATTTGATGATGCTGGAGGCGCTCCTTTAGATAAACTGGACCGAAACCATGTAGGGCTTTAAAGGTTAATACCAACACCTTGAATTGGGCATGGTAAACAACTGGTAACCAGTGCAGATCTTCTAGCACTGGAGTGATATGATCATGGCGGCAGCTGTTCTTAATCAAACGTGCCGCCGCATTCTGAACCAGCTGTAGTTTCCGGACCGTCTTCAAGGGTAACCCAACGTAGAGCGCATTACAGTAGTCTAAGCGAGAGGAGACCAGGGCATGTACCACCCATGGGAGCAGATGGACAGGAAGGTAGGGTTGCAGCCTCTGTATTAGATGTAATTGATACCAAGCTGCCTGGCTCACTGCCAAAACCTGAGCCTCCATGGACAGCTGGGAGTCAAGAATGACCCCGAGGCTGCAAACCTGGTCCTTCAGGGGCAATCTTATCCCATTCAACACCAGGTCAATATCTCCCAACCTTCTCTTGTCTCCCACAAGCAGTACCTCGGTCTTGTCGGGGTTCATTTTCAGCCTATTGCCTCCCATCCATTCACTTACGGACTCCAGGCACTTGGAAATGGTATTCACAGCCAACTCTGGTGAGGACAAATGAGAGATAGAGCTGAGTGTCATCCGCATATTGGTGGCACTGCAACCCAAATCTCCTGATGATGGCCCCCAGCGGCTTTACGTAGATGTTAAATAGCATGGGAGAGAGGATAGAACCCTGTGGCACACCACAATTGAGAGGCCAAGGGTCTGAAACCTCATCTCCCAATGTCACCCGTTGGTGCCTGTCCGAGAGATAGGAACGGAACCACCGTAAAACAGTGCCCCCTATTCCCATCCCCTCCAGGCGATCCAAGAGGATTCCGTGGTCAACGGTATCGAAAGCCGCTGAGAGATCCAGGAGGACGAGGAATGCATGTTCTCCCCTATCCAACATCCTCCTCAAATCATCCACCAGAGCGACCAAGGCTGTTTCATTTCCATGTCCAGTCCTGAAGCCTGATTGGAATGGATCTAAATAATCTGCTTCATCCAAGTGTGTCTGTAACTGTGTGGCCACCACTTGCTCAATCACCTTGCCCAAAAATGGTAGATTAGAGACTGGGCGAAAGTTGTTCAACTCTTGGGGATCCAAGGAGGACTTTTTCAGAATGGGCTTTATTACCGCCTCCTTAAGGGCTAATGGCATTGCACCCTCTTCCAAGGAAGCATTTACCACCGCCTTGATCCCTTCGCTCAGTCTCTCTTTGCAGCCCATAATGAGCCACGTAGGGCAAGGGTCAAACAGACAGGTGGTCGGCCTCACAGTAGAGAGCACCTTGTCCTAAATCACTAAAAACACTTTAAAACATCATAAAAACAGACTTTAAAATACTTTAAAATTAAAACACAACATCTTTAAAAAGAGCTTTCAAAACATCTGTAAAAATTGTATTTGTTTAATTAAAGGGATTATACCTGTGCAAACCTGGAACCTTCCATTTGTTAACTTTGTTGATACATTCCTTCCTGAGATCAGCAAGCCAGTTCTAACCATCCCGTGACTTGGGGGTCAACACAAGGCCTGATTATAGATGTCACCCATACTACAGATCCATATGGTCTGATCTGTTGAATTGAATCTGAAAATAAAAACCCCATTTTATGCATACCTCCCTATAAGATGGAGAACAACTGTTATGCCAGTGTGGTGTATTGATTAGAATGTTGGACTAGGACCTAGACCACCTGGGTTCAAATCCCTAGTGAGTGATGAAGCTCTGAGTGACATTGGACTTCTCACTGTCACTCAAGCTAACCTAATTCACAGTAGGGTTGCCAGGTTCAGGGCCTGAGACTGATCCTGTATCTTTAGAAGAAGAGAAAGTCAGCCAAGTGCAGGTGTTCTTGCAACTGGGAAAAACCACAAGGTGGAATTCTCCCTTCCCCCTACACAACTTTTAAAGATACAGAAGACCTCTTGGAGGCCGGGCAACCAAGAGGTCTTCTGTATCTTTAAAAGCTGTGCAGGGGGAAGGGAGAATTCCACTTTGTGGTTTTTTCCATTACAGGGTTGCAAGAACACCTGCATTCAGCTGACTTTCTCTTCTCTTAAAGATACAGGATCAGTCTTAGGCCCTGAGCCTGGCAACCCTAATTCACAGACATGTGGGGATAAAGTGGAGGAAGACAATCATGTATGTCACCTTGAGCTCTTTAGAAAAAAAGCAGGGGTGGTGGCAAAGAAAAGTTGCTATCACTACTTCTTTTTACTTTTTTCAGGTGTAATTTTTCTTTTCTTGGTGCCATCTTGCACTAGGTCAAGGATATTTAGTTGTATTGTTTATTTATATAGGTCCAATCTGCACTATACATTTAAAACAGTATCATACCACTTTAAATAGTCATGGCTTGCCGGGCCCAATTCAAGGTGTTGGTTTTGACCTTTAAATCCCTATCCGGTTTCGGCCCAGTCTATCTGAAGGAGCGACTCCAACATCATCAGCTATGCCATCCAACAAGATCAGCCACAAAAGACCTTCTCTCTATCCCATCAGTCAAAACAGCCAGACTGGTGAGGATTAGAGAGAGGGCTTTTTCAATTGTGGCCCCCACCCTGTGGAACTCCCTCCCAAATGATCTCTGCCATGCCCCCTCTATGATGAGTTTCCGCTGGGCCTTGAAGACCTGGCTCTTCAGGCAGGCTTTTGGGGTGGGGTAGATTTTATTATTCTTGTTTCCAGATTTTTAATGCTTATTGTATTTGTATGTTTATTTTGTACGTCGCCCAGAATGGCTGGATAGCCAGCCAGATGGGCGACTAAGAAATTCAATAAATAAAAAATAAATAAATGGCTACCCCCCAAAATATGTATATAATGAAAATAATATGGCTTCCCCCAAATAAATCTGGGAACTGTAGTTGGTAAGGGAGGTGAGAGTTGTTGGGAGACCCCTATTCCCCTCACAGAGCTACAGGTCCCAGAGTTCCCTGAGAAGCAGGATTGATAGTTAAACCACTCTGAGAATTGTAGTGTTGTGAGGGGCCTTATACTGGTGTGTATGATGCATTTATTTTTCATTTTCATTTTTAACAAATTCTAGACCACTTAACATTTGTTTTGAAAATCTAAGCAGTATGAAATAAAATAAAATTATAAAATGTTATGCCCTCCAGATGTCGTTGGGACTTCAATTTTCCATCAACCTCAACATGGCCAACAATCAGGAACAATGGGAGCCGGAGTCCAACAACTGGAATGCAGTGCTCAGGCTACCCCTGCAATGAAAAAGCATCAAATAGATGCATTTATTTATTTATTTATCTTGAATCCTGCCTTTCCTCCCAAAGGCACCCAGGGCTGCAAACACTTTTTTTTTTAAAGTCATTCTAAAAACATTTAAAACATTATAAAAGCAGTTAAAAACCTTCTAAAAACAGCTACAGTTAAAAGAATTCTAAAAACAGTTACTGTACTGTTAAAAACTTCAACTCCCACCTCCTTGAGTTGCTCCAGAATACCACCATGCTCAATAGCGTCAAAAGCCACTGGGAGGTCGAGGAGATCCAACAGGGCCGTATTCTTCCTGTCTATCTCCTGATAAAGTTATCAGTCAAGGTGATAAAGGCTGTTTTGGTGCCAAAACTGAGCCTGAAAACATAACATAAAAAATAGAATGAAAATAGTGTGTTGTATCCAACGTAGTGTTCAGGGGTGCAGTCATCCAAGGTCTCAGGGGGTCATAGACCTCTTACCTTTTGGGAATCAGGTTCCCAGCAGGTTCCCTATGTCTCCAGCATCCTATGAGCTAATCATCATGAAAGGGGAGTGTGTTAGCTACTGAGAAGAGCCTTCTAACATACTTCCTTGTCCTTTCTTACTGATGGAAGCCAATCACAGTGAAAAGAGGTGAATCAGCCACTGAGAAGACTCTTTTCAGTAGCTAACACTCTCCCCTTTCATGATGATTGGCTGTTAGGGACATCTGTTGTTGTGGGAGAAGGCATTAACAAGGACCCCATTCTCAACCCAGCAGCAAAAAAAGGGGGGAGGGGGCATGGCTGTGACTATCATGAAGGTATCCTGCACTTCTGAATTTGCCACTACAGTACTGCTAGTATTATGTAAATGTTCCATCAGTGCAAGGATTTCTGTTTGTGAAATGAAATGTTTTATTTATTTATTTATTTATTATTTGATTTATATCCTGCCCTTCCTCCTAGCAGGAGCCCAGGAATGTTCTCTCTGTCTCCTCCCCCTGACCACCCCCCAAATATGTTCTGCGGTTCCCCACAATCCTCTGGAGCAGATTTGGGGACAGTGTGTGGCACACACAGGGGAAGGGAGCAAAGTTCCATTGCACAAATCCTTGTACCAATGGGAATACAGTTGATTACTCTCCAGTATAATGCAACAGAAGATTATCAGAATTGTGCATTATTTTAATACTAATAATGATCAGTTTTAGGCCAGCACTGTTGGACCTCTGTGTGAGTCACCTCTATGGAGGCAGCTTGCAGGTAGATATAGGAAGAGGAGGGATCACAGGGAGATGTAAAGATTCCTCTTCCTCATCTCTTGTACTGTGCAAATATTGTGGATTATGTGTGTGTATACACACATGCTCATGCACACACACATTTCAGTCATATTCCATAATGTGTCCTGAATGGAAAAGAACACATTAAAAGTAGATTTACAATTGCAGAAAATGTATTGCTAAAGACACAAAAAGCCATAATCTAGGGGCTCAGATTCAATCCCAAGACCTAGATGTCTTCCATATTGTGATAAGAACAATTGGTCCATTAGTTTAAGAGTGTATTGTCAGTGGTATCATATATATCCATTCATTGTGTTTGCAGATATTTTGAGCTTTCGGTTCTACACTGATCTAATTTTTCAAAGAAATGGGTCTCCAGAATTCTAAGGCTGGTCATGCACATTACCTTTCCCTTTTTCTTCATAGGGACAATTCAGAGTAGACGACGCCATGCACTTCTCTCTTCCTGACTCCAGCTTGTCCACTTTTATATGAAGCAAAGCCTTTTGATCAGTACTGAGTAGTGAATGCACTATAGGTATTCCTATCCACTACTCATTCACTTAGCTAATGGTGGTCAAATGCCTTTTAAAGGCTTTTCTTGTCCTCTGGGTCTTTAAGCTTGCAAATATGCAGTTCTTGGGCATCGTATGCCAATATTGCTGTTTGTTGAGTTTCTGAGATGTTGGATAAGAAAGAAGATGCATTACTTCAGCTCTTTGCTCTCTCGCACAGATTACCTTCAAGAAGTCCTTTTAAATCAAAATAATGATGATGAATGTTTTATGAGTTTAACAGGCTTCACCTGACCTTGTCTGAATATTTGTATTTCCATTATCCCTTATGCAGGCTCTTACCTTTTCCTTATGCCAACGTTTGCCACTCTGCAGACCTTTCATAACCAACAGGCTATGCAACTGATCTTATGAGACTCACAGACACCAGCCTGGGGCAATGCTAGATTCGTAGTCCATTTTAAAAAAAGTTTCTTCAGGTATTGAACAAATCCACTCTCAAACAGGCATCCTCCTATACAATATGTCATCTTTTGTGTCATTGACACAAACCTATCAAGAAAGTTTGGAAGAAGCAAAATAAGGAACAAATGGTCCCTATTGTATCTTTAAGCACCATGGCAAATATTATCAAAGGTATGTTTCACATGGGGCAGGATGTGAGAGACAGGATGCTGGAATAAGAGTTTAGTCTTTAGTTTATTGTATTTTATCATGTTTTATTGTATGCCGCCTAGAGTGGCCATCGGCCAGATAGGCGGCCTATAAATTAAAGTTATTATTATTATGTTATTATTAGTCTAATCCAGCAGGGCTGTCCTTATGATGGATGCCTTATAGCTGGGATAGCCAACTGCTGCTCAACCTGTTCTAATGACTTGTGGTCCATGCCTCTCTCCATGTCATGCTGGAAGCCGGGCTGCTTCCAGCTTGGAAAGAAACCCTGCTATGTCATTATCCTGAAGTCCAGCAGCGACCAGGACACATGATCCCAGATAGGGATGTCAGAGAATTCCATCACAAACAGAAACAGGAGCAGAAACTGCCAGTGTTCAGTTATTCATCCCATGTCCGGAATGGACATTAATCCAGCAAATACAATTGGTATTCATTGTTGTTGCTTTCAGTTCACAAATGATACGTAACTGATTACATTGTTTTTCCTATTTGCATCGTGTTTTCTCTGCGTTAAAATGAATGTGGTTGAATAATGTAATGACAATGTAAATTACATGAATTACGTAATTTATGTAACTAATTATGGAAATTACATAAGTTACATAATTTCACCACAGCAGACAGTGAGACAAATAACATAGTTTTTAGTGGAAGTCTAACTGCAGTGGAACAGAAACAGTGCTGCATGCCATGACTACAGAACAGATAACAATGTGTTCTTACATCCCTAATCCCAGACTCCAGCAGTGATCAGAGGCTACAGTGTCACCAACTAAGGAAGCAGACCAGGTTTCAGGCCCTGAGCCTGACACTGGTGGTCACAGGACCACTGTAGCTGAGGCTGGCAAAGAGGAGCCTACTGAACCCAGATTCCACAGCACAGGGCTGCAGAACTAGAGCTTTTCCCAAGGCTCAAGGAACTGAGTGCCTTTCACTCTACCTTGCTAGTTCAATGATACAAGGAGTGCACCAAGAGGAAGGCCACTGAGCACCGGAGAAGGGCCCATCTTCAGGCTAGAGGGTTAGCCCTTTAAGAGACTAGTTCAGGGGTAACTAAAATGGTGCCTTCCAAATGTTGCTAGACTACAACTCCCATCATCTCTGGTCATTGGCCATGCTGGCTGTGGCTGTTCTCCATCCCTGCTCTAGTTCTCCAAAATAGGGTAAATCCTAGGAGAAAGGGACTGGAGGCAATGGCTGAAAGGCTTCAGTTCACTTTCAAGCCTTGCCTGGAGCAAGTTGCTCACTAGGAGTTCTCAATAGTTCTCAGCTGTTTAAAGCAGTTCTCCCACTTAAGTGAAACAGGAGGATTTGTGTTTTACATTTTTTTTATGTATTCCCTGTCCTTTAATATAACAATAGGCACAGTTCTGTGCCATTTGGAATGATTTTGCTTGTTTTATCACCGTAATTGTTCTCTCTCTCTCTCTCTCCCATGCATGCACGCACACGCGCGCACACACACACATATCTCACCCTGGGATCTTATGGTGAACAGCAGGTAAGAAATTGTATAAATAAATAAATGCCCAGTGATGGTGCACCTTAGAAGAAAGTCATGGAGAAGTATGCACAATCTGACACGTGAACAGGAGAAATTTTGCCCAGTGCCTAGTCAACATATAGCCTGTATCCAACTAAATTCTACTCCAAGTAGACACTTTGAAATTAATGGACCAAAGTTAGTCATGCCCATTAATTCCAGGGGTCAACTCTGAGAATGATTAACACTTGATACAACCCATAGCCTCCAGCCTCCCTGTGATGCTGCGGAATGTGCCCATGTGGGCAATATTAATCATGTAGAGCAGGGGTGGAGAACCTCAGGCCTAGGACCTAAATGCCTCTCTATCCAGGCCTCACTATCTGGCCCTTGGAGGTCTCCCAGGCCACATGCCCTCTCCTCAAATTATCTCTCTCACTTGTCCTGTTTCACACCCTGAGTTCTTTTAGCTGGCTGGAATGCGTCCTTGAAGTCGAGATAATGTCTCTTGCTTGCATGGATGGAGGATAGAGAGGGACGCACGTGTAGAAACTAGTCTACTGTACAAAGGCAGCATTTACATTTGTTGCTATGCCCATATTTGTCTCTGGCCCCAACCACCACTGTTATGTGGCCCTGGGAAAGTTGCCGAGAAGGAAATGAAGCCCTTGGACTGAAAGAGGTTTTCCACCCCTGATGCAGTGTGTACAATGGCCAGTCAATGCACATATAATCTACATGGACACTATGTTCATATTGCCTATTCCCAGTATATGACATAAACTGCCTTATACTGGTCCATCTAGCTCAGTATTGTCTACACTGAATGGCAGGGACTTTCCAGGGTTTCAGGCAGGGGTCTCTCTCAGCCCTAGGTGGAGATGCCGGGGATTGAACCTGGGGCCTTCTGCATGCAAGTCAGATGCTCTACCACTGAGCTATGGTCCCACCCGATGTGCTGTCCACAAAGTATGTAAAATCCTTTGTAAATACAACAGTGCTGACATTCTTTTTGCCTCACTGTGATCCTGTTTAGTGTTGCCTCCGTCCTATTGTCACCTAAAATGACACCCTTGGTTGTTGTTTTATAATACAAAGAAGAGTTTATAATATCCAATATTCAGGAGTGTGTGTTTGTGTGTATTGTTTTGAAGTCACATCCTACTTGTGGGCATCTAGTTGGCCACTATGAGATGCTGAACTAGATAGGTCTTGCCAGTTTCAGAACAATGTGAGCATTGCCTTCCTGCCCAGAAATGAGGGGAGGGGGAGCACAGGGATAAAATCTCCTTTCACTCTGGCTGTATTATGCTAAGAAAGGACAGCCTTAGACGTTAACATCTCATGAATAATGCATACATTTTCCAGACTGTTAGAGGGGAAATTTACATTAAAGATGGGGTCAGCCCAAGATAGGTCTGATTCACAGGTCTGATTCAGCATTCTTATGTTCTCAAATTGGTAACGTCTTAATAATTTGGCCATCTTATTCCAAAAACCATGTGGGTCAGTTTTGGGGGACAACAGTTTAATGTTCTTGAACAGGTTGACTCATCCTCTGCATTGGTAGAATGTGTAGACAAATGGCTACCTGTGATGATTGATGAAATTAAGTCACTAACAGCACAAGTTAAAAGTAATACAGCCTCAGGGAATAACTTTATTTCACCCAACTTCTGTAAGACCTTTACTTAATTGTGGGCACCAGTATTGGTCTCATTGTTTATCAACACTAATGGTTAACGAAAAGTTCAATCTGAATGGAAGGAGGCAATACTAATGCAGGATGTATCTACTAACACTTCATTTAAAGTTAGGGATGGAATTAGCAAAGCACTTTGCCGACAAAATCGAACATTTACGGAGCTCGATTCCGTACGCCGTGGATACAGTAAATGAAACAGAGTTGACCAGTTGCAACCCGGTCAAATGGGATCGGTTTCGACCTCTTCCTTCTGAGGATGTGGACAAGGTGCTCTCGACTGTGAAGCCTGCCACCTGTCTAATTGATCCTTGCCCATCGTGGCTCCTTGTGAGCTGCAAAGAGAAACTGGGCGAGGGGATTAAGGCGGTGGTCAATGCATCCTTGGAGGAGGGTGTAATGCCATTAGCACTCAAGGAGGCAATTGTAAAGCCCATCTTAAACGCAGTCCTCCTTGGATCCCCAAGCTTTGAATAACTTTCGCCCAATTTCGAATCTACCATTCCTGGGCAAGATCATTGAGCGAGTGGTGGCTAATCAGTTGTCGACACACTTGGATGAAACAGATTATTTGGATCCATACCAATCGGGTTTCAGGACTGGACATGGAACTGAAACAGCATTGGTCACTCTGGTTGATGATATGAGGAGGGCATTAAATAGGGGAGAATTCACCTTTCTTGTCCTCCTCGATCTCTCAGCGGCTTCTGATACTGTCGACCACAGTATCCTTTTACATCGCCTGGAGGAATCGGGAATAGGAGGCACTGTACTACGGTGGTTCCATTCCTTTCTTTCCGATAGGCATCAACAGGTAGCATTGGGGGAGGAGGTTTCAGACCCTTGGCCTCTCAATTGTGGTGTGCCACAGGGCTCTATCCTCTCTCCCATGCTATTTAATATCTATATGAAGCCGCTGGGGACAATCATCAGGAGATTTGGGCTGCAGTGTCACCAATATGCGGATGACACTCAGCTCTATCTCTCGTTTAAATCTTCACCAGAGACAGCTGTGGAGACCATGTCCAAGTGCCTGGAATCCATGAGTGGATGGATGGGAAGGAACAGGCTGAAGTTGAATCCTGATAAGACTGAGGTGCTACTCGTGGGAGACAAGGGAAGGTTGGGAGATGTTGACCTGGTGTTCGATGGGGTGAAATTGCCCCTGAAGGACCAGGTCTGCAGCCTTGGGGTTGTTCTTGATTCCAGGCTGTCCATGGAGGCTCAGATTTCGGCAGTGAGCCGGGCAGCTTGGTATCAATTACACCTCATTCGTAGACTGCAGCCCTACCTTCCTGCTCATCAGCTCCCACTGGTGGTACATGCCCTGGTCACCTCTCGGTTGGATTACTGTAATGCGCTCTACGTGGGGTTACCCTTGAAAACGGTCCGGAAATTACAACTTATACAAAATGCTGCGGCTCGACTACTTACAAACTGTCACCGCCGGGAACACATCACTCCAGTGTCGTTCGACCTACACTGGCTTCCAGTTATTTTCCGGGCCCAATTCAAGGTGTTGGTATTAACCTTTAAATCCCTATACGGTCTTGGCCCAGTTTACCTGATGGAGCGCCTCCAGCGCCACCAACCATGCCGCCCAACAAGATCAGCCACACAGGACCTTCTCTCAATCCCGCCAACTAAAACAGCTAGGTTGGCGGGGACAAGAGAGAGGGCATTTTCAGTGGCGGCCCCCACTCTCTGGAACTCCCTCCCATATGACCTTCAGCATGCCCCTTCCCTGAATGTATTCCGCCAAGCTTTGAAGACCTGGCTCTTCAGACAGGCCTTTGGGTCTTCCAGGGAGGGTTAAATTTTTACGACGAATAGCCTACTACTCTGTACTGGAATTGTTTTATTGTTTTATTGTTATATTGTATTTTATGATGTATTTTATTATGATGTAATGTATTGTTGTTAAATTGTACGTCGCCTAGAGTGGCCATTGGCCAGATAGGCGACCCACAAATTAAATTATTATTATTATTATTATTATTATTATTATTATTATTATTATTATCTGTTGGCCAGAGCCAGTTCAAAAGCTATCCATCAAACTAACAGTCTGGTAGTGATTCGAGTTTTTTCTTTGTCCTCAACCTGCTGCTTCAGCCAATCTGTTGTATTTCATTTATTTATTCAATTTATGAGTCACCTAATTAAAAACAAATCTAGGAAACTGTTTAACTGTATGTTAAATAGACAAATTTAAAACCTAACATCTAGCAATTAAATTTAAAAAAACCATACGCAATAAAGCAAACTCAACAATAAAATTAACAAAATCTAAGCTAGACACAAGTCAAACTCTAGTAATCAATCAAATTAGCATAACAAGAAAGCTCATCCCACCAATGAAAACAAAAACCAGCCAAATTACCATTCTTCTGAGACTAACATTAATTAATGTCAATAATGTTAAACAATATTAGAGATGTAAAAAGGCCTGGGGAAACAAAAAAAAAGAGCCTTCAATTGTTGCTGAAGAGCAGGCGACATGTGAGCCTCTGTTGGGTGAGCATTCCATAGATGGGGGGGGAGAGATTTCTGAAAAAGCACTTTTAATTGGCATTGAAATTTTGAACTAATAATTGCTCGTCCATACTGATTTATGTTGAGCTGAACTTGCTATAGTAACAATACTAACAGTGCACATGAAGCACAAGATTTGGTTTGGTCCCTCAGCTGGCATTTTGGAAAATATCCCACCTGTGTTCAAGTTGCTTCTTAGACTGCTCAGTGCAGCTTGGGGTCCATCTGACTCCATCCCCCTCCCTTTATTATTGGGATTTTTTAAAAAAAGACTACAGGCATACCGTGCTTAACGTTGCTTCACTTAACGTCGCCTCGCTATAACGTACATGCTCCATACGTCCCCGTACCCCGCTTAACGTTCGCGCTTCGCAATAATGTACACTTTATTGGCATGACGCCGCTGCCATCTAATGGTGATTGCGTGCAGTACAAGTGAAGACAATGGCTTCACTTAAAGTTTATTTTCACTTAAAGTATACTCTCCGGTCCCATTGTGAACGTTAAAGCGGGGTATGCCTGTATAACATTTCTCCTTTTGACAGAAGTGCAAGAAATTTGCAGGCACAGTAGTCCCTCCATAGTGGATAAAGCCTGCCAAGCAAGTAGACCCAGTGGCCTTTGTGCTGGGCACCTTTAAAGTTTATTGCTTTTTTTTTTAAAGCAACTTTTTTTATTTCGGGGCAGAATCGGATGAATTTTTCCAAGTTCACCCCTCCACAGAGCATGAATTCTGCCAAATTTCAAAAGGTCAGCTGTAGTGTCTTTCCCACAAGAATAGCCATTACAGTCCTGGGGTGGATAAAAAAGAAGAAGAAGAACTTAATCTCCCCTAGTGTTTAGTGAGTTGGTCTGAAAACTGCAGGCAAAAGAGAGGTGCATCAATGTAAGAAGCCTGTCAAATTGCAGACAAATAGGTCCAGGAGCTTTGGGACTAGGCACCTTTAAAGTTGATTTTGGAGCATGGGAGAACTGAAAAGGATTCAATTTCTGGGTAAAATCATCCTCTCTGATTACAAGCCTGAGCTTTCCCTCAGTCACCACCTCACCCTGGTGTTTCCTTTCCCTTCCCATTACCCCATCCTGATCTCCTTGTAAGGTAAGCTTAGAGATACTGCTTTTAGAAGATGCTTGTCTTCAGCATTTATTTGATATCTGGACCAAGGTGCCTCTCATTCCCCTTATCCTTCCTCACTACTAAAGGATTTGCAGAAATTAAGAGATAAGACAGCCTTTTCTACACCTTACGCCCCAGGGGTTTCAGAGGGAAGATGCAGAAATATGTCACAAATATCTTCTTGTAGGTTTGAAACACGTTGAAAATCTTGCACAAATTATTATATTGCCCTTTGTATGACATGCTGAGGGAAGTGTTGTAGAAGAGAGCCAGAGATGTTCTCAGGCCTCCAGTAAGAACCGCTTCTTCTTCTTACAATATGAACACAACTGTTTAGTCTAAAACAGAGTAGAGGCCTAGAACCTCTAACTACAGTAAGCCATCTTAACAGTGTCAACAAGGGCTTCTTCTCATGCTGACCTTGGAAGGCAGATGCCCCCTCCTACAATGGTTAATTATTCACATACTACAATACTGCAACAGATGCTTTATTTGGTTTAGATTTTAGGGATATATGTGAGGATATCCATCGATTGGACTCTAATCTGTCTGCTGCATGGGCACTGCAGCTATGATGTCTGTGCATTTTCTGTATGAAGTAACTGATGTGAAACGGGGGGATTTCTAGTCAGAGAGAGTTCCCTGGGAAGAGGGATTGATTGTTAAATCCCTCTAAGAATATGGCTCTGTGAGGGTAATAGGGTTCTTCTAACAACTCTCAGAACTCTTAACAAGCTACAGTTCCCAGGATTTGTTGGGGTAAGCCATGACTGTGGTATGATACTGCTTTAAATGTATAGTGCATATGGGGCCTACGTAGTGATGGTAGGATTACTAGATTAAAATAAATAAATCTGAATTGGAAACTCTCTACATAGTGGTTTTCAATAGGAGATACTAATCTGGTTGCTATCTATCACAAACCAACCCATCTACTGCTCTCTACATTCCTTGTACTAATTCAGCAAGGCTGTACTAGCTTTGACTGTTAGCTAGCTGGTCACACTTTAGAATACAAAATTATATATAAGAGAAACTAAATCCACATCTCTCATGCAATTCTCAAAACGTTTCCATTACACCAGACACACAGTTCCCGCATGATTAGAGAACATAATGGGAAGCTGAAATGTATTACATTAAGCTTATTTATATGTGGGCAGAATTGCCTAAAAATGTGTAGGCATTTATCTGTGTTAAGTATTGCAAACCATCTCACAGAAAGGAAATTTCATAGGAGGGTAATCCTGGTTTCTGCTAGAGATTTATAGCTGTGATTGGGTACGAACCAAAATATTAAAACTCTGTTAAGGAGATAAACAAATATAAACACTGCAAATAAATGGTGGTATCCTATCAAACACTTCAATTGCAATAAAAGTAATAGTTTTGTTTTAACATAGCTCAGCCCTAGAAAAAGAGTGAGCCATAAATCAGCCATAGCAATCCAGGAAACAAAATACTGTTTTTTGACTTAGAGGCTTGGATTTGAATTCTGACTACACCATGAACTCACTGTGCGCCTTTTGTCTTAGTTTGTCATCTCTAATCTGTACCTTGACCTCCTTGGATGAAAGGCTATACATGAAATAAATTTTTAAAAAGTGTCATCACTCAACAATCACAGAGTTGGAGAACTGTCTCAAATTAGAGCTGGACTGAAAGTTCAAAATGGGTTTATGCTCTATGTTTTCTGTATAATATATGGATGTGAAAGTTGGACAGTGAAAAAGGTGGATGAAAAAAATCAACTCATTTGAAATGTGGTGTTGGAGGAGAGCTTTGTGCAGACCATGGACTGCGAAAAAGACAAATAATTGGGTGTTAGAACAAATTAAACCAGAACTATCACTAGAAGCTAAAATGATGAGACTGAGGTTATCATACTTTGAATACATAATGAAAAGATATGATTCACTAGAAAAGACAACAAAGCTTGGAAAAACAGAAAGGAATAGAAAAGGGGGGAGACCAAACAAGAGATGGGTTGATTCCATAAAGGAAGCCACAGACCTAAATTTACAAGATCTGAACAGGGTGGTTTACAACAGATGCTATTGGAGGTCGCTGATTCATAGTCACCATAAGTCATCATCGAATTGAAGGCATATCACCATACGTCATCATCGAATTGAAGGCATATAACAACAACAATGTACACACACACACACAAGGGGCTTTGTCCCTGCATGTGTGCCAACCCAACAGACACGCACACACACACAGGAAATCCCAAACACACACAAACACGGACTCCCAAATACACTTCACCCCCTAGGCAACCCCCCCGAGAGACTCACACACACACACACACACACACACAGGAGCTCCCAAGCACAGACACACACCTTGCTTGCTATTCTCACCTCATGCTCTCCTTGCTCGCCTACCCGTCTGCCATCCTCACTTTCCTCACACCTTTGCCTCCCTTGTCTCATGCCTGCTGCACCTCCCACTGCCCCATGGAATGCTGCCATCACACTGTGTGATGGTTTACAAAAATTATTAGATTGGATTAGATTAGAGACAGAGGGGGGGGTGTTGCTCTCTGTGGCATTGTGGAGCCTGGTTTGCACCTTGGTACACCAGAGAGCTAAGGGCAATGAAACAGGCTGGATGATAGCTAGAGCAGAAGTGTTGAAAGACATGCAGTGAGGCTGATCGGGCATGAGTAAAACATCATAAACATGCCTGCTGTGTTGCAGTGAGGGAGGCAGAGAAATCCTACTTTCTGCTACCATCGCATCCTGAAGTGGCCCACTTCTCTGTCACCATCGCATCCTCATATGTTCAGTGGAGCTTTTCCGTATTGTCAGGGATTTGTTGACATCAGCTCCAGGAAATTGAGTTTAAGACCCTTCGGAGGCCCACTGTGAATTTTTTGCAAGGCACTTTATTTATTTATTTTATTAAATTTATTAGTCGCCCATCTGGCTGGCTGTCCAGCCATCTGGGCGACGTACAAAATAAAAACATACAAATACATTAAAACATTAAAAATCTCAACAATAATAGTAAAACCTAACTCACCCCAAAAGCCGGCCTGAAGAGCCAGGTCTTCAAGGCCCGGCAGAAGCTCATCATAGAGGGGGCATGGCGGAGATCATTTGGGAGGGAATTCCACAAAGTGGGGGCCACAATTGAAAAAGCCCTCTCCCTAGTTCTACCAATCTAGCTGTTTGAAGGTAAAGTTGCTCGCCTCCATAGCAATCTTGATGCCCCATCCACAAATACTGTAGTCCCCAGTGAGGTCTACAGTGCAACGTCTGCAGCAACTTCTTGGGATCGGTTTCAGTTGATGCGGCCTGATGACAAGGTGCTTGCGACAATGCAGCCAGCAACGTGTCCTCTTGACCCTTGCCCTTCTTGGTTTATTAAAGATTGCTGAGATGGTTTGACCAAGTGGATCCAGGGTGTGGTCAACATGTCGGTCTGGGAGGGAGTGATTCCAGCCACTCTGAAAGAGGTGGACATCTGACTGATCCTGAAAAAAAGCCCACCCTGGATCCATTGGTTTGTGAAAACTACTGCCTGGTTGCAAATACCCTCTTTTTGGGGAAGGTGATTGAGAGGGTTGTGGCATAGTAATTGGAAATATTCTTGGATGAAAGAGATTATTTTGACCCATTCCAATCTGGGTTCAGGCTTGGTTATGGGGTTCAATTGGCCTTGGTCACCCTGATGGATGTACTTTATCAGGAGAAGGACAGGGGGAGTGTGACTCTGTTATTTTTACTTGATCTCTCAGCAGCTTTTGATACTATTGACCATGGTATCCTTCTGAGCCTACTTGGTAAGATAGATATCGAAGGCACTGTTTTACAATGCTTCTGATCCTACCTCCAGGGTCATTTTCAGAGGATAGAACTGGGTGATTGTCTTTCAGTTGTACTCTTGGGTGCCCCAGGGTACCAATTTGTCCCTGAGAGCGGGAGCGATCATCAGGAGATTTCGGATGAGTTGTCACCAGTACACTGGTGATACCCAGCTCTATTTCTCTGTAACATCTGAATCCTGGGAGAGATAGTACAAGCTCTGGACCAGTGTCTGGATGTGGTAGTGGGTTGGATGAGGGCCAGTAAACTGAATCCTAGCAAGATGGAGGTGCTCTGGGTTGGTGGTTCCCTAGTTCAGATAATTGGTCAGTTGCATGCTTTGGATGGGGTCGTATTCCCTCTGAAAGAGCAGGTTTGTAGTCTGGAGGTGCTCCTGGATCCATCTTTGTCGCTAGGGGCCCAGTGACTTCAGTGGCTAGGAGTGCCTTTTATCAGTTTCAACTGGTAAGACAGCTGCAGCTGTTTCTGGACCGGGATAACCTGACCACTCTTGTCCATGCACTGGTAGCCTCAGGCTGCATTACTGTATGCACTCTATGTGGGACTGCCCTTGGGTTGGTCTGGAAGCTGCAGGTGGTGCAAAAGGGGCATGGTATCACCAACATGTCACCCTGCTGCTGAAAGAATTGCAGTGGCTGCCTATTAGCTACTAGGCTAAGTTCAAGGTTCTAGTTTTGGTGTACAAAGCCTATACAGCTTTGAACCAGGATACCTGAAAGATTACCTTACTCCTTATATATCCAGTAAATCACTATGTTCTGCAGGTGAGGGTCTTATCAGGAGGTCCATTCCACACAACACAGGACGTGGACTTTTAGTGTAGTCGTACCTACCCTTTGGAATTCCCTTCCCTTAAATATTAGACAGGCACCATCTCTGCTATCTTTTCAGTGCCTCCTGAAGACCTTCCTCTTTCAACAAGCCTTTAAGTAGGGAACTTATCCCAGTCTCTGTGTTGTTGAAATTGTTTTTAAAATGTTTTTAAAGATGATTTGTTTTACTATATTTAAATTCTGTTTTTATGATATTTTAGAATGTTTTTGTTTGCCACCCTGGGCTCCTACTGGGAGGAAGGGTGGGATATAAATTTAAGTAATAATAATAATATAGAGATGCTGTAATCCACTTCCCATTTTCCCCTCTGAATTTTCCTCCAAGTGAGATGTTCATAGGGATGCAAAAAATGCATGAAATAGTATTTAATAGTATTTCTATGCTTTTTTGCTAAAATAAACATTTTTGTACACGTCATATGCATTTTGTAGACATCCTTTCCCTAAAATACACATTTTTTAATCATTTCCAACATTTTCTCCTAAACTGCACATTTTAATGTGTTTTTCCATAAATTATGTAAAACAGAACAACCACAAAAATGCTTTCTCCCCCTTCTCCCAGAACTGCATTGGAAAATTTAGAGAAATGCATAATCCAATTGATAGCTGCATGCCAACAGACATACAAGTCTGGGACTGGTAAATTAGGCCAGTTTGCTTTAAAATATGGACTGGACAAATTTCTTCTCAATCTCTGCATGTTGCTCAATATTTTTAAGCATACATTTTTGCGTTTCCTACATCTGTTCAGTTTGACACTAATATATTTTTCAAACCGTTTTAGGTTTGTAGCTTGCTCTTGAAAAACAACCTTGTGTGTCTTTTAAACCTGACTTCAAATTGCTCAGTGATGGCTGTATTACAGCTAAGTAGCTAGTATCACAAAAAGAGGGAAGGCAAATATGTCTGTGGCTCCAATCTTTATGCACCGAGGGTGTATAAATCCAGTCACCTTCAATTAAATTTAAGCAGCTCTGCTGCTTGCAAGATTGAAGTCAGTATCTTTCTGCAACTAATTATTCTTTTTTCTTAACAAGAGATTTTGTAGACGGTCTATATAGTTCTTTTAGGCAATTAATCCTTTCCAGTTTTGCTCATCCTGGTATCTTGTTTTCCAAAGGCATCCAGCAGATCCAATGATGCACTATGATACTGTTTCCATGAATGCAAACACATGCTAGAAAGTGGCAGGTACATGAATGTGCTCTGCCACACATATGCAGTTACTATGGATGGAAGGATTTGTCAGTTTCATTTCAGTCCATTTATCATTTTTCCTGTTGGAAGTGGGGCAAGAGCAACTCCTGTTTTGTTCTTTCGTTTAAGCTCCAGAATGAAGATAGGGCTAGGGTCCTCCAGATGGATAGGCTTGATTACCTTTACCTGTGATACTCTGACTGACTTCTTTCCATCATTAGACTGATATGTCTTAGGGAAGCTTATCTGCCCCTCCTCCTTCCACCCTTTTCCTCTCTTCTCTTCTTCCACTGTCTGAGAGAGAGGAGACACCTTTGTCTCTGCTCTCTCTCTCCTGGGCCATGAGGGCAACTCCCAAGCCTGGGTGTTGCACCTCCAACTTAGTTAGTTAGTTAGAATTAGGTATGTCTTCCTATCTACTATGTATTTCTATAAATCAAGTAGCTTTTCTTATATTACTAAGTCTTAAGTCTCAGTGATCTCAATGCAGGGTAAAAGCCTGCTTTCTTAGGTAAATGCACACACTGGCACACATGTATTTCAGACCATTGCAGTTCTCCGCTAACAAATATACAAATTTACACAATAGCAAAGGTTATGGGCCCAGTAAACTAAGTTGAACTGCAAGTAGTGCCTAGAAGCTATAGAAAGGCTAAATACTGTGTGTGATTTACAGAAGCGATCAATCAAAAAGTAGAGACTTTAAGTTAGAGAAAGAAAAGCAGAACAAAAGATAAGATACAAATTTACACAACAACATTTCCAATCTTAAATTCAGTACTCCACATTTTGCAGCACCTTGCATCTTTTTATTTTGACACTCCTCATGAAAATTCACCAGCATTTTAATGCAAAATATGCGTAATAAACACATTTTTGTCTACGGTTTTGACTAATGTATATGTAATTGCGGGGGTTACATTTTTTGCAAATATTTCCCCCCCAATATACTGCAATTTTTTTATATTATTTTCACTCATATTCATTTTTATGCACATTTTCTCTTAACAGATGCATTTTTACAAACATTATTTGGTTGATGAACTGCATTACAAAATTCAAATCAAGGAAGGATGGCTATGTATGGATGTGAAAGTTGAACAGTGAAAAAAGCGGATAAGAGAAAAATTAACTCATTCGAAATGTGGTGGAGGAGAGCTTTGCAGATACAATGGACTGCCGAAAAGAAAAATAATTGGGTGTTAGAACAAATTAAACCAGAACTATCACTAGTTAAGTTAAAATGATAAAACTGAGGTTATCATACTTTGGACACATAATGAATGAGAAGACATGATTCACCAGAAAAGACAATAATGCTGGGAAAAACAGAAGGGAGTAGAAAAAGAGGAAGACCAAACAAGAGATGGAATGATTCCATAAAGGAAGCCACAGACCTGAACTTACAAGATCTGAGCAGGGTGGTTCATGACAGATGCTATTGGAGATCGCTGATTCATAGGGTCGCCGTAAGTCGTGATTGACATGAAGGCACATAACAACAACAAATGTTCTCATATTGGAAAGTGCAATGCTGATAGATTCCCCTTTAGATGCAAACTGAATGAAATTTCTTCCCTAGCCCTAGCAGGTACGGGATATAGCTGTGCATGTCCTATGCATATATTAGGGATTCTTTCCATGCTTAGAATGAAGAAGCAGATTTGGGGTGGTGGCTACCTCTTCATCCATACCTTTGCGATATGCATCTATGCATGCAAATTACTACGTATCTGCAGGGATCTGAGAAGCTGCCAACTGCACGCAAATATACACTTTGGACACATGCCTTTCAACTCATGGCAGAGGGTGGAGACTACCACCACCCATCATCCTCACATTTATTCCACATATGGAAAGAACCCTCAAAGCTGAGGTGGAAAAATTATTCTAACCCAAGGGCTGCAACCTTTCCAGACAACCTTGTGGGAGGCATATGCTGGCAGGGCCAGCGGCAAAAGTGGACAGAGCAACAAATACAAATATACCTTTGCACAGTAGGTTAATTTCTCCACATACTTGCACATCCCTTTCCATCCTCCATCCAGACAAGCAAAAGGTATTATCAGACTTCAAGGGTGCATTCTTGCCAAGCAAAGACACTTGGGGTGCAAAGCAGAACCAGTGAGGAGCGTCACCTGGGCAAAGGGTGTGTGGCCTGGGAAGAGTTCTGAGGCTCTCCATCCCCACTTCACAAGCCTATCGAATGGATTTCAGTGGTAGCTGGTGTCTCTATGTCAGTGGGGCAGTGGAATCCGCTCTGGGTTTTAGCCAGTCTAAAACTCGGACTGGATTCCACTGCCCCACTGACATGGAGCCACCAGCCACCACTCCTGGGGATTAATGTTGGAGATGCTGCCAAAGTTCTTCTGAACCAGGGTCAGAAAAAACTGGTGGAGGTGCTTGTTAAAGCTTGTCTCACAGGACAGAAGCACTTTAAAAGCCATAAATTCTTATTGCTTGGGTTGGAATCCAAGTTGGATAACAATTGCTGGCTTCACCCATGAGATTTTCATTGCCATTGCACCATCCCTGTTCTCATGTGCAACAGGCCTTTTCTCCCCTGTATGCTTTGAAGAGCATGTTGCTATAGCATAAATCAGTCGACCTTCTGTGTTTGATTGGCATACAGAAGCTTTCAAATTATATTTCTGCTACAAACATGATGTTGCACAACCCTTTGGATTAATTAGCACTGTGTAGGTGATGGTGCCAAGCATGATTTCCTCATTAAACCTTGAAGGATCGATTTGCCTTACATTATCTGCACAAGTTTCCAACCCTTCACCTTTGCCATATCATTAGGGATCAAAGATAACTGCAGATACACAGGAAGAGGGAGTGGAAGGGCAATGGACAGAAAATGGGTTTAAAAAAAAAACTCCCTGCAACTCATTCCTCAGATTAAAGAGCAAGACAATTAATGTTGTAATCCAATCAGCAGCAATTCCCATACTGTGCCAAAACATATTTGTGTGCAGCAAGAAATGAATTAATGAGTGGACTCCCCTCTTTCCAATCAGCCTCTGCTGGGGGCTAGTAATTGTACTGTCTGCATTTGGTGTGAATCATTCAGTCACTTCTGATGTGGCAGAATTAACTCAGAAGAGGATGCCCATTGTTTCTAGGCATGAGTCACTGTGCTAGCATTGCCTTCCCTATCATGTCCAGAAGAGATGTTTGTGCAGAAACACAGTGTATGGGCTCCTGCCTTGGGGGGGGGAGGGACCACAAGTCAGTAACAGAGCTTCATGTGTGCAGAAGTTACAGGTTCAATCCCCAGCTTCTCCAGTTAAAAGGGTCAGGTAACAGGGGATATTAAGACCTGAGAACACAGGAAAACCCTACTAGGCAGAGAAGAAAGTATTGGACTAGACAGAGGTACAGTCTGATGAGGTATAAGGAAAATTCTAATGTTCCTCTGGGACTGGGGTTTTTTCCCCACACAAACCCTCTTACAGTGAACCTTTCCAGGTGTAAGAATGCCTCCAGGGTTTGTTCAGAAAAAAAAGTGTGGCTCACCTATTTACTTACTATTTATGTTAGTATTTATATACCTTTTCATCTGAAAAGATCCCAAAGCATATTTTGTATGAAAATCCAAACCACCAAATGAAATGATATATAAAACAGCAAAAAAATTAAAATGTCAAAATGCATCAAATAGATTTCCACTCACTCAGTACCCACAGCAGTTCCACACCCAATATACACACCTATCCCTTAATCAACCTACACGGTGGTGGTTCATGTCATGGGGCAGAGTCACAGAGCCACTTTCCCAGTGTCAGCATTGCTGCTGCTTACCTGAATGGGACTTCAGTATGGCAGCAGTGATGCTGTGTCAGGAGCAGAGGTGTAGTTGTCCATGGTCTCGGGGGGTCTTAGACCCACTACTTTTTCGGAGCAGGGTCTCAGCAGGGCCCCATGTCTCTAGCATCCTATGAGACAGCATGAAAAGGGAGTGTGTTAGTCACTTAGAAGAGTCTTCTAACATGCTTCCTTGTCCTTTCCTGCTAATTGGAACCAATCAAAGTGAAAGGAGATGAGTCAGCCACTGACAAGACTCTTCTCAGCAGCTAACATGCTCCCCTTTCATGCTCATTGGCTACTAGGGATATCTGTTGTTGTGGGAGAAGGTTTAAAGAGCTGAGTAAAGAAGTACTTCCTTTTGTCCGTCCTGAATCTTCCAACATTCAGCTTCTTTGAATGTCCACGAGTTCTAGTATTATGAGAGAGGGAGAAGAACTTTTCTCTATCCACTTTCTCAATGCCATGCATAATTTTATACACTTCTATCATGTCTCCTCTGACCCTCCTTTTCTCTAAACTAAAAAGCCCCAAATGCTGCAACCTTTCCTCACATGTGCATATGTATACAAAAAGACTACTACAAACCTAGCAAATGCAAGGCTAAAACCAAGTTAATCTAGGACTCCACCAATCTCAGTAAAATCCTCACATCATTCACCCAAATATTCACTCAATAAGTTATTGTCTATGATGGAAAAGCCAAGCTCTCATCCTCACAATCAGCTACCAATTCCCAGGTCCCAGTTGAGGAGTGGTCAGACTCCAACTCCTCCACCAACTATCACATGCTCTCATCCTGGGACAGCACTCACATCCTCACACTCAACAACACAGCCATAGTGGAAGTGGAACCTCATCTTCATAGCATCCGGACCTAGAGACTAAGGATGGGATGCACTAACTGGTGTCTGTTCAAAAGCATTCTTTCAACCATACAGGCTGGTATTGATTCCAGTTTGTTCTTTGCTGGCCACTCCTTTTACAGATCCAGTTTTTTTCTCTTGCAAAAAGCATTGATACTCATTTTGATATTTTGAAAGGAAATATCAATAATTTTAAAGGAAATAGTCATATTTTGAAAGGAAGTAGGATAAATGAAAGGAAAAGGTGATAAAATTATTGTTCTTAATATCAATATTTTAGAAGTGGATTTTTTAAATATAAAAATCCACTTTCGAAAATAGCCAGGGAAAATTGCTGCATTAAAATCCGATCCACAATGACAGAGAATAAGCAAATTGGGCAGAATTCTAGCACATCCCTACTAGAGACATGGTGGCTCTTTACAGCTCTACAGGCAGATGTGGAAAGTCCAGTGCCCAGAAAGTCCAGCATGGCTATGGCAGTTGGCACTGATCACAGTTCTAGTCCAAAACATTCTGGATGACACCAGGTTGGGAAAGGCTGATCTGTCTAATTGTTAAACAGATTGACACAGATAACATTGCCACCATACCTGGGACTGAGCTGTTCACTCTACATTTTTTAAAAACAAACATAATTTGCATGTCTACAAAATGTTCCCTTAACAAAAATCTGCTCCTTTTGCTCAAAGACTTGGCTATACTTGTGGAATGATAAGATAGCACAGCTACAGAAATCCTGACAGGCGGCATGACAAGATGTGGAGTCTTAACATCAGTGAATTGCTTGGCAGGAAATGACATGTCGTAGTGCAATTACTCGGTCAGCATTGCATAGCAAAAATGGAAATTGCTGTTTTAGACAGAAATCTTGGAAATAGAAAAGCCTAAGAAAACAATGCATGCTGATATTATTGCTCCTATTGTTGTATGCAAACCAAAGAGGTTTGTTTCTTCTGTCCAGCAAAACAATCCCTAATGGCTGAGAGTTACAAAAGAGACTGGAGAAATAGAATCATTTGCTGGAAGAATGGGTAAGAGGAATAGCACAGACTGCCACAATTCATTCAATGCACAACATGCTCATTTCATCTTCATCCTCATCTACACTGGCTAAGCTGCTGCCTCCGGTCTAGTAGACAAGTATCTGAATGATGGAAGGTCAATCATTCCATGACCCTTTAATGTAATGAGAACTGAGAAACCAGCTGTGGAGCTCAGGCTGGAAAGATTGCTTTCATTTCTTTGAGCTTGGTATATCATATAGATTTAGTGTAGCTGGTTCCCTTGTGATGGATAGTAAGAAGACATCTACTTACCATAAACAATACAGAGCCCAGCATTCTCTTGTAGACAAAGTGGGGGTGGGGGGAACCTCTTGAATTTATTACTTTATGCTCCAGTTCACCAAGTCTTCCCAAGGTGAAGGAATGGCATGAGACCTTCCTCTCCTGTCCAGATCCTTAATGACTGCATGGATGCTCAGTTCATGAGAAGTCTCCACTTTCCTCTCAATACTAAAATTCAGTCATCCAATGAAATCAATTGACAATAGATTTCAGGACAGAGATCCACTCTTCACAACCCATTCACTCAATGGGTTAGATCCAGATTTAGCCTTGCTTAGAGTAGACCCATTAAAATCAATGGGACTGGGACTAAACTTAGAAATAAGACTAAGGTTGCAATCTAGTACACACTTACCTGGGAGTAAGTACCATTGAACCCAATGAAGGTTTCCTCTGAGTAGACATGTATTGGATTGTAGGCTAAGTCTGGCTCCAACCCAATTCATTTACGGAATTTTGCTGCCACAAAATGTGGTGGCCACCTCTTTCTAAAAGGTACTTACAGAAATTCATGGAGGATAGGCCTATCAATGTCTATTAATTATGATTGGTTTGTGGAAGGTTCATGCTACCAAATACCAGTTGGTGGTGGGCAACAGTGGGGGAGGGCTACTGCGTTCATGTTTTGCTTGTGGGCTTTCCAAAAACCTCTGGCTGGCCTCTGTAAGAAACAAGATGTCAAACTTGATGGGCCTTTATCAGGATCCAGCAGGGCTCTACTTGGGTTTTTCTGACCTATGGCTGAATTATCTCATCCACCACTAGTGTGTCTAAACAACTATACAGGCATTATGAGAAATGCTGAGTTAATATGAGGGGCAGTGTTAGTTACCTTGGCCTTTGCCATCTGATATCTATAGAGGAGATGCTGCATCAGATTATTGCCAATTTCTCTGGCTCAGAATGCATTACCTACTTGTTGGTGGGTGCATTTCCTTATGTTAGCTATCAGCTGGCCATCTTACTTTTTTTTCTTTTAAAATCAGATTTGCATTTCCAAATCCTATTAGATGTCTGGCTAAATTGTAGTTTTCAGACTTACCCTAGAATCTGGACCACTTTTACATTGGGCCTGGAAACAAACTGGCAACCAATACGACTGTTTTAACAAGAGTTATATGAGTTCTAAAAACAACCCCAGCCAGTAATCTGTCTACTGCATTTTGGATTAGTTGAAGTTTCCGAGTCGTCTTCAAGGGTAGCCCCATGCAGAGTGCATTACAGTAATCCATACTGGAAGTTTCCAAAGCTAAACCTGCTTCTCCATGTTCATTGGAACATTCTCCCCCTGCAAAAATGGAGGCATGTCTGTTTATTTCATAGGGTGGGGAGACTGCTTAAAAAAAAAGTCTTCATCCATTTGTATAGACCAATAAGTTCATAAAATGTATTAGTATTCTTACATTATTTGGATCCATACCAATCGGGTTTCAGGACTGGACATGGAACTGAAACAGCATTGGTCGCTCTGGTTGATGATATGAGGAGGGTGTTGTATAGGGGAGAATTCACCTTTCTTGTCCTCCTCGATCTCTCAGCGGCTTTTGATACTGTCGACCACAGTATCCTTTTACATCGCCTGGAGGAATCGGGAATAGGAGGCACTGTACTACGGTGGTTCCATTCCTTTCTTTCCGATAGGCATCAACAGGTAGCATTGGGGGAGGAGGTTTCAGACCCTTGGCCTCTCAATTGTGGTGTGCCACAGGGCTCTATCCTCTCTCCCATGCTATTTAATATTTATATGAAGCCACTGGGGACAATCATCAGGAGATTTGGGCTGCAGTGTCACCAATATGCGGATGACACTCAGCTCTATCTCTCGTTTAAATCTTCACCAGAGACAGCTGTGGAGACCATGTCCAAGTGCCTGGAATCCGTGAGTGGATGGATGGGAAGGAACAGGCTGAAGTTGAATCCTGATAAGACTGAGGTGCTACTCGTGGGAGACAAGGGAAGACTGGGAGATGTTGACCTGGTGTTCGACGGGGTGAAATTGCCCCTGAAGGACCAGGTCCGCAGCCTTGGGGTTGTTCTTGATTCCAAGCTGTCCATGGAGGCTCAGATTTCGGCAGTGAGCCGGGCAGCTTGGTATCAATTACACCTCATTCGTAGACTGCAGCCCTACCTTCCTGCTCATCAGCTCCCACTGGTGGTACATGCCCTGGTAACCTCTCGGTTGGATTACTGTAATGCGCTCTACGTGGGGTTACCCTTGAAAACGGTCCGGAAATTACAACTTATACAAAATGCTGCGGCTCGACTACTTACAAACTGTCGCCGCCGGGAACACATCACCCCAGTGTCGTTCGACCTACACTGGCTTCCAGTTATTTTCCGGGCCCAATTCAAGGTGTTGGTATTAACCTTTAAATCCCTATACGGTCTCGGCCCAGTTTATCTGATGGAGCGCCTCCAGCGCCACCAACCATGCCGCCCAACAAGATCAGCCACACAGGACCTTCTCTCAATCCCGCCAACTAAAACAGCTAGGTTGGCGGGGACAAGAGAGAGGGCATTTTCAGTGGCGGCCCCCACTCTCTGGAACTCCCTCCCATATGACCTTCAGCATGCCCCTTCCCTGAATGTATTCCGCCAAGCTTTGAAGACCTGGCTCTTCAGACAGGCCTTTGGGTCTTCCAGGGAGGGTTAAATTTTTACGACGAATAGCCTACTACTCTGTACTGGAATTGTTTTATTGTTTTATTGTTATATTGTATTTTATGATGTATTTTATTATGATGTAATGTATTGTTGTTAAATTGTACGTCGCCTAGAGTGGCCATTGGCCAGATAGGCGACCCACAAATTAAATTATTATTTTTTATTATTATTACATTACTTTGGAATAAGAGCTTTGTGTACTATTTCTCCCATCACCACCTTTTCATTAGGTCAGGGAAGGCTTCATGTCTAAGCATTCAATTCTCAAGAAGAAACCACATTATGTAAAAGCCTCTCCTCACTCAGTGTCACTCATCCTCCAACATCTCTTTGATGTTTCTTCATAATGCAATTTTGAAATATTACTAACGTGCTTGGGACTATGACACTGAACATTGTTATCAAAACAGCTGCAACTACTTTTTCTACATTCTAGTAATTGTCTTTACTAATCACAGTTGGGATGCAGAAATGGAGATTGTGTAACATTAAAATTGGAAAAATTAAAATAGAGCCATTTTAACAGAACTATTATGTTCTTTGGGGGATGCCAATCGTAGTGAGGCATTAGCTCGTTAAAAACACCACGATAGTTTCTGAATAAAGTGTGAAAGGGTTACTTTCACACTTGATTGGTACATGTCAACATATTTTCCCTGTTTTGAACTCCTTCCGGCATATATTATATAATATATTGAAAATATACACAGTGAATAATTTGTCAGGGTTGAATATGGCACATAGAAACACTGGATTAATGGATCTTCAAAGAAGATGTGGTAGGACTCCACTCCCTAAGCACCATCTGTTCTCTTTTTGCTTAAACGAAATGGCAGTGGACTATGGTCTTCAGATGTTTAAAATGTATTTTAGACAGGAAACAACTTTATGAAACCAAATAACTAAGAAAACAACATATGAAAATGAAAACAGGTGTTAAAACACAATTTAAAATATGGTGCTAGAACAGTTTAATGGCTGCCAATTATTACACTTTTGTCAAAATGCAAAGATAATCTACTACTACTAAAGGGTAGACTGGCTCAGATTCTGACAAACACAGGAAGCTGCCTTATACAAAGTTGTACTGTTGGTCCATCTAGTTCAATATATTGCTCTGTGCTGAAGATTCATCACACATTTCCCCCCCCCTGGCCTATTTAGGTTAAAACCAAAATCTTAAGAGTCCATCCAGTAGCATATTGACAGCCAGTGCAGTGCCTTTAGCAATGGTGTTGTGTGCATTGACCTGGTGTTCAATGTTTTGGGGACTGCATCCTTTGAATGTTATTTCAGATATATTACATTCTGTTGTATTTGCTAGATTGCATTGATTAAAACAATGCATTGAAAGCCAATGTAGTATAGTGGATTGGGCTGACAGGAGAGACCTAGCTTTGGATCCCTGCTAAGCCATGAAGCTCAGTGGGTAACATTGGGCCAATCACTATTTTTCAATGTAATCTACCTCACAGGGTTGTTGTGGAATGAAAATGAGAGTAGGGTTGCATGTGCCCTCCCCCGAGCTTCTTGGAGGAGGATGGGATTAAAATGTCATTAATAAAAAGCTGGAGAAGCATGGAAGATTAAGCCCAGCAGAGGGGACAATGAGCATATAACACAGAAAAAGGTCTTATATGTATCTTTAAGGGGGCTGCTTCATCTCACTTGTAGTTTGATGGATGACATGTTTTTGCCCATTTAATCGGAGAAGACAGTTATCAAATACAGCCATGACAGATTTATGAGTTCACCTCTGAATGAGTGCTTCAAAAGTTTGGGGGTTGTTTGTTGCTGTGTTTTTCATGCATGTTTCTTGACCTTTGTAAAATGTGCATTGCTCAAGGTTGATGCATCTTAAGAAGTCCCAGGTCTTATTGGTGGAAAAATTGTTGGCAATTTATAGTAGTCCTTCTCTGGTCTCATTGTGAAATATATTAAACATTTAGTGTGAGGGGGGAAGCCTGGGTTCCTTTCAGAGTTGCAGAAAGAAAGAAAGAAAGAAAGAAAGAAAGAAAGAAAGAAAGAAAGAAAGAAAGAAAGAAAGAAAGAAAGAAAGAAAGAAAGAAAGAAAGAAAGAAAGAAAGAAAAGTTTTTTAAATGATGGGGAAAAGAGGATAGGATATATTTTTATTATATTGCATTGTACTGTATTGGGGAATAAATCATTAGGAGCAGGAACAGGCACACCAGGATTCCCTGCAACTGGCATCGGCCCTGTCGGCAGGATTTTATTTTATTTATTTATTTATTTATTTTTTAAAACTTATATACCACCCGACTAGCAATAGCTCTCTGGGCGGTGAACATAAATACAATAAAATACAATAGAATACAAAAACATCACAATCTAAAATCAATTTCATAATCTAAAAAACTGGATAAGCCTAAAATCAAATTACAAACATTACAATCATTAACAAAGAATTAAAATGCCTCGGAGAAGAGAAAGGTTTTAACTTGGTGCCGAAAGGATGATAGTATTGGCGCCAAGCGCACCTCCTTGGGGAAACTATTCCATAGTTCGGGGGCCACTACTGAGAAGGCCCTTGATCTTGTCACCACCCTCCGGGCCTCCCTATGGGTCAGAACCCGGAGGAGGGCCTTCATAGCAGACCGTAGTGTACGAGTCGGTTCATAGCGGGAGAGGCGTTCCAACAGATATCGTGGTCCTGCGCCGTATAAGGCTTTATAGGTTAGTACCAACACTTTGAATCTGGCCCGGAAGCGTATTGGAAGCCAGTGCAAGCGGGCCAGAACAGGTGTTATATGGTCAGATCGCTTCGTTCTTGTTAGCAGTCTGGCCGCCGCATTTTGCACCAGTTGGAGCTTCTGAACCATCTTCAGAGGTAGCCCTACGTGGAGCGCATTACAGTAATCGCAGGATCTCTGCTGCGACCAAGCCAGGTGAGACCGGCCCCAAGTAGGGGTTAAAGGCTGTTGAAGCATTGGTGGCTAAGCTTGGTGCAACTGAAAACATTGGCTTTAGTGTTTGGTATTGATAAATGGAATCAGTGTCAATGAAATATGGAGAATCCTCCCCCCCCTCTTTTTTGGAATGTCTGAGGCATATGGTTCACTGGTTGTAATGGAGCACCAGGCATATGCATGAAGGATATGAATGTAATTTTTTAAAAAAACAGCAAGTGGCCCCACAACCTTCTCTGCACTTGGAATCCTGAAGGAGGGAGCAAATTCCTTTCCGCACATGTCCCTGCAGGCAGTAGACCACTCCTAGCAAAGAAGAGGACTCGATGGCCACCACACTCTGGATTCAACTGGATTTCTGCCCAGGTCTTCAGTCTTTTCCTTCCTTGCTATCTCCAGTGTGCCTAGTCTAACTTGCTCTTTCCCAGCCCAACTACTAGAGAATATCAGCCACACCAAAAACAACATGAGATAAAACAGTATGGATGGCCATCTACTCTGTGATGGTGGCACTGTGAGGACACCTTGCTACAGAAGGGGAATAGCTGGTGGAAAGAGGGTGCTCATCCCTTGACTATTTCTCTTCTTCAGTCCCACCCCCATTTCCCCACTGCATTGCAATCCCACGCTAGAAACACCGGTTGTTGGCGATTTTCCTTCCATCACCTGCTAATGGCAAGCAGATGAGGCCAGTGAGTATAGAGGGGATATAGAAAAATTGCAGCAATGTCGCAGGGCTCAGCATCTGAAGCATTTGGTAGCACTTCCTCCAGTTCTGGTTCCAGAGTTACGCTTTTCAAAACAGGATCAATAGCCTTCTGCTTGGGGACCCAGATTTTTCCTCTTTTCTGCCCTGTAAAAGGAATCAGATCTTCTTGATCTTTAATCTCACTCGCTTGTTTCTCTAGGCGGGCGAGAAGGTCATCCCTCTTAAAGGGGCCATTGGGTGTTTGTTTGTTTGTTTGATCTCTCTGTCTCATTCCTGCAGGCAATAATGCATTAGAGGTTGAACAGGTCTACCAGTTCATCCTCTAATATCTTGATTTCTTCTTCTGTCAGTGCTCCAAGGATCTGATCTTCATCCAGATCTCGATATTTCTGTAGCCCTTGTTGGTACAGCATTCTTGCTTTCAAAGTTTCCCGCTCTCTGTTTCTCTAATATATTACTTCCTGCTGCTCCAGGCTGTGGCCCTGCTAGCAGAATGGGAGGAAGGCACACTCCGATTGTCGCTCCACCGTGGAGAGGGAGAGAGAGAAAGACATGTGCCTTGGAGCTTCTTCTGTTCATGGAAGGGACTAGGATTCAGTGGAGAAGCCTGCCAGAGGAAGATGTAGTGGTGGATTTGGCCAATCACCCCTGCACCCCCCACTCTGTCTTTCACTGTGGAGTCCCCTAACCTCCCAGATCATATTTTGGGAGCTATAGGGGGATGCAGTGGATAGGAGAAACTGCCAAATATCACTTCCTCCAGCAGGAGTGCCCCATAAATGACAGTCTGCTCAAGGGAACTCTGGATCCAGCCCTATACCTCTGTAGTGCAAAACAATTATTTTATATGCCCTGTGTATAATTGCACTATGTCCCTGGTTCTTGATTATATCCAGCAAAGTGGCCTTCCCTTCGTAGTGCATGGAATGCAGAATTTAGTGTATAAATCTGAGCTAAGGGATTTGAAAATGAGGGTTTATAGTTTGAGTTAGTCATAATGACCTTTAAGGCTTCAATCTGTGACACTGCAATCTAGAAAGTGTCAAATGAAATATTTCATTTAAGCTACGTATCAGAGCCTTTTAATGAATCAAGGAGAGTTGCATGTGTACATGGATCGACTTGGTGCTATCCCACCAGTCATATTTGGCGGGGTGCAGCGGACCATAAAATTGGAAAATAGATACTGTAACTTCATTCAGTGAACACAAACCATAGGAGGAAATTTAATGTTCCTGTGTGGATTGTGAAGGATTTAAAGTTGAACAGGCTTTTAAAAAACCCACTTATGCTTTTCTGTAATTTCCTCAACATATTTAAAAAAAAAAAAAAACTTGTAAAAAGCATCATAGTTTATTTCACCCCTGAAGTTTGCAGTAGACAAACTAAAGTCTATGAATAAGGACACTTTGTCATTTCTGGAATGGTTTTTTCACAGTATTTCTAATACCTTATCCCAGTAATGAAGAAATCTCAGACCTAGGCTAATAGGTCGTTTTTTTGTTTTTTTTAAAAAGGAAAGAAATTAACTCATACAGTGTGAGAATACATAAACAGAGCAACATACTGTTGCCATTAGAGATGCAAAGGAGGAAGAGTGGCAGTTTGCTCACACAAACATTGTTACAGACTGCGAGACCAATTAACCTAATTCATGAAGACAGTTTGCATCCACACAGATGGTGCATCATCCAGAAACTTCCTCTGTTGGCCACAAGAGGGGGAAGTCCACACTTCACTGCAACAGACATCCCTAGGAGGCAATCAGCAAATCAGCATGAAAGGGGAGGCTGTGTATTAGCTACTGAGAAGAGTCTTCTCAGATGCTGACTCACTTCCTTTCACTCGGATTGGCTCCAATCAGCACAAAAGGACAAGGACTCTTCTCAGTGGCCAACATGATCTTTTTTCATGCTGATTGGCTCATACATAGAGACCTGGCTGGGACCTGCATCCAAAAAAGTAATGAGTCTATGACCCCAGATGACTACACCAGTGATTTTGGCTATATTCATTTGCTGGCATTTAATGCTAATCCTACTCAGAGTAGACCCCTTAAAGTTAAGAGACAGGACTAACTTAGGTTCATTAATTTCAGTGGGTCTACTCTGAGTAGGGCTTAGCAGAATACAACCCCATTGTTATTAAGGTTGTGAAAATTACTGCTTTGGAATATAGCTTGTTATTTAAAATACATGCATATACACAATAGGAATGACCAAATCTGTCAGTTTTGGTTTCTTTCAGTTTCTCATTTTTCCCAATCCTAAATTCAGTTCTCCATATCAGTTTGCAGCATTTTTTTTAAAAAAAATGTCCTGAAAATTCATCAGCATTTTAGTGCAAATTTCTCCTAATGTACACATTTTATGAAGCATTTTTTAAGAATTAGAATGCATTCTTGTATGTTATTTTAACTAATATATGCATTTTATGCACAATTTCACCAAATATGTGTATTATTTTTTGTATACTCTAGTGGGCTGAAAAATATAGAGAAATGCAAATTTTGCAGGATGGCTGCATTTCAGTTTGCCTATAGTTTAGGAAAATTCTAATTAGGTAGGTTCATCTTTAAATGCAATCTGAATCAAATGTCTCCCTCATACACAGTGACTGTTTGCAATGGATGCCTTTTGACTCAGTCTTCAGCACCTTCCATGCTGCTGCTCCCTTCCTGCCAGCTGAAAAATAGGGACTATATTCACTCAGTCTCACAGCAGTTGCACTGGCTGCCTTTGATTGACTAATTGATAAATCACACTTTCTGCCCAGAGGCACTCAAGGCCAGTGCAAGTTTTAAAAACAGGTCTTAAAACCATAAAACTATGACATATAAATCAAATAAAATACGATTTTAAAAAATCAAGGAAAATCAATGCCACTCCTAGCAGCACTCAGCAAGAATACTCCCAGGTAATATTGGACTGGTAACTAAATGTCTGCTCAATTGCTGGGAAACTTTTCAGAATGGGAAAGCTTTAACCTGATGGTGGGAGGTAGGGATTCTCCTTGGTCTGAATGGCATTTTGCATGGTGGTTCCAGTTAGTGAAGAGAAAATCTATATTTAGTGCTCTCATCTTTTCTGCTGGAGGGAACGATGGGTCAGAAAGCAGAGTCAACCCACAGATCTCAGGAAATACATGAAAGAAGTGCATGAAAGAACATCTCCTAAAGTCCTAGGCAATTTTATTAGCTTCCAGGCAGAATTCAGGATTTTGGACAGGTACTGGCATTTCTATATTTATTTATTTATTTATTTATGCATCTTGATCCTTAGAAACCCACACCAAAGTTCTGCATAACTGGCACTTGACTTCGGTAAAATTAAGCAAATGTACACATTTGCATGAGAGAGAGAGAGAGAGAGAATCTTTTTTAGAGATATGAATCTATCGGAAAGGATTACTTTGATGGGGATGTATAAAAATTCTGGCTTACTGGAAAGAAATAGCTGGATTTACTTCTTATAATATATGTAATAAAATAAGTGGTGATGGGCTGGAAGAGACTCCTATCTAAAACCTTGAACAGATGCTGCCACTGCCAGTCAGTGTCAGTGCCTGACAGAACAATGTCCTCCTAGAGTATAAAACAGCTTAATCAGTAATCTGATTTAGTGCTATACTGAATCCTGTTCTCCTGCTTCTCAAAAGTGTCATTTGCCTGCAAAAGAGTCTTCCATTTTTCTGCTTCTTTTGCAGGCTGTTTTAGAATGTCTTTATACTTTCAGTGAGTGAGGGATTGAGCTAGTTTATTGTTGCAAAGTGACTGTGGGTGGTATGCATGCTTTCCCCCCCAATTAAACATATCCCCAACACTCTGCAGCCTTCTCAGAAATCCTTCCCTGTATCTTTTAAAAATATGTTTCTGCACTGATTTCTTTAAAAGTATAAAAGACCTCTTTAAAAATAACAGGACCTAGGTACATATCATCATCATCATTATTAAATGTGTTAGTTGCTTGTTGCCTAAAGGTCTCCACAACACTGTCAAAAACACACATAAATATAGCATAAAAACAGAACAACAAACAACCACCCCCATATAGCCACAGGAAGTTACACTTTGGCAGCAGACTAATAACAATGTCATCTTAGTATATCAAAAGTCTGGGGGAGAAAAATAAGCATTTTACCTGGCCCAGAAAAGATGTCAATGAAGGCACCAGGAGGACCTCGTTTGGTAGCCCATTCTACAATGGGGAGCCACAACTGAAAAGGCCCTCTCTCTTGTCACCACCCTCCAAGCTTCCCTCAGATTGGAGACCTGGAGAAGAGCCTCAGATGAAGATCAAAGGGTCCAGGTAGGTTCATATCAGGAGCGGTGTTCCAGAGGATACTGGGGCCATGAGCCGTAAAGAGCTTTACAGGTCAAAACAAGCCCTTTGAATTGGGCTCACAAGCATACAGGCAGCCAGTGTAACTGGAACAGAATTGGTTTTATATTATCTGCTTGCTTCAAACCCATCTACCATCGGGCAACTGCATTCTGAACTAACTGAAGCTTCTGAACCATTTTCAGAAATGGTGGGCTCTTTCTGGTATGCAGAAGAATCAACTTCTCCAAAAAAAGGGGTATTTGTGACCAGGTGGTAATTGTCACAAACCAATAGGTCCAGGGTGGTCTTTTTCAGGAGCTATTGGATCACCGCCTCTCCTAGAACCTCTCCCTTTCACAACCATGTGTTGACCACACACTTGGCAAGCTTTAATAAACCAAGCTTTAATAAGCCAAGAAGGTCAAGTGGACACTTCCCTGGCCACATTGTTGCAAGCACCGTGTCCACGTCATCAGGCCACATCAACTGAAACTGATCCCAGTGGATTCCATTAGTCAGCGGGGGCAGACCATTTTAATTGTTTTGACATTGATGTTATTGGATGTTGCTTGCAGCTTTGGAGAATTGTTTTATACCAATTCTTTAAAGCACTGTTCCTCAATCTTAGGTCCCCAGATGTTATTGGCCTACAACTCCCATCAATCCCAGCCAGTTTAGCCAATGGCTAAGGATGATTGGAGTTATAGGCCAACAACATCTGGGGACCTCAGATCTGGGAACAACATCTGGGAAAACATTTCAATATAGAGCTGGCAATCCTCTTTAGCAATTATAAACATTCCTCCAAAATCTCTGAGACATACTGGGTTCCATAATACCATCCTAATTCTATGCAATCTAGCACTCACCCCATTAATTCATGAACCTGGACAACTACAAGTTTCAAGATTCAAGGAACCTGCAGAAAGAAAGAGCTATTTTTAAGCTCTGTTAAATGATCAAATTGATAATGCTTACTAAGAACTGAACCTGGGACACTATGCTTGCAGATAATGTATAACTCAGGTGTTCTAAAATAAAACAAATGGGTGTTTATTAAAACACCAATTTCCAGAAATGCTTAACAGAGTAGGGGATGGGAGACTATGTACATAAAGGAGCCATTTCAATAGAGAAACCATGGTTACTTACATATCCTCTATTACTTCTGATTAGGTTTTGAATATTTCTGACATCAAACTGACCTTACAGAGTGACGACAAAGCAGCAACCGGAGGATGGATACAAGCTCTGCCTTATTGGAAAAGCCAAATGACAGATGGTTAAATTAAAAAAAAATGCGACCAAATGCAGGAAGGATGTACTCTCAGTGAAGTATGTAGAAAGCTTCCCTTTAAATTATATTTGGACATTTTCCATTAGCATTTTTTCCCTCAGCATAATTGTGAGGCTGAACCCATCCGGAACTAATTTGAAAATCGGAGGTTAATGGTCACAAAAGATGACTTGTTCCAATTACACAGAATATTTTATAAGTTCACTCCCTGTGCAGGTTTCCATTTTGAATGCTGTTTCTACCTGTCTGTCAGTGACCAAAATAATTAAGTTTTTAACTGTTAAATTGTTAACATATAATTAGCATGACATGAATCCATTTACACGGATGGAATATTTTTACAGACTCTTTTGTATAGGTGGGAGATCTCTGAGGAAAAACATCGATTTAATAAATTTTGTTTTAAAAACAATGATTTAAGGAACATTTGCACCCTACATAGGCAGTTTCTATGGGTGCAAGTGTATCTGTGCCTGATGTGTACTGGGAAGGCTCAACACTTTCTTGTGAGGCTAAAGTTCTTTCACAGAAGGCTATGGATTTTTTCACGTCTATACCTTTTACAGTCAGATGATTCTGTGTAGGCACCTGACCAAGGGCCAGCACTCAGAGCCCCTATAAATAATCTACCCAGGCATGCTCCATTCATTGGCCTTGTTATGTGTGTTTATGGGGGAGGTTCTCCCCTTCTAAGGATATATTATACTTCTGCAAATCTGCATGCATACCTTCAAACATTCGCGGGTACTAAGAAGTTAAAAAAAAAGAATAGTATTAAAATATGTTTAAAGTAAAAGTGCTGGATTATATTCCATATAGCACAATGGGGAACTATCTATCAGTGCAAGGATTTCTGCTTGTGCAATGGAACACTCTCCACATCTCTTCCCCCTGTGTGCCCCCTAAATATGATCTAGGGGTTCCTCTAACACCCTGGAACAGATTTGGGGAGGGTGTGGAGAGAGCTTGGGGGGAGGATGGGGGAAGTCCCATTGCACAAGTGGAAATCCTTGTGCTGATGGGATGTGTTCATTTAGTACCACTCATTAAACTTCGTTCCCTCTCTCCACCTATGGGTATGTGTGTGACTCAGTTTGCAGGTGTACATCTATTGGATTTTCTTCAGTTGTTCTCTCTCCCACACCCAGTCGTGATTACCATCACATGAGGGGGAGAGCGAGAATAAACCCATTGTCCCTGCCCCTTCCATTGCCCCAGTTTCACTGGCTTCATCACCATCCATATATGCTGAGAAGGGAACGCAGCTCCAGACAGCCTTCTCTACTTGGATATTGTACTGCCCTACAAATTTGTAAAAAATCCAAACACAAATTGGGTTGGCCTTTCACAGTCCAATCCACTTCCTGTGGAGCTTGGAAGAATTTGGGAACATTTGCTTCTGAGCATATGGTAAGTGGTGGCAACACCTGCAATCAGCCCAAGTAACAGAAACAAGACATGTGCTGTGATGATCTTGTTTTAACAGGGAGGAAGCAACAATATTAAGATACAGTTGATACAGTTCAGATAATCACTTTAAATATGTTTGATTTACTTTGCAGTTTTAGTGAAGTTTCCTATAGTAAATCATTTTCATTTGCTTCTGTTTCTGTGAATATGGGAAGTATAGCAACACTTAGCAGCACTAAAAAAAAGCTCCAAAAGCAATTGTGGAATAATGGCACTGACTGTTCTGCAGAATAGTTTCCAGTGGAGTGTCTCAGTTTGCACAAGATAAAATAGTGGGAGGTGAAATATACTCTAGCAAAATTCTAGGTGTGCTCTATGTTTTTAATTGGTCATGCCCACCTTTCCTTAAGCAGAGTAATTTAAGCCCATGGCAGTAAAGTCAAGGGAGAGAAACCAGACAATTCCCGCCATCGTCAGACCCAAAGGCTCTGGTGATGGTGGGCCTTTGCAACCATGCCAGGGAAGACCTGGCATGGCTTCAAAGCCCCTTCCCTTAGGTGTGACATGGCCACGTGTGCCTGCAGCATAGGGGGTGGAGTAGGATGGCTATTTAAGCACTGCTGCATCTCCCCTCGGCCTTTTTCCGGCCTTACATGCAGCCACCCACCCTCCCTTCAGGGCAGTTCAAGTTTAACTGGTTGCCTCGGGTATGGGTAGGATTTTTTTAGCTTGCCAGCCTTCATTTGCTGGCAAGTTTTTTGCCTACCCTGTACTGTTCTTCTAATTTGGCTGATTTGCTCAGTTTTATTTGGCTTAATTGGATTTGGCTGATTTGTTGCCTGGCCTCGTAGTTTAATCTGTAAATAGCTTATTTGGTCACGTTTGGTGGATATGTGCAGAATTTTACAAAGTAGGGTTTGGAGACCACCCTTAAGCATCTTTTAAGGTGATTGGTGGGTTCTGAGGTCTGCCTTCCAGGTTGTGCGGCCTGTTGGCAGGATAAAGCTCACCTTTGGGGCTAACCTGTAACACCCACTCGGGGGGTGGAGCAGGAAGGCCTCCCTAACCACCCTGAGGGGATGGGGCCTGGAGAAGGGGCTTGGGCTTGGACCACCCCTTTCCCATGGCAGGGTGTCCTCGCCCGAGTGGGTATGAGTTACGTTCCACACTTGTCTCTGCAGATCATTTTATTATGCAATCAAGCATGTAATTGGCTTTATTCCAATAAACGTGGCCCTTGATTTACCCACACTTCATCTTGTCTTGCCTCTTCATTTCCTGGCTATGTGCTGCAAAGAACAATCCAAGGTGTGTTCCATGTTTGTTTTCTTGCCTGAGAACAACATGGCATACACGTGCAACAAGGGCAAGCTCGTGGCACTTTTGGAAGAAAAAGTGAGAGGCCTGAAAGAGCCAGTGGCCACACTGAGGACTATAAGAGAAGATGAAGACTTCTTAGACAGAACGCTGGAACAACAGCAGCAAAGAGAAGTGGAGGTGGAAGAGCAACAGCATGAGGTAGCAGAAGAGGAGACTGCTTTGGAGAGGAACAACGAAGTGGAGGAAACTCAGTGGGAAAGGGTGACAGTTAGGAGCAGAAGAGCTAGAAGACGCCCTTCACCAGTGGAACTATGGAACCACTTTCAATCACTCGAGGATGAGACTGGAGGACAGCCTGTGGTGGAAGAATTACAGGAGACCCTGTGTGACAACGAGCAAGAGGCTGAAGCTCAATCAAGAAGGGGCAATGAAACCACACCCCACAACAAGAAGAGGACTAGTAGTGGGAGACTCCCTACTGTGTGGGATCGAAACCCAAGTACAGGCATACCCCACTTTAACGTTCGCAATGGTACCGGAGAGTATACTTTAAGTGAAAATAAACTTTAAGTGAAGCAATTGTCTTCACTTGTACTGCATGCAATCACCACTAGATGGCAGCGGCGTCATGCCAATAAAGTGTGCGTTATTGCGAAGCGTGCAAACGTTAAGCGGAGTATGGGGACGTATGGAGCATGTACGTTATAGCGAGGCGACGTTAAGTGAAGCAACATTAAGTGGGGTATGCCTGTATGCAGAGAAGCTCCATGGTCTCGCCAGGTAGGCTGTCTACCAGGAGGATGGATTAGAGATGTGACGGAAGGGTTGTCATCACTCATCAAGCCCACCGACAGGTATCCCTTTCTCCTCATCCATGTGGGAACAAATGATACTGCCAAACAAAGCTATGAAGAAATCACATCAGACTTTGAAGCTCTGGGAAGGAAACTGAAGGACTTTGGGGCCCAGACAGTTTTTTCATCCATCCAATACTTAGAAGAGGAGTAGAAAGGGAAAGAAAAATACTCCAGGTGAATGAATGGCTACGAAGGTGGTGCCGACGTGAGAGATTTGGATTCTGGGACCATAGGCTATGCTTTCTGGAAGATGGACTGCTGGCAAGTGATGGGTTGCATCTCACAAGGACTGGGAATAATGTGTTTGACCACAGCATGGAGAAGTTCATCAGGAGGGCTTTAAACTGAATCCTAAGGGGGAGGGAGATGTAAATTTGGTGGTAATAATTGATGAAGGCTTGTGCACAGGAACGGGAACAGGGAGATCAGCTCTAATAGGGCCCAGTAACAGTCCTCAGAAAAATGTAGTAAGGAAGCCAAGCCATAAATCACATAGTCTTCGATGTCTGTATACTAATGTATACTACACAGAGCATGGGAAACAAGAGGACGAACTTGAACTCTTAGTACAGGAGGGCAATTACAACTTGATAGGTATAACTGAAACTTGGTGGGATGACTCCCATGACTGGAATACAGCAATTGGAGGATATAACTTGTTCAAAAAGAACAGAAGGAATAAGAAGGGAGGTGGAGTCGTGCTATATGTTAAAAATATATATCCCTAAACAAAAATACAGGAAGATGAGCTTGGTAGCTCCACTGAGAGTATCTGGATTAAAATTAATGGGGCAAGTAATAGGAGTGTGGTGCTTGAAGTCTACTACTGACCACCCAATCAAGGAGAAGACGAGGATGTAACTTTTGAAAAGCAAATTGCCAATGTTTCGAGGAGGCATGATGTAGTAGTAATGGGAAACTTCAATTATCCCCCACTGGGAGACAAATCTGCCAAACATGACTCAAGTTGCAGGAAGCCAGAGTTTGACTGAACATCAGGAAAAACTTCCTAATTGTTAGAGGCATACGACAATGGAACCAATTACCTAGAGAGGGAGTGGGCCCTCCGACACTGGAGGCATTCAAGAGGCAGCTGGACAGCCATCTGTCAGGAATGCTTTGATTTGGATTCCTGCATTGAGCAGGGGGTTGGACTTGATGGCCTTATAGGCCCCTTTCAACTCTACTAGTCTATGATTCTATGATCGAAGAATGTCCTCAATGGCAGGACAGGTGGAGGATAACAATGTGAATGTTACAACGGCTGTGAAGGCGGATGAAGGCTGCATCATATAAAAGACTTCCAATCATCATGGTATCCATGCCATTGGATCAAAGCATTTTTCTGTCAAGATTGTGTGTTGATCATTGTGTGCCGATCTGCCCACATAAAACAAATTCACACACAGGCATCTTCCATTATTTTGGAGACAAACTTACTCGGTCATGAGTGATCACTGCTGACTGATGACACTGACCAATAAAAAGGCATTGATATTAATAAAAATACATTTGACACAGATTACTGGGATGAATAATGAGAGGAATATAATTTTCTAGGTTAGATTATCTGTAGAAACAGTAATAACACAGAAAAGAAGCAAAGTAAGAAGAACACCAACAAACATACAAAAATGTAATTCTCCATCTTTGGAGATGGCAGGAGTTGCCACCACTCACCATATGCTCAGATGCACATGTAACCAAATTCTTCCAAGCTACACTGGAAGTGGATTGGACTGTGAAAGACCAACCCAAATGGTGTTTGCATTTTGACAAATTTGTAGGGCAGTCCAAAATCTCAGAGTGGAGGTCAGGTCTCCTGCTCCCCTGATGCATTCATTATAGCTGCCCAATTTCCCTGCTTTTTGAAAGTTTGATAGAAATATCTGTTGGCTATAGGTACGTTCTGAAACCATACGGTTTTTTTGCCTATTAGTGAATCATCACTTTCCAACAGAAGCCAGTGTACAATAAATGTCCAAGCATTTGAAACAGACACCCCTAATTAGACCCAGAATGCATTTTGATTATTCCTTTTTTATTTTCAGTGGAACATGTGCATGTGTGTCTTCAGTCAATAACAAATTATTGCTTTTCATTGAACCCCGGAATGAATTTGATCACAAAGCTGTATTATCCAATCGTCTGGCAGCAGCAGTGTTCTCCAGCAAGTTAAAGTAACAAAAAATATTCCATTTTTTAATTGAATTGTAATGGTTTCCTTTCAGATTCAGAGGACTTCCAAATGCACTGCTTTCCCCAGTTTTATTCAGTCAATACTAACAGGAAAGAAACTTAAGAAGTTTTCCAGGTTGGTACTTTTTCCTAGAATTCTATAAAGCCCATATATATTTTTGAGATCTCATCTTTAAAGTACACTCATGCTGCCTAAAAATAAATAATTACTAAATTGGGGGATGGGAGAGGTGCAATTCAATACAGCAGGCATATTCTAGTGCAATAGGGCTTCCCCTCCCCCACCAGCCTCCTGTGTGTCTCCAGCATCTGCTTCAGATGGTTGGGGAACCCTCCAGAGCAGGGGTTTATTTTTGGGGGGATGGCTGGGTGGTGAAATGAAGAAACAAGTCCTGCTGTGCTTGTGGAGTTCCTCTTGCACAAGTGGGTGGACACGACTGAATCTCACCCATATAATTTTCACAGAGGGGGGCAGGAGCGAGAGAGAGAAGGGACACAGAAGAGGCAAAGAAACCAGAATGGTTGGGATGGCAAGGAATAATTTATGAGAGAAGAAGATGGAGAAAATAGAGAGGAAAGAGGCGGGATGCAAAGGGAATTTGTATCTGTCCAGCTGCCTCTTGAATGCCTCCAGGGTCGGAGAGCCCACTACCTCTCTAGGTAATTGATTCCATTGTCATATGGCACTAACAGGTAGGAAGTTTTGCCTGATGTTCAGTTCTGAAGACACTTGGGACCAGAGGCAGGGATGGAGGTGACACCTCTTTGACATTTTTGAATAAGCTGAGAGGTGAGGCTTACATCATTTCCAAGCCTGGCGTGTTTATTTGATTGCAGTAAGCTTCATGCCAGGGCTTCTGATTCTAAGGTATTCTACTGCAGCTTTGCAGCACTTTTTCAGTAATAGCCACACCACTTTCAGACAGTAGCCGGAGCTGCTTCAACATCTCATGGAGTCAGGAGTGAGCTCAGACTAAAATACAACCTGAGGTGCTGCTGCTGCTACTCTCTTCTTTGTTTTTCACCAGTCCCCTCCCTGGGGTTGCTAGACTGCTTTGAAACAAGTTCTTAGTGATGACCTGGAGTGTCTCACATTGCTTCTGTTATTTTCTCAACACAGTATAGTGGGGAAATTATTATTTTTTAGAAATAGAAAATAAACAGTTCTGCTTGATATCTGGGACTAAGTGGATACCTGATGTGTTTTTAATCCTACCAAGCGCCACAGGCCTAATAAACTACTTTAAAACCTCAGTTAATGAATCCTGCAGGAATTTTAAGGCAGGTTTTTTAAAGGTGAAACTGACCAGCTTTGCTATGCTATGGATAAACTCTCAAGCCTGAGCCTTTGCTTTAAGATGAAACTGACTAGCCTGTGCATTTGTTTTACATAAAGAGATATCTTGCTTTCTCCCAGGGCTAGGGAGGGAAGGATCCAATATGTTTCAGAGGAAGGGAGGGGGTGGGTGCTGGTTAGGCACCCTTTAAAGCCCCTGTTGAAGCTGCCCCCACCATCTATGAGCAGGTTTAGGAACCTATCCCTATTCTTTCCACATTGTTCCTACCTCTGGTACCAAAGTTTCTGTTAAGGAAGTAATGTCCAGGAACGCATCTACTTTGTTAACTGAGATATTACTGTAATTAATGAGCCATGTAAGTAATCTGTGTATTTAAGAAAGAACAAATCTGTCCATTTTGGTTTCTCTTTAATTTTTCAATCTGAAGTTCAGTTCCGCATCCGTTTCCATTAAAAAAAAAGCCCTCATAAAAATTAATCATCCTCTGAATGTATATGGAAATTAATCATTTTAATGTGAATTTCTCTGAATGTATATGAAAATTAATCATTTTAGTGTGGATTCCTCTGAATGTATGCATTTTTATATATTTTGTCTAACATACACAAGCGATTTTCTGATTATAATGTATTTTTGTACATTTTCACTAAAATATACTGTACATTTTGATGAACATTTTCCTATAATATGCACATTTTGTAGACTTCTTTTTTTTTTCTTGGAGCATCAGGACTGCATCAGGAAGTTCAGAGAAGTGTAAATTCCAAAGGTAGCTGCATTTCATTTTGGTTCTATTTACAATGAAGATTGTAAAGTGAATTTAGTTTGTGAACATTATATTCCATATAAATGTTATATATTTAGGAATAAAAATATACACAAATGCAAATGAATGACAGCAACAAAATATATTTTACAATTTTCATTCAAAATAATCCTGCAAGATTAATCCTACAAAATTAATCCTACAAGGTTAGTCACTATTGCTTCCATTTCACAGAGGCCAAGAGAGAATTGCTGCCATCGACAGACCCAAAGGGCTCTGGTGATGGCAGGCCCTTTGCAGCCATGTCGGGAGGACCTGGCATGGCTTCAAAGCCCCTCCCTCTCAATTACAGTGTGGTCCACCCTCCCTTGGCCTCTTTCTGGCCTTGTGCATGACCAAAGCGGGTCGCAAGCTGCATTGGTGCTTGGAGGCCTAGGCTTGCAGCCTGTTACAGTCAAGCATGGGCTGGAGGAGAGAGAGGCAGTGGTAAGGCTGATCGGATTAGTGGCGGTGGAGGCAAGGCTGTGTGGGCCTCAGGAGAGTGGCTGCAGCATTGACAAGGCTGCATGGGTCTGTGGCAGGAGAGATGAGGCAGTGTGGGCCTGACGGGCACTTGGGGCTGCTCTGGCCTCAGGAGAGCAGCCACAGCAATGGCAAGGGTGCACATGGTGGAGGCAATGGTGAGGCAGCATGGGCCTGACAGGCGCTAGAGGGGGAGCAGTGGCAATGGTGCAGTGAAAGCCTTGGTGGGCTCTGCAGGGCCTGTGTGGTTTGGAGGTGGCAGTGGTTGGGCCTCAGGCCTGTTGGTAGCTGGGTGAAGGGGGCCAGGCAGTTCTTGCTTGGCAGTTTGTAGGCTGTTTGGGTAGTTAGGCAGTGATCATTCTGCTGCCTGGGTGGTGGCAACCATTTTAAGCCATTTTGCTGCCTCATGTGCAGTGGCCATTTTGGGGCAGCCATTTTTAGGTGGCCTTTTTGGCAGGACAGCCATTTAGGAATGTTTTGGTGGGGTGGCAAAGGTTATCTTAATTGTTATCTTAAACAACAGAATGAAATTCAACAGGGATAAATGCAAAGTTCTACACTTAGGAAAAAGAAACCAAATGCACAGTTATAAGATGGGGGATACTTGGCTCAGCAGTACGACATGTGAGAAGGATCTTGGAATTGTCGTTGATCACAAGCTGAATATGAGCCAACAGTGCGATGTGGCTGCAAAAAAGGCAAATGCTATATCAGGCTGCATTAACAGAAGTATAGTTTCCAAATTGTGTGAAGTATTAGTTCCCCTCTATTCAGCACTGATTAGGCCTCATCTTGAGTACTGCATCCAGTTCTGGTCTCCGCACTTCAAGAAGGATGCAGACAGACAAACTGGAACAGGTTCAGAGGAGGGCAACAAGGATGATCAGGGGACTGGAAACAAAGCCCTATGAGCACAGACTGAAAGAACTGGGCATGTTTAGCCTGGTGAAGAGAAAACTGAGGGGAGATATGATACCATTCTTCAAGTACTTGAAAGGCTGTCATATAGAGGAGGGCAGGGTTCTCTTCTCGACTGTCCCAGAGTGCAGGACATGGAATAATGGGCTCAAGTTGCAGGAATTCAGATTTCGACTGGACATCAGGAAAAACTTCCTAACTGTTATAGCTATACAACAATGGAACCAGTTAACTAGAGAGGTAGTGGGCTCTCCAACACTGGAGTCATTCAAGAGGCAACTGGACAGCCATCTGTCTGGAATGCTTTGATTTGGATTCCTGCATTGAGCAGGGGGTTGGACTTCATGGCCTTATAGGCCCCTTCCTACTCTACTATTCTATGTGGGTGGCTATCTTGGGAGGGTCTTGAGGCCATCTTGAGGGAGGTCATATTGGGTAGGTCAACTGCAGACTGCCATCTTGGGAGGTTCTGGAGGCCATCTTGAGGGCAGCCATTTTGTGCAGGTTATTTACAGAGGAAGACTGTTGTGAAAGTGGCCGTTTTAAGTAGGTCTGCAAAATTTTATTGGGAGTAGTCCTGGTTTGTGGTGCTATGCCTCCCAAGAAGAGTGCAGGTGCCTCAAAGGGAAAGGGGAAGGCATTGAAGTGGCCAGCTGAGCCGCCACCTCCTCCACCCCAGAAGTCCTCATCCTCAGAGGATGAAGGGCCTGATATGGCCTTGGTGTTAGCCCGCATTGAGTCATTGGAGAGGTGGAACAGGCAACCTCTGGAGGCTAGTGGGAAGAAGGCTAGGGCAGCTAAAGGTTCACAGGATAAGAAAGGTCAGTATGGCACTGATTGGAATTCTGTTTTAGACCGATTAGCTGTGTCCTCGGGTCAGTTCGCATGTCCTTATTTGGCACCTGGAGTCCGATGGAGTCGGTAGCTTCAGGGAATCCTGTGGTGGAGGCTGCTGCAGCTTATCCAGGTTCTGGTGAGTTGACTACTCCAGGTAATGTGTGGGGAATGCCTGGGTGGCCTGGAATGTGGTCTTGGGCCATGCCTTGGGGTGCGGCTCAGGGGTGGCCTTGTCTTCCTTATGCGTGGGCTGTGTCTGCTGGGTATGGGAGGGGTATGTCTCCTGCGGTCCAGCAGCACTCTATGAGGGGGCGCCCTATCTCACTGCTGATCCGTTGTCTTCTGTTCGGCCAGGCACTGTTCCATTTGGAGAGACGACAGCTCCTTTGGAAGCTCACTTGTTGTTGGCAACAATGGAGTGTATTTGGAAGGGAGAATACGTAGATGTGTTTTCCCTATTATATAGGAAGCCTGAGCAAAAAGAAAAGGATAAGGAGGATGAGAGGGACAAGGAGAATTTTTTTAAAAAAACAGTGAATAGGACCTGGGGTAATTGGATGGCAGGATTTTTAATTTCCATGGGGGTAGTGATCCAGCGCCAGCCTATAAATGTGGCAGCTTTGGTGAAGTACCTGGATATATTTTTTAGGGTGCATACGGAATTCATGGGGTCAGCATGGCTGGCCTATGATGAATCTTTTAGGATGAGGGCAGCAGTGGAGGTGAACCTATGGTGGGACAGAAAGGACCCGGCGTTGTGGTTGCAGTTCATGACTGCAGCTCAACCCCTGCAAGGGCAGATAGTGGGCATTTACTGGGTGAGTCTGCCACTGTGGTGCCTTCTTGTGGGTCAGCGGGGCAGGGGGTTCAACCCCGCCTGCTCTTTTGGGAGTTCAGTGTTCAGGGCTTTTGCAACAGGAACCCATGTAAATTTAGACATGAGTTTTCCATCTGTACTGGCTCCCATGCTTTTACCAGTTGCTCTAGAGCTTGGGGGTTTAAAGGTTTTTAGAAAGGGAAGAAGCCCGGATCTGGAGGGCAGCCTTCGGGTAACAGGTTCCACCCTGATTAATATTCAGCTACTTTTTTCTTTGCTCCATCAGTATCCTAAGCTGTTATTTGGGGGATGTTTTCATATGGTTTCAGGGCCCTTCATGTTTGGACATTTGAGGTCAGTAGTTGGAATGGAACTAGTGGTGCAGGAGAAAATAGCTAAGGAGGTAGCTGAAGGTAGGGTACTAGGTCCATTTGACTACCCTCCTATGCCCACTTTAAGGGTATCCCCAATGATTTGCTTTTGCGGGTCTGGCAGGCTCACAGCAGTGTTTCGACCTATGTCTTTGTTTTGACTGGTGTCTGCTGAGCTAGGGATGCCTTGGCCATGGGGAAAACTGAGGGCCCTTCACCTGTGCTTACCTTTCTTGACTCAGTGGCGCAGACTTGCTGTTTACCAGCAATGAAGTTATGGGAGTTGAAGAGTAGGGTGACTGGCGTTAGATGTGCCAGGAATTTTGGAGCAATTTAATTGGGTTTCTTTTGGCAACGGAACTTATTATTGGAGGCAGAGTCTAAATTCACTCAGTTGCCTCTGGGGCTTTGGGCTTTGGGCTTATTTTTCAGAATAACTGGTGTGTAGAGGCATGGCCAGTGGAATGGGCTGAGGCTGTTGGGCTTTCATGGGCTTTGGGTGTCTTTATGTAGTTTCAGCTATGCAGCTGTTTTATTTCATGCAGTGCTATTACAGCATTTTGGGGGGCTTTTTTGGATGGGAAAGTTGCTTCCCCCCTTTTCCTAGGAATGGCAGGTCTGGTTGGACTTTGGAGGAGGTGATGTTTCAGTAAGTGGCAGCTGTGGTCACATTCACACCAGACATTGATTCCACTATTATTCCACTTTAAACAGTCATGGCTTCCCCCAAAGAATAATGGGAAGTATAGTTTGTGAAGGGTACTGAGAGTTGTTAGGAGACCCCTATTCTCCTCACAGAGCTACAATTTGCTATAGTGGTTTAACAGTCATTTTCTCTTTCCAGAAAACTCTTGAGACTGTAGCTCTGTGAGGGGAACAGGACTCTTGTAGCAGCTTTCAACACCTTTTATAAACAACACTTCCCAGGATTCTTTGAGGGAAGCCATGACTGTTTAAAGTGGAATAATAGTGGAATAACTGTCTGGTGTGAATGTGGTCAAGGTTTGGATTCAGTTGCACGAGTCAGACTGACCAGAGGCACTGAGGGTTGGTCATCACTATGACCTCTTCCCCCGTACACGGGCTGTGTCCAATCCGGGCTATAAGCTCATTTTTGCGGCTTAGAGGTAAGTCTAGAGGGTTGTTATTTTGTCACCAGGATGGTCAGCATGTGATTAAGTTTCGGTTTTGGTCCATTGTCAAGTGGGCCTTGTCACTATAATCTGACCAGTTTCTGAGATGGGGAGGAACAGAAATAGCCGTGTTTGAGACTTGTATCAGGAGTAGCAAATACCCCTGAGAAGTAGAAGGGATGGACTTTGCACATGGTGCATTGTGTCCAAGGCTGTTGTGGCCATGATTTACTCAGGATCATTTTGTCGTTTTTTTCTATATTTAGAACATGCTATATCTAACCCCAACTGATCTATTGCTATACTGAACCAGTAAGGGCTGCTCTGATAATAAAGAAGCAGATTACCCAGTATGGGACGTTATGGAAACTGCTACTTGCTTTACAATAGAGTGCAGTGACTGCTCTCTGCCTTTGAGGAGCTGACTGAAGCTTCTAATTATTGTCATATTTAGGGTTGGATCCCGTCCAGTTCAGTACGCACTCTTTCAAGATGGGTGTGGCTTCTACAGCAGCTACGTTGGGCTGTGGGAGCACAGCCATGCAGGCAGTTGGGTGTTTCTCTGGTTTATGTCACGCCATTTGAAGGCCCTCATTAACCATGGTGCTGCTGAGCCTATTGTTAATTGTTGTTTGTGTTTTAACAGGTCGGAGGGTGCTGGAGAGAGTCAAGGTACTCATATGTGGCCACAGATGGTGTTCTGGGCCGAGAGGAGGGCATCGCAGACCGAGCACGGAACCCAGTTGGGGCGCAGCCATTGCGCTTTGGTCCAGTGACTGGGTAGATGTGGCATGCTGTGGGAATGCTTCCTATTAACACTTTGTGATGCTTCATTGGTGCAGCACCCTCCACAGGTTTTGGCTATCCATTTGGGAGGCAATGGCCTGGGAATGTTGAAGGGGAAAAACCCTTATCATTCAGGATTTCCTGGACTTTGGGGGCATATGTAGAAGGTGGCCTGGGACCATGATTGTTTGGTCCGATATCCTCCCGAGGAGGAGTTGGAGGGGTGGTATTGACCCCAGGAACCTGAACAAGGCTCATACAAAAATGAATAGGGAAGTCTGGCTCACCCTTGCTGATATGCTGTTTCACGCAACAACACACACACGTCAACAGAGCGAGGTAATACATCATCCGGAGGTGAAGTGTGGCAGGGCTGATCTTTACCGGCCAGGAGGTGTTCATCTGTCTGATTTGGGTAATGATCTGTTTTTGACTGATCTGTGTGAAATCATTGGTCACAGGTGGGGAAAGAGGGACTAAGCTGAGGCTCGTGCTCTTCTGTGGCGGAGATGTGCGGGAATTTCACAGGGTAGGGTTTGGTGAGCACCCTTAGGCACCCTTTAAGGTGATAGGTGGGTTCTGAGGCCTGCTTCCCGGTTGTGCAGCCTGTTGGCAGGATAAGGCTCACCTTTTGGGGCTAACCTGTAACACACACTCAGAGTTGTGCGGCCCTGAGGTAGGGTTGAGCAGGAAGGCCTCCCTAACTACCCTGAGGGGCTGGGGCCCAGAGAAGGAGATTGTGCTGGGACCACCCCCTTTTCCATGGCAGGGTGTCCTCACCCAATTGGGAAAGAGTTAGGTCCTGCAATTTTCTCTGCAGATCATTTATTATATAATTAAGCCCTTAATTGGCTTTATTTGAATAAACGTGGCCCTTGATTTAACCACACTTCATCTTGTCTTGCCTCTTCATTTCCCAGGTATGGGCTCCAATAAGCTCGCTTGGTGGAAGTGAGACTTGAAACTAGGTCCACCTCCCAAGCCACTTGCTAATATGGGCTCTAGTGTTACAGGTGCTATGTTGACAAAATAACCAAAGAATTCAGTGCAGGGGTTCCCAAAGTATGGCACATGGACCACCAGTGGTCCACAAACTTCATTTAGGTACTCCATGGCATGTCTGCATCAAATATTCATTTCAATTTTTAATTGTATTTTTGTTGATTCTTTTATTTCTTATATTGTATTTTATTGTATTACAATTTGAATTCTATGGAATGCAAAGTCCATGAAATGCAAATTGTAGTATGATAAAAATAAAAGAAATAAAAGAAGCAATCAACGTGATGTTAAAATCATACAACATCTAGCACAGCACAATTGCTACAACAGCCAGAAAAAGTATTACGTGGTCTTCCAAGACAGTCCGCTAAGACCATTGTTTTCAATTGGTCCATGGGGGGGGGAGTTTGGGAACCACCACTCCAAAACAAACCATCTTTTGTCTTTCAGAAAAATGCTTTAGAAATATGTTCAACAGGTTTTAGATGACTCAGGTTTGTGCTACAATGACACCATAGCAAGCCAAACCTTGAATTGTGGGAGGACTCAATAAACCTAAATTATTTCCTTCTGTTTTCTTTGAATAATGTCAGTTTCTGAGAAAATCCCTATTGCACTGTCTGACAATTCCAGGGAATACAATAGCTCAAAATATGTTTTCTATTTCTATCTCTGTCTCCCCCACCTATTATTTTCTTTAAAAAAAATAGTTTCAATAGCTGAAATGATCGTTTTCTGATTTTCACAAAAATCACTTGCAATGGCCTTCTGACAATTCTAAAAGCATACTTGTCAATTGGAAATGGATACTCTACCAGCAGAGGAAGTGCATAAGTATCCTTGCACATGTTAGGTTCATTTTACTTTATCATCTGCTCACTGGGAGAGGCTGCCAAGTCTGAACAAATCATATTTATTTAGTTGTTAAAGTGTTCCTTTCTTCTAAGCCAGTAGTGGCAGCTCTTTCAGAATCAGGTGAAAATGCTTCAGTTTCACTCTTTAAGGATGTTTCTGTGAATTTGGAGTTCACCTCAGAGAGATTTCTTTCCCTCCCCTCTTCAGATGATGGAGCTGCTGCTATATTGTAGCAGAAAGAATGGGTGCCTCTGCTTAAGAACTGGCCTGATTTTGAGCATAGTAGCAATGATCTGAATAAACCAGGAGTGAAGCTATACAACTGTGTTACTTCTGCCATGTGCAGTTTATGTATTTCCAGCACACCTCTCAGCTGTGTGATAAGAATGAATTCACTAATAGGCAAAAAAGACCTTGCAGCTTAAGAACATACAAATGGCAAACAGATATTGTTGTTGTTGCTGTTTATTTCTATGCCACCTTTAGGCCAAAAGGTCCTCAAGGAAGCTTACAAAAAATAAACACAAATACAGAATACACATAAAAAAGTACAATTTACAAAAATTAGATAACAAAGTATATTTTTATAATTTCCAAGTCCTTTTTATTGGTCAATGTCATATGATGGTGAACGCGTTTGTGTTTCAAACTAGAGGTTATATTCTGTTTCTATTTTGGGAGCATTAACAGTTGAATCTGAAACTGCAGCTTTGATGTAAAATCAGACTGATTACAATATGTTTCTACTTAAGCAATGAATCTAGCTGTTGGGGGGGGAAATAGCCTGCCCAAGATGCATGTGTCCTGCCTGCTATGCTTAAACCACTCCACTTAAGGAAGGGTTAGGGAGTGGGAGGAGAAGGTGAGGAAGGGTAGGGGTAGGGAGGAAGGTGAAGGGGAGAAGGGGAGAGGGGAGGAGTACGGGGACGGAGGGGAGGAGATTGGGTGGGTGGACACTGGGCAAGGGAAAACCCCTTTCCTTCCCAAAAGGAAAACACTGTTATCATTATATTTCAGGGTTTCCCCCACCTTTTTATTTTACAGCAGACACATGTCATCTCCCACTCAAATTTAAACCAATGCTGACCCTGATTAGCTAAGCCAAACAGCTGTTAGTCTGCTGTTTAGAAAACTGACAGTTGGTTCTTACTGAGCATGCATGCGCTATCATAGGGTGCTTTCACACTGCACTTTATTCCGTTATTCTGACGATTTATTTCCTGTTAAATTGTGCATAAAATTTGAGCTTTCACACAACATAACGGGTAGCTCCGGAATTCTGGTGGAATGTAGTGGAAGTTTAGCGCTAATTTCCGTGATAAATGATACCACAAAAATTCCGATAGCAGGCTGGGAACCTGGAAGATTGAGGGAGTTTTGCACTAGCTGCCGCTGCTCACATGACAGCCATCCCAGCATGCAGTGCATTCCCGCCCTTACCAACAGCCGTCCCAGCATGCAGCCTTCATGCGCTGCTGTGCTGCCACTGCTGCACCTCCCAGCCGATCCCAGCTGCTCCTGAGAGCAGCCTGTGCTGCTGCTGCTTGTGCTGCCACGCCTCTCAGCTGATCGCGATCATGCCTCTTTCAAAATCCCCCCCACGCAGAAGGAACAAGCAGAGCTTTTGAATAGAAAAGGCGGGAAAAGAAGCAGTCTTCTAACGGCCACGGTAGGTGAGAGTGCTGTGTGAAAGACAATTGCGCGAAATGCCGCTAAATTGGTACTGCAGTGTGAAAGGGATTTTTGAAATCCGGAACGAAGTGCTAGATTTTTAATCCATTAAACTAGCGCTATTAGCCCCATGTGTGAAAGCAGCCATAGACTCCAATGTTAAATTTCTTAAATTAATTAAAATCAGCCATGCATATTTTTAACTTTTAAACTGCAGAAGAAGAAGGTCAGAGTATGCACCAAGGTCAACAATAAGATTACAGGTACTCTGTGCACATGGTTGATTTTTAATTAATGTCACCAAATTATGAGACCACTGACAGAAAAAAGTCCAACAGGGGTCTGGATTTTTTTACTCTTGTTTTAGATTTTAAATTCTGGATTCTCTCTGAGTGTTTTGTGTATCACCATGAAAATTTAGAGAGTTGTTAAGCAAGCATTTCTCATTGCAGGACTGTAAGTTTTGTATGATTTTGTTTTGAAATGAGCTTATGGGGAAAAAGCAGTAAGGCATGGGGGTTATTTTCAATTTAACATGGTAGAATGCAAAAACTCTATGCTGGCTATAGTATACAGCCACTCTTGTGGCTGTATTCATAATGAACAGTAGAAGCTTCCTACACAAGAGGACCTGAAGAGGGAATCCTAGACACTAAGAACATAACATGAGCCCTGCTGGGTTAGATCAAAAGTCTGTCTACTAGTACAGCATCCTGTTTTCTGCAGAGCCCAATTAGGTGCATATAGGTAACCCATGAGCGGGAGATGAAGGAAATAGCACTCTCCTAGAAGTAATCCTTCAATGTAAGTAATAGTTATGGCTAACAATAAAATCACAATAATAATAAAAAATGTGTGTGTGTGTATAGATAGACATATAGATGATTTGCTTCTGTTTTCCCTGAACAATATCAATATGGGCAGTATTCAACAAAAAACCACAATGCTAGTGCCCCATCTCTTTTCCCTGTACGTGAGCTCTGCACCACCCACAAAATTTGCTTTGGAACAGATTTAGGGGGCACCCAGAGGAAGGAGAGGGGGAAATCATTCCATTGTGCAAGGATAAATCTTTGTCCTGACAGTATGATCTGCTTAGCTCTGTGTTGAATACAACCCTTATATTCCAGACAAATTTGCAAACTTCTGCTCCTGCTTGTTTCAGGAATACTGCAGTGGAGGGAATTTCTGGTCACTTTCACCCATGTATGTTTCAGGCCATTTCTACACCAATCTGCATTTGTTAAAAAAAATCACACAATGAACACATTTAAACTATTCTGTGTATTTATTAGTTACATTTATAGCCCACCTGTCTGTTGAAAAGAATATCCAAGAAGGCTAACAGCAACAGAATTCATAACAGAAAATAGCCAATTTACATAAACTCATATACATTTTTTAAAAGCAAATAAGAAGTCAGTAAAAATGGTGGCCAGTTTAAAAACTTAATTAAATTTAAAAGTGTAGGTTTGAAACACAAAGCAGCCGCAAAGAACAGACCTACTCACCATGCCAACGGCCTCTTTAAATAATAAAAACGGAACCAGGGAAACTGTGTTATATAGAATCATCAAGCTCAGTACTGTCAGTGGTGACAGTGGCTCTCCAAGGTTTCAGTCAGGAGTCTCTCCCAGCCCTACCTGGAGATGCCAAGGACTGAACCTGGGACCTCTACATGCAAAACAGTTGCTCTACCACTGAGCTATGTCCCTTTCCAAAATAAAAGGTTCTTTACTTGGGCTGTGGGGACACTAGTCACTTCAAATGCCGTGAGAATGTTTTTTCTGGCTTCATTTTGAAGCGACTCAGCCCTCTGCTGGCCACATCTCCCTTCCCCACTACTGACTTCAGACCTTTCAGGATCGGCCACAGCGAAGTGTTGGACCAATCACTGTTTCTGCCTGAGCCAGAGCTTGGAAAAGTTACTTTTTTGAACTACAATTCCCATCAGCCCAATCCAGTGGCCATGCCGGCTGGGGCTGATGGGAGTTATAGTTCAAAAAAGTAACTTTTCCAAGCTCTGGACTGAGCCTGCAGTAAAGCGTTTCCATTGGCCACACCTGGAAGACAAACAGATTGATCTTACCAATCAGTTGCAAAATCTGCCTGAAGTTGATTTTTTTTAAAAAGACAACAACACTCAAGCTGATCTGAACAGGGTTTTAGAATTAAAAGGGGTGGGATTTGATTGGCATCATGTTTTCAGAAAAGAGAGGTGGAGATACACTGGAACCAGCACAACAGTAAGTGTGTCTCTACCTTTGGTTTATATAGATTGAAGTAGAAAGCCAGCTATCTAAAATGCATGCAGCCCCATCTTACACAGTCATTAATTCCATGGAGCTCAATGTTATTTTATCTCAAATAAGTGTGCATAAGACTGCAGCTGAAGTTGCTGAGGCATAGTTTGAATCCCATAAATAATTCTGTAATATGAATTAGCACAAGGTCAAAGAATCAATCATTATTATGTATAGCGTAAATGTTTCCTTTTTTAAATACTTTCCGATTGATGCCTACCAAAAATCACTTTTTAATGCACTTCAGATGAAAATGACTTTCTTTTTTATTTTTTTAACCCTTAAAGATTAGAGTTGGGTGGGAATAATGGCTAAAATGAACCACAATCTATGTCAGACCCAACGAACAGAATGTGCAGGACTGAATAGCAATTATTCCCAGGCAGAAATTCTCAAGGGTTTTATCAAAGGCCATCATTAATTTTCATTCTGGTAAATTTTTGCAAAAGCAAGAGTTCAGTAATCTATTCCTGTTAACATAAATAATTGTTTCCATCATCAATTTCTAACAATCAGGACATTTTTGTGGTTCTGGGAAAAGTACTTAGAGTCAGTTTTAGTTTAACTCCCAACAGAGGATGGTGCTGCATACACTGAGGCCAGGGTTGTGAATAAGAGCGCATTCTCATGTGGTGTACTTCTTCTTAAGATTACATGCTGAAATTTAGTCATTTTGCAAGGTATTGAACCAGCATTTCTAGGGCTAGAGGGTGTCATATGGTTCTACAGGGAATCTAGCAGGCAGAAGCTGTCTATATGCAACCCAACTGACACGTTGCTCAGACTGAGAAATCAAGCCAGAGGCCTAATTGCTTGCTCAACTGCCTTTGGTGGTTTGTTTCTATACCAGTTTTTGATCTTCTCTTGTCTGGAATAGTAAAGTCTGTGTACCTTTTGGTTCAAGTCTTTCAAGAGCATTGGTAGATCTGTCTGGAATGTACAGGAATACTCCGCATTAACATACGCAATGGGACCGGAGCATGTATGTAAAGTGAAAATGTACTTAAAGTGAAGCTCCACTTTTTTTCACTTATCGATGCATGTACTGCACTGCAATCGTCACATACGGGCATAACTGATGTAAATAACGCATTCATAACTAAAATAAACATAAAATAAAATAAGCTTCATATCTAAGGTGATAGATTTACGACTTTTCTTTGTATCTGCCATTATGTACTGTACGTAATACTGTACAGTACTGTACTACAGTACCTGTACTGTATTGAAGGCAAGGGAAATGCATGCCCCACACACCAATGCATGCCCCCCCACACACACACAAGCCAGCAGTGGCAAAAGCCAGAACTAATGATAGGCAGAGAGAGAAAAGTATTCAATTAAAGCAGGAAAGGAAGATGGGACAATGGAGAGGTATAAAATGGAACAATGGAGAGGTATAAAATGAAATCAGGGGGATCTACAGTACTGTAAAGAGCACAAGGTTCCCCCCCCACACACACACACACACTGCTGCCTCCGACCTAGGACGGGGCAGACAGAGCTCCGATCGCAGTACAGTACAGTACTGTACTGTAGTTAAGAATTTAAACAATTTAAAGAATATTTACTGAAAACGAGGATGAAGCAGATCAGACGAGAAAGGACAGTCGCTCAGAGTCGCTCTAAATGCTACGGGAGATGACGCTTCCCAACGCACGTGGAACGTGGAACGCAAGTTCAGGCGTTCTGTCAGTGTCCATTATTGCAAAGCGCGTGTATGTTAAGTGGGGTATGGTGGAGTCGGAGAATGTCTGTTATAGCGAGTGTCTGTTAAACGATTGTCTGTTGTTTGGGGTATTCCTGTATACTGTTTAATCTGTCTAGTTAAATGCAGGGAGGATAGGCTGGCATTACTCCAACATATCTGTCATTAGTTTTACCAGAGCTTTTTGAGTTTTGCTAGGTGGGAGGAAATGTTCAGGCTGGTGCCATCTGTATCCATTGTGAATTCATTCTTTAGAAATGGCTAACTCATTTGAATTGCTCTCAGTGGTGACCACGCATATAGTTTGATTCACCTGGAATTCCTTGGTCTTCCACTGTCTCTCTGCATTGCTTTGCTGGAAGGAGAGAAGGGGGAATGAGCCAGAAATGTATTTTAATTAGATAGCTAGGGAAATTCTTTGCCACAGGGAAATCTACAGGTGGCATAAGGCTCAGGTGACCCCTCAATGTTCACAGTGCTTCCTGCATAAATCCTTCATGTCTCACATTTTGTAAGACAGAGGTTAATGTGTTTTGGAATTGCAGAACAAAAGAACATGCCCCCCAAAATATTAACCAGATCACTGAGTTGGAGATGATGCCCGCATAACAAAGTGCAATCATGAATTAAAATTCTCCTGGGTCAGCTTCTGCTTTTTACATATTGATTTTGGTTTCTTGCCACCACAGAAGTACTTGCAAAAATTCTAAAGAAGACTCAATAAGAAATTGGATATGAAGCAGCCAATCGGGGATAGGCAACTTCTTCAGTTACCCACCTCACAAGGTTGTTGTAAGGATCACATGGGTACGAGTCCCCTGAAGAAAGGACATGATAAAAATGTAACATAATCAGAACCATATTATGAGCAAGGCTGTGCTTTCTCGGATCTCTAGGAACATAGGAAGGTACCTCATACAGAGTCATTCCATTCGTCTATCGAGCCAAATATTGTCTCCACTGACTGGCAGAGGCATGTCACGATTCCAGACAGGAGTCTCTCCCTGCCCTACCTGGAGATGCTGAGGATTGAAGCTGGGACCTTCTGGCATACAAAACAGATGCTCTACCACTGAGCTATGGCCCTTCCCCAAAACGGAATTAAAAATGATTTTGTAATTTTAAAAACTAAAATTCTGTCCCCCCACGCCCCAGCAACAAAAGTTGAATTCTCCCTCTTATATCCATTAGATATGTTGAACGGTTTCATATATTGTTTTTATTTTGCATCATTTATGTTGGTTTTGCTAATCATGGGGATTAGCAGGACATTGAAGATTTGCCCCCAAACCACCAGAAATCCTTTTCTAGCCATCTTTTTAGCTTCTGAGATCTCTGTAAGCCAACATAGTGTTAAGGGTTATCTACATAAAAAGCTTAGAAACGTGGGTTGCTTGTTGGTTTGTCTTAAAAGTCAAAATTCTCAGAAAGCAACATTATGTATCCGTTAAGGCATTCTGTGTTCCTTCTGAGTTATAAAATTGTGGCATGCACACAGTCTTATGATGAGCTGGAGTCTTTCCCATGCAATCAGCACCCCACTGGGAGGGGGTTGGCTGGTAAAAACCCATACAGTTGATCCCAACCTGAGAGTCACATTATTCATAATGCACTCCTGCAGCGCAGATGTGGAAACAACGTCCATGCTGTGGCTTCCACAAGGCATATTAATTCATTGTGAGTTGGTTTCTTTCTTTTTTGGGGGGGGCATTTATATATCATTCTTAAGGTAGCATACATAGGTTGTCCCCAGGAGCAGAAGAAACAGTGGGATGGTGGCACTCACCTGGCCTCCTGACAGGAGAGTCACTCCTGCTTATGGGGAAGGAGAGAGAGGGAGAGGGGTGAGGTGGCAGGAAGGTCAGCACACTGCAAAGCACCGGCAGAACCAATTTTTGTCTGTTCTTTTCACAAATGTATGCATGAGTTTTTGTAAATATTACATAGCTGGAGAACTTTGTTGAAAAAGTCAGAGAAGTGTGAATTTCAAAGCATGGCAGTGTTTTGGTTCACACATTGTTTTGAAAAATGCAAATCTGGTAGGTTTACCTTAAATTGCAATCAGAATCTAATTTGACCTCCATCCCTTGGTCTGAGTAGGATTTAGGGGCAGTGATCCTGTAATCGGTCCCCAGGATCTTTTTTTTCCTACTCCACACTACATGATTGTCTTAGATGTGGCGCCATAATTTGGTCTTGGATTTGTTTGTCCATGGTCCCAATGGCACAGGTAGTGGAGGCAGGGAGGGAGATTAGAACAGGCACTGGTGACCACTTGGAAGCCTTCCCTGGGCGAAATGAGGCCTTCCCAACCACCTTATAATTGATTGACAGCTCGAGGAAAATGAGTGAGGGATGCTTCCCTTGGGCCCATGTGGGGTCTTGCCTCTAGACACAAGCCAGAGGGGGTGGGATAGGGGGTGAGATGCAATGGAAGACATGCATCGGTTAAGCTTACAGTGGTGTTACCTAAAGGAAGAAAGGCAGAATGCTTTCTCCAGTGATTTCCTCAGATTAGTTATGCTGGCAGGGACAGAGTTTTAGGCAATGAGTCAGCCCATTGCAGAACCTTGATTACAATATCAATAAAGCTGTAACCCTTTAATCCCATTTGTTGCCCCTGTCTCCATTCTGGGGTGCTTGTGCAAATACGGGGAAATAGATTTTCTTGTACTATTTTCTTATTTCGTTATGGTTTGCTCTTTCAGTTACTTATCAAATTACATCAGGGGTGGGGAACCTCGGATCCAGGGGCCAATTGCAGACCTCAAGGCATCTCTGTCGGGCTTTCAGGACACTCCCTAGGCCATGCTCCAGCCCAAATCACACCCCTCACACGCCTTCCTCAGAGGGCTTTTTCCTAGTAGCTGGAACAATATCCTTGAACTAGGATAATGCCTCTTGCTGTCTGGTCGAGAATGAACAGGTATGCATGTTGGTCTGTGCAGGAGTCCTTTGTGCAGCTATAATGCATCACATATATTGATCTGCCCATTTTGGTCTCTGGCCCCGCCCATCACTTGCATGTCGCCCCCAAAGGAATGTGGCCCTCAGACTGGAAAAGCTTTCCCACTCCTGTACTGCATCCTCAACTCTGTCTAGGCACTCCTGTTGTAAGGCAGAGCTCAGTCTTTTTCTCAGCTTCCTTGTCTTCTGTCACACAGGGAACCATAAAAATAAACCGATGATGCACCAATATTCTAAATGTGGCCTTTTTATTTTGGTAACTCCTTCAGTTCTTGTGCGTGTAAGAATTCAAATGTTACTTTGCTTCAGTGGTGCAAACATTGTTCTTATTATATATATTTCACAAGTCACTCCTTTTGTGGTATACCCGGTAGGCACATTGCTTTTGCTAGAAACGAATCCCGCCAGGTGAAAAATCAGAAAGCTTGTAAGCTTTGAGGGGTTAGTTTGTCTCGGCTCCTGCTGAGTGACAGCTCATAAACAGCATCGCAACACCAATTTTGGCCAAAAAAGTTTTTTTTTTTTACATATCCTGAGATGTCAAATAAAATAAAGAAGGACTAAAAAGTTAAAGTTCAGAGTCTCTGGCCATATCTGCACTTTACATTTGAAGCAGTAGTACAGCATTTTAATAGTTATGGTTTCCTCCAAAGAATCCTGGGAACAGTAGTTTGCAAAGGGTGCTGAGAGTTATTAGGAGACCCCTATTCCCCTCTGAGACCTCCCAGAGATCCCTGGGAATAGTGACTGATTGTTTACCACTTTGGAAATTGTAGTTTGGAAAAGGGGTCTCCTAACAACTCTCAGCACCCTTAACAAACTATAGTTTCCAGGATTATTTGGGGAACCCATGAATGCTTAAAGACGTATGATATTGCTTTAAATGTAAGTTGCAGATATGGCCTACCTCAAGACATCCAGCAACAAAATAAAACAACAAAAGCATCATTAACAACATGGGGGGGGACCTTAAGCATATCAACCTTAATGACTTGGATCCAAAGTTAAGTGAACTTAAGGAAGCTCCTAGATGAAAAGTCTTGAGCGAGCAGACTTTTGGGGGCTCTTCCAGATGAGCCTTTTGTTGTGCACTGGTGCTGCATTATTCACTGCATTTTTCAGGAGTTCCTATTCTTAAATTGCTCCTGTTCTTGAAACAGCATGCCATATGGAGGCTGCCATTGTTGGTTATGTCACAGATTTAAAGGACAATTTTCCAAAAAGGATCAAGGGGGGGAGCTGTGTTCCCATTTGTCCCACACTGTCTACAGGGCTGTCCCAACCCTCCAGAGATGCTTCGGGGGGGGGGGTAGAATGCTGCTGGGGGAGGAGCAGACTCCCAAACCGGTCACCTCACTATGGGTTGCTAAGCTTCCTCCTCTCCTCCCCTTTAGACCTTCTCCTGTGGGGAGAAAGGAGGTGGCCTGCCAAGGTGAGGGATACAGGAACAGTGGGGAATGGCCGGGACAGCGCCTCAGCAACCATCCTTCTCTCCTTCCACTTTCCTCCTCCTTGCCTTGTGCCACTGAGGCTGTCAGTGAGGTGGGGGAGGCAGCAACAACAGAGCAGGATGGTTGATGAGGACTGTCCTGTCCTATCCCAGACTGTCCTGACTACTCCTCTGTGGCTTGCCTAGACCACCTCACTCTCCCACCTTGCTTGCTCACTCCCCTCATGCTTGCCTCATTTGCCCCCTACCCCCATGGAATGTTGCTGTCATACTGTATGACCACATGATGGTGTACAAAAACATTATTTGGGCTCCTACTGGGAGAAAGGGCAGGATATATATCGAATGAATGAATGAATGAATGAATAGATATCTGGTGTGATGTCGGAGGGCCCCCCACTGAGACAGCCATTGTGCCGGCTCAAGACTTCATGGCTTCCATGACAACCATCAGTCAGGGCACACTCTCTATGTAATGTTTACCCCAAGTGATACGAGGGATGTATCAAAGATGGTGGTGAGGAATGCAATGCACTCCCGTGCCATGGTTGGATCATTACCTGCCAGGGTTTGGACTGGGAGTGGCAATTCCCACCTGTAAGGGGGGGTGGGACTATTCAGAGGACCCGTCCTTGGAGACTGATGGAACCTGATGAGTTCCTGAATGCTCTAGGGGATCTTCCAGTGGAGAAATCTGATGATCCTGTTGAAACCTTGGTCTTGCTATGGAATGGTGAGTTGATACAATCTCTGGTGTTGTGGACCCAAGTGGTTCCTTAGCATTCTGGGGAGCTTCAGGCTATGAAGCAAGCTGGACAAAGAATGGAGTGCAAGTGGTGCAAGTCTCACTCCAAAGCCTTTTCCTCCTTCCTCCTCCTCTTTCTCCTACTTTGTCATAGTCTTCTTTTAATGTAGCAAAACTACTGCAAGTTTTATAGTGCCAGTGTATGGCCTGTAATCAGGCAGCTGTAATATTGAAGAGAATGCACTAGTGAACTCTGAATGCAGCTGAGGTTTGGTGTTAAATTACAAAACACCAGCCAGTCAACACATTTTATTGGCATGACTTTCAAGGTTAGAGACAGCTGAACCGGCAAGCCTGCATACTGATACTTCCCTCTTTGCTGCCAAATTTAGTTTCTAGAAATTTCAAAATTAGGATACAGCTACTTATCCCTGAAGCACAAGGGTCGATAACCTTTATCTTGGCTTATCGAATAACCTTCCAAAGAGCGTTATCATTTTATTATTCCCATAATTATAGCAAAGAACTTCAGTAACCTTTCATTTGAATGGTTCCCTCTGAATTTTCACATGCCCTGCATTTGATTCCACTCCAGCAAGGACAAAGACACAGCACCTTAGTGGTAAAGCATTCAGCCACAATGACACATTATGCTTTGGCAAAACCATTTTTGTATTTTTTAAAAATTAAAAACCATGCAGAAGGAGTGGGGTATGTTGCTGACAATCAGACTGTGCCCCTTTCTCTGATTAGATCATGAATTGTGCCATCACAGTTTTGTAATGGGATGCTCAAGATCATCTTATGAATAGAACATATGAAGCATCATCATTTCTTCTGGGTATAGAGAAGAAACTAGATGTGACATTTAACACATAGTTTGATCTTATTGTAACTGGGTTTCTCTCTCTCTCTCTCTTTGGGTGGTATTCAGTGCTAATACTCAAGGTGAATACATTGAAATTAACAAACATGACTACCTTAGGTTCATTAATTTTAATGGGTCTCCTCTGAGTAGAACATAGTTGAATACAGCCCTTTCTTTCACAAATAGGTACTGTCCCCACACCCATAAATATGACTTCTGATTCAAAGCTGGAGAAAGGTTTACTGAAATATAACAACATTAGGAGAACCTGCAGAGCCAACCATCAGAATTATCCACATTCAACTGTGCGGGCAGGTGAGGTTTTAACTAGATCTGGTAGGGCATTATCCCTCCAGTCCCCTGGGCATGTAATCTAGCCATAGGCTGTCACTTCGTAGTCAAGGACTGGGAAGAAATTCCTCCTTCCTTGCTGGCCAAGCCTTAGGTATGCCCAACCAGCTCACTGGGCCCCAGCTATACTGGCATTCACCCCAATGCACAAGTCAAGTCTCAAGGTCCCCCCCCCCAGACATGAAGATCCCTGAAGGGTGCCTCCTACCCCAAGCATGCCTCAGTATACCTCCTATTCACTACCTAGCTCCTCACCTGCCCAAACTCAATGCCACAAGAGGTGATCAGCTGCAGCTCAACCACCTCTACCCACAAGAAAAATATCAGCCAAAACCCTCCAGGAAAATGTCACAACCTTGAACTGACAAGTGAACCCTATTATCCCTGAACAGTTGGGGAACATCATAATGAATTCACACATGGTTGTGAGTCACACAACCTGTGTAGCAAGTCCAAACCTGGCTACTGCACAAAATCATTCTCTTCCAGGTGAATAAGCAACATATGGGGCTTAGAGCCCTAAAGAACCCTAAGCAAAGTAGGAACAAGCTGCCCCACTATCAACGTTCCCCTTTTGGCTTCCCATTGAACAGCAGCCCAGGCCGAGAACCTCAACTGTGTGCCCACCACACATTACCTGCAGCTCAGCCTTCAGCAATAACTCCTGTCTCCAGAAAGAGACACCATTGAAATCTTGCAGGTATCTGAGTTGCATGCGCAGATCCTCACACATACCTGCACACACCCTAATGAATGAAACCTAGAATGAACACCCCTCATAGCATCACACAGACATTGCAAGAAGGCCTGGCCAAGTGAGATCACCTTAGAAGCAAAGAATAAATAACCCATCAGTTTCTGTAACTGTAGCAGGGTACATTTTTAGCCTGCACTGCCTTAGTGAACCTGGCACAGAGCACCACTAATTTGACCCTGGGCAGCCTGGAGCATTGGGCGACCATGTCTAACTGGATGCCCCAAAATATGAAACAAGTGGATGGGCCCTCAGACTTCTCCTGGGCCAAGGGGACCCCAAGCTCTTCAGGAAGGCTCAAGAAAGCTTCTACCAGCTGTCTATACTGTAAAGTGCGTGCAATACCAATGAACAAAAAAAATCATCCAAATAGTGGGCAGAGAGGGCCAAGCCAGACCTGGCCCGCAATGCCCACTTGAGGAAGCAGCTAAAGGCCTTGAAGGCTGAAGAGGAAATAGAACAGCCTATGGGCATAGCCCTGTCAACATAAAACTTGCCCTGAAACCTAAAGCCCAAGAGATCCACATCCTGAGCGTGCAAAAGAAAGAAGCAAAAAGCGGACTTAATATTGCACATCGCCAACAGTACACCATGCCCATCCAACCACACTACCTGCACTGCCTCATCAAATGTGTACTGCATAGAGGCATGCTCCTGTGGGATACCATCATTCACCGCCCAACCCCTAGGGATGGAGAAATTGTGATTGAGGCAATACTCACCTGACTGCTTCATAGGAACAATGCCCAAAGGTAAATCCCAAAGCATGGGCAGGGGAGGGAGGGAGGGTCAGGGACTAGATATCCTACCAGCCACTAGGGGCCATTTCCTGAATCGAAGCCTGATTAGGAGAGGAACAGGGATTCAGGGACCCAAATAGGGAATCCTAAAACCTTCAGTAAACCCTTCCCACAGATAAAGAGCAGCCCATTGATTTGGATAAGACCCCAGTAAAGAGGCCAATGGGGCCAGCTTAATAGGGCTACTGGCCTCTCAATGGATCTCCACCTGCTCTGGCTGTGATGGATTGCTTTGCCCACCTTTTTCTTGGCAGCCTCCTTGTCTTTTGACTCCTCACCCCCTTTAGCCCCCACCTTCAGACCCCACCCCTATAAACCATCTGCTGAGAGGGTGAGCCTGCCAGCTGGGAACCTGGGACCATCCTCTGGCCCAGCTGAGTGCCAGAGGAATACTTGGTGTAGAAAGAGGTACCCCATGTGTTGTGGTAGACTCACCTGGAAGGGCAACAGGGGAAGCCAACACTGCTGAGGTCAAGGACTGCTGGAGTAACATGCAGAATGCCAGTCTGGTCCAGAACACCAAAGACAAGCTCAGTAGCCTGCTGTGGAAAGCCACCTGGAGCACTAGAAGGGGATGGGACTGGGGCTGCTATAGGGATCAATGCATGTGCCACTTGAACAGCAGGAACCACCCCTGGCTTGCTGACCACAGCCTTTTCTGGTGCAGAAACCCTGGCAACTGGATCACTCTTTGGGAACCAGCTTAGCTGAAATGTTGGCAGGTGTCTGCGTGCTAGGACCTGCATCTGGGTCAATTGGGGCTTGGTGCTCCTAGTTGTGGCTTCCAGCCTAGCGACCTCAATCCTTGCAACCAAGGCCCTAATTGTACTGGTGTCTTCATCCTCTTCTGAGGTTGTGGGGTGGGGAGGCAGACACTTAGGTGCCTGCCTAAGAACCTTAACACACACACCCCGCTTTTGTTTAGCCTTCTTAGGAGGCATGGCCCAAAAGAGGCCCAAGCAACCCAAACAACAGGGCTGGATGAAGCAAACCCTATACGTGGGCGCAAAAGACCATCCCACAAGCCTTGCAAACTCACAAGCAGGATAGTATGCCTGCCAAAACAGCCACCACCCACAGAACACATGTGGCTGAAAAGAGAGAGGACACCCAGCCCAAACCACCCATCAGGCAGTTGGGCAAGAGGGGAAAAAAACACTCAGAAAGGCATGAGCACAGAATGGGGGAGAGGAACAGCCAAGGCCCCAGGTAACTATCCATCTGACTTGGGAGAGGAACACAACCCGGGCACAGGAGAATATGGGGGGGTACCCAAACAATGGCACTACACAATTGATCTACTTAGGACCCAGTACGGCATTGGGGAGGGGATTAGGAACAAAGAAGAAGGCAAGCTTGCCTCAGGAAGATGTATGCTTGTGGCCGCTAGGCTGGAGGCCACAATTAGGCCACCACAGGAGCCGTTACATAATTGCCCCAGCAATACTCAGGTCCTTTGGAGGCTGCAACCAAGAGGTCTTCTGTATCTTTAAAAGTTGTGCAGGGGGAAGGGAGAATTTCACCTTTTGGTTTTCCCCATTACAGTGTTGCAAGAAAACCTGCACTTGGCTGCATTTTCTCTTCTCTTAAAGATACAGAATCATTCTCAGGCCCTGAGCCTGGCAACCCTATCCCAGAGAGACTTCTGCCTGCCACTCTTCTCACAAAATACAAATCTGGTGGCCTAGTTCTTAACCTTTGATTAGAAAGGGAATTCTGAAGGAGTCTCCCTGTTCTGCCCTATTCTGAAGAAGTATCCATAGTGATAGAGTGGTGATGGTATCATACCTCAATGCAGGGTTGTGTAGCAATGACCCACAAGGAGGCAGAGAAGTATAGATGTATGGTTTTATGTCAGGCGGTGCTTGTTGGGGAGGCGAAAGGAGTCCTTCTTCAGCCCCGCCCATCCCATCCTCCGCTTGGTGGATTGTCCTGCCGTGAGGCCCTCTCTGTGCGCCAGGCGGGTTGCGCTTGCCACAAAAGAGAGAGAGGGAGACCATTGGGGCAGTTGGCACCACTCCCCCCACTCACCCACCTGTCACCACTGAGGTGAGGAGGCACTGAAGTGGCCATGAAGGGAAAACCAGAGTTCAGGAACATAGGGGTGATTTGCCCAGAGGTCCGGAGAGCATCCCTGAAAGCCTGAGTCTTTGGGTGAAAGCCGAAAGAGTGAAAGCCACTACAGAGGGGACCGAGCAGTGCCCAAAGCTGCCGCTGTGAGAGATCCGTGTCTCACCACCAGCAATGCTACTGGAGAGACCTCGGCATTGACTGGCAGGAGAAGCACAACAACATTCTCTCCCCTCCACAGAAAAATGCGAAGAGGGGGAGTTGGAGCAGAGCAGGCTTATAAACCCCACTCCTCCCCACACCTGACTGGCCACGTTCCTCCCCCCTCCCTTTGTGAGGAGCTACCCAAATCCTCTCTACCAGGGAGGGGTGGAGGCCAAAGCATCCCCACAAAGAGCAGGAATATCAGTGTGGCAGGAGCTGGACTGGAACCATGGGGGAGGACGCTAACTCTTTGTCCTGCTGCATTCCCCATCAGAATCCTCTCTCTCCACCCTTGCTTTGCAGTCCCACAATGGCAGAGGCAAAGGGTTAAAACTCCTGTCACCCCATGCCATGGTCCTCACCCAGTTTGCCATTGGAAGAGCTATAGCTCGCTGGTGGAGCATCTGCTTTGCATGCAGAAGGTCCCAGGATCAATCCCCGATATCTCCAGGTAGGGATGGGAAATACTCCTGCCTGAAACCCTGGAGAGACACTACAAGTCTGTCTGGACAAGACTGAGCTAAATTGACAGATGGCATTAGGCAGCTTCCTATGTCCCTATGCCCCCCCCACACACATATTGGTGAAAGAATAAACAACTATGCAAAGGTAAACTATGTGACAAGCATCACCTCTGTTTGGGCCCTCGGAATGTTGATCCCATGCTGCAAACCTTTCCATGCATGCTCTCACAGTTTATATAAGGTTAGTGTCAAAAATATCAGCTCAGAGCTCTAGGTTTGTGGTTCAGGGCTATTGAAATCAAATACACAGTATAAAACTTTGTTTGCAATCAACTAATATTCGGACCAGTGCCTTACATTGCAACATTCAAAACTAAAATGAGGGGTGTGGTACTTCACCTGCTCGGACTACATAGCATTTCCTCACTCTAGTTGGCCTGACAGAAAGTGACACAGGAAAGCCAGAAGACATATCAGCCACATGGATCTACATGAAATCAATAAATGAATGAATGCTCTTCAAAGGGAGAAAGATCTGCCCATTATGTCACATTGGTCCACAAAGCATTGCCCACCTCACCAAATAAACGGCCACCTCCACTGGAGGGCTCAATCTGCACATTGTTGCTGTGAACACGGTTTGAGTTTTATACGGAAACATTTGTACAAAAATGAAATGAAATGAAATTGATCTTTTTGTCAAAAAAGATTAATCGGAGATGCATTAATAAAAAACATCATTAAATGGTTTTGAGTTGCTTGCAGTATATTGTTTCATTTCCTTTTAATGTCCCAACAGAGTATTTGCATATGAGATGCCAATACAATCATTCATTTTGAAAATTTGCATCATTGGAGGGAAAGCATCACTTTTTCTCAGCAGGGGCAGATCACATCAAGCTATCTGCATCAGTAACCTTTTTGGGCTTCAAGGTTTATCAGAAAAAAGGCTTAACTAATTACATGCTAAAGATTGGAACTTCTAGCTACAGAAGATGAAAATAGTCTCCTATTGAACCACAATTTTAAAAACCCAACAGAGATAACAAAGTCAGTTTTCTCCAGCACTGTGATGACTTGTCTTTTGAAATAATTTCCCATGAGTTTACCCAGAAAGTGAAATACTTTCAAATAGGCTACATTGCCAACACGATAAATGCAAAATCCATTTCAATACCTTTGCTGAATTGCAGAACAGTGAAATCCCAATTTACCTTTAGTAGCAGAGGAAAAAACCCACTATCATTTTCACTTTTAAAAAGTCCTGTCTAGTTAAAACACAAAGATGGCAATTCTTCCCTTAATACAAGAAGACAGGTTTTTCAATATTGTTATTGTCCATTACATGAGTGCATTAAGTGAAGAAGAGATCCCTAAATGTGTTGGAATGTTTAAAGCTCATACTAAAGGGACCAAATGGATTGCACATTTATCCAATGATCATTCAGCATTAAGACCTTGAACTACCAGAAGAGCAAAAAGCTCTGGGTGAATTTAAGCACAAAATGTAAACCTCACAAGGAAAAAAAAGTGCCTACTATTTTCTACAAACATTTACATTCTAGTAGGGATGGTGAACTTCATTGAAAACCTACCTGATTCACACTTCCTGAAACAATACATGAAATGAACCACAGCTATCCTTTAAAGATTGCAGTTCTTCAAATTTTGTGGTACAGTTCTCCAACCAAATAATGCATAGAAAATGTATACATTGGGGAAAGGGCACATAAACATTGTGAAAATAACGTACCAAAATGCATTAATTAGGGAAAATTCCTTGCAAAGATGTGTATCTTGGGAAACATTTCATAAACATGTGTATTAGGAGTAAATCACATTCAAATGCTGATGAATGTTCATGAGAACCTTTTCATTCTTTTAAATGCAAACTACTGACGCAGAAGTGTGAGGAACTGAATTTAAGATTGGAAAATAGAAACTAAGAGAAAGCAAAATTGACCGATGCATCCGTCCCTAATTGCTAGTCTTCCAGCATTCTCATACAGAGAAGAATGCTTCTGTAGACCTATCTGCACACTACTTGCAAGGACAGATGGAATGATCTGTCAATTTAGGTTCTCTCAGTTTCTCATTTTTCCAGTATTAAATCCAGTTCTTCAGATTTCTCCTCCAAATGCTGCATCTTTTCCTGTGTGTTGCACACAGTTGTGTGAGAAGAAAGTCTAATGTGTGAGCTCCTGTTTGTGAGCAGAGGTTCTACACAACTGGTACACCTGATTATTGTGCACAGCCTCTACCCGTGCGCAGGAGCCCACATATTGGATTTTCTTCTTATATAACCATGGACAACATATGGTTATCAAAAGAAAAATGTGTGGCATTGAGGGCAGGGCTAAAAGCACAATCCCTCTTCTCACTCCACACACTTATGGGAAGGGCAATAGCGGTAGAGCATCTGCTTTGCATGCAGAAGGTCCCAGGTTCTAACCATGGCATCTCCAGGCACAGATTGGAGAAACTCCTGTCTGAAACCCTGGAAAGCTGCTGTCAGTCAGTGTAGGCAGCACTGAGCTAGATGGTCCAAGAGTCTGACTCAGTATAAGGCAGCATCCTATGCTCTGTACATAAGTAAGTAGGATGTGAGTAGGGTTTGTGTTGCTTAGTCAACAAGAACAAGATCAAGGAGACAAAGAAAAGAGAGTGGTGGTGGTGTTTACTGCTGATGCCTGTACAACAAAGATGGTCAATAACCTGTTAGTATAGAATTTGCTGGTGAAAGAGTTTGCTGGAGGAGTCCACAAAGGTAACGCTGGTTGATCCGCTCCGTGTGCCCTGGCTATTGATTCTTATGAGTGCTTATCGCTTCCCAATTCATCTTTGCATTGGGTTGTCCTCTGGCTTTAACATTTGATCTCATCACCATCACCACATGTCATCATGGTTGCCAACTAACTCACTGAAAAAAAAACCCTGCATTTTTTCTCCTCGGGCAGTTGCCTCAAAATCAAGAACCAAAAGGCATCCCAAAGAAGCCTTTCTCCTGTGTTTTCTTCTTCTTTAACTGTACTCCACAGGTACATATATTATTTTTTGCTGGAATCAATGAACCCATCAAAAATGTATGTACTCTCTCCCATGGCATTGAGAGTGTATAAAAGTTGTTGTGCATTGTTCCTGGTCCCATGAAAAGCCTTTGAGGTGCACTTCTGAGTCCAGCCAGAGGATGTGCTCTGGACTTTGTCCCCCATCCCCAAACATCCCCCATCCAAACCCTCCAAATGCACTAGAATCTCATCTTTATTTCAAGAGTTGACAACAAGCCTGTACAACAAGCTTGAGTTTCTTCTGGCACTCATTCAAGGTATACCTCTGACTTTGAGCTATGTAAGGCTCATAATCTTCACAAGGCCACATATGCACACTGCTCTAACAGGAAATCTGAAATACCCTCTGTAAAATGATGTCAATAAACACACACACCACATATTTGGCAGAAGGGATGCACACACACACATTAATAGTAACCTTTTTTAAAAAAAAATCAAAACATTTAACTTTGTCTTCCAAAATGTTGCTGAAATACAGCCTTTCCCTAACTTGGTGTCCTCCATATATTTTGGACTACAAATGTCATCAGCTCCAGCCAACAAGGCCAATGGTCAGAGATGATGGGTGCTGCAGTTTTTATGCACCTCTTTACCCTGGCCTTTGACATCTGAGATGTGTGTTTTCACAGTCCTGTAATTTTTTTAACTGTTTTTCATACTGAATTTTAAATTGTTGTAATCTACCCTTGGAACTGCTGATGAAGGGTGGGTAATCAATATCATCATCATCATCATCATCCAAAGTATCTGGAGGACACCAGGTTGGGGGAGGCTGTTCTAACAGCTTCTGCTCCTAAAAATTAGTCCACACAATGAACAAGGTCCACTAGAGTTATCTTGTTTTACTGGGATTTGAGGCCCAGGTCCTAGTACTACCTCCTATAATGTAGGAAATGTAAAATGTCCCAATGTAGACCAACTTTGTGGATGCAACCAGATGGAAAAGGTTAGCATGTGAGTCAATGCAATCGTATTGATTTCCTTGGTATGCAATCATATTGATTTCCTTGGCATGAGTATTGCAGCATATTTTCACCACTTCACCATGCAAATTCTTGTCAGGAAATGGTCCTTGCCCTGTCAACATACACCCACTAACTCATATGCTGTATCTTCCATTTCATTATAGAGAGGGGGCTACTGGTCTTCATGAAGGATGTGAATGTGTGTAAACAGAATCTTTGTGAGATTCCTTTGGAGGCTTAGTGAGGCGTCAAGGTGAATGGATGCATAAGTGCAAACACATTTATCCGGAGATTTAACAATGGGTGGTGCAAAAAAAAAGAGTGTTTCCTCCTTTGCCTGATAGTCTGAGAATGTATGAAAAACAGTATCTGAAATCTCACGTAAAATGCTTTTGTTTTCATAAGCTGTTCATTCCAGCAAAGTCACCTCCAGGCTTTTCAGGGAGGACGGTGGCAGCATAATGAAATATCTCCCCACCCCTCAAACTTTCAGCTTAAAGAGACGTAACTGGAATCTGATGAACAGGATGTTTTGCGCTGCTGAGCAAGTGTTGACTCTGGGGACCCTTTGAAATATAGCATAAGTATGAGCTGTTTACCAAACGCTCTTCTGAAAGACACACTTTTTACCATCACAAGGGCTAAGACACTTTCTTGCAGAATTCCCTTGATTCAGAAATGAGTCACTCACAGATGTGTGTTTTAACTGTAACACATTTAAGTGAGTCTGATGTAGTAGCAATTTTTGTCTTTGCTTTTATCATCATTTATTTTATTTATTTTATTTATTATTCAATTTATATACCGCCCTTAGCAAAATAGCTCTCAGGGCGGTGAACAAACAAAATTATCATTATTCATTAATAATATTTATATACCAGTTGACATGCAAAATCCCTAACCATTTTACATAAAATACCATAATCATAAAAAAGAATAAACATACATTATACACAGAAATATGTTAGTAAAACAGATAATCCCTAAATAAAACATTGTTAAATATCAATAAATAATAAAACAGCAGTGTGATTAATCTGAGGAACCTATGTTACCACACAGCAATAATGTGCAAGGCTGATGGGAACTTCATGCAGAGAGAGCTTTAAGCTGCAGGTGCCAGTCAAATGACACAGTTGTTTGATGTCCTAGTGAATGAGATATTCCCCATGCCACTGTCAAAAAGTTGAACTCCATGCTGGTGGCTTCACTGAACCCAATGAAGGATGATCATCTACAAGGGAATCCATGAGGGGCTGACACAAGATGAAAGTTACAACTTATTCACCTGATCCTTTGTGTGCACACAGGCATTAGATGACAGAATCAGATTGGGTGACTAATCTTGGCTGAACTCAGCCTCAGTCAGGATTATGGGTGCTGGAAGAATTTGATCTTTCAAAATTCTGATATGAATGGACTATGCTGTGTACATGCTATACATTTAAAGCATGTGGCTTCCCACAAAGGATCCTAGGGACTGTAGTTTACACCTCACAGAGGGCTACAACTCTCAGGACTCTTAACAAAGTAGACTTCCCAGGATTCTCTGGTGGAAGTTAAGTGCTTTTATTTAATATTCTTTAAACGTATGAGGTATATGCAGACTTGATCTGCATTTCCAAACTAATGTCACCCAGCAGATTTCATACATCTCAAATTTTCTAATCAGCTTTGAAATAGACATGGACATGGACTGCCTTCAAGTCGATTCCGACTTATGGCAACCCTAAGAATAGGGTTTTCATGGTAAGTGGTTTTCAGAGGTGGTTTTACCATTGCCTTCCTCTGAGGCTGAGAGGCAGTGACTGGCCCAAGGTCACCCGGTGAGCTTCATGGCTGTGTGGGGATTCGAACCCTGGTCTCCCAGGTTGTAGTCCAACACTCTAACCACTGCGCCACACTGGCTCTCTAATCAGCTTAAAAAAACTTATTTAAAATGCATATATTGAGAGAGAGAGAAAATTACAAATGCATTGTTGATGTACTGATGAGCAGATTTCATTAGACCAAAGCAGACTCAGACTGGGTGAAGCTTCCATTTGATTGCATAATTTGTTCTCCTTGAATAATAGCCCCCTTGAAGTGCAAGTTAAAGTTCAATTCACTAGAACTTGTATTGTTTATTATTGATTTTAACTATTCTACTCTGTATTTTTAATATTGTCTTGCTTGTAAGTCTCCCAGATATTATTTATTGATAACCACCATATAAATTTAATAAATAAGTAATATAAAATAGCTCTAGCATTTGGAAAGGTTCTCTGAAGTATTTTCTTTTAAATGTTTGGGGACTGAAACATTGTTCAAGTTTTAAAATAATTTGGCACAAATATCACATCCAGGATACTGAATACATTAAAACAAATCTCACACTTGGCAATAATTCAATCACTGGCAATAATTCAGCAACAGAAATGTATTTGCTTTCCTTATTTATTGCAGGGAGAGATTGAAATCATCTGAAAGTTCTGGTTTAATTCTTGGAAACTGTGGATAGGGGTTTGACAACATTTTTTAAAAGCGTTTCAGAGGGGAGCACTTACTATCCTGGCAAGTGCTGGCCCTTTCCTTTTTGTAATTTTTTAAAGAAACCATTTATTTATTTAATTCCATTTAGGAATTGCTTCTTGTTAAATACAGTAATACCTCAGTTAATGAAGGAGATGCATTCCTGGACATTACTTCTTTAACAGAAACATTGGTACCAGAGGTAGGGATAACATGAAAAGAATAGGGAAAGTTTCCTACACCTCAAAAAAGAAGAGCAGTTCAACGTATTTCAGCAAACCTTTTATTCAAACCTAACAATACACATTTCTGAAATGAAGTAACCAGGTCAGGTAAGCCTTGCATACAGACCACTTGAAGGCTTCTTCCAAAATGCATCCAGGGATGCCTGCCTTGCTCTTTTTTTCTTTTAATGTGTAACATCTTGCTATAGCAATCTAAAGCTTTGAGCACAGTTCTCCTCTCTCTGTACACTTGAGCAAGCAGGCAAGGGGCAACCACTACCACCATCCTGTGTTTGGTTGTTCCCTCTCCCTCTCTGTGCCATCCCCCCATACACTTGAGCAGATAGCAGTGCTTCCAGGGCACCTGCAGCACTGTTTATTGTGGCAGTGCCTGCACCACCTGGCAAGGAGCACCATTCCAGCCACACACGGGAGAGCTGCCCACAGCAGCCACAGTCCCATAGACAAGGAGATACATTCTGACTATGTCAGAGTCCTGGCCCCCCTCATGCCCCTCGCACCCAAAAAAGAATTTGTTAAAAGGAGCTTCTTTCCCGGAGGATTTGTTAACTGAGGTGTTACTGTACATCAAAGTGCTTTCATAATCAAAATGTCAGCAATGAAAAGAATTACACAATTTCATATACAAAAAACACTTATAACAATTAAAAACACTTTCATACGTAAAAAGCAATTTCAAATCCAATACTGATACAAACTGGGGTAAAGATCTCCAGTTAACAGGCTTGTTGAAAAAAGAGTGTCTCCATCGCATGCTTTGCCACACATCTCACGGTGGCCATTTTGTGACTGGTGCCCTTCGCACCAGTTTTGATATTTAATTCTGTATAACTCAAAGATTTTACAACAAAGGCTGTTACCATATATGGAGCAAGAAATGCCATACGTCCAAGCTGGATTTAGAAAGGGAAGAGGCACCAGAGATCATATCTCAAACATACATTGGATAATGGAACAGTGCAAAGAATTTCAGAAGAAAATCACCCTGTGCTTTATAGATTACACCAAAGCCTTTGACTGTGTAGATCATGAAAAATTATGAAATGCTTTAAAAGAAATAGAGGTGCCACCGCATCTGATTGTCCTGATGCGCAACCTATACTCTGCACAAGAGGCTACTGTAGGGACAGAATATGGAGAAACCGATTGGTTCCCAATAGGAAAGGGTGCGAGACAGGGGTGTATTTTAACACCCTATTTGTTTAATCTGTACGCAGAACATATCACACGGAAAGCGGGATTGGACCAAGTTGAAGGAGGTGTGAAAATTGGAGGGAGAAATATCAATAATTTAAGATATGCAGATGATACCATACTACTAGCAGAAACCAGTAATGATTTAAAACAAATGCTGATGAAAGTTAAAGAGGAAAGCACAAAAGCAGGACTACAGCTGAACGTCAAAAAGACTAAAGTAATGACAACAGAAGATTTATGTAACTTTAAAGTTGGCAATGAGGACATTGAACTTGTCAAGGATTATCAATACCTTGGCACAGTCATTAACCAAAATGGAGACAATAGTTAAGAAATCAGAAGAAGGCTAGGACTGGGGAGGGCAGCTGTGAGAGAACTAGAAAAGGTCCTCAAATGCAAAGATGTATCACTGAACACTAAAGTCAGGATCATTCAGACCATGGTATTTCCAATCTCTATGTATGGATGTGAAAGTTGGACAGTGAAAAAAGTGGATAAGAGAAAAATCAACTCATTTGAAATGTGGTGTTGGAGGAGAGCTTTCTGCAGAAAAAGACAAATAATTGAGTGATAGAACAAATTAAACCAGAACTGTCACTAGAAGCTAAAATGATGAAACTGAGGTTATCATACTTTGGACACATCATGAGAAGACTTGATTCACGAGAAAAGACAATCATGCTGGGAAAAACAGAAGGGAGTCGAAAAAGAGGAAGGCCAACCAAGAGATGGACTGATTCCATAAGGAAAGCCAAGATCTGAACTTACAAGATCTGAACAGGGCGGTTCACAACAGATGTTCTTGGAGGTCACTGATTCATAGGTTTGCCATAAGTTTTAATTGACTTGAAGGCACATAACAACAACAAATAACTCAAAGTAATAAACATCTATAAAATGTTAAACATTTTTGTTATTATAATGTATTTTTTATGTATATTACCAACTTTTAATTAAAAGTTCATCACAAATTCACTAGAGAAGGGGGAGGGGCAATAAAAAAGCACTGGCTATTTATTTACCCAAAATTTCTGCATTGCCATTGAAGAACAAAATATGTACAATGCTCAACAATCTGTCTGTCTGTCTATCGCTTCCCCCATCTCAAGTTTTCCTTTTTAGAGGAAAACTTTTTACATTACACATTGCTGCTTGTTTTGGAGTAGTAAAGTTTGAGGTGACTTCTTCCTGGTTTATGAAATTAAGTCACACCTGTTGCATATTTACTGTGTTTATATTTTTAGCAAACTTGAAGAAAATCCCCCCACCTCCACAAAGCTCACAATATTTGTGCTGTTTCGTTCAGTAGCCCAATAATCCATCTACTAGACATTCACAGATAGCTACAATATCTGCTCTTTTGGGAAACAGCCAGTAGACCTCTTACCCACTACACAGTGTTAACCAACCATTACAAGGGCCTTGAAGGAACCTGGTAGGTGATAACGTTCCATGTCTGAGCTAATATATAGAAGAAGGATGAGGGGCTGTGTAGGGAAATCATATATGTGGGGACAGAGCTTTCTGACTGCTGTTACAATCAAATGTCTATTGATGTTGTGAAATTGCTTTTACTGAAGCTGAAGAATAGATCACACTTCTGTTTTCCCTAGGGGTGGGTGGATTCTATTGATTCAACTCCAGAAACAGCAGTGATACTCAGGTGTCTATTCCCAATGAACCCTAAACAGACCTCACACGTATCATACCTAAAACCCAACTCAAAGTTTGAGTTTTGTGGAGTTTGACACAAGTCCATGGATTTTTTGGAGGGTGGGTAACAGTCCTGTGATGTTGTACCATTAGTTTTCCGTACTGGCTTCCTAAATTGATGTGGTGTAATTTCATGAAGGTCTGCTGTAGATTCTACAGCTTTCAGGATTTAAGAGCCTTCTCCATGACACTATACCATCTCTGGGAAAAATCAGATTGAGACTGTTTTGTTATTGTTTTGGTGGTGTCATCATCTAGCCTTTTATTCTGATTTCACCTTCTTTTTCAATTGATTTGTTTGTATGACTTTACTCGGTTGACAATGGGTTGGGATCCTATGCACACTCACCTAGAAGTAAGGATGGGAGAAAAATTCAATTCAGTTCACTTTTAAAGCTGAATCTATCAGATTTGCACTTTCGAAAGCCATATGAGAGCAGTCCCCCTTTAAATTTATTCACATTGTTGCAGTTCTCTAATCAAACAATGCACATATACTAGGGTAAAGAGGCCCACTGTGAATTGTTTGCAAGGCACTTTGAGGGTAAAGTTACTCACCTCCGTAGCGGTCTTGATGCCTTCTCCCCATCTACTGTAGCCCCCAATGAGTTGTCCAGTGCAACATCTGCTGCAACTTCTTGGGAACGGTTTCAGTTGATGCAGCCTGATGACGTGGACAAGGTGCTTGTGATGATGCGGGCAGCAACGTGTCCTCTTGACCCTTGCCATTCTTGGCTTATTAAAGCTCGCCAAGGGGGTTTGACCGAGTAGATCCAGAGTGTGGTCAACGCATCACTGCAGGAGGGAGTGGTTCCAGCCGCCTTGAAACAGGCGGCGATCTGACCACTCCTGAAAAAGCCCACCCTGGACCCATTGGTTTGTGACAACTACCAACCGGTTGCAAATACCCCCTTTTTAGGGAAGGTGATTGAGAGGGTTGTGGTGAAGCAATTGCCAAGTACTCTTGGATGAAACAGATTATCTTGACCCATCCCAGTCTGGGTTCAGGCCTGGTTCTGGGACTGAATTGGCCTTGGTTGCCCTGATGGATGACCTTTATCAGGAGAAGGACAGGGGGAGTGCGACCCTGTTATTCTTACTTGATCTCTCAGTGGCTTTTGATACCATTGACCATGGTATCCTTCTGGACCGACTTGGTGAGATGAGTATTGGAGGAACTGTTTTACAGTGGTTCCAATCCTATCTCCAAAGTCACTCTCAGAGAATAGCATTGGGTGACTGTCTTTCGCCCCCCTGGCAGTTGTGCTGTGGGGTGCCACAAGTTACCATCTTGTCCCCAATGCTGTTTAATAGCTATATGAAGCCCTTGGGAGCAGTCATCAGGAGATTTGGGGTGAGGTGTCAGCAGTATGCTGACGATACCCAGCTCTATTTCTCCGTAACATCTGAATTGGGAGAGGCCATACAAGCCCCTGACTGCTGCCTGGACTCGGTGGTGGGCTGGATGAGGGCCAATAAACTGAGTCTGAATCCTGGCAAGACGGAGGCGCTGTGGGTTGGTCGTTCCCGAGTTCGGATAATTGGTCAGTTGCCTGCTTTGGATGGGGTCGTACTTCCTCTGAAAGAGCAGGTTCATAGTATGGGGGTGCTTCTGGATCCATCTTTGTCCCTAGAGGTCCAGGTGACCTCAGTATCTAGGAGTGCCTTTTACCAGCTTCGGCTGATAAGACAGCTGCAGCCATTTCTGGACCAGGATAGCCTGACCACTGTTGTCCAGACACTGGTAACCTCCAGGCTGGATTAGTTTAATGTTCTCTATGTGGGGCTGCCCTTGAGGTTGGTCCGGAAGCTGCAGCTGGTGCAAAATGCAGCAGCGAGACTGCTCACTGGGGCAGGGTATCGCCAACATGTCACCCCACTGCTGAAAGAATTGCACCGGTTGCCCATTTGCGACTGAGCCAAGTTCAAGGTTTTAGTTTTGGCGTACAAAGCCCTATACAGCTCGGGACCAGGATACATGAAAGACCATCTTACCCCTTATATACCCAGTCGATCACTGCGCTCTGCAGGTGAGGGCCTCCTGCAGGTACCATCTTATCAGGAGGTCTGTTCTGCACAATATAGGAAACAGACCTTTAGTGTGGCGGCACCTACCCTGTGGAATTCCCTCCCCTTAAATATTAGACAGGCGTTATCTCTGATATCTTTTTGGTGCCTATTGAAGACCTTCCTCTTTCAACAAGCCTTTTAAGTTGAGACCTTATCCCAGTCTGCGTCTGTGTTGGAATTGCTTTTAATATGTTTTCTTTAATAATATGTTTTTAACCCCCTTTTTTAAAAAAAAAAATTGCTACAGAAATGTAGAGAACTGAATTTAAGATGGGAAAAAGGAGAAACTGAGATAACTGAAATTGGCAGATCTGTCCATCCCTATCTGGAGGTAAGCCTAATGGAATTCAATGGAATTTGCTTGTGAATGCATATATAAGCCATAGGGTTGCAAACATATTTAGGATTGCATCTGTACATTTAAAATATTTCAGATGGCTGCTTAGCAATGTTTTCTAAAAGGACATCATTGAACAATCTTTATTGTTTTATGTTTTGGAAAATTGATTCAATTTTTTTTTTTTTACAGGAGGCAACAGACGAGTAACATATGATAGGTAGGCAACAATAGATGAATAACATATTGTAGAAGCAAACAAGCCTACCCAGACATGTAGATACTGACATATATTAATCTTGTTTAGCTGATTATTAATTTAAACTATCATTTGAATGTTTTAATCACTTTTTCTTAACTGTTTTTAACTAATCATTTTAATATTTTTGTAAGCCATTTTGAGGTTTTATTATAAACAAGTGATATACAGATGTTAAATAATGTTTATTCAAATTAATTCTAATGAGATCATTCTGGTGTGCAAAACAGGCAAATTTCATCTCTATTGTCACCAATACTGTATTTCCTCTCCTGAATACCTTATCTCATCCACTTCCAAATACTCTTATCAAAAATCTGCAAGTTGCCATCAGCAGTGGTGGTCTACAGCTAATTGTTAATACAGACAAGTTTTTTAAATTTAAAACCTGTGAAATACAGAAATATGTTTTTGTTTTTCATCTTCAGCATGTGAAGCAGTGAATTTGCTGAACCAGTGCCTGACATGCAATAATGGACCAGATGAGAGCCAATAAAAAGGAAAAGGAAATGGACTGCCTTCAAGTTGATCCTGACTTATGGCTACCCTATGAATAGGGTTTTCATGGTAAGCAGAATTCAGAGGGGGTTTACCATTGCCTCCCTCTGAGGCTAGCCCTCCCCAGCTGGCCAGGGCCTGCTCAGCTTGCCACAGCTACACAAGCAAGCCCTTTCCTTGTCCGCAACTGCCAGCTGAGGGGCAACTGGGCTCCTTGGGACTATGCAGCTTGCCCCCAGCTGCACAGGTGGCAGGGCACGTAACCCCTGAGCCACTCACTATGGGGGTGAATAAACTGAAACTCAATCCAAATGAGTGGCCACATGAGTGATATTCAACCACCTCTTGATAGAGTTGCACTTCCCTAAATAAGCAGATCTCTCTCTCTCTCTCTCTCTCTTTCTCTCTCTCTCTGTGTCTGTGTGTGTTTTCTCCTGGTTGCACTTGAGACAATACCTTCCACTAAACTTACCCAATGGCCCACCTCTGCGCCTATTTGGGATAACATAGCTTCAGTAGCCTATGCTCTGACAACCTCTAGGTCAGATTACTCCAAAGCACTGTATGTGGGGCTGGCTTTGAAGATGATTCATAAACTGCAGTTATGCATAATGTAGTCCCAATGGACATATATAAGAAATAGAATCATAGAATCATAGAGTTGGAAGGGGCCTTGTAGGCCATCGAGTCCAACCCCCTGCTCACAGCAGGAAATCCACAGCTAGAACATCTCCCGCAGATAGCTGTCCAGCCTCTGCTTGAAGACATCCAGCGAAGGGGATCCCACCACCTCCCTAGGCAGTCGGTTCCATTGCCGAACTGCCCTTACTGTCAAGAAGTTCCTTCTAATGTCCAATCTGAATCTATGCTCCTGCAACTTAAAACCATTAGACCTAGTCCTACCCTCTGGTAGTCTAGCTTGCCCTTGGAAGGGGCAGATCCTCACGCATATCTCTCACAAATATTTGCTGGAGAAAGAAACTCCTGATACTGCAGTTCCAAATATGTTCAGCCCCTCCCACTCTTTGATGCTCAAGTAGCTGTTGCTGTTACTGCTGCTGTTGCTATTGCTGCCGTTGTTATTACTGCTACATTTTGTTTTCCTTCCCAAGATATCATTAGCTTCAGTGATAACTTCACAGTAAAACTTTTAAAGGGTATTGGAAAGTTACATTAAAAAATTAGACTAATGTATATCATGCTCCATTAGCGGGGGGAAAATACCACTTCTTTATGAACAATTAAACATCATTTTCCGTAATGCCAGGCTTATTATCTTCCCTGATGGTAATCATCATTATTTTCAACATTATTCATGCTTAGTGAAATTACAAGTAATGTATTTGACCATTGCAGATGACTTTATAATTTGATCTCTTGGGACCAGGTTAGAGATACAGCAAATAACTTCATGCTGCTTTCCAGGGCTTGCACAATATGTTCTGCCACCTGAGGCAGAGGCAGAACCATCCAGCCTCCTGTTCCTTTTTTCTCCCACTCAATGCAGCATGCTGAGGGACTTAAGGACCTCACAACCAACAATGCCTTATTCTGACAAGGACTCTAGGGAATAGGGTTCATCCAGAGCAAGGCATTATGGGTGAGGTGGATCAGAAGAGGGCCTGCTCCACAGCTGCTTTGGCGCAGTAATAGAAAACACTATTTAAAGGCATAAGCAGCAGTGGTGCAAGCACTCTCTAGCATGCTGAGCTCTGGTGAAGGCTCTTCCTCAGAGGAAGGTATGCGTGACAAGGCACCACCAAATAGCATGGCTGACTACTTTGCTGCATCAGCAAAGCACTGGTAGTATTCCTAGCACTAAATGGCAACAGGTAGGTTGTTAGAGTGGGGGGGAGGCTCAAATCCATCATGCTGCATCACTTGGCATGAGGGAGAAATTAGATTCAGTTCACATTTTATTTATTATTATTATATTTATATTCCACCCTTCCTCCCACGACGAACCCAAGGCAGCAAACAAAAACACTAAAAGCACTCTTGTTAGTAAGATGCTTTAAAGACTTTAAGACATATTCAAACAAAACCATTGTTAAAAAAACATATTAAAAATTGTGAAATTTGTACATCAAAACACCAAAACCATTTCAAGCCGAATCTATCACATTCCCACTTTCCGAAACAATATGAGAACCAAAACACAGCTGTCCTTTGAAATTCATACTTATTTGAATTTTGAAATACAGTTCACCAACCAAACAATGCTTGGAATATCAATCGATTGATTAATTAATTTATCCTCTACAATACAATCCACTACAATAGATATCCCTAGGAGTCAATTGACATGAAAGATGAGGTTGCATGTTAGCTACAAAAAGAGACTTCTCAATGGCTGGCTCACCTCCTTTCACTCTGATGGCTCCAGGCAGCATGAAATGACAAGGTCTCTTCTCAGTGACTAATACACTCCCATTTCATGCTGATTGTCTCATACATAAGAACCTGGATGGGACCTTGCTCCTCAAAATGTAATGCACGTATGACCCCCATGTCCCTGGATGACTACAGCCCTGAGCAAGAAATACAGCCAGAGATCAATCAAAGGTCCTGGTATAGGTTTATTGGAAGCAAATCTCTCATTTTGTCTTGATGACCTCTATTAACAGCTAGTTCACACATCTATGTAGGCATCACTTAATTAGTCTTGATTTGCAGCTGAACTGACTCCAGGCCTTCAATTTGTGGATCAATCAATTAAGGCTTAAGTTGATTAATTGGTGGAGACAAAATGTAATTGATGAGGCTGAGAGCCAATGGGATATTTTTTCACTTTCCCCACAATTTTGCTTTTGAATTATGTGTTACAATAGGCCCATGTGTTTTTAAATTGTTTTTAATTTTTTTAAAATTGTTTTTGTGTTTTAAAATTTGCATATTTGTTTTTAATGTTTTTAATTGCTGTAAACCACCCAGAGAGCTTCAGCTATGGTGAGGTATACAAATGTAATAAATAAATAAATAAAATAAATAATGTGCAGTAACTTTTGTTTATTAGATTACAGATTATCCATGCCTTTAAAATGCAGATACATTGAGATGTTAGTTAAATGCAAAATGTTTCCGAGCTTGATTCAAGGTGCTGGTTTTAACCTATAAAGCCTTACACGGCTTGGGACCACAATACCTGATGCAACGCCACTCCCGACACAAACCCACCCGTACACTACGCTCAACATACAAGGTCCTCCTCCAGGTGCCTACTCTGAGGGAAGCTTGGAGGATGGCAACAAGGGAGAGGGCCTTCTCATTGGTGGCCTCCAAATTATGGAATGATTTTACTGATGAGGTGCACCTGGCGCCAGCATTGTTATCTTTCAGCACCAGGTCAAGACTTTCCTCTTCTCCCAGGCATTTTAGCATGTGTTTTTAAATTGCTTTTTAAAAATGTGTTTTAAATTTGTATATTTGTTTTTAATGTTTTTATTTGTTGTAAACCACCCAGAGTGCTTTGGCTATGGGGCGGTATACAAATGCAATAAATAAATAAATAAATAAATAAATGCACTGAAATATAATTTACGTTAGGAAAAACTTCCCAATGTGGCAATAAATACAGGAAACCATGCTAAGTTAAGGACAACATGGATTGCACCTCAATGATGATAATTAAGGATGGCTTTATGCATTTCTATCCAGAAATGTAGTGGGTCTTCCAATGCTTTTGCACAGTACCATCCTTCCCGCCACTTTGTCCCTCCCACTGTCTCTCCAGGTAAGCAGCAGGGATGCTGCTGCCTGGAGGTCAGGTAAGTGCCACCACCCCACCCCACTGTCTACTAATGATCTCACCTTTCTGAAGCTCAATGCAGTGTCCATAAAAAAGGGGGAAAACTGCAGCAAGTTATATCCAATAAAAAGGCTACTATCAGAAATAATAAAGACAGCAGTTACCTGACAGCAGCATGGAAATTCTATAACAATGCAACAACGGCCTTTCAAGATGAGGAGTTCCATATGTCTTCAGTGATACCATTCCATGTGGTTGTTCACAGCCTAATTCCAGCTCTTCATAACTGACTTCACAAAGCAACTGAATCCACATCAGGGCCCAGCCTGAAGAATGCAGATGATGGGCAGGTTCATATATGGAGATATGGTCTCTATATGGAGGTCCCAGACTGGGTAGGACTTTAGCACCAACAACTTAAATTGGACCTGGATGCTGGATGGCAGCCCTTGCAGTCACCAGCGGTGTACTAACTGAGTACTAGTTGCTCCACTTCCATGGATACAAATGCATGTCTGCAATGCATACATCTAGTGTTTTCTGACTTCACACCACTGAAGTAGGAACCCATGTTTTGGTTCTTCTTTTCAAAACCTATCTCTGTGGGTAGTTGTCAGGAATTATGCTGTTCTCCTAGAAGAGTCCATTACCTGAAAACACAGAGCTATCCAGCATAATCCAATCAGTTTATGTATGCCTACTACTTGGGATGCTCGAGAAATATGATCCTTGTGAACAGTGAAGACTGGTGGCCTCAATGACAGTGGGACAGTGAATCCACTCTGGGTTTAGTCTGAACTTTCAAGAAGCTGCCCAAGGTGCTTTGCTTGGACAGCTCCTAGAAATTTTGACTAAAACCTGGAGCAGATTCACCAGTCTCCACTGTTTGTGAATTCTACTTTGTCCTGTAACTGGTATATAGTGTAACAGAGCTGGGGTTGGGCGAATCCTGAAACCTTAAAGAATCACCGCTGGTCAAAGTAGATCATGGGTAGGGAGCAGAGCTTGGAAAAGTTACTTTTTTGAACTACAACGCCCATCAGCCCAATCCAGTGGCCATGCTGGCTGGGGCTGATGGGAGTTGTAGTTCAAAAAAGTAACTTTTCCAAGGCCCACTTTCCTTCACAGGCAACCTTCCAAGGCCCATATGCCAGTGATGGGATCAGAGGCAAAAGTGGGCGGAACAACAGATGCAACTATTACCTTTGTACATTAGGCTACATTCCAGCCACACAAAAGCAGAGGATTCTGTGCACACACAGAGAGAGACATCTCTCCATCCCAACAGGCAAGAGGTATCACTGCAGTGCAAGGGCACATTCCAGTACACACTTAAAGAGCATATGGAGCAGGGCCAGTGAGGAGCTTGGTCTGAGAAAGGGGTGTGGCCCAAGGGATGGATACAGAGGCCTGGAGAGCTGCTTTGTTCCTCACCCACCGGGCCTGAAATTCCCCACCCCTGGAGTAGGCAGTACTGAGACAGACAGATCAATGGACTGGTTCAATTTTAAGCAGTTAATATCAGAGTTTTTGAACAATTGGAAGGTATTTAGTGCACAGTTGCTATTCCTGGCATTTGAGAAAATGAAAGATCAAGGACTTTAATTATTTGCTTCTTGTCAATTGAGAACTTCCATTTAAGAGATGCAATCTCTCCCCCCTCTCCTTCCATTCCTGCATCTGTTCTTTCCTATGACACATGGCTGTGGTATTTTAATGTATAAGTTATTGCTAGCGCTTACTGGATAGACATTTCAAGGATATACACACTAAGTGACAACTCCTGGATGATAAGTTGACAGTAAAGCTGAGCAGCAGACTTTTGTGTATAGATGCTTGTACTCCTTGGAGGGTAAGATATCAAACAGATGTCACTAGTGCATTTAGCCATTTGCTAATAACAACTGCTGTACTTCTTTACTGAACACCAGCTTCCATCAGATGGGAAGAGCAGTGTCTGCATAAAGAATATTATACATATGTCAGCAGCGTGCTCCTTTTAAAGAGCTAGAGACTGCTACTTCTGAGCCTTTCTGAGCATGAATTAAGAACGTCCAGAATTTAAAACAGGGATGGGGAAGCTCAGGCCCATGGGCCAAACATGGCCCTCCAAGCTGCTCTATCTGGCCCTCAGGATTCTCAACACATCACCCTCCCTCCCCAGCCATACTACCTGGCGGAAATGTGTCCTTGAGCTCTGATAATGCCTTTAGCTTGCCTGGATGGAGGAGAGAGAGGGGTGTGAGGGTGTATACATTTGACTCTGTCCCCACCCATCACTGGCATGCGGTCCTCGGGAGGTTGCCCAGAAGGGAACATGGCCCTCGGGTTGAAAAATGTTCCCCACCCCTAATCTAATGAGCTCATAAGATACAAGTCTGCAATGCCCTGAATCACAATTCAGTCTCTTATCTACAGTATCACCTTCTCCCATAAAAGCCCCCTCAACAGATGGCTACGTCCAGAGAAGCATTGCTTCCTGTCCCATCTTCTGGGGAGGCGTGCTCATTAAAGGTGTAATTTCGCTGTAGTGATGCTGCAGTTGTGGAATGTCTCCCTTGAGAAGCCAGCCATGCAGCATTTATATGCTAATGTAATCATAAGGGGACTTGTGGTGCTGAAATCTATGGCAGTGATTAACTAAGTTGCCCAAATATCACAGGGTGCCCTTTTGGGTGCCATTGACCAAGCTTCATTCCTGGAGAGAAAAGGGAGATGGTGGGGATGGTCAAATCAGATTCTTTCCAGTCCGTGCCACTTTCAATTTTTTTTAATTAATCTGCATTTAAAAAAATACAAATATGACAAAAAAGTAGTTTAAAACCTATTTAGGAATATATAGGAAGCTGCCTTACACCAAGTCCCATCTAGTTCAGTATTGTCTACACTGACTGGCAGTGGCTCTCCAGTGTTCTAGGCAGGGTTCTCTCCCAACCCTACCTGGAGATGCTGGGGACTGAACTTGGGACCATCTGCATGCAAAGCAGATGCTCTGCTACTGAGATATAGCCCTTCCCTTATTTTTTTCCTCAAAAGGAACATTTCTAAATGTATTGTAAATGCAACTGTGAAATCTGATGGACAGCTACATATGAAATGTACGTATTTAATTACTAGATGTATATTCCGCGCTTCCTCCCAGTAGGATCCCAGGGAGGCAAACAAAGGCACTAAAAACACTCTAGAACATCATAAAAACAGACTTTAAAATGCATTAAAACAAAACATCTTTAAAAAGATATTAAAACATCTTTAAAAAACATCTTTTTAAAAAAGCTTTAAAAACTCTTAGAAGCAATTCCAACACAGAGCCAGACTGGGATAAGGTCTCTACTTAAAAGGCTTGTTGAAAGAGAAAGGTCTTCAGTAGGCGCTGAAAAGATAAGAGATAGCTCCTGTCTAATATTTCAGGGGAGGGAATTCTAAACGGTAGGTGGGGCTAGAACAGCAGGAGTCTATGATGGAAGCAGTGGAACTTAAATGAGAGCTGGGATTTGAAAGGGCAGGTAGGAACATAGGAAGGAAGCTTCCATATACAAAGACAGACCATTGCTCCATCTAGCTTATTACTGTTCACACTGACTGGCAGTAGCTCTCCAAAGTTCCAGGTAAGGGCCTTGCACATTCCTACCTGCTGTACTACTGAGCTATGGCCCTTCCTCAGAGGAATGAGGGAAGAGCTAGATGGGAGATTCTCAGAGCAGAAGAAAAACTGGGAGAAAGAATGGGTCAAGAGGAGAGGCTCATATGATCATGGGCTTCAGAGTCAAAGGATCTTGTAGCTATTTGTGATGACCATGTAACTCATTGGCTGTAGGCTTTTAGTCGTTGTATAACATCTTCCTACTGCAGCTGCTTGGTAATTCTTACAATTCAAGCATAGCATAGCAGCAGAATTTGGCCCAGATGAGCTGAGAGCAGCAGACACACCTGATCTCTTGCAAACAGCACAAACCTTCACCTTGTCAAGAAAACTTAATAAGGCCCTATGTATGAAGCATCCTAAGCCCTGATCTTGTTCCAGTTAGGCACAAATGGAACAAAGAATTAGAAGCCCACCTAATACCTGCACAATGGGAAAAGGCCCTATGCAGTATTAAAGTAGCCACCCATGACATTAGGCTGAGGTTAATCCTACAGAAAATACTCCTCTGGGCCTACTGGATACCAGCACACCTTAAGTGCAAGGGCATTAGACCCAGGGATGACTGCTGGAGATGCAAACAGCCATAAGCAGATCTATCCCTCCTACTATGGAACTGCCCAGCAATTAAATCCTTCTGGAAAGAAGTACAGACTAGAATTAACTTGGTTCTGGACACCAACATAGTAATCAGCTACACCCCTGCCAGGTGGAGATTATCAAAAGGGCAGGAAGGATGATTCCTCTGAGCCATGCTGACTGCAAAATGAGTAGTCCTTCAAAATTGGAAAGCCTGGGCCACACCAAGCATAGATAACTGAATAAAAACTTCCAAGATTTGGAAAGCATTCTTGGAACTCTTTGCTGAGAAAAACCCACAACTGGAAGAAATGGAATGCACAAATCAATGCAGGGACGGCCACTTCTCCAGCCCAACTGCTAATCTGGGACTCCAGCAGAATATTGACAATAGTTTACATTAATGCTTATCTGAGCATGTGAACCTGAACATTACATAACACTCCAAACAACTGAACATCTGTTAGTCTTACTTGGATCTCTCAGCGGCTTTTGATACCTTTCACCGTGTTATCCTTCTGAGTTGACATGGTGAGATGGGTATTGGCGGCACTGTTTTACAGTGGTTCCAATCCTATCTCCAGTCATTTTAAGAGACTAGCATCAAATGATTGTCTTTTGACCCCCTGGCAGTTATGCTGTGGAGTGCCACAAGGTACCATCTTGTCCCCAATGCTGTTTAACATCTATATGAAGCCCTTAAGAGCAGTTATCAGGAGATTTGGGGTGAGGTGTTAGCAGTACACTAATGATATCCAGCTCTATTTCTCTGTAACATCTGAATCCTGGGAGAGGCTGTGCAAGCCCTGGACCAGTGCCTGGACTCAGTGGTGGGCTGGATGAGGGCCAATAAACTGAATCATAGCAAGATGGAAGCAGTGTGGGTTGGCGGTTTCCAAGTTCAGATAATTGGTCAGTTGCCTGCTTTGGATGGGGTCATACTCCCTCTGAAAGAGCAGGTCCATAGTCTGGGGGTGCTCCTGGATCCATCTTTGTCACTAGAGGTCCAGGTGACCTTAGTGGCTAAGAGTGCCTTTTAACAGCTTCAGCTGGTAACATAGCTAAGGCCATTTCTGGACTGGGATAGCCTGACCACTGTTCTCCATGCACTGATAATCTCCAGGCTGGATTATTGTAATGTGCTCTATGTGGGGCTGGCCTTGAGTTTGGTCAGGAATTAGGGCATTAGGGCAAAATACAGCAACACGACTGCTCTCTGGGGCAGGATATTGCCAACCTGTTACCACACTGCTGAAAGAATTGTACTGGCTGCCTATTAGCTTCTGGGCCAAGTTCAAGGTTCTAGTTTTGGTGTACAAAACCCTAAATAGCTTGGGACCAGGATACCTGAACGACCATCTTACCCCTTATATACCCAGTCGGTCACTGCGCTCTGAAGGTGAAGGCCTCGTTCAGATACCATCTTATCAGGAGATCCGCTCCACACAGTATACAAAATGGACCTTTAGTGTTGTGCACGACAGTTTGGAATCCCGTCCCCTTAAATATTAGACAGGCACCATCTCTGTTATCTTTTTGGCACCTATTGAAGATGTTCCTCTTTCAACAAGCCTTTTAAATAGAGGCCTTATCCCTGTCTCTGGCTGTGCTAGAATTGCTTTTTAAGATGTTTTAAAATTTGTTTTTTAAAGATGTTTTTAATATGTTTTAATAGGTTTTTAAAGATGTTTAAAAATATGTTTTAATAGTATTTTGTTTTTAAGGTGGTTTAAAATTCTTTTCATGTTTTTGTTTGCCGCCCTGGGCTCCTTCTGGAAGGAAGGGTGGGATATAAATTTAATAAATAATAAACAAACAAACAAACATCAGGGAAAAGGGAGGCACGAGAGCAGAGAGAGGCAGGGGAGTTAGGAGAGACGGGTGGAGAAGAAATAAGTGACTGTACTGTTTTTATTGTAATAATGTGAAAACCTAATAAACCATCCATAAAAAGAGTACTACAAGCTTTTGCTGTTCCACAAGGCTTTTAAAGATGCTTTTTCGTGTTCTGCTCTGGGTTTTTTAAAAAAATTATTATTGGCTATGATTTCATCATACCAGACTTGACTGTGACTTATATCTTATCACAGTTTTATTACAAGACCAGCCTTGTCTTATACACCATTACAGGCATTTTTAATGGCGAGGTGATGGATAAATATTAAAACATAAATGAAGTGAAATCATTGCTTGTCTGATTCCCCAGCTAGTCATAGCACTGGGAAGAAAGAAGATCTGCCTCGCAATTGCTCACTTTCCACAAAGAGAAATAAATGTCATAATTTGAGTGGCATGCTGTAAAATGTATGAACCCACAGACCTGGTCCTATCATCTCCTAAATATTTCCCAGAATGCTACCACTGTTAAATGGCATCTTATCTTGCATCCTTTCCTTTTTTCCTCCCATTGCTAAGATGTCAGGGGGGCATATTTAGCATTTCTTGTGCATCACATCATTCCCAAGGCCCTAATTGGATTCTGTGGCCAACACACAGTGTTCTTGAGCTCCTAGTCTGACTGGGAGAATAAGTTTGTTGAGCTATATAAAGCTGAAATTGTTTTTTGTACTGCTGAACCTCAGAGACATACTCTTGGAATATGAAGCAGTATCTGTGGGGCTGGAATTCTTCCAAGCTGCTCAACTGCAGAAGAAGGATGGGGGGGGGGGAGAGACTGGTTCTGGCTGAACTCAAGAAAGGCTGAGTGTACCCAAGTTTCATTAAGGAACACTGAAAGAACCCCAAGAATTATCTTGCTCCAAGAACATATTCGTTTGTTCAATCATGGGGAGAAATTTATTTATAATAAAGCTGTAATTTTATGCACAGAGTAAAGAATTAAAAATATTCTTAGTCACTGAGTGCATTTAATTAGAGTTTATGGTGAGGGCCCCGATCTACTCATATAATTTGTGTTGTACACAGCCAAGGAAGCACCCCAATAAACATGTGCTGAAATTTATGACTGGGACATTCTTGGAAGTTGTATAACATTGGAATCCTGAAGATTTATGCACTTCATTTACTGCATTGCCCATATGAAGGCTTTAAGCACAACTATTCAAGCTGCTGGGTATGGATTGAAATTTCCAACGTATTAAGGAGCAAGTGAGTTCATTGTATGCCAGATGGCCTGTAGTGGAAGGAGCAGAGGAGAAATGATGACAGAAACTTCTCAACTTGTGAGTCCTGAGGCTAATTCTGCTGTTTCACGCTGTTTGCTGAGACAGGCATTCCAACAGTTTAGGCCTCTTCAAAGCTGTTATAACTGTAGGCTTTGGTAAAAGTTAGCATACATTCATTTTTTTTTCAGTGGAACATTGCAGAAAGTACATCTGAAGTCAGCCAGTGCCAGAAGCAGTTGGCAGTTGAAATAAGATGTGGTGGTGGTGAGAATCCAAAGTATTTGAGTGATTTTTGTGGATTTCAAATTTTCTATTATCCACTTTAGAGCTTGAATTGAGTCTGATTTTGGACAGGGGATTGAGATGCTCGCTGTTTTCAGGCAAAATTCTTCCTGTTCTAAAGGGATCGTGAATTTTATACCTGGGTAACATTTGCTCCCCCTTAGCACAAATTTGCAGACTTACCTGGGTGGTGCTGTCCTTCCCACATGATAGAAGAGCTCAGTCACCTTCTCTTCATTCTCACACAATTAACTTGTCATGTGAACTAGATAGTCCATGGGCAGTATCCAGCTAACTCATTCCATCAGTGCAAGGATTTATGCTTGCACAGCAGAACTTTCCCTCCTCTCTTCCCCCTGTGCATCCCCTAAATCTGTTCTGGGTTTTCCCTGAACCACCTGGAGCAGATTTGAGGAGATCACACCAATAGGAGAGGGGGAGAATTTTGTTGCACAAGCAGAGATGAATGTTAATGGATCAGGATGGCTGGTTGATGTTTCCTTAATAGGAATGATTTGCTCAGAAGTAATTTTTTTGATACAGAAATCTCTCTGGAATATTCTGAGGAGGAAGCCATCAGAGCTGTGGACAAGCAATACATTCATCCCATGTCTCTTCCTCCTCCCACTGCAGCTGAGGGTGGGTCTTAAGTCCTCTGTGTCAAAGTCAGAGACAGGTAGAGCTTTAAGTAAAAAGGACCTGGGGAGTGTGAATCTCCCTGGAGATCAGATGTGGGGTAGCAGCCCTGTTGCTTGCTTGGAGTGTTTATGCCGCTTGCCTCCATCTGTGCTTAACTTGTATGTTTGTAAATGAATCACATATTGTAAAAAAGTCATAAGACTCCAGTGACCTCTCCTCCAAAAGGAAACCAACCCCAAGGAGTACTTCCGCTGGAACCTTTCACCACTTGGGGAAGTGGGATTAACAAGAATCTCCTCTACGTCTTTTCTTTTTTTAAAGGGGCAAGAATCATGCAAGCCAGCCCTTTTGTACAGCCAGGCACATGCATGGAACATCCTGTTAACAGCCAAAGTAATCTCATTTCACTTGGAAGGAAAAGGAGTTCCTCCACCACTTGACACTGGGACTGGCCACAGTGATTGTATGAACTGGATCCAGAGTGTCACAAAATAAAATAGGAACCCCTTAAATGTGTGGCAGCTGTGAAAAATGTAGATTTCATGATAGGGGTTATTAGGAAAGGAACTGAAAATAAAACCGCTGCCATCATAATGTCATTATACCAATCTATGGTGCAACCACACTTGGAATACAGTGTACAATTCCGGTTGCAGTGGGGAGGAGAGCCTGGCTGGAAGTCCAGAGTCTGTGAGTTCAAATCCCTGCTTGTGTCTCCTGGGTATTAAGGGCCAGCTAAAGATCACCCCCACAGTGAGTGGCTCAGAGGTTATGTGCCCTGCTACCTGTGCAGCCATGGGCAAGCTGCATAGTCCCAAGGAGCCCAGTTCCCCCCAGCTTGCAGCTGCGGACAAGGAAGGTGCTGGCTTGTGCAGCTGTGCCAAACTGAGCAGGCCCTAGCCATCTGGGGAGGACTAGCATCAGAGGGAGGCAATGGTAACCCCCCTCTGAATACCACTTACCATGAAAACCGAAAATTCCAGCTTGTGGTTTTTGTCACCTGCACTTGGCTGACTTTCTCTTCTCCTAAAGATACAGGATCAGTCTCAGGCCAAGAACCTGGCAACCCTAGTTGGGATTGACTTGAAAGCAGTCCATTGTAGAGTTGCAAAAGGTTCTGAAAAAGACAAACACAGTGATCAAGTGAATGGAGCAACTCTTCTATGTGGAAAGGTTACAACACGTTGGGCTTTTTAGTTTAGAGGAAAGTGGATAGAGAAAAAAATTTCTCCCTCATAACACTAGAACTTAGGGACATCCAATGAAGCTGAATGAATTCAGGACAGAGAAAAGTACTTCTTCACACAATACCTAGTTAAACTATTGAATTCTCTCCCATTGGAGGCAATGATGGTCACCAATTTGAATGGCGTTAAAAGAGGATTAGACAAATTCATGGAGAATAGGGCTATCAATAGCTACTAACCCTGATGAATGTGTTCTAGCTCTACTGTTGGAGGCAGGATGTTTCTGAATACCAGTTGCTGGGAATTGTAGGATGGGAGAGTGCTGTTGTGCTAAGGTCCTGCTTTCATGCTTCCCATAGTCTGACCACCATGAGAACAGGATACTGGACAGGATGGACCATTGGCCTGGTCCAGCAGGATCTTCTTATGTTCTTAAACCTGCTTCATGTTTTCCTCTGGCTGGCAAGAGAGTCTTGGCATACTGAAGGATTACCTGTAAAAACTACTGTTTGTCCTGGACAATTGTTTTTAACAAAATAAAATATGATTTATTTTCCATTTAAATTACCAAAATATAGATAAACATCAACAGGGTTTTTTTTGTTTTTGTTTTTAAAGAGCAATGATCACATCTCAGATAAACCACAATACATGTCTTGGTAAGCTTTTCATATAGAAAAGTTTTTTGTACATGTCAAAACGAGAAGAGCAAAGGTTCCTTCATAATATCAATAGGCAGAGAGTTCCAGAAAATAGGTGCTGCCACACTATTCCTTACAAGTGTGGCACAAATATTATACAGCACTTGCAAAAGTGCTGGTTCCACAGATTGAAATGGTCAAGTGGGCACATACAGGGTAAGTTGATCCATCAAGTAAACTGGTCCCAAGCTGTTGAGAATTTCCTTTAACTGGCAGATCAACCCATCCCTTACGATCACCAAGCGCTTTTTACCACCACAAGAATAGGAATTAATCAGATTGACACAAAAGAAGCACACACTCTGCTACGCTCCCTTAGAACTGTTTATCCACAGCTTTGGCCCATCACTTAGCTTATGTAGTCAAGCAGGAAAATCTCCATGCAAAGGTTCAGAAGAGACTGGATGATTTATATCTTCTCAGATGCCTGCTCCCTCTTTCCGGTCATCTGCTGGATCTCCACAAACACCTGGTCCTGCTGTCCTCTCCCAAGTAGACACCTGGTAATGGTGCCCTTTGATTGCCAAGCAAGCACTCCACCAGCTCTGGGTTCTTAAGCGGCCTGATGCCATCTCTGCTCCTGGGGTCTGTTGGAATGGGAGACAACAATACTTGTAGCTAGTTATATGAACCAGTAGGGGTGATAGACAGAAAATGTAATCCTTGTATTCCTCTCATTGACTCACTATTTTGTAACTAACTTGTTTGGCTACAGTTCAGTACATGTCCACTCAGAAGTAAGCACCATTGGGTTCAATGGGACTTACTCCCAGGTAAGTGTTATTGGATTGCAGCCTTTGTTCTTTTTTTTGCCCCTTTCCCCTCCTTCACCAGATTGTCCTCTCCTTTTTTCTATGTCCACGTGTCAGGACATGCCATCCTAAGCTCCCACTCAGAGATGGCTTTGTATGCTGGAAGTAAATAAACTTTAACTTTGTTTCTCACCTCTACCAATGGACTTAACAGACTGTTTGCTGTTGTGACTGCTGTGAGACTTCATTGACTTCCAACAGGTTATGGGCCCAGAGAGCAAAAGGCAACTTTAAAAGGTGCAGAATGGCTTCGCAAGCATGCAGCATTAGCATGTGAAGAAATTAGAACCAGATAATTTCCACTCTTGCATTCTTTGTGTGCTTAGTTGCCCAATTTTTATCCAACTTAGCCTCCTTTATACTTTCTATGTTTCCAAAAACACTTCAGCTTATATAAATTCACTCTTTTACAAAGTACTAATATCCTAAAACATGCTAAGCCAGCATTCCCAAGGGAAAAGTCACCTCAATAGTTTATTTTAAAAATCTTTAATCCTTCCATTCTCAGGGACTGTTATATGGCATGAAGCATTGATCTATTTTGTGTAAGTGTGGCACATACAGCAAGCAAAGCCAGAAAGCTCCTGTTCAGATTCTTCCATTTTTAGAGCACAATATAGAGGCTCCCCTGTTCTGAGGGATACTCTATAAAAGGATGCATCTGTGCCCTACCAGATGTTGTTGGACTACAACTCCCATAATCCATGGTTGCTGGTTATATTTTATTTATTTTATTTATTTATTTAATTACGCTTTTAAACCGCCGTATAGCAACGAGCTCTCAGGGCGGTGTACAGCAAAATAAAACCACATTTAAAAAACGAACAAGTGTGGATTAAAACATACAGTATAAAACATATTTTAAAAAAAATTAAAATACGAATAAAATAAAAATACAATTACAGTTAAGTTTAAAATAAAATAAAATTTAAGTTTAAAAGTTTAAAATGCCTGGGCGAAGAGGTAGGTTTTTACCTGGCGCCGAAAAGATAACAAAGAAGGCGCCAGGCGTATCTCATCTGGGAGGGCATTCCATAATTCGGGGGCCACCACTGAAAAGGCCCTAGATCTAATTGTTGTTCTCTGGGCCTCCCTATGAGTTGGGACCCGGAGAAGGGCCTTAGATGTCGAGCGCAGTGAACGGGTAGGTACATAGCGAGAGAGGTGTTCCATCAGATATTGCGGTCCGATGCCGTTAAGGGCTTTATAGGTAAGAACCAACACTTTGAATCTGGCCCGGAAACATATAGGTAGCCAGTGCAGTTGGGCCAGAATAGGTGTTATATGGTTGAATTTCTTCGTCCCAGTAAGAACTCTGGCCGCAGCATTCTGCACTAGCTGAAGTTTCCGAATCGTCTTCAAAGGTAACCCTACGTAGAGTGCATTACAGTAATCCAATCTAGAGGTTACCAGAGCGTGAATAACTGAGGCGAGGTTCTCCCTGTCCAGATAGGGTCATAGTTGGGCCACCAGCCAAAGCTGGTAGAATGCATTCCGTGCCACCGAGGCTACCTGAGCCTCAAGTGACAGGAGCGGATCTAATAAGACCCCCAAACTACGGACCTGCTCCTTTAGGGGGAGTGTAACCCCATCCAGAGCAGGTCTGACATCAACCACCTGGGCAGAGTACCCCCCCACCAACAGCATCTCAGTCTTGTCAGGATTGAGTTTCAGTTTATTAGCTCTCATCCAGTCCATTATCGCGGCCAGTCAGCGGTTCAGTACATTGACAGCCTCACCTGAGGAAGATGAAAAGGAGAAGTAGAGTTGCGTATCATCAGCATATTGCTGATACTGGTTGGGATTGATGGGAGTTGGATTCCAACAACATCTGGAGGGCCACATGTTCCCCACATCTGCTCTATAACACTCCAACCCACCACCATGTAGATAACATAATGTCTGAGGCAGGTGCGATAGATGGATGGACGGACAGATGGATGGACAGATGGATGCCAGATCCCACAGACACTTGCTATTAATTGTTAGACTTGTTAGTCTCTTGTTACACTGAGGTCGCCAAGTGAGTTACAACATATTTTAAAACATAGGGCAGATCCACACCATACATTTAATGCATATCCAATGCACATTTAAAGCACATGACTTCCCCAAAGATCATGGAAAATGTGGTTTTCCCCTCACAGAGCTACAAATTCCCAGCATCTTCAAGAAACTTCCCAGGCTTCTTTAGGGAATATCGTGTGCTTTAAATGTTCATTGGATGTGCTTTAAATATATGGTATGGACTTGCCTGTAAACATATACATGAGATATATGAGATTCTTCACCTTCAAAAGTTGGAATGGGGGGTTGGCATTTTTATGTTTTATATAAATAGCAATTTCCAGTCCAGTCCAGGTACAGACTGGGATGATAATCCCCACTTAAAGGGATTATTGGAAAAGGAAGGTTTTCAGTAGGATCTGTAAAGAAAATAGAGGAGGTATCTGTCTAAAATGTAATGGGAGGGAGTTCTAAGGGGTAGGTGCTGCCAAACTAAAGGGCCGATTCCCATAGTGTATGGAATGAACCTCCTAATGAGCTGATATCTATAGGAGGCCCTCTCCTGCAGAGCAGAGCAGATGGTATATAAGGGATGAGATGAATTTTTAGCTGTGGTGCAATGGAAATAAAATGCTTTGTTACATTTTCTCCAGTTATATCATTCTTATATATATAAAATAAACATAAATGACTGACAAAAAGTATTTATATTCATATTCCAGTTTTTTCCTGTTTAAAATGAATGCTACTCTTGTCTTAGGCAAAAGCATGACATTCCTCTTGCAAGGCATGTGCTAGATTTTTGGCTGGTCTAACTGCCTTTTAATTAGTGACTTTAAGCCTGCTCAATAGAGAATTATCCCTTAATCTACTCTTTTCAGAATTCCCTTGGAGAAAGTTGCATCACAATGACTAAGTTAGATATTTAGACTAGACATACAGAGGATGCAGCAAGCTCTTGTTGGGAATATCTTGGGAGGAAACACACACACACACGGAATAGGATCCAATTGTTGTTGCCAATCCAATCTGATTCCAGCAATCTGGAAGGCTGTTCCTTCCCCCACTCCACCGCCTCCACTATCTTCTACATTTATCCATTTGATTCTTCCTTCTGTCTACTCCCCACACACACACATGGCGAGGGTGGAAAGAAATTTAAAATGTTAATACCACAGAGATCAAAAGGCAAACCCAGAGGGTCTCCTCAACTTCACCACTGATTCAATCCTCACATTAAGGAGATTCTCTGGCTTGCGTCCTGATCTCTATAGCAGCCTTTCCCAACCAGTGTGCCTTCAGATGTTGTTGGACCACAACTCCCATCAGCCTCAGCTAGCATTGCCAATGGTCAGGAAGATGGGAGTTGTAGTCCAACAACATCTGGAGGCACACTGGTTGGGAAAGGCTGCTCTATAGTATTAACTCCTTAAATGCTCTCTAGCAGAAGGGCAGAAGGAAAGAGTGGTGTTCACAGCAGTGGCTCCCAGCCAGGAAAGATCATGGTGGAGGTATCCTTCCACAATGCGCTCTGATGCAAGGCAAGCAGCAGCAGTTTGGCAGTAGTAGCAGGGAGGTCTGGAGCCATGGCAGGAGTGCCCCCAATACACCTGCAGTAAAAAGTAAAAAAGGTATGGTTTCTGGGGACATGCACTTTTCTCCCAAAGAGAAAAAGAGGTACAAGTGTTGCAAAGTGCTAATCATGCTGTGCATAGTGGTTGCCACTTTAAATAAACTGAAGATTTCTGTCCTCCTTTTTGCCTTCTGAAACTGTAAAACCAAATCAAAAGCTCATGCAATATTGCACACAGATCATGATGAAGGGGGCAGTAAGTGGGACTTAAAATGGAATTCTTGTCCAGTGCAAATCCGGTGTCAGGGAAAAGCTGCTGAGTTCACAGCAAGCATGCTCGCTCCACAGTGAGCAGACAAAATATTGTAAAATCTGATTTCAAGTCTGACTTAAACGGAATTCTCACCCTTCCGTCTCTCTCTCTCTCCCAGCCCATATCTCATCAAGAAGCAGATGATGCTCACATGGTAAATTATTCTGGATATTAATGCATAACTGGTAGGACAGGAAATGGTTGCTATGAAGAGGGGTAGTTAAGCAGAAATGGTTAGAGTACATTTTTAGACTTTATTATTATTATTAGACTTATTAGTCACTTGTTACCTGAAAGGTTGCCAAGTCACTTATATTTAAAACTCTAAATATAAATACATTATACCATTACAAGCTAGCTGTAAATCTAGGGGGTGGGTTGGCTCCAGGTTTTGGGGTTTCTTGGACAAGATGCCCTCAGGGGCCATACCTCCCTGAGTAGTCTTACTCAGGACTGTCCTAAAACATTTTGCTGCCTGAGATGAAGGACAAGAAGGTGCCCTCTTCCATGCACACAAGCTGCATGGACTGTCTGTTAAATCATATTTCAACACTGGCAACATGGTAGTCTCCACTGCCACTCCTGATGCTGTCCACTTGCTTGCCCTGTCCCTCTGGGCCTCATCTGTGCCCCTACCAAGGAAGAAAGGCAAAGTAAATGGCAACTAATTGTTTACTTGTCTAATATGTTTTTAATAATGTTTTTAACCCTTTTTAAAAGTTTTTTAAAATGTTTTTAATGCTGTTTTTTTTAATGTATTTTAAGATCTGATGTTATGATGTTTTAAATGTGTTTTAGTGCTTTGTTTGCTGCCCTGGGCTCCTGCTGCCAGGAAGGGAGGGATAAAAATTGAATGAATGAATGAATAAACAAACAAACTACAGCTTCTTCTCCTTGCTACTGTGCCTTGCCTGAGGAGGGCAGATGAACATTCAGCAACAGCAAGGAGGAGTAGCAGGCTTAGAGGACTGTGGGATTGACAGCAGTGGTGTAGTGATGGAGGGGCAAATGAAGGCATTGTCCCCCCAAATGATAATTCTGTCCCCCCCAACTGAAATTACTCCTTCAGTCCCCAAATTTCTAGTGTTGCAGTAAATTAAAACTTCAGCTGCATTTTTAAAAATACATTTTAGGCATCTAAAGAGAGGGAGCAAGGCAAAGTTACCAAGGGAATGTGAATACAGTAAATATAAGAGTTAAAAGTATAAACAAAGTGAACACAAGTCTTGATGGTTGGGGGAAGGGAGTTGGCACATGTTACCAAATTCTTTCAAACAACACAGGAAGCGAATTGGACTGTGAAAAACCAACCCAAATTGTGTTTGCATTTTTACAAATTTGTAGGGCAGTACAATATCTCAGAGACGAGGTCGGGTCTTCAGAGCTTGGAAAAGTTACTTTTTTGAACTACAACTCCCATCAGCCCCAGCCAGCATGGCCACTGGCTTGGGCTAATGGGAGTTGTAGTTCAAAAAAGTAACTTTTCCAAGCTCTGCTCCCCTGGTGCATTCAGTATAGCTGCCCAATTTCCCTGCTTTTTAAAGTTTGATAGAAATATCTGTTGGTTACCGGTACGTTCTTAAACTGCAATGTTTTTTGCCCATTAGTGAATTAATTTAATTGTTAAAGTGAAGCTTCTCTTAATTGCTCGTATGGCAAAGGAGACCAGGGTAGTTAGTTCCCGGAAGTGGCTGCCTCTGTAGAACTGAACTCACAGTTCATGAGCTTACTAAAACATTATACCTATAGAAGGAAGCCTTTCCACACATGCACACTTTGTTTGGTGCAAGACTTACCTTTGGTGCACCTACCACTGTGTGTGAAAATTCATTATCAACTTTGACATGTGTTGACACCATAGAGGTGTTCAGTTGTTCATCAGAAAAAAACAAACTTCATAGAATCAGAATAGTAGAGTTGAGAGGGGCCTATAAGGCCATTGAGTCCAACTCCTGCTCAGTGCAGGAATCCAAATTAAAGCATACCTGACAGGTGGCTGTACAGCTGCCTTTTGAATGCCTCCAGTGTTGGACAGCTCCCCACCTCCCTAGATAATTGGTTCTATTGTCGTACCACTCTAACAGTTAGAAAGTTTACCTTGATGTTCAGCTGAAATCTGGCTTCCTGTAACTTGATGCCCTTATTCCATGTCCTGCACTCTGGGATGATAGAGATCCTGGATCTCCTCTGTTTGACAACCTTTAAAGGACTTGAAGAGTGCTATCATATCTCCCCTCAGTCTTCTCTTCTGCAGGCTAAACATGCCCAGTTCTTTCAGTCTCTCCTCATAGGGCTTTGTTTCCAGTCCCCTGATCTTCCTCGTTGCCCTCCTCTGAACCTGCATTCTTCTTAAAGAGCAGTGTACTGATGAGACCTAACCAGTGCTGAATAGAGTGGAGCTAGCATTTCACACAATTTGGAAACTATTTTTCTGTTATGCAGCCTAATATAGCATTTGCCTCTTTTGTAGCCACATCGCACTGTTGGCTCATATTTGGATTGTGATCAACAACAATCCCAAGATCCTTCTCGCATGTAGTATAGCTGAGTCAGTTATCCCCATCTTATAGCCATGCCTTTGGTTTCTTTTTCCTAGGTGTAGAACTTCGCACATCCCTGTTAAATTTTATGCTGTTGTTTTTAGCCCAATGTTCTAGCTTATCAAGATTACTTTGAATTTTGTTTTTGGCCTCCAGAGTATTAGTTATCCCAATTTTGTATCATCTGCAAATCTGATAAGCATTTCCTATACCACCTCATCCAAGTCATTAATAAATTTTTTGAACATCACTGGGCCCAGGACCGAGCCCTGTGGTACCCCACTCATTTCCTCCCCCCAGTTTGAGAAGGAACCATTGACAACCACTCTTTGAGTATGATTCTGTAGTCAACTGTGGATCCACCTGATAGTTGTTCCATCCAGCACACATTTAGGTAGTTTGCTAATCAGAATATAATGGGGCACTTTGTCAAAAGCTTTGCTGAAGTCGAGATATATTATGCCCACAGCATTCCCACAGTCTACCAAGAAGGTTACCTGATCAATAAGCCAGATAAGATTAGTCTGGAGGGATTTGTTCTTGATAAATCCATGTTGGCTTTTAGTAATCACTGCATTGTTTTCAAATTACTTACAGACTGACTGCTTTATAATCTGCTCCAGAATTTTTCCAGGGATTAGTGTCAGGCTGACTGACTTCCCCTGTTCCTCCTTTTTGCCCTTTTTGAAGATAGGGACAATATTAACCCTCCTCCAGTCATCAGACACATCACCCATCCTTCATGATTTCATAAAGATAATAGACAGCTGTTCTGAGAGTTCTTCAGGCAGTTCCTTCAATACTCTAGGATACAGTTTATCGGGCCCTGAAGATTTGAACTTGTTCAAAGTGATTAGGTATTCCTTGACCATTTCTCTATCATTATCAAGCTGCAATCCTGCCCCTTCAACTTCACATTTGCCAGGAGGATCATAGACCGTCTTTTGGGAGAAGACTGAGCCAAAGTAGGAATTAAGAACTTCTGCCTTTTCTTTGTGATCTGTTTTAATTTTGCCATCTTCATTGAGTACCATTTCTTTTCTCTGTTTTTTTACTATGGATGTGCCTGAAGAAAGCTTTTTTGTTGCTTTTGGCATCTCTCGCTAACCTCAGCTCATTCTCAGCTTTAGCCTTCCTGACGCCATCCCTGCAATTCCGTGCTACCTTTCTGTACTCCTCCTTTGTGGCCTAGCCTTCCTTCTACTTCCTGTATGTGTCCTTTTTTGTTTTCAGGTCATTTCTAAGCTTTTTGTGGCCACATTGGCTTCTTTTGCTGTCTTCAAGCAGCAAAAATAGTGATCTTGGCTTTTGAAAGTAATATATTTGAAGGAATTTCAAGTAAATCACAACACAACACATTAGACTTTAGTCAGTTCAGATCATTATGGCAGGATGGGTTGCATAATATACATTTACTTCCTAGCCACTGTTATTTAGTTTACATAATTATTTTGCATGTTGAAAATATTGTACTTTAATTTGATTCACTTTTTGGTAACCACAAATCATAGTTCCTGATTAAAATGCATAAATTGTGGTTTATTTTTGTCATTACCTAAGAAAAGTCTCCCCCGAAACCTCTTTTATAGTGACCAATGTCCCGAACCTTCTGCCCCCCCAAAAAAATGTTGTATCTGCCTACCCAATGAAAATTGTCTCATTACACTTCTGGTTGACAGTAGGCCCTCACCTGGGAGGTGGGCTTAGGCAGATGTCTGATGATGACTCCCAACGATGGCCCTAAACTAGACACAAGAGAAGTAGGGAACAGATACGTTATCATTCACTTTTGCTCACAAATAGTTGGTTTACAGCTTATTGCCATCTCACTTCCTTTCACATTATGCCAGATCAGAGACTTCTCTGTGTTTACGGAAAGGATGGAAGGATCTGTTAATTTCAGTTCTCCCTGTTTTTTCCAGTCTTTTCCAATTTCCACCTTTCTGCAGCAATTTGTGGTTATTATTTTTAAAAACTCATGAAAATTCATCAGCATCTGAGTGCAAATTTCTCCTAAGGAACACATTTTGTATGCAGTTTTGACAAATGTACAGTTTTGGAAGCACCTTTCCTTAATATTATGCATGCTTATATGCTGTTTTTGCTAATATATTCTTTTTTACACACAATTCCACCTTATATGTGTGTGTGTGTGTGTGTGTGTATATAAATTTTTGCAAAATTTGGACAACCACAATTTTCCAAGGATAATTATGTTTCAGTTTGCATATATTTTTTGGAAAGTGTGGATTTATTTATTTATTTTATTAGATTTATATCCTGCCCTTTCTCCCAGTAGGAGCCCACGGCAGCAAACAAAAGCATTAGAAACACTGCAAAACATCATAAAAACAGAGAAATTTTATATATTAATTTCTCTCCCATAGGTAGTGTACTGAGTTCCCAAAATATTTTTATGTGGTTTGTGTTGAATATGTTTATGATTGTTGTAAACTGCTTTGTTATTTTGAATAGGGGTATACAAATATTTTATAAATAAATTACAGGCTATGGAGCTTCCTGAATGCAATGTGCTCTTTTGCCTCCCATAACCAACAAGGAAGCCTGACAGAGGGTTGGCACCAGGCATGACCGAGCCCTTGGGCACCAGCCTGCTCCAGGCCCATGGCACCATAGCCCAACACCCCCTGATATAGGCAGTTTGAGACTAATAAGCCTGTCCATGTGCCTCCACCTACCTATTGTGTCATGTGAATGTTGCATGTGTGTAGCACGAATGCCTGTCATCAACCAAGATGGTGGTGAGGGTGTCAGCCCCTTAGGAAAGCCCCTGCCATCATCTTGGATGATGATAATCATGTGTACATAGTGAGCACAGCATTCACTCTGATGAAAGAGGTAGGTGGGGCATGAGGGAAGGCTTATTGAAGCCCACACTGTCTGTATTGGGTGTGTGTGCCTGGGAGCTCCCTCTCTGTGATCTACAGCAGGGTCAGGTTGCAAGACTCAACATTGGCTGCTTTCACACATGGGGCTAATAGCGCTAGTTTAACGGATTAAAAAGGTAGCGCTTCTATCCCGATTTCTAAAACCCCTTTCACACTGCAATACCTCTTGCGATAAGGAACAGTACTTTTTCAGCCGATATAGCGGCATTTCATGCAACTGTCTTTCACACAGCTTGTTTTCGTCCCTCACCCATGTACACTGTTCCCTAATCTGTAGGAGGTCTAAGATCTTGTCCCATCACCATGCAAGCCCTCTCCCTTTAGGATCTGACTTTTTAAATTGTTTTAGTTGTATCAAGACAGGGGTGTGTCGGAAATGCTACTGCTATCTGCGCCAATGCCAGAATGCCGGTACAAGGTTCGTCAGGCAAAAAAAATACCTGCACAACTAAAGGGAGAGAACACACTGCATGCTGGGATGGCTGTCACGTGAGTGGCAGCAGCTAGCGAAAAACTCCCGCGATCTTCAGGTTCCCAGCCTTGCTAACGGATTATTTCTAGTATCATTTATTGCAGAAATTAGCGCTATACTTGCACTACATTCCACTAGAGCTACCCCGTATGTCGTGTGAAAGCTCAAATATAGTGCACAAATTACCAGGTAAGAAATCGTCAGAATAACGGAATAAAGTGCAGTGTGAAAGCACCTATTGTCATGGCTCATGGAATGGGAATGCCACCCTCCCCCCCCCATGGAGGGGCCCTTCAGGGCCCATCATCCAGGACCCAACTTGGCCACCCTCTGGCACCAGCCCTGGCCCCACGTATTACTACAGTTGGTCATAGGAACATAGGAAACTGCTTTGTATCAAGTCAAACCATTGGTCCATCTAACTCAGTACTGTTAAAAATGGCTGGCAGCAGACCTTCAGGATTTCAAGCAGGAGTCTTTCCCAGATATAGCAGGAGATACTGGGGATTGATTCTGAGACCTTTTGCATGCAAAGCATGTGCACTGCCACAAGGGATGGGCAACAAATTCAATTCAGTTCATATTTCAAGCCAAATCTATCAAATTCACATTCTCAGAAACAATATGAGAACCAAAACAGCCATCCTTAGAAATTCACATTTATTCAAATTTTGCAGTGCAGCTCAGCAACCAGACAATGTTTACAAAAATGCATCTTAAGACAAACTGTGCATAAAAATGAATCTGTGATTGAAAATAACATACAAAAATGCATTATACAACAAGAAATACTTTCAGAAATGTGCACCTTAGTCAAAACTACCTATAAATATGTGGTTATAAGAAGAAATTTGTACTAAAATGCTGGAGAATTTTCATTATATTTTTAAACACACATAACACACACACAATTGCTGGACAAATGCGGAGAACTGAATTTAAGATTTGGAAAAATGAGAAACTGAGAGAACTACAATTAACTAAAATTAACTAAAATTAACAATTAATTTGCTAATGGTATTAGCCACACTGTTACCAATAGTTGTATGGCCAAGCATAGCACAATCATACCAGTGACCATTTTTCCTATGCACCATTCTGTAAGTGTGCAGTGAGCAGAGGCAGAGCTTGGAAAAGTTACTTTTTTGAACTACAACTCCCATCAGTCCCAGTAAGCATGGCCACTGAATTGGGCTGATGGGAGTTGTAGTTCAAAAAAGTAACTTTTCCAAGCTCTGCAGAGGATATTCCTTTTTGGTATTCTATCTGGACAGTGAAGGAATGGTAACTGATAGTTGCAGTAGTAATACATTGCAACACACCTTTGACCTATGACTGGAGTGCTTAATGGACACCCACAGCCTTTAGCTGCGAAGCTAATTGTGGGCCAATTTTGTATTGGGAAACAGGGCAATTAATTGTTTTCAATACTGTCTGAACAGTACTTAACTCATTTTCAAAGAACATTGCTTTCACATTGCATCCATTATTTCTTAAACTAATCAATGTGCAGAATAATGAGGATATCGAATGATTCTTATGATGCAATACATAAAACAACATAAAAAAGCATCTGCATTATGAAACATAAAGATTTTATAAAAAGCCAGATCTTCTTATATATTGCTGGGTCATTTGTGCAGCATGGGTTTTTAATATGCACATCTAAAGCACTCATATTTTAAACTGGAGCAGCATTGATGGAATAGTAAAACTGAAATTACTTTCTGAATTATTTAGAACAATGACAGGAGGTGAAAACTGCTTAGTCGTTTCCACAATGTAGATAATGCATCATGATCAATATATACAAGGTCTCTTTAACTTGAAGCCTAAATTTAAATTTATAACTGCATTAGTAAAGAGGTTTGAAATAGTCAACCTGATTATTTATTCAGATATTAAGACCCTGTTAATGTGTACATCTATACGGAAATGAGTGCATTGAGGGAAAGATTTGGGTCTTATCTTGTGTCCCACCAATGAATTCTATACATTAAACCTGTGGCCCTCCAGAATTCAACTGGAATTCAACTCCCATCAGCCCCAATGGTCAAGGATGATGGGAGCCACAGCTGAGTAACATCTGGAGGGCCACAGGTTGCCTACCTCTGCTCTTGTGGCTGTATAATATCTAAAGAATGAAGCTAACTTTTTCAGTATACACACTGAGCATGCAAAATCACTGCATAGCATTATGGAGTACATACTCATTAGTCTATAATAAAGAGTAGGGATTACAGGCTGTGGAGACTATACAGAGAACTAGAAAAATCTTTAAGCTCCTAAACAGAATCATAAAGTCAGGTGTGATTCAGCAAGGAGGCAATCTGAGAACTAAATTCATCATGAGACAAATGAAGGATTGATTGGCTTTTCTTTTTTTGGAAGGGGAATAAGAGATAGACTTTCTGACTAATACTTGCTCACACAATGTAGGAACAAAATCCAGTATGACAATTCATAATGAAAATTGCTTCTCTAGGAGCTCCTAATATTTATTTTTCTTTATTTGGATCTTCTCATTGCCGATTCCTGAATACACTGTAGTGCTTGCTTTGAATTAGGCCTGTTGAAGAAATAATGACTATTTGTTGATTAGAAAAGAAGATCCAGACAGTTAATGGGGAAATAGATGGCCATTAAGTGTCAGCTAGCATTTGGATATCCTGTCTCAAGCCTAGTTGCTAGTGAAGTGGCCAGTTAGTATGTGGACATGGTTGTGATGTGTGTGTGGTTGTGGTGTGGGTATGGTGGCCACAACAATTTCTAAAGTTTGCTAATGTTGCCCACAGAGCATTGGGGCTCCCTGTTCTGTGTTCAAGCAGCATGTCCTGAATGCAGATTCCAGAACAGTGGGTGGTTACAATTTATTCTGTTAACAGCAGATGTGTGTGACATGGGCCCAAGCAACAGTAATGTTCTCCTGGCTGCCACTTGGTGAGATGGGGATGGGCCAAGGCATTGGCAAGGTCAGGGGAGCTCCAGGCTGGCAGTGACAGTGCAGGGAGGAGGGGCAGAGTCAAAAGTGGGTGGGGCAATATCTTTCTCTCTCTTTGCCATCCCCCTTCTCTCTCTTGCCCTCCCTCTTCCTCCCCACTCATTGGGCTATCATGGGACACACAGATTATTCTCTCCAGAATATCAAAACTGATCATTTGCAACAGGCTCCCCCTCCCCCTTCCTGTCCTGGTCAACTCTGCTGGATTAGGGTTGCCAGGTTCATGGCCTCAGACTGATCCTGTATCTTTAGGAGAAGAGAAAGTCAGCCAAGTGCAGGTGTTCTTGCAACACTGTGATGAGAAAAACCACAAGGTGGAATTCTCCCTTCCCCCTCCACAACTTTTAAAGATACATAAGACCTCTTGCAGGCCAGGCCTGGCAACCACGAGGTCTTCTTCATCTTTAAAAGTTGTGCAGGTGGAAGGGAGAATTCCACCTTGTGGTTTTTCCTATTACAGGGTTAAAAGAACACCTGCACTTGGCTGACTTTCTCTTCTAAAGATACAGGATCAGTCTCAGGCCATAAACCTGGCAACCCTATGCTGGATTCATACTCATACTCACTGGTGTGTTTTTCTCCATTATGTTTAATGTGGAATTACAGTTTAGAGCATTGCATAAATCAGTTTACAGGTTACATGGGATTATGCATCTCTACACAGCATAACTAGCAATGTTACATAAGCTAAGATGTTATTGCAGCAGTTAGACATACCCCCTGAGCCCCTTTAAGTAGGTTCAGGGCAGGCTCTCTCTATTTTTATGGGAAAGGTTTCATTGAATGAGTCTGCATGAGCAAACAAGCATTCCTACTAAGTTGTGCCCACCTGCACATCTGTCAATGCATCCTTGAGGACAGCAGCATATCATCGAGATCCATCTCAGACAGCAACTTGGATCAAGCCTCTGATTCCTCCTCCTCTAGAGGAGGTACATGCAGTGGTGGCTTGGGCAAAGAGGTAGGGTGGAGGGAAGGAAAAGGAGCTGGTGCATGGTCAGACAGTGTTTCTTCAGTCGTAACTGGAGTGAAAAGGGTGGAGCTGTCACTGTCAAAAATGATGAAGCCTTCTGCTTCAGCACCCTCCTGTTGCAAGCCACTGGGCCCCATCCCCGCATCCCGTTCTGTCTCTTCCTTTCATTGCTCCATCAGTTTCCATATTTTTCCTCTTCCTGCCCTTCTTCTCTTCTTCAAGAGTCACTCTGGCAGCATGAAATTAGAGAGAGGGACACGGATTGTCCACCCCTTAAGTAGATAGAAAGAATAGTGTTGGTGATGATGAAAATAAAGTAGATAATCAATAATCTGATTTTCAAGAGCTAGATAGAGAAAAACAAGTTAACAACAGTTAAGATGAGCATTAGAGATATCAATGGGGTATGAGACATTTATACACGGCATAATCTAAAAATAATATGCATTTCCTGCTGCCTCAAAGCATGAACACCAAGCAATTGCTCTCATGAACCACATAGAGCAAGAGCTTTCTACGTGTTGAATTCCTTGGCCTTGTTGGCTTTGTGCAAGGCCACAGAAAATCTAGTGATGGTCACCAATTGGAATGACTTTATTTTAAGGATTTTTTTATCCAGCCCAGTGGCCAAAAGAGGCTCACAGAGTGCCTTTCAAATATCAGTGACTAATAAGAAAGTCCATTTCCCTAGGTTCACAGTCTCAAAGATATGACATAAAAGTATAAGGGACTGGAATGGAGGAGAAGGGAAACAAAGCAAACTCGAGCACTATTTCTTAATTACAGAATTCTTGTAATGATCCAAAAATTCCTGGTCTTTTTGCAGAACACATATAGAGGCCCTACAGTCCCATCTCTTTCCTTCTCCTGTAGCAGGGGTGGGGAATCTCAGGCCTACAGGCCAAAATATGGCCCTAGGGACTATCTATCTAGCCCGTGGAGGCTGATCTATTTGAACAAATGGGACATTGTGCCACCAACCTCAGTCTGCCCTGAGCCAGCCCCCTTCTGCTTGCCTTCCTATTTACAACTAGTCCAAGGGCTATAACTTTCTGTTAACTTCCACCTCCTCAGTTGCCCTTGTAGAACACAGCAAGAAAGAGGATGGCATCAAAGCCAAAATTAGTTGGGTTTGTTGTCATTGGCTTTGGCTCTGCCTGTCATTAGCTTTGGCTCCACCTACTGTTGGCCTCCCTGTTTTCTGCCTCACCAGTTCTAATGGGTATCAGCCACCACTGAATATGCATGCAGGCTGGGCACCTCCATCAATGGTTGTAGCACATTTGTCTTTTTCCCACCCTTTAGAAAGTAAATATCAGGTAAATATAAAGTGAACATAATTAGACTGAGTCAAAGGGACAAAGCAATGGAAACAAAGAAGAAAGGGCTATCATTATCCTCCCCTCTGGACCCTGCAGTCCCCAAAGGCAAAGGATGATGCAACTGTTCCCTTACACCATGGTTCTTCTGCCATTCCTGTCCTCCTGAGTTGCCATTTCCTCCCTTTTCCCCTTTTCCAATGATTCCTACTATCTCCTGTGGTGGCCATGTCAAAATTTGTATTTCTGTCTCTGAGAATCAATGCACTTACCAACAGTTGGGTTAGCCACTTTTTATGGCAGCTGCTGTTAGAATGATCTGGTTTCCATAGATGTTCCCTCCCCTGACTCTCATAACTTTTCAAAGGCATGAGTCACATTCTCCAGCATAGCTAGGATTTCCTTCATCTTTTGCAAATAAAGGATTCTCTTTATCTCTCATTGGATTTCATGAACAGAGAAAGGTGAAATCCACAAGGTATTACAATTTGATCACTCACTTCTAATCTACTACAGATTGAAGCCGATCCCCCTCATACAATAACAGGAGGGGGTGGAAATTGTGTCCTCCAAAGGGAGCACAATTTTCTTTCCCGTTGACATTTCCTGAATGGAGGTGGTCAACCATTCTTAAAACAGTGTTTAAATTCTGGCCCAGGCTGATGGGTTTTATGGCCACTCATAGCTACTGATGAATGTATTCAATGGGAGCACTCAGTCTGTTGCCTCAAGTAGAAATGCATACAGATATAAGCAGAGCTTGGAAAAGTTACTTTTTTGAACTACAACTCCCATCAGTCCCAGCCAGCATGGCCACTGGATTGGGCTGATGGGAGTTGTAGTTCAAAAAAGTAACTTTTCCAAGCTCTGGATAAGCCCTCCACCTGATAGAGAATGTGTGGAGAAACACTAGGGCTGTGCACACTCACTCCACTCTCACCATTGTGTCCCATGCTTGCCCCTCCCCAAAGCTGTCTATTCAGAATATCTGATTAAATGAAGATTGCCAAGTGCACATAGGCTGTTCCAGTGACAGCCTAGGAATGTTCGGAGGACTTCCCCTTTCTTCTGACATTCCCCCCAGCATGAGTACAGCATGGGGACAGGGCTGGTGCAGAGTGCAATAATATGGGTAGGACAAGTGAGCATGACCCCCACTGTCTCTCTCCAATGTGTCTAGTAGAGCTATGCACTGCATGCAGCTGAGGCCCGAGGCCCAAACAGAATTGGGTTGAATTTGGGGGGATCCATGTGTCACTCAGGTCAGGTTGAAACAGCCCCAGATCATCACAGGTCAGGTGGCCCAGAGTGATCCAGGACTGTCAAGAGGCAGGGTGTGAGGCAGGAAGAAGAGGCAGGCATCAGGCAGAAAGACAGAGAAACCATGAAAAGAGAGTAGGGGGGACTTACCTGACCAGCTGTGTCTTCCATGGAGAGGATGGGGTAGGGGTGGATGCCTTTGGGTGTGGGGCAGTGGCTTTCCTGCTTGACCTTATCTTCCTTCCTGCCTGCTCTCTCCTTCTTCCTGCCTGACACTCCACCCCCTGAAGCAGTACCACAACAGGAAGGAATCCTCCAAGTGGATTACCAAGCTCACCAAGTGGGCTCTTCCGTCCCCCTCCTGAGAAAAAAATCCTGCACAGCTTCCTCCATTAGGCTTTGGAGGAAGCTGTGTGCATGAATGGAGGTCAGTTGCACCTTCACTCTCTTATTCAGCTAGGAAAAGGAGAGGAGAAAGGAAGCATCTTCCATAAATGCACAGAGCATTCCATGTTTCTAGCTGTGGGTGCCACAGACTTATGAAGTTGTCTAGATGAGCTTATCACAGCATGACTAGGAGGATAAAGATTGTCATAAATGAAAGCGATTGTTTCCTTCTCCATTCTTTATCTCTTTTTGAGTAGTTTTGACAGAATCGTATCAGCCTTCAAATAGCTTGAGCTATCACTAGCTGTCTTTTTTTAAAAAAAAAAAATTAAAGTCTTTTTCTCCTCTCTTTTAATCTGTACCAATTTGTTTTGAGTGAACAAGCTGATATTGTTACATTATGTAAAAAAACCTGGACACAATGGACATCTGTAAGTGCTGCCAATCAACATTTAATACAGATAGATCTGAGGCTGGCACATATATATATATATATATATATATATATATATATATATATATATATATATATATATATATATCTTAGGAATAAGGTGGCTAATGAGAAGCAGAGTGCAATTTGGTCCAAGCCCCACTGAGCTCCATTGCCTGCTGCTCACGCATTTCTCTTTATACAATGCAACTTGAATTGTTCTGGTCCTCTACTGAGCTTGTCTCCAAAGTGACTGTCGCTATGCAGGGCTTGTGATTTTCCAAGTGCTGTGCAGCTCACAGCTGGAGCATGGCTTTGTCCATAGGTTGTGAATTCATGCCTCGATTCATCCTTCAGAGCCTCTTGAACATTAATCTGAGTAGGAAATTCTTCGTTAGACAGTTATCGTAAAAAGCTGGCAGCACTCCCCGATGGCTAGGAGCATAATTTAAGGAAGCTGATTGATATTTTAATATCAGTTGCACCTTAATAAGTAATGGGCTGATGGAAAGTTTTCCAATAGTGCCTGGACACAGTCCATGTGCACACACATACACACATATGTATTAGAGGTTTTTAAAACTACAACAAAACAATAATTCTGATGCAAAGAGAAGTCCTATTGCACTGTAGCACAACACTGCGCCAGTTTTATGATAAAAAGCATGCTTGATTACCATGACTGTACCAGAATCAACTGGGCTGGAGCCCACAGTTGTCATTATTATTTGTGTGTCTTGCCCACACTTCATGAGAAGGTCCTTCAGTGGGCTACAGCACATAAAAACACAGTTCACACAGTCATAAACAACCCCACATTACAGGGAGGACACCAAAGCTAGCCCTTCAATTTTCAAAGGCCAGGATGAAGAGGTAACTTCTATTAGTTGTAAAGAGTTGGTGTCAGATTCACCTCTGTAGGGAGGGAGTTCCACGTTCTGGGGGCTACCACAGAGATTTTTTTCTCATGAGCTGCTGCCCCTGAGTCTTTGAGACCAGCGGAACTATACTCTGCCTTGAGGGGGTACTTGATTAAAATGTTCTTAGTGCGAGTTGCTAGGGTCCTCCAAGGGGAACATATGAGTGAATGTTGAGGCTTGGGGGCAAAATGGGTGACAAAATGGGACTTTTTGATGTTGTAGTATTGTGCAGAGGGGGGAAATGGTAGCAGCTATCCGACAGTTGCCCCTGAAGAACTCGGAAGCAAATGGAGATTTTTATAACACCAGGCTTAATTTTTTTAGCAAAGTGACTGGAATAAAGCAGCTGGAGTCCAGAATGAAAATAACAAAACAGCTGTTTACTGAGGTAAACTGCACAACAACAGAACATATAATACGAGGTTTATTTTTCTTAGGTCCTAACACAGGGGGAAAATCCTTCAGAACCACTTTTCCCTCCAACTCCACCACCTGACAAATCTCAGCCATCTTCCTCGCTACCTCCCAACAGATTAGAACCTTCAGCCACTCAGAGTCTGTTGTCAGTCAGACCAATAACAGAATTAACCCCTTAAGTTACACACTGAATGATCCTTGCTATCGTACTTCCAACAAATTTCGCCCCCTAACATCTGCCAAAATGCCCTACAACTATTTTGCTGTCTCCTAGCCTCACCCTTCCCTATCAGCACCGTTTTGAAAGCTGTGGAGATTGAAAATCACATTGTTTTTTCTTCTCCTCTCACCCCCTCCATTTCCCCGCCGGAGGCAAACTATTCACCCTCTCCAATGCTCTAGTGCACATCTCCTCGATATTGTATTTTTAAAAAGTGGTTCCCTACCCTTACAGTAAGGCTCTATCAACAAAGCTTGTCCCATTCGTATTCATTATGTAGTGAAAGTGGGCATTCCCCCTCCCTCCAAAAATGTAGGGTTTTACTGTGGAAGAATCCGTATGTCTGGAAAGCAGTCATATATTTGAGAAAAGAACTATTTCTCTCATCTGTTTAGCTGTTCTAGTATTTAGAAATAAATCTCTGTGCCTCTGGATGATATCAAATCAGAGCTTGCTCAAATATACTTAATTTTATTTGTTTAAAATAAAATACTTGGATTGCCTTTTTTAAAAAAATGGAACAAAAGAGTTATGTGACAGAGTATAATTAAAAAACTAACACACGATACTTTGAGCACAGTAAGTTGACATGGCCTCAACAGGGCAGGAGCACCTTTTTAATTAGTTTTTTTTTTTTTTACTTCTGAACACATATTATCCTCTTAGGCCTCCACAACAGAGCTGATGAGCAGTTCCATAAGCATTCTGCAGCTTAAAAAAAATCTGGTAGAATCTTCTGTATACTAGATGCGGATGCTACAGCGGCATTTTCGTAGGTGAGGAAAGATTCAATTTGTTGCACCGAGCAGGGTTCTAATACGTTGACAGAATGTCATATATTATGATTTCCTATGCCAGTTTGGGTTTAATGGGGGATTTCACAGTTCTCTGCACCGGTGTCAGCACTATTCTGAGGTTCCATTCATTTTTTTTATTTGATTATTGTTCCCACACAGCTTGACTCAGACAGGATAAAATATAAGTTGCTTGGAAGTGATGGATCACAGGTAAGCACTCATCTGCAAGGTTAGACCACCCTTATGCTCTTCTTTCTCTTTGGAGCTAGTTTTGGTACCAAATTAGTTCAGGGACCAGGGGAGAAGTTGTCCGGGGTCTCAAGGGTCTTAGACCCCTTACTTTTTTAGCAGCACAGTTTTAGCAGGGTTCCCATGTCTCCAGCATCCTACAAGCCACCCAGCATGAAAGAGGAGCATGTTGGCCACTGAGGAGTCTTGCTTCCTTGTCCTTTCCTGCTGATTGGAGCCAATCAGAGTAAAAAGAGGTGTATCAGCCACTGAGAAGACTCTCCTCAGTATCTAGCACACATCATCCCTTTCATTCTTATTGGCTCCCAAGCATGTTGCGGGAAAAAGGACATTCTCAACCCAGAAGCAAAATAAATAAATAAATAAAAGGATGGGAAGGGGTGAGGCTGTGACTGTCATGAAGGGACCCTGCACTTCTGCATTGGCCACTACACTATTGTCAGGGACAAATGCCCTAGAGGTATAGACAGTGGAGCAATTCAGATGGTCAGCATCCTTCTGAAAATTGGATGCCCTGATAAATTTGTGGATGTTTTGCGACTCCTCCATGACAACATGACAGCAATAATTTTGGACAACAATGGCTCTCAAAGTGATCCATTCAAAGTGGAATCACATGTCAAACAGGGATGTGTCATTGCTCTGACCTTATTTACTATTTTCATCGCCATGATTCTACACTTTGTTGAGGGGAAACTTCCCACTGGCGTGGAAATCACATATCGAACAGATGGAAAGCTTTTTAATCTCAGTAGGCTAAAAGCAAAAAGTAAGGTAATTACAACCTCTGTCATGGAACTTCAATATGCCGATGATAATGTAGTCTCCACACAATCAGAGGAAGATCTTCAAACTATCCTAAATGTCTTTGCAGAAGCATATGAAAAGCTTGGCCTCTCACTTAACATCAAAAAAACCAAAGTGCTTCATCAGCAAGTGCGAACCAATCCCTCTGTAGCACCATCAGTCCAGCTTAATGGTGCGACGCTGGAGAATGTCGATTACTTTTCTTATCTTGGCAGCCATCTCTCTGTAAAAGCTGGCATCGACACTGAAATTCAGCATTGTCTGAGCTCTGCGAGTGCTGCATTCTCCCGAATGAAGCGTAGAGTGTTTGAGGATTGGGATATTCACAGGGAGACCGAAATGCTCATTTACAAAGCCATTGTACTACCGGCCTTACTGTATGCCTGTGAAACATGGGCCATCTATAAACACCACTCCCAACTTTTTGAAAGATTCCACCAATGCTGCCTCCGGAAAATTCTGCAAATTACTTAAGAACATAATAACATAAGAAGAGCCTGCTGGATCAGGCCAGTGGCCCATCTAGTCCAGCATCCTGTTCTCACAGTGGCCAACCAGGTGCCTGGGGGAAGCCCGCAAGCAGGACCCGAGTGCAAGAACACTCTCCCCTCCTGAGGCTTCCGGCAACTGGTTTTCAGAAGCATGCTGCCTCTGACTAGGGTGGCAGAGCACAGCCATCATGGCTAGTAGCCATTGGGAAGATAGAAGGACTAATGTTAGTGTTTTGGAAGAAGCAAAGACCACCAGTGTTGAAACAATGATCCTCCAACATCAACTTCGCTGGACCGGCCATCACCATCTTCCAAAGCAGCTACTTTACTCCCAACTTAAGGATGGAAAACGGAATATCGGTGGACAGCAAAAGAGGTTTAAAGATGTTCTCAAAGCTAATCTAAAAAAATGTAACATAAGCATCGAAAACTGGGAAGCCTTGGCCCATGAACGTCCCAATTGGAGGCCGGCCATTATCATAGGTGCTATGGACTTTGAAGAAGCACAAATACAGGGTGAAAGGGACAAACGAGCTAAGCGGAAGGCACGTCAAGCAAATCCTCATTGTGACCATCTTCCATCTGGAAACCTATGTCCTCACTGTGGGAGGCTGTGTGGATCCAGAATTGGCCTCCACAGTCACTTACGGACCCACTGTTAAAGACCTTACCCTGGAAGACAATCTTACTCGGCCACAAGTGATCGCCAATGAATGAATGAATGAATGACTGCCCATGATCTAAGCTTTATATGTGCAGCCCACCTCAAGCGATTATAGTGAGGTGAGGAGGGAGGGAGAGGGGTTGCACTTCCTGGTCCCGCCTCTTCTCTCAGATCTTTGTCATACAGTCCACATGTCTTTCATAAAAGAGCAGGTCCATGGTCTGGGGGTGCTCCTAGATCCATCTTTGTTGTTTGAGGCCCAGGTGACCTCAGTGGCTAGTGGTGCTTTTTATTAGCTTTGGCTGGTAAGACAGCTGCAGCCGTTTCTGGACTGAGATAGTCTGACCAGTATCAACAAACTGGTAACCTCCAGGCTGGATGACTGTAATGCACGCTATGTGGGGCTGCCCTTGAGGTTGGTCCGGAAGCTGTAGTTGGTGCAAAATGCAATGGTGTGACTCCTCATAGGGGCAGGGTGTTGCCAATGTGTTACTCTGCTGCTGAAAGAATTGCACTGGCTGACCATTAACTACCGGTTTTGGTGTACAAAGCCCTATGAGGGTTGGGACCAGGATACCTGAAATATCATATTATCCCATATGTACCCAGTCGATCACTGCACTTTCCTGTAGATACCATCTTATCAGGAGGTCTGCTCTGCGCAATATAGGAAGTAGGCTTTTAGTGTTGTGGCACCTACCCTTTGGAATTCCCTCCCCTTAAAATTAGACAGGTGCCATCTCTGTTATCTTTTTGACGCCTACTGAAGACCCTCATCTTTCAACATGCCTTTTAAGTAGAGACCTTATCCCAGTCTGCCTCTGTGTTAGAATTGCTCTTTTAGATGTTTTAAAACCTTTTTTAAAAGATGTTTTGTTTTAATATGTTTTAAAGTCTTGTTTTTAAGATGATTTACAGTGTTTTTTGTTTTTGTTTGCCGCCCTGGGCTCCTTCTAGGACAGCCTTTCCCAACTAGTGGGCCACCAGATGTTGTTGGACCACAATTCCCATCTTTCCTGACTATTGGCAATGCTGGCTGAGGCTGATGGGAGTTATGGTCCAACAAAATCTGGTGGCCCACTAGTTGGGAACGGCTGTTCTAGGAGGAAGGGTGGGATATACATTTTAATAATAAATAAATAAATTGATTGATTGATTGATTCAGGGTCTTCTTTAAATTATATGCCAAAGTACAAAACTTTTGCCTCTGTTTTAGAAGAATCAAATGTGTTTACCCAAGACTATAAAAAACATCCCACTGGTTGTATCATTTAGATTTTTTTTTCTGTTTTCTTTTCAGTGATTATGGTACACCAAGGCAAAGATCAACCTACGGTTACAAAACTAATAAGCAAACAAACAAAATTGAAGCAAACAGCATTTTTTTAAAAAAACAACACTTTTTTAAAGTGGCAGTTGAGCTAAGTAGACAGAGGCCAAATTATTAAAGCTGAAATAAAACAATTCTGTTTCCCCAGCCTTTTGATGGCTTTTTATTGGCTTTAGCCAAATGAACTTCCCTCCCTCAAGTCTGGTCCAAGGGGGGGTAGATTGTTCTACAGCAGTCATAATAGTAGCAGCTGCTGCTGCAGCAGCAATAGGAGTACCAGAAGCAGCTATTTCTAGACATATCCTCCATGAATATTGCTAAGTCCCCTTTAAAGACAATCAAGCTCAGGGCCATCACCACTCATGTGGTACTGAATTCTATGTGTTAAGTATGCATTTCGCAAAGGAGTACTTTCATTTTGTCAGCCACCAGCCTTTTGCCCATCAATTCCATTTGGATGTTCTGTGGCTGTAGTATTATGAGCAAGGAAGCAGGGAGGGAGGATTTCTTTCTCTGTTCATTCTTTCCATATTGGTCATGTTGTTGCAGATTTCTATCATGCCTTCTTTCTAAATTCAAAAGCCCTACGCTCTTTAGCCTTTCCTCCTATAGAAGATGTTCTAATTTCTCTCGATCTTTTTCTGCCTCTTCTCCAGCTCTGTACTGCTCTTGACTTCTGTTTATACTTGCCAAACCCCTTGGGAAATGAAACGAAGATGTATCAGAGTTTGGTCTGACTGTCGGGGAGAGAAAAGGTCCTCTCAAAATGTTCATTTAACAAAAGGACCTCGGCTCCCAGTCTTAGGGGAAACTGGAGTATTAGAATAATATGTCTAGACATAGTTTCCATGAGTAGGAAAAACTAATCTTACGCACATCATGCACAGCTTGTGAGAGTTCTATTTCATCAGGGAGCAGCTCAGTGATGTTTATTATTATTATTATTATTATTATTATAACCACGTTCTCAAAGTATGAAGTAATAGCAACAACAAGTAAAAAGAGTTTCTGATTTTCCCTTCTCCACTGCCTGCCTCCACACACTTACATGAAAGGTGCAATGTTTTCATGACACATCTGTGTATCTGAGCTTTGGAATGAACATCTGTTTAGGAATTTGCCTCCCATCTTTTCTCCTGGGCCCTTTTTAGAAGGCTAAGAAGACAGAGGACTGAATTTTTGCTTTGTGATTTGTTAATGTATTTTATTGGATGTTGCAACTGCTGCTTTTTGTAAATTTTATTGTTTTTATTGATGTATTTTTATATTTGTGTTTATTTTTTTTTGTAAGCCCCCTTGAGGGCCTTTTGGCCAAAAAGCGGGGTAGAAATAAACTATTATTATTAATATTATTATTATTATTATTATTAATAATAATAATAATAATAATAATAATTCTCGAGTTGGTCCTCCCTCCCATTTCAGGTCTTGCATGATTAGGGAAGGCAGGAGGGGAGCCTACGATGGTGGTGATGAGGGGCATCATACTTTTTTTCCCCCTAAACTTTTAAAAGCTGCTTGTTTGGTGATGCAGTGATGGCAGCAGCAGTGACAGCAACAGAAGAAAAGCTCTGATGGCTGCCACCGTCTCCATTCCTTAAACAGCCCTGGGTCCAGATCACTGGTAAACGGATGGTGATTTTTTGTGTATACACAAGGTAAATGGATGGTGATTTTTCTCTAAGCAGCAAAGATGATACTGGTCAAAAAGGTAGGGCCCACAAGAGACCTTGCTTCAACATTTCCCCCTCGAGATGTATTCAGTATTAATTCATCTTTACATTTATAAGCTCAGTGACTGAAGCTGAAAGGCTTTATAATATATACTAAGGTTTGGGAATCCCCACCCCCCTCCATACAGCCTTTTTGCATAGTGTTTGCACGGAGAACCTAGGTTTTTAATCCCGGGACAAAATATTATTAAGTATTTGCTGCCAACATTTAAATAATCCTAGAAAGAGGGAGATGGGAAGGACCTGAAAGTAAAACAAAAACCTGAGGACAATTTTCATCCCAACAGCTGCTATCTTGACACGGGCAGACAAGTTATTTTTAGATCATCGATTTCAATCTCGTTTAACCTGTTTCGTTTCTAGGAAAAAATTAGTTTACAGGCATACCCCGCTTTAATGTTTGCAATGGGACTGGAGAGTATACTTTAAGCGAAAATAAACTTTAAGTGAAGCAATTTTCTTCACTTGTACTGCACACAATCACCACTAGATGGCAACGGCGTCATGCCAATAAAGTGTATGTTATTGCGAAGCGCGTGAACGTTAAGCGGGGTATGGGGACGTATGGAGCATGTATGTAATAGCAAGGCGACGTTAAGTGAAGCGACGTTAAGTGGGGTGTGCCTGTATATATATATATGAACGTAATTGTGATTAACCAAACAGAGGTTTTTATTATATTAACAAAACGTTTCAGCTTCCGCCTTCATCAGCTGCTAACATACAAATGCTGTTAAATGCTGTTATATATATATACTTTTTTCTTTGTCTTCCAGAATCTGAACACCAAGATATTTGCACACCTTATTGCATGGAATTGTTTAAAAATATATTATTTATGATTTTCCATATTACAAGCATGCATTGAATACTCCGGATCCCAGCATTACACACTTTGGATTCCACATTACAATTTTGACAAGAAAAACAATAAGAAGAACCATAGGTAGTATAATGACCAATTTGTAGGTTTCCCATTGTTTAGGGAGATATTTAAAAAAACATCACAAAACAAACATTATCTTAGATTTTTCAAAACTGATGTAGAATCCTGCCACTGATTCACATTTCTGAAATCCCATTTTCAATGCCAATTTAAAACCTGACGTGGATCTCCCAGCATTACTATTATGTCCCTCTCCCCTTGGGGCTTTTAATAGAGTCATTTGTCATAAAGCTTCCATGAGAGGCTCTTACTATTCCTATCCTTCAGGCTCATCTATACAGGGCCTGCTGTTTCTTTTGCTGATCTTCAGCACCCACAGCACTGGTCAATGCTGTCTGCCTGCATTCTGCCTTTTGAAGTTCAAATTGAATAGGGTTGGGTCCAGACTTGGTCATGCTTAGAGTACATGCACTGAACTGAGTAGGACTGGCAGAGCAATCCTACATTGAGGAGGACGACATAATTTACGCCAGTTGAAGTTACGCCTGTTTAAAGGTATGCCAGATCTAACTCCATTCATGAGCTCTTGGGAGGGGAGAATACTAGCTCAGCTAGCAGAGCCCAGTGTAAAGAAAATAAAAGCAGCAAAACACAGTTATATTGTGTTTTTACTTAGACCACCCTTTTTCCTGGCTTAATTTATGTCTGGACTGGAGGTCACACGACTGAGCTGAATGGAGGTAGGATAAGTCCCCCTCACCCCCCTTGGTCCCACTCCCATCACACCCCCAGAACACCCCTGTTTGGGACTTCATGGTTTAATCTACACCAGTCTCAGCTGAGCTGGCTGAGCAGGAAGGGGGGATGCTGGCTGAGCCGGAATGAGGAACTTATACCAGCATAGCCCATCTGAGCTGGAACCCAGACAACTCAGCCAAAGAACAGCCCTATCCTAACTCTCCTCAACCCACAATAACTTGTCCCATTGATTTCAGTGGGTCTTCTCTAAGCATGACCAAATCTGGACCTAACCCATAGTAGGGATTAGGGAAGTAATTCACTTTGCACTTCAGAAAACAATGCACAAAACAAAACAGTTATCCTTTGAAATGTGCACTTGCCTTAGGGGAGAGTGTGCATAAAAATGCAAATATTTATGAAAATAATATATAAAATACATTATATTAGGGGAAATGGCTTGCAAAAATGTGCATATCAGGAGACATGCACATTGATGACAGTAAATTAATTAAATGCACTTGGTTATTCCTGCAAGCCTTCTGATCAAAATCATTTGCTGTTTTTATAAACTTTTTGTCAGATGACCCATCCTGTACTTCTGCTTCTTTAATTGTTATTGTCATGCAATTTTTGGTTTTGTACACCACACAGCACTGGTGGACAGCATGGCAAGACACCGCTGTTCACCTCACCTCACTGCTGCTTACTGGGAATGACAGTGGGAGGCAGCAATGAGGCTGGCATGGTGCAAACGTACCAGCAAGAACACCATATTGGCTTTGCCCATGGATTTGCACCATGACATTCTTGCTGCTGCCTCCCCCTCCCCTCCTCTCCCCTCCCCTCCCCCCTCCCCCTCCCCCCTCCCCTCCCCTCCCCCCTCCCCTCCCCCCTCCCCCCTCCCTTCCCCTCCCCCTCACCCCCTCCCCTCCCCTCCCCCCTCACCCCTCCCCCCCTCCCCTCCCCCACCACCAACAGCAAGGCTGTGTCGAGCAGGGTGATCAGGCCCTATTCCAGTGGATCCTAGGCTGGTTTAACCCCTTCCCCTCTCCACCATTGGAATGCCCCATTTTAGGGCTTCCTGCTAGTTTTCTCTTGTGAGAGAATACCTCCAGCAGGCCTCTTGCCAACATATTCAAGCAGGTGATGGGAGGTGAGGTGAGCCGGCAGAGCTCATTTAAAACCTCGTACAGCTGGACTTGGGGTGGGTGGGATTGAACTCCTTGAACCCCTACTACTACTACTACTACTACTACTACTACTACTACTACTACTACTACTACTAGGTTTGGGTGGGACTAGATTGCTAGATAAGAACAGCAACCATCATCATAATCATCTTGACATTTTTATGAGGTCTTTTAAATTTTTTAATACCTATCTGATTGCATTTGTGTTTGTTTTCAGTGTAGAAATGCACAACTGAAAGTGTGATGCTATAATACCTTAGCTAGTTTAATAGGCAATTACTGTAAACAATAATAAAAATATATACCAAGTAGAGAGTGCCATACTCATTGCGTGCAGAGCACACAACAATCCTCTCTTTTCAAAGAAAAGACAAAGTTTTATGGGGGGTGCAAGGGAGGGTAACAATCTAATTACTTTCTGAATTATTTAGAAATAGCATTGGGGATGGAAATTGCTGAGCAGTTTCCGGTGTGCAGATAATGCATTATGATCAATAAGGAAATGCTATCCTGATAAACCATATAGATTAACAATGAAGTAATACATTATTTAAGAGGCAGAAGAAGAGTTGATTTTATTAGCTAAGCAAATGTTATGGCATGTCTGGGCATATGAGGTCATATAGTACAAATAACACAAGATTGCTTACCCTGATTTTATGTCTTTTTTCATACTTCTTTTTCAATGCTACATTAATTGCCCTGAAATTCACATCACCTTATATGTGCAATAAGATAGTTTGCAAATAAGAAGGCTCCATGTTCACAGCTCAGGCAGGATTCTTCTAACTGTCGGCAAACATAACAGGCCATGTGCATGAGGAAGCAGATGTACTGGATGTTATGTACATTGATGTGGCTGTGTTCAGTCAATGTGATTATTATTATTTTTGTTACTCTTTATTTTTACCCCGCCCTTTTCCCAAAACTGGAACTCAGGGCAGCTTACAAATGAAAACCACACATAGGTAAAAAACATACAAGAATATGCAATTAAAATAGAATTAAACTATTCGTAACATTAAAACCATGAAACATACACTTAAAATACTAAGACAATTTAAAACATTAAGAATAGGACCATAGAACAATACAACAGACCTTATGAGGTCCTATCTTAAACAGCTTCTAGTCCAAAAGCCTGTCGGAATAAAAAAGTCTTTGCCTGCTGACGGAAGAGAGTTCCAGAACCTGGGGGCAGCCACTGAGAAGGCCCTATCTCGCGTCCCCACCAATCGTGCTTGCGAAGGTGTTGGGACTGAGAGAAGGGCCTCTCCTGAGGATCTCAACACCCGGGTAGGCTCATATGGAGAGATACGGTCTGACAAATAGCCTGGACCTAGGCCGTATAGAGCTTTATAGGTCAAAACCAGCACTTTGAATTGTGACCGGAAACAAACTGGCAGCCAGTGGAGTTGTCGCAACAAGGGGGTTGTATGATCCCTGTAACCAGCTCCAGTTAGCACTCTGGCTGCAGCTCTTTGTACCAGTTTAAGTTTCCAAACAGTCTTCAAAGGCAGCCCCACGTAGAGCGCGTTACAGTAATCTAAATGGGATGTAACTAAGGCATGCATCACTGTAGTCAAATCAGGTGTCTCCAGGAATGGGCGCAGCTGGCACACCAATCTTAGCTGGGCAAAAGCACTCCTGGCCACTGCAGAGACCTGGGCCTCCATGTTCAAAGCTGAATCCAGGAGCACACCCAAACTGCGAACCTGTGTCTCCAGGGGGAGTGTAACCCCATCCAGCACAGGCTGAATCCCTATTCCCTGATTTGCCTTTCGACTAACCAGGAGCACCTCTGTCTTGTCTGGATTTAATTTCAATTTGTTCGCCCTCATCCAGTCCATCACTGATGCCTGGCACCGGTTCAGGACCAGGACAGCTTCCTTGGCTTTAGGTGGGAAGGAAAAATAGAGTTGGGTGTCATCCGCATACTGATGACACCGAACCCCAAACCCCCGGACAACCTCACCCAGCGGTTTCATGTAGATGTTAAATAACATGGGAGACAAAACTGAGCCCTGAGGGACCCCATATGTCAATGGCCAAGGAGTCGAACAGGAATCCCCCAGCACCACCTTCTGGGTTCGTCCCTCCAGGAAGGAGCCGAGCCACTGCAACACAGTGCCCCCAAGTCCCATCCTGGCAAGGCGGCCCAGAAGGATACCATGGTCGATGGTATCGAAAGCTGCTGAGAGGTCCAGTAGAACCAACAGGGACACACTCCCCCTGTCCAGCTCTCTGTGTAGGTCATCCACCAAGGCGACCAAAGCCGTCTCTGTCCTGTAGCTGGGCCTGAAACCAGACTGAAATGGGTCAAGATAATCCGTTTCATCCAAGAATCTCTGGAGATGGGCAGCCACCACACGCTCTATTACCTTACCCAGAAATGGAATGTTTGAGACTGGCTGATAGTTACCCATTATAGAGGGATCCAGGGAGGGCTTTTTCAACAGAGGTCTTACAACTGCCTCTTTTAGGCACATTGGAATTCTGCCTTGTTATAAAGAGGCATTTACCACTCCCATCCATTTGATGGAGTTCCAGCATCAGAAGCCGTCAGGGTTATGACTGGGAACCCTCAACTCTGTGCACTACTGCCCCATCTGGCAAGTCACCAGTACTGCAGTTTGAGAAGTAAACTAAAAAGGTCTGAACTGGCCCTGCTTATCCAGGTGGGTCACTGGGTGAACTTGGGCCAGTCACTGACTCTCAGCCTCGTCTACCTCACAGGGTTGTTGTGAGGACAAAATCAGGAAGGGGAGAACCATGTTTGTATGGCACCTTGAGCTGCTTGGAGGAAAGGTGGGATATAAAGGCAATAAATAAATAAATATTAAGAACGCATGTTTCCCTATTTGTGGACTACATTATAGGAAGCTGCCTTATATTGAGTTAAAGCATTGATCCATCTGGCTCAATGTTGTCTGCCTTGACTGGCAGTGGCTTTACAAGATTTTAGGCAGGGGTTTTTCCCGGCCCTACCTCGAACCGCCAGACCTTCTGCATGCCAAGCAGATGCTGTGCCACTGAGTGACAACCTTTCTCCCCAAACAAGTCAGCCTCACACCAGCTGTACTATCTTTTAGGCATCAGGTTTAAATGTTGTATACTCTCAGGCACTTTAAGATTCCATATTATGAGTTTGTTAGATACTGAGTGCTTTGATTTTTTTAAACTTTACATTGAATTTGAATTTCATTGCATATTTTGATTGAGACTGTAGTTGTCTATTGTTATTTGTTTTTTTAAAAATCATACTGTAATTTGATTGTTTGCATTCAGAGGGGAACTTACTTAATTTGCATTTTCTGAAACAATATGTGAACTGAAACACGGTAATTATTTGAAATTCACACTTCTCTGAAATTTGCAATGCAGTTCTCCAGCCAACGAATCTCTTTCTCTAAAAAAAAAAAAGCATATGCAAGGGTAAAGTGTGCATATAAAATGCATATATCAGTGAATACAGCATAAAAATATTAGGGAAAATGCTTTGCAAAAATTTGTATATTAGATAACATTGTGTATATTAGGAGAATTTTCTACTAAAATACTGATGAATTTTGATTACAAAAAAAATTAAATCACAAACTGATGTGGAAATGTTGAGAAGTGAAGACTGGAAAAATGAGAAAAATGAAACTGGCAGATTTCCCATCCCTAACAGAGTCTAATGGTTTTAATCACATTCTATTAATGTCTATAGGAGTTTGACTGGATTTCTGTTGGCATTGGAAGAGTCCCAGTATTTTATCACATACAATGTATCTGAGTTCCAAAAGAACTTCAGAGAATGGGTATTCAGGGACCTTCCCCAAGTTAGTCTGGCCACAGTGACCCATGCCCTAGTAACCTCCCAGTTGGACTACTGCAACGTGCTCTATGTGGAACTGCCCTTGAGGACAGTCTGGAAGCTGCATCTGGTACAGAATGCAGCCACAAGAGTTTGAAGTGGTGCAGCAAGAAGGGATCACATAAAGTTGATCCTGTGTAAACTGCACAGGCTGCCCATTCGCTCCAAGGCCTGATTCAAGATATTAACTTTAATAAAATAAAACATAAGTTTAAAAAGCAGTAAAATACAGTGGGGAATATGAATATTTAATGTGGATGTGCCATGGACCACCTGAATGAAGCTTGTAGACTACTGGGGTCCGCAGGCCACAGCTTGGGAACCCCTGGTGTAAACCCCTCTCCATGGCACTTCTGAGAACAGAACTGAAACTAATGTAATATTTCTAGATGGCTTAAAAATTAGGTTATAGATAGCTCTAGATTACCTGATTTAGAAAAAAAAATCTACTCAGCAGTATTCCAGGAAAAAATAATAATCAAAACTAGTACTTAACCTTATTTTTCCATGTATTCATTATTTACATTTGTGAACCATCTCTCATCCCATTGGATCCCAAAACACCACAGGACATGCCATCACATCTTCTGCATTTACAAATATATAATGCATGAATGATTCACATTAAAACTGAATGCATTTTATATGCACTTTGCCCTGAAATATGCATGTAAGCATCAGAGTCTCTGCAGCAACTGGAGATCACTGAATCACGTGATCAGCACAATAAATTTTATAATAAATGTGATTTCATTCATCATCTATCCTAATAGTCCTTTCAAATCTCCAAGTGCCAATCTTTATGTTGCAAAACAACATCACCCATACATAAGAGGGAACTATCAGCAGGCTCAGGGAACTCAAGGTTTTCAAAAGCACATTCAAAAAAAAAATCCATGGTGGGTTATTGGTGCCCCCCAAAAACAGCACGAGGAGGACTGAGCATGCTCAATAGGCATGTCACACTAACTGTTTGAGGTGGGGGAAGGAAACCAGGAAGACAAAATGAAATGGCTGGAATCCATACTGTAGCATTTTGTTGGAATTCCCACTTTTAAAAAACAAATCTTATAATACTGGAGACATGATTCAGTCACCCAATGTGTCCTCATCTGTTGTGGGCTGCTCTAGTTATAGGAGTTTCCACTTGACTACTTCACATGCATGCACACACACACACTTACACACACAGGTGACAGGGCCGTACATTCCTAAGAGTCACATAAGCAGCTAATGAGATTCATCCTGTATTTATTTATTTATTTATTGTATTTATATACTGCCCCATAGCCGAAGCTCTCTGGGCAGTTTACAATAACTAAAAACATTAAAAACAATTATACAAATTTAAAAACACATCTTTTAAAAACAACTTAAAACAATTTAAAATCCTGTAATGTGCTTTCGGTCAAAGACAGATAATTACCCCAAAGTTTATAAAGGTACGAAAAGTAATTTTAACCTATCATCATTTTTAATGCCTCTCTCCATCCACCCATTGTATTTTTAGAAACTCCAATTGATTAGGGCAAGTGTGAATTTAAAACTCTGCTAAAATAATGGCCATCACTTTCTTAACCTTAAAATTTTAATCTATATGTCACTCCCACTCTCTTCCCCCCTTGCTGGTTTTTGGACAGTTCCCTTTTTATTTTACATGTATTATTCACACTGAGAAGCCATCACTAAATCTGTGGCCGAAACCAAATTTCAAATGTGATGGATAAAATCAATTAAGTATTCTCGCCAGAGATAATAGATTCCAAGGTCTCCGGCTGCCTCAAGGCTGCAACCTCTGCTGAAAATAGAATGCAATGAGAAATTGAAGATAGCCTAGGGTTTACCTTTAAGGCACTCTGCAAACCTGCAAAGCAAAAAAGAAAAAGTTTGCTATTCTTGCACATAGGTTAACGATTGTAATATATGCATATGGCTTTTGAAAGGCAAGGTTAAAAGAGCAGAAAATGTGTGGATCAAGTATGAGCGGTATCATAGTTTTGACATGTAATCCCATGCCTTCTGGAAAGACAAAATGTGCCACTCCCTGGTTATATTCCTTGCCCTACGTAACAGTGGCTGTCTGTACCCCAGTGGTAAGAGTGCATACTTTGCCTGCAAAATGTCCCAGGTTCAATCCTTGGCATCTCCAGGTAGAGCTGGGAAAGACTTCTGTCTGAAAACCTGGATAGCTGTTGTCTAGGCACAGTAGTTAATATTGCACTAGATCAGCCATCCCCTACCTGGTGCTCTCTATGCTTTTTGGATTATAACTCCCATCATCTCGAATCATTGCCCACACTGGCTGGGGCTCATGGGAAATGTAGTCTAAAACATCTGGAGGGCTTCAGATTGGGGAAGGCTGTGCTAGATGGACCAATGGTCTGACACAATATAAGACAGTTTTCTACACTCCTTGTTGATAAAAGTATGAGAACCCATTTTTTTGTTTAATTTCCCCTCTTGTTTCATGTCAAGAACTTTGGCCAGATTGTGGCACATCCCTCTTTATAGTAACAACGGAACCACTGAGGAAGACTTGGCTCTCATTCATTCAAAGGAGGATTTGTGAGAGACCTTCTGCTACCCGTGACATATGACTCTAGCAGTGAGGCTGTTACAAAATTATACTGATTCTGGCAAATACAAAATTATGAATGTTTAGGAGGCAACGGATTTGCACAGGAGTATTCCCATTAGACTGCCATTGAAGAAATGTCAAAAGGGTGGGTGGAGTGTTTATTTTAAGAACATTTATTATAAGAAAAGAAACTATTCATACGCCAAAACAACATAAACAACTTTGAAGCAACTAGACATTATAGCCATGTATAACAATATATAATAGTATTAAATCCCAGGTACAGATGAGGAATAGGCTTCCATGACTCATTGTGTTATGTGTCATTCCACCATTTAGATCATTGTGGGGACTGTTGCCTCCCAACTCCAGCCTGTTGCTGCAACTTTGAAAAGAGCTTTTTATAGTTTCCATATTCATGTGTACCTGACTGGTATGTGTGTCTCAACATCCTCAGAATTAATAACAGAGATAAAATCACTCCAAGTTGGTGAAAATGTGTATGTTGTGGTCAGGCTTCTCAGTGACTTAAGAGGGCATGCTAGTTTCTCCATTATTGTCAACGTTTAATATATCAATTCTGAATATTCAGTCCCAGGGTGCTTTCCCAGTGCTGTGTGATAATCACACATCAGCCCGGAGTGTTTATCTGCAGGTGAGGATAAAATATTTGGGATTGATACCCCCAAGGTATTAATGTACAGCCAACAGTGGAGTTATTGGACAAACACCGTATGGCCTGAGGCATGCTGATTTGTACCTGTGAATTCCCCTTCTTCTTAACTGAAGATGTGTAAAATTTTATAAATACCAGACATCCTAAGTTATAAAGTAGGTATAACCAAGCTAAAACTTGGGAAACTGATTAATCAAAAGAGATTGAATGTAGATACAAATACAGATTTATCATCAACTAAATGAGGAAAAAGTTGCTTAAACTCTATTCAGCCTAGTCTTTTCTCAGTTCTATTGTGATAATATCGTTCCCGCTTTCAATGAGGGTGTATTTGCCTCCACCCTCCTTTTTCATAAGAAGAGGACTCAGGAGTTAGTCTCCTGAGGGGAGGGGTTGTCTTGAGGATTGTGGGGGCCATGGGGCCAATTGGAAAGGGAATAACCTTCCCAAACTCATCCTCTTCACTCTCGTTTGCTGCAGCCTCACTCTCTCTCTGCCACATGGGCTTTGCCAGTCGCCAGTTAGCGCCTAAGGATTTTTTTGGTGGGATTCTGATTTCAGGTCCCTGGCTTACAGAGTGGTTAGCTTGCCTTATTGGCGTGGAGTTTGGGCAGGTGAGGAAGGTGGTAAACAAGAGGCACACTGAGGCATTCTTGGGTTAAGGGCACCTTTTAGGGAACCACCAGTGCTTTATACCTGGGGGCGCACCTGGTGATCTGATTTGTACATTGGGGTGAACACCAGGACAGTGGGGTTGGGACACGGAAGTTGGGTACACACCCCAGGCTCAGCTAGCAAGGAGGGAGGAATTTGCTTCCCTATCCTTGGCTGGGGAGCCACAGCCATTAGCTGTTTACATGCCCAGGGGACTGGAGGGATTCTTCCCTATCAGATAGAGTTTAATCCTCACCTGCCCAGGAGTTTGAATTTGGTTAATTCAGTTAATTGAACTTCCATTTCTCCAAAATGTTTGTTATACTTACTCCAACCTTATGTCTCATGAGTCTTCTTTGTGGGTGTGTTGACAACAAGAGCACTCATGGCAGGATATGGCCTTGTTCTCTATTCAACCATCCATTTCAAAGTCAGGATTCTTGTTCTAACAGCTTTGGGATTTATTAAATAATCTAGAAACACCTGGGAAGTTCAAAGATAAAGAAGCAAGAAGTGGCAAATATGATTTTCCAGTCAAAGGCCAAGAGAAGATCATGACTTGGTCTTTCTCATGGAGGGAAAGACATTAGTCCTTTTTTTTCCACTTCAAGAACTGAATAGCAGTCTGATGCATGGAATGGGGAGGAGAAATGCATTAGCTATTTTCCCCTGGAACTTCCACACATTGATCCAAAGATCAAAATCAACATGTGTAAAGCTTTTACACACATAGGCTCTATAGAGAGCCTACACACATAGACTTTAAAGAGAGGACCCTCCGATATGCAGGGCTGCCAATTAGAAAGAGAGAAATTGCTCTTCACACATGCAAATTATTAGTGCATAGGTCCTGTTCCAACCTTTGGACCAAGGTGTGAGCAAAGGATGAGATCCTTCTCTGATCCTTCTTCTGCATGAGGGTGGGGGGACAGAACAGCAGCAATAATAGCTCCCCTTTAAACAGTACAGGAGCGTCATGACAGCCAGTTAGCCATTAGTTCATTCTAAATGTGCTCCTGTAACATTTAAAAGCCAGCAACCATGTGGTGGAGGTAATAACTGTGCAAATATGTCACTTTCAGCTTCTCTTGGTTTCTCATTTTTCCAATCTTAAATTCTCCATATTTCTACATCAGTAGATTTATTTGTTTGTTTTTAAAAAGTCCTCATGAACACTCATCAGCTGATTTCTCCTCATATATTCATTACATTTTGCAAAGCAATTTTCCCTAATATAATGTATGTTATTTTTAGAAGCATATTTATTTTTATGCGCACTTAACCCTAACATATCCATTTTTCTACAGATTACTTGTCTGAAGAACTGCATTGCAAGATTTTGAAGAGCGAATTTTGAAGATGGATGAATTTTGGTTTGCTTGATGCTTCAGGAAGTGTGAATAGGTAGATGCACCTTTAAATGCGAACTGCATTGAATTTCTCCCGTATCCCTAATGATGATATTAGTCTTTCCCTTGGAATTGCCACTGCCAGGGTGCCAATTCAATGGCAAAGACCCACTAAACTGATCCTGCAGTTTTGTGGCAGGCCCAGCTCTACCATTAGGCAGAGTGTGGAAGCTGTATCAGGTAGCAGATGATGGAGCGTGGGGAATGCTACAAGCTGTTATAAGACAGTGTGTGTGTTTACCAGGTGGCCTGGCCTGTGCCCTTAAAGTTAGCCTGCTGCCATCAGTTCTAGTGGAGGACACTGTCTTATTGCCAATAAATTGTCAATTCGGTCAACTTCTGTATGTTGAAGAAGGGGCGTCATCTGTTCCTTCACCTCAGGCAACCAAAGGTCTCAGGCTGCCCCTGCCAAGTGTAGTGACAAAGTGGCTCATGACACTTCTGCTGCATTTATTTATTTCAACTATTTATACACTGCTTAATTACAGGCATCTCTAACAGATATACGTATAACAAAACTAAGTTACAATTAAAATAAAAATCGGTTAAAATTACAAAAATTATTAAAAATCTGGCTGGGATTTAAAAAGTCTTCAGTAGAGGTGGGGGAGAAATTCGATTCAGTTCGCATTTCAAGTCAAATTTATCAAGCTTGCACTTCCCAAAACAACAGGAGAAACACAGCTATCCTCCGAAATTCACATTTATCCGTATTTTGTGATACAGTTCTCCAACCAAAATAAAAATGTGTGTATTAGGGGAAAGTGTGCATAGAAATGAATATATTTGTGAAAATAACATGCAAAAATGTATTACAGTAGGAGAAATGTCTTGCAAAAATGTGTACATTAGTCAAAACTGCAAACATAAAATGTGTTTTTAAGGAGAAATTTGCACTAAAATGCAGAAGAACTTGCATGAGTTTTTTTTAAAAAAAATCACAAAGTGCTGCAGAAATGGGGAGATCTGGATTGGAAAAATGAGAAACTGAGAGAACTGGAAGTGACAGATCTTGCATCTGTAATCTTCAGTAAGTGCTGGAAGTTCCACAGGGAGAGGTTTTGCCTGATCTCAGCTGGAAAGGAGTTCCATAATATTAGGCCCATAATACCGAATGCACAGCCTCTGGTGGATATGAGCTGTGCATCTGAACCATGCGGGTCTGCTAACAGGGACTCCCCCAAAGGGTAGGGATATAAAGGATCAGGTGGTCCCTACAGTTGCCAGGTCAGACGCATCCCCAAACCTGAGATTTCAGGGGCGGGCCCTAGTGATGTCACAGGGGTGGGCCCAATGAAGTCATTAAACATGATACATTAAGCATCAATCACAGTTGCTTGGAGCATACAATTACAAAAATCTGATTGGAAATTAAGATAGAAATCTTAGCTAAAAGTTGGAGCCTGGATAGGGAACATTTAATCTAGCCTACTTGCTTTCGGCAAGAAGGGTTTACGTGGCTTCAGGCCAGGCCAGTCACCAGAATGCCACTGTAGGAAGAAAGGAGCCTAATGTTGTGGAGGTGTTAGATGGGAGCATTCAGGAGTAAAGATGGTTGCCCCTGAAGGCTGCAATTTTATACACACTTACTAAGGGACTAAGCCCCATAGAACTCAACAGGACTTACTTCTGAGTAGATATAGTTTGGATTGTGCTGTTGGTAAAGCTTGACTAGGAATCCTCTGCAAAGACATCCATATTCAAGCAGGGTTGGCCTGCAATGCCCTGCCCTTATCGTTTAACGTGGCTGCTCCAAACTTCTTTACAGATTTGACCCTTCACTTCAGAAAGAGGTCTGAGAAATGAGTAAGAGAAAGAAGATTCTCTACCTTTTCTGTCTACCCTGTGGGCTGCTATAAAGTCACTTTGACAGCCAACCCAATTCCAGTGAGTAATAATTGATAGAGAGAAAACACACATGGTTTGGACTACCTTCACAGGCAGCAGCTTGGGAGCAACAACAGTTGTAGCCACACTTCCCAATATGTGAATTCTCTTTTACCGCTATTGGGCAAGAAACAAACTGCCATGCAACCAACAAGGTGCATCATCAATGGGTTTTAGGGGGTTGAGCTGAGAATAAGAAACTACTGCTGTTGTTTCTGTGGATATAAGGGAGTGAGGTTAAAGATAAATGAAATGCAAACAGAAGATGAAAAACAAAAGACAGTGATGCTTTCCTAAATGCAACACCATACCAACCACAAAAAGATTCCTATGAGTAAGGCAGACAACTTAGCATCCCACAACCAGTCAGGATTCATAACCGAAAACCAAAACTAAAAAAATTCTGGCAGCCAGTCAGTTAATGCAGAATGCTGCAGCATGATTGCTGACATGAGTGAGATCCTATCAGCACATAATACTCTGCTCTGAAATCTGCATTGGTTGCTGATTTGCTACCAGGCCAAGTTCAAGCTCTGTCCAGGTACATGGGATTAGCATTGCTAAATTAACCTTGAATCTGGCCTGGTAACATAAGGGCAGCTGGTGCAAGCTTTTGAGCACTGGAGTTATGTGTTGGTAATAGTCTGTTTCCATCAACAGTCTAGCCACAACACTTTGGGCACTATTGACTTAAAACTGCCAAAATGTCTAGTTCCTTGATAGCAGTTCAGTTCCCCCAACAGCCTTGCTGTAGCTTAAACCAGAGCACAGATATTAATAAACATTGCAGATGTTGGCTTAATTTTGTAGCAGAAGTCAGTAGGTCTATCTCAGTGTTTGGATTATGATTTTTGTCATCCCCATACTTCAACTCAGAACTGCCGACTTGCAGGGTTTTTTTATTATTGCTAGTTTTTGGCAGCACTTAAAATGATTAATGCTGCTTGGTGAAATAAAAAAAAACAATGTTGCCTTTGGACTTGTCACATTTTAATCAACGTTAGGTTAAAGACATTTCATTTGTGTTGGGCCCCAACATCTTAAAGATGTAATCCGTGAACCAATGGTGCATAGGGTTTAAATTAGTTAACACAAAAACCTGATTGGCATTGAGATCACACACACATACCCGCACACACATGTTCCCTTCATAGATCACGTTGTCCTTAATGCTTTGAGGCCAAGTCGAGTTCATCAGTCGGTGTAATTCTAATTCCCCTCCCCAAATCCTGCATCATTTGATTACAACCTCTCTCTCTCTCTCTCTCTCTCTCTGTCACATACACACACACACACACCTACTTGATCTCTGCAATGTCTTTATGTGCTAATCAAAGCTCTACATATTTTTCTAGATGAGCCTTTAGTGGGTTGCCAGAATAACTCCCATGATTTATGTTTTCTCCTCTGGCTTGCCCACCATTCAGCTTCCTTCTACTGCACAGATGGTAGCAATATTTGTAGCTGCCATAAGATCTCCCTCCTACTCTGTATCTCCAGCATGAATCCCCATGTTTATTTTTGGTTTCTAGCCTCATTGCCTCAGTTTTGCCAACCTTAAGCTCCTGGTGTTGTGTCCTCTGCCCATAATCTCTAGTTGGGTCTCATTTCACTTTTATATCCTGATTTATTTGAAGGGTGATTTGTGTGTGTGTGAGGCAAGGAAGGGTATTATTTAGAAACCCAATAATGCTCTCTCTCTCTATGAGATAAGGTGCTTCATTTTCCAGCATCATATATATTATGCTTATGTCTTTATTGCTAAGTTCTGGCTGAGCCACTGTTTATGCCATGTGCCATGTTTATTATATTTGGCATCCTGAGAATGGCAGCTCTCCTATTGACACAAATCATGATTCCAGCCTTTGTGATTGCAAACAGTGCTCTGGAAATATGGTGTAATATCTAATGTGTGTTCAGAAACCATGGCTTAATGGTTTTTCATGAATTAACAAAGTTGGGCTTTGATGCTCTAACTCCATCTCTATTCCTTATGCTTCTAGCCCTATGCTACTCCCATGATTGCCAAAAATGCTCAGTTATTTGAAAAACTGAAGCATGCTGATTTACTTACTTCTCATAGTTCTGAATAGAGTTGGGCCTGACTTAGAATAACATCAGTAATTATGAGGGTAACCAGAGAAACGTTGTAATACTTTGCACTATTTTGATTAGGTGAGATCCAATGTAGTGTGAGGGGCTTTCACTCACGCAATGGGGCTGCTTCTTCCTTTCCTCCCCCTTCAGCCCTCTGCACATCCCCAAAATGTGTCCCAGAGGAAGGCTGGAAAGAGGAGAAGAGAAACTGAAAGACTTATTGCACACATGGATTTCAGTTGCACAAGTGGGTGAACATCATTGGATGTCACCCGTAGTTCTAGACTGGATTCCAATTTGTATTACACATGCATATTTATTATGTTTTCATTTACTGTGTACATAGGGTTGCCAGGTCAGAAGCATCCCAAACCCTGAGATTTCAGGGGCAGGACCTAGTGATGTCATTAAGCATGACACATTAAGCATCAACCACAGTCACTTGGAGCATACGTTTCAAACAAACATTTCTCTAATGGGAAATTAAGATCGAAATCTTAGCTAAAAGATGGTGTTCCCAGGTCCAGCTGAAGTGATGGAATCATTCCTTCTCACCTGCTTAGGGAGCGTGGATAAGGAACATTTAATCTAGCCTACTTGTTTCTGACAAGAAGAGTTTAAGTGCCCTCAGGGCAGGGCAGTCACCAGAAAGGAAAAAAACACAGCCTTCAGTCAAGGTCCCAGCTGCACCTCCTTTCACTAACACATGCACTACCAACCCCATGGGAAATTTCTGGATGATTGACAAATATACAATAAAAAACATCTAAAATAAATTTTAAAACAATAAAAAACTAACTAAAGGTATATTTTAAAACAGTACAAATAAACACCCAAGGCAGGGACCTAATTTTTTATTCATCCAGCTGGAAAAGCTTGTCAAAACAAAAACGTGTTCAATTGTTTCCAGAAATGCTATTCTACAAAACAGGGATTGCAAGGTGCTGTGGAGTTGGCTTCTAATATTTTAGAGACTTCAAGGAGAGACTCTCTTACAGAATGTAGTGATTTAAGGTAGTGTATGTGTGCAGAGATCAACTAACAGAAAGTGAAGTGGATAAGATAGAACATGATCCCATTGGTTCCTAAATGTAATGATTTCTTGCTAATTCAGGTAGAAAATGCAATGAGTAATTAGATAGCTGAGGTTTTATGATTGGTGAATAATAGTGTTTTTGATCACTCTTACAACTGTTTATCTACTGCAATCATAACAAGTGTCTCTCATTTAAAGTAGCTGTATAATTCAGGTGCTTGATGAGATATTATGGAGTTGCTGATTGTTATTTTGGTTTGATTTGACTGTTCTGGTTTTAGAGACCTTTTTAAGAAGGATCCTAATATATATATTACAATAGTTGGAAAATGATTATTCTACTTCTGATTCTTAATAAAGCAATATAGGTAAAGGGAATGTTCATTTGGAAAATTAGTGATACCTGGCTCAATGAAAGTACGAAACTTCTATTCTTCCAGGCATGGAGACCTTAAGAACTGTCAAGAATTGCTGAGAAACTGATATATATACAGGTGAAAAATACAGGAAAGTTATGTTCTTGCTTGAGAAATTTGAGAATCTGTTCTGTAATGTTTATTTATTTATTAAATTTATATCCCTCCCTTCCTCCCACAGTACTATGAATATAAAACTTGATTAAGCCTTTTACCTTTTACCAATGCTGTAACTTGTGAAAAGTAAAGGCAAACCCATCCCAAAAAATATCCAGTAGCAACAAGAACTGCATAATGTATTTAGGCTTTTGAAGAAATTGTGCCGGGACCACACCTGTTTCCCTGCTATAGTGCAACCAAGGAGACATTGATCTAGGACAGAGAACCACAACCCAAATTGGGCACAACGAAGACCCCAGTTTGGCTTGTGAGGCCATTTTCTGCAAGCTATATCCACCTGCCCTACACCTGACATTATATGTGACATCAGATGTGGGCATTTAGAGATGCAACTGGATCAGCTGCACAACTGAGGTCCCTGTGGGGAATTCAATTGCACAAATGATCAACTGATGGGCAGTGACTTCAAGCCTGCTGGATCAGCTGCATGTATGACCGAGCTCCCCATGTGGAATTTGCTTGCACAGTCAATCACTGCAGAAAGTAGGCTTGAAATCACTGCCCATTAGCAGATAGGTGATAACTTTAGATCTGCTGATCAGCAGCATTTCATAACACCACACAGGCCTCTTTTCAAGACCTGTGTGGTGGTCTGAAGTCCCAACAGTCATCACCTGACATCATTGTGATATCAGTTAATTGACAGGTGGGTGTGAAATTTGGCCCACAAGATGTGTAGGGGTGATAAGGATCTGCCTACCACCCAGATAACTTTCTCCACCCCAATGTAGGAGTCTCTCTAGTTTTGGGAACTGGATTGTGCAGCAGAGTTCATGTTAGGTTATGGAAACTGTTATTAATGACACAGTGCTGAGAAAGGCCTAACTTCTGTTTCCATTTGTTTCTCAGGATTTATATCTCAGTGCCAGTCTGAAATCTACTTTTCCATGTTCAGGGAGTAAACCCTTATGCAACACAAACAACTTGTTGCCAGAGGGCGAGGGAATGTCAGTACCAGTGGACTCTCTGAAGGCACATAAGGCCATCTCCCTGCTAAAGCTAAGCAGGGTCAGGTGGGGTCAGTGCCTGGATGGGAGACAGCCTGAGAACCATATGTAAGCCGCCTGAGAACTGAGCTATCTCCCAGACTTTTGACTGCAGAGCCATAAACCAATCCTTCCTGACAGGCAAGAGGAACCATATGCAAGCTGCCTTGGGTTTCAATCATGAAAAGAAAGGTGGGGTAGAAATGTAATAAATAAATCAGCCACTTTGGCTGTATTTTAACAGTGGACAGGTTGCTGTCAAGCCTGTAAAGGTGATCCAAGAACTAGCAGTCTTTTCCAAATCAACAGAAGCTCAGCATGAATAACATTGGACACTTTCACCTTAGGTAGCGGTGTTCCTTCGTAAGATACCTGGGAGGAAGGAACTGAGATGAGATCAGAGCTTTTCCAGAATAACATAAAATAAAAGACAAATGCAAGGCAAACTAATGAAGGCTATCCCAGAGGAAAGAGGAGGAAGGGGTAAAGAGAGTGAAATCAATTGGCAGTGAACCAAAACTGGCTACACAGTTGTGCTTCAGCATATTGAAGAAAAGGAGGGGAGAGTACTGGAACCTGAAATATTGACAATAGGGAACATAATGGCCCATTGAGTTCACAGTAAGTAAATTTTTATTTCGGTCACAGACCAATAAATAGACATCATAAATAATCAGAACCATATAAAATACATAAAATCATGGTTGAATAAAAGATGACAATCAGTACAGATTTCCTATATAAAATCATTTATTATTGTTTTCCGACATGCAGTGGCAGCAACACAGAAACTAGCCACTCTTGCTGTAACTTGTGGATTCATGTCTTCCAATAAATGTGTTAGATAAAACTCATTGGATTTATCCAGAATGCATTGTAAAAGTAGAGTTATAAAAAGAATAATGAAGATCCCTATAAAAGGTACAATGACCCACAGTTTCCACTACTTCTATTCCACATGGGCAGACCCGTAGGGTACCCTTCTATACCTTCCCTCCAAGAGGGCAGGTGTCAAAACATTGAACCTAGCTGCTGTGAAAGCTCTTCTGTATTTAGGGATATTCAGATTTGTCAAGAAATACATGGGCACCAGTGCTCTCCCTTTGTCCCTGAACTCAGGGTGCCTGACAGCAAGACTCAAATGATTGTGTAATTCTATATCCCAGGTTCACTGTTGGATAGTAGCTTTTGCTTTTATATATCCAAGAGCAAGAAGAGCACAGGGAGTAAACCCCAGATTTTGCAGTTTCTCAAACAGCAAGCTTTTCCATCTTGACTGGTATGCATCAATTAATGGCAGTGGGGCCAGACCCACAGGGGAAAAAATCAGCTTCAACCAATAGTGAAGCCTGAGAATCCATGTGTGGGCTTCAGCAGAAACTAGCCCACCTTTAAACGAAGCAACATGTTGGGCACACAGCTTTGAACTGCTGCACAGCTCTCAGAAACTTAATCTGTGTGACTTCAAAAGGGGCAAAATTATCATATGCACATAACTGGGCACCTTATAGCATCTTTGATATAGCCTTCGCTATGAATACCTGGAACTAACTAGAACTGCCATGATGGAAGTTGCAGTCCAGAACTACTGTCACAGATGAAGGTGGCCTATTGGGTGTGGTGGATTAATACTTAATAGCTCAAAAAATACTCACTAGAGAGCTTCAGAATATGGGCAGCTGCACAGACATTTTCCACTGTAAAGTTCTCATGAGGGCACCATGTCTCCACAATGGGAAAGTTCTTCAGGACTTCTAAATAGCTGTACATTACTAAGTATTGACTTTTTAGAACAATTAAAATACTCTACAAATCAAATATATTATTCATATATCCATTAAAGATGAACAAATAATAGCAACTACACATTTGTCAAGTTGGGCTCAGCTGATACTGCAAGTACTTTACCCAGGACATTTTGTCCTCTAAGATGAAGGACAATATGGAGCCCTAGGATGGAAGCTGACTAGACTGGCAGTTCTAAATTCAACACTGGTGGCCTCAGCCAAAACTGAGGGCTGCAGGGTAGCTTAGGAGGGGCAGGGCAGGGCAGCTGTATGTCAAACATATCTCTGTCCTCTGAACAATCTTGGAACAGCTTTCCAGTTCCAACATCTGCTGTTAGAAGCAGCCTCCTCCCTCTGCTTAATGGTGGGGCCTGGCCTGCCTTTTATCTATAAATGGTAATATGTTAAAGGCAATGTATTAACTCTGGAGATCTCACAAAATTCAATGGAAAGGGCGCCCCGCTCGCCGCGCAGCTGATGAGCGGGGCAAGGTTGCAGGTGGGGGTGAAGACGCTGCCTCCATCTTTAATGAAGGCAGCGTCGCGCGTCGCGCCGATGACGAAAGCGCGACGCGTAACGTGAGGGTCGGGGCTGGCAGGACTATTTAAGTCCCACCGCCCCTCTTACCTTCCTCTCTTTGCTGCCCGACGACGTGGGACAGGCAGAAGAAGAGCAAAGAGGAGCGCAGTGAAGAACAGCGGTGGCCATTTTGGAAGGCCGCGTGACTGACGAGATCGGCGCCATTTCGAGGCGCCGATCTGTGGCAACACAGGCTGTGCTGTCAGCCTCTGCGCCATTAGGCGCTGGTTTGTGACTCCGGCATCTTCCGGTGGGCCGGAGAAGCGGCTGCAGGCTTGTGGAGCCAAACGTGGCCGCACCCCCCCCACGGTGGGAGGGGGAGGGAGGCGCGCCGCTTCTAAGGCTATTACTATAGCCTGTTAAACAAGAGCACACTCCGGTTTTTTCAAGGCTGTTTTCTACAGCTAGTCAAACAAGGGCTGCTGGGCTTTGAATATTCAAAGTTCCTTTTGCAGCCAGTCAAGCAAGATCACATTGCCTATATTGTATATTGCTCATATTATTACACTTACTATCCAGTAATAATATCTTATAATAATAATGATAATAATAATAATGATAATAATAATAATAATAATAATAATTTTGGATTGGTTTAAAAAACCAAGACAACTGTCATGCCATCCAAGAAAGGAAAAGGGGGGGGCAAAAGGCAAGGGGAGAGCCTCCAGGCCTCCACAAAAACACCCCCCCCGGCGCCTGGCTCCTCGGACGAGGAGGAGGCACCACCATGGGCTGCCATCTTAGCGTGCCTTGAGGCATTAGAGCAGCGAGGGAGGGTGATGCCAACCCCTGCGCCCAGGTTCACCCCAACTGCTTTAAACGATGCTGCCAGTCCTGGAACTTCCACTGGGGGTGTCACCAGGCCAAAGCGAGCTACTACCAAGGCTCATGGTGGCACACTTAAGGGTCAACAGCAAGGGTCTAACCGCGATATCCTTGCATTGGTTTTAGCGAGGCTTGAGGCACTTGAAACACCTCCTGATTCCACACAGATGGTCAGCGATGGGCTGGTGGCTCCCCCTACTCCAACAGCGGCAGTGGGGACCGGCAGTGAAATGACTACACCCCAGGCTGGCATGATATCATCTCTGACTGGGCAGCTGGTAGGAGCGGGTGAGTCTGCCTGGTCTGCTCAGGCTTCTCGGTCTACAGGTTTGGGGTGGTCTCCTCAGGGAGGATCTCTACCGTCTCTCCAGGCTGCATGCAGCCAAATCTGGCAACAGGCAGGTAATGGACAGGGGATGACATCAGCGGTGTCATCTGAGGGGCCGGCTACAACAGCTGTTTTAGGTGCTGCACAGATGCAGCCAACCACAACTGCAAGTCCCTATCATAGTTCAGACCCTTTAGGGTCGGTGGCAAGTAATGCTATCCCTTTTGGGAATACATCGGTCACCTTGGGTTTCCACCTGCTCCCTTCCACAAAAGAAAAAATTTGGAAGGCAGAGTACGTGGATGTCTTTTCGCTACTTTACAGGGAGCACCCCAAGAGAGACAAAGATAAGGAGACTGAGAGTGACATAGACAGGCCCAGGCGCAGAAGAATCGACCGCACCTGGGCTAATTGGCTACCAGAGTATTTGATATACGCAGGAGTGCTGATCGAGAGACAGCCTCAAAGGGCATTGTCTCTCTTTAAGTATCTAGACATAATATATAGGGCGTATATAGAATTCTCTGGGCTGGCTTGGCTGTCTTACGAAGAGGCATTTCGTATGCAGGCGGCGTGCGATGTGACCCTTCCATGGGACAAGAAGGAACCCGAGCTATGGCTGCAGTTTATGACTGCGGCCCGTGCCATGACTGGAGATAGGTGCGATAGCGGGCATCTTATCAGCAGGCAATCGACCGCCACCCTTCCCCGCTCTAATGCGGGGCAAGGGGTTCAACAACGGCTGCTATGCTGGGAATTCAATGCCCGTGGAACCTGCAATCGCAACCCGTGTCGTTTCCGACACGAGTGTGCCATCTGTGGAGCCTCACACCCTTCCACCGCCTGCAGCAGAGGCAGGTCATACAGGGGAGGCGGCAGGGACCAGCAATGGGGCAGAAAACAGCCCCCACCTGGGGCCAATCAGGGAAAAGGGCCCCTCCCCAATTAAGCTACATGTTTTACAGGGTTTGTTAGCCGGTTATCCAGTAGCTGGAGATGCCTGTTTTCTTTTTAATGGTTTTTTGTCAGGCTTTCGAATTCCCTACAACGGTCCTAGGGTTTCTTACATGTCCCAAAATCTAAAATCTGTCATAGGCAGGGAGTCAATAGTGCGATTGAAAATCGACAAAGAAGTGCAAGTAGGGCGGGTGCTTGGCCCGTTCCAATCACCCCCTCTCCCTAACCTTCGAGTATCCCCATTAGGGATTGTACCCAAGAAGGTGGTAGGGGAGTATAGGCTTATTCACCACTTGTCCCACCCACGTGGACATTCAGTTAATGACTTCATTCCTGACAGCCTATGTATGGTCCACTACACATCATTCGACTCGGCGGTGTGCATGGTTCGGGCCTGTGGTATAAGAGCATTAATGGGCAAGTGTGACATTAAGTCCGCTTTCCGACTACTACCCGTCCACCCAGCAGATTTTGACCTGCTGGGCTTTAGTTTCGCCAACAAATTTTATGTGGACCGCGCCTTGCCTATGGGATGCTCAATCTCTTGCGCAGTTTTTGAGCGCTTCAGCACTTTTTTAGAATGGGCAATCAAACATAAGGTGGGCAGGACTTCTGTCGTTCATTATCTGGATGATTTTCTATTTGCGGGTGGGGCTGGTACAGGCGAATGCCTACACCTAATGGCCCAGTTTCAGGATTTGACCGAAGAACTCGGGGTTCCTTTAGCCATAGAAAGACGGAGGGACCTGCTCCAGTTCTGACTTTTTTAGGCATCGAAATTGATTCTGAGCAGCAATGCTGTAGGCTACCCCAAAACAAGCTGCTAACCCTCCACACCAGGATAAATGAAGTTATAAGGGCGAAGAAAGTTTTCCTCTCTACCCTCCAGGAGCTAGCAGGGCATCTTAACTTTGCGTGCAGGGTCATAGCGCCTGGCAGAGCATTTTTGAGGCGTGTATATGAGGCCATGGTTGGGCTCTCACGACCCCACCATCGATTTCGGGTTACATCGGCTTTACGCGCCGACCTGGCTGTGTGGTCCTCCTTTCTGCAGGATTTTAACGGTACATCCTTTTGGAGGCAGGACTGACTCCTGGAGGCTGAGCTACAGGTCCATTCTGATGCGTCTGGGGGTTATGGCTTTGGGGTAGTCTTTGGGTCTTCCTGGTGTAAGGGACAATGGCCACAGACATGGGTTCAGGAGGGTCTAGACAAGGATCTGACCTTTTTGGAATTTTTCCCTATAGTGGCAGCAGTCTATTTGTGGGCTGTGGAGTTGCAGAACTCCACAGTCCACTTCTGGTGTGATAACATGGCTACAGTACATGTTATCAATTCCCTCACATCCAGGAATGCCAGGGTTATGGGTCTTGTCCGGGCTTTTGTTCTCCAGTAACTGCGTTTTAATATTATTTTTCGGGCACGGCATGTTCCTGGCATTGACAATGGTGTTGCTGATGCTCTGTCACGGAACCAGATGGAACGTTTCCGTCAGCTGGCGCCGCTGGCCAGGGCTCAGCCGGAAGCCGTGCCCCCTGCGCTATGGGAGATTGGAGAGCAGAGTCGGAGAGAGCCATAAGCCTTTCCATTGCCCCCAGTACGCTCAACAGTTACCAGAGAGCAGGTAGGGACATGCAGGACTTCTGGGCCTCCAAAGGCTATGCGCCAGAGTGGCCTATTCCAGTAAGTCACCTGCTTGAATTCCTGGTGGATGGCAGGAAACGAGGCCTGTCAGTCCGAACGCTGCAAGGTAAGCTGGCGGGGCTTGCCTTTTTAGCGAAGGCAGGTGGTTTTCTGGATCATAGCGAGGACTTCAGGGTCCGACGAATGTTGGCTGGATGGGCTAAGGAACACCCCGCCCACCTGATTCCCATCGACCTTTCTCACTGGACATGATATTAGGGATGGTTCACCAGTGGAAAACGGTCTGTAACACTAATTATGAGGCCAAGCTATTCCAGGCAGTAGCCTTTACGCTATTTTTTGGACCCTTTCGGATCAGTGAGGTGGTGGCTGGCTCTAAACATGACACGTCTCGACGTGCCCTCCAGTTTTCGGATGTCTCCATAGAAGGAGGCTGTGCTTGTGTAACTTTAAGATGGTCTAAAACGGACCAAAAATATAAAGGGAGACAGGTGCGCTTGGCCCCATCATCAGAGCCTCACCTCTGCCCAGTACGGGCTTTAAATGATTTCCTAAGAACAAGGGGATCAGCCGAAGGCTATTTATTTACGCATGTGAACATGGCCCCTCTTTCCATTTATCAATTTTGGGCCTTAACAAAACTAGCATTGCATAGGATGGGTTATGATGCCTCACAATTTGGAACACATTCATTTAGAATAGGAGCTGCTTCTACGGCAGCAGGTTTTGGTTTTCCCCAGGCGACAGTACAGGCCGTGGGACGATGGTCCTCTGACGCGTATAAGGGCTACATTCGCCCCTTCTAGAGCGCGGGGAATGCGGAAGCCTAACAATTTTCATTTGTTTTGGCAGGTTGCTGGACGGGGACGGAGCAGACGCAGATCCTTATATGCGGCCACAGCATGATCTTCTGGGCAGCCCGGAGGGCAGCGAAGTCGAGCATGGGCTCGCAGTTGGGCCTCAGTAGATGGGCTGCAGTACAGTGGCTTGGCTGGCGAGAAATGCGTTGGGAGGGGCTCCTACCCGCTCTGTTCCGGCAAGGTTTGGTGCAGACAATTCCGAAAGTGCTGGTCATCCATCTGGGTGGTAATGACCTTGGGTTGATGAAGGGCAAGGCCCTCAGCGTACAGGCATGTAAGGACATGCAAGCGATAAGGCAGCGTTGGCCTTGCGTGCGTCTGATGTGGTCAGACCTGCTTCCACGCCAGTTGTGGCGTGATGTTTAGGATCCAGCGGCAATGGATAGAGCACGGAAGAAGGTCAACCGGCAGATTCAGTTGGCTCTTCTTGGGCACGGGGGGTTGGTCATTCCGCATCCCCAAATTCAGCAACAGAAGGGTGAACTGTACAGGGCCGATGGCGTTCACCTGTCAGACGCAGGTAATGACTTATTTTTGGGAGACCTGCAGAGATGTCTGCGAGAGGTGCTTCTCGGCAGTGGGGTAAAGGGGGACTAAATAGAGATTTGTCCCCCTTTTGTGGCGGGAAGGTGCGGGAAGGGAAATAGGTAAGGACAGCTAGGTGCCCCCCTTAGGCACCTTTGGAGGTGATTGGCGGTTCCGGAGGGCCTGTCTCTCAGGGCTTTATGGCTCTAGAGCGGGATATGGGCTGCTTCTGGGGCCAACTTATCCTCATCTACCCAGGGGCTATACGGTCCGGGGTGGGGATGACGTGGGAAGGCGCCCCTACTCACCTGCAAGGTGTGGCTAGGGTAAAGGGTAAGCAGATGGGCTTGCCCTTGTCCCAGCAGGGGCTGGTCACCCGAGAGCTGTGTGCTAAGCTACTTGCTTATAGACAGTTCCCGCACCTAGGTTTCCCTCTGCAGGTCACTTTAAATTGGGGTTCTTTCTTTACTGTAATTTAAATAAAGTGGCCCTTGTTCAACCCAAGCTGATGTGTCTGCGTTTTATTTCACCCATCAACTGCAAAGAGATGCCCTTTGCGTATAGAAAACCTAATCTCTTTTCCTGCCCAGAGTTCTAATCTTATTTCCAGCCCACTTTATGAGTGCCTGAAGTTATTTCTGTAAGGCAGGGGTGAGGAACCTGTGGCCCTCCAGATGTTGTTGGATTCCAGCTCTCATCAGCCCCAGCCAGCATGCCCAATGGCCAGGGGTGATGGGAGTTGTAGTCCAATGAAATTTGGAGGGCCAAAGGTTCCCCACCCCTGTCTTTAGGTATGAATATGTTAGGCAGCTCCTTTATAGTCTGAATACTGGCCCTTGAATCCCGAGGTAAAACACATTTAAACTGGAATAATAACTGTTTGAAAAAGAAAGGCATGTACATTAGAAACACAAAATGATGAAAATAAAGCACAAAAATGTGCATCGTATACACCTTTTTCACTAGCTATGCATGTGGAAGCCATGGCATGCTGATAGAAGGTGGAGGGATCTTTATGGCCTTACCTTTTGGGAGGCTGCGGTGGAGGTGCAAGCAAACCATTGCTGAGTGTATGGTCACACAGATGTCAGAGCTGATTGCTGATAGCAGCAGGGGCAATCAACCACTCAGGAACTTTGTGCTTGGATGGTGCTGACAGTGGCACTTCCTTCCACCACTGCCTCCTGGTACCCAAAGCTAAGGACAGTGATGCCCCTCCTCCCAGGGCAGGTGTAGCTAAGGCAGACTAAGAAAACATCCTTACAGTAAAAGCCCCAATAGGTTTCTTTCAGATATGTGGTAAATTTGTTCGTTTACTTGGGTTGCATTCAACTAAGTCCTACTCAGATTTAGGGGTGAAATCCACCCACTGCTAATCTGCCACTAATCCACCCCATGCCCGCCCACCTCCAAACTATGGAGGAGGCAAGAGAGGACCCCCCCCCCCGGGGGCAACAACAGCCTCCTCAGCAGGCCAGATTGTGGAAGAGGAAAAGGAGGTGCCTCCTTGCAAGGCAAGCGACAGGCTGCAAGCTGGAATGGGCAAAAATATCCTCTTCATTCTGACCTCCCTCATTAGTAATCTCTCTTAACTTCAGTGGGTCTACTCTGTGTTTTTCTGTTCAGGTTCTGAGTGGTTTTTAAATATATATTTCAAAGGGGAAAAACTCCTCACCCACCCCCAGATTCATTTGTTATCATAGAGGGTACCATCTTAACCTAATAGCATTTGGCTTGGGTTTCTTTCCTATCTAAGGCTGTGAATGCACTAGTTGCCTACAGCAAAGCGTTTCCATTGGCCACACCTGGAGGGAGAATGAGTTTTTCTGCCAATCAGTTGTGAAATCTCTTCGACATGAATTTTTAAAAAATGCACTGAAGCTGCTCCCGCCAGATTTTACAGTAAAAAAAAGGGCAGGATTTGACTAGTGTTGTGTGCCCTCATTTTCAGAAAGGAAGTGCAGAAGCACTGAAACCATCACAATAGTAAGTGTGTCTTTACCCTAAATCAGACTTCCCCAACCAGCTACCCTCTAGATTTTTTGAACTCCAGTTCCCATCAGTCCAATAGTGGACAGTGTGGTGAAGTGCCCCTGCTCACCTGACCTCTGCCCGATCATGTCACTGCTGCTTACTGAGAGGTAGAGAGGGAAGGCAAAAGTGGCAGTGAGGTTGGTGCAGGGCAAATGTGCCTACCAAGCCCTCCTCAGAGATAGGAATGGAATCCATCAGGCAGAGCCAATGCAGCACTCTGCCAGTGGTTTCCACCATGCCAACCTCCCTACCATCTCACCCCTTCCCCTCTACCTCCTGGTAAACAGCAGTGACACAATTGACTAGAGGCCAGGTGAGCAGAAGCACCCTGCCATGCAATTCACTATTGCTTCAATCCCAGATAGCACGTTCAATGGTCAGTGATGATAGAGGGTAGTCTAAAACATCTGCAAGGCACCAGATAGCTGAGCCAACTCATCTGCATCTATTTTCTCTGTAAGGAAGGAGGGGATTGGAAGGGGATGGGGAGTGAGGGGCAAAGGAAGAGGGAGGGAAGGGGCAAGAGGGAGGGGATAGGAGGGAGGAGAAGGGATGGTGGGTTTGATCATTTGCATACTTTTTGAGTTCAATTGGATTTATTTATTTATTTATTTATTATTTATTTGTTAAATTTTTATACCGCCCCACTAGCATAGCTCTCTGGGCGGTGTACAACAAGAATACAAATATATAACAATAAAATTCCATAATATAATACAACAAAAACATAAATAAAAATAATAAATCAGAATCAATTACAGCAAACTTAAGAACTAAATTAAAATTAGATTAAAATGCCTTGGAAAAGAGGAAGGTTTTAACTTTATATAAGTGCAATCATGTTTGAAAATGGAAATGGACTGCCTTCAAGTCAATCCTGACTTATGTTGACCTATGAATAGGGATTTCATGGTAAACTGTATTCAGAGGTGGTTTTACTAGGGAGGGGAGGGGAGGGGAGGAGAGGAGATTGAGTGGGTGGGCACTGGGCAGAAGGGAGGAAAACACTGTGAACAGTATCATTGCTTTTCAGGGTTTCCCCCACCTTTTTATTCTACAGCAGGCACATGTAGTCTCCTAAACCAAAGCTGCCCCTGGCCACATCCACACCAGGTCTTTATTTCACTTTGGAGTTGCTAGGAGACATCCTGTTCCTCTCACAGACCTTCAATCAGAGTCGCTGACTGTTAAACCAGTCTGGCCACTGGAGCTCTGTCAGGGGAATAGCAGTCTCCTCTCAGCACCCTTCACAAACTACACTCCCCATGATTTTTTGGGGGAAGCCATGATTATCTCAAGTGAAATCAAAGTCTGGTGTGGGTGTGGCCCCCTGATTAGGCAAGCCCAGCAGCTGTCAGTCTGGCTTTTAGAACTCTGACAGTTGGTTCTTACTGAGCATGCCCCACGTTATCATAGGGTCCCAGCCAAAATTTCTTAAATTAATTAAAAATCAGCCAGGCATTTTTTTAACTTTTAAACTGCAGAAGATGAAGGTCAGAGTATGCGGCAAGGTCAGTATTAGGATTACAGGTACTCTGTGAACATGGCTGATTTTTAATGAATTTCAACAGATTATGAGAACTCTCAAAGAAAAAAGTCCAAAAGGGCTCTGGGGTTTTTTTCTCTCTTTTTAGACTTTCAACTCTCGATTCTCTCTGACTGTTTTGTGTATCGCCATGAAAATTTACAGGGTTCTTAAGCAAGCGTTTCTGAGTTCAGGACTATAAGATTTGTAAGGTTTTGTTTTGAAATGAGCTTATGGGAAGCATCAGAATGGCATGGGGGATATTTTCCATTTAATATTGCGGAATGTGAAAACTCCATGCTGGCTATAGTATACAGCCACTCTCGTGGTTGTATAATACTACTTTACTCCTCACAGTCACCAGAAGACCAATATTATCCATTCTTCCCAAGCACAGAATATGGCTAGTCTTCACATAGTTTTTGATGTATAATAGAAAGAGCATAAGAACAACCCTACTAGATCTAGTCCAGCTTTCTGTTTCCTGCAGCACCCAGCCAGATACCAATGGCCTGCTAAGGGTTGATATCAGACTAAACCCTGCCAAGATAAAGAGCTAAGAGGATGAATGGGATGGATATGGTGGTAATCTTGCAGTGATAAATACATTTATGAATAATATCACAGTGGGGTTGTGACCTTGCTTTGTGGGTTGCATGATAGCATGATAATTTATCAAGCCCCAAGTTAGGGAATAAGTAGGTTTAATGTCTCAAATAAATTATTGAAGCAGCTAGAGAAAGAGCCTCAGGGTTGTCTCAAATAACTGCCCATTTCAAGAACAGAATTCTGCATCACTGGATGTACCTGTTCTTGTGGATCCGCATTTGTCTTTCTTAACACCAATATTAGATTAGATTGCTCTTTGAATGAACTCCAAGTCCTTCTGAGCTGTGTGTTTCTCAGTTTACAACAAGCTTGCTATTCTGAGTCACTTTGATCACAGCAATTTGGCACACAATCATGATCATAGCTGTAAACATTTTTTTTAAAAAATAATCTGACTGCTAACAGAGATATATAGATGAAGATTGCTGCACTTTCCACTAGCATATTTATTCTGATGATGATTATGACACCTATTTCTAGCAGTTTCATTGGTCTGTTGTTTTGGGATCTTATCCCCATCTATTTAGCAATGAAGATATTGCCCCCCATGTACCACTGTGCAAGTCTATCAACACATCAACTCTGCAATGCTGGCTGACCATTTTTTGAGAGGACTTCTGGATTCACTGTGCCCCCTCAATTCATCCTTGAACAAGTTGTTGTTGAGGCCACTGCCAACCACCTCAATCAGGTCTATTATCAATGTTCCCAGTCTTATGACATAATGTGATGGTTACAATCCTATTGGTGAATACTCTTACACGTTATGGCTGAGGGTGATACAACATAGGGAGACATTTTGGGTAGCATCCCCAGAGCAACCATAAGGTGAGCGGCAGCTCTTGAGTTAGAAGGTGCAGGAAAGTTTATCTGCTTCCCTTAGCAACTACATAACCAGCTGCTTAAATCCTTCAGAAAGGAGATGGGGGCCCAAACATGAAACACTTGATTGTCTCCATCAGAGCTGCATGGGTGGGACTGCATTGCTGTCCTGGCTTCCCAACAGCACATGTTGCTGCTGGTGGTTACTGAGGGGCAGCAATGGGGACAAGGGTATTGGATAGGCTCCACCACTCCATTGAACTGTATTGAGGTCCTATCTGCCTTGCCCCTCCCCTCCCCTCTCAGTAACTAGCAGTGATGCAATTTTGGGAAGCTGGGAGAGCAACACAGCCGCACCTGTGCAACTCAACTGGTTGCTACTGATTGTATCAAAAAATGTCAACAGTACATTTAGCTGCTTCCTTCCATGAAACACTCTGTGTATCTCCACCCATATTCCACTTCACTGGTTACTTCAGGAAAAGGGGCAGGAAAATATGAGAAGTCATTATGTGAGGTGAGTTCAACTAGATGTTAGTAGACCACAACCTCTTGATGACTTACCCGCACGAAGAGGTCTCCATGCAATCATGAGACAGCCCTTGAAGCCAAAAGGGTTCCCCTTGCCACATCCTCATTATTCACATATTAGGCATGAGCATCTGCATAGGTGAACCCTACATGTGTAGATCTCTGTGAGTAGACTTCCTTGGCAGGTGGAATCCTGGTCACACAGCTTCAGGGAATGCCTGGGAAGGTTATACATGTAGAAGTATAAAAGTTTACTTCACTCGCACATATATCCACACCTACCACATTGATGTTGCAGGGAGGGGAATCCATATAACCTTGGGGGTGGGGGCAGCAATATGTCTGCACTCCCTCTTGTTCATATGGTGACCCCTTTTGATGAACAATGATAGCCACATGTTGAATACAATTTCTAGTTTGGCCATAGATCTTTACATCAACTCTCAAAATGTAACTAACTTCAAGCAGACTTTCCAGATACTCTCTTGATTTGTAATCACATTTAGGACTCCAAGAGGTGTCACATAAGTTTAAAATTTCCCTAAAGTGCACATAGAAGCCAAGACCACTTCTGGACCATTCCTGCCATGATTACATGACATTTCACTCTGTCTAATCAAGGCACTGAAGAGGTACCAGTTTCAAGAATGAAAGTGTAAGTCATTGGGAATTGTACAGACTTTCTTGTCTGCCTGATACCATCATTCCTTTCTATTCTTAACTAAGTAAATTAAATAAATATAATGAAACCAAAAGCATCAGATTCTTTAGCTGCTTTTGCCAGCTGCTCTCACATTATTGAGTGATACATCAACATGGGGATAGTGTAGTTGTGGTGATGTATTACATTGATACATCATTAGAGCAATTGTATTCTTTTGATGTATTAGTCAATAACAAGCAGAAGGCAAACACTTTGAAATTTCAAGTACTGTGTGTGTCTGGGCTTGCTGCTTTTGGACACCAATGAACTGCACAAAACACATACTTTTGAGACCAAGTACCGCTGTGGTGCTGAACCAGTTATGAAGGTACTGAGAGGGCTTGTCTGAGAAGGCTTGTATCAGATATTATTCACTAATAGGCAAAGAAACCTCGCAATTTAAGAACGTACCTGTTGTTGTTGTTATATGGCGACCCTATGGATCTTTTTTGGATATATTCATAGGGTTTTCATGGTAAGAGGTATTCAAAGGTGGTTTACCATTGCCTTCCTCTAAGCCTACAGCACCCGGTATTCCCAGGCGGTCTCCCATCCAAGTACTAATCAGGCCTGACCATGCTTAGCTTCCAAGATCAGACGAGTTTGGGCATGTTCAGGATAATATGGCCGTGGCAAGAATGAGCTATACCAAACATATATTTCTATTGGACTTTTAAAAGCAGGGAAATTGGGCAGCTATAGTGAATGCACCAGGGGAGCAGGAGACCTGACCTCCTCTCTGAAATATTGTACTGCCCTTCAAATTTATAAATATGCAAACACAAATTGGGTTGGTTTTTCACAATCCAATCCACTTCCTGTGTAGCTTGGAAGAAGCATATGGTAAGTGGTGGCAACACCTGCAATCAGGACGGCATCTCCAAAGATGAAGAATTACATTTTGTGTGTGATTTTTAGTGTTCTTACTTTGTTTCTTTCCTATGTTAGGGTAGGGAGTGGAGGAGGAGGGGAGGAAGTGTAGGGGTACAGAAGAAGAGGGAGGGGGGAGGGGGAGGAGTAGGAGGACGGAGAGAAAGAGATTGGGTAGATGGGCACTGGGCAGAGGGAAAGTTCCTTCCTTTCCAAAAGGACAACCTTATTAACAGTATAATTATTTTGGGGGGTTTTCCCTTCATTTTTATTCTACAGCAGATACCTGTAGTCTCCCACCCAAAGTTAAACAGAAGCTGTCACTGGCCACATCCACACCAGACATTTATTCTATTTTTAACAATCATGGCTTCCCCCAAAGTATCCTGGGAAGTGTCATTTGTGAAGGGTGCTGAGAGTTGTTAGGAGAAGCCCTATTCCCCTCACAGAGCTACAAGCACCAGAATTCTCTCGGAAGAGGTGTTGGAGAATTTTGTATTTCTCCTGTTAAACCACAGTTAAACTAACAGTTAAACCACCCTGGCCACTGGACCTCAGTCAGGGGAATAGGAGTCTCCTAACAAATCTCAGCACCCTTCACAAACTATACTTCCAAAGATTCTTTGAGAGAAGCCATGACTGTTTAAATTGGAATAAATGTCTGGTGTGGGTGTGGCCCTCTGATTAGCCAAACCAAAGAGCTGTGAGACTGGCTTTTAGAACACTTCCATACTGAGCATGCCTGCACTATCATACACTCTAATGTTAATTTGCTTAAATTAATTAAAAATCAGCCATGCATTGTTTTAACTTTTAAACTGCAGAAGATGGAGGTCAGAGTATGGGGCAAGGTCAGTAATAGGATTGCAGGTGCTCTGTGAATATGGCTGACTTTTAATTAATTTCAACAAATGATGAGACCACTGACAGAAATAAGTCCAACAGGGGTCTGGATTTTTTTTACTTGTGTTCCAGATTTTAAAATCTGGATTCTCTCTGAGTGTTTTGTGTATTGCCATGAAAATGTAGAGGGTTGTTAAGCAAGCATTTCTGAGTTTAGGACTATACATTTTGTAAGATTTCATTTTCAGATGAGTTTATGAGAAGCAGCAGAATGGCATGGGAAAATTTTCAAACATGGCAGAATGTGAAAAATCCATGCTGGCTGTAATATATAATCACTCTTGTGGCTGTATAACCTAAGATATATTTTGCATTGTTCCTCTCCCCTCAAAGGTTGGCTCAAGAACCCCCATAAAGCCAAAAACCTCTCCCAAAATTGAAACCTGGGTGATAATAATATAATGGTAAACATGGATTCTAGTTCTAAGGCAACAATTGTTTACAAAAGAAGACAAGCAAAATGGAATCTATATTTTAAAAGCTTAAAGCAGGGGACACCAACCTTTTTGGGTCAGTGGATACATTAGTTACTACTGAGTAGATATGGAGAGGAAAGTGCTATGATTCATTTGAAGAAATTGATAAAATTTAATTTAAATCATTTATTCACCTTCTCTGGAGCAAATTGGAAAATGAATTACAGGTGGACTATTAGAAGTGTCAAAATATAAATGTAAATGACAGGATTTGTTCTGCTTACCAGTCAGAAAGGCCTCTGAGCTATATATACTTTCCCCCTTCTTCACAATTCTGAAGACAGCAAAAGTGACTATTATTACTGTCTAGAGCTCAGACTTTAACTTCCAGTATGTAAATGGATTGATAAGCACCATGACCTTATTAAAGAAAAGTGTTTTGTTTTTTTTCTGTTCTTGCTCTCCTGGTGCATTTCAAATGTGGAGTGACAGCACTGACAATAAAATTATTGTTTTTGTAAGGCTCTGGAAACACACACACACACACACACACACACACATATTGATATACCTATTTGTTCATATGAAGAAATGTGTTTCTCAAGACTTCTGTAGCAAGTGTATAATCCATTACTGCTGAGGCTGGCAACATGAGGCTCATAAGTGACAAATGACAATCAGTGAGGCAGGCCAGGCAGAGGTGATCAGGAGCCCTGTGTGCTCAGAGCTCCTCGTCACATGGAGGAGCTTATGCTAGCACAGACTACCATTTAGATATTAGTAGAGTGTGCAGAGTTCAGAAGGAAGGAGTTGGGAAGGTACTGGGATGTCACCCGCAGGGCCAGGAGTTGCAGCAATGTTGAGAAAGTGCCATGGATACCAGTCACAAAATGGCTACTGTGGGAGTGCGGCATACCACAACATGGCTACTGTGTTTGCATGTCATAATAGCTACCATATAGAAAAAAGCAGAAAAAGAGAGAGGGCCACAAAACAATGTGGGCATCCTCCCTCCCGTCAGCCTCTCCACCAATAGGTAAAAAGGCATCTACAGCAACCACTGTCCTACTTGCTCACAGACAAATGCTGTTTGTTCCCTTTCCCCTGTTCAGAACAGAAGGGAGGGTGGACATCCAACCCTGGCATCCCAGGAGATGAGGGCATGCTTATGGAGACATGTTTAGCCAGAGCAAACGGGAACTGAGGAGGAAGAGCAAATCATATATTGTATTGTGGCTTTTGAGGGGGATATATATTGACACTTTTTGCACATGCCACAGGAGACAGTGGCAGGCACACTGGCACATGCAGGAGTTATGTTGACAGAGAGTTGCCAATTGACATTGGGGGAGATGTAATGGTCTATTGCTCAGCCAGCTCCTTTGGCTATTGCGTTTTACAGCAGTTTGATCTGCAAAAATCAGATTCCACACACCCCTCTGTGTGAAGGACCACCAGGGACCATCCCACTGCCCCCCTGGCTTCTTTCCTATATGGATTCAGGATCAGGTTCCTGTTTAACAGAACTTGCTGGTGAAGAATGGCTGGGAGTCAAGCCAAATAAGGAACAGCTGGGGAGAGACCCAGCTGTTGACAGTAAGCCTTCAAAGGCCCATATAAAAGAGCTTGGAGGAAGTGGTTGGTTGCCCAATTGGTCAAATTGAATCGAATCCTGACAGGAAAAGGGACTGGCAGGGAGCCTGAGGGATTGAGAGGGGTACGAGGCCTCTGCCTATTTCAGCCTTTCCCAACCAGTGTGCCTCCAGATGTTGTTGGACCACAACTCCCATCTTTCCTGACCATTGGCAATGCTGGTTGAGGTTGATGGGAGTTGTGGTCCAACAACATCTGGAGGCACACTGGTTGGGAAAGGCTGGCCTAATTCCTCCCAGGAACTGGGGAGGGGTATTCCCCCAGGGAAAGTATGGGGATGATGTAACATCCTGTCCCTAATAAATAAGAAGCAAACTTGTTTTTTGGTTGTAGCTATTCGTGTGCTGAAAGAAGAGGACCAGGCTGTGGACGCTGGTCCTTTTGAGGTTCTCTTGCCCATGGAAGCCCAACAACTAGTAAAGAGATTAGCATTCACACCCACTAGTGCACAAGTTGATACTGAAGGCACAGAAGCAGGGAATTGTATGAAGGCAACCCTGTGCATACTTAGGACCCTTTAATTATATATGAGCAGTGGTGTAGTGGGGCAGGGAGAGGGAGGGACAAAGCAGCACTGCTGATTTCACCGCAGCACTGACAAAGATGTCATCTCCTGGGGTGTCGTTTACTAATCTTCCACATGGCAAATAAACAAGCCTTTCTCATAAAGAAACCCACCAAATCAGCTAAGCAGAGGAAGAGGAGGGTTAATACCTTCCTCGTTCAACAAGTATTTTAAGTAGAGATGTTTATCCCAGTATGCATCTTTTTTTAAAGATGTTTTGTTTTAAAGATGTTTTATTGCTTGTTTGACACCCTGGGCTCATTTGGAGGAAGAGTGGGATATAAAGTTAATAAATAAAAATAAATAGTAACCACCACAAGCATAGTTAAAAGTAAATGTTACAATAAATGAGCAAAGGTTTGTGTTCACTTGAACTGGATGTTAAGCTAAGCCTATGTGTGTGAGAGAAAGAGAGAGAGTGTGTGTCTGAGAGAAGGCTGTTTGGTGCTGAAGCCATAATGTCTGCATTGGTCAAAAATGTATTTTGTTGTATAGCAGGGATAGCCATCATGGTTCCCTCCAGTTGTTGTTGGACTCCAGCTCCCATCATCCCTGACCATTGGCCATTCTGCCTAGGGCTGAGGGGAGTTTTAGTTCAACAACATCTTGGCTATCCCGGCTGTATAGTATTAGAAAGAGTGTTGCTATGAGGAGTACCTACACTTCATGAAGAGTACCTACACTTTAGAATTTATTTACCACTACTCTGCTTTATATGAGGTTAGCCTATTAGGGGACCTAAGAGCAATAACATGTTACCCTGTTCCTCCCAAGATAACATATGAGGTTTAGCTTATCAAGGAACCTGAGAACAAGAGCATGTTGTCAAGTCCTGTTGCTCCCAAGAGAAATTATAGCTTATTTTTCAACATATGTGGCAAGAGTTATGTACACCAGCTGATCCAGGTGACTGCTCTCAGTAAAAAGGAAGGAAGGAGGAAGGAGGGAGGGTGAGTGAGTGAGTGAGTGAGTGAGTGAGTGAGTGAGTGAGTGAGTGAGTGAGTGAGTGAGTTAGCAGCCCTTGGCCACCTTATCAGAGAATTCCAAAGTGGACCTATGACTGATCTGCACATAAGTCAAGAAGGTGGAGATCAGGTGAGTCTGCTTTGGAAGTTATATTTGCCATATTCTTCTCTAAATACTACTCTGGACTCAACTAGCATGCAAAAGCTTCCATCTTGGGAAAACAAATTAACTATACAAGGCTATTTTCTATTTCTGCATATTGCATACATCAGAGGAAAAGCACTGTAATTAAACAATTGATTTTATCAACAGAAGACAACTGTGTTTTATTCCAGCCCCTGGGACATCTTTTTTGCTTTAATTTATATTGCTGCTGTGTCTGGGTTTCACATGAAGGTCAGTCTCAGAAACTGCCTTCCAAATTTAGCTCCAGGCTTTGCGCAAGAGATTTTGTGATCTTTTGCCCTGCAGCTGAAAATAATTCTATATTTATAGTATTCACCAACACTGTCCAGCTAATTTACTACATGATTAGATTGACCATCGGAAGTTTAAGGAACCTCGACATCCAAAACACAAAGACAGATATATAGATGTAGATGTGTCAGCTTTATTCATGTGTCACTTCACACATGACAGAATTTCAAGAGGACATGAAAGGCTTTGTTCAGCAGGTGAAGATGACACAGTTCTGCTTTAGAAATTTGTATTACACAGAAGTCCACAGCATGATAGTGCTACCACCCACGTTTCATCACGTTAGGAGTGATCACTCCTGACCTATGAAGAGGAGCCTTTTGAACAGCTTATTTGAATTGCCATTTATTTTAAATTAAAATATGGCTTATGGCTTCTTCATTGTTGGCATAGAGAGATTGTGGGGTGCAGAACTCTAATCACACAGTAATTCAATTCAGTTTGCATTTAAAGCTGAATCTATCAAACTGGCACTTTCTGAAATGATATGACAACTGAAACACAGCCAGCCTTCAAAATTCGCACTTAACTGAATTTTGCGACACAGTTCTCTGACCAAACAGTGTTTACAAAAATGCTTATATTAGGTAAACGTGTGCATAAAATGGATATATTCATGGCCATAATATGCAATATGCACTATTTCAGAAGAAATTGCATCCAATTGCATGCATGTTAGGAGAAATTTGCAAAAAGTTGCTGAAGAATTTTCATGAGTGTTTTTAATATATATATATATCAAATTGCTGCAAATATGTGGAGAAGTGAATTCAAGATTGGAAAAATGAGAAGCTGAGAGAGCCTAAATGAACAGATCTTTCCATCTCTAAGTAATAATAAAGATCTGCATTGGAAGGAAGACTTGTTAACAGAGCTTGGAAAAGTTACTTTTTTAAACTACAACTCCCATCAGCCCAATCCAGTGGCCATGCTGGCTGGGGCTGATGAGAGTTGTAGTTTAAAAAAGTAACTTTTCCAAGCTCTGTTTATATTTATTTGTTTGGTTGTTTGTTTGTTTGTTTATTGAACTTGTATACCGCCCCATAGCCGAAGCTCTCTGGGCAGTTTACAGCAATCAAAAACATTAAAACAAATATACAATTTAAAACACATATTTTAAAAACAATTTAAAACACAATTTTAAAATTTAAAACAATATAAAAACAATTTAAAACACATGCTAAAATGCCTGGGAGAAGAGGAAAGTCTTGACCTCGCAACGAAAAGATAACAGTTTTGACGCCAGGCGCACCTTGTCAAGAAAATCATTCCATAATTTGGGGGCCACCATTGAGAAGGCCCTCTCCCTTGTTGCCACCCTCTGAGATTCCCTTGGAGTAGGCACCCGGAGGAGGACCTTTGATCTTGAACATAGTGTACGGGTGGGTTCGTATCGGGAGAGGCGTTCCATCAGGTATTGTGGTCCCAAGTCATATAGGCTTTATAGGTCAAACCCAGCACCTTGAATTGAGCTTGGAAACATACAGGCAGCCAATGCAAGCGGGCCAGAATTGGTTTTATATGTTCGGACCGTCCGGTCCCTGTTACCAATCTGGCCACTGCATTTTGCACAAGCTGCAGTTTCTGAACCGTCTTCAAAGGCAGCCCCACATAGAGTGCATTGCAGTAATTAATTTGGAGGTTACCAGAGCATGGACAACTGAAGCCAGGTTATCCCTGTCCAGATAGGGACGTAGTTGGGCCACCAACCGAAGTTGGTAGAAGGCACTCCGTGCCACCGAGGCTACCTGAGCCTCAAGTGACAGAGATGATTCTAGGAGAACCCCCAAGCTATGAACCTGCTCCTTCAGGGGGAGTGCAACCCCATCCAGAACACGTTGGACATCCACCATCTGGTCAGAAGAACCACCCACTAGCAGCATCTCAGTCTTGTCTGGATTGAGCCTCAGTTGAAGTTATTGCATGCTGCTTTTGTTGTTTTTGTTATTTAAGTTGAAGGTTTTAAATTTTGATTTATTGTGTTTTTAAAATGCATAACTTCTCTGCCTAAAAATGCACTATAAATCACCCAGATCATCATTATCATCATCATCATCACCCCCATGTTTCTTCCAAGGAGTTCAAGATGGTGCAGTTTCATCATCAATGGTTGGGATGGTCAGGCACTTGCCAATGGCCCAAATGCTAGCAAGAGTCCCACTGGCATGAGTTTTCTGGACCTGCTGCAGTGAGGATGTAGACTCACTGATGGAGGGGAACCCATAGAATGTGTCTTGCTCAAGGCCACTCCAAAACCTGGACCCAACACTGAGGTGGCATATCCTCTCCCCATCTCCACACACACCTTTTATCCTTATAGCAATCCCATGAGTTAAGTTAGGCTGAGAGATACTAGTTGGTCTAACATGAGCCAGGCAGCTTCTACAGGGCTAGTCCACCACTCCTCTAGCCATTTCACCACAATGATTAAGAAGGAAGATGCTTGTGAAAATAAATAAATAAAAGAGATAGTCTACCTAAAACATGTGGGGAAAATCAAAGAAAAAAATCAGTTTTAGATTTGGAGCAAGTGCATGTATCTTCACAGGAGTGATGTTAATGGGAAGCCAAGCTCACTCCAAAGTAGGAAAACAACAGTGCTGACCCCAACCCATTGGTCTCCATCTTTGAAAGAGCTAAAGACCAAGTACTCATTAAGAATTCACAGTATAGTTAACTTGCAATTCAATGGTATACATGTCAATTTTTTGTTTAATGGGGCTTACTTCCAGGTAATTGGATACAGGATGGCAGGCCGTTTAGGTTTAGGGTTGGCACTGGGGAAAAAAAGGTTCTTGTAGCTTTTACAGCTGTGTGAGAGGCAGAAATTCAACAGGTCAAGCCTTTTCTAGTCTGGAAATACAATCATGGGAAAACCTCTAATTTTATATTATGCCATGCCCCTATGGCAGCCATTTTGTGACTGGTGCCCTAGCATTTTCTCAAATTCTGAAAAATGTCCTCTGGTCCAAAAAGGTTGGCAACCCCTGCAATAAAGAGTGGGAATAAGCACAGCAGAACACAAGGGAAGCAGACAAGGAGCCAAATATATCTGTTAACTGTTCATCTGATATATATTGGACCATTTATTATTATTGTTTATTGTTTCTTTACTAAATGCAGTAGTCACTTTTCTTCATAAAAATGAACCCAAAAACAGCATGCAATAAAAAGATTAACTAAGACAAATAAAAAGGTTCTTTATATATATATATGTATGTATGTATGTATGTATATAATACAATACATGGATAAGATGGTGGAACAACTCACTCCCGAAAAGAGGCTACAACATCAAAAGCTTTCGAAAAACCCTCCAAAAACTTAAGAGCTGAATGCCTGAGAGAAGAGGAATATTTTGTGCCTGGTGCCTAAAGATAGAATCATAGTGTTGGAAGGGGCCTATAAGGCCATCAAGTCCAACCCCCTGCTCAACACAGGAATCCAAATTAAAACATACCCAACAGCTGGCTGTCCAGCTGCCTCTTGAATGACCCCAGTGTTGGAGAGCCCACCACCTCCCTAGGGAATTGTTTCCATTGTTGTACCTCTCTAACAGTTAGAAAGTTTATCCTGATGTTCAGTCGAAATCTGGCTTCCTGTAACTTGAGCCCATTATTCAGTGTCCTGCACTTTGGATGATTGAAAAGAGATCCTGGCCCTCCTCTGTGTGACAACCTTTCAAGCACTTGAATAGTGCTGTCATATCTCCCCTCAGTCTTTTCTCCTCAAGGCTAAACATGCCCAGTTTTTTAAGTCTCTCCTCACAGGGCTTTATTTCCAGTCCGCTGATTATCCTTGTTGCCCTCCACTGAACCTGTTCCAGTTTATCTGCATCCTTCTTAAAGTGTGGTGTCCAGAACTGGATGCAGCACTCAAGATGAGGCCTAACCAGTACCAAATAGAGTGCAACCAGTACTTCACACATTTTGGAAACTATATTTCTGTTAATGCAGCCTAAACAGGGCCGGCTCCAGGAATGCCGGGGCCCTTGGGCATCAGCCTGCCCCAGGCCCCTCCACTCCCCTTCTGCTATCCGTGGCACAAGCTGCACCGCGGATCACAAGACAAGAGCTTCCAAGCCACCCACTGCCGCCGCCCGCCACCATCCCCTGCCACCATCCCCCCGCTTCACCTACCTTTCTCTGCTGTTCTTTGCGGCTGCACGCACTGCGCTCGCAGGGTTGCCATCAATCAAGATGGTGGCTGAGGTTTCCGTAAGGGACTGAAGCCTCTGCCGCCATCTGGTGGCAGAGGCTTCAGTCCCTTACGGAAACCTCGGCTGCCATCTTGATTGATGGCAACCCTGCATGCGCAGTGCGCACAGCCTCAAAATACAGCGGAGAAAGGTAGGTGAAGGGGTGGTGGTGGTGGGTGGCGGGTGGTGGGCAGTGGCGGCGGCAGGTGACTCGGAAGCTCTTGTCTTGCTATCTGCGGCGTGGCTTGTGCCACGGATCGTGGAAGGGGAGCGGAGGGCCTCTCAGGAGCCCACCTTCGGGCCAGTGCCCAACCTGGCCAACCTTTGGAACCGGCCCAGAGCCTAAAATATCATTTGCATTTTTTACAGCCACATCTCATTGTTGGCTCATATTCAGCTTGTGATCAACAACAATACCAAGGTCCTTCTCACATATCGCATTGCTGAGCCAAATATCCCCTATCGTATAACTGTGCATTTGGGTTTTTTTCCTAGGTGTAGAACTTTGCACTTATCCCTGTTAAATTTCATTCCGCTGTTTTCAGCCCAGTTCTCCAGCCTATCAAGATCCCTTTGAATTTTGTTTCTGTCTTCCAAGGTATTAGCTATCCCTCCTAATTTTGTATCATCTGCAAATTTGATAAGCATTAGATAATGATGGTGCTAGGTGTACCTCTCTGGGGAGAGCATTCCATAAGTGGGGCCTACCACTGAGAAGGCCTATTATCATGCTGCCATCCTCTGCATGGTACCATCCTCTGAAAGGTTCACAACCTTTCAGGAAGCCTGCACAGTTAGTAATCAGGGAGAAAATCATTAAAATGGTTCATATTTTAACACAAAACTCGCAAATTCACAATTTCCAAAACAATGCATGAACCAAAATGCAGCTATCCTCACACTTCTAATTTTACAATGCAGTTCTCCAACAAAATAATGTTTACAAAAATGTAAATTGGGGAATTGTATATATAAAGATGCCTATATTAATGAAAATAACACAAAAATGCACTGCATTAGAGAGAATTGCTTGCAAAAATGTGCATAGTAGGAGAAATTGTACACAAAATGTGCATATTGGGAGAAATTTGCACTAAAATGCTAATACATTTTCATGACAACTCTTTTTTAAAAAAATCACAAACTGATGTGGAAATGTGTTGAACTGCATTCATGAGTGGAAAAAAATGAGAAACTGAGAGGAACCAAAATCAACAGATTCGCCCATCCCTATGTGCAGTTCATTTGTGTCCAGATTCAGCTACAAGTTGTTTATCTTCATCCATTTATTGCTTAAGGACTGAGATTGTAGTTCCTGGTGGTCAAGAATGGGCTGTGGGCAGTAGTCTGAATGGGATGAAGCAAGTATTCAGGATGAAGAGCAAGTCAGGACTGAAGAGCAAGTCAGAACCAAAGAACAACTAGGAGACAGAATAAAGAAACCAGCCAGAAATCAGGCCAAAGGGTATATGCATATGCTCCAGCTCAAGAAGCCTTTGCTGTTCTGGCAAGGCTTACTTGAAACACAAAACCCTCTTATAGTTCTTCCTGTCCAGGAAGAGTTAATGATCAGCCCGTGTGGGCAGGGTTAGTCTAAGACCTGACTGACACAATCTGTGCAGTGACAGCTCCTGCCACCTGGGTTGGCTGTAAAAGTACAATAATTTCATGCATATTGATGGCACCTTGCTTCAGACATCTAGAGTAGGGGGGGGGCTAACCTGCAGTTTTCCCAATCGTGATAGACTGCAACTCCCAAATCTCTGACCATTGACCATGCTGGCTTGCTTGGGCTGATGTGCATTGGAGTCAACAACAGCTGAAGGATACTACATTGCTCCTCCACATTGCTCCGTGGCATTATCTGTAGGGCCACAGGTTAAACACCTCTGTTCTGGACCACGTCTCCCAATGGATCCATATAAATAGATATTAAGCAACAGGAGCAATAAAGCAAAGATTCTCATGAGACTACAGGTCAAGGGAGCATATGCATAATCATTCCTTGTTCCCAGCTTTTCAAAAATGCTGGGGATCAGCATTAATAATAATTTCTAGAGCACCATCAGTACAGACGAATTTGACAGATTAACATGAACCCAAATGATAGATTCATACAATCAACACTTACAGTGCAAGTCTCTCTGTTGAAGCCAGGAACTATGACAGGCAGAGCCCAGGCTTGGGCAGGGCTCTGCTGTGAAGACTGCACTGTGGGGCCTTGGGAAGGGGCTGTGCAGAGGCCTGGTGTTTAGGTATTTGGGGAGGGGGAGTTGGGACTGTTCTTAGTCAGGAGGCAGGGGGGATGGAGGTGTAGCATCTCTTTCTTCCTCTGCCCCTCTCCCAACTGTATGTTGAATTAGGGTATTAAAACCTCTAATTAAACATTAGCCCCTCCTCCCAAATTGATGTAGGGCTGGATCCAGGGCAGGGCAGGGCAGGGCAGGTGGTGCCCGGGTCAGTCCATGTCAGGGTGGGTGAGTGGGGGTCTGTGGTACTGTCAGGCGATATTAGGCAGGCACCAACTCTCATGTGCTTCTGGAGTACTTAAACTTATCTATTTGCTCTGGGATTCCCAGGCCATTAATGCCAGTTGTTAGCAATTTTATTATGGTATACATTTTATAGATACTGTTATAGGACTGGGGGTGAGTCTGGATGATGTCTTTGGATCCCCTCCGAGCCAGTAACTCTGAATAGGTAAGGTCGGAACTTGTAGCAAGTCTGTCAAGCATCCTATCTGCATGTCCAAAGAGTTGACCATGTTGCCATAGGAACAATTGACTGGTAATGCTCTTTAAGGAAGGGTTAGGCATCTTCCCCCTCACCTGGCTGGAGGTCATCTTGTAGATAAGAGAACACTAGCTCAGGAGCTAGCTTTTGTTAGTCTGATCTGGAGCTGGGAGTGGGGAACAGGGAGGACACAGAGGCCTGACTTTCTCTGTGTGTAGAATCCCAAGCTATGGCTTTGGGGACCCTCCCTGGAAACCTAATGGGGAACAAGATCTGCTGGAGTGTTAATTCTGTGAGCCATCCTATGTTCAGGTTGTGTATATGTGTAAATAAAACCATGCATCCTACAGACATCATAGTCTTCAGTTACCTTCATTCTAAGGAAACCAAAGCATTGGTAAGTGCTGGGATGCCTGAAGTCTCTCACTGCTTAGAGATTGGGGTGTTTGCAACAATAGATATTATGATTTATTGTTATTAGGGCTTCAGGATCCTTCAGGAAAGCTGCTTACAAAGCACCTTCACCCCAGGATCATTGCCTCTGTTCATCAGCTGCTGAACAGAGGCAGCAGTCCTGCACAGTACTCCTGCCCTGAGTTGCTCTGAGTCATCCAATCCAACCCATAGCGATCTGTGGTTGCCCACCGCAACTTGGCTGAGACCCCTTAACATCCAAATGGGCCTGGTATGGCCCAGGACTCAGCTGAATGCACTGCACAGCCCTAATTGATACATTGTTGTTGCTTTGGTTGTCACATGCTTTGGTCCCCTCTTGAATGAAATTTGGTATAGAAAACTTTTACAAATAAAATAAACAAATGAGAGCAAATGGAAGGACTAGGAGGACTTTTTCTTTCATTTTTTTAAGAGATAGAAAATATGAGTCGTATTGCCTAGCAATAAGAAACTGATCCCTCTTCTTCGTTGTCTTTTTGTTTGTAAAATGAATACCATTTTCTACTGAGTCGTGCATTGGAACTGATCAGCAGTGAGAATATATTAGAGATACCCAGCCGACTCATTTTTCTCCTGTCAGTTTTTGCCATGATTAATGATCACCAAGGATCTCTTAACTCAGTTCCGAATGACACTTCTGTATCATTCATTGCTAGGAATTTTGGGGTCTGTTGCCATTAACTAAAAAAAAAAATAAAGAAATTGGAGTTAAACCATAAAGACAGACATGTCCATTTCCTCTTCCTGTAATGTCTATTTTTATATTGTCTTTTAGGAATGATTGCATCAGCCTTTTCAAATGTTTTCAAGATTGCCCACAACTTTAAAGATTTTGAAATTAAACAGCAATTAAGCTTGCTGCAGTTTATTGCTTCCACTAGGAGTATTGATAGCCTCTTAAGCAGAGGGTTTCTGACTTTTATAATTATTAATGCTCTGAGAGAACCTTGGGTCCTGAGATTACTTGAAAATGAAAATGCCTCTGATCTCATAAGCCAGCTTTAAAAATAACCAATAAGTAGATCTATCATATACTTTGTAAAAGATATAATTTCATATAACCTCATGGTACAAATGTGAACCAGGAAAATATTAAAAATACAACAGCATAGCTAACCGGATTGACCATAAGCCTGAAGGGATGAAAAAAGGGAATGAATTATAAATGTGATTATTATATAGGAGCATAAGAAGCTGCCTTATACTGTTTGAGTGGTCCATATAGCTCAGTATTGTCTACACTGATTGGCAGCAGCCCTCCAGAGTTTTCAGACATGGGATATTTCCAGCCCTACCCAGAGATGCCACAGACTGAACCTGGGATTTCCTGCATGCAAGGCAGATACGCCACCACTCAGCTACAGCTTTTCCCCAAAAGGTAGAGAAAAGCCTAAAACTGAGGTCCACCTTAGACAAGACTTGTAGTTGCATGCATTTCTCCCCCCTATTTAGATGTGAATTTGAATGAAGGAACAGTCAAGAAGAGGGGTTACTTAACCCTTCCCCTCTGGCCACCCACCCACCTGCCCACCCTCAAACTCATACCTCTACCACATTTCCTTGTCTCTCATGGGGAAAGAGATATACCCAGATCTTTTCCCTATAGCTGAGAACTATATTGCAAAATTTGGCAAAGGGAAAAATTAGAAAATATGCTTTAATCCATGCATTAGTCCAGAAGGTGCAAATTACATTAGTTCACTTAAGTATGCAGACCAAATAAAATTTTCTGCCATGCCTAGAAGCTGCTCAAAATTTGTTGCCTTTATCATTTTGCTGTTTAATTGGATAAGTTAGATGTGATAGTGAAAAATTAATAGTATGTCAATGACATGTTCTATATTTATTAGCTTTTTGAGTGGATTTTTTTTTTTTGGTCAGTTTTAATTTGGCATGATGTTGAACTACTTGATTCATTCATTCAGTCGCACCTGCAGCAAAACGTTGCAGATTGCAATGTTCCAGATCAGGGTTTTGGCCAGCCATGCGCTTTTCCAGGATACTCCATTCCATCTGCTTTCTCCCCGCCCCTAATTTCCTATTTCTCTTTAACTGTCAGTCAGCATTCCATGTTCACTGAACATGTGCAATGAACAACATCTAACAAAATGCCATCATCCACATAGAAGAGGGATGTATCAACAGGCTTGGGGAAATGATTAAAAAAAACAACCTATGTGGAGTCCTGAAAGAGAGAGACTCCAAAAACAGCTCAATGAGGAGAGAGAATTTTAAACAGGCATGGAATGCAGTCTATTGGGGAATGGGATGGAAAATCAGGAGGAATAGAAAGGAGAATTCTGGAAAAGGGCATTTTCCAGACCTGACCTCCTCTCTGAGATATTGTAAAGGTAAAGGTGTCCCTGCACTTATAGTGCGAGTTGTTTCCAACTCTTAGGGTGATGTCTTGCGACGTTTACTAGGCAGACCGTATATATGGGGTGGTTTTGCCAGTTCCTTCCCCGGTCTTCCTTTACCCCCCAGCATATGCCGGGTACTCATTTTACTGACCATGGATGGATGGAAGGACGTTGACCCCTTTTACCGGAGATTCGACTTCCTCCTTCCGTTGGAATCAAACTCCGGCCATGAGCAGAGCTTCGGCTGTGTTACCGCCACTTACCACTCTGCGCCACAGAGGGTCTTCTGAGATATTGTACTGCCCTACAAATTTGTCAAAATGCAAACACACTTAGGGTTGGTCTTTCACAGTCAAATCCACTTCCTGTGTAGCTTGGAAGAATTTGGTAACATGTGCCTCTGAGAGTATGGTGAGTGGTGGCAACACTTGCAATCAGCCCAAATTAGAGAAACAAGACATGTGCTGTGCTGATCTTGTTTTAGCAGGGAGGAAGCAACATTATTAAGACAGTTAACTTTAAATATGTTAGATTTACTTTGCAATTTTAGTGAAATTTCCTATAGTAAATCATTTTCTTTTGCTTCTGTTTCTGCGAATATGTGAAGTACAGCAACACTTTGCATAATTTACACTTTAAAAAATTGTGGAATAATGGCACTAACTATTCTGCAGAATAGTCTCCAGCGAACATGAGAAGTGTCTCAGTCTGAACAAGATAAACCAATGTGAGGTTAAATATATTCTAGCAAATTTCTAGGTGTAATAGACCATGTCCACCCTTCCTTAAGTGGAGTAGTTAACACATAGGAGGCTGAACACATGCATCTTGGGAAGGCCAAGTTTGTTTTTTCTCACAACAGCTATATTCATTGTTTAAGTAGCAACATAATCAATTTAATTTTACATCAAACTGCTGTTTCAGATTCAACTATTAATGCACACAAAATAGAAATAGAATATAACTTCCAGTTTGAAACACAGAAGTTTGTCTTCATTATCATATGACACTGACCAATAAAAAAGTTTGAAATGTATACAAATAAATTTGATGCAGATTTCTAGGATGAATAATAAATGAAATAAAATTTGCTAGGCTAGATTATCTGTAGAAACAGTAGTAACATAGGAAAGAAGCAAATCAAGAACACCAGGAAGCATGCAACAAATGTAATTTTCCATCTGCACTGGGCAGAGGGGAAGCCCCTTTCCTTTCCAAAAGAAAAACATAGTTAATAGTATCATTATTTTTTATAGTTTCCCAAGCTTTTTATTCTACAGTATATAGAATAGTCTTCCACCTGAATTTAAATGAAAGCTGACACTGGACACATACACACCAGACCTTTATTCCACTTTAAACAGTCATGGCTTTTCCCCCAAAGGATCCTGGAAGTGTAGTTCATGAAGGGTGCTGAGAGTTGTTAGAGAAGCCCTTTTACCCTCACAGAGCTACAAGCACCAGAACAGGGGCTGACTCTTAAATCACTCTGGCCACTGAAGCACTGTCAGGTAAACAGAAGTTTCCTAACAACTCAGCACCCTTCACAAACTGCTCTTCCCAGGATTCTTTGGGGGAAGCCATGACTGTTTAAAGTGGAATAAAGGTCTGGCATGGGTGTGGCTCCCTGATTAGCCAAGCAAAACAGCTGTGGGTCTGGCTTTTAGAACGCTGATAGTTGGTTCTTGCTGAGCATGCCTGTGCTGTCATGGACTTCAATGTTAAATCTCTTAAATTAATGAAAATCAGCCATTTTTAACTTTTAAACTGCAGAAAATGAAGGTCAGAGTGTGGGGCAAGGTCAATAATAAGATTACAGGAACATTGTGACCATGGCTGATTTTTAATTAATTCCAACAGATTATGAGACTACTGACAGAAAGAAGGCCAACAGGGGTCTGGATTTTTTCTCTTGTTTTACATTTTGAACTCTAGATTCTCTCTAAGTGTTTTGTGGATCGCCATAAAAACTTAGAGGGTTGTTCAGCAAGCGTTTCTGAGTTAAGTACCATAAGTTTTGTAAGATTTTGTTTTGAAATGAATTTACGGGAAGCAGCAGAATGGCATGGGGGTATTTTTAAGTTAACATGGGCAAATGTGAAACATCCATGCTGGCCATAGTATACAGCCACTGTTGTGGCTGTATGATTAAATGATAACAACTTGGAGGAACTGCACTCCAACTTATCCCAATTAACCGAATTCACAAAGTATAGGAGGTGAGGATTTTAACTAATTCTGCTAGGGAAGCATCTCTCCAGACCCCTGGGCATGTACTACAGCTGCTGGCTATGGCTCCCCAGCAAAGGATGGGGAAGAAATTATTCCTTCTTTGCTAGGTGATCCTTAGACATGGCCCCAATATATGCACACAGACCCCGCTCTATGAGCATTTGCCCAAAATGTGCATGTCAGGTTGAAAGGGCGCTCGCAAAGTCCCACCAGGCATAGAGCATGGCAGATCCCTAAAGAGTGCCTTTAACCCACTAATGCCTCAGTATACCTAAAGTTCTCTCCCCCCGACTTCCTCACCTGCCAGGACTCCATGCCCTCAAGGGCAACCAAACCACACCATTCCAAGTGTCAAATGAATTCATCTCAAGAGTGTGAAGTAGGAGAAAAAAGAGGGATCCAATTGTCAATCAAGGAAACCCATCAAAAAATCCTACTTAGCCTCTTCAACAGGTGTCTAGCCAAGCCCACATTGCAGTAAAGGAGGGAGGGTGCATAGAATCATAGAATCATAGAGTTGGACGGGGCCTTGTAGGCCATCGAGTCCAACCCCCTGCTCACAGCAGGAAATCCACAACTAGAGCATCTCCCACAGATAGCTGTCCAGCCTCTGCTTGAAGACATCCAGCGAAGGGGATCCCACCACCTCCCTAGGCAGTCGGTTCCATTGCCGAACTGTCCTTACTGTCAAGAAGTTCCTTCTTATGTCCAATCTGAATTTACGCTCCTGCAACTTAAAACCATTAGACCTAGTCCTACCCTCTGGGGCAGCAGAGAACAAATCTGTACCCTCCTCTATGTGACAGCCCTTCAGGTACTTAAAGAGTGCAATCATGTCACCCCTCAGCCTTCTCTTCACCAGACTGAACATGCCAAGTTCCTTCAACCTTTCCTCATAAGACTTGTTCTCCATACCGGCTATCATCCTCATCGCCCTCTTCTGAACCCACTCTAACTTGTCTATATCTTTCTTAAAATTAGGCGCCCAGAACTGAACACAGTATTCCAGATGAGGCCTGACCAATGCAGAATATAGTGGGACTATTACTTCCCTCGACCTGGAAACTATAGCTCTGTTTATGCAGCCCAAAACCGTGTTTGCCTTTTTTGCCGCAGCATCACACTGCTGGGTCATGTTCAACTTACGATCCACTACAATTCCAAGGTCCTTCTCACACGCACTACTGCTAAGCCGGGTATTTCCCATCCTGTACCCGTGCATTTTGTTTTTGTGGCCTAAATGCAGAATCCTGCATTTGTCTTTATTGAATATTAATTTCAGCCCAATTTTCTAGTCTATCCAGGTCCCTTTGGATTTTATTCCTGTCTTCCATTGTGTTAGCTATCCTTCCAGTTTCGTATCATCCGCAAACTTCATAAGGCTTCCCTCCACCCCATCATCTAAGTCATTGATAAAAATGTTGAAGAGTATCAGCCCCAGGACAGAATCCTGTGGCACTCCACTCGAGACCTCCTTCCAGTCCGAAGCAGAGCCACCGACAACCACTCTTTGAGTACAGTTTTCCAACCAGTTGTGAATCCACCTGACAGTATTTCCATGTAGTCCGCATTTGACTAGTTTGCTAATCAAAAGGTCGTGGGGGACTTTGTCAAACGCCTTGCTGAAATCTAGATAGATGACATCTACAGCATTTCCACCATCTACTAAGCTAGTGACCCGATCAAAAAAAGAGATGAGATTAGTTTGACAGGATTTTTTCTTGACAAATCCATGCTGGCTCCTTCTAATCACAGCATTGTCATCTAGATAGTTGCCAATGGACTCTTTTATTATCCGTTCTAATATCTTTCCCGGTATTGAAGTCAGACTGACCGGCCTGTAATTCCCCGGATCTTCTTTTTTACCCTTTTTAAAGAGCGGGACGACGTTTGCTCGTCTCCAATCCTTCGGCACCTCTCCCGTTCTCCAGGATTTCTCAAAGATGATGGCAAGAGGTTCCGAGAGTACATCCGCAAGTTCCTTCAATACTCTGGGATGCAGTTCATCAGGCCCTGGAGATTTGAACTCTTTTAGGTTAACTAGGTATTTCCTGACTATCTCCTTATCAATCTCGAACTGCAGTCCCAACCCCTTACTGAGATTGCTACCGATGCAAGGTTGCACACTGTTCCCTTTTTGGGAGAAAACGGAGGCAAAATAGGTGTTGAGCAGTTCTGCTTTTTCCTCGTTATCTGTCAACATTTTGCCATCTTCATTGAGCAGCAGTCCCACCGTTTCCTTGGTCTTTCTCTTGCTTCGAACATATCTGAAAACCCCCTTTTTGTTGTTCCTCGCTTCCCTCGCCAGCCTCAGCTCATTCTGGGTTTTAGCTTTCCTTACGCTATTCCTGCAAGCCCGAGCTGCTCGTCGGTACTCTTCCTTGGTGATGCGTCCTTCCTTCCATTCTTTATACATGCTCTTTTTTACTTTTATCTCCTCCACCAGTCTTCCGTGTAGCCACATTGGCTTTTTCCGATGTCTTCCATTTTTCTTCCTCTTTGGAATTGTTTGCGATTGCGCTTTTTGTAATACATTCTTCATGAACTCCCACGCTTCTTGGGCTCCTTTTTTCTTTAGTCTATCTAGCCACGGGATCCCACCCATCATTTCCCTGAGCTTGCTAAAATTGGCTTTCCTGAAATCCAAGGTCCATGTTTGACTATATTCTTCTTTGGCTTTCCCCAGAATCCCGAATTCCAGCATTACGTGGTCACTTTCCCCAAGGTACCGACTGCTTTAATTCCCGTGACCAATTCGTCCCTGTTAGTTAAGATCAGGTCCAGGATTGCCGATCCCCTTGTTCCTTCTTCTACTTTTTGAAAGAGGAAATTATCAGCAAGGCCCATCAGGAATTTGTTGGAGGCTTTGTGCTTCGCAGAGTTTGTCTCCCAGCAGATATACGGGTAGTTGAAGTCCCCCATCACTACTACTTCTTGCCTCCTTGAGATTCCAGAGATTTGTTTGAGAAAAGCGTCGTCTACCACCTCTTCTTATCCAGGGGGTCTGTATTAGACACCTACTACCATGTCGGTTTTATTTGTTTCTCCATTCTCCAGTGCCTGCAGGAGGAAGAGACCATCGCCCAAGGGAAGGAGAGGCTGCTGCTGCAGCTGTGCTGCTGCTGCTGTGCTGCTGCTGCTGCTGTGGGACCACCACCTCCACCACCCTTCCCTGAGGGACTTCTGCCTGGCAGGACCAGGCCCCAGGTACCCAGCCAGCCAGGACTGATTCTTACCACCTGTCCCTCTCTGGAGGAATACATAAGCCGGCTGGCTGAGGTGGCCTGGGAGACCCAGTGCCTGCAGGAGGAAGAGACCATCGCCCAAGGGAAGGAGAGGCGGCGGCGGCGGCGGCGGCGGCGGCGGCGGCGGCGGCGGCGGCGGCGGCGGCGGCGGCGGCGGCGGCGGCGGCGGCGGCGGCTGCTGCTGTGGGACCACCACCTCCACCACCCTTCCCTGAGGGACTTCTGCCTGGCAGGACCAGCTCCCAGGTACCCAGCCAGCCAGGACTGATTCTTACCACCTGTCCCTCTTTGGAGGGATACATAAGCCGGCTGGCTGAGGTGGCCTGGGAAACCCAGTGCCTTCAGGAGGAAGAGACCATCGCCCAAGGGAAGGAGAGGCTGCTGCCGTGCTGCTGCCGTGCTGCTGCCGTGCTGCTGCCGTGCTGCTGCCGTGCTGCTGCCGTGCTGCTGCCGTGCTGCTGCCGTGCTGCTGCCGCCGCTGCTGCCGCCGCTGCTGCCGCCGCTGCTGCCGCCGCTGCTGCCGCCGCTGCTGCCGCCGCTGCTGCCGCCGCTGCTGCCGCCGCTGCTGCCGCCGCTGCTGCCGCCGCTGCCGCCGCCGCCGCCTCCCATAATGTTTGGTGTTTATCTTCCCAAGTACATCCATATGGCACGCGAAACCCTTTACCTACTGTATCTCCAGCCACAGGCAAAATAAAAGCTGCCTTTTCTGAAGAGCATTATTTTGATATCTGAGCTGCCCATCAGCCAACTAGCATGACAAAAAAATGAATAATTCAGCATCTTAAAACTATAAAATGTGCACTTCCAGCAACAGGCATAAAAGATATCTTGAATTATTAACGTGTATTATTAATTCTTCCCAAAATCCCTTAAAGGGAAATGAACAGTTTCAGCAATCAGTTATTTAAAGAATTGCAAAGAAGCAATATTGAATATCTATATAATCAAGTATGTTAGGAGAGTGTACATTGTGGAATGAATGATGGAACGTCACATCACCAGGCAAGTATACTATACACAATAGGATTTACTGCATGCCTTCTCAACTGGATCCACTCAGAGACTTTTGATGAGGTCTCCAAGATAAAGTGGTCGAAGGAGGGAAAGTGTGGAAGAAACAGGAGAGCTAAGAAGAGGCAATAATATAAACTGAAACATATTAATGTGAAGTCTAGACTTCTTCTCTATCCAAGATTCTAGGAGAGGAGGCACAGCATATGGTTTGCATTCAGTGAATCCCAAATTCAATCTCTGACATCTCCACATAAAAGGATCAGATAGCAGCTGCCATGAAAGACTTCTGCCTGAGACCCTGAAGAGGTACCGCCAATCAGAGCACACAATACTCTGATGTGATATATAGTAGCTTCTTAAGAAATTATTCTAGTAGTGTGCTGGCAACTCCAAACCAAACCATTGTTTTATGTAGGAAGTTGCTTGTATGGTAGGTTGCAAGGTTACACCAATTCTAATGATCCCAGACAATGCCATCCTCTGGAGAGGAAATTGTTGGCCTGGTTAAAATCAGTGCAACCTCATTGCTACCACATCAATGCTACATCACAAAAGCAGCACACAGTACAATTTTATATGCTAATATGGCACTCTAATCACTGTGGAATCAGACTTCAATTTCATATGAAGAACCATAAACTAGAGGTGTGCATTGGATTTCGATGAATCCTGAATCCCAAAGTAAAGCAGGATGCCCTGAAGGGATTTTTGGCTTGTCAGAGCTGAAGCAAGATCTGTATGAAATGGACTGCCTTCAAGTCAATTCTGACTTATGGCAACCCTATGAATAGGATTTTCATGGTAAGCGGTATTCAGAGGGGGTTTACCATTGCTTTCCTCTGAGGAGATCTGTATAAGGCAACACAAATGAAGTAGGGAGTCATGAAGCCCTTTGTGGTGACCCGTGATCCAGACTTCAAAAAATGCTGCAAACCAACAAGTGAAACTAAAAGTTATAGATATTTCTTTAAAATAAAATGTAAGCAATATAGTAATGGGGAATTTTAAATATCCACGCATATATAATCATAGATATTAAGAAGGCATATGGTTTAGGATAATAAGGAATTAAGCATAGGCCTGAAGGCCTGTTGAGAACAGGCTCACAGAGAATCCTAAAATCTATAGAAAAAGCAGGCAAAGTAAACTTAGTTTGAACTCCTGGGTTCTTGCCAAATCGGCAGGTGCATGATTGACATTTATTAATTGGTCTATTGTTCTAATTCAGGCAAGCATATAACTGGTAAGCAGTGATTAATATGATATTGGTTTTAATCCCGGAAATGATTTCTTGTGTAGAGCAAGAACTCCCTCTAGGGGAAAATTATGAAACATGTATTAAAAGTTATAATGGGACAAACAGTGAGATTTTACAAGATTTTTAAAATAACCCAGTGTGTTATATTGTATTTACAACTTTATAAGTGTGTTTTCATTAAGAAAAAGGTACTTTGGGTGTGGCCTGCCTCCCCTATATCTCTGAGCTGAAAGATACTAGTTAGCCAGAGTCACCCAGTCTGTTCCTTAGTCTGTGTGGCTTCAAAATGAAGCTCAAGTGTTTAAATAATCCCCTCTCTTGAGCTATGTATTTTATAAGTAAGGAAATGGGATTTCTGAGAAAGTATAAGACCATAAGAACCCCTGTGGTAAAGGAATAGAACTGGGGGTGCTCATACATTCCCAAACACACTAAGTTGAGGCAAACTTAACTCAAGGAACCTGTTCAAATATCTCCAGTTGTAACTGGGTCAGCGTGACCGATCAGAACAATGAAAGTACAGGGATGCTTGAAAGCACATTCACAATGGTACTGGCCTGAAAATTCATTAGTCAAGGTGGACAGCAGAACAATGGTCATATTAACAAGATGGACAGGATTTTGGAATCAGGAGCAGGATTGCCTAATGCTTTCTGATTGGTTTGGAATGATTGTAGACAGGAGGAACTGTGATGTTGGGTGGGCAGGAACTCATGAGATTGGTGAATCACTGTTACATGGTGTAACTGTACTCTATAAAAGAGCTTGCACAGTGTCTCAGTGAAGTCTCTCCTGGAAGTTTCTGGGAGGCTGACCCTGCATATGCTTGTAAAGAATAAAGGCCTACATTTTTCTTTCAAGCCTGTCTCTTAGAATTGTTTTTTTAAGGACCACCAGCAAAAGATCCCAATGGAGAAAAAATCTCCATCAACAGAAGCTCCTTACTTATATTCTGTGTGTGTGCGTGTGTGCACGAGTGCATGCACACACACACACACACACACAAACATACATATCATATAACACACACACAATTAGGTGGTTTTACTTTTCTGCTGCTCTTTATCCTACATTACTGCATAGATTGGTTTTGTGTGTTTGATCATACTTTACATATTCTTCTTCTTCTTCTTACTACTACTACTACTACTACTACTACTACTACTACTACTGTCACCATTAGTCTTTATGGACAAAAATAGCTGGCTAGTTTTTTTAAATCAATGAACCAATTAATTATCCAGAAAGTGAAGCATTAATCCAGGGACAATTCATAGCATGGTATTACCTTAAATGCTCACCAATTAAATTAAGGTTTCTGATTATATGAGAATAGAACAGAACTTGCTCAAATGCCTCATATAATAGCTTCTACTAAATTAGCATTGTCATCACCATGTGTGAAAGGCAATTTCTTGACTCTCATTTACCAGAAACATGCCAGCTATTGTAAAACCGACCAAACAATTTGCACTCTGTGATTGTTTTTAATTGCAGTACATGTCTTTCTTGCATTGCTGCACACCTTACATAAATATATTTAAAGGTTGCAATCCTGTACATTCTTTCCTCGGAGTAAGCACTGTTGAACTCAATGGGGCTTATTTCTGAAGCGATGGGCGTAGGATTGGACTGTATAAAATCCAGTCTTGCACATAGAGAAAGCTCCGGTGGAATATGGGGGGTTGGGGGCTGGGTGTAAAGTTTATTTAGGGACACTTTACTGGCTCAAGGACTTCCTTAGTGCAGAAAGTGGTGAGATATCTCATGTCCATATGCCAAATGATTCAATGTAAATATTCATGTGCAGCTGGACTGTGGATCAGAGGTTTGGATATTTCTTTATTATAGGACTTTCCAGTGGAAAGGTGCATATTTTTGCCACTGCAAACTCATGGCTACCCAGCGTCTTCATTTTACAGTATTTACACGAATAATAACAATAATGTGGCCTTATTTTAATACATTTATTACTCAGGTGAGGAAGTTAAGAGGAGACATAATAGCTGTGTTCACCTCTGAAGGACTGCCATATAGGATATGGAACAGATGACAGGACTAGAACCAGCGGATGGTGATTGCAAGGAAGCTGATTTTGGCTAAATGTTAAGAAAAATTTCCTAACACTACTGCTGTTTGGCAAGACTACCTTTCTGTTTTGGAGGTATTTAAGCAGCAACAGGACAGCCATCTTTCAGGGATACTGCAGTTGCATCCTTCATTACTGCATTGGCCAGCTGACTTTTAAGATCCATTCCACCTCTGTAATAGTTCTATGAACTTGTAAAATGTGTAAGTTCTTTTTCTTCCTTATCTTAAAACAGTAGCATTTTAGAAGACTATGGTCATACCAGTCATTTTCCAGAATAACCAGGTCCTAACATTATTTCATTATTATTTACATTTGTATCTAGCTTTTCTCCCATGATGAACCTGAAGGCAGATTTCACTGGATTCCTTAGTGAACTCTCTAGGATGTAGGCCCTGACCACACCTACATATGCTTAGCTTCAGCAACGGTTGCTGTATTATGTGTCTTTAGACCAGAGCTTGGAAAAGTTACTTTTTTTAACTACAACTCTCATCAGCCCAATCCAGTGGCCATGCTGGCTGGGGCTGATGGGAGTTGTAGTTAAAAAAAGTAACTTTTCCAAGCTCTGCTTTAGACAATTCTGTCCCCCCCCCCAAACAAATTCTCACTCTTTGTCATCTTTCTACAGCATTAAGAAATAGCACCAAACATGCAGATAAAGGGATGGGTTGATGCACATGAGAATTGTTTCAGTTCTCATTTACCTTTCCTGAAGTCTATGATACATGGTGTTTTGTTTTGTTTTAAAAACGGTTACATTCAATCTACAGCAAGGGTGGGGAATCTTTGGCCCTCCAGATATTGCTGAACTATAGCTCTGATCAGCCCCAGCAGCATGGGCAATGATATGGGATTATGGGAATTGTAGTTTAGCAATATCTGGAGAGCCAAATGTTCTCCATACCTGGTCTAGAGTTCTCTTCAGGTGTTTAAGCTTCACACACGGAGGAAGAGGACAGACAAAATAAAGTACTTTTTCACACAGCACGTAGCTAAATTATGGGATTTGCTCCCACAAGAGGCAATGATGGGCACCAAGCTGGATGGATTTAAAAGATTCTGATTTAGGAATCCATGTGATTTAGGAATCCTGATCTCTTCTGTGGAAGATACCTTCCCAATACATGGAAGGCAATGAAGCCAGCAAGGGGAACACAATGGATGGGGCAGGTCCAAAAGGCTCATATCTGCTCTCCCCCTCACACATAGTAATCACAAGACAGGGGGAAGATCGACTGAAGAGGGTGCCATTGAAAGGGTCAAAAATTGTCCCTTAGTCCTGTCTAGGGTTGCCAGGTTCCTGGCCTGAGACTGATCCTGTATTTTTAGGAGAAGAGAAAGTCAGCCAAGTGCAGGTGTTCTTGCAACTCTGTAATGGGAAAAACCACAAGGTAGAATTCTCCCTTCTCCCTGCACAACTTTTAAAGATACAGAAGACCTCTTGGAGGCTGGGCCTGGCAACCAAGATGTCTTCTGCATTTTAAAAGTTGTGCATTGAGAAGGGAGAATTCCACCTTGTGGCTTTTCCCATTAGAGTGTTGCAAAAACACCTGCACACGGCTGACTTTCTCTTCTCCTAAAGATACAGGATCAGTCTCAGGCCCTGAGCCTGGCAACCCTTGTCCTATCACTATATTTCCCAGATTTATCTCCACTAGGGATGGGAAACAAATTTGTTTCAGTTTGCACTTAAAGGCAAACCTACCTAGTTCACACTTTCTGAAACAATGCACAAACTGAAACAAAGTCAACCTTTGAAATTCACACTTATCTGAATTTTGAAATACAGTTCTCCAGCCAAGTAATGTGCAAAAAATATTGTTCCTGCTTTTACACTGGGCGTGTATTTGCCCATCCGCCTCCCGTGGAAAGGGGAAAAAAGTGAGGCTTTATAAGCCTACTCTTCCCTTCAGTTCTTTCTCCTTTCAGTTTTCAGCACCCTCCTTCTCTATGTGCAGTGTGGGCTCTTGATGGTAGGGATGGGTGAGAATTTCAATGCAGTTCTCATTTCAAGTAGAATGTATCACATCCACAATTTCTGAAACAATATGACAACCGAAACACAGTCATCTTTCAACATTCTCATTTATTAGAATTTTGGGATGCAGTTTGCCAACTAAACAACATTTACAAAAATGCATATATTAGGGGAAATGTGAATAAAAATGAATACATGAGTGAAAATATCATGCAAAAAGGCATGAAATGATTAGAAATGGCTTGCAAAAATGCCTTTGTCAAAACTGCCTACAAAAATGTGTTTATTAGGAGAAATTCACGCTAAAATGGTGGAGAATTGTCATGAGGAGTTTTTTAAAAAACAAATTTGCAGATCGCTGTAGAAATGTAGAGAACTGAATTTAACATTGTAAAAATGAGAAACTGGGAGAAACGAAACAGACAGATCTTTCCATCCTTACTTGCTGTTTGAAGGGGTTAAGTAGACATTTTTTAGGGAGAGTCTTTGATTGGCCTGAAGATCCCTCCTTTCTCTCCTGCTTCTCACTTCTAGGAAAAAAATAGATTGGCATGTGAGAGTGCCGGGTTTGTTCCGCCTTCAGCATTAACAGGCAACGACAGGAGAGGAAGTTGAGAAGATAAATATTAGATATACTGAAGATACCTAAGGGGATTTGGGGGGTGCCCTTTAGGCCTGACATGCATATTTTGGAAGGATGCTAGACAGTGAGCTTGTGTGCACATGTTGGGTTCATACTCAAAGTTTGCCTAGCAAGATGTAATTTCTTCCCAGTCCTTGGCTGGAGAGCCACAATCTGCAGCTGCATCACATGCTCAGGGGTCTGAAGGGATACTTCTCTACCAGGGTTAGTTATCCTCACCTGCCTGTACTTTCTGAATCTGGTTAATTGGTCTGCAGCTCCTTCCATTTGTTGTATTTAATAAATATAATGCTTATTGCAATGTTTTGCCTCATGAGTCTTTTTTTTGTGGGTGTGGGGGCAAATGCATATCCTAGGGTAAAGTGTTGTAACATACAGAAATGCATTATATTAGGGGAAATGTTTGCAAACTGTTTATTAGGCAAAAATGCATACAAAATGTGTATATTCAAATTGCTGAATTTTCATGACTTTTTTTAAAAAAAAATGCAAACTGAAGTGGAAATGTAGAGAAGTGAGTTTAAGATTGGAAAAATGAGAAACTGAGAAAAGCCAAAATTGACAGAGCTGCCCAATGAAACAAACAAACAAATAAATAAATAAATTCATAAACTCCACCCCAATGGTATCCTGGCTGCACACCATTTTTCTCCCATAGAAATGAATGTAAATGAATGGCTGCCATTCACTCCTATGTGTGGTGCTAGGCGGTGGGGATGATGTGTTGCTTTTGGCAACAACATTAATTTGGCAATATCCCTGACAGCCACCTAGGCCTCTGGTGTCTAGAACACAATGGTAATTCTTCACAGTCCTGAAGGGGGTCTCTATGATCGAAGGCCACACCCCATTCATTTTGATGACAGGCATTTCACTAGTGCCTTAATAAATATTGTCATGTTTAATACTTGAACACAGAATGAGGATAATGTGCTTAAAATTCAGTCTCAGGGACATCTTCTAAATGTAATATTTCTCTAAATTCAGCACCTCCTCAAAAATTCAGCACTCAAGGACATTCTCTAAATGTAATATTTTTGCTCATGTTCTCTTCTTATTTTTGCCTCCTGCTAGCATCCCTCCAATCTATTGAAATATCCTGTGGAACATCTTTTCCACCCCTTTATCCTCCAGGTCTTCCTTGCCTTGTGACTATATTTGATTCCTGCGTTGTTAACTGGGAAAAAAAGGCTTTTAAGAAAATCAATACAGGATCCTGAAGGGCAGCATGCAGAGATCCAAATATCTTCAAGCTTTTGTAGCTTAACAGAGTGCTTATCTCAGCTATTAAAATTTTTGGACAGTTCTGAAGATTTAAAAAAAAGACAGAGAACCTCATTAAAATTAATAGGCACAGAATGTTTGTTTATCTGTCAAGAAGGGTGAAAAAATCAGGAATGTTTTTCAGACTCATTGCTAATGTGTGAAAGGTGAAGATAGTAATATAATTCATAGAAAAGGTCAATTGCAAGGTAAGTCCATGTAGATGTGGAGTTAATGATGCCAACAGCCTGTTCCTATGCTCTACTAATGTTTGACAGCCTTTGATCCCCAAATGTTGCTGGACTACAACTCCCATCATCCCCAGCCAGCTTAGCTAATGTTCGGGGATGATGGGAGTTGTAGTCCAAAGCTGAGGAATGCTGGTCTAATGTGCCACAGCAGTAGAACATAGATCAAGCACTGGGATGTTAGGCAGCAATCCTATACACACCTGCCTGGGAGTAAGCTCCATTGAATATAATTAGACTTACTTCTGAGTAGACATATATAGGATTAGGATAGCACCATTAGTACTGATGCAAATGTGTTGCTCCTTTCTCCTCTGTTGGACACAGAGTTCCCTGGGAAGAGGGACTGACTGTTATATCACTCTGAGAACTGTAGCTCTGTGGGGTGAATAAGGGTCTCCTAACAACTCTCCCATCCTCAATAAATTACAATTCCGAGGACTTTTGGGGGGAAGCCAAGGTTATTTTAGGTGGCATGATACTGCTTTAAATGTATAGTGCAGATGGGGAGCTTAGGCATGAGCAACTAATGTAGGTGTGAGTTAGGGGCAATGTTTGAATGAGGAGTGGAACACAGAACACAAGAATTGGAATGAAGGGCAGAGTGAGCCAGAGGAACAATAATGAAATGGAAATGAGGAATCTCATCTCTACTAGCAATGTGGCCCTATGAACACACAACAGTGCCGATTCCCATGACAACAGGAAGCTACAGAAGCATGCAACAACCCCCCCAAAATTATGGTAATTAAGCTCCAAAAATAAAAAAATGAAAGCAACTGTCTTAACAGCACTGTAGAATAAACAGTGAAAATGTTTGACAACTGATGAAAAGGGTTTAGAAATCTAGAGTGGGTTTTTATTATATAGATATGTTTTCTGTGTATGGGCCAGACTGCTGGCTTGGCATAAGTAAGCCTCTGAATAGCTGTGGGTTGCAGTAGGTGGTATCTGGGGAGGATTTGGCCCCTAAAATACTGCTGGGAGGAAAGGCGGGATATAAATCCAATAATGAATGAATGAATGAATGAATGAATACCAAAAGGTAAATCGTTTAAATTTGACAGCAACCATTGTGCTCAAAAAATTTAGGTGGTAATTGAATGCTGTCAAAGCACAGCAAGAATCCTACTTAATCATGACAGATATGTACTATAAACAGACAAGAATGCACTCTATACACTAATATCATGAATGTATATCAGCTACTGCTTCGGGCTTGTTTTAGAATCATCATTCAGGAATAGTTAATTCAGCTGCTTTATTTTGAGGTGACCTTCCCTGTTGCAGAATATGGGGGGTTTCAGCCAGAAACCTTTGACAGCTACTTTGGGGCCAATGGAGATTGGTCCATTCTAGCTGAAGTCTCCCATGTGATTGCTTTGGTAATTCCAGAGGCATTCATAACATAAGCATATAAAAAGTCCTACTGGATAAGCCAACCCAGATGACTCCTAGTATGACCCAGATGACTCCCATTAACTGGCATTAAGAAACACACTGCCTCTGAACATGGAGGTTCCATGCACAATATTGGCTACCATTAGAGATGGAAGGATCTGTCAGCTTTAGTTCTCTCCATTTCTCATTTTTCCAATCTTAAATTCAGTTCTCCACATTTCTGCCAATAATACTACTAATACTAATAATGTCATAAAATCAGCATTTTAGTGTGAATTTCTAATGAACACATTTTTGCAAACAATTTATCCTAATATAATGCATATTGTATGTTATTTTCACTAATATATTCATTTATATTCATATTTCCCATAATATATGCATTTTTGCAAACATTGGTTGGTTGGAGAACCGCATCACAAAATTCAGATAAGTACAATTTTTAAAGGATGTCTGTGTTTCGCTTATATTATTTCGGAAAGTGCAAATTTGACATACTCGGCTTTAAATGCAAACTGAAATGAATTTCTCCCCCATCCCTAGTGATGACTTATGCCTACATATATGTTTATTTATGTAGTTTTGTCTTGCTATTTCATTAATCATTTTTATTCAGAACTTCCATTGTTTTGGGGATTCCTGAGATTTTGTTTGGTTCGGTTCCATGCAGACATCATGAATAATGTTGGGCCAAATATCCTCTGTGAATTTGTTTTTAAGCTATCTAAGCTAGTGGCCATCACTACATCTTCTGGCAGTGAATTCCCTTAATTAGTTACCCAAGTGGTAGCCATGTCACAGAAGAAAGAAAAAAGAATCATGTAGCACCTTAAAGACTAACACATTTATTATAGCACTAGGGGCTTCACTCCTGCATGCTTTGTATGCCAATCCCCCTACACACAGGGACCCACAAACACATACACACAGAGGCATTCCCACCCACCCCCAGACTCACAACTCCCCCAGTTCTCCCAAACACACACACACACACACACACACAGGGACTCCCAATCATCCCCCAAGAATTCCCAAACATTACACACACAAGCACACACAGGGAGACACACCAGCCACTCCCAAATAACCACACACACACACACAGTCAAGTCCCCAAATCACCCCACCCCCAGGCAACTCCCAAAACAACCCCCAGGCACTCACTGCCACACTGTGTAGGCAGCTTACTGGCCTCCTGCCTGCCCAGGCTGCTGCCACTACCCTGCCTCGACCACTTACCAGCTTCCCATATCGTCACTGTTGCCCCCTGCTTGCCCACTACACTTGTTCATCTGATATCCTTGCTTCCCTCACCCCCTCATCTATCATCCTTCCACCATGCCCTGCCCCCATGCATGATGGTGTGATGGCTTACAAACATATTATATGGGTAGATATATATACAGATCTATTACAGATTACAGTCCACTTAATCAGATGTATGAAGTGTCATCCTGAGTTACATGAGGCTTTTTTGGAGGGGGGAGATAAAAGCACAGGTGGTGATAATTTTGTAAGTAACAGCAATAGTTTACAAAACATTTTATTGTGCAAATCAGAGTCCTCATGCCATGTTCTGGTCTGAAGCCAGATCCCACAGGAAGGAGGGGACGCTGATCAAAGATTACTGAACCATGGATAGCTCCAAGTGAACAAATTGCTCTTCCAATGAAGGTTGGGAGCAGACTAAAGCCTTTTATACCTCTGTCTCCAAGCTACCTCTTCCAGGCTCCATCCCTTTGTATAGAATTTCAGAGCCTTAAAGGGCCAACCCTCTGGCCTGGATATAGGCATTCCTTCTCCATTCCATAGCTTCCCTCCTAGTGTGCTCCTAGCACCACCAGACTAGTGGTTCTTATGAACCCTATGGTCCTATACTTGCTCTGTTCAGACAGTCTGTGGAATTGTGATAAAGTGGGGAGAGGAGTGCTGACATACACCCAAGCTGTACCCCCAGTGTCCCCGTATGCATCAGCTCCACTCCTGACCTTTGCACAAATATCTGATAGTAGGTGACAACTTCTCCTTCCAATGTTGCATCACCATCTATTTTGCTAAATAGTAATTCCAGCTACAGGGAATATGTGCCTTTAAAATCGGAAAGCCTATCAATTTAAATTTACATAGATAAATAAATAAATAACCCATCCCATCAGTTTACAGTGCAGGAGTTCAAGGATAGTTATTTGAGGAAGCAATGTAATTATTCCCAGCATTGAAGATGCTGACAGCAAGGCTGATTCTTGAATGATAGCTGAAGATAAAGGACATTTGACTGTCATTTGAATAATTGGATTGAGAGATGAAAAAACAGAAAATCAACAATTTAGAAAGAGAAGGATAACTCCAGATTACAAGTTGCAACTTGGGATTTTCATTAGTCAGAATTCAGAAGAAAAAATAAAAAGGTTTTAAAAGGTTAATTATTATCAAAACCCATTAAATAGCCTAAAAGTAAAAGAGAAAGAGAGGGAGGACTGAATAGGAAAATTACAAGATAAAGTATTAGCTTTACAAAAAGGACCTTGCCATGAATAGATTGATTCCATTCCATATTTAAATGCAAATACAGATGTTCCTATCGACCCTTGCAATAAAAAAATTCCCTGTTTTAATATTGAACATATTATGCCATAGTTTCCAAGGGAAAAGTGGAATTGTTGTAATATTATAGCCAACATGGTGCCCTCTAGATGATGTTGGATTACAGCTATTATCATTCCTGACCATTGGCAATGTTGGCTGGGACAGATGCAAATTGGAATTCAGCAACATCTAGAGGACTTTAAGTTGGGGAAAGTTGGACTATGGTAAAGGAATGACATCCTCTTACACCAATAATCTTATTGTTATGAATTTATTTAAGGTAAACTTCAGAGCTCCAGAGCATTCCCTATTGCTTGGGTTTGCCTGGTGCACCCCTAGTCATCCATAACTACAAAGGACTAAAGGTCCTTCTCATCATAAGTCTTCCCTAGCTGGCTTCTTTCTTTATTTAAAGAGTACTGGTTTGCCACTCAGCTTTACACTCAGAGGGTCTCCAGTTTGTCTCCACTTCTTCCCACCTACCAGAAAGTCATTCCCACTCATATCTTCATTTCCATTCCACTTCTTTGGCCCTTGTCCAGGGGTGTAATTGTCCAGGGTTCCAGGGGGTCGTAGTCCCCTTAGTTTTTTTGGAGACAGGTCCCATCAGCGTCCCTATATCTCCAAAGTCCTACGAGCCAATTGGCATGAAAAGGAAATGTGTTAGCCACTGAAAAGATAACCAATGAGTGTCAAGTGAGCCTTTATTAGTTCCTACTTCAAAAAGTCAAGAGTAGTTGTGGAGAGGGAGAATTCTGTCATTGTAGAAGAAGAGTCAGTGAATCCTGATGATAGCATCCCATCTACATCATCAAGTAGTTTGGTAGCAGCAGGAGGTAAATATGTAGACAGTGAATTCAGTAATTCAAGCAATATCTCCGACAATGAGAAAAGACAGTCAAATGGTGACAGTGATAGAGAAGCAGAAAGCAGTATTCAAGCCTGGCCAGATTATTATTCTATAATTCTAGAACATTGTATAATCTTAGAAGGGGTATGGCTTTGAGAGGGCATGGCTGTGGCTGTCATGAAAGGACCCTCTTTTCCCATTTTTAGCTGCTGAAGACACATATTTTTATGCAAAGATTTGGTTAAATTTCTACCTCTTTATGCCATTGTTGATGTTTTTAAGGGTTTTAAGGATTTCTTTATGTATGGTTTATGTATGTTTTGTATTTTAAAATTTATGTAATTCACCTCAGGACCCACATTCCAGGTAATAGGCGGACAACTAAATAAATAATTCTGTATTTGTGACCACACTACTGTCCTTGTCTTCCCCTTCCTGATTCACCTAACAAGATTTCACTTTTTGTAAGTCTTCTCTCATAAACATTGTAGCATTCCAAGCCAACCGCTACCCATCCTCTATGCAGGCTCAGTGCATCTGCTGGCATTCCCCTAGAACAGACCCCACGCCACATCTCTCTTCTGGCCCACCTATGTTCTTTTCCAGGTGGTCCACCAGAGAAATATGATAGCAAGTGGCTTCCATCCGCAGTCTCCTCTTCCCCATTGGGCTCTCTGAACAAGCAACACGGCACCAGTCAGCCACACTCACCCGCCCACCACCCTCTGCTCATCACACTTATTAAATAGGAAGCATGTGTATTTTGCATGAGTGGCACAATTGCTAGTCAGTTCACATAGTATATTAAAACACTATTGACAATATTTAATGCTTTTGCCAATCCTCAAAGCCAGGGATGCTTGTATTCTGCAGTAACAATTAAACAAATGTGCCATGATAACACAAATTCCATGACAAATAAAGCTAAATCATATTCCAATTATCTATTTATCTACCTATTTATCTGCCTACATACCTGTCCATCCATCCATCCATCCATCCATCCATCCATCCATCCATCCATCCATCCACTTTCTTTCTTTCTATGTATCAATTCATGGGCAAATTTTCATGGCTTTTCATATTTTGCATAATTTATTCTGCTTCTGTAATTCATATGGAAGAGCAAGGAGCTTTGCAAGCCACTGAAATTGTTCCCTCTGGCTATTGATAAGCAAGCTCCCTCCAGTCCATTTAACCCCAAGCCTAGTCTGAGCCTCTGACCACCCCAACTTCAGACCACCCCAACATCAGTCCTTACTTTGGTAAATAGGGGAAAGGTGATTAGCAGTAGGGAGGGCTGGTGGCACAAAGTAGCTTTGGATAGGCCTGGACTTCAGAGGGATCTAGTCTCAGTTTGAAAGGGGCTTGGGGGATTTGAACTATTTAAACTCACTTGTTGAACCCAACCCTTCAGATTTTGAGATAGGTACCACTATTGCATCCAGCCATTGTCATCCTTATTCAGAAAGCGCCATCACTTCTGGAATGTCAGCAGGCATTTTTCAAGCATGCCTAGAACTGAAAAGTCACTTTTTTGAAATTCTTAAGAAGCTGAATTCTGCAGCCTAATCTCATATGCTACAGTGTTTCTGTGCTTTTGTGGATTTGAAATATACAGACAGCCTTGTTCATGGCCAGGAATTTATATTACCACAGTCCCATTGTTGTCTTCAGTGGAGTGCTACTGATTTCGACTAAGTAGTATTAAAAGCCAGTGTAAGAAATTCAATTTATTTACCCAAGAATTCTCAAGACATGGGCCTACTGTCAGGAGGTGAGCATTTGATTCATGGGAACCAGGATATACTGTTGATACTGATATTGAAATCCTGCTTTCCTGTTGTCACTACTGTAAATCCAGCTGTGATCTCATTGAAAGGGCTCACAGCAATCAAAGCAATCACTAAAACATTTCTTAAATTGAATATATTCTGTGTTTGAAATGTCATCTAAGTTCCCTGTAGGTTGCTGCTTTGTATTGCTAACAGCCAGGGGTACACATGGCAGATGTGAATGGCATGATAAATGGGAAAGTTCAAACTGATTAAGCAATATTGTGGTGTTTGGTTCACTGAAGCTCAGAGCTGGATTTTACAAGAGAGTTAGACTTAGTAATGTATCAAAACAAGGGGTGGACAAGTTCTACATTTGAGGTTCTAGTTGATTTATCAGCATTTGATAATACAGATATTTAACTGAAATCCCATAGATGCACACTAGCAATTATAACTATGCTATACTTTCAGTGTTGGAGACAATTTGCCACATGGGAATCACAAATGCAAAGAGTGCTGTTGTAGTCAGGTCCTCTAGTGGGATTCCCATAGGCATATAGTTAGGCACTGTGAGAACAGGATGCTGGGATAGTTGGGCCTTTGGTCTAACAGTCAAAATTCTTTAATGTTGCCATTAAAATGCTGTTCCAGCTGTGCTCTAGCCGGTAGCTTTGATCTAGGAAACAAAGGCTCTTTGCCTACTCAGTGTCCCAAGAAAAAAGGATGGACATCAGCATTCTTTTTTTGAAGTGCAACTAGGCATCTCTTATGTAGATGTGCACTGGGTCTATGCATGCGGTTCTTAATCCAGAAAGGAAACTGTGCAGAGCTTTGTTTTTATGCATGAGTATATACATGGGACAGAACTCATTGGATGAACACATATTTTGTATATGGAAGGTACTATCTTCAGGGTCAAATGGCACATAATGTGTGAGTTCTTTTACTGGAAATCACAACATCCTTCCCTGTTAGGAAAAACAGTCTGGGAGGGCAGCTGTTTGAGTCAAGACTGCAGCAAAGGCACCTCACACACTGACTCCAATCCAAAATCTCCCTGTATATTGCTGCTTTACATCACTGTCACACAAAGTGATGTTCAGCTGATGTGTGTGGCAAAGTGAGCTTAAAAAAAAAAGAATACACTGAGAATTAGTGGTTAGGCCAGAGTGGGTGGGACAGGATTTGTCTTACAATGCCCCAGGCACTTCTAACAGCTACACTGGAGACATATTATATTTACTAAATATTATTATACTGTAAATATTATATTTACTAAGAGTCAGGATGGAGAGTAGCACAGAAAGAAAATAAAACAAAAATTGATGGACTAGCTTTTTTTTTTTTAAAAGAACATGCACAATATAGACTGTTTTTTCTCTATTCACATTTTGGAGTCCACACATTTAAAGCACTCTCATGACACTTTAAACAGTCATGGCTTCCCCCCCCAAAAAAAATCCTGGAAAGTGTAGTTTGTTATTTATTTATTTATTTATTTTTAAAACTTATATACCGCCCGACTAGCAATAGCTCTCTGGGCGGTGAACATAAATACAATAAAATACAGTAAAATTCAAAAGCATCACAATCTAAAATCAAATTTCACAAACTAAAAACTGCATAACTAAGATCAAATTACAAACATTACCATCATAACAGAAAATTAAAATGCCTTGGAGAAGAGAAAGGTTTTAACTTGGCACCGAAAGGATGATAGGGTCGGCGCCAAGCGCACCTCCTCGGGGAGACTATTCCATAGTTCGGGGGCCACCACTGAGAAGGCCCTTGATCTTGTCACCACCCTCCGGGCCTCCCCATAGGTCGGGACCCGGAGGAGGGCCTTCGTAGCAGACCGTAGTGTACGAGCCGGTTCATAACGGGAGAGGCGTTCCGACAGATATCGTGGTCCCGCGCCGTATAAGGCTTTGTAGGTTAATACCAACACTTTGAATCTGGCCTGGAAGCGTATTGGAAGCCAGTGCAAGCGGGCCAGAACAGGTGTTATATGGTCCGATCGGTTCGTTCTTGTTAGCAGTCTGGCCGCCACATTTTGCACCAGCTGTAGCTTCCGAACCGTCTTCAGAGGTAGCCCTACGTAGAGCGCATTATAGTAATCCAAACATGAGGTTACCAGAGCATGTACTACTGATGTAAGATCCTCCTTAGTCAGGTAGGGACATAGCTGGGCTACCAACTGAAGTTGGTAGAATGCATTCCATGCCACCGGGTGCTGAGAGTTGTTAGGAGACCCCTATTCCCCTCCCAGAGCTGGAATTCCCAGAGTGTATTAATAATCAATCCCACTTCCCAGGGAACTCTGGAAACTGCAGCTCTGTGAGGGAAATAGGGGTCCACTAACAACTCTCAGCACTCTTAGCAGTTCCTAGGATTCTTTAGGGGAAGTTATGTCTGTAAAAGTGGTTTAATAACTGACCACTATTGTCCATGCACTGGTAACCTCTCTGCTGGATTACTGTAATGCACTCTATGTGGGGCTGCCCTCGAGGTTGGTCCAGAAGCTGCAGCTGGTGCAAAATGCAGCAGTGTGACTGCTCACTGGGGCAGGGTATTGCCAACATGCCACCCCGCTGCTGAAAAAATTGCACTGGCTACCTATTAGCTACTGGGCTAAGTTCAAGGTTGTAGTTTTGATGCACAAAGCCCTATACAGCTTGGGACCAGGATACCTGAAATATCTTCTTATCTCTTATATACCCAGCCAATCACTGTGCTCTGCCTGTGACAGCCTCCTGCAAATATCATCTTATCAGGAGGACTGTTCTACACAACATAGGAAAAAGACCTTTAGTGTTGTGGCACCTATCCTTTGGAATTCCCTCCCCTTAAATATTAGACAGGAGCCATCTCTGTTATCTTTTTGGTCCCTACTGAAGACTTACCTCTTTCAACAAGCCTTTTAAGTAGAGACCTTATCCCAGTTTGCATTGGTGTTGGAATTATTTATTATTATTATTATTATTTATTAAATTTCTATACCGCCCCATAGCCGAAGCTTTCTGGGTGGTTTACAACATAAAAAATCAATTACAATATAAAATATACAGTTCAGCTTTGATACAGTTAAAAGGAAAAACAATACCACATTTTAAGTAAACATAAGTAAACAATAAATCTCATAACATAATAACAGAATAAATGAAACAAAACAAACAGCAGTTATAACAATATCTACAACATTGCTTTTTAATATGTTTTGAAAGCTTTTTAAAAATGTTTTTAAAGACGTTTTGTTTTAATATGTTTTAAAGGATGTTTTAAAGTCTGTTTTTATTATGTTTTAAAGTGTTTTTAGTGCTTTTGTTTGCCACCCTGGGCTGCTGCTGGGAGGAAGGGTGGGAGATATATATATACATCAATTGACACATTGCCATTACCATAGATAATCAGGTGTGCCAAGGTGTCCTTCCAAAATGACTCCTGCCCTATAGAAGGCTGGATATCTGGCATACCTATGTTTACAAAGGATATGAATGGAAACCAAATAGAGTCAGACAGGAAGTTTAAAGTAGCTGTTTCACTTATATAGCAGATCAGCTTAAAGCTTAAGCTCAGATTCCATCAGGGAAGAGAGAAAAGTGAAGATGGAGACAAGTCTCCCCCACAAATCATGCTATTCTTAAGTCGTATGCCAGAAGGGGAATAGTTTGGGGAAGAGTGGTGGTATCCAACCATTCAAGGGAGAGAAAACCCTGGTTGGAACAACACTTACATCTCTTCACATCCACAAATGATCAACCTTTAGCTCCAACAATTGATCCATTGGAGTGAGACAAAAGGTATGAATCCCAGTATCTTTTTATGAGTTTCTGACTATACAACAGAAAACATCCCTTTATATATTCAGAATAGAAAACACAAACACACAAATGCTGCATGTCAGTTTGTTTAGGGGATTGTGCCTCAGGAGGATGTTTTTGGACAGAAAAGTGAAGAGAAACAGAGTGTGTGGTGCCTTGGAGACAGAGAGAAAATACAACTGCAAAGGAAGATACAGGACATAATATCAGTGAATCTTGCACTTTTGCATTTGCTCTGTAGTAATTCTTGAAAATAACAAATCAAGAGGTGCGGTTCATTTTCCATTGTATCTGGATCAATGAGTTCCATCATTTTCCAAATAGGTAATAAGCAACTGGTCCAAGCTATGAAAACTCTTTAATATTCTTCTTACCTGATCACCCTGCCTATTCATTTATCTTCTGAACGTATAATTATTCATCACCACTGCATATGTCAGCCATTTACCCTATAAGAATTAAAATATTATGGTTGACATCCACTATTAAGTTTTAATATTTTATCTTTCTCAAGCATAACTTCCAAGTATTACTTTGATATATTTTTATTAGAAATGTCTCACTTCATATACCTTTCACTCTCAATTGCTCCATTTTCTTGTTGAAATCCCTGCAGAGATTCCAAACGCACAGTCGACTGTTGTATCCCTGGTACAAGGCACATTACATGCATTCACTCAGAATATAAGGAACACAGGAAACATCCTGCTTGTTCAGAACCAAAAATCCATCTAGTCCAGGGTTAAGGAAACTTTTTCAACTAACGTTCCCTCATAGACAAACTTCTGGAGGCTGCATGCCTGTAGTGGGTTGGGCCAGGGGCAAAAATGTGTGGAGCTATAGATGCTATTCTTACTGTTTTACAGTAGGCTACATCCCACTCACAGAAAAGTCAGAGGTTTCTACACACCCACCTATGCAGATACATCTCCATCCTCCGTTTAGTCAACAAGAGGCATGTTTGCGAGATGAAGGGCACATTGCAGCCAGGCAAAAGCACTTTATTTATTCAATTAATTTATTATTTGATTAATATCCCACGCTTCCTCCCAGCAGGAGCCCAGGGCGGCAAACAAAAGCGCTAAAAACACTTTTAAACATCATAAAAACAGACTTTAAAATACATTAAAACAAAACATCTTTAAAAAACATTTTTTTAAAAAAAAAAGCTTTGAAGACATCTTTAAAAAATGGTTAAAAACATACTGGTTTGGTTTTTTTTTTTAATGGTTTAAAATATTAAAAAGCAATTCCAACACAGAGGCAGACTGGGATAAGGTCTCAACGTAAAAGGCTTGTTGAAAAAGGAAGGTCTTCAGTAGGCACCGAAAACATAACAGAGATGGTGTGTGTCTAATCTTTAAGGGACTTGAGGAGAGTGTGGCATGTGGAGCATGTAGAGCAGGGCCAGTGAGGGGTGTGACAAAAACTGGGATGTGGCCTAGGGAGAGTGCCAAGGGCCAGACAGAGAGCTCTGGAGGATAGAAGGCTGTATTTGGCCCCCAGGTCCGAAGCTCCCGACCCTCATCTAGTCCACCATTCTATTTGTGACTGGGGGCAACAGTGTATTTCCAGAAAGCTCACAAACAGTCCACAAAGGCAATATATGAACTATGTGCAACCATCATGACCTTTTGTTTTTCCAAACAGGTATCTATAGCAGTTGTCCATTAACACTATACCTTAAGGAGCCTGAATTGATCTACTGGAGCTCTCCTTCTCCTTGCTTTAAGCCCTCACGGAAAGAGTACACCTGTACATAAGTGTCAACATTTAACCAAAAACTGTAAGACAAAATAATGACAGTTCCAGCACAAATGATACATTTGGCATAATTCATAAACCAGACTGTGCCTTTTGACATTATTACTAAGGCTGTAGTTTTACAAACACTTAGCTGAGAGTAAGTCCCATTGAATTCATTGAAGGCTTACTTCTTAGTTAGATACACACAGAATTGCCCTATTAGTCTATTTGCCTAGATTGTTTTGAGTTCTGTTACACACCCAAAAGAAAAAAACCAAGCAAATAATAAATAAAAACCTTTCATAAACCTCATAACTGTAGAGAGAAATAATTATGGGGTTATTCTCAGCAGTATCTTACTGTCATTTGCAGAAAATTCAGAGGACTTTTTGTATGGTGATTATGCCTTCTCTTTGTGCATTTTTATAACAAAAAATATTAAAGTTTTCAACAATATACAAAGAGCAAATAAATACACTTAAAACATTAATAAGAAAGAATTTCAATAATGAAATATTAAACTCAGATTCAACAGCCTGGATACTGAATATATTTTCTTTCTATAGAAAAAAAAATGCACCTTCAAATGTCACATCATTAGTAATACAAACTCTTTATTCTTCCTGCAGAGAGAGAGAAAATGATGAGAAGATGTTGCATATAGAAGCGGTACGTAGTTCAACAACTGGCATCTTTAATAACTTATTTCAAAACATACTGAATATATTTGCTTCTCTCTTCAGATCTCTTAAGCCTGTAGGGTAACTGTTAACCCTGCTGTCATCAAAGTTAAGTTGCTCTTTGTCATTTAATCCACTAACTAATAACTTCACTCATACAGGTAAGAACATAAGAAGAGCCTGCTGGATCAGGCCAGTGGCCCATCTAGTCCAGCATCCTGTTCTCACAGTGGCCAACCAGGGGCCTGGGGGAAGCCCGCAAGCAGGACCCGAGTGCAAGAACACTCTCCCCTCCTGAGGCTTCCGGCAACTGGTTTTCAGAAGCATGCTGCCTCTGACTAGGGTGGCACAGCACAGCCATCACGGCTAGTAGCCATTGATAGCCCTGTCATCCATGAATTTGTCTAATCTACTTTTAAAGCCACCCAAGCTGGTGGCCATTACTGCATCTTGTGGGAGCAAATTCCATACTTTAACTATGCGCTGAGTAAAGAAGTACTTCCTTTTGTCTGTCCTGAATCTCCCAACATTCAGCTTCTTTGAATGTCCACAAGTTCTAGTATTATGAGAGAGGGAGAAGAACTTTTCTCTATCCACTTTCTCAATGCCATGCATAATTTCATACACTTCTATCATGTCTCCTCTGACCCGCCTTTTCTCTAAACTAAAAGATTGAAGGTAGCTGCTTCAATCACTGAACGACAAAGCAGGCCACAGGTCTGAAATTTTGTTTCCTGATTTATAATTAGTTTTTTTAAAATGTGTGTGTGAGAGAGAGTGTGTGTGTGTGTTGTTGTAATTCTATCTCTGGCTGGGTCTGTGCAGTTTGCTAAATCATATTTCCTCCCAACATGCTCTTCTGGAAACATAAAGTATTTATGTAGGGCTGTTCTACCTGTTTTGTATGGTAACTCTTGATGAGCACTGTAATTATTCATATTCAGTATTATTGATTGATGGTGAGTGGGGATATAATGGCATCCTGTAGACCATATCCATGCAGCACAAGAAATGTAACAGGCAGTGGAAATATATACTGTAGCTGAAGTATAAGGTTTAGATTGCCCCAAACATTTAGATTTTGTTATAATCTGAACCACGGAGATAGAAGTAAAGTGGAAGAAAAGAGACAGGTTGTGTGGCAGTGTTCCACCCCAGATACTGTATATTGTCCTCTGATTTATAAATTCTAGGTTCCTACATGTGATGCATACAAATAATTAAAGTCATTTGGAAACTCCAGAGTCTAAGCCCAGAGAAATCCTAACTGTCCAAATTGTTTGGCCCAGGTTTGAAAGTCATGGGGGAGGAAGGTCAGAGGAATTTTGACTGCTAGTGAGAACTTCGATCCTTAGTGTGTCTAAAATATAAACTTGTTTCCTGAAATTCTTAGGAGATTAAATTCTTCAGCTAATGCAATATTCTTCAGGAGTCCCCCTTTTTTTCTTTTCTCAAAATAAAAAAGAAAGGCATACCTAAGATTTGCAACAAAGCAGATACTATACTAAATCATATAAACAAATATGCATGTCCCAAAAGAACACGAACGAGCAAGAGGGCATGCAGAAGGGCATGCAGAAGAATGCTGTTGTTTGTTTTGTAGTCATGTAGAACTGAGGCACACAGAGAGTCCTAGCCCAGTGGTTCCCAACCTTTATGAGCACAGGACCCCCTTTATAAGCTGAAATTTGTTTGTGACCCCCTCCCCCCAGGGAGGCAGGCTGGCTGCCAAAAAGGAAAGGGGAAAGCAGCCTTTCTTTGCAGGCGTGCTTCTTTTTGCTTCACAAAAAGCCCTCTCCTCTCATTCTATTTATTTTATTTATTTATTTATTTATTTATTTATTTATTTATTTATTTATTTATTTATTTATTTATTTATTTGTTAGATTTTTATACCGCCCCACTAGCATAGCTCTCTGGGTGGTGTACAACAAAAAATACAAATATATACAATAAGAACCCATAATATAATACAGCAAGGACACATATAAAAGAATGAAAGATCTAAAATCAGTTACAGCAAATTTTTAAAAACTAAATTAAAATTAAAGTTAGATTAAAATGCCTTAGAAAAGAGGAAAGTTTTAACCTGGCGCCAAAACGATAACAATTCTAAGCAAGGGCGTTGCCAGTAGCGGCAGTGCAAGGAGACAGGAATCAGTGATAGTAATCCCCTCTTCTTCCTGGTAGCTCCACCCTCAGCCTCCTTTGGCATCTGCCATGTATTTTATAGGCAGATGCCTGCCCTTAGTGCTCCTGAAAGATGCTCTGGCGCTTCAGCAAAAGGCCTCCCCTCTCGTTTGGAGCAAGGGGGAGGTGTCATTTGCAGCGGCAGTGGAAAGCAGACAGTGTAGAAGGAGTGAAGACTTTTTAAAAAAATTAATAAGTAATTCGTTTCTTTACTGTTCACGGCCCCCTCTGGATTACTTCGTGGGCCCCCTGGGGGTCCCGGCCCCCAGGTTGGGAACCACTGTCCTAGTCTAAATAAAGCTTTAGCCCAGGGGTATCCAATGTGGTTTCCACCAGATGTGGTTGGACTTCAAATCTTATCAGCTGCAGGCGCCAAGGCCAATGGAAAGGGATGGTGGGAGTTGTAATTCAACAACTGTTCTGCTACAGGGACAGAGGTTCTTTAACGGGTTCAGATAGGCAATGAAAGAAACATTAAGTGTGTTCTTCAACAGCTTTTATTTGTAGGATGAGGGAGAAAAGCACAAAGGACAACACAAGCAGATAATCGTACAGCCCTTTCTGTTGCTGGAGAATCCCTTCTCTCTTTCAAGCAATGGCACCAGACTCCTGACAATCAAAACACATCTTCCTCCTCCTTGTCTCAAGTTATGTGGTAGGATCTCTCTGAGCAGGGAGCACTATCAATCTGATATACTATTTCACTATGCTACTGCTGAGTCACCACTATTCACATTCCATTCTCATGGTTATAATATTTTTTGTCAGGCCACAGACTAACTTCATTTCAAAGGGATGGCTGCTAGCCAGTAAAGATAACCAGATGCTCCTGTGCTGGAATCAGGCACATAGGATGCTTGGCAGCTCACTTGAACCTCTCAGCCCTCCCTGAATGTACCCTCTCTCACTGTGACTTTGACCTGCAACTCTCAGCACCTCTCACTGTGTCTCCTGACATCCTGCATTCCTACACAACTCCTTCAAGGATGCAGCCTATAAGGACTCTGATTGCAATGACACAGCTATACATATAAAAACATTATTGAGCAGATTTAGGTCTGTGGCTTCCTTTATGGAATCAATCCATCTCTTGCTTGGTCTTCCTTTTTTTCTACTTCTCCTGTTTTCTCCAGCATTATTGTCTTTTCTAGTGAATTTCTAGTGAATCATGTCTTCTCATGATGTGTCCAAAGTATGATAACCTCAGTTTCATAATTTTAGCTCCTAATGATAGTTCTGGTTTAATTTGTTCTAACACCCAATTATTTGTCTTTTTCGCAGTCCAAGAGGTCTTCTGTTTCTTTAAAAGGTGTGCAGGGGAAAGGGAGAATTCCACCTTGTGGTTTTTCCTATTACAGTGTTGCAAGAACACCTGCACTTGGCTGACTTTCTCTTCTCCTAAAGATACAGGGTCAGTCTCAGGCCATGAACCTGGCAACCCTGACCCACAAGAGAATGTGGCCCTCATGTAGGAAAAAGCTCCTTTACCCTTGCAAATATGCATAAGCTTAGCCTTTACAATAGTTTGGTTCTATTAAAATTAATGAATTACAACTTTGGAATATTCAAGCAAAGTAGAACAAGTCTGATGTTCTGATGTTTGAATAGTTACTTTGCTGGCATCATGTAAGAGATCATGGAGGGACTTCCAGACATAAGGGGCTCTTATAATTTCTTCATAGTAAGTCATTACTATGCTATTTTAATAAGGTGCCTTCAAGCGCCTTATCCATATAAGAGAATCTGCAACTGCAAACTTCATAGATGTCTCTCCTTCCCCAAGGTTGCACGGTCACATTTGTTCAACTCTGATTTGCTAGCATTAATTCTATCAGTGAACATTCATGTATAACTTTTATAATCCACATTTGAGAAATCAGCTCCTTGTCTTCAGGAAAGACTTGAAAGGGTCCCGTCCCCCCGGCTTGAACTATCTCAGTCTTCAAATGTGCATAAAATATAAGCTGGAACTCTTGGCATAGGTTAAGCAAACTGACAACCTGAATGGATGCCAAGACAACAGAGCAACAATGAAAACTCCTTGAAGTGCGCTTTAGTGCATCCTAGGCTGTGAATTCCTAAGGAGCATGTTCTGTTCTCCTGCATTTGGAATAAGGTTAGACCATTAGTATAAAAAGTGAGCCATACCCCAAGCAACCTGAGCCTAAACATTGGCAATGACATGCCAGCCTATTATGTCACTGTAACTTCTTGATTGTTTGGGTTTTCAGTTCTTTTTGCTTATGCACTGATGCAGCTAATCACTGCATTGAGTTGCAAGCAATCTAAATGAGCTGATTTCAAGGGATTGATTAATGAGCAGACAGTACACAGGCTTCCTCCAACTGGCTCCAAGGATCTAATCTTTATTACTGAAGTCCAAGACACTCTTCATGTTAATGAATGGATCTAGGGGGACTTAAAACAGCAGCAGCTGCTGGACCTATGATATGGTTCCTTAAAACCAGAGGTGGGAAACCTCAGGCCCAGGGGCCAAATGTGGCCCTCCAGGCCTCTTTCACTGGTCCTTGGGACTCTCCCCATGTCACATACCCTTCCCAGCCACATCTGCTCTCCCAAGGCCATCCCTCTTACCAGCCTCACTTCGTACCCTCCCTGAGTATTTTTGCCTGGCTAGAAAGTGTGCTTGAACTCGGATAATGACTCTTGCTTGGATGGAGGATACAGAAGGATGTGTGAGTCTGTAAAGAAATCTGCCTATTGCACAAAGGTAAATGTTACATTAAATGCTCCACCCACTTCTTCTTCTGGCCCCGGCAGGTCTGGCAGGGTTTGGGCTGGGGTGGCCATGTTTGGCAGGCAAGGAGGGGGAGGAAGCAGTGGGTGTGAGTGAACTGGGACAAACTGGGAGGGAGAATAAGAACCCAGCCCCCTTGATTCCCGATATTAGGGAAGGGGCAGTAGAGTCTCTGGTTCTTGTACCCACCCCACCCCCAGAGCGGGATGCTTTATGGGGATCCAGGGAAGTTGCTGACCAGTTAGGTGAGATGGCTGAGCAAGACGAAGAGGAGTGGCCGGGAGGGCAAGCCACTATTCCATTGCTGAGGACTAGGCACAGCTTTCATGGACATGAGGAGTTGCAGCCCCCTCACAGGAGTGTCTTCGGGCAAGCACAGTCTTCTTGTATGGGATGAGAGCCACATAAGTGAGTTCATCACGCCTTGCTCTTTTAAAGTTAGATGGGAGTGGCAAGTGTTGGGGACACCTTTATTGCTACTGCCTAGTCTTGAACTCTGGGCCCTGCTCTTAGACTCTTCAGTTGTGAAAAAAACACCCATATCCCGAGCTTACTGCTGAATCTGTATCAAGCACTCTTGAATAAAGCTTCTGGACCGTTTCTGGACCGGGATAGCATGACCACTGTTGTACACACACTGGTAACCTCCAGGCTGGATTATGCACTCTATGTGGGGCTGCCCTTGAGGTTGGTCCAGAAGCTGCAACTGGTACAAAATGCTGTGGCGAGACTGCTCACTGGGGCAGGGTATCACCCACATGTCACCCCACTGCTGAAAGAATTGCACTGGCGGTCCATTTGCTACCGGGCCAAGTTCAAGGTTCTAGTTTTGGTGTAGAAAGCCCTATACAGCTTGGGACCAGGATACTGAAAGACCGTCTTACTCCTTATATACCCAGCCGATCACTGCACTCTGCAGGTGAGGGCCTCCTGCAGATACCATCTTATCAGGAAGACCGTTCCGCACAACATAGGAAATGGACCTTTAGTGTGGCAGCACCTACCCTGTGGAATTCCCTCCCCTTGAATATTAGGCAGGCGCCATCTCTGCTATCTTTTCGGCACCTTTTGAAGATTTTCCTCTTTCAACAAGACTTTTAAGTTTAGACCTATCCCAGTCTGCGTCTGTGTTGGAATTGCTTGTTAATATGTGTTTTAATAATATGTTTAACCCCTTTCAAAATATGTTTTTAAAGCTTTTTTTTAAACAAGTTTTTAATGTTGTTTGTTTTAATGTATTTTAAGGCCTGTTTTTATGATGTTTTAAAGTGTTTTTAGCATTTCTGTTTGCCGCCTTGGGGTCCTGCTGGGAGGAAGGGCGGGATATAAATCAAATACAAACAAACAAACAAATAAAACTGTCTCTGTTACTTGGAAGTAAGAGCTTTTGTTGTGATGCTTTGGGATGGTGAGCCAGAACACTGCCCATCACCAGCTTATGGCCCCTGGAAGGTTACCCAGAAGGGAATGTGACTCTTGGACAGTAATGGATTCCCCACTGTTGATTAAAACTTGGAGCACCACCTGAGGAAACAGAAAAGCTACCATTTGGGTAGCAGGAATCTGTGCCATTGGTCCCACCCATGTGGTTCCTCTTCATATTAATGAATGGATCTAGGGGGACTTAAAACAGCAGCAGCTGCTGGACAATGATATGGTTCCTTAAAACCAAGGGGGGGGGAATGTTACCTGAACAACATTAGAACAAACTACAGGGAAGTAGTTCCCACACTGTTGTATGAATCTCCAGACAAACTATTGTAAAAAAAAACCTTGCAGTGGTGCCTTTAGAGGCTAACAGATGCATTTGTATAAGCTCACTTTGGCAGATACAAGATTGCATGGGTTGGAATTCTGCAGAGGCAAAGAAAGGTGGACACTTAAGCAAGTTAAATGGCCAGCAGCTGGAAAGGTAATACCGGAGAAGATGAAATTAGCTAGGAGTTGAAGAACTGAGAATACGGGGATGAATCGGTTGAAAGGCTAGCAGTTGTTTGAGAATGTGGAAGGGCAAAACAACTGGACCTAGTGTAAGGGAATAGCAGGATGATAGTAGAAGGCATACAAAGGTAAGATGAATGGATTTGTTTATCAAACGAACAGCTGGTAAATGAAGAGAACAAGGGATCCAGGCAAAGACAACCGCAGGGCCTGCTCCATGTAAGACTGTCCTGTCCCCCATAGGGCCAATGGACATCAACTGTCCTGTAGGAAGGAAGAAGAAAAGGAGGGGGAGGGAGAGAGAGGGAAAAGAAAGACAACACCAGGGTCTCCTCCAGACAGAATTTTCCCCACCCACCCAATCCCACTCTCCCAAGGCCAACATTACATTTTATATTATTTATTGGTTTTCATATTTGAAGATTGTGAAACATCTTGGCAGCAAGGTGATATATAAAATGAAATAAATAAATAAATAACCAGTATAATAAATCAACAACTTAAGAACGGCATCAAAGGAAAAGAAAATAGAGGCTGACCATCCTGCCAAATGCAAATGCAACTAAAGGGAAGTATGGTCAGGAGGAAACAACTCTGGATTATTATTATTTTTTTAAAAAAATGGAAGATGTCGCTCCAAAAATAAAATTTAAAAAATCAATTGTCATTTTAAAGCCCTTCCTATCCTCTAAATTGCTTATTAGACAAAGTGTACATTGAAATGGTTCCTTCTCCATTTATCATTTAAGTACAATTAGAAAAGCACTATAGAGACTTGAGAGTGGTCAAGTGCAGCAATTATCAACTGATCCAATCATTTAAGTGCCCTTTCAAAAGAACTATAGATTTGCTGTGCAATGTTGTTGCTGTTTCCCTTAAATTTTACATAAAAGTTAACAAGATTAAAATAGAACATGAGATGAGAGTTTGCATGCAGCCTTCCAACTAAGTATGTACTTCTATCTCTTCTGATGATTCTGCAATAGTTATTTATCTTGCTGCAAATTCTGAATTTGCCTGGATAGCAATGGGCTTTCTGACCTATGCAAGTAAGTTGACTCTGTGGAGCTTCTTCCATATTAAGAATACAGATTTGGGGCAATAACTAGTCCAGAGGCTGTGCACATATTCCTGAGATCAAAGGCACTTTGAAAAGCACATTGCAGCACTAGGTAGGAAAGGCAGATATGTAAATAAAGCAGTGGTCTGAACAAGGACAGCCGGCTAGTCACAGCAGAAACAACCAAGGAGGGGCTCACATCTCTTGTCTCTCTGGCCCATAAGAAATTGAGCTGTTTTGAGTGTCCCACTGAAACATCTGAAAAACCAAGTTGCATCGAATAACCACCACTTTCATTTTTCAATCCAAAAGCAGTGGATTTTTTGGGGGAAGTGGTGAAATACTGAGAGGCAAAACAGATCTTTTGGGTGGTATTCAACTGAGCCCTACTCAGAGTAGACCTATTGAAATTAATGACCATCACTTAGTCATGTTCATTAACTTCAATGGAGTTACTCTGCATAGGACTAGTGTTGAATATCATTCTTTGTGTGGAGAGACAAATGAGTGGGAACCTGGGCTCCTTTGAGCAGAAGGGCAGGATATACATTTGAATTAATTAACTAAATGGGCAAGAATCATAATAGAACATAAGGAGGGGATAGGTTTAGGTTTATTTGATTTGGACATTGCTTCCCATTAAGAATGTCACAAAATGATATTTGCAATCGAAGTAAAAAAGACAATAATGAAATCACATAAATATTACTAAAACCAGACTCAAGAGTGCAATATCACATCACTGGTGCTGCCCAAATGCCCAGGAAAATAAAAGGTCTTTGCCTGGCACTGAAATGATGACAAGGTTGGTGTCAGATAGGCCTCCCTGGGGGAGTGTATTCTCTCCCTATGCTGGGGAGAGATAGTGACTTTATAGCACAATCCAATTAATGCATATTTGCTAAACAGCAATTCCCAATACTCAATGGTAAGCCTGCATATGATTGCATCTTTAGGGAAATTTGGACCACCCCGATGTAGAGAGCAGAAACTGCACAGTGATTTATGAAAGACAATATACAGAAACAAATTCAAACATTGGAACACTGCTAATCCTTCTTAACAGTGACTCTTTGTCTAATGCATAGTTTTTCTGCTGATCTGTGAAAATGGTTTCTAAAACCAAGCAGCCTATAATTACATTACAATATTAATGAAGCCTGTCCATAACTCGGTAGATCGACTACACACATCCCTTACGGTGTACTTAAGTAATCATTTAGGTTGGTGGTTCTTAAATGTTGCTATATTATATGCACCACTGTTCAGGCTGGCTTGTGTGTTTTGTTTTTGTCTTGTTTTGAGTTGTAGCTGCTTCAAAAGCTTCCTTATTAAAGCTAGGGATAGCCAGGCAGCAGGGCAGTACTCAACACACACATGAACATAAATATCCAGTCCCTTTCAGCAGTTGCTTCAAATACTGAAAAAACTTGAATGGTGATTGATATTTCATCAGTGGCTCAAAGAGGCCAGTTCTGTTTATAATGGCCATCTATGGGAGAACCTGCTTTGGAAGGTGGCGACTGAATTCCACTTGTTCACGAATCACCCAAGGAAGATGACTTTCAGTGCTCACCCTAAAATTATGCACAATGGCTTCTTACAGCCCATGCAGGAATTAATGGAGCCATTTGTTCTCTGGGGGCTGGGGAAAAAAAAGAAACTTTGGATGGTGGAGGCTGAAATCCACCCCTTCATGGGTCAGTTGCCCTCAGATTTTGCCCCACAGCTTTCCCCCCGGTCTCTAGGAACCAAAAAGGCTAAAGTAATGACAACAGAAGATTTACTTTAAATCTTTAAAGTTGACAATGAGGACATTGAACTTGTCAAGGATTATCAGTACCTTGGCACAGTCATTAACCAAAATGGAGACAATAGTCAAGAAACCAGAAGAAGGCTAGGACTGGGGAGGGCAGCTATGGGAGAACTAGAAAAGGTCCTCAAATGCAAAGATGTATCACTGAACACTGAAGTCAGGATCATTCAGACCATGGTATTCCCAATGTCTATGCATGGATGTGAAAGTTGGATGGTGAAAAAGGTGGATAAGAGAAAAATCAACTCATTTGAAATATGGTGTTGGAGGAGAGCTTTGCGCATACCATTGACCGATTACTGAAACATTTTCTGGCCGGCACTGACAAGTTAACTACCCTATCTGCTGCTAAGTTCATCTTTGCTGCCCAAATTATAAGTAAGAAGATCTCTCTTAGCCAGTAATGTTTATTTTAATGCGGTATTAATATGAGCTCTGTTAGCTCTATTTTATCTTATATTCTTTTATCTCCTGTTAAATCAATTGTATATTGGGTTTATGACCGCATAATAAAATTTGATTGATTGATTGGTTGGTTGGTTGGTTGGTTGCATACCATGGACTGCAAAAAAGACAAATAATTGGGTGTTGGAACAAATTAAACCAGAACTGTCACTAGAGGCTAAAATGATCAAACTGAGGTTATCATACTGTTGTGCGCCTCCCCCAATCTCCAAGCGGTGAGATTTCCGGGGTCCCTGCGCTCCTCCAGGGTTTGGTTTCCTTTGGGAAGAAAGTCAGCAGAGACCGGTGTCTTTATGAAATATGGTTTGTTTATTTACACACATTCCAACCTGAGCTCAAGGATGGAGGGGTTCAATGCATCAGCAGTCTAATATCCAGCTTTTCCATCTGGGTTGCAGGAGGCACCCCAAATGCCATGGTGCAGAGAGCCAGTCTCTCTCCCTGCCTTCAGTTTCCAAACATTCTCAAGACACCACTAAAACTATAAGCCTCTGCTGGGCTCCAGGAAGGGGGGGATGCTCTCCAGAAGAGTTTCAATTACAAAAGGATCTTCTTGGCCCATTCACCAGTTGCTGGGCAACTGATAATCCCATCACAAACCTGGCCACTCTATTTGGTTAACAAAGGAAACTCACCCTATAGTAGAGTGAGTTTCTTTCCCCCCAGGCGCAAGTCTCCAAATCAGAGGTTGGAAAGGGGACCCACAGGAATCATCCATCCCAACCCCCATGCTCATAACAATACTTTGGACACATCATGAGAAGACATGATTCACTAGAAAAGACAATAATGATGGGGAAAACAGAAGGGAGTAGAAAAAGAGGAAGGCCAAGCAAGAGATGGATTGATTCTATAAAGGAAGCCACAGACCTGAACTTACAAGATCTGAACAGGGTGGTTTACAACATATGCTATTGGAGTTCACTGATTCATAGGGTTTCCATAACTCAAAATCGACTTAAAGGCACATAACAACAACATATCCAGCACTTCCTCCAAAAGAAGCACACTATCCCCACTATATACATTTTTGCAAGCAACGTCCACTGATATAATGGTTTCTGATGTTACATTTAAATAATATATGCATTTGTATGCACACTTTCCCTAACATACATATATATGCACACATCTATTTGTGGGAGAACTGCAACACAAAATTTGCAGGTGTGAATTGCGAAGGATCGCTGTGTTTCAGCTCATGTAGTTTCAAGAAGTGCAAAAGAGGTTGGTTTGCATTAAAATGAGAACCAAACTGAAATTATCCCCCATCCCTGTTCACAACCCGCTGGTGGTCTGCATACCACAGTTTAAGGATACTGCTGACAAAATATATTGCCCCAAAATCGGGTAGCAAACGATAATCATATACAGTAGGTAGAATTAAACTTACATTGCAGAAATACATTGCCACATTTAGCCAGCTACCATCCAGTTTTACCTGATGGCAGCTGTTGTGCTTTTCCAGAAATATCTCTTCAAAGTGACAAAAGCTCACCCACCCCACACGGTGGCATCACCACAAGGAAGAAACAGAGCACAGAGTAATTGTGGCTGCTGGGAACAGGACTAGAGATGTGGGTTGGGAATGTAGGCAGGAATTTTGGTCCCATTGACATAAAGTCTCCTTACAGGAATGGTGGAGAGGAGTAGGAAATAGTTGCTGTTGGGAAGGGGAAAAAAGGCCCTGAAAAGTCTGCCAGACTCTGGGAAATCTCCATTTTGTCTAGCAAGGCAGGGCCATAGCCCCTCAAAAGTCAACCCTATGGACACAACTCTTCCTGGCAGTAGGAGTAACAGGGAGCCAGATGTTTTGTAATTTCAGAAGAGGAGACTATTGTCTTGCTCTTGTTGTGAAGGGAAAACAGCAGAAGCCATCATAAAGCCATCATATGTATTTGTTTGTTACAAAAGTCCCTGGACAAGTGAATGTGTATGGTTATGTTATAATTGTTCTGATTATTTGATTCTCTGTAAAGTACTCTGAGAATTGATGTGCATAGAAATACACATATTGATGATGGTGATGCTTCTGCCTTCTTTTTTGCACTTTTCCTGGATGACCAGATAAAGGTACGGGCAGTTGAGAAGTAATGTGGCAGGATGGCGGCAATGCTGGAACTTGCCTCAGGTGTATGTGTGAAGGAGGACAGAATGTGAAGGATTTGCAGACCATGGACAGGCTGCAGAGCAAGGAAAGTGAACCAAAGAAACTAGGCGAGAAAGGAGTCATATTAGAAGGAGAGATAAAGGTATAGACAAGGATCAGCAAACTGTCCTAGGTTAGTAAGCCCAATGGCAAGTAAGGAGACAGAGAGAGAGAGAGAGAGAGAGAGAGAGAGAGAGAGAGAGAGAGAGAGAGAGAAGTGCAAAGGTTGGGAAAGGGGACCACTATGCTTTTGAAAACCTTAGAGGCTGTAGGTAAGGAGTGTAACACTACATTAATTAGACTAGCTTATAGGTCCTGGAATGAGGAGGTAGCAAAGCCCAAGTAGGGAAGGACTCACCATTTGGGCTTGGTGGCACCTTAAAGACTAACAAATTTTATGATTACATTAGTTTTCATGGGCTGGAGTCCACTTCAGCAGAAGCATGATGGACTGTAGCCCACAAAATATTATGCCATAATAAAATGTGTTCATTTTCAAGGTGCCACAAGACTTGGTTGTTTTTTTGTTGCAGCAACATAGCTACACCTTTGGAAATATAGCATCAATACTAATAATTCACATTTTTTCCAAACAAAGACTTTTTGGGTGTGTGTACAGATGATACTCAATGTTGCTTTCCTTTTTGGAAGCCAAAAACATGAATTACTCTTAGTTTGTCCATAAACTAATTTTATTTATTTATTTATTTATTTATTTTATTTTATTTATATACCACCCTAAGCCCGAAGGCTCTCTGGGCAGTGTACAAAAAGATAAAAAAACAAGCAATGTATAAATACAATAAATACAATAAATCAAGAAAACAAAACAAACAAACAATAAAAGAACCAAACAACATCCAAAATACAAATAATGATGAAAATGCTATTAAAACACTTTAAAATGCCTGGGAGTATAAAAAGGTTTTCACCTGGTGCCGAAAAGATAGTAGCGTCGGTGCCAGGCGCACCTCATCGGGGAGGCTGTTCCACAGTTCAGGGGCCACCACAGAAAAGGCCCTGGTTCTAGTCACCACCCTCCGAGCTTCTCGATGGGATGGCACTCGGAGGAGGGCCTTAGATGTTGAGCGCAGTGTCCGGGTAGGTTCATATTGGGAGAGGCGGTCCACCAGGTATTGCGGTCCCATGCCGTGTAGGGCTTTATAGGTCAAAACCAGCACTTTGAATCTAGCCCGGAAACAAACAGGTAGCCAGTGCAGACGGGCCAGAACAGGTGTTATATGAGCGGACCTTCTGGTCTGCGTCAGCAATCTGGCCGCTGCATTCTGGACTAGTTGTAGTTTCCGAACAGTCTTCAAGGGCAGCCCAACGTAGAGCGCATTGCAGTAGTCCAGTCTAGAAGTTACCAGAGCATGAACAACTGAGGCGAGGTCGTCACTGTCCAGATAGGGACGTAGCTGGGCTACCAGGCGAAGATGGTAGAAAGCATTCCGTGCCACCGAGGCCACCTGGGCCTCAAGTGACAAGGAAGGATCAAAAAGAACCCCCAAGCTACGCACCTGTTCCTTCAAGGGGAGTGTAACCCCATCAAGAACAGGATGAACATCCTGCATCTGGGCAGAGAAGGCACTCACCAACAGCGTCTCGGTCTTGTCTGGATTGAGCTTCAGTCTTTTAGCTCCCATCCAGTCCATTATTGCGGCCAGACAGCGGTTTAGCACGTTAACAGCCTCACCTGAAGAGGATGAAAAGGAGAAATAGAGCTGCGTGTCATCAGCGTACTGATGGCAACGCACCCCAAAACTCCTGATGACCGCACCCAGCGGCTTCATGTAGATGTTGAAAAGCATGGGGGACTGTACCGATCCCTGCGGGACTCCACAATGGAGAGTCCAGGGCATCGAGCAATGTTCCCCAAGCACTACCTTCTGGTGGCCACCCACCAAGTAGGAGCAGAGCCACTGCCAAGCAGTACCCCCAACTCCCAACTCCGTGAGTCTTCCCAGAAGGATACCATGGTCGATGGTATCAAAAGCAGCTGAGAGATCAAGGAGAATCAAAAGAGTCACACTCCCCCTGTCCCTCTCCCGACAAAGGATCTGTAACTCCCTACTCAACCTGTGCGCTGTTCAAAGCATTTGCTATGAATGTCAGGAGACATCCATTTAGACATGGTGTATTTCTTTAATGAGGACAGTCATCCAGCAAAAGAGTACATAATTGATTCCTAACTGTATTACATGCCTGCAAGAGCAGAATGTGATATAATGGATCAAACTGCAAATGGACACTGTGCATGCAACAATTAAATTGTGGTTAGAAAACGAAAACTTTATACATGGTGTAGCTATCATCTGCTAACATTGTTAAAGTATCCATTATTATTATTCCATTGATCACAAAGGATATATGATACATGAAAGGTTTAAAAAAGAGGGGGACAGAGATGATAAATTTTATGCAGGTAATAATGTATTCCGACACTACCAACATCCTCTGTGTAATAGATCTTAAATTCAGCTCATCTTGAATCTCAGCAATGAGGTCAAGGGTAGCCAATGTTGTTTCCTCCAGATGTTTTTGGACTCTAGCCTTAGCCAGTGCGGTCAATAGTTAGAGATGATAGGAGTTGGAATCCACAAATATCTGGAGGGTCAAAGTTCCCCACCCTCGATCTAACCACTGGGAGGGGGCAAGGAGTGCTGCTGCAGAGAAAGCCCAATTGTGTGTTGCTACACCTATACTCAGAAGGTGATGGAACATCCATAAGGGCAATCAAAAATAAAAGTTCCCACTCTCCAGCATCTTGGTCTTTGACCTTCTCTTTTTGATTGCCCATTTGGATGCTAGCCACCCTCTGCTTATTCTCTTTTATCTGTGGTTACTTTTGGAACATCCATAAGAACATAACAAGAGCCCTGCTGGTTCAGGCCAATGACATCTTGTTCTCAGAGAGGCCAACTAAATGCCTATGGGAAGCCTGGAAGCAGGACCTGGGCATAAGTAAGATCTCTCCCCTCCTGCAGTTTCCAGTAACTGGTCATCAGATCCAAGAGGGCCTGATCGTAAAGGACAAGCAGATTCCCATGGGAAGAATGTTTAGACTCCCCAACCAGTCCCCATGACAACATTCAACAACTGGATGAATACATCTAGCAATTCAATCCAATTAAATCAAACCAGTGAATAAGCCAGAAACAAAAACAAGATACAATGGACAGGTTATTATTATCATTCAACAAATGGCAGATTTTTAACTTCTTTCCTGAGGCCTTATTTATCAGGGTCTTTCTTTCTCTCTGTTTACTCAGCCTCCCCTCCCCTCCCCACGTGGCCAATTTGGTTACAGATCCACAACACAATGCACTTCCCAAACCATACCTCAATTCTCACCCAAGATGGAATCAACTGGTTGGATGCAACTTTTGTTGCGGAAAATCATGCACATTTGCATCAGTTGGTATGCATGCCTAGTTGCCCATAACTGCAGCCGGATTAAGGTCACAGTGTTTCTGACAAACTAAACTAATGTGCACTACAAAGGGGAAACTGTGTTAACTGACTAACTTATTGGGTTGCAGGATGAACACTTACACATAGAAGCTGTCCATACGGCAAATCAATGCACAAGCAGCAAGATGAGATTTCCATTTAAATTCCATGAAAGCAGGTTAACAATTGTAATTGTAATTGTTAACAATTATAAAAGACATGAGTGTGAAACAGAAGAGATGGATATTGACAAGTGATGCAGATTCTTCTGTGCTTTCAAGGAAATTATATATATATATATATATATATATATATATATATATGGAACTGAGGTCTTGAAGAAGAGTGTCCAATATTTGCTGCCTCAACTAAATATGGCTATTTCATTTGCTGCTAATTGCCATTAGTTGTCTGACATCCAGCTGGCTTGCTATAAAGAATGAAACCATATTAGAATGTATTTTGCCTTATTTGAAACTGTTGTCCAGAATGCACTATGGAAAACTGAGCATAGCTCAAGTGGTGGAACTGGGCATCCAGAAAGTCCCAGGTTCAATCCCTGGCATCTCCAGGTAGAGCTGCGAAATACCCCTGTCTGAAATCCTGGAGGGCTGCTGTCAGCCTGTGTAAACAATAGTAAGCTAAATGGGCCAATGATCTGACTCTGTATAAGGCAGCTTTCTTTGTTTCTGTGTTCCTAATAACTGTCCAACTTAGGAGTTCTATTAAGACATTAAGAACAGCCTGGTGGATCAGGCTAAGAGCCCATCTAGTCCAGCATCCTGTTCTCACAGTAGACAACCAGATGCTCATGGGAAGCCTGCAACCAGGACTTGAGTGCAAGAGCACTCTCCCCTCCTGCAGTATCCAGCAACTGGTCTTCAGAAGCATACTGTCTCCAACTATTGAGGCAGAGGCTAGCCATCATGGCTAGTAGCCATTGATAGCCTTATCCTCCATGAATTTGTCTAATCCTCTTTTTAAAGCCATACAAGTTGGGGGCCATCACTACCTGTTGTGGGAGCGAATTCCATAGTTAAACTATGCACTGTGTGAAGAGGTTCTTTCTTTTATCTGGCCTGAATCTTCCAACATTCAGCTTCGTTGAATGTCCATGAGTTCTAGTGTTAGGGAAGAGGGAGAAAAACCTTTCTCTATCTGCTTTCTCCATGCTATGCATGATTTATACATTTTTTTATCATGTCACCTCTTACTTTTCTCTAAACTAAAAAGGCCCAAATGTTCCAACCTTTCCTCATAGGGGAGTCCCTCCACCCACTTGATCATTTTGGTTGCCCTTTTGTGAACCTTTTCCAAATCTATAATATCTATTTGAAGGTGACGCAACTTGTACACAGTATTCCAAATGCGACCACACCATAGATTTGGATAACGGCATGATGATATCAGCAGTTTTATTTTCAATATCTTTCTTAATGCTCCCTAGCATGGAATTTGCCTTTTTCACAACAGCTGCACACTAGATCGACATCTTCATCAAGTTATTCACTATGATCCCAAAGTCTTATTCCTGGTCAGTCACAGCTAGGTCAGACCACATGAGCATCTATTATTACTATTCAAGTACTTCTTCAAATATTCAGACTTCATGTGTCATGCATTGACGCAAGGCCTAAGTGGTCCATTTCTGTATTCTCAGATAAGATCCCTCCACCCCCCGAAACTAGTGGAAGAGCTGGAACACTGGGGAGAGACCACAGGGACAGCATGTGCCTTACATGTAGAAGATCCCAGGTTCAATCTCTGGCATCTTCAGTTAAAAAAAGATCAGGTGGCAAATGATGGAAAAGACTTCTGCTTGAGAGCCTGGAGGTCCAAGAACCATCAAAATGGAGACCCTAAGCTAGATGGACGAGTGGTCTGATCTGGTATAAAGCAGCTTCCTATGTTCCTATACTGTGACCCCTATCCAGATAGTCAGGTCCAGGCAGTAAGTCGTTCATAGGTATGCAGATTTGGAGGAAGGGAGAGTGAGAGAGAGAGAAATCAATGTGTTTCTTGAAAGATCCCCTCAAGAATTAGATTTGCTTTCCAGAAGGAATGTGATATAACAATTAAGGATGGGGAAGAATATCCGCTGAATCTGACTTAGTACCGGATTTTGACTGAATTCATCTGCTGTCTTTTCGGACTGGCACTGATTTCTTGTGGTGGCCCACGGCTGTAATTGGCATGGCTTTTGTTCACAAATCCCCCCATTGTACATAATTATCTTCATAATCATGATCACTATTATCTATTAACTTTCATGGATTTAAATAAGCATTTATGTTAAAAATTATGTATTTTTTTCTCACCACCAAAAAACAACAAGAGCAGATCGAATCAGCCAGTGCAAAAGCAAGCGGGAACAAAAAAATGGGAGATTTGGATTGGACGATGGACTATCGGAATACAAGTGGATTGGAACTAGGCAGCAGACCCCATCTCTAATAGCAACACAATTAAAATGATAATCAGGATCAGCTTCAGGGATTAGTACTGCTGTTGTTGTTGTTTTTATATCCAGTATTAGGAAAAGCTGTTGAAGCTCATAGTAAAGAAGACCAATCTGCAAAGATAGCAAAAGAGTGAAGGGGGTAGTCTGATGGACAGTTTGAGTTTAGAGAATTTCTGCCCCATTCCTACACTGAAGGGACACAGACAACCTTCCCATGGTTATTTATGACATTTTATTTAGACTACTAATGTGTCATATGAAGGGTTGCCCTTGAAGACTATGTAGAAACTTCACTTAGTACAAAACACAGTCACTAGATGACTAACAGGGAGTAGAAGAATGGAACCTATCTCACCAGCCATGATGCAACTTCACTAGCTGCAGGTTCAGTTCTGGGTACAATACTAAACTACTGGTACTTACCTTTAATAAACCCCATAATAACTTATAAGGTTAACATAAGGGCTGCCTGCTCCCACATGAACTCAGCCAAGTACTGAAACAGTTTTTGCGGGGCATTTACTTATCCAGCTGGTGCCCTCCAGATATTTTAAACTCTCATCTTCCCTGAATGATCACGCTGGATGGGATTGATGAGAGTTGCCGTTCAAAACATCTGAAAGGCATCAGGTTAGGGAAGGCTGATTTGAACTTCATAGAACTTTTAGTCTGCTCTTCTGTTTCTATGCTGATTTTGCTGCTCTGTTGTTTTAGTAATTAGATTATTTATATAGTGAGCAGGGAATGTATTCTGATACAAAAGCCAATACAACACTTTGAAGCTATGGACATTTAGCAATGTGCAACATAAAACGGTGTGTATCAAGGTTATCTATTGCATGTACTTGCAAATATCTAATGAATAAGCAAGTAGCATGGTCAAATGGTTGGATGAGAAATATCAGAGGATCTGGACTTCGCTATTAAGTACCCACCCCATTTATCCCATTGAACCATTGCTTGGAACAGACTGTACATCTGCAGGTTAGTCTGCAGAACTACGAATGTTTCTGAGGCTTATTTGACTTTTACACTTACAAAATTAAATGAGGGTCTACTGGCTCTTTTCTCCTGTTTTAACAGTGTAAAGCTGTTGGGAGCAGCCTCAAAGCAGCCTCTACCACTCCAGAAAAAAAAAACACTTTTTAAAAAATCATGCAGAAGCAATTGCACATTGTGTATATAAAGGGGTATTGCCAAAAAGGGTCACAGCTCAGTGGCATAGCATCTGCTTTGCATGCAGAAAGTCCCAGGTTCAATCCCCGAAATCTCCAGGTAGGACTGAAAGGCTCTCTGCCTGAAACTATGGACAGCCGCAGCCCATAAGACTGTACTGTACTAGATAGACTAATGGTCCGACTCAGTATAAGGGCTCATCTACAAGGTGGTTTACTGTGTGTTTGGTGCTACTCACATCTCCTTTTAATTTGCATGGTTCACATGGTGTTATCGGCAACCAGAAGCTATCAAGCAGTTTCCCTCTGTAAATTTGTACTACCTAATCTGCTAACAACATGAAAAAGAAGAAAAAAGTCTTCACTCTGTATCTCTAGTGCTTGCAGATGCCTTGCTCTGATGCTTTTAAGTGGGTGTGTCAATCATTCACCTCTCCACAAACACTCCCTCCTCCTCCCTTCATGCATTTTATTTCCTATAGGCTGACAAGCAACTTCCCACTGCTCTCCTCCATTCTGCTGGTCGTTTTTATGTTGCTGCAAATGGTGGCTTTATTTTCTTTTCCCCTAATTTGTATGCAAAAGCATAACACTGTTCTGACAAAGATTTGTATTTCAGCTGTATCCTGCCAGGGAAAACACAGATATTCACACTTCCGGGTTTTTTTTTAAGGAACCCACTGCAGCATGCTTGATTGCCAAGCAACCAGAGTGAGTGAAAATGTTAAATTACAGGGTGTGGTCAATAGGAAACGGTGTGATTGATCCTTCACTTCAGTGTGAATAGAAAACACTGTGTTTGCAGCTGGCATTGAGCTCTTACTGTGGATGGTGCAAATAGAAAACAGAGGTAAAAACAGTGTCTTTAGTACGAAGTAATGTTCCCATGTGGATAAGCCCGAAGTCAGCTTCTTATGTTCCTATTGTTTATACTTAAATGTCTGCCACCGTAAGTACAATATGGGGACAGTCACCTTTTCATAAGTACAATGACTTTTGTCCATATAATTACATAAGGAATGGCATGCAGTCATTCTGGGCCATTTAAAAAAGTGTTTGCCCCCACACAAAGAAGACTCGTGACACCAAACTGGTATAATGTTATATTTATTAAAATATAACATCCTAAATCCAATGCAATACAGCCAATTATTCAAATCTATATCTTTTCGGGCAGGTGAGGCTAAACCTAACAACGAGGGATTACACCCTCACCTTCTTAAGGCATCACTTCTCATCATCACGTGACTCCATAGTCAAGGACGTGGGTGAATTCCTCCCTCCTTGCTCCTGGAGCCAGCTGTGTGGTTCCAACCCCCACACCATGGCCCCGCCGTACAGGCGTTCACCATGATGCACAAGCCGGTCCCACAAGGACACAACACAGATCCCCACCGGACACAAAGCCCTGATGGTTCCCTAGGAAGTGCCCCTTTTTCATGATGCCTTAACCACCTAATTTTAACCCCCATATACCTCACCTGCCCGAATTTTATGCCACAAGAGGGGATCAGCTTAAGCTTGGTCCCCTCCACCCAATGAGGATAACAATCCCCTTAATGCCCCCATAAGATCCTCCAAAAACAGGTCACACCCTTGCTCAGAAAGATGAACACCATCATCTTGAAATAGATGTGGGGCATGGAACCTAATCCTATCATGAGAAATAACTGCCCCACCAAGAGACAAAACTAAATCCCTAACCTTCCTATTGACCCATTTCCTAGCTCTATCTATCTTATTGGGGTGAACAGCACCCCTCCAAACCCTTCTAACAAGCATTTCAGACCATACAAGCAGAAGATGGGGATATGATCTAATAAGCCATGTGAGATCGCGCGTAACTTTTAGCAGCAAATCCAACCCAGGACGCTGCACCAAATCATTTTCACCCAAATGAATTAACAATATGTGCGGCCTGTCAGCCAATGACATGATCCGGCACACAGCAGGCAGCAACGCATCCCATAACATGCCCCTCCGGGCTTCCCACTGAATCGTAGCTGTGGCAGAAAGCTGCAGCTGTGTTCCATAAACAGACGAGGATGCCCTCCGATGAGCCCAAAACACAATTGAGTGGCCACACAAGACGATCCTGACGGGAATTGGGATGTTTGTCAAACCTACAGGAAACAAAAACAAAGTCATCTGTTAAAACCTGACGTAAGACTTAAATGCATCGGAACGCCACTTTCTGATTGCCTGTATCTCGCTGATACTCATGCCCACAAGGGCCGCAGCTGTAACTGCACCAATCCGGAAAGAATGCAGCCCATAGACTCCAGCATCGCGACCACTGGCCAACAAGGCCCGCCGAACAACGGCCCAAAATTGAAATTGAGTCAGGGCAGTACCATCCATATGTATGAACAAATAACGCTGGCCCGCTGGCCGAATGGATAAGAATTGTCGCATTGCAGACACAGGGCACAATACCTGGACCTGGCGACTTCGTAAAAGCACGAATACTGCCATGGCCCTTTGATTGGTCTTAGAGACCCGCAGTGAAAACCTCACTATATCTGCACCAAATGTGCAATCGCCAAAGCATAAGGCTCGATAAGTCACATCGCACTTAGAAGGGGGCAATACTTCGCTAGGGCGAAAAGCACCATAAAACATCGTCAGAGTTACTGCGGTGAACAGGTGCAACTCATACTGAGATGAGCATAAAGAATTAAATAGTGCCAGAATCTGGAGGAGGACATCGGGCGTGATTGGCCTCCTCCGGCCAGCGGACCTGGGAGCGGAACACGACCAACCCACAAGGACCTATCTGACCCTAAAATCTACAGAATGATCCGGCAGCCCCCTTTCCTTGGAAATAAAGGCTAGTGCCGAGAGGTGACCAGCGATAGTAGAAACAGAATTATTGTGCCCTTTTAAATGTGTCATAAACTGCAATAAATGCTCCACAGGAATAGGCCACTCCAAAGGCAGCTCCGTGCCTATACGGAAAGTCTGGAACTTAGCAAATGAACGCTCATACGCATTTTGAGTACTAGGAGCCAGAGCGGCAGCAATCGCAACCCCAACTTCTAGTTGCCAAGGTTCCACAGGAAAGGTGGGATTGGTACAGGATCCAGAGCTGCTCCAGGTGCAAGCTCCCGAAATCGCGCCATCTGTAAGCGTGAAAGTGCATCAGCTACTGTATTCTGCAAACCTGGAACATGTCTGGCCAGGAATAAAATATTAAAGTGCAAGCATTGCAACACAAAAGAGCACACCAAGCGCATGACATGAGGAGACTTAGAAGTTTGGGCATTAATCACGCTAACTGTGGAAATATTATCGCACCAGAAGCGCACTGTGCGGTTTGTAAATGCCTTTGGCCAGATACGAACAGCGACCACAATTGGAAAAAATTCCAAAAATGTCAAATCGGAAGTAATTCTGATATCTCGCCAACTGTCAGGCCATCGCTCAGCACACCACTGGGCTCTAAAGATGACCCCAAAGCCAATGCATCCGGCAGCGTCAGAATGCACCGGTAATTTCGCTTCTAAGATTAATTCCTCCCTCCAAAAGGAAAGGCGATTGAAATCCTTCAGGAATGCAAGCCACATGTACAAATCCTCTCTCATCCCTGACGTGATCCTTATGAAATGGAAGCGAGAGTGAACTCCCTTCATGGCATCATATAAACGCCTGAGGAACGCACGACCAGGGGAAATAACTTTGGAAGCAAAAACTAAGTGGCCACAAGTTCCTGTAACCGGGCCAGTGTGATCTTTTTCAACCCTATTACTAAACAGAGCAGTTGACGCAGTACTACCAACTTCTCAAGCGGCAAACGTGAGGACTGAGTCACAGTATCTAACTGAATCCCTAAGATAATAAGGGAAGTAGTAGGGCCCTCTGACTTTTCGGGAGCTAACGGAACTCCCAATTCATCAGTTAAAGTGTCAAAAGATTGCATCAAATGAAGGCTATGAAAAGACACGGCCGGTCCCACAAATAAAAAAAAAATTATCAAGATAATGAGCAGAAAAGGAGGACGATGCTTTCCTCCTCAATGCCCATTCTAGAAATGTGCTAAATGCTTCAAAAGCAGTGCACGACACAGAACAGCCCATTGGCATAGCTCTGTCAACGTAAACTGATCTTGAAATTTAAAACCAAGCAAATCCCCATCCTCAGGGTGTGCTGGCAAAAGGCGAAAAGCAGATTTTATATCACACTTTGCCATTAAAGCATCCCTTCCAGCTTTTCTAACTACTCTAACCGCCTCATCAAAAGAAGTATATCTAACTGATGCAAATAATGGGGAAATGCCATCATTGACAGAGGCCCCTTTTGGGAATGACAAATTATGAATCAGGCGATATTCTCCAGCCTGCTTCTTAGGGATAATACCTAAAGGGGAAATCCTCAAATTTTCCAAAGGAGGAAAACGGAAGGGGCCTGATATCCGATCAGCAAGTATCTCCTCAGGAAGCTTGGCCAAAACTACAGGCGTTAAATTACTATAAGAGGGCTGATTGACTAGCGATGTAGCAATCCTAGGACCCTCATAAGGGATACGAAAACCATCCGTAAAACCCTGGAGTATAAAACTAGCAGCCTGCCAATTGGGATAATGCTCTAACAGCTTCGCCAAAGGAGCCAGCTTGATCGGGCTACTGGCCTTGTGACGTACAGCCGCTATTGCCAGACTGCGTTTTGGCTGTGGGTGCTCCCCTGTACCCTGTGGAGCTGTACGTGCCCTCTGGCAAGAGGAACTAGAGTGGTTGCCTCTGCACAGTGCACAAACATGTCGGAACCTACAGGGACGTCTTGAGCATCGGCCATTGCTATTAAATGTCCAGCAGACTTGTTGGGATTGAACCCACTGCCCGCCTTGGCTGTAGCCAGAGGCGGAAGTCTGCGCATGTGCCAATAAATGCCCACTGTTGGCCCTATCTCCAAGAGATGGCCTGGCGGATGTCATAGAACGTAGCCACAGTCCAGTATGTTCAATGTCGCAACGAAGGGTAGGATCTAATGCTGCTCTTTGTCTAAAATGCTGATCATACCTAAGCCAAGCGGTTCCAGAGAATTCTCGGAAGGCCCGATGCACTATATCCTGATATTTTATCATGGATAAAGCCCTAGACGGATAAGCCTGTGTCATAACACCCATATAAATCGTATAGGCGTTCAACCAATTAGGCCCCACCCTATCCACCTTCCTGTTGATCACTGCCTCACGCTCTTTCCCTTCCTGACCGTCCTTAGGCTTAGCCTCGTGCTCATGAAACAGGAGAGTAAGCAAGTCAATATACTCTCCCCTCCAAATTTTTTCTTTTGTTCGTATCGCCTTGAGGATAAACCCCATATGGAAGGGACAAAGAAGCAGGTGATTGAGAAGAGGAAATCGAAGGTGGCTGCCAAGGACTCACTGCAGCCGCCGGCCAAGGAAGCTGTGGGTGCTGGGGTACCAACACCCCTCCCATAAACCCTACTGGGTGGGCAGCTGCTCCCAACGAAGGAGAATCAGCTGTTTGTATATTCCTGTTAAGGGCAGTGGAATCCTGTGGATGTGTATTGCAAGCTTGTGAGTGCATGATTTGCTCACCTGTATACGCCGAAGGCGAGGCAATCACAGAAGGTGCTGCAAACCCAGAAACCATTGGAGTAAACGCTGCAGCATCATGCGGAACTGGCTGCTGACTTCGCATATGCCCGGCAGCTGACAGAACTGAAGGTGTGACAGCAGAAATAGGTGCTTCATCAGCTGGTAAACACGCAGTATGCGTACGGATTGCTGGCTCCTCACTGGGTACCGCAGCTTCCAGAACCCCGATTCTAGAAACTAAATCAGCAAGAATACGATTTTTAGACTTTTTGGAAGCCAACCGTGCAGATTTCTTACCTGCTGGAGCGGTACTTGTGCCAGCCTCAGCATCCAGGGGCTGTCTGCGTTCCTTTTCCAACGCCTCCACCCTAGCCACCAAGGCACGGATGGTCCCAAAATCCTCCTCTTTGTCAGAAGACAGGTTCTCCTGTGGTAGAGGGCGCTTTGTAGTTTGCTTGACCACCCGCACCCCTTTTTTCCGCTGAGCCTTCCTGGGAGGCATTTTGTAAGAAACAATAAACAACAACAATTATACAAAAGACCAAAATGCTATTATAATCTAATTATGGAGTCAACAAATTATAATAATAATTAGCATACACCAAGTGCCTATAACACCACAACTAATAAATTAACCCAACCTCTTTGGTTATTTATATATTTTATTTATTTACTTATTTACTTATACATTTATTTATTTATTATATACAAAGGGAAAGTGGAAAAAGGATTGAAGGTAAAGGGAAGTGGGAAGGGGGGTAATTTATATTTTTAACACTAATAAACGGAATAAATAACGACTAGTAAATGAATTTTAAAGTAATGGAATACCTTAGTTATTAAATTAACAGAAACAATACTTATTATATCTTTAAACCTTTGCTCTAAAATTAATTAGGTAACTATCAAAGTAACCAAAAGGATTAACAATCTAAATGGAATTACGCAACAAGAATAACTGGAGGGGGGGGCAAATATCTCAAAGTTAACTAAAGCAAAGGCAGAATTAATTTAAGACACACAAACTAAAACAGGAACAACCAACCAACCAACTCAAACCCTCGTAACTGAAACTTAAAAGGCAATAACACTAAAGGGAACTAAACCAGGAAATAAGGAAGCCGGATTGCCGCCCCGCCGCCGCGGGCGCGTAGGCGGACTTCCGACGCCCAGCTGATCGTCGGAGATCCGATAATAGTAAGTAAAGGCTCGAAAAGGAAAACGAGAGGCAAAGGAATCACAAGCCATGAAATATCTCCGAACGAACGCCAAAGCCGTCAACGGAGCAACGTGGAATGAGGATCAAACGCAGCTGCCGCGAGGCGAAAAAGGCAAGTGCGGGAAGAACGGAGCAGCCTTATATCTGCTGCTCAGCGCCCTCCCTGATAGGATGATTGATCTCACGTGGCTCCTAGCACTTGATTCGAGAATGTTCCCAAGTCTTCCCTGTAATTATGGTGGGGGCAAATACGGCCCCAATTAGGAACGACATTTTACCTGGTGAGATGAAAGTGCCACACTTTGAAGCAGTTCTAAGCAGCTTTACAGTGTTAAATGAAGAAAAAAGACATACTCCTTGTGTGTGTATGTGTGTTATAACTGTTTTTATGCAGTGATTTTTTTTAGGATTACCCAGAATTATCTTTTAAATATCCACTGAGGAATGGGGCGGGATGTACTTTAAGACAACCACACAGGGAAGGAGATGGACTGAGACAGACTGATCCATCCCTAATGGGAAATGACAGCATTGGGGTGTGTATGCGAGAGAGAGGCAGAAAGGGAGATATTAGTTGTGTACCAGCCCTGAAGACGAAATATTTGGAAGTAACTTAATTTTAGTTTGTAAATTGGTGCTTCAACAAGCTTGAAGGAAGGTAGTTATATGTAATTTGTCACCTGAGGCTTCTGAGGACCCCTACTGAATTCATTTGGGTGACAAAATGGCTGATGCAGTGACAGCCATTGAGAGAAAGCCTGGCATTGCTAGTAGCTTTTATCTAGCAAATCGAAATAAAAGTAAACCACACATTCCTTATTCCTGTCTACATACCATTTGGGTGCTGCTTCCTTTCTGTCTGTAACAGCCATCTAAATGATTTCAGCCCCATAACATATCATTTTGCGCTTTCTCAGAGCTTACAGTAAGTGTTAGCCGACATTCCTTGGCAGAGTGAAACTGAACATAAACAAAGAGAAACAGGTTTGCAGACAATAAAACAAAAAAGTATTGCACCTTCATTTTTTTCTTAAAAAACCTTGCTTAGAAAATCTACTGCTTCAAAACCTGCCAGCTTGAAAGACTAAGAAGGCTACTCCTCTGGAAACTGTTAGTGAATAACTGTTAACATACTAAGCCAGGAATAGCTCACGTGGTGCCTTCCAAGTGTGGTTGGACTATAAACCAAATCATCCTTGACCATTGACTATGCTGGCTGGGTTTGACAGGAGCTGTAGTCCAGCACATCTGGAGGGCACCACATTAGCTACCTCTGTACTAAGCATACATTTCCCCTTTGTTGCATTTTAATTTCGTGGGCATAGTCACTCACCACAGTTAAACACTGGAAGTTGATAGTGATGACCACCAACTTGGAGAGTGTTGGTAAGGAATTAGACAAATTCGTGGAAGATAAGGTTATCAGAGACTGATAGTACACAGTCATCATGATTGCCTCCATATCACAGGTGGGACACCTCTGAATTTATCTCTGTTCCTGGGGAACATAGACATGATGTCTCTGCGAAGCCCAGAAGCAGGCCGTCCCACTATTGTTCTCCAACAGTGGGATTCATAGGAACATAGGGTTGTATCCAATGCCATTACTATCATTTATTTATTTCATTTGTTAGTCGCCTAATACCAAGTGATCTCTAGGTGACTTACAATAGATTTTAAAAAACATACAGAAATTTAAAATAAGAGTTATAGATAAAAACACATACAATGATTAAAATCTAAAACTCTTCAACACAGCAAAAGCATAACACAGACATACATAATAGCCAATAAAAACTTAGAAACCCACCAAATAATTTTAAAAAAAGAATAATTGGGACAGCACACAGTAAGGACCACAGGCCTGAGAGAAGAAAAAGGTCTTTGCCTGGTGCCTTAAGATGGGTAGAGATGGTGCCAGGCATGTCTCACTGGGGAGAGCATTCCACAGCCAGGGGGCCACCATTGAAAACACCTATTCTTCTGTTGCCACCCTCTGAGCCTCCCGTAGAGGGGCACACAAAGAAAGGCCTCTGATGGACTTCCGGGAAGGGTGACTTAGCCTGTGCCTGCTTTTGAGACGGGCTCCTGCCTCAAAAGAAGCTTATTCAGATATATCAGTCAGTTTTTTCTTTTTTTTTTGACTGATTAAACTTCTCCCGGGTAGGGAGAAACGAAGAGATTAACCTCAAAGCCTATTTTTGTTGGGACGACCAGATCTCATTAATTTATGGGACGAGGTCCAGCCGACGAAGGTGGGACGGATTTTCAACAGCAAGCTCTATCTGTTTAAGCGAACGTTCATCTTATCTTCTAAGAGAGAACGCATTAACAGGCAAGCACCCTTCTTTCTATATTTTTCTTTTACTTGACTTAAATTGTTGCTGTTTAAAAGAGATTTGCCAGATTGATCGGTTTTTGACATCTCACTGGGGAGCCGTAACTTCTCTCTGCTACGCACTAATTAATAGCTTATCTCTGTTTTTGTTGCAAAAAGCTGTCCTGGATTTGCATTCTAAAGATACACACAGAAGAGGGATTTCTATTCCAGATTTTTATTTTGAAAAATATTATACTGTTTTGAGACTACTCTCTTTTTGGTCTATTTTATTTTGACGAATCTGTTTCTTGACGATTGCCATTAATTGTTTCGATCCTGGGAACTGCATTTTGTTTACTTAACTATTGGAGAGATAAGGCTGTCTGCTCTGTTTATACTGTGATGTCACCAAGTTTGGAGTATTAACCCAATTGTTGCTGAAATAAGAAGTGGTTTTCCTATATTTTTCTTTTAAAATGGCAATTAAGAAAGTGGCTGAGAATCTGGAAATAACTATGTTTCAGAAAATAATGGATGAGATTGAGATAACGAAAATTGAATTGAGTAAAATGAAGCAGGAGATTAAAGATATAAGGGTCCCTGTGAGAGAGGTGACCCTGGAAGGGGTCCCTGTGAGAGAGGAGACCCCGGAGATTGGAACAGGGGTCCCTGTGAGAGAGGAGACCCTGGAGACTGGAATAGGGGTCCCTGTGAGAGAGGAGATCCCGGAGATTGGAACAAACGTGGAACAGGAACAAGATTTGGAGTCTATGGACTTTAGAAATAAAATCTATTGTTTGGAACTCAATGTTATCTCTGAAGAAATTAATGAAGACTCTAGAGATAAAGTTATCAATGGCATGGATTATCTTCTAGACTGGAATGATGTGATGGAGCCCAATATAGAGAAAATCTATGGAATTAACTGCAGCCATGTGACAATGGAAAAACTTTTAAGAGATGACCCAGTGTATTTTGAAAAAAAGAACAGAGATATGATTTTACAGCAGTATTTCAGCAACCTATTCAGAATGGATGGCAAGAAAATATTTGGGATAGAGGTAATTCCCATCAGACTCTTACTATATGACTATGGCTTTGACAGCAAGATTATTATGGAATACTGATAATGGAAGATTGGATATTGAAATTACTGGACTTAACAAGACTACTGAAGATGGAAGATGGAAAATGGAACTAATAGAGATAATAGAACAATGGCTACTGAAATTACTGAACCTAACAGATTCTGATGTGATGGATTAATTGAAATGTTTATTTTGACTATGGTTATGACAATAAGATTATCATAATTAGTAATGAGATGGATTAATCGATATGCTTATCTGGAAAAAAAAAATTGATAGATATATTTCTTAAAGAATTGAAATCTCTCTTTGACTTTTTGTGGAAAGAATAAAGTAATGTTTATGAGATTTGATGATTAAGTAAGATAACTACTGGAGGAAAGTGATTTTATAATATGACTTAAGAGACAGGATTGCTATATATTATAGACTTATAACTGATTTGATCTTTGACAAATGGGAAGTCAATATTTTACTCTTTATTTTTTATTTTTGTTTTTTTTTTTCTTTTTTTCTTTTTGTTTAACTATTTTTGATTTTGTTTTTTGTCTTTGAATGTTTTATGATTTTGTCTTGTATGTTTTATGAAAATTTGAATAAAAATTATTGAAAAAAAAAAGAAAGGCCTCTGATGATAAATGTAGGGTCCGGGTAAGTTCATAGGGAGAGAGGCGGTCCTTGAGGTATTGAGATTCTGAGCCACATAAGAATATATAGGTCAAAACCAGCACTTTGAATTGAGCCTAGAAACTAATTTGTAGCCAGCGCAGCTGTACCAGAATTGGTGTTGTATGTATGGACCAACTTACCCCAATGAACAATCTGGCAGCTCAATTCCGCACCAGCTGCAGTTTCTGAACTGTCTTCAAAGGCAGCCTCACATATAACATGTTGCAGTAGTCTACCCTAGAGGTTACTAGATCATATACAATAGGAAATTTAGCTATCTCTGTCCAGATAGGGTCGCAGCTGGGCCACCACTCAAAGCTGATGGAAGACTCACTGCGCCACTGAGGTCACTTGAGCTTCAAATGACAGAAGTGGATCCAGGAGTACCCCCAAGCTACAGATCTGTTCCTTCAGAGGGAGTGTAACCCCATCCAGAGGAGGCCACATCCCCTCCAGCCTGTCTAGAAAACCACCAACTAACAGTGCCCCAGTCTTGTCTGAACTAAGCTTCAGTTTATCACCTCTCATCCAGTGCATTACCTGTTGGTAGTGGGGCAAGATCAACTCCTGTTTGGGTTTTTTGGTTTGCATTGCAAAGCGAAGACAGAGTTAGGGTCCCCCAGCTGGCTAGGCTTGCCTACTTTTACCTGTGCTGTTCTCTACCTAACTTCCTTCCATTGTAAACTGATATGCTCAGGGAAGCTTATCTGTCCCTTCTTCCTTTGTTTTTTTCTTTTTCTTCTTTGACTGTCTGAGGAGAAAGAAGACATCTTTGTCTTTGCTCTCTCTCCTGAGCCCATGTCTGGGCACTGCGCTTCCAAGTTAGTTAGAACTAGGTATATCTTTCCTATCTACTATGTATTTCTATAAATCAAGTAGCTTTCCTTATTTTACTAAGTCTTAAGTCTCAGTGATCTCAGTGCAGGGTGAACGCCTGCTACTTGGGTGAGTACACACACTGGCACACACACATCTCAGACCACTGACAATCTGCATATATATACAAATTTCCATAACATTACTGAGGCAAGACACTGATTTAGCACATCCAGTGCCACACCTGCAGATGTAAAGAAGAAACAGAGCTGTGTGCCATCAGCGTATTGCTGACAACATAGTCTTAAAGTCCACATGAGCCCACTCAGCGGTTTCATGCAGATATTAAATAGCATGGGGAATAGAACCGCAACCTGCAGAACCCCAAGTTGAAGGTTCCACTGGGCCAAACAACACTTGTCAAGCACCACCCTCTGAAGATGACCATCCAAGTAGGACTGGAACCCCTGCAAAGCAATACCACTCACCCCCAACTCAGACAGCTGCTCCAAAAGAATACCATCATCAATGGTATTGAAAGTCACTGAGAGATCAAGGAGAATTAAGAGGGACATACTACCTCTCCTGACATAGGTCATCATACATGGTGACCAAGGCAGTTTCCATGCCAAAACTAGACCTGATCCCTGAATGAAATGGATGCCAAAAATTAGTTTCATCCAAGAGAACCTACTACTTAGGCACAGGCCCACTGAACATGACTAACATGGGTTCATTCATTTCAGTGGGTCTACTCTGAGTAGAACTTAGTTGGATACAGCCCATAGAAACATAGGAAGCTGCCTTTACACTGATATAAACCATTGGTCCATCTAGCTCAGAATTGTCTTCACTGACTAGCAGTGGCTCTCCAATGTGTCAGACAGGAGTCTCTTCCAAGCCATACCTGGAGAATTTAGAGATTGATCCCAGGTCCTTGCAAAAGCAAAGCAGACACTCATGACCTGCTTATGGGCTTCTCAGGGGCATCTGATTAGCCACTGTGTGCACAGGATGCTGACTTGATGATGATGATGATGATTTAAATTAATATTCCACACTTCCTTCCAGAAAGAAGCCATTGATGTGAACCAGAATGGTTCTCCTTAGCTCAAGCAACTATGTGTGGTTGGATGCTTAACATCATCCTTGTTTTTACATTCATAAGCAGGCAGGGAAAGCAGGAAGTATGTGGACCCCCTGGTGGACCTTCACCTATGGTTAGTGGGTAGTCTGCATTTGTAGGTTACAAGCTGTGCAGGTCTGGTATAAACAATGTGGTGGACTTGTGCAGGATGGCATTATGGGTGCTTTCACATTGCCACTATTTTGCAGGTGGGATTAAATGTCATACTGGCAATTACAGTTGATTTGGTGCTCTTGTGCAACATACCTATTTCCTCCCCAAAATCAGAGTTAATGAGATAATTGACAAGAAAATGCACTGGTAAGTGTGGGATACCAATTATTTGGCACAACATCTTATAACCTTTCCACAAACAAATCAGAATGAATGATCACTAAACCGACAATGCCATCTAACCTTCCGGCAACCTTTGTGCAAACAAATCAGGATGAATCCTCAATAAACAGGTCATCTAAAAGTGCCCTATGTATGCCATCAGTATCATGGAAGCAAAACTGTTAGAACTGTTGGGTTCTAGAGTGTTACTTATCAGAGCAATAATCATAAAATGCTTGACCCTGAATCCAGAGAAACACTGCCTTCAATCTTGCAGCCTCTTGCATCAGCTCCTGGCCAGGTCAGGGGGCATAAATGCCCAGCAGGCCTTGAATGGCAGATCTACCACTAGTCGAGTTGCCACTGAAGGGTGATACTGAAAGGGAAATCCCTTGGGGAATCCCGAGGGCAAGGGGACTACCCTTCTATTTTTTAAAAAAGACCAAACTAGGGGAGATTGGTAGTGGGAGGATATAAGTCACATGTGTGTTTCCTGTGCCTGTGCAGTGAATGGTGTGATAGGAGAAAGTTGCTAGATGCCTTCAGAGTGAGAGTCTACAACTGGCAGAAGGCTGGGCCTCCCTGCATGTGAGATAGGGGGTTAGATGTGTCCTGTGTGAAATATATTGGGTGGTATAGTCCTAGCAATACTGTTCCCAATACTCTCAGATGACTTCTGGGATAACTGTTGTTGTTTATATCATGTGTTTAAGAGGAGTCTTGGGAAGGAGGAACAAGGATGATATCACCCCAATTTCAGTCATCATGGATAACGGGAGGTATAGCCATGGCAAAGTGATGGGCTACCAAGGAAGATGACGGAAGGTCTACCTATGCCTTCTTCCTTGCTTCCACTCCTCCCATGGGTGGGTTCCTGGATGCTCATCTGCTGTACCCACTGGCCTGTGTTTGCTGTTGTTTAATGCCAGATCGGTATACAATAAGACCACACTCATCCATTATTTGATGATGGATGAGGGTGCCAATTTGGTGTGCATTTACCAAGACATGGGTGGTTGAGCTGGGAGGAGTTGATCTGACCCAGCTTTGCCCACCTGGATGCTCGGTGCAACAAAGTCTTTTGTTTTTAAGATGTTTTAAAGTGCTTTTAGTGTTTTTGTTCGCTGCTCCCAGGCTCCTTCTGGGACGAAGGGTGGGATATAAACAAACAAACAAATTTTGGTGGTGAAGGAAGAAATGTGGCCAACATAAAAAAAATCCATTGGCCACAGTTTTCTTACCCAGAATTATATCTGTAAAGGGGGGGTGGACATCATGTGTGAATTGTCCATCCATCTGTGTTCAGTACACATGCCTTCCCAGTTCTTTGAAACCCTGTGATTTTGGGTCCAAAATAGCCACATGTCTTTTTGTTCTCCCAAACAACATTCCAAGGTTCTTTTTTTCATTCAGATATACTCACAGTATATATATTTCTCTGGAGAAAATACAGCATATCTATCTATAATGTTTAATAGTTTTACTACGTATGCTTAAGGATCTGAATGGACTTTTAAAAGTAGCCCAAGATGGCATCAAACAACTGTTTCATTCTGGATAAAACCCATTTAACTTGGCCTACTCTTAAAAGTCCATTTCGACTCTTAAACATACATAGTAGTGCTATTAACATTTCTGGGCCAAAAGATTTATGGATCCTTACCTATCATATCCAGTGTCCTGGTGTACAAATATAACTGACCTAGGATATTAAGATATCAACTAACATCAAGAACAGACTTCAGCCAGTAGTGGTGTTCCCATCTATATCTGCCATGGGGCCTGCACCACTCACAGCCATGGAAAAAAGTTTCATTCTCCTTGTGGCAGAGAGAGGTAGAAAGTAATGATAAGAAATGCATTGGAGGGGTTGTTCAATGCCCTGATTAAATGGTGGAGCAGTCTTTAGCTACTGTTTTAGAAGGCTAGTGGAGGGAATCAGTGAGCTGAAATTGTAGATGTCACCTCCCTTACCTCTTTCCCTATAATTTAAACACTGGTTTGGTTTGGGTTTTTTTAAGGGAATTGTCTTGTGTTCTATGTTTTGAAAAAGAAACAAAGGATTCAAAACAGACCATTAATATAAAGTTAACATTGTTCCCCAGAGATCAACATTCTGCATAATGCTGTAAACCCTAAAGCTAGAGGTATATTCTGCTGACAGCAAAAACAGAAGATATATTTAAGTAATAATGAGAGAAATGTTAAACAATAATATATGAGATATATAAACTTCTCCCTCCCCCTGCCCAGCTGCCTCTGAAGTATCATCCATTATCTAGACAAAACAAGAAGTCTATATATTAAAGTTGCCTGCCACCCGAGACAAATCAGTCCAGACTTTAGAAAGATCAGTACATCTCTTGACCAGTTCCTACAATTTTTTTCATGTAAAAATAAATAAATAAAGGCCTTCTCCAAAATCTTACTCAATTAATGCATGAGTTTTAGTATAGATTTGTGTAAGTTTGCATATGAGTAAAAAAACCATTCTGAAGCAAAAAAAAAAATAGTGTAGTGAGATTGGGGTTTTGCAGACTGTTAATGGAGAAGGGTTGCTTAAAGTTGGTTAAATCTGTTGCCCAAGTTGGGCTATACATTCCTTTTGTTAGGGAGATAGCTGGCTCAATGGTCAGTGAATGCTTTCCAAATGACTTTCCTCCCCAATCTGAGCTAAGAAAGATGTAAGTGGTGTTTGGGGGCTGGCCCTTTGGTGATGATGCACTTTGCTCTTTGTAGGGCAGATGTGGGATGTGGCCCTCCAGAAGTAGCTGAAAAACATAAGAGCCTTGCCAAAGATCCATCTCATCCAGCATCCTCTTCTCACAGGGGGCAACCAGATGCCTATGGGAAGCCCGGAAGCAGTGCAGCATCACTCTCCCCACCCATGATTCCCAGCAGCTGGAATACAGAGAATAACACTGCCTCTGACAGTGGAGGAAGAACTTAGCCATTGTGGCTAATAGTCATCAATAGCCTTATGACCACTGGCCATGTTAGGTGAGCTGATGGGATATGAAATCCAACAACATGGGGAGGGGAGAGAAGATACCGGGTTCCCACCTCGGTTGTAGGAATTATTTGTGTGGTGCATGTAATCATCATGTTTGTGCATTGTGTTTCTGTGGGAAAACAAAAAAAAGTTTTATTTTTTTAAAAAAGTTGAAGTTAATTATAGACATAAGTCGTCATTTCAAAAAGGAAGCAAGAGGAGGAACGCAGGGCCACTCCATTAGCACAACTAAGAGAGCAGCAATTTTGATCCCTGAACTTTTCCATCCCAGCTGATCATGATAATACCTTGCAACTAAGACCAGGCACTTGAGTTTGCTTACTTCCTCCCACTCCATGTTGCTTTTGTGTCATGACTGTTCAGCTTGTAAGCATGAGAAGGCAATGACAAAAGAAGAGTTTTGCCAACACATCCTGCAAAAAGAGAGACCAATGGAGGCTGGTCCACTGGGGCTAGTGGGGTGCAACAATCTTTGCCTGCCTTCAGCCAGCCCACACTTGCCGGATTTCTTACTTTGGGGGGAGGGTAATCTTTAAAAAATCTTTTTTAAAATTTATTTATTTTATTTTATTTATTTTTTAAAACTTATATACCGCCCGACTAGCAATAGCTCTCTGGGCGGTGAACATAGATACAATAAAATACAATATAATACAAAAACATCAGTCTAAAATCAAATTTCACAATCTAAAAACAGCAAAGGCTAAAATCAAATTACAAACATTACAATCATTAACAAAAAATTAAAATGCCTCGGAAAATAAAAAAGTAAGAAGGCAGGCAGGTGTAGGCTGGCTGAAGGCAGAGATACTTGCCTGTCTTCTTACCTATAAGTAGTCCAGTGGGTGGCCCTGGCTGTCAGTTTCCTCCTCCATCTTAGTGTTGACCTTAAAAAGTCAGCAGGGAAGAGGATGGCGACAAAACTAGAATGAGTTGCTTTGTCTGTCATTAGCTCTGGCTCCACCTACTGTTGGGCTCCCTGCCTTCTGCCCCATCAGTCCCAATGGGCTCCAGCCACCACTGTGAGAGACAGAGGAATGGTGGAAAGGTCATATTTATTAAATATAACAGTAGAAGATCTGCCAACCAATAACCAATTAAGTACGCACAAGCAGGTGAGTTTGAATTAATATCTAGGAGAGAAGCATCCCCTCAGTCCCCTGGGCCTGTAAAAAGCCATATGCCATGGCTTCCTATCCAAGTATTGGAGGAAAATGTTCCCTCCTTGTTAAATAAGTTGTGGGTATTTTGAACCCAACATGTCCACCAAGAGCCCGCTGTCTAGCATTCACCAAAGTGTACACATAAAGGGCAAAGACTCCCCCCCCCAAGCTGAAGGAGCCTCTTAGAGTGCCCTTATCTAGGGATGGTAAGAATTTCACTAAAATTGAACTTGGCACTGGACATCCTGATAGCCCATAGGTTTGCAGTCTTTGTGGACTGACCCTGAATGCTACACGTTTCCCCACACCAGATTTGTTTTTAAAAAAGCATCAACTTTGCTTTGTTAATGTGAAACTGAAGAGCCTGTGTCTTTGTATTGCTCAGCCTGCTCTTTGCATTGCTCAGCCTGCTCTTTGCTTTGGAGCCCATTGCTTTGCTCAGCCTGTGTCTTCACTTTGCTAATGTGAAACTGACCAAGCTGTATGTTTGCAATGCAAACAATAAACTGACCAGCCCCGGCCTTTGCTTCCCAAAGGTGAAACTGACCAGCCTTTGTGACTGTTTTGCATTAAAGAGTATCTCCCTGTCAGGGCTGGGGTGGAGGATCTAATACCATTTGGGAGGGGAGGAGGGGATTGGGTGGGTGCGTTTCTGGGTGGGCACTGGGCAGAGGGAAAGATGCCTTCTTTAACTTTCCAAAAGGAAAACACTGTTTAAAATAAACTTATTTGAGAGGGGGGAAATCAGAATGGTAAAAGCAAAGGATTACAGAAAAATAACTAACCCAATACAGAACCAGCTGCCAGTTTGATGGAATGCTATTGAATAGGCATCAACAAGCTGATCCCATCTCTACCCTTAACCCAACAGTGCTCCAGGGTTCTTTGTGAATTACATTCTTACATTGCATTACTTGCCCACACTGAATGCCAGACAGACCAAATAAGTACAAACATGAAAGCCAGTCAATTAAACCTACAGTGTGGAATAGGCAAACCATAAGAGTTTCATAGGCCAATCAAAATTCCTACTTGTAGTACCTAGCAAGAAACTCACACTGTAGAGGGAGGGAGAATATGTGCTATGGCTCTTCCTCAATCTATTCCTTATGTTCTTTATTGTAGCTACTTCTCTGCTCATCTGCATCTTATATCTGTCCATCTGCTGATAGCTAATCACTTCTCCACCTGAGGGCTTTGTTTTGCTTACCTTACATCTTCACACAGTTTGAAGCACAGTTTACAGTAATCTTGGTTTAACAGCTTCTTTCAGACTAGCCAAATTTTCACCACGGAAACGCTTGGACAAGTTAATGCATTTTACCTGAGTGCTCTAAAAGATCTGTGTGACCCTTGATCGTAGCAATAAAAGAGGTGAAAAAGCACACATAATTCCTCTTTTAACTATAATATTGCAAATAATTTGCTAGTACCTTTTTTTCTTTTTTAGTTTAGCTAACAAAGCTTTTATGGACTGATGTTTGTTTTATGTTATTATCTCTGCGTCATCTCATTCTGGAGTGTGTATACATTGTAATAAGACAGGGTTGCAGTTGGGTCAGTGAGACTTTGAAGTGCCCCGAGGCTGTTCTTTTCCCAAAATATTTGTTCAGTTTTTGTAGCTTGGGGAAAAAGAGAAATAGATCGATTCAGCACAATCCTATGCATGTCTACTCAGAATTAGTCCCAAGCATGCCATATTAAATAATTTTAGAGTCATCTATTTATTGCATTTATATACCACCTCATAGCCGATGCTCTCTGGGAAGTTTACAGCAATTAAAAACATTAAAAACAATTATACAAATTTAAAACCATACAAAATTAAAACCCATAAAAACTGATAGGCAAGTTAAAAATTTGCTATTCAAATACTGTAAAAAATGCTTGGGAGAAGAGGAAAGTCTTGACCTGGCACCAAAAAGATATCAATGTTGGAGCCAAGTACACCTCGTCAAGGAGATCATTCCATAATTTGGGGGCCACCACTGAGAAGGCCCTCTACCTTGTTACTATCCTCTGAGCTTCCTTCGCAGTAGGCACCTGGAGGAAGACCTTTGATGTTGAGTGTAGTGTAGGAGTGGGTTCGTCTCAGGAGAGGCGTTCCATCAGGTATTGTGGTCCCAAGCCGTGTAAGGCTTTATAGGATAAAACCAGCACTTTGAATTGAGCTCAAAAACATACAGGCAGCCAATGCAAGCGGGCCAGAATTGGTTTTATATGTTCGAACCGTCTGGTCCCTGTTACCAATCTGGCTGATGCATTTTGCACAAGCTGCAGTTTCTGAACCATCTTCAAAGGCAGTCCCACATAGAGTGCATTGCAGTAATCTAACTTGAAGTTTACCAGAGCATGGAAAACGGAAGCCAGGTTATCCCTGTCCAGATAGGGGCCTAGCTGGGCCATCAACCTGAGCTGGTAGAAGGTAATCTGTGTCACCGAGGCTACCTGAGCCTCAAGTGACAGAGGTGGTTCTAGGAGAACCCCCAAGCTACGAACTTGCTCTTTCAGGGGGAGTGCGACTCCATCCAGGATAGGTTGGCCATCCACTATCCGGTCAGATGAACCACCCACTAGCAGCATCTCAGTCTTGTCTGGATTGAGCCTCAGTTTATTAGCCCTCAACCAGTCCATTGTTGCAGCCAGGCACTGGTTCTGCACATTGACAGCCTCACCTGAAGAGTATGAGAAGGAGAAATAGAGCTGCATGTCATCAGCGTACTGATGACCATGCACTCCAAAACTCTAGATGACCACATCCAATGGTTCCATGTAGATGTTAAATGCGCTCTATGTAGGGCTGCCCTTGAAGACAGTTCGGAAGCTTCAGCTGGTGCAGAACACGGCTGCCAGACTATTGACGAGGACCAGTTGGTCTTCGCATATAACACCTATTCTGGCGCATCTGCACTGGCTCCCTATTTGCTTCCGGGCGAGATTCAAGGTGCTGGTTTTGACCTATAAAGCCTTACACGGCGTGGGACCTCAATACCTTGTGGAACACCTCTCTCGCTATGAACCTACCCGTTCACTTCGTTCAGAATCTAAGGCCCTCCTCCGGGTACCAGCTCATCGGGAAGCCCGGAGGGTGGTTACTAGATCTAGGGCCTTTTCTGTGGTGGCCCCTGAGTTGTGGAACAGCCTCCCCGAAGAGGTACGCCTGGCGCCTACACTTCTATCTTTCCAGCGCCAGGTAAAGACCTTTTTATGCTCCCAGGCATTTTAATCTTTTAATTTTCTTAATCTTTCTACTTTTAATATGTATCCTTCTTAATTTGTGTTGTATTTCATTTTTGTTGTGCTTTCTGTTGTTTGTTTGTACATGTTTTTGTGATTTTTTACTATGATATATTGTATTTTATCTTGTTTGTTCACCGCCCTGAGAGCTATTCTGCTAAGGGCGGTATATAAATTGAAATAATAAATAAATAATAAATAAATAAATAAACAACATGGGGGACAGAACTGACCCCTGTGGAACCCCATACTGGAGAATCCATGGGGTCGAGCAGTGTTCCCCAAGCACCACCTTCTAGAACCAACCCACCAAATAGGAGCAGAACCACTGCCATGCAGTCCCTCCCACTCCCAACTCATCCAGTCTCCCCAGAAGGATACCATGGTCGATGGTATCAAAAGCTGCTGAGAGATCAAGGAGAATCAACAGAGTCACACTCCCCCTGTCTCTCTCCCGACAGAGGTCATCATACAGGGCAACCAAGGCTGTTTCCATGCCAAAACCAGGCCTGAAATCCAACTGAAATGGATCCAGATAATCGGTCTCATCAAAGAGTGTCTGGAGCTGGCCTGCAACTACTCATTCAAGGACCTTGCCCAGGAATGGAACATTTGCCACCGGCCTATAGTAATTAAGTTTTTCTAGGTCCAGGGAGGGTCTCTTCAGGAATGGTCTCACTTTCAGGCAGCCAGGGACCACCCCCTCTCGCAGAGTGGCATTAATCACTCCCCTGGCCCAGCCAGCTGTTCCATCCCTGCTAGCTTTCATAAGCCAAGGAGGGCAAGAATCCAGTACAGAAGTGGTTGCATGAACCTGTCCAAGCACTTTGTCAACTTCCTCAAGCTGTACCAACTGAAACTCATCCAAGAAATCAGGACAAGACTGTGCTCTGGATACCTCACTTGATTCACCTGCTGTATCACTGGAGTCTAAGTCCTGGTGGATGCTAAAGATTTTGTCCTGGAAGTGCCTAGCAAATTCATTACAGCGGGCCTCAGATGGTTCTACCATGTCCTTGGAGCAGTGGCATCACTAGGGTTGGTGTCACCTGGTGCGGTAACTCATGGTGTCACCCCCATGGACCTCCTCCCGTATCAGACCATACAGAATCCTTAGTAATGTTTTTTGTACTAATGTTACTTGTAAATTGTAATTCCTATATGTCACTGAATGTATGTAATGGCAATAGTAGTGACATAAACAACTAGCAAAATTAAAATTACACCTTTGAATTACAATATCATATGCACAGCTCAAATTCTTGCTCTTATTACTAATGGGAGTTAATTATCTTGCATATGCCCATAGTAAATTTTCAGATACTTTCAGACCCTCAGCAATTTTCAAGTGGTCTATGTAGAAGAAAAGTTTGGGAACCCCTGGAATAAGACACCTGCTTATGTCCCTATGCTGCTCTCTCCCCTCATTTAGGGGCCTGGGATGCTTGCGTGTGGACACACCTCCTTACAATTATGGAAAGTGATTCTTAATGATAAGTCTCCAGACACAAAGTTACATAGGTATTTATCAGTTGTTTAGTAGAAAATTCAGAAGTGCAGAGTCCCTTCATGATAGTTACAGCCACATACACCCTTTTTTGCTCCTGGATTAAGAATGAGATCTTTGTTAATGCATTCTCTCACAACAACAAACATCTCTAGGAGCCAATCAGCATGAAAGTGGAGAGCGTTAGCAACTGAGAAGAGTCTTCTCAGTGGCTGACTCACCTCCTTTCACTCTGATTGGCTCCAATCTGCAGAAAAGGCAAGGAAGCATATTAGAAGACTCTTCTCAGTGACTAACACACTCCCTTTTCATGCAGACTGTAGGATGCTTGGAGACATAGGGACCCTGCTCCCAAAAAAGCAGAGGGACTAAGATCCCCTGGGCGACTACCCTCCTGGTGCTTATGGACATGACCGTAATATATTTTGTAAAGTGCAAGTTCGATATTATTTATTAAGTGTGTTTAGGATTACACTGATGGCATTCCCAAATATGTACTTTCACACAGACTTTGGTTTTCCATAAGACAATGTTTGTCCAAGCCTCCACACTTGGGGGGGCACTACTTGCACACCCCTTCCATAAGCACATCAAAGTTGGATACACACCTGAACCAAGACCCAGACAAAAGGGCACTCAAAACAAAAAGGTAATTACAGTGGCTGAGTAGATCTTGTACAGTGGTTATACTGACTGGGCAGCCACTGTCCTTCACATTTTACAAAATACTTTTTCCTATACAAAGATTAAATTTCTGTGTATGAAAAAGTAATATATGAAGTGGTCTCAATACTGAGAAAAGTAAACAAGTGAATGGTGATCCAAATGTTTTTCATTCTCACGTTATGAAGCTAGCTGCCTGATGATGTATCACCTTCCCTACGCATGCAGCGTAGACTGAAAAAACAGCACCCAAGCCACCATTCAATACGTGCACGTGTTCTTTCCAACATGAATCTACAGGTCTCAAAAAGTAATGTATGACAAAGTCCTCAAACACCTTATAACATGCCTCAAACATGGTCTCTTGTTCTACCAGCATGCCTCCACACCATCACTTTGCCAAAACATAAGGATAGGTAAATTGCTTTTAGGGAGGTTCACAATTATGATTTCCTATTTATTTAATCTAAAAATATTTAAAATACATAAAAACAGCCAGGGGAAGATATTGGAGAAATATAAAATAAATACTAATAAAAAAGGAGGGGGAGGTGAAGAGACCTTAAATGTGCTACTCACCATCTCTCAGCCTATCCTCCCCTCAGGATGAAAACAATGGAGAACCATGACCACCCCCAGGAAGAAGGGCACACTTAAAATGTAGAGGGAAAAAGCATCTACAACCATAGTGTGAAATCAAATACTTATTGGGACACAGTAAGAAGAAATATTTATATAAACATGACTCTCAAATATGTTTATGAATTACACAATCTGTAAATATATTTATAGTGCAATCCGATGTTTGTTTACTCAGAAGCAAGTCCCAATGTATTCAATGGGGCTTACTCGAACTGGGAAGTGTGCAGAGAACTACAGCCTCAAGTGATAAGGAACTTGTTCTTTTAAGTTGAGACCTTATCCCAGTCTGAGTCCAAAAACCTTCCCAATACTTGCTTTTGTGGGGGTAAAAGCATTGCTAATCCCATATGTCCAGAGTAAATCCCATTGAATTCAATAGGATTTACTTTTGAGTAGACATGGTTACGAATGTGCTGAAAATCAATGGGACTTTGGAGTGAATGTAAAAAAGAATTGTGTTTGTGTTCTCTTTCTGTCCCTCCCTCCTCCAGTCCTATTTTAAAGCAAGTAGGCAGGGCTTACTTGGGTATTACAGTTTTTATTCTGTAGGAAACTAATACTGATTTTTTAAAAACTAATACTGATTTTTCTGCAATGACCAACTGGTTTGACAATAAACCATTATATGGGCTGTATGTATTTATACATCTGCAGTGTGTGTGTGTGTGTAGTCTTTCCAACACGCCTGTGAGGTAGGGTTGGAAACCAAGGCAGCTCACAACAAGAAATAAAGCCATTTAAAATCCAATAACCATAAAGCAAGAATAAACAGTTGGAAAACAGCCTAAAGAGGCATGATTCTGAATTTTGGGTTGGGTGAATGAAGTTTATTTATTTATTATTTGATTTATATCCCGCCCTTCCTCCCAGTAGGAGCCCAGGGCGGCAAACAAAAGCACTAAAAGCACTTTAAAACGTCATAAAAACAGACTTTAAAATATATTAAAACATCTTTGAAAATTTTTTTAAAAGCTTTTAAAAAAAGAAAAGGCTTAAAAACATATTAAAAAGCAATTCCAACACAGACTCAGACTGGGATAAGGTCTCAACTTAAAAGAACAAGTTCCTTATCACTTGAGGCTGTAGTTCTCTGCACACTTCCCAGTTCAAGTAAGCCCCATTGAATACATTGGGACTTGCTTCTGAGTAAACAAACATCGGATTGCACTATAAATACATTTACAGATTGTGTAATTCATAAACATATTTGAGAGTCATGTTTATATAAATATTTCTTCTTACTGTGTCCCAATAAGTATTTGATTTCACTCTATGGTTGTAGATGCTTTTTCCCTCTACATTTTAAGTGTGCCCTTCTTCCTGGGGGTGGTCATGGTTCTCCGTTGTTTTCATCCTGAGGGGAGGATAGGCTGAGAGATGGTGAGTAGCACATTTAAGGTCTCTTCACCTCCCCCCCTTTTTTATTAGTATTTATTTTATATTTCTCCAATATCTTCCCCTGGCTGTTTTTATGTATTTTAAATATTTTTAGATTAAATAAATAGGAAATCATAATTGTGAACCTCCCTAAAAGCAATTTACCTATCCTTATGTCTTGGCAAAGTGATGGTGTGGAGGCATGCTGGTAGAACAAGAGACCATGTTTGAGACATGTTATAAGGTGTTTGAGGACTTTGTCATACATTACTTTTTGAGACCTGTAGATTCATGTTGGAAAGAACACGTGCACGTATTGAATGGTGGCTTGGGTGCTGTTTTTTCAGTCTACGCTGCATGCGTAGGGAAGGTGATACATCATCAGGCAGCTAGCTTCATAACGTGAGAATGAAAAACATTTGGATCACCATTCACTTGTTTACTTTTCTCAGTATTGAGACCACTTCATATATTACTTTTTCATACACAGAAATTTAATCTTTGTATAGGAAAAAGTATTTTGTAAAATGTGAAGTACAGTGGCTGCCCAGTCAGTATAACCACTGTACAAGATCTACTCAGCCACTGTAATTACCTTTTTGTTTTGAGTGCCCTTTTGTCTGGGTCTTGGTTCAGGTGTGTATCCAACTTTGATGTGCTTATGGAAGGGGTGTGCAAGTAGTGCCCCCCCAAGTGTGGAGGCTTGGACAAACATTGTCTTATGGAAAACCAAAGTCTGTGTGAAAGTACATATTTGGGAATGCGGTCACGTCCATAAGCACCAGGAGGGTAGTCGCCCAGGGGATCTTAGTCCCTCTGCTGTTTTGGGAGCAGGATCCCTATGTCTCCAGGCATCCTACAGTCAGCATGAAAAGGGAGTGTGTTAGTCACTGAGAAGAGTCTTCTAATATGCTTCCTTGCCTTTTCTGCAGATTGAAGCCAATCAGAGTGAAAGGAGGTGAGTCAGCCACTGAGAAGACTCTTCTCAGTTGCTAACGCTCTCCACTTTCATGCTGATTGGCTCCTAGAGATGTTTGTTGTTGTGAGAGAATGCATTAACAAAGATCTCATTCTTAATCCAGGAGCAAAAAAGGGTGTATGTGGCTGTAACTATCATGAAGGGACACTGCACTTCTGAATTTTCTACTAAACAACTGATAAATACCTATGTAACTTTGTGTCTGGAGACTTATCATTAAGAATCACTTTCCATAATTATAAGGAGGTGTGTCCACACGCAAGCATCCCAGGCCCCTAAATGAGGGGAGAGAGCAGCATAGGAACATAAGCAGGTGTCTTATTCCAGGGGTTCCCAAACTTTTCTTCTACATAGACCACTTGAAAATTGCTGAGGGTCTGAAAGTATCTGAGAATTTACTATGGGCATATGCAAGATAATTAACTCCCATTAGTAATAAGAGCAAGAATTTGAGCTGTGCGTATGATATTGTAATTCAAAGGTGTAATTTTAATTTTGCTAGTTGTTTATGTCACTACTATTGCCATTACATACATTCAGTGACATATAGGAATTACAATTTACAAGTAACATTAGTACAAAAAACATTACTAAGGATTCTGTATGGTCTGATACGGGAGGAGGTCCATGGGGGTGACAACATGAGTTACCGCACCAGGTGACACCAACACTAGTGACGCCACTGGGAGAAAGCACTCAGGAGCAATCATGTCAACTGCCCGGGCCATTTCTGTATTCCACAGTTCAACCAGGGTTTCGACAGTAACACCAGCCCTATCAGCCGGAAGACTCCCCAGAGCCCTTTGGAAACCATCCGGATCCATTAGTCTCTGGGGGCGGCCCAACTTAATAGGTCCCCCACCCTTGTAGAGGGGAAAAGCTGCTGTAAGTCTAAACTTCAGCAAGCAGTGATCTGTCCATGACAAAGGGACTGAGTACCTGGGGGGGCTGGTCCTGCAGGATGTGCCAGCCTGCAAAGCAAGAGTCCAACAGGAAGAGGTGGTGGTGGTGGTGGCCAAGCAGCAGCAACAAGCCAGCCAGCCAGCAAGCAGGCAGGCCAGCAGAAGCAGCAGACGGCTCTCCTTCTTCCTTGGGCGGTGGTGGTCCCCTTCTTCCTGCAGGTACTGGGAAGTCATGACTTCCCCCAAACAATCCAGGGTACTATAATTTGTTATAGGTGCTGGGAACTGTTAGGAGACCCCTATACTAGGGTTGCCAGGCTCAGGGCCTGAGGGCGGGCCTGGCAACCAAGAGGTCTTCTGTATCTTTAACAGTTGGGCAGGGGGAAGGGAGAAGTCCACCTTGTGGTTTTTCCCATTAGAGTGTTGCAAGAAACCTGCACTTGGCTGACTTTCTCTTCTCCTAAAAATACAGGATCAGTCTCAGCCCCTGAACCTGGCAACCCTACCTTATTCCCCTTCACCAAGCTACAATTCTCAGAGAGGCTTAACAATTGATCCCTCTCGTAAGGGAACTCTGTGCAGGAATACAGGGGTCTCTTAACCACTTTCAGCACCCTTAACAAACTGCAGTCCCCAGGATTCTTTAGGAGAAGTCAGGACTGTTTAAAGTGACATGATAATGCTTTAAATGTATGGTGCAGATGTGGCCTGTGTATATTAGACAAATATTCACATGGGTATTAGTCATGATGGCTATATGCTACTTCAAGGATCAAAGGCAGCATGCCTCTGAATTCTTGTCACTGAGATCAAAGTGGAAGGGGGCTACCACCCCTTTCTCCTGCTTTGTGACATCCCATAGAAAAGTGCCCAGAATTTACACTTCTAGGTAGCTGGAAAAATCTTTTAAAGAGGGCTTTCCCTGAAGGCGAGTCAGGCATTTTATTCTGTATATTATATGGAATTTGTTATGTATTTATTTTTAGTATATATTGATATTTCTGTTGTATATTGCTCCTGACATCTATGTTGGGAAGTGGCTTATAAATTATATTAGATATATCCTGTTTGCCATTGTGGAAAACAGGATGTTGGACAATATATTAAACTAAATAATACAATTCGGATTTCTGTATATTTCCCTGGAGTACAAGGTGTGACAAAAGCAAAAATGAAACATGGAAAGTATGGACAAATTTGAAAAGGAAGGGAAAATTTCCAGGGTTGCCCACCTTTCTGATGTGCATCACCACTGTTCTATTATCTCCCAATGATCTTTTCAATGGCAATGGGTAGCTAGTGCTTCATCTTTGAAAGCACATGAAGGGATGGGCAAATCTGTCAATTTGTTTTAATTATTTATTTTATATAAACATATTTATAGACTACTATTCATAAAAATATATATTTCTGTTTCTCATTTTCCCAATCCTTAGTTCATCTCTCCACATTTCCACATCTTCTTGCAATTGTTTGTCTTTATAAAAATTCATCAGTATTTTAATATGAATTTCTCATAACATGTTTGTATGCAATTTTGCCTAATATACATATTTTTGCCAAGCAATTTTCCCTAACGTAATGTATTATATTTTATTAATCTCTGCACTGTTATGAACATTTTACTCTAGTATATGCATTTTTTAAGACATCACTAGGCAGGACAACTACATTACAAAATGTGGATAAGTGCAAATTTCAAAGGAAAACAGTGTTTTGGTTACACATGGTTTCAGAAAGTGCTAATTAGCTAAGTTTAAATGTAAACTGAATTGAATTCCCCCCATCCCTAATGTGAAGTCATGCAGTCTTCTTAGGGACAGACAGATCAGTCTATTTCTAGTCTACATCACTTTCCTAAATCCATTCCATCCTGCTTCCACAATAATCTGCTTTTTTTAAAAAAAAAATGTCCTCCCAAATTCCTATTTAAATATGGATTTAAGTATATATTTTCTCATAAGATTTGCATTTCTGGTCTGTATCCTATGCTGTGAAAGTGCAGTTCTGCTTGCAAAATGGGGCTTCCCCTTCCTATCCTCTTCCAGTGCATTCCCCCATAACGGCTCTAGAGGGTGCCCCAACCCTCTGGTCCAGATATTGAAGGCATGCAAGAGAGAGGAGGTCAAAGTTCCATTGTGTGAGTGGAAGTCTGTTGTGCAAGCAGAACAGCAGTGTTGGATACAACCCATTTGCTCTCAGAGTACACATTTTAAAATATATTTTACCCTAAAATACTCAGTTTGTTACACATTTTTGACCTGAGAACTGTATTGCAAAAGTCAGGGAAGTGCAAAATCCCAAGGATAACTGTACTTCGATCCACACAAAAGTTTAGAAGGTACAGATCAGGTCAGTTCTTAGAATTCAGAAAGAACAAAGTCTGCAAGTATTCCTAACCCACCTGAAATTTAGAACCCAAATTTTCCTCTCCCAATCCTAATCCCAGAACGACATTTTATCTCTCTATATACTATCCTCTCCACAAATAGAAACTACTAATTAACATCAGATCTGCTCTTTTCTCTCAATGTTACATTGTTGGAAAGTGTTTACTAATCATCATGGGAATATGCAACCTTCACTGAGCTCTGAATAGCACTTGCTGGGAATTGCAGTGGCGAGAGCGCTGTTGCATTCAGATTCTGCTTGTGGATTTCCCATGCGTTTCAGGTTGGTCACTGTGAAAACAAAGTGCTGGAGTACATGGGCCCTTGGCTTAATCCAGAAGGTCACTTCTTATGTTCTTATGCTGTCTATCTAAGAGCAAACTCATTATGTACTTATACTCACTTTGGAGCATTTCCTAGTTAAAAGGTAGGGTTCAGGTATCCCCCCGTCCATGGAAAAGAGACACCTACCTCAGCCACCACTTTACTGTCTCATAGAGAACAGCTTTTTGCGCTTCTCCCCCGTTCAGAATAGATGGAAGGGCGGGTTAATGTAATAGAGGCTAAGAGGAACTGAACAGGAAGAGCTAACATTCTTGTGCATTGTGGACTTTTGAGGAGATATTTACTGAGACCTTTCACAGGCACCATAGGTAGTACTGGGGGGCACATTGGTGCCCATGGGTGCTAGGCTAGTGACCTCTATGTGATTCAGGCAATCCAGACTTAGAGCACCCCCAAAATAAGTGCAATTTGAACTGAGTGCTTAATGGTTTATAGTTCAGTCTCTTTGTTAGTATTGTAGCTGTACACATACTTCCATAAAAGCAACTGGACAGAATGATGTGAAATTCAGATTCAGGATAAACCAAAAGCCAATCAGCAGTTCTTTGTCACTACTTCATTTATTGTTTTGGCTATGTAGTGCCCTTATAGTGAGTGACATTCAGCACCTGGATTCATTTTTCATCTTGCCACAGCCTCTCATAATTTGAAGAGTGGACAGGATTTTTCCAAATGACAGTTGCAGGGCATGTTCTTGATCTCAGTAATGTCTCCTTTAATGCATAATTTAGGTTTTTGTTAATGTGGAAAATGGTCAAACTCAGTTTTCTATTCATTACAGAGTTTTCCAAAAACAGCTAATAGGATTTCTTAATGTCAAACCAGAAAGTGACCTAAAAAATATAATTAGATCTTTCCTGAAAAACAACACTTGACTTTTGCTCATGGTATAAGATTAATGATGCTTGTGTTTTGTCATCAAGAAACAATAGAAGATAAAGTAGCTTGGTATTTTTATCTCCATCTTCCCTTTATGATACAATTCTGTGTTGATAGCTACTAGGTGGCTCATTTTAAGGCTCTCAGAAACTGTTGCATTAAAAATACAATTAAATTTTTCCTAGTTTTTAATGAAATGCCGTTCTAGTTATCATTTTAGCATAGCTGGAGTAGAGTCCTATTCTTAAAAGTTAGTTGTGAACAAAATTGTAAACTTGGGCCTCATTCTTCATAGGCAGATGGCTACATTAAACATTTTGCATCTAGTTTAGCTGCTTGAATTGGTAACCTGGTTTTCAAAGGCAGCCAAGGTTAACTGAAATTAACAGGAATGGTAATGCAACAGCATTTCTGAAAGAGCAGTTTTCAGAGATGGCCTGTTCTTCTTGATAGGACCTGAGATGGAATGAATAAGGAATAAAATTCCAACATATCTTATTAACCCTCTCAGGTTGTTTCTTGCAGATTTCATCTGGATAGCTCCCTAAACTTTTAAAATTGGATTTTTGTGTGTGGACATTCCTGGGGCACAAATAGAAGGAAACACAGGGTAGGAGACAGTATTGTATCGGTACAGAAAAATAATGAGGCTCAGGATGTCCTCTTTTCTCTTCTCCCAAAATGGTATGGCTGAGAGTGGCTCTTGTGGTGCTAGGGTAGGCCTCTGGGCCTGGAGAAGACTGTTGTCTGAAATCCTGGTGAGCCATTGCCAGTCAGTGATTGTAGTATTGAGGACAATTAGGATTTAGCAACCTTTGGCCTTCTAGAGTTATTGGACTACAACTCTCAGACAATGTGGCCAATGTTCAGGGATGGTGGTGTTGTAATCAACAACTTCTGCAGAGCCACAAATATCCCACATCTGGCCTACAGGGTATCTCCAAACAAGACTACAGTATGAGGTGCTTCCAACATATCATTTTCAATTAGAAGCATAGAACAGGGCAGTAACCCTTCCATATGTATGGTTGCAGATATGGAAGAAAAAAAAATACACACCAGCATTGTGTGTGGTTTTTAAAAAAATTTTTTGAAGTGTTTCTTACTGTCTGTGATGGAGAGTTAAAATGGGGTGGTTAAATTATATAAATGTTAGATAATTACAATGGCGGCTGGTCCATTAGGGCAAGTGGGGCACTGCCCCCCAAGCTCAGTCTACCAACCCACTACCTCCTTACTTACAACCACTCTAGGGGATGGCACTGGCTGTCAGCTTCCTTCTCCTCCTCAGTCTCAGGGTTGCCTTTGCAGAATATAGCAGGGATGAAGATAGGGAGAAAATCAGAATTAGTTGGATCTGTCTGTTGTTGGCTCTTGTTCCACCTACTGTTCAACTCCCTGACTCTTGTCCCACCAATCTCAATGAGCACCAGCCACCACTGGATAATTATTACATCTGGCCTCATTTAGACTACATTCACACCATACATTTATTCCACCATTAGTTGGGGATTCCCTCAAAGCATCCTGGGACATGCCACTCTGGGAACTATTGCTCTGTGAAGGGAATAGGGGTCTCCCAAAAACTCTCAGTACCCTTCACAAACTACACTTCCCAGGATTCTTTGGGGGAAGCCATGGCAGTTTAAAGTGGAATATATGTATGGCGTGGATTGTGTCCTTTGTGTTATGCAGCAATCTCAACATGTCTTTCTGTCTTCCTTCTCAAAGGATTGCAACCAGGATTGCCCTTTGTTCACCCCAGCACTGTATCCTGAAGAAAATCAGGCTATTACATCAATTTCGTGGATAAATGTACAAGCAAGTCCTGTGCTGACAGCCATCAACTGGCAAAAACATGTTTCTCAGTAGTAGTCAGTGTGGTGGAGAAGAACCACAGAGCCATCTTCCTGACACTGACATTGCTACAGCTTACCTGGATTTGACTGTGGTGAGGCAGGGTAGCAGCAAAGTCAGGACTGTGCAGATAATTCTGGCACAGCCACTATGATGTTCCCGCCACTGCGTCCATCAAGCCCTGGCCTTGCCACTGCCCCTGCCCCTCCTCACCTAGGGATGGCTGAGAAACTTGATTCAATTCACATTTAAAGGCAAATGTACCTAAATTGTACTTTCTGAAACAATACAAGAACCAAAATACAACCATCCTTCAAGATTCACACTTCTCCGAAATGTGCAATGCAGTTCTCCAGCCAAGCAACATGTACAAAAATTGCACAGACTATTCATTCATTCATTTCCCGTTCTACCTCCTGGCAGGAGCCCAGGGTGGCAAACAAAAGCACTAAAAACATTTTAAAACATCATAAAAACAGAATTCAAAACATATTAAAACAAGCTTTGAAGACTTTTTTAAAAAGGTTAAGAACGTATTTTTTTTTAAAAAAAGGTTTAAAAGTATATTAAAAAGCATATTAAAGGTTTAAGGTTTAAAAGCATATTAAATACACTAGTGAAAATAGCATACAAAATGTGTTGTATTAGGGATAATGGTTTTACAAAAATGTGTATAATAGGTAACATTACGTACAAACGTGTATATTAGGAGAAATTCACACTAAAATGCTGATTATTTCTCTCAAGGACTTTTTTTAAAAAAAATCACATACTAAGATTCGCCCATTCAGATTTGCCCATTCAGGTAAGTTGCAGTGACCTTCTCTTTTAAAAGTTGCTGATGTGAGCCAGTGATTCACTGGCATATGTTAGAATGGAGTTTACTGCCAGTGGAAATGCTGGGGCAATTATATGTCCATTTAGTTAGGCTTACCGAGTGATTGATACCCAGGGAACTCAGGGATCCAATTTCACCTGGGAACATAGAATCTTCATATTTGTGAAGGATGGAGAAAAGAGTATTTGAACAGTTTAACATGTGACTAGTTTGTGGAAATGTTGCATCAGATGACTGATGCCAAGATAACTCTACTTCTTACCAGATCTTGCAAATACTGTGCTGCCAAAACAACTTTGCTCCAAAAAGGATTCCCATTAAAAACTCAACTAAATAGGTGTGTATTCTCAGTTGAGTCACAGAGGCTCTATTTTTAAACCACCCAAATCCAGGTGCTACATTTGGAAAATGCCGCTGTATAAGCATTTCCTTTGCATACTCTGTGGAATACTGAGCAACAATTTCTATTCCAAAATAAAAATAGTCACCTATTTTTAAATCTATCAGTGAAGAAACAAAGACGTGTGTTCTGAAAAGGCGAGCATATTGGGAGAGTTTTCCTGGGGTCTCTGGGGTTTTAATTAGAGATCTTGATCGCTTTTGTATAACACCTCTAACTCATCGTTTACTTCAAAATAAATTCCAACTTTTGTACTTCCTTGATCAGTTGTAGAGCCAAAAATAAAGATAGGTAAAGGGACCATATTTTCAAGTTAATTAATGTCATCCTCAAATCAAAGAGAATTGTTAAATTGCAAAGAAAACTTAAACAAATATATTTTTGTAATATTTCCCCCTTTCCTTCATGCTTTTGGAAATTAAATGGGACAATTTACATATTTTCATCAAGATTATATATATTGCATCACATTTCTATGTATACACAGATAGATGCCTCTGGAAGGGGTGGGGAACCTGTGGCCCTCCAGATGTTGTGGGACTACAACTCCCATCATTCATGGCCACTGACTGACCATGTTGATAGAGGATGATGGGAGTTGTAGTCCCACAATATCTGCAGGGCCACAGGTTCCTCACCTCTCTGTCCCAAGGGGCAGAGAAGTACATGGTATTTGGATTGACAAGTTTTGCAATGTGTGTGAGCAGAACACCTTCCTCTTTCCTCCTTTGGTTAGGGATAAACCATACAGGAGATCTGGAATTAGGTCTCCTTTACAAAAAAAAACTTTAGTGCATGTTTAGGAGGACCTACAGTTGCTTGGAGCAGTGGTGCTGAAAGAGGGGTAGTGCTGTTCTCCCAAATATAAATCACCCCACATTTGCTATTAGTCCATGGGTAAAATACCAGTTTAGATGCTGTGCTTTGAATCTTGCCCATACAAAATGAATTGCAGTTACGTGTGTGTGTAGGGGAGGAGTGATTCAGATAAGGTAAAAGAACAAACATCCCCTCCTCCAGCTGCTAAGACGAACTCTGGAGTCTCCAGAGCCTATTTTAAAGTCAGCTAAAAAGTTGGGTTATCCTATTTCACATGTGGTTTGGTGATGAGCAATTTATCAAAAGGGTATATTTTGCCTGGAGAAGAGAAGACTGGGGGTGAAGAGAGGGGTGAAGGAGGTTAGTGCTCTTCAAATAATTGAAGAGATACAACATACAAGATGGCAAAGATTTGTCCTCCACTGCTCAATAGCACAGGACTAGATCTAATGGTTTAAGTTAGCACTGAGCAAAGGATTAGACTAGATGGCCCTTCCAGCTCTATGTTTATATGAACTCAGTTGAAAAGAGGGTGGGAGGCAATGGAGGCTGGCCCATTAGGGCAAATGGGATGTTGCTCATCAACCTCAGCCTCTGTCAGCCAGCCCCCACCTGCCTCCTTTCATACTAACATCCAGTCCAGGGATGGCATTGACTCTCAGCTTCCTCCTCCCAGGAACTGCTGCCATTGTAGAACTCAGCAAAGAGGTAGCTGAGGGCAAAAGTAGAATTAATTGGCTCTGCCTGCCATTGGCTGTAGCTCTCCTATTGTTGGGTGCCCTGCCTTCTGTCCCAATGGGTGCCTGCCAGCCACTTCTGATGGGAAGTGAGCCTAGTTTGGGAGCATGTTCTAGAGTTCAGGTTCAGGATACTGATTTTTTCAGGATTTGTGGATCTTAATTAAATGAACCTATGGACACAACCCCATTTTGAATCACCCCAAACTGTCTTCTCTGAGATGTCTTGCTTTTTGACAGAGTGCTGGTGCTATGGGTTCTGCCCTGAAATAAATATTTGCAGGGGGCAACCTCCTTTCCAGCACTGCTGACTGGATGGATTTTCTACAAATGGCAAAGTAAGGAGAACCACAGCATTTAAGATATTAAAGTATAAATAAAGACATAGCTAAGTCCCTGAGTAGTTGTAACAGCCTGCTGAGTCTCATCAATCATGCACCAGCCCTTGCTGAGCCTGAAGAATGAAGATGCTGTACGAAAGTATGTAAAGATATAAACATGGCTTTCTGACTGACTGTGATGACATTTCCCCACCTCCCATACCTCTGATCTCAACTCTATGGATGTATGTGTTAGCTCCCTGGACATCTGGATTCTCTTTAACATAATCTGAATTATCTGGAACTTCACTTAAACAACATCTACTTGAATCTCCTTCCGTGTCTATGACTGGGCCAAGAAATGAGGATATTGATATCATCATCATCATCATCAAACTTCTTTTGCAGTCTGAGGACCCAACTAGATGGTCTGATGGAAATTGTGATCAAATCTCATACTTTTAAAAAAACTGGGCAAATAGCTGAAGATAGTGACCATAGGCTGTATCCAACTAGATCACATTCAGAGGAGAACCACAGAAATCAATGAATTTGACTATTTTAGGTCCATTGATTTCAGTGGATTTCCTCTGAGTTTAACTCAGTTAGATACACCTCCATGACACTTGGAGCATACAGTTAATCCTTTCCCCTATGCCATTTTCCCAATGAAAATCAGACCCCTCCCTCAAAACCTCTTTAGGGAAAAGTTACCTAAAGTTAGCCCTCCATCATGACTGCTGTTTAACCAAAATTTAAGAAGGGTGATCAAGTCATGGATCTCCATCAGCTCCATGTCTTTATTCATTTTAAGGATGTGCAATTAGCAACTGTTTCTCAAGGTTTATTTATTTTATTTTTTTATTTGATTTATATCTCGCCCTTCCTCCCAGCAGAAGCCCAGGATGGCAGGGAAGTTCCCAAAACTAACAAAATGAGGTGGGTAGCTAGCAGAGGTAGGGCTTTTCTTTTGGGGTGCTGTTTATGAATACCTGCCCCCAGAGAGGCTCGCTTGATGTCAACATTAAGATTTTGTAGGTGTCACGTGAAAAGCTTTTTGATCTTCCTTTTAATTGTAAACATATTTTAAATATAGTAGGTATATGCAATGCATTAGATTTTTGCACGAAGTCCACCCCCCACTAGCTAATTTTATACTAATGACACTAGAGCCAAGCGGCCACCAGCACCAAGAGGATGGCAGTGTGGTTAATAAGTCAATGTATCTATGAAAGGCAAGAATAAGAAGAGAAATCATCTTGTTAAGAAACAGAAAACAGAGAGTAGGAATAAATGGACAGTTCTCCTGACAGAGAAATACAGAAAGTGGAGACACACACCCCGGCTCAATATTGTAATCTGTTTTTTTTTTAACTTATTAAAGCAGATGTTATATCATGGAGATATGGCCCTTTCCCTAATCCGAACTGGGGCGGAGGAGAGTTCACTGACCAGTACCAATGCTACTTATTCTCAGAATTGCAATTTTAGTTAACAACAAAAGCAGTTACTAAAATGCATCCGTATATTATATCTGATTTATTACTGTCAGGATTTGCTCCTCAGCCACAACCTGCTGCATGCTCTCCAGAACCTGCTTGGAACTTCTCTGCTCTCCTTGAGTCCATCTTCACAGCCATCCTTGCAAATGGAAGCCTGCCGCCAATCTGAATCTCCTGTTCAGTCCTCCTTGGCTGTACCTCAAATCTCCTTGTTCATTCTCAAAATAAATAAAATAAAATTCTATTTGAGACCAAACAACAACCAAATGGGGGTGGAGGTATGACACACATTAACAATGGCAGTAAAGTGTAGACAATACAATTCCTCACCCCTATCTTGGCTTTCCCCCCTCACCTGTTAAATTGTCATAGCAAGTAACTGCCTTGGCATGAAGACTGAACATTGGCACCTCTTCGCCACCTGCTACCTCTCTCTCTTTCAAGTAATCAAGCTCCTCTCTGTTTCACATCATATTCCAGGCCAAGATATTGAGTTTTCATTAAGACAGCATGTTGACAGTAACAGTCATAATCAGACTTTGGGAGAATCAAAGAGCCAAGGGTTTACTATTTATTTATTTATTTATTTATTTATTTATTTATTTATTTATTAAATTTATATACCGTCCGACTAGCAATAGCTCTCTGGGCGGTGAATATAAAATAGCATAAAAATACAATGAATAACAAAATAATACTAAAATACAATCATCAATCCAATACAATAAACATTTTAAAAAGTAAATCAGTGTAACTTAAAATGCTTCAGAGAATAGGAAGGTTTTGACCTGGCGCCGGAAGGAGAGCAGAGTCGGCGCCAGGCGTACTTCCTCGGGGAGACTGTTCCATAGTTCAGGGGCCACCACTGAGAAGGCCCTAGATCTTGTCATCATTAGCTCCATTTCTAGCTGTATTCAATCCAAAAATGTCACTTACCTCTATATATTTACAGTATTTGTTCAGTGCATGATAAACATGATAGTACTAAGTGGTAACAACCTCTGTTATCTTTTTGGCACCTACTGAAGACTTGCCTCTTTCAGCAGCCTTTTAAGGAGAGAACTTATCCTAGTCTGTGTTGGAGTTACTTTTAAGATGTTTTTAAGCTTTTTTAAAAAAATATGTTTTTAAATATGCTTTGTTTGAACATGTTTTAGAGTGTTTTCTGGGTGTTTTGTTTGCCACCCTGGGCTCCTTCTGGGAGGAAGGGCAGGATATAAATCAATTAAATAAATAAATAAATAACAAGAAGAGTCCAAAAGCACAGTCAAGGTGAAGCTGAAATCAAACACAAAATAACAATCCTGAGCCAAACATAATCCAAATGCAGCCACGGCACAGAAGTCAGCAGATAAACAGCCACTCAGCAGTCAGGTTGCATGAATAAGGTATAACTTCCCCCAGCAACTAACAGTTGAAGGTTTATATATTCTAGCCTCCCAGATCCAGCCCAAACCCAGCTTCAGGTGCAGGTCCTTAAGCCTCCTCTTCAAGAACCCTTTACTGTTGAGGAGTGCAGTTCCTTTCAAGAAGCCTTATACCCTAGATCAGCCTTTCCCAGCCATTGGGTCCCCAGATCCAGTACTACTTCCATTAGCCTCAGCCAGCATGGCCAATGGCCAGGAATGACTGGAATTGTAGTCCAGCAATATCTGGGCACCCAAAGGTTGGGAAAGGTTGCTCTAGAACAGCACAATGACATTGGCCTCTCAGGCATGGCAATCCTTCACCAACCAGCTGACTCAACCTGGACCTTTTGGTATCAACACTCTTGAAAACTGGAGGTTGAGTCAATCTCCAGCTCAGATAGAGTCTTCTCAGCCATAGCTATAGCAGGTACCCACTCAGGATGTGTTCGAATTTTACAAAATTCAGATTTGACACCAGATTTCCCATTTAGTCACCTTTGTTGGTCCTTGTGGGTTGGTTTTTCCCCTAACAGTCATCCACGGCTGAAGTGGATTTTTTAAATAAAAATTTGCATAATAAATATTGACATTTCCCTGAAAATAGTGATATTAATATTGATATTTCATTTAGTAAGTAGTGGACATTAATCCCTGACAACGCAGTACCAGAAGGAAGTTCAACAGAGCAAGAATCAAACTGGCACCAAAATGCAGATCCCATCCCTAGTACCCTCCTGAGAGTCTTTGCAGAGTATCCCCTGGAGGCAGGCTTGGTGAGGTCTCTCCTTAGATACCAGGGTGTTACAGATCATTGTTGTAGATGAACTGCTCTGCCTGCCCCCTGATCTCCTAACTGTGAGAGGTCTGCATCCTGCATCAGAGGATGAGTCATTTCGGGGCGAGGTCAGAGTTGGGTAGAAAAGCTTGGAAGAAGGGAAACTTGTGAACAGGACTAGCTTTGTGAGCCAATTTATCATACTGCACCAGCAAGTGGTTGTTGCTACGCTAATGGCATTATAATCTCCAAATATGGCACAAAGCCATTTATTTATTTATTTATTGTACTTATATACCCAAGAAGTTTACAATATGCTGAGAGAGAACAATGGGAGGGATCAGAGAGTTAAAGGTAGCATGGCCTGAATCTGAGCACTTAGGTATCTCCTTATGCTTTATAAAAGTTTCTTGTTTCATGATCTTTGTGGCTGTGAACTTTTTAAAAGCCTGTGGTCTTTTTTCTGTTGATATCTCATTGTTGTTTGTTTTAATTACTGTTCTTGTCTTTTTCCTTTTCCATAGCTGTTGGTATTCCACTGATACCAGAAGAATCACTGGAGACTTTTCAGGCAGCACAGGAAGAAAATTATGAACCATAATGGAACTAGCTATTAAGTGATCCATTTCGAATAAGGAAGTTTGCCTTGGAAAATTGCATTTACTAATCATTGCTCAGGGAAGTACATGGTTTTATTAAAATGAAAACACATTAAAACTGGGTAGGGCACAAACAGAAAAAAATGATACATGCCAGTCCTCAATAGCAGGCACACAGCATAGGCTTATACTGATACTATGTGCCCTTTGGAACAGGAATGTAGGGATATCAGATTCATTCGAGGCCTTGCTCCAGGAGCCTCTGAGGCAGGTGGTTATTACCAATATGGGTGGAAATATCTAAAAATCTCAAATAGCCCAGAACGATAGTGCTGAGTGATTTCAATGTCCATGCTGCCTCTAGTGTTCCACATCAGGACTTCATGGCCTCCATGATGACCATGAGGTTGTCTCAAGTTGTCAATGGCCCGAGGCATAGGGCAAGGCATACCCTCAACTTGGTTTTTGCTCCAGATGGAGGAAGAGGTGGTCTGGAGATAGGGAGGGTGGATGTCACCCCATTGTCATGGTCAGACCACTTCCTGGTGAAGTTTAGATTTATGGCTCTGATCCTTCCCTGCAGGGGTGCTAGACAGATTAAGATGGTCCGCCCCCAGAGCCTAATGGAATCCACAGGATTCCTGAATGCCCTGTGGTAGTTCCCATTAGATAGAGCAGGTGACCCTGTTGAAGCCCTTGTCACGCTGTGGAACAGCGAGGCGTGTCGGGCTCTTGACACGGTTGCCCCTGAGCAACCTCTCTGGCATTGTGGAGCCTGGTTTGTACCTTGGTACACCAGTGAACTGATATTATGAAAGTACAACTCCCAAGAGTTCACAGGAATATAATAATCAAGATTAGCAATGGTCTTTGGCCAGCCCCTGGCCACTAACTTCCAAAAGGCGGATGAGTCCTTCGTCCGTGAAGCTATAATCAGGTATTGCCACTGCTGATCCTGCGCTGCTCTTTTTTCCAGCTTGATTAGAAGTTTATAGCTTTTCAGATCTAAACATTCAGCAGGTAGTGCTGGAAGGTTCTTGGATCTGTACTCCCTGTATTTCTTAATTAACAGTTTTTTTAAGTCAATACATTCCTGGTCAAACCACGGTTTAGAGTTGTGGAGGCGTCTAGCGGGCCTAGGTACTGGGTTTGGAATCAGACAATGTTGTACTTCTGTAATCAGTTCCTGATAGGCAGCAAGCATAGCTTCTCCAGGGGCCGCTGTTAACAGATTTTCATGGCGACAGAGACAGTTGACTGACTGTAGTATCTCTTTTAAATTCATCTCCAGCTTGGGCAACCATCTAATTCGGGAAGCTCTTACTTCAGGCTCTATATTCAGGGTTGGAAACTGCGCGGCGTGGATGATATAGCTACCACAGCCCAGCATCAAGATCCAGGGAAGATGGTCACTTTCAGAGCGGATGTCAATTGTACAAGAAGATACGGCTCTTAGTAGGTCGAAGGAAACTATGAAAAAATTGATTGTTGACGCTCCTGAGCTGGTGAAATAGGTGTATTCGCCACTTCTATCGCCATCAACAGACCCATTTGTCAACATGAGGTTCAAAGTAAGTATCATTTGGACAAGGCAGAGGCCCGCATAATTAAATCCCAAATCTTTAGAGTGTCGAACTGGTACGATAAAGACCTCTTCGGGAATAAGCGGTATTTCATGGAAGTGTGCATATAGGGGCTCATCACTAGGACCTATTCTGGTGTTAAAATCGCCTGCTATTATCATCATAGCATCCGGGTAAAGTGAAGTCAGCTTGGCTATATAATCCTCTAGTGATTGGAAGGTGTTATTCACCAGCTTTTTTTGGCAAATTGGGGGGAGGTATTTATTAGTAATAGCCAGGTCCTGTTGAACTTGAGGACTAGCGACATGGTTAGTCCGGGCAGAGAGGGTAGGCTGATAGTAGTAGTTCTAAGATTTGTGGCAACCAGCACACTCAAGCTGCCTTTGGGGTGTCCTCCTTTGCCACTTGGAGTTGCCATCAATGAGAAAACAGAGACGCCGTTCAATTCCAGTTCCTCTGTAGCCCAAGTTTCCTGAAAAAGGACAATATCATGCTTTTTTACATAGGCCAGAAAGGATGGATCTGCGGCTTTGTACTTCCAGCCAGCGATGTTCCAGGAAAGAAATAAGAGCCGAGTTGGGGGGGGGGTTGCCTTTAGTCAAGGCATAGCGAGTTGGCCCACCGTGTTTAGTTGGGAGAGTGTTGTTTCCTGTGAATGAGGTACACTGGTAGCTGGAAACAGTTCAGATGACAAGAGTTCTATTGACTCTAAAATTGGGTCCTTCCTACTAACATTAGATAGTTGCGCCTGCTTAAAGTTTAAAGGTGTGCCTTTAATGCAAATGCCTTTTGGCGGGAGCCTTCTTCATTTTCGTCCAAGTATCTCATTTCAGTCCAAAAACAGGTTGAGCTTGATAATGCTGTTGTACTGGATGGTATAGATGAGTGATTCTTCCTAATGGGTACTTGGACTGTATTAAATGCTATAAGATTGATATCTGCTGTGGTTGATAGTAGGGCATGAGTGTTGCTTACAGATGATTTTGGATTTAATGCCCTAGGTGTCTTAGAGATAGTATCTAAGATGGTGGAAGGAGCCTTTGACGTTCGGAAGTCTTCCCGCAAGCAGTTGTCGTTCCTGGAGATTGATGAATTGTTTAGTAGGTGTGTTATCAGTCTTTGCACTCTTAGGACAATATCCGCTTGAGCTGGTGCTGGTAATGCAACAAAGGCATCGAGAAGTCTCATTTCTTCTTCGCTGTATGAGTCTTTCCCTCCATCGTCCCCAAGGCTGTGATTGAGACCATGGTCAGGGTCCTCTGTATCAGAGTAGGGGGCATGTAGCTGGGAGCACGATGGCGGGGGAGAATCCAGCTCAGAATCCAGCTCGATTAAGTTTTTTACAGACACAGGGTCTGACTTTGCCGGTGGCCATTGAGTTGATGTAAGGGAACAGCTAATTAGGGCCTGCGGGGGCACTGTATTTTCGAAGAGTCTCGTGGTTTCTATGCCAATTGATTGCAGGGCATTTTTGTTTTTTAAGTAGCCAGCTGATTTTTTCAAGTGAGTTAAAAGTCACTACAGTACAAGCCGTGACTTGGTTAAAGTAGAGGTATTCCACATAGGCTATATCAACAGGAGAAAAAAGGCCTGGCATAGCGCTTTCGAGGATTCTCAGAAGATGAATTTTGCATTCGTTTTCTGCAATACGTCCCAAGGGTTTAGGATAGTTGAGTAGCACAAGCTTTTGGTGATTGAGAGCTAGACACCACTTTGCTGCAAAAGTCCAACTCTGAGCAGGTATGACGTCCCTGGGTACAGGTGACCAAGGGGCTTGATGGTCTAGGGTCTGTTGCTGCAGAGAGGTGGCAATTAACGGAGACAGAGGGGGAGGGGTTGCTACTTTGCAAGCAGGAGCAATTTTGTCACCCTCCCTAAATACAGGCTGCATTGCAGGTTTCGATCTCTGGGCACTCTTCGGGGTAGAGATGGCATCTAATAATTTGAAGAGTTTGGCAAAGGTCATTTTACTATAATGTTGAAACTTTGGCAATTTGATGTTCTTGCTCATCTTGGTAGTATTACATCATCTTCTTCTAAGGGGATTCCTGCGCAACCTATTACCCCTCCGTTTAGTCTTAATCAGCCTCCTGGTATGCACTGAACTTATGCAGGTCTGAGTTCCCTGTGGCACACATTCGGACAGGAGGGAGTACTTACTATGAGCCACAACCAATGTGGTTAAAAGCTTGTTGGTCTCAGACAGAAAGTCCTTAATGTGATCAATGTCCTTAGCTAATATATGAAGCCAGCACTCAATAGGGAAGTTACCGGCCAAGTCTGATAAGTTCTTCTCATTTGGTGAGACAAGAGGGCTAGGTGAATGCAAACTGGTTTGTGGGTCACAAATTGGAAGAACAGGTGGTCCTAGACTCCCTTCTTTTGGTTTTTTTAGTTCATTTAAAAATTTGTTCTCTGATGGGGAAGGTGCCCCTTCCTGGGCCAGGTTCCCTGCCACTGCTAGCTCCCATGCAAGATTAGGAGATGAGAGGGTAAGAGCATCCAATTGTAAAGCCCCATTAAGATCTAGCGACCAATCCAGAGGAGTATTTGCTTGGGGTGGATTGACTGCATCTTGCCTCAAGACTCCTGCCATCCTCTGCACCCTCAGTTAATCCCGATTGCTCTTTGGGGGAGAAGAAGTGAGTAATCTTTACTTGCTTTGATTTTTTGCCCTGGAGAGTCAGCTCCAAAGGGGTAAGACCCAGGGTGTTATAGTCCGTTCTAGTAAGGACCATAATCCAGCACTTCCCCTTTAATTGGGATAGAGTGATGCGGAAAAGCAGTTAGAGTTAAAGAGAGTTTTCTTTATCTTTCACTGTTAGCTAAACAAGCAGTTTTCCTCTGCTGCTGATGTAAGAAGCGTCTAATTCAGTTGTAAAATGGTTTATATTCTTTTCTTACTCACTGGTGTCTCTCATCATAGGCAGGATGGAACGGAGGGGGGAGAAGAGATAAAACACTGTCTAAAATGAAACTGTCCCACTGACCACCAAAGAGTAGCCTAAGTCGACACTTTTCAAAATTGATTAGGTGGGTGAGAGATAAGGAACGACGAGCTGCAAAATGTTGGCAGTTAATTCATCATTTAGGCTGCAGTTTAAAGGAAATGCAAAAAGCTCTGGAGAGCTATTGTGATGTCGGTTATCTGCCGGGCGCCATTTTCCCCACTTTAATAGTGAGAAGTCATGTAGCAAAAGCAATTAGGAGCTACAATGCAAGGTCTGAGTGAGTGATATCAATGAGATTAAACGGGAAACCTATTAACATAACCATCATTCAACTCTATGCTCCAACGGCAAATGCAGAAGAGGAATTGGAGAGATTTTACACAGAAGTACAGGAGGAAATTGATCACAGACAAAAACAAGATGTTCTGATAATCATGGGGGACTGGAATGCAAAAGTAGGGAACAGAGAAGAACAAGGAATTGTGGGGAAATGGGGCTTAGGAGACAGAAATGAAGCAGGAGAAAGACTTATTGAATTCTGTGAAGCCAACAATTTGTTTCTTGCGAACACATTTTTTGAGCAACCGAAAAGACGACTGTACACGTGGACATCACTAAATGGTCAATATAGGAATCAAATTGATTATACAATTGGTAGCATAAGATGGAGAAGTTCCAGACTTTCTCTGAAAACAAGACCAGGAGCAGACTGTGGTATAGATCATGAACTGGTCGTATTGAAAATCAGAGTAAAGCTAAAGAAGAACAAAGCAATCATTATACCAAAATGCAATTTAAATAACATCCCAGAAGAATATACAGATCAAATAAGGAACAGATTTGAGGCTTTAAACTTAGTTGACAGAGAACCAGAAGAACTATGAGTGAAGCCAGAGACATTATCAGGGAAGAATGCAAAAAGACAATAGCTCTAGTTAAAAAGAGGGAAAGACCTCAGTGGATGACTGATGAAACTCTTAAATTGGTTAAAGCGAGAAGGAAAGCAAAAGCAAAAGGAGATAGAAACACGGTCAGAACCCTAAATGCAACAATACAGCGACTAGTAAGTAGGGACAAAGAACTATTACAATAGTTACTGTATAAAAATAGAAGAGGACAACAAAAAGGGTAGAACAAGAGCCCTATTCCAAAAGATTAGAGAAATGAAAGGGAAATTTAAACCAAGAGTAGGGATGTTGAATAATCAACAGGGGAACACACTGACTGACTGAGATGAAATGAGAGGAAGATGGAAGCAATACACCGAAGAACTCTGTAAAAGAGATGCCAGGATGACAGATTCATTCACGGAGGAACTGTATGATGAAAAACCAGAAATTTTAGAATGTGAGGTGAAAGCTGCTTTTCAAACACTTGAAGGAAACTAATCACCAGGAACAGATGGCACACAACAAAGCAGACATGCAGAACTAGCTATCACCCCAAACCATTAATCCAAAATTAATTCAAAGGGAAAGGAAGGAGTCCAAAATAATGTGAACATCCTATATTGCCTTGAGTTCTGGATTACACTTGAAATAGCGAAACATGTATTTTGCTTTGAAGATCTAAGGCAGATGCTGTTGAACTACAACTCACATCAGCCCCAGCCAATTGCCAGGGATGATGGGAATTGGAGTCCAACAACATCTGGAGGGCCAGAGTTTCCCCACACCTGATCCAAGGTACTAGATATGTGCTAAAGTACTATTAGTACTACTAAGGATCAGTGATATTAACTTCCAAAATGTGACACAAACTCAAATCCATTTCAGGTTATTTAAAGTTTAAAGGCTGCAGCTTCTGACCTAATAACTGAGAAAAGTTGAAAATGATTAAACCAGCCAGGTCTGATAAAATGCTTTATTGCAAATGAACCAGTGCCTATTAATGTTCAAGAAAGCAAAAGCTAAAGACTTTTCAGTATAATAAAACATTTTTTGTGGCTGGATGGAAAAGATCCTTCATTTTGGAAATGGATGTGTGACTAGTTAAGGCTCTTATTTCATTGAACAAGCAAGATGTGAATAAGGGTAGCTTAGACAAAGAATAGGATGGGCTATTGGTTCTGTCTTGTCTGCTTACGAGAAACTGAAATCTATGCTTTCCATTTTTCTAAGTCAAAACTAGGAAACCTTTTTCAGGGCACATTTCCGGGGCCCACCTGGCAGTGATGGGCAAAGCACAGAGGCAAAAATGTAAAACTTTCCTTTGTACAATAAACAGCAGCATAGTGGCAAATTCAGAAGCAGGGTCTCTTCATGATAGTCACAGTCACCCCACCTCTTTTTTTACAGTGTGGTTGATAATGAGATCCTTATTAATGCCTTCTCCCACATCCTTAGGAGTCAATAAGCATGAAAGGGGAGAGGGTTAACTACTGAGGAGAGTCTTCTCTGTGGCTGACTCACCTCCTTTCACTCTGATTGCTTCCAATCAGCAAGAATGGACAAGGAAGCATGTTAGAAAACTCTTCTCAGTGGCCAACACACTCATGTTGATTGGCTTATGGAATGCTGGAGACTTAGGGACCCTGTTGGGACCCTGCTCCCCCAAAAGTAAAGGGTCTAAGACCTCCTGAGACCCTGGACCACTACACCCCTGACAATAGTTTAATTTCTACACACACATCCCCAGGCCCTCCCTTAGCATGTGCAGGGCCCGGGGCAAAAGCATAGTTGCCCCCCCCACAACCTATTAAATACAAATAAGATTACCTTCACTTCAGGGATAGGCCTCTAGTCAACCTGTTCCATATCCATTTCTTATTCATTCTTGCCTTCGTTCGAGGCTGTTATCTCAGCACATACTGTGAAGGTTTCAGTGTTTAACTTGTGAAAGTAGTGTGTGCGAGTGTGTCCAGTTCCCCCCTTCTTCCTTCACCTTGCATTTCCTGTTTTCCTTACAGTTTACTGTTTAACTTCTGTTGCTGTGAGAGCTTGTGTTGTGACTGGGAGGATTGTTTGGTTTTGCTTCCAGTTGTTTTTATCTCCTTTTTTCCCTTTGAATTTTCTTTTGAGATAGTTTTGAGCTGGTTGGGTAAAAGTAAAGGTAAAAGTGTCCCCACACTTGTAGTGCTAGTTATTTCCGACTCTTAGGGTGACGTCTTGCAACGTTTACTAGGCAGACCGTATATATGGGGTGGGATTGCCAGTTCCTTCCCCGGCCTTTCTTTACCCCCCAGCATATGCCGGGTACTCATTTTACCGACCACGGATGGATGGAAGGCTGAGTGGACCTCGACCCCTTTTACTGGAGATTCGACTTCCTCCTTTCGTTGGAATCGAACTCCGGCCATGAGCAGAGCTTTGGCTGCGTTACCGCCGCTTACCACTCTGTGCCACGGAGGATCTTGAGCTGGTTGGGGCAGTTGTTAAATCCCCCCTTGTTCCTGTTCTTTTTTGTCCCGCTTTATTTTGGGGGATTGCGGGGCTGTTTGTGCCGCCTCTGCTCCTTGGTTCCCCCCCCCATTCATTTTGCCCCGGGGGGACAGCAGCCTTTTCTGAGCCATTACTTTGCCCACCAACTGAGTCTTTGTTCTTCACATGGCTATCTCTCCTCGCGGCTAGCTACTGCGGCCAGCAGGAGCATGCTGCAGTGAGCCGTTTCTTCACCATTTCTTCACTACAGCAGAACGAAGTCTGCTGTGGCAACGACTTTGATCTTCGCGGAGGCGGCTATCTCCCCCCACGGTTCGCTGTTGCAGCCACCAGGAGCTCGCTGGTGTGGTTCTGTGCTGGTGGCAGCAGCGCATTTGGATCGCCAAGTGCAGGGCCCCCCAAAGCATGGGGCCCAGGGCAACTGCCCCACTTCCCGGTGCCTAGGGGCGGCTCTGCACATCCCCCTCTAGCCTCCATCCCGGCAACCAAAAGTCATTATCAGAGTTCAAAGACACATTCCAGCCAGGCCAAAACACTCAAGGGCCAGAAAGGGAGAGCTTCATCCCCACCCCTGTTCTAAGTAGTTGATCAATGAAGAGCTTGATGCTATGGATTGCATTATACCATAGTTTAACTCTAGAATGACCTCTGGTTGAAGGCACATGCTATTGCAAAGGTGAGGTGCAATCCTATTCCTAGGAAGCAGGGCTATGATTCCCTATGAACACCAAAGCCATTTGCTTCCTACTAGAGAATGGCCAACACATTGCTCTTTTGCTCACAATATTGACATATGCTAGGAGCTACAAGCTAGCCATTGGGGAGAAAATTCATTGGCTAGAAAATTCATCCTTCTTCACCATAGAAGATAACTGGGAATATGGGAGAGGTTCAGATATGAATGGTGGGCAGCAATCACATACAATGTTTGTGCAAAGAACAAATTAAGAGTGTTAGCCCAAATGGAAAAGCGCCTTGTCTTTGTTTGATGAGTATCTACACTTGGATCAACACTCTTGATTTGTTTCTTGCACAAACTGATAGTGGTTTTCTTTAGGTTACTTAGTTGGATGGGAGGTCTGGTCATGTAATTTAAATGCAACCAGTAAGAGCTTAATTGAGCATAAGGAGTAAAGCCTCTGGGGGATGGAGATGATAGCTTAAATACCGATCCAAAGACAGCAGGTTGTAAACGCAAGGATTTGAAGGGTACACGAGACACTGGGAGAGAGAAAGGGATGCACGGCAAAGCTCACGGTATATTAACAGAGGAATCCAATCAGGACAAAAGAGACTTCTGGTGTCTATATACCAACGCGCGGAGCATGGGAAACAAGCAAGAGGAGCTTGAAGTCTTAGTGCATCAAGGCAAATATGACTTCATAGGGATAACAGAGACTTGGTGGGATGACTCCCATGATTGGAATATAGCCATTCAATGATATAAACTCTACAGAAAGAATAGAAGCAACAGAAAAGGAGGGGGAGTAGCGTTATACGTCAAAGACAAATACACCTCTATGGAAATCCAAGAGAGTGAACAAAGGGGTCCGATAGAGACCATTTGGGTAAAAATAAATGGAGAAACAAATAAAACCGACATGGTAGTAGGTGTCTAATACAGACCCCCTGGCCAAGAAGAGGTGGTAGACGAGGCCTTTCTCAAACAAATCTCTGGAATCTCAAGGAGGCAAGAAGTAGTAGTGATGGGGGACTTCAACTACCCGGATATCTGCTGGGAGACAAACTCTGCGAAGCACAAAGCCTCCAACAAATTTCTGATGGGCATTGCTGATAATTTCCTCTTTCAAAAAGTAGAAGAAGGAACAAGGGGATCGGCAATCCTGGACCTGATCTTAACTAACAGGGATGAATTGGTCACAGGAATTAAACGGTACCTTCGGGGAAAGTGACCACATAATGCTGGAATTCGTCATTCTAGGGAAAGCCAAAGAAGAATATAGTCAAATATGGACCTTGGATTTCAGGAAAGCCGATTTTAGCAAGCTCAGGGAAAGGATGGGTAGGATCCCGTGGCTAGATAGACTAAAGAAAAAAGGAGCCCAAGAAGCGTGGGAGTTCATGAAGAACGTATTACAAAAAGCGCAATCGCAAACAATTCCAAAGAGGAAGAAAAATGCGGACTAGATGGAAATACTGTCAGGTGGATTCACAACTGGTTGGAACACCATACTCAAAGAGTGGTCGTCAGTGGCTCTGCTTCGGACTAGAAGGAGGTCTCGAGTGGAGTGCCACAGGGTTCTGTCCTGGGGCCGATACTCTTCAACATTTTTATCAATGACTTAGATGATGGGGTGGAGGGAAGCCTTATGAAGTTTGCGGATGATGCGAAACTGGGAGGGATAGCTAACACAATGAAAGACAGGAATAAAATCCAAAGGGACCTGGATAGACTAGAAAATTGGGCTGAAATTAATAAAATGACATTCAATAAAGACAAATGCAGGATTCTGCATTTAGGCCACAAAAACAAAATGCAATGGTACAGGATGGGAAATACCCGGCTTAGCAGTAGTGCGTGTGAGAAGGACCTTGGAATTGTAGTGGATTGCAAGTTGAACATGACCCAGCAGTGTGATGCTGCGGCAAAAAAGGCAAACATGTTTTTGGGCTGCATAAACAGAGCTATAGTCTCCAGGTCGAGGGAAGTAATAGTCCCACTATATTCTGCATTAGTCAGGCCTCATCTGGAATACTGCGTTCAGTTCTGGGCGCCTCATTTTAAGAAAAATATAGACAAGTTAGAGCGGGTTCAGAAGAGGGCGATGAGGATGATAGCCGGTATGGAGAACAAGTCTTATGAGGAAAGGTTGAAGGAACTTGGCATGTTCAGTTTGGTGAAGAGAAGGCTGAGGGGTGACATGATTGCACTCTTTAAGTACCTGAAGGGCTGTCACATAGAGGAGGGTACAGATTTGTTCTCTGCTGCCCCAGAGGGTAGGACTAGGTCTAATGGTTTTAAGTTGCAGGAGCGTAGATTCAGATTGGACATTAGAAGGAACTTCTTGACAGTAAGGGCGGTTCGGCAATGGAACCGACTGCCTAGGGAGGTGGTGGGATCCCCTTCACTGGATGTCTTCAAGCAGAGGCTGGTCAGCTATCTGCGGGAGATGCTCTAGCTGTGGATTTCCTGCTGTGAGCAGGGGGTTGGGCTCGATGGCCTACAAGGCCCCTTCCAACTCTAAGATTCTATGATTCTATGATTAAGGAATTGTATAGATCTATGAAGCAGCTGCCTTTGTAGTTCACATTATTTCACAGCAATAAAGATAATTTCAGTGAAGGAAGAACTTCTGTGTACCTACAATGTCACTCCCATAAAAAGAAAATGGCAAATAAGCCAAGTTACAGAAGGAGACAAGAATTATAGCTGACAGACTACAAAGAATGTTTTTAAACTGGCAAATGATTATGAGAGAGGAACATAGGAGAAACATGAAATGCTTTAAAATTTTATTTGGATGTAATTTTCAATATGTGAGCAAATCTTGTTCTGCAATTCAAATCTCTCAATAAAAAGATCACATGTAGGCAGTTCAAATGACTTGTGCTTTTTAAAGCATCTACAACTTTATTTCATCAACAAATTGGCAAATAGTATAGAAAGTAAATTAGAATAGTAGGCCAAAATACAAGTTTGCTGATCGTCACCACATTCACAAAACTGTGGACCCAGTTCATCACTGAATGGCATGGGGCTTCAGACAATTAGGAAATTCACCCTTATTACCAGCTCTAGAGTAAAGTTATGTTGAATCAATAACTTGCTCATTTCCCTCTATTTCAAAGCACCACATTTAACAATAGCTAGAAGATGGAAAGTATTGGGGGACAACCAGTGAGTAGAGTTTTCTGTCTCCTTCCCGTTAGTGAAACATTTCCATCCCCTGGGCTTACCGTATAACAGCCACATTCTTCTTCTTTCTCTTAGAGACAGACACATAGTGTGGAAGAGGTTCTCAGAGAGTAGTCCAGAGAGCAAGAGTGGTCCTTCAGCATCAGTGAAGGGCACTTGAAATTAAAACGGGGCCTTGAGGCTGCATGTTGTTTGCAGCAGGCACTGAAAAAACATTCCTCTTTCAACAATGGAGAACTTTATCCCAGGTGGTTTCTGTATCGGATCCGAATTGGTGCGCTCTTGTTTTACATTGATATATATTAGGATTTTTTTAAAAAAAAAATTTAAAAAGTTTTTAAAAAGTTTTTGCATGTAACTGATTATATAATAAATCAGTTTGGAATGCCTCATGGGAAGTGAATCATAAATGAAATAACAATAATAATCTCCACTAATGACATAAAAACAAATAACATATTTTGACCCAGTATGCACTTGCATAAAATATATTGTTCCATTTATTACAAAATTATTATTCTATCCCACTTAATTTTCCATATAGGTAGGTAGGGGTGTGTGTGTGTGTGCATATATATATCACTCCAAATATAACAGCAATACAATAAACAATATAAAAATTAAAAGCATGCAGCTGCATTAATAAAACCTGTAACAAGAGCAAAAACCATTGTATACTATTCTTGGGGAAAACTAAGATTATAAATGACCTGCCACAGAATTTCTCCCATAATGAATTTCAAAGTGAATTTTGAAGTTTCTGCTCAGAAAATACATTTGAGGAAGGAAGTAGAGAAAAGAACTTTGATAAAAATAGCAACCAAAAGAACACCTCTAATGGGGGAAGGGTGTCGTACACACCCACTTCAAAAAGACAATAAAGGTTTAGCCTGCAATCCTATACCCACAACTACTTGGAAATAAGTCCTACTGAACTTAACAGGGGTTGGATCTGAGTAGACATATCACAGAATTGCACTGCTAATAATTTACATAATGTAAAGGCAAAGACAGCTGAGGTCTTAGGAGAAAATGATTTGACAACCTGCATCGCTATTCCAAGAATACAGACCTACTGCAGTTGTCCATTTTCATCCTTTAAAAACAACAGACAGCGATGAGGAAACTGCAGTCATTAATTTAACAAGCCTTATATCCAATATTATCATAATGCTGTATATGGTACCTCTTTTTATTTTAAGTGTGCTGGGGTAGAAAATAGTGGAGCAAATCTGCTCTTTTTCTAGGAGATTAACAAGAAAGAGAAGGAAAGGAAAGGGGCTATTATGCTGATATCCTGCTTATTGACTTCCCATAGGCATCTGGTTGGCCACTGTGAGAACAGAATGCTGGACTAGAAGGGCCCTTAGTTTGACCCAGCAGGCTCTTCTTATATTCCCAAAAACCTCATAGAATTTTAGAGTTGAAAGGGATCTTGGAGTTCATCTAATCCAAATCTGTGCTTAATGCAGGACTCTTGCAACTACAACATCCCTCCCATCTGCTTAAATACTTCTATTGAGGGAAAGCCAACCACCTCCTGATGCAGTCTGTTCCACTGTTGAATGATGGTTATCATTAGAATGTTTTTCCTAACATTTAGATAAAATCAGCTTTCTTGTAAATTTTAAGAGTCTAAATCCTCGCAGTATTTGGATTCCATATCAAATTGCATTTCCCCCCTGTGGAAGGAGGGGCAGGTGTCTCTTGTTCTATTAACAAAGCCCAGCTTCCACTCCAATGGTTTTCTTAAACCTGTACTGCTGCCACCATTTAATACCATTTACATCCTTTGTACCCTTTACTTACCAATAACCCGGGTGACTGTGGGATACAGGTATGGCACAATGCCAGTGAGATATAGTTGCTATATTTAATATACTAATGTTTATTTATAACAAGGTTATGTAGCGCATAAGCTTCTGTGGTTACTTTAATATAGTACTTTAAGTGGGTATACCACTTTGAAAACTTGTTGCTGTCACTTTCAATGCCAACAGCTTATTTTAAACTCTTATTACTGAACCAAGATAGCTTTGAGGAAGCAGTTAGATAACCTATTAAAACTCTTTTGCCAGATTGCCCTTGAATTCCCCCCCCCCCAGTCAAGCCTCACCAACACTATAACTGAGGACTTTTGTTGATGCCTCTGTTTCAAGCCCTATTAAAATGCAGGACTGTTTTTTGCTGTCCTTTCCTGAAATCTTCCTCTCCTACCAGTAACCAGAGCCTAGCATTCCAAATTGCCTCTCGCCTCTTCTCCCTCAACATTGTAGACAGGTTTTCACCTTGCCTCTTCAACCTGAGCCAAATGATTCAGCTATCCCAGCTAATCTTCAGCCACCAACCCACTCTGCCTTCCTCTCAGATCTTCTTTCTTCTTCCTCAGTCCTCTTCCTCTGCTGGCTGTCCACCACAAACACCAAGCACAAACTAACACAGATTCTCTCTGACTGACTAGCACCCAGCCATATATTCACTTTGTCTGCCTGCCCCATTTAGCCCCAGCCAACCACATTGGCTAAATAAAGATTCTAAATCTGCAACCACCAACCAGAATGTGCCTGCCTTTGATCCATCTTTTGCATACCAAGAGTTCTATCTCCAACCCCTCCTCAGCTGTCAATTAAGGTCCCCCAGTGACTGTTGACCCAACTCTCACCTGACCAGACAGAAGACTTCCCCCACATTATGCATTACAATGCACATTACGGACATTACAATGCACATTACAGTACAAATTTATTTATTTATTTTATTTATTTGATTGAACTTTTATACCGCCCATAGCAAGCTTTCTGGGTGCTGTACATAAAAATAAAACACTTACAAACAATTTAAAAGCAGCTAAAAAACCAACTAATCATCCAATTATAAAAGATGTGTCGTATGACTGTTTGTTAAAACATTAGATACAAATACAAACTATCAACAGATATAAAAATATTAAATATTATAATATTAAAAATATTAAAATGCCTGGACAAAGACGAAGGTTTTCACCTGGCGCCGAAAGGATAGTAATGTAGGCGCCAGGCGAACCTCATCAGAAAGGTTGTTCCATAATTCGGGGGCCACCACTGAGAAGGCCCTCTTTCTTGTAGTCGCCTTCCGGGCGTCTCTCTGAGTAGGCACCCGGAGGAGGGCCTTCGATGTTGAGCGCAGTGTACGGGTAGGTTCGTATCGAGAGAGACGTTTCATCAGGTATTGCGGGCCCGTGCCATGTAAGGCTTTATAGGTTAAAACCAGCACCTTGAATCGGGCCCAGAAACATATAGGCAGCCAGTGCAAGCGGGCCAGGATCGGTGTTCTGACCTCTTGGTCCCAGTTATTAATCTGGCCGCTGCATTCTGCACGAGCTGCAATTTCCAAACCGTCTTCAAGGGCAGCCCCATGTATAGTGCATTGCAGTAGTCCAATTTTGAGGTTACCAGAGCATGAACAACTGAAGCAAAATGTTCCCTGTCCAGATATGGGCGTAGCTGGGCCACCAGTCTGAGTTGGTAAAAAGCACTCCGTGCCACTGAGGCCACCTGCGCCTCAAGTGACAAGGATGGGTCCAAAAGGACTCCCAATCTGCGCACCTGCTCCTTCAGGGGGAGTGTAACCTCATCCAGAACAGGTCTAACATCCATCATCTGGTCAGGGGATCCATTCACTAACAGCATCTCAGTCTTGTCTGGATTGAGCTTCAATTTGTTCGCTCTCATCCAGTCCATTATCGCGGCCAAGCATCGGTTTAGCACCTTGACGGCCTCACCTGAAGAAGATGAAAAGGAGAAGTAGAGCTGCGTATCATCAGTGTACTGGTGAGAACGCACTCCAAAACTCCTGATGACGGCACCCAGCGGCTTCATATAGATGTTAAAGAGCATTGGGGACAAGACTGATCCCTGCGGAACTCCATATTGGACTGCCCAGGGCATCTAGTAGTGCTCCCCAAGCACTACTTTCTGGAGACGACCTGTCAGATAGGAGCGGAACCACTGCCAAGCAGTACCTCCAACTCCCAAATCTGCAAGCCTCCCCAGAAAGATACCATGGTCGATGGTATCAAAAGCTGCTGAGAGATCAAGGAGAATCAACAGGGTTACACTCCCTCTGTCTTTCTCCCGACAAAGGTCATCATACAGGGCGACCAAGGCCGTCTCCGTGCCAAAACCGGGCCTGAAACCCGATTGAAATGGATCTAGATAATCGGTCTCATCCAAGAGAGCCTGGAGCTGGGATGCAACCACCCTTTCCAGAACCTTGCCCAGGAATGGTACATTTGCTACCGGCCTGTAGTTATTCAAATTTTCTGGGTCCAGGGAGGATTTCTTCAAAAGTGGTCTCACCACCGCCGCCTTAAGGCGGTTCGGGACCACTCCCTCACATAGTGAAGCGTTAATCACTTCCCTGGCCCAGCCGGTAGTGCCATCCCTACTAGCTTTTATTATCCAAGAAGGGCAAGGATCTAACACAGAGGTGGTTGCACACACCTGTCCAAGCACCTTGTCCACGTCCTCAAGCTGCACCAATTGAAATTCATCCAACAAAACATGACCAGACTGTGCTCCGGAGACCTCGTTTGAATCAACTGCTATAACATTGGAGTCTAAGTCCTGACGGATGCAAGAGATTTTATTCTGAAAATGCTTGGCAAATTCGTCACAGCGTGCTTTCGACGGTTCAATCACGTCCTTAGGGCCAGAATGTAAAAGCCCCTTTACAGTTCGAAAAAGCTCCGCCGGATGAGAGATAGCAGATTGAATAGAGGCAGTGATGTGTTGTTTCTTCGCCGCCTGCACTGCCCCAAAATACGTCTTATTATAAGCCCTCACTAATGCCAAGTTGCATTCGTCAGGAGTCCGCCTCCATCTGCACTCAAGCCGTCTCCTATATTGTTTCATCGCCCTCAGCTCCAGAGTATACCATGGAGCTGTATGAGCTCTACAAAGGAGAGGGCGCACAGGAGCAATCATGTCAGCTGCCCGGGTCATCTCTGCATTCCACAGATTGACCAGGGTGTCGACATGGGTGCCAGCCTTATCAGCCAGAAAACTCCCCAGAGCTTTTTGAAAACCTTCAGGATCCAGCAGCCTCCAGGGGCGGACCATCTTAATGGGTCCCCCACCCTTGCAGAGGGGAAAGGTCATCGCGAGTCTAAATCTCAACAGGCAGTGGTCTGTCCATGACAAAGGAGCAGATGTAAAGCTCCCTATATGCAGATCACTATCATCATGTCCCGTAGCAAAAATCAGGTCCAGAGTGTGTCCTGCCACATGGGTTGGGCCGGTGGTATACTGGGACAGCCCCATGGTCGTCATGGAAACCATGAAGTCCTGAGCCGCCCCAGATAAGGTGGCCTCGGCATGAATGTTGACATCGTCCAGCACCAATAGTCTAGGCGATCTCAGCAAAACCTCCGAGACCACCTCAATCAGCTCAGTCAGGGAGTCTGTTAGGCAGCAGGGTGGGCGGTACACTAACAGAATCCCTAGTCTGTCCCTCTGGCCCAACTCAAGATGCAAACACTCAAGGCCTGTAGTTACATGGACATGGTGCCTGAAGAGGGGGATAGAGCTCCTATAGACCACAGCAACCCCCCCTCCCCGGCCCTCAGATCTACTGTGATGCTGTACTGAGTACCCCGGTGGGCACAACTGGGAGAGACCAACTCCTCCCTGCTCACCCACCCAGGTCTCAGTTATGCACGCTAGATCGGCTGCCTCATCTACAATTAAATCGCGGATGAGGGCGGTCTTATTGTGTACCGATCTAGCATTAAAAAGCAGCATCCGGAGATCAGGGAGCTGGCTGATAGGACATCCCACATACCTGTGGATGCGTGGAAGACCGGAACATGGCATAGCCATCAATTGCCTGGGCCGCGTTCCCCTCACCTGGCTTGTCTTCCACACAACCTGATATCTCCCTCTACCCGTCACTACGCCTATTGGGGCCCCTACAAATTCCTCCTGACTATAATTCCTCTCTGCCAGGCACATAATATAAAACATCAACCACACACACTTACAACATACACCAAACATCACACAGACGCTCACCATGTACACACCCACTATCCAGAAAATAGAAGCAACCAAAAGCCAATCCGCGATTAATAGAGTCCTTAGTAATGGAAAGCTGCCTCAAAACAGCGTTGTCCCAGCCCTCCCTCACTCCATCAAGAAATAACCCCAACCAATGTCCACCAACAAACAAGCACAGCAACAAGCAGCTCGCAAGTCCAAGTTCTTGCCAGCCAGCTTCCCCCGCCGCCACTAACCAGGCGCTCTCCAAGCCCGGCTCCAAGCCTGCCACCCCCACGATGTTCCACCACCATGCTCCTCCCGACTCTCCGCGTCAGCAAGCCTCCACAATGTTCCTTCACTCCCTCGGCGTCGGGCGTCCTGCTCCTCGGCCTCAGCAGCGCTCTCACCACCGCCAACGCCCAGGGGTAAGGGAAACAAGCCTCCTTCACTCCCTCGGCGTCATCTGCCAGGCGTCCTCCTCTGCCTCTGTGGCGCTGCCACCACTGCCAGGCCAAGCTTGCTGCAGCTTTCTCCACACCGCCGCCAGGTCGTACTCCAAACCTGGCACCCTTCGGTGCTCTCACCACCGTCAGGCCGATACTCCTCCCGACTCTCCGCGTCAACAGCCTCCACAATGTTCCTTCACTCCCTCGGCGCCGGGCATCCTCCTCCTCGGCCTCAGCGGTGCTCTCACCACCGCCAACGCCCTCCACCCTCGGCGCCAGAGGCAGGAAAAGCAGGCTGTATCCAGCTCTCCGGCGGCCACCACAATACTCTCTTACTGCTATGGTAAGGGAAAAGCCACAACAAAAAAAAGCGGGGGGCAGTTCACATACGAGCCCCGAAGGATTGTTTTAAAAAGCGGCAGCTTTTAAATATGTGGCTGCTTAGATATTAAATACGGCGCACAGAGCTCTGACTAATCAGTGGCCCCCAGATATTGTTGAACTCTGACTTCTACCAGCCCCAGACAGCATGGCCAATGTTCAGGGATGATGGGAGTTGTAGTTCCAAAATCTGGAGGACCACAGTTTCCCTATCCCATGAATATACCATGTGCTGCTGTTCTCTCCAGAGAACTTATGCTCAATCCCCTTTCAACTAAACCTTAATATTTAACATTTCCTATTCACCATGTGTGCTGACTGCAATTAAGGATGGAAGAGAAATTTGTTTAAGAACATAAGAACATAAGAAGAGCCTGCTGGATCAGGCCAGTGGCCCATCTAGTCCAGCATCCTGTTCTCACAGTGGCCAACCAGGTGCCTGGGGAAAGCCCGCAAGCAGGACCCGGGTGCAAGAACACTCTCCCCTCCTGAGGCTTCCGGCAACTGGTTTTCAGAAGCATGCTGCCTCTGACTAGGGTGGCAGAGCACAGCCATCATGGCTAGTAGCCATTGATAGCTGTGTCCTCCATGAATTTGTCTAATCTTCTTTTAAAGCCATCCAAGCTGGTGGCCATTACTGCATCTTGTGGGAGCAAATTCCATAGTTTAACTATGCACTGAATAAAGAAGTACTTCCTTTTGTCTGTCCTGAATCTTCCAATATTCAGCTTCTTTGAATGTCCACGAGTTCTAGTATTATGAGAGAGGGAGAAGAACTTTTCTCTATCCACTTTCTCAATGCCATGCATAATTTTATACACTTCTATCATGTCTCCTCTGACCCGCCTTTTCTCTAAACTAAAAAGCCCCAAATGCTGCAACCTTTCCTCGTAAGGGAGTCGCTCCATCCCCTTGATCATTCTGGTTGCCCTCTTCTGAACCTTTTCCAACTCTAGAATATGCTTTTTGAGATGAGGCGACCAGAACTGTACACAGTATTCCAAATGCGGCTGCACCATAGATTTATACAACGGCATTATGATATCGGCTGTTTTATTTTCAATACCTTTCCTAATTATTGCTAGCATGGAATTTGCCTTTTTCACAGCTGCCGCACACTGGGTCGACATTTTCATCGTGCTGTCCACTACAACCCCGAGGTCTCTCTCCTGGTCGGTCACCGCCAGTTCAGACCCCATGAGCGTATATGTGAAATTAAGATTTTTTGCTCCAATATGCATAATTTTACACTTGTTTATATTGAATTGCATTTGCCATTTTTCTGCCCATTCACTCAGTTTGGAGAGGTCTTTTTGGAGCTCTTCGCAATCCCTTTTTGTTTTAACAACCCTGAACAATTTAGTGTCGTCAGCAAACTTGGCCACTTCACTGCTCACTCCTAATTCTAGGTCATTAATGAACAAGTTGAAAAGTACAGGTCCCAATACCGATCCTTGAGGGACTCCACTTTCTTCAGCCCTCCATTGGGAGAACTGTCCGTTTATTCCTACTCTCTGCTTTCTGCTTCTTAACCAATTCCTTATCCACAAGAGGACCTCTCCTCTTATTCCATGACTGCTAAGCTTCCTCAGAAGCCTTTGGTGAGGTACCTTGTCAAACGCTTTTTGAAAGTCTAAGTACACTATGTCCACTGGATCACCTCTATCTATATGCTTGTTGACACTCTCAAAGAATTCTAATAGGTTACTGAGACAGGACTTTCCCTTGCAGAAGCCATGCTGGCTCTGCTTCAGCAAGGCTTGTTCTTCTATGTGCTTAGTTAATCTAGCTTTAATAATACTTTCTACCAGTTTTCCAGGGACAGAAGTTAAGCTAACTGGCCTGTAATTTCCGGGATCCCCTCTGGATCCCTTTTTGAAGATTGGTGTTACATTTGCCACTTTCCAGTCCTCAGGCACGGAGGAGGACCCGAGGGACAAGTTACATATTTTAGTTAGCAGAACAGCAATTTCACCTTTGAGTTCTTTGAGAACTCTCGGGTGGATGCCATCCGGGCCCGGTGATTTGTCAGTTTTTATATTGTCCATTAAGCTTAGAACTTCCTCTCTCGTTACCACTATTTGTCTTAGTTCCTCAGAATCCCTTCCTGCAAATGTTAGTTCAGGTTCAGGGATCTGCCCTATATCTTCCACTGTGAAGACAGATGCAAAGAATTCATTTAGCTTCTCTGCAATCTCCTTATCGTTCTTTAGGACACCTTTGACTCCCTTCTCATCCAAGGGTCCAATTGTCTCCCTAGATGGTCTCCTGCTTTGAATGTATTTATAGAATTTTTTGTTGTTGGTTTTTATGTTCTTAGCAATGTGCTCCTCAGATTCTTTTTTAGCATCCCTTATTGTCTTCTTGCATTTCTTTTGCCAGAGTTTGTGTTCTTTTTTATTTTCTTCATTTGGACAAGACTTCCATTTTCTGAAGGAAGACTTTTTGCCTCTAAGAGCTTCCTTGACTTTGCTTGTTAACCATGCTGGCATCTTCTTGGCCCTGGTGGTACCTTTTCTGATCTGCGGTATGCACTCCAGTTGAGCTTCTAATATAGTGTTTTTAAACAACTGCCAAGCATTTTTGAGTGATGTGACCCTCTGGACTTTGTTTTTCAGCTTTCTTTTTACCAATCCCCTCATTTTTGTGAAGTTTCCTCTTTTGAAGTCAAATGTGACCGTGTTGGATTTTCTTGGCAATTGGCCATTTACATGTATGCTTAATTTAATAGCACTGTGGTCACTGCTCCCAATCGGTTCAACAACACTTACATCTCGCACCAGGTCCCGGTCCCCACTGGCATTCATTTTAATTTACACTTCCTAATCCAATAAGGAAACTGAACAACAGCTATCCTTCAAAATCCACACTGCTTTGAACATTGTCATGCAGTTCTCCAATAAAAAGTGTTCCAAATACATATATTAGTGAACATATAGAACTACATTACATTAGAGAAAATATTTGCAATAATGTGTATATTAGGCAAAATTGCATACAAAAATGCAGATATGAGAAAGGCCCACAAAAATGTCATACTTTGTTTTTAGTTGTTGTAAACCACCCAAAGAGCTTCGGCTATGGGGCAGTATACAAGTTTAATAAATAAATAAATAAATAAAAATACTTTTTAAAAGAAAAAAGATGCAAATTGATGAAGAAATGGAGCAAACTAAAGTTAAAGCTGGAAAAATGAGAAAGTGAGAGAAACCAAAGCTTACATATTAATCCGTCAATAACTGTATGTTATTTCTAATAAATGAATGCTTCAAATGCTCTATGTTGGTTTGACAGTATTTGATCAGGGTTTTTTAAAGTTTAAAAAAAGAAAAGGAAAAGCATTAGCAAACTCATAAGGTTAACTGACTGGCACCTGCCTTCCAAAATTTTCAGAGAAAAAGAAGGTTTAGGCATAGCTCTAGTAAAAAGGGGGAAAAAACCCTTTCAAGTAAATAAATAGTGCCTCTTGTGTATTTCTTACAAAACTGCATTGCTAATTGGTCTATAATATTGTTTTATTATTGATTAAGAAACTCAACTGAATCTTGCTAGGTTTGTACTTTATTATTAGCAATGTTATTATGAAAACTGTATGCACAGCAATGAAATGTGGTCTAAGTTTGGTAGTCAAGCATCAGGGAGACAGCTCATTTAGAAGATGGTAACCCCAAAGGTGCTATTTGTGAGATGAAGCTTTTCACAACGGACAATGGGGACATGCCTTCTTCAAAGTTCTCTTTAGTTACGGTAAAGTTGAAGGACTGTCAGACACTTGCATTGTCAGTGGAGGATGTGCTGGCTTGACTGAATTGATCATCTAAATTGCATTCTTTTCCAGACAGAAATATTTATCTAATGCTTCTGTGGAAATTTAAGACTGAAAGTGCCAGACCTGTCTGCTCACTAAAATATAAGATCATTAAAACTTAGAGGACAATAGGGTAGAGAATGTATTGCTTTTCTTTCTTATATGTGCTAAAGGTGCGCTTTGGAATGGCAAACTATTGAGTCTTTCTTCAGGATCTGGTAAATTAGGAGAAATCTAACTAAAGAGTTAGAAAGAGAACTGAGCACCAGCTGAGAGCCTGAAAGGAATATTGTGTCTCTTTTCAATTATGATTCCTTCAGGTAGGCTATGATGGAATGGCAAGAAAGTAGAACAATATTATTTCTTTATAGTTTTAGAAAGTAAACACTAAAACTAAAACTAAAAAAATCCTAAAAAAGAAAATAAAAACTAAACACAGCAGTCCCGGGATGACAAATAGTGTTGTCAAAATGGGACAGTTTAAAGAAGTAAACGTTTCAGATAGGTGCTTAAATGCCGTTAGGATATAGTAACAGCAGCTAACAGACAGGAAGCAAATATGGACTTCAATTATTAGCACTGCAGAAATACACCATTGATCCATTTCCTGGAAAATGCAACATGGTTCTGAGGACTGAATGGATCCATCCAGCGTTCAGAATGTGATGAAATGGTCACATGGCTGTTCACTGCACAGGAACATAGGAAGCTGCCTCACACTTACATACCATTAGTCCATCTAGCTCAGTATTGTCTACACTGACTGGCAGCAGCTCTCCAGGATTGCAGATGGGGATCTTTCCCACTCCTACCTGGAGATGTTGGGGACTGAACCTGGGACCTTCTGTACACAAAGCACGTGCTCTACCACTTAGCTACAGCTATTCCCCAAGCTTTTCTGTCCCAGTGGTTTACAGAAGTTCTGCCTATTTTTCTTGTGTATTAGTACTGGGAAACTGTAGCAGGTAAGCCATTGAGCCACCACAGGGAGAAGGACAACCTAAAAGATAGAATCACACTGTTGCAAGATAATAAAAAATGTACTTGGTTGCTCTGATCAAGCAATAGAAATCCAAGCATTGGTTTTCTTATGTATTAGGTGACTGTGATGTTCCTGTATTAATGTATATATGGTAAGTGCTGTTTGTATAGAAGATATGTGGTAAGTGGAATGAAAGAGGAGGGGGGAGTAAATGAGCAGTAGAATGCTGGATGATTGGCTGAGTGTTTGGATGGCTGAGAGTATAAATGGAAGGATAACAGTTAAATCTGGGTGGACGTGAGTGGGTTGTTTTGGTGGAGTTTGGAGGTGGGTGTGAGTTGGTGTATATCAGGAGAGTGTGGAGAAAGAGGGAGGTGGAGTTCAGATTAGTAATAAGTCAAATATCACAGTAATAGATGAAACCATAAGCTTGTAGATCATTATCAAAGTTATCTTGTTATTAATGTTATTTAATAAATACTATTTTGGTTTACTGAAGGCCTGATCCTTGGCTGGGGTTTCACAGACCAGAAGGGAGGGTAAGGTAATAACCAAGGCTGAGGGGAAACAGTAACAAATGGTGGCAGCGGTGAAGAGGAGAAGATAACATTATAAGTATCCAGAGCAACCCCGAGTTATGAGTTATCTGCATTGATACAAGGGGGTTGGGAACAGCATAGGCACGCAGTCATGAATGTAACCGGATAGAGAGACTCAGGCAAGGTCTCTGGGAACATTGGTTGTAGAACGTGACTGGTGGTGCTGCCTAGCAGGGGGATCTATTGAGATCTGTGCTAGAGCGGAGAGAGAAACCATAAAAAAGGACAGTCCGGACTGGTGGAGTCTCTGGTGGTGCTTAGTGAAAGGCAGTAGCCACGAGCAGGTAGGAACCTGACAGGGAGAGCCAGGGAAGGGCGTCACAGTGACTCCTTCTGAAAATCAGATGCAAGATGCATTCAGGTGAACATCTCCAAAACAATGGGCATCAAGAAGCAAGTATTCCATGAAATTTCAATTTGCTTCAGGGAGGAAATGTAACTCAGTGGTAGAGCAAGTTTTGCAAGGAAAAGGACCCAACTTCAAACCATTGTATATAAGAGGTTGCCCTACCTGAGGTCCTGACGGTCCTCATAACTCCAGCTAGCCTCTTGTTATCAGAGACCCCCTGATGAGATGCATTGTTCTGACTGCCTATGTTCCTATGCATCCATTTTGCAATGTGGATGGGAATCACTTACTATTTGCATTCTTGGGCCATCAACCAACTACATCTGGATCCAGGCTACTGATTCCAGGTTATGTGATGACACTCAGTGAGCTAGTTGAAACTTTAATGCTTCATAGTTGTTTGTACCCGTTCATTTTTAGTCAATGAAATATAGGGGATCATTTTTCTAAGGCATTTTTGCTATGTACTAATTCAGATTGTAATGTATTTTACAGTGAGATAGAGAAGTTTGAGGGCACAATGCAACCCTGGAGCTCGTTTGAAGAGGAAGAGAGAAGAAACTGTCAGAGGCATTTGATAAATGGTTATGAGCAACCAGAGGCTTTTTTTGAGGGGAGATACAATGACCTTGTCAAAAAGGTCATTTCTGAAATATTAGATTCTGTAAGAGTTATTGTTAGGACTGAACCCAAAGGGGGTGATGTGATTGTTGAGAATGTTTTCATCAGCATCAAAAGACATGCCTTATGTTCTTTGTTCTTTCATGGATCGCTGCATAAAGAACAAAACCAGTCACCTATTCAGGAAGCATTGCCCTGAATAGACTTTGCCCCTCTGTTCCCGATTGGCCAGGGTCATCAATGTCATTGACCCAGGAAGCTTTATACTTTCTTTGAATAAACTTTGTTTCCTTTCAGGGTGAAGCCAAATCTGGCTCCACAGCTTCATTACATCATTGTGTTCATTATGTGATCCTAGGTTGGCTGGGATCAGTTTGGGAAAGAGGAAAACTAAGAAAGACAAAATGGGGCCAGAATAGCAGCAAAAGGCTTTTAAAATGCCTATGAATCGAAGGGCCATAGCTCAGTTAGTAGAGCATCCACCTTACATGCAGAAGATCCTAGGTTCAATCCACAGCCTTTCCAGGTAGGACTGGGAGAAACTCACCTGAAATCTTGGAGAGCCTCTGCCAGTACTTGTAGGCTATACTGAGCTAGATGGAGCAATGGTCTGACTCTGTATAAGGCAGCTTCCTAATAGGTTAGAACAAAAAAAAAAGTAGTGGATTCTCATGGATCATTTTGGGGGAGGGGTGCTTTTGTCCTAAAACCCCAAAAAACACTTCGCTCATTTTAGGGGGCACGAGGTAAGGGTTTTTTTCCAACTTCTGTTTTTATGGTATAACTACATCCCTTGCTGGGTAAAGTCAAGGATCTAGGTAAAGTGTTGTTATAAAATACCAAGCCACAGTCCAAAACTGGTGAAGAATAATGGTAAGAGACTGTGTGGTGTAGCGGTTAGAGTGTTGCACTAGGACCTGGAGAGCAGGGTTCAAATCCCCACTCAGCCCTGAAGCTCACTGGGTGACCTTGGGCCAGTCACTGCCTGTCAGCCTAACCTACCTCACACGGTACACCACCCTGAACTCCTTCAAGAAAAGGTGGGATATAAATGCAATAAATAAATATTTTTTTGCACATGACTCAATTGTTAAAGGCTAGCTACATTAGCCTCATTATGTATTCACATAGCTTGATGCTTTGAGTGAAGGTAGACTGTATGCTTTTGCAGTTGTGCTGGACTAGGATGAAGCACTTTTTTCACACAGTCCAAAGTGGTGATTCATGTGACACTGCAGTTTGATTTTAGAGCACATTAAAAACGTGCTATAATTGGGTGAATGGCAAAGCAGTAATCTAATTGCTCCCTCTTACAAATGGATCAGTATCCAGCATGCAATGCGATGAGGCGAGAGTCACCTTCTGCTATGCTGAATGGTTGCAAAGAAACAACAGAAAAGGAGAGAGAGAGAGAGAGAGAGAGAGAGAGAGAGAGAGAGGGAGGGAGGGAGGGAAGGGAAAAGTTTGAAAAACTGATTATAAAGAGTGAAGGGAGAGACATAAAGCTATGGATGGATTTTATGTGTGTGGAGGGAAGCAATTGTGGCTCAGCCTGCATAATGGAAATATTGCCTAAGCACATGCTGAGAGACAACTTGCTCCCAAATACATAGTATCAGCAGAGGCTGGACTTGAGTCTATAGTTGTTCACTTCTGAGAGAAAGGCAATCTGCATGGGCCCAGAGGCACTTTTCTTCAATATTCCAGGGCTCAACCCAAGCACTAGAAACAGGCTCTTAGTGACAAACAAAATGAGAGGAAAGGGGAAGAATAGGCAATCCTACAACAAGAAGGGGGGGAGTTATGGGGGGGAAGGATGTGTTTTCTGTGTAGATGATGCGTATAGAAAGTAAAACAAGGCATGGATTGTTGTGTGGACAGAAACAAAATGATATATTCTTTGTGGCTGTATTTGTGCTGACAGGGGAGATGGAGTTATGTTACGTTATTTATTTTTATTTATGTATTTATTATTTGATTTATATCCCACCCTTCCTCCCAGCAGGAGACCAGGGCGGTATGTTGTGTTGTGTTGTGTTATGTTATGGTTTATTTCTATGCCACCTTTTGATCAAAAAGGCCCTCAAGGCAGCTCACAAAAAATAAACACAAATACAAAATAGACATCAGAAAAGAATGATACAGTTTACAAAAAAAAAATAACAAAATATTAACATTGTTAAAAAAGCAGCAGCAACATATTTCAATAACAATACAATAACAATCAGTACTTTCCTAATGTTTTGACGATGCCTACTAGTTCTTACATCAATGCGTTGACATCAAAGCATAGTGCCACTGGGGTGTCCTGCTGGTACTGCACCTGCCAGCCCTGGTGCAGGAAAGGGAACAGGAGCAACCCCATCTTTTTGCCATCATAGACAGTGTCCACGGCAAAATAGTACTTCAGCTTGGCCACGGGGATGAAGCTATCAATGTTCCAGCCCACAGTCTCCTTGACCAGGCTGCTCCCATAGGCCGCCACAAAGGTGGGGACGATGGGCTCGGAGAGGAAGAAGGTGGAGGCCCACTCAGCAGAGGCAGGTCTGCCCACGGGGAGGCCCAGGCGCCAGAGCCCATGTCATCGAAGAGCCAGTGAGCGTCCACCATCATGGCCAGGTTGGATGATGAGAGGCCTAGCAGGGAGGGTTGCAATGAGAAAGATATGGAAGATAAGGAAGACATGGCAGCAGAGGTGGGCAGGCAGCGCTTGGTGGCTTTGGGCCTTTTAAAAGTAAAGGTGGCACGGCTGTTCCTCCGAGTGGACAGTTCTTGAAATAAAACACTGGCAGCTTGTCCACTGCTCTCTCGACACTGCCTTCTTGCTCCCTCGCAGAAACCCGCTCACACCATTGCCATCTTACCACAAGCTTGCTCTGTACCTGTGGAAAGTTTGTTACCCTTAGTGCTTGACTACTACAGCAGCAGATGAATAATGCCAAGAGGTCAAATGCAGCCCTCCTGGCCTCTATATTTGACCATTGGAACTCTCAGTAGGCCACCCCCTCCCAGGCTACCCCCCTCACTGGTTTGGCTTTGCACTCTCCTTGAGAGCTCCCCCCCTCCCGGCTGGAGTGTGTCCTTGAATTCTCATAATGCCTCTTGCATGCCTGGATGGATGAAAGAGGGTGCGTACAACTGTGTGTAGAAACTAGCCTACTGTACGAAGTTAACATTGACATTTGTTCATCATTCCACCCACATTTGCCTCTGCCCAGTGGAAACTGGTGGCTCTGATGTCAGTGGGGCAGTCAATCCACTCCAGGTTTTAGTCTGAACTTTCAAGGAGCTTTTAGCACCATGGGCTTTGAAAGTTTAGGCTAAAACCCAGAACAGATTCACTGCCCCACTGACATTGGAGCCACTGGCCTCCACTGCCTCTGGCCCCACCTCACTCTGACACATTTCGCCCACCAGGGAATGCAGCCCTTGGAAGGAAAGGGTTTAGGGTTAGTAAGGCTCGGCTGGGAAACAAAGCCCTTAATACTCCTGCCTAGAAGGCTCCAATGTTCAACTCTGGGTGAATGGACTCAATCCAGAAGGTTCTTAACTGAGAAGATTTCCAAGTCAGTTATTCATTTTTAGAGGGTGGTGCTTCGGGGCTTTGGGCCTGTAAAGTCTTCAGTGTGGGGACATGCAAGGTTTGATTTTGTCCCCCATGCTTTTTAACCCTCTGAGTGGAATCATCCAGAGTTTTGGGGTTCATGGTCAGCAATATACTGATGACAAATAGTTCTACTTCACCTTTACATCTGCAGATGTGGGAGTGAATATGTTAAATCAGTGTCTTGCCTCAGACTGGATTAGAGCCAATAAACTGAAACTTAACCCAGACAAAACTGAGACATTGTTAGTGGATGGTTCCCTAGACTGGTTGTGTGGGATGTGGCCTGCTCTGGATGAGGTTACACACCCTCTGAAGGAACAGGTACATAGCTTGTGGGTACTTCTTACTACTATTGCTTGAGGCTCAGGTGGCCTCAGTGGCAGAGTCCTTTCCATCATTTTTGACTGGTGGCCAAGACGTACTCCTATCAGGACAGGGACAGCCTAACTTCAGTTGTCTATGCTCTGGTAACCTCTAGGTTGGATTACTGCAATGGTAGGGCTGGCATATTGCCTGGTTAACAGCATTTTACCTGGATTTTAGCCATGCTTCCAGGTGCCTGCTGAGCCCATTTGGTGGCCTGGATTCCCAACTTTCTTTTTTTTTTAAAGCAGATCTTTAGCCCTTTTGGATCCAGAGATACAAGGCAAAATGTGGAGGCAATTTTTGTGAGAAATCAGCTTATTCCTACCTTTTATTGTTCTTAGCCATTGAGGGACACCACAGCTGTCTTGGGAAAATCAAGAATTTTAGTCAACTTACCTGCTGCACATGCAGAATCTAGTAGTTTAGAAAACTGCACATGCTCACTTGATCATGCAACTCCACTCCTTATCCATAGACTTTCTGGTTGAGTCAGCAAGGTGAAGCAGCCTTCATCCCAATTGACTCTGTGTCTCAGGGTATGTGTCTTAAGTGGTGAATGCAATGGGAGGGTCTGCCTGGCATCAGGGAGGATGGAATCTCATGAAGTACTAGTTCCCCTCTATTCAGCACTGATTAGGCCTCATCTCGAATACTGCGTCCAGTTCTGGTCTCTGCACTTCAAGAAGGATGCAGACAAACTGGAATGGGTTCAGAGGAGGGCAAAAGAGATGATCAGGGGACTGGAAACAAAGCCCTATGAGGAGAGATTGAAGGAACTGGGCGTGTTTAGCCTGGAGAAGAAAAGACTGAGGGGAGATATGATAGCACTCTTCAAGTACATGAAAGGTTGTCACATAGAGGAGGACTGGGATCTCTTCTCGATCATCCCAGAGTGCAGGACACAGAATAATGGGCTCAAGTTGCAGGAAGTCAGATTTCAACTGGACATCAGGAAAAACTTCCTGTTTATTTATTTATTTATTTTATTTAATTTATATACCGCCCTAAGCCCAAGGGCTCTCTGGGCGGTGTACATAACAATAAAACAATCAGAAAATATATAAATACAATAATACAATGGAATCAAACCAAACAGACGTAAACAAAAATCAAAACAGCAGCAAAATACATCAATAAATATTAATAGTACACATTAAAATGCCTGGGAATATAAAAAGGTTTTCACCTGGCGCTGAAAAGATAGCAGCGTCGGCGCCAGGCGCACCTCATCACACAGACCATTCTACAGTTTGGGGGCCACAACCAAAAAGGCCCTATTTCTAGTCACCACCCTCCGAGCTTCTCGATGGGATGGTACTCGGAGGAGGGCCTTAGATGTTGAGCGCAGTGTACGGGTAGTTTCATATTGGGAGAGGCGCTCCACCAGGTATTGCAGTACCATGCCATGTAAGGCTTTATAGGTCAAAACCAGCACTTTGAATTTAGCCCGGAAACAAATAGGAAGCCAGTGCAGATGGGCCAGAACAGGTGTTATATGAACGGACCTTCTGGTCCGCGTCAACAATCTGGCCGCTGCATTCTGGACTAACTGTAGTTTCCGAACTGTCTTCATGGGCAGCCCAACGTAGAGCGCATTGCAGTAGTCCAATCTAGAAGTTACCAGAGCATGAACGACTGAGGCGAGGTCGTCACTGTCCAGATAGGGACGTAACTGGGCTACCAATCGAAGATGGTAGAAAGCATTCCGTGCCACTGAGGCTACCTGAGCCTCAAGAGACAGGGAAGGGTCGAAAAGAACTCCCAAGCTACGAACCTGTTCTTTCAAGGGGAGTGTAACCCCATCCAGAACAGGGTGAACATCCACCATCTGGGCAGAGAAGGCACTCACTAACAGCATCTCGGTCTTGTCTGGATTAAGCTTCAGTCTGTTAGCTCCCATCCAATCCATTATTGCGGCCAGGCAACGGTTTAGTACGTTAACAGCCTCACCTGAGGAAGATGAAAAGGAGAAATAAAGTTGCGTGTCATCAGCGTACTGGTGACAACGCACTCAAAAACTCCTGATGACCGCACCCAGCGGCTTCATGTAGATGTTAAAAAGCATGGGAGACAGTACCGATCCCTGTGGGACTCCACAATGGAGAGTCCAGGGTGTCGAGCAGTGTTCCCCAAGCACTATCTTCTGTTGACGACCCACCAAGTAGGAGCGGAGCCAGTGCCAAGCATTACTCCCAACTCCGTGAGCCTTCCCAGAAGGATACCATGGTCGATGGTATCAAAAGCAGCTGAGAGATCAAGGAGAATCAACAGGGTCACACTCCCCCTGTCTCTCTCCCTACGAAGGTCATCATACAGGGCGACCAAGGCTGTTTCGGTACCAAACCCAGGCCTAAAACCGGATTGAAACAGATTGAGATAATCAGTGTCATCCAAGAGCCCCTGGAGCTGGCCGGCCACCACCCGTTCCAGAACCTTGCCCAGGAACGGAACATTCGTCACAGGTCTATAGTTGTTAGAGCCATATGACAATGGAACCAATTACTAGAGAGGTAGTGGGGTCTCTGACCCTGGAGGCATTCAAGAGGCAGCTGTACAGACATCTGTCGGGAATGCTTTGATTTGGATTCCAGAATTGAGCACGGGGTTGGACTTGATGGCCTTATAGGCCCATTCCAACTCTACTATTCTATGGTTCTATGATTCTATGAATAAAGGGGTATGAGTCCACCAAACGCTCCCTCCCCTGAACAAATACAAGATATGAAAGCAAACCTCTCTGTAGAAAAGGCTACGATATTAGCATTTGCATTTTTGGCCCTGCCCCCACCCTGTTAAATGTGCTTACTCCCAAGTAAAGTTGCATTGGAATGCAGCCTCACTCACCCTGTTGCCCGGCAGAGCCTCTGTTCACAAATTCAGAAAAAGCTAAAAAGTATTTTTTGATACATATCCTCCCTCAAAATGACTGGCAGGCATCTCCCCACCAAAGATCACCCTACTTCTTTTTCTCCCCAGGAACAGATGTGTGTATGTATGTTCATGTGTGTACATATATACACACACATGTACATATATACATACACAGAGAGAGACTCTTAGTGTGTGTGTGTGTGTTTGTGTGTGTGTAATTTCAAGCTTGCCAGATTTTTTATTTTATTTTGTTAAAAAGATGTGCCAACAAGTCTCCATCAAGTTTAGCCTTTATCACAGAAAGTTGTGTTTCCCCTCTCCCTGATCTGGTATGTGAGAATCATTGTCCTAAAAACACTTATCACATTCTCAGACACTACTCTGTTCAGATAAGATGATTTTTATTTTTATTTTTTAATAAATTATTTCTTTCCATTTATAGACCACTTACTATCTAAAAGATCTCAAAGCGGTTTACAATACAAAAGGCACAATGAAAAACATATCAAATTAATTTACAAGGCAAAATACATAAACAATATCTATATACATAAAAATATAGACACAGTATAAAATGATTGACTGAACTAATAATATTGAAATCTTTATTTCTATCTATGTTACAAGTTGTAGTGGTGTGTTCATTTTACATTTCTTAATTGTTGGTATAGACAACCTCTCAGTCACAATATTGCTTTTAATTTATGCTTTGCTTTGCTGGCTTTTTGTTTTATTCTGGATTTTTACATTGCTGCATTGACTTGTTTTATATTTTTTATATTTTGTGTTTTATTATGTTTTTATACTGATTGTGTTTTATTGTTTTTTATTATGTTTGTAAGCTGCCCTGAGCTCTGTTTTTAACAGTGGAAGGTCAGGATATAAATCCTCTTAATAAATAAATATTCCATAGTGTTGGAAACTAGAGTCTAGGCATTTAATGCTGAAAATGTAAGGTTTTTTAAAGTTTGCATCATCCCCAGTTTTTGGTGGTGATTACGAGACACAAAAACAAAACAACAATTAATCTGCTTAATTTGCATAAAGAGTAAATAATTTGCATAACATGCAAATTAGCCTGCCCACTTTTGTGGAACTGGTGTATGGCAACCCTATGCAATGCGTTATTGGGGGGGGGCTGCGTTGGAAGATTTTTTGGAAATGATAGGTGGTGCAGAATTCAGTATTCAGAATGTTGACATGGGCAGGATGGTTGGAACACATAACACCAATTCTGGCATGACTGTACTGGCTGCCAATTATTTTCTGGGCTCAATTCAGCTGGTTTTGACCTATGAAGCCTTATACAGCAAGACCCCAATACCTGAAGGATAGCCTCTCCCCACATGAACAAATCAAGACTCTGTGTTCTTCATTTATTTATTTATTAAATTTATACCCCACCCTTTCTCCCAGTAGGAGCCCCTTTTCTGTGTGCCATCTCTGAGAGAGGTGTAGAGGGTGGTGACATGTGAATGGGACTTTTCAGTGGTGGCTCCCCACTTGGGAATGCTCTCTCCAGGGCAGCATGCTTGGCCTCATCGTTATCTATTTTTAGGTGCCAGACAAAAATATTCTTTTTTACCTGGGCTTTTGGCCCTTAATTTGAAGGGCTTCAGGTATCAGGGGCCTCTTTTAATGTTGCAGGTTTTTCAAGGCCTGTCTTGATCTGTACTGATGTATTTTCCGGTCGTTGTCTTAGTCTTGTTGTTTTTAATGGGTTCATTTATTACAATTGGTTTTTATGTCAGTTGCTTTGCAAGGAAAGCAACTAATAATACTAATATAAAGATCAAATAAGGAACAGGTTTGAGGCTTTAAACTTAGTCGACAGAGAACCAGAAGAACCTGGACTGAAGCCAGGGACATTATCAGGGAAGAATGCAAAAAGACAATACCTCTTGTTAAAAAGAGAGAAAGACCTCAATGGATGACTGAAAAAACTCTTAAAATGGTTAAAGAGAGAAGGAAAGCAAAAGCAAAAGGAGATAGAAACACGGTCAGAACCCTAAATGCAACTATACAACAACTAGTATGTAGGGACAAAGAAAACTATTACAATAGTTATTGTATAGAAATAGAAAAGGACAACAAAATGGGAAGAACAAGAGCCCTATTCCAAAAGACTAGAGAAATGAAAGGGAAATTTAAATCATGAGTAGGGATGTTGAATAATCAACAGGAGAACACACTGACTGACCGAGATGAAATAAAAGGAAGATGGAAGCAATACACTGCAGAACTCTATAAAAGAGATGACAGGATGACAGATTCATTCACGGAGGAACCATACAATGAAGAACCAGAAATTTTAGAATGTGAGGTGAAAGCTGCTCTTAAATTTTTTGGAAGAAACAAATCACCAGGAATAGACGGCATACCAATAGAGTTGCTAGAAGCTACTGAGACTGAATCTGTCCAAATTTTGACAAAAATTAGTCAAGAAATATGGAAAACTAAACAATGGCCCACAGACTGGAAGAGTTCAATATATATCCCACTTCCAAAGAAAGGGGATCCCAGAGAATGCAGTAATTACCGAACTATTGCCTTAATAACCCATGCAAGTAAAGTAATGCTCAAGATTCTACAGCAAAGGCTCTTGCCATATATGGAGCGAAAAATGCCAGATGTCCAAGCTGGATTTAGAAAGGGAAGAGGCACCAGAGATCATATCGCAAACATATGTTGGATAATGGAACAGACCAAGGAATTCCAGAAGAAAATCACCCTGTGCTTTATAGACTACAGCAAAGCCTTTGACTGTGTAGATCATGAAAAACTATGGAATGCTTTAAAAGAAATGGGGGTGCCACAACATCTGATTGTCCTGATGCGCAACCTATACTCTGGACAAGAGGCTGCTGTAAGGACAGAATATGGAGAAACCGATTGGTTCCCAATCGGACAGGGTGTGAGACAGGGTTGTATTTTATCAACCTATTTGTTTAATCTGTACGCAGAACACATCATATGGAAAGTGGGATTGGACCAAGATGAAGGAGGTGTGAAAATTGGAGGGAGAAACATAAATAATTTAAGATATGCAGATGATACCATACTCTTAGCAGAAACCAGTAATTATTTGAAACGAATGCTGATGAAAGTTAAAGAAGAAAGCACAAAAGCAGGACTACAGCTGAACGTCAAGAAGGCTAAATTAATGACAACAGAAGATTTGTGTAACTTTACAGTTGACAATGAGGACATTGAACTTGTCAAGGATTATCAATACCTCGGCACAGTCATTAATCAAAATGGAGACAATAGTCAAGAAATCAGAAGAAGGCTAAGACTGGGTAGGGCAGCTGTGAGAGAACTAGAAAAGGTCCTCAAATGCAAAATGTATCACTGAACAGTAAAGTCAGGATCATTCAGACCATGGTATTCCCAATCTCTATGTATGGATGGGAAAGTTGGACAGTGAAAAAGGCGGATAAGAGAAAAATCAACTCATTTGAAATGTGGTGCTGGAGGAGAGCTTTGCGCATACCATGGACTGTGAAAAAGACAAATGATTGGGTGTTGGAACGAATTGAACCAGAACTGTCACTAGAAGCTAAAATGATGAAACTGAGGTTATCATACTTTGGACACATCATGAGAAGACCTGATACACTAGAAAAGACCATCATGCTGGGAAAAACAGCAGGGAGTAGAAAAAGGGGAAGGCCAAACAAGAGATGGATTGATTCCATAAAGGAAGCCACTGACCTGAACTTACAAGATCTGAGCAGGGTCGTTCATGACAGATGCTCTTGGAGGTCGCTGATTCATGGGGTTGCCATAAGTCGTGATCAACTTGAAGGCACATAACAACATAAATGCCATATATATTTATATGGTTATGACCATTTTTCTTACCTTGTAATCTGTTATGATCTCCTTAGAAAACCCATTATGGATCCATTAGTACTGTTAGCCAATGGTTAAGATGTGCTGGGAAGACTTTTTTGATTTATGCAGAACTGATATAGATACTCATTCCTCTCTCCCTGAATCTTATGCTTTTTCCATTTTTTCTTGTTTCTAAAATGACGTCCATCCTGCCCTGCTATGTAATAAGACTAATAAGCTCCACAAGATACCAAATGGATCTTCTAGACAGTTCTATAAACCTCTCTAGAAAGAAACTGCCTGTACATATAAATGCCAAAGCATCTGTGAATCCCACTTATATTAAATGTCTTCCCCCCCCCCCCAAAGTACTCTCCTTCCAGTCTACGTAATAATGTCAAGGCAGGATATCACCCTCAGTTTTGCTGAGCTTGACTTCCAGGTTCCTGGCCCACAGGTAACAGACCTCTGCAATTAAAACAATGGATTTTAGAAAGAGCTGAATGTGGCCTGAGGCATACAAGACCCAGCGTCTATCAGCCTAAGGCACATCTGTGACTTGGTCCAAACATTACGTCTTTAGCAGCTCCTTTGTATGGAAACAATAACAAAAAGGTCATGCTGAGAAGGAAGAATCTAGAAAGTTTGTCAGATGTTTTCATAACTCTGTCTAGTCAGTACACAGAGGCATGCAAACTTTCCAGATGCACCATTTTTTAGTAAATCACTTTGAATCTTTCTTTTTCTTTTGTATGAAGTGACTAACAAATTGACTCAGAGATAGACTATACTATGTTCCGATAACATCCAGAGCCCGAGAGATTTCTTCAGTCTAGTCTTATTAAAACTCTTTTATGGTTCTCTTGAAATTCTTCAGATTTTTTGTCCAAGGCAAAATCTCCAAATGCACTTTGAAATTTTACTTTGGTAGCCACTGGGAGAACTGCAGAAGCCTCCTGGAAAATTTTTCTAGTCCTAGTGTCAGCATAAATGTCACTCTGGTTGGGTTTCAATAATAATAATAAAAATAAGACTAGTGGTCAGTGTCCATTTGTGTAGTAGAGCTTATCCGTCTTCAACTGCAGCTCCATGTGCACCCCCAAAACCTGCTCCAGAGTGTTGGGAGACCCTCTGGGTCAGATTTTTGGGGCACATAGGGGACTGGATGGGGAGAAGATAAACTAAAGTTCCATTGTGCAGATTTCTGTTGTGTAAGTGGAATGTCCTTCCATCATCCTCCAGAGGGGGGGTATTTTTATCAGGATCACAGAGCTGAGAAGATGATGGAAGGTCATTAGCTTTAAATGCTAATTGAATCAATTTTTTCGCCCATCCCTACCCTGCTGCTATAAGGCTTACAACGTATACACCAACAGGATTTTTTAAAAATACTAATTGCAGTGTGGGGAGGTATTCTTTGGGATCGTAACTATGGAGGGAAGAGTTAAACCTCATCTCCACACACTTCGGTTCTGAAGAAGTTGGGCACCCCACAGTAATTATGCTGACAACATAATATTTGAATCAAATCACAGATTGGATTGTATGGGTTGGAATCCATTTTGAGGATTAGCACCATGATCCTATGCATGTTGACTTGGAAGCAAGTTTCATTGTGGTTATTTAGTGGGTTTATTCCCAGGAAAGTATGCACAGGATTGCAGCTTTAAGTAGTCAAAAGACAGGATAATATTTTAATATAATCAATACATGGGTGGACATATTGGCACTGAGCAGTGAGTTATGGGGGAACTACAGTGAGCATAATGGATGAGGGATGAAAACAAGGTGCTGTTCATTGCAGCAGTGTGAAAGACATTTGTGCAAAAGCTGGTATATCAATCGAAAAAGCCATGGTTCCTTAATGCAACAGGTACTGCAGTGTGAAAGGAATGTTAGAAATCAGGACAGAAGTGCTGCCATTTTAATCCATTAACTTAATGCAATAAACCCCATGTCTGAATATAGCCAGTGAGAAACCACTTAGAAATCCTTCATAGGTGCAGCCAAGACTGAGCACAACAGCCACCAAACAACTTTCTTTGAGCAAAACTTCTTTCCAGTGCAAGAGAAGATATTTTGAGTTCTATTTCATTGTTCTGCGTGTTTCCATTGTGTTTTGTGGTCTGACATAATTTTAAAAGCTGCTTAGGCTTCTGAAAATGGCTGCTGTAAGATCTCATCTGCTGCTGAATCCCTAGTAAAATGACTGAAGGCAAACACAGCTCAGCAGCATTCAAGAATTATTTTCTTCATTAAATCCCTTTACTAAATTGGTCTGTAATTTCAGTTTTAAAAACACGGGGAGAAAAGCTCAGGGTTGCTATCAGCTATGAAATTATGCAATCTTTAGTTTAAATTCATTAAATAGTTATGTGGAAAGAGGAACAAGCCATCTGTAATAAGCTAAAATTGCTGACACAGTCCTCATAATAGGTTCTTTCCCAGAGGTTTTTATTACAGTTATATAAGAAACCATTGACTTATGAAGTTCAAAGAAACTTTCAAAACAGATCTCTCTCTCCCTCTGTTATATTTTTGAGTGATAAAGCAGGAGACTAGGAAGATGTTGCACATAGTAATTAGCCCTGTGACATCATGGGGAAAATATGCCTAGGGACTACACAGTATTTAAAAAAAATTATTTACCAGAAGTTTACTGTGCTTTTTAAAAAAAAAAAAAAAAAGTGGAGACACCTTTGACTTATAATAGCTTAGCCATCTCACTGTTCTTTCCATTAATTAAACACACACACACATTGAGAGCATTATCTGTGAGCTTTGCAGTGTTTTTCCCCCCAATTTTTTTTATTTCTTCTTTGTCATATAAATATCAGAAAAGGATAAAACAATATATAACACACAACAAAAGGAAAAAAGGTGCATTAATGACATTGTTGTATATAAAGAAGTCAATATTTTGCTGATTGTTCTTTTTTTACCTTTGCAGTGTTGATGTAATTTGTGGAATCAATCAACCACAGAATGAATCATGCAGGCAAATATTTATTAGAAATGAGCGTGTCATCCAGATTGCCTGGACTGTAGTTGTGATGGTAGCCCAGCCACCCTGGGTCTTGTGCAGTAATGGGGAGGGGAATCCAGCCACAACAGGTCTGTCCAACCTCCCCTCTTAAGGACTTCCTGCCACCAGGCAACAGGGTTTGTTTTGTTTTTCCTACAAGGCTGATTATCACCAGTCAGCCAAAGACCTTCCCTTGAGTCTCCCCAAGAACAACTGAAAGTAGTATGAAACTTAGGTTAAGATGTGGGTGGTGTATAAATCCAGATCACAAGGTTTAAATGAAACATAGACAGAAGCTTACTTAAGATAAGATGGGTGGAAATAATATTGCATAGGAATATTTGCAGATATCCAGCATATTCTACCATGGAGCAAAAGAACATATCAAACAGTCCCTAAAAGATACAAACTTACATCAGGTTTCACCCATCTGTAAGCTGTCCAGCCTAGCTGTGTGTGTCTGCCTTCCCCTTGAGATGCTGCGTTGAATCTTCCTTGGGAAACCACAACAACCCTGACCAGATCTAGCTTCTGCCTATGTGCCCTGCAGATCACAGGCTCCAGGAAGCTTTTGTGGATTATAATTCCCTTCACATCTTCTATGAATTTCCCCCTTCCCACTTGAACCCCAGAGCAGGTCAAGTGTGGTCAACTAACCCTATAATCCCCAAACAAACAGACCAAGCAAGAGTTTACACATTCATATAATAGAAAACATTCTATAAAAGCAAGGTCTGTCTAGCGTATATCAGCAAAGTAAATTTCCTTCACAGTACTCCAAGCTGAAAAAAACTCTTCTCTCCTCTATTTCTCATCCCAACCCAATCATGTGGCCTGACAATGACAGCACTTTCCAGGAGGTCTTGTTGAAGGTCACCCTTCTTTCCTGTGTTGCCGTGATAATTCCTACAGCATTACTTTAGGTACCAGAAAGCATGGGAAATGTTATTTTCTTAGGGCACGTGTATGGATAATATATTCCCTGGAAATTTCATGTCCCATGGTTCTTGCTGCCAGGAATTACTGCCACTACCACCAGGCCAAATAAGATGGTGGCAGGGCAGACCACAGGGGCTTATGGGAAAGAATTTGGGGAAATCATGGAGGGTTGAAGGAGTGAATGAGAGATTTAAAAAGCTTAATTAAACTGGGGGAAGTTTACTCATCACTAGTAAGAATCTGGTTAGGATATGCTTACTAGAAATGCATTTAAGCAACACTTGTCCAAGGAAGCCAAAATGATTACTGCTGAAATGGGATCCAATGGATGAGTCCATTGACTACAAGCACACCACATTAACTGAGAGAGGAGGGGTTGGAGAGTAAGTGTCTTCTCTCTTAGCTGTTGATGCTCACATCATGTATTATTCAGGGATCCTTAGACTTGCCCTGCATCATCCTGATAGCACCATGGGCTCAGGAAAAGGATTTCACTAGGGGTAAATGCTGACCATGTAAATCACTTAGTAAGCAGGGGAGACTCCAAAATCAACAGCTGGGCAACACTTTACTCAACCAATACATCACAAAATAGTGTGCAAGTTTTAGAGTTCTTATGGACCAACCTGGGTACCTTTGTTTCTTATCTGCCTTAGTAAGGGAAGATATCTTGAATAAACTAGGCAGCTTTTCATTGCATTCTTTCCTTTTTCATTTTCATCAATCAGTTCACTGTCTTGACTGTAGGTCATAGCAAAATAGATATACAGAGAGTAAAACATCCAGTTATTTTTCAAACAGGCTACCACATGAGCACCCAGGTAAATTTGTCATAGCCTTTCAGCCACAAGGGCAAACCTTATCTGTATTGGCCTCTATTGGTTTACAAGCAAGAACTCAATGTTCTGTTCATTTCATGGAAACTCAAAACGAACAGGAAGTTGTATTAAGAATTTAGGTCTTGCCTTTAGATACAAAGTTGAAATATATACTAAGACAGAGGTAACCGATGTGATGGCCTCCAGATGTTGTTGGAGGTATTATGGCCAATGAGATGATGAAAGTTGCAGATGGGAAGGGACTACATTGGCTATCCCTGTACTGGAAGATGCTTCAGAAATGTTATTATTTATTAAATTTATATACCATGCTTCTTCCCAAAAGGAGCCCAGGGTGGCAAACAAAAACGCTAAAAGCATTTTAAAACATCTTAAAACAAAAATCCTTGACACATTAAAAAAAAATCTGTAAAAATATATTTAAAGAACAGTTTTAAAAACAACTTAAAAAGCAATTCCAGCACAGACACAGAATGGGATAAGGTCTCTACTTAAAAAGCTTGTTGGAAGAGGAAGGTCTTCAGTAGGCACTGAACAGATAACAGAGATGGCACCTGTCTAATATTTAAGAGGAGGGAATTCCAAAGAGTAGGTGCCACAACACTAAAGATCCACTTCCTATGTTGTGCGGTGTGGACCTCCTGATAAGATGGTATCTGCCAGAGGCCCTCAACTGCAGAGCACAGTGATCAACTGGGTATATAAGGGATAAGATGATATTTCAGGTATCCTAGTCCCAGGCTGTGTAGGGCTTTGTACACCAAAATGTTCTGCATCCAAGTTATCTGTGGATGTCATGAATATTTCATCTTTTCTCCAAGGAGCTCAAGGTGTCATGCCTGGTACCCCCAATTTATCTTAACAAGCCTATGAGGTAAAACAGGTACAGGTAGAGAGATAAGGCATGCTCAGACTTTTGATTGAAAATCCAAACTCTGTATCTGTGGATGAGGGCAGGGACACACACTCAAACTATGGCATCAATGACTAAGTATGTGTCACTCTGGGCAATTGGTCCCTGTCCTTACACTTCTGGGTTGGGAAGTGTGACGACCTTCCCTGGTTCTCCCTGGCAGGTTCCCACCTGCTTGTGGCTACTGCCTTTCACTAGGCACCACCAGGGACACCACCAGTCCGGACCGTCCTTTATATGGTTTCTCACTCCGCTCTAGCACAGATCTCACTAGATCCCACTGCTAGGCAATACCACCAGTCACATCCTGTAACCAATACTCCCAGAGACTGTGCCTGAGTCTCTCTCTAGCTGGTTACTTTTGTAACAGCTTATGCTGTTCCCAACCCCCTTGTATCTTTATATATAAAGCATACAACTCTGGGTTGCTCTGGATACTTGACTTGTTACAATTCCTCCCTTCACCGCTGCCACCATTAGATACTGCTTCTGTTCAGCCTTGGTAATTACCTTGCCCTCCCTTCTGGTCTGTATATTCCCCAGCCAAGGATCAGGCCTTTGGTAAACCAAAGAAGTATTTATTTACTAATAACAGGAAATAACAAGATTACTTTAGGAATGTTTCACAAGCGTATGGTTTCATATATGGTTACTCTTTATGTTTCTGTTCATATATATCCTCTTTAAATACCAGCCAAATCCAATCCAAACTTCCCTCAGAACTCTGCCAACCAACTCAACAACCTCTCTCTGACTCTGTCTCCCACCTTCCAGCTGACCCCCCTTATCACTCACAAACCTCCATTTATACCTTCAGCCAGCCAGCCGCTCAGCCAATCATCATCCAGCACACTTCAGCTTCTCACCCATGTACTCCCCCTTTCTCTTTCAGTCAATTACCATACATCACCCAATAGACCCGCACTTACCATATTTACAGATGCTAACTTACAGGAACATCACAGGAAGGCCTGCTCATGTTTGCTTGAATGTGAGTGATTGAAGATCCCTGATAAAGCAGAGTCTTCAGTTACATGAGGCATTCAAAGAATACTGCATTAGCTTCCTGGCTGAGTGGCAATGTGAACCCAGATCTCCCCAGCTGTAGTCAAATTCATAGTGCCCCACACTAAGTTGCACTTGAACGCTATGGAGTGGTTTTGAACACATAAACTGATGTTTTAAGGATTCTACTCTTGGATATATATATTTTTAAGAAAGAACAACAAACCAGTCCTGAGATGAGTGGAATATCACAGAACCAGCTTTCTGTCCTGAAATAGAACAAATGACTTGTGATGGACAAATCTGTCAATTTCGGGTTCTCTCAGTTTGTCATTTTTCCAGTCTTACATTTAGTTTGCCATATATTGCTGCATCAATTTGCACACCTCTGATTTTTAAAGAGAGCCTTCGTGAAACTTTATCAACATTTTAGTGCACATTTCTCCTAATAGACACATTTTGTATGCAATGTTGTCTAATGCAGTTTTCCAAGCAGTTTTCCTAATGCACTGCATTTTTGTATGCTACTGTCACTTTTTATGCACACTTTACTTTAATTTACACATTTCTGTACTCATTTTCTGATTAATGAACAGAATCACAACATTGGGAGAAGTGCAGATTTCAAAGGACACCTGCATTTTGTTTTGGGGATGGCAAATTAGGCTGGATTTTCCCCCCATCCCTATTAACCAGCCTAGATTATCTGACATATGCTCAATACTATGATAAAGAAAGCTCAATCTTCCTTCTCTCCCCCTCACAAAAATTTTTGATTTACGGACAAATGTCTTAACTGTTGCAGTTAGTTGGATAAAATGGGGATTCCTCTCAGTTGCTAAATTGACCACACATTCCTTTGTTTGGGTCCTCCCATCTCTCCCTACATCCTGTAAGACCCAAAAGCAGCTTGCTGGGTGGGACAGAGCCACTACACTTGCTTCCCCGCAGGTGGGTTGCTGTTGATGCTGCTTACTGGGAGGGAGGGCTAAGGCAGCTGGGAGGTCAGCACAGTGCAAACATAGTGGCAACTGGCAGGAGTGCCAGATCAGCTCCACCATTGAGTTTGCACTGCACCATCCTCCCCACCATCTTTCCCCTTCTGCTCCTTCTTCCTCATTTTTTATTTAGGTTTGGCATTATTTTATCCCCTTTGCCCTTACTTCTCCATGGGCATTGTCCATTCTACTACTGGCAGATGGACACTGTTGGATGTCACCTGAGAGAGAGAGTGAGAGAGAGAGTACAGAGTAGCGATTTGAGTACCCCCCCCATATTGCCTTGCCTTTCCCCAAGCTTTCTTTGTAAATACCCTTTGGTTCACATTACCATCATGATAATCATCGTCAATTTAATCTTACCAAAATCTCATAGCAAACAGAGAACCAGAGCTCATTTCAACACATACAATAATAGAAATAAAATAGAAATTAATCAAATGTATCATAGGATACATGGCAGTTCAAATGGGCCCAAGATCTTCTAACCTTAAATCCAAGTCAATCAAAACATTTAACTTCAATTAATTAAACATCAATTTCTATTCATCCTAAGTCAAGGTTATAATTATGTTGCTTGAATTAATGCATTGTATAATGGATTCTCTGCTCTGCACATAGACTGTGGTTGATACCATGGCATCTATATTTTCAAATTAGTTGATTCTGGCAGAAAACTATGGATCCCTTTTAAACATATTGATTTCCAAGGAAATACTGAAATGCCTAGTCAATAATGCCTATCTACACATTCATATTCCATACACAGGAAATGCATTTCTAGAAGCATATTGATTTTCCGATTTAAACATTGTACTGATTGCAAAACTTTAAATGTACCACACTGTACTTCTTTTTTAAAGAACACATCAACTAAGAATAGTATACCAACTTTACCCAAACTGTGGCATCTAGGTGTTCTGGACTACAACTTCTATCATTCATGGCTATTGCTCATGCTGACCAGGGTGGAAAGGAGTTGTAGTCCAAAACATCTGGTGGGCACCAGGTTGGCAAAGGCTGATGACCTTTTCAGTCAGTACATTTCAGTGAATATTTGTTTGAAGGGCCAGCACAAACGTTCTATGTCATGTGGGGAGCCTACTCAACTACACCAGTATTGTATTCTTGTTATGCCATCACATGAGCGAGCCAGTGGGATGCTTCCAAATAATAGTGCTAAGACCAGAGCCTTAGTAGCTTCCCCTATGCCAACTTTTTGGAGAAGAGCCATGGCTCATGATAAAGCATATTATTTGCACGGAAAGTCCATATCTAATCTCTGGCATATCCAGTCAAAAGAATCAAGAGGTGATAGAAATACCTCTCTCTGCTTTAAGGTACTGCTATTCCGTACTGAGCTAGATGGATACATGCTCTGAAATAGTAATAATGCAGTGTTTTGTGTTTTTCAAAAGCAGCAGTGGCCCAACCATTCAGAATTTTTTTTTTGCTAGGAGCACCTATTCAAGCCGCATGTCATGCAAAACCTTCCCACTAGTATTTTGAATAATAAAGATCATTCTCTCACACATCTTGTGGGGGTTGGAGGGTGGGTAGAACCAATGGAGTTCCTTCTGAAACATTAATATAATTCAGATCCCCCTACCTTTGGATGACATTTAAAGGTGAACCTACCTGATTTGCACTTTGCAAAACAATATGTAAACCAAACCATAGCTGTCCTTTGAAATTTACATTTCTCTGAATTTCTTCATCTAAGTAATGGGTACAAAAATTCATAAAGTACTATAACGTGTGTATAGAAATGCACATATTAGTAAAAATAACATATAAAATATATTAGAGAACACTGCTTTGCAAAATGTCCACATTAGATAAAATTGCATACAAAACTGTACATATTAGGGGAAATTCATGCTAAATTACTGATGAATTTTCATGAAAACTTTTTAAAAAATAATGCAAAGTGATGTGGAGAACTAAATTTAAGACTGGAAAAAATGAGAAGCCAAGATAATCCAAAATTGACAGGTTCAGCCATCCTTACCCTTCTCAAAGTCAGACATCTACAATATAAATGTTGGTTTGTTTGGGCTGATACTAGGGATAATCTGAAAGCTAATCCCTCCCCTTTTAATCTTGCTGCCATTTAATAATAGATTCACTAATAGGCAAAAAACACTTGAGGTTTAAGAACATACCTATAGCCAACAGATATTTCTATCAAACTTTGCAAAGCAGGGAAATTGGGCAGCTATAGTGAATGCACCAGGGGAGCAGGAGACTTGACCTCCTCTCTGAGATATTGGACTGCCCTACAAATTGGTCAAAATGCAAACACAATTTGGGTTGGTCTTCCACAGTCCAATCCATCTCCAGTATAGCTTGGAAAAATTTGGTAACATATGCCTCTGCTTTTTAATCCAGGAGATAAGAAATGGGTTTCTGTGCAAGTTTGCTGAGAATGGATCAATCATTTGCATGCTTATTGAGTTCATGGCATTTACTCCTCTGCAAGCATGCTTAGGATAGGTGAAACTGACCATGGGGGACAAGGAGAATAGCGAGGGAGGGAGGGAGGCAGGACTGAAGTGTGCAGGGGAGGAGGAAGGAAGAAGTGAGGGGAGGAAGGGAGGAGGAGGGGAGAGGAGAGGGGAAGGAGGGGAAGGAGAGGAGAGAGGGGGAAAAGGGGGAAAGGTGGGTCTGATCATTTGCATGCTTATTGAGTTCAATGGGATTTACTCCCATGCAATCATGCTTAGGATAGGTGAAACTGACCACAGGGGCTGGGGAGGGGAGGAGGGGGAGGAGGGGGGCAGGTTTGATCATTTGCATGTTTATTGAGTTCAGTGTGATTTACTCCTGTGCAATCATGCTTAGGATAGGTAAAACTGACCATGGGGAGGGAAGCCTGGAGTGGGCAGGGGAGGAGGAAGAAGGAAGAAGAGAGGGAAGGAAGAAGGGAGGAGGAAGGGTGAAGAGAGGGGAAGGAGGAGAAACGCAAGTCTGATCATTTGCATGCTTATTGAATTCAATGGGATTTACTCCCTTGCAGTCATGGTTAGGATAGGCAAAACTGACCATGGGGGAGGAGGGGGTGGAGGGGAGAGTAGAGGGAAGAAAGGAGGGGAGAGGGGAGCAGAAGGAGTGGGGGGAAGGAGGGGATTGGAAGGGGAGGGAAAAGGAGGGGATTGGAAAGGGAGGGGAAGGGGAAGGAAGGGGGAGGGAAGGGCCAAAAGGGATATGATGGGAGGGAGGAGGAGGGGAGGGCAGGTTTGATCATTTGCATGCTTATTGAGTTCAATGGGATTTACTCCCATGCAATCATGCTTAGGATTGGTAAAACTGACCATGGGGCAGGAGAAGAAGGGGGAGGGGAAGAAGGGGGAGGGGAAGAAGGTGGTAAGAGATTGGAAGGGAAGGGGTGAACATGGCTGAGGGGAAAGGAAGGGGAAGGGGCAAGAGGGAGGTGATAGGAGGGAGAAGGAGGGGAGGGCAGGTTTGATCATTTGCTGCTTTTTGAGTTCAGTGGGATTTACTCCTGTACAATCATGCTTATGACAGGTAAAATTGACCATGGGGGAGGGGCAGTGAGGGGAAGGGAAGGGGAGGAAGGGTAGTGGTTATGAAGGAAGGTAGAGGGGAAAGGCAGGGGAGAAGATTGGGTGGGTGGGCTCTGGACAGAGGGAAAGCTCCTTTCCTTTCCAAAAGGAAAACATTGTGAACAGTATCATTGTTTTTCAAGGTTCCCCACCTTTTTACTCTATAGCAGGCACATGTAGCTTCCCACCCATATTTAAGCCAAAGCTGTCACTGGCCACATCCACATCAGACCTTTATGTCATTTTAAATAGTCATGCTGTCCCTCAAAGAATCCTGTGAGGTATAGTTTGTGAAAGGTGCTGAGAGTTGTTAGGAGATGCCCTATTCCCTTCACAGAAGGGCTGACTGTTAAACCACTCTGGCCATGCTTCCCAGGATTCTTTTGGGGAAGCCATGACTGTCTAAAGTGAAAAAAAAGTCAGGCACAGGTGTGGCCCTCTGATTAGCCAAACAAAACAGCTGTGAGTCTGACTTTTCGAACACTGACAGTTGGTTTTTACTGAGCATGCCAGCACTTATCATTGACTCCAATGTTAAATTTCTTAAACTAATTAAAGATCAGCCACACATTTTTTAAACTTTTAACCTGAAGAAGATGAAGGTCAGTGTATCGGGCAAGGTCAGTAATGGGATTACATGTACTCTGTGAGCATGGCTGATTTTTAATTAATTTCAACAAATTATGAGACCACTGATAAAAAAAGAGTCCAACAGGGGTCTGGATTTTTTTCTCTTGTTTTAGACTTGAACTGTTGTTTCTCTCTGAGTGTTTTGTGTATCTCCATGAAAACCTAGAGGTTTGTTAAGCAAGTGTTTCTGAGTTGAGGACTATAAGTTTTGTAAGGCTTTGTTTTGAAATGAACTTATGGGAAGCATCAGAATGGCATGGGGGTATTTTCAATTTAACATGGAAGAATGCGAAAAATCCATGCTGGCTATAGTATACAGCCACTCTTGTGGCTATATAATGCACTCTGTCCTTTCTCATCATGTTCCATTGGATTCTGTACCATGGTATCCATTTCATGCATACTTTTCATGTAATTTTGAGGACACTTTTTAAACACCAAAAATGCACTGCAAATCTGGAGAAGTGCATAATCTGACTGGGAGTTGTATTCTGATCCACAAGCAAGTGTAGGAGTGTCAGACCAGGTCAGTCTGCTGAAAAAAGCAACACAAACCCATTTTCCCCAATCCCCAGCTGGGACTCACAGGCATTTTAATCCACTTGATTTTTATCTTGAAGCAACTGAGCACCTATACTTTTCGCAACTGAACTTTATTTTTCCCACTTGAATCATCCCTTCCTCCCCCCCAGTGCCAATAATAGCATCCTATCTACACTTCAGTCCCTGTAACCTGTGGAAAGATTCTCCATGGGGGCTGCTATGTTACTGTGAGAACTACGATACTTCCACTGACTTCTGCTGAGGGCTTTCCTGTTGAAGAGAGAACTTGAAGTGTGCAAGATGTTGGCATATTCATTTACCACTGTATACTACAAGCAATTCTAGCTTGGTTTGATTTAGCCACCTGTTGTCTCATCAGCCTTATTATGCAATGGCTAAAGAATAACATAATTTATGTCACTGGAAACTGAAGGAAACCAGCTGGTCTTGGGCTGTGTACACACTTACTCATTTGTAGTGCAAAGAAGAGTCATGCATACTTATCCTCAAAATTCTGCTTTCAGTTGAGATTTATTCTAGACCCTGCCGTCCACAAGGATGGCTGTAGTTATTTGATATGTGTTTAAAAACCCTTCCCTGATTAGATTATCCTTTCCTTTTGCAGAATCAATCTGTATTGAGCTTTTATTTAATGAACGAAACTAGTTTGTGAAAAAGTGCTTTTCAGGGGCATAAAATAGTTCTAGATATAGCTAAAACAAATAGGATTTCAGTGTGCATCGAACGTACAATATAAGGTTGTTGTGTGATGCAGCATATCTGATAGCTTTTAAGAGCACTGATAAGTGAAGATGTTATTTATTTTTGTTTAATTCCATTTATGAATTGCTTCCCATAAAATATCTCAAAGCAATTTCACAATAAAAACGTCATCGATATAACCAATTACGTAATGTCATATACAGGCATACCCCGCTTTAACGTTCGCAATGGGACCGGAGAGTATACTTTAGGCAAAAATAAACTTTAAGTGAAGCCATTGTCTTCACTTGTACTGCACGCAATCACCATTAGATGGCAGTGGCGTCATGCCAATACAGTGTACATTATTGCGAAGCGCGAACGTTAAGCGGGGTATGGGGACGTATGGAGCATGTACGTTATAGCGAGGCAACGTTAAGTGAAGCAACGTTAAGTGGGGTATGCCTGTATAAAAACTATTGCAATAAAAATTTTAAAGGTAAGAACGATATCATATGTAAAAACAATTAAAAACAATTTCATACGTGAAAAGCAATTTCAAATACAGTACAGATACAGACTGGGATAATAGATCTGCACTTAAAATGTTTGTTGAAAAAGGAAGGTCTTCAACAGGTGTCAAAACATCAATAGAGACAATGCCTGTCTGATACCCCAAAGGGTTGATGCCACCACACTAAAGGCCTGGTTCCTGCATCCTACAGAATGGGCTTCCAGATTAGATGGTATCTGCAGGAGGCCCTCTCCCAGAGAGCACAGTGATCGATTTATCACAAAACATAGTCTACAAACTTTAATATAGCTACAGCAACTACAGTGGACCAGGCCCAGATCTCACTGTCGTATTGTGAGTCATAGGGTACAGATACATTTGCATTTGTCCTGACTTCAGTGTTCTCCACCTCTTTTTTCGGAAGGAGGAAGTCGAATCTCCGGTAAAAGGGGTTGAGGTCCACTCAGCCTTCCATCCATCCATTGTCGGTAAAATGAGTACCCGACATATGCTGGGGGGTAAAGAAAAGACTGGGGAAGGAACTGGCAATCCCACCCCATATATACGGCCTGCCTAGTAAATGTTGCAAGACGTCACCCTAAGAGTCGGAAATGACTCGCACTATAAGTGCGGGGACACTTTTACTTTTACCTTTAGATCAACTCATTTCCACTCCATACTGTGTCTAATGAAAACGCTTTGCTGTAGGTTGGCTAGAGATAGTAATTGGACCAGCGCTTTGCTGGGGCAGCCCTAAAAGGTCTGAGATCAGCAGCGGAGAAGGGAAGTGTGTCCAGCCATGGGTAAACGTGTTTTAAATATGTTTTAAACTGAAGCCAGAGAAAACTGTCTGGCTGCTTTTGAAGCAGCTAATGTGTCTGCACCCCTAGCTGAGCAAGGCATACAATGTTCTTGATGTGCTGAAGCCATTCTGTCAATCAAGAAAAGTTACTGCTGACATTTAATTGAAAATGAAATTAAAAGAAAAATTGGAAGTTAGTCTTCAGGTAAAACACCCAAGGAATCCTTTACAATGGCAGGGAGGATTGCAAACACACTCAGCCAATACAATTACAGATCTTCCCAATCAAGGCAGGAAGGTCAGGGATAAAGTAGGGGGTAGCATGTGCACTCCCACACCCACTCCCTGGATGTAAATTCTTTTTTTTTTAATAATTTTTATTCAAATTTTTCAAAAGGCCCTGGATGTAAATTCTGAAACTTTGGAAAAGGCTAGAATAAAGCTGCAATCCTAAACACACCTACCTAGAAGTCAGTCCCATCAAACACAATAGGACTTAAATTTGGCACGATCTGAGATTCCTAAGATTGTGCTATTAATAAATAGACTTACAATGTTCAGACTCTGGCCAGCTGGTACCCAAAGTCTTTGAATTTTGACTCTAGCAAAACATTTGTATTGGTAGTCTTAGCCATTAAAGTTAATAATGCCTTGTTTTCTTGTACACTAGGAGAAAAAAAACATAGACCAACTGGTTAGATCCATTGCTCTAAGTATTATCCACTTTACATACATTCCAATGTACACCGGTCACATACACAACTGTGTGTGCTGGAGTGTAGTCTTTGGGCACAACCAAGAAAAAGCGACTAATTCCTGTATTCCTATGCCAACCTATTAGAGGGTGCCCCATCAAAATCAGTGGGACTTATTTCTGAGGAAACATGCATAGGATTGTGCTGCATGGTCTATTGAGATCAAGTACCATTGAAGGCAATAGAACTCAAGCCTATATCACATTTGTATCCCAGTTAGCCTGGTGTACTATGCAGGAGTTCCATTGTATCTTTAAGGTGACACAAGGATGAAAGTGACTTGCCCAAGACTACTGAGAGAAATGTATGACCCACACTCTTTCAAGTTTATTCTCACCAAGGTGGTAAAACTATGCCTGGACTGGGGGGGGGGGGTTAAAATGAAATTTGTAAATTTGTTTTTAATGTTTTTAATTGCTGTAAAACGCCCAGAGAGCTTCAGCTATAGGGCGGTATGTAAATGTAATAAATAAATAAATATAATAAATAAATTTAAAGAAGAGCCTACCTAATTTGCCCTTCCCGAAACAATACGTAAACCAAAACTCAGACATCCTTTGAAATTCATGCTTCTTCAAATGTTGCAGTACAGTTCTCTGGCCAAGTAATGTGTACAAAAAGCATACACTAGGGCAAAGTATGCATAAAAATGCATATGTTCATTAAAATAACACAAAATGCATTATATTCGGGAATATTGCTTTGTAAAAATTGGTATATTAGGCAAAATTGCACAGAAAAAATGTATATTAGGAGAAGTTCACACTGAAATGCTGATGGATTTTCATGAGGACTTAAAAAAACACAAAGTGGGGTGGAAATGTGGAGAAATAAACTTTAGATTAGAAAAATGAGAAACAGGGATAAATCTAAATTTGCCTATCCCTAGGCTGGACTGCACCACCTTAGACAGCAGGTAAGGGTTCATGTAACTGAATGATCCCTCTGTGTCTAAAACAAGATCTCAGAAGGAAGGATTCTAGCCAAGATTTCTTTCTGACATGCTCGTTTTCCATCTTCAGGGTATTTTATATGGAGGACCATTCAGCCATGTGAGCCGTTACCTGTTGCCTGAAGTGGTACAACCTACCACTCTGGGTACGTTGTTTACCACCTCAGTGAGAATAAGGCCTAATTGTCAACTTTCTGTTTATTGTGGGGTGGAGGAAGGCATCTTTCCATGTATTGTGTGCTAATATAACATCCAGTAAAATAGGCAATACTCTCTAATGTACAGAAATACCCCGATTTACGTATGTTCGTTTAACGAACCCTCGTGATACCGGACATGCTCCATACTCCACCATTCCCCACTTAACATACACGCACTTCGCAATTACAGACACTTAATGGCATGACGCCACTGCCATCTACTGGCGATTGCAGTGCAGTACATGCATAGATAATTGCTTCACTTTAAGTACATTTTCACTTTACATACACGCTCCGCAAGGCCGGCTCCAAGCATGCAGAGGCCCTTGGGCATCAGCTTGCCCTGGCCCCCCAGTGGGTGGGTGGGTGTGCACATGCATGCATACGCACATGCGCGTGACCCCCCCCTGCAGCCCCCCCATGGCCCCTGTCTAGTCTTTACCATTGCCCTTAATGATGATGGAGGCCGCAGTTTTCCTAAGGGGAAATGAAGCCTCCACCACCATCTTTGTTGATGGCACACGTGCGTGCTACGCGTGCACATCTCTGCCATCAACCAAGGTGGCGGCAGTGGCTTCAGTACCTTAGGGAAGCTGCAGCCGCCATCTGCATTAAGGGCAATGCTAAAAAGCTGGCTGCCAGGTAAGTGGGGGGTGTGGGGGGCACAGATCGCAGAAGGGGAGCGGAGGGCCCCTCAGGGGCCCCTCAGGGGCTCCTGTAGCTCTGGGGCCCTCAGGCCAGTGCTCAACCTGGCCACCCTTTAGAACCGGCCCTGACGCTCTGGTCCCATTGTGTATGTTAATGAGGGGTATTCCTGTATTAAGTTGTGATTCAAATATAAAGATATAATTGCCTTGAGACCAAAGATGCCATTTCTGTTCCTTTACTTCTGAAACATAATTAAAGCTTAAGGATGGTAAGTGTGTTGAAAAGTCTTTCTTAATATTTGTTTACTGTAATTATAATGTAGGTTACCTGAACTCTCGCTACACCTGTTAAAACAGTTTCATTTGTTCAGTGGAAATAAATTAATGTGGTCCATTATGCTTTAATAATACACTTGGTAAATATAGCTATGTGATATTGATCACAAGAAAATTGTTTCTTTTGACCTAATTAGCATACAGACATGTTCAAAGACATAATACAACCTCTTGAAAAGTTTCATTTTTGTGCTAGCCATGATGAAGTGCTTGCATGGGTCAAAATTTTCAACCTTAAAAATAAAAAGTAAAAATGAAAATTACAGCATATGTGCATGGCATGGTGCTTCCACTAAAGGCTTGCAAGAGTGTGCACATCAGATATCCCAAACCTGCAAAGGATTTGGTCCTAAACCCACCTCTTCCAAAACTGTCATTTTTAACTGTTTAGCTTCTGACTGAGATGCAATTTTGTGCATGATTGATCATTTGCTATTTGGAAATAGAGGAATTTCCCCATTTTTATAGTCTATTATGGTGTTGTCCCTCTCCCTTTATCATTGCACCTGGTATTATTATTTGACTTTTTATTTGTGATTCCACTTTGGATTCATCTTTGATGCAGAAAGGCAGGATGTAAATACTCATACTAATATTAATCATAACCCTGAAAATTCATTTGTTTTCACTAACTTTCTCCTGAGATGATTTTATTGAAGTTGTTTCACCTTGAGGAATGATTTATAACTCATCAGGTCTAAAAGTCTCTGCCTGCACTCCTTTATAATCAAGAGGCCTGATGCAGCATCAGCACAGTTTAAAAGCAGAAGTAGCCTTTGAACGCTCTAAGATAAGGAAAAGGAGAAGTTGTGGTGAAGCGAAAGATTTCACAGAGAGTGTCAGTTTTAAGTTTCAAGTGACTGTTCATAAACTAAGTTCTTAGGATGATACAAGTCGGTCTATAGAAAGAGTGGATTGGGATATAGGCGGGTACCAACCTTGCACATGGATGGTCTGGGCAACAATGTGTAAAAGTGACCATCCAGAAGGTGTAAGATATTGCTATATATGGTTATAAGATGTGCTTTTTGGTTATGACATATGTATGATGTGTAATAACTTTATAAAGCTCTACTTGACATATTTTGGGCTAGAGACGGTCATTAGTGACCCCTCTCCCAATGGTCCATTGGTTTATGTAATCTATCAATAAACTTTGTCCTTTGGAGCACAATCAAATGACTGGAGAGTTTTCCTTCCACAACTGGATATATATTTTTGGGTGGATGATATTGTTATAAATAAGGTAATGTATATATGTGCTGAATTTATATTGTAGACAATATAGTAAGCAGAGTGGGGGGGAGGTGAGTAAAATATTGGAGTGTGCTAGTTGCTGATTGGCTGAGTGAATGGGAATGGTATGCAAATGGGTGCGTGCAGGGAGTTTAGGCATTGTGATTCGACTGAGGAGGGGAGGAGTTCTGCTAGGTGTTGTTAGATTTGGGTAGAGAAGGCAGGTGTTTTAAGTGCATGTCTCTGATTAGAAGTATTTGTATAACATACTTGAAGCGCTTCAAGAACTGAACTGAAACCATATGCTTTTGAACACTGTGTGAACTAGTTCATTTATACTTTATTAATATATTTATTAATTAATATGTTTTATTATTAATGTACGTTCCTTTAATAAATGTTGTTTATTTGTACACATGCCTGGTCATTGGCTATGCTCTAAAGGAGGTCCCATGGTGAAACAATTAGATACAAGTGCCTATGGTGGCTGTGAGCACCCAAGAGAGAATAACAGTATCAGGATCCAAGGGATCAGCCCATAGATGTGTTCCTTGAAGGTCACAAAGAGCCACGGGGGCTTGAGTCTCATCGGAATACCTAGAGATTGATAGCAATGGCTGGGGGAATAGGCCAATAATAGCATTGCTACGCTGTGGTGAATGAATGATAAAATGTTTCTCTACCTGTGCGAGGTAGGGTGACTGCAGGTCGGACCACAGCAAGGAATCCTTCCTGAGACAGTATTAGAGAAGGCTTACAGCAGGCCACAACCAGAAGATGTGTGAGGCTGAGCCCCAGGAAGCTGCCAGGTCTGCCACAAAGGGGTTGGAATTCGGAGGAGGTACTCAGGAGTAGCACAACCCTATCCCTATTCCCTTACCCCCATGAAAGAAAAAAAGGAAGCACGTCTGTCATTCTGCTTGAACCCAAGGCAAGGAGGAGCTACAGATGAGGAATTCTCACATAGAGTCTGTGCTTGCAATAATTTTCACAGCATCACACCTGCACCCAGCTCCATAAACCATCTGGGTGGCCCTGCAAAGCTGACTATGGGGGGGACAGCAGGGGGGGAGCAAAGACACTCCTTGCCCAGAGTGCTATTTATGCTCTCTGAGTGGAGCTCTCCCTATATGAATGAAAGCTCTTTACATTCATAAAAAGAAACTAAGCATCCAAGCCCTTTTCTATTGCATTTTCTTTAATGAAGGCACCACAACTTGAATGGCAAAAAAAAGATAATTGCAGTTTTAAATTTTTGGCCCGTTCCACTACACTACACTATAGTACACTACACTTGATGTCAGCGAAAAGGCCGGGAAACAATAGATCTGTTGGAGAGCATCAGTTTTGCATGCAGAAGGTCCCAGGTTCAATTCCCAGAATCTCCAGGAAGGGCTGAGGGAGACTCCTACTTGAAACCTTGGAGAACTAGGTGAAGCAATGGTCTGACTCAGGAGAAAGCATCTTCCTGTATCCCTATCATGTATGGCAAGTTTCAAGTTATTCCCACAGATGCTGCTTTTAGATGTCTGAGGCTTATAATGACAGAATCTTTTTCTTCTTCAAATCATAATGGTTCAAGGTTCTGGCTTTGGTGTACAAAGCCCTATACAGCTTGGCGTCAGGATACCTGAAAGCTCATCTTACCTGTTATATACCCACTCAATTACTGAGCTCTGCAGGTGAGGGCCTCCTGCAGATACCATCTTATCAGGAGGTCCACTCCACACAATATAGGAAGCGGACCTGTAGTGTAGTGGCACCTACCCTTTGGAATTCCGTCCCCTCAAATATTAGACAGGCACCATATCTTTTTGGTGCCTACTAAAGACTTTCCTCTTTCAACAAGCTTTTTAAGTAGAGAACTTATCCCAGTCGGTGTCAGAACTACTTTTTAAGATTTTTTAAAGCTTTTTTAAAAAAAATGTTTTTAAAAGATGTTTTGTTTTAATAAATTTAAAGTCTGTTTTCAATATGTTTTAGAGTGATTTTGGAGTTTTGTTTGCCGCCCTGGGCTCCTTTGGGGAGGAAGAGCGGGATATACATTTAATAAATAAATAAATATTGAGAAAGTTTTATTGATTGTATTGTATTGTATTTATGTATTTTTTTTAAAAAAAAACAACCCAGAGGATTTTGTTTGGTGGTGTAAATAAAATAAAATGGATGGCAAACTTGGTGCCTCTGGGAAGAACACAAGGAGGGAATGAAAACAGAACCCTCCTATGCTGATTGTCCTCAGCATTTGCTACTCACCTGAAAATTACGGGATGAGTTCTTTTTTTGTAGCAGCCCCCTGAAAGCAGAAGAACGCCACCTACCAATCGCCTGTATATCACTAACGCTCATGCCAACGAGAGCTGCGGCCGTGGCCGCCCCAATTCGAAAAGAATGCAGCCCATAGACTCCTGGATCGCGACCACTGGCCAACAAGGCCCGCCGAACAATGGCCCAAAATTGAAATTGAGTCAGGGCAGAGCCATCCCCATGTATGAAGAGATAACGCTGGCCGAACGGCCTTATAGACCGGAATTGACGCATCGCTGCCACAGGGCATAATTCAGAAACCTGGCAATTACGTAACGAAATAACAGCACCACGGCCTCTCTGATCAGTCTTAGAGACTCTTAAAGAAAGCCTAACAAAATCAGCACCTAACGTGCAATCTCCAGAGCTTAAGGCCCGATAGGACACATCACGCTTAGAAGGAACTAATACTTCACTAGGGCGGAAAGCACCATAGAACATTGTCAGAGTTACTGCGGCGAAAAGGTGCGACTCATACTGGGATGAGCATAAAGAGCGAAATAATGCCAGGATCTGAAGGAGGACATCGGGCGTGATTGGCCTCCTCCGGTCAGCAGGCCTGGGAGTGGAACGCGACCAACCCTCAAGGACCTTTCTGACCCTAAAATCTACAGAATGATCCGGCAGTCCCTGTGCCTTGGAAATAAAGGCCAGCGCAGAGAGGTGTCCAGCGATAGTAGAAACAGAATTGTTTCGCCCTTTCAAGTGCAGCATAAACTGTAATAAATGGGATACAGGAACAGGTCAGACTAAAGGCAGAACAGCACTGATACGGAAAGCTTGAAACTGCGCAACAGAACGCTGATACGCTTTTTGAGTACTGGAAGCCAGGGCAGAAGCAATAGCAGCCCCAACTGCTAATTGCCAAGGCGCCACAGGAAAGGTGGGACTCGAACCGGGTGCTGGGCTGCTCCAGGTGCAAGCTCTCAAAAACACGCCATCTGTAAGCAGGAAAGAGCATCAGCAACACAGTTCTGTAAACCTGGAACATGTCGAGCAATGAATAGGACATTAAAACGCAAACATTGCAAGACGAAGGCACGCACCAATCGCATAACGCGAGGAGATTTAGACGTCTGAGCATTAATAACACACACTGTGGCCTGATTGTCACACCAAAAACGTACGGTGCGATTCTGAAATGCCAACGGCCATATATGAACGGCTACCACAATCGGAAAAAAATCTAAAAATGTCAAATCAGACGTAATGCCCGAGGCACGCCACCAGGCAGGCCACCTCTCAGCGCACCATTGGGATCTAAAAATTACCCCAAAGCCTAAGCCACCAGCAGCATCAGAATGTACCTGTAACTCCGCCTCTAAAAGCAATTCCTCACGCCAAAAGGAGAGACCATTAAAATCCTCCAAAAAGGCAAGCCACATGCGCAAATCTGCTCTCATTCCAGACAAAATCCTTATAAAATGGAAACGAGAGCGAACTCCCTTCGTTGCGTCACATAGACGCCTGAGGAACGCATGGCCAGGGGAGATGACCTTAGAAGCGAAAACTAAATGGCCTACTAGCTCCTGCAATTGTGCTAATGTAACCTTCCTCAATAAAAGTGCTGTGTTAAGTTGTTGCCACAATGCAAGCAACTTGTCCTGAGGCAGACAGGAAGACTGAGCAACAGTATCCAAATGAATCCCTAAAAAAGTAAGGGAAGTGGACGGGCCCTCTGATTTTTCAGGAGCTAAAGGGACGCCCAACTCAGTGGTTAAAGCTTCAAAGGATTGCATCAAATAGCGGCAATGTGAAGATCCCGCTGGCCCTACAAACAAAAAATCATCAAGATAATGAGCGGAGAAGGAAGAAGAGGCCCTCCTTCGCAATGCCCACTCAAGGAAAGTGCTAAAAGTTTCAAAAGCAGCACAAGACACAGAACAGCCCATAGGCATTGCCCTGTCAACATAAAATTGGCCCTGAAAGGTAAAACCTAGCAAATCAACATCGTCGGGGTGTACTGGTAAGAGGCGAAAAGCAGATTTAATATCACACTTCGCCATTAAAGCACCCCTACCAGCCCTGTGGACTACCCTAACAGCCTCATCAAAAGATGTATATCTGACAGATGCATACTGACGAGAAATGCCATCGTTAACAGATCCACCCTTTGGAAATGATAAATTATGGATGAGGCGATATTCCCCAGGCTGTTTCTTAGGGACCACACCCAAAGGAGAAATACGCAAATTCTCCAATGGAGGAAAGGCAAAGGGGCCTGAAATACGGTCGGCAGCAATCTCTTTATTGAGTTTGGCCAAAACCACCGGTGCCATAGAGCTAAGGGAGGGCTGATTGGCAGAGGAAGAAGCAACCCTGAGACCCTCAAAAGGGATGAGAAAACCTTCAGAAAAACCCTGCGACAAAAATTTTGCTGCTCGCCTATCTGGGTAACCAAGCAACAAACCGGCAAGTGGAATCAACTTAATAGGGCTACTGGCCTTGCGACGTACTGCTGCTATTGCCAGAACCTCGCTTGGGATGGTGCTGCTCCCCCGCACTCTGGCGAGCCTGACGTGCGCACTGGCAAGAGGAACTGGAGTGGGTGCCACCACACAGCCCACAGACATGGCGGAACCGACAGGGGTGCCTAAAACATCTGCCAGCGCTGTTGAAGGCCCAACAGACTTGCTGGGGTTGAGCCCAGTGCCCGCCTTGGCCGGGGCCAGAGGCGGAAGTCTGCGCGCGTGCCAAAAGGTGCCCGCTATCAGCCCTATCACCCAAAGTGGGCCTAGCAGGGGTCATAGATCGCAGCCACAGGCCAGCATGCTCTACATCTCAACGAAGGGTGGGGTCGAAAGCAGCCTTTTGTCTAAAATTCTCATCATACCGCAACCAAGCGATCCCAGAGAATTCACGAAAGGCACGATGAATAATATCCTGGTATTTTATCATCGACAAGGCCCTGGACGGATTAACTTGAGACATAGCACCCATATAAATAGTGTAGGCATTGAGCCAATTGGGCCATATGCGGTCAGCCCTCTTTTAAGTGGCTGCCTCACGCTCCCTAACCTCTTGGCCTTTCTTAGACTTCACCTCATTTTCACGAAAGAGGAGAGTAAACAAATCAATATACTCTCCCCACCAAATTTTCTCCTTTGTAGTCAGTAATAAATGGTCACCCAAAGGAAGGGAGGTATCACCCTGCGGATATACTCCCTGAGGAAGGGGCAACAAATTAGGGGATTGGCTTAAAGAAGAAGCAGGCGGCTGCCATGGTGTCACCGCCACCGCAGGCCACGGAAGCTGAGGCTGCTGCGGAACAAGCACTCCACCCATAAAAACCAGAGGCTGCGTAATACCACCTTCCAGTGGTGCTCCAGCCACTGAAGGAGCTTGAGATTGAAGACCTTGAGCCTGTGCCAGCGTGTTGTGAGCATGATGTGGTGCATTGTGCTCACCTGTATAAACAGCAGGAGAGGCAACCACAGGTGGGATGACAAACCTGGAAGCCTCAGTTGGAATGGGTGGGATACCAGTGGAAGGAAAGGAAGGTTGCCCTTGAAGTGTCCCCGCCGCCGGAACTGGGAGCATGGATGCAGACATTGAAGATGTACCAGCCGAAGAGCCAGCTGAAGGCAGCAGAACCGTGGGCTCCTCAGCAGGTGTTGCGGCTTCCAGAACTCCGATCCTAGAAACCAAATCAGCGAGAATACGCGACTTAGGCTTCTTAGCTGGCAAGCGAGAAGATTTCTTACCTGAAGGGGCGGAACTCGGTCCCGCCTCAACATCCACCGTCTGCCTGCGCTCCCTCTCAAGAGCTTCTACCCTAGCCACCAAGGCTCGCACGGTGCCCATGTCTTCATCCTCATCAGAAGACTGGTGCTGCTGAGATGGAGGGTGCTTGGAAGCCTGCTTCACCACCCGAACACCTTTTTTCTGCTGAACCTTCCTGGGTGGAATATGAAACTCTACTCAGCGAGGAAGAAAATAACAGAAGAAACAACACGAGAAAATTGAACTATACAAAACTCAACAACCAGAAATTACAAAACAGCGAGATATAACTCCCAACAAAGATATATATGCACAATAAGAACAGCAAAAAGGAAACCACAATAACCACCACCGAAAAAGAAACAATATATAAATAAAATTTTTATCCCTTTAATTTAAATTGTTATTATTTATTTATTTATTTTATGTATTTTATGTATTTATTTATATTGAAGAGGGGGGTATTATAAGCGGGGGGGAATATTAAGAAACTGGAACAATTAAAGGAAATCAAATTACCAAACCTGCAAATATACAAAGAATAAATTAATAACTCCTTAATCAATTAATGCAACTGCTATCCACAATTAAGAAACCAAATAATCAATTTAGAACCTAAACCAAGAGAACACACAAACCACAAATCACTAACAATGCTAAAAAGGCAAATAAGAAAAGTTTTGTTTTTTTTCGGGGGGGTGGGGGGGTGGGAGCAAGGATAAGAGCAAGCACAGGGAACTTCACCACCCCCAGCCCCCTCCTAGGAAACCAGGCTGCACAGAAGGATCCCAACAAACGATATCAAGCCCCAATAAACTTAATGGCAAAGCACACAGCCGGCGAGCTGGCGTGGGCGGACTCCCGCAGCCCAGCTGATCGGCAGGAAGCAGACTAGCAAGCAAACAATGGGATGGGAAGACCACAGAAGGAAAACAAACGACAAAGAACAATAAAGGAGGCAATAAACAGTATAAACGATCACCACACGGACGCTGAAGGAGCCAGTGGAAGCGGGAACCAACAGAAAGTGCCGCAAGGCAAAAAAGGCAAACGCTTGGGGGACGGAGCAGCCTTATAACTGCTGCTCAAACCCCTTCCTAATTGGAAGATCAAACCCACGTGACACAGTTCTAGATTTCAAGAACCTTCCCAAGTCTCCTCTCTATTTGGGGTTGTGGCAAAACACGCCCCTTAACAGGAACGCCATTTTATATTGTTTGGATAGTATGTTATATATTTACATTATGTTACTGTGTTGTAAACCTCCCTGAGGCCTTTCAATAAATGGCAGCATATAAACGTCTTAACTAACTAACTAACTAACTAACTAACTAACTAACTAATATTATTGTCCCATACCCCTGGGGGAGGGTCACATCATAGAGACCCTGCTCCATACATTCCATGGGGCCCACCTGGTAAGGAGATCAAAATAAAGACGCCAACTCACAGCTATTCAGTTGTATATCTGGTTTTATTAGGGAAAAGTTAGTTCATGTTCTTCACATCCTTTAGCTGACCTTTTCTTCTCAAAGCTGCTTCAGTGTTCCAGGGGTAAGGAGATCAAAATAAAGACACCAGCTCACACCTATTCAGTTGTATATCTGGTTTTATTAGAGAAAAGTTACTTCATGTTCTTCACATCCTTTAGCTGACCTTTTCTTCTCAAGGCTGCTTCAGTGTTCCAGGGGAACTTCTTCCCCAATGCAGACAGGAGTCTTCTGCCTCAGTGCCATTGTCAAACCTAAATCAAGGGCTCCTATGCCTCCCCAGGGTGTGGGGGGCAAGGTACGCCTGGGCTGTGAGTATCCCTGTTCTGGCCATGCCCAATAGGTCTTCAGAGAACAGGACCACCTTTCCCCTACCTCAGCAGAGGTTCACCTTACCCAGCCTTCTCCCTGTGCCTCCACAGGACTCCCTCTCTCCATTTTCTCTTTGAGGCCTTTTATATATCCCCTGACTCTCCTCACTTCCTTGTGCTTAAGACACAACAACTGGGCTCCTTCTCCACCATTAGGCAGGTGAGGGAGAGTGTTCTCCTACAGGTGGAGTCTCCAGGCAGTGTCCAAATGAGGTTTCCACAGGAGTCATTGTCTGGGTGTTGCCTGCTGATGTGGATTGGAGCCTACTTAAGGGGCCAGGGGCCAGCACAGGACTGGTGAATCCTGCTGGCCCATTATTAATATTAATTATAATAATTTGTTGTTCTTATGTGACTTCAAGTTAATTATGATTTATGGCGACCCTATGAATCAACAACCTCCAATAGCATCTGTTATAATCTACCCTGTTCAGACGTTGTAAGTTCAGGTCTGTGGCTTCCTTTATGAAATCAATCCATCTCTTGAATAATTTGTATTCACTGTTAATCATACTCAGAACAGGGCCATTAAATTAATTGGCATAACTAACAAATCTATTTATTTCAATTAATTAGAACTTATTTGGACAATAAGCTAATTGTCTCTATGGATGGAGCTTCCATTTAAGTAAAGTGTTTATTATTTATTTATTTATTTGATTTATATCCCTCCCTTTCTCCCAGAAGGAGCCCAGGGTGGCAAACGACAGCACTAAAAACACTTTAAAACATCATAAAAACAGACTTTAAAATATATTAAAACAAAACATCTTTAAAAACATTTTTAAAAAAGCTTTAAAAACATTAAAAAGGAAAGTTTAAAAATATATTAAAAAGCAATTCCAGCACAGACACAGACTGGGATAAGGTCTTAACTTAAAAGGCTTGCTGAAAGAGGAAGGTCTTCAGTAGGTGCCAAAAAGATAACAGAGATGATGCCCGTCTAGTATTTAAAGGGAAGGAATTTGAAAGGGTTGGTGCCACTACTTTAAAGGTCCATTTCCTATGTTGTGAGTATAGACCTGATAAGATGGTATCTGCAACTGGGTATATAAGGGATAAGATGGTCTTTCAGATATCCTGGTCCCAAGCTGTATAGGCCTTTATACATCAAAATTAGAACCTTGAACTTGGCTGGGTAGCTAATAGGTAGCCCGTGCAATTCCTTCAGTAGCAGAGTGACATGTTGGCAATAACCTGCTCCAGTGAGCAGTCTCGCTGCCGCATTTTGCATCAGCTGCAGCTTCCGGACCAACCTCAAGGGCAGCCCCACATAGAGTGCATTACAGAAATCCAGCCTGGAGGTTACCAGTGCATGGACAACAGTGGTCAGGCTATCCCGGTACAGAAACGGCTGCAGCTGTCTTACCAGCTGAAGCTGATGAAAGGCACTCCTACCTACTGAGGTCACCTGGGCCTCTAGTGACAAAGATGAATCAAGGAGCACCCCTAGACTACTGACCTGCTCTTTCAGAGGGAGTATGACCCCATCCAAAGCAGGCAACTGACTAATTATCTGAACTAGGGAACCACCAACCCACACCGTCTCCATCTTGCTAGGATTGAGAGTCAGTTTATTGGCCCTCAACCAGCCCACCACTGAATCCAGGCACTGGTCCAGGCCTCTCCCAATTAAGATGCTACCGAGAAATAGAGCTGGGTATCAGTGTACTGCTGACACCTTGCCCCAAATCTCCTGATGACTGCTCCCAAGGGCATCCCACAGCACAACTGCCAGGGGGCTGAAAGACAATCACCCAATGCTATTCTCTGAAAACGACCTTGGGGATAGCATTGAAGCCACTGTAAAACAGTTCCTCCAATACCCATCTCACCAAGTCGGCCCAGAAGGATACCATGGTCATGTTGGTGATTGCGGATATTTGCGTGTGTTCAGCGCAGTTACAGTTGAGAGTAAGGCGGTCAAGAAATCCAAGAGCAAGAGATAGTTTAAGAGTCCTTTACTTTGGACATTCAGGCATACAGCTTACGGTTTCACTTTCCCCCACGACACCTCCTAACAAGAACCTCTCCACACTGAAACTAAACCCCCACAGAAGGCTGGCAGAACTTCCCCAGCCTTTATCTCCCTGGTTGCCTTGGCAGCTGCAGGTGCACGGCCTTGATGGTCGTGCCAAGGCTCAGCAAGGATCTTCAAGCAGCTTAACCCCTGCTACTGCTCTTCCTTGCTTTCAGGCTTTCAGGCTTGATGGAAAATTACTAGTGACAGTCCTGCCTATGGGTCAACAGTTCCCACCTTTCCATCAAGACTCATTTTTCCAGCAATACATTACAACTTTTACATTTCAGTTTCCAGTGACGTTTACACTTCAGTAACATTTCTACATAATTACAGGCATTATATCTCAATTACATGTTTTTATTTACATTGTACATCAGACCACTCCATTTTAATCATTGAACTTAGGTTGTACACAGGTCAGATATAAAGTTTCTGCATCCATCTCTATTTCTTTGCACACACCCGGGCCGCTGACTATACCCACTGTAAATCTGTCAGGCGGCTTCCCAATGTTAGCTCTTTCCGAGCGCCTTAAGGGAACTGGAGCTTCGGCTCCCACTGCACCACCACCTGCAGCACTTGTACCTGGCAAGGCTTGCTCAGGACATATCAGGTCGTCAGCCTTCCGTTTCTTTGTTTTACGTTTGCCCCAAATCAGTTCATTTAAAGCATCTTTTAGTGGAATCTGTGTGTCTTCTGTTTTCACCCCTTGTGTAGGTGCATTGTCTGACCCATTGAGCATAACTGTCTGGTTCTGAGGTTTGTCTGAGACTTTAATGCTCCTGCTCAGCACAACCTGCTGTGTCTTAGGAACCCACACCCTGTAATAAGCATTCTGAAACCCCAGCACAAACCCTTCCTGTGCTCTGGGTGCCAGTTTGCCACGTCTTTTCCCCTGTGGAATGTGAATCCAGCAGCGAGCTCCAAATCTCTCAATGTGTTGCACCCTCGGCTTTTTGCCTGTGAGTTTTTCATAGGGAGACATCCCAAGTGCACTGTGTAACACCCTGTTGTGTATGTAATTCGCATACAAAATACACTCTCCCCAGAAAGAGCCCGCTAAGCTGGAATCTCCCAACATGGCTCTCAATGCTTCCTGAAGCACCCTGTTTTTTCTCTCCGCTATCCCGTTACTGTACGGAGAAAATGGAGCTGTGAAATTCTGCTCTATTCCTTTGTTTTCCAGGAATTCATGTAACGCTTTGCTTGTGAATTCCCCCCCTCGGTCTGAGCGGATGCGCCTCACAGTAATGTTATGCTGTGTTTCAATCTTCTTTATAAACAAACGTAGCTTCTGTTCTGCCTCATCCTTTTTCTTGAGCAAATAAACATGACAGAACCTCGTAAAGTCATCGACCACGACCATAAAATACTTCGCACCCCCTCGTGAACTCTGTATTGGCTCTGACAGATCAACATGTATTAGCTGGTAGGGAGCGTTTGTAGTGCTTTCTGCTTCTTTATTTATGGGTGCAATTGTAGCCTTCGCTTCACGACAGGCATCACAATCCATCAACTGCCCACACTCTGTCAGTTTTAAATCTTCACTGTGTCTCGGGGTGTTTTTAATTGATTCCTAGTTTGCATGCCCCAGCCTTCTGCGCCAATCATGCACACAGCCTTTATGTGTCTGCGCCTCAGCACTCAACGCAGCACACCCTGCCTGATCGCTCTGTATAATGAACTGTGAATCTTTCAGGCTCCCTTGCATGCAGACCTCACCCCCTTTTTGTACAATACATTTGTCTTTTTCAAACACCACTGTAAATCCAATATTCACTAATTTCCTGACAGACAGAATATTATTGGCTAATTCAGGTACATACAAAACATCAGTGAGAATGCCAATCTTACGTAATTTCACCGTTCCTCGTGCCATCACGGCTCTCCTGGAACCATCCGCTAATATCACAGAGTCCTGCACTGCTTTCGATGTGTGAAATAAACTGGGGTCTTTTAGGAGACAATGGGATGCTCCACTGTCACACACCCAATCTGTCTCAATCTGAGGCTTTTCTGCGCTGATAAAGTTCACACTGGATTGCCTCCAGCCTCCGTCTCTGTTTCTTCGCTTGACTGCACAGTTTCTTTGAATGTGCCCACGCGCTCCACAAAAATAACAGGTTTTAAGACCCTGCTGCTCCTTAAAGTTTGCCTGCTTGCTTTTGACAGCTTGCAGCTCAGTCCTTTTCTTCTCTTGTCGTCTCTGCCATTCCTGGTTCAATTTTTCTTCAATAAAGTCCAAATTTAAACCTCCGTCGGGCATAGCCTCCATTGACATCACAAGGTTATTCCAGGACTCATCCAGTGAAGCCAGAACAATGTAGACTTTCTGAAGAATACTATGTTCCATCCCTCTATCCTCCAATTCAGCAAATAAACGTCTGAATTCAGTGAGATGCTCACTCATGGTGCTCTCCTCCGTGAGACGCATCTGATACAGCCTTCTTGCCAGACACAGTTTGGACCCCGCTGTCTGCTGCACATGTAGGGCTTGTAACACGTCCCACATCCTCCTGGCTGAGGGTTCATCTCTCACGTACAGAAGTTGAGAATCGGATAGAGCCAAGGTGATAAACGCCTGCGCCTTCTCATCTTTACGCATCCAGGCCGCCTGCGGAACCGCCGGTGGGTGGTGTCGATTACTTCAAATAAATCATCTTTGATCAGGAAAGGTCTCATCCTCAGCTTCCAGCTGGCGTAATTAGTTTCTGTAAGCCTTTCCATCAGCATGCCTCCAGACATGTTGACAGCCATCTCCGCTCACCTCTGTCAGGCACGATCAAGCTGCCCTCTGGAACTCTTTCTTTGATCTTTACTCCGTTGTAACTTGTGCTGGATCTGGGCCCATAACCCTGTTGGTGATTGCGGATATTTGCGTGTGTTCAGCGCAGTTACAGTTGAGAGTAAGGCGGTCAAGAAATCCAAGAGCAAGAGATAGTTTAAGAGTACTTTACTTTGGACATTCAGGCATACAGCTTACAAACAGTTTCACTTTCCCCCACGACACCTCCTAACAAGAACCTCTCCACACTGAAACTAAACCCCCACAGAAGGCTGGCAGAACTTCCCCAGCCTTTATCTCCCTGGTTGCCTTGGCAGCTGCAGGTGCACGGCCTTGATGGTCGTGCCAAGGCTCAGCAAGGATCTTCAAGCAGCTTAACCCCTGCTACTGCGATTCCTTGCTTTCAGGCTTTCAGGCTTGATGGAAAATTACTAGTGACAGTCCTGCCTATGGGTCAACAGGTCAATGGTATCAAAAGCCGCTGAGAGATTAAGTAAGAGTAACAGAGTCACACTCCCCCTGTCTTCTCCCAACAAATGTCATCCATCAGGACAACCAAGGCTGATTCAGTCCCATAACCAGGCCTGAACCCAGATTGGAATGGGTCAAGATAATCTGTTTCATCCAAGAGTACTTGCAATTGCTGCACCACAACCCTCTCAAGCATCTTCCCTAAGAAGGGTATTTGCGACCGGACAGTAGTTGTTGCAAACCAATGGGTCCAGGGTGGACTTTTTCACGAGTGGTAGAATCACTGTCTCTTTCAGGGCATCTGGAACCACTCCCTCCTGCAACAATGTGTTGACCACACCCTGGATCCACTCGGTCAAACCTCCTTGGCAAGCTTTAATAAGCCAAGAAGGGCAAGGGTCGAGAGGACACATTGCTGGCCACATTGTTGCAAGCACCTTGTCTACATCATCAGGCCACATCAACTGAAATATTTCCCAAGAAGTTGCAGCAGATGTTGCACTGGACACCTCACTGGGGACTACAGTAGATGTGTATGAGGCATGAGATTGCTACTGAGGTGAGCAACTTTACCCTCAAAGTGCCTTACAAACAATTCACAGTGGGCCTCCAAAGGGTCTAAAATTCCATTTCCTGGAGTTGATGTCAACAGACCTGTGATAATATGGAAAAGCTTCACTGGACAGCTACTTGACGATGCGATGGTGGCAGAGAAGTGGCCTTCTTCGTCTCCCTCACCGCCACACGGTAGGTACGGTTATGATGTTTTACTCATGCCCGATCAGCCTCACAGCACATCTTTCACCACTTGCGCTCTAGCCATGTTAAGTGTTAGTACCTGTTGTTAGACTTACTCCATGAATCCTTTCCTAAAGCTGCCTAGCTAATAGCTGTGTCTTGTGGTAGTCAATTCTATAATTATGTGTTGCATGTAGTACTTCTTTTTGTCTATCTCTAACCAATCAATATGATTATAAGAAGTGTCCCAGTCCAATGCATATAATCAGTAATGTAGTGGCAAATTCAGAAGTGCAGGGTCCCTTCATGATACTTCACGACACTCCCCCTCACAGCCATGCCCCCTTTTCTAATTTCCCTCATCTCGCTTGCTTTCTATATCATCTCAGAGTCCACACTCCACCACAACAGATATCCCTAGGAGCCAATCAGCATGAAAGGCAAGCCTGTGAGTACCCCACTCAGTAGCTGAGTCTTCCCAGTGGCTGATTCACCTCCTTTCACTTGGATTGTCTCCAGTCAGGACAAGGCCTCTTCTCAGTGGCTAACACTCTCCCTTTCCATGCTGATTGGATAATCCATAGGAATCTGGCTGGGACCCTGATCCCAAAAATGTAATGGGTCTACTACTCCCATGACCCCGGATGACCATACCCCTCTATATAACTCTTTCCATCTCTGTACACTCACCTCTGCCACAGTTTAGCTTGGGCTTCTAAGGTAAATTGGCCTGGTTGGCCACTGTGAGAACAGGATGCTGGACTAGATGGGCCACTGGCCTGATCCAGCAGGCTCTTCTTATGTTCTTATGTTCTAGTCCTTATTGACTATATCATATTTATTTATGACATTTATCATTATAAATTTATCACACAATGAATCTCTTCCTCCAAAGAGCTAAACCAGATAAAATGGGGTCATCCCATAGAATGTTCACAATAGCTTGGATCCTAAGATAACTATATTTATGTCTCGATCCTATGCCTGTAGGGTTGCCAGATTCAGGGCCTGAGACTGATCCTGTATCTTTAGGAGAAGAGAAAGTCAGCCAAGTGCAGGTGTTCTTGCAACACTGTAATGGGAAAAACCACAAGGTGGAATTATCCCTTCCCCCTTCACAACTTTTCAAGATACAGAAGACCTCTTGGAGGCCAGGCCTGGCAACCAAAAGGTCTTCTGTATGTTTAAAAGTTGTGCAGGGGGAAGAGAGAATTCCACCTTGTGGTTTTTCCCATTACAGTGTTGCAAGAACACCTGCACTTGGCTGACTTTCTCTCTCCAAAAAATACAGGATCAGTCTCAGGCCCTGAACCTGGCAACCCTATATGCCTGTCTACTTAGAAGTAAGTCCCACTGAGTTCAGTTAGGTATAAAATGGGAGCCATAAGGAAATGCATAGCAGAAAACTCCCCCATTTACTCCTACCCCTTGCAGGACTCTGAGCCCCCTATCCTCACAGAAAACCCTCTCTGGAGGGTCAGGGGCCCTCTTCTGAGCAATGTGGGATGGGGCACAAGAAGGCTGCTGAAGTAAGGATGGGATGGGGAACTTTTCTTCCATGAACTTCCTTGAGATAGCGTATTCTAATAAGAATATAAGCACCACCAACCACTAGGTGGGCATTGTTCTGTTTTTCCATATGCTTAGCGCTGAGCTCAAGTTCTATGCATTGTCTGTTGTTCATAGGGATCCAGGAAGCTGCCTTAAGCTCAGGCAAACCATTGGTCAATCTACAAGGTTTTCTACAATGACTGGCAGGAGCTCTCCAGGGTTTCAGATAAAAGACATTCCCAGCCCGACCTGGAGTCTGGAGGATGCTGGGGATTGAACCTGGGACCTTCTGCACCCATCGCAGATGCTCTAGCAATGAGTTGTGCCCTTGCCCCTGTTGCTGTTCCTTATCTATTGTTGATAATTGTGTTGCAAACATTTTTTGTATGGAGCACTTCTGTGCTGGAGGTCTGTGCTGTAAGTTTAACTGCCAGAAGTCTAATAAACTGTTTGATTCTAAGTATTACAGTATTTTAGAATCCAGGCCCCCATGCGCAAGAATATCCATTAACCTTCACAGAGGAGCAGGAATTTGACTCTGGGTTTTCCTTAGCTAACCCCAATTTTTCACCTTCCGAAAACACTCCCTCACACAATCTATGGAATGATTCCCTGCATTGTTTATCTTTTTTTGAGAGGGAGAGAGAGAGAGACTATGGCTTCCTAGTCAGCTGTCTGCATCTGACTAATCAGCTGAACATACTGACAGATACTCTAAAAATATTTTGAGTTTTTGCCAGTTTTTTTATGAATGCATGTGTATTTTCAAGCATGTAATAAATCATATTTTAAATGTCATGTTTCATACTGCTCACAGGACTTTGGAGACCTCAAGCTACAATGACTTATAAAATCCTCCAAGTAATGTAATAATTCACAATGCCTAATGCATACACGAGGGGATAAATCTCAACTATGTTAGATGATGATCTGGAAAGAGCCATTATATGCCAGTTTCTTACCACCGGAAGGAAAGGGAAACTATGATTGACAATTCGTTAACTCTGACCAATCTAGCAAGGGTAATGGCTGGTTAAATCAGAGCATGTTATGTTATGTTTAATCAATTGGGTGGAAGAAAGACTCCTTTCGTCTGATGGAAGGAGCTTCCACCTTCATTTGTAATGTGTGTGTGCGTGTATGAAAAGGAGAATTGCCAAACACTGTCATCTTAAAAGAGATCTTCCAATTTTGTCAGACACAGGATAAATGCCTCTTCTAAAACTGCCTTGGGTGCCTCACCAACAAGGCGCTATATAAATCCAATTCATGTTGGCAGCTTCCAGGATGGAGACTGCAAAGAGCTGGAAACAAGCTGGTCATTTAACAACAAAAAACTGCATCACCCGCCTCTTGCATATTGCAGTGACTGAAAAACTGACTTATAAACTGTGAATAGTAAAGGGGAAATAGTCAGTATTGGACTTTTCTGCGGTATGGGACATGTTTTTAGTTTATATTAGATAGCATGAATGATGGGAGCATTCTTCAGGTTCTGGGATAAGGATGAGATTAGGAAATGGAATTGTTTCAAAACTGGAACATTGTAACCTCTCACATTGGGTTTGGATGAATTATCAGTCCTGCATATTTATTTGTACTTGGTGTCTTGCCAGATGCCTTTCTTATTTCTGTCAAGGGGTTCTTTAGATAATTCAGGCTTAGCAATAAAGATTGAGACCAGCTGTCTAGATAGGTCGGCTTACTAGTCACTTACCAGAATAATCAAAGCAACTATGCAGTACATAAGCATAATTTTACAGAACAAATAACATTCAACCTGAGTCAGCTACTCTCTAGAACTTAACAGTAGCTGTTGCTGAGTCACACTCCCTCTTTCCCTGATCTCTTAATGGTGGTCCACACAGTCTCTCACAGTGGTACTTCTTCTTGCTTCATTGGTACATGGAGTATCTCTTATCTAGCTTTCGGATAGGATGAGTCAGCAGCTTTACTGTCGGCTGCCTCCTCCACTCCTCCTTCTACTTCAAAAAAGAGACACACTTTCTGCATGAATCACCTCTCTTATGACTTCAGGTAACATCATCTGTTCTTACACAGAATACAGCTCTAAGCTTATTGAGCAGTTTCAGACCCCTATTTATGACAGTATATAGGGCATTAAAGGGACAGTTGCTGGCTTCCACATATCTAGAAATAATATGACTTTACACTGGGCTATATTGATACATATTGTGCCAGCCTACTGCTTTAAAAAATAAATTAAAAAAATAAATCCAATAAACAAATAAATAGAATTATGCTTCCTACTACATATGGAGGCATCATCTGAAAGCAACTGTGATATTCAACTCAGTCATACACAAACTTAAATCCATTTATTTCAATGGGTCTATTCCAAGTATGATTTACTTGGCTGTCACCCAAATAAAACATGTCAATTGCCTCGGTAATATTGTTTTCCTCCTAGGGATGGTGGAGAAACTTGATTCACTTTGCATTTAAAAGTGAATCTATTAAATTTGCACTTTCCAAAACAATATAAGAACCAAAACACAGCCTCCCTTCAAAATTCACACTTATCTGAATTTTGTAATGAAGTTCTCCAACCAATGTTTTAAAAAATGCATATATTTGGAAAATGTGTACATAAAAGTGAAAATAACATACGAAATACATTATATTAGGGGAAACTGCTTGCAAAATGTGTGCATTAGTCAAAACAGTATATGAAAATATGTTTATTAGGAGAAATTCGCACTAAAATGCTGACAGATTTTTATGAGGATTTTTTTTAAAAAAATCATAAATTTATGCAGAACTGTGAAGAACTAAATTTAAGACTGGGGAAAAATGAGAAACTGAGAGAACTGAAATGGACAGATCTTTCAATCCTCATTTACTCATATGCAAATTTATTGAAAATTCATTGATAGATTAATCCAGGGATGGGGAATCTCAAGCCTAGAAGCTGAATGTGACCCTCCAGGTGCCTATATTAGGCTCTCATGCCTCTCCCAGGTCCCAAGCCTTTCCCAACCACACCTCCTCTTCATCGATCACACACCTCCTTGACCTTGCTTTGCACCCTCCCTGACAATTTTTTGTCTAACTGGAATGTATCCTTGAACTCTGATAATGCCTCTTGCTTGCCTGGATAGAGGATGGAAAGGAGTGTGTGTAGAAGCTGCCCTCCTGTACAAACCTAACGTTTAGATGTGTTGCTGCACTCTGTCATGGCCCCGTCAGAGAACTCCTCAGATGAGGACGACTCAGGAGTAACAGCAGCAGACCCAGGAGCAGCAGGAGACACGGAAGAGCCTCCTGAGAATCCAGCTCCTTCTGCCCCTCAGATGCAGAGCACCCCAGGGACAGCAGAGGCCCTGCAGCCAGACACAGACAGTGAACAGGATACTCCCCCCTCACCTGCAGAACGTAGACAGCAGAAGGTCAGGCAGAAGAGAGGCAGGCCTGGCTCCTTAAGGCCCAAACGCTGAGGGCTCACACCTGCTGTCCATCCTGCTCTTTATAAGGCACACCTTGGCTGCAGCTTGTTGCTGACTGTAACGTCAGGCGTGGCTTTGTGTAGACCTAGTTTCCCTGCAGCATCTCGTTGACGGATCTCCTTGGCAATTGATCCCGGACCTCCACTGACCTTGCTTCTGGACTTCTGACTCGGCAAGTACGCTTTGGATAGGCCTGGCAGATTTACAACCTGACTGCTGGCTAAGGACTTTCCTTCCCTGCCAAAGACCCAGGAATTTCCAGCCCCCCCTGACACTGCTGATGCAGTGTAGAGCTGACACACTCACTTTTGACTCTGTCCCTGCCCACCGCTGGATTGTGGCCCTCAGAAGGTTGACAAGAAAGGAAGGTGGCCCTTGGGCTGGAAAAGGTTCCCCATCCCTGGAATAATCAGTTAGTTGGCTAACAATTCAAACGATTAATCATTTTTACATTTCTTTCATCAGTTTCTAGCCCTAATAAAACCCAAGTTTCCAGATGTAAATATTTAGCACCGCTTTAGTTTGATTTGGGTGGTGTGTGTGTGTGTGTGTATATATATAGCCTGTTCATACTAGGGAAGGGTAAATCTATGTATTTCTTATCAGTGTTTATTTATTTATTAAATGTCTGCCCCACTCTTCCTCCTAAATTAGCCCATAGCAGCAAACAAACAAGTATCAATTCAAATAAGTAAGTAGTGAAACAGTCTTGCTTTCATATATGCCCCCCATAGTTATGTTCTGGTCCATTTCCTCATTAACTGCCTTTTTTGTTTTTTTTACAAAAAATCCTCTCAATATATACAAATTCAATTTTTCTGTCAAAGTATTACTTATGTTTGTATTTTCCCTCTCAAAATCCACATTTAAATGTTTTTGATATATTTAAGTTTCTGAGAACTGCATCACATCATTTGTAGAGAGTTCATTCCAATCTGCACATTAGTCTAAAAGGTACAGATCACGTCATTTCATATAGACATTTGATCTGATTCCTTAGGGGTCCCTAGCTTATACTAGAATTTGTGTTCATGTGGAGGAATTTGACAACATGAAGCAGCCCCAAATCACAGATTTGAAACAGGAAAATGGCCCTCCTTCTGGAATCTGTTGTATAAGACAACTATTGTACATTACTCAATGTTTCAAATATCTATTAATGGTGCTATTGTTGGACTCCAGCTCCCATCATCCTTAACTATTTGCTACGCTGGCTAAGACTGATGGGATTTCGAGTCCAACATCTGGAGGGCACCATATTGCCTATCCCTTTATTAAGTGATAAACACACAAAGTGACATCCAAAGCTGTCCATGCATGAGTGGAACAGATTTCTGCTCATGCAATGAGGATTTCTTTCCTCACCCCTGAAGACTTCCACAAATTTTCTCTGGAGAGCTCGAAGTCGATCTAGGGCAGATCTGTGGGGCAAGGAGGAGGAGAAGTAGGGGAAGTCCCCTTTTGTACAGGGAACTGGGTATTCCACCCACAAAATTTGATTTTCAATCAAAAACATATTGTTGCCTAGACCCACTTCTAAGAATGAAATTTGAATGGAGTAGCTCAGGGAAGGGGAAGCTGTGGCCCTCTAGACGTTGTTGGACTACAACTCCCATCAGGTCCAGCCAATATATCCAATGGTCAAGGATGATGGGAGTTGCAGTGCAATGACTTCTGGAGGGCCACAGCTTTCCCACTCTTGGAGTAGCTAATATATGCTCTGTAATTAAGATATACCAGCACTGAGTTGTAGATAGCAATATCCCATTTAATTTATGATGATCTAAAGTTTGGTCTTTTTTATTCAGTTGGCTGACAAACCAACAGCTTGACATTTTCTTTGCTGGCCTGTTTCATTATGCTGAACATCTACATTAGTCCCATTGACTATTTTCATTAAGTTTACTAATGAGATTTAAAATGTTTATAGACCCCTGACCCCTGTTAGCACTCTTTTCAGTACTAAATCCCTACAGAGTAGGCTTTGTTTAGTTAGGGAACTCTGAACAGGGAAATCTCATTTCCATGAGCTCTGGCTTTCCAAGAGGGGGAGGGAAGTTTTACAATTTTGTTTGTGTCGCCAGAGTTTGCTTATGCAAGCATCATAGGAATTTAAAAATTAGAATTATATGTCTGAGCTTTTGTCTTAGTCAAATGTCTGATGATCAAGAAATGCTGGTGCAATAAAAATATTTGAAAAATTAATTTAAAACATTATACATTTATAGAGTCACATTATTTACTGATTAATGTGGCACTGTGGAGAGATGAGTCAAAGAACAGGAAAGTCTATTGTACTCATTTGGAAGCTCATTAAACGACTCCATTTCTCATTGTATCCGCCCACAAACGATTCTCATACCAAGAAGACAAGATCATTACCATGCACATAAAAGGATGAGCCTCGCTATACAACTACAACAAATGTTTTAATTAGGGAAGCACTTTTAATAGTCCCAGAAGGTGGGTTTTTTTTAATGCACTCCACTGAGTTTTGAGCATCATTGGTTGAAATCTAAAGTAAGACATCTGGATTAGACCTATTCCAGTATAAAATACATTGTGTTTTATCGTGTCCCATTTTTATTCATATATCCTTCACCTCCTCTTACCTATTTGTTTATTTATAAATATATTTGTATACTGCTATTTCATTTTAAAACATAAAAGCAATTTACAACAAGTAAAACAAAAGTACAGTAAAAACCATTAAAATACACTAAAAACGAAGATCAACTATTGCAAAAAAAAATCTTCTTAATTGCCTGTGTAAGCCTAGTGGAACAGAAAGGTTTTCAGCAGGTGTTTAGAAGTTAAAACAGAAGGCGGCTGTTGAATTTCCAGAGAACTGGGCCAATGACACTGAAGGCTTAATTTTCGTGTCAATGTTAAATGAGCCTCATCAGCTCGGGAGAAGACCAAAACCGTTCCTGAATATGATCTCAGTGATCAAGCTGGAATATAAGGGTTCAGGCAGCCCCTAAGATACCCTATACCTAAACTGTAATATAAGAACCCTGAACCTGTCTTCCTAACTATAGATTTATGAGAGTTTGGAACCCAGGAAAATAATACTTTGCCCAAGGGTGATTCACCTGTACATGTGCATCAGTATTGTTCCCCCATGGGTAACTGTTTGGCCACTATGAGAACTGGAAGCTGGACTAGATGGGATGCTGGACTATGAGAGCCAAACCACTACTAAGGTCGAAAGGATTTCCCTCCTCTGCCTGAAGTTTCCTCTGTCCTGGGGGCTGCATTCAGTATAGTGCTAAGAGCTGTAGGGTAAAAGACGATCAAGGTGTGAATACAACGAAAGGTATCCCCTATACAGTGGAATCGGTGCAGACCCAAGTTAATTTTTTGGTTAAGACAGATGATCTAAATTCTAAGTTGTCAGCGAATAACAATGGTCAAGAACAATTGCCATTGGAGTCGTTAGAGACTGGGAAATTGACCAATCCCATAAGCAGAGCCTCAGATTGGAACTTAGTGCTAAACACTAAAATGCTGGCTATGCTAAACTATCCTGAGCCCAGTGGAAGATCCAATCAAGATAAAAGGAAATATCACCTAATAGAATTCTTGAATGAGATGACCCTAGGGCGCTTCCATAGTTCTGACTTTGAAAACATTGAATATCTTTTTTTTAATTACACCAAAGCCAGGGCGATGATAACGTTCCATGACAAGAGGAAAGCAAAAGAACTTCTGGATTTGAAAGAGCGTTTCTTGGAAAGGAACCTTTATATTAAGAGAGTCTTCCACAACATTGCGAGCCCATGGAAGTTAGAGGGTCATCAAAGTAAAGGGCAGATTTCCGTCTAAACTAAAGAACTGGCCGGCCCCATTCATCCTAAGGAAAGGATCATTAATAACTCTGACCAAAGTGAGCACCGGGCAGAATCGCATCTATTAAGGGAAGTTGAAGTACCTCATGCAAGCCATCAAGTGCAATCTCTTATGCCAGCACATCCAAATATGGACAAATGGGGGGGAAATTGTTTTCTTGATGAGGAAATTATGCTTCTTGATACCTTCACAGGGTTGACTAGGGAGGCACAGGTAGAAATTATGAATAAAATTGAAAAGTTAGGAAAGGTGTTAAAAGACCTGAGTGATAAGAGGGCAAATACCGATCGCTCTGAGTCTGCCACCATGATTGAATTGGCTTTAGAACCTGGCAGGCTTCCTGTACTAAATCCTATTAATGCATTATCTGCTGACTGTCCATTGATTTCTCCCATTGAGTTGGAATCATTTAAGGTCCATGCCCAAAATACTTGTCAAACTTTTCAGAAAGGCAATAATGACTATCGCCAATGTAATAGTCTTGGTATAAAAGCTCTACCTGATCTAACAAGTAGTCCTTGACTAATGCCTCACTTTGAGGAAGTGATATTGAAGATCCTTTCTTGGAATATAGCAGGATGGAGAAATAAAATAGCGGATCCATCTTGTATATTTTTCCTAAAGGACTATCACATACTGTTTCTCCAAGAGACATGGTATGTGAAAGATATGACCTTAGATGGGTATGTAACTTATCAGTTATTAGCGGCGCCCGGGAGGAAAGGTGGCCGTCCTAAGGGAGGGATCAGCCTACTTATGTCAACTGCGCTCCATGCCTCCATTGTGGAGGTAGACCCTTTGCCAGAGATTGCAGTAGCTGTCATCTTAAAACTAACATCCTGTTCTTTACTTCTGATTAACGTGTATCTACCCCCAAGCAAAGACAGGAAATCTGCAGTAACTAAGATCAAAAAATTAGATAATTATATACGCCATTTGACATCCCTACACCCGGAGGTACAGGTAGTAATGATGGGTGACTTCAATGCGAGAATGGGCTCATCAGACGAGGCGCTTTTTGCCAAACACCATCAGGTGACGCCTTCCTTAGAAGGCCCTTTTGACATCCCCTCGAGGCAATCCAGAGATCAGTGTATAACCTACTCTGGCCTTTGGTTAGCCCATTTAATTTTAAATTCTAACTTAACTATATTAAATAGGCGCACAAAAGGCGATTGGCAAGGAGAATTTACGTTCCTTTCAAGTGGAGGGGCATCGGCGATTGATTTCGGTATTGTTTCACAGGAGCTATACCATCTAGTTAGTAAATTTGAAATTATTGAAAGACCAGAAAGTGATCATTCTCCTGTATGTATGTTTTTGAACGGTATTGATTCGACTCATATACTTTCCCCACAGACCTCTTCACTGGTTGACTATGAAGTGCGACATGGTCGGGTCAAATGGATTCCTAAATTGGAGACTGAGTTAAAGACTAGATTATACTCCTCTCATATGTTAATTCTGAAGGAGTTAATACTAGCTTTCCCCCAAAGCTCAACCTCCTTGGATCATTTTCAGTGCCTAATGAATGCCCTTCAGTCTGAATTTTTCTCCAATGAAAAGTCACCATCAAGTAAGGTCGAATTTCACTCCAAAAAATGGTTTGATAAGGATTGTGTGGAGGCAAAAAAAGTTCTGATAGATAAATTTAAGGCATACAAAGTAAATTGAACTGCATCCGAGTTCGATGCTTACTGTGAGGCAAAAAAATTATTTAAGTTACTGACAAAAAACAAAAAGAAAGAGGGGCTTCAGGCCCTGTGGGATCGACTTGCCTTTGCTTCCCAGTTAAAAAATTCAAACCTTTTTTGGCGAATTGTCACCTCTAATTGGCCAAAATCACGTGTTAATATGGGTTACTATGTGCCTCCTAATATCTGGGAAAATTATTTCAATCAAATGTATGCTTCTGATGTTGAATCATATGAAGTTGCTGGCCATCCAAAACATCCCATCCCAGAATGGATTCCAGTTAGCTCTGCTGAAATTGCTGATCTTATACTTAATTTAAAAGATATTGATGTTCAATGTGTTTCATTTAATTTTTTTATTTAACTTGTTGCTGATTTTATTGTAATTTTATTGTAATATTGTATTTTAATCTTGTTTTGTTCACCTCCCAGAGAGCTATTCGCTATGGGCGGTTTAAAAATGAAATAAATGAAATGAAATGAAATAAAGCGCCTGGGTCGGATTCTATTCTGGCCGAAGTATTCAAGACCAATGTGCAATGGTGGGCACCTTTATTAGCAAGTATTTTCACTTACATCGATCAATCTATGTAAATCCCCAATGATTGAGGAACCGCTATAATCGTGCCCATTTATAAAAAAAGGCCCGATATATGACCTGGCAAATTATAGGCCTATTAGTCTTTTAAATGTGGTTAGCAAACTTTATGCAGCACACCTCCATACTAAATTACTTGCTTGGATGGAACTAAATGACATCTTGGCCCTAGAGCAGGCTGGTTTTCGAATACGACGCTCAACTACCGACCATGCTTTGGTTCTTCACCACCTGGTTAATAAATATAAAGGGAATTCTAACAGTGCGCTATATCCGGCATTTATCGATCTAAAAATGGCTTTCAATTCCATATTGCGGGATAGACTTTGGTCAAAACTCAAAACTATGAATATAGATCTCCGTCTATTGGCTTTAATTCGGAGGCTATATACTAATACTTATCTTCGGGTTAGATGTAATAATAATCGCCTTTTAACTAACCTTATCCCCACCCATAAAAGAGTTAGACAGGGGTGCATTTTGGCACCCTTCCTATTTAACATCTATATAAACTCCGTGGTGCAAAGGTTGTTGCTAATTAATGCCCATCCCTCGCTACTAGCTGGAAGCCCTAGACCCATTCTTCTCTATGCAGATGCTATTGTTTTAATATCAAGGACACTGATTGGTTTGAGACGTCTGTTGTTAGAATTAGCTAGTTTTTGCTCTGATGAATCTTTGATGATAAACTATGCAAAAACTAAAGTAATGATCTTTACAAATAAAAGAACCAAACATCTATGGAGGATAAATGGCCATTTAATTGACCAAGTAAATTCATTTCAATATTTAGGAATAAATTTTCAGGCCAACGGCCTATGGTCAGGCCATATGAAAATGGCAGCTATGCATGCGAGAAGAACAACGAAAGCCTTATTGGCATTCTATTATAATAAAGGGGGTCAAATCTTGAATGCTGCGTTAAAGATTTTCAGGGTAAAAATAATATCTCAACTCATTTATGGTGCACAAGCAACCACTTGGATGGAGTGTGACCATCTAGAGGCTGTCCAAACGATTTTTCTTAGATCTATACTGGCAGTGCCTACATGTATTCCCAACTCTATTTTAAGAATGGAAGTTGGATTGCCCTCCATTGATGCTCGGGTGTGGTGTCTTAGAATTAGTGCCTGGCTAAAGTTACTGTTTAGACCAATGGGATTGGCCCCCTCCATACTACAAGATAATTTCCATTCCCAATGGGAAAAGATGGTTATCGATAAAATCTCTAAATTGGGGTTTTCAATTCCCTTTATTCTATCTATGGGCTTTTTGAAAGCCAAAAAACAGATTTTAGAGCGAATTTACGACCTGGATTTCCAACAGCATTTGTTATTAGTTAAAAAGCATAAATATAATGTTAAGCCGTGGGCTATGCCATATTTAACTAATCTAACTATTCCAAAGTTTACATGGGCTAGGTTTAACTGTCTGCCTTCTGCTTTATTAGACGGCAGATTTAAGAAATTACCATACAATGATAGATTATGCCCTTGTGGAGACGGTGAGGTCGAGACTATATCACACGTTCTGCTTCACTGTTCACTTTATTGTGAGGCCAGGTGCAAGTTTATTCTACCCCTACTTACTCGCTTACCTGACAGGAATGAAACCTGTTACGTGGACTATTTGCTTGCGGATCATAACCCACAAGTAACTCAATTGGTAGCTATGTTCTGTGTGGCAGCTATTGCCGCTAGAAAGTTATTAATTTCAACAATGCAAGTAGATTAATTGATGGTTTTTAGATATAATCAGTTCCTTATTATTGTAAATATCGTTGTATGCTATTTTGTTTTCTTTGCTCTTTGACCGTAACAAACTTGATTTATTCATAGTGCTAAGGTGAATGTGCCATTAGCGCAAGGAGAAACAGAGTGTTTCCCTTCTCTCCTGTCCCCTGCCCATGTTCTAGGGTTTTCTCCAACTCACCAGAGCAGATTTGGGGATGGTGGAGGGCATACATTGGGAAAGGAGAGGTAGGAAATCCCATTGTGTTAGCATTAATCCTTGCACTATTGCAACTATTTGTTCAACCTGTATTCTATTGCACCTGAATTTAACTAGGAAAACATTATTTAAAAAATAATCATTCTGGAATTGAAACCTTCCCAGTTTGGTACAGCTTTCACTTCCTTCAGATTATTATTGTTGTTACTAGTATTACACTTCTGTCCCACCCTTCCTTCCAAAGTAGTCTATGGCAGCAAACAACAAAGCGGCAAAACAACACAATTTACCGATAGTTTGTGCTCCTATAGTAAAATTATATATATAATCGCATCAAGTTTTCTTTTCTGTGGCGATCACAACTACATTAATTCATTAGTAACATTCAGCACAAGAAGTAATATTGATACAATCACGTTGGGCAATTCAGTGATATCCAATGTTAGTCATACTCAGAACTGAAATCAACTGACTTAATATAATAAGCAGATTTGTTTCAATGAGTCTACTCAGAGTACAACTTGGTTAGATATCTCCCATTTTGTTTCATTTTTCAGTGATTAATTAATGTGCAGATGCACACTGGATAAGTAAGAAGTCAGACTAGCTTCGGAATAAAAGCCTAGCTATTACCGTTTTTTCATTTTTGTTTTTTTGTTTTTTAAACAGCTCAGCTAATTTTCTGAGACAATCTGAATTGAGCCAGGGAAAAATTGCCCACCTGTATTCATGGCACCGGTTCCATAATTTTTCTAAAAAAAAGTCTTGGTCCTTCACATAGTTTTTTTTCTAAAAAAGTCCAATACTAGAATGAAGTTTTATTGCAATGGCAGATTTTTGGCCTGTTATACTGAAAGTGCATACATTTGAACCGGTTCTTTGGGCAATCTTTTGCTTTTTGCTTTTAGTGATAATAGGTTCTGCTATACAATCCTGTGAAAAGCTATCAAGGAGTACATAATAGCCTTTTTGTTCACCTACACGTCCCTTTATTACCAATACTTGGAAGACCAGTATTGTTACATGAAACCTAATTATTTTCTTCTTGTGCCTACCTATTTTATGCTGTCATGTAATTTGAAAATCCAAATCAATGTGAAATATAGAACAGGAAGATATGGGAAAGAAAGTGAGGGAAAGACTCAAATGGTCCTTTTTGTTAAATCTGGTTTAACAATAGAGTTACTATAGTTTTACTGGCAGTTGAATTCAGTTCAAAAGATATGAACTCTTGGCCTTCACTTGTCTATAGGGATCCAAAGTGGATATTGTTAGAAGGGTATCCCATACCACCCAAGATCATGATATATCACATTAGAAAAGGATATGATAAAATACTTCTCTAATTTGAGTCCACTCAGGGTCCATTCTCATTTCATTTCACACTTCATATCCATGCTGATGAGGACAAACAAACCTCTGGAATGCACCACAGACATTAGAGGCTCCATTTAGAAATGGGGTAGAGTTGTCTTTTCTCCAGTTTCAGGGTATGTGTGGTTATTCCTCAAGGACACTTGATTTTTTTGGGGGGGGTCCTACTGGGAGAAAGGGCAGGATATACATTTAATAAATAAGCAAACAAGCTGCTGGCAAAATGTTCTGCTTTAAAACGAATGTTTTCAATGACCTAGTCTCCCGCACATACATACACACAACGATGGGATAATAACAGTACTACTGATGATACTACAGGCTGCAGGTAGGAGAACCATTACTGAATATGTTTTTTTAAAAAGTCCCTGTAGATAAAAACCTAGTTGTCAAGGAGAATATTTTGAACATAGCTTTCTTCTGGATATGTTAGCTTTGGATGTGCAGGGATTTCAAAGCATTCAGTCATGTGGCAACCCCTCCTCCAGAGAGTGAAGTAACACCATCCAAAATGGTGCAATCAAAGGGAAAAAAAATCCCTGTGATCAAGATCACGTGGGGATGGATGAGAATCATAGAACCATAGAATTGTAGAGTTGGAAGGGGCCTATAAGCGCATCGAGTCCAACCCCCTGCTCAATGCAGGAATCCAAATTAAAGCATACCTGACAGGTGGCTGTCCAGCTGCCTTTTGAATACTTTCAGTGTTAGAGAGCTCACCATCTCCCTAGGTCATTGATTCCACTGTCACACCGCCCTAACAGTTAGGAAGTTTTTTCTGATGTTCAGCCAAAAACTGGCTTTCTGCAGCTTGAGCCCATTATTCTGTGTCCTGCACTCTGGGATGATCGAGAAGGGATCCTGGCCCTCCTCTGTGTGGCAACCTTTCAAATACTTGAAGAGTGCTATCATGTCTACCCTCAGTCTTCTCTTTTCAAGGCTAAACATGCTCAGTTCTTTCAGTCTCTCCTTATAAGGCTTTGTTTCCAGTCCTTTGATCACTGAATTTCAGAATAACTGAATTTCAATTCAGTTAGCATTTATTGACAAACCTACCTAATTAACACTTTCTAAAACACTATGAAAAGACACCTTTCAAAATTTGAAGGGTGCACTTCTCAAAATTTTGTAACACAGTTCTCCATCCAAGTAATGCATAGGGAAATGCATGTACTAGGGTAAAGTGTGCATACAAATGCATATATGAGTGAAAATGAGATACAAAATACATTGTATACTAGAAAAAATATTTTGGAAAAATGTGTATAATGTGCAGACTTGCATACAAACATGTGTATTAAGAGAAATGTAAACTAAAATACTGCTGAGATTTCAGGACTTTTTTTTTTTTTTTTAAATCACAACCTGATGTGGAAATGTGAGGAACTGAATTTAAGATTGGGAAAATGAGAAACTGAAATTGACAGAATTGCCTGTTCCTCATGTCACATCAAAAACAAAGCAAGCATTAATCACATGGATTGCCGGGATCATAAAGATATTTCTGATGTCTGTTAGGAATACTGTTGTTGACATGGAAAGTACTCACATGATCTGGTCAACCTATATGACTGCTTCTTGCATGCTAGCATGACATGTGTTTAATCATACCCAGAGAAAACAGATTTTTCCAGCAGTGAACTGGGTACACTGGCAATCTATTGCCATGCTCAGATATGAAAACAGTATTTTGAAAGTATAGGCTAACAGTTCCATTCCATCAACCCACTGTGCTGAGCACTAAAGCAATAGTGCTATTTTCTGCACAATGGTATTAAAACTGGGACCCAATACTAGCTCCATTCTCAATGCAGAAGCAGCCTAGTGTTGCACCTTGACACCTAAGATTGCAACACAAATGTGTACCTATGGAGTGTGAATGTAACAACAAGACATGGTTGCGTACTTGCCTGTGGATTTCTTCCAGTGCTCAGGAAAAGGTTTTATTGAGCTCCAATTTATGCAACAGAATCCATCATTCTATGCCACCTCTTGATTCCCTTTCTTGTCGCATCTGCTTTCTTACCCTTCCCATTCCATTGATCAGTTTTAGATCATAAGTCTGTGTGTGTGTCCGTGGGAGGGAATTGACTAATTTATTTTATGTATTGTACAGCAACATGTAATTTTAGGTTCTTCACATATAAAACATTAGGACAGTGGCAGCAAGGACTGATCATGATGATAAAATCAAGCTAATCCATAGTATGGGGAGGTCGAAAAGAGTGGGCCTTCAAACCACAATTAATTATTTTCATCCATAAGCTTTCAAATGCATATAACTGGAGGAGCCAGTCTGATGCCCTCCAGCTGTTGTTGGACTACAGGGGAGGGAGGGGGAGGGAGAGAGGGGGAGGGAGAGAGGGGGAGGGAGGGAGGGGGAGGGAGAGAGGGGGAGGGAGAGAGGGAGAGAGGGAGGGAGGGAGAGGGAGAGGGAGAGGGAGAGAGAGAGGGAGAGAGAGGGAGAGAGAGGGAGAGAGGGGGGGAGAGAGAGAGAGAGAGAGAGAGAGAGAGAAGACATCTTCTCTTTGTCTGTCTCTCTCCTCACAGCATGAGAGCAAACACTAGGCCTAGTGTTTGCATCTCTAACTTAGCTAGTTAGCTAGATGTAGAACTCTTTCCTATCAAGCATGTACTTCCAGAATAAAGTAGTTCTTTCTTATTTTAAAGCTTAAAGTCTCAGTGTGACTAATTCCAGGGAAGGTGTAAGGTGGAGAATAATAACACACATGCGGGTAAAATTGAGTTTAAGGCTCCTTATTTATTTACTGCAGTAAAGGCAAACCATACACTTCACACAAGGGGTGACGCATGAGAGAGCCCAGAGCCCCCTAAAACAGGGATTTTTATACCCTTTACAAAACAAGCTGGTTAATTTTACACCCATCATTTATTATGCTCTGCTTAATCAATAGTATAGTTACTCTTTCCTAAGGTCAAACGGTTAATCCTTACTTTTGCAAGCATATGTTAAACAGTGGGTCACAGTCCACTGACAATGCTTATTTCAAAATGCGAGCCTTAAGCTTTTAAGCAAACAGACAGATACAAGCAGTATTTAGGCAAATAGGCAATACTGTGACCTTTAGATTTTTCAAACTCCACATTTAGCAAGGATTCAAACACACAAAGCTCACTCAGGTGCTTTTTGCGACTCTGCAACACTTACCTGGGACTAAGCCCCATTAAACAATGTAGGACTTACTTCTGATAGACATATATAGGTTCACACTGTGTTCATTATCTGTGGTATCATTTCCAGTCTTGTCAAGTGCTATTTTAAAGGAATGGGTGAACAAAGGGGATAACAAAAAAAATTGCTAGATAGCTTCTGAGGTTCTTTTGCTATAAAATTTTTCACCTCCAAAAATATTTACACAGGCTGATATGTCACCTTCTATTGCCTTTTTTGTAGGGCTGCCAACTGACCAGATCAGACTGGCACATTTGCTCTAGTTCCTAACATGAACTTGATTTATATAGACTGGGAGATAAAGCTTTTCATCTCTTATGTTTTAGGCTCCTTCTGGAAACATATTTTCTCTAGGCTTTTCCTGATCCATAACGTTACATTTCTTATACCTCTGTTTTCATATCCTGTTTATAAGTTATGTTCTTTTTTATTCTATATTTTATTGTATACCTCTTAGATATTTTTTAATGTTAAGTAGTCTAGATTCTTTTTTAAAAAAGTGAATAAAAATAACTGGTGGTATTCAATCCTATTCCTACTCAGAGTAGACTTGTTAAGGTTAATAGATATGACTAACTTAAGTTTATCAACTTCAATGGGTCTACTCCAAGTAGGACTAGTGTAAAATGCAACCCAAAGTATATAAATTAAGCTTCTATTAAAGGCATGTCTTCAAGAGCAGATATGAGGAACCTATGGTCCTCTAGATACTGTTGGACTCCAGTTGCCATCAGGTCCAGCCTGTATGGTTACTGGTCAAGGATGAGGGCAGCTGTAGTCCAGCAACATCTGGAGGGTCACAAGTTCCACATCCCTGTTCAAGAGGAAGTTGAAAAAATGGCAGCCATAACACTTCGTTATTTTTGCCTTCCATGCCTTCATGCCTAGAATAGTTTCTCCTTCTCGATCACGCCACCTCACTCTCCTTCTTCCAAAACTTCCACATAGCCTTTCTCAAACCATAATAATTTCACACGGTCTGCACTTTTGACTATCAGTTCAATTTCAACAAGCCTTCTAAGTAGAGACTTTATCCTAATCTGTATCTGTGTATTGGAATTGCTTTTTAATGTTTTTAAAGCTTTTTTTTTTAAAGATGCTTTTAAAGATGTTTTGTTTTAATATATTTTAAAGTCTGTTTTTAAGATGTTTTAGAGTGTTTTTAGTGTTTTGTTTGCTGCCCTGGAAGCTTTCAGGGAAGAAGGGTGGGATATACGTTTAATAAATAAATAATAATAAACTAATTAATGAATATTTACATTATTATCCACTTCACATTCCAGTTTCAGAACATTTGCGAGGCTGCTAGCACACCCATAAAGAAGACTTAAGATGCAAAATGTATGGTAAGACAGTTATATTTTTTAACTATAACATATTAGAGGGGCTGCAAAAATGAATCAACCAGATTAGCAAATCATAGGAGTATGGGCAGGTGAGTTATCCAGTAAGGAAGGATCTGATCCCTCCCATGTTTACATCCACAGTCTGTTGGTTACACAGCAAAGGACTGGAAGGAAATGTGCCTTCTTTCTATGTGAACCTTGGGTATGTGAACCTGACATGCACACCATAGCCCCACTGTTTAGTATTCACCAAGGTGTTCATGCCAAACCTAAAGGGCACCCAAGGACCCTGCAAGCCAAAGGCTGTTGGAAGGTGACTAAAGAGTGCCCTTAACCTGATAATGCCTCAGGTGTTTAACCAACCAGTTCTTAAATTCTCTCACCTGCTCGGACTAAATGCCAAATGAATCAAAAAAACATAACACCACCCCAGAACAAATGGGGTCACCATGTGGTATGAAGTGGGCAAAAAGGTGGAGTCCCAAAGGTCAATCGAATCAAAATTCCTACTCAGCTCCCCAAAAGGGCAACTAGCAAAGCCCGTACTGTAGAGGGAGGGAGGGAGAGTGGGCAGTACTGCAAAGGAGAAAGCTGAGGGTCAAACAGAGCTGGCTTAAGAAGCCTGGCAACTGCCACTTCCTAATTGGGCAAACAAGCCGATGTGCCGCAAAGCAAAACCTCCCCTGGGAGGAACTACTGGAGCCTTCTTCTCAAGGGAAAAGAGTGAGAGCAGTGTTCTCGGGGTAGCCTAGTTTGACTGATTAGCTACATAAATACCCATGTAGCCACCAACTATAAGCTCCCATTCAGGGCCGCAACTGGCTTCATTTTGTCCCTCTTTCTGTTGATGTCATTTGGGCCTGCCATGACCTTGTAACAAGTAGTTTGTTAGTGGAAAGCTTGCTGTTCATATCATAAGAGGGCTGATTCAGTTTGTCTGCTAATTGAAGCTTACTTCATCTGACTCATCTTTGAAGATGCTTCCTAGACCTTTTATCTAATTGATGATGTGTGTAAACACCATTGTTCTCTGTCACTGCATTGGGATTTGCTCCTTCTAACCTTTGTTGATATTTGTGATGCATAAATATACCAGTTGGACATTTGGTAAGAGATGACCTCTGTGATTTCAGGCAGTGACATTTTCTATAAATACCTTGGGCTTTGAGTGTCATTGTGCTGAAATCAAAACTCTGCTGAATGCTGTCTGTGAACATTAATCCTTAGCTTCTTTGAAGCTCTGCAGCTTATGCTTGGAATCTGCCTGCATTGCCATTACTGTTGCATCTGGGCCATCCATTTTTTTAAAATAAATTCCTTCATAGCTTTTGTTCTTATGGACATTCATGCTCCCTGCTCACCTTTTGCAGGCAGATCAGCTTTGTTTCCAACTCTTTGGAAGAAGGAAGCGTGGAAGCATTTGATCATGCTGCTTTAGCAGCATGGCCAGTTGAGGGATTCAATCTGCTTTGTTATTTGCTAATTGTTGTATCTCTCCAGCCTGTTTTTCAGTGCAGCTGAGGTCAACATGGCTGGGCCCTACCAAGGGCCCTGGGCTGAGAATGGCCCATCACCAGTCAGACTGTCCCTGTCAAACCATCAGGTCTTCCATGAAGTGGTGGATGCCCCTGCCACCATTGAATGGTGGCATGGCACTTTTACTGCCCCCCTCATTCCCCCCTCCATATATATATATATATTAATTTTTGTGGGCAACAGTAGTGACAGCCCTTTTGAACTGGAGCCCAGCTGGTATTCACTTCTGATTAGTGTTGTTGTTTTGGTGTTTAGCACTGGTTTAGTCCTTTCTGGTGGTGTGCCAAAATCTGTCCTCCAGTTTCTCAAAAGTTTACATCCTCTGAGAAAGATCCTCCCATTTTTCTGTCTCATTGAGAAATCATTTGGAATATTTGGAGGGTGTAGGATTTTTACCTTGCTGTATTACTGTGGGGTGGCCAAGGGGTTATATGCATTTTCCATCTGAGTAAATGTTTCTCCAGCTCTCTGCACCCTCTCCATCTGGCTACACCTCCTGATCTGAAAAAGCCCCATGAGAGCCCCTTTGATGTTTCCCCATGAGCCTGTTCACTGAGATCATCTGGAGGAGAGCTGTTAGTTGTCCCTGTGTTACGGAGACCAGAAGTCAGAAGTCAACCAGAAGTCAGGCATTCAGAGTCACAGGTTCTGTACTGTGGGACAATCTCTTTCAGCAGAGATTCAGTCGGCAAGCTCACTTTTGATTTTCAGGCATCCCTTGAAGACCTTTTTTTTTTAATGCCAACAGGTCTATGCAGTTGTTTAAATGCCTTGAGTAGCCAGTCATTTTAATTGCTTTGTATTGCTTTTAAATGTTTTTATGTATTGTACACCAACCTGATGTTTTGCAAGAGGATAGGATATAATAAACAAATAAACTGAAGCACAGGCATCTGGAAAGGTTGCAGAGTGCAAATCACTAGTGAGATTTATTTTATTTATTTATAAAAGTATATACCGCCCTCTTCCAAAACATCAGGGCAGCGTATAACAACATAAGAACATTTAAAAAAATACAAAACAACCATTAAAATGATTGGCTACTAAAAAAACACATTTTAAACAACTGCATAGGGCTGTTGGCACAAAAAAGAGAATCTGTATGTTGCAATGAGTTAAAATTAAAATATTGTACTGAAATAAAATCAAACAATGCTAAGTGAAACATATGCTTGCCTCCCTTGTGAAAAGTATGGGAGTTTTCCGCTTATCTGCTTCTTTAACAATTAAAAATGTTGTTCCCAGCTTATCGGACCAAAGGTCAAGGATAGAGGAAGTTCGGAAGGAGAACAGAGAAGTGGACCAGAATAGACAGATGCTGAGAAATTAAACAATGATGTATTCTTGATTAGCTATGCATTTCTGATATTATGTATGTGACGCATCTATAGCCTATAAATATGATGACTGTCAGCAATTCTGGAGAGTCACTTAAGGGTGGCCCTCCCTTTGCAAAGGTTCTAATAAAGGCAAGTATTTGCAGTAGTCTGGTCTCGTCTCAATTCCTTATCGGCATCTCAAGGAATTCAGCACTCTTATCGGTCTGGCCTCCATACAGGCCTGGCTCCTTTTGTAACATGTAGAATGAAAGAAAGGACACTCACAAACACTCTTTGGTTACCTATAATGTAAGCTAAGCACATAAAAAAACTGTACCCCACCCATGAGAATATCACCAACATTTTTTCTCCCCCACCCCTGATATTCTTCAGATGAGTTTCTTTTCTCCTTAATTGATAGAAAATGGTAGAACAAAAAACACAGTAGAAATTTTTGGCATAGCACCAGATCCTTCATATACCGTTATGGACTTAGTGAACTGATATCTGAGAGAATCTGACTTCACATCCATTTAATTACAAGGATTAAACTTTAAAATTACTCTTCAAGGATTACCTTAAAAATACTGTTACTCGAATGATGTGGAGAAAGAATCAATGGGCCTTGAGCGTGCTCAGTACTTTAGACCAGTCACCAAAACATCTACATTTTGTAAAATGGGATTGTGAAGCCTTATAAAATGCAACCAACATAATATAAACTGTTTTGTAGTTTTATCTATACCGGCTGCTACTGAAGTGTCTGCCTGAGCATAGCCGACACCATGTGAGATATATAGCTTCTGTTTCCATCTTTGTTTTACGTCAGTGTTTTCAAGCAATTTCTTGTTTAACTGGCTGCAGTGCCCAACTCATGTTCTGTTGTTGGAATAATTTTGCACAATTGACCATTGTTTTTAAAGGTTCATGGTTTTACATTTTTCTTCAAAAATTTACAGGATTACATTTCAACAAGGCAGCCTAGGAAATTACCTCCTGTGCTAAACCCATTTCTGCAGGAACTAACAATCTTTGTTGCTTCTTGTCACCTGTAGCCATTGACGGGACCTGTTCCCATATGAGAATATGCCTTTGCAAAACAACTCCCAACAGAAATCATGATGCCTCCCAACAGAAATGATGTTTCTCAGGGAACTTGGCCAGGGTCTCTTGTTTTTCCTATTGTTGGGAAGACAAATTGTTGTTTGAGAAGTGATAGAACTCATTCAGACAACTAAATCACCTGGGGATAAGCTCTCACATCCTGGAATGGGCAAAATTGTCTGTTTCCTGACCATGTTAATTTTGCATGTTTTTGCCCATAATTCTGTTCTATTTTTCAGCATTCATCTGTGCTTTCCTTAAAAAAATCCTCTCAAAATATGTATCTAAACAGATATTTCATAACAGATATAAATGTGTGCTTTCACATGTCATGGTCTGATCCTTTCCCCAACTGCCTAGTCCTCACGCCAGCTTGCCTCACTCTGGCCATGATAGGTATGTCATAATGTCAACTTAGCACATGTGTATGTAGAATTCATTGTGTGCATGTCAGAAACTGACTATTCACCTAGACGTTATAATTACATAATTGAATGTCTTTGGTATTTCTTCTTCTGAATGGTTTTATATATATATATATATATATAGTATATATAAAGTATATCCTAGCATGTGGGGTCTGTTTGATGATGATTATGGTGATGGTGATGATGGTGCAGGTGTGCATGCCTGGAGTGGGACAGGCATGCCCAAGGTGTATAAAATATGTGCATATGCCCCTTGCAAAAGAAGATGTAAAATATGAATGAGACAACATTACTGTCAGCTGATTATTGCCATTGCTTTCATTGATTTGTATTATTGTTGTCCTCCTGTACACATACAAATGCCGAGATGTTTGGGTTTTTCCCCTAGTTCCACTATCATCATGAAGTGTTTTTGATATAGTTCTTACATTATGGGGCTGGTATGTGTGTGTGTTTTTGTAAATGAGAGTTTGTAAATGGGGAAGGACTACAGCTGTGCTGCAAAGCATCTGCTTTGCGTGCAGAAGGTTCCAAGTTCAATCCCTGGCATCTCCAGGTAGGGCTGGAAGAGAACCCTATGTGAAACCCTGGAGAGCCGCTGCCAGTCAGTGTAGACAGTACTAAGCTAGATGGACCAATGATCTGATTCAGTATAAGGCAGCTTCCTATGTTCCTATCCTGCACATTTTCTTTAAAAATATGTCAGGGGCACACTAATAGAGGATAGTCTGCTCTATGTACATAGGCTTATCTCGTGATGTGGAACCCTGAATGAGCAAAGTTTAGGAACGGAGGAGAAATTCTACTGAGTTTACATTTAAAGGTGAACCTATCTAATTTGCACTTTCTGAAAACATATGAGAACTGAAACACAGCCATTCTTTGAAATTTGCCCTTTTCCCAAGTTTGCAACGCTGTTCTTCAGCTGTGTGTACAAAAATGAATATTCTAGGATAGTGGGTGGTATCCAGTGCACTTGTCCATTAGCATAAGGACTTACACCTGTGCAATGAAACTCCCGCCATGCACATTCATGCTCCCCATGCCCTCCCCAAATCTGTTCCAGAGGTGTGGGGGGAAACCCAGAACAGGTTTAGGGGGCATGCAGTGGAAGGAAAGAGTGGATGTTCCATTGTGCAAGTGTTAATCCTTGCACTGCCGGAACAATCAGCTTAAGGCTACATTAGATGTAACCCAAATTGTCCATTAAAATGCATATATTAGTGGGAAAAAACCCTACAATGATGTATTATATTACGGAAAATTGGTTTGCAAAAATTGTATTAGGCAAGAATGCATACAAAAATGTATATGAAAGTGGAAATGGAGTGCCTTCAAGTCAATCTCAACTTATGGCTACCCTATGAATAGGGTTTTCATGGTAAGCGGTATTCAGAGGGGGATTACCATTGCCTCCCTCTGAGGCTAGTCCTCCCCAGCTGGCTAGGGCCTGCTCAGCTTGCCACAGCTGCACAAGCCAGCCCCTTCCTTGTCTATGAGGAGAAATAGGCACAAAAATGCTGATGAACCTTTTTTTAAAAAAAATGCAAACTGATGTGGAAATGTGGAGAACTGAATTTAAGTTTAGAAAACAACACTGACATGTTCACCTATCCCTAATCACAGACCACATTTCTTTGAGGACAATTTGTTCAGGGCTGCATTTAACTGTGGGCAGGGCTGAAGCCTTTGGTTGGTGTGGAGACAGAAGCAAAAATGGATGAAGCCTTCCCCCCACCTGCACTCTCTTTCTGCCACTTGCTTTGCTCTCTTACCCAATAACCTATTGGGGGACACATAGATCACTCTTGCTAGATATCCAAACTGGTTGCTTGCAGGGGTGTTTTGAAATTAGGCCGAGGGACACATGAAATTAGGTGGGGGCTGCCCACTTCTGTCTTACATTTTCATCTCCTTCAAGTGCCTTCTCTGTATTAACAGTAGGCAGATGTTTTGAAATAACCACGCTTTGAGATAGTCACTTTCCACCTAACTTTGAAATTGGTACTAAGGAACTAACCCAAATATTTAGACATGATACAACTTGCTGTTCCCAACACTATTGAGTAGTTGCTGCCGCTATGATGATGATGATGATTAAACAAATACTATATTTTATGCAATAAATAAATAAGTAAATAACTCACACACACCTCTTCTGTCTCTCTTCTGTGCCTGGCAAACTGGGCAATCTGTCTTCCTCCCTCTCCAACTAGAAGAATCCTTGTTAAACATCAAGAACAAGCAAATGGCTTCTTAGCAAATAGGCTGTGCAATTTCAAAAGGGAAAAAATGCAGCTAAAAGTATTGTACTCTGTGCTTAGCCGTGTGTTATCAACAGCCATTTTTGTGACCTAGAGAGAAGAGAGAATAACCATCTGAAAAGGGCTGTAAATCAAGCTGACCACAATGCCTCAAAGGCTGTGAACACACTAGTGGTCTACCCCAAAGCATTTTCATTGGCCACACCTGGAGGGGGAATGGGTTGATCTGCCAATCAGTTGCAAAAATCTCTTTGAAGCAGAATAAAAAAAAAACGCACTCAAGCTGATCCCACCAGGTTTTACAGTAAAAAGAGGCATGGTTTGACTACCATTGTGTGCCGCCATTTTCAGAAGAGAGAGGCGGAGGCACACTGGTAACAGCAGAACAGTGAGTGTTTCTACCCAAACTGTTTAACTGTGTAAGGCAAGAGAGTTTTCCATATCTGTGGGTATTGTGTATGTGTTTAATAGGAACTCTACTGTTAATGAAATACTATGCTGAGATCTTGCCATGCAGGCAGATTCCTTCATCTTCAAGGTGCTATCTGATAATCTAATCATTCAGAAGCAACTCACTAGGTGGAGTGGAACTACTCAGGTAGCTTCCTTGCAGGTGTGGTGGTGTTGCTTAGTTTGGGAGGGGAAAGGGACAATGCAGTAGGGAGAAGATAGCACACTAGAAATGCACCAGTGGAGCCAAATGCACTGATCTCACCATCACCTCACCCCTCACCCTCCCAGTAAGCAATACTGCCCCATCTGCTGAGAAGGTAACAAAACAGCTCTGCCCCACCCAACTTCTGCCACCACATGTTGGGTTCCTTTAAAAATCAGTGCAGGGTTGTTGTTTACCTGTGGAGAATGGCTGAATATGGATGCAAGTGGCAACAAAAAGTGGCCTCTGGGAGCACAAACACCAACCTCATGCATGCAAAGCATTGTGCCAAGATTTCTCCCAGAGCACGTGTCACACACATGATATGTGGGCTGCTAATGTTAGCAGGGGAAACTATCCAGCCAGCAACCACTTGCAAAGGACTGAATGAGGTACCCATTTCCTCCAGTGCTACTGGAACTTAAACATATGGAAAGGAAGTCCTCCTCTTCCCCAAACCCCATCCAGGCTCAGGGCCAACCCAAGACATTTTGCTGCTTGAGGCAAAGGACAAGATGCCCCCCCATTTCATGTACTGAAGTCATCTAGACTAGCAGCTGAATCTTGCTTCAGCATGGATGAAGGAAGAGCATCCACTGCTACACCTGAGGGCAGTAGGTGGGGTTGAGGGTAGGCTCAGGGGGTGGAGAACAGGCTGCATAACACACACACCTCACAGCTGCTGCCTGCACCTCAGAATCCACTACCTGAGGCTGCTGCCTCATTCTGCCAAATAAGGCTGACCCAATCCCCGCCACATTACCAGATGGCAGCTACCAGTACTTTTGCCTAGTGAATCGCCCCCAGCTGCTTCTGCATGCAACCTCTTTTTCTCCATTTGCTTTGCAAATGTTTTTTATATTCCTGTTACCAGTGCACATTATGTACCGACTACCCCTTTCGCATGGTATCATTGTTTTTTTTCATTTCTGTCTCCTTCCACCATGCATTTGGTTAATGGCAAAAACATACTTAGTTGGTAATTATGTCTTTGTATTCTTTTCTGTTCTATATTCTTCCTTAGGAAATCCTATCAAGATATAGTTACTTTTTCTAATTATCTGATTTCCCTCTGTAATCACATTTTTGCACCCACAGGATCTGCTGTGCTGTTGCCTTTCAGACTCAGATGAAGTAATTTGGAACCTATTGTTTCAACCCTACGAATCTCATCAAAAAATTATTCACACTTTACCATCAAAGATGATATGATCGCTCTTCCCCCTCCCCCAAATACTTTGCTCATGTTGGTTTTTATACCATCTAAAACTGGGCTAATTAAATTATGTGAGGAGAATATGCCCATCGCTTGGCATTTATAGTTATTCTAACAGTTTCTTTGGGGCATAACAGAATGGTAGAGCAGTTTAAATTGCTTATTTATTTCCATTTATGAATCACTTCCCCCCAAATTAAAAAGCAGCCATAAAAACAATTACACAATTTCAGATATAAAAACAGTTATAACAATTAAAAAGCAAATAAAACACATTCATATGTAAAAAAAACAACAACTGAAAAATGTCAGATTCAATACAAATACAAACTGGGATCAAGATCTCCACTGAAAAAGACTTGTTGAAAAGGAAAGTCTTCAATAGGTGCTGCAACAGGTGACACATTTGTATCATACATTTAAAGTACTATGATGCCACTTTTACAGTGATGGTTTCCCTCAAAGATTCCTGGGAAATGTAGTTTGCTAAGAGTTGTTAGGAGATCCCATTCCCCTTACATAGTTATAATTCTATGGAAAGAGAGGTTGATGATTCTGGGAACTGAGATAATGGACAGCTCGATGATGTTCACCCAGTGAATAGCAGCTGTGAAAAAGATCAGTGCCATGCTAGTGATCACTAGGAAAGGGACTGAAAATAAAACTGCTAATATCATAATGCTGTTATAGAAATCTATGGTGCAACCACACTTGGGATACTGAATTGTATACAGTTCTGGTCACCTCACCTCAAAAAGGATATTGTAAAGCTGGAAAGGATTCAGAAAATAGCGACTCTGCTGTGAGGAAAGGTTACCACTAAGGACAGAATATGGAGAAACTGACTGGTTCTCCATCAGAAAGGGTGTGAGACAGGGGTGTATATTGTCACCCTATTTGTTTAATCTATATGCAGAACAATCATATGGAAAGTGGGATTGGACCAAGATGAAGGAGGTGTGAAAACTGGAGAGAGAAATATCAATAATTTAAGATATGCAGACAATACCATAATACTAGCAAGAACCAGTAATGATCTGAAACGAATGCTGTTGAAAGTTAAAGAGGAAAGCACAAAAGCAGGACTACAGCTGAATGTCAAGAAGACTAAAGTAATGACAACAGAAGATTTATAAAACTTCAAAGTTGATAATGAGGATATTGAACTTGTCAAGAATTATCAATACCTTGGCACAGTCATTAACCAAAATGGAGACAATGGTCAAGAAATCAGAAGAAGGCTAGGACTGGGAGGGCAGCTATGAGAGAACTAGAAAAGGTCCTCAAATGCAAAGATGTATCACTGAACACTAAAGTCAGGATCATTCAGACCATGGTATTCCCTATCTCCATGGATGAATGTGAAAGTTGGACAGGGAAAAAAGTGGCTAAGAGAAAAATCAACTCATTTGAAATGTGGTGTTGGAGGAGAGCTTTGTGGATTCCATGGACTTCAAAAAAGACAAATAATTGAGTGAGAACAAATAAAACCAGAACTATCACTAGAAGCTAAAATGATGAAATTGAGGTTGTCTTACTTTGGACACATAATGAGAAGACATGATTCACTAGAAAAGACAATAATGCTGGGAAAAAAACAGAAGGGAGTAGAAAAAGAGGAAGACCAAAAAGGAGGTGGATTGATTCCATAAAGGAAGCCACAGACCAGAATTTACAAGATCTGAACGGGGTGGTTTACAACAGATGCTACTGGAGGTTGCTGATTCATAGGGTTGCCATAAGTCGTAATTGACTTGAAGGCACATAACACACACACAGTTTAGTGAAAAGGTGAGTTAGATCTGATAAACAAAGGTGTATAAAATTGTGCATGGTGTACATAAAGGTTATACAGAAACCTTTTTTCTCCCTTTTGCATAATACTAGAACTCAAGGATATCCAATGAAGCTGAATGTTGGAAGATTCAGGACGGACAAAAGAATGTACTTCTTCACACAGTGAATAGTTCTAACAAGAGGTGGTGATTGCCACCAGCTTGGATGGTTTTAAGGATTAGACATATTCCTGGAGGATAGGTCTGTTGATGGCTATTTTCTGTCTCCACGGTTGGAGACAGAACGCTTCTGAATACCTGGAATTGCTGTGAGGAGAGTGCTTTTGCATTCTGGTTCTGCTTGCCAACATTCCATGGCATCTGGTTGGCTATTGTAAGAACAGAGTACTGGATTAGATAGACCTTTGGCCTAATCCAACAGGTTCTTATTATGTTCTTACATCCATATATTGTTGAATAAGGACTGTTAACTGGGCTTATGCAGGTGTAATGATTCCAGTCTCTGAAACATGATCACCACCATCCTGTTGATTATGCACTCTTTCCTCTTTTCCACAAAGAACCCCCCTTTTTTTGCTTTGACACTGTATAACCTGTTTAACATTGTATAAAATATTGTGTTAAGAGCTTTCCATGTTAAGCCCCCAAATGCTGGGAAATTACTGCTGTTAATGGCCACACCCTTAACAGATGTAAGAGCTGTAGCCCAGGGTAGAACATCTGCCTTGCACACAGAAGGGCCCAGGATCAATCCCTGGCTTCTTCAGGTAGGGCTGGGAGAGACCACTGTCTGAAACTCTGGAGAGTCACTGCCAGTCAGTGTAGACAGTACTGAGCTAGATGGACCAATGGTCTGACCCAGCACAAGGTAGCTTCCTATGTTCCTATTATTTAGCAATGTTGATATGATGTGGTATCCTATCATGTGGTTAGCAACATAAGAAGAACCTGCTGGATCAGGCCAGCATATTGTTCTCACAGTGACCAACCAGATGCCCATGGGAAGTCCAGGAACAGGTTTCCAGCAACTGGTATTCAGAAACATACTGCCTTTGACTGTGGAGGCAGAACGTAGCCATCATGGCTAGTAGCCTTTGATAGCCTTATCCTCCATGAATTTGTCTAATCCTCTTTTAAATCCATCGAAGTTGGTGGCCATCACTGTCTCCTCTAGGAGTGAGTTCCATAGCTTAACTATGCATTGTGTGAAAATGTATTTTCTTTCATCTGTCCTGAATCTTCCAACATTCAACGTCATTGGATGTCCACAAGTTCCAGTGTTACAAGAGTGGGAGAAAAAAAAAATACTATCTCCACTCTTTCCATGTCATGCATGATTTTTATAAACATCTATCATGTCACCACTTACCTTTTCTCTAAACTAAAACGCCTCAAATGCTGCAACCTTTCCTCACAGGGGAGTTGCTACCTCCCCTTGATCATTTTGGTTGACCTTTTCTGAACCTTTTCAGACTCTACAATATCCTTTTTCAGGTGAAGCAACAAAAACTATACACAGTAATCCAAATGTGGTCACACCATAGGTTTGTACAATGGCATGATGATATTCGCAGTTTTATCTTCAATATCTTTCCTAATGATCCCTAGCATTGAATTTGCCTTTTTCACAGCTGCCACACATTGGTTAGACATCTTCATTGAGCTATCCACTACAACCTCAAGGTCCCATGCCTGATCAGTCACTGCCAGTTCAGTGCCAGTTCAAACCCCATGACCGTATATGTGAAATTAAGAGATTCTGCCCCAACACTTTACACTGTTCTCACTTTAAATTGCATTCGCCATTTTCCTGCCCATTCACTCAGTTTGGAAAGGTCCTTTTGGAGCTCTTTTCAATCTCTTTTTTCTTTTAATGACCCTGAACAATTTAGTTTGATAAGCAAACTTGGCCACCTCACTACTCACCCCTAACTCTAGATCATTGTTCATAAAATTTTAACTTCTTCATAAAAAGCACAGGTCCCAATACAAATCCTTGGGGGACTCCACTTTCTACATTCCTCCATTGGGAGACCTGTCCATTTGTTCCTATTCTCTGCTTCCTGCTGTTTAACCAATTCCTGATCCATGAAATCCCGTCCTCTTATTCCATGACTGCTAAGCTTACTTGAAATCTTTGGTGGGGTACCTTATTGAAAGCTTTTTGAAAGTCCAAGTACACTATGTCTACTGGATCGCCTATATCTATATGCTTGTTGACACTCTCAAAGAACTCCCATAAGTTGGTGAGGCAAGACTTATGATTGCAGAAGCCATGCTGGCCGTGCTTCAGCAAAGCTTGTTCTTCTATATTCTTGGTTGCTTTATCTTTAACAATACTTTCTAATAATTTTCTTGGGACAAATGTTATGCTAACTGGCCTGTAATTTCCAGTATCCACACCCCCTGATCCCTTATTAAAGATTAGTGTTACATTCACCACTTTCCAGTCCTCAGATGTGGAGGCAGATCTGAAGGACGTTACATATTTTTGTTAGAAGATCAGCAATTTCACATTGGAGTTATTTGATCATGCTCACGTGGATGCCATCCAGACCTGGTGATTGGTCAGTTTTTATTTTGTCTAATAAGCCTAGAATTTCATCTCTCATCACCACTATCTGCTTCAGTTCCTCAGACTCCCTTCCTGCAAGAGTTAGTTCTGGCACAGGGATCTGCCCTATATCGCCCACTGTGAAGACAGATGCAAAGAATCCATTTAACTTCTCTGCAATCTCTTTATTCTGCTTTGGCACATCTTGTTGTCCAAGGGTCCAGCCACCTGCCTGGATGATCTTCTGCTTTGAATGTATTTAAATAATTTGTTGTTGTTTATTTTTGTGATTTTAGCAATGCACTCCTCAAATTCTGTTTTAGCATCTATTATTATCTTCTTGCATTGCTTTTGCCAGCGTTTGTGTTCTTTTTTATTCTCCTCATTCGGATAATACTTCCACTTTTTGAAGGAAGACTTCTTGTCTCTACTAGCTTCTTTGGTGCTGGTAGTTCCAGCTTCACCACTCCCTTGGAGCTAGTGGCAGAGTGATGGACCCAGATTTGTCTGCTCTTTGGAATATACACATGGAGTCTTTGCAACTGAACTCATCATGCAACTGAAGTTACCATTCCTTATTACTAATATCCAACTAGGAACCAATATCATTCACACAGAATGATAACAGTTGGAAGGGACCTATCCCACAATTGCTTAGTACAGATTGCTCCACTATAAGCCACAGAACCTGCCCCCTCCCATTGTCTCATTGTAATGATGGAGTGTGAATCTATCAACTCACCCTTAACACAGAGCTATGACTGTGGCCCTATAATTTAGTATCTGCAAGAAAAATGCAGATCAGGAAGATTACATTTGTGGTTTGCATCCAGACGTTGCCTTCTGTGGATGGAAATGCTCATTTTATCCATAAAAGGCTTCTTTTGATCCAGCAGGGGGATCCTTTTGGTGGAGGGGAGAAATGATGTTTTCTGATTCCATCCCAGCCTCTACACACACATCCACAGAGCCCCCTCTCACACTGTTCTAGAGGGTCAGGACAGTGTATGCAGCATGTGGCACTAGTGGCTTCAGGGGAAGGTGGGAATTGGCAAACATCACTTCTCTTGCCCTTTCACCAGTTGGACTATCTCTTGAGAAGAACTCCAGTTAGCAGATGTTCACCCAGCAGCAGCTCTAAATGGTTCTAACCCACTTTTTTGTTTAGGATTGTGCCCCCCCCCATTTCTTTATTTTTAGTTATTCATGCAAACTATATCTCTGATGACTTTGTATTGCCCTTCCCCACTGCATTTTTTTAAATAAAATCACCAATATTAGTAAAACAAGCAGCAGATATGAAGCAGCAGATTGAAGGGGAGTGGAGCATTATCAGTGCAACATTAAATAGTGGATCAAGAAACAATTCTACAGGCAAAAAATAATAATGCAAGATTTGTTTCCTGCACTATATAGGTGGCATAGGTGATAATGGATCACAAAATGTCTTTTAATAGAAGCATACAAGGTGCCTACATATATTGAGTGTGTTGTCCTGAAAGCTAAAGATTCTTTCTTAGAAATCCTCCTGTCCCCTAGGGCAAACCGATCAAATCCATTTAATCTTTCTTAATCATTTATAGAGAAGGTAGGCATGGAAATATGTCAGCATTTCCGACAACAACCCATATTTCCAGAGATTTATAATACCCATGAGGCATGCACTCTAGCATGATATTTGGCCTTAAAACTTTCTACTCCACCATAGTGAGTTTTTCTGTTGATTAAGAGGAGAATAGATGTTGGGCTGTAATCCAGTTCAGTGAAATAGAATGGTGAGCCCATATAGTTGAATGTTTTTTGATGCACAGAAGACTTTAAATTTAAAAATGCTAGATCTTTCCCATTTTTCTTTGTAAGATGAACTCACAGGAGGAAGTTAAGAAGAGGAATATTCCCAATGTAAGAGTAATATTTCCAACTTGAGAGCTAGGCTAGTATACCATTTTGAGGGCAAACCTTTGCTACCTTTACAGGAAACCAAAATGTTGCCATTTGGTTGTTCTTTCTGCAGTCATCCTCTGCTGAGTGTATGATGCACCATTTGTGGTCAGGTTATGTTACTTCCAACCATCTGGCTATGATTAATGGTATTCTCTGGTTGTAGAAGAGTGAAAAATCATGTGGCTTCTTAGATTGTGTTTGAGATGATCTCCCATAGTGTGCTCATTTCAGCCACTTGCACAGCAATCTTATGCATGCTTACTCAGACGTAGGGATAGGTGAATCTGTCAATTTCTGTTTCTTGTTTTTCCTAACTTAAGTTCTTTTCTCCACATTTCCACATCAATTTGTATTTTTTTTTAAAAAAAAAGTCTTCATGTAATTCATCAGCATTGGTGTGACTTTCTCTTAATATACACTTTCTCCTAATATGAGGCAATTTTGCCTAATAAACACATTTTTGTAAAGCAAGTTTCCCTAATATAATGAATTTTGTATGTTATTTTAATGAATATATACACTTTAGTGCACACCTTACTCCAGCTTATGCATTTTTGTACACATTACTTGGCTTGAGGACTGCACTGCAAATTCAGTTCATGTGTTAGTTTGGAAAGTGCTAATGAAGTAGATCCTCCTATAAATGTGAACTGAATTGAATCCCCCCCCCCATCCCTACTCAGAGGTAAGTCCCATTTTGCTTAATAGACCTTACACTCATGTGAGAGTGCAGCCCTTGTGTTTTCTGGCAGAAAATGTGAAACCCCACTGAAATCAATTGGATCTAAAATGCCTAACTTTTCCTGTTTCCATTGGCTTGGAACAAGTAATTAATCATCCTTAAATTAACTTATCTGGGTGGCCAGGACAGAATAGGGATTCTGTTGGTGTACCGCCCACCCCACTGCTCAACCATCTCCCTTCCGGAGCTAGCTGGGGTCGTCTCGGGGTTGATGTTGGAGTCCCCTCGGCTTGTGGTGCTGGGGGACTTCAACATCCATGCCGAGACTGCCCTGTCAGGAGTGGCTCAGGACTTCATGGCCTCCATGACAACCATGGGTCTGTCCCAGGTAGTATCTGGTCCCACCCATGTCACTGGCCACACCCTGGACCTTGTTTTCTGTGTGGAGGGGGTTGATGGTGATCTTGGTGTGGAGGAACTCTCTGTGGTTCCTTTGTCATGGACAGATCACTACCTGGTGGAGTTTAGACTCACTGGGACTCGGATCCTCTGCAGGGGTGGGGGACCGATTAGGATGGTCCGCTCCAGGAGGCTGATGGATCCGGATGGTTTCCTGACGGCTCTTGGGGAGGTGATTCTGTCAAAGCTCTGGTCGACCTTTGGAATGGGGAAATGGCCAGGGTGGTGGACACAATCGCTCCTGAGCGTCCCCTCTCACGAAGCGGAGCCAGACCTTGGTTTAAAAAGGAGCTGGTGGTGATGAAACGTATGAGACGGAGACTAGAACGACGTTGGCAGAAGACTCAAAGCGAGTCTGACTGAACACGGGCTAGAGCCTCCTTGAAGGCTTACTCCGTGGCAATGCGGGCAGCAAAGAAATCTTTCTTTTCTGCCACCATTGCATCTGCAAGGAGCCGTCCAGCGGAGCTGTTTAGAGTGGTCAGAGGCCTTTTACATTCTGGCCCTTGTGAGGGCAATATAGACCACTCAACAGCCCGCTGTCAAGAGTTTGCACGACACTTTGCAGATAAAATCGCTCAAATTCATTCCGACTTAGACGCTAGAATTGATACAGTTCCAGGGGATGTAACTTTGGCTTCTGTCTGTCCAGTAATGATGGATTCTTTTCAATTTGTTTGACGTGGACAAGATTCTTGGATAGACAAGGGCCACATGTCTGCTTGACCCTTGCCCTTCCTGGCTTATAAGAAGTGCCAGAGAGGGTCTGGCTGAGTGGGTACAGAGAGTGGTTAATGCTTTCTTATGTCAAGGCAGAATGCCAGGTTGCCTAAAGGGGGCAGTGGTAAGACCTTTGTTAAAAAAGCCCTCCCTGAACCCCTCTATAATGGACAATTGCCAGCCAGTGTCTAATATTCCATTCTTGGGGAAGGTAATAGAGTATGTGGTGGCCTCCCAGCTCCAGGGATTCTTGGATGAAACAGAGTATCTAGATCCATTTCAGTCTGGTTTCAGGCCTGGTTATGGGATGGAGACTGCTTTGGTCGCCTTGATGGACAACCTACGTAGAGAGCTGGACAGGGGGAGTGTGTCCCTGTTGGTTCTCTTGGACCTCTCAGCGGCTTTCGATACCATCGACCATGGTATTCTTCTGGGTCGCCTTGTGGGGATGGGACTCACGGGCACTGTTTTGCAGTGGCTCCATTCCTTCCTGGAGGGACGAACCCAGAAGGTGGTGCTAGGGGATTCCTGTTCGACCCCTTGGCCGGTCGCCTGCGGAGTCCCTCAGGGTTCAGTTTTGTCCCCTATGCTATTTAACATCTACATGAAACCACTGGGCGAGGTTGTCCGGGGGCTTGGGGTTCGGTGCCATCAATATGCTGATGACACCCAACTCTATTTCTCCTTTCCACCTACTTCCAAGGAAGCTGTCTCGGTTTTAAACCAATGCCTGGCACCAGTGGTGGACTGGATGGGGGTGAACAAATTGAAGCTTAATCCAGATAAGACAGAGGTGCTTCTGGTCAGTCATAAGGCGAATCAGGTAATAGGGATACAGCCAGAGCTGGATGGGGTTACACTCCTGCTGAAGACACAGGTCCGCAGTTTTGGTGTGCTCCTGGATTCCCAGGTTTCTGAGGTGGCCAGGAGCGCTTTTGCACAGTTGAGACTAATGCACCAACTGCGCCTGTTCCTTGAACCGTCGGACATGGCCACGGTGACACATGTCTTAGTTACATCCCACTTAGATTACTGTAACACGCTCTACGTGGGGCTGCCTCTGAAGACTGTTTGGAAACTTCAGCTGGTTCAATGTGCTGCAGCCAGGTTGTTAACTGGGGCTGGTTACAGGGACCATACAACTCCCCTGTTGAAAAAGCTCCACTGGTTGCCAGTCTGTTTCTGAACACAATTCAAAGTGCTGGTGATGACCTATAAAGCCCTACACGGCTTAGGTCCAGGCTATTTATCGGACCATATCTCCCTGTATGAACCTGCCCGGGCCCTGAGAACTTCAGGAGAGGCCCTTCCCTCCATACCCACTTCCTCTCAAGTTCAACTGGTGGGGAAGTGGGATAGGGCCTTCTTGGTGGCGGCCCCTAGGCTGTGGAATTCTCTCCCTAGGGATATAAGAATGACCCCTTCCCTGCAGTCCTTCCGGCGTCAAGCAAAGACTTTCCTATTTCAACAAGCTTTTGGTACTGTTGGATGCTAAAGTTAGGACTGCTGGGACCCGCACTGCTAATGCCAAATATCATTATTTTAAATTGGCTTTGATCCTCTTTTAGCTATCAGTTTGAATGGTTTTAATAATGGATATAGTTCCAGTGTTGGAAGGATGGTGGGATATAAATAAATAATAATAATAATAATAATAATAAATAATTATCTTAAGTTAATTTAAGGAAGTTTGCAGATGTTTTAATTACTTACCTTAGGATCCAAGTTACTGTTGGCTTTCAGCCTTAGACTCCAATTTTAAACACAATTTTGCAGCAGAATTATCCTGTTGATTTCACAACATAAACACATGCCTAGGATTGTGCCTGGCCTAGATGTGATTTCTGCAGTTTATAGGCCATATTAGACCATAACTCTAGGTAAATATTTGACCAGTAGCAGAACTGGATTTAGATCTCCTAAGAAAATCACTGTTGAGCATGTGAGGCCCATATATATCTCTGAAGGGTGCAATCTAATATTTCTGTGAGTACATATTTTCCAAATGCTAGTTGAAAGCTTTCCTATTTTTCAAAGAAAAAGAATAAAAGATATATAAGAAAATAACTGGCTATGAATTTCAACTGGTGTACCTGTTTTTACAAAAGGACGTTTGATACTGGAGTTCTAATGGGTTCACCTCTTTGAACTTGCTTCTCTAAAGCTTCTATTCACAGTAGATATGGCATTATCTCTCCATCTAAGTCCTAGTTCTGTCACTGAAAATGTCTTGAATCATGTTGGGGCACCTTTTTTTATTAATTCTAACTTATAAGAGTTCATTTTCCCTTTGAGAAAATATAGACTTTGTGGATGTGAGCTTTCCAATATATCAAGAAGGGTCTCCTTAAAATGAGAAGTTAAGTGTCAGATGCTTTGATGATAGGTATTTCAGGTTCTTGGTATTCAGTTTATTTTATTTTTCCCCTCCTCATACTTTGAATTCCTTTACTATGGATTTATGTACAAATCATTTTCCCACTATTTCTACACAATAACAATGCTGAATGCAAAGGACTGAAGACAGCATGGACTAGAAACCAAAAGCCATATGTAACAACAATTTGGGAGCTTTATCCTGTTCTGTAGTCCAGCCATGGATCACAGGCAGGTTGTCTAATGGCTTATCCAAGAACATATGCAATCCTGCAAAGTGTTCACCAACTGAAATGGATCTCTTTGCATAATGCTCCTACAGATCTTTCTGTGTTACATCTAGTGCTATTTCAGTTTAGGAAGAGAATGATGTTCCTGTGCTTCCCAAGACTTGTCCAAAACTGATCTTAAGACCAACAGACTAAGATCTTCTCCAAGAGTGAGCCACCCTTGATTGCTGCATATATGAGAGGGCTGGTGACTAAATATTAACTTATTTCTTTTAAGTGATGTTTGGCATATGCCCTAAACTGGGGCATGTTTTCAGACATGTATCAATATCTCATGAAGGTGACTGGACAGCCAATCTGATCTCACAGAGCAGTTGTAAAGATAATGAGAATTGTAAAACTTTTTGTTGACTGAAAAATGCAGAATTAACTTTATAGAATTGTCTGCTACAATCACTGACGATGGTCTCTAGCTTAGATGGCTTAAAAATAAGATGAAAGATTGGGATATTTATGGAGGGTAACAAAATACTGTAGAATGGATCTGGTACAGCCCCCAATCTGGTACAGCTCCACAAGTCTTCTGTCATTACACCTTATTTGCTTCAGACAGATGTGCAACAATGACTTCTGTGACAATAATGAGATTTTCCATGGTTGTATGCTCTCTGAAGACTTCAGGAGCTTTTCCCTTAATTATTTTAATTACTTAATTACAATTAATTAATTACAAAATGTATATACTGCTTGACTGTAAACAGAACCTATAAACGGTTTACAAAACAGCAATTAAAATAAAATAAAAATAGTTAAAAACTACAATAGACTACAAAAAATTAAAATTGAATCTGATTAACATAAGCAATTAATTGATAGTTAGTTGCTTATTTTGACTGTAAAATAGGTGGGGTAGAGAGGGGGAAATGGTGGTGGTTGATTCATTTCATCCAGTGGCCTGCCAGGCTTTTGTCGACAGGTCAGAAGTAAGGGCAGAACAGAGCACACTTGTGCTTCTCTGGCCTTTTCTGTATCCTGCCCACCTTGAAACAATTTCCCTCCTGTTGGAAACAATAGGAGATTAAGTAACTACATCCGCTCCTTGGTTTTCTCCTTGGTTGTGGGGGGGGGGAGGTTGTCAGAGGTCTGGGAAGGCACTGGATCTTTCAGACCCAAGACTTCCACCAAGTCACCCAGAAATCCTCAAATATTCCCCCCCTTTCCCCACCATTGTAAGAACTCCCATGCTGGTAAGGCAAGGTCTGCAAAAGTTTCTACAGTGACAGAAAGGAGGCATCCAACAATCAATCTCCCTCTTCAAAATCAGAGCTCTCTCTTTGCTCTAAGAAAGGAGAACCAATGGTTCCTCTGGTCCCTAGGGTTGCCACTACAGTAACCATAGGATTGCAGCATTAGTTGTTTAATTTGTTGTATTAGCTTCTGTGCTTTAGATGATGATGATGTGTGTGATATAAAGGTAAAGGTGTCCCCGCACTTGTAGTGCAAGTCATTTCCGACTCTTAGGGTGACGTCTTGCGATGTTTACTAGGCAAACCGTATATATGGGGTGGGATTGCCAGTTCCTTTCCTGGCCTTTCTTTACCCCCCAGCATATGTCGGGTACTCATTTTACCAACCACGGATGGATGGAAGGCTGAGTGGACCTCGACCCCTTTTACAGGAGATTCGACTTCCTCCTTCCATTGGAATCGAACTCCGGCCGTGAGCAGAGCTTCGGGTGCATTACCGCCGCTTACCACTCTGCGCCACGGAGGATCTTCATGATATACATTATGTAAAATAAATAATAAGCCTATCAACGAGGGCTGGGCATGCCCCTCCAACCTGCTTTGAGGATGATCCAGGGTGATCCCAACCCACCCTAAACTGATTGGGAGGCCTCACACAGTCATGTTTTTGGGAGGGAAGGAGAAGAAGACCTACCTCTCTTTCTCCTCCCCTTGCAACCACATGTTTAATTAGGGTTCAGAACCCTGATTAAACATGAGATCAAGCAGTGAGGAGACGGGGGGATGGGATGATACAGGTGAAACACTCTGCCCACATCATCTCTTTCTCTGCCCCACCTCCTTGCCACCTGTCCATATGTTTAACACGCTTCCCCCCCCCTTTTGACAGCTCCACGTTGCTCTGGGTGGAGCTGACTTGATCCGGGGCAATCTGGGGCTGCCTTGACCCACTCTGGACAAATCCCAGATTAGCCCAATTTGGTTTGGGATCCAGGATTTGTTTGAAACAGATGCACAACCTTAATTTATATAGAATTCAAACAAGAAATGGGCTAACAGTGTTACATGCCTTCATGTAGACAATTTGCCCATTTAAGGCCACTCTAAATTCTAAGACCAATCTGTGAACAACTAAATTTAAACTAAATTTTAAACTAAAATAAGTAGTCTCATATCAGTACTTGTATTTAGCAATTTAAACCAGTGTCAGTCTGTCTATCAAAAGTTGAAGATAAGTCTATGAAAGCTACATAAAGATGACAGCCCTTTCTTGATGCATGTGTAGTAGTTAATTGGTCCAAAAAAAGCATTGGTTTATTATTGACTTTGCTTTACAAAATCAAGTTCCATTATAATATTCTAGATCAACTTTTTGTCTGATCCACCAAGCATCTTCACATCATCTTAACATTTATTTCGGGAGTGACGAAATAGGAATCTATGAATCCAGTAAGGTTATTTTTATTAATAAAAGATAAGTTGACCAATGAGGATCCTACTTTTTATTTGTCTCTTCAGTCAGGCCCTTCCAAATTAAGTATCAGTTCATTGTTTTCTCCCACCCACTTCCTCTAGTGCACCACACACACACACACACACAGAAAGAGAGAGAGAGAGAGAGAGAGAGAGAGAGGGAATCTGAATTGCCCACTGACAATGCCATTATTTTCAAATGTTTCCAGTGTAAGACTGTTTGCTTCCCATGGTGTGAGTTCAGAAGGGAGTCTGCCATGGTATTTTTTTTTAAATAATGGCCTCAAGTTAAATTCTTGAAAGGGTTCAGAAGTTCTGCAGGAAACAGCTGAGGCAAAGGGCAATGGCCTATCCTGATGGTGCATCCTGCTGTTCAGTAACTGCTGGGTAATTTTCCCTAGCTTATTTCACATATTTTAACTTGAATTATCTTTGCAAACTTGAATCAGAAAGCAATAATCAGTCACCTGGTGGGGAGAATGTATCTCCCCATCCTTTCTGAGCTGGAATATATGTCACCAGAAGAAGAAGCCAGTGCTGCAGCACAGACCGTGCATATTTCCTTTGTACATGAAACATACTCTATGATCATCATATGCAGAAATTGTGTAATATTGTGATGTCTCTGGATGACTTCTGCAGAGGATGTGTGGACTGCACTAGCTTTTTGAAACACTCTTATTCCAGTAAGTTGGTGTCCTTTTAATTTCTATGGCTGTGTTGTCTTTAATATTTGTTTTTAACAATAGTATGTTGAACACTAATTACAGCCAACTAATTAGAGTAGGAGGGGGGATTGTTCATCTCAGAAAATAATTGAAATAACGCAATGCTCTTTTATGCCCTTGTGCTTCCAATGCTCTTGTTTCGTTCTCACTGACCCTAGCCTCACTTGTCTTCATTGCCTTTTAATGGGCTGGCTATGGCCATTTTTATATTTTATTATTTATTTGTAGGCAGCCATTATATTGTTGTGAAATGTTGATAACAAAAGCAAGCCAGCCTGGACTTTGGATGACAGAAATAAATTCTTACAATAAGAAGAAAATTGTAGACATTGACTTGGACCTAGAGACTAAGATACCTGAACTTTCTTCCCATTGAAATCAAGTCAAATCATGACCATCTTATCCCACTGATTTCCTGAGTTGAACCTGAGTTCGACTAACTTAGTCTGGATCCAGCCAGTTATATTTTCCTTACAAGTGGGCATAAATACATTCCCCATTTCCAAACAGCAATTTATACTGCGGTGTTTTGCTTGGAAAGAACATCACTTTTAATTTGGGTAAGCATGCATGACAGAAACAAGAGGAGATTTTTCTTCTTAAGATATGTCATATGGTTCAGTGGTATTCTAAATGCAAATGTGGACCCAAATGAAAGACACTCACCAGTCAATAAATGAAACAGATGTTTCTGGGTTTTTAGACCTTTATTATTCTTAATATTTTCTCAGAACAGTGAGAAGAATATAAACCATTAGTTACAAAATTCAGGTTGTCATAAAAGCAAAATGTTTTGAGAAATTTAACAGACCGGTGCTTATTACCTTAATCTCAAGCATGATAGAAACAAGCTTGAATCTTGCAAGCATTTAATTCAGAGTTCTGCTAATTTAAATTAGGCTGCTGCTGTCACAGCCAATATTTTGAGACATGGGGGGCAGCGAATGTGCCCTTCCAGGTTTCTCTATCTGGCCCTTGAGACTGTCTCCACGTGATGCCATGCTCCTAACCTATTGCCGCTCCACATCCTCATGGAGTGCTTTTGTCTGATTGGAATGTTCCTTTGATATGTAATAATGCCTCTTGCTTGCATGTATGGGGGATGGAGGGGTGTGTGTGTGTGTGTGTGTGTGTGTGTGTGTGTGTAAACCTTTGTGTGGCTCGCTTTTAGTGTAAGAGTTGCACCCTTTACTCCACCCACTTTTTCTTCTGCTCCCGCCACAACTCGCAAGCTGTTTCTGGAAGGCTGCCCACAATGGAATGTGGCCCTCATACTGAAGAAGGTTCCCCATTTGTTTTAAGAGGATAACCACAGTGAATTAGATGTATCATATGCAAAAATTATTAACATAAGAACATAAGAAGTGCTCTGCTGGATCAGGCCAATGGCCCATCTAGTCCAGCATCCTGTTCTCACAGTGGACAACAAGGGGAAACTGTGCAACTATTCATACTGATAAACGTATGTAGTGTGACATGACTAAGGTATGGTTGTAGGAAACTCAAATTCAAATCATGGGTTGGCTGTACATGGTAAACATACTGGATAGCCTTTGATAAGTCTCTATAGCCCTATTCAGGTGTTCTGATGCCATGAAGAGGAATTTGCTAATAGGCAAAAAACCTTGTGGTTTAAGAATGTACCTATAGCCCACAGATATTGCTATCAAACTTTTAAAAGCAGGGAAATTGGGCAGCTATAGTGAATGCACCAGGGGAGCAGGATACCTGACCTCCTCTCTGAGATATTGGACTGACCTACACATTTGTCAAAATGCAAACACCATTTGGGTTGGTCTTTCACAGTCTAATCCACTTCCTGTGTAGCTTAGAAGAATTTGGTAACGTGTGCCTCTGAGCACATGGTGAGTGGTGACAACACTACCATCTCCAAAGATAGAGAATAATATTTTTGTATGTTTGTTGGTGTTCTTTTTACTTTGCTTCTTTCCTGTGTTAATGTTTCTACAGAGAATATAAACTAGAAAATTTTATTTCCTTCATTATTCTTCCTAGAAATCTGTGTCAAATTTATTTTTATTAATTTCAAAGCCTTTTTATTGGTCAGTGTCATATGATGGTAAAGACAGCCTTTTGTGTTTCAAATTGGAGGTTACATTCTATACCAACCCAAATTGCGTTTGCATTTTGACAAATTTGTAGGGCAGTACAATATCTCAGAGAGGAGGTCAGGTCTCCTGTTCCCCTGGTGCTTTCACTACAGCTGCCCAATTTCCCTGCTTTTTAAAGTTTGAAAGAAATATCTGTTGGCTATAGGTACATTCTTAAAATGCAAGGTTTTTTTGCCTATTAGTGAATCCCTGCTTTTTAATCTGGCAGGTAAGAGATGGGATCCTGTGCAAGCTTGCTGAGAATAGATTGATCATTTGCATGCTTATTGAGTTCAGTGGGATTTACTCCCCTGTAATCATGCTTAGGATAGGTGAAACTGACCACAGTAGATGGGGAGGGGAGGAGGAGGAGGAGGAAGGCGAGGAAACACAGAGGGGAGGACTGGGATGGGAGCAGGCAGGAGGGGGGAGGAGAAGGACAGGTTTGATCATTTGCATGTTTATTGAATTCAGTGTGATTTACATCATGCAATCATTCTTAAGATAGGTAAAACTGACTAGGAGGGAGGGAGGGAGGGAGGGAGGGCTGGAGTGGGCAGGGGAGGAGGAAAAAGGAAGAGGGAGGAGGAAGGGAGAGGAGAGGGAAAGGAGGGGAAAAGCAGATCTGATCATTTGCATACTTATAGAATTTAATGGTATTTACTTAAGCAATCATACTTAAGTTAGGTAAAACTGACCATAGGGAGGAGGGAGGGGAGGGGGAGGAGGGGAAAGGGGAAGGAGGGGGTTGGAAGGGGATGGGGAGGGAGGGACAAAGGAAGGGGGAGGGAAGGGGCAAGAGGGAGGGGATAGGAGGGAGGAGAAGGGAGGATGGGTTTGATCATTTGCATACTTTTTGAGTTCAATGGGATTTATTTTAGTGCAATCATGTTTGAAAATGCAAATGGACTGCCTTCAAGTCGATCCTGACTTATGTTGACCCTATGAATCGGGTTTTCATGGTAAACGGTATTCAGAGGTGGTTTTACCATTGTGTTCCTCTGAAGCTGAGAGGCAGTGACTAGCCCAAGGTCACACAGTGAGCTTCATTGCTGTGTGGGAATTTGAACCCTAATCTCCCAGGTCATAGTCCAACACTGACCTGCAGGAGGGGCTGGGAGAGGTGGGGGAGGGGCAGGGAGTGGTGGAGATTGAGTGAGTGGGCACTGGGCAGAAGGGAGCCCCTTTCCTTTCCAAAAAAGAAAACATTGTGAACAATATCATTGCTTTTCAGCATTTCCCCCACCTTTTTATTCTAAAGCAGGCACATGTAGCCTCCCACTCAAATTTAAATCAAAGCTATCCCTGGCCGCATCCACACCAGGCCTTTATTTCACTTTAGACAGTCATGGCTTCTCCCAAAGGTTCCTGGGAAGTGTAGTTAGTGAAGGGTGCTGAGAGTTGCTAGAAGATGCCCTGTTCCCCTCACAGACCTTCAATCAGAGTGGCTGACTGTTAAACCATTCTGGCCACTGGAGGTCTCTCAGTGGACAGGAGTCTCCTCTCAGCACCCTTCACAAACTACACTTCCCAGGATTCTCTGAGGGAAGCCATGAAATCAAAGTCTGGTGTGGGTGTGGCCCCCCGATTAGGCAAGCCCACCAGCTGTGAGTCTTTTAGAACACTGACAGTTGGTTCTTACTGAGCATGCCCGGCCTTATCATTGACTTCAATGTAAAATTTCTTAAATTAATTAAAAATCAGTCAGGCATTTTTTAAACTTTTAAACTGCAGAAGATGAAGGTCAGAGTATGGGGCAAGGTCAGTATTAGGATTACAGGTACTCTGTGAACATGGCTGATTTTTAATGAATTTCAACCAATTATGAGAACTCAGAGAGAAAAAAGGGCTCTGGGGTTTTTCTCTCTCTTTTTACAGTTTGAACTCTTGATTCTCTCTGACTGTTTTGTGTATCGCCATGAAAATTGACAGTGTTGTGAAGCAAGCATTTCTGAGTTCAGGACTATAAGTTTTGTAAGGTTTTGTTTTGAAATGAGCTTATGGGAAGCATCAGAATGGCATGGGGGTATTTTCAATTTAACATTGCGGAATGTGAAAAATCCACACTGGCTATAGTATACAGCCACTCTCGTGGTCATATAATCAAGTGTGTGTGAGAGAGGTCTGTGGTAATGAGTGGGCTAGCTCTTTGCTATCTTTGCTCTTGTTTCTGTCTCCTTCTATGAGTTGGTGGGTGACTAAGGAGCCTTCCGTATTCATGGAGTCCCTTGTGCATCTTAGAAACCTGGAAAAATGAAAAAAAAATGAAGCTTCCAAAATCCACAGGAAGAGTTCCCACGTACAGAAGGTTCATGTAGTCACCCTCCAACAGCAGGAGAAGTTGCCTGCAAAAAATGTGCACATTAGTCAAAATTGCATACAAAAATGTGTTTAGCAGGAGAAATTCGCACTAAAATGCTAGAGAATTTTCATGAGGATTTTTTTTAAAACAATTGCAAATTGCTGCAGAAATTTGGAAAACAAAATTTAAATTTGAAAAAAATGAGAAACCAGGAGAACCAAACTTGACACATCCTTTCATCCCTAATGGAAAGTTAGGGATGGGTGGAGAAGAGCAAGTAAACAGAAGAGAAGCAGCTTCAGAAAAGTAGTTGGGAAGATGAAAAGGGAGCTAAGTAGCTGCGTGGGGTGGTAAAGAGAAGCTCTAGAGGGGTTAACATGGGGAGTGGGGGCTTTTGGCAAGTGGAGTAAGTATGTGCAGCCACTAGTATGTACATATGAATAAAAGTATTGTGACAGTAACCTAGTGTGGTGGTAAAAAGCTGGATTTGGGAAACGTGAATTCAACTTACCACTCAGTTGCGAACATTGTTCACATAGCCTTGGGTACACCATTGGCATTCAACCTCACCTGCTACTAGGAATGCCAGAGAATTCAGTCGGAAATGGAAATGGGAGTGGAAATGGCCATGATTGGCATGTTTGCCCAAGGTCAGGAATGGATATCAGGCAAGCAAATATGATTGTTATTTGTTATCGTTGGTATTTTAGTCTGCACACATTACATAAGAATTACATTATTTCCTGCATTGTTTTTTATGTTTCCCTTACACTGAAATGCATTGAAATTAATTATGTAACATGCAGAGCTTGGAAAAGTTACTTTTTTGAACTACAACTCCCATCAGCCCCAGCCAGCATAGCCACTGGATTGGGCTGATGCGAGTTGTAGTTCCAAAAAAGTAACATTCCCAAGCGCTGAATATGGGACTATGGTATATAAACCCTGCTGTTTGTGGACAAAGTGAGTTGACAGAGATATTTGCTTTCCTTTGTGAGTGTTCTCTCTTGTCCATAAACTAGACAAGAGCCCCAAAATGTGTTTCGTACAAAGGCCCACAACAAACTATGGCTGCCACTGATCTAAGTGCTCACAAAAGCTCATTGACACTTGAACCTGCCTTTGCCACCTCCTATGTCACCTGACCCTAGGCTTCACCTGCCAACTGCTGGGGCAGGGGAAAGTGGTAGCAATGGCAGGTGCTCCTAGGACTCTGCAGGGGCATATTTTCTTACAAAGTCCAGAATTCCTGGCAAGAATCTGACATTATACATATCATTCCTCCTGAAGAGAAAATCCCCAGAGATCCTCCTGGAACATTAAAATGTTTATGAACATTCCATGTCATTGCAGCAACTCAGACAATGACAAAAGGGTACGGACACAGGCAAAAGGTAGGAAATTCACTGATAAAATATTGGATTCATGCACAGTATTGTAAGGCTGTGATTATATGAGGGATGTATGCATTACTGTAACCCTTTTTTCCCCTCATGTGCAACTATTCAGCAAGAAGGAAAATTAATGGGTGGGATTCAGACTTCACTTCCCCTGAATGAAGTTCTGCCTAAGGGATTCTCCCACTGGTCGATGGGAAGGAGGTGAATTTTGCCAAATCCCCTATTCTTGCATCCCCTAGCACCTCTTCCCACATTATTCCTGGGGGCCCTCTAGAACAGTGTGGGAAAAGGCACTGGGAACTGCAGAATGAGATGGAAAAACTTTCTTCCTGTCTTCTGCCAGCAGGATACCTCCAGTGGATCAAAAGCTTTCTGTGGATGTAAGGAGCCTTACTGATGAAGGGCATCTGAATCCATCCCAATGTACATAGTCATAGACAGGTGGATAGATAGATACACATGCACACATACATGAAACACCTCTGTGATTTAAAGCCATTGATACCTTCAGTTGTTTGCTTTCAAAGAGGCGCCACTTCGATGCCTAAGATCAAAATAAATCCTTATTTGCAGCTCATACGTAGGCTGCATTTTTACCAGATGTTATCTACAGTGTAATATATTAATCTTCTTTCCTTGAAATGTTGCGTTTCCTAGTTATCATTAGCTCAAGAGAGGGTGTCATCTTCTCTCCCTCCGTCCCCCACGTCTTTATTTCCATGACCAGATCTTTTGTCTTGCATCACTTGTAAAAATATCAGCTGCAGAGGGCGTGCATCTTTTCCCCCTTTGTGCTAGGAAATATTCTTGAAAGATGCTGTTAACTTCAGCATCCATGTGTTGCTTTAAAGTGGGAGCTTTGAAGTGATGTTGTTATAGTCTAAAGCTGAATCTCCATTTTCCCCCTCAGATATATTGTTCTTTTATTAATTTAACACATGGCACAGCACAGCAGTACAGCTCGCTCTCATCCTCAACCCCTCCCCTCCACTTGAATAACCCAATCTCCAAGCAGGGAGGAAATAAGCCAGGCCTATAATAGCCTGTAATAGCTGAGGAGAAGGACACAAAGCCACTTTCCTTTCAAAATATCAAAAATCTCTATCAGAATATTAATAGTTTCTTTTGAAGTATTGATAGTTCATTTCAAAATATTGAAAAAACCAGACCAAGAAAAACAGAGGACAAAGAATGAACTCAAATCAATATAGCCATTAGGTCAATGGAATGCTTTCAGATCCCATCCCTAAAGCTGGCACAGTGATTTGACTGCCCCTCCCACACTTTCCGCAATGGATGTTGTGGCTCTGCTGCTGTGTTAAACCATGATGTTCCCTGACTGGAGTCTGGACTTTATATATATGCTGTATTTCTGACTTGTCAACAGCCAGTCCTAAAGCCTTGAAAAGACTACAGCAATGGGAGCGGAGAGGATGACTTTTTTCTCCATCAAGACCTGGATTCTCTTGGAGGAATCTCTCAACAGTGTGTGCAGCCAGAAATGGCTATGCTGAGGATCAGAAGTACATTAAACTCTTTCTCTCCCAGCCCTCTTTCCCCTGCTGGGTAAACTTTCAGATAGTACAATCTACCGTCCCCTGCGATTCCTATGATGATTGACCCCATGCTGCTGTTAGTTTAAGAGTAGCATTGGGCTGCAATTTCCATCAGAACTGTTAGCGGAGGAGGGACTGTTAAAACTTTCCTCTCCCTGCAACCCCACTTGTACTGCTCAGCTGAGTGGGATACAGGTGAGAATGGTAAAAAGAGGGCTGGACTGCAGAAAAATGTAAGTTTTTTTCTGGAGCCTCAGATCTTCTTCCCACTGCTCAGCTGATCAATGGGAGAGTATGCAGTGGGCAATGTAAGATTAGGCAGTGGGCCAGAAGCAACCTGGGGCATGCACATTGCATACTTTTGAACAAGAGATAGAAAAAAGAGGCATGTTTCTTGAAGACTATACATACTGACCAGAAAATGTGCATATTGCTTGGAGAATGTACAAAATCCAGTGGAGACATGTACATTCTCCATGCCCTGCTGGTGATTATGCATAGTATCTGGAGAATGTACCAAATTCAGTTGAGATGTGCACATTTCTCAAGGCCTGTTGAGGTTTATGCACATTAACCACTCAACTTACATTCCCTTTAACATAATATTAACTAAGGGCTAGTTTTAACTCTGCTAGAGAGTCATATCACTAACATCTGTTTGCAGTCTAACTGGTAAAAGTTCAACTATTATTTGGTTCTTCAGATTGTAATATAGTTATTGGTCCCTGAATTGGACAAATACAAATCAGAGTAAAACAAAACTTACTCAGCCATAGAGAGTATGCTTGTCAGTTCAGGGAAGAAGGGAATCTGCTTTAAAAAAAAAAAATCTTATTATTATATAACACATTTTCTTTTTATCTCTGCAGAGGGATTCCTGCAAATTACATCAGGGCCACCTCCTGTACAATAAGTCTCAACTGTTTAATTTTGCACAACATTCCCAGTATTTAATGGCAATAATTATTAATGTATAACGAACGTATTCAATTTAAATGCACACTGTAATTCCTCGGTGGAAGGTTCTTTGTAAACAACAGCAGCTCCATTTTGGCATATATGAGTGGTGGGGGAGAGGGAGAGGACATTCTACTAAAAGCAATGCAATGCAAATTTCATTATATGATCACAGACCTGGTACAAAAAGCTCTACATCAGGGTGGCAAATCTCAAGCCCTCCAGGACTCTATATGGCCTTCAGGACTCTGTGCAAGCCACACCCCTCCCCAACCACACCCAGCCCTGTAGCCAGCCTTCCTTGTTAGGTGGGGCAGCCACATTTCTAAGCGGAACATTTGGAGGTGGGAAGAACTACACAGTGCTAGCCAATCTCCCCTCACTGGTGGAGGGACATGACAGCCAGGCCAATATGAGGGAAAGGCAGTGATCTTCACCCTCACTACTCTTCTGTCCACTCCATCCACAGAGTGTGTTAACTTACATGAATGAAGTTTGATCTGTTGAATTTTCTCACTCTTTTTTGAGAGATCCCCAGGAATATGAGACTGAAAAGTTTGCCTTTGCCTATACCTATAGCTCTCTTTCACTTGTGGTCTGTCCCTATGTTCTGATTCTTCATGAACTGAATTACTTTGGTAATGACAGAGAGCTCCTGAGCTTGGCTTTGATGCTGCACTAGGTAACTCAGATTTAGATTCCACCTGAGAAACAAACTTGTCCGTACTACAAGGTTAGGAAGAGCAGAGGGAAAATAAATCCTCTAGGTTGTGTTAACTCCTCCTTGAGAGTCCTTCTTTCTAGTCTCATTCCTGGCCTTTAGATTTTCCTCTCTGTTGGACAATCAAGGGAAAATCTTTTAACTAGCTGCTATATAAAGGACTAACTAAGCAATTCAAAACTAATCATACCAGTTGCTGGAAACTGCAGGAGGGTAGAATGCTGTTGCACTCAGGTCCTGCTTACAACCTTCCCACAGACATCTGGTTGGCCACTGTGTGAACAGGATGCTGGACTAGATGGGCCATTGGCTGGATCCAGCAGACTCTTCCTATGTTCTTAATTGTGGGAAGCAAATGGATTTTTTTTTACTGGTTGCTAGGTTTATTTTTCTGTTCAGAAACCCTGAAAAGGCCTCATGCTGAGCTGCACATATTGGAAAAATCAGAAATTAGGCCTGAGTTACAGCCTAGGTGGCCAGCCAGCCAGCTAGCTAACTAACTGTAGTGTACACAGGAATATTTCTATTTCTCTAGAGCTGTTTTCATCCTTTCCACCAAGTACTCAAGAAAAAAACTTAAAAACCCACTATGATTATGAGTATAGTGAGTGCTTTAAAAAAATTAAGGGTAGCCATTTTTTCAGATCATTTTAAGTTATTTCTTTATTTCAGCCTTTAACAACAAGCACCCAATCCTGTTCTGTGCAATATAATAACTGCAGAATAAACAAACTCTTGCTTCTCACTGCAGGCAAACAAACATACTTCTTTATTGCTGGCTGGATAGAGCACAAATGAAACTGAAACAGAAAAAAGAAAACTCAAAGAGGTGGAGTTACTACTCAGACTCTTTTTTTTAAGGATCACTTAAGTAATTATTCATTCATTCATTGGTGATCACTCATGGCCAATTAAGATTGTCTTCCAAGATAAGGTCTTTAACAGTGGGTCCGTAAGTGACTGTGGAGCCTAATTCTGGATCCACACAGACTCCCACAGTGAGGACATAGGTTTCCAGATGTATGATAATGACAAGTCTGCACTCAGTCAGGGAGAGTCTTGAATGAGCAGACTTTGGGGAGCTCTCTCAGATGAGGCTTCTGTTGTGTACTCACTCTGCCTTATTCACTGAATATTTCAGCAGGTGTTATTCTTAAATAGCTACTGTTCTTAAAACAAGTTATCATTTTTCAAATGGAGGTTGTTATTACCTGCCATATCACAAATCAAAAATAAGACAATTTCCCAAAAAAATCCTAGGGGTGGGGGATCCTCACTTCTCAGCCATACCCCTGACTGACCATGTTCTGTACCTTCCTTGAGTGTTTTTGCATGACTGGAATGTCCCCTTGAACTCTAATAGTGCCTCTTGCTTGCCTGAATGGCGGGTGGAGAGAGGTGTGTGTGAAGGGGATGTCAAAATATCTGACTCTTGAATGGCTGGAAGGTAGCCTACTGTACAAAGATCCTTTGCTCTGGCTGTGTTTCCTTCTCCTTCCATCCTCCACTGACACATGTCCCCATAAGGTTGACCATGAGGGAATGTGGTCCTTGGGCTGAAAAAGGTTCCTCACCCCTGCTCCAAATATTTATTTATTTATTAGATTTATATCCTGCCCTTCCTTCCAGTAGGAGCCCAGGGCAGCAATATATGGTTATTCAGAAATCCTTGTTACTTAAATTCACTATGTTTTCTCAAAGCAGCTCCTTGTACAACCCATTATATCCAGCCCTATATCATTAAGCACATAAGGATAATATCAACTTCTGATGCAGTCTGAGGAGGACTTATTTTCCAACTCTTATGTAAAGGTTGTACTAAAGCTTTTCCTTTAAAGCAGGGATGGGTGACAAATTCAAATGGCCGGCTTTGGAGACTGATGGATCCACCCACCCACCCACCCACCCACCCACCCACCCATCCACCCATCCATCCATCCATCCATCCATCCATCCATCCATCCATCCATCCATCCATCCATCCATCCATTAGATTTATATCCCACCCTTCCTCCCAGTAGGAGCCAGGGAGGCCAATTCTGATGGCTCTGGGTGGATTTTCCAGTGGGTAGATTAAGTGATCCTGTTGAGCCTCTTGTTTATGGAACAGTGCAATGAGTAGGACCATCAACATGATTGCTCTCAACGGTCCTCTCCAGTGGTGTGAAGTTTGCATTGCATGAAGACTGAAGCTCAAGTGGTTGAAATCTCACTCCAAGCCTGATCGAACACATATTAGAGTACATAATCATGACTACCAAGTGGCAGTGAAGGTAGTGAGGAAGGTGTTCTTTGCTACATCCATCACATCCTGAAGAAGTCAGCCAGCAGAATTGTTCCATGTTGTCTAGAGATAGGCTACCCTGGATTGGGGGGGGGCAGGCCTCTAGAACAGTGAGTCCACTTGAGGTGTCCAGTGCAACATCTGGCCCAGGTTTGTGGGATCATTTCCAGTTAATGTGGCCTGGTGATGTGGACAGGATACTTGTAGGAATGCATCCAGCCACTTGCCCTCTGGACCCCTGCCTTTCCTAATAAAAACTAGTCAGAGCAGGGTGGCTGGGTGGCATTTCCTGGTGTTGTGAATGCATCATTGCATGATATGGGGAGGTGTCAGCTGCCCTTAAAGAAGCAATAGAGGGGCCACTCCACAAAAGCCCACCCTGAACCCAGTGATGTGTAACAAATACTAGCCAGTTGCTAATCCTCCTTTTTGGGGGAAGATGGTGGAGATGGAAGAACTAAGTATTCTTGGATGATGCTGATTAACTGGATTAATTTCATTCTGCATTTACCCCTGGTTTAGGGACTGAATCAACCTTGATTGCCCTGATGGATGACCTGTATTGGAAGAGGGATGGGGAAGTGTGACCCTGCTAATATTACTCTTTTTATTAATGCCTTTTGATACCATTAACCATGGTATCTTCTCAGATCAACTGTGTGGGATTGGGATTGGAGGAACTTTACTACAATGGTTCTGTTCCTACCTCCATGACTGAGTCCAGAGAGCTATATTGGGAAAGTACTCTTTGTCTTCCTGGCACTGTGCTATGAGGTTCTGTAGGATGCTATTTTGTCCCCAGTGCTGTTTAACATCTATATGAAGCCACTGGGGGCAGTCATTAGGAGTTATGGAGCACAGTGTCAATGGTATACTGTTGACATGCAGCTTTACTTCTCCATAACATCTAAATAAAGAGAAGCTGTGCAAACCAGTGCCTTCATGACATGGCCGAGTGAATGAGGGCCAATAAACTGAGTTTGAATCTGGGAAAGATGGAGGATCTGTATATAGGTAAGCCAGTTGCCTGTTCTGAATGAGGTTGCACTCTATCTGAAGGAGCATTTATGTAGCTTGGGGGTATTCCTAGATGCATCTTTGTCATTAGAGGTTCATAAGAACATAAGAACATAAGAAGAGCCTGCTGGATCAGGCCAGTGGCCCATCTAGTCCAGCATCCTGTTCTCACAGTGGCCAACCAGGTGCCTGGGGGAAGTCCGCAAGCAGGACCCAAGTGCAAGAACACTCTCCCCTCCTGAGGCTTCAAGTGACCTCAGTGGGCAGGAGTGCCTTTTACCAACTTCGTCTGGTAGCTACAGCAGTATCTGCACTGGGATGACTTGGCTACTGTATTCCATTCACTGGTAACCTTGAGGCTGCAGTGCACTATTTGTGGGGCTGCCTTGAGCCTGGAAGCTTCAGCTGGTGCATAATGCAATGGCTAGACTGCTGATGGGGGCAGATGGCTAATAGCATGTGGCACCTTTGCTACAATTCCAAGCATCCTCAACAAACTACAGTTCTCAGGATTCTTTGGCGGGATGCCATGTGATTTAAATTGGGGTTTAATTTTGTCATTACCTATGAAACCTTTTCCCCCAGAAACCTCTTTTATAGTGACCAATGCTCCAGTCCTTTTGCCCCCCCAATTTTTGTCCCTGCCCCCCTCAATGAAAATTGTCTAGCCTGGTGTGTGTGTGTGTGTGTGTGAGTGAGTGAGTGAGAGAGAGAGAGAGAGAGAGAGAGAGAGAGAGAGAGAGATCAGATATTTATTTATGTGCAGCATTTAAAACCAGCTGCAGTATAAAATTGGTGTCAATTATGTGATTGGGCCACTCCAAGCCTGTTATTCTGTATGTGTAAGATTGTAATTCATAGCAGAAGGAACCTGCTGATCTGGTCATACCAGTCTCTTTGTTAAGGTAATGGCTCTGGCTAAGTCTGTTAAGCATCTTGTCTTCATGATGAGAGAGTTGGCCATGTTGCCATAGAAACAACTGACTGGTGGTGCTCTTTCAGGAGGGGGTAGCTTTCCCTCACATGGCTGGAGGTCATCTTGTAGGTAGGAGAACAATAACCCTGAAGCTGGCCTTGACTTGTCTGCTGTGGAGCTGGGACTTGGAATGTCATGCCTGCTTTTCTGCGGGGCCACTTCTGCCCCACCCTCTCCTTTTCCCAAGAAGACATGGGAATTTGCTCCTGAAGGGAGGGGTGGGGGAACCCACTTGGTGGCCAACTGGGTAATTGGAAGAGGGATGAGGGTGGCTTAAAAGCCGGCTCATCCCTCAACTCTGCCTCTTTTGTCTGCTGCACCCTCCCTCCCTCTCTTGATAGTTTGGCTATAGCCAGTTGCCAATTAAGGGCTAAGTAGGAATGTTCTGTTGGGGGGGGGGGATTCTGATTTCATATTACATTTGGTTTTGCCTACTTTATACTGCTTTGGTCAACTGAATTGCCTTGGGGAGTGATGTGACTTGGCAGGTGTGGATTTTGGGCAGGTGAGGAAGGCAGGGGGGGTAAACAGCTTGTATACTGAGGCATTCTTAGGTCAAAGGCACCCTATAGGGAACTTCCAGTGCTTCATGCCTGGTGGGGATCGTGGGGATCTGGGGGATGCCCTTGTGGGCCTGATTTGCACATCGGTGTGAACTCCAGTATGGTGGGACCAGGATGTGCCAGTTGGACACACAACCTTGGCTCTTCTAGCAAGGAGGGAGAATTTTATCCCCATCCTTGGCTGGGGAGCCACATCCAGTGGCTGATTGACATGCCCAGGGGACTGGAGAGAAATTTCCCTACCAGATATTTTTAATCCTCACCTACCCAAATAATTTGAGTTTGGGTGATTTGGTTTAATTGGCTCCAAAGTTGTTATATTTTCAATAAATATAAATTATTCCAGTCTTGATGTCATGAGTCCTCTTTATAGATGTTGTGGAAAAGAGACTGAAGCTTTATTTGCTCTCTGTGCTGAATCCAGTGCTATAGCTTTTGGGACTCCTCTAGCAACCTAATGGGGAACCAAACTCTATTGGGGTGTGTGAGCCCTTCCATCTTATGATCAGGTTGTATATGTGTGTAAATAAAACCATATATCCTAAAAATTCCTCAGTCTCCAGTGACACTCATTCCAAGGAAACGGAACAGTGAGTAAGGAGTGGAAACTCTGAAGTCTCTCACCACTAGGAGACTGAGGTGTGTGTAACAATATTGCTATAGTGACTTATACAATAAAAGATCAAGGAAATACCATTGCAAAATTAAAAAATAAATCTGGAGAGAAAAACTGGCAGCAATAAAATAATCAACATTTTTTAAAAAATAAGCCGGGGAGGGGGGAAGAGAGAGAGAGAGAGACTTTTGCCTGCTGCTGAACAGATAGCAAAGAAGGCACTAGGTAAGTCTTCCTGGGGAGAAAATTCCATAAATGGGGTGCCACCACTGGGAAGGCCCTTTCCCTAGTCACAGACCATCTTGCTTTGGATGGTGGGGGATGTCGACAGTGGTCTCCACTGTTGATGTGAATGCACAAGCAAGCTGATGTGAGTACAGTTTCTTAGCCAAACACAGTCCTGAAGCATAAGGCTATTGGTGTTATCATCGATCCACTTCTCTGTCACATTTGACTCCAAAGTAAAAAACAAAAATCATTCTACCAGTAAAGAGGAATGAAAGGAAATAAATAGGTCTAATGTTCTTATAAAAAATGTAAATGTACTGCCTTCAAGTCGATTCTGACTTATGGCGACCCTATGAATAGGGTTTTCATGAGGCTGAGAGGCAGTGACTGGCCCAAGGTCACCCAGTGAGCTTCATGGATATGTGGGGATTCGAACACCTTAACCACTACACCACACTGGCTCTCACAAAAGGTATATATTGGAAAATGTGTGTTACTGTAATTTTAGTTTATTTCTTGTCCTGTAAAGACTTAGCACTATTTCTACAAAACAAAAGTGGAAGAGTAGTAAAGAGAATTTGCATCATACTGAAAAGGGGAAGTGTATCCAGCCTCTCCAGAGATTACTCCACATAATTTTGATGAATGCTACTCTCATCAAATCGCTTGCAGACTGATTTCTTTCTGAAATGCACTTGTGCCACTAGAGGTAATATGAGCACATTTGGTCTGGCTTCGTGGTTCTGCTTGGGAAAAAACTACAGAGGCACAGAAATGGACACAGCAGTAAGCAAACTTATAATACATCTGCCACGGTGAGAAATGTATGTAAGAAAAGAAAATTTGGGAATGTCTTTTTTTTCCACCTTAGGAGCAAGTGCAACTGTGTGCACATGCCATACATTTAAAGCACATAGTCCTGCCTTGTGTCTAGTAGCATAAAAAACTTAGCTTCATATACATTTAAAGCACATGGCTTCCCCCAAAGAATCCTGGGAACTGTAGCTTATCCCTCACAAAGCTACAATTCCAAGCATCCTCAACAAACTACAGTTTTCAGGATTCTTTGGGGGCTGCTAGAAGGAAACAGAACAGTGATCAGTCAGAGGGGTTGTTGGAAGGACTGCCCCTTCCTGACACCCAGATCTTTTATGGTGCCCTCTGCTGTCTTGCAGCTCCCCCAATTTTTAAACTTTTTTTAAAAAAATCTTTGCGTATAGGGCCGCTGGGAACAGTGCAAATGAGACCCTAGGCATTCACTTTTTTAATTTCCCAGGGGCATCTGTACATTTAATTTAACAAGCACAAATTTTGTACAAATTGCTCTTTAAGTGCCTTGCAGTGTTCCTGGCTCCCGTACCTTTCATGGTTGTACAGAAAGGAGAATATTGGCTAAGGCAGTTTTGTCATGCATGAATAAGAAAAACTGCACCTGCTGAAATTCCTCTTGTGCACCCCTGTTAAAGGTAGAAATGCCCTGTCTCAAATGCTACTGTTATTGGCTGGCATTGTTGGGGAACTGATAAGGTCCACACCCCAGCAAGGGGGACACCATTAACCTCCAAAGTGCTCTGGCCCTTCTCCTCTCCTTCGTGCTGTTCACCTGCCTTCTCTACTTGCCTTGCCTTTCTGTTAAACAGTGGTATGGATTGGGCCAAGAGGGAGAGGGCAATGAAATGGGCAACTATGACAATGGCAAGCAGACAGGCCCATTTCAGGAGGGTATCTCATAGGCAGCAACTTGCCAAAGCCATCCCCCCCCCCAAAAATATGGAGCCACTACCTGTCCTCCTTTATACCTGGTTACCCTAGATATAAGCAAACATTGAGCCACCCATGTGAAAAGACATTGAAGAGGGCTGAGGATGAAGTGCAAGCTTTTTGGATGGAAAAGGAACCCAAACCCATGTGCACTGACTTTCCCAAGGTCAACTGATTGCCTGTTATTTGTGTCGCCCTTTGGTGCAAGGGGCTTTATAAATAAACTATTATTATTATTATTATTATTATTATTATTATTAAATAAATGCTTCAAGTACACCCTGAAGTGAGTGAGACCCATTATGGTGTAGCAGGTAGAGTATTGAACATTGACCTTGTTCAGACATCTGCTTAGCTATGACATGGACTGGACCCTTGGGCCAGTCACATTATATGTGGGCAACCTCACAGGGCTGTTGTGAGGAGAAAATGGGATAATCCCATGTATACCAACCTGAACTTCCCAGGTGATGGGACACAAAAAATAGTTCGATAAATGTGTTAGACAGACAGATAGATGCGATGGAACACATGAACGCAACAGGTAGACAAATAGATAGATGATAGATTGATAGACAGACAGAGAATAGATAACAGACAGGGTGGAATTCACAAATATGATAGAGAGGCAGGCGGATAGGATGGAATACATAAATGTGGTACATAGATCAAAGACAGACAATAGATAGCAGATAGAATGAAACTCAAATGGAATATGTAGACAGATAGATACTACTCCTGTCTCCATAAAAAGACAGGTAAATAAGCTAATGAAGTACTGATCATCCAAGTCTCCAGGATTACTGTGCTACAGTTTTGAAAGACAGCTCTCCCTGCATGTTTAGTTTCTGCAGTACCCTTGTGAAAGTCAATGTGATCTGTTAGAACCATCTGTGAGGCTGTAATGAGTTCATCCATGCAGGCAAAGTCCACTGTGTTACAATTACCCGCTGAGTTGTCTGTGGCAAGCTACAGCTGCAGCACAGCACTTGCCAGGTTTTGGTGTCACATGCTTCAAACAAAAGCCGCCCGTACGGGAGGATGCTGTAGATTTGCTGATCAACATGCTGATCCTGTCGTGTTTCAAAGTGAGAAGAAATAGCATCCAACATCCTCTTTTCAATTTTTTGGGGGGGAAGAGAGTGTTTGGAAATGTAGGGTCTTATTTTCTTTTGGAAGCACCAAAGGTGGGGTGTGAAGCTCCCAAACAAGTTGTACCGGAATTAGTAGAACTTGTCAGGGCTGATTTTGAGCAAGAAATCATCCCCAGGAGTTATTTTTCCATGCCAGTTTGCAATGCTATAAGGTAGAACAGAAAGATAGGCTATCAGTGCCAGTGGCTCATGCATGGCTAGCAGCCTTCACCAACCTGGTGTCTCCTAGATGTTTTGGACTTCAACTTCCACCAGCCCTGCTGGCTAGGCTGATGAGAGTTGTAATCCAAACCATCTGGAGGGCACCATATTGGGAAATGCAGTTATATAGTGTTAACATACCAGCAATTTATGGTTTAAGTGGACACTTTTGGTGTTTACACAGTGCTTTGTTAGAAGCATTGTCAAATTTAAGTTGGGTCTTCATTGAGGAATCAAAGAGCTCCTGCTGTTTCAGGAAAGTGAGCCAAGCCATATGGTATGGGATAATAAATATTACTTACCTATATTTAGATGGTATCTTTATGCCAGAGCAGTCAAGGCAGCTATCAACTGCACAATGACCAAGTGGAATGGTCCCTGCAGGAAGATTAGATAGATAGATAGATAGAGAGATGATAGATAGATAGAGAGATGATAGATAGATAGAGAGATGATAGATAGATAGAGAGATGATAGATAGATAGAGAGATGATAGATAGATAGAGAGATGATAGATAGATAGAGAGATGATAGATAGATAGAGAGATGATAGATAGATAGAGAGATGATAGATAGATAGAGAGATGATAGATAGATAGAGAGATGATAGATAGATAGAGAGATGATAGATAGATAGAGAGATGATAGATAGATGATAGAGAGATGATAGATAGATGATAGAGAGATGATAGATAGATGATAGAGAGATGATAGAGAGATGATAGATAGATGATAGAGAGATGATAGATGATAGAGAGATGATAGATGATAGAGAGATGATAGATGATAGAGAGATGATAGATGATAGAGAGATGATAGATGATAGAGAGATGATAGATGATAGAGAGATGATAGATGATAGATGATAGATGATAGAGAGATGATAGATGATAGATGATAGATGATAGAGAGATGATAGATGATAGATGATAGAGAGATGATAGATGATAGAGAGATGATAGATGATAGATAGAGAGATGATAGATGATAGATAGAGAGATGATAGATGATAGATAGAGAGATGATAGATGATAGATAGAGAGATGATAGATGATAGATAGAGAGATGATAGATGATAGATAGAGAGATGATAGATGATAGATAGAGAGATGATAGATGATAGATAGAGAGATGATAGATGATAGATAGAGAGATGATAGATGATAGATAGAGAGATGATAGATGATAGATAGAGAGATGATAGATGATAGATAGAGAGATGATAGATGATAGATAGAGAGATGATAGATGATAGATAGAGAGATGATAGATGATAGATAGAGAGATGATAGATAGATGATAGATAGATGATAGATAGATGATAGATAGATGATAGATAGATGATAGATAGATGATAGATAGATGATAGATAGATGATAGATAGATGATAGATAGATGATAGATAGATGATAGATAGATGATAGATAGATGATAGATAGATGATAGATAGATGATAGATAGATGATAGATAGATGATAGATAGATGATAGATAGATGATAGATAGATGATAGATAGATGATAGATAGATGATAGATAGATGATAGATAGATGATAGATAGATGATAGATAGATGATAGATAGATGATAGATAGATGATAGATAGATGATAGATAGATGATAGATAGATGATAGATAGATGATAGATAGATGATAGATAGATGATAGATGATAGATGATAGATGATAGATGATAGATGATAGATGATAGATGATAGATGATAGATGATAGATGATAGATGATAGATGATAGATGATAGATGATAGATGATAGATGATAGATGATAGATGATAGATGATAGATGATAGATGATAGATGATAGATGATAGATGATAGATGATAGATGATAGATGATAGATGATAGATGATAGATGATAGATGATAGATGATAGATGATAGATGATAGATGATAGATAGATGATAGATAGATGATAGATAGATGATAGATAGATGATAGATAGATGATAGATAGATGATAGATAGATGATAGATAGATGATAGATAGATGATAGATAGATGATAGATAGATGATAGATAGATGATAGATAGATGATAGATGATAGATGATAGATGATAGATGATAGATGATAGATGATAGATGATAGATGATAGATGATAGATGATAGATGATAGATGATAGATGATAGATGATAGATGATAGATGATAGATGATAGATGATAGATGATAGATAGATGATAGATGATAGATGATAGATGATAGATGATAGATAGATGATAGATGATAGATAGATGATAGATGATAGATGATAGATGATAGATGATAGATAGATGATAGATGATAGATGATAGATGATAGATAGATGATAGATGATAGATGATAGATAGATGATAGATGATAGATGATAGATGATAGATAGATGATAGATAGATGATAGATAGATGATAGATAGATGATAGATAGATGATAGATGATAGATGATAGATGATAGATGATAGATGATAGATGATAGATGATAGATGATAGATGATAGATGATAGATGATAGATGATAGATGATAGATGATAGATGATAGATGATAGATGATAGATGATAGATGATAGATGATAGATGATAGATAGATGATAGATGATAGATAGATGATAGATGATAGATGATAGATAGATGATAGATGATAGATAGATGATAGATGATAGATGATAGATAGATGATAGATGATAGATGATAGATGATAGATGATAGATAGATGATAGATGATAGATAGATGATAGATGATAGATGATAGATGATAGATGATAGATGATAGATGATAGATGATAGATGATAGATGATAGATGATAGATGATAGATGATAGATAGATGATAGATGATAGATGATAGATGATAGATGATAGATGATAGATGATAGATGATAGATGATAGATGATAGATGATAGATGATAGATGATAGATGATAGATGATAGATGATAGATGATAGATGATAGATGATAGATGATAGATGATAGATGATAGATGATAGATGATAGATGATAGATGATAGATGATAGATGATAGATGATAGATGATAGATGATAGATGATAGATGATAGATGATAGATGATAGATGATAGATGATAGATGATAGATGATAGATGATAGATGATAGATGATAGATGATAGATGATAGATGATAGATGATAGATGATAGATGATAGATGATAGATGATAGATGATAGATGATAGATGATAGATGATAGATGATAGATGATAGATGATAGATGATAGATGATAGATGATAGATGATAGATGATAGATGATAGATGATAGATGATAGATGATAGATGATAGATGATAGATGATAGATGATAGATGATAGATGATAGATGATAGATAGATGATAGATAGATGATAGATAGATGATAGATAGATGATAGATAGATGATAGATAGATGATAGATAGATGATAGATAGATGATAGATAGATGATAGATAGATGATAGATAGATGATAGATAGATGATAGATAGATAGATAGATAGATGATAGATAGATGATAGATAGATGATAGATAGATGATAGATAGATGATAGATAGATGATAGATAGATAGATAGATAGATAGATAGATAGATAGATAGATAGATAGATAGATAGATAGATAGATAGATAGATAGATAGATAGATAGATAGATAGATAGATAGATAGATAGATAGATAGATAGATAGATAGATAGATAGATAGATAGATAGATAGATAGATAGATAGATAGATAGATAGATAGATAGATAGATAGATAGATAGATAGATAGATAGATAGATAGATAGATAGATAGATAGATAGATAGATAGATAGATAGATAGATAGATAGATAGATAGATAGATAGATAGATAGATAGATAGATAGATAGATAGATAGATAGATAGATAGATAGATAGATAGATAGATAGATAGATAGATAGATAGATAGATAGATAGATAGATAGATAGATAGATAGATAGATAGATAGATAGATAGATAGATAGATAGATAGATAGATAGATAGATAGATAGATAGATAGATAGATAGATAGATAAGATAACAGTTTATTGCTCACAGCCCAAAGACCACCGCAAATACATATCAAAAGTTCATCCAGACAATACAAATTCCACCGGTGGAAAATTAAAAGAAAACACAGATAAGTCATAAAAAGGAATACATACGAAATATAAACAATTTTAAACAGCTAAAAGATAAGCCTGTTTTAAAAGGTTTGCTCTTATTTCCGCCGCAGTGACAGCAAACTTAGCGACTTGATGCATAATAAAATTATCATTTCCCGCTAATAAGAAACAAACTTGCTCAAGTAAGGGCCTATCCTTTATATGGTTGCTGATAGGGGATAAAATTTTTATCCGTGGCTCATTATAAAGGGGGCAACTCAGTATATAATGGGAAATATCCTCCACTTCCCCTAAGTTGCACAAGCAGCAACAGAGATGTAATGGAATACGTCTATATCTCCCCTCCAGGAGTGCCGAAGGCATTGTCTGGAAACGCAGGGCAGTAAACGCAGTTCTTAGCCATGGCAGATCTAAAGAAGAGAGGTAAGGCTCCAATAGAGAGTTAGTTTTATACATAGGAAACCAATATGAGAAGGAGGATTGGGTAGCAGCCACCAAGTCCCACCTTTTAGCATGGGCAAATATTCTGTCTCTCAGCCGAGCCTTTGCACTAGCTGAGACATAAATTGGGGCAGATTCAATGCTAATCCCATAGAACGCTAAAATCCCTTTGGTCCTACTCAACCAGTTATTTTCCCCTGAATTTCAAAGTTGCTCAAGAAAACATTTCTTTGGCAACCTAGAGTCATCCATAGCCACTAATTTTAGCCAGTAAGAGGCAAGGGCCGCATGGGCCAATGCTTCTAAGGGCTGTAACCCAGTTTCCAGTCTCATAAAGACCGTCGGGGTCCCCTTTGGTAGGGCCAGGATCCTTCGCATAAAGGCGTTTTGAAGTTTCTCTAAAGATGGTATCTTCACATAGCCCCAAATCTCAGCACCATAAAGTAACATAGGGGTAAGGTTTTTTTTGGAAAACCTCAATTGCGGGGGGAACTAACCTTCCACCTTTAAATTGAAAAAAGCAGAAAAGTAGTTGCATGGAGTAAAAAGTCTTTAAGTTTGTTGCTGAAACATGAGGATTCCAGGAGAGGGGAGCAGTAAAGGTAAGACTCAGATAACAGAATTGGCGTTGCTGTTGGATGGTCCTTCCGTTTAATTTCCAGACATGTTGCTTGATCTTCTTACCAAAAACCACTACAACCGTTTGGGAGTAGTTAATGGAAAGCTGTTCCTTCTGACAGAAGGAACCAAGGGTGCGCAGAAATCTCCTCATGCTGACTAGGGTAGTAGAAATCAATGCTAAATCGTCGGCATAGAGGAGTACTGACAGCCTTACATCTAAGATCGAGGGAGAAAAAAATCTGGTCCAGCCAGAACATCAACAATGCTGTTTACGTATAAGTTAAAAAGCAACGGCACCAAAAGACACCCCTGCCGTACACCTCTCCTTATAGGTACTGATTCAGAAAGAAACCCGTGCGCACCAACTCTGACTCTAAGGGACGTGTTATGGTGGAATAATTGAAGCAAGCAAAGGAGACGGCGATTGATATTTGTAGAGGCCAGTTTTTGCCAAAGTCTTGCTCTATCAATTAAGTCGAACGCCGACAAAAAGTCCACAAACATTACAAACAGCTCTCTTCTCTTACGGAGAGCATATTTCTGGACTAAATGAGCAAGAGTAAAACAATGGTCTAAAGTAGACTTACCCTTCTCAAAACCTGCTTGCACGGGCCCAATGCTGTAGTTTCCCTAGTAAATATCTAGCGTACAATTTTGCAGCGATATCAATAAGACTAATGGGTCTATAGTTTTTGGGGTCAGCTTTGGATCCCTTTTTGTGAATCGGAATCATAATACTTTCCGTCCAGCCCTTAGGGATAATGCCAAACTGATTTATAAAGGTAAATAGTTTAGCAAAAATAGGAGCCCACCAATCTGGGGCAGCTTTAAAAAGTTCAGCAGGGATCATATCCTGTCCTGGGGCTTTCTTAAGAGGTAATGCATTAATCAACAAAGAGACTTCATGCGGACTCACAGGAGTCCATTCTTTACAAGCCCGCAAGGCCACTTCCACTGTACTAAAAGGAGTTTCCAATGAAGGGGCCACTGCAAAAAGATCCCTAAAATGTTGACACCATTGAGAAGGAATAATTTGGTTGTCTATTGTAGAATAATCCCCTTTTAACCCTCAAGAAATCAGGGCCCAAAATTTAGTGGAGTTGCGATCAGCCAAAGAGTGGGTCAAATCCAACCATTGTTGGCGGGCAAAATATACTTTCTTTTTGCGCAACAGATTTTTGTACATCCTACGAAGAGAAATAAAGCGACTAAAGTTATCAGAGGAATCAACTTTTCTCAGGGATCTAATGGGTCTAGCTAACAACCTTTTAAGTTGCGCACATTGACCATCAAACCAACCATACTGCCTCTTGGCGTGGGGTCGAGAAGAAGATACCAGAGGTCTCAAGACCTCAATAAGGTCCTCATATAAAGCAAGAGGAACACCTGTACTTAAGAGTTGATCTCTCCAAGAGAGTAATGCTGGGGAATAAAGAAAGGCTATCAAACCGTCTTGAAGCCTCCTATCCCAGCGTAACCTCCTGGGCCCAACTAAAGTAAGGTTTCCCGTCGGGATGCCACTGGGAATTTTCAAAGGGGTGGGGAGAGAAAGAAGAGTGAATATGGGCATGTGGTCACTTTCAGGTCTAGAGAGAACTGTGAAGTTCACAAAGGAACCACATAATGCTGGTGAAAGGAACGTAAAATCAATAACGCTCAGCCCTCTGGGGCCAAAGAAAGTATATCAATCAGCACCCATGTTTTTAGAAAAACCGTTACAAATAAAAAAACAAAATTTGGCAAGAAGAGCAAAAAGTGAACATCCCGACGATGATATTACTGAATCACAGGAAAACCTTTGGGGGGGGGGAAAGACAGGTCCTCTGGAGATAGGCCTAGTTTCTCCCCAATGGCCAAATTATTTGCCCCCAGTCGAGCGTTGAAATCCCCGGTCATAAGTATAAAGGGGTTGCTCTCTGACTGAAAAAATTCACTAAGGGTCGAGTCTAAATCTGACCAGAATGCCACAGCTTTTTGCTTGTTGTTTACAGGGGGGGCATAAATGTTTATAAGGAATAATTTAAAATTTGATGGCCATACCATCTGAATGACCAGGATATTATTAATGGATGAGGATGAAAGCTGCGTAATAGTTAGGTTTAAATCAGAAGAGATCATTGTGACCAAGCCACCTAGTGGTCTGCCACCCTTAGGCGACGGAGTTGCTGGACAGAAAAACGACTCATTACCCGGGAGGGAAGGACCTACATCAATTGCCCAGGTTTCCTGGAGACATAATACCTGTGGTTGAACACAGAAGTCCTGAAATGAAACATCTGGCAATTTATTTGCCCAACCCGCAACGTTCCATGAGATAACAGCGACTGGGTGCGAGGACATTGGCAAACCAGGACTAAGTTGTCAGGGGGAGATTTGATCTTTCATGTCCTTCCAACTCAAAGAAAAATCGTAAATTTCCGCGGGCTGTGTGAGGAAATCATCTTCACAGAATGGCCTACTAACATTTGAAATTGGGAATGAGGAGAGGGGAATCATTGGCATCGGGCAGCATTTTGAAGGAGAGGCTAGTTCTGAGATTTCCAACCGTCTTAAATAAGTCCAGGAAGGATACATGAGATTATCTAAGGACTCACCCCTGGGTAGAAGTGAATTGCCTCGAGTTGACTGATGGCTAGTTACGACATGGGAATCCTTAATAGGAGCCCCAATTCCAATAATTTGGTCGAAACACCCCCTGTCAAGACTTATTCGATTTTCAACAGAGCAGCCAAGGACCCTCTCAGAAATTGGTCCTTGTGGTAAGGCCCCCATGTCACATGTTAAGTTGGGGACCATCAATGGAGGGGAGGGTGATTCTGAAAGGGTCATCTTAGATTTTAAACAGTCAGTAAGTAATTGTAATCTGGAGACAATCTCCTGTTGAGATAAGGGAGAGAGAGATCCAAAACTTAGGAGAAGCTCCCTGTCTTCATCTATAAAAAAGGAGTTATAATCCAACGGAAGGTTATCACCGTGACCATGCTGGGCCTTATCGATCTCTGGTGACTTAGACGGAATAGTTGGAGCAACTTGAGATCATTCTAATACGTTCATTTGAGGAATGGAAATCACAGGTTGCGTAGAAAGCAGGGGAGGGCTCTGGACTGCAGGAGCTAGCACCGACGATAAAGAAAACGTCTTAAGTGGCATCTTGGGCGAAGAAGAAGGAGAAACAGCTCTCAGAGCCGCGTGAGATGAAATTAGTGGAGATGGAACTGAGTTGTTGTAAAAATGTCTTTGCAAGTAGATGCCCTTGGAGGCCAATAAGAATTTATTAAAGTGAAATATACGTACAATGTCCCGGTCTTTTAAAGAAAGTAAAAGCCTCGAACACACATGCATATCCAGAAGATGATCAACATTTCGAATATCTGATTCCTTTAACTGATGAAGGAGTACCGCCTGAAGCAAAGAATGGATATGGCGCTTCCGATGGAATAAAGAGCCTCTAATGTAAAAACCGGGACAGATCAGGAGGACAATTTTATTTCTGCTGTATTTTAGCTTCCAAGGATGGTTTTGCTTTTGTATACTAACAATCGGAGTGGGACCCCTAGGATGCGCCAATACTGGCTGGCACAATGTAGATGGAGGCTCTTTTGGATGGATAGAAACAGTAGGAGACCCCCCCGAGGGCAAATCCGTTTCTTGTTGTTTCATTTGGTGATGGAGACAATCCTGCGGAAGGGAGGATTTTCCTTGGGGACATTTCGCTTTTACTAGCAAGTCCAGGGTTTTGAAAAGTTTAGAAAAATTCATCTTCCGGCGCTTTGAGCGTTTATAGTTCTTGATGTTTTTAGGTTTCTTTCCTCTAAACGCAGACTTCCGCTTGCGGGAACATTTACAAGATCTCGACAGGGAGGGGAGGGACTTATTGGGAATGGATGAGAGAGAAGTAGGGCCTTCCTTCATTGGGACCCACAGTTCTTTAAATCCCTCCATCAGCGTGGTAAGCAGGCTATTAGCCTCTTTTATAAAAGCCTTAATACACAAGATTTCCCACAGAGTAGATGACAGAAGGGATTCTAGCTGTCTGTAGTTGCGACAACATTCTTCACCTCGGCAGCAGGACAAAGAGGATTGAGTAGCCTCCCTTCGCGAGGCGTCAGTAAGCGGCAGCACTGTGATTGAAGGTTTGTTTATAGTTAGAGTTTGAACCGAGCTACCAGAGGGCTCTCTGGACTGAAGGAGGGCTTCTCCCAGTTCCTGGGCTAAAGATCCTAGGTCCTGTTGATCCAATTCCCAGGCTAAGTTGCCTCTCAGGTCTACAGACCAATCCAAAGCCTCCTGCTCAGCCGGGGGGGAACTGACTTCCCCAGTAGGATCATGCTCTTCCAGGTGAATTAAAGGGGACACAGCCTTTCTTTGATTCCTCCCCCCCTCCATCCTTCCGAGAAAAAAAGGAGGTGATTTTAGGTTGGATAGAAGGAAAAGAGTGGTTGTTTATATCTTTAGACGGAGAGAGCCCTATCTCCTTATACTTTCTCCTCGTGAGAACCATACTCAGCCATTCATAGAGTTCAAAAAACTTATAAGCTGTTTGTAGAGAGAGGCACTTACGAAATATAATATTTTCATCGTCTCTTATGTTGAAAAACTTTTCTCAGGAAGCCACAGTTAAGCAGCTGAAGGAGCTCCCTTTCATAATAAATTTGGCGTTATCAGGTGCAGAGAAAAGGGAGTAAACCTTCCAAGGGCAACAAATGACTTTACAAACTACAAACTCCAAGAACTCCGCAAACTCCAGAAAAGAGGGAGCAGCACAGGACAATCTTAAAAAACTAAATAACAACACTAAATTAGATTAGAAACTTAAACCAGGTAAATAAAAAGGGGAAAGTAAAATAAAATGCTAAGCTCCCTGACTAAAAGTCCTTCATCTGCGCCATCTTGAAGGCTGTTTCCCTGCAGGAAGAGAACATTGGAATCTGCCTTATACAGAATCAAACAATTGGGCCACCTAGTTCAATGCTTTTTACCCGGACTAGCAATGGCACTTCAAGTTTTCAGAGAGGGCCCAGGACTGGACTTGATACCTTCTGCATACAAAGCATGTGGCCTTTCAGTGCCACTGAGCTGCAATTCCAGCCAGGCTGATGAAGGGAGCCTTCTCATTTCACCACTCCTTCTGATACAGTCAGGTAGTGTGGCTGATGATGGAAGCAGTTCTGGGAAGAGAGAAGCCAAATGGCAGTTCATTCCAGCCAAGCTTATGCTTTTAACCAGAGCCAGCTGAGGACATTTTGCTGCCCTGAGAGCAGGCCTTCACAGTTTGTGACTCATCACATTGAATGCAGGCCACCAGGCGAGGACTGTGTCAGACCAGGCACTTGGCCAATCTCCTCTGTTTTTGAGGTCCAATCATACAATAAAATCAGGAGGTTTGTCAAGTCTCCAGTGGACTACCATACATTGTTGGTGAGCTGTTCGGCTTTGTGGTCCCAAGTCTGCCCAGATATTTTATTTATTTATTTATTTATTTGATTTATATCCCACCCTTCCTCTCAGCAGGAGCCAGGGTGGCAAACAGAAGCACTAAAAACACTTTAAAACATCATAAAAACAGACTTTAAAATACATTAAAGCAAAACATATTCAAAAACATTTTTTAAAAAGCTTTCAAGACATCTTAAAAAAAGTTAAAAACATATATATATATATATATATATATATATTAAAAAAGGTTTACAAACATATTAAAAAGCAATTCCAACACCAGCACAGACTGGGATAAGGTCTCAACTTAAAAAGCTTCTTGAAAGAGGAAGGTCTTCAATAGGTGCCGAAAAGATAACAGAGATGGTCCCTGTCTAATATTTGCATTACCTTGATTTGTAGGGAAGTAGGGAAATTGGGTGGCTATGGTGAGTGCACCAGGGGAGTGGGAGACATGACCTTCTCTGTGAGATAGTGTACTGCCCTACAAATATGTAAAAATGCCAACACAATTTGGGTTGGTCTTTCACAGTCAAATCCACTTCCTGTGTAGTTTGGAAGAATTTGGTAACGTGCGTCTGACTCCACCGTAAATTTTCTTAAATTAATTAAAATTAATTAAAAATCTTTCATATATGTTTTAGCTTTTAAACTGAAGAAGATGAAGGTCAGAGAATGGAGCAAGTTCAGTAATGAGATTAGAGATACTCTGTAAACACAGGTGATTTTTAATTAATTTCAACAAATTATGCGACCACTGACAAAAAGAAGTACAACAGGGTTCTGTTTTTTTGCTCCTGTTTTATACTATAAACTCTGGATTCTCTCTGAGCGTTTTGTGTATCACCATGAAAACTTAGAGGGTTGTTAAGTAAGTGTTTCTGAGTTCAAGAGTATATGTTTTGTAAGATTTTGTTTTGAAATGAGTTTATGGGAAGCAGCAGAATGGCATGAGGTATTTTCAATTTAACAAGGTTGAAAGCAAAATAAAATCCATGCTAGTTAAAGTATACAGCCACTGCTGTGGCTGTATAATGAAGAGGTTCATTGAATAGTGCCCCTAGGGGTTCTGGTTGGAGCTGGAGACCTTAAGATCTGATTTTTTTAAGAAGTTGAGAGATCTTTCCATGGTTAATCAAAGCATAATGAAAATGACAGGAAGGGCAGAATTAAGATTGTGGCCAGCTGACTTTTTTAACTTCAACTTTCTTTTATACAACCATAAGCTTTCATTCCAAGTGTTTTAATCTCCCTAGGGGCTCCCTCATCTTTATCTTTGATATTACTAACAGTCTTGGAGAATTCTCTTGATTATTCTGTTTCAATACAGTTGTCTGGCTAACATTCTCAGTTGTCCATACTTTGTAATCTATGTTGTCTTTTAAAATAGTATTCTCAACACTGAAGTCTGACAGTGCAATTGTTTGGGCATTAATAATAATTTCTTTAAGAAATGCCTTTAATGGTAACATAATATCTCCATAATGGTCCATTGCTCTTTGATATTTATATCTTGAGTGAAATCTTGTGGAGTATCTCCCTTACAGCCTTTTCTGTCTGAACTAATTGATTTCTCCGTTTAGAATTTCTTTGGGGTATGACTATTTCCTCCATGTCTCTGCCACGTTTTAGAGAGGCACATCTATCTACCTTGAGATATGCTGGCTGGCTAGAAGGTAGAGACAAAACCATCATTTGGCTTGTGATCCATCCAAGATGTGCATTAAAATTTGAACAAGGCTGGGAAAATCCCACCTCTGTTTAGGAATGGAAGGATGTCTGAATTTCAGCTCTCCCAGTTTCTCACTTTTTCAGTCTTAAATTCAGTTCTCTACATTTCTGCAGCAATTTGCATTTTTTAAAAAAAGCTCGTGGTAATTCTTCAGCATTTTAGTGTGAATTTCTCCTAATGAATACATTTCTGTATTAAGCTTTTACTAATGTACACATTTTTGCATGCAATTTATCGTTATAATGCATTTTGGTATACTATTTTCATAAATATATTCATTTTTATATATACTTCCCCCTAATATATACATTTTTGCAGAGCTTGGAAAAGTTAATTTTTTGAACTACAACTCCCATCAGCCCCAGCCAGCATGGCCACTGGATTGGGCTGATGGGAGTTGTAGTTCAAAAAAGTAACTTTTCCAAGCTTTGCATTTTTGTAAACATTTATTTGTTGGAGAGCTGCATCACAAAATTCAGCTAATTGCAAATTTTGAAGGATGGCTGTGTTTTGGTTCTCATATTTTTAGAAAGTGTAAATTTGATAAATTCAGCTTTGAATGTGAACTGAATCAAATTTCTCGCCCATCCCTAGTTGCTGGATAGGTCGGAGAAGTTTTGAAGATTGGGAGGAAGGGCAATTCATCTGCAACTCAGATTAGAAATTGAGCTGAAGTCTGGAGCTTTTATGTAACATGAGAATGATCAGCCTGGAAATACAAGCCTTGAAGGCACTACTACTAAAGTCTATACATGTGTCCATGTGTGCGTGCATGTGCGTGCACGCGTACACACAGACATACACACAGAGACACACACACCCAAATCTATACAAGCAACTATGTGCACTGTGAGTGGAGGTTTGTTGTCATGTTAGCATAAATGACAAAAAGTAATGCTCTGTTGTATTTTATGGCAGGCTTGCACAGAGATTTATAAACATCATTAGAAAGAACAATTACATAGTCTATCAAGTTAGGCACTTGGCCATTAGAATGGCATTTTATTTTATTTTCAAAACAGACAAAAATATGATTCCTGACATACTGATTGTTATAATTAATATTTTTAAAAACACCTTCAACTGGCTATTTTTCAAATGTATCCCCTTTCCCTACATTTCAGTGAAATAAACATCCTTTCTCAATTTTGTCTCATTTTAAAGGCCAAAGCAATATTCCAAAGTTGTCAGATACTTATGTGCTGTTGTTTGTTTCTTCACAAAATATGAAAATGCCTTATAACAAATATTACCTACAGTTAAGCCACATCCATTCCTTCATTTGTCTATTGGTAACATACCTGAACGAAACACAGTTAAGATATATATGCATGCATTAGAGCTATGGAGAGGTTCTGATGGAGCTTGTTTTCTGCTGACAGTTGAGGGGTTATCTCCCATCTGACACCGATTAAGTTATGAAGGAGGTCATCTTTGCTGGTGAGATCTAGTAGTAGTATCTGAATAGGAGATTAAAAGAGAGAGGGTGGCTTTTTTAAAAAAAATTCTCACAGCCACAAATGCATGACTTGTGAACGCAATGTCAGTCTAATCTGGAAACACGGTTTATTTTTTATTTTGTTTATTTATTATTTGATTTATATCCCGCCCTTGCCAGGGTGGCAAAAAATGATGCCTACTTCAAGATGACTAACAAGCTATGAATACATGCTCATAAAATGAGACACACTACATAGGAACATAGGAAGCTGCCTTATCCTCAGTTAGACCCATGAGTCTGTCTAGCGCAGCATTGCCTACACATTCCTGACATACTGATTGCACTGCTAGAATTAATATTTTTAAAAAACACATTCAACTGGCCATTTTGAATGAGCAGCAGCTCTTCATGGTTTCAGTTAGGGAATCTCTTCCAGCTCTACCTGGAGACAGGGCCAGCGCCAGGAGGCAGCCAGGTCAGGCCCTGGTTGAGGGCCCCTGCAGCCCAGAGGGAACCCTCCTTAGGGTGGGAGGGTAGCACTCCCATTCTGTGATCTGCAGTGGTGGCAGCTCCTGACCCTGCCACAGATAGCAGACAGGGAACTTCCAGGCACCTTCCCCCATATAGTTGATGCGGGCCTTACATGCCCCGCCTACCTCTATTGCTCCTGTAAATGATGTGCTCACTGTGCACGCATGCCTGCTATCAACCAAGATGGAGGCCAAGGCTTCTCTAAGGAGCTCTAAGGGGCTGATGTTACCATCTTGGTTAATGGCATGCATGCACACATAGTGCACACATCATTTGCAGGAGCAATAGAGGTAGGTGTGATGTGTGGGAGTTTGATTAGCTCCATGCAGCCTGTATGGAGGGATTGCTCTCTGGTGCTGCGGGCCTGGGTCAGGCTGGTGCCCAAGGGCCTGGCATGCCTGGCACTGGCCCTGCCTGAAGATTTCAGAAATTGAACCTGGGACCTTCTGCATGCAAAGCAGAGGCTCAGCCTCTGAGCTACAGCCCTTCCCTTGAGCTATGGCCTTTCCCCACTAGATCTCAGCTTTGCTGGAAACCACATTATTTGTACTAGATTCTTTTTAATTTTTTCTATTTTTTCTGGGGCCCATTTTTTAAAACAAAAATAAACAATTACATTTATTACAGAGCAAAAATCCCCCCTACTTTTTGGTGTCCCCCCAACTTTTAGGTCTGCTATGCGCTGCCTGTCATTACCAGTCCCATGATATGGGTGTGATTCAGGTTCCAGGGCCTGATTCTGCAAGGATATTCAAGCCTGAAACTAGTGAATTCTGGCTGAAATGAAGCATTGGAGTTGGCCCTGCTGTTTTTGTGGACTAGGATCCAGAGGGGACTGTGCAACTACGCTATGTGGTTATCTCTCAGAACAGTGGGCCTCCATATATTGATAGACTACAATTCCCATCATCCCTGACCATTGGCCATGCGAGCTTGAGATGTTGAGGATCAGAGTCCAACTACATCTGGAGGGCCATAGGTTTCCCACTCCTTTGCCAGAGAGTCCCGCCACAGAACTCCTTGGGAAACATGGATCACAGATTTTATTATCTTCCAACCTTTCCTTTGGAAAGCTCTTATTCCAAAAGTCCAAAATGGTTTTGGGAGCTCAAGGTAGTTTAAAGGAGGAAGAAACCATTTGGGTATATAAACAGTATAGAAATTAAAAAAATAATGTCTTCACATTTTTGAGATTTTGTTTTATAAATATGATTTGCAGCAAATATAGCCAGGAAGGCTGTAGATGATGTATTTTAGGTGACCATGAAAACATTCAGCAAAAGGTATGATGTAGCTACTCCGGGTAAGGGAATGTGAATGAAAGGAAGAAGTTTGCTTTCATTGTAAAAGGAAAAAAACCCTTTTATGTGTTTCTCAACTCTCATTTTCCCTTGCCTTTTTTATTTCATTAATTGTGCAATTTATGCATAATTACTGCCCTATTCCTCAACACTTTGTAGGGCAGACTATAAATCTAAATAAAACACATTTCTGCTGATACTTAATTCATTCTCTCCCCATCACACGAAGGGAAGAGTAGGGATGAGCCCATTCTCCTCAGCCTCTCCAACACACCTGTAGCCCCCCTCACCTACTGGGGACTGAAAGTCTGCGGTGGGGAGCCTGTTGTACATGAGAAGGATCCCTACATAATGTAGATACATTATAGAAGTATAGTTGAAGTATGTAGACAATATCTGTTAAATATTCACTAACTGAGTGAGAAGCCACATGCACAGATGAGGCCATTTCTTAATATAATGATTATGAATCATAGCTAAACTGGGACAAACATAGCTTGGCTCAAAACCTGTGCGTCCTTTCCTCCAAGGTAATTTTCTACTGAAAACTAATAGATTTCTTAGTGTGCCATTGCATTTTAAAATACAGAGCACTGCAAGTAAAACCATCCTGATGGATTTGGGAAGAATTCTATTGTGTATTGTTAGGTAAACTCATGCAAGAGTGAAGACAGAAATGGGATAAGGAAATCAAGGAAAGGGTAGTCCTCCAAAAGTTCAAAGGTAGGCAGATGATCAAAGGTTAAACAGAAGAAAAGAAATGGTCCTATTCAAGTTGAAAATAGGATATTTTAACCCAAACAAATGTTTAGTTTTAATTAAATCTCTTGGAAATGACTTTTGAGCCCCAGGAAAAAAGTTCTCAAAGTCAGGGTCACAGCCCCCCACCCCCGAAATGCTTCTTCTAGTTTCAAATGCAAGATGTGAAAAGAAAGAGATTTAGCTATTGCTATAATGTGGTGGGAAATCTCAATTTCATTTAAAAATGTCCCTTCTAAAAAAAAAGAAGAGGAGAGGGAAGATAAGATACCTTTTAAATTACTGCATGGACATGTGGCATGAAAATATTGTAGCTTCCTAAAGCTGGTGGGAAAAAGATGGGAAAAGGCGAAACTTGAAAACATTTCCCCCAAACTGATAGCAGCAGAAGGTCAGTAGAAGATGGAAGAAAGCTGGCAGTGAAAATGAGAAAAGGGAGAGCAGAGAGAGATTAGCTCCATGCGAGATACATTTTATTAGAGGTAGAAAATGAGAACTGCCCCAGGAAGGCGCTGCCTTACAGAAGAGACTAATGCACATTTCCTGAGAGGCTCTGTTGCGCTGAACAACAATTAGTTCAGGGATACTATTGGGAAATGCAGGACATGAAGACAAAGTAAACAAAACAAATGCAAAACGGAAGTAAATCATGAAGACATAAATGCAGGATTTCCATGAATTTTAGAAGAACTGATAACTATTAGGCCATTATTCAGAATGATTTTGACCATTTTTACATTAGCAGAGGAAGGTTGAATTAATGCTGAAGGAGACAAAAAAAGTCTCTCTCTTTGCTGGACTAGACATGAGGGGAAAAAACAAAGTTGCAGCAATAGAGATTGAGGAAATAAAATATGACTCTCACTCAAGGGCGTGAGAGAGACCATTAAAAGTACCTTTTCTATGTGTCCTCTGGTTGCTAAGTAGTGCCAGATTGAGGAGCTCTAGAATCTAACGGCATGTGTGTGAATCTGTGAAACTCTGTCTGCATGCTGTAGAATGTGAGATACACACTCCTGCAGGGGGCTTCATTCTCTGCTACATTCCAGCCCAGCTCTGCAGCTGGCAGAGATGTGGAATTGGTACCAGTTATGCCATCTCCAAAGACAGCCTCCTGGAGTTCAGTATGACATTCCTGTCTTTACCCCAGGGATTCTTCCCATCTAGTCAGTGGTATACTGCAGTGCAAAGTAGGGATGGGCAAGAACTTCAATTCAGTTCACATTTCAAGCCAAATCTATCAAATTTGCACTTTCCAAAATGATACAAGGACTGAAAATCAGCCGTCCTTCAAAATTCTCACTTATTCAAATTTTACAATGCAGTTCGCCAAACAAGGTTTACAAAAATGCATATGTTGGGGGGAAGCATGCATAAAAATGAATAGGTACGTGAAAATAACATGCAAAAATAGAACGAGAAATGGCTTGCAAAAATGTGTACATTAGTCAAAACCGCCTACAGCCATGTGTTTATGAGGAAACACTTGCACTAAAATGCTGGAGAATTTTCATGAGGATCTTTTTAAAGTGAATTGCTGCAGAAATGTAGAGAATGAAATATAAGTTTAGAAAAAATGGGATACTGAGAAAACCAACATTGATAGATCTTTCCATCTCAGGGCAAACAAATGCAGCCCTCCAGGCCTCTCTATCCAGCCCCCAGGACTCTTCATTGGGCACGTCAACACCCCAGGCCCTGCTCCACGCCCTCCTTGGGTGCTTGGGTCTGGTTGGACTGCATCCTTAAGCTCGGGTAATGCATTTTCCTTGTCAGAATGGAAGTGTGTGTGCACACGTATGTGTGTAAACCTTCTGCTGTTGCATGGTTGGAATGCATCCTACTGTACAAAGGGAAGAGTGACATCCATTGTTCAGCCCACTTTCACCTTTGGCCCCTCACACCACTGGCTTGTGGCCCCTGGAAGGTTCCCCAAGAGGGAATGCTGCCCTCAGGCTGAAAAAAAGATTCCTTACCCTGCTGTGTAGGTTGTCAGCACACCAGTGGCCTTCTTCATGTACATACTTTCACATTCTCTAACCACGTGCCCACCATTATGCAAAAAGATACACATACTTCTTAAGGACAACGGGGCACGTTGTGTCGATTATTAGCATCTCTTCTAGCTTGGATCTAGCTTTGAAATTCTGCATTATGAGACTGCATGTACTTTGCTCTCCTTCTGAGTGAAAACAATATCTTACCAGATAAAAAGAAAAGGAGTACTATATTAATTTCTGAATACTAGAAATAAATTAAAAATGTTTCACTAGCCAATATTTTTTACCTACCTGGATTTCTGGGTCATATTGTGGGATAGCTGATTCCATTACCCCGTTATAAGTAACAGTAGTAATTGGGACTGTGACTCCCAAGACATGCAGATAACCAATTCTTTAGTCAAGCATGTCATGTAAATTGTTGTGGACCACAGAGACATTCAATGCATTCTGAAAAACTGAGAAGAAGAGTATGTACATTTAACAAATAGGCCCTAAAGGTTTGAGACAGCTTACATCAGCATTCTCTAACTTCTAAGCCAACCATTTGCATGTGTGTACATAGCCCAAATTTATCTTCACCATGCAATGGGTGCGCATCAGGTGATGTCATGCATGCATGATGCTAAGCAAGCACCATAGACAAAGCTTTCACATCACCTCCGAACCATGGCTGAGGTTCAAAGAGATGTTTTGGGCATGGTCAATGAAATGTGTGGCATTACTTTCTCAGAACAGTAGACTTCCATGCTTTTAAAACTCCCTTCAGTTTCAAAACTGGTTTCCCATGGAAAAAGGGAGTCACTGTTAAAGAAACAAGTCATCCATAGCTCCTCTGGGTACATGTAACCTTCCTGGGATTCTCTGAATCCTTCAGGCCGATTCATTACAATGGAGAGATGAGCTGTGGTGATGCATCCTTGAATGTTTGAATGACATAGAAATGATTTTATAATTAAAGGTATGCAGGTGAAATAACAACAACAATAATAATTTATTTTTGTTCTCTTATTTGGAATGCTGGTCCCAAGGCGGATTACATAGATTTTAAAATGCAAAGCATACATAAAACCATACAAACATAGAAATGAAGCCAAATGCTTGTATAAAAAGATGGCTCTTCAGCAGCCATCTAAAAATGGGAAGAGAGGGAGTTTATCTTACCTTACAAGGGAGGGCATTTCATAGTTTGGGGGCCACAACACTCTGTTGTGAGTATTCACCAATTGGGCTTCAAATATAGTAGGCACTTGCAACAGGCCCTCTACGCTGGCTCTGGTGCAATGGGCATGCCTAATAAGGGGAAGGCAGGCAGCCGGATACCTAGATCTCAAACCTTTTATTTATTTATTAAATTTATATCCCGCCCTTCCTCCTAGAAGGAGCCTTTTGAAGTTTAGGGCTTTAAAGGTCAAAACCAGCACCTTGAATTGTACTCGGAAGCAACCTGGGAGACAATGTAGCTCTTTTACAAAGTCATCATGTGCTCAAAGTGGCTATTTCTAGCTAACATCCTGGCAGTTTGAACCAGCTGAAACTTCTGAAAAGTTTTCAAAGGCAGTCCCACACAAAGGGCATTACAGTAATCCAAATGCGAGGTGACTAGGGCATGGGTGAGGATGGTCAGATCTGAGCGTCCAAGTTAAGGCAGGAACTGGCACAACAACCAAAGCTGAACAACAACCCCCCCAGTAATCACTGCTACCTGATCTTCTAGCAACAAGGATGGATCCAGGAGGACTCCCAGACTGCGGAACCCCTCCTTCATAGCAAGGGGAGTGCAACCCCATCCAGAGTGGCCCAATAATCCCAATCCTGGCATATGGAGCAAGAGCACAACAAGTGGATTTCCCTAACAAAATTTTGCAGACAGGACAAAGGAAAATTATCTGCTTTTAACCTCTTCTCCACTTCCTCCCACAGCTTTTCCAGCAATATAGACCTGGCTTTGGAGTCAGCTATAGCCCCAGTGATCTTTCCATTTTAGCCATGACATGTTCTCTCACTTTCTCACTCACTTTCTTCTGCCCAAAGTTCTCTCAATTTTATCTATTTAGGCATTTATATGCTACTGAATTAACTATGTCCTCTGGACAGCTCCCCAACCCCTCCCTTCATCTCTTTGTTGTGCAGGAAAACCAGCAACATCTTTCTAGAGAAGGAGATTATTCTTTGAGCACATCTCCCAGAACAATTCCACTTCCTTAATGGGTGGATGGGGAGATTTGAGACTGAAGAAGTCGCACCTTCAGGTTATACCAGTTGCTGGAAACCACAGGAGGACAGAGTGCTTCTCATTGGGGGCTTCTTATAGGTATCTGGTTGGCCACTATGAGAACAGGATGCTAGACTAGATGGGCCAATGGCCTGATCTAGCAGGGCTCTTCTTATGTTCTTAAGGTGCTCTCTCCAAAGCCATTTCCTACTCCTCCTTCTATCTTTGGGATCAGGGTTTTTACACCAAGACAAATCCTTTCCTTCTTTTTCCTTCTTTTTCCTCCTTCCCCCTCACCTTCCTGCCCTCCTTCTCCCCCCCTTCCCCAGGTCAGTTTCACCTATCCTAAGCATGATTGCACAGGAATAAATCCTACTGAAGTCAAATGATCAAACTTGCCCTTCCCTCCTCCTCCCTCCTATCCCCTTCCTCTTGCCCCTTCCCTCCCCTTCCTTCACCCTTCTCTTCCCCTCCCCATCCCCTTCCAATCTCCTCCTCCCTCCGTCCTCCTCCCTCCTCCCTCCCTCCTCCTTCCCATGGTCAGTTTTACCTATCCTAGGACTATGACCTGGGAGACCAGCATTCAAATCCCCACACAGCCATGAAGTTCACTGGGTGATCTTGGGCCAGTCACTGCCTCTCAGCCTCAGAGGAAGGCAATGGTAAACCACTTCTGAATATCTCTTACCACGAAAACCCTACTCATAGGGTCACCATAAGTCGGGATCGACTTGAAGGCAGTCCAATTCATTTTCAAGCATGATTGCATTGAATCCCATTGAACTCAATAAGCATGCAAATGATCAAACCTGCCCTCCCCTCCTCCTCCCTCCCATCATATCCCTTTTGGCCCTTCCCTCCCCCTTCCTTCCCCCTCCCCTCCCCTTCCAATCCCCTCCTTTTCCCTCCCCTTCCAATCCCCTCCTTTCCCCCACTCCTTCTGCTCCCCTCTCCCCTCCTTTCTTCCCTCTACTCTCCCCTCCACCCCCTCCTCCCCCATGGTCAGTTTTGCCTATCCTAACCATGACTGCAAGGGAGTAAATCCCGTTGAATTCAATAAGCATGCAAATGATCAGACTTGCGTTTCTCCTCCTTCCCCTCTCTTCACCCTTCCTCCTCCCTTCTTCCTTCCCTCTCTTCTTCCTTCTTCCTCCTCCCCTGCCCACTCCAGGCTTCCCTCCCCATGGTCAGTTTTACCTATCCTAAGCATGATTGCACGGGACTAAATCACACTGAACTCAATAAACATGCAAATGATCAAACCTGCCCCCCTCCTCCCCCTCCTCCCCTCCCCAGCCCCTGTGGTCAGTTTCACCTATCCTAAGCATGATTGCAGGGAAGTAAATCCCACAGAACTCAATAAGCATGCAAATGATCAATCCATTCTCAGCAAACTTGCACAGGATCCCATTTCTTACCTCCCAGACTAAAAAGCAGAGAAATTCACTAATAGGCAAAAAACCTTGTGATTTAAGAGTGTACCTATAGCCAACAGATATTTCTATCAAACTGAGTGGGGATTTAAATATAGGTCTCCCCAAACCTAGCCCACCACTCTAATCACTATAGTGCACTGGCACTCAACTACAGACAGGGATCTCATTTCTATGAGAAATTTGTGATAATCAAAAGTGTATTGTTAGTATTGCTTTGCATTTGACCTAAATATACATAATTTTCAATAAACAGGTGGTTTTCATGATCACATTTTGGATAGCAGATGTAATTCTATAATATTCCATTTAATTGCATTCCAGAAGTTAAAATTGATGTGAAAGCTGAAAGAGCAGAAGTTCTGCATAATCCCCTCTATCCCAAAAAAGGAGTGTAGAATGGTCTGGTGCAGGTGAATTGATTGTATGGCATGCTCTTGATGTCCCAGTCACAGATAGGAAATCAGGACCATTAGCTATGCACTAGGCCAACATAAAAAATAGCCTTCTAATCCCATTGGGCTGTATTCAGCTAAGTCCTACTCAGAGTAAACCCACTGCAATAAATGAATCCAAATTAATCACATCTATTCTGAGTCGTACTAGTATTGAATACCACCCATTACTTCTTCCTAATATTTTCTTTTCTGTCCAAGGATCACAGGAGTGTGGAATCTTTCCCACAAAGTTTGAAGTTCTACAGTTTGCACACTGGTTGTTCATGGAGGCTGATGGATGAACTATAGATTGAATGGACAGTAGCAGAGAGTTGGATGTGAAACAGATTCATATCCTAAGGAGACACAAAGGTCATTGGATAACCTGGCGTTAGTCACTTCCTTTCAACCTAAGATTTTGACTGTGAGAATAAAATTGGATACCAACACCCTGAAATCCAATGAGAAAGGAATTAATAAGTAATAAATTAGACAATGAATTTGGGGCCTTTTCTGTCTTGCAAGACACTTACCAATACTAATTCCATCATCCCAGTAGAGTTCTCCATGAGCAAAGCTATTATCACCCAAAGCAACAATGAGCCCCCTAGGGATCTGCTAACTAGAAGAAGAAAAGTAAAACTTTAGAAAGCATTCTTTAGGAAATAACTGTCAATTTCAATTGATTTTTCCATCACCCAAAGGAAAACATTGACTTCCAAAGACCTTTCCTTCAAGACACTTGAAATATGATTTTAATCTCATGTCTGAATCCTAGAGAAGTAAATAACTGTTCAATAGAGATGTAGAGTCAGTGGTTACAAGAATAATTCATACATGGACTGCAATCTTCTGAAAACCTGAATTTATGGTGAAAAGAAGAAGGATCAAAAATTTAGGGGCTTAGTACAAGTTATATTTTATACTGATTTTTTTTCTTGAATACAAAATGCAAGGCAATGGCAGTGTTTCACATCAGATGACCATTACAGAAACAACAAAAAACCTAATAAAATATAACATTTAAGAACAAACAATTTAACTACTACTGCCACCTCACCCCCACCGCTAAATAAAATAACATTGCATCTTAAAACCTGAAATAAAATTGTACTACTCAAACACTTTAAATAAATTTTAAAGTATTGAAGGTTGATGTGGTGCTTATTAAATTGCTTAAGACTTGAAAAGAAACAAATTCTGGGCTACTTTTTTTGGGATAATTGCTCTTTTTGGCAATTTGGAGGAAGGCACAGAGCAGTGCAAAATGGTTCATGAGGAGAAGAGGAAACAGTTTGGTCCATTATTGAGGCAACTAGGGCAACACTGTTGAGCTGGCAAGTACTCTGTTGCTCCAGATGTCAGGACAAGAATCAATAGGTAAAAATTGCAGGGAAGCAGATTTCAGCTAAGCATTAGCTGAATGTTATAATTGTACTAACTGGTTGACAGGGGACAAGTCTGCCTTGTAGGGATGGAAGGACCTGTTGTTTCAGTTCTTTCAGTTTCCCATTTTTCCAATCTTAAATTCAGTTCTGCAATGATTTGTGGTTTGTGAAAAATCCTTATGAAAATTATTCAGCATTTTAGTGCAATTTCTCTTAATAAACATATTTTGTATGCAGTTTTGACTTACATTTTTGCAAACAATTTCTCCTAATGTAATCCATTTTGTATGTTATTTTCAGTAATATATTCATTTTTATGCACCATTTCCCCAAAATATATGTATTTTTGTAAACGTTTGTTGGATAACTGCACTGCAAAATATGGATAAGTGTGAATATCAAAGGATGGCTTTGTTTTATTTCTCATATTGTTTCAGAAAGTGCACACTTGATAGATTTGGCTTTCAATGTGAATGGAATCAAATTTCTCCCCTACTGCCTTGGGAGATATTAAGCTCGCCGTTGCTGAAAGTATATAAGCAGAAGCTTGCTGGATACTTTTGGGATCCTACAGTTGCATTTTGCATTGTAGACTAGATTCTGCATTGAGCAGAGGTTCCACTGAATGACCTCCAAGGTCACTGCCAACTCAGTAATTCTATGATAATCTCAAAGACTGTCACTTTGATGCAACCAAAGTCTTCTGTGGGTGTAGGGCTCCTGTGCACAGGGCACCTCCCCACCCTCAGTAAGGCACTTCCCATTATAAGACAGAAAGATCTGCAAGCACTTAAATCTAGTTCCACTTCTGATAGCTAGGCTTGGCCAGTAGTTGAATGGTTGATTGCTTGACATCCCCAGACAAACATATCTGAGGTCTTGGAGAAGATGTACATACATGTAACAAATAAATAATGTGCAATGGGAGGAGGACAATTCTATGTGGGTAAACAGATATCCTGCTCCTCCACCATACATTCAGTCAACAGGGCTTAAGTTGAGGTAAATCTATGTACAATTCCAGTTCATGCTATGAAAAGTTCTACTGACCTGGCATTGGAATAATACCAGGAACTTGCCAGGGAATGATGTAACCACCCCGGATATGAAGATTTATGTGCTCCAAAGGTGCTTGCAATATCTGGAATTGTTTTCTTACTTGAAGGTCTTTTTCCCACAACAGCAAAACTCTGAAATGGTAGTGCGGGTCAGAGATTTACAGCACTGCATAGTGTTGCACTTGCCAGAGTTTCTTCTTCTCCACAACTTTTACAAACAGGGAAATCCTGTCCTGTGTTTAATCTGGAAAATGCAGGCAGATCAGACAGTCAGTCTCTAAATTACATTTTCCAACTCACTGTGGTCATGATGGCAGAAGCCTGAAAATCTCACTGTAAGTACTGAAGAAGCCAAAACATGCCAGCAATAAGATATGCAACATTAGCTTTTCTGCTTAGTGGTGATAATTATTGAAAAGTTACAACTTCAATAAGTGTTAACGTATCTTTAAAGTTAATATTTCTTTTGCTGTAAATTTGAATGGGGTTGTAATTCTCTAAAGCTCAAGCTGGAGCCATGAAAATTTGAATTCCCATCAGATCATTAATTATATGTAGATTATGCTACAATGAAGTTTAACATGTTAAAATTAGACAATTCAATTTATTGGGCACAATAACCTGATTGAAAAATATTACACTATACTATACTATACTTTACCTCCCCCCTTCACTATTTGTATATGATAGGATAGCTGATGTAACTAAAGGGACATAAACAAAAAGGAGATCAGGAGTTATGACATTCACTGTAGAGTCTTCAAAGTCAATGTTTTATCATATACAAATATAACACACTTGTTTTCCAAAGTTTGACTCTCCAAAAATTCTAGTTATCCAAATTCTTGATAGTAGTGGGGTAACTATCTCCAATACATGTAGTACTGTGTTAGTACAATCCTCCATACATAGTGTTCCTTATAACTAGCAACATGTTTGCCATTATGATAACTGATGTGTGTAGACAAGAACTGGCTAGTTCCAAAAACCAGTAAGGGCTGTCCCATGAGGTTCCCCTGGGACCCTTGTCAATATAGTCTTGGGTACCAATTGCCAGGTAAAAGGACAAGTTTCATCCTCATTGATACTTTATTCCCAGCCACACTTTTCTCCTGTAGGAGTGGTAACACTTCACTTGTATGGGAGAAATGAAGCAAGTGCATTTAGAACGACCACTAAAATGGAGGGTAATCCAATTTATTTGGTGTCCTTAACTACAAAAATTGAGCCTGGTTCTGTTTCTTGGTCAAAATGACATTATAGTTTCCATAGACTATAGTTTGACTAAATGGAGTTTTGCCCCCTCCCCCACTTCTGTGACACTTCTTGTAAAAAGAGATGGATCTTTGCATAACTAAAGAGTTGGTCAAGTACAGGTAACGTGTTTTCACAGAAGCTAAATAGCCAAAGATCCTTCAGAAAAGGGGGAGGTGATGTCATCAACAAGTGTCATATAGTGTATTGTACACTGGTCATTCTAGAACTGAGGCTGAGAAATACACTTAGGTCTGACTTGTGATGAATCCAGTGGTATGATGAGGGGGCTCTGTGATGCCCCTGTATTTTAATATATGTAAATATGGTAAGTGCGGGTTTATTAAGTGATATATGGTAAGTGACAGAGTAAGAGGGGGGAGTACATGGGATAGAATGCTGGAGAATGTTGGATGATGATTGGCTAAGTGTTTGAATGGCTGAAGGTATAAATAAGAGGATGACAGTTGAGTCGAGGGGAGTTATTGGGGAGTTGTTGAGGAGGGTGGTTGGTTGATGAGAGGGATTTTGGAGGAGCTGGTTGGCAGAGTTCTGAGGGAGGCTTGGGTTGTATTTGGCTGATATTTAGGCAATATATATATGACCAGAAACATAAAGAGTGACACTATATGAAACCATACGCTTGTTAAACATACCTTACATAATATTGTTATTTCCTGGTGTTTATAAATAAATATTCTATTGGTTTACCAAAAGCCTGATCCTTGGCTGGGGCTTTCACAGACCAGAAGGGTGAGCAGGGTATTTACCAAGGCAGAGAAACTGTATCAAATGGTGGCAGCAGTGAAGAGATAGTGTATCACCAAGTATCCAGGGCAACCCAGGGCTGTATGCTTTATTGGCATAAAGATACAGGGGGGTTGTGGCTTGCAAGTGCACCCAGACACAAAGTAACAATAAGCCAGAAGGGAGACTTAGGCGAAGTCTCTAGCAGTATTGTTTACAGGGAGTGCCTGGTGGTGCTGCCTAGCAGTGGGATCTTGTGAGATCTGTGCTAGGGTGAGCTAAAGAAAAATAAAAACTACGTTTCTTCCTGGTGGTAGCCACTGGTGGGAGCCTGACAGGTGGTGCCAGTGGGAGGAACATTACAGGCTCCCCTAGAAACCTAATGGCAGAGCAGAATCTGTTGGAGTGTTAATGCTGTGAGCCTTCAATCTTATGCTCAGCCTGTATATTTGTGTAAATAAAATCTTATATCACACACCCTCAAAAATCAACCTCCACTGACTTTCATTCCAAGGAAATAAAACCTAAAATATATACTGGAACCCGTGAAACATCTCAACATTTGGAGATTGGACTGCCTGTAACTAACTCTGTCTCTCCATATTCTATTTATCTAATTTTGAATTTCTGCCCTACTCCACCCAAGACTTCTTGTAATAAATGAGATAATGCTATACTGAATTCAGTTATGTAAATTATTGAATCTCCTTTGCTAAAATACTTTTTGACTCAAGTGCAAAGAGCAACATATTGCAGTTGCAGGAAGTTGCAAAGGGTATTCTAGCTACTCTCATTGCATCATACAGCTTGGCAACCTCAGAAGTATTTTGTATTCATAGTGGCAAAGCTGGAATCACAAGGCCCAATAGGGTGGCATGACTGGTTGTCCACTTAGCTACAAATGATAACAAATTTTAGAATTTAAAAAATGAAATGGAGAAAGGCGGTACAGTGTAAAATCACATGCTCCTGATCCAGCTTTGGTAGCGCAGAACTAGTCACATGAAACAAAAAGTGAATAAAGAAACGTTTTTCTCCTTCATTCATGACATTAGAAGTCAGGGCATCCAATAAAACTGAATGTTGAAAAATCCAGGACAGACAAAATAAACTATTTCTTCACACAGCACATAGAACTCGCTCCCATAGGAGGCAGTGATAGCCAACAACTTGGATGGTTTTAAAAGAAGATTAGATAAGGGGGATAAGGTAATCAATGGTACTAGCCATTATGGCTAGGCTCGGCGTCCATAGGCAATATGCTTCCAAATACCAGTTGCTTGAAACCGCAGGGAGAAACATGCTTTTGCACTTACGTCCTGCTTGCATGTTCCCATAGGCATTTGGTTGGCCTCTATGTGAACAGGATGTAGGACTTGGTAGGGCAGCAGACTTTTCTTCTGTTAGGAAGAACTAGGAACTCCTGGTGGAGGATGTGCAGCCTCTTCCCCATCAAAAGGTTCATCCAGTCAGTTCAGTTGGGCCTTGATAAACATCATGATGCTAATGCTCATCCATATTGGATTGACATGTGGAGAAGCCTGTAACAAGAATCTAATCCCAATTGCTAGATCAGGACATGCAAGATATAATAATAAGGTATATCTTATTGCTGTATATTCCTGAACCACTTCTTTTGGAGTTGGCCCCAAAACCATGTAAATGTCTAGAATTCCTCCAATTGTGTGATATGTCAGGGAGGTGTTGGCTGAAACGTGACATGTGCAAAATCCAGAAGAAGGTGTAGGGAATTAACACTCAATAGCTACAAATGTATCAACAATAAATGGAATTGTGTTTGGATTTTTTTTTAAAAGTGCATTTTTTGTATACCCATAACATTACTGTTCAGCAAAAGAACTCCATGAACACTTCCATCTTCTTCCAGTCCGATGTAGAATGGGTGGCAAACATATGATTTCAGTTTGTACTGTAAGAAAAGCAAAGAGAAGAATAGTAATTTCTGCTGCACCAAAATCCATTCATCACTGGAGATTCTTTCAGCCATTGTTATTAACATCCCTGAACAACGGCAGATAAGTGATAAAAAAAAACCACCTTTGCAATTAGAGCACATTCATCTTTAAGCACTGTTTGCTTTTGTATTCTGTATTTGGTTTGCTTGAGACCATCAAGAAAACCAATCCTTTCTGTTCTTTTTGAAAGTATTCTCAAGGTTCAAAGCAAAGCTACAGTTTAACACAGACAAGGTGATTGAGGACAGTAGACTCATTTGCTGACTAGACTGTTCAAGAAGCAAAGAAAGTTGCTAAAGCATGAGAGCCATATCATTTATCTCCACAAGTTTTAGTTTGGAAGCCAGCAGCGTTAGAATGTATCCTTTTAAAAGAGCAAAATTATGCAGATTTGTGTATAGAAAATGGAGGGCCCTTCATAGAGAAAATGTTGAAATGACAGATAATTTTAAATTTATTTCTATTTTTAAAAAATCTTAGTAATGGCAATAGTTATTAGAGGCAGCTAGGCATGGGGGAGAAATTTTATTCAGTTCACTTTTAAAGCTGAAACTATCAGATTCACACTTTTCAAAACATGACAACTGGAACACAGTCATCATTCAAAATTTGCCCTCATCCAAATTTTGTGATGTAGTTCCCCAACAAAACAATATTTACAAAAATGTTAGGGGAAAATGTGCATGAAAGTGAATATCCTGGTGAAAATAGCATACACAAATGCATTATATTAGGAGAAATTGATTGCAAAAATTTGTACATCAGTGAAAATTGCATACAAAAATGTGTCTTGGGAGAAATTTGCACAAAAATGCTGAAGAATTTTTATAGGGATTTTTTCACACACACAAAATCAGAACTGGCTGTAGAACTGAATTTAAGACGAGAAACTGAGAGAACCAAAACTGACAGATCCTTCCATCCTTACCAGCAACCTTTCACCCCCACTTGTTGGGATGGTGGTGCTCTGACACAAGTGGGTAGAGGGAAGAAGGGAGGACCCCCACCCACACTGCACTACAGTGATCTGAAATAGTCATGAAGGTACTGACAATATAGTCAAGATCTTCTGGCCCTGAAAACAGATTTCTGGATTATGCCAGGTTGTACCTGTTTCAAATTAAATATTGATTAACAGAACAATCTAACCCAGGGGAAGCTGGTGTAAGTTGTACTGGAGCAAGAAAAGCCAGTGTAAAGTTCCGCCACATCCAATTGCCATTCAGGAGTCTCCGGGTTAGCTGAACACCAGCTCAGACAGGAGCTGTGCACAGGGACCAGAAAGAAAAGCCTGCTCTCCCAAATATTCCTACTGGGGAATCAGCCCTCTCCATTAACTTCTATTGCAATTATTTTCTTAGACTCACCTTTTCCCAGTGTAACTTTTGCCTTACCTCGGCACAGTCATTAACCAAAATGGAGACAATAGTCAAGAAATCAGAAGAAGGCTAGGACTGGAGAGGGCAACTGTGAGAAATCTAGAAAAGGTCCTCAAATACAAAGATGTATCACTGAACACTAAAGTCAGGATCATTCAGACAGTGGTATTCCTGATCTCTAATTATAGATGTGTAAGTTGGACAGTGAAAAGAGTGGATAAGAAAAAATCAACTCATTTGAAATGTGGTGTTGGAGGAGAGCTTTGCGCATACCATGGACCACGACAAAGACAAATAATTGGGTGTCAGAACAAATTAAACCAAAACTATCACTAGAAGCTAAAATGATGAAAAGAGGTTATCATACTTTGGATACATAATGAGAAGACATGGTTCACTAGAAAAGACAATAATGCTGGGGAAAACAGAAGGGAGTAGAAAAAGAGGAAGATCAAACAAGAGATGGATTGATTCCATAAAGGAAACCACAGACCTGAATTTACAAGATCTGAACGGGGTGGTCCATGACATATGATATTGGAGGTCACTGATTCATAGGGTCGCCATAAGTCGTAATTGACTTATAACAACAACTTTTGCCTGGACTGGGGCCTGCATGAGTCCTCCAAACACGAGTTGGAAGTGGCCTAAGTCCTCTCATCACAGCCCCTCCTCTGACACACCACCAACACAACCCTTTTTTGGGATCTTATGCCAGCTGACACTGGCTCCACTTGCCCTGGTCTTGGCTGAGCCAGCTGGGTCCCAACTCAGCCAGGCTGAGGGACTTACTCCGGCATAGCCTGGCTGAGCGGAGACCCAGTTGGCTCAGCTGGAGATCCTCTGCATCCAAGTTCCCTCAATGTGTGTAAATGCAAGTTGGATTGCGCCCGAAGTCTCATACCCTGAGATGTCATTTACAGATAGCAAATGAAGACATTCTACATTTTAGTGCTCATTATTTGTTTTTAAACAGAATTTATCATGTGCATTAAAACCTAAAGACGTTTAGCTGCTTAGGAAAGAAGCAAAGTCTAAGCACATCTGGATTTCCCTACTGGTAGTGACAAGTACTACTAAAGAAGAAGAGAGATAGAAAAACAAAACAAAACAAAAAAGTCACGAACCATGCTTACACCTGGTGGCTGATCTTTTGTGAACATTCCCCAGGTATGCCAGTTCATATCCCTACCAAACTGAGTGTGCGCAATTCACTCCAAATCCATATACATACTGTGATGGCAGGTCAGCAGCAATCTGGATGAACAAATCACTAAACGTGAAGTGCGACACTTGAGAATTCACGCTACATGGGAAGGATGGGTGCTCCACATCATCAAGAGGTATAGCTAATGAGAAAACTGAAACCATAAGTGGGGGCCAGTCTTCCCTTCAACAGAATAAAAATATTCATGCTCAATCACAAATGAAAAATACATTTTAAAAATAAAAAGCATAGAGATCATATACAAATGAAGAAACATGTTTAATGGTCCAATATTACAGGCTGGCTTCATGTTAAGTTGGATAAAGTTTTCACCCACATGGACTATTAATAATGCTTTACGATCCTGGTATCTGCCTTTTTGTGAGCAACATCACTTATAATACAGTATACCTTTATGAAAGTCTGAGCAACCCCAAGAACTCAGAAGGAGTACACAAATGAAATAAAACAAAACCTTTAGCATCTACCTATGCTATAGCCTAAGCCTGGGATAGCTAATGCAATGCCCTCCAGATGTTGCTGGATTGCTGGATGTTGCTCCTGCGAGCATGGACCACATCAGGGATAATGGAATTGTAGTCCAGCAACATCTGGAGGGCACCACATTGGCTAGCCCAGGCCTAAGCAATCCCTCTTACTCAGTGTGAGAACAATACAGTCAAGGACAAGAATAAAACATTCACAAAGATGAACACTATCCTTCAAAATTTCTCTCCCTGGATCAGATGAAGTTTTAGACATCTTATACCTATTTCCAGAATATCCTGAATTCACTACTGACTACAAATTCCACTTTCACCAGGAGTCAACTCCACTTGGGAGCTCTAATTGGGAGCTCCTGAGTGGAACCAGTCTCAGCAGGGCTTCCATTTGGTGCCAGATTTAAAAGATGCAAATGCAAGCCCCACTTGTCAAAGAACAATTAAGAGTGCACTTTAAGGCTTCTGATTGTTACTTTGCAGCCATGTCCTTCCTTGCCCCACACCTGATGTCATAAATAATATCACATATGGGGGAGGTGGGTACAGCTTGAGGAAAACTGCCATGTGGACCAAATTAGCCCCCCCTTCTAATTTGGCCCACAGGCTAGATATCCCCCATGCTTGACCTAGCTCTATGAGCTGCACTATGTGTAAATATTCCATAATTTGACATAGCACAAAGTATTCAGATAAAATCTAAACACAGTTTTAGTATGAAGATACCAGAATGACCACAAGTGGTGGATCAACATTCCAAACAAACAGATTGAGGACTGCAATACTAGTATATAAGTGTTTAGTATAGAATATACTAAGTTCTACAGAGGCAACAAACAAAATATTACTTAAGTCTAGGGGTGTGCATTGAATCTGGAGGAATCCCAAACCAAACTTTGAAGGGACTTTGGACTTGTCAGAGGCCAAATGGGTTCTGTACAAAGGATCATGAGTCAGAGCATCGACCCCTGAAACACTTTGTGATGCCTCAGAAATCTAGATGCAAAAAAAGAAAAAATTCCTGCAAACAAGCATCTGTTAAAAGCAAAATAATGTCTCTAAAGCTCACCATATGAGAAATGTTGCTCAAGGGGTTGAGTGATGGATAAAAGGAGAGTAAATTCCAACGTGGTTAAAGGATGGAGGCAGAGCTGTGACTGACAAGTCAAGCTTGTAATGAGAGGGAATATTTTACTAGGTTCTACCTCCCCAAAATCAACTTTAAAAGGGTGCCTAGTGGCCAACCCCCCTGTGGGGCATATTTGTCTGCAATTTGGCAGGTTTCTGATCCAGGAGTATCTCTCTCTTACCTGCAATTTTCAGACCAGTTGCCCAGAAAACAGTAGGGAGATTAAGTGAATCCTTTCTTACTTACCCCAAAACTGTAATGGCTGCCCTTGTGGGACAACCACTATATTCTTCCAAACCTCACCCTCAGAAGAAACAAGGTTTCCTGTAGGTTTCATCCAATTTTGCCCCAGAAAAATAAATAATAATTTATTATTAATACTACTACTACTACTAATAAAATAATTAAAAAGTTAAAGGGTGTTTCCTTTCTAAAAATCTCACAATGGAATGGTAAGATGTGATAGGCCATCGACAACATTGCTGATGAGCACCCACCTTGATGTGTGGAGCCTGAGTGGCTCCATGTTTTCTACAGAGCTCTGGATGATGAGACAAGCCAAATGACGACTAGAACCATGAGACTCATTGTGAAGGCGACCAAAAATGCTCTAGAGTACATCCTTGAGTAGCCATCCGGCAGAGTTTTTCAAAGTGGTGCTAGGCTTGTTAACATCTTCCCCAGGTGGAATCCTCAAAGGTCTGCTGTTACAGTTTTGCTTTAAGAGCAAAATCACTTGCCCCCATAACAATCCAAACACCAATGTCTTATCCAGTTTTGTAGAATCAGTTTCATTTGTGGACACACACAGCCTGGTTGCTATGATCCACACACTGGTAACTTTAAGACTGCATTATTGTAATGTGATCTATGTGAGGGCTGCCCTGGTTCAGGGGTGGGTGGGAGTGAAGCAGTCTTAGATGAACACCGAGTCAAATTGGGCAGCCTCTGAAGCACCTTGGACTGAGGTTGGCTATATTCTGAAGTGCCAAATCTTGTGGTTGGTGCACACCCCTATGCCTCCTGCAGATGATATAACTATGTTACAGGTAAGTGTGCTAGAGCATATGTTTTTGATCTTGACACCAGGATCTTTTATTGATTATCTGCATTACATTAAATATTTCACTAAAAACAAAGATGTCATTTACATGACAGTTCCTGTACTTTTGTTCTGATCTTTACGCCACATAGATTATCCACCATTTCCACTTGATAGAGTTGATTAGCTTCTGTACTTTCAGGGCTGTTTGGGTTGAAGAGTGGGATTGGAACTTCATATCTTGTTATTGGGATCATAGATCTATGAAGAAGACAGCATTCTTTAATGTGCATAAAATGTATAATATAGCCACATTATCCTTCTTTTATTACAAGGGCTTTCATATCTATGGAGATCAATATGGAAGAGTAATTTAATTGTTATTGCCCAATTGCTGAGGCCTGCAGGAAGTCCTCTGATAAGTCACCTCCACGAGTATTGGCCAGGCTTGTTGTGTGGCACTGTCATCCACATAAAATGATGACATGCCTGTCTAGAATACACTCAATGCTTCCCTGCAGCTGAACACTGAAGGGGGAAGATGAATACCGGAAGAAAACCTATTATCCAAAGAAGTAGTTCTGTTATAACTGATCTGCTCACTGAGAAAAGCAACATGATGTTTGGTGAACACTGTAGTACATTGATTTCCAAACTGTGTTCTGGGTTATTTGAAACACATGTTGAGTGCATGCAGACAGTACTCTGATGAGTTCACTTCCATGAACAGTGTGGAAAGAAGAGCCCCTGTCGTAATTGTTACTATTAAGATGGTGAATTCAATAGTTACAGGCTTTAGGCATCACTGCTTTAGGAGGAGGAGGGGTGGGATATAAATGTAATAAAAATAAAACAAATATATATAAAAATAAACAGTTTGAATTCATCTGCCTGTTCTTAGTGGAAGCCAGAGAAGACCTCTGACTCTTTATTACAACAGCCTTCTTTTGTCCAATCATATTGCAGATTCTTTAGTAAGTAAATGTCATGGGGGAATACAATTACTTTAAATTGCAGCATGCGGTTGTAATGATAAGTTACTTCCAAGCAAAGCAGGTCAGCTGCCAGTGAATGGAGCACATATGGGTTAGGGACGCTGGTGTTCCTGTGGAAGTCAGTTGTCAAGCTCCCAGGAGTGCTGTGAGTATTACTGACTGTAACCAAAATTACTGGGATAATAGTGTGGTGCACCAGGGGTAGAGACAACCTGAAATAAAATACTATTTAATTTAGCAACCGATATGGGAAAGACTTCAGCCTTCCAACAGTGAATGGAGCATGAATAATAGGAGATGTTATAGAATGTGGAAATACTACAGAGTCATGCAAATACCTTATTTATTAATTTACAGTCTTTCACATCCCTGCTATTTGCCTGGAGATAGTCCTCCAAGGTGGCTGGCAATGATGAAAACTAATATTATTATGTTATTAAGATTGTCTTAAGAGACGGTGATGACTTAAGAAGGCTCTAAGGGACAATGGGGGAAAGTGTCGACTCCATAGACTTTAGATGGGGTTGCTGCTGGTGCACTTGTTTCAATTGCTGCTCTTTAAAGGTTTTATGGAGACCATATGGGAGGACAGCCCTCCCACATGGCCACATGCTCCAATGTGTGTAACCTAGCAACCCAGGATAAGGTAGTAGCAGAGGTTTTTGTTCTTAGAAGGATGAGGCATCTTCTCACATGGGAGAACCTGATGAACTTTGGGGACAATTGAAGGGTCTCTCTGAAATATAGCTATTCATGAAACTATGCCCTTCCTGATGAAAAGAAATGTAGTGACATGCTGCTATTTTCTCCTGTATTTTCCCAAACATCATGCATTAATTAATGAGAAAAGAAATTGAATCAAAAATTATCAAAGGGCACTTTTTAAAAAATGCAATCTTCATGGGTGGGGTTCAATTTTTTGTGTGTGTTTACCATACTTTCAATGTGAACAAGTTTTCTGTATGCATGTGAGTATCCTTTTTCCCCTCTACAAATCATCTCTCTGGTGATTTTTTATTTATTTTATTTTATTTTATTTTATTTATATACCGCCCTAAGCCAAAAAGGCTCTCTGGGCGGTGTACATAGAGGATAAAACAAGAAAAATATATGAATAGAACAAATATAAGAAAATCAAAAAGCAAAACAAACAAAGAACAAAAACCAAGCAACATCAGAATATACTAGTAACGAAATACTGTTTTAAAATACACTATAAAACAATTTTTTAAAATACAATTTTAAAATGCCTGGGAGTATAAAAAGGTTTTCACCTGGCGCCGAAAAGATAGCAGCGTCGGCGCCAGGCGTACCTCATCGGGGAGACTATTCCACAATTCTGCCCTCTGTCTCCTTCCTGGGTCCTTGCCTAACCCCATGACATCATCAGCTAGGCTTTCATGGAAGCAAATGAATGCAAGGAGGTTGCCTACTGTGATCTTGCCAACTGTCCATTTTGTTTTTTTAAAAAAATAGTTTTAAAGAAATCAGTGTGGAAAGTTTTTTTAAAAAAGGTAAAAGGATGTTCCTTAAAAATAAAATCATTGGGTGAACCCATCTAAGTTTCAATAGCCAGCATCCCTGACTTTCCATGGTTTAATAAAAACCTCAGGGGAAGAAAATGTGAGGTGACTTCTCCCAAGAGGATTTTTTTTTCATATCAGGAAATGAAGGGAGATAGGAAGGCTGCAGAATACTAGAAAAATGTTTAATGGAAAGATAAACACACCATCAATGGCCACTTCACAATGAATTAGTGATGTCAACCCTCCACCCACAAAATCTCTGAAGAAACGTGAAAGGAATTCCAAAGTGTTTTAAGTATGATGGAGAAGACTATAAGCCTCTTTTCACAGAGGAAATCTTTTGAGAAATTGGAGGAAAGGTTTCAATACAGCATTAATGAAAGGAGAACACTCAGACAGTATTTTCAAGGTAAACTTACTCCTATTTCTTTGGAAACTGCTCTTTGATTTTGATGGACCAGATAGTCAAGGACATCCCCAGACAATGAATACTCCTCCATATTAATTGTGCCATATTCTTTTAAAGAAGTAGAGGTACTAAGTGAAACACACACACACATACAGAGCCAATGGAATAAAGTACTTTATGTTCTCTTTCTATTATTCACAATCATACCTCCCCTTTAATTAGGTCTGTGGGTCAGACTTTTCCCATTGAACTCATTGCCATGGGAATCCCACCTGAGTCCAAATATATGTATCTTGAGGAAGCAAGTCTTAAATATTTTTATGTCTTTCTGGTTTTACCGGACATTTATAACTCTGTTATCAGAGCACGAACCAGATTCAAACTAGAGAAGTGAAAACCTGCTGATTGAGGGAGGAAGAGGCAGGAGAGGATGGAGAAGGGAATGAAAGGGGAGGATGAAATGGAGAAAGCAACAGAAGTGTGAGGTTTGTGTGGGGACAAAATATTTTTATTTAATGGGGAAACTCCTATAAAACAGCCTAATGAGGACCTTCCATGAAATAGCCATGGAATATTAACTATAAATTAGAAAAGAGAAATAGAAACCTATGGAGGGGAATGGACCTTATGAAACTGCCTGGAATGACGTCTTTCGTGTGAATGCACAGGACTGAGGATTCTCACATTCTCCCCTTTGCCCCGTGGTTGTTCAGAGTTTTTATATGTCAGACGTCATGTCCCCCTAAGCTTGCACCCTTACCAACAGCAATAATCTGAACAGGCAGGCTAATGGCTGGACATCCCACCCAAGTATTCCCGGGTCTTCGGAGATTTAGAATATAAAATGATGGGGAGCTGACAGCAGAGTATCTTTAGAGGTTTTATGGTATTTATTTCTTACACTTCAACACACTCAATCATACATACATTATGTTTAGCCAATGGTTCAAAATCAATACATCAGTAAGTCAGTATTAAAGTCCTGACTAAATATAAGCATGTAGTAGCTTTAGCCAATACATGGTCTTACATTGAATGGCCCATCAGACTCGCACTTCGGTGCAGACAATATCGCCCCATGCCTAACTATGGTTGTCCCTCTAATTTAGATGTAAACACTATAAGATCGGAGTATAACATGCTTACTTTTCAGATCCAGTCAAAAGAAAAAGAGAGGTTTTGTGTGGGTATTGGTATACCATCCTGTTATGCATGGTTGAATGATAGGCTTAGGGCACAGAAACCCTCACAAAATCAGGTAAAACAGGCCACACAGCAAGTAAAAACAATAGGTGGATTCAGGCAAAGGAACACAAAAATAGGCGATGGGTGGGATGGAAACACGTTTGTTGCCTTGATGGAAGAGACAGCCCCCAAGAAAGGTACTTGCTATGTCTGTGCACACACACCTCCGCATGGTCAAGCTGGAGTCCCCTTGACTGGGGCCCCTTTGCCGTTAAAAGAGTATCTTTCCTTTGCTTCACATTCCAGCTCACAGGAACTAGAAGGGGGGCTGGTCCTAAGCGGGCCCATCCCCAGATCAGTCTGTGTAGGCAGTGGAAGCCAGCCGACGGGAGGGATGATGTGTGATGGCTTGATTTTCTCTACAAACCCGGGTAATTGGACATTCTTAAATGGGACACACAGAGCAGAAAGCTTAACTTGGTTATCCATCTGGCAGCATTTGCTGTGGCTGACTTTTGCAGACCATCATCTAGTGCCTTTCCTCGCGGACTTAGTGGATCACCAAACCCCAGCTGGACTCTGGTGGCTTTGTGGACACTCAGCGGTAAGGAAACTACCAGCATTAGGCTCTTGGACCTGTACTTTAGGAAGGGTGGTGTCAGGGCTTTGGGTTTCCCCCACTCTACCAACTCTGCGCCATCGTAACAAGAGAGGCACAGGGGAGGCAGTATTGAGAGGTTTTTTTCCAATGTATGGCGCAGCCAAAACATATCAGGAACTCATAGAACTTTCACAAGCTTCTGAACGTTTCATGAATGATTCAGCTGTTTCCTTCTCGGACCTTACAAATGAGCAGGGACAAATTAGAACTGTAGTTTTGCAAAACCGGCTCGCCTTGGACTTTTTATTAAGCTCTCACGGGGGGGTCTGTTCGTTAATAGGGAGCGAATGGTGTACCCACATTACAGACAGCAAAGCCGACGTCATCAAACATATTAATGATATCGGAAATATCTATCACGAGGTAGAGCGCATCGGGAATTTTTCCTTGTTTTCTGGGTTTTCTGATTGGTTTTCGGCGTGGCCAGACTGGCACAAAATTTTATTTTACATTGTTATGGTACTTGCCTTATTGATTTCTGTTTGCTGTTGCTTGCAATGTATTCCAAATTTGATGCAATTGGCCTCAGTCTGTCTAAGCAAGCTCACACTGTCATTTTCCCGAAAACCGCAACCGACCTACATGGAAATGGCTTTGAGACCGATTTGGCAACCCAAGCAAGGTAATACAGCTACCTGAGAGACTAGTTAGTCTCTCAGGGCTGAAAGGGGGGACTGTTAGGATTGAATTGAAACCCCCCATGCTTGTAAAACTATAGTTCACTTGTCCTACCTAAACCAGCTTGGGCATCACGAGAAATAGAACCAAAGTGGCCTTTATTTGACTTTTGATATAAAATGTCGGTTTATTTCCTGGTGACCTGATCCTTACCTACATTCCAGCGGCTCACATAATAAAAGCCGGTTTAAGCTGAAAACTTCCCTACTATGCATTTCTTGTATCACATCTATGCCTATAACCTTGCTTATTGTTACAAATGTACCCTGCATAGAAATGTTAAACGCTGTTCCGCTGCCCCACAAACCTTGACTTGTAAAACCCTTTGATATGTAAGCAAAGTAATATCATGTCTGTCTCCAGTTTAGAGGGGCGCCCGGTTGCAGCTGGGCCTCCCCTCAATAGTTGCCTTTGTCTGTTGCTGCATAGTGCTTATCTCAAGGACATGCGAAGTATGCAGACATAGAGTCTGAGAGATAGTCTTAATGTTTCCACTTTTGTCCTTCCCCTTGTACCCCTTTACCTCCTTCTCATATGCCCTAAAGCTATAACATCTAGCAATCGCTTCTTTTGTATTTTATGACGCATGCCCGATATTGTAAACTTCGGGGTGAGCCTATATAAACCCTATGACACCAATAAACGAGGTTCCCATGCTGACCTGCTTCGGCTTGTAAGTATTGGGTCCCCTTTGCAAAGGAATTGTCTCGTGTTACTTGATCTCTGATAGTGGGTTCATTTGCACTCAACTCCGCACTCCCGGGTGTAAGCGAGTTGGGGTTGACAGGGCGACTCGCGTGTTGGGTTTGGACCTAACAATATCTGGCAATATTTGTAAAACTAACAAGTTACATTGATATCCAGTACATTTCTTTAGCAGAACATTTCTATATATACTATATGTAATTCAGAAAGTAATTGAATTATCTCACCCTGTATGGAACGACCAGACCTTCAACAGCATGCACAGCATGTCTTCAACCAAGCCCCAAGAGACTGGTAGCTGCTGTATGAAATCTCCTCCTTATAGGAGTGTTCAAGGCTTTGACCTTGACTCACAGCTTTGACCTGTTTTACCTTATTAAGCCATCAACCTCAAGGCCATCTCATCTGCAGGTGGGACTAGTTAACTAGTTTAGTTAAACTAATTTAGCTAGTTTCCTGAATTGCCATATAACGCTGTGCACCTGGCATTCTTATATTTTGTTTACTTACACACGGGCAGACTTCCCAGAATCTTGGAGGACAAAACGTTCCAAGCATGTCTCTTAATTTCTTAACCCTATTATCAGCTTCATATTCTCTATACAATTGAGAAGTCATAGGGTTAAGATATCATAGAAATGGAAGGCAGCCCATAACACCTCAGTCCATGAATACAAAATCTCCATTTACTTTACTCTTATACTTTAATCAACTGCTTTGACAGAACCTGACTCAAAATCAATTGGCTGAACAGTTGGTTAAGGGATAGAAATTATTCCACTTCCACATCGAGTGTTTCCATGGGTTCTTCCCATTTTCAAACTGCAAGTACATTTCCTGAGCTGTGTATTTCTTTTCTTGAGCTGGATCTGCACTTCATTTGTCTCCAGGATTAAATGGTTGTTGCTTTAACCTGTTGGAAAAGATATTTTGGTATAACATATACATGAAATGAAAAGGAATTATTCCATTCTGTATTTATTTGGCAAATTATGTATTCTTGGCTACATGTCTGGGACTAGGCTGCACCAATTTTGGGCCTATGGTTGATAGCTTAGCAAGGGCTCATTTTTGTCTCACACTTTTTTCGTTCCACTTTCCTTGAACTCTCTGAAAGTGGCATGGTGAACTGAATTCCCACTTAATGTCCTGCTCCTATATAGTTGCAGAGGAGAGGCATGTCCCTTGCTCTAAATGCAACATTCGGGGAATTGCACGTTCAATGAGAAAGGTGAGAATCCTTATCTGGCATCAGCTTCTAAGCTCCTGATGGGATATAACCATATACATCCAGATGGATCACCTATCCATGATGATAAGCACTCTGTTATGGAAAAGTGGTTGGTATTCTCTGCTATTGCATATAAACAGGGCTATTATGTCTTTATTGATGGAAGAACCCTTACATAATTAATCACAACACATTTTCAATAGCTTTCTGAATTTATCTACTTTATGCTTAAGTGCTGCTGTGAAGTTTAACAGTCTTTGTTTTGTTGATACTGAACTAGCATTTTAAGTTGCTAGATGTGTAAAGCTGTACACATCTTTAATCGTGGCTTTAAATAAGTTTGGCAATTTTCGATTGCCTACTTGAACAGGTAGAGTTAGGAATCATTCACACAAGAAAAGCAGTGTCATTCTGCTGGATGTCCTTATAGACATAGGATTCAAGTCCTTTCCTTCCTGTTTACTAGGCAAGCTATTCTCCTGAATTGCCATCTTTATCTTGAAGTCTGGTGGATACATACTGAACTGTCTTTAATTCTACAGCTGACTGACTGGATGGAAACACTGGATGGCGATTTCTTTATCTGCCTCCTCCTCTCTGGGGAATAGGGGCATTTGCTGAGTGACTTCTTGCTTCCCAGACGGCTCATTGCTCTTAGAATTCAGGATTCCCATATCCACCATAACGTTTGTGTGTGTGTGTGTGTGTGTGTGTTACTCTCACATGCAACTGATAGCACACTCTTGGGACTGGTCGTCATGTCTCCTGTTGGACTCCCTCTGTAAGGCTGACTATTGTTGCCTCAGTGAGATTTCTGTGTCTCTCTGGGCCAGTGGCACCAGCAACAGAAGTGTGGGTCTTCTTCTACCTACACATCTTTGACCAATTTTACATCTGCTTCTTCTTCAGCAGTTTCCTTATCCTGAGCTCTCTGGTTTCATCCCAGAGGATCCAAGCCCAGAGCACTCTGTGCACCTGTTAACACTGTCTCAAACTGTTCTGCTCGAGTGCAGTAATCAGGCAGAGCTTCCACAGACATATTCACAGCCAGCATTAATATTTGTCCTCTTAGCAAACTCTTCACTATGCCATATACTGTGGCATAGGCTCCCAGGGCCAGATACATTCCCAGTTGGAAAGTGACTGCTGCTCCCTCTGTTTTTGCTATAGCGGCCAACACAGGTTGCAAGTTGGCAGCTGCTATGTGTCCATGTACTTTCAGATAAAGAGCTGCCACAGCATCATTCTAACTGCCACTACACCTGGCATTTCTTCTGGAGTCAATGGGGCATGATTTCTTCCCTCATCAACCATATAGCCACTGGTCCATCCTTCATTTCTCCAGGATAATGCTCTGGCATGGCTCCTAACCTAACCAAGCAGCCACTTTTGCTTCTCAGGCTCGAATGCATACACCAGCACTTTCATATGCATGAACATATTCCATCTTGGAACATCTCCACCTATCAGCTGCATAGGCTATGGTGGTATAGTGACATCCCATTAGCCAATCTCCATTTGTCCTTTCAAACATGACGAACTCCATCAACAGGTTCCCTTATTTTGACTCCATGAAATGCTGCCAGAAAGCCTTCTCTATCAGCAAATGGCTGTGCCATGATTAAAGACTGTGTTCTCTCAAGACTTCTCTAGCCTTGCTCTCCTTGCTTCCCAACACTCTCTGGATGAGGCTACTCTAGAGATTTACTTATGTTCTGAAGTTATTTCAATATTTCAGACCAGAAATCTGATTTTCTGCAGATTAATAGAAATTCTCATCCGGGCACTATTTCCGCTGTTGAGCCCCATGTTGGGCACCACCTGAAACCACCTGGAGCAGCCTCTTTCAGGTGAATGCACAGAATCAAGGATTCTCATGTTGTCCCCTTTGTCCTGTGGTGTTCAAAGCCTTTACATGTCAGATGTCTTGCTCGCCTAAGCTGGCACCATTACCAACAGCAATAATCTCAACAGGTAGGCTAATGGTTGGAGATCCCACCCAAGTATTCCTAGGTCTTGGGAGATTCAGAATATAAAATGATGGGGAGCTGACAGAGTATCTTTAGAAGTTTTGTTAAACTAGGTATGCTAGTTTAGCTAGTTTGTTAAACTGCCATATAAGGCTGTGAACCTGGCATGCACCTGGCATCTTTATGTCTTTGTTTACTTACAAACAGGAACATTGGCATATTTCCCAGAATATTGGGGGGCAAAACATTCCAAGCATGACTCTTAATTTTTTAACCCTCATCAGCCTTATGTTCTTAAATACAATTCAGAAGTCATGGGGTTAAGATATCATAGAAATGGATGAAAGTCCATAACAGCTGGCAAGCTGGATTTGAGTGTAACCCTCTATGCACGGGAGAAAACTGTCTCTGAGTTCCTAAATAGATATGTGTGGGTGTGTACATATACGCACATGTGCACCACTTTTCTACAAAATGTATTCTCAGTAGCAATTTCTACAGAACCAACATCCATACAACAACAACCTTTAAAACAACCACCACAAACAACAGGATCTAACTTTAGCTTGAAATTCATCAGAACAAATCAAAACTCAGAATACATGCAAAAACTGAGAAGGCTCCCTTCCAAAGATTGGTCTTGGGCTGTTATTGTTGTTATTAATAATGATGAAGATGATGATGATGATGATAACGATAATAATATTTCCATTTGTATGCCGCTTTTCTGCACAAATGCACCCAAAGTGGCTCACAACTCAACCGAAAAAATGCCTAGCAATATAACCAGGGGTGTAATTATCCAGGGTCTTAGACCCCTTACTTTTCTTGGGAGCAGGATCCCAGCAGGGTCCCTATGCCTCCGGTATCCTATGAGCCAATCAGCATCAAAGGAGAGTGTCTTGGCCACTGAGAAGGCTCTTTTCAGTAGCTAACACTTTGCCCTTGCATGCATATTGGCTCCTAGGGATGTCTGTCGATGTGGGAGAAGGCATTAACAAGGATCTCATTCTCCACCCAGCAGCAAAAAAGGGATGTGTGTGACTGTGACTATCATGAAGGGACCCTGCACTTCTGAATTTGCTACTGAATAGAACACTACAATAACAGTCCAACATCTATTCAAACCCAGTATAACAGTCCAAAAAGATTGCCTTTCCAAACATCTTAAGGATGTGGTTATTGTGCCTATTTCACCACAACTAGTGTTTTAACTTAAAGTTTTTTGGGTAGGGATAGATGAAGTTTGGGTTCAAAATCCTTTTACAAATTTCAGAATGGAAACATATTTGTTAAGTTTCAGGGCAGGGTTCTACTGAACAGCTATACTGGCAGTGGCTTTTTCTTTTAAAAAATGTTAATTTTCAACCATAGCAAATGGTAATGGAACTGTGGTTGACAGCTGTCTCCTACTGGCCACTATGTCCCTCACAATGCCACACTTGGAATAATGCTACAATTCATGGTATGGCATTATTCCAAGTGGAGCACTGTGGGGAAAATGGGTTCTGCCAGTGTGGGCTGCCATTTTCTTCTCAGAAGGTCCATGGAACAAGGGGAGTTTGCCCTCTAAGGTACTTCCATCACATTAAATGGGAATGATAAAATAATTATTTACAGGTAGAGAGAAAATGCCATTATTACTGCTACCAAAATGGGCCCCACTCCCAAACAGTATGAGGAGTTTGTTTGGTATGAATTCCTGGGTGAACTTACCTGATACATACCCATAGACTAATGCACAAACTGGAATGCAGTTCAGCTAAGGAATCCATACCACAAACTAATGCTATAACATGGCCTGAGCAGCATTTTAAGGTATGTGTATGTGTGTGTAACTTTAACAGTCCCTTGGAGCAATAGCTGGCCCAATCTTTGCTCAACTTTTTCCCAGTGTTTTTATTGTGTTCCTAAAGAGTTATCAGCTGCTTGGAGCAGGTGTAGACAGCAATTACTGTGGGTGCACATGGCCCTGGGTTATGTGACAAGAGTGCTCGTGGAACAGGTTGTTTGATACAATATAAAGACATCATTACAACCCTCCCATGATGACCCAGGAGTATTTGCAACACACATAGAAATGGTTGCATTATTTAAGGAACACAGGGAAAGAATAGAGGAAAGTTTTAAAGGGCAGCAGCTTTGCTAGCTAATGGCTCCAAGCCCTTAGACCATCTCCTGAAAAAGATGAGAATGTAATCAGAATGTTGTGTGTGTGTGGAAAATATTCCCATGTGTTGCTGTAGAAACAGAACCAAACAGACATCAAAAGAAAAAAAATGATCTGGAATTGATTCATCCATCACAGCCTCCAAAAATTATGAATAATTTTACCCATGGAATAAAAAAGCCAAAATGGTGCTCTAAATTTACCACCACCTACTTTGGGAGAAAATGGTTCCCTTTAACCTGCTTCGTTTATTCTCTATTACAAACATGCTTACCTCCCAGAGACAGCCACAGCCTTCACAACTGTATTGGCAGCCCCCATTTCACTGAATATGCTTGTCCCAGTGAAAGCTGAAGACCCGTAATGTGGAAGACCTTTCAAAATAAACAGCAAACACAGAACAGCAAATTCAGGTTCATATTCTTTTATAGAATGCATGAATGAGCAGCCTAAAGGGGGGGATCCTCACCACATGTACACTGATGGTGTCTCAACTGGCAGTGACTAATGATAAAGAGATCTTGGGGTCATGGTGGATACTAGTTCAATGGAAATGTCACCTAAGTGTGTGACTCTAGTGAAAATGGCAAATTCCATATTTACAAAGAGCAGAATAAAACATGTTGTCCTACTTTTCTTTTTAAAGTAAAAAAAAAATACGAATGTTTGGGTTGCAATGGAGAGAACATATCCCCCCCCCGCAAATGAGAGTGATATTAAAACTAAAATTGCACCTAATGCAGAGATTAACGGGGGGGACCCCAAATACTGAAATAGTTCAGCATCATTTTTTCTTACCTGAGTTGTAGAATTATAGGTGGCAGTATGATTGGATAGGATCGGTAAATCATTCTGAAGCACAGTGGCGTTGGCAGGGGTGTCAGGTGCTACTCCTAGAATTTTAATTTCACCAAATGTCAAGTCGTTTGGATCTATGTATCCCTGGTTGTCTATAGTGATGTCCAATACACTCTGAAAAGCAGAATATTGTTGTCATGATTTTATCTATGATTTCACAGCGGCTTGCCACAACTATTGTCTGGCTTCAACCCCTTTCCACTACATATTCCATAGCTGGGGAAATAACATCATGTTGGAAGGTAACCCCAACTGAACAAGAGAAATGTACTGGCAAAGACCTTAAAATACCAGTTCTCCAAATCTGTTTGCTTAGGCACTGGATGATTACCTGTGATATTTGACTCACAGTGCCTGAGTCTGGTTGTTCCAGGCAAAATCTGAACAATTTACACATGCTACTTTATGGAAAGATCCTACTAGATTTCACTATTTATTGTGGTGTCCTTGTCCTGCAAGATATTTGCTCCTTACATATGGAAATCAGCTGCAATGAAGAATTCTGGTATGATTCTGATTGGTCTGAGCAGAAAATTTAAATATTTTAGGTAACATAGGGCAGATTGTTTTTTGAAAAAAACCCTTAAGTCATAGAAAATCATAAACCTGTGAGGGAATGTTTCTTGCAAATTGTGCTCATTTGTAGTTCAAATATTAGAAATCACATTTTTAAAAGGGACAACCTGTTCTACAATATAATCTTCATTTTGTTTTCAGATTGTAGCTAGTACTGCCACCACTAGTTATACAGAGCATTCATTTCCAAATGAAAACAGTGACTAGGCTTTGGTATAAGCATGGAAAATTCAGGAGGTTGTCCAGCCTGTACTACAAACTAAAACCCTTTTTACTTTTTAAAGAAATCTGTGCAGAGAGTTTTTAGGGATGTTGGAGAAATTCAGATGAAAATAGAAATGGAGCAGAAATAACTGATGTTCACTTATTTGTCCCATATCTGGGACAGAAATCAATCTAGTGAATATGATTGTTGTTATTGCTTTCAGTCGACAAACGAATTGATCATTTCCCCTCATTTGCACTGTGTTTTCTTTGTACTGAAATGAATGGGGTGGAATAACATAATGACAATGAAATGTACATGATTAATTATATAAGTATATAATTTCTCATCATTAATTACATAAACTATATAATTTCTCCTCAGTGGACAGCAAGACGAATAACATCTTTTTGATGGAAGGTGAACAGCAGGTGAATGGAAACAGTGCTGCATGTGCCGAATACAGGCTGGAAAGGAAAAAAAAATCTACTTACATCCCTACTTCCCTTAAAACCAAAATATACTGATCTCAGCAATATACTGATCTTAGGCACTTGGTAATCCTCCTCTTCCCTTAGCAGCTGGAGAGGCTGAGTAACACTGGAAAGTTGTTTAATGGAGCAAAACACACACACACACACCACTCTTGGCCACCTCATAACAATGAAGTAAGCGCAATCCAGTACCAACTGGAATTAGAAATAAATTCTAAAACACACTGATATTTGTAAGCCAAAAAAGAAATAAAATGTTTTTTGGGGGGGAAAAACACATTACAAGTGAGGCAGAAAAAACAAGCAGCTTCTGTGGGAGATTTTTTTTTTTTAAAGAAATGGGAGAATTGACATTATACCTATTCTGCCCATGCACTGACAAAAGGTCTGAAGAGGCAAATGCCTGCAGAATGAGATGGAATCCATAATCTCTATTTCTTTATAAATCAATACAGCAATCAAGTATAATAGCTACAGCAGTGTTGGGTGCTGTGTAGGAACTGAAACAAGAATAAAAGATTAGAAATCATACATACCTGACTTGCATTGAATGTGTGAAAGAGGTAAAGCCCTTTCTCATACGCATCTGTAATAAGAAAGCAACAACAGAATAATTTTGTGAATACAGTAACTGTTGTATGTATGTCAATTAAAGCTGAAGAACTGTAGACTAGTGAAGGGATGCTGGTGTATGTTTCTTAAGCCTGGCTCAAAAATGATGTGTGTGTGTGTATGTGTGTGTGTGTGTGTGTGTATATATATATATATATATATATATATATATATATATATATATATAATATATATATCAGTAGGATAGCTTTATGTGCTATCTGTCAATATGCTTTAACTTGGATTCCTGCATAGAGCAGGGAGGTGAAATCTATGGCCTTATAGGCCATCTCCACCTCTACTATTCTGTGATTCTGTGACTCTGTTTTTAGATGTATTTTCAGACACCATGTGTACAATGATCAGGGGTATCACGCCTCTTTAGGCATTTAACTTAAACTTGGAGAAGGACTAGCAGAAAAGTGCAAGGTGAGCTGGATCCCTTTATAAGATTGGTGTTACACTGGCCACTTTCCAGTCCTCAGGTATAGAAGAGGACCTGTGGGTTGTTACGTATTTTTGTAAGAAGATCAGTAATCTCACATTTGAGTTCTTTGAGAACTCGGGTGGATGCCATCTGGGCCAGGCAATTTGTCAGTTTTTATTTTAACTATTATGCCTAGAATTTCATCTCTCGTCACCACTATTTGCCTCGGTTCCTCAGACTCCGTGCAAAACTTAGTTCAGGAATAGAGATCTGATCTATATTCTCCACTATGAATACAGATGCAAATATGAATACATTCAGCTTCTCTGCAATCTCCTTGTCCTACTTTAGCACACTTTTGACTCCCTGGTAATCCAAGGGTCCAAGTGCCTCCCTAGATGATCTCCTGCTTTGAATGTATTTAAATATTTTTTGTTGGTTGTTGTTTTTAGCAATGTGCTTCTCAAATTCTTTTTTAGCATCCCTTCTTGCATTTATTTTGCCAGAGTTTGTGTTCCTTTTTATTCTCCCTGTTCAGACAAGACTTTCATTTTTTGAAAGAAGACTTCTTGCCTCTAGTTTCTTCTTTGACTCTGCTTGTTAACATGTTGGCATCCTCTTGGCCCTGGTGGTACCTTTCCTGATCTACAGTATACACTCCAGTTGAGCTTCTATTACTGTGTTTTTAAAAAAGTCCCAAGCATTTGGCAGTGATTTGACCTTCTGGACTTTGCCTTTCAACTTTCATTTTACCAATCCCCTCACTTTTGGGAAGTTTCCTCTTTTGAAGTGAAATGTGACCGTGTTGGATTTTCTTGGCAATTGGCCATTTACATGTATTTTTAATTTAATAGCACTATAGTCACTGCTCCCAATCATTAGGACAACACTTAACATCTCACACCAGCTCTTGGGTGCCACTTAAGATTAAGTCCAGAGTTGCCACTCCTCTGGTAGGTTCCATGACCAACTGTTCTAGAGCATAGTATTTTAGGGTATCTAGAAATTTTACCCCTTTGCTGTGACTGGAATACATTATTTTGCTAGTCTACATCAGGGTAGTTGAAATCACCGATTACTATTACATTTCCTAGTTTGGATGCTTCCTCAATTGCATTTTTCACCTCAAGATCTCCCTCAGCATTTTGATCAGGGAGATGATAGAATGTCCCCAGTACTAACTGAGTCTTGGGGCCCAGTATCATCACCCACAATTCTGTGAAGGAACATGCTTTTTAGGGGCTTCTAGCTTAAGGCATACTTAACCCAAATTGTTCAGGACTTTGTATATCAACACAAGGACAGTGAACCTGGCCTGTTAACATATGGGCAGGCATTGCAGATGTTTTAGCAGAGGTATCATATGTTGTCATCTGTGTGTCCCCATCAGCAGTCTAACTGCTGTATTCGTCACCAGCTGGAACTTCCTAACCAGATCCAAAGTTTGGTAATACACTTACCAATAGTAACTCCATCGTCCCAGTAAAGTTGTCCTTCAGCATTGCCATTATCATCCAAAGCAACAGTGAGCCCCATAGGATTCCGTCGGCTGGATGAAAAAGAAAACTTTAGAAAGCATTCCTCAGGAAATGCCTAGCACCTTCAATTCGTTTTTCCATCACCAAAAAGAAAATGGGGACATCTCAAAGTCCTTTCCCCGAAGGCACTTGAAATATGATTCTTAGAGCTGTGTTACAAAGAATTCTTAAAACCCAGCTTTTGCTATGAGTGGTAGCCTGCAGTGGAGAAGAAAAGCTTTGCTTTGGTCTGGAAAGACCAAGTAATTTGGGTAGGGGACATTCAAAGAAGCTGAGTTGAAACATCTCCTGATAAATCCAACAATTGTCATCTGCTTTCACTGTAAATATTGACCATTCTCTCTTATCACTTGTAAATTTAAAGTTAAACAAAAAGAGCATTGGACTCCTTCTGGAAGCATTAAGCCAAGAAATTATCACCTAAAATATCACTCATTCCTTCTCCTCCCTTCCCCACATTGTGCTGGTTTTGTTGACAGCACAATGAGAGCTTTTGGAAGTGGGTGGCAGTGGGGAACACTTTGGGTCTCCAGCACCAAACACATTCAAACTCCCAACTTTTAATGCATACAGACTTAAAAACCAGAAGAAAATATTGTTTCATGCAACCCCAAAATGTTACCATTTCATTTGTTCCGTTTCAAAGACTTCTTACTTTAATCCAGCAATTGTATTTTGTGAATTGAGGGACTCTGATGCGCATATGGACATCCACCCATCTCAATAAGAAACTTCCCATTCCAGGCTCCTCTTTTCGGAAGAATGTGACTGAAGGAGCTCCAAATAGAACTGCATATATAGGGATCCCAAGCAGCTTCCTATTCTGCTCTAGGCCAGACCAGGCTTTCACCAATGAAAATACATCAAGCAGTGTTAGACTCTTCTCTGTACTGTACTCTGAAAGCTAGGACTCCCCTGTAGCAGAATGGAAAACTACTGGGAATCCTCATCTACACAGTCCATCTGCAGCTCTTTCAGTTCCCATCCTTTGGAGGGGACTGGAATCAGGACTATGGCATTAGCTGCAAGGGAGCAGAGGATACTGCCATAAAAACCTCCACGTATCCCTAATATTAATGTATCTTATGGATTGTACTTGTATGCTACTTTGACAGCAAATCATAGCTTAAAAAAATTCTGAGTTATAATCTACCTACCTGTCTGAGCTAGCTTGTTGGAGAAAATGCAGCATACAAGTATAATTAATAAATCAACTATGAAGAGAAGCCAGGTCCATGCACATAAAATGAATATGCTGACACTCTAGTATATGTGGAGTTCATGAAGCTCAGGGTGTGATGGCCAAGGAGAGGGCATTATTTGTGGTGGCCCCTAAGATGTGGAACTTCCTTCCCACCAAGGTGCATCTGGCAACTTTGCTGTACAGTTTTAAGTGAATGCTGAAAACACACTTCTTTAATCTGGCCTTTGACACCTGAAACATGTATTTTTAGGACCCACCCTATTTTGGAATTTTAGGTTGTTTTTAAATTGTTTTTAATATTGTTTTTAAAAGGGTTGTAACCCACCCTGGGACCATTGGGTGAAGGGTGGGTAATAAATGATGATGATATCAATCACTATGCACGCAGTACAAGTCTGCATAATACTCATTTATTTCATGGGAAGTTCTACTTACCTGGCATTGGTGGTAATATCAGAAACCTGCCAGGGAATGATGTAACCACCCCGGATATGGAGATTTATATGATCCAAAGGTGCTTGTAACACATGGAACTGTCTTCGAATTTGAATGTCTTCTTCCTATAACAATATTGGCACTAATTTGAAACTGAAACATATTCTGACATTCTTGCAAACATACAACACTTCCCATAACAGCAGCATGTTAAGTTGTAGAAAGAATTCTTCCTTCAACACAAACATTATAAACAGAGAGAAGCCCTGTACTGTATTAATCTGTAAACTGTAATATATGCATGCAAACAATGTATATGGTAATTAATACACCCAAAGTTTGATTTTGCAAGCATGGAAACCAACGTCTAGGACTTTAAAGTCCCATTACCTTCAGTGGGAGAGTTACGTATGGACTGAATTCACAGAAGAGAAGCACAAGGCAGGAAGATAGTCTTATATTCTTCCACCACCCACTCTTTTTTTCTTGCTCAGCACAAATTGGAGGAAAAATGTGGCAGGCAAGGGTAGGGTTAAGCACTTTCCTCTCACTCCCCACTTCTCTTCTGGAAATCACTAATTCTAGCGGCACTAATTTGCAAAGAAGTGGTAGATGAATACTGACCACACTTATACACTACAGACAGAATGTATAGTTCAGCGTAGAAAGTACTTAATATTGGCAGAATTTTGTCCGGTTACATATGGAGCCACTTAATTCAGTTGTAGATTTAACTATACAGCACGTTTGACTGATACATTTTTATCGAACCTGAAAGCAGGTCTTTTGATTTATGAAATTGCTTACCGTATAATAATCATACCACCGTGCATCAGGTATATAAGCATTCACTGTCACAGCGCCCTAGAATTTAAAGAGATGGGTGTAAATTGAAGACAAGCAGAAAACAGTATGGGTGCATTGTCGTGCTAATACATTAACACAAAACATGTGGGGTGGCCTGGGAGACCCAGGGCCTGCAGGAAGAGAACATCGCCGCCCAGGGAAGGAGAGTCTGCTGCTGCTGCTGCTGCTGCTGCTGCTGCTGCTGCTGCTGCTGTGGGATCACCACCTCCACCACCCTTCCCTGTGGGACTTCTGCCTGGCAGACCTGCATCCTGCAGGACCAGGCCCCAGGTACCCAGCCAGCTGGGACTGATTGCTACCACCTGTCCCTCTTTGGAGGGATACATAAGCCGGCTGGCTGGGGTGGCCTGGGTTTTTGTCTTTTGTTTTGTTTTGCTGCTTTTTTTTTTTGTGGGATTAAGGAGGATTAATTTTATGATGTTTTAATTGGAAATTGGTTTTAATTGTTTAGGACTGTGGTTTGTTTTTGTATATGTATATTATGTATAGCTTTTTGTTATTGTAAGTCGCCTAGAGTGTCCACTAACCTGGACAGATAGGTGACCAATAAATAAATAAATAATAATAATAATTATGATGATGATGATGATGATGATGAAGCTTACTTCTTCTAGCACAGGACTAATCAGGAGAGCTGGGCCCCATAAGAATTGCTTGTAGATATCCCATGTTGTCCTATCATCCACAAACCTTGAAGAAAAATTGCAAAGGATTATTTCATCTTTAATATGCTATAAAGTAGTTCCTGTTCTAAAACATCACTCAATTTTATTGTAGAAAATACACACAATGTTAACTTTTTGATTTCAACGGATACTCCAGTAGAATATTGTTTGTGCTACAATGCTCCACAACATATAACATTCTGAAAGCCTCACATTATTTAATATATTTGCCCTCACAAGTCCTGGATGATGTAAGTGGTGCTATGTCATCTAATTTGCTAAACAAAACAAAACAAATATGAAGAAGTGATCCACAGGAAAAGAAATGGAGGGACAAACTCTATTTCTTTGAGTCTGGACAGGTTCAAATCTCTACTCATCCATCAAGCTTACTAGACAGATGCTTCAAGCTCTTCCTTCATTCTGTTTAAAAATAGTAATTGACATCCATTTAAGCAGAAGAAAGCCAGGAAATATATATACTGTAGTTAGGGCCAGATGTCATCGCTCAACTCTAATTCCCATATCAAAAGCAAGTCTATGTTAACTGAGGGAGGTTATTTCCATTCTGTAATAAAATGGGCTCCTTCTGGGAGGAAGGGCGAGATATTAATAATGATGATGTGCACTTTAAGTAAAACCATGGTGGAATCTTTGCATAATATGGGGATTTGTTCTATGGGCCAAGTTAGAAAGTCCATTCACAGAAAAGAGAGTACTTCACTTAAAAAGGAATCTAGTTGGCCTTTGAGACTGTGTATGCAGTGCTAAATGAGGCTTTAGATCTGCAACCACTGGAATAATTTGTATAAATTCTTCCATTTCCTGATCTTTGACTTTTTTTAGTAGTGGGTTTCAGAGATGTTTCACTGCAGAGCCAGATTGGTGCAGTGACCAGAGTGTCAGAAAAGGCCTTGGGAGACCCAGAGTCATATCCCCACTCTGGTATTAAGGCCACTGCTAACCATGTGTCAGTCATTCACAACAGTGTTGTGAGGGTAATATAGGGGGAAATATCACGCATGCTGAGTTGAGCTTCTTGGAGGAAATGCAAAATAGAATTGTAATAAAATAAAGAAATAGAGAAAAATAAACAAGTGAGTAGTTCCTTCTGGAAATAGCTTTCTATACATATCAAAGTTTTTCACCAGGATGCTTATATCAGTTGGATACTGATTTTTATAATCTATAGTTTAATAGTTACATGCTTCACGGTTGGGTGTGAGGTGCACTTCCAATCAGCGAATGGGTCTATCCTCCATGGCCCCTCTTGTGTGTGTGTCAGATCCTTTCTAATCACTATGCCAGTTGCTGTAAAAGTATGTGGGATGGGGATTTCGGAATTCCCACTAGGAACTATAAAATTGTCTGATTAATAATAACATCCCTAAGACAGACTATTATTTTTTCAACAGCCTCATTTTCTATGAAGCTATAATGGTCTGAAAGAAGTAGTGGGACCTGAGAGGTAGCATATATCCTATCACATATAATTAAGGTGTGAGAAACTGGCATGTCTCAACCTCTTGAGGCCTTCCTGCCCACCCTTCAATTCTTGTGAGAAGGACAGTGGCACTAGATGGGGTGCACTAGATGGAGCTACCCAAGTAGGATCCTATTAATGAGGACATGTCTCACTGAAATATCTGATTTTAGTCCCATGCTAGTTAGCTACCAAGCCAGCATTAAAGTATTAGTTATAAGCCCCAAAGGAACTCAGGACCACATTAACCAACTGATCATCTTCTCCCATATAGACTACCTAAGCCACTGTGTTCTGCAGGGCTGTCCCTGCTATTTGTATTGTGGTGCACACAGGGATATTTGGCTGTGGTGTGGTGGAGGGCCTTCTCATTAGTGGCACCTCTCTTGTGAAGTAACCTTCCTGATGAGATTAGATGGGTCCTTAAAAGAGCATTTACTTAGCCAATTGTCCTCCTGACTATTTTTGCTGGTTGCTGATGTTGCTTTTGCTTGTTTTTGGTCTCCTTTTCACTCAAATGTAATTGATTTAATTAATTTTTATTGCATGTTGTCTTATGTATTTATGTAGTGAACCACTCTGATATTCCCCCCAGAGGTGAAAAGTGGTATACTTCTAAATGTAAATGTACTGCCTTCAAGTCGATTCCGACTTATGGCGACCCTATGAATAGGGTTTTCATGAGGCTGAGAGGCAGTGACTGGCCCAAGGTCACCCAGTGAGCTTCATGGCTATGTGGGGATTTGAACCCTGGTCTCCCAGGTCGTAGTCCAACACCTTAACCACTATGCCACACTTCTAAGGGTATAATACAAATGCTCTGGAAACTTGCATGTTTCCACTCAATACTTACTCATGCAGCAAAGGACGTGAAACAGTGCTGCCATCAGCATGGGCATTGTGCATTAACGTGTAGAGATAAGGTAGCAATTTGTAGCGTATGCTGAGCACATTCCTTGATATATCTTCAAATGTTGAGTTAAAAGAGACAGGATCTTGCCGCTGCAAAAGAGACAAGAAGTTTATTCACGCTAAAAATACCTTGACCCCCCCTTCCCCTGACTTTAAAGGTAAATCACGTGATCCAGTAAAAAGGGAGTGGGGACAAAATTCTATTTTGCAGTTCTAATAGCAGTAAATATGTCTGCAGACTAAACAAAAAAATAAGACATCTGGGTAGCTAAATTACAGTCAGCAATAGTCTCCGCAGCAGAATACAAGGCAAATGGAGTAGTAAATGGGACATCCTTCAACAGAAAATTAGAAACAGTAACACCTATTTCCTCCACTGAAATTTTCAGCTCTCATAAAAATCTACTCTGATTTAGAGGCTTCCTTCCTGCTTGTCCTTACTCAAATTTTGACAGTTGAGTGATGACACCTGGCCCTAACTACAGTAACTACAGTATTTCCTGGCTTTCTCAATAAGTGCTCCCCACCAGCTTTCACCTCCCCCAAACCACAATTCTTCCCTTTCAAGCAACGGAAGCTGGATTAAGTAGAGGCAGAATGCAGGAAGAGAAAAAGAGGAAGATGTTTTCCTTCCATTTCCCCCTTTTAAATGTTGCCCTGGCTGTCTGACTAAATGACGGTCAGAGTGCAAAACTAGTAGTTCTCCCATGGCACTCTACGAATGTTACGTTGTTGCTGAGTGCATCAGGATACTTAGAGGGAGCAGTAGGAAGGGGCATGCCTCTTTCCTCTCTCTGTGGGCTCTCTGTTGCTGCTTAGCATACTACGTCTTAGGTAAGTGGGTTTGTGGAGGGTATAGCAAGGGCTGGAGAGGACTGGTGGAGGAATTTTTCTGAATCTTTTCATTAGGTCAGAGAAATTATCATTATTTCCCCTGAGGAAAGCTCAGAAAAATTTGAGTTAATCTGATATCTTGCCCATTCGTCTCACACTATATAGTCAGAGTACTAGTAGAGTCATACACCAGTTGAATCACAATATTCCTGTGTGCAATATACTGTCAAAACCTGTAGACACACCATAGTTCCTATAACATTATGATTTCTAGAGAAGGTGTAGAATGCTCCAAGTTCCATCCACCGGGCACACATTTCATAGGTTGTGTCATTGAAGAAGCCACAGATGTCAGCCCCGCACTGAAAGCATGAAAACAGGAACGAGGTTAGAATGACTTGTGTCACACTAGATTACTAGAAAAAGTGTCAAAGAATTTCAGATACAATTTAATCCAGTAGCAGAACTTACATAGGAGATTCCAAAGAGGCTAAACTCCATCATACCTATCAAAATGAGACAGAATAGCATTTCCTCAGGCAGTTTATATTTTTAAAACATGAAATCAATATTATATTTTAAAATCTGTACATTATAATTTTTCTGCATCACATTGCTTTATAAACAAACATAAATTTAAAATAAAATCTTTATCAGAAATAAATAAATAAAAACCTTAGAATTGCCCTCTAGAATGATGTAATGACTGGGTATGATAACCTACTGATTACACTGTAAAGGGGAAAGGAGGTACCATATAGATGGCCATTTTATCACATATTTTATCATACATTTGATAAAAAATTGTACCCATGTGATAAGATTCCCCTTACTACTTGCTAAGTGGGGGGGGCAGTGGCTCTGTCCACATAATGGCAGTGGGGAATGTTGACCAGGAGAAAGACTGCCATGGGGGGTGTTCAGGGGGGCAGAAGGGGGCAGCAGGAGGGAGGGGCTCCTTTCCTCAACCATTAAATTGCTTTTTTTAAGTGTGCTTTTTAAATTTGTATATTTGTTTTTAATTGTTGTAAACTGCCCAGAGAGCTTTGGCTATGGGGCGGTATATAAATGCAATAAATTATAATAATAGGTTGATGCAGATGACCAAGGTGTTTTGCTCTGAGAATCATCCTAGGGAAATCTAGCCATCTGTATGTTCTTGGAACCAGGACATGTGTATGAAAGAAGATGGAATAAATTTGTTTTTGGGACAGGAACTAACAGGTGGAAGTTGCAGCAAAGCAAATTCAGCAAAGCACTAGGCAAACGTTCCTTGCAGGAAGTTGCTTTGACAGTTGGGACAGACTGCCTTGGGAGGTGCTTGGCTGTCCTTTGCAGGAGGTACTTAAAACAGAGGATCTGTTATTCTGTCAGGGATCCAGTAGTTGCATCCTTCATTGTAGAACCTAAGCAAGGTTGGACAATAAGCTCCAAGATCTCCTTGATCTCTTCTAACTTTACGATCTATTTTATGGACTTTATGGCCTTATTTCAGGGGTGGGGAACCTGTGGCCAGTTGCTGCTAAACTATAATTCCCATAATTGTTGACCATTGGCTGGAGCTGATGGAAGCTGGAGGCCAATAACATCTGGAGGGCCACAGATTAGCCACCCCTGTTCTAACATCTGAAAGCAGAAATAAACCAAACATTATCGTTGCACGCAGACCCAAAATAAAACATTTGTTTTCAAAATCTGCATTTGCTTTTACCTAACAAGTATAGTAGCATGCAGATACCCTCCCCTACTGAAAAGTTCATGATGGGGAAGGACCTGCACAAACCACTCTAGACTTCTCATGTCTTCTAGCAGCTGATCTCTGAACACTGGTGCACTGTCTTGCAACAACAATGAGTTCCTAATGGAGTCCTTTGCACAGTGCCAAAGGCAAAGCATCTCCCCTGCTCCAGTAAGCTCACGGGGGAAAAAGCAGTGGGACCCCCTCCCAACAGAACCATTTGGCTCAAGCCCCAAATCTGGATGTCTCTGGGTCTGTTACTAATTAGATGCAGGGAGGCAAATGCTGAGAAACTGGTGTATGAAATTCTCCTATTTAAGATTCCAGCACATCAGTAAAACAGCAGCGTTGTCAATCTGACAGTGTGCTGGCAAATAAAAGATACTGCTTACCAATGATGGATTTCTCAAGCTGATCCCATCTTGCATAGTTATCACCAAGCCAATGCCCTGCCCATCGTCCGCTGGATGGATAAGTTGAACGGGTAATAATGATCCCACGCTCCTTTGTGGCATTGTGCATACCACTGATATGAAGATAAAAAAGCATACGTAAGTATACCTAGATCTCAATGTATACATTTCTAAATTCATTTTATGTTAAAATACATTGTTTTTATACATTTTGTGCTTCCTTTCTTTTATTGAGCCAACAACTGTATCAGAAAATCTGAAGAATGCAGAAGCTGAAGGATAATTATGTTCTGATCCAGGAGGTTCTCTTAAGATGGTTGACCGAACACAGTTCTGTTCCATGCCTAATTGCAAGCTTGCCTTCGTGGACAAACGTCAGCAAATGAAGTGTAACAACACAGGGGAATGTTTCAGTGCAAGAACACTAGCAAAAATATGTGGGTGTGGGCATGTCACACATCCTTCCTGTCACAACACAGTCTTGTGAAAAGATTTTAGGATTTCAAGAACCTACAACCACGTAAACAGCTTACTAGTAAGTGGGTTTTGCTTGGGACCATCCATACAGGTTATGCACATCATAGTGTGTCACAGGTGTTCCATCAGGGAGCTGCTGTTCAGTATCCATGCACAGGGTAATACGATCCAGTCCTCTTGCTTTTAAAAACAAGTCTAATGAGGAGACAGTGTAAGACCTTACAGTGAGGTGGGTCATTTTCAAAAGGTAATGGGTCACTTTTATTGATTTTTTAAAAAAATGCAATTTCATTAAGAAAAAAAGGAAAAGAATAAAACAGAGGGGAAAAGGAAGAGAGAGAGAGAAAATCCTCCCATTGACAAAATATTTAAACATCTATACATCCATTTTAGTTGACACATATAGATCTATATATGCAGTCCAAATATCTAAATTTTTATTCACACAAAGTTGGTATTCATAGAAAATATGCTCAACTGTAGCAAGGGCATTTACGTCATCAGACTATTGCATAATAGTTGACGGATATTTGTCCTTTCAGGCTCAAATTATAAGTCTCTTAGCAGCCACTGAGGCATGCAAAGCCCACTCTTGTTGCCCTGTTAATCCCACTGTTAATATCACTGGACCTGCCCACATCATATGTCTCAATGAGGCATTTCCAGCATTACATCTCCAGCTTCTATCCAAACTTAACAATGCCTTCCTATAAAGACATTGGGGAGTCCAATATACCCAGAATGCCAATTTTTTGCTGAATGAATCTAAAGTTTAAGTCTAGAGAAACATTTTGTATAGCAATTTTTCATTGTTTAGGTTGTACAGCATATTCTAACTCCACTTCACATGTCTCTAACAAATATTTATAAACAACATGTATGGGTTTAGTTTTCTGTGGATATTCAATTATTCCTTCCAATAATTTAGGGGATGCTAAGGCACTCAAAGCAAACAAACCATGGCTAAACTCCAACAGGTGTAAGAATTGTAAATATTGAAAAGGTAATGGGGCATGCTAATTTCTATAATCGAAGATGCAGTCCAGGATCCAGAGGCAAACATGTTCCAGGCCATGTTTCCACATTTAATGCCACCTTCTCTTTTATGTCCAGGAATGGATAGTCATTTGTAGCAGACAGACAGCATGATGAATTTAGCTCCACTGTCTCATCCACACTGGTACCAGTGGCCTCTTACATAAGAGATAGGACATTTCTTACCTGAAGGCAGAGGACTCAGACTCCAACTGCTATGAGAGCATAGAGAGTGGTCTAAAGCTGTATGATACAGTTTCACATTTAAAGCTAAGGACACCTCGGCCTGCTGTGTACATTGGTAGGAGACTTAATCATGGATGGCTAAGCAAACTGCAGAATACCTGTCACACTAGCGAGAAGCCAAGCTCAAGGTTGCTAAGAAACTACATAGAACATGAACAGGGATCTCATCTCTGCACACATAGTCATTTGTAGGTAGACTTGGCAGATGAGCAAAAATAATTATAATTCCAATGTCTATTTAAATTGTAACATGACCTATTCCAGAAGGTTCAGAACAGGTAATACCGGGAGGGAGGGAGGGAGGGGCTTATCATTTTATTTCAAGATAAAATATTTGAATGGCAGTAAAAAGCTTCTGTTGCTATTTAAAGTATGCAGACATTTCAACATTTTAAAACAATGAGTATATTTGAATAACATGTCTAAGTTTCCAAACTATATTTCCAAGCCCTCTAAAGTGAGATGTAAATGAAAGTACTAGAACAAGGTAATCACAAATTAATCAAGTGAGTCTCATTACTTAGTTAAAAGGAACTGTAACTGGACTGGGTCCCAAGTGCTTTAGGAACCTGTCTTACCTGGCATATAGGGAGGGTTGTTTAAGATTTTACTCCTACAGGGTTCAACAGCTCCATCAATGAAGGCGGATGGTTCATTCATGTCCTACAATATTTTTTAAAGATCCAAAATATAAAAATTCAATACCTGAAGGTTGACTGAAAAAGTAAGATTTATCCAACCACCTGAAACTCAATAGAACTGGCCTTGTGGATTTCCCTTGGAAGGACATTCCAAAGTCTGAAAAATCCCTGTTTTTGGTAGAAGACAACATTTCTACAGAAAATGGCAGACCTTGAGGCACCATCTCTGCATTTGATCTTAATCCACACTGGATACGACTCTTTAGGGTTTTAAGAAGGGAAACTGGGACCCTGAACATAGCCTTGAACTGAGATGGGGGGGAAGGGAAATAGTAGAAATTCCAAGTGGAAAATATCCTGAATATTCTTTTTTAAAGCAAACATTCCTAACAAATAGCAAGCAAAGGAATGAAAGAAATGGTTCATGGTACTTACAGTCCACAGGCCGTCAAATTTCAGAACATTGGCATGATAATCCTCTATTTCTTTTTGCCACCACTGTGATGCTGAACTGCGCAAGAAATCTGGGAAAGCGACATAAGCCCGGTACAGCTGACAGTAACGCAGAAAGGAAAGAGAGTTTACTTTTATTTGTTTAAAACATTTCCATACCACCCGTCAGCAAAGTTTCCAAGGTGGTTTGCAAAACAAGATGAAACATAAAAACCATCATCATAAATAATAAATGTCACCCTCCCAGCCTATAATAAATGGTAGCATGTTAAAATAATATAGGAAAAAGGCTGGGAGTAGAGAAAATGTCATTGACCAGCTCTGATAAGGTGCCAAAATTGGAGCCAGGCAGGCCTCCAAGTTGAAGGAATATTACAGATGGGGTGCTACTACTGAGAAGGCTCTCTCTCTCTCTCTCTCTCTCATTGCCACCCATCTTACCTCAAATGATGGGGAACAGGAGACCTGGAAAATTAAGTAAATGAGACTGGTGCACACTGTGCTCTTTTGCTTTCACAAACTACAGACATTAATTTCTAAAGAGTAAATTCAACCAAGGAAGGCAATGTTAGGCATGCACGATTACTGCCTTGGTTGATGTTTATTTATTAAATTTATATCCTGCCCTTCCTCCCAATAGGAGCCCATATATGGCTTTAAAAAATATGTGGCTTTAAAAAAGTAAGATCCAGGAAATTCTGACTAGACTCAAGCTTTTCTGTATTCACTGAGGGACAGTTGAGGAGAGAGGTTTAACAGTACCTGAAGTTGAACATCCAGACTTTCATTTTCATCAACTGTTACGTTGGGATAATCTGGCCACACCTGGTGGGAAAGAGGAAATGAAGCTTTAGGCACATAGAATCCGTATTTTATGATTCTGGGAACATGCTATTCTTTTAGTTAATGGAGAGTTTATTTATTTATTTATTGCACTTGTATACTGCTCCATAGCCGAAGCTCTCTGGGCGGTTTACAGCAATCAAAAACATTAAAACAAATATACAATTTAAAGCACATATTTTAAAAACAATTTAAAACACAATTTTAAAATTCAAAACAATATAAAAACAATTTAAAAAACATATGCTAAAATGCCTGGGAGAAGAGGAAAGTCTTGACCTGGTGCCGAAAAGATAATAGTGTTGGCGCGAAGTGCACCTCGTCAGGCAGATCATTCCATAATTTGGGGGCCACCACTGAGAAGGCCCTCTCCCTTGTTGCCACCCTCAGAGCTTCCCTTGGAGTAGGCACCCGGAGGAGGGCCTTTGATCTTGAACGTAGTGTACGGGTGGGTTCGTATCAGGAGAGGCATTCCATCAGGTATTGTGGTCCCAAGCCGTGTAAGGCTTTATAGGTCAAAACCAGCACCTTGAATCGAGCTCAGAAACATACAGGCAGCCAATGCAAGTGGGCCAGAATCAGTTTTATATGTTCAGACCATCTGGTCCCTGTTACCAATCTTGAATTTACCAATCTTGAACCCATTTTGAATTTGTTGGAGGGTGTGTGTATGGAAATCTGCATTTTTATAGAATGCAGTATCTTGTTGCTATAAAAGCAATGTGTCTGGAATGCCTTATTCCTAATCTCAGGTGTGTGGTAGCTGGCTGATTTCTCTCTTCCCCGAGTAACTGCAATGTACATGTGCTCAGATATACAATCTTTTTGTTTTTAGTTTATTTTCCAGGGCTGAGTCCTGGCTTAGGCCCTGATTTTAGACCCTCATGCATAAATGCTTCTCATTTGGGGGAGGAGAACCTGGATTCAACCCACACACCATTTTCTCTAGGATGGTGCCCCAGTCCAGTACAAGGAACAACATTTATATCTCCAGCCTCTGAATGCAGGAATCCAATGTGGAGAATTGCATTTCAACTGCTATATTGCAGTTTGAGAAAGTCCAGTGCAGATCACCCTTGCTGGATCAAGAAAACCAAAATATGTTCTAAGGATAAAACCTTGTGAGATTCAGCTCTGAAGCACACAGAATGTGTTGTAAGCCCTGTAAGCACTCAAGGGATTCCCTTTTTCATTGTAAGAATACTCTTTTTGTCTGTTATTTTACCAATGAATAATCCAAGTTATCACAAAGAAAAGAGCCCTATTATAGCATGGTCTAGAATCCTCTTTCCCATCTCTACTTCAGGCTGTTTCTCAGTATAGCAAATTTAAGCTAAATCTTTCTAAACCCTTTCACTTCCTCCACATGACAAATGAAAGTAGCAGGCAATTCCTTCCTTGGATGCAGAGAAATGGTAAAGTGGTGGTGGTTCTTACTCAGTTGCTTTTTTTTTCAAGAATCAAATAGGAATTTGGATGTGTCAAATATGGTGACAGTACCTTTGTCCATGCAATTTCACTGCTGTTGCTCCATGTGATGAAGACATCATCTTGCATGCCCCTTGTGAATGCATTATATGTTTCAGTTTCATTGCCTGATATGGGTGGGTCCTAAAATGAAAGGACAAAGTGTTACTCTCAGAGTAAACCAGTAGATGTATGTACTAATTCTTTCCATTCATTCTTTATGTTTTTATACTGCTTTTCAGGTTTCAAAAGGCCACAAGGCAGGAGAAAATGATAAAACAATAAAATATACAAAACTTAAGAACAAGTAAGAGAGAATACAGAAAATAAAATTATTCCTAATATAACAACACATTCTATATAGGTTGGTTTGATGAGGTGGAGATGATAATATAGACTGACTGCACTGCTTGTAATTATATTTTCCATAGCATATTAGGGAGCAATCCAAACCCAAGAACTACTGGGAAGAGCAAGTGAAGAATGGGCACATCTCTGTCTCAGCCAACTGAACCCTGGCTCAGCCAGGAGACACTGGCATAAGTCCCTAATAATGACTCAGCCATGGCTCAGCTAAACCCAGATCAGTCGAGGTCATAATATGTCCCCAAAACGGGGCATTCTGGGGGCAAAGTGGGGACGGGATTGAGAGGGGGGGAATTACACTGGGGTCTTAACTCCATTCAGCTCAGTTATGTGATTGGGTAACCTGACAGAACTGACACTGGCAAAAAGGATGGTGTAAGTCAAACTCTGTTTTCAAGGCTTGTTTTCCCTCTGCCAGCCTTGCTCCTGAACATGGTTTGGATCTGGTGTACTTTATGCCAGTTTAATTTAAGCAATTGTAAATTATGCTGGCTTCCCAAAGTTAGAGTTACTCCTTTAGAGTAAGGGGGACATTTCTGTAACACAACACAAGAGATCTTGGTAGATGAATACATGATTGATGCACTATTAGCATTTTGCATTTATATGCACTTTACATTATTGCACTTTATATCATCTGGGTATATTTGTTATATTAGTGTTGCTTTGCACTTTGTATTGAAATTGCTGCTGGGCAAAGAGAAGAGAGAATATGTGTCCAGGTGAAGCAGGACTGGGGGTGGGGTGAGTTGGCATGGAGTTCCCAGGTGTCACTGCTAGGTAGGATGGGAAAGAAATTTGATTCAGTTTGCATTTCAAGCCAATTCTATCAAATTCACACTTTCTGAAACAATATGATAACCAAAATACAGCCATTTTTCAAAATTTGCACTTATTTGAATTTTACCAATGCAGTTTGCCAACCAAAATGCCTATGTTAGGAGGAAGTGTGCATAAAAATGAATATATGAGTGAATAACATACAGAAATACATTATATGACACAAGAAATTGCTTGCAAAAATGTGTACATTAGTCAAAACTGCCTACAAAAATGTGTTTATCAGGATAAATTCACACTGAAATGCTGGAGAATTTTCATGAGTTTTTTTTTAAATGGTGAATTGTTGCAGAAATGTGGAGAACTGAATTTAAGATTGGTAAAATGAGAAACTGAGAGAAATGCAATTGACAGATCTTTTGCATTTATATGCTCTTTACATTATTGCACTTTATATCATCTGGGTATATTTATTATTTTATTGAAAGTAATTATTGGAATTTGACAGATCTGGCAGAGTCAAGGGCAGTGCTGGTATCTTAAGAGAAGGGAAGACAGTTAATTGCATCTTCTGGTGCTAGTTTTTGGCTAGAGGGACATAACAGGAATCTTGTTGGTGTATCACACACCCCATTAGCCAACAGCCTTCCTATATGAGCGGGTGGAGAACCCCAGTACAATGGTCCTGGAACAATTCAATGTCAAAGGCTGCTTTGTCTCAACTAGCTCAGAGCTTCATGGCCACACTGACAACCATGTGGCTGCCTTAGTACATCTCAGATCCCCCTATATTGCAAGCCCTACTCTCAATCTGCTTTTTGCTACATACATGATTGGGAATGAAAAGTGATTGGAGCAGTGAGGTTCATTCCACTGACATGGCCATCCTGGTGGGATTTGGATTGGATGTAATTAGGGATGGGATCCATTGGCCTGTGCCACTTCAAAAGCATTCTGTCAACCTAACAGGCAGTTTTGATTCAAATTCATTCTTTGTCCACTATCCATCGCTTTTATTGGTTTGATTTCTTTCCTCCCCAAAAATATCAATATTAATACCGATATTTTGAAAGCAATTATCAATATTTTGAAAGGAAATATTAATATTTTGAAAGTGATTTCGCTTCCTCCCTGCTTGGAGCTTGGATTATTCAAGTGGAAGGGCATGAGAGAAAGAGAAAGAGTGCTGTACTGCTGTGCTGTTCTGTGAGTATAATCAATAAAAGAACAATATATTTGAGGGAATGTTCAAGGGGAAAAATCTAGTGTTGGAGGAAAGCTGCTGAAATTCAGAGCAAATAAGAACACTCTACAAAGAAGGTGAATAGGCGGACCATTGAAAAATCTGGTGCTAAATCCAAATTCAGCAGAATTCTCATCCGTTCCTGGATGCAACTGACCTCCCGCTAAAAGGATAGGGGGCTGTTAAAATGAAAACTGAAGGCATTCTAAGGATGTTCTAAGGATCCAGCTGTATTAGCATTGTTGCTTATTAAGTTCAATTTTGCCTTTAGATATGTAACTTTTAATGTCTTGGCATTTTTGTATCTTAACGATGTTGCATACTGTCCTAGGCTCCTATAGGAGGAAGGCAGTATATGAATCATAATTGTATTTTTATTGATATATACCAGAATTCTTGTTTCGTAGAAAGCCCAACCAAGAAAAAAAAATCCCACCAAGGAAACAAACACAAATAATCACAATAATATATGTAACATCACTTTAACTAACTGACCTCACTAGAAACTAAATTCCCCCAAAATCCAGATTTGATTCTCAGTTTTGAAAACTTTCCAGTGAGCTATGCTGGTAGACATCTTATGGAGGAGGGAGTTCTACAAAAATGTGTTTGTGGATAAGACAGCACTCTTACCTTTGACAGAGGGAAAATCCAGAGCAAGGCTTCATCAGATAATTTCAAGGCAACAGACGTTATACAAAAAAAGGTACTTGCCTGGACCAATAATGTATACTAGCTGACAGTGCAGGATGATGACTCAAGAATTATTAAATTACTAACCAGGATGATGATGAACCTTGAACCTTCTTCTTTTATTCGATTGACAAAAGCTGGAAGGTCAGAGAAGTTTTTGCCAAGAGTGAAGTCTAGCTTCCGTTCCATGTAATCAATGTCTGTAAATTGTACATCCTGAGTTACAGTAAAAGACATAGGGAAAATAAATAAATAAAATGAAGGTGTGTTAATCTTCAATAACAGCTTCAATGCCAAAAACAAAGCATACCAGTAAGATATTCAACAGTAGGTCTTCTATATAGCAGTGAACATTACTGATATATTACCTCTTCAAAACATTTTAAAACTTTTTAAAATAATTTATTTATTTATTATTTATTTTATTTATTTATTTTATTACATTTTTAGACCGCCCTATAGCAATAAGCTCCCAGGGCGGTGTACAGCATAATAAAACAGGTTAAAATACAAGTGGATGTAAATACAATACACAATAAAACATAATTAAAAATTTTCAATTTTAAATTCAAATTTTAAAATTTTTTTTAAAATGCCTGGGCGAAGAGGTAGGTCTTTACCTGGCACCGAAAAGATAACAAAGAAGGCGCCAGGCGTATCTCATCAGGGAGGGCGTTCCATAGTTCGGGGGCCACCACTGAGAAGGCCCTAGCTCTAGTTATCGTTCTCCGTGCCTCCCTATGCGTTGGGACACGGAGAAGGGCCTTCGACGTCGAGCGCAGCGACCGGGTAGGTACATAGCGGGAGAGGCGTTCCGCCAGGTATTGCGGTCCGATGCCGTTAAGGGCTTTATAGGTAAGAACCAACACTTTGAATCTGGCCCGGAAACATATTGGTAGCCAGTGCAGCTGGGCCAGGACAGGTGTTATATGATCAAATTTTTCTGTCCCAGTAAGAACTCTGGCCGCAGCATTCTGCACCAGCTGAAGTTTCCGAACCGTCTTCAGAGGTAACCCTACGTAGAGTGCATTACAGTAGTCCAATCTAGAGGTTACCAGAGCATGGATAACTGTGGCAAGGTTCTCCTTATCCAGATAGGGTCGTAGTTGGGCTACCAGCCGAAGCTGGTAGAACGCATTCCGTGCCACCGAGGCTACTTGAGCCTCCAGTGACAGGAGCGGATCTAATAAGACCCCCAAACTACGGACCTGCTCCTTTACCAATCATCTTCTTATGAATTTGAGCAAGGTAGCAAGTACCTGCAACTCATGCCAGAGGATGAAAAAAGTGAATTTCCACCACATCATTAATAACAGCTAGATTATGGTACAATTAAGATTATCATTTTAAAAGTGGACAATGAAGTCTATCACTGAAAAATTTATACTGTACTGTATTTTAGGCCCCATTCAGAGTAGTAACAGTCAATCCCTCTTCCCAGAGAGCTCTGCAAGCTGTAACACTGTGAGGGGAATAAGGGTTTTCTAACAGCTCTTAGCATTCTTAACAGACCACAGTTCCCACTATTTTTTGAGGGAAGGTAGGAGTGTTTAAAGTAGTATGATCCAGAGCTTGGAAAAGTTACTTTTTTGAACTCCCATCAGCCCCAGCCAGCATGGCCACTGGATTGGGCTGATGGGAGTTGTAGTTCAAAAAAGTAACTTTTCCAAGCTCTGCAAACATATAGTGCAGATGGAGCCTCAGTTTCTTTCCTTGCTATTAATGTCTCCCAGGTTCAGAATGACAGTTCCATGAACAAATGGCTATAGGAGAAAAGGAACAGTCTCCAAAGTCAATGTTATAATTGTATACAAAATTAATTTTGGAATGCTTCCAAAGAATCATGACAGGAAAAGCAAATACACATCAGTGTTACTATGAAAAAAAAAACTTGTGCAAGACGTTGCACAAAGGTTCATGAAGTTCTCATGCTTCTGCTTGTGTAAGCTACTACACAAGTATAAAAAAAATTTTGGATTTAGTTTCACTTGTTTAATGCAGCTGCAATATAACACACCATTCCATGAATGGAAATACACCTCCATCTTTGGATCTAACCAGCTGTATATAGAACCACATTCATTTCCCCATGCCTTGATAACCAAAAATGCTACCTATCTAAAGTATGTGTCCCTCCTATACTTTCATTACATCATAGTTCCATGTTAGTGCAATCCTAAATAAGGAGTTTTCTATTTATTTATAACTAGTGTCATGTATGGTGTGTGTGTGTGTGTGTGTGTGTGTGTGAGTGTGAGTGAGTGAGTGCAGAGAGAGAGAGAGAGAGAGAGAGAGAGAGAGAGAGAGAGAGAGAGAGAGAGAGAGAGATGGGATCCCTGTGAATATGGGCTAGGTCCTCACAGAGCTACAATTCCCAGAGTGGTTTAACAATCAATCCCTCTTCCCAGAGAACTCTGGGAACTGTATATATCTGAGGGGGAATGGGGTCTCCTAGCAACTCTCTTTAAAGGGTTTAAAAAACTATACTTCCTAGGATTCTTTGGGGGAAGTCATGACAGTTTAAAGTGGCATAATAGCACTTTAAATGTAAGGTGTGAATGTAGTCTTCAAAGAAAAAGTATTCCAAGCCACCATACAGTTCTCCTGTAGGAGTGGGAACATTCCATTAAAGGGAGAAAGAAATTACACTAGGGATGGGAGGTAAATTTGCTCCCTATACGACTCTCAAAATCAAGGGCCATATTAGGGTTGCCAGGTCAGAAGCATCCCAAAACCTGAGATTTATGGGGCAGGCCTGAGTGATGTCACAAGGCGGGCCTGAGTGATGTCACGGGGTGGGCCCAAGTGATGTCATTAAGCATGATACATTAAGCATCAATCACAGTTGCTTGGAGCGTACAATTAAAAAAAAAATCTGACTGGAAATTAAGCTAGACATCTTAGCTAATAGATGGAGCCTGGGTAGGGAACATTTAATCTAGCCTACTTGCTTTCGGCAAAAAGGGTTTAAGTGCCTTCAGGCCAGGCCAGTCCCCAAAAGGTCACTGTAGGAAGAAAGGAGCCTAGTGTTGTGGAGATGTCAGATGGGAGCATTTGGGAGTAAAGGTGGATGCCCCTGAAGGCTGCAATTCTAAGCACACATACTAAGGGACTAAGCCCCCATAGAACTCAACAGGACTTAGTTCTGAGTAGATATAGTTTGGATTGTGCTGTTGGTAAAGCTTGACTAGGGATCCTCTGCAAGGACATCCATATCCAAGCAGGGTTGGCAACCCCCTGCCTGGAATGCCCTGCCCTTATCATTTAATGTGGCTGCTCCAAACTTCTTTACAGATTTGACCCGTCACTTCAGAAAGAGGTCTGAGAAATGAGTAAGAGTCAGAAGATTCTCTACCCTTTCTGTCTGCATAGATGCCCTCATCCTTCCCCTGTGCCCAGCAGAAGCTCTGGGCCAGGTGGGACGCAGTGGCATCTCATAGAGGACACCCTCCCCTTTCATGGGGTGTATGATTTGTCCTGGCCCAGAGCAGATTTTGGGTGGGCACCCCCAATAACTTATTTTTCTTGTATGTCTTTTTCTGCTTTGATTTTGTATAGATGCCCTCTTCTGTGCCCTGCGCCCAGCAAAAGCTCTGGGCAGGCAGGACAGAGTGGCATCTCGTAGAGGACACCCTCCCCTTTCCTGGGGTATATGATTTGTGCTGTCCCAGAGAAGATTTCGAGGTGGGTACACCCAGTTACTTATTCTTTTCTATGTGTTTTTGTCCATCTTGATTTTGCATTGATGCACCCATGCGTGCCCGGTGCCCAGCAGAAGCTCTGGGCCGGATGGGATGCACTGGCATCTCATAGAGGACACCCTCCCCTTTCTTGAGGTGTATGATTTGTCCTGGCCCAGAGCAGATTTTGGGGTGGGCACCCCCAGTTCCTTATTTTTTCCTGTATGTTTTGGTCTGCTTTGATTTTGCATAGATGCCCTCATCCTTCCCCTGTGCCCAGCAGAAGCTCTGGGCCAGGCGGGACACAGTGGCATCTCATAGAGGACACCCTCCCCTTTCGTGGGGTATATGATATGTCCTTGCCCAAAGCAGATTTTGGGGTGGGCACCCCCAGTTACTTTTTTTTCCTGTATGTTTTGGTCTGCTTTGATTTTGCATAGATGCACTCCTCCGTGCCCTGCGCCCAGCAGAAGCTCTGGACCAGGTGGGACGCAGTGGCATCTCATAGAGGACACCCTCCCCTTTCCTGGGGTATATGATTTGTCCTGTCCCAGAGCAGAGTTTGGGGTGGGCACCCCCAGTTACTTATTTTTTATGATATCATTATGTATTTATGATAATATCAGAAGCTTGATGATTTTGATTGCATAAATGTATTGTTATTCTTGACGGGAAGAGTCCCCCGATCACAGTGATATATCATACAGGGTACCCCAACATATATTTTGGGGTTCAGAGACATGTTAAGTTTGGTTTGAAGTTGCTGTAGTTGTCAACTCTTCTTTTTTAGTGTTTTGAACTTTCAAGCAAATAAGGAACTGGGAACTAGGAACCAACTTCAGCATCGTATCAGTTAAATAGATTAAATAGTCGCGGGGGCAGGGGCTGATGTTTTGGTGTATATCTCGGGAACCAGACCACCTAGAAACTTAATTTTTTAAAAAAATTGAAGCTGAGAGTCCGGAGATTAAGGGGTGCTAGCCGGAAAGCCCCCCCCCCAAAAGGAGACTTCGGCCGAAAACCGGAGACCTGGTAACTCTAGTCCATATTCAACTAAGTCATTGTACTAGCAGAAGCCAGCACAATTCACACTAGTGCAACAGGCCTTTCCCCCCTTCTTCTCCCCTCCAATCTGCTCCCAAGGGTTGGGGGAAACCCCAGAAAAGAGCAGGGGGGAGGGGAGGGGAGATCATTCCATCGGGCCTAGCAGAAATGCTTGTGTTGATGGAATTATCTCCTTAGTGCTACGTTGCATACAACCCTGTGTCTCCATATCCTACTCCCTACATCAGCACAGTCATAAAACTATTGTGTGACAAATTGCTTTGCAAATGGCATCTCAAAACAGTTTCTTTATATTTATAATGATAATAAATACCATCATCACAATCATCATCATGAAAAGTAGTATTATATTCCTCTGCTGCTTTTTAATGAATGAGATTGTGCTAAATTTCAGTTTGGTTGTGTAAATTACTGATCCTTCTTTGCTAAAATACTTCTTGATTGAAGTCCAAAGAGCAATAGTTCACAGTCACAAGAACTTACATAGGGTATTCTAGCTGCCCTCATTGCATCATATACTTCGGCAATCTCAGAAGTATTTTTGTATCCATAGCGGCAAAGCTGGAATCCCAGGGCCCAATAGGGTGGCATGACCGGTCGTCCAATTAGCTACAAATGATAACAAACCATAGAATTTAAAAAAAAATGGGGAAAGGGGGTACACAAGAAATGTAAAATTAGTTAGTCCCAACCCAGTTTTGGTAACCCCATGAAACAATTAGGAATTCCTGGTGAACGATGTGCATCCTCCTCCACATCAAAAGATGCTTCCAGCCTGGGTAAACATCATAATGTAAATGCAAATAGGTATTGAATTGATATGTGGAGAAACCTGTAACAAGAAACTAACAGAGCAATCCACCTTGTCTGAGGCTGTCGGGAGTGAAGCTGGCGGAGGTGGGTCTAGCGGAAGGGGCTGCCACATCCACTCCGAGGCCTTGTAGAGAGGAGGATGCTGGCTGCACTGGCAAGGCATGGCAGAAGGAAAGAAAATACATGTTTCCTTCCGCCACCCCTTTACCCAGCGTATCAGCTACCATGACAGAGGGTCTGGGGGAGCCAAACAGGACCTGGATATTGCATGTTCCCCCCTTGGCCCCTCCTCCGACATGTCCCCAGAATGCCCCTTTTTAAGCCTTCTGCTGGCTTCTGATGGCTCCCCTTATGCCGGGCTGGGCTTCCCCAGTGGACCTCCGGCCAAGGCGGCTGGGTCCTGGCTCAGCTACAGGTGAGCCGAGGTGAGGAACTTATGCCAGTGTACCTCTACATAGCCTGGCTGAGCAGGGACCCAGCTAGTTCTGCTGGAGGTCCTTCATACCTAACTTCCCTCAGTCCAGCATAAATAGCAGTTGGATTGCACCCTAATCTTCATTGCTAGATCGGGATTCATAACATATAAGGTATGTCTTACTGCAGTATATTCCTGAACCACTTCTTCTGGAGTTGGCCCCAAAACCATGTAAAAGTCTAGAATTCCTCCAATTGTGCGATAGGTCAGGGCAGGTGTTGGTTGTAAGGTGACATCTGCAACATTCAGAAGATGAAACAGGGAATTAATAATCACTTGCTACCAATGTATAAACAATAAATGAAATTGTACTTGGATTTTTTAAAAAAAATGCCATTTTTTTTACCCATAGCATTACTGTTAAGCAAAAGAACTCCATGAGCATTTCCTTCATTTTCCAGCCCCATGTAGAAAGGGTGGAATCCATATGAGTTCAGTTTGTACTGTACAAAAATAAAAACAAATAGAGTTTAGTTTCTGCTGCTCTAAGTCCATATATCTCTTCTACGGATATACTTGGACCATTGTTAATAATGACCCTGGATACTGTGGATAAATGATCTACAAAATTATCTCTGCAATTAGAGCATGTTCATCTTTACATACTACTTTGTTTTTGTGTATTCTGTTGGGATAATCAAGAGGACCATTCCTTTCTTTTTCAGTGTTCTTTTGAAGGTGTAAACTATGAAGCACAAACAGTGATTGACAACAGGGGACTATTTGCTGGCTAGAATTACAAAGAAGCAAAGAAAGCAAAGAAATATGACCTAAACATGTAAATGGGCTGTACCATGACAGACACATAGTTTACTAACACAACTTTCAACTTGAAAACCAGCAGTTCTTTTTTTGGGGGGGGGGCGCTCATTAGAACACATCCGTTAAGATAGACAAAATCACAAAAATGTACATATTCAAGATCCTACTGTATTAGAATTTTCATTCCATAGAATTCCAACGGTAATACAATAAAAATACAATATATAAAATGCAATATAAGAAATAAAATAAGTGAAAGGAGCAATAGAAACACAGTTAACAATCAATATGAACATTTAATGCAGAACATGTTGTGAACCATCTGAACGAAACAGTGGTCCACAGACTACAGTTTAGGAACCCCTGGTCTACACTTACTGGCAGAGGCTTTCCAAGATCTCAGACAGGGGGCATTTCTAGCCCTCCCTGGAGATGGCAGGGATTGAACTTGGGACCTTCTACATGCAAAGCAGATGTTCTACCACTGAGCGACGGCCCCTTCCCCTCTTTCGCTTGGACATGATGGGATCCAATGCTACTTTCACTCAAAATAACGATGACACATAGTGACCTACAAGTGCCCTTAACAAGTCAGTTTTTTAAAGCCTGCGTAGAAGCAATTACATGGGTACTAGCAATGATTACTTAGGATCTTTTCTGATGTTATTTCAATGGATAGTACCTTCCATTGCCAGCCAACGGTGTTAGAATTCAGTCTCCTATAGACAACAAAACACACTGTGGATCCTTCTCACACCTTCTGGTTGATGTCATGGAATACTCTAATAAGATCTCTGATCTCTCATAATATAACCAGACCAGAAAGAAACTACACTGCAGCAGCTCCCACAAGACTAAAGGTAACATCGGAAGTCACAAGTCAGAGAAAAGAGATGATAATGATCTCTACCCTTCCTCCAAAGAGCCATACATGACACTTCCTTTTATCCTCACAACTCCATGAAGTAGGTTAGGCTGAAAAACAATGACTGACCCAAGCTCACTCATTAAGCTTTGTGGATGACAGGAGATTAAAATCTAAGTGTCCCCAGCCTAAGTCAACAATTTAATCACCATACTGGCTCCAGAACTCTAGAAACACAAATATATTCTTACTGACCATACTTCAAGATGCTTGAGAGCTGAGCTCCGGTCCTGAAAACATATTACTGGAGAAAGCCCTAGTATGTCTTGTCTCAAACACTGAAAATTTATTAATGCTATGCTCACCCCACTTCTCTGAGCAGTGAAACAGTTTGGGGGGACAACACATATCCAGATTTGGTTTCCTTTACAGGAAGTCATTAGAGGCTCCTTGTGTTGTTGTTGGAGCTTAATACACTCCAGCAAAGTCCAGCCAAAGTTCATTACTACCACTTCAGATCTCTAAGGAGATGCAACTTGCTGTCAAAAAGTACAGTTAGCTTTCAAAGCCTAAACTTAGGTCTGTCTCTCTTAAGAAGCAGACAGTTCTCCACTCACAGTTAAGTTTGGCCCTCCCTCTGTCTTGTTGTTGTTAAGTGCCTTCAAGTCGACTATGACTTATGGTGACCCTATGAATCAGCGACCTCCAAGAGCATCTGTCATGAGCCCATCCTGTTCAGATCTTGTAAGTTCAGGCCTGTGGCTTCCTTTATAGAATCAATCCATCTCTTGTTTGGTCTTCCTCTTTTTCTACTCCCTTCTGTTTTTCTCAGCATTATGGTCTTTTCTAGTGAATCATGTCTTCTCATTATGTGTCCAAAGTGTGATAACTTCAGTTTCATCATTTTAGCTTCTAATGATAGTTCTGGTTTAATTTGTTGTAACACCCAATTACTTGTCTTTTTCACAGTCCATGGTATCTGCAAAGCTTTCCTCCAACACCACATTTCAAATGAGTTCTCATCTGCTTTTTTCACTGTCCAACTTTCACATCCATACACAGAGATCGGGAATACCATGGTCTGAATGATCCTGACTTTAGTGTTCAGTGATACAACTTTGAATTTGAGGATCTTTTCTAGCTCTCTCACAGCTGCCCTCCCCAGTCCTAGCCTTCTTCTGATTTCTTGACTATGGTTTCCATTTTGGTTAATGACTGTACCAAGGTATTGATAATCCTTGACAAGTTCAATGTCCTCATTGTTAACTCTAAAGGTAAAGGTGTCCCCACACTTATAGTGCGAGTCGTTTCTGACTCTTAGGGTGATGTCTTGCGACGTTTACAAGGCAGACCATATATATGGGGTAGGATTGCCAATTCCTTCCCTGGCCTTTCTTTACCCCCCAGCATATGCCAGGTTCTCATTTTACCGACCATGGATGGATGGAAGGCTGAGTGGACCTCGACCCCTTTTACCGGAGATTCGACTTCCTCCTTCTGTTGGAATCGAACTCCGGCCGTGAGCAGAGCTTTGGCTGCGTTACCGCCGCTTACCACTCTGTGCCATGGAGGATCTGTTGCCATTACTTTAGTGTTTTTGATGTTCAGCTGCAGTCTCTGTCTAGAGGGTGAATAAGGATGATTCATTTTATCTCAGTATGTCCTAGTCTTCTTAGGCTGTCCTAATTCACATGGAAATATATCACCAGAACATTAAGTGCTACCAAAAGTCCTTTCTCAAGTCTAGTACAACCCACACTTATAACACTGATCACAGAAACCTGATAGGAAAACCCTAACAATATCCCCACACACCATTTTTGTAAAGCAAATCAAGAAATTGTACATTCCAACACTCGTTTTCTTTTTTTAAAAGACATTTGTCCCATTCTTAAAATAATAATTCCCATTGTTGAAGAAAGGAAGCAAGTCCAACCTTAAATCAGTTTCCCTACTGACAGTGACATGAACTGAGAAAGCAGCAAAAAGATAAACAAACAGGAGCTGTGCTTACCCCGGGTGACTGATCTGTTGCGAACATTCCCCATGTATGCCAGTTCATATCCCTATGGAACTGAGTGTGCTCAGTTTCTCCAAATCCATACACATACTGTGATGGCAGACGAGTAGCAATTTGGATGAACATGTCACTAAAGGTGAACCCTGGCACTTGAGAATTCCAGCTACAAGAGAAGGATAGTTAGTCTATATCATACAGTAACTCATGGAAAGAAGAAAAGTGGCTATTTCTCATGGGGAATATATAGCCAGGAAACAACTGATATTTCAAGAATCAAGAAATGCTACCTTTTACCTTATTTTCAAGATTAGCTCCATTTGACTTCAGGTGACAACACCAAGATGCAATGCACATTTAATTATTTCCAAAATGCATCATTTTGAAGTCAGCTCAACTACAAAAACATAGAGTCAAGTGAACAAGACTCTAGCTGGATAATGGTGAACATTTTACCATGCATTTGCACCCAATGTGTTGTACAACACTTCTTACCTTTTTGTCCAGATGATACAGAAATCCAACTTACTCTAGCCCTATTCACTCATCCGCTCTCCCCCTGCTCCTATTATTATTATTATTATTATTATTGCTGCTGCTGCCGCCGCCGCCTTCCGTAGGCCCGAGGGCAGGTTATAGCAGTCTAAAATTCAGCATTAAAAGCAACTAAAAACAAATTACATTCACAAGAACAGGGTGGATCCTGAAAACATGCATCTCAAGTTCCAAAGGCCAGAATAAAGAGGTACATCTTTAGCACTCACCCAAACTGTAAAGCAATGGTGGCAGATGCACCTCTGCGGGGAGGGAATTCCACAACATAGGGGCTGCCACAGACAATGCCCTCTCCTGAGCCACCAATCCCCAAACTTCTGAGGGTGGTGGAACTTCCAAGGAGGCCCCCTCTTCTGTTCTTAACACCTGAGAGGGTCTGTAGGGAAGGATGTGGTCTGTGGGATATTTGGGGCCTGAGTCATTTAGGGCTTTTTACACAAGCGTGTCTTAAACTGGGCCTGGAAATGAACTGGCAACCAATGCAAATCTTTTAGAACAGGAGTTATATGAGTTCTAAAAGCAACCCCAGCCAGTAATCTGGCTACTGCATTTTGAACGAGCTGAAGTTTCCAAGTGTTTCAAGGGCAGCCCCAGGTAGAATGAGTGGGCACTGTTGTTTCCTCCCCATTCCACATATCTTCATTCTGCAGCCCCCCATGTGTTGGAGACAGAATATGTCATATTACATCAAGGCTCTGTTTGTTTTACCAAAGTACATGTGCTCTTGCTTGCACTGATAAAAAAAGAGAGGCAAAACTCTGAACATAGTTTTCATGCTCCCCATTACCCTACATGTTTGAGAAGCTCTAGGGGCTGTGCTTACCAGGATTTGATTTTTTTTTTGAGAGAGAGAGATTACATGAAATTTTTGTAGTATTTTATTAATTTATGGATATAAAAGTAGAGCATAGATGGAGGTGGACAAAATACACACTCCTTAGTAGGGCAGCAGACCAACTATCTCACATCAGATCCCAAACAGAGTTTACTGCACTTCACTAGGTGCCTTCAGACACTGGGTTTAAATACTCTCTCTCTCTCTCTCTCTCTCTCCGTCCCCCTATTTTTCTCTAAAATTCCTTTTATTGTACACACACACACTTGTCAGCTGTAGGGATCCAGCATTCTACTCAAACAAGGTCTGAGGACCACAGTACCAGTACGTAAGCATTTAGAACAGGATGCACAAAGCATTACACATGCAAGAACAAGACATCAAAGCATGACTTTGTATGGATAATATAATTGTGACACAGGCAACTTAGGATCTTGGTTCAGGATCTTTCCCCCCAGTGATCCATGTTAAAATAAATCTATCAATAAAAACAAAGATGTCACTTACATTACAGTTCCTGTGCTTTTGCGTCGGATCTGTATGCCAAATGGATAGTTCACAATTTCCACTTGATACAGCCGATTAGCTTGGGTACTTTCAGGGCTGTTTGGGGTGAACAGTGGGACTGGAACCTCATATCTTTTGTGGTTAGGATCATAGATCTACGGAGAAGAAAGAATTCCTCAGTGTGTGCAGAATGGGCAATAAAACCACACATTACAAGGACCTGTTTGTCTATAAGAGGGTATATATTGCAATTTACCTTAAACTGCAGCATATTGTTGTAATGGTATGTCACTTCCAAGCGAAGCTGGTCAACAGGTGGCGAAGGAGGCCCATAAGGGTTAGGGTAGAGTGTGTTCCTCTGGAGGTCAGCTGTTAAGCCCCCAATAGTGTTTTGAATGTTATTGACAGAGTAGCCGTAATTATTGGGGTAATAACAGTGTGGCACACCAGGAACAGAGACAACCTACAGGAAAAAAAACACATCCTAACAAAGTCAATACTATAAGAGAAGCTTCAATTTTTAACAGTAAATATAGCATGGAAAATGAGAGATGTTGGAGAATGCAGACAAATAACTAAGTAGTGTGAACATTACTTAGGGGACAGCTGAATGGAATCTTTCACTTATAGCAAGTCTTGAGAATGTGCCAACCAAGTCTGTTCAAAGATGACTCACTCCTATTCCTTTGGAAACAGATCTCTGAATCTGATGGAGCAGCCAGTCATAGATATCCATCCATACCCATTTTAATTGTAACATAGTATTTTTAACAAGAAAAGTGAATATCCCAGTATTTATAACTAAACATCTGAAACTCTGCCCAGGAGTGGCACACATGCAGTGTGGCAGACCCACAGAGCTGCCCTCCTGGCACTGATGTCGATGCTGCTTACCTGGACAGGACTGGAGTGGGGCTGCAGCAAGGTCAGGGCAGTGCCGTTGCACCAGCTGGAGCACCACTAGCAATCCAGCATTCATGTTGATGCAACCACATGCCCCCAACTTCACTGTCCAGATAAGCTGCAGCAACGCCAGTGCCTGAAGGGCAGCTCTGTGGCTCAACCCCACCACATGCTCCACTACTAACTCTGCTTAGGCTTCATTAAGACATGTGCTTTATTGTGTTAGTTTTATGATTATAATGGTTGAACCTCTGTCCCAATTTCTAAGATTTCTTTCGCACTGCAGTACCTGTTGCATTATGAAACTGTGGCTTTTTGACTGATATACCACCATCTCGTGCTACATTTCACTCACACTAGTGGGCATGGAGTGACACAACAATGAACGTCATTGGACATGTCACTACTTTCCCACACTTTCTGCACATGTGCACTTCTGCTCCCCCATGATTCCTCCATGAAGATGGCAGGAAAGAACTGTATGCTGGTATACTGCTCCCAATTTTATCACTTGATTTTCTGGGTTAATGGGATTGCAAACAGATTTTTTTCTGGAAGAAATTAACATGAAAATGAGTGCTAAACCTCCACTGTATTTCGCTAGATTTCCAGAAGTGGTTTTAACGTTGTGTGAAAGATCAAAGAAAATGTGGAGATTATCAGAAAAGGAAACATCAGGAAATTGGAATAAACTGCCCTAGTAAACAAAGTATTCTACATTACCATTCTTTCAAAATCTTAAATCAGGTCTTTAGGCCATAGGAAGACGGAAGTTACTGCCAACAGAGGCCCATCTTATCCAGTGTAAAGTGTTATTTTAGACTGCTTTCAGTGGAGATTTATTTCAATGGGCCTATATGATTAACTTAAGTCAGGATCTAGCCCATTCATTTCACTAGGAGATTTAACCAAGTATTTAAACCTCTCCCTTCAGAAATCAAAGAATGTTTAAAGTGCTTAAGTTTGATTAGTTCCTGATTAGATTCTTGTATTCATTTTAGACGCTTTTATGTTGCTGTACACTTTCCTGATGTTTTGTAAGAGGGTGGTATATAAATACTTTTATAAAATAAAATAAAAATAAAATAATAAGGGAAATGATAGTAAGATTTTATCAAAGAGACAGGGTACAAATACATTAAATAATTTGTTGTTGTTATATGCCTCCAAGTCGACTACGGCTTATGGCAACCCTATGAATCAGCAACCTCCAAGAGCATCTGTCATGAATCACCCTGTCCAGATCTTTTTTGTCAAAAGCAAGTCCCACTCTGTTTAATGGGTCTTTCTCCCTGTTAAGTACATATAGTATTACAGTCTAAATATCATTTTAAGTCTCATATCTGTCCCTTCGCCAATGTGAGAAATGATGGCTATGGAGAAAACTAAGTAGGGATTGCGTGTGTCACTCTGGAGGCAAACTTCAGCAGCCTGGATGCTGCTGTAGGCAATGGATTATTCCTACTTAAAAGAGAGTAGCGTGCTCAAGGAATGCCTAGGGGGCACTTGTCTAAAGCCATATTTTATCCAATCCTTATCCAACACACACTACCTTTGATTTCTTAACATGATGTATATTTCTTTCAAATGTATATGACGCATTCTGGATTAGCTCCTCCCACCCTTGAAATAAAGCAAACACCAACTCTGTTGCAGTTTAGGTATATGCTGAAAACCTACTTGGTCACCTCAGCATTTGATGTCATGACTCTAGTCACTATGTTTTTAAGCTTTTGGGTACTGATTGTGTTATACTGCTCTGATTTTAGTATACTGTTCATTTGTATTTTTGCACACCACCTGAATATGTTTTACATGGCAGATAGTGTATACATGTTGTTGCTGTTTTTTTTAAAAAACTATTAAAACTGCCCACGAAAATCAGCAGCTTTCAGAAAGGCCGCATCTGCTCCATACTATTAGCGTATTGTACTATTTTAAACAGTCATGGCTTTCCCCAAGGAAAAATGGGGACTGTAGTTTGTTAAGGATGCTGAAAGTAGTTAGGAGGCCCCCTTTTCCCTTCACAGAAGTACAATTCCAAGAGGTACTGGGAAGCGGCATTGACTGTTAAGCTACTCTGGAATTGTAGCTCTGTGAGGGGAATGGGGGCCTTCTAACTACTACTCTCAGCAACCTTAACCAGCTACAGTTACCAGGATTCCTTGGGAGAAGTCATGACTGCTTTAAGTGGTATGATACTGCTTTAAATGTACAGTGCAGAGGAGGTGAAAGAAAGAAAAAAAGACAGCAACAGGATTAAAATTAAAATTTCTATCATTGCAGATCAAACTTAAAATTCATCATCACAAAATGAAATGGTTTCAGAAGAACGCATTCAGGAAGTGGATAAATTTATCTGATAAAATGAAGACAGGGAAGGCCTTGTGAACCTCTTCAGGAAGTTGTGCCTGCCTATTAGCACAGCAAATGGTTCCATTTAAATCTGTTTCACTAATTCCCTATTGCTTACCTCCCAGAAACAGCCACGATCTTCACAAGAGCTTTGTGTTGGTTCTGGGTATGGATGGCAGTTAAATTTGTCTATATTTTTGGTAATGTGCCTCCATCGCAATGTATATGCCTGCCCCAGTGCAAGCTGAAGGCCTGTAATGTGCAAGACCTTTGGAAATACAAATAGAAACAAATGACAAAAATGGTTACACATTCCTGTGTACATTGAATAGCTGTGTGATTTTTTTGTAAATGAAATGTGTTACAGTTGTATTACAGTTTATGTGAAGTAGGATTGGCTCTTCATAGCATATAAACATAGCTATAAATATATATATATTAGCAGATGGCAGCAAAAGAAAATGGAATATAGGAAGAAAACACTTTCTCCATTCATGTATAACAAGCCAGGATGGCACTGGAGAAGTTTCCCCAGGGACAGCAGCCAAGTGGAACTCATGGGTTCCATTCCATATCAAGTCAAGCTTAGGCAATTTCAACAGGCCAAATAGAGGAAATGGGGATTGAAGTCTAGGGTGGGAGATCATCAACAGGATATTGAACAGGCAAAGGAATACATAATCCAGGATGGGGAAAACAAGTAAGTTAGATACAGTTATGGTGGCAAAGTGCTGGATAACTGGCTATTGTCACACACAGAATATCCAGGACACTGGGTGATATTATTTGAAAGAGGTCCCACCTAATTAGCAAACTAGTTTAGGGAGCTAGTCTGGACTTGAGATATATGGTAACCTTCCACTGCAGTTCAGTGCACGCCACAGAGCCTGAATGGTTTCAGTTGCAGCTTCATGAGGACTAACACCTAAACAGATACCTTATTTTCCCAGCAAGTAATCCCAAAGTAAAGAATGTTCCTGCTTATTTCACTGTGGTATGACTCCAGTCACCCATACAAAGTGGAACTGAATACAACCACCATTTTTATTTTTTCCTTCTTTCAACGAGAAAAAAATCTGGGATTTAATGGTGTGCAGGAAAAAAGTTTACCAAAGTAAGTATTCTGGTGTCAATATAAACATAAGAATGGTACTAAAAGTGAATGTACACCTAATGCAAAGATTTGGAAAAATTATCTTAAGTAATTCAAGTGGTTCATATAGTGTCAACATTTTTCTCTCCTTACCTTAGTTGAAGAATTATAGTCCTGATTATGACTGGATGGAATTAATGCACCATTCTGAAGCACAGTAACATTTTCAGGTACGTTTGCTACTCCTAGGATTTTAATTTCACCAAATTTTAAGTTGTTTGGGTCAAAATATCCCTGATGGGCGACGTTGATGTCCAAAGCACCCTGAAAGACAGTTGTCCCCCATACTTTCATTTATAATTTCATAAACGCTTGTCACAATCTCTGCCTGTTTCCAGTCCCTTTTCTTCATGCAATCTTTGTTAGGAAAATAGCATCAAGATGGCAGGTTGCACCAAGAAAATACCATAAATCTACTGGAAAGCATTTATGACACCAAATTTTACAAATCTGTTTGCATGTACAAACGTTCAGTGCATTGGGGGTTACCAAACTTTTGCCTTCTAAATCAAGCTGCCAGAGATGGCTATTTAAAATATATATTGAACAGGTTATCTAGAACATCACTCAGTGGAAAGAGTTCCATTGATTCCACTAATTGTTGTGGGACAACCTCAGCTCCTCCCTCATGAATTTTCCTCAATACATATGGAGATTAACTATATGCAGTATGATTCGTGTATATTTTAAATAGTTTAATTGTTGCTATTGTGCTTGGTACTCATTGGTCCACACTTGGGAATCTCCATCCCTTCCTATTCTGAGCAACTGGTTACATCTTGTTAATTAAGAGTTGCATGCAATGTTGCATGAATAGTGTGCAACCATGCAGTAGACCTTTCCTTTCCTTTCCTCTCCCCATGTGCTCCTGAATTCTCCTCTGGAGCCTCTGGAGCAGATTTTGAGGGTGTGTAGAAGGGCTAGAGGGGCGAGGAGGGGGAGGTTTCATTGCACAACTGGAACTCTGTTGTGCAAGCAATAGAGAAGTGTTGGATACAACTCTTTAGCAACAAGCTCTTGATTTGAGCAGCATTGTAACTACTAACATGTATAAGTGTATTCAAATAAGGACCAGCTAGAATAGAAACTCTAAATGCACACTAAAGTTTCTTGACCAAGTATGTGTGTTTTTTGTTTCTTTATTTTTGTGGATCTACAGTAACTGTTTTGGCAACCTGTTGCTGCATTCAGTATACTTATCTGCTGGTCTAAACACCCAGTTTCCACTATTGGAACTGAAAATCCTGGTTATTTGTTGCACCCTAAACTATTGTATGTATATCAGCAGGCACTCTCTGACATCTGCAAGAGCATACTATGGTGCTAAAGAACAATAACAGAAGTTGATGCCCGTATGACTGAAGATTTCTATTCTTAGGTCCACATTTGGATGCACATGTTAGCATGAATATTTTTTCTTATTTTATCACATCAGGAGTTTGCTGTTTTAATTAAGGAGGCTTCTATCTACTGGGCTTCTGTACAGCAGAGGACAGGGAACACATCTTTACACTTACCTTTATCCTATACATGATAATACCCTTGGAAAGACAAAAGACCTATTGCCAAGTTTTGGAAATACCTATCTTTTTCATGATCAGAACCAAAATCCCTCTGAATTTTGACTATGCTTGGATATACACAGCAGGGAGAGGGAAGGGCATCCTTAACCATACATAAAGGCCTGAAAGCCTTTCCAGCTGGATGTCCTCAGCACAAAATTTCCTTTGTGCCTCCCTCTGTTGTTCCTGATAGAAGGAATATTTTGGGAAAAGGGAATGGGAACATGGAAAAAGAAGGCGAGGGAAACTAGCCTCAGGGAAGGACTGACAAGTAGCACCTACGCAAACGCACAAAGTTACACAATCACACCCCGCATCGGTGAATAATCGGTTACCTTCCAATACATTGCAGCACAGTGCTCATTTGAGTCAGCTAAAAAAACTGTTAATGAACAGCACGGGCAATAGAGATCGTGTGACAATGCATTACCAGACCCCCAGGATGTGTCCAGAGGTAGAGCTCTTCCACCTGTGAACCATCTATATCCTCCAGAGCAGCCTTTCCCAACCAGTGTGCCTCCAGATGTTGTTGGACCACAACTCTCATCAGCCTTAGCCAGCATTGTCAACGGTGAGGAAGATGGGAGTTGTGGTCCAACAACATCTGGAGGCACACTGGTTGGGAAAGGCTGCTCCAGAGAGACAACCAAATCATCATACACAATCTGCATATCAGTGGTTTGTCTGCCAAACTTCTGCACCATCACCCTCCATAATAGATACTACTACTGTTTCTGTTACATGAATACCCAAGAAAGCTGCAGAGGGCAAAGCACTGGAGAGATGGTTTGTAGAATGAAAGAAAGATCATATACTCTCCTTGGCCACCTTGACAAGAAGGTAAGTGCACCCCACAAATGATAATTTCACTGACATTTCTCTCCTATTTGATAATTTTCAAAAGCAATTTCTCACTAATTGATGGAAAGTATGTGAAAAAAATGTGGAAGAAATTTTTGGCACTCTAAAAAAAACCAAACAATAAAATTTGCTAGTTTTGCTGTACTAATAGTACTGCTGAAGTTGGACACATGCATGGTAACACTATATGATCAAACTCTTTAGCTAGAGCAAACATGAACAAACTGACACCTGGACAATGCCAATACCTATTACATGCACTCCAACTCACTGAATTTCTTGTATATAACTGCTGCATGTCAAATATCCTAAAAGCATGAGATCCAAGAGCACTAGTGGTCTGGATTAGTGAATCCTTTCCAGCTTTTATTCAAAGAGAACACCGTTCTGCTCACTTAGAGTTTTGCTAACCCACCAGAAAAACAGAAATCATTCCACTACTCATATTAATTGCCCGCAGAACTTCTTTGCTTTTTGTTCTTGAATGGTTTTGATCTCTTGTAAGCAAGCATTATGATCGCTGAGTCAAAAAGTGGAGTAGACATCTTTAAATAAAAATTGGGGTGAGGGAGATAGAACTAAACCATCCTTTGGAAATGTGGGATAGAATTCTGAGGAGTTTGTATTTGTGTGTGTGTGTATTTTTTATGAGAGGTAAGAGATGCCAAGGCAGAAGGGCTAGAAGATGTATTAGGATGAAATAGCTGCCTTATGGGAATGAATCTGGAGAATCGAATAAAGTGTATTGAATTAGTCTGCAGAACATATCAAAAGAGAACAAAATAAAATACATTGAAACCTCAACTGTAAACCAGAATTTTGTATTAGATCTTTACTAAGGAGCAGATTCTTAGCTTGGGGTACTCCTTGGTCAATCTTTGTCACTAGAGCCCTTAGTGATCTCTGTGGCTACAAGTGGCCCTACAAGCATCAGCTGATATACCAGCTGCAACTATTCTTAGACCAGGATATCCTGACCACAGTGATCCATGAATTGGTAATCTGAAGACATAATTACTGTAACACTCTTTATGTGGATCTACCGTAGTATCTGATCTAGAAGCTGAAACTAGGGCAGAATATAATAGCCAGACTGATCACAGAAACAGATTACTGTCAACTATTTCTTGCTGAGAGATTCGTAAAATCCTAAACAACTTAGTCCCAAAATAGACAAAGGACTGATTCCTTATGCTTCACCTCCATCATTGAGCTTTTCTGATGGGACACTTCTGGTGGTCCTCCACACCCCTGAGGTTCCATCAGCCTTTACCAGGGATCAAGCCTTTAGTGTGGCAGATCCTGCCCTATGGAACTCCTTGCCAATTCAAGTTTGACAGGAGTTGTCTTTGCCTTCTTTTTTTAAAAAAAAGTCTTTTAAAAACTATTGTTCATGCAGGCCTTTGGAATGTGATTTTTTTTAAAAAAATCATCCAGTCCTTACTGATGTTTTTATGTTATTACAGTAGTATAGTATTATGTTTGCATGTTGTATACTGCCTATAAATAAATATATATATAAGTAAAAAAAAATTAAATGAAGAAACATCTAAGGCCTGTGTCTGCCAGTCAATCAGTCAGACTGTAAATGGTTACAAAAATTAAGATTCATAAAGCTGAGTGTCATACAGAATCAGAAGAAACAAGGCTATAAGATTAGAAATCATACATACCTTACTGGCATTAAACGTGTGCAAGAGGTAAAGGCCATTCTCATATGCATCTGTAAGAAGAAAGCAGCAACAGAATAATTTTGAGAAGCTGTGTGCAACAATTAAAGGGAAACGTGGTGTCTGCCAACATAACATAATAAAAAATGCTCGTAGGTCGAACAAATAATTTTCACACTGGTTCATGGGAATGCAACGAGGAATGACAGTCAGCTTTCGAAACATTGATTTAATAATACGAACAATTTCCTAATGGCATCAATAAGTCTGCAGTCCTATAAATAACCTAGCAATATCTATTTATGGAGACCAGTTGTACTTTATGGGCACACTGATTAGGGGCATTATAGCTTAGGCTTTCCTTCAGAGTTGCACTAAAGGACTTGTACTTCTTAACAATGCACACACCAATCAAATGCAACTGGACGAGAGTTAAACACATGAAAATAAAAAGACTTTGACCCCGTCTGAACTATAAATTTAAAGCAGCATTTTGCCACTTTAAACAGTCACGGCTTCTCTCAAAGAATCCTGAGAATGGTAGTTTGTTAAGGGTGCTGAACGTTGTCAGGAGAACCCTATTTCCTTACAGAGCTACAATTCCCCGAGTTGCTTATCAATCAATCCCTCTTCTCAGGAAACTCTGGGGATTGTAGGTCTGTGAGAGGAATAGGGGTCTCCTCTTAACACCCTTAACAAACTACACTTCCCAGAATTCTTTGGGGAAAGCCTTGACTGTTTAAAGTGGCATAATACTGCTTTAAATTTATAGTGCAGATGGGGCCTCTTAAGTGAACTTTAGTTCAAAACTGTCTAATACATTTTTGCAATACATACTTAGAGAAGTATATGCACCAACCAGGTGTGATGTTAACCAAGGGGCTGGGAGACACAGTTGGGATAACAACAGAAACCCAGGCCATACGAGGGAAGTGCAAGGCACATTTCCTTTCGATGTCTACATTGCTCCCATACTGGAAGGATGCTGCTGCTGAAGTGAGCGTAAGTCAGATCATGGTCTCCTCCTATATGATCTTGAACTACTTACTCATTATTCATCAGTAATGTGGAAGGATCTAAAATATAACTGCACCCGTGACACTCTGGTATTTTCAAAATGGGCCTTATGTTAATGCAGTTCATTCTCATCTCCTTTTTGGGGCACAGTTATTTGTATTAACTAAAACCTCTGCTACTTACTATTGAAATATTTGTCACTTTTCCATGTTCAAGATGGTGGCTTTCTTAAAAATCCATGAAAACAATAGCTACAACAATACAGTTCACATTCCAGCATCCCTCCTGTTTCAGATGGATGATGCCAACACAGAAGGAATTATGTTTCAGACTCTTCCCAGGCGATCTGGGTCTTATTTAGTATTTAATCAGAATTTCACATCTTTTAACAAGTGGTACAAAGGAAATAGAAATGAACTGCCTTCAAGTCGATCCCGACTTATGGCGACCGTATGAATAGGGTGTTCAACAGTCCTGTAAAGTTGGTCAGTTTTACATCAAGGAGTGGGGGTCATAGCTCATTGGTAGAGCAAATGCTTTGCAAGCAAAAGGTCCTAGGTTCAGTCCCTAGTATCTCTAGGTAGGGCCAGGAAGGGCTCCTGCATGAAACCCTGGAGAGCCATTCCCAGTCAGTGTCGACAATACTGAACTAGACAGACAAATGGCCTGACTCCGTATAAGGCAGCTCCTATGATTTCACTCACCAATTGTTGTTCCATCATCCCAATAAAGAAGCCCTTGAGCATTACTATTGTCATCCAAAGCAACTGTAAGGCCCATTGAGTTTCTTCGACTAAAAACAAAAGGAAACATTTCAAAGACAAACTATTTAGTTTTCATTATTCCTATGAATTAAACTGGGAACCCACTGAAATTGTTCTCCAGCTTCCACTCATACTAAGACATATGATAAGTCATGTGTCGAGGGCCTAAACTGTGTCCCCATTTGTGCCCTGTATGGATATGGAGAAGGGATAACAAGCCTGGTCAGAATGGGCATGTGGCAGGTAGGGATGGGGGAGAAATTTGATTCAGTTTGCATTTAAAAGTGGATTTATCAAATTTGCACTTTCTAAAACAATATGAGAACCAAAACACAGCCATCCTTCAAAATTCGCACTCTGAATATTGTGATGCACATAACAACATAAGAACAGCCTGCTGAATCAGACCAGTGGCCCATCTAGTCTACCATCCTGTTCTCACAGTGGCCAGCCAGATGCCCATGGGAAGCCCACAAGCAGGACCTGAGTGCAACAGCACTCTCCCCTCCTGCAGCTTCCAGCAACTGGTTTTCCGAAGCATGCTACTTCTGACTATGGAAGCAGAGCATAGTCATCATGGCTAATACCCACTGATAGCCTTATCCTCCATGAAATTGTCTGATCTTCTTTTAAAGCCATCCAAGTTGGTGGCCATCATTGCCTCTTGTGGGAGTGAATTCCATAATTTAACTATGCGCTGAGTGAAGAAGCATTTTCTTTTGTCTGTTCTGAATCTTCCAACAGTCAGCTTCATTGAATGTCCACCACTTCTAGTGTTATGAGACACACACACAAATGTTTCTCTATCCACTTGTTCCAGTTCTCCAACCAATGTTTAAAAAAGGCATGAATCAATGAAAAGTGAAAATCAATATATTCATGAAAATAATAAAATGCATTATATTAGGGGAACTTGCTTGCAAAAATGTGTACATTAGTTAAAACTGCATATAAAAATGTGTTTATTAGAAGAAATTCACACCACAATGCTAATGAATTTTAATGAGGAATTGTGTTGGGTTTTTTAAAAAAAACAAACAAAAATTCCTGCAGAAATGTGAACTGGATTTAAGACTGGAAAAATGAGAGAACTGATATTGACAGATCCTTCCATCCCTAATAGCAGGTGGCTCACAAGTAGCATTGTTGCTCAGCTAGACCATACTCAAAGGAATTACCTCTTGTGGGAGCCACTCAGCAGCAACAGTGGGCTTCAGGGGCTGAGTTGTTAGAGTGGACCAGAAAGAGAACTTTCTGTCTGTGGTCTGCTCCTAGGTCTTAAATAGAAGCCAGGCCCCATGGATCTGGACTAACTTTCTCACCCACACTCCCTGTTATGACTCTGGTTGGTATGGATGGAGATTTTGCACTGTCGAGGTTTTGACTTCCTTGCAGCAACTTTCATTTTGTTGGGCAGTAGTTGATGCATGCTAATACTTGTTGCAACTTTTCAGTGTAGGTGTTGGAGTCATTGGAATCCATAGCCAGGTAAGTGGCTATTCCTACTGGGGAATCCTCTTAAGGTGTCTCGGGCTATCACTTCTAGGCCTTCGTCCCAGCTCTGGGAGCTGGCATACCTGCCACAATTGCATCAACAGTCTCCCATTAGCAGTTCAGGCCATAAAGCAAGGCCAAAGATCTCCCTTTAATTTTATCCAAATATGTGGATTAGGATGGGTTATTGGTTATTGGACCCCCACCCTACACCACATCATACTTTGTGAGCTGCAACCAATAAAAGTTATCTTCATCGTAAGCCAACTTTAGCGTACACATGTTTTTTAGCCTCCACATGCCACACCTTGACAAGCACTGAGGACAGAGACATGCACTCTGTTGTAATTCCCAGTACTTCTGAACTTAAGTATCTATGTATTTTTTATTTATTCTGCATAGATAGATGGATAGATAGATAGATAGATAGATAGATGATTGATAGATGACAGATGACAGATAGATTGATAGAGTAAATATTCCCAGATATCTGACTGTACCTGGCCTTGGTATTGAGAGCAGGTAGCTGCCATGGGAAAATGTAGCCACCTCTAAGATGAAGGTTGATGTGATCAAGAGGAGTTTCCAAGTTAGAGAATTGTCCTCGAACTCCAATGTCCATATTCTGTTCATGAAAAATGGGTATTTTCAGGTTTATTTCAAATTGTTAAAATCATATTCTCCGTGATTAACCACAAACACAATTAAAAGGCCTCCTCATTTGTTGAATACAATTAAACTAAATAATAAAAAATAGATTCTTCTCTGAGCTGCTCTCCCACAATGCCATTTCTTTACCATAAAATGGTAATGGACTGCCTTTAAGTCGATTCCGACTTATGACGACCCTGTGAATAGGGTTTTCATGGTAAGCGGCATTCAGAGGGGGTTTACCATTGCCTTCCTCTGAGGCTGAGAGGCAGTGACTGGCCCAAGGTCACCCAGTGAGCTTCATAGCTGTGTGGGGAGTCAAACCCTGGTCTCCCAGGTCATAGTCCAACACCTTAACCACTACACCACACTGGCTGTCAGTTGCATAGACCCCATCTATTTCAGTACACATACAAATCTGGGACTTAGGTCCATCCCTCTGCCACTAGCAGTCAGTGAGCTCCAGGGAAATGGTAAATCCGAAAATAACCACAGGATACGATGTTACCTAAACAACACATCTGTTGATGCCATAACCCTTAATAGCTGTAATTTCCTGGCATTTCGGAAAGCCCCTAACACAACATGTTAAATTGAAAAGGTGTTGTTGAATCCCTTTTAGCATTTGGCAGTTGCTTCCATTATCAAGGAGTTACAAATATTGGGATCAAGAGGAATTTCACTTACTGTGTAATAATCATACCAACGGGCATCAGGAAAATAAGCCTGTATCGATGTAGTATTCTGCAATTTGAATACATATATTTAAGCTGTAGAAAAAGCTTTTATTTTATTTTTTTTTGAAAAAAGGTGCCTACACAGATTTACATACATACTTACTTTATGCAGCACAGGGCTAATGAGCAATGCAGGTCCCCAAAGAAACTGTTCATGTATTTTCCATGTTTTGGTATCATCTGTAAATCTGAAAGCAACACAATTTATCAGGGTGGCAAAAAATAAGTAATAAATAATAAAAAACATCTGAAAAATATATTAAAAGCAAAACATCTTTCTTTAAACAATTCCCATACAGATGCAGACTGGGATAAAGCTATCTCCTTAAAAGGCTTTTTGAAAGAGGAATAAATAACAATCACAGTAAGTTATTAAGCGTGATAATACTAGCAGAAAAATCATAGAATCATAGAGTTGGAAGGGGCCTATAAGCCCATCAAGTCCAACCCTTTGCTCAATGCAGGAATCCAACTTCAAGCACACCCAACAGATGGCTAACCAGCTGCCTCTTGAATGCCTCCAGTGTTGGAGAGGCCACCACCTCCCTAGGTAATTGGTTCCATTGTTGTATGGCTCTAACAGTTAGGAAGTTTTTCCTGATGTTTAGCTGAAATCTGGCTTCCTCTAACTTGAGCCCATTATTCTGTGTTCTGCGCTCTGGGATGATCGAGAAGAGATCCTGGTCCTCCTCTGTGTGGTACCCTGCCAAATACTTGAAGAGTGCTACCACCCTCCCCTCAGTCTTCTGTTCTCAAGGCTAACATGCCCAGTTCTTTCAGTCTCTCCTCATAGGGCTTTGTTTCCAGTCCCCTCAGAGTACTGAAATCTTTTCAGAGTATTGAAAAAAACCAACAGATATACTTTTGGCTCTGGAATATCTGAGCAGAGTGATCCAATTGTTGAAGGATATGTCAACAGTTGAATCTACATTTCTAGACACCCACCATACTGGTGGGTATGGGGGTGATGCCAACAAATGGATTTTTCCCAATATGATAAAAGAGCCCCTAAACATTTCTACATGGATGTTCTGTTTCTGCCGGTAAGCTAAGCTCAGAACACTCTGAATATATTTGTTATATTTATTATAAGGATATAAGAAGAGCCTGGTGGAACAGGCAAGTGACCCATCTAGTCCAGCATCTGTTTTCACAGGGGCCAACCAAATGCCCATGGGAAACCCACAAGCAGAACCTGAGCACAGCAGCACTCTCCCCACTTGTAATTCCCAGCAACTCCTATTGTTCTTGTTATTATGATGATGATGATTAGCATTGTTAATATGAGCATTAGCATTTATATCCCACTTTTCCTCTCGAAGGAAGAGGATGGAAAACACATCAAGAAAGCATGATTCTTTTTTTAAAAAAGAATCATTCTAAAAACAGTTATAGTTAAAAAATAATAATAAACAAAAAGAACTGAAACACTATTAATGAGGCAGGCCGTGCTGTGAATCACACTACAAGTTTGTGTATATATTTAGTCTTGCTTCTAACATTTTTAAACAAGAGTAAATCTGTTAGCATTGATGAGCAGGACTGTTTTGTGCAAACAGAATATTGTTTAATAAACTTATATTTCAAATGAACCTAGTAGAATATTTAATACTTACTCATGAAGTAAAGGACGTATAACTGTGCTACCATGAGCATGGGCCTCATACATGAGTGTGTACAGAAAGGGGAGCAAAGTATATCTGGTATTGAGCAGATTCCTGGATATTTCTTCAAAAGTCTGATTAAAGGATACAGGATCTTGCCTCTACAAAAGACAAATCAATATAGTAGTTAGACCAACAGAAACTTGCCCCACTATTCATACATGTCTCATATAGACCCACACATATTGTTTAGGGAGACATATACTGGTATCTTTCAGTTCTCTGAATATTTTAAACTCTAGTTTAGATCAGTATATGCTGGGGATGGTCCTCTATATATGGACCCATGGTCCGTCTATACATGGAACCATACAACGAAGGTACCCTATGATGGTCAACAGAGGTTGATTTACTCAATGTCTGGAAATAACTTGATTTTTCTCAACAGGATTATTTGAAGCTGAAGCTGTGACTTGGTTGGCTTCACTGAAAAACACTGCATTTGAAATAAAATATTTGATGGTGTTAGATCTGTGATGGCTCATTCACACTGGCACGTCAGCACTTGATGCTGCACTCAGGAAGAGAAAGCTAGCATGGTACACGAGATCCATTGTGGGACAATGGCTAGCATGTTGTATGAAGTCAAGATTTCAAAGCCCAACTCAGTCTTGGAGCTCACTCGATGGCCTTGACCAGTCACCAGGTCTCAGCCTAACCTACCTCCCAGGGTTGTTGTGAGGATAGAATGGAGGGAGAGAATCAAATATTCCACCTTGAGCTCCTTGGAGGAACGGTGGGATACAAATGTAATTACAATAACATAAAATATATAAATATGAATACGTGAACATGAGTGTGAACATGCTTTCTATTGTTAAATTGCTGAAGTGTTTTATACGAAGTGATGCATAAATGTAATAAATTAAATAAATAAGTGAGTTAAACTCTGTTGAAACATTAGGGAACCTGAGGCTAAACATGGTCTCTCTCTTCATAGGATGTCTTACAAGGCTCTTGTGGTGTTACTCCTTTGAACCATTCTCCTTTTTATCTGCCCCAATGTCATTGTTTATGTCAGCCACGTGTGTGCTTTTTTCAAGTACTGCTGAGTCAAATATTCCCTATACACTTACACAGAGGCCATTTGTTCCCTGCAAAACAGGTGTTTGTATATATGGCTGCATTGTGCCATTGTGTGCCAAACCAGAAAGAAAACTAGACATGCCAATGAAGGTTTTTCCACCATAGATTGAAGCAGAAGCAAAGCTTTCTCGTGGGGAAGGAAGGAACATCCCTCTGGCACCTAATCTTCAGCAGTAAGCTACCCCCTAAAAAATTCTTACAGCTCACCAATCCCCCCCCCAAAAAAAATATTTAAAAGTCTGGGCAGAATACTTGAGGTAGCACTGTTTTAAAGAGCAAATGAGAGCTTGGTCCAAAGTGATCTTCTGCAGAACAGAAAGCACACACACACACACAAAGGAAATAAGGAGGAAAGTGCTGGTACTCCCATTCCCAGTATAATTATTCACCTTGACACAGTTTCACAAATCTCTCTCTCTCTCTCTCTCTCTCTGTGTGTGTGTGTGTGTGTGTGTGTGTGTGTGTGTGAGAGAGAGAGAGAGAGAGAGAGAGAGAGAGAGAATTTCCCAGTCTGCTCTGCAGCAGAGAGAATTTCCCAGTCTGCTCTGCAGCATGGTGACACATTCTCTTCTATTTGCCTTTTTTCCTGCAGGGCACAGCTCAGGACTTTTAGAAAGGAAAAAGGAGTTCTAATGAGTGCTGTCAGGCAGTCCTTTCAATCTTTATTAAATGAAAGGAACAATACCTTGGCAAATTTGGATAGACTGGAAGCAACACGATAACCCTGAATCTAAATTTTTAAAGGCTTTAAAAGACCTATTGAAAGGTGTGCTGGTGCAAGATAAAGCACTGTTTTTTTTTTTTAAGGAAGCGTAATCCTTTAGAAATATGCCATAAAAATAGACTTTCCTTTGCTAATCTGGAAAAGTACTATTTTCCTATTTAATTTATTTTCCCCAGTTATATTGTTAACCCAATTTATACAATACATTTCTAAGTTTGCTCTGTTTCACTGCTTTGGGGAACTGTGTTTCCTTTAAATATTCAAGAAATGCAGTTGTTGATAAGATGCCAATCACAGTCACTTTTGTGTCAGATACAAAAGGGGAAAGAAAGCCAGTGTAATAATGTGAAGAGAGGCATCATGCGGACTGGATGGTGGACATGCTTGGCAGCAAAGATCTGGTCAGCGGTGGTGACCAGGTGTTGTAGAATGCACTCCTTGCTGAAATCCAACAGGTCCCATCTGTATTGGCATTTTGCTGGCTTTTGAAGATACACCTGTTTACACAGAAATCTGCTTGATCTCTTGGCCAGAGTCTCTTTTGTTGTTGTTGTTGTTTGCAGTGCTGTTTTAATATGATTGTTTGAGTGCATGTTTTAATCATGGTAATTTATATTTTAATGTTTTAATGAAATTGTTTCATTATGTATTTTAATTATGATGTATTTAATTATTATGCTTTGTAATTAATAAAGTGCTTAAAAGCCATCTGGGCATTAAGAAGCATGTGAATTACTACTACTACTACTACTACTACTACTACTACTACTAGTAGTAGTAGTAGTAGTAATAATCCACAAGAATATGCAGGAAGAGAAGACTTCAGTAAGCAAGCAGTGTTTTAGATGAGGGAACAGAAAAAGTGGCAGATTTTCACAATGTAAGTAAAAGCAAGTAATTAAACAATGCATAGCTAAACCTACCACAAATCCTATGCCATTGTGATTCCTGGAATATGGATAAAAAGCACCCAGCTCCATCCAGCGAACACACATTTCATAATCTGTATTATCATTGAAGCCACAGATATCTGCTCCAGTCTGAACATATTAAAAATAATTAAGTATTAATGACATAATGTTTCAAATTTAGAACAATAGTTTAAATTGTTAGGTGATGACTCAGACTTACATAGGATATTCCAAAAAGGCTGAACTCCATCATACCTGCAAGAGAAAAATTATAAGTTTATCAAATGTTTTTCCCATCATTGTAATAGTCACTTGTAGTACATTTGATTTGAGTACTATTCAGTCACATACATACAACCCTTTAAGCTGCATTATTATGGATGGATGGGGCATGGCTCAGTGATAAAGATAAAAGTCTCTGCAGACAAAAGGTTTTTAGACTGGCTTTGGGAGTCCTGCTTGTTTGCCCATCATTAAGATAAGTTCAATTGACAAGAAGGAGAGAGAAGGCTAGGGGTGGAGGAGGAATCCATTGTAAATGGATTTATACATGGAATTTGGTGGTTCTGACCCAATCTATTTCTTAAATGCTCATTATATTCAAAATAATATGCAGAATATATTATATGTATATATATAAAGAGTCAAGCCCCATGCTGCATGATATTTCTGCAGAATAATTTTATATGATTTAATTTTATATTACCGCATACATATTTCGATACAGTTATATGCATTGTTGTATGTATCTGATTATGAGCTGGTTACTTAGGGTACCTTGAGTGTATATCACATATAAAATGCATATAATATTACTCATATAATAATGCATATAATATGTGGGGATTGTTTGTATTTGTGGCAGAAGGGGAGGGAGCTCACTTTTCATTGAGATGAAGGAGCAAGATGGGAATTAGAAAAAAATGAAGTGGATAAGCTCTACATCAAGATTTTCAGAAAATTCCATCCATAGATAAGGCCTTTTCAGTGGTGACTCCTAGCCTCTCCCAAGGATGTACAACTGGTCTTACTAAAACAAAACAGCTTTGAAAACCTACTTAGGCTTTGCATATACTTTGTAAATGTTGCTCAGTGTAATGATACACATTTTTAGGGGACTAGCATGAATCTATTGTGGTTGTCAGAAATATTTCTTTAGTTTCAAGAGCAGCAACAATGGCCAAATACTCTATAAGACCAAGTACTCTTGATTAGTGTTTTATATGGCTTTTCTTTCTTAACCCTGTCAATTTGAGTCCCAGAGCCTCGCAGCCGGTGAGCATTCCCATTGCCCCCCCCCCCAGAGGAAGGAGAGGCAAGAGAAATGGCGGCAAGCCGCACCAGGGGAGCAATAACCTTTTACCTGCTTGTTGCCCTCCTCCATGGTCAACATAATTTCAGTTTTCTGACACTTTCATAGAGCGGGAAGGGTGGCTTACAGGCTTCCCTTGGTGAATTCTGACTTTTATACTTTGTTTATGAATGTGTATATGTATATTGATATTGTTTATGTATTTTGCTTTGTAAATTAAATATGTTTCCTTCTTGTACCTTGTCTATTCTATTGTAAACCGGTTTGAGATCTTTTAGATAGTAAGCGATCTATAAATGGAAATAATAGGACTTCCGGGAAGGGTGACTTCGCTTGTGCCTGCTTTTGGGACGGGCTCCCGCCTCAAAAGAAGCTTATTCAGATATAAATGTCAGAACATTTTTTTTGACTGATGAAATTTCTCCCGGGCAGGGAGAAACGTAGAGATCAACCTCAAAAGCCTGTTTTTGTTGGGAGGACTGGATCTCATTAATTTATGAGATAAGGTCCAGCCAACAATGCCGGATGGACTTCCGAACAAGCTCTATCTGTTTAATGCGATACGTTTATCTTTTCTTTAAAGAGAGAACGGACTAACAGGCAAGCACCCTTCTTTCTATTATTTTTTTTACTTGGTTTAAATTGTTGCAACAAAAGGAGATTTGTCAGATTGGTCGGCTTTGGACAACTTCTGGGTGAGCTATAACTCTTCTCTGTTATTCACGAAATTAACAGCTTATCTCTGTTTCTGTCGCAAAAAGCTATCTTGGAAGTGCATTCTAAAGATATAAACAGAAGAGGGATTTCTATTCCTGATTTCTATTCTGAGGAACATTATATTGTCTGGGACTATTCTCTTTTTGGTTTATTTTATTTTGACGAATCTGCTTCTTCACGACGCCACTAACTGTTTTGATGCTGGGAACTAAATTTGTTTTGCATTCTTGAACATAGAGAGATAAGCAGGCTGCTCTGTTTATACTGTGATGTCATCAAACCTGGAATATTAACCCAATTGTTGCTGAAATAAGAAGTGGTTCTTCTTTATTTTTGTTTTGCTCTGTTTTCGTGGTTTTAAAAAAATGGCAATCAAGAAAGTGGCTGAGAATCTGGAAGTAATTATGTTTCAGAAAATAATGGATGAGATTGAGATAACGAAACAAACCCTGCGACAGGGCAGTAAGGAGCTGAAAATTGAACTGAACAAAATGACGCAGGAGTTTAAAGAAATAGGGGATCCTGTGAGAGAGGAGAATGAGATCAGAGATGAGAAAAGAAAAAATAAAGGGAAGATACAAGCCCTGGAGATTGGAACAAATGTGGAATTGGAAAAAGATCTGGAGTTTATGGATTTTAGAAATAAAATCTACTGTTTGGAATTTAACGTTATCTCTGAAGAAATTAATGAAGATATTAGAGATAAAGTTATCAATGGCTTGGATAATCTTCTGGACTGGAATGATGTGATGGAGCTTGATATAGAGAAAATCTATGGAATTAACTGCAGCCATGTGACAATGGAAAAACTCTCAAGAGATGAGCCAGTGCATTTTGTAAAAAAGAAGAACACAGATATGACTTTACAACAGTATTTCAGCAACTTATTCAGAATGGATGGCAAGAAAATATTTGGGATAGAGGAAATTCCCATCAGACTCTTATTATATGATTATGGCTACAACAGCAAGATTATTATGGAATACTGATAATGGAAGATTGGACACTGAAATTACTGGACTTAACAGGACTATTGAAGATGGAAGATGGAACTAATAGGGATAATGGAATAATGGCTATTGAAATTATTGGACCTAACAGATTCTGATGAGATGGATTAATCGAAATGTTTATTTGGACTATGGTTATGACAATAAGATTATTATAATTATTAACGAGATGGATTAATCGACATGTTTATTTGGAGAAAAATTGATAGATATATTTCTTAAAGAATTGAAACCTCTCTTTGACTTTTTGTGGAAAGAATAAAGTAATGTTTATGAGATTTGATGATTAATTAAGATAACTACTGGAGGAAAGTGATTTTATAATATGATTTAAGAGACAGGATTGTTATATATTGTAGACCTATAACTGATTTGATATGTGACAAATGGGAAGTCAACATTTTATTTTTTTTGTTTAATCATTTTTGTTTTGTTTTGTTTTTTGTCTTTGTTTTATGATTTTGTTTTCTATGTTTTATGAAAATTTGAATAAAAATTATTGTAAAAAATATATATATATATATAAATGGAAATAATAACAATAATAAATTTGCCAGTGTTTAATTTTATTGTATAATGTTGAATCTATATATCTATATATTTTGTCACAAAATGGGATACTGAATCTCATGAACAACAACTTTATAATATTAATATAAAGGAAAGCCTCTTCCTTAAAAGAAGTACAACTTGCAGGAGCTATGATACTTAACATAAAACATATAGATTATGAACAATTTAACTTTCACTTACCAATTATAGATTTGTAAAGTTGATCCCACTTTGAGACATTGTCGCCTAGCCAATGCCCTGCCCATTTGCCACTTGATGGATATGTTGAACGAGAAATGACAATGCCACGTTCCCCAGTGACACTGTGTAAAGCACTAAGATTGGAAATAAAACCAGAAGTAAACTGAGGCAGAAAAAAAAATCAAATGTAAATATTTAGAACCAGAATATAATAAAAAGGCATCTGTTCAAATCCTTTATTTCAGAGCTAATGCACAAGGTTAAGATTGCCACATGGAATCTGTTGGTTGCTGGTTGGACCTAGATTGGGATATTTTCTCCAAGCTACTGCATATTTTTTAAGCATGTACAATTATTATCAGTTGATGCTGTAGAAATTTGGGGCTGTGGAGGGTTAGCCCTTAAAAAAAATCTAAAAACCTGCAGATCAAGATCAACCCTTGATCTATATCCTCAATTTCTGGTGGGAAATTTCTTAATGTAAATTCTTCATCAGTGGGAAGGCTGAATGGGGAAAGAAGTGTATGTTGCGGTGAAATCATTCCCAAACACTGAAGAGAGTACGACTGGAGGAAGGCTCCATTGGGCTTCATGGTGATCTCTCCATGGATGCATGCCTGTGATTAAATGTGAGATACATCATTCCCATGGAAACTCGCACTAAAATGCTGAAGAATTTTCATGTGGATCTTTTATGAAAAAAATTGCACATTGCTGCAGAAATGTGGAGAACCAAATTTAAGATCGGAAAAATGAGAAACAGAAATTGACAAATCTTTCCATTCCTCATTGAAGCTACATGTTTTTATTTGTAGTGTTTTGCTTCCTCATTAATCTGCATGTTTTTTAAAAAAGAAAAATCCTGTCGAAACCAGAGATGCTTGAGGAATTTGAACTCTGCAAACTTTCATACAAATGGACCTTTGAAGATTAATGTGTGGATCAAAACTGTGTTATCAACTGGCTTTTGCACTTACCAAAATTTTTGATCCATTCTCAGTTAAAAAAAAGTAAAAAAAAAGTTTTTAAAATGCATACACATTTAGAATAGCATATTTTGGAAGAAAATATGTGAAAATACATTGGTGAAAAATGTAATTAAATGTGGTGTTTTGTTCTGATTTGTTTTTAAAAACCCACACACTGCAGAAATGGAACAGAACAGACTTGTGGGTTGTCACATGCAAAAGTGACATGGACTAGATATAGACAAATTCACACATCCCTACTCAAAATATGTATTTTATTTTTTAATGTAATTCTTTTTTTGCTTGTTAGATGTGTATTTTCTCTTGAGACATATTTCAATCCATATGTTATCTCAAAACATTTAACTGCACATTTTCAATCATAATATGCATTGATATGTTGAAACTACTGCAAGGTGCAGTGCAGCTTTCAGGCAAGTGTAAACATAAGGACAGCCCTGTTGGGTCACACCAAAGGCCCATCTAAGCTAGCTTTCTGTTCTTAAAGTGACCAACAAGATCAAGGGTGGTAGTCAATCATATTGGTACTCGATCCAGGTCTTTGCAAATAGATTCCTAGCTAATATTAGTGCATGTGATACCTGGATGTGAAACTTCTTTGGTATGATCTGATCATCTACATTTTTAATAAGCATAGTGACAGGTTACTGGTCAAATCTTTGGTCGTTACTGTTGGCAAAGATAGAGTGCCTGAATGTATTTTTCCACAGCAGAGTTGCAAGGCCAAGAAGCTCAGTGGACGTGCACTTTCCAAGGACATGTTACCAGGCAACCGTGGCTCTTGCAGCTGGCCTTATTTATAAGACTGGGCAGAGCAGCCAGTCTGGTGTGGGGAAAAGCTGTGGGGAAAAGCTGTGGGGAAAAGCAGTGGGGGTCGAGGAGTTTGTACAGAGAGAGCTGTGATATATTGTCAGTAAAGTAACTCTTAAAACTTATTGCTTGTCCGGCTCATTGCTTCAACTGGCATCTAGCCTGTCACTATACTGTTCTGCGTCCTGGGCATCCTGCTTGCGCCAGATACAACATCCAACAAGTGGTAGCAGAGGATGGTTACCTGGTGCTGATGGTTACCTGGTGCTGAGGATTACCTGGTGCTGAGGATTGCAGAAAAGCGGCAGAGAAAAGCCAGAACTGCGGACCAGCGAGTAAAACAGCAGAGAGACGGAGAAACCGAAAGCTGAGCTGAAAGCTGTGAGAGAGCCGTGGGAAAAAAACCTGACTGAAGGACAGAGGTGAGAAGCTCTAATTACAAAGGCGGTGAACTGTGTAAAGTGAAAGTATGTCTGTTACGTTATCGGCCGGGATTCCCCTGGAAAAACTGACAGGGAAAAATTATGGCACTTGGAAACAGAGAATGCAGGCTTTTCTAGTGAAAGAAGACCTGTGGAAAGCTATCGCAGAAGACCCACCCGCTGGGGTGCCTATTCCAGCAGATTGGAGAAGGCTGGATGAGAGGGCAAAGGCGTTAATTGTTCTTGCTATTGATGATTCTCAATTACTGCACGTGCATGATGCAACAACAGCTAAGGAAACCTGGGAAACTTTAAGAAATATTCATGTGAAAAAGACTGCCAGTTCTAAAATATATCTTGCCAGAAGATTTATCAGATGCGCTTATCTGGAGATACAACCATGTCAGAGCATTTGTTGGAAATAAACAGACTGTTTACTGAGTTGTCAGAACGTGAAATTGAACATTCTCAAATGCAAAAAGTGTATATCACATTAGCTTCACTAGATTCAAGTTATGATAGTCTGGTGAGCTCTTTGGAAGCAATGGACGATGCAAATCTCAATATAGATTATATAGAAGGAAAACTTTTACAAGAATTTCAAAGAAGGCAAGAAATGGCAAAGCAAGAAAGGACTGAGTCTAAACACAACTTAGGAAAGCTGAACAACAAAGCAGCACAAGAGAGACTGTATGGACAAAAAGCATGTTACTTTTGTGGTTCCAAACAACATCTTCAAGGGAATTGTGAAGCAAGAAGAAGAGAAAGAGGAAGAAAACCGTGTGTACAGGTGATATATGCTAGTAAGAATAAGCAATGTATTAACAATGAGCAGGGAAATAACTGTGATGATTTATGGGCAATTGACAGTGGGGCTACAAATAGTATAATCAAAGATAAATCCATGTTTCATACATATTGTAACGTAGAGGATTATGTGATAATGGCTGATGGATCTAAGAAACTGATTAAAAGTAGGGGTACAGTGAAATTAGCAGGTTTTAATACGATAATGACAGATGTGCTGTTGATTCCTGACATTGAATGCAACATTATGGCTGTGTCAAAACTCAATGGAATGGGGTTCAATGTAATGTAAATGATAAAGGTTTATGCTATGGAAAAATAGGTGGGGAGTGTTGGCAAAGATAGAGTGCCTGAATGTATTTTTCCACAGCAGAGTTGCAAGGCCAAGAAGCTCAGTGGACGTGCACTTTCCAAGGACATGTTACCAGGCAACCGTGGCTCTTGCAGCTGGCCTTATCTATAAGACTGGGCAGAGCAGCCAGTCTGGTGTGGGGAAAAGCTGTGGGGAAAAGCTGTGGGGAAAAGCAGTGGGGGTCGAGGAGTTTGTACAGAGAGAGCTGTGATATATTGTCAGTAAAGTAACTCTTAAAACTTATTGCTTGTCCGGCTCATTGCTTCAACTGGCATCTAGCCTGTCACTATACTGTTCTGCGTCCTGGGCATCCTGCTTGTGCCAGATACAACATCCAACAGTTACCCCCTGCCATTTTCTTCTCCATGGTGATCAGTGTTACTGTAGCACCAACTCAGGGTAGACCTTCTGAAGTTAATAGATATGACTAACTTAGGTTCATTAATTTCAGTTGGTCTACTTTGGGTAGGACTTAGCTGAATACAACCCCAAACTTCCTCAAGCATTCCTATTTCAAACAGAAGTCCAAAAACTATTGTCAGCATCAAAGGAGGGGACGTTTGTGAAGTGAGGACTATATTGCCTGAGAATGCAGGCTCATATACTGCATGTTTAAACATCATGGTTTTAAAAAATATTTAATGTATATAGGTAACATGCAATATTGATGGTTAAATTTAAAACATTTTAAAAACAACAGTAGACTAAAAAGATTAAAACACATCAGCATCTATATGTCTGGGTAGGCTTGCCAGATGTTGGCAACTGCAGGGAACTGTTGTGAGTTTTGATTTCTAGGCTCAAAACTTCATGTTCTGTGATAGAGGCCTATTGAATCAATAGCTAAACAAATTGAAAACTAAAAGCAAGTGTTTTCATGATGTCCTGAACATTAAATTAAGCTAGCAAGCATGGAATTCATAAACGAACTTCTTTATTTCAGATAACAGAATGCAAACCATTTCAGAAAACAGTTTTTCCTTCCAAATGGTTCACAATTGCTTGAAACCGGTCTGTAAAGCTCCTTGACCTGAGTGAATACAGCTTAGACAAATGACCATCTGCACTATGCATTCCAAGCAGTATCATTCCACTTAAGCAATCACGGCTTTCCCAAAAGTATCATAGGAACTGGAGTTTATTAAGACTGCTGAGAGTTGGTAGGAGAACCCTCAAAGAGCTGCAGTTTCCAGAGCTTCATAGCTGAGTGGGCACTTGAACCGGGGTCTCCCAATCTTAGTCCAACACTCTGGCCCTCTGTTGCATGGACAGATGGAGTTGAACATCCATTTTCTCAGTCCCACCAGTTAAAACAGCTAGACTGGTGCGGACCAGAGAGAGGGCATTCTCGGTTGTGGCCCCCACCCTCTGGAACTCTCTGCCATACGATCTACGCCATGTCCCTTCCTTGGTAGGTTTCCGCCAAGGACGAAAAACATGGCTATTTCAGCGGGCATATAGAATCCCAAGTTAATTTTAGTTTTATAGTGTACAGATGGGGGTAACTGAATATGTTATAATTGTATTTTTATGTATTTTATGTGTATTTTAAATTTAATTATGTACGCCGCCTAGAGTGGCTGTTCATTCAGCCAGATAGGCGGCCTAAAAATAAAATTTTATTATTATTATTTTATATTATAACAGTTGGAGGACAAGCAGGTGAAATGTTGAGGGTTCACTTGAAAGGTCAATGAAAAATGGAGGAACAGTTTGATAATAGCAAAAGTGAAAATGAAACTAACTAGACTCCCTCATTTCAGCCATGTTAGTAGATAAATAATTTCTTCACAAATCTGTATATTTTGAACAAAACCTTTAAACACTTTTAAAGCAATAATGGGCTTAATAATTTCTTCTCTGCAGAAGAAAGTGAACATAAGAACATAAGAAGAGCCTGCTGGATCAGGCCAGTGGCCCATCTAGTCCAGCATCCTGTTCTCACAGTGGCCAACCAGGTGCCTGGGGGAAGCCCGCAAGCAGGACCCGAGTGCAAGAACACTCCTCCTGAGGCTTCCGGCAACTGGTTTTCAGAAGCATGCTGCCTCTGACTAGGGTGGCACAGCACAGCCATCATGGCTAGTAGCCATTGATAGCCCTGTCCTCCATGAATTTGTCTAATCTTCTTTTAAAGCCATCCAAGCTGGTGGCCATTACTGCATCTTGTGGGAGCAAATTCCATAGTTTAACTATGCGCTGAGTAAAGAAGTACTTCCTTTTGTCTGTCCTGAATCTTCCAACATTCAGCTTCTTTGAATGTCCACGAGTTCTAGTATTATGAGGGAGGGAGAAGAACTTTTCTCTATCCACTTTCTCAATGCCATGCATAATTTTATACACTTCTATCATGTCTCCTCTGACCCGCCTTTTCTCTAAACTAAAAAGCCCCAAATGCTGCCACCTTTCCTCGTAAGGGAGTCGCTCCATCCCCTTGATCATTCTGGTTGCCCTCTTCTGAACCTTTTCCAACTCTAGAATATCCTTTTTGACATGAGGCGACCAGAACTGTACACAGTATTCCAAATGCGGCCGCACCATAGATTTATACAACGGCATTATGATATCGGCTGTTTTATTTTCAATACCTTTCCTAATTATCCCTAGCATGGAATTTGCCTTTTTCACAGCTGCCGCACACTGGGTCGACATTTTCATCGTGCTGTCCACTACAACCCCGAGGTCTCTCTCCTGGTCGGTCACCGCCAGTTCAGACCCCATGAGCGTATATGTGAAATTCAGATTTTTTGCTCCAATATGCATAATTTTACACTTGTTTATATTGAATTGCATTTGCCATTTTTCCGCCCATTCACTCAGTTTGGAGAGGTCTTTTTGGAGCTCTTCGCAATCCCTTTTTGTTTTAACAACCCTGAACAATTTAGTGTCGTCAGCAAACTTGGCCACTTCACTGCTCACTCCTAATTCTAGGTCATTAATGAACAAGTTGAAAAGTACAGGTCCCAATACCGATCCTTGAGGGACTCCACTTTCTACAGCCCTCCATTGGGAGAACTGTCCGTTTATTCCTACTCTCTGCTTTCTGCTTCTTAACCAATTCCTTATCCACAAGAGGACCTCTCCTCTTATTCCATGACTGTTAAGCTTCCTCAGAAGCCTTTGGTGAGGTACCTTGTCAAACGCTTTTTGAACGTCTTAGTACACTATGTCCACTGGATCACCTCTATCTATATGCTTGTTGACACTCTCAAAGAATTCTAATAGGTTACTGAGACAGGACTTTCCCTTGCAGAAGCCATACTGGCTCTGCTTCAGCAAGGCTTGTTCTTCTATGTGCTTAGTTAATCTAGCTTTAATTATACTTTCTACCAGTTTTCCAGGGACAGAAGTTAAGCTAACTGGCCTGTAATTTCCGGGATCCCCTCTGGATCCCTTTTTGAAGATTGGTGTTACATTTGCCACTTTCCAGTCCTCAGACACGGAGGAGGACCCAAGGGACAAGCAGAGCTTGGAAAAATTACTTTTTTGAACTACAACTCCCATCAGCCCAATCCAGTGGCCATGCTGGCTGGGGATGATGGGAGTTGTAGTTCAAAAAAGTAACTTTTCCAAGCTCTGGGGACAAGTTACATATTTTAGTTAGCAGATCAGCAATTTCACCTTTGAGTTCTTTGAGAACTCTCAGGTGGATGCCATCCGGGCCCGGTGATTTGTCAGTTTTTATATTGTCCATTAAGCTTAGAACTTCCTCTCTCGTTACCACTATTTGTCTCAGTTCCTCAGAATCCCTTCCTGCAAATGTTAGTTCAGGTTCAGGGATCTGCCTTATATCTTCCACTGTGAAGACAGATGCAAAGAATTCATTTAGCTTCTCTGCAATCTCCTTATCGTTCTTTAGTACACCTTTGAAGTGAGAGTCTTACACATTTTATTCTTCATGTTCAATTGTAAAGATATCATAATCATGCTTGATCATAATCATGCTTGATTTGCCTGTACGTAGAAGAATGTTTTTCCCCTGTCCATTCAGCAGTTTTGCGAGAGTCTTGATTGACAGTGAAATGCTGGAAAACATCCACTCAAGTAAAAATAACAATTAAAATGTGGCATTCCCCCCCCCTGTAATATCAAATTTACCAAGGGCTTTAAGGTCATTATAGTCTATGGGTTCGGGGGTGGGGAGGATGTTGCTCTTAGCTTGCTCATTGAATTGGTAAAGAAACAGCCTAGATATATTGCTATTAGATCACACTAGGAATGGGTAAGAATATCTGCTAAATCAGACTTAATACCAGATTCCGACTGAATTTGCTATCTTTTTGGATTGGCACTGATTTTGTGTGGCGGCTCACGGCTGTAATAGGCACAGAATTTTTTTCACATTTCCCCCCTGATTTCATATAATTATCTTCGTAATTTCCTCTGTTAATGCATTCGTAACAGTGTGTAGGTGTGATAAACAGGAAAAATACACCATGTGGAACACCGTGATCATTTACATAGGTATTTAAAATTACCTATTAAAAATTACACATTTTTCCCGCAACCAAAACCCCCCACAGAGGATCAAATCGGCAAGCACCAAAGCAAGTGGGAACAAAAAAAGGTTGGTTTGGGATGGAATGATGGACTATTAGACTACAAGTGGATTGGAACTGGGCAGTGAACTCTATCCCTAGATCAGACATTATCTAAAACAGGATATAACTCAATAAGGAATTAGCATGTAGTAAAGTTGCTTTGGAACTAAAGAAATAAATAGTTAAATAGAAAGTCTTGCATATTTTCTTTACATAATATGCATTCTCTTGCCTGTCTTTAACATTTACTTTCTTAAAAGTGAATTGTTAAGGTTATTAATTTAAGAATGGGTATACAGAGCTCTTAATTTAAAATAATCATTCTGTGTACCCTACGTGGAATCCTAGCCAAACAAATACAAGCTTTTTAATTAAAGTAGTCCATCACATACTAAGCTAGGAGCAAGGGGTTATTTTTTACTTTAATTTCTTATGCTGCTGTCTTAATGGCCTATCAAAACACTGAAAACTGCTCAGTGTCATCAGTGAATGGCAGAGCACTCTTTATTACAGTTGGTGGAACTTTCTGCATCTGCATCACACAGGGCTGTCTCAAGATGGCCTTTGAAGATATCTCATAAAGGAATCCCACTTGTAAGCCCAACGCGTTGTATCCGAATGCACTGAAACAAGATAGTGTTTGCTGGGATGTAATTAAACATCCACATTAAAACCACTAACCTGGCCATTTTGTTTCACAAAGCAGGTCAGCAATTAAGCTTACACGACATAATATGGTCATTAGAATATGTGTACAAGGAATTGCTCCAAACTAAGTGAGAAATTAGGTCTCTTAATATTATGACCCAATGCACTTGCAGACTTAGAAACAAGAAGAAGCTTGATGCTTAAAAGGCTAATCAAACTCAAAAGTTAAATGTCCCCATGGTACAGTCATGGTTGGCCCTAAAGGATCCTGGGAACTATAGTTTTTTAAGAATGCTGAGACTTGTTAGGAGAGCCCTATTCTCCTCACAGAGATATAATTCCCAGAGCTCCCTGGAAACAATGATTGATGATAAAATCATTCTGGAAATTGTAGCTCTTTGAGGTAAACATAGGTCATCTAACAATTCTCAGCACCCTTAAACTATAATTCGAAGGATTCTTGACTGAGAAGCATGACTGTTTAAGGTGGCATGATACCACTTTAAAAGCATAGTTATGAACTGAATTATTTTGGCAGTTCCAATCTGTACAAAGAAAGCAAGGAAGATTTAAACGTGCTGAACAAGTTTATGTAACCAGAAAAAAGGATAAAATAATGTATGTATTACTTTTTAATCATTTGTACAAATTTCTTCTAGTAAATGAGCATCTGAGTTACTAACAATGTGAGACAAGCACCAAGCCATCACAAACAAAAAGATAACTTACTCATATGTAGGCTTAGTTTGCGACCAACCATATAGATTGTGGACATCATAGTGTCGAACTGGGCTTCCATCAGCCAGAAACTGTTGACTTTGCATGCACAAGGTTTTGTCACTCAACCCAATATCCCTTCCTAGTAAGTCTAATGAAGAAGACAAACACAGAGAGAGGCTAAACAAAATGTTACCCATCTTTTACTATAAAAATTCAAATTAATCAAACTGGAGAATCACAATTTGAAGTTTTAGTTTTAGGTGGAATCCAACAACATGAACGAGGCATAATATTTGAATGGAATAGAAGAACAGGAATTTGATTTCACTAAACATTTAATGTGAATATTAAAAAGCAGCCCACAGCTATGAATGGGGGAAAAGCATCTTGATGATAAACTGGCCAAAGGGCTTTTCTGTAATGAGTACAATATGTCTTGTGTTTCAGGATAAAATCTTTAGCATCCGCCAGGACTTAGACTCCAGTGTTATAGCAGGTGAATCAAGCGAGGTATCCAGAGCACAGCCTTGTCCCGATTTCTTGGATGAGTTTCAGTTGGTGCAGCTTGAGGACGTTGACAAGGTGCTTGGACAGGTTCGTGCAACCACTTCTGTGCTGGATCCTTGCCCTTCTTGGTTAATAAAAGCTAGCATGGATGGAACAGCTGGCTGGGTCAGGGAGGTGATTAATGCCTCTTTGGAGGAGGGGGTGGTCCCTGGCTGCCTGAAAGAGGTGGTAGTGAGACCACTCCTGAAGAGACCCTCCCTGGACCCAGAAAATCTTAATAACTATAGGCTGGTGGCAAATGTTCCATTCCTGGGCAAGGTCCTTGAACGAGTGGTGGCAGGCCAGCTCCAGACACTCTTGGATGAGGCCAATTATTTGGATCCATTTCAGTCGGATTTCAGGCCTGGTTTTGGTACGGAAACATCCTTGGTTGCCCCGTACGATGACCTCTGTCGGGAGAGAGACAGGGGGAGTGTGACTCTGTTGATTCTCCTTGATCTCTCAGCAGCTTTCGATACCATCGATCATGGTATCCTTCTGGGAAGACTGGCTGAGTTGGGAGTGGGAGGGACTGCATGGTGGTGGTTCCGCTCCTACTTGGCGGGTTGGCTCTAGAAGGTGGTGCTTGGGGAACATTGCTCGGCACCCTGGACTCTCCAGTATGGGGTTCCACAGGGGTTAGTTCTGTCAGCCGTGCTGTTCAACATCTACATGAAACTGCTGGGTGCGGTCATCCAGAGCTTTGGAGTGCGTTGCCATCAGTATGCTGTTGACACGCAGCTCTATTTCTCCTTTTCATCTTCTTCAGGTGAGGCTGTCAATGTGCTGAACCAGTGCCTGGCTGCGACAATGAACCGGATGAGGGGTAATAAACTGAGGCTCAATCCAGACAAGATTGAGATGCTGCTAGTGGGTGGTTCTTCTGACCAGATGGTGGATGTTCAGCATGTCCTGGATGGGGTCGCACTCCCCCTGAAGGAGCAGGTTTGTAGCTTGGGGGTTCTCCTAGAACCACCTCTGTCACTTGAGGCTCAGGTAGCCTCGGTGGCACGGAATGCCTTCTCCCAATTTCGGTTGGGGGCCCAGCTATGCCCCTATCTGCACAGGGATAACCTGGCTTCCGTTGTCCATGCTCTGGTAACCTCCAAGTTAGATTACTGCAATGCACTCTACGTGGGGCTGCCTTTGAAGACGGTTCAGAAACTGCAGCTTATGAAAAATGCAGCAGCCAGATTGGTAACAGGGGCCAGATGGTTCAAACATATAAAACCGATTCTGGCCCGTTCGCATTGGCTGCCTGTATGTTTCCGAGCTCGATTCAAGGTGCTGGTTTTAACCTATAAATCCTTACACGGCTTAGGACCACAATACGTGATGGAACACCTCTCCCGACATGAACGCACCCGTACTCTATGCTCAACATCCAAGGTCCTCCTCCAGGTGCCTACTCGGAGGGAAGCTGGGAGTCTGGCAACAAGGGAGAGGGCCTTCTCAGTGGTGGCCCCCAAATTATGGAATGATTTCCCTGACGAGGTGCACCTGGCACCTGTTATCTTTTCGGTGCCAAGTCAAGACTTTCCTCTTCTCCCAGGCATGTTAGCATGTGTTTTTACATTGTTTTCAATGTTTTTAAATTGTTTTTTGTGTTTTAAAATTTGTATATTTGTTTTTAATGTTTTTAATTGCTGTAAACCACCCAGAGAGCTTCGGCTATGGGGTGGTATATAAATGTAATAAATAAATAAATTGTGTTTCCAGGATGCCTTATTTTCATCATGTCAAGTGGTAGAAATAGCAGCTTATACAGAACCCAAGTTAGGAATGTGTAAGGAACAGCAATATTCTTACTAATTAAAAAAGAGACATCTAATGTAGGTTACTGCCTTTAGACAGCAACCCTGCTTCCAGCTGTGTGGTTGAGCAAAGGATTCCAATCTTACTCTGGTGGTAGAATCATAGAATCATAAAGCTGGAAGGGGCCTTGTAGGCCATCGAGTCCAACCCCCTGCTCATAGCAGGAAATCCACACCTAGAGCATCTCCCGCGGATAGCTGTCCAGCCTCTGCTTGAAGACATCCAGCGAAGGGGATCCCACCACCTCCCTAGGCAGTCGGTTCCATTGCCGAACTGCCCTTACTGTCAAGAAGTTCCTTCTAATGTCCAATCTGAATCTACGCTCCTGCAACTTAGTTGTGGTAGGGAATCAACCTGCATTAAGAATTTATTCATTAAATTTATATCCCACCCTTCCTCCCTATAGAAGCCCAGAGCTGCAAACAAAAACACTAAAAGCACTTTAAAACATATTAAAGCAGACTTTAAATTATATTCTAAAACAAAACATCTTTAAAAAACATATTTTTAAAAAAAGCTTTAAAAAAGCAGACTAGGATAAGGCCTGAATAGGAACATTTCATGAAATTATGGGGAGGGCAAATTCATCTCACCTTTGGGTGTTGCAACCACAATGATTTCTTGTTCATCCTTTGAACTTTTATTTTGCTATTATCAAGGGCACCAGCAATAGTGTAACTCATATTGGTTCCCCTCCTCCAAATGCTTCAGGAGAGATGCTGTATCACAACAGGTAAGCACTCTCCAAAACCATGGGATGAATTTTACCACCACTGAAATAGCCTCTGTGTTGCGATTTCACACATTTCATTCAGAACATTCAGTTCAAGCCTACATTCTGCATGTTGGAAGATGTGGTTCCCAGGTTCAGCATACACCTAGCAAGCAATGACATTCCAAGAGATCTAAAAGAATGTATAAGTAAATACACTTACTTGGTATATATATAGGTGTATTTAGATCAGAGTTCCCGCAACCAATAACGGAACCAGTGACAAAACTTGATGGTTCATTCATATCCTTGCATTGCAAAGAAAATAAAAAGAAATATTACTATTTATTGACTTTTATGATAATTTGATCATTTCAGGAAAAATATGAAAATATATTGCCTCTTCATTCAAGGTGACCAAGAGCATTGAAGGTATGCCGGGATATTTGTTGTGGGGGGAGGGATATGTAAGTTATTTATTAAAATATATATAGCCCACTCTTCACCTATGCAAATACATGCACCCCTCTTCCACCCCCACAAAAAAACAAATCCTGGTACTGTGTATTTTTTTAAAAAAATTGACAAGACCCCCAAAAGGGTTGTTGAGAAATAAATTTGCAATACCAATATATTGCCCTATAACACAGAGCTTGGACCCAAGACACATATCTGTCTTCCTAGGAACACTAATACATTCTCATTTGCATCCTGCCCTGAAAAGATGGACGAAACCCACAGGCTCAAGCTAACAAAGCTGATAAAAAGCAGCTTAATGTAGAAATGGGATGGCAACAATTTCTGGATGAACGTATGTTAGATATGGACCAGAAACAAATAGACTTACCAGTTCCTAACTGTGAGCCCTTCATAGCAAGGACCCACCATCAACTCCCCATTAATGTAGATTACTCACATATTATCTCCATAAGAGCATTATAACTGTTAGTATAAACCATTACAGTGAAATTAATCCAACGGAAATATGGATTTTTTTCCTAGTAGCTGTTTTCAGTAGCAACAGCTATATAAAACAACATAGACAAAAAGAGGTGGAGACTCACGATCCAAAGGCCATCAAATTTAATGCTTTTTGCTGGATAAACAGGGTTGGTGTAGAACTCCTGAATTTCTCTTTTCCACCACTGAGCTGTAGAGTTGCGAAAGAAATCTGGAAATGCAGCCCAAGCTCTGTATAACTGGAATATTAAATAATATAAGGGGAAAAATATTACTTAGTTAAAATTGCTGATTGATAACAAAAGCTAAAGTAGGCATATAGTATCCCTGGATATAGATGCCACCATGTGGATGACAGAACCCTCAAGAACAGATGAGACAATTTTGATAGTGTTGATGGATGTGCTTTCAGTGAATACGCAAGATCCCTTAAAAATTTAAGCCAAACTAATCCATGTTATGTAATCCTGAGCCTGCACACTTCCTTAAGAAAATAAAAACTCCCGTAATAACATCAAGGTATATTAAGTCCAGCACTCTTTTCAAGAATCCTAGTAAGTGAGCAACAGACAGTAGATGGTCCAGCAATAGACATTGTTCACACAGCTCTACAGAATATTACCACACACAACTCCATAGTCAATCGCTATGGGCAAGGTCCAAAGAACACCATAGGCTGTAATCCGATATACACTTATTTGGGAGTAATTCCCATTCAACTCACTGGGATTTACTTCTGAGAAGACACACAGAGGATTGCATTGTTATACTCTGCATGGGAATTGTGCTAGCCCAAAGGAATTTTTTAATTCTTTCCCTGGATGGCTGCCCCTCATGATTGATCACGTATTATAATAACTGCTTACACCACTCTCCAAAGTGTCCAAGGCATTTTGCCTTGTGGCTGCTTTTTGGGGGGCAGGGGGTGTGGTCTAAATACACTGGGCTTACAAAACTTGTTTTGTGGTTCTTTAAATTGTGGCCTCTATGTCTACTGCCTGCTTGACTTGGTGAACAGCAGGTTGGCCATGCCTATTAAAAACTCATTCAATGTTTATAAGATGGCTATGATTTTTTTAAAAAAATCCAGCTCTTCCAAATGAAGCATAGGGTCTCACATTTAAGGATTTAGAGAAGATACCTGCTCTGATAAGTCTAAAGCAGGTTGGTTATTATTATTATTAGTAGTAGTAGTAGTAGTAGCAGCAGCAGTAGCAGTAGTAGGCACCCTTCACCAGAAGGTTTGAGGGCAGGTTATAACATAGTAAAACACAACATTAAAAACAGTTTAAAACCATATTACAGTCAGAAGTAGAGTGGGTCCCAATATATATATATCTCAAGTGTCAAAGGGCAGGGTAAAGAGGTGTGTCTTCAGCATATGATGAAAGCTGTATAATGAAGGTGGCAGATACACCTCTCTGGGGAGAGAATTCTACAGCTTAGTAATTCCTAAATCATAGGCTTCCAGCATGACCAATACACATGAAGGGCTGCTTGCATCTCACTTCCCCAGCTAGCCTTGACCTTCCCTCTATCTGAGGGTACAGGGAAAAAATGCCCATCCAAAGCTCTCCTTTGCACATATAGAGTTTATTCATTTTTGTCTTGTTACCACTATAAATGTGTTTTCACATTGCCCGGGGCTTTTTCACTGACACACTATCTTTGGCTGAACTAAACTTACCTCAACTTGCTCATCCCAGGTTTTTGATGTATTCACAACAACACCAGGAAGATCAGGCCACACCTACAACAACAAAAATATTTGATGATAACTCAATAAAATAATGAACTGATGGGTGGTGGGGACTTTACAAATGAGTCACTGCTCTACACTCAAAAAGGTGAGATAGAAATTCATTAAAGAACGATAAATAAATTATCATATGAGCAAGCTGCTTTTGTTTGTTACAAAAGAGAAGGGGGGCTACATCCCACCCTGAAAACAGTGGAGAGAGAGGAAAATACAAGAATGCAACACTTTAATTAGACTATTCTTAAAACGCCAACTTGTGACTGTTTCCAGCATGCACTCTTTTTCAGTGACATTGGCATGTACCACACAATAAGTATACTCATATTGGTTGTCAGTGCTTTATTTTGATTTTTAAAAAATGAGGTGCCGGTACTCATATCTTGATGAAAGTGTCATGGGTGCCAGCACAAAATAGCTACTATGGGCAGCAAAAAAAGAGAGGTGGTGATGCTCCATACCAGTGAGCACCATCACAAAAACAGCACTGTTGCTAGCAATAATTATTCTCTCATATCAGATGACTTCTAATAGTCCTCTCAAGCAGACATTCTAGTTATTTTTACATATACTGTAGTTAGTTTCTCTGCTGATAAGACTATAGTTATCATCTTACTAAGATGACTACAGTTCCAATTTAATCAAAACAAAGAACATTTAAGGCTGTCATCCTGTGTCTTTTTATATACAGCGACTAGTTGTTTAGGCACATTTACATTTATTTTATTTATTTATTTAATTAAGCTTATATACCGCCCGACTAGCAACAGCTCTCTGGGCAGTGAACATTAAAAATACAATAAAAATAACACAATACAGTATATCACAATACAAAACTGTACAAAAAACTGTACAGTCTAAAATCAAAATATAATAATTTAGAATTAACAGGAATTAAAATACCTCAGAGAAGAGAAAGGTTTTAACCTGGCGCCGAAAAGATGATAGTGTCGGCGCCAGGCGCACCTCCTCGGGGAGACCATTTACATGTAGTTAATAATGATGATATGCATATAATATTACCTTTCCCCACACAATATCACTGCCATTGGGCCATTTAATGAAGACATCATCCTGAACACCTCTTGTGAATGGTGGATAAGGCTTGGTTTCATTCCCAGAAATGGCTGGATCCTGAAATGAAGAACTGTTTACACTTGTGTTTAAAAACTAAGCTTAGAATAGTTATTAACAGAGTAATCCTGTTTTGAAAATATGCCAGCTATTAGGATAGGCATGTAGTATGTGGCAGAAACCCTTCTACACAACAGCCACTCTGGTGGAAGATTCTACCAGCACAGCTGTCCCACCAGCAAAGATATACCATAGGCATGTCAAAAACAGGACAGGGTTGTGGGTGGCACAGCAGAAACCACTTACACCACATCTTATATTTTTCCTGAATATGACCATGGGATTTTATGTCTGCCTCAGACCGTGCATACACAAAAAAGAAAAAAAAATCCCCTCACCTTGTGTACAATTTAAAGATATCCAGCCCTGTGCTGGCAACCATCCTGCCCATGCTGCTGTGACAAAGCATAGGATATGGCAGAACTCAGCACCCTATCACAAGACATCACTACTAGCATATAAACCCCACATGTGGAGACAACTCAGGGCACATCCAGATGTCCTTTTCATTGCATAGGCATGATTATTTGTCCTCATGATGCTGTTGGGGCAGTCACACACAATTCTGCTTTTAATACTGTTTGTGCCTGCAAAAGTTTTGGGGTGGTCATACCACTTCATTTCCAATCAGTGCATGCCCCGTAACCTGCTGCGGAGAACACATCCACTATGAAACACCAGTCTGGAGGGGGCCTGAGATGATAAGGCACACAACATGGTGGGGCTATATCTCTCTGGCCCTATGCCATTTACACTTAGAGCCAGCGGTGGCTGGTGGCTCCAAGTCAAGGGGGGGAAGGAGTCTGCTCCAGGTTTTAGTCCAAACATTCAAGGAGCTGTCCAAGGTGCTGAAGCACTTCCCTATGACATGGAGCCATCATCCGCCACTGCTTAGAGCTCAAAAGAGGGAGCTTCGGTGGGGGAAACGAGAGGGAAAGGACACTTTGCACAAAAGAGGGACTTTGCTGAAACAGCCTTTCTTCATAACACTGATAAGAGCTTAATCCCAACAAGTATTTCAGGGGAAAACCCCCACTCAGCAACCATTTCCAATCCATTCTAATAACTGGAGTACATGGACCGAAAGAAAGGGGTGACTTATGCAGTTGTCTCCCATGTCTTCCCCACCCCCAATCTGCTATATGTAAATAATGATTACCCCATTGGAACTGTACTGCTGTGGCCCTAGAGCTACAGTTTTCTGATTGTTTGGGAAGAAAGGCTGATTATTAAACCACTCTAGGAATTGTAGCTCTGTGAAGGCAATAAGGGTCTCCTAACAACTCTCAGCACCCTTTACAGTTCCCAGGATTCTTGGGGGGAAGCCAGGGCTATTTAAAGTGGTATGATACTGCTTCGCTATGATACTGCTTTAAGTGTATAGAGCAAATGTGGCCTGTAACTCTCCCTCCACTGCAAAAAAATTGGGGAGCAGCAATCTCCAACACACACACAAACACACACACACTGCTGGCAAAGGTCAGGGAGTCTATTCTAGCTATTGCCACTACTTGTCAAACATGGTGCATCTTCTCCTTTCAGAATCACAGCCTGGATGCATGCAGTTGAACAAGCTGTCTCTCCCCACACACTGCAACTCTCAAGGAGAAAGGGGGAGAATATGATCACAATCACTGCAGTTGTATCGGCTGCAACATGAGCACTGGAAGAGCAGCAGCACCATTCCCTCTTCTCTCTCACTCCATCACAAAGACCAAGTGTGCTTCCTGGTTCATGGACTAACTATATATTCCAGCTGCTGACTATTGTTTTGTTACCCTCTGTCTCCCTTTATATTTACAGGCCACTCTCCCACAGGTACAGAATCCATCCCATGCCCTGTAACATGCAGACCATGAGGGAGGCCCACCCTGTGCTCTGCAGCAGTGACCAGGATGTTGCCAGCTGTTCCTCCATAGGGTTGCTAACCTACTTGGTTCCAAGCAGGCTCTTATACCCCTGCAAGCTTGATGACAAGGCAGTCAGGCAACAGGAGATGTACTGCCTTCAAGTCGATTCTGACTTATGGCGACCCTACGAATAGGGTTTTCATGGTAAACGGTTTACCATTGCCTTCCTCTGAGGCTGAGAGGCAGTGACTGGCCCAAGGTCGCCCAGTGAGCTTCATGGCTGTGTGGGGATTCAAACCCTGGTCTCCCAAGTCGTAGTCCAACACCTTAACCACTACACCACACTGGCTCTCCCTTTGTTGCTAGGGAGTGGCAATTAGGGAATCCTTCCCCGGGCCTTGGTACAGTTTGGCTTCAGCTGGCCTCAGGATGGGATTCTGAGGATGTGGGACAGGAACAGGGCTCGCAAGTGGGATGGGTTCTGCTGAAGGGGAGTGTATGAGGCAATCTCTTGGTGGGAATAAAGGAGGAACAGTAATGAAGGGACACAGGGGGAATGGGCACTGATATTCCTGAGATTCTAGTTGGCAGAGCTGACCTATTGCCTAAGATAGCTGGGGGACGCTCAGCAGATGAGCTACATTAGAGAGGGGTGGGCCAAAAAGGCCCGTGCAAGAGTCAGGCCAATGTCCCATGAACCTTTCTGATTTGCTCAGGTGTGCCTGAGTGGAAGAGGACTTTCCTCACCTTTCCTAGCATGTGAATTTATCCAGGATTTTAACTCTGGATCTCCTGCATGTAAAACATGGGATGCTCAACCAGACTAGGGCTCGTTTAGCAGATTTATGACTGGGTCTAGGGGCCTCAAGGGGAAGATGCTGCACGATGGGTCAGTTTCCTGACTGCTGCTGTGGCTGAGTTGTTAAGAAAGTGCTCTGTGGTGTTTGCATGTGGGTTTGAATCCATGGAGCTTCAGGAATACAAAGAATGAGTGGGGGCATTTCCTCCCTCTCCCCCTGCTGGAACTTGAACTCGTGTCTCCTGCTTCCCAACTCTGTGTCCCATGCGGTGAGCCATTGAAAGTTCTTGCTGTCAGTGTATGTCTGTGGCTTCTCTTGTCACCTACCCTGGCCCCTCCCTCCCTTCGGTTCCACCCTCGTGGGTCTTGAACCCTTGTTCCAGGAGAGTTTTATGTGTTCTCTGCAGGCCTCTGGCCATGAGAGCTGTGTGAATCCTGTGCTGTGTGTCTTTTCCTTCATTCCCTTAGTGTGTTGCCCTCAAAACAGTGCTGGAAGCGGAAGCGGACTTGAACTCCTGCCTGAAAGAATGCCATGGAACTGGCATTAATGCCTGGGGATGGATGGTCACAGGGTGACGTTTGTGCAACTGGAATGGGGGTGCTGTAACATCATTGTGCATAGTGTACGGGTGCTGTAGCATCATTGCACATAGTATGTATGCTGTGATACAAGGAGCTATCCTGTGAGCCTGTCCTCATCATTGTGAGTTCAATGGCTCCCTCTGTTTAGGGGCAACATTTGGGCATTATCAGCCCCCAATTGTTAGGATGGTGATGTTTCAATGGACAATTAGCGTGTGTGCTGGTTTTGTGCCATTTGAGGATCTTCTGAATTATGTGTTTCCCTCCCCACTTCCCAGGCTGGGTGAACACAGAACTTTAGCAGGTGAGTATAGGATTCTTCAGTTAGTTAGCTATATAATATAATAAAGTTATTAAGCTAAACAAGTGCAAAACATATGTACTGACCAAAATGATGACAAATCTCATCCCATCCTGTTTCATTCTGTCAACCAGAGCTGGAAGGTTTGTAAACTTGGGACTGAGAGTGAAGTCCAGCTGCCGCTCCATGTAATCAATATCTGCATATTGTATATCCTATGGAGAACAGTTAAGGTCGTGAATAGGGGTGTGTATGTGACATAAAAAGTCAATCAAACAAACTTTATAAGTGACTAATTTACAAGCAGAGTCCAGGAACCAAAGAGCTACATAGGCCCATGCAAGGTGCTTCCGCTAAACCCAATGAAATTCTGACCTCTTTTTCTTTTCTTGTTTAACACCAACCATTTTTGAAATTCCCCTCTAAGTACGGATGTAAGAAGTCATCCTTTCTGTTCCGCCCATTCACCTTCCATCAAAAACTACATTATTAGTCTCACTGTCTGCTGTGATGAAATTACATAATTTACATAATTAATTACATACATTACATTATTCCACCCCATTTATTTCAATGCCAAAGAAACGCAATGCAAATAGGGACAAAACACAATTGCATATCATTTGTGGTCAGTGAATACCGATGGTATTTGCTGGATTGGTTGATTTCCATTTTCGACATGGGACAAATAAGCAAACATCAGCAAGTTCCACTTTATGTCAGAATTCTCCAACATCCCTAGCTTTAAGGACAGGGTTAAAAATATATATGAATGGTCATATCTACGTGCACACTTACATAGGGGATTTTAGCTGCCTTCATTGCATCATAAAGTTGGGCAATTTCTGTGTCATTTTCGTATCCATAGCGGCATAGTTGGAAACCCAAACCCCAATATGGAGGCATGACTGGACGTCCAATGAGCTAGCAATAATAAAATGAAACAAAGAATATTTGTATTACAGTATGCTGGCAAAAGAAAAAAAAAGGGAGCAAAAATTTTTAGTACAGGTTTTGTAACAAAGTTTTAGCCTTACTGCAGTGTATTCCTGAACCACTTGTTCTGGAGTTGGTCCCAAAACTAAATAGAAGTCCAAAATCCCTCCAATTGTACGGTAAGTCAAAGCAGGAGTTGGCTGGAATGTCACCTCTGGAAATTCATAAAAGGGAAATGCCCTGGAATTATCATATAGACCAGTAATTACCAAAAGAATCCTTTTCCCCATCCAGTTCAGCAGCCTCGACATTTGCCCAATACGTGCCCTTCTCTTCTGAAAATGAAAAGTTGGCCTCTCATTAACCAGCAGTAATCAGTGAGCAGCACAGGCAAGGCAGTGTCACTCACCTGGCTTCCCAACACCAAGCACCGCTGCTCATTGCTGAGAGAAGGAGGGGTGAAGTGCAGGGAGCTCAGTGCAGTATGGGGCGGGGGTCAGCAGGAGCATTTGATTGGCTCCTGCACCACTCTTAGCTGCCAACAGGAAAATAGGCTAGACACTTGCCAAATATGAGACATGCTGCCAGGCCATCATGGGATAGGTGGACTGGAAAAATCATACTAGGGACTGGCATGCTCGCGGGCCACAAGTCTGACGACCTGATAGGTTCCATAATTTAAAAATGCCAAGATTACCCATTCCATTACTGTTCAGCAAGAGAACTCCGTGTGCATTTCCATCATTTTCTAGGCCCATGTAAAAGGGGTGAACTCCATAAGTATTCAATTTGTACTGTAGGTATGAAGGGAAAACAACATGCCATGAGCAAATGCCTTCCTTAGCAAATTAATTTTCTTCCCAGCATGCTTCTACACATGTCGGCGAGGTATACACGTTTCTAGCTCACAACAAAGTAAATATTAATTTCCCAACATTTCCCATATTCTGCCTTCAGATTGCCAAACATAGCTGAGAGCTGTAGAAAAGTATGAAAACATATGAATAGATTGTCTCTGCATTTTCTGATAAAATCTGCTGACAACCCCCTGCTCAATGCTAATATTAGACTAAATAAATAGGCTAATACTTACTGTAGGAGTAACATTAGTACAGCTCAGTTTTCCACACTTACACGACCCAGTCCATAAGAACATAAGAAGAATCTGCTGGATCAGGCCAGTGGCCCATCTAGTGGCCCATCTAGTCCAGCATCCTGTTCTCACAGTAGACAACCAGATGCCTGTGGGAAGCTCACAAGCAGGACCTGAGCACAAGAGCATTTTCCCCTCCTGCGGCTTCCAGCAACCAGTATTCAGAAGCATACTGCCTCTGACCATGGAGACAGAGGCTACCATCATGGCTAGTCCAAAGTTCTGTGCAGCCTGTCAGTGTCTCTCAGACTTAAATCAGGGACCCAGGCCTGACTGAAACTTTCCTTAACACTAGAATTATTATGTATTACAGCTAGAGCTGTGTGCCAAAGCCCTCTCAAAATTATCCACCTTATTTGTGAGCAGAAAAACGAACAAGCAGAAATTGTCAGGGGTGGGACTCACCATTAGCAATGGCAGTAGCACAACTATATGACAGGTATATTGAAACAACAACAGCAATAATACACCAGCACAGATTTTGTTTCATTTTCAAACTTTAAAATATCCTGCTTCCTCAGAAGATTTGTTTATGCGCTGGTAAAAAGGAATATACATTCTCCGCACACCCCTGAGGAAATGGGTCCTGTATATATTTCTAATGCTTGATGAAAGTTATTGCAGAAAGGCAATGATACATAAAAGAACAATTTTACACACATCAAATTAATTTGCTGATACAAATATAAGACATTCTAAAATAATCCATGCTCTCATTTGTGTGAAAGCATTGTGTCACCATTGCTGGACTGGGATCCTTGAGTGTAAGTATATACCATTACTTATTCTATAAAGATTATGAACCAAAATTCATATTTCACTTGATGGCATCAGGCCCACTGTGAGCCCCTGATGTTTTGCCTGCAACTTGTTGTGCAATGGCAGTGAGAGTGGCTGAGGATCCAGCAGATCTCAGGCTGGATCAACTCTGTCCCTCCCCAGTTTCAGAGCACCCCATATTGGGGCCTTCCACTGACTCCCACTGGTAGGGATCTGGGTAGAAAGTAGAAGCTGGCACCGAAGGAGTGATGTTTGCATCACTCTAGCATTAGCAGAAGGTCAGCTGAACCAGGAGAGCTGGGCAGAGGAATACCTCTTCCTAATCAACACCCCCTTCTCTAGCCCAGTATAAGGGAGAATAGATTGCTCTGCCCATTGCACTTGTTCCTATTGACGAACAGAGCATACCAAAAATTGTGCTGCTCATACCATGGCTCTATGAAGGAGCAGAGCCACAACAGCATCTGCAGTCCATTCACTCATGGAAGTAGCAATGGAAGTTGGGGTGGACAAGCAGATTAGGTCTGACCTCTGCACCAGCTCTGGATCAGACCCAATGCTGGCCTGTGCCAATTGTGAGAGTGGCTCAGGACCCAGCAGATCCCTGGGCATCTCGGCCCCACCTTCACCCTCAGAATGCTCCATGTGGGGGCTTTCTGCATGTTTGACAGCCAGCAGAAAGCAAAGCAAGTGGAGGAATGCCTCCACTCAGTCCAACCCCCCTCCCCCACGCACAGCCTGGTGGAAGTGGTATGTTGGATTGTGGCCTAAATATTTGAATTAATTTCAGTGGAACTTTAGTGCAACTAATTTATTCTAGATCCAATCCACTGATATATTTTTGGCCTAAATATTTGTATTAATTTCAGTGGGACTTTAGTGCAACTAATTTATTCTAGATCCAACCCACTATATTTTTATTTGAAAGTTATAATATAGTAAAGAATGAACTCACTCCAGGAGATTGATCTCTTGCAAACATCCCCCAAGTATGCCAATTCATTTCCTGATAGAATTGAGCATGCTCTGTTTCACCAAACCCATATACATATGGAGAGGGTAGGCGCGTGGAAATCTGGATGAACATGTCACTGAAGATGAAGCCAGGTAACTGGGAGTCCCAACTGTAATCAAAAGATTAGCCAGTTTCCAGTGAAAAGCATAGCAAAATAGGTGATACTGATATATGAAGTTTTCAGATCATTTGCAGGGCAAAGAAAAAAAGAAATGTGATTGCTGATCAGCAGATATTGTGGCTCTCAATATCAGTGATTTTTTTAAAAACACACCTTTGAGATTATATAAAAATATGCACTTACCAGCTATGATAGAGCAGGGCACAGTTTATTCAAGAAGGTTTCTAGAATATGCTATTAGTGGTAAAGATGGTCAAGGCTCCCCTGTTATGCTGCAAATTACTTGGGTTTTTTTTAAAGAAATGCCACTATTAAATATTAGTTTGCAGACTTGCACTGATACAGCTTTCTCTGTGGCCTCCACAGTACCTTTCAAGTGGCACAGAGCTTGCCTTCAGTCTTCTTCCCACGCCCCTGACACCACACTTCTGTCTGGCATAATGAGACTATGTCAAATATTGTACAGTAGCTGAAGCAGTGTCCACCTATAGCTCTATGCTAGCATGACATCTTAGATCAGCTCAAGATGCCACTGCAGTACCACAGAGCATGAGGCTGCAGTGAAGGACAGTGCAGTTCTAAAACACTTATTGTGTGATGCACCATCTCTTATTAGGCCATGATTCCATACTAAATATTTCATTAAAATGTGATTCATCCAGTGCAGAGAGCAAATATGTGTTGGCTTCATTTGTTTGGCTCAGTCTTTTACCTATTTGATTTTTATAAATTTACATATTACTCATTCCAACAATAAAACACAAAACTTTCCCCCCAGGATATTAAAACAAAATGCAACATACAAGCAACATCAGTTGATTAACAATGGGGTGTGTGGGAGATGATGACACCTCTTCTGCTTTGGGTATTCCTGATCTGAGAAAAGACTTCAGTGTAGTCCTGGAGTACTCCTATGCTATTCAATTTTACTTGAACTTCACTGATCCATGGTGAGGCTTGATCAAGTTGTGTGGAGATCAACCCTTGACCGGGATAGCCAACCTGGTGCCATCCAGATGCTGTTGGGCTCTACTTCCCATCAACCCCACCCCCAACCAACTTGGACAATGGTCAGGGATTATGGGAGTTATAGCCTTTCAGATTCAGGATGGTGCCACATTGGCTACATCTGCCTTAGAATAGCCCTCTTTTAGATTCTGTGTTCAGACACTTTCTCCAGTGCAGGGGCTTAGGTTCACAGAACATAATGAGTGTTAAGGGCTCCAAGGGGGCAGAGCATTCCTAGGCATAGTATTAAAATCATGGGGGCTCCAGATACACCAATAGCCTGCAGACCTGTGATTTCACTCATCTCCTATGTTCTGTTGTAAGGAATGTTCCCAGCAGATCAAAGCTTTGGGGAATCATATCACAGAAACAGATCTGCCTAAAAATTGATGGTGACAAACATCAGGAATCCCATCAAGTATTTTACCAGTACTTCTAATTTTAACAGTTCTTAAAACAGTGGTCTGGGGTGGGTCTAGGGTGATACATACATCAACATATATATATATGTGTGTGTGTGTGTGTGTGTGTGTGTGTGTGTTATATGTGTGTGTTTATATATGTGTGTCTGTGTGTATGTTATATATATATAATTTAAAATGATGAGCTGTTGCATAAGGGGAACAATCAGAAACAATCATTTGCAATCTGTGAGGGAAATATTTTAAGCACTGGTGGCGATGAAAAGGCTTTGATGATCTATAATACATCTGTGCTTCTCTTCTTTGCTTAGTGTCATGCTTGTCTCTCTGTGCTATCTGATCATTTGAGATGACAGGTATGGAGAGGAAAAGCTAAACTAAGCTCAGCCTATTTCCTGCTGATCCTAAAAGAAGCAGAGTGAATATTCCAATTCACACAGTGTTTACTCAAAAGCTTATAGGAAAACGGAATACTTCTAGGGATTTTAACCACAAAACAGTAATGTTCTCTCAGTTTACCTGTTCTTTGAAAACTAGCATACCTAAACTTAAATCGATTAAGTGGTCTTTGCAACCTTTTCCAGCTGTATCTAAACCCTCACCTCCATTCTACACCAAACCCTGCAGATCCTCTCACCAGTATCTGTCTCAAATTTTAGACAGCCAGTCCCCTGTGTGTCATGGGGCTAAATTTCAATTTTATAAAATATGTGAAAACTATTAAGACACAGCCTAATATACACAGGAGTCTTCCTCAAACCTAGGGATGGGCAAATCTATCAATTTCTTTTTTCTACATTTCTTATTTTTCCAATCTTGAATTCAGGTCTCCACATTTCCAAAGCAATTTGTGATTTAAAAAAACGAACATGGAAATTAATCAGCATTTTAGGGTTCAATCCTACAACAGGCTGAGGGGATTTAGGATACAGTGGAGCTCTGGCCAGCTCAGCCAGGCTATACCAATGTAACTCCCTCATCCTGGCTTAGCTGTGGGTCAGCCTGCAAAACCCCAGCCTTCCTGGCTCAGCTGACTCATCCAAGACTGACAAAAGTTAAGCCAGTGCAAGTTCCAGAAAAGGGGCATTCCAGGGGTGTGGCAGAGCAGGACCAAGGGGAAGGGGACTTATGCCATCTCCTACATCTCTATAGCTTGGTCATGTGACTTCCAGGCCTGGTATAAATTAAGCCAGGAAAAAGGCTGCTGGCTGAGCCAACATTCTCCTCTCCCACAGGCTCCTGAATGGAGGTAGGATTTAGCATACTTTAAGCTAACATAACTTTAGCTGGTTTAAGTTACACCAGCTTCCTCAATGAAGGATTGTTCTGCCAATGCGAACTTCTCCTAATAAGTACATTTTTATATGCATTTGACTAATATTCACATTTTGAAATAATTTTCCCCTAATATAACACAATTTCACCTCTACTCTAATCTAAGGAAAGTTAATTCTTCAAACAATGTCACTAATTACTGTGAATTATTCATTGAGGCTTACTTCTGAGTAGGGACAGGTGAGATGTTTGATTCAGTTCTCATTTAAAGCCAAATCTATGAAATCTGCACTTTCCAAAAAGATATGAGAACTGAAACACAGCCATCCTTTGAAATTCACAAGTGTCCACCTTTCATGATTCAGTTCTTCAACCAATGTTTTAAAAATACATATATTAGTGGGAGGTGTGCATAAAAATCAGTTTATGAAAGACAATAACATACAAAATGCATTATATTAGGAGAAATTGCTTGCAAAAATGTGTTCATTAGTCAAAACTGTATAAAAATGTGTTAGGAGAAATTCGCACTAAAATGCTAAAGACTTTTCATGAGGATTTTTTTTAAAAAAAATGCAGATCACTGAAGAAATGTGGGGAACTGAGTTTAAGACTGAAAAAATAATGAACTGAGAAACCCGAAATGGGCAGATCCTTCTATCTCTACTTCTGAGTAAACAAGCATAATGACCTTCTCTCCATTCCATCAGTCAAAACAGCCAGACTGGTGAGGACTAGGGAGAGGGCTTTTTCAATTGTGGCCCCCACCCTGTGGAACTCCCTCCCAAAAGATCTCCACCATGCCCCTTCTATGATGAGCTTCCGCTGGGCCTTGAAGACCTGGCTCTTCAGGCAGGCTTTTGGGGTGGGCTAGATTTTATTATCATTGTTTTCAGATTTTTAATGTCTAATATATTTGTATGTCTATTTTGTACATCACCCAGAGTGGCTGGATAACCAGCCAGATGGGTGACTAATAAATTCAATAAATAAATAAATAAATTACAGTACTATGCACATTTAGGAGTAAGCCCCATGGTAGTCAGTGGTACATACTGATGAGCAAACTTGCCATGAGCAAATTAAATGTGGGATTTCTACCTACACTTTCAAGCCTCTTTCTGATGGATTATAAGAGTCTTGGAAGCTAAAAGTTCACTTCTGGGGAAAAATAACTTGATTTTTCATCATCCTTTTCTTTAAGCTTTGTATGGCACCCCTGAATTGTCATTCTGTTTTGTACTTCAGATATTCAGACTTGAGACAAGAACAAGTGTCTCTTTCCAGTTTTCCCTCTTGAGGTCTTGACCTAAGGAATATAATCGAAGAGATACCATGTATTTTGTACATGGTAAGTATAAAATGTTAAATGGATCAGGGTGTATCCATTACAAACAATTACAGTTACAAAAGGACCGGGCTTTCATTACTAAGATGGACATTTATTCTTAACGGCTGTGCTTATTTATTTTTTTTACAAGGATCCCAAGAACCAAGTACTAGCTGGGGCCGATAGGAGCTGGAGTCCAAAACATCTGGAGTGCAACAGGTTTGTAAAGGGTGTATTAATTCTTTCCATAAAAGGGAGCTGTGGACATGTGCTTCTTGAACAGCTGTCCTGCATGCCACACTGTAAACATCTTTAAAACTGAGAATACTTTCAAAAGCAGTTTATGATCTGACCAGGTGTGTGGTCATCTGGGGTCTCAGGGGGTCTTACACCCTTTGCTTTTTGGGGAACAGGTACCCAGCAGGGTTCCCATGTGTCCAGCATCCTATGAGCCAATCCCTATCAAAGGGGAATGTGTTAGCCATTCAGAAGAGTCTTCTAACATGCTTCCTTGTTCTTTCCTGCTGGTTGGAGCCAATCAGAGTGAAAGGAGCTGAGTCAACCACTGAGAAGATTCTTTTCAGTAGCTAACACATTCCCCTTTCATGCTGATTGGCTCCTAGGGATGTCTGTTATTGTGGGAGAGGGCATTAGCAAGCATCTCATTCAGCAAAAAAGGGAGAGGGGCATGGCTGTGACTATGATGAAGTGACTTCTGAATTTGCCACAACACTACTGGATCTGACATAAAACCTTGCTGTTCAAAGGGGGGCTGGAGTGGGCATCAAAATCTACTAGACACACTGAAGCGCGCTAATACACTTAGGTCACATCCACACCATACAATTAAATAATATTAACACACATTTAAAGCACATAGTTTCCCTCAAATAATTGTGGGAGTTGTACTACATAGGAATGTAGGAATCTGCCTTATACTGAGTCAGAACCATTGCTCTATCTAGTTCAGTAATATCTACAGTGACTAGCAGCGCCTCCCCAGAGTTGGAGGCAGGATTCTTTCCCAGCCCTAGTTAGAGATGGTGGAAATTGAACCTGGGACCTTCTGCATGCAAAGTGAGTGCTGTACCACTGAGCTATGGCCTTTTCCCTCACAGAGGCTCTACCCCTCACGGATTTACAATTCCCAGCACCCTTAGCAAGCTAGAGTTCCCAGGATTCTTTGTGGGAAAGCAATGTGCTTTAAATTTATGGTGTGGATGTGACCCTTAAGTGGTCCTTTACAGCCATACCATATGCAGCAATCTTGTGCACAGTAAGGATGACAAAATCCCATTGACTTCTGTGAGAGTTGAATAGCCCAAGACTTCTGCAAGGTGTATGTAGGTGGAACTAAAACATATGTGAAACCGCACAGGGTTCTTAACTCCATGTGACTGGGGAAGGGTCTAGTGAATATAAGTAGGGGAATTCAGCCTTTTCTCTGTCCACCAATTCTACCCTGCAAACACTCCCTCCAGCCTTTTCTATTTTCCCCTCAGTTTCAAAAACTGGAAGTAAGCTAGGCTGAGGCAAAAAAAAATGCAAGAGAGATTTGTAAGGGAGACATTATAGGTGTGAGATGGGCTAAGCTACCCTCCTTTCTGACCAAATTTCTGCTGCTCCCACCACTGTATTTTCATTACTTTGGCAAACACAGCTTTGTGAACGGGTGTTTGTCAAGAGTATGTTTAGTTCTCCTTCCCCTACAATGCACAGTAAAGTAATGGATGTAGGTAATCTGATGACAACTGAAGACAAAGAGTTGCCAAACTATCCATAGCTAGTCTGGAAGCACATGCCTTTTCTGTGAAAAAGGTATATGTGTAACTCATTGTACATTATTTTTGCATGCAGATTTTTTTTAAAAAAATAGATGTGCAGAATCATGTTTTGAAACAATAAATTCAACAGTGCCTTTAGGAGACCATCTTTATAAGCTTTCCTCCTCTTTATTTGAATGGCAAGGAAAAAAGTAAAAATCAAAACAGTCTCTGACTCTGACCTGAAGTGTCTCCGAAGGAAAGCACTTTCTGGGAGTTTCACTAGAGGGAAGGCCTTTTCTGTGGTGGTGCCCATGCTATGGAACAACCTTCCCTCTGAGTTTAGGCAAACACACACATTAATGACATTTAGGTATCTTAAACACTAGAAAACACTAGAAAAGACAATAATGCTGGGAAAAACAGCAGGGAGTAGAAAAAGAGGAAGGCCAAACAAGAGATGGATTGATTCCATAAAGGAAGCCACAGACCTGAACTTACAAGATCTGAGCAGGGTGGTTCATGACAGATGCTCTTGGAGGTCGCTGATTCATAGGGTTGCCATAAGTCGTAATCGACTTGAAGGCACATAACAACAACAAAGGTATCTTAAAAACACATTTCTTCTCCCCGGGCTTTGTCTGGGCTTGTTTCTCAGTATGTTATAATTTTATCTCTGCCTTAGTCTTTCAGTTGGATTTTCTCCTTGCATTTTAATGTTTTGATATGAATTTTAATATTGTTGCATACTGTCTTGAGACTTTATGTGGGAAGATTGGTGATACAGGCAATAAGCCATCAGATTTCCCCCTCCCTTCTAAACTGAGTTTTAAGAATAACGTTCACATTTTGCTGGTCAGTCAATCATATTCAAAGTGCAAATGAATTCTTGAGAATGTTCCTCTCGAGATCCCCCCCAATAGTAGTAATGTTCCCACCCCCAATCTCTATCAGGTGGCTGAAATGAGAGTCCATTATTTTAACAATTTCTTTTTTAAAAGCCTCTCCTGTTGTCTGTAGAATACACACAATGGCTGCATTCACATGTCTCCTCTTTGACACAACCATAAGGAGCTGTTTGGATAAGTTTCCTTCCATTTTTGGTTAATCAGAGTTAAATGGAGTCAATTTCTCTAAATCCAACAAACTGTGGTTAATCTTTTCTATGGTTTCTTTGAAACAAGCAAAGTCTTTTCTATGGGTTGTTTGAAACAAGCAAAGTCCAAAGAATGGGTTATAAGACTAGCTTCTTTCGACAACCATAGTTAAGAATAACCACAGTTTAGGATTCACATATAATGTGAAACGGTGATTAACCGATAATGCAAGCAAAAGGTTCCAATCTCCTCTTCACAATCTCTCTTGGAGGAGAAGAGGGAAGGGAGTACGTAAGACCAAGGTTTATGATGGATCACTTCCATCATGATAATGAGCTAGGTTTATCACATTGTCCATATGCATACAATGTTTCAAAAACAAGAAACTCACTCAGACCTACATCAGCAGTTTAGGTATGTTTGTTTAAGGTCATATAATGCAAAGGCCTGCACTTCATTTTTGACTGTGACTGAGAAGGGCAAAAACCTGAGGTGTAATAGTTTGTTTACAACACAATAAGAAACCCTTCAACTAGCACAAAGAAAAGTTAGCAATATCTATTTCACATTTGTATTTTATGTAGCAATCTCTAGAGTCCAAATTAACTGCACATGGCTAGCAGGTATTACAGAGGTCACGACTGCTTTGGTAAAACTCCCAAGGCATTTTCTCAAACTTTTCCATAGGGAACAAGAATGCTGGTGCCTTAGGATTGTCTGTAAGGTTTTAGAATGGAGACAACCGGATATTTGGAAATTTGGCACATTGTGCAAATTAACCTGCATTTTGAAGAATCCGGGAGAGACAAACTCTGACAGATTTATGAGAAAGTGGATTTTATTTGTTGCATTCTGGAACAGTAAATTCCAGGATACAATATTACAATTTGTGTGTTTTTCCTTTATTATGAACTACTGTCTTTCCTTTGAGAAGTGGATAATGTAATTTGTATGCACTATATATATGATGTTTTGTGTTTTTGTAAAAAAGAGGGGGGGGGAACCTGAGAGCAGTTCAGCTTGACAATAAATTCTGAGGAGAAAAGTGAGGCATTAATTATATATCATTAGGAAAATTCATAACCATTCTACGTCTTGCTGTAAAACCATAAGAGATTTTGTACATTCATCCTTGTGGTTGTAAATAATGTGAATAGGCTGCCTTATCTATTTTATAACATAAACAATTGAGAGGAGAAGTAAACATAAGACTCTGGGTGATGATATTATTTCCCATTCAGGCAGTTTGTGTGCATTAAAGTAACTTCTTAGCAGGGTCTGACTATTTTATTTTTACAAAGAGGCTGGTGGTTAGAGGAGGATTTTCTCCATTGTCTTAAAGGGTGTGAGGAACCTGAAGAGGGGATATAATGCATGCCAGCTGTCATGGTAATAATATGGTATAAAGTGGCTTTTTCACACTCTTTCAAGGGAAAAAGAAGCATCTATGATAAAAATCAATGGGCAATTGGATATGTGGAGTCCAATACTCTGAGATAGTTAACAATCAAGTCCTACAAAAGCAGTATAAAAACCTCTTAAATGAATGTAGCTAGTGTGTGCTGATTTTTGAGAAAACAACCCTGGATTCTTATGATTAAATATGATTGTGGGGATACACTGTTTGCAGATGAACTCCTCTTAGAAAAGATTGGAACTGAGTAGTATATAAACTGTCAGAATAATGTATCACATGTGGGGGACCTTTGGCCCTCTAGATATTGCTGAATTACAACTCCCATCATCCCTGGCTATTGGCCATGCTTGCTAGGGCTGATGGGAGTTGTAGTTCAGCAACGTCTGGAAGGCCAAAGGTTCCCCTGCACCTGGCCTATATCACTGTGCCATTTGGCAGGAGAAGCTAAACTAATATTTGTAATAACACTTATAACAACATGGTTTAATCCACCATTATATGCACTGCCTATTGTGTAAAACATTCGCTTACATCACCGTCCCAGTGCTTCTGCGCCGAACTTGGATACCAAATGGATTGTTCTGAATTGCCACATCATAGAGGCGGTTCTCATGGGTACTTGCAGGTGTGTTGGGGAGGTTCAGTGGCACTGGAACCTCATACCTTTTGTTAATGTAATCATAGATCTGCAAAGAGGAATGGGTATTCTACTTAGAACAATGTCACATACTATATATGTTGTAACAGTGGAATTCCCCTCCCCTCCCATGGGAATAATAGGAAATCGCTCTTAAAACAACAGAATTGTCCATTTTCTTTTATGAGGAGCCAAGGAAGAAAAAGGTCACAACATAATTGGGCTTTTAAAAAGTTAAAGAGAACTGTTGATGTAAGACTATTTTAGCATCAGCTAGAACCATCTCATGCCATTCATTCAGTCTGAAGGAATAATCTGCTGAAGCAAGAGAAGTCACTAGACCAAGTAGAACTTATATATTCTGATGACGATGCTGTGACTTTAGACCTGACCTGAATAACTTGCATTCAATCAAGCTGGACACAGCCAACCAACCACATATTGTGACTTGTCAGCTGCTTGACCACTTTGCAGTCCTAAGCAAGCAGCAATAATTAGAGTCCAATTGAGCCCCTGCTGTGTCGCATTTGGCTTAGTGGGTCGCGAGTTGTGCAGGTCTGCTTTACACTGCGTGTGTGGCTGGTAAGTGTAGGTTCCCTTGCAGCTGCAAAAGTACAAGACTTCCTGAACTGTAGAGGTCCTTATAGTGTATGAGACAAGATTACTCAGATAACAAACCCTGAAGATACCCACAAAATTTACTGACCCACAAAAAGAATTCTGTCCTTTTCCATTTCACCTCTCCCCCCATATTGTGGGTGGCTGTGGAGACAGCCTTGTGCAAGGCTGTTAGTGGGGGCAGCTACTAGCCAGTAGCCACAGGAAGCAACTAGGATTTACACGCAGGCACTTTGGCCCTAATTGGCTATAGGGATAGAGTCTTATTTTTGGCTACGTTGCTCTGCAATGCTGGATGATGAATTTCCCTAAGCATCATTAGGTCACAGCATGTAGTGAAGACAAAGTATGGAATGCTGGTGAACACCCAGAGGCATCACTTGGGAGATGGATGGGACTTTCCTAGACCAGCTTTCCAGATGGTTCATACATTGGGGTCAAGTTGGGTATGCGTGTGGTTGGGAAGAACCATGAAAAGCTCTTGTGGTGGCTCTTGAGCTCAGAGGCAGGATTGTGTCATCCCAATATGAGATGAGGCAGGCAAAGGTGAGGTTATTCACCATCCAAACTCATATGGTTCATAGATTGGCAATGGGAGTTAGAAACTAACTAGAGCAAGAATCTATGTTGTTGCAGGTAGGGATGGATGAGTCCCTACAGTTTCTCATTTTTCCAATCAAGTTTAGTTTGCCACATTTATGCATCACTTTGCTATGAAGCCTTCAAAATTTATCAGAATTTTAGTGTGCATTTCTCCTAATATACATATTGTGTATGTATGCAAGTTTGCCCAACATACACACCTTTGCAAGCCATTTTCTATAATAATATGCTATGCATTTTGTATATTTTCACAAATATATACATTTTGTACACTTTTTTTAGAGAACTGTGTCACAAATTTGCATTAATGTGAATTCCAAAGGCTAGCTGTCTCAATTTGCATATTGTTTTGGGACTTGTAAATTAAAGTAGGATGACATTAAAAGGTGAGATGAACTACATTTCTCCCCCATTCCTAGTGGCAGGTCATTTACATTTATAGGCCTTATGTCTTGTCTTCTCATTCTTGAATCCATGTCCTCAGGTCTTGGCATGGCCCAAGAGTTTTCAGACCTTGTAACCACCTTGTTGAAGTTAGCAAGACTGTGACTGGTCAGAGGCTGGATACAGTCACACCTGGAGTAATCAATGTATAACACATTGTGTTCCATGACTGAACAAAAGAGGGATATCAATATAGTAAGTAAATAAAAGCTTGTGTGCATTAAATGTATCAAATTTACCCACTTGTACTTATTCAAACTATTTAACCTGGATGAAATTATGGCTAAGTGCAACTTTGAAGAAACACTTTTTTATTACAATGGTCTATTGATGAGAGAATATGTAATGCTATACAGGCCTCTGTGTAGTTAGAATCAGATAAATAGCTCCATAAGGATCAAAGTCCTTGATGGATAATACCATCAGCCACATTTTGATGGTACTATGGAACTATATTTTTTTCTTTTATATTTTGGAACCAACACAGTTACAACAGCTTTGTCAACTTATAACTAGTGGGACAAATTAAAAAATATTTTGCCATTGATGTAAAAGTCACAGGCAGATGGTTTCAAGACAACTAACAGCAGTTTTTGTAATGAATTTACCTTAAATTGAAGCATGTTATTCTCGTGATATTTCACCTCCAAGCGAAGTGTGTCGATGGGTGTTGCAGGCACTTTGAGATGTCTAGCAGTTCCAGGGCCTCTGCCAAGGTTTACTGTCAAACCGGAAGGTGTATACTGAATTTGTTCAACAGTATAACCATTATTGGAAGGATAGTAACAGTATGGGGAACCTTGAGAAGTGCTAGTCTGAAAGAAAATACAGATAGATAGATGTAGCACATAGAATGCAAGGCAGATAGAAGGAATTAGCCAATTTTAGTAATGGACAAGTCCTTCCCAATTCATATTATAATTAGCTCAGGGGGGTTTTCTGAACTTACTCCAAGAACTCTGGAAAAAAATGTGGGACATTTCAAAGAAAGCTCAAGGGAGACCATGATTGGGGAGCTCACCCCTGTCCTTCTAGAAGTGCACCCCTTTCCAAAAGTACATTATGAACCAGAGGAACAGGACCTTCAGCAGAGATGGCTGGTTGGGGAGAGAAGAGGCCTTCTAGTCCTCGGTCTTAAGGCCTAGATGCCCAAGAGCATGCTTTGCCACTGGGATGAATGGAAATTGTAATTTCCCATGGAACTGAGCACAATTCATTGAATCAAAAGGAATTGGAAGCCATAATTCATTCTGATGAATTCCAGTGGCAAATATTTTTAAATTTATTTTTAAGAACCCTTTGTTAATGTTAGATATCCCGCCAAGTCTATTTTTATCAGGTTTGCAGATTCTGTGGCTCTCATTGGGGGAGTCTGATTGCTTGTATCCCAGAGTTGCCCCTACTTTGACCCATAGCTGCTATGCTACATTAGGGAAATTATATGGTAGATTCTGAGTAACTTGTATGCAGTTTAGTGGCAGAGGTGTGAATAGAAAGAAACCCATTGTGTTTCTCTCAGTTGGAGACAGTTCAGCATGGGCTTAATTGAAAAGGAATCCAGTAAGCAAACCTTTAGCTGGATCTCATCCAAATGCATTAAATGTGCTTAGCTGTAGTGGTTATGTGCCGATTAGGTGGGAAACAGAATGATATTCATTCAGGTGAGTGTTCTTCCACATAAATATTTGGTTGCTTCTAAAGTCTACTTTTAAGTCCATCTCAAACAGACATCTTGTCAGGATCACTGAGCAGTCAACAGGTTCCTATCACAACCTGCACTGTTTTCTGGTTCCTCTCCATCCCATACTAGCTGGGAATAGTGTGAATGTGTTAATTGCCCCATCACAAGATATGTCACCATAGTGATGCGTGAACTGGGCCTCAGAGAATGAATAAAGCCTGGAAAAATAACCATCACCCCTTCTAATAAGAACAAGGTGGCGAGTGCTAACCGGGCTGTAGCCAAAACTGGGTTATGTGGAAACAAGAGGGAACTCCAAAGTTTGAAGAACAACCAAAACAACATCAACAACCTAAAGAGGCAAGAACCTACAAAGAACAACCTGATGATAATTGAGCATGCTTAGCGGCCATGGAATGTTGAGTGACATTTGGGAAACACAAAAGGAACACAGGAGGGGCAAGGAAGGGAATGCCCTGTTTGGAAGAAATGGCTGGCTAGAACCCTGACCAGGAGTATGCTTTACATTTCAACTTTTTGTTGCTGGACTCACTTTCTACATTTATTTCACAATGCTGTCTCCACATCACTGAAATGCTTAGGGCCATTGTGCTTTTTTTTAAAGTAATAAATAAGATCCAAGAAAAATGCAGCAAGAGGTTGAGAAAGTATAAGGAAGATTGATAGGCGTGATATATGAAGATACCTTTAGACCCAGGCCCATGACTGTGAGTACAATGGAAATAATTTAGATAAGTACACTAAGTCAGCACACTTCTAAGCATCAAAAGCACACATGGGTATATGCATTGCTTACATTCCATTTACAGCCAAGGCTTAGGCAGCTTGCTTCTGTTGCACCAGGCTCAGGATGACAATCAAATTTGTCACTGTCTCTGAAGACCTGCTTCCAGGAGATTTTGTGTGTTTCCCCCAGCTGGAGCCGAAGACCTGTGATATGGGCAACCTGTGAAAATTAAAAGCAAAATCCAGCTTGTAAACAGTGCATATGTAAAACTGTACTTATTTATTTCATGAATTTCTTTCCATGAAACATCCCAAAGAGAAATAAACAAATAAAAACATATTTAAAATATAAACAATAAAAAATTAAAAGAATTTCAAATCCAATGTAGATACAGACTGGAGTATATCTGTCTCATCATTGTTGTGCCTGGTCCCTTTATAAATCATAAAAAGAAAGGCCCCTGTTTAATGGGGGTTACAGTCTAAGACTGCGTACACACTAGCCCATTTGTAGCACAAAAATGTAGGGTATTTTCCCCCATTCTGGAATCATTCATGCTCGTCCTCAATGTGCTGCTTTCAATCTAGATTCTTCTATCCACAGGAGTGGATGCATTTTTTTTTATACACATTTGAAAACCCTCTCCTGGATTAGGTTGTCCATGCCTTTCCCTCCCTGTACATGCCCCAGGTGAATGAAAGAGGAAGCGGTGATTGAGATCTTGATATAAGCCCACCCATAATGTCATTGGGTAGGTGTGGATACTTCCCCCTTTGCTGGGACCACCAGCAAATGGATACACTATGGATAATGCAGAATCAATCATTTCAAATGGACACACTGTTGGGTAGAAGGAAAGTTATTTGAAGGAGCCAGAGACCTTTGGGCAGCTGAGGGTGGTGGAACAACTATCATTTATATCCCAGGTATGAAATATTAAGTGAGAAGCTGTGTTGAGACTAATGACCACACATTAGACATCTGGCCATTAGCATTTGGAGGCCCAGCATCCAACCAGAACGTTGTGCACTGTGTGCAAATGGACTGTAAAGTAAATCAAAATATGAATCATGTATACAAAGATATTGAGCTGTCAGGGTCTTATAAGACTCCTCAAAGAACTCCACTGGCACAGTCTGGAATGCCATAAAAGATTAAGGATGAAATCATGAAAACAAATCTCTAGGGCATGTGTCAGTCTGCTATGTGACAGTGTGATAGGGATAATCCTGATGTCTAGATCAAACCCAGGTTTTGCTCCCTCTAAATTATATGAGAACTTACCCATATTCCAAAACCTTTGATTTTTTGGATCTCTGTTGACTGCATGTGTTTACCTTTGCATTAGAACAGTCCATTCTTCTCATTTGTTCTAGAGGTCCATTTTAAACATTTCTGAGTACCAGTTCAAGTGGCCCCCATTATATTCTACGTAGCGTTGTACCAAGCCTGCTCTCCCCCCGTCCCCAATGTTTGCACTCTGTTGGAAGGCTTTTTCTCTGACTCTTTTGCAAAGAGAGTGAAAGCTTTGGAACAATCAAGAGACCATGTTGTATGCATGTGCTTACTTTATGAAGTCAGTAAGGTGGCTGAAGGATCTCCCCTTTAAAACAGGTTCACAGTGGTGCAGGACTCTTTGAAGAAAGGATTCCTAACCAACAGTTATTCCTGGAAAGACCGTGTGGCTGGGAGCAGTCAGTACAGTAGGGCATTGCTGCAGAACTGACCTCCCAACACTGCCGTTACTGCTGCTTACCTGGATGGTTCAAGGGCAGGGCAAGGCAGTGGTGTGTTTAGAGCTGTGTGAACACACTGGCAAGAGCACTAGGCTGAATGCGCTGGTGCCCCTGTGCAGTACTAACCTTGCCACTCTGCCCTACCCCATCTAGCTAAGCAGTAATGATGTAGGTGTTGTTAGGGTGGCTCTATAGCACCACACCACCCACTTGACACTTCATGGTCACATAGTCATACCACACTAAAACCCTTTCTTCAAAGAAGCCTGCACCTCTGTCAGTGTACATGGGGCTTTCTACAGTTTTGTTTTTAGAGCATCTTTTTAGAGAGTTAAGGTTTCAGGGAAGCTATTCCATGTCCTGATGTCCACATGAGGTTCTGAGTTCCCTATACCCCTAATCCCTCCTCCAGCAGCAGCCAGTGGAGTGTCATGGACAAACACAGGATCCACTGATGTTAGGCAAGTGATAATTTATCACTAGACATTTAAAAAGAATGGAGGAACTAGGAGAGCAACTATTTTTTTATGAGATCCGACATAACATTTTGTTGGGCTGCCAGGATTCAACAATGCTTCCAATGAAGACACATAGCTACATTTAGTGTTCCTTTATCTATTCATCTTTAACCTTTATCTAGTCATCTTTAGCCTTATCCATACGGCAAAGTGTACCACTTCTGGAGATTTATTAAAATGATCAGTTACATTTACCTTATCTGCGGCACTGTAACTGACAGTGAGATTATCTTGAACCCCAGTGTTTGAAATCGCTGTCACTTCTGTAGGCTCAAGGGGCAATCCAAGGATTTTGATTTCCTCAAATGTTAAATTATTTGGATCTGTATAGGCATTGTGTGTCACATCCATAGTTAAGATATTCTGAAAAACAACAAGGTATACAGACAATATTATTATAGAAATCTTGTGACAAAAAAGGAATACATTATCCATTTCTATGATTTTCTATTATTACTTTTAAATGGGGATTTGATTCAGTTCTCATTTCAAGCCCAATTTATCAAATTCACACTTTCTAAAACAATGTGAGAACTGAAACATAGCCATCCTTCGAAATTTGCACTATTTAAATTTTGCAGTGCAGTTTGCCAACCAAACAATGTTTACAAAAGTGCATATGCTAGGGGAAAGTGTGCATAAAAATCAATATACGAGTGAAAAAAACATACAAATATGCATTATATGATAAGAAATTGCTTGCAATAATGTGCACATTAGTCAAAACTGCCCACAAAAATGTGTTTATTAGGAGAAATTCACACTAAAATGTTAGAGAATTTTCATGATTTTTTTTAAAAAATGGCAAATTCCTGCAGAAATGTGGAGAACTGAATTTCAGATTGGAAAAATGAGAAACTAAGACAGCCAATACTGACAGATCTTTCCATTCCTACTCTTAAGGCCGAAGTCCTATAATACAAAAGCAAATCTTAACTCTTTGTTTGCATTTTACTGATTTTAAGTGCAATATGATTGACATATTTTTGGGAAAAGGGAAAACTTCAGTTTTCTTTGCATGAAATCTAGCTATTACAAAATAAGTGATTCACTAAAGCAGGTGCAGGGAAACTTTGGTCTCTACCTGTTGCTGAACTACAACTCTCTTCAACCTTAGCAGTGCCATCAAGTGACAGCAGTGGGGTGAACTCACAATCCAGGAGATTCTATGCCAGCTCACTCCCCAGAATGCCCCCATTTCAGGCCCACTGGTGCTGTTATGCCTCATCTCCCCATTTGGTGGGAGGAACTTGTGAAGGGTGGAGGTGAGCAGGGCTGGGGATAAGACCTCTGCCCAATCCAACCCCTCCTCTGAGCCCAGCACAAAGGAGCTTTGGATTGCAGCCTAAGCACTTAAGATATGTTTTAGAAGTTTAGTCGTAAGTACAGCATTACTGTACATTTCTGGGATTAACAATAAACACTTCCTTGGCAGAAGATAGTGTGCCTTGAGGCACATCAGAGTATCATGCAATGTGTGCCATTGTCCCATCAGAGAAAGGCCCATTGCAAGCCAGCCTACAAAGTTTAGGCAACTAGTCTGAGAGGAAAGAGGGGGGGAAATAGAAGAGAGCAATACTTACAAGGGTAACCAGCAGCAGTTCTCTTCCCCCCATAACGGCAAGAATGCTGTCAGTGTACAGAGGCACACACTCTTTTGCCAAGGGAGTGTTAGTCATTCATCCCAGTCTAGAGAGACTTTAGCTCCACCTGCCCACGTTTTCCCCAAATTCAAATCCTGGCACAGTGTCAAGGAAGGCATGTGCACCCATTGTCCTACTGGAAATTAGTCCAAATGCAAACAGAAAGCACGTCTCCCCAGCAAGCACTTGTCCAACAAAATTGCTGGCTCGAACAAAGAAAACTGTCGTCATAGAATGTGGCAATGCCACATAGAGAAAGTCACACTTTACACTAAGATTTTTTAAAAAACAAAATCCCCAGATGACGAATGTTAGAAGGAAATAAACAGAGTCGGGGCAGGATCTTCAGTTTGGAAACAGATACTGCTATACAAGCAGGCTTGCCCAACTTTTCTTTGGCAGCAAGCCTTCATCCAAGACACAATTGACCCTTCAATGCCAGACCCACCACACATATATCAGTAACACAAACAGAGGGGAAAAAATAGCACAGCGTAAGTGAGCTACACAAACTTGTTTAACAAGGCAACAATTCCATTAACTATTGAACTAAGTTCTCACATCAGAAGTGAAAGATCAGGAAAAAAGGAGAGCTGAACTTTCCACCCACACCCGGATGGGTTCCAGCCTCCTTTATTTATGATCTTTTCCTTTCCAGACATTGAATTTGTTCAGCTCTTGTGTCATTTGAAGGATGACCCCGTGCATATTTATTTAGAACATATATAAAACAGGCATGTTTATTTAGGAAAGCTGCAAACCAAGTGGATGAAGCAATCTTGGGTGGCTTCCCATTTCAGACTGGCTAATTGATTACAAACTGTGATGCAGCCAAAAGGGGGTGGGCGGGCGTTGAAGAATCGGTAACACTAAGAGAAAAACCAGGTAGATATAGTAGGAATAATAATTTTTAAAAGAGTAAGAAGGGATAGAAGTTCTGGTTTGCAGAGAAAATGGCAGTGGGAAAGGAAGTAGGATTTGACAATGAGGGGAAGAAATGCCAAGACATTGAGGAAAATTACTGGTGATGAGGACAAGGGAGCAAGGAAGGTTGAGGAATAATACTCAGCATGGAGCTTCAGCTTGGGAAAGGATAAGGGAAGCTCGGATAATGGCAACAAGGCAGAGGGCCTTCTCAGTGGTGGCCCCCAAATTATGGAATGATCTTTTTGATGAGGTGCGCCTGGCACCAACACTGTTATCTTTTCGGCGCCAGGTCAAGACTTTCCTCTTCTCCCAGGCATTTTAGCATGTGTTCTATATCGTTTAAAATTTTTAAATTGTGTTTTAAATTGTTTTTTAAAAGACACATTTTAAATTGTATTTGTTTTTAGTTATTGTAAACCACCCAGAGAGCTTCGGCTATGGGGCGGTATACAAGCTTAATAAATAAATAAAATAGATAAATAAGGCCAGCCCCACCATTAGGCAGAGGGAGACGTCTGCTTCAGGCAGTTGATACTGAGGTATATGGAAGGGCAGTGATGACAGTCCCCTGGCCCTTCCTTTTCAGTTCCCCTGGCTGTCTCCCTCTGTCAAGAGACAGAGCTGTGTGTTACAGGCCAAGATGAATATCTGTTTCAATTTCTCTCCATTCCTAATTTTTCCATTCTTAAGGTTGGTTCTCCACATTTCTACACCACTGTGATTTTTCTTTTAAAAAATCCTCATGATCCACATTTTAGTGTGGATTTCTTTTAATGCACATGTTTTGCATGCAATTTTACCAAATATACACATTTTTACAAATCAATTTCCTAACACGATGAATTTTTTGTAAGTTATTTTCACGAATATATGCATTTTTGTACACGTTACTTGCCTGGAGAAGTGCATTGCAAAAATTGGCTAAGTTCGGATTTCAAAGGGTGGTTGTGTTTCAGTTCACATCTTCTTTCAGTAAATATGAATTAGGGAGGTTTGGCTTTAAATGTGAACTGAATCCAATTTCTCTCCCATTCCTAGCATGTGGCATACTCTGCATCCCCTAAGTTGAGGACTTGCACCTGAGGACAACAGTGGTGGACACTGTGGGATGCATTCAACTAAGTCCTACTCAGAGTAGACTCAGTGAAATTAATGAAGCTAAATTAGGCATACCTATTAACTTTAATGGGTCTAAGAACAGAACTAACACTGGATACCATCCTGTATCATTGGCAGTACTGAAGCAAGGTGCACCTCCCAGGCTAGTTAGCTTCTGTCTATGGAGTGTGTGTGTGTGTGTGCCAAAATATCTTGGGCTAGGCTGGGGAAAGGGAAAAGAGTGGTGACGACTAGAGTAGGGAAGAAGGCAGACGAAAAGGGCAAAGCACCAACTGGGATCAATAATAGCTAAAGTAGAAGAGCCTGTAATGGGATCTAATGGAACTGAGAGACATGTAATAGGAGTTAAAAGCAAAGTGGGCTTGACAGAAAATGAGGTTGAAAATGGACTCCTTTAACAAAATCAAAAGTTTCCTGTGGCAGTGAATCCTGGGAAATTTGTTAATAAAATTGGGGTTGTTCCAAGCAAAATGGGACAGTTGGGGAGGGTAAGTGGTCACTAAATCTATCCCTATCCATATACCCGTGTGTTATGAAGACAATAAATTCATTTGCTCCCACAATGTAGACATGATGGATGGCAATTCACTGGCATTATTGTCACTCTAGTTACTTTGAAAATATTTTTACCGCGTTTCTACTAAAAGTAACATTCAAGGCAGGTCACAAAATAATTAAATATTAAAATACAATTTCACTTTTAAACAAGGCAAGGCAGCAGATAAAAGCATACAGCAGCACAGCATGAACTAGCACAAGTTATAAGCAAATTCAGAAACTTCCAGTAGCAGCCACTAAGCACAAAAAAACTCAGACTAAAAAATAAAGCCATAGCAGCTCACAAAGCAACAGCAGTACAAAAGCAAATCTACAGACCCACAGTTTTAATGTTCAAGAATATAAACTTCTTTGGTGTCAACAAAAAATAGAATGGTATGTGTTTATTCATTAACATCAGAAGAAACCACACATTAGGTGGTGAAACACAAACAACAGGCAAGTGCTTGAAAAGTAGCTGCTGATTGAGGCTGCAATCTCGTACATGTCTACTCAGAAGTAAGCTCTATTGGGTTCAGTGGGACTTACTCACAGGTAAGTGTGTATTCGATTGCAGCCCAAGGCTGAAAAGAACATTTGCAGAAATTCAGAATTTTCCAGCATTTCCAACTTCACAGCTCAGATTATAAACAGGAAATTTCAAATTCATAGTGAGCGCTTTGGACGTATCATCATGTTTTGATAGGTTTGGATGGCATCAGATGTAAACTTTCATATGCTGTTAGCCATAAAGAATTGCTCTGATTTCAAGTCTTATTCTGTTACATACAATATTTAACACAATTGTTATAGGACATGATCGGATATCAAATATTTGGTGAGCATTTGGCAAATATTTGAGTATTTTGGGGACTCTGCGATAATATTTGATAGCAAAATTCACAGAGGAAAAACCAGATGACAATTTTGTGAGTTATTTCATTAAATCTCGAATGCTAATGAAAATATACTTACATTAGAGACATTAAATTGATATAAGAGGTAGGTTCCTTTTGCCACTGTATCTAAAATATAAGGAAATAAATTTTCAATTGTTAAATAATGTGTGACAAGACAAAATTAATCACAACACTAGCTAAATTACACTGCAGAATTGTTTTCTGTACAAGGATAAAATCGGTTATCAGCTTTTCAAAATTCTCCTTTCCTGCTGGAAGACACCTGAAAAGCAACGCAATGGATAACCAAATAAATATGGAATAGCATGAAGTGGAACCTGCAACAAAATGTTGCAGTATGAAGTACTGCCGAATAGGATGTCAGCCAGCCAACTATGCCTCTTCAGGGATACTCCATTCTATCCCCCATTCTCATGGTATTCCATCCCATAATAGTAAGATTCTTTCCCAGTGAACATGCTTGGTCTTTTTTGAGCTGTTTTTGCCCCCTCTCTTCTAGGGCTTTCATCTTTTTTTAAGTACTTCTGAAAAGCCTGGGGTTCTCCTAAACCTGCTGATGCCTCTTTGTGTATGGATGCCATTTTCGCCGCATAAGGACCTAGCCAAAAAATAAAAATTAAAAAAGAATGGGGGGAGCACCAAGATAGGAAACAAAAAGGGCACATGGTCCACAGTCACTGGTGATGGACTATTTATTAAGCTCAACACATCTGGAGAACTCTCCTTCACCAGTTCCTTCACTCTGACAAATTCTGGATCAAAGAGATCTAAATAATAGCAAATTGTTCTTATTCATATAATGTATCCAGAAATAATTCTAATGTCAGGCCGACTATGTTTTTTTCCCTTGACAGTTGACTTGATGGCAGTTTGAATCCTCACTGGAGGGGTCTTGATGTAGTTGCCCTCTCCCTTGCCAATGTCAGTGGTGGTTCTGGCTGTCTTGCCCCCTGGGAGCAGCCCAAATCCAATCCAGGATTATGATGTCCAGGACAGGAGGACATGGCAGCTCCTACCACATGGTCCTTACAGAGATATCATGAATGCTGTTACAGACCTGCAATTTATCTCTGTGTATCATATGTTAGGGCTCACTAGGGTTGTCAGCTTTTGATCTACAAGGGAGTTTTAACATCAGTTTGCTATACACCAAACTTTCAGATTTCCTCAGATCAAGCTGCTGTTAAAAGGCACAAGAGGAGGCCAAAGCCATTTTTGTTTCGGTCAGCTGACAACTCTGCATCAACACAGATGTAGTCACTGCTCTGAGGAGGAGAAAAATAAGGGGAAAGCATGTACTGAATAATTTACCATTTATTGTGACATTCTAATATCCTGAGGTTACATGAGGGATTTGCTGCTCTTGTGACATTTCACTCCCACTCTCATATTTTCAAAGTTCAAAATTTCAAAACACCACAGCGCTGTAGAAGGGGAAAAAGGCTTAATAAACTGTATGTCTGTCAAAGGAATTCACAGTCTTTGGAGTTGCACTGCATTTCAGTCCCAGAGCATCAGTGTTACAAAACAGACAGTACCTTTTCCTACAGTAACATCTGTTAATAAGGGCGTGTGTGTTTGTGTGTGCACATGCGTAGCAGAAGATATAGACCCTGGACAGAAAAAAAAAGTATGCCCCTAATCCAGTGCTTCCTTTCAGGTACAAGAACGCCAATCTGGATATTGAGTTCCTGCACCTTTAAGGGATTTTCCATTTATTTTAATTGAGGGATGGCACAACTACAGAAAATCTCCAGGCAATTCTAACTCCCAACCAAATCTTAATCAACGTGGAAAAAAGTTTGCCAGCAATTTTACTTGTAAGTAAAAGCGGGAAAAAGATTACCATGTGTAAGAAATAAGGGCGGTGGCTCAGAGGCAGAGGATCTGCCTTGCGCAGAAGGTCTTAATCCCCAGCACCTCCAGGTAGGGTTGATAATGTCCCCTGTCTGAAAGTCACTACCAGTCACTACTGAGCTAGATAGACCAATTGCTTTACTCGGTATAAGGTCACTTCCTACATTCCTCTGGGGGACAGAGATGCTCTTGAGAAGGAAAGATGTAGAAGTTGACTCTTCCTTCTCTAGAAATATTAGCCATGACAATTTCTTTGAAATACAAAACATGTTTCATGAAGTATAAAACTTGAAATATAAAACAAGTAATAACCCTTAGGTACTGGGGACAAAACCTTTAAGCTGAAGTTTGCTATGTTGTGTCAAGAAGAAAACAGTGTTTGTCCTCCCCGTGAGCCTAGCAAAAACAGGTGGGATGGGGAAAGAAAGTCATTGCATTCCCTCCCGGATGAAAGCAGGACCTCGTGCCAACAAGTGGGCACACACTTTGTCAGGACACTAGTCACTATGGGTGGAACCAACAGGGTTACATAAACCTGCTTCACTCTTAAAGCTCTTCATGGTATCAACCCACCTGGGGGAAGGGACATCGCTCAGTGGTAGAGCATCTGCCTTGCATGCAGACGGTCCTGAGTTCAACCCCCCCTCCCCATTTCCAGGTAGGGCTGAGAGAGACTCCTGCCTGAAACCCTAGACAGCTACTGCCAGTCACTGAAGGCAATACTGAGCTAGATGGACCAATAGTCTGACCTGGTATAAGGCAGCTTTCTATGTACCCTCAGAGAAGACACTGTAGATTTTTAACAGTGGTTGCTAGTGGAGTTTCTCGCCTACTCTATACTACTTCTGAATGGAATTTGTGGAAGTGAAATCAGCTCAGTAGGTTGGGCACAATGTCAGTGCAGGGTGGTGAATTAAATCAGCAAGACAGCACCCAGGACACCTTTAGGTTGTAGGTTCATCCTAAAGGGCTCTGAGACCCTGGGGCAGGGAAAAGATCTCCTATGAGACTTAAATGGAGCACACACCCAATGTCTTGTGGCTTGTGTGGGGGAGAATGAATTGGGAAGTTCCCCCTCAATCAAGATGTGGCCAGCCAAGCCAAAGCAAGGATATACATTACCTGAGTCCAATGCAAAAATTAGAGAGTACTCATGGTGAATCTTTTTCCATAATTGTATTTCCATACTAGAAAAAGCTTGACGTATTGAATTTCTGCCTGCCAAACTGCCTAAGAACTGCTTTTCCCCAATGCCAATGCTCAACTTAAGCTTAGGCTACCATCTTGTACCCACATACTTGGAAGTAAGCCCCATTAAACACAAAGAGACTTATTTCTGAGTAGGAATGTACAGTATACCAGTGCACTGTAAGTTTGCCAGACAGTGAATTCTTAATGAGTCCCTGGTCTTTCGATCCTGCAAAGCAGGAGATATGCCTAAGTCTCTTTGAAAAGTTTTCACATTTTCCTTTTGCAGGGAGGGGGGCTCTTTAGCATTCTTCCATGTTTATTGTGTAGTAGTATTTACAGAAAATAACTTCTAGGGAGTATCTTATCTCAGGTGAACCCAGCATAGGAAAGATGCATCCTGGTTGCTAGGGAAAAGGAAAGGCAAACTAGGGAGATTCCAAAGACTAGGAAAAAAAAGATAAAAGCAGGAAAAATGTACTAAAAGGGGAGGACAAAACAGTAGCTGTTAAGGACCCCAGGGACTGCAATTCCCTGGTGACCAAACAACTCACTTATTGATCATAGCTCTGACTTTACTCAATGGCTAATAACACTGACAGGCAGGAGCAGCCAGGCTGGCTCATTTCACATAAATCGCTTAGAAGGTTACCTGCACATTTTGCGCCATAACTTTCTTTCCAGGACGGCTAGAGACATATTTTTTAAATGAAAGCTCAGACCTTGAGCTATCTGAATGTGGAACCATTGAAGGCCTTCACAGGTGCCATGGCACTGTGGATAACGGGTTGGTGACCCCTGTTGTAGCAGTCAGCAACTACTCAAGGCGTTCACTGTTTACAGAAATTGTCAGCCAAATTATAGTTTGTTACATTTTTTACAGCAGCCCAGGCTTTTACCAGATTTAAATGACTGAAGATTGTCTGAAAGTTTGTGTATTTTTTTCTTTATGAAGAAAAAAAGGAATCATATTTCAAGAGGCAAAATGTGTAACTGTTATTGTCCAAACCTTTAGAAAATACTGCAAAACAGCTGTCAAAAATAAAGTTGTATTCTGCACAGGCAGTGGAGCATAATGTCCTTCCTAGGGCAGAGTTCTTTCTTATCCCCCAACAAGCTGTTGTTGAAACTCAGGAAATCTCAATGGTACCGTGATCAGATAAGGAAGTCCGAATATCTACGGTGTACATGCAGAAATATTTGAGCATGCACATAATGGTACCTACAGAACATCTCTAAGAACCTTTGCAAAATGTTCCCCTGCTCTTAAAAACTTTGGGATCTTTATTTTTACTAATTGTTTGCATGGGGTGACACTAATCTAGATATACTTGACCTCAGCTGAAATTTCTCAGAAGGCATTTTTTCTTGATAATTTTTCTTTTGAGATTTTTCTTTTTCTCACCCACCCTAGAATAAGAAGGCCACTTGCAAAACTTGTTCTGAATATTTTCCATGGTAATGTCCTGGGACGACACTAGGGTTGGGGCATTCCTGAGTATGAAAAATGGTGGCCAGGCTGCTAACACAGTTGTTGCTGCAACCACATGCAGTAGTAACAAACAAAACCCTTTTTTAAAAGAAAAGAAAGGATCTCTGCTACTGCCACTGGTAATATTTAGTTCCATTCCCCCAAGAAAGTGCCGGAGAATTTCTCACTGTCTGTAGAGAAATTCAGAGAAATGGATTCTCCACTTTCTCTGCCACAAATAAGATGGAGAATTTCAAGAGGCTATTTGCATACAGCTGTATTTTATATAGGGATGTAATTTCTCTTCCAACCATGTTTGTCACATGCAGAACGGTTTCCATTTGGCTGTAGTTTGGCTTCCATCAAATACTACGTTATTCCTGCAGTTTGGCTTTCATTAAATACTATGTTAAAACAGCTCTCCATGCTGTTTTACATAATTATTTACATAACTGGCATATTACCAATTTAAATGTAATTATTTCCATGCCATTTATTTCAATGCAGCACAATGCAAAGGGAGGGGAGTCATAAATTATGTACCATTTACAGACTGAAAACAACAACAGCAAATACTGATTGTATCCACTGGATTCATTTCCATTCCGGACACGTGAAAAATATGCAAATGCATGCAATTTCTGCTCCCATTTTCATTAGAATTCTCCAACCCCTATTTTTATACAATTTTCACTTCCATTATTCTAATATTAGTGGGCTTACCTTTGGTTACTCCATCATCCCAGAATAATTCTCCAGCAGCTTTTCCACCATCATCCAAGGCAATTATAAGTCCCATAGGTTTTGAACGGCTGTTTAAAAACAACACACATGACAATATTTTAGGGTTGCATGCAAGCTGAAGGATTATAGTTTGGCAAATACTACTCTAGATATATTTATGACTATTGCTCTCTCTTTTTAATATATATATGGGATGGAAAACTCTCTCAATTTTGATTATCTTGGTTTTTCATTGTTCCAATCTTAAATTTAGTTCTCTGCATATCTGCAGCAATTTGTGATTTGTTTTTTTAAAAATCCTCATGAAAATTCTCCAGTATTTTAGTGTGAATTTCTTCGGATAAACTTATTTTTATAGGCAGTTTTAATGTACACCGTTTTGCAAGCCATTTTTGCAAAATGATGTCTGCCATGCCCCCACTATGATGAACTTCCGCCGGGCCTTGAAGACCTGGCTTTTGAGACAGGCCTTTGGGGAGAGTTAGGTTGTTATTACTCTTGGTTGAGATTTTACTGTTTTAATGTATCTGTATGCTTTTTTTGTGTACGTCACTCAGAGTGACTGGACAACCAGCCAGATGGGCGACTAACAAATCTAATAATAAAATTAAATAATAAAATAATAAATAAAATAATAAATAAAATATGCATTTTTGTCATATAATGCATATTTTCATATATATGGCATATATTCATTTTTATGCACACTTCCCCCTAATATATGCATTTTTGTAAACATTGTTTGGTTCATAAACTGCATTGTAAAATTTGAATAAGTGTGAATTTCAAAGAATGGCTCTGAAGGAGAAATGGGCCCAAATATTGTGACAAATGTGAGAGACTGAACCGGTATAGAATAGAGCCCTACCTGGATGAGAGGCTGGGAAGGAGTGGTTATGTGGCTGTTTGACACTATATTGCCAAGATCAGAAGTTCTCAAACTATGGTCTGTGGACCACCAGTGGTCTGCGAGCTTCAAGCTAGTGGTCCATGTTATGTATTTGAAGAGCAACGGCAGCAACAACTGCTCTTCATTATCTCAGCCTCCACTTTGAACTGTTGTGATCCAGGACTGTCAAGGGGCAGTGCTTGAGCAGAAAGGCAGATGCTCCTTTGCAAGCCCCTTCCATGCAGCAGCTCTTTTCCCCTTCTGGTCACATGTTTAAACATGGCTCATGTGGGTGTGGTGGGGGGAGAGATATGAATGGAAGCCTTTCCTTCTTGCATCCCTTTCCGATGCATGCTTAGGCAATGTTTTGAACCCTGGTTAAACAAGTGATCAATGGCATGGGGGTGGGGAGAGAAACCTCAGCAGGCTGTCTACAGAGACGCTCCTTTCCCTGCCCCCCAACTGCTTGCAGGGGGGCCTTCCATCCCATGGATTCCACTTGTCAAGAGCCATCCCTATAGCAACACCCTACAGGACCATGCTCCCCACCACTCCCCATCAGGTATGGCAGATGCAACATCTTTTTCCCCTCTTTTATCCAGCCCTAGCTGCAGTAGTGCTTGTCAGGACTGACATCAGGTCTGGTGGCCATTCCCACACTTTTTCTCTTTTGCAGTTTGTGCATGCATGCAAAGGGTCTGTCCAGGAAAAGAATCAGTCAGAGAAGTGATTGCTTGAAAAACAGTGCTCTCAATTTCTTATTGCAACTGCTGTCCTTCCACTCCTACACTCTCCATGCTTCCTTTCTTGTTTTGTACACCCCTTTAAAGCCCCCCCCTTTGAAGCACAAGTCTCCTTTCCTCCTCTACGGCCTAGACATTTGAGTGGTATTGTTGAGAGACACCAGGTAAAGAGGAGTAAACCAATAAGGATTTCCAGGTTGCGAACCATGATCCTTACTTGCAAGTAAGCGCCCTATGGATGCGCTGTATGTGGGGTTACCCTTGAAAACAGTCTAGAAATTGCAGCTGGTACAGAATGCAGCAGCACGTTTGATCACACATTGTCGCCGCCGGGAGCATATTACCCCGGTGTTAAGAGATCTGCACTGGTTACCAGTTGTTTACCGGGCCCAATTCAAGGTGTTGGTTTTGACCTTTAAAACCCTATATGGTTTCGGCCCAGTTTATCTGAAGGAACGCCTCCAGCATCACCAATTATGCCGCCTAACAAGATCAGCCACACAGGACCTTCTCTTGGTCCCACCAGTCAGAACAGCTAGGCTGCTGCGGACCAGAGAGAGGGCATTCTCAGTTGTGGCCCCCACTCTCTGGAATTCTCTCCCTTTCGATCTCCGTCATGCCTCCTCCCTGATGGGTTTTCGCCAGGCCTTAAAAACCTGGCTATTCAGGCAGGCCTACAGAATTCTCGGGGTGGTTGAGTTTTTATAATGTATTAATTGATGTTTAGATTATTTTTGTACTGCTGATTATATATTGTATTTTATCTTGGTTGCTGTAAGTCGCCTAGAGTGTCCGTTAATTCGGACAGATAGGCGACTAACAAATAAAATTTATTATTATTTATTATTAAGGTTCTTTTTGAGTAAAGGTGCATGTGGCCAAGCTTCTCTGGCTGCAGTCCTATGCATATCTACCACTGATCATCTACCATGAGGCTTACTTCTGAGTAAATATGCAAGGGCAAAGGAAGAGAAGGTAACCACTTTTAATGGATTTTTGTAGATATCAGATCATATAGAATGCTTTGAGTTTCAGCCCTTTCCCACCTCTTAAAACAGAAAACTTGCCTTTTGCAACCAATCCCACCAAATTCCTCCCATCTTGGTTCCATGTGCTCATGGTAATAGTTTTTCAAACTTGAGGGATAACTGGAAATATTTTAATGTCAAAATTGTAATTATAATGTTTATTATAGTGGGCAAACTAAGGGAGCTATGTCAAGAAGCCAGTTAAATATGTTTTATTGCGATGGTGGCCATGAATTACGGACAAGTAACAGCTGATCTGACATTCTTTGTGGACTTTTCAAGAGGATTTGATTGTAAAAGTCTTAAACAGGGTGGGTTTTCAGCCCTTGTTGCCCTCAAATCTAAATACAGAAGCAAAATGGATACTGAATCTGACCTAAGATTCAAGTTGATGAATATTCCCCTCTAACATCAAATAACTTTCTTTAATACAACATGCACATCCTATCACATTAAATATCCATATTGATTTTTAATTTTAATTCCATAGAATTAAAATTGTAATACAATTTAAATAAAATAATAAATGAAAATACAATTAAAATCCTACAGCAGCTAGCACAGCACAACTCCTATCCAATCATGGTTAGGATAGGTAACACTGACCATGGGGGAGAAGGAGGGGAAGGGGAAGGAGCAGATTGGAGGGGGGCGTAGGAAGGGGGAGGAGAGGGCAGGTTTGACCATTTGCATGTTTATAGAGTTCAGTGGTTATATGCTTATAGAGTTCAATATGTAACTTTAAAGTTGACAATGAGGCCACTGAACTTGTCAACAATTATCAATACCTCGGTACAGTCATTAACCAAAATGGAGACAATAGTCAAATAACCGGAAGAAGGCTAGGACTGGGGAGGGCAGCTGTGAGAGAACTAGAAAAGGTCCTCAAATTCAAAGATTTATCACTGAACACTAAAGTCAGGATCATTCAGACCATGGTATTCCTGATCTCTATATATGGATGTGAAGTTGGACAGTGAAAAAAGTGGATAAGAGAAAATTCAACTCATTTGAAATGTGGTGCTGGAGGAGAGCTTTGTGCATACCATGGACTGCGAAAAAGACAAATAATTGGGTGTTAGAACAAATTAAACCAGAACTATCACTAGAAGCTAAAATGATGAAACTGAGGTTATCATACTTTGGACACATCATGAGAAGACATGATTCACTAGAAAAGACAATAATGCTGGGAAAAACAGAAGGAAGTAGAAAAAGAGGAAGACCAAACAAGAGATGGGTTGATTCCATAAAGGAAGCCACAGACCTGAACTTACAAGATCTGAACAGGGTGGTTCATGACAGATGCTACTGAAGGTCACTGATTCATAGGGTTGCCATAAGTCATAATCGACTTGAAGGCACATAACAGCAGCAACAACAAATGCTTTATTTGATGGTTTGTAAACCACTTTGAGATTATTATTATTTTAACAAAAATAGAATGCTGTAGAAATTGTGTAAGTAAGTAAATAAATAAACAAATGGTAAACCAATAATTTTCAGAAAGCTACTTATTTCCATTCAGATACAACCTGTAGTCCTTAGTTGACTTTCCTCACAGAAGACAGAGAAGATTGCATTCATGGCTCCTAATCTGGCCCTTAGGATATACCTGTAAACAGTTGTGTTGGCTGGTTGCTGGGTAGGAAAGATGTAGCCTCCTCGGAGGTGAAGTCCTAGTGTGTCTGCTGGGAGATTCATCTGGCACTCCTTTTTCCTCCAAGGAAATATTATGCCCTAATATTTGAGAGTGAGGAGGATACAGAAGATATTACTTTGACAATGTTCATGAGGCATCTAATTTAAGGTTGCTATATGAGTTCCTTTGAAAATAAGAACACACATTTCTGATCTCTCTAGAAATCAAATGGGCAAAAATATTTTACAATTTAATTTTGATGCAGTTATCATCCAGCATAACAAAATGATCCCACTATAAATTGATCAGCACATAAAGAAAGAAGGCTCTTTAAGAACATAAGAACATAAGAAGAGCCTGCTGGATCAGGCCAGTGGCCCATCTAGTCCAGCATCCTGTTCTCACAGTGGCCAACCAGGTGCCTGGGGGAAGCCCGCAAGCAGGACCCGAGTGCAAGAACACTCTCCCCTCCTGAGGCTTCCAGCAACTGGTTTTCAGAAGCATGCTGCCTCTGACTAGGGTGGCAGAGCACAGCCATCATGGCTAGTAGCCATTGATAGCCCTGTCCTCCATGAATTTGTCTAATCTTCTTTTAAAGCCATCCAAGCTGGTGGCCATTACTGCATCTTGTGGGAGCAAATTCCATAGTTTAACTATGCACTGAGTAAAGAAGTACTTCCTTTTGTCTGTCCTGAATCTTCCAACATTCAGCTTCTTTGAATGACCACGAGTTCTAGTATTATGAGAGAGGGGGAAGAACTTTTCTCTATCCACTTTCTCAATGCCATGCATAATTTTATACACTTCTATCATGTCTCCTCTGACCCGCCTTTTCTCTAAACTAAAAAGCCCCAAATGCTGCAACCTTTCCTCATAAGGGAGTCGCTCCATCCCCTTGATCATTCTGGTTGCCCTCTTCTGAACCTTTTCCAACTCTATAATATCCTTTTTGAGATGAGGCGACCAGTACTGTACACAGTATTCCAAATGCGGCCGCACCATAGATTTATACAACGGCATGATGATATCGGCTGTTTTATTTTCAATACCTTTCCTAATTATCGCTAGCATGGAATTTGCCTTTTTCACAGCTGCCGCACACTGGGTCGACATTTTCATCGTGCTGTCCACTACAACCCCGAGGTCTCTCTCCTGGTCGGTCACCGCCAGTTCAGACCCCATGAGCGTATATGTGAAATTCAGATTTTTTGCTCCAATATGCATAATTTTACACTTGTTTATATTGAATTGCATTTGCCATTTTTCCGCCCATTCACTCAGTTTGGAGAGGTCTTTTTGGAGCTCTTCGCAATCCCTTTTTGTTTTAACAACCCTGAACAATTTAGTGTCGTCAGCAAACTTGGCCACTTCACTGCTCACTCCTAATTCTAGGTCATTAATGAACAAGTTGAAAAGTACAGGTCCCAATACCGATCCTTGAGGGACTCCACTTTCTACAGCCCTCCATTGGGAGAACTGTCCGTTGATTCCTACTCTCTGCTTTCTGCTTCTTAACCAATTCCTTATCCACAAGAGGACCTCTCCTCTTATTCCATGACAGCTAAGCTTCCTCAGAAGCCTTTGGTGAGGTACCTTGTCAAACGCTTTTTGAAAGTCTAAGTACACTATGTCCACTGGATCACCTCTATCTATATGCTTGTTGACACTCTCAAAGAATTCTAATAGGTTACTGAGACAGGACTTTCCCTTGCAGAAGCCATGCTGGCTCTGCTTCAGCAAGGCTTGTTCTTCTATGTGCTTAGTTAATCTAGCTTTAATAATACTTTCTACCAGTTTTCCAGGGACAGAAGTTAAGCTAACTGGCCTGTAATTTCCGGGATCCCCTCTGGATCCCTTTTTGAAGATTGGCGTTACATTTGCCACTTTCCAGTCCTCAGGCACGGAGGAGGACTCAAGGGACAAGTTACATATTTTAGTTAGCAGATCAGCAATTTCACCTTTGAGTTCTTTGAGAACTCTCGGGTGGATGCCATGTGGATGCCCGGTGATTTGTCAGTTTTTATATTGTCCATTAAGCTTAGAACTTCCTCTCTCGTTACCACTATTTGTCTTAGTTCCTCAGAATCCCTTCCTGCAAATGTTAGTTCAGGTTCAGGGATCTGCCCTATATCTTCCACTGTGAAGACAGATGCAAAGAATTCATTTAGCTTCTCTGCAATCTCCTTATCGTTCTTTAGTACACCTTTGACTCCCTTATCATCCAAGGGTCCAATTGTCTCCCTAGATGGTCTCCTGCTTTGAATGTATTTATAGAATTTTTTGTTGTTGGTTTTTATGTTCTTAGCAATGTGCTCCTCAAATTCTTTTTTAGCATCCCTTATTGTCTTCTTGCATTTATTTTGCCAGAGTTTGTGTTCTTTTTTATTTTCTTTTTTCTTTCCCAAATCTTATACCAGATATAATTTCAGGAAGTATATAAAAAAATGATTTACTTACTAAAAAATACTGGAAGCCGAATGTTGAAAGTAACGTCTTACTACATATTTTGTTATGTATTACAACTGCTGATCAGCAACTTTTAGAAGTCAGTATTTATCAAGGGAAACGTATATGGAACATTAAAAAAAAATAGCTATTTACTTACTGTCTCATACTCATACCACACAGCATCAGGCATATATGCAGTCACTGTATCCACACCCTGAAATTAAAATAAAATCACTTTTCAAGTGAAATCAAGGAGTACAGATGACAGAAAATATATAAGGTGCTTCCAGAGGGGAGGCTGTGCACACGTTTTGCTGGTTTCATTGTGATTAGGCTTTAACAATCCCTTCACACTGCCTGACCGATATCCTGCATCTTTTCTCTGGTTGTTGTTCAAACTACTGCAAGGGGCATGACAGAACATGTGCAGGACTTGGACCGTAGCCTTTCCCATCCCCTTGGAATCCTCTTTCTGCACCCACTTTTATAAACAAAAAAGCACAAGTTTATTTATTTATTTATACACACGCACACACACTTCCTGAGGCTGAAAATTGATTTTTTTCTGGAAAATGAAAACACACAAATGATTGCTAAACTTGCACTAAAATTTTGGAACTGGATGATACATCAACTGAAAGCTCAATGAAAAACAACGGGGGGGGGGAGAGACAGCTGGAATAAACTGCTGTCTAGAAGTACCCATAGGTGATAGTAATTCCAGATCAACAAAATAATAGCATGGAATGTATTTTAATATTTGATGCAAGGCTAGTCATCGTAAGAACATAAGAAGAGACTGCTGGATCAGTCCAAGGCCCCATTTAGTCCAACATCCTGTTCTCACAGTAGCTGACCAGTTGCACGTGGGAAGCCTGCAAGCATGTCCAAAGCATAAGAGCACTCTCCACTCCTGCAGGTTTTCAGCAAATGGTATTCAGAAGCATACTGGCTCCACCCATAGAGGCAGAGCATAATCGTCATGGCTAATAGTCCATCAGGAAGTTCTCTTGCAGAAGCCTCAGTAAAAATGAATGGGAACTGTGATCTCATTCATTCCACTATGGGTTGTGCAGGTGAGCTTCCTACTGGATTTTGTTCCAACTGTACTGACAATGGCAATGGGTGGTGGGCTTTTAATGGCCAGATCTCTACAGTGCATAACTGTTATTAATATTTATTGTTTTTAAATTTTGTGCTGTAAGCAACTCTGAGGACCTCTATTTAGAAATGGGGTAGGAATGGGGAAAATGTTGTCATGATAAGTAGAAATATTATAAAAACAAGCACATATTTATTAACCTGGAGTTTTTTCTGCCTTTCTATCCATACAGGATGTCAGCTAATAATCAATCAAAAAATATTGTCATCCATATTGCAAAGGTCAGCACAGTACTGCAGAAAGAACAACAAAACAAAGCAAGACCTCATAAGAGGGCCAAAAACAATAATCAGTCTGTAGCCACCCAGGCCCATAGCCAGCCTCAAAGCTCAGGGAGCGGGGAGAACATTTTCCTCTGTAATAAACATAATACTTTTTTTGTAAAAAAAAAAAAAAAAAGTGGAGGGGACAGAAAACAATTAGTGCTACAGTTAGCCCCTGGCTCCATCTGGGTACGGGCCTGCACTCACCCCTTATGAAAATAATGTTTGAGAAAGTGCAAATTTAGAAGAATAACTTCATTTTGGTTCACTTATTGGTTTGTGAAATGCAAATTACTTTTCTTCTTTATACTTTTCTTCCTAATCCCTACTTTCAGGTACATGTGTATAGGACTACAGTCTGAATAGTGTATTTTCCTAAACAGTCCTACATAGCTTGATTAATTGAGGGGTTTTTATCCTTACCTGCTCTCCAAGTACCTCAAAATGGCATACATTGTTTCTATCCCAGCCATTCTACACTGCAACAATATTTTGAAATAGATTAGGATGAGAACTACTGACTGCCCTCTCATCTAGGGAGGGAGGGAGGAGGAATCAGTTGTAAATTGGAATGTGGTGACTGTGACCTGATTGACCTTTGCTTGCATCAGACCACCTCCTGCATGGAGCACATGCTTAGGTCCAAGCTGCTTGTGCATTTTTCTGTCTTTTTTAAAAAAGGCTAATTAATTATATGCAAAAATATGTAAAATAACATATAATACACAGAGAAGAGTCAAGCCCCATGCTGTACAGTATTTCTCATACGTACATATTTTTATACAGTAATATGCACTGATCCATGTATGTGTTTATCTGTTAGTTACATTAGGAAACATGGAATGAATATACATAAAATAATGTGTAACATATGTGTGAATTGTTTGCATTTTTAGAAGAACCAGGGGGGGGGAAATCTTGCTTCTCTCTGAGATTAAAGATTGAGATGGGAATTAGAAAAAAAACCACGAAGATAAGCTCATCATCAAAATTTTCAGAAAATTCCACACTAGTCAGCTTAATGGCTAAGTGGAAATCTGAACCTAGATCTTTCAGGTCCAGATCCAGTGGTAAACCATACTCATATCCCAGTCTTGCCTTATGTCACACTATCCTCATTCAGTGAGGCTTAATCTATTAATCATAGATTCTGAAATTGTTATTTAATTGATAATGATGTTGATTTTTTTCACTTCCATTTCTCACTACATCCGGGCCTTGATGAATGCTGAATTCACAAGTCACATGACCATATACTTCTCTTTTTTTGCAGATTAATAAAATTAGACATACCGGGTCCAGGACTGGAGTAATAAGAAGACCAGGTCCCCACAAGAACTGCCTGTCAATAGCCCAGGTGGCTTCATCTGAGTAGAATCTAAATTAAAAAAGACAATATTAATATTTTGTAAACAAATAGCTTAATGGATTACCTTTCATGATTTAATGGCATTTGAATGCATTTCCTTCCCTTCCCATTCCTTTTTCCTTTTCCATTAGGTGTATTAGATTGTGAACCTGTGGCCAGGGACTGTCTTTGAATCCCTGTACAGTGCATAGGCAATTTTACATGCTTTTATAAGTAAAAAACAATTTATTCTGAATTTCATACAAAAAAAATAAAACTTCAAAGCTTAGAATAAAACTTGGAACCTTAGTAGCATGTTCATGAATTCCACTGATGAGCAGAAAAAAGCTTCTATGCTAGTATTTTAAAAAAATGATCCCAGTGTAAAGGAATTAGGGATTGGTGAGAATTTTGATTCAGTTCACATTTAAAGCTGAAATTTCTCACTTTCCAAAACAACATGAGAACTGAAACACAGCCATCCTTCAAAATTCACACTTATTTGAATTTTAGGATACAGTTCACCAACCAGGCAATGTTTGCATATGTTAGGGGAAAGCGTGCATACAAATGAATATATGAGTGAAAATAATTTGCAAATATGCATTATATGATGAGAAATGGCTTCCAAAAATGTGTACATCAGTCAAAACTGCCTACAAAAATGTATTTATTAGGAGAAATTCACACTAAAATGCTGGAGAATTTTAATAAGGATTTTTTTTAAAAAAAGAAATTACTGCAAAAATGTGGAGAACTGAATTTAACATTGAAAAAATGAGAAACTTGAGAGAACCAAACTAGACAGGTCTTTTTATCTCTAAAAGGAATGCAGACACCTCTCTCTCTCTCTCTCTCTCTCTCTCTGTACCTTTAAATTTTATTTCTTTAATATCCCCTACATTTCCTGCATAAAGATCAGAGGGAAATACATGGGTTTCCCGGCCATTCAAAATTTATTTATTTAAGGAATTCACACCATGCTTTCCACTATACTTCCCAAACCAGCAAAATGGAGAAAATCAAATATACCCATCCATGCAATACTGAAGCTAAGACCCAGCTTAGGTTTATCATTCAGGATGTTCTTTCGATTCATAAATCAGTGTGCATAGAAGCACATATATACCTCTTACTCAAACCCATTGATGGTTGCAGGGTCGCCAAACTGGGCCTTCAAAGTCTTCCGTATTCATTTCAGCAGGCTTGGCGGCAATATACATTGGTGTACGCACATAGATTGACTCCTTCCATTGAAATGGAAATGCATTCAAAATTCCATGGATGCACCTGAGCACGCATGGAACTTCAGACTGGAGACAATTGTGTACAATCCAAAACATTTAAACTGAAATAATTCAACACTGAAATCAATACTAATTATCTAACCTAACTAATTTTTCTATCTCTTTATGGAGGAAAGACTTGGTAATGCCTTTTCCCCCCTTGGAGTCATATTGCTTAAATGCTGGAACACTTTCCTCCACTTTGCACTGGGACTTCTAAATAATTTAACATAGTAAATAATCTTTAACATTGAAAATAATTCTACGAACTCTCAGTTTAAAATATAGTAATGGAAATGCATCAAAATTTATTCTGATCATTGAAATAAAATTAAAACAAACATTCAAACATCAAAGCTTCATCCCCTTCATACAATATATTTTATTGAGCAGCAAAACAAAAAACTTACTCATGTAGAACAGGTCTTACAACTGTGTCTCCTCCGGAATGTGCTTTGTAAAAGAGCGTATAGAGATATGGTAACAAGGTGTAGCGTATGGTCAGATAGTGTTTGGTTGAGTTCACCAAAAGAGAGTTCTGCCCAAACGATGCAGGATCTTTAGGCTGAAAGTGAATTTTACCATCATTATTGCCTTGAAGAAGTGGAACTCAAGCAACTAAAAACCTTATCTGATCTTCAAAAGGAGACCTACATTGTTGGATTCACTATTGTGATTCCGAGAAAATGGGTAAAATGCTCCAACTTGCAACCACCGTCTGCAGAGTTCTTCTGAAACATTTTCAAGAAACCCACAAACATCTGCTCCAATCTGAAAAATAAGACAAGTATGATATGAGGTCAACATTAGATCTGCAGTATATGCCTAGTATGTATGTATACATCTTCCAAACTAAATGAAAAGTACAGAAGGAATTATGACCCGTATCTGGAAAATGTATTTTATTCCTTCATTTTGATTTAGGGAGCAATCCTAACCAACTTAAACCGAGGTAGTTTAGGTTGAAAGAGAGCGACTGAATCATGGTCACTCAGTGGGATGCAAATATGAGTCTCCCTGGTCCTAGTCCAAGAGAAAATCTAGCATATGCCTTCACAGTTAATTTTACATTTGCCGCTGAGGGACGAAATAAAACACTGACACATCAGCTTGGGTTAACAAGGGCCACTTTATTAAATTACAGCAGACAAACCCCAATTTTAAAGTGACCTGCAGAGGGAAAATCTAGGTGCGGGCCTACCTATGAGCAAGTAGCTTGCCATACAGCTCTTGGGTGACCAGCCCCTACCGGGGCAAGGGCAAGCCCATCCGCTTACCCCTTACCCCGGCCACACCTTGTAGGTGAGTAGGGGGGCTTTCCCACGTCATCCCCACCCGGGGTTGAATAACCCTTGGGTAGATGAGATAAGTTGGCCCCAGAGGCAGCCCATATCCTGTCCTCGAGCCGCAAAGCCTTGCCAGACAGGCCTCCGGAACTACCGATCACCTCCAAAGGTGCCTAAGGGGGCCACCTAGCTGTCCCTGACTATTTCCCTTCCCGCACCTTCCCGCACCAGTGGTATAACAAAACTGCCCCATAGGGCATTAGTCTTCAGCCAAATCCACCTATTAAAAACAATGCCCCCTAACCCGGTTCCCTCCCACTCACATAGTGTGGAGCAGGCAAAAAACATGCCCGCCAACAACGGTGGGCAGGATAAAAGTTCCTACTTGGCCCCAAAACGACCTGTAGGCACACCATGAAAGAGGGAGGGCGGGGTGGGCATCGCGAATCCGAAGAGGAAGGCGGGAGGAGCGGCTGGACTTAAATAGGCCCACCAGCTTCACCCCTCCCTTCAGCCGAGTCACGCTCACGTCACAGGCGCGACGCGCAACTTTACTCCCTTTTTAAAGATGGGGGTGGCTGCTTCGTCCCCATCGGCAACTATGCCCAGCCCGTCAGCTGTGCGGCGAGCAGGGCATCATTAATTTTGACATTCTGTGATGCCTTTTGCCTTTCCTATTATTATTATTATTATTATTATTATTAGCCTAGTGATCTTTTCTTCTGAATATACCCAACATAGTGAGATCTGCTTTTCATCTCATTCTACACATTTTTCATTTTTCTGATGGCTCTAGAGCAGGCATGTACAACTTGTGGCCTACAAGTCACCCAGATCACCAAAGTGTTCCTCCTGCTTTTTGCTGCCAGAGACTTCTAAAAAAAGCAGGGAGGGGATTGTCAAGTACCATTCAGGCCCCACTATATGACCGATAAGTGGCATCTGGCTTGGTGGGTCACAAGCTATGCAGGCCTGATCTACAGGATGTGGTACACCTCCAGATCTCACCAAACAGAGGTGCATTTAAAATAAAGGATCAGTAGATGAGAACAATATAAAAATGCACCCTATCTCATGACACCAGACAATAATGCGAGAGGGGTTCAGAGTCAACAGACCAGAAAGCTCTTCCTTTACAAGAACAGGATTCATTATTATATCAACACAACTGAAGTGTCTTACAAAAGGATAGCCAAAGAGACCGAAATCCAACATTCCTGGTATGGACCACTTTATATCATTCCAGGTAGCAGCGTTGTCTCCCAGCCAATGTCCTGAGATTTTTCCAGATCCAGCAAAAGTAGATCGTGAAAGAAGGAAGCTCCTATTTCCAGGGAAAATTGTTTGAAGAGCCCTGAAATTAAATGAATTAGTGGCATTAGAACAAAAGAAGACCTGACTTTAAAGGACTACATCCTGGGCCATACCTCTCAGACCACAATCTGCTTTGTTGTTTCCTTCAAAAAATATTGGCATCCCAAGAAGTTCCAGTATGAAAGTGTACAGGCACAATACATTAATGCCCCCTCCATCAGTTATTCATGAAGAACAGCGTAACCAAAGCCCATGCTTTTCCCAACCCAAAATGCTCAAAAATCACGTTAGTCTTCTGGAAGACACTTCATAGTTTGCAAAGCAACCAGATCTGCCACTTTTATTCCAGTGTTTGCTCTATATTTGCTAAGCAAATAGGGCAAATGTGAAGCAGAGAAGTTTGTCTCCAAAAATTAAGGGACATGCAGAGTAGACAGGAACCGCTAGAGGGTGAGAACACATGGCCTTTAATGCATGTCCAGTGCACATTAAGGGTATCTCCAAGCCTGTGTTAGTAGAAATATTATGCATGTGGAATAAGAGGGGCGCATTTTTAGAAGAGAACTGGTGGGAGAAAATAACATCCCTGAATGTTTGGAAATTATTTTTCCACTTCAAGTGATCAAATGCCAGGCAGGACACATTTAGCAGAAAAGAAGCCTCCGGCACAGACATAGTTTCTGTTTTCAGTCAATTGACTAGAAACTGAAAGAACAATCCATCTCCCTGTTCAAAGTTAAGCAGTTTTAACTCCTATTGATTTTAATGGGAATGTTAAGCACATGCTGAACTTCCTCTCAGCGAAATTAAGGGGAGCAAAGAATGTTTAAGTTTTGCTAGTTTTTTCTATTACTTATTTTATTTATTTATTTATTTATTTAATTACATTTCTAGACCGCCCTATAGCAGAAAGCTCTCAGGGCGGTGTACAACAAATAAAATCACAATTAAAATATGAGCAAGTGTGGAAAATATATATATATATATAGTACAATTATAAAACATTAATAAAATTGCCATTGAGATTGCTTAAAAAAAAACAGGCTGCAATCCTGCTTTTTATGTGGGCAGAGCAAGGTTCAGATTCACCAAATACTCAGGAGGTCTGTTCTACACAACATAGGAAATGAACCTTTAGTGTGGCGGCACCTACCGTGTGGAATTCCCTCCCCTTAAATTTTAGGCAAGCACCATCTCTGTTATCTTTTTGGTGCCTTCTGAAGACTTTCCTCTTTCAACAGGGCTTTTAAGTTGAGACCTATCCCAGTCTGCATCTGTGTTGTAATTGCCTTTTAATATGTTTTTTAAAAACCTTTTTTTAAAAAAAATTATATGTTTGTAATCCTTTTTAAAAGATGTATTTAAAGCTTTTTAAAAAATGTTTTTAAAGTTGTTTTGTTTTAATGTATTTTAAGGTCTGTTTTTATGATGTTTTAAAGTGTTTTTAGTGCTTTTGTTTGCCGCCGTGGGCTCCTGCTAGGAGGAAGGGTGGCATATAAATCAAATAATAAATAAATAAAAATAAAATAAGAGGTTGGGCGTGATCTAAGGCAGCCTTTGCCAACCTGCTGAAGTCCAGGAAGTTGGATGACAACTTCTACCACCCCCAACCCGCACATGCTGGTTCAAATTTCACACTTACCTAAATTTTGCAGTGCATTAGGGGAATGTGTGCATAAAAAGGAATATATGAGTGAAAATAACTGGCAAAAATGCATTAGATAATGAGAAATTGCTTGGAAAAATGTGTACATTAGTCAAAATTGCCTACAGAAATGTGTTTAGTTGGAGACATTCACACTAAAATGATGGAGAATTTTCATGAGGTTTTAAAAAATGCAAATTGCTGCAGAAATGTGGAGAACTGAATTTAAGACTGGAAAAATGAGAGTTCCACCAGCTGAGCCCCAGCTCAGCTGGGTTGAGGAAGTTACACCAGCAGATCCCCAACTGTGCCAGGATGAGGGAGTGACGCCAGGACAGTCCAAGAAAGAAATGAAATTGACATATCCTTCCACCCCCTAACCCTAAGTGTAGGAGGTCATCAAAATTTATTCCTATTCCAAACTCCATTCAGGAGTGGGGCTACTTCTAAGCCAGCCTGAGCCCGGTGGAGGAAAACAAGCCTTACAGAGCTTGACTTACACCAAGCTTTCTGCCAGCATCAGCTCTGTTGGCTTGCCAGTTCACATGACTGAGCTGAAAGAGGTTTGGATTAGGTATAAGTCTCTCCTTGCCCTGTCCTGCTCCCAGCATGCCCCCTTTTGAGGGACATGAGGCAGCATAAGTTCTGCTGGCTTAAGTTCCGCCAGCTGAGCCAACCGAGCCCCAGCTCAGCTGGGTTAAGGGAGTTACGCCAGCAGATCCCCAGCTGAGCCACGGTGAGGGAGCAACACCAGGAAGTCCAAGATCTGTCTGTTCCAAACTCATTCATCCCAGCCGATCTTGGGTTTGGGTGGTGCTGTTAGTCAGCTACAATAGACTAACACTGTGTCAAATTTCATCTTATAAGTTCCTTGTGAGGCAAAAGTGTGAGGGAGGGGCCAGTGTGCACAGTTCTCAGTGATAGGGTGAGGAGAGACAGACTGGAAATTGTTCTCAAGTCTAATGAGTATGAATGTGTGTTTTTACATCTAATCAACTAAAAATAGTCAGCACAGATAATTAATTAACTATTATAACCATGACTTTTGCACACATAAGGTGGGACTGTTGCATGGCTAGAGATTTTAGGGAAAATTAAGCAAGGCATTAAAGAGATGACAGGTGCTGAATTACATCTAAATCTAGTAACAATGTTCTTGATCTATATATTTCAGGTGAAGAAATATTTTCTTATTCTGGTCACTCATATATTAATAACCACATGAGCAAAGATGTGGAGATGTTTACCAACTGTTGACCGGTGGAAAGGGAAAATATGGGACATAATGATAAAAAATAAAATTATGAGCTACAAGTAATCATGGAACACAATCAATTGAGACTTTCAGACTAAACTGGGCACAATTTCTTGTATACTGGAATCAATATAAAACAAATGAAACTGTGATTATGCATATATTAAGTATGACATGGTTAAATTTGTATTTCTTTTCTTTCTTTCTACAAAAAAAATATGTATGTTACCTGTGGCATTCAAGTTTGAAAAACACTATCTGTCTGTCTGTCTGTCTCTCCATCCATCCATATTTGAAAAAAATATGAACAAAGAACAAAATGACCCCACATCCAAAATTACAAATGACTCCACCACAAACTGCTGGTCTTTATGTGTCAGTGGTGTCAGTTGTCAGTCTCTGTTTGAAAGGCAGCCTGTTACTATCATGACAATTTCCTTTTAATCTATAGTTTTGTTGCCTGCATTCATTCTTCCTCTACACTCTGATATCTTTTCACTTTCTGCAGTTCTATCCTTACTCAGCAAAATAAACCCCATTAGTTGCAAATGGTCACAAGTGAACTAAAGAAGAATATAAAGGATTCCTTACGCATCAGTAGCTATAGTCATGAAATATCCATAGAGGCTGTGGACATCATAGTGTTTGCCTGCATGCTGTATGGCATCCATGCACAGTGTCTTTGAGTACATGACTCCGTCAAGAATCTCTGTGGAAAAAAAGCCAAAGGTAATTCCGTTGCAGTAAATCTCAGCCTCAAACATTTCAGGATATGAAATCTCAGGATATAGGCTTACTGGTCTGTCTTATTTATGAAACTCACAACATTCAGAAAACACACACAAACACGTACTTTGGATCTGCCACACTAGACTCAATAAGACTACTACATATTGCCGTTCTTCATTGTTTTATTGAAATTTACTTTGGAGCCTAAAATCCATCATTAGCTTTGGCCCTCCCTACATTTCCTAGCAATCAATAAAGAATTGCAAAATCATCCATCCATTGAGACTTGCAACACTTAGATAAAATGCAGCTATTATATCAGAGTAAATGTTAGCATGCTGAGGTATAGTTTACCTACTCTTGTTCCACATGCAAGAGCATTAGATTATAAACCATCCAAGAAAACTGAAAGCCTTATGTTTCCTTTCAAGCCGTTACTTTTCAATAGAATTAGCTGCCAGTGCCATATCACCTTGGGGAAAAGGCATCCAAACAGCCCAATGAGAACTGAGCATGTTCAGTGGTCACAGAATGCTCACTGACTATTGGGAGGGTCAGGAAACAGGTGTGTATGTGCAGGGGGAAGATGACACAGAATATCCTGGAACAGGGATGGGCTGGCATCCTGAACAGGAGCATTCCGCACAACAACATTTTGTTGCCAGTTCTGCTTAATATTTGTTATTCCTAAAACAGCTCACCTGTTAGATAGATACAGGTATCACTATTTAAGAATGCAATGGTGAGGCTACGTTGCTCTGCTGGCTTCTCTACGCTGTGCATCACTGCTGGTTACTGAGAGGGAGAAGAAGAAGAGGGGCAAGGCAGCAGGAAGCCCAGCACAGTGCCGGTGTAGTCAGAGCCGGTGCTATCATTAGGCCAACTAGCCACTTAGGGCGCAGACCTCAGAGGGATGCAGTACTGATATTTGAGGGGCACAGTTTTATACAGATTAGTTTTTTAAACCCTTGGAAAAAATGCAACTGAAATAAATTTAGCAGTTTCAAGTTTTGTGCTTTTCACTTTTTCTACAAGACATCTGTTTTTTGAAAATTGAACTTAGCAATTTTTTGGGGGGCGCAAGTAGTTAGCCTTGCCTAGGGTGCAAAATAGCCTGGCACCGGCACTGGGTGTAGTGTTGGGAGCATTGGATTAGCTCCACGGCTGTGCCTGCACTGCACTGGGCTTCCTGCTGCCTCACACCTTCCCTCCCCCCTCCTGGTACTTGGCGGTGATGTGCAGTGTTGGAAAGACCGGAGAACAACACAGCCCCACCCAGGTCACTACTGAGGACAGCCTTAGATGCTATGAAGTTGATGGCGCCTAAGAATAGCTCCCCTTTCCTAGCCCCTCTCACTGGTTGGCTGTGAAAGGTTAGCTGGATAATGTCCAAAAAGATGCCTCAGAACCCACAGGATTAGCCTCTGTTTAACTCCCTCCCTGCCTGCACTGACCCTGTGTCAAATTAGCATTGCTCATTAATCAGCCAAATTACTACATATATTCTATACAATTAGAGCATGAGGAAATACAAGGGAGTGGTACTTCTTCCCTCCCACTCAGGATGTGGAATATGCAAAGCACAGGAACACAAGGAAGCTGCCTTATACTAGGTCAGACATTGGATCCATCTAGCTCAGTATTATGCACACTGACTGGCAGCAGCTCTCAAGGGTTTCAGACAGGAGCCTTTATCAGCCCCTTCTAGAGATGCCAGGGACTGAAGTTAAGACCTTCTGCTCTATCACTGAGCTATGGCCCTTCCCCAAAGAGGGAAGGTGGGGAAGGACTTTTAAGACAACCTCATTGTTTATTTGCTGGTTGGTTGGCTGGCTGGCTCACTGAAGCTGCACCAACATTCCAGTCTCCCCGAAGAGGATGGGGCAAACTCACCCCTGCTTTAATCCATGGCAGAGAAGGCTACTATTTTTAGATTCGAACATTGAACTCAGTAAATTGTGGGTTTGGAAAGACTTTAATACAATACTGTAAATTATTGCTCAAGTGCTGGAACTCCAGTTTAGTTGTGCCTACAAGTAGAATCTATTTAAAGGTTAAAGAAAATCAATACAAATGATAGACTTTAATTAAAGCAGTGCAACATCTGCTTTGGGTGTTTTACCGTAGAAGTCTGACATTAGAAGTTCTCAAACTTTATCTTTAGCAGTATATTTAAGGCTTTAGCCTTCATCTCTTTGTTTGCTTTGTTCCTGGGAACATTGGCCACACAAGTACACAAAATGCCAACTGATCCTGGGACAACCTGCAATTGCATTAGGATTTTTATGCAAGAACTTACTTGGAGTAAAAGGAGGGTAATTTAAGCTGTTGGCTGCACAGCCAGTTTTCGATCCTTTAACAAAATTGGATATTTCATTCATGTCCTAGAAGAAAAGATTTGTAGAAATGTCTGTTAAATCTGCATGTTTACTTATCTGGTCTTGTAAATCAGGGGTTGGGAACATCTGGCTGTCCAACTGTGGTTGGACTCCAAATCCCAAAGCCCCAAACAGCATGGCCAATCATCAGAGATGATGGGAAAACTTTTCAGGATTTTCTTTTACAGGCTCCCTCCACAAACCAGAGGAAATTTTACTAAATATTCTCTGCCATTTTTTTGTGACTGCTGCCATTTCCCCTACCTTGACTTTGAACAAAGCTATGACTGGGGCATTATAGGGAATACAAAAATGACAGTAGCTCTGCCAATACAGGATCCCTGCTGCGGAAAAAAAACTGGGAAAACGAGGAGGAGGAGAGAAGAGGCTGCACTGAGACTGCTCCTAATAGCGGCCTTCCCATTACCATCAACTGTCTGTCTGTCTGTCTGTCTCTCTCTCTCTCTCTCTTACACACACACACAAATAAACTGCTGGCAAATTTAATCTCCCTAGAGAATATTCTGTGAAATCTGCCTCTCCACACTCACACACCCAAACTTGCACAGCTGCAAATATAAACATAGGAAGCTGCCTTATACCTAGTCAGACCATTGGTCTAATATAGCTCAGTAATGTCTACACTGACTGACAGCAGATCTCGAGGCAGGACTCTTTCCCAGCCCTAGGTGGAGATGTGTGGGATTGAGCCTGGGACCTTCTGCAGGCAAAGGTTATTCTCTACTACTGAGCTGTGCCCCTTTTTTTATAGGGGAATAGGGGGAGAATTTTGAGAGGCCATTTTTATTCTGCCATAGATGAGCTTCCTTCTTAAAAGGTTCATTTCTGAATTACAGTATGTAGTACTTACAACCCACAGACCATCAAAGGGGACTTTTTTGTGATAATCGTCACACTCTTGAACCCACCACTGAATAGCAGAAGGATTGGAATAATCAGGGAAAACTGTTGTTCCTGGCCACACCTGCAGATAAGAAATAATAATATTCAGCCCCCATACTGTTAGGATTTTGCAAAAGGGATTCAGTCACATACCAGAACTCAAGCTTCACACAATTAAAGTGGATTAAAGGGCTCTGGCTCCATCTATACTACACATTTAAAGCAGTATCCCATTTATCAGTCATGTCTTCTTCCCAAAGAATCCTGTGACCTGTAGTTTGTTAAGGGTGTTGAGAGTTGTTAGGAATGCCTTATTCTACTCATAGACCTACATTTCTCAGAGTTGTCTGGGAAGAGGGATTGAATATTAAACCACTCTGTGATGGGAATAAGGGTCTCCTAACAATTCTCAGCACCCTTAATAAACTACGGTTCCCAGGATTCTTTGGCGAAAGCCATGACTGTGTATAATGGTATAATATTCCTTTTAGTGTATAGTGCAGATGGGGAGTCTGTCACCCTAGCACAACAAAGTCACTTTAAAAAAGAACTGTGGTTTGGAAAGTAATGAGAAAATACATTGAAAAGTGTGGGATGAGTGAATGAGTTAATTACTCATCTCAGAGAGGGATTAATAGATTCCCCTGAACTCTGCTCAGTTTTTATTTTCCTGTTCTAGCAATTGCTGGGTTTTGTTCCAGTTACTTCTGCTTAAAAAAAATCATCAAAATATAGACTCTGGGGGAAATTGCTGGGGGAAAAGAAAGGATTGTGGAGTTGTGACAGATGATGTATTTGTTTTCCTTTTCCGTGCTCTGATTTGAAATGTGTACAGGTAGAGTTGTAGCAAAGACGCCTACTCTACTAGTCAAACTAGTTCCTTTCATAGGCTAATGGGTCCAGCCAAGTTTGTCAAGTGACCCCCATTAACATGTATAAGGATTTGGCCAGGAGAGTAATGTGTTACCATAGGAACATTTTCAGAAGAGAGGGAACTGAAAAGACAGAGTGAGAGGCCTGCTGTTTGTGCTCAATCCCAAACTTATGGCTTTGGGAGACTCCTCTAGAAACCTGACAGGGAACAAAGATCTGTTGGACTGTTGAGCCCTTATATGTAAATACATCATATATCTTAGACACCACAGTTTCTGTTGATCTTCATTCCAAGGAAACCAAGCCCTGGGTAAGCACAGAAATTCCTGGAAGCCTTGCACCACTCAGAGATTGGGGTGTGTAGAATAATATTGACTCTAAAATCAATAGTGTGTATATGCATGTGTATTATGGGGGAAGGGATTGTGTTATTTCACCAACTTTTATTCCTTTCTCTCCACCATTTCCTAAAAGACAACTACAGAAGTACAACAGATTCCAGTATTAATCTTTACCAATCTGATAAAAATTTCTGGTAAAGCAAAAATCCAACATGGAGAGAGAAAACTGTTAGAGGATGGTTCTATAAACATCCTTCTTCCCAGGCTCCATTACAAGATAACATCACAGTAGTATTATCTGTGTACTTATAATGGTACTAGCAGCCTCAGGAATTCCAAGAAACCAAAAAATCAGTGCAGTTGTTAAATCAGTAACTAAAATCAGTGCAATTTTGAAAGGTTCCTTCGGTTTGCCATCTTGATCCAAAAGGCCATCTAACTGTATCCAAACGAAGATTAAAGCTTACTCCTTGTTCTCAGGAACCATCATGTAAAATTTGGATACAATATCCTAAGAGATGTCCAAATGAATAGCAAAAACACCCAAACAACTTCCCAAAATAAATAGTAGATATGTATCTGACCTTAATCTGCAAAGGTTATTATGCTCCAGGAAACCGAAAAATAAACAACCACACAAAATGCAGACAGGAAATGTTAGGGACATTATGGACTGAATCAGACTTGTACGTAGGTACATGGTGGGACTAAATGAAAAATAAGTCCTTTGGGGAAAAGGTATTAAGAATAAAATAATCAGGGTAATGACATGTTAAAAACATAAGAAGAGCCCTGCTGGATCGCCAATCTAGTCTAGCATCCTGTTTTCACAGTGACCAATTGCATGCCTATGGGAAGCCTACAACCAATGTAGATACTATTTGCTTAAGCAAAGTCATAGGTCTACAAAGAAAGAATATTAAAATTTCAGACATTTATTTGATCACAGGCCTCCAAATGATCCTCAGAATATTTGCATTATACCAAATGTGTTGTTTATTGTACTACTTTTATTTTTGAGAACTAGGTAAATAAACATAGATCTTTTATATAGTCTGTCTCTTTATTGGACTTCTAATTGTTTTTATATATGTTTTCTTATTAATGTTTTCATGGTCTTTTTCTTGTTAATTGCTTTAGGATGTTCATAGGAACTTAAGAAGCTGCCTTTTTGAAAAACCACTGGCCCATCTAGCTCAGTATTGCCTAGACTGACTGGAAGCAGATTTCTATGAATTCAGGCAAGAGTACTTCCCAACTGTACTTGGAGATGCTGGGGACTGAACTCCAGGGAAGTGATTCATAAATAAAATAAATAAAGCATATTAAAGTAACTCCATGTCTCATCATTAAAAATCCATCTCTGCATCAGAACAATTCATGTTGCAAGTATTTACATCTAACTTTTACTTTCTAAAACAAAAGCCCAAATGAATTTAACACAAGTATATAAAATACAATGGATTTCAGCTGACCAGTGGAAGGGCCATGTTCACTTCCTCTTTCCTTTGCTAGGCAGAGTAGTTGGCTACAGTTACTGTGTTTGAAGGGAGGGGACCCAGTTTGTCCCAGAGGCCCATGGTTGAGGCCTTTCTCTTTCTCTTCCTGCTGGCTGCAGTATGGTTAAGCTGCTGAAGGACTCTCTACTGTTGGAGTGGAGGGAGCCAATTGGCAACTAGTCCCATATTAGTGCTCTTTCACAGTTCCCATTCATTTCAAGAGAGTCAAGAGAGGACCCCAGGGGATTAAACCACAAGTTTGTAAAAACAGCTGCTTACCTCTCCAATAAGAGCAGTTTTTCCATCTGATTCATTGACCCACACTTTCATTTGTTCACCATTTATATAGGGCATATAATCAGTATTATTGCGGAGCTTGTCAACAGAAATGGCAGGGTCCTGACAAATTAGGAACAGAAAATTGTATTCCTTAAAATAAAATTCCAAAATTATGCAACCATGAATCAACTTAATCCATAGATAAGTAATGATAAGCAAATAAAAACCAAGAGAGTTTTTTTTTGGGGGGGGGAAGGTCTGTGAGAAATTGCAGGAGCTTCTGAGCTCTGGGACAAGATGAGTAGCTTCCTGTTCAGCTAGCCATGAACCTCAACTGTTTAGGTCTATAGAAGAATTGCCCTATTACAGGGACTGCTGAGATTCAAAGTTAGGTGAGGAGGTTGCTGCTTGTCTAGCCCAGAGCTCAGCAGTAGAGGTCCCATTAAGTCCCATATTATGTCTCTTGCTTAAGAGTTGGGATATTAGGGTTAGGAAATGTGTTACAGCATGCCTCCTAAAATGTTAATTTCATTCCTCATTTCCAGCATGCTTTACACTATTTGCACCTTAAAGGGTTCTTGGAGAGGCAATTCATTAGGAATGCAGAAAGTGCTTTTCTTTTTATCCTCATTAACTTCCACTCTCATGTTATTCCTTTAGTTTTTCAAAGTGTTTAGAGCCCTTAAAAGCTTATAGTGATGCCCCTAATATGTTAAGAGGATTTATGAAGCCAATTTCTTCTCATCCTGTTTTCCTTTCTTGTCCCCTGCAACTGACATCCTCAAGACTCTATGGGTGGTATGCAGCTAAACTGTCCAGACAGTGTAATGATTACCACTAACGCGATGGGACTTCCACCTCTCCAACCTTGTGTGCACCCCACACTTTCAAATCTACTCCATAGGGTTGGAGAAACCCATTAAAACAGTTTTAGGGGGCATGCAGGGAAGGAGAAGAGGAAAAGTTCCATTGCACACACAGGAACCCCTGCTGGCAGAACTACTTACTTAGCTGTATTTTGAATGCAGAGCTTGGAAAAGTTACTTTTTTGAACTACAACTCCCATCAGCCCAATCCAGTGGCTATGCTGGCTGAGGCTGATGGGAGTTGTAGTTCAAAAAAGTAGCTTTTCCAAGCTCTGGTTGAATGCAGCCCTATGTCTCTTACAGGGCATGAGCCTGCTCAGTCCTCATCAGGCAGTTTAGGGATGAGTCTAACAAACAAGCATTTGTATGCATACCTAGGCTGCAGAAACTAAGTCTGGGCAAATGTTCTCCAATGAGAACTTTCAGCTGAACATGGCAAGAATGAAGGGGTGAAGCTGCCATCTGGTTTACTTTCCCCCTGTCTGCTGAAGTTTTGCAGTGGCAGTAGCGGTGATGATGGCAGCAGCAGAGCTATTTCCAGCTGGTGGTGTTCACTTTTATTTCCCATAATTCCCTTGAGAATAATGTACATCACCAGGCACCATTGTTCTCATATGAATCCTGGGGGAAAGCTCAGTGCAAAACAAAATGGGCCCCCAATTTTGGGTCAGTCAGAGAAGAAACATATATAATGCCACCCCGGGCTCCTTCTGGGAGGAGGGACAGGATAAAAATTTAATTAATAAGAATAACTGGAAAGGGAGGATACTGTTCCAAAGCTGACAGGCACAAAATCACTGTTAGAAGGAATGATGATGGTACATACAATCAATAGCTTCAATAATATTTTACCCTACAGAAAATCTATGCAACAGTAAAATTCACTGGAATTACCAATATTATAACATATTTCTGTCCATGGTCATGAAGGTCTTGAATAAACTCAGGGAGGCCTGCAAACTTTATTGTATCATAAGTAAAGTCTTTCTTGTCTTCCATGTAGTCAATATCGGTATACTGAACATCCTACAAGAAAATTGAAATCATTGTGAATATAAAACATCTTGAAGCTTTTAAATGGTTCTACTCTCATATTTCTCATTTATATTGGAAGCAATGTATTATACTGGAAAGGTTTTTGTCCTGCCTAATGATGACAATAATGCTATCACACTTCTATACCTTGTCAGAAATCTGAGTACGTAGCAGTAAAATGTTCCTCGACATTTAGCAGGACAAAACCAGCAAGAAACTTACCAAGTATTTATAGCCCCATTTCAGGGCTTTCCACTGGCCCTGTTCAGTGGCCGGGATGCGTGGTGGCCAGAAGAAGGCTGCTTAACCAGCAGAGGTAAGCAAAACTACAGCCAGCACCAATTTTGGATTGCTACACCAATTGTTTGTATTCATCTCGGTTTCTAGATACAACATTCCATGAGGTAAAGAGATCACAAGCAGGGTTGGGGGAGAAATTTGATTCAGTTTTCATTTAAAGCAGAATTTATCAAATTCACATTCTCTGAAACAATATGAGAACCAAAACAGCCATCCTTTGAAATTCGCACTTATTTGAATTTTGTGAAGTAGTTCTCTAACCGAGCAATTTTTTGTTTTTTTAAAAAAATACATATTAGGGGAAAGTGTGAACAAAATGGATATACTGGGGAAACTCAGAATTCAGTTAAAAATCTGACTGAGATTTAAAAAGTCTTCAAGTAGGGGTGGAGAGAAGTTTAATTCAGTACACATTTAGAGCCAAATTAACCAAAATCACACTTTCCAAAATAATAAAAAAAAATGTAAATGTACTGCCTTCAAGTCAATTCTGACTTATGGTGACCCTATGAATAGGGTTTTCATGAGGCTGAGAGGAAGCGACTGGCCCAAGGTCACCCAGTGAGCTTCATGGTTATGTGGGGATTCGAACCCTGGTCTCCCGGGTCATAGTCCAACAATAGCAGAACCGAAACACAACCATCCTTTTGCAACTCACATTGTTGAGGTGCAGTTCTCCAACAAAAAAAGTTTTAAAATGTGCATTTTAGGGGGAAATGTGCATAAAAATGAATGAGTGAAAATAACATACAAAAATGTATTACATTAGGAGAAATTGCTTGCAAAAATTTGTACAATAGTCAAAACTATATACAAATATGTGTTTATTAGAAGAAATTTTCACTAAAATGCTGGGAAATTTTCATGGGGATTTTTTTTAAAAAAATGCATATTGGTGCAGAAATGTGAAGAACTAATTTTGAGACTGGAAAAATGATAAACTGAGTGAATCAAAATTGACATATCATTCCATCCCTAACAAGTGAGCTCCTTCTTTATCTTCCCCATAAAATTTCTGTACTTTATTTGTGTCATCTTTATCAGAGTGTAGTAGCTAGCTTATGGTTTAGGATACTGGATCAGAACTGGGGAGACCAGGGTTCAAACTAGGGTTGCCAGGCTCAGGGCCTGAGAATGATTCTGTATCTTTAAGAGAAGAGAAAATTCAGCCAAGTGCAGGTTTTCTTGCAACACTGTAATGGGAAAAACCACAAGGTGAAATTCTCCCTTTCTCCTGCACAACTTTTAAAGATACAGAAGACCTCTTGGAGGCTGGGCCTGGCAACCAAGACGTTTTCTGTATCTTTAAAAGTTGTGCAGGGTGAAGGGAGAATTTCACGACGCCCAATGAGGGACTTGGGGCCAATTGCTATTCCCTAGCCTAATGTCTCATGGGGTTGCTGTGAAGATAAAATGGGAAATAACCATGTGTGTTGCCTTGAGCATCTTGAAGAAAGACAGAATAGAAATGAATTTAGAAAACAGAACCCGGGTGTAATTTTTCATCAGCGCTGGTATTAAGCATGGTTATCTTCAATCAGGATTTACAAAATTAATTGCTAAACCTGGTTTCAAACTCTAGTTAAAAGCTAAATCTGGTTAGAGTTAACCAAGGTTTATGCCACCGGGGACATAACACACCACTATGATTAATTTTTATTTATTTATTTGATTTATACCCCACCCTTTCTCCCAGCAGAAGCCCAGGGCGGCAAACAAAAGCACTAAAAACACATCAAAACATTATAAAAACAGACCTTAAAATACATTAAGACAAAACAACTTTAAAAACATTTTTTTAAAAAAATGCTGAACAGGAAGGGGAATTTGCACTAGAAAGGATGGAAAGAAGGCGTACCTTAGCCTATCGGTTGCTCCCAATTTTTAAGCATGCTTAAACAATTGGAAGCATTATTTCTGCATCATACCCCAATGTCTGGATCTGACAATCCTACCATGAATGCATAGGTATTAAGACCATTTTCTGATAAAGTAGCTTGTTCATATTTAGTGTATAATTTTACTCAGACAGCTCCTCATCCCCTGCATACAGCAGTAAATTCAGAAACTCAAATGCTTTCCAACTGTGCTGTTCATGCATGTGAAGCCTGAATAACAACCATTTACTGTGGGTTGTATAATTCATCCCCTCACCTTCCATTACTATGGGAACCTGTTGTGTGGCTATATTTTATGTAATTTCCTCCCTAATATATAAAACAGTAAAGTGGATTGATCAAAAGTGGACTTCAATACTCCAAAAAAAAAAATCACATTACATAGAAAATTGGTTGTCCCCCAAATCCAAAATCTTTAATCATAGCAAGAAAATACCTTTTCACATTTCTGATGAAACGGACTTGTTGGCAAAGTTAGCTGTTCTTTGCAATAACTAAATATTCACAGGTGTGAGGAAATTTAGCCACTGTTCTCATTTTAGTTCTTCAGCCTTCGGGGAAGACATCCTTCCTACAAAGCTCCCAGTAGAGACAACTCTTTCTAAAATGACATATTTGATTTTGCCATCTCTATATTCTTTTATGGTTCCTCAACTTAGAAAACTTTATTGAAGATGTATCAAAACCTTGTTGCCCAACTAAGAGACTAGTCTTCAGCTATTGCACAGGTGGTGAACCTCTGGCCTGCAAGCCAAATGCACCCCTCCAGACCTCACTATCCAGTCCTCAGGACTATGTCAGATAGGGTTGCCAAGCTCAGGGCCTGAGAATGATTCTGTATCTTTGAGAGAAAAGAAAATTCAGTCAAGTGCAGGTTTTCTTGCAACACTGTAATGGGAAAAATCACAAGGTTGCCAGGCCCAGCCTCCAAGAGGTCTTCTGTATCATTCTCAGGCCCTGAGCCTGGCAACCCTATTTGTCAAGGAGAGGGTGGGGTGGGGGTGGGATACTGAAAGCTTTTTCTAGCAAACAAAGAATGAACTCAAATTGATACTGCCTGTTAGGTCAACGGAATGCTTTCGAAGTGGCTCCAGCTAAAATATCCCATTCCTAGTCTGTGTGTGTAGTATAGACATCTCTGCCTTTCACTTGACTGGAACATAGTCTACTACACAAAAGCCCAGCAATGGATGTGACTTATCTTTCGTGTAGTAGACTATGTTCCAGTCAAGCAAAAGGCAGAGATGTCTATACTACACACACACTCTGCTTTTGTCTCCACCCAATAATGACATTCAGCACCTAGAAAAAGGTTGCCCATGGGGGACTGTTGTCCTCAGGCTGAAAAAGATTATCCAACATTGTCCTGTTGAAATTCCAACTAAAGGTCTCTCCCCATCAAGTGAATGATCTCTGGTTGCTGTAAGAGCGAATTCCAGGTTAGTCCAAGCATATCCCGTTGCTATCAAGCCATTTGTCAGCCACCATGAGTGTCACCCATCAGGTATAATAACTCTGTCAGTATTTCACATGTTTATTTGACTCAATTCACACATACCGCTAGTGGCATAGTAGCTGCTTCCTTAAGCCAAAAAAACATGTAATGATGGCATGCATTTGAACAGAGGGCAAATCTTGTAGATCCCACCTGATCAGTGTCCATTCTTCCATAATAATCAGGTGAGAAGGATTGCCACAGCCTGGTATTCATATGCATGCCATAGCAAAATAGGAACTGACCACAGCAGGTCTTCTCCCAGTCCACTAGAGGTATGTGTGAATGGGGCCTTGATCTCAGACAAAAGAGGACTACCATCCACTGAACTTGCCAATCAGTGCTGACCTCTCTTTTCACATAACTATTCTCAATATCTGATTAACTCCCCACCCAGACCCAGGGATAGAATGATCTGTCAATTTCAATTCTCTCAGTTTCTCATTTTTTAATCTTAAATTTGGTTCACCACATTTCTGCAGCAATTTGCAATTTAAAACTAATCCTCATGAAAATTCTTCAGCATTTTAATGCATATTTCTCCTAATAAATACATTTTTTGTATGCAGCTTTGACTAATATACACATTTTTGCAAGCAATGTATCCTAATGTAATGCATTTTTGTATGCTATTTTCATCAATATATTGATTTTGTGCACATTTTCGCTAATATATACATTTTTGTAAACATTGCTTGGTTGGTAAACTGCATTGTAAAATTCAAATAAGGATGAATTTCAAAGGGTGGCTGTGTTTCGGTTCTCATATTGTTCTGGAAAGTGTGATTGTGATACACTTGTGAACTGAATCAAACTTCTCTCCAATTCTTACACACACAACCCCTCCCCCCCAAAAAAACACCACTTGAGTTCAGGGGCTATTTTACCATCATGTAAATTGCCCCCAAAACTCCAACCAATTTTTTATATCATCATGAACATTTCAGAAGTGTTGTTTTTTTTCCAACCAAATCATACCCATAATGCATTATAGCACCCTCCAACCAAGAAATTATTTCCACCTTAATTCAATCAACCATACCCACTCCACCAAACCCCTTACATATGGTATTCCAGCTGCCCGATTCCTTTCCACTGTGGCTTTCAGATCATTAAGGTCTGTATAATTCCAGCGACAAATCTGGAACCCAAGATTCCAGTAGGAAGGCATCCATGGAAGTCCTATCAGCTGCAGGTGTAAAACATGAAAAGAAGCTAAAGAGTAACCTTGGCATCACTGCACGTCTAGAGTGAGAAAATGATTTAGTGGAAGATGGGCAAAAAACAATCCACACTTGGGGACTATTCCAAATAGCCTGCAGTCTACAGATCTGCCTACATATTATACTTATATCTAATCATTGTATGTGCTTCACATCTCCTTTCTATTTTACATAATTCCTAGTAATTAAAACTAGCATTAAAAATACCCCAAGACTTTTGAAGCAGACTGTGCTAAGCTTACTATGGGGCAGATAAAATTTACCTACGAAGACGCCACTAGAGGGTTACAGTTCCTAACTGCTTGAAGCAGAAGAGTTTGGATGAGGATTCTAGATCCAAATCTCAGGATCCATCACAGAATCACTAGATGGTCTTTGCATAAGTCACATTCTCACTGTTTAGTTATCTATCTAATTAGCTAGGGTTTCCTTATCTTGGGTGTCACCAGATGGAGATGACATCCTACTCTATTGCTTATTTCTATTGTTCAATCTTTGGGATGCTGTGGAGGTTCTGAACCATGTCTGGTGGTAGTTTTGGACTGGATGTGGGTACAAACTGTAGTTTAATCTATTGTTATTTTGAAGGAAATAGTGATATTTTGAACTGATAAATTATTCTTATAATTGATATTTTAGAGGCAGATTTTTTGAAGGAAATGTCAATATTTCCTTCAAAATACCAATATTTTTAAAGGAGATATCATTTAATTCAAAATATCGATATTTCCTTTGCAAATATAGATATTAATATCAATATTTTTTCTGAGCAAAAAAACCTGAATTGGTAAAAGCAGCAGCTCGTGGTGACAGAATGCACTTGAATTGATGCCAGCCTGTTAGACTGATGGAATAATTTCAAACCAGCACCAGCCAATGGATCCCATCCCTAGAGCAGCCCCAGGAGTAGCCCACATAAAGTGCATTGCAGTAATCCTGTCTCAAGATTACCAATAAATAGATTACAATGGCCAGGCTATCCTGATATGGTCATAGCTAGTGTACCAGATTATATTTACGTGATGATGTAAATAGGAAGTGAGCTACATTGCTTGGCTTAACTTGGAAAGAAGATAACTTGCTTGAAGAAGATACACTTTAAAAAAATCTGGAGTTGGGATGGGACTACATCTGTGTCAGCCAGGAGCATTCTGCCTTTCTTTGAGCTATGGTTACAGCCTAACTAGAAAGACATTAGATTTAAAGTCACAAAGTAATTGAGGCAGACATCAGAGGAGAAGACAAGGAATGTAGTATAAACTCCAAAGAGCATTGGAGAAGTTAATATGTAAATCACTTACTACATCCTCGAGCCTTTGGTTCATTGCTCCCTTTTGTCTTCAAGGAAAGAATTAAAGGTGTTTATTGCACATGGGAGTGTTCAGTTAGGGCCAAAAGAAAGGGAATGTGCATAAAAATAATGATTAACATGTTGCTACACTCAAAGCAACATTGCTACTACAAGCAATTTTCACTAGCAGTTTACCTTTGCTAAAGGTCTTAGGAGTTCCTTATAGCCACAAGATGCCAAGAGCTATATATATTGTTTTAAAAAACATACCAAGAGATATTCTTGGACAACTTGCTCTGGTGTATTTCCCAAGAAGACATAGAAATCTAGAATTCCACCAATTGTTCTGTATGTAACAGCTGGGGCAGGCTGAAGAGCAAAATCTGTGAGGAAAAAATATTGAAAGTTAGATTTGCATATCAGCTAAGCACTACAACTTTTTTGTTGTTGCCATAAACAGACAGGATCAATTCACAATGGGGGAAGGAGTAGATGATAGCCAGGGCTGGCGCCAGAAGACGACTACATCAGGTCCTAAAGGGCCCCTCCTTAGGGTGGGTGGGTAGCGGTACCTTCCGCGATCCGTGGCACCCCCCCCCACTGCTGTGCAGACCCGCAACAGCTGCCTGCAACATGCTCTGCCTACCTCTTGAAGTAAATTCTGGTCACCAGCACTGCAGGCACAAGTCTGCCATCAACCAAGATGATGGCTGAGGTTTCCCTAAGGACCTGATGCCTCTGCCACCATCTTTGTTGATGGCAGGGATGCACATGCATAGCACCCTAAGGAGGGGCCCTTCAGGGAGAGTTAGGTGGGATGGGCAGGTGTGTGCTGGGGCCCAGGGCAGGCTGGTGCCTAAGGGCCCTGACATGCCTGATGCCGGCCCTGATGATAACACTCCTGTGAGCAATCTCCTGATTGTTGTGGAAACATATCATGCATGGGATTCATTTCACTATGAGGAGCGTAATGCCCTGCAGATCCTTATATTTAGAGTTCACAATTGGAAGGAAGCGATTCATGAGTCTAATCCTTGAAAATATTACATTTTCACTATATGGTGTGGTGCTGTATTGATCGTAACAGAAATATGTTTTGATTTATAAGGTAGTATCTAGATACATGAGCTAGTCTTTAACAGTAAAGGTCTAAAAGGTGATGGATCACTGTTGTATACATTAGCTTTTCTGGTCTTACACACACATGCATGCATACAGTCCTTCCCCAACCCCCCAAAAATTGTTCAGCTGGCATGCTTGAGTAGTGCAGCAGAAGTCATACAAGTGAGCTTACAAAATGACAAAGAGGGCTTGTTTCCTTCTCCCTTTCTCAGCAATGCTGTTACAATCACTGTACAATAGGTACTTTTTGCATCTTATGCAAGCACATTCCATACAGCACTCATTGTTGCAAGCTAGTAGGGAAGATCCTCCGTGGCGCAGAGTGGTAAGCGGCGGTAACGCAGCCGAAGCTCTGCTCACGGCTGGAGTTCGATTCCAACGAAAGGAGGAAGTCCAATTTCTGGTAAAAGGGATTGAGGTCCACTCAGCCTTCCATCCATCTGTGGTCAGTAAAATGAGTACCTGGCATATGCTGGGGGATAAAGAAAGGCCGGGGAAGGAACTGGCAATCCCACCCCATATATACAGTCTGCCTAGTAAACATCGCAAGACGTCAACCTAAGAGTCAGAAACGACTCGCACTATAAGTGCGGGGACACCTTTACCTTTTAGTGGGGAAATAGCAAGAAAATGATACATATAGAACAGTCTTTAAAATAAGTCCACAGAAGTTACTGGCCTGCCAGGGACTGGCAGAGGAAGGTTTGAAAGCTCCATTCGTCCTGCAGCAACCTGCTGGATTTCTTACACTGGGTGTGGAGGACTCTTTCCTTCCATGGCAGCCCACTTAGTTTCTATGCTAGGTGCAGAGAAGTGAAAAAGCACTCTATCCCTCCTCCCCACCAGTCCATTCACTCACCTGCATGGAATTTCTTCTACTCACCTGCATATAAACCATCGACCCCTAGAGGAAGGCTCAGGCATCCTCTGTGTGATCAGGAATCTCACTCTACTATGGTCTCTGATTGCACTGAGGGCTCTACTCAAGTTCAACCAAATGCAAATAGAAGCCCCCTGCAGACATTCTCCATGCAACATGGGAAACATGGAAAACTAAAGGGGTGCATGCACAAAAAATTGTTGGGGGGCAGGGCTTGCATGTAACCCCCATCCCCTGTCCACACTTTTGTCCTTTGCATGATGAGATGAATGCCTGTACATGCTTAAAGGTGTTGAGGAATTGAGGAACCTGTGATATGTGTGAGGACATTAGGGATGTCCACATCTGGAGCCTTTGTGTGTTCAAGTGAACACACCGTATGACTACAAGGCTAACACTTAAATACAAGGCTGAGTTAGAATGACATGTCCACACAACAAATGTGTAAGGTAGGTGACTCCCCCCACCACAACAACTGAGTAACACCCAGTATAACTGGTTATTGTACAAATAAATGCTTGCAAAAGGCCATAAGAAAGCTACCTGATCAGAAGTATAATGATAATCACATTCACAATCCTTACCCATGGCATTGCTGTTCATAAAGAATACACCAAAGGAATGTCCACTGCTGTCTTCCAAACATAAGAAGAAAGGATGAGCACCATAGAGGTTGTGCATATCCTTTAGGGGGGGGGAAGAACAGTGATTTAAAATGTGAAGAGCTCATATGAATGTCATGAGACTTCAAAACCTATCAGGACATGCAATTTGAAATGCTTTACAAATCTGTCCAGCCATCAAAGTATAAAACTGAAAACAAAATTATCCTAAATTTCTTTTGCAGGGTTTCTATGCCTAATACCGATGAATATCAGTATCTTGGAAATCCAGCAGAAAGTGTCTGAGATTAGCTGTAGGGTTACCATTTGAGTGGTGGACCATGCAATCAACTAGACACAGATGTTCCTGAATTTAGAGGAGGGTCAAATGAGTGAAATTCAACAAACCCAATCTTACCAAAGTGACTTAATTCTTCTCTAGTGATGGCAATGGTTTGGTTGACTCTTAAAATACCATTCAATTAGGGTTATTTTTTCCAAAGTCCCTATTCCTTTAAGATCAGCCCGTTAAGAGCACATAGACAAAGGTATATTTTTTTTCCTGTCAAGGAGCCAAAATGATGGGGAAAGTTTACTTCCAGCTATTAAAAGAATGAGAGTGGTGTCAATAGAAAGCTGTCAATTATATATTCAGTTTTGATTCTCATCTCATTTCTGATGTGGGGAAATCAACTCCAGGTTGTGTCAGAGCTTGGAAAAGTTACTTTTTTGAACTACAACTTCCATCAGCCCAATCCAGTGGCCATGCTGGCTGGGGCTGTTGGGAGTTGTAGTTCAAAAAAGTAACTTTTCCAAGCTCTGGTTGTGATAAACTATTATTGTGAGCCCCGCCATCTTGAAATCACCCAACATGCAGAAAAACATTGGGTTTGTATCTAACACTGTCCTTCCATTTACAGAAGGCTCTTTGACCAAGTGAAAAGTTTTATGAATTGAAGAGGGAAAGAGATAATACTGGCATGTTCCTCGTTCTTATACACAAGTGGTTCCCAAACATTTTTCCCCATGGACCACTTGAAAAGTGCTGATGGTCTTGGTTAACCACATAATTCTTTTTCTGCCTATTGTAGCAACTGTAATGTGCTGTGCTAGGTGCTGTGTGATTTTGAGTTGTATTTTTTACAGACCCACCACTGACCACCTGAATGAAGCTCCCAGACACTAGTGGCCCATGGACTACAGTTTGGAAACCCCTGTCCTCCACAATCTTCCATACTGTCCTAGATGGTCATCTTCCCCAACCATCCACAGAAGATTTTTGTGGGAGTGCAGGACTGCAGAGGGAAGGGAGAAGCAGCAAAAATTGTCCACCTCTTCTGTTCATGGAAGACTTTGCTAGACCAGCACATGGAAGAACAGTATTGGATACAATAAACCTAAAGGTTGTTTTTTTTATCATATTTGCAGGATGTGCTGGATCTTATGGGAGACCACACAGAAAGGGGGGGGGGAAATCACCAACTGAAATAATCAACATGTCAAAAATATTCACAGTCTGAGCCTGAGGGACAGCTGCCTTGACCTTCTCTGCTCGTTTGCAACTCTGGTTTATGGAAGTGGTTGCATGCCTTAGAAAAATGTTTCTGTTGCTCAAAGGGAAAATAGTCATCAATATTGCAACGAGATATGATGATCAACACTCCCCACAGAATAGAAAGAGCCAAGCTTGAAAACAGAAGGTCAGCTCAGCACTAGCAACAAGCAAAAAAAAGAAAAGAATTTTGCATTTAATCAGCAGCTTCTGTTGAGCATCCCTGACTTTACTCTATCCTAATTTGCACTGAAGAGCAGATGAAGTGGAAAACCTGTATCTGTGCTGTGTACCACTGCAGACTGTATGTGAATGTTTGCATGATTCAGTACTCCTCTGTAGGAAAAAAAAATCCCTCCACACAGAATACTACATAAGAATATAAGAGCATGGGGACAGCCTGCTGGACCAGGCCAGTGGCTTATCTATTCCAGTATCCTGTTCTCACAGTGGCTAATTAGATTCTAGAAAGAAGGATTCTAGGCTACCATTTGCATGGCATCTAATTTTCCATGAGCAGAGAATTCCATTAGCAGAGGGAGGGTCCAAGGGCAGCTCCTTGAAAGTTCAAACTAAAACCCGAAGCAGATTCACTGCCCCACTGACATCAAAGCCACCAGTCTCCACTGCTGAGGGGCTATTGTATGTGACCCATAGCCTTCCATCAGTAGTTGGAAGTAATACAGAGGGCACACACCTTAATTTACAATTCATTGTTAACCATTAATTCTGATCAGGCAACTAAAAGAGTGTTATGGTGTTCCCTCCTCTGTCCAAAATTAAGTGACATTCAGAACAGAGCCTAAAAGACTACCAAAGAGTCTAATAAGGTTTTTAGTAAGTAAATAGTATTAGAAGACAGTGTCCTAAGAAGCCACTGTACTAAGAGACACTGCAACAGAATGTTGAAATGTATTAACATTTCCGCCAGCCAGCCATGCCCTCCTCTAAGCAGGCCATTTCAGTCTCTCTGTCTCCAAACTGACATACAACATTCTATGGTTATTGAGCATGCTTGGTCCTTGGTTGCTTTTCTCGGGTGGGGGGGAGGAGCTGTCCCCTTGGATCTTGTTTTTAAAGATTTATTGTATTTATTTAAAACTTGGGGTTGCCTGAAGCATTCTGAACCTCCCTCTTGTTTCTCAGTGGCCATATTTTGGTTACAATCCTGTCTGCATTCAGCACCTGAGTTCATTATTAGAAGGAGTGATAATGAGAAGGAACTCGTATTTATTGGCATCATTCAGGCCTCATCTGCACTATACATTTAAAACAGTGTCATAATACTTTAAACAGTCATTGCTTCCCCCAAAGAATCCTGGGAACTGTAATTTGGAGACTCCTATTCCCTTTACAGAGCTACAATTTCCAGAGTTCACTAGGAAGATTTTTAAACCACTGCGGCAATTGTAGCTCTGCCATTATTCTAAATTGGCTTCCTGATAACATCACATCATCAACCAGATTTGGCTACAGGATAATGTCACAAAGTCATATCAGAATTGGTGCAATGCTTCCTGGTCTCACTCATCACAGTCACACACTATTGCCTCATTTTGGAGCACTAGGGTGTCCATATATCCTACATGGCAGAGGAGACTCATTTATTTGCAGAGCTGTCAGAGGACAGTCCTCTATTGAAAGATGTTCTCTATCTGGATGGCTGTCTACTCCAAAGAAGAAGGTAGAGCAGGGACCTTGAAGTTGCTCATCAACAGTTACTGAGCAGACACACAGGTGACTTAGTCACAGTGTTCCCCATCATGGTAAGATGTATTGCATTGCTTAAGTGGCCACCTTATAGAGATCCCTGACTTGACATAGTTGTGGGACACTTCATGGGGGTGCAGCTTTTCAAGAACATCACCCTTACATTATACTGCAGTCCTAATTAAAAAGGATTTTGGTGGGTTCTTTCAGAATACCACTGAAGGGAGATATACCTCAGCGGCAAGCTTTGAAACTGGCTGCAACGGGCATACATCTAATATTTCTGAAGCCAAGAATATCCTTTAAATAATGAGTAGCAATTGCAGGTTTGGGGAATTTATGCTCTTAGACAATTTCTTAGGCAGTTTCAATGGTAAATACACAACATATTTCAACAGAAACTGACAGTTTCTTTGTAACACATATGGTTCAAACAGAATAACATACAAGGCCTTCGTTCCTTGCTAAACTCATGAGTATGGATTCTAGTCAAAATATTTCACACACAATTCCTTCTTTCCCTTTCATAATATTGAGAATTTAGCCTTCATGTCAAAATGGGGAACAGATTTCGAGGAACGTTAGAGTCAGTATTGTTAATAGGAACTTTTAACAAATGACATTTCCCTCCTATTATGGGAAGAAATGTTATCACATTACAAATGTATTTGCTCAGTTTGCTTGTCTAATCTGTCTTTCACTTCATAGAAGTGGCTTCACAATAAAACATGTCATTTCACTTACCCCAAGAGGCGCAGCATCCCGGGTAAAAATGGGCCATGTTTTCCAGTTAAAATCATGTCGGTACTGCCTACGGACATGTTCTCCAACACCATAAACATTCCAGCTGGGCACTCTGATGGAAAGCTGCAGGAACTGGTCAGCATACACAAGCGGTCCTATGCTGGTGTTGAATCTGTTTGACGAGGACAATATGTTATGATAGCTCTATGTATATGAAATTATTGCAGAATTGTTTTTAAATGTTTTGTATTACCTTTACATATGGAACTCCCCTTAATTGTGTTTACACTTGTCTTCTCTTGTGGTTGTAACTATTTAATTTGTTTTACAATGGCATATTTTACTGTAACCTGCCCTGGGACCTTGTGTTAATGGTAAGAAATCAAATAAATAAATAAAATCGTAGAAGTCTTTTTAACAGTAGATCTATGTAAATCATATTAAGGGTCTTGACATCTATTCATCTCTAAAACAAAGAAAAGAACAATGTTTGCGTAAGATGCTACAGAGACTGTCAAGCTCAGGACTCCAGCAAGGACTCTTGCAACACTTCACTTCCTGCACCACAAGCACTCTGGTTCTTCAAAAAGTTGGGAAGAAAAAAAACCTTTTCTGTTTTTTCTGATGTGGCAACATTCCGATTTGGAGGTCATTTTTACTTGCAAATTAATGAAATGTGAGAGGGTAACATCCCACATGAACCAGATCATTTATACACTTTGAAATGGCTTCACACAATCGAACCCTTATACTCTCCTCTCTTCTCATCTGCAGCAAAGATGGCAGGGAGTAAAATAGGATAGGACACATGTGAAGAATAGACCTTGCGGAATGTGATATAGATGCCATATAGATCTAACTCTCTCTATATATATATATGTTTGGGTGGGGAACCTGTAGTCCTCCAAATGTTGCTTACAACATTTCCCATCATCTCTGAGGTGTGGTCATGCTTACTGGAGCTGCAGTCCAAAAATATCTGGAGGGCTGCAGATTTCCCATCCTGATATAGCTATTTCTTGCTTTTGTTCCATGGTTCTCTCTAGTCCAACATGTTTTGCAGGTTTTTGAAACAATACAAAACCTGCCTAACCTATTTACCAACAGAGAAACAAGATTATATACCCGCAAGCAGCTATTCTTGTTTCAAACCACTTTCAAATCTCTCATACACATTGAACAAAAAAAATACTCTTAAAAAAGGATAGTGTTACAGTTGCTAGAATGTCACAAGCGATACTAACTGGAAGAAATCTCTCAAACACTAACCTACTGTTATTTAATTCCTCATGGGGAAAATACCATGGTACATTTTCAACTATAACTATTGTTCTCTTGAATCCTCAGCTGGACTGTGTAATCTGTTTCCTGTATTTGTTAGCTATACAAAGCATATGTCTTGAACTTGCCTCCAAAATGCAGAGGCTGTTTTAGCATCATCACTCTGAATTCCACAGCTCTTTAGGCTGGGGTTATTTTAACTGTAACAGGCTATGCTGAAGCCAGGCCCAAAGCTAGCAAAGATAACTAATTAATCATATTTTGTTTGTCACTGGAATGGTGACCTCAAAAAGGAATAGCTTTGCTTCAGCTCTTTTTATTTTTGTGCTTATAAAATTGGTTATCAAGAAAAGTTTTTTTCTCTTTCTCCATTACTAGTCCCCACACTGAGACATCAGTTGTACAGAGAATGCATTGTGACAGCAATTCAATCTGCAATATTTGTGCCTAGGGAAATGATTCCCCCCCAAGTGACACAATCAAATTGCTAGGCATGCTGTGGTTGTGCGAGTATCATGAGGACCTATTGGCCAGTGTTACTGCCATCACTTGTCAAATATTTACTTTCCCCATAAATATTAATAAAATGTGCTGCGGGGAGGGGGATGACAATGTGATGGCTTCAGTTCCCCCTGGGAAAGAGGCACATGTTACCAAATTCTTCCAAGCTACACAGGAAGTGGATTAGACTGTGAAAGACCAAACCAAATTGTGTTTGTATTTTGACAAATTTGTAGGGCAGTACAATACCTCAGAGAGGAGGTCAGGTCTCCTGCTCCCCTGGTGTCCAATTTCCCTGATTTTTAAAGTTTGATAGAAATATCTGTTGGCTAAAGGTATGTTCTTAAACCGCAAGGTTTTTTGCCTATTAGTGAATTTCCCTGCTTTTTAGTCTGGGAGGTAAGAAATGGGATCCTGTACAAGTTTGCTGAGAATGGATTGATCATTTGCATGCTTATTGAGTTCAGTGGGATTTACTCCCCTGCAATCAAGCTTGAAAATGAAATGGAATGCCTTCAAGTCGATTCCAACTTATGGCAACCCTATGAATAGGGTTTCCATGGTAAGTGGTATTCAGAGGGGGTTTACCATGAGGCTGAGAGGCAGTAACTGGCCCAAGGTAACCCAGTGAGGTTCATGGCTGTGTGGGGATTTGAACCCTGGTATCCCAGGTTGTAGTCCTAGGATAAGTAAAACTTACCACGGGGGAGGAGGATGGGGAGGGGAAGAAGGAGGGGGAAGGAGGGGATTGTAAGGGGATGGGGAGGGGAAGGGAGGGGTGAAGGAAGGGAGAGGGAAGGGACAAGAGGGAGAGGATAGGAGGGAGGAGGAGGGGAGGGCAGGTTTTATCATTTGCAAGCTTTTTGTTCAGTGGGATTTACCCCCATGCGATCATGCTTAGGATAGGTAAAACTGACCTGGGGGAGGGGAGGGGAGGGGAGGGTTGGGTTGGGTGGAGGAGGAGGGGAGGGGATTGGGTAAGCACTTGGCAGAGGGGAAGACCCTTTCCTTTCCAAAAGGAAAACACTGTGACCAGTATCATTCTTTTTCAGGGTTTCCCTCACCTTTTTATTCTACAGCAGGCACGTGTAGTGTCTCACCCAAATTTAAACCAAAGCTGTTCCTGGCCACATCCACACTAGACAGTTATTTCACTTTAGACGGTCATGGCTTCTCCCAAAGAATCCTGGGAAGTGTAGTTACTGAAAGGTGCTGAGAGTTGCTAAGAGATGCCCTGTTCCCCTCACAGACGTCAGTCAGAGCAGCTGACTGTTAAACCACTCTGGCCACTGGAGCTTTGTCAGGGGAATAGAAGTCTCCTTTCAGCACCCTTCATGAACTACAGTTCCCAGGATTCTCTGGGGAAAGCCATGACTGTCTCACGTGAAATCAAGGTCTGGTGTGGGTGTGGCCCCCTGATTAAGCAAGACCAGCTGCTGGGAGTCTGCCTTTTAGACACTGACAGTTGGTTTTTACTGACCATGCCTGACATTATCATGGAGTTCAAACTAAAATTTCTTAAATTAATTAAAAATCAGCCAGGAATTTTTTTTTTAACTTTTAAACTGCAGAAGATGAAGGTATGGGCCAAGGTCAGTAATAGGATTACAGGTACTCTGTGAACATGGCTAATTTTTAATTAATTGCAACAGACTATGAGAACTGTGACAGAACTCTGACAAAAAAAATCCGAAAGGGATCTTGTTTTTTCCCCTCTCTTTTTACACTTTGACTCTCGGTTCTCTCTGACTATTTTGTGTATCTCCATGACAATTTAGAGGGTTGTTAAACAAGCATTTCTGAGTTCAGGAGTATAAGTTTTGTAAGGTTTTGTTTTGAAATGAGCTTATGGGAAGGATCAGAATGGCATGGGGGGTATTTTCATTTTTTAACATTGCAGAATGTGAAAAATCCATCCTGACTACAGTAGACAGCTACTCTTGTAGATGTATAATTTATTTATCTAACTAGATGTATATACCACTTGATCATAAAAAAACCTTTAAGTGGATGTTGCTGAACTACAACTCCCATCATCCCTGGCCATTGGCCATGCTTGCTAAGGCTGATGGGAGGTGCAGTTCAATAACATCTGAAGGGCCCAAGGTTTCCCACTCCTGTCTTAAATGCTGCTGCTGCTGGTGGTTTCAAACTATTGAGCTATTCTTATGAACAGGCCTATTTTTAAAAATATAATGTCTGATGATATCTGACAGACTATAAACAAGCATAAAGTATGAATAATAAATAAGCTTCCCTGAAAGAAAGCTTACCCAGTAATTTTGATTGTCACCTAAAATGTGCAACCACAGTGGATTGCTGGACTTGCTATAGGGTACACTCACAATTCAAGCAGAACAATGGCAAATGCACTGTATGTATAGAATATAGATCCTAGAATGCATCTCCAGCCTAGAATGCTTCCCAGAACCCTCTGCAACAAGCTGCCACCTCATGGCTAATATGTAGGGCTTCCACAACATATATGTCAATGTGGAAAATCTATAATTTATCTATAAAGTTGAGAACCACTGCCGTAATGTATTGTTGTCTGTTATAATATTTTAACTTTAGGGGTTAGGGGGAGGAAATGCTTGAACAAATAAATTGACTGCAATGTTATCTGTACTAAAAAAAATGACTTACAGGACGTTGTTAGTACTACTCCTGATCACCTGGATGCTAAAAGGATTCTCTGTGATTTCAATTCTATAGTTCATATTGTTTGCTTTAGGTCCATCAAAGGGTTTAACATTCTCATGGGGAACTTCATATCTTTTATTAGCAGGATCTGTAATCTATAACAAATGAAACAATTAAAAACAAAGTTTATAGGGAACCCAAAATTAACTTCTACTCATTGAATACCATCTTTCCCTCATCACAGTGTATTATGAATCAATAGTATACATGCTACATGTTTAATGAACATAATTAATTGTGTTAGATTGCTGTACAATTAAACACGGTATTCATTAGCCAACTGTCTGCAGCTGTAATTAATGAACACATGCAAATTTTCTGATATACTGATCATTCTTCGGGCTCATTCATTAAAACACATTTTTATCAATTTCATCCTTATATCATAAACTGTAAATGGGAATAATAGTTTCCCCCCCCTGACCAACACGTTTTCATTAAGCAATCTTTAAAAGGTATCTTTTAACTTTTCTGATAAAATCAAACAAAATCTGAGATTTTCATTCTCCATATCCTCTACCCTAAACCTTTGCAATGATGACTGTCAATCAAGAAGCTAAAAAATGGCACATGCAAGACCTGACCTGCCAATATTTGGGGGGGGCAAGGGGGCACTGCTTCACTTGGTGCCCTGACTCTGGACTTTCCTTTTTAAAAAAGAAAATAACTCTCTAACCTTTGAAGAACAAGAGGCATAAAGCAAAATGTGCAAGCCTCAATCTAACCAACCACTTTGTGAGAAATGAGCCCACTTCCACCTTTCAGCATGAGGAGGTTTTACCTGAGCCATACATTAGATTGGGGGGCATTGTTCAGTTAAAGGGATTATTCCTTAGATAAATCTTCAATTTGGAACCTTCCTTATTATTCACTAACTAGGCAATACCTGTCTTCCTGGGGTCTGGAAGCCAGTTCTGGTCATCCTGTAGTTTGGGGTCATTGCTAGGGTTTATCTCAGTGGTCACCACAGCTAAGCTTCTGTACCCTGATCCATTAATATGAACCAAATAATAAAAAACCTGAAATGTGCACCCCTTTAGAAGACTGGCTTAGGGGGTTCAGGGCAGGCTGTATCACACATAGCTCTGTACTCTAACAAAAAGTAGCTAGGGGGCTCAGGGGGAATGGCTAGGAAGGCTGCTACAGGGGCCTACACATGCACCCTAGCATCTGCTCTCTCAGAGCCACTCAGCTCTTGCCTTCTATCAGTAGACTAAAACATACGCCCCTTCTGTTAGCCAGTTAATTTTACAGAGCAGAGGCGATTTGTTTCCTAGGCCTTTGCTTTACTTCTTTTGCAGGAGGTTGCCTGGCCTCCAAGAGGTCTTCTGTATCTTTAAAAGTTGTGCAGGGGGGAGGGAGAATTCCACTTTGTGTTTTTTCCCGTTACAGAGTTGCAAGAACACCTGCACTTGGCTGACTTTCTCTTCTCCTAAAGATACAGGATCAGTCTCAGGCCATGGACCTGGCAACCCTAATACATATTTACCTTGGGAAAGAGGAAGCTGCCTTATACCAAGTCAGACCATTGGTCCATCTAACCTAGTATTTTTGACACTGACTGGCAGAGGATCTCCGAGGTTTCAGACAGGGAACATTCCAGTCCTACCTGGAGATGATGCTGGGAAGCGAACCTGGGACTTTTTGCATACCAACCAGATGCTCTACAATCGAGCCTTAGCCCTGGGAGTAAGCTTTACTGAAAATAGCTAGGCAGGTTTAGGATGGCACTGTAAGGCACCTCAGCTACTCACTAATAGGGATGTTCAGCTAATCACTGCTGACTTTTATCACCACCACAAAATCCCTTAGCATTCTGCGATCTGGATAAGATTTACCTCCAATTCCAAATAACTGTGTTTTGTATTGATATCCGATTTTAACTACCACATGCCAAATCTGGCAAACTTGATAGGATGTGGTTTTCAGTGATAGCTTTTGATGTGGAAATTTGGAAATTATTGGGGGCATTTTACACTGACTGCATGAACCAACGTGCCTGCTGCATTCTGATATAAATCTGACAGGTCCTGTTGAAGCATATATTCATGTAAAATGATCTGCAACATGTCTTAAAGTGGGTCATTCAAACAATGATTTTTAAGAGCTACAGAAGCATGATGCTCAGGAGGGCCCAGAGGTGTGAAATCAGCCACCATCTGCTCATGCTCACTTGCATTAATGTGCAGAATATTCTGCTTTAGTATGGTGTGGTTGCGGACTTGGTTATGTAGAATCTAGTTTAGATTAAATTATAGACATAACTTCCTGTAATTTGTGCTTCCATTAGTTTATTAATAAAAAGGCAATCTAATTTGAAGGATTCCCCCAACCAATGTTCCTTCAAAAAGTTTCCTTTACAAAATCTTAAATTGTTTTAAATTGTGTTTTAAATTGTTTTTAAACGATGTGTTTTTAAATTTGTATATTTGTTTTTAATGTTTTTAGTTATTGTAAACTGCCCAGAGAGCTTTGGCTATGGGGCAGTGTATAAATACAATAAATAAATGAATAAATCTAGAAGAAGTATTGAAGCCACACTATATGCTGTATGGAGGTCTTGTTGTTTTGTTGTTCTGTTTTTATAGTAGGATATAGTTGTTTTTGTTTTAACACTGTTGTAAGTCACTTGGACAGCTGATATAGCACAGTGGGGAGAAGAGCCTGGCTGAGAGTCCAGGGTCTGTGAGTTCAAATCCCCGCTCGTGTCTCCTGGGTGCAAAGGGCCAGCTAAAGATCACCCCACAGTGAGTGGCTCAAGGGTTACGCGCCCTGCCACCTGTGCAGCTGTGGGCAAGCTTCATAGTCCCAAGGAGCCCAGATGCCCCCCAGCTGGCAGTTGTGGACAAGGAAGGGGCTGGCTTGTGCAGCTGTGGCAACCTGAGCAGGCCTTAGCCAGCTGGGGAGGACTAGCCTCAGAGGGAGGCAATGGTAAACCCCCTCTGAATGCTGCTTACCATGAAAACCCAATTCGTAGGGTAGCCATAAGTCGGGATTGACTTGAAGGCAGTCCATTTCCGAGTCACTTGGAGACCTTTGGGGAATGAGCAACTAATAAATCTAAGAATAAGAAGGAGGAGGAGGAGGAGGAAGATGATAGCAGAGTTGGGGAACCTCTGGCCTATGGCCCTAATTAGACCTCCATATTCCACAAGACAATTTTGGCCAAGCCATGCCCTCATGCCATGCACCTGCCATTTCTACTCCTACTACTCCTACTACTACCCGCCGTTCACCAGCAAGTCCTGTGGCAGGTTACAACAATTTAAAATTTAAAGTTATAAACAGGTGTCAGGTGTGGGGCAGGTAAAGATGGGGCTGGGCCAAAGTGAGCTTGTATAAACTGACACTCAGGACTCGCAAAGCCCTGTCACTTAGGAGCCCCTTCCCATCTGCTAAGAAATTCCTGCACCCTACATAGTTTTTGAGGCATGTTCTATGGTGCGTGTCAGTTCACCTGGAACAGGCTTAGGCTTATTGCTGTTGCTCTGGATGAAGCTGTTGCTTTGCCTGAACACACACACAATGGCTGCACACTGCAGGGAAATATTAGTAGTCTTGTGTGAGATGTCTTTCAGGGAAGCTTGGATACTATTCAGGAATTTGATATGCACTGTCACCAGTAAACTGACAACACACAATTCTACATCTCTTTTACATTTAATGCTGATGAGGGACTGGAAGGGCTGAATCTATGGTACATGATGAGCTGGAAAAGGACCAATAAGCTGAAACCTAATCTACAAGATGTAGATACTGATGGTGAATAGTTTGCCTGGGTCTAGAAAAGATTTTTGTCCTGTTCTGGATGTGGCTGCACTACCCCTTAAGGATCTGGCTCACAGTCAGTAGGTGCTGACAGTTTCCTGAACAGAGATAGTTTGGCTACAGTTACTGATACTCTGATAACCTCCAGTCTTAATTATTGCAGCACATTCTCCCTAGGCTTTATTTATTTAAAATATGTACATAAAGTTATTTCTGAGTGCAGGTTTTCATCTAAAAAGATTCTACTTTTTAAAATATTTTCCATTGTCAGCTGAATGTTAAATTAAATTAAATTAAAGCTAAAATGAAGGTATGATTCCAGGAAGCAACCAGCTGAAGACCATTGCTTTAATAAACAATCTAACCTTGAAGTGGAAGCGGTTTGCTGTCTGATATTCAGCAGTGAGGACAAGTTTTCCAATATCATTTCCAAACAATGATGGTGCAGGCAGTCTTGTCAGTGTGGCTTCAAATCCTAAACAAGAAAAAAAAAGTGATCAACATAGGAGCGTTGCTTGCTTCCAATGCTGCATAAAATATATGTAGCACAGAGGTCAACAACTAGCAGCTCTTGGGCCACATCAGCCTCGGGATCCCTACCCAGAGGCAAAAGAGGGAAATGAGAAGAAAGAGAAGGTGAGATAACAGATTTGCTGGTAGACCGTTTGGGCACTACCATTGTCTTCTCCAAGTGACCATGTAGCAGAACTAGGTCACTGTTGTGGCACATTTAAGTGCATAGCATATGTTACAAATCTGTTGCTGTTTTCCTGCATTATAACCATGTGAGATAAGTTTGGTGGAGAGCAAATTTCCATGGCAAGACCAGCCAATGCATTTCTGGGCCAAGTGAGATTTTCAGCTTCAGTCTATAGTGTGCATATAGGAACACGGGAATTTGTCTTATACTGAGTCAGACCCATTGATCCATCTGGCTCAGTATTGCCTATGCTGACTAGTTGTTGCTCTCTGGGGTTTCAGACAGGGGATTGAACCTGGGACCTTCTGCGTGCAAGGCAGATGCTCTGCCACTGAGCTATGGCCCTTCCCTATTCTGATCTCTCAAGGTGATCCACCAAGTTATGCTGACCTCCATACTATTCAAAGAAAGAGTATGCTTATTATGTTTAAGGATAGCCTTCATCTGCTTACCTGTATTTGTGTCTCTCTGGCCTCCATCAACTTGGTACCCATGGCTTTTGGAAAAGTAGCACCAGGGTATGTTTGTTTCATTCTGAGGATCCCAGCAGCAGCCACGGAGTGTGCATAGGGCCTGCATCATCAATAAGAAAAGTGACATTTAGGAGCAACAATACTCTCCAAATTCTTTTCTGGACAATAACATGTGTTTCACAGGATCCTCAGGACTTATTCATGTCATCACTTTGTATATGCTGAGCTCAGCCACAGCTGCCTATTTCAGTAGATTTGCAATCTGGGCATGCTGGACTCCTCTTGTAAATGGTCCCATCATGTTTGCAGATTAGCAGCTCTTAGGTTCAAACTTTCTAAGGGCACTTTGGAGACTCAGTTTCCCCCAGTGAAACAGAATGCAGAACAGACCTCCCTTTACACCCACCCAGTAAAGTAGCAGAGTAGCAGTTAAGCGGGGAAGAGTAAGGCCCACATAATCAACCTCACGCAGATAGCTGAAAGCAGGAGCGGAAGTCCTGGTGGTGTGGTGTCATGGAGCCACCCTCCTGAATGTGGTTTCACTGCTGCTTACTTGGATGGTTGGGGGGGGTGAGACAGACACCAGTAGGAGCTCCACCAGTGCACCTGTGCAGCCCTGACCTCACCGCCACCTTGCTCAACCCCTGTACTTTCCAAGTATGCTGCACCAACACTACTGTCAGGAGAGTGGCTCCACAGCACTGCCCCACCATGTTCCCAAATGGCATGACCCAAGACCTTTTCTTTGTTCCTCAGAACCTTTATATAACCTTTTGTGCACATATGAAGAGCTTGGGATCCAATTACCTGAACAAGCACCTTTCCCCATATGGTCCTACCCAGACCGTGACAGCAGCTGGGGCGACCATCATGGCAATATTATCACTGAATGAAATCAGAGGTTCTAGAACCTGTTAGAGGGCCTTCTCTGCGATGGCACTCCACTTGTGGAATGCCCTCGCTCATGAGGTTAGGCTGTCACCAATGCTGCTTATCTTTTTGAGCCAGCTGAAGACCTTTCTTTTCCACCAAGCATTATTATACTGATATGGCATGCATGGTGACAGATGAGAGATACATTTTGATTGTTTTAAATGGTGTGCTTAAGGGTTATTTTAAATTATAATTTAAATTGTTATCCACCATGAGATCATTGATAATGAAGGATGGGATATAAATTCTATAAATAAATAAGTAAAAATATATTTGCGATTCAGCCTCAGTGATTGGATACAGCATTATCACTGTCATCCATCCATCTGGTTCCCACAAGCCATGGACACCAAACTTGCAAGATAACACTGGACCAAAAGAAAGATTTCACCAAATGTGATAAAGTCCACAACAAATCAAATAATTTAATAACTTCCTAACACATCTGTATACATTTTTACATGATTTCTTAAGTACGACCAGACAACTTGCAACAAAAAACTGATAGGCACATATATTTTGTTCTGTATGAACTTCAAAAGATCAAGGATAACTTCAAAAAAGGTGTGTTATAGACATTACACTTGGTCATTTGATGTTTTCATCAAAAGGTGGCATTATTAAATGGTCTTTTCTGCAAGTCTGGAACTACCCATCAAAGGTAAGAAATCCATTCAATGGCATAATGAATGGGTTGCAAATAGTAAGGAAAGCCCCCACTCATTCATGGTTAGTAGCATGACTATGTTCGTTAAACTATGCAACATTAAATCATTACAAAGATGTGTTTGTTGGGTGTGTTTTTTATCTCCTCCCTACTCTAAGCAAAACTGACACAGAAAGCACACAATCTTTTACCCCAAAAGAATGATCAGGTGCACAATACTGTGCCTTTTACTTGGAACTCCAATAGGAGTTACTCCCAGGTATAAAGCCCAAGATAATCATGAATATGGATTGACTGCAGAATATTTTGCAACATAAAATAGTGATGGGTAAAATTCTAATGTTGGCGTGTGGGTTTCAGAATTTACAGATTTCCCCCCACTCTTCTAAACCATTGCTGATTCCAGAATCTGGTCCAATCCAAAATGCATCCATAATTGTACCAGGCTGTGTTGCACCATTTCCTGGATCTCCCTAATTCATGCAAATTACTAAAACAGAAAGGGGAGGCTCTAGGGTATACCATACCAGAGAAAGAAGCCCTGGATTCCACAGTGCTGTTTTATTGCATCATTCAGGGATGCAAGAGACAAAAGGAACCACTCCTGTGGTTCTCAGCATTCTTGAGATATTCAGGAAATTATTTTGATTGCGCTGGATTAATTCTGAAGCAGATTTGGGCTGGTTCACAGTGGAAGTGAAATGAGTCAACACTTCAGAAAAGTCAGGTTTAAGTCCTATTATGCAGACTCAATAGTTATGCAAATACCTCTGCTCATCTTCCATAACAAGAACCAATTCTAAACTTTCTGACATTCACCTTTTATGTAACCAAGATACACACGCACACTATTTAGTAAACGAGTTCAAACACATTTATCTCATTCTGCAGTCATTTTTGGGCCAACAACAAAAAAGATAACAATAGCATTCTCCAGGATGAAAAGTTCACTCATTCATTTCTGTTACATTCATTCAGTGACGACCCCTCTTCCCAGACCTATTCATAAAAGAGGACTTCAACGTGTTCAGACAATTGCCATATCAAACAAGAATCAACTGCAAACCAAACTTTGGATGTTATCCCATAATCTCTGTGATTCATCTTACGGTATATTGCAAATTAATGACCTTATATAGAAGTTCTTAATCACTAGCACTGCTATTGGAAGTCGCTGATTCAAAGGGTTGCCATAAGTCATAATTGACTTGAAGGCACATAACAACAACAACAACAATCACAAGTACACATTTACCTTCCCTGAAAGGCTGATTCCTTATCACAAGGAAATGTCCATTAAATATTAGGTAAATATTTTGAAGAAGAAAAAAGTCTGGCATAGTGGTTAGAGTGTTGGACTACAACCTGGGTGACCAGGGTTCAAATCCCCAGACAGCCATGAAGCTCACTGGGTGACCTTGGGCCAGTCACTGCCTCTCAGTCTCAGAGGAAGGCAATGGTAAACCCCCTCTGAATACTACTTACCATGAAAACCCTATTCATAGGGTCAGGCCCTCCCTTAGCATGTGCGGGGCCCGGGGCAAAATCATAGTTTGGGGCCGCCCACATTTGCTCTGGGTCACCATCTTGGTCTTGGCCGAGTCGCCGTAGGTGCTCAGGCACCAGTCCCGGAACTGCCGGCCCAGCTCGCTGTCCCTGGGGCGGCTACCGCTCACTGACTGCAGCAGGAGTGGTGGTGGCGGCGGCAGCTTCAGCATGGCAGGTGGGTGGACAGACAAGCGAACCCCTGTCCCAGGCGGAAAGAGAGCAAGCGAGCACTGCGCCCTGCCTGGCGTGGCGAAGGCGAGCAGGCAGGGAGGGAGGAGCCGGCTGGTGAGCAGATTGCCAAGTGCAGGGCCCCCCCAAAGCTTGCAGCCTGGGGCAACTGTCCCGCTTCCCGGTGCCTAGGGTCAGCTCTGCATAGGGTCGCCATAAGTCGGAATTCACTTGAAGGCAGTTCATTTTTCCATTTTCATTTTGAAGAAAAAATGTTTGAGTATACTTTTGAAGCTCTTGAATTCCCCTCCCTCTCCTGCATGAACCAGCGAACTGCATAGCTTTTGTATGCCCCCATTTCAATTGTATTCATCACACACATGCTGCAACAACATTTTATAAAGTATGCTCTTTGATTTTTTTATGCAAAAAATACTAGTATGTAAGAAATCCCTAAATTTTTGCACCTGTTCACAACTATTGTTTTCCCTAGTCTATTGTCCAACTGTTGTAGTAGTAGTAGTAGTAGTAGTAGTAGTAGTAGTATTTGAAAGGGTTTCTTCCTTGCATCATCCCAGTCAATCAGGAATCACATAGTTAACACAATGATATTACAGTGCTTTCTGTGCAATAAGGTGGGGGCCGCCATTGCCTGCAGGTACCATGGTGCCTGTAAATAGGGTTGCCAGGTCAGAAGCATCCCAAACCCTGAGATTTTGCGGGTGGGTGATGTCATAGGGGCATGCCTGAGTGATGTCACAGGGGCGGGCCTGAGTGATGTCATGCGGCAGGCCTGAGTGATGTTATTACATCTTATTTTCTAGTGGTCCTTGGAATCTCCATAGTTTGCCTTTCTTTTTTTCCTAGAAACCAGGATGCATCTTTCCTGTGCTGGGTTTGCCTGAGATCAGGTACTCCCTAGAAGTTGTTTTCTGCAAATACTACTACACAATAAGCATTGATGAATGTTAAAGTCAAATGTGAAAACTTTGCAAAGAGGCTTAGGCATGTTTCCTGCTTTGCAGGAGCTAAAGACCAGGGACTCATTAAGAATTCACTGTAAATTTGACTTACTGTACAGTGGTATACATGCCTTCTCAGAAGTAAGTTGCTTTGTGTTTAATGGGGCTTACTTCCAGGAAAGTGGGTATAGGATGGCAGCCTGGGCTTTAATTTAGGGTCAGCTTTGGGGAAAAGCAGGGTTCTTTTGTCTGCATGGCAGGCAGAAATTCAACAGGTCAAGCCTTTTCTAGTATGGAAATACAATTATGGAAAAGTTTCACTGTGCTTACTCTCTAATTTTTTTGTCATGCTACACATCCTATGGCAGCCATTTTGCGTTATGTCATGCCCTCATGGCGGTCATCTTTTGACTGCCACCCCAGCACTCTAAAAATTTGAAACGTGCTCTGCTCCAGAAAGGTTGGTGACCCCTGCAATAAGGTTTCACTATGTAACAAATTCATTGAGAGCAACACATCTCTTTCTTTGCCCTCTCTTTGGACAAGAAGACAAAGAAAAGTGAGGGTTTCCTGTCAAGACAGTAACTGTTAGTTAGTAGTTGTATTGCCCAACACAACTTTCAACCTAGTCTACAAGTAATCACATTAATTATTATTATTATTATTATTTGCCCTTCAGCCAGAGGTCCCAGAGAGGGTTAAAACAAGTTTATGACTATTCCTGTGCTCCATGCACTTACAACCTCATGTTTGCAGTCCTGTAATGTAGTCTATGTGGGGCTACCACTGGGGTTGGTCCAGAAGCTGTACCTAGGTGTCTATGTGGATCAGTCTGTCATCAACAGGTACCACCGTTGTTGAAGGCATTGCACTGGCTGCCAATATGCTACCTGGACAAATTTAAGGTTTTGCTGTTAGTATGTAAGGGACTATACATCTTGGGGTCCTCTACCTGGAAATAGGACAAGTACCTACCATTTTGGTTTTTTCTTTTCACCCAGGGCTTCCAAGATTAGTTTGTCTGTATTTTTTTCTCCACTGCTATAATACTGATTGCCTGAATATTGTTTTTATATTGCTTTTATGCTGTTACATTGTTCTTGTGCTCTTTTCTCTTCCTTGATGCTGTCTTGTAATAAACAGTTTTAAAAGGTTACAAATAATAAAGGCTATCCACAGTTTGGGATTCAGATGTAATGGGTAAACCATGGTTAATTTAAAAAACGGATGCAAAAGACTCCAGTCTTTTTGTTATTATTGTGACATTCAACACAGCCACAACGTATTTACTTTTTGCCTTTATTTCTTTTCCCTTGAAGACATTATTTACAGTTCTAAATGAGTGGACCAGAATATCGGCCTTCCGCTTATAAAGTCCCTGCAAGGGTGCTGTATTGTTATGTCACATTCCTGTGACAGCACTCATGGGGCCCTGGTAGCCTGTTCTACGGTAATGTTATCTCCGGCTGTTTTTCCTCACTTGTAAACATGTACAGTGGGTTGCACATTCACACTTCTCTAACCTGTGCTAAGCTTAATTCACATGGGTCCACTCGATAGGACCTACAATTTAATCACAATGGATTGCATCCAGTGCTAATGTGAGTGGAAGGAAGCCTCCTCCTCCCTACTACAGTCCCCTGATAATGAGGGAGTGGAGAGAACTGAGCTGCCCATGAGTCTTTTCTGAAAATCTGAAAATCTAGCTGACAAGCTTATCTGCACAGATTTCTGTTTTGCTCCTTGATCTTGATGAGTTGTTCCCACCCCCATCCCTGGTTCTGCTAAAAATGAGATCTTCACATATTATATGCATTTATTATACACATTATTTATTTATTTATTTATTTATTTATTTATTTATATCCCACCCTTCCTCCCAGCAGGAGCCCAGGGTGGCATGTATAATATACCTAAGACTTTCTAACATGACCACTACATAAACAGATGCATACACCAATGCATATCATCATCTGAAAATATTTTAGTACATACACACTGACTCTTTAGAAATATAGTACCGGATGGGGCTTGATTCTTTCACATGTATTATAAGCATAATATGCATACTTTTTTGCATATCATTCTGTATATAATTAGTTGGGCTTTTAAAAAAAACACCCTGAAAATGCACAGGTGATTTGGGCATAAGTGAAAGCTCGATGAAAGAGATAGTCTAATGTGGCAATCCTTCATCGGGTCAGAACTGCCAAATTCCAGGTATAATTCCATTAAGAATGGAATTCATCCCTAATAGGAGCATTGCATAAATTGACAAGTGTCTCTACACTGATAATAAAGACAAAGGATAGGACACATGGCCTGTTGTTGTGACTGTACTGGTTCCATAAATTAATACAAAGAGAGGACTTCTCTGATAATGTATCTTTGGGAATCAGTGAGTCCTTACCAAAAATGAAGAGAGAGAACTGAAAGTTACCAATTGCCCATCAGTATTAGAAATAATCAGAGATACTATACTATGATAATCATTGCCCTAGCTAAAAAGATAAGACACTGGAAAAAGGTTGAAGCTCATCTGCTGTTAATTTCACCTATAACCACATAAATTGTTCATGAAGGCAAATATTACTGGGGAGAGGACATTTGCCACTGAGAACTCTTATCAGACCTTAAATAATAACCTTTCAGCAATGTTCACCTACATAAATAAATGATAGTGAGAATTAATTGCTTCCAAGCTTCCCCAACTGAACAGAGGTCAATGCAGATCTTTCAAGTCTAAGAGTTGGTGAAGGACAGCCTGAACTACATAAGCCTGGGCAAACTGAAGTTTGTGCATTTTGTCTGCCTGCATTTCCATATGTGCCGCTAGGATACACAAGCGTTATGATGTAAACCACTTACAGGTCTTCATAATTAAGCGGTATGCAAGTTTTAAAAATAAAAAAGCAGTGGCATGCTCTGATGTCATTAGCAGCTGCATCCAAAGCTAAGTAGTGTTTACATGGGGACAGCCATAATTTTTTCCATACAGTTCCCTCTGTGATAGGGTTGGGGGAGAAATTAGATTCAGTTCACATTTAAATCCAAATTTAGCAAACTTGCACTTCCCAAAACAATATGAAAACTGAAATACAGTCATGCCTTGAATTTCATACTTGTCCAAATTTTGCAATCAAGCAACATTTACAAAAAAAAAATCATATGTTATGGGAACGTGTGCATAAATATATCTATATTAGTGAAAATAACATGCAGATACATTATATTAGGAGAAATTGCTAGCAAAAATGTGTACCTTAGTCCAGTGGTTCCCAACCTGGGGGCCGGGACCCCCAGGGGGGCCACGAAGTAATCCAGAGGGGGCCATGAACAGTAAAGAAATGAATTATTTATTATTTTTTTAAAAAAGTCTTCACTCCTTCTACACTTTCTGCTTTCCACTGCCGCTGCAGATGACACCTCCCCCTTGCTCCAAACAAGAGGGGAGGCCTTTTGCTGAAGCGCCAGAGCATCTTTCAGGCGCACTATCGGCAGGCATCTGCCTATAAAATACATGGCAGATGCCAAAGGAGGCTGAGGGTGGAGCTACCAGGAAGAAGAGGGGATTACTGTCACTGATTCTTGTCTCCTTGCACTGCCGCTACTGGCAACACCCTTGCTTAGAATGAGAGGAGAGGGCTTTTTGTGAAGCAAAAAGAAGCAAGGCTGCACAGAAAGGCTGCTTTCCCCCTTCCTTGCTTGCAACCATCCTGCCTCCCTGGGGGGAGGGGGTCACAAAAAAGTTTCAGTTTATAAAGGGGGTCCCGTGCTCATAAAGGTTGGGAACCACTGCCTTAGTCAAAACTAGGATGGAAGTACAGTGGGTAAGTGGTTCCCAAATCTGGATAATTGGTCAATTGCCTGTTTTGGATTGGGTCATGCTTCCTCTGAAAGAGCAGATTCACAGTCTAGGGGTACTCCCAAATCCATCTTTGTCACTAGAAGCCAAGGTTACCTCAGTGGCTAGATAGCTTCAGCTGGTAAGATAGCTAAGGCCATTTTTGGACAGGGATAGCCTGACCACTGTTGTCCATGCACTGGTAACCCCCAGGCTGGATTACCGTAATGTGCTATATGTGGGGCTGCCCTTGAGGTTAATCCGGAAGCTGCAGCTGGTGCAAAATGCAGTGATGCAACTGCTCGCTGGGGCAGGACATTGCCAACATGTTAATCCATTGCTGAAAAATTGCACAGGCTACCCATTAGCTACTGGGCTAAGTTCAAGGTGCTGGTTTTCTGGTGTACAAAGTCCTATACAACTTGGAACCAGGATACCTGAAAGATTGTCTTACCCTTATACACCCAGTCGATCACTGCGCTCTGCAGGTGAGGGCCTCCTGAAGATAGCATCTCATCAGGAGGCCCATTCCACACAACAAAGGAAGTGGGCCTTTAGTGTTGTAGTATCTGCCCTTTAGAATTCACTCCCCTTAAATATTAGAGAGGTGCCATCTTTGTTGTCTTTTTGGCACCTGCTAAAGACCTTCCTCTTTCAACAAGAGTTTTAAATAGAAACCTTATCTCTGTCTGAAACTGTGTTGGAATTATTTTAAAAAAATTAAAACGTGTTTTAAATTTTTTTAAAAAAATAAAAAAATCTTTTAAAGATGTTTTGTTTCTATTTTTAAAAAAGATGTTTCATTTTTAAGATGTTTTAAATATGTTTTTAGTGTTCTGTTGTTTGTTTGCTGCCCTGGGCTCCTTCTGGAAGGAAGGGCAGGATATAAAGTAATCAAATAAATAAATGATTAAAAATTGCATACAAAAATGTATTTATTAAGATAAATTAATCCTAAAGTACTGAAGAATTTTCATTTTTTTAAAAAATTGAAAATTGCTGAAGAAATGTAAAGAACTGGATTTAAATTGGAAAAATGAGCAATTGAGAGAATCGAAACTGACATCCCTATTCTCAGAGCAACCAAAGTTCATTAAGTCCTATTGCTCCCAGGGGAACCTGCTTTTTTTGCACTGAAAGTACATAGCAGCTACGAATCTCATGCACTTGCAACTCCAGGCTCTGAGTGCCTGGATGCCCTATTTTGAAAAAGTTTGAAAAGAGAAAATATTTGTAGAGGAACAACTGACTGACTGACCATCAGGAAAAACTTCCTAACTTCCACGTGTCAGGTATGCTTTAATTAGGATTCCTGCATTGAGCAGGGTGTTGGACTCAATGGCCTTATAGGCCCCTTCCACCTCTACTACTCTATAATTTTATGAACAGAGACAGTGTGGAAGCCTTGGACAGCCTCATAAGTACTTAAAAAGCCAACATGGAACCTGTGTTCATCATCCGAGACTCTTCTCCATGTGCCCCCACCAAGGGAGGTGTGGAGGACAGCAACATGAGAACGGACCTTGACAGTGGCATCTTCCTGCTTCTGGAATGCTCTCTCCAGAGAGGCATGCCTGGCACCATCATTATTTATGTTAGGCACCAGGCAAAAATGTTTCTTTTCACTCAGGCTTTCAATCCTTTATTGGGAGGGTACTGGGTATACTTGTGGCCTCTTTTTTGCCTATCTTTCAGTAGGGTGGTTTGTATTAGACCTGTCTTTTTGAAATATGTTATGGATGTGCTTAGAGATTTTCACTGTGTTTTGGGTTTTATACATTGTTTTAATGTTTGTATTATTTTGAGAGTCACTTTGGTTCACTTTATGTGAAAAAAGAGACTAATAAATGGAATGCTTTAAAAGAAATGGGGGTACCACAACATCCGATTGTCCTGATTGTCCTGATGCGCAACCTATACACTGGACAAGAGGCTACTGTAAGGACAGAATGTGGAGAAACAGATTGGTTCCCAATCGGAAAGGGTGTGAGACGGGTGTATTTTATCACCCTATTTGTTTAATCTGTACGCAGAACATATCACACGGAAAGCGGGATTGGACCAAGATGAAGGAGGTGTGAAAATTGGAGGGAGAAATATCAATAATTTAAGATATGCAGATGATACCATACTACTAGAAGAAACCAGTAATGATTTGAAACGAATGCTGATGAAAGTTAAAGAGAAAAGCAGGACTACAGCTGAATGTCAAGAAGACTGAAGTAATGACAACAGAAGATTTATGTAACTTTAAAGTTGACAATGAGGACATTGAACTTGTCAAGGATTATCAATACCTCAACACAGTCATTAACCCAAATGGAGACAATAGACAAGAAATCAGAAGAAGGCTAGGATTGGGGAGGGCAGCTATGAGAGAACTAGAAAAGGTCCTCAAATGCAAAGATGTATCACTGAACACCAAAGTCAGGATCATTCAGACCATGGTATTCCCAATCTCTATGTATGGATGTGAAAGTTGGACAGTGAAAAAAGTGGATAAGAGAAAAATAAACTCATTGGAAATGTGGTGTTGGAGGAGAGCTTTGTGCATACATGCGTTGCGAAAAAAGACAAATAATTGGGTGTTAGAACAAATTAAACCAGAACTATTATTAGAAGCTAAAACAATGAAACTGAGGTTATCGTACTTTGGATACATAATGAGAAAACAGGATTCACTAGAAAAGACAATAATGCTGGGAAAAACAGAAGGGAGTAGTAAAAGATGAAGACCAAACAAGAGATGGGCTGATTCCATAAAGGAAGCCACAGACCTGAACTTACAAGATCTGAACAGGTTGGTTCATGACAGATGCTCTTGGAGGTCACTGATTCATAGGGTCACCATAAGTCGTATTCGACTTGAAGGCACATAACAACAACAACAACAACAACAATGATCGCCATATTGGCAAAATGGCTGAACCTCCCCTTCCTTGATCAATGCACAGTCATGCATACCTAATTCAAATTCCTCAATACTCCCTTACTTGCTAACTCTGCATCCTAAGGTGTTATTATCCACAGACTACTAATTATTGATTTCTTACTCCAATCTGATTTATCATCATCATCATTATTATTATTATTATTATTATTATTATTATTTGTACCTTTGTTGCCACTTGATCTGGAATACAGTCTATTCTCTCAGATAGCTGTACAACTGGACAATTTGGGGAATAGTCTGCAAGAAATCAATCGGTTTATTGCATTAGTCAGAGGCCAGAGTAAATATAACAAAAGATAAGAATGTATTAAACAAAAAAGTACAAACAACCATGAATGCATGGATGAGACGCAAACGATGGGTGCTAAAAGCCACAATCTTCTTTTAGCTTTTGTATTAGAGGTTTGCAACAAAAACCTGATTATCTAAGTGGGAATATGTTGAGGCTGGGGTAGCCTTGCTCCTCCTCTCCATTACCTGTTTCTATTCTAGTCACTCATAAGAATGACGAAACTAAGAAGTGTCTAAGTTTTTCCCTTCCTCCCTCCCACCCACCCTGCTTATATTACAAGTGGTATCCTTCTGGACCAACTTGGTGAGATGGGTATCAGAGGCACTGTTTTACAGTGGTTCCGATCCTACCTCCAGGGTTGTTTTCAGAGAATAGCATTAAGTGATTGTCTTTTCGCCCCATGGCAGTTGTGCTGTGGGGTGTCGCAGGGTACCATCCTGTCTTCCATGCTGTTTAACATCATGACAGAGCAGGTCCATAGTCTGGGGGTGCTCCTTGACTCATATTTGTTGCTAGAAGCCCAGGTGACCTCAGTGGCTAGCAGTGCCTTTTACCAGCTTCAGCTGGTAAGATAGCTGAGGCCGTTTCTGGACCGGGATACCCTGACCACTGTTATCCATGCACTGGTAACATCCAGGCTGGATTACTGTAATGTGCTGTATGTTGGGCTGCCCTTAAGGTTTTTCTGGAAGCTGCAGATGGTGTGAAATGCAGCAGTGAGACTGTTCACTGGGGCACGGTATTGCCAACATGTCACCCCACTGCTGAAAGAATTGAACTGGCTACCTATTAGCTACCAGGCCACTAGGTAGATATGTAGGTAGGTAGTCAGATAAGTAGATGATATACTAGTTTGGGCACTGTGTTGTTTGTTTAAACAAATGTTAAAGGACATGTCAATAAACCCCAAATGTGTATGTGTGTGTGCATTTCTGCCCAGTAAAATAACAGAAATCTTTCATTTTCGGGTTCCCAAGCTGCTAGCTACAAACACAAGCATGTGTCCTATGGATGGATGGATGGACCACCTTCAAGTCGATTCCAACTTATGGTGACCCAATGAATAGGGTTTTCATGGTAAGCGGTATTCAGAGGTGGTTTACCACTGCCTTCCTCTGAGGCTGGGAGGCGGTGGCTGGCCCAAGGTTACCCAGTGAGCTTTATGGCTATGTGGGGATTCGAACTCTGGTCTCCCAGGTCGTAGTCCAACACCTTAACTACTACAAAAATCTCACTAATTTTAATCCAAAAAGTACTTCTGCATTGTTTTTTTCTCAGACCATTTGTTTTGCACTACCATGCTATAATCTAAGGAATATTTTGTCAAAAATGGCTTATTTCTTAATTATTCGTTCTTATCTCTCTCTCTTTTGCTATGAGACTAGCAGCCTTATTTCTCATTTAGACAAATTACTTGTATTTAATCCAATTTACTGGCAGCATTTTTTTTTAAAAAAACCTGTTTGCTTGTTTTGCTTCGCTTTGATGGGATCATATAGGAATTACTGTATATGATTAAACCATATTTTACCTATATTATGTTATTGTGTTAACTAAATTATCATTTTTTTAAGATAACCCGTACTGGCTTAAGAAAATGTTAGCCTAAACAGAAAATGATCAGATTTGAATTTATTTGCTTTTGTTGCAGAGGAACTAGGACATCAGCCTTACCTTGACACCCATGTAATAGATTAACATCTGACTAACTGAAAATGTTAATGAGTGTTATGATTTACAACGGATGCTATATGTCATATGCAATTTACTGGTATAGACAATTTATTGATATAGACACAGAATCATTTGCTCACTTGCTAGCAAGAACAGTTTCAAGCTTACAATCAAGTACTTGTGGAAGACTGGGTTGGATAGTTAGAGAAACAGGAATCTTTGCTTTTTATTGTACTGTGTTCATCAGTGTAGTTAGGCACACTATGATCTTCTGTGAGTGACATTACACTACTCATAGAAAATGGCCATTCACATGAAAAGTCATTTGGGCAAATAAAGTAAACTGATCATAACAACATCTGAACTGGCTCTAAATAGAACAGGGTCTTCACATACCCTTTTTAAACATTTATTTGTTACCACTTGAAGCATTCTCCCAATTAAGGCTCACTAAAATTCATGGATTTATGAACGACTACCTTTTAATCCAGTATGACCTGTTGCTAAAAGCCCAATCAAGATACAGGATACAATCGCCGACAAAATGAAGAGTGTGACCAAGGAGACTTCCAATCCACTGAACTGCGGCCTTCTCATCTAGCGAGAGAGAGAGAGAGAGAGAGAGAGAGAGAGAGAGAGTGACAGAGTGAGACAGAGAAACAAATATACAATATCGAGAAGGAACGTTCAAAGGAAGCATATTCTAGATGTCTTACAAGTGTTTGTTTGAAGAAAATACATCTCTCTCGAGCCATGTAGTTAAAATATAACCATGCCATTTTCAAAGGCACTGCAGTATAAAGCTTATGCTTTTCTACATCATGGGAGTAGTGATATTGCTAATGAGAGATGCAGCCATTTAGATGGATTTTGTGCTGTGTTTTTTTTGGGGGGGGGAGACCTTGTCTCATGGGCCAAGATATGTACTTCCTAAATGGGAAATCTTGCCCCAGTGAAAATGGAAATAATTCCAAAAATATTTTATATTGTTTTGATAGCATCCCAGGTGCTATCCCCATCAAGTTCTTGAAAAATATGCAAGCCTGATTCATGATGTTTATTTGGAAAGGGAAACCAACATGAGTGTGGATTAAAATACAATGTAAGTTTGATCTCTTAGCTTGTAATTTGCAAGGAATAAATATACCAGCTGCTCAACTTGGCTGAAATCCCCGGGGAGACAGAATGCTTAGTAAAGTTAGGAGCGATGCCCATCTTTGACAAACAGGGATTGTTGAAGTGTTAAGGCTCCACAGCCAACTGTTCAATCTTGTGTGAACAACAACATGGTACCATTAATGTTTAACTGTATCAGCCATAAAACCCATTTAAACGAATGGATAGCATTCAGATAAATAAGCCAGTGGTTGGATTTGCATTTGTCAATGGGGTAAAAGCATTCACCTGATTGTTTAGATTGAAATACAATGACCCCCCTCTTTTTGTCTATTGATTAAAAATAATCCATCATGAGGATAAGTAAAATTGATTTTTTTAAAAATAAGTGTAGGTGTTCAAATATCCATGCAATGAAGTAAGGTGACTTAAAAATATATAGATTAAAACTGAACTATCAGTTGCCTTATTTTTCATTTACTGCCCCCTTATCTCAGCTTTTCTACATCTAAGCATTTTGAAGACAAATTTAAAAAGTGATGAAATAGTGCTTGCCTTTAAACAGACTGTCTTAAATTGGTTGTTAAGCAGCAATAACTAAGTAAAATAATAAATAAATAAATTTGCAAATAGGGACAGGATTCAGCAAATCTACAGTATATGTTACGTTTCAGAATATACTTTCAGAGGGCAAATAAACTCATATTTATGTGCAATGGTCTGGATTCTAGGTGTTCTTCATTTCAGGGAATGGGGGAACAATTTATGCCAATTTCTCCTCTAGCAGCCACCCCCTGTATCATATCCCAAAGGCCCACCAATCCCTGGAGTAGATTTTCAGGGGGGTGCAGAGGAAGGGGAAACAGGAAAACATTGTTCCATGAACATGAATTCCAGTCCGTTCATGAAAGGAAGTTAGGATCCAACTCAATATTATTTCCTTCACACACTTATTTGCTATGAAATATAAGAGGACAATCCAGTCCTCAATACATCTCCTGCCTTTAGTGAGTATATTGCCCACGATCCAGAGACCTTCTCCTGTACACCTCAGCCTGTTCCTTTCCCACTATTCATATGGAGACATCTACACTTGCAGGAGCTTCATGTACACAAGTATGGTTGGCACCAGATGAGCCTCCTTGGGAAGGGGGCACATTCCAAAGTCAGGATGCCACAACTGAGAAGGCATCACCCACTCACCTCTGAGGGTGTAGGGGCCTATCCAAGGTAGGGCAGTTTCATGTGGGAGCAGAGGTGGCCAACCTGTGGCCAAATTTCAAAAACCTTTTGCAAGAGATAATTTGCATGTCTGGCAAGAGCAATCTGCCTCTCTTCCAGCAGCAGGTTGCTGTGCCGGGAAGAAATAAATGAGAAAAGGGCTAGCGCACGCACGTGCGCACTCACGCACACACACACACACACACACAGAGAGAGATTGGCCCTACCCACATTTGACCCTTTTTGCTCCATCCCCCTGCTGTCTTGGACCCCTGACATATTACCCCAAGGGAATGTGGCTCTCAACAGATAAAGGTTCCTCTCCCCTACTGTACTGTACTCTGAACTTTAGATCTTTAATAGTTCAAACCAACACCTTGAATTGGGCCCAGAAGCCACTGCAGCTGTATTAAATCTGGCAGGATGTGACCTATCAACATGGTCTGACTTTCTGCTCTAGCAACCATATTTTGTGCTACTACTACTACTACTCCGTGGTGCAGAGTGGTAAGCGGTAGTAACGCAGTCGAAGCTCTGCTCACGGCCGGAGTTCGATTCAAACGGAAGGAGGAAGTCGAATCTCCAGTAAAAGGGGTCGAGGTCCACAGCCTTCCATCCATCCATGGTCGGTAAAATGAGTGACCGGCATATGCTGGGGGGTAAAGAAAGGCTGGGGATGGAACTGGCAATCCCACCCCATATATACGGTCTGCCTTGTAAACGTTGCAAGATGTCACCCTAAGAGTTGGAAACAACTCACACTATAAGTGCGGGGACACCTTTACCTTTTCACCTAACATTTTGGAAGTGCAGTCCCACATGAAACACTTTGCAGGAATCCAACTAGATTGTTACTAGAACATGGATAACCATAGCCAAGCTACACAACACTCCCCCAGACACACATTTTAATACAGTATATGTCCCTTCAACCAAACAATTGTAGGCAAGATTCTGTTCTTTCTTCACCCCATCTTTTTACCTTACTTCCTCTCTATAGAGATATGTAGCATAGGAGCAAAAGAATTCTACAGCTTTTAAGCATGCACATATCCTATGGATGGCCAATTTGTAAAGAGATATCCTGCTGCAAACGCCAACCATTAAATGTCACTTGTTGAAAGAGAGAGAGAGAGAGAGCATAATACAATACATAATACAATAATTATAATCCATCTGTTCCCTTTGGAGGGTAATTATTGGAAACTAAAAAGTAATGTTCAGCGAACAACAAAAAAGACAAAAGTTCTTTTAAGTCATCAGGTGAAGGCAGAACACAGATTTCCTCTTGACTTCTTCCACATTCTGATAAGTTGTGGGTCTAACATTGCAGCAACTGCACACTTGCCACTTGGAAAGCTGTTGAAACCTTAAATAACGAATGTGATTTAATTTTTTAAAAACATACCTCTATACTCTCTTGGTTTCTTTCATCTATCACTGCCACATAGTCCTGTGAAAGTACTGACGTGTTCTACCTTGCAGACTCTTAACTATATACTGATTCCCTATCAGTCTATTGTATTATATTTTAACTAGGCTATCAGTTGATGACACACAAATCCACAGGCAGATGGAGGGTTCCGTCTGCAACCTGGGAAAGGCTAGTTAATTAATAATATTTTTTTCCTTACGTATCAGTCATGCCACATTTAACAAGTATAATGACAAATTCAGTTAGGTATCATTTCTGCATTCACCACCTTCGCTCTGAGCAACCATATCATTCCTAGTTGATTATTTTAATTGGAGTTTTATTTTTCCTTATCATTCTTTCTTAACCTTCGTCTTAACCTCAGTGCAAATCAATTAAAGTTGCATGGAGGTTGCAAAGAGATACTTAAATTTTGTTTGGAGCACTATCTGCTTTTTTATCATGACGAGCATTCCTCACTATTGATTAGGAGTACTCATATAACACAACAGCTAACAGTAAAAGTCAGAAAATGCAAATTGTAGCAAGCAAGAATACCCTTAAGATTTTTGCCCTGTGATTTTTTTAAAAAAACCTCTTTTATAGAGCCATCCACTCATTTTTTGAAGAACAAAACACTGCATGTGCTGTTTGCATGATGCCATCTTATCTTAAAGTCATTGCAGGGCAAAACTATATGTGGCCCCTTCTGCACTAAACATTTAAAGCAGTATTATACCACTTGAAACAGCCATAGCTTCCCACAAAGAATCCTGTGAATTATAGCTTTTTAAGGATGCTGATGCCTCCGGCCATACTACCCTGAACACGCCAGATCTCATCTGATCTCAGAAGTTAAGCAGGGTCAGGCCTGGTTAGCACTTGGGATGGGAGACCACCTGGGAATACCGGGTGTCATGGACTTAGAGGAAGGCAATGGGAAAGTAAACCACCTCTGAATACCTCTTACCATGAAAACCCTATGAATATATATATAAAAAAATTCATAGGGTTGCCATATGTCGTAATTGACTTGAAGGCATATAACAACAACAAAAAGGGTGCTGATAGTTGTTAGGAGATACCTATTCTCACAGAACTACAGTTTCCAGAGTGGTTGAACAATCAATCCCACTTCCCAGGGAATTCTGAGAATGCTTTTTAAAACTTTTTGGGGGTTTTGTTTTTAATATGTTGTATAGATGTTTTTAGTATTTTTAGTATTTTTCATTTTTTTTGTCATTCTCAGCTACTCCTGGGAGGAAAGGTGGGATATACATTTAATAATTAATAAATAAATAAATAAATAATACATGCATTTTGATGGAATCATAAGTATGGTCATATTGTGATTGCTTTGTGGTGCTGTTCTGTGCATATCATGGTAAGCAAGAGTAAATGAATGAAAGGTCTGAAATTTGCAGTACGCATGCTCCAGTTCAGAAATTATCCTGATATAACACTACATGACCAAATAAGATTTACTTGTTGGTACAAACCAACTGATAAAGGTGTAAAGTGAAGAGACCAGAATTTTTCTGCATACATTTTAAAATTCAGACTTTTTGGATTACAGTTCAAAGTGTAATCAGGGAAATGACTGGTTACTGACTACCACTAGATCTAAATATTTTCTTACTGGGTTTAATTCTCAGTGATGATTTGGAAATGGTTATTTATCTCCTTATTGTTGCTTGTATATGTATAACAGCTAGTTGTAAAAAGAGAACAGCTCTCCTGTTATCAGATTGGATTAACAAAATATAGGATACTAAGGGCTGCCACCCCTGCTCACTTTGCTCACCAACGCCACACTACAGCACCCCCAAGTCTTCTCCCCACCTCCTCTGCCAGGTACCCCAAGCCATCTATGCATTCCCTCTGCTATGCCACCCCCTACCACTCTCCCCACTGCCTCTGCCAGGTGCACCTAGCCATCCCCCTCCACCTCAGCTGCCCTGCTCCAAACCTCCTCCTGCCTCTTATGGATCTGCAAGGCCCCCTGCCCCTCAACCTTCATGGGTCTCCAAGCTACCCTGCCCTCACTGTGGGTCTCTAAGCTGCCGCCCCTCTACACTTGCCTCCCAGCCTTGCTGCTGCTCACTTGCTTCCTTGCTCGCTCGCTCGCCTGCCTGCCCTCTAGGCCCCAGCCATTTATAACTATTGACAACTGGACAGCTGTCAGCTAGTGTGTAACCATTTCCCTGTCATCTGGAGTTATATGTTTCCTATCATAAAAGAATTACAGCACACATCGACTTCTATGAACAGTTGCGTTGTCACTGCTTACTGGTAGTTAGAGGGGAAGGGGTGAGGTGGTGGTGAAGTCAGTGATAAGCAAACAAACCACCAGAGCCAATCTGAAACTCCTGCTAGTGCATTTGCACCATGCCAAACTTGCTGCTGCCTCCCCCTCCCCCTTTACCTCCCAGTAAGCAGCAGTAATGCAACCACCTGGAGGTTAGGTGAGGAGCAGAGGCTAACTACACAACCTGCTCCTGGTGACATGACAGAGGGAGAAAGGCTCTCCCCCCCTCACACTACTGCAATCATATGGGGAGGCACTTGAATGGGATAAGGGTGCAACATCAAAGACATGTATATGCCACCCATATTTTAAGTATCTGGAGGAGCAAATGCCACTGTAGTACAGCCACGTCTACCATTATTGTGTCTGCTGTGTACAGTGTGATGTGCCCCAGCTCTGTCTACTTTTTAAATTGAGTGGGGGGAATGACCAGGTAGTACCTAAGGATAGCTGATTGCATACCCTGGATACGTTTAGAACATTCTTCATTAGGAATATTTGCTTAATCCTTACCATGTACTTTCAAAGTTTCTAGTTATAAAATATATTTGCATAGAAACAGGGTCTGTGTTGCTTAGCAATTCATCTGTTTCTGTTGCTTAACTCTGACTTGTAATCATTTTCCTTGGCTGGAAACATCATAACCATCACACGGGAACCAACTGTGATGATAAAAACATGAAATTATGACTTTGCATAAGGGCAGCTAAGGCTCTTCCCTGAAATGAATGTTGTTTGATGGAAGGGTTCTCTCTTTCTCTCAAATGTTGAATATACAGTAGGGCCCCACTTATACGGCGGGTTAAGGACCAGGCCCCCGCCGTAAAGCGGAAATCGCCATAAAGTGGAACCCATAGAATATAATGGGGCCGTCGCGCGAAAATGACACCAAAACGTCGCAAAATGTTGCAAAAGAGCAAAAATCAGTTTTAAAATAGAAAACGAAAGCTGCCGCATTATCGGAATGCTGGGAAGCGAAGCGCCAGTAAGTGGGGCCCTACTGTACCTTATTCCTGCTTTGCCAGGGGAACAGAGTACACAATTCCCATTGTAGTCAATAGGGCTTACTCACAGGTAAGTAATGTGCATAAAATTGCACAACATAGCCCTATGGAAGTGTACTCAGAAGTAAGTCCCACTGGATTTTATAGGATTTATTCCAAGCTAAGGATTGCAGCCTTGGTGTCAAAAAGTTAATTGATCTACAGTAAAGGTTTTTGCATGCACACACAAAAATCAATATGAGTCCATTGGCTACCACTGTTGGGTTTCCTAAAAACCCACAATTGCAGGAAGTGCAGCTCTCTAGGACTATTAGTTTATATGTTCTTGAGTCATATTTAGCATGATGTGGACAAAAAGACAATTTAGCATTGAGCACTAGCCCGCAAATCTGTTCCTTAAGTGTTATTCTTGGCCACATCCCTACAGCCTGGATATTAGTAATTTTATTATTATGATTATGATTAGTAGTAGTAGTAGTAGCAGCAGCAGCAGCAGCAGCAGCAGCAGCAGCAGCAGCAGCAGCAGCAGCAGCAGCAGCAGCAGCAGCAGCAGCAGTATTTGTTATAACATGGGGTCGGGGGACAAAGGGTGCACCCACATTGTAGGAGGGTCCACATTATAAGGAAAACTGCAATGAAAGGTACTTAGAATGTTTATATTGTTATGAGCATGGGGGTTGGAATGGATGATTCCTGTGGGTCCCCTTTCCAGCCTCTGATTTGGAATCCCATGCCTTGGGGCTGGCCCTGTTGGCCAGATGAATTTCCTTTGTTAAACAAATAGAGTGGCCAGGTAGGATAATGGGTCTTTCAGTTGCCCAGCAACTGGTGAATGGGCCAGGAAGACCCTTTTGTCATTGAAACTCTTCAGGAGAGTACCCCCCCTCCGGAGCCCAAGAAAGGCTTGTAGTTGGAGTTGTGTCTGGAGAATGCTTGGAGACTGGAGGCAGGCAGAGAGGCTGGCTCTCTACATCATGGCTATAGGATGCCTCCTGTAACACAGATGGAAAAACTGGATATTGGACTGCTGATGCCTTGAACACCCTCCATCCTAAGCTCAGGTTGGAATGTGTGTAAATAAATAAACTATATTTCATAAAGACACAGCAGTCTCCGCTGACCTTCTTCCCAAAGGAAGCCAAACCCTGGATATATATATATAATGGCTGACAAAATCAGGGCAGAAGCAGAAGAAGCAACCAAAACTAATAAAAACAGTAACCAGGAGCAGAAAGAGAAAACCAGGAACAGCTATAGGATTGTGTTAGAAAAAGGAAAGAAAAATGTTTGAAAAAGGAAATTGCTGTGACAGGGACAAAACCACCACTGCTGCGGCTGAGGAACAGAAAGGTAAGGGTAACACTGAGGGAAGAACAAGTTAACAAATTAAACTCCACAGATAAAAATGAAAGGGCTTGAGAAGTAACCAAAACTGAGAAGAAGGCTTGAGTGATAAATAACTCCTAGAAAAAAGCTGCCAAGAAGGAAATGTATAGGAATGGTGGGAGGGGATCAGGAGAAAAAATAAAAGAACGCTGACAGGGGAAAATGGCTCAAAAACACCCAGGGAAGCAAACAAAGGACTCACCAGGGAAAGGAACACTGAGGATGAAGAATAAGGTAGAAAGAACAAAAAGGAAAAAATAAATTAGAAAGTGAGGCTGATATAAGAGTGAACAAGAAACCTTCCCTGGTTGCATTTCAGCTAAAGCTCAACCTTAAAGCCAGTGAGTACTGGTTTCTAGAAAGGCACTAAAATGAGGAAAGTTGACTGGGAAAGATGAGAACCTACAGCATTTTTCAGTCTTGTGTGTTAAAAGATATGCGTAAAGTGCTGTGCTGGACATTTTACTTTGGGACATGGCCATACCTGTGGTATATCCGAATCCATGGTAAAGTAAGAACTGTTATAATCAGCTTGCACTGTAATAATGTTCTAATCAGCCTTCTACCTTCAACAACTTGAATTGTTTGCAAGGCACTTTGAGGGTAAAGTTGCTAGCCTCCAGAGCAATCTTGATGCCCCATTCTTAATTCACACTTACTGTAATCCCCAGTGAGGTGTCCAGTGCAACGTTTACTTCAACTTCTTGGGAACGGTTTCAGCTGATGCAGCCTGATGATGTGGACAAAGTGCTTGCAACGATGTGGCCAGCAACATGTCCTCTTGACCATTGCCCTTCTTGGCTTATTAAGGCTTGCCAAGGGGGGGTTGACTGAGTGGATCCAGGGTGAGGTCAATGCATTGTTGCTGGAAAAGCCCACCCTAGACCCATTTGTTTGTGACAACTACCAACAGTCGCAAATACCCACTTCTTAGGAAAGGTGCTTGAGAGGGTTGTGGTGCAACAATTGCAAGTACTCTTGGATGAAAGAGATTATCTTGACCCATTCCAATCTGGGTTCAGACCTGGTTTTGAGACTGAATCTGCCTTGGTCACCCTGATGGATGACCTTTATTGGCAGAAGGATAGGGGGAGTGTGACTTTGTTATACTTCCTTGATCTCTCAGTGGCTTTTGATACCATTGATTATGGTATTCTTTATAGGACGCTGGGCCCAATGTCCTGTAGGACCCTGCAGAGTTGCGCTGCAGAAAGGAGAGTATTGAGCGAGCTTATGTGTGTGTTTGAATCTTTGCTAAGATTCTACCTTCCCTGCAAATTAATCAGACAGAGACTTTAAGCTTTAAAATAAGAAATAACTACTTTATTCTGGAAGTACATACTTGATAGGAAAGAGTCCTATATCTAGCTAACTAGCTAAGTTGGAGCAGCAAGCACTGAGCCCAGTGCTCGCCCTCATGCTGGAGGAGAGGGAGAGACAAAGGAATATGTCTGCTCCCCTCTCGAGAAAGAAGAAGACTGGGAAGGAGGGAAGGAACTGGGATCAACATCCTCTGCATATCAGTCTAGTAGGAAGGAAGAGACAGCAGGAGATCAAAGGGATAGGGATACCCTAGCAACCAAGAGGTCTCCTCTCTAGCTAACTTTTTAACCCCATGCAGCCTCAACCCAAGTTGGAGTTGAACCACACATATTCCAACATCCTTCTGGGCTGACTTGGTGAGATGGGTATTGGAGGCACTGTTTTACAGTGGTTCTGATCCTATCTCCAGAGTCATTTTCAGAGAATAGCATTAGGTGATTGTCTTTTGGCCCAATGGCAGTTGTGTTGTCGGGTGCCGCAGGCTACCATCTTGTCCCCCATGCTGTTTAACATCTATATAAAGCCTTTGGGAACAGTCATCAGGAGATTTAAGGTGAGGTGTCAGCAGTACGCTGATGTTACCCAGCTCTATTTATCTGTAACATCTGAATCAGGAGAGACAGCTGGACCGTTGCCTGGACTCAGTGGTGGGCTGGATGAGGGCCAATAAACTGAGTCTGAATCCTAGCAAGAATGAAACGCCTTGCTAGTTCCTGAGTTTGGATAATTGGTCAGTTGCTGCTTTGGATGGAGTCATACTCCTTCTGAAAAAGCAGGTCCGTAGTCTGGGAGTGCTCCTTGATTCATCTTTGTCACTAGAGGTCTAGGTGACCTCAGTGGCTAGGAGTGCATTTTACCAGCTTTGACTGGTAAGACAGCTGCAGCCATTTCTGGACCGGGATAGCCTGACCACTGTTGTCCATGCACTGGTAACCTCCAGGCTGGATTACTGTAATGCACTCTATGTGGGGCTGCCCTTGAGGTTGGTCCGGAAGCTGCAGCTGGTGCCAAATGCGGTGGTGAGATTGCTCACTGGGCAAGGTATCGCCAACATGTCACCCCGCTGCTGAAACAATTGCACTGGCTGCCCATTTGCTACTGGGCCAAGTTCAACATTCTAGTTTTGGTGTACAAAGCCCTATACAGCTTGGGACCAGGATACCTGAAAGACCGTCTTATCCCTTATATACCCAGTTGATAACTGCACTCTGCAGGTGAGGGCCTCCTGCAGATACCATCTTGTCAAGAGATCCATTCCACACAACATAGGAAATGGGCATTTAGTGTAGGGGCACTTACCTTTTGGAATTCACTCCCCTTAAATATTAGACAGGCACCATCTCTGTTATCTTTTCGGCACCACTGAAGACTTTCCTCTTTCAACAAGCCTTTTAAGTAGAGACCTTATCCCAGTCTGTGTCTGTGTTGGAATTGGTTTTTAATATGTTTTTAAACATTTTCTTCTTATTTTTAAAGATGCTATTTTAAAGCTTTTTTAAAAAAAGTTTTTAAATATGTTTTATTTTAATGTTATTTTAAAGTCTGTTTTTATGATGTTTTAAAGTGTTTTCAGTGTTTTTGTTTGCCGCTCTTGGCTCCAACTGGGAGGAAGTGCGGAATATAAATAAATAAACACACAAACAAACGGAATGATTTTGGTGGAAAGGTCAGCACTGCAGCTTGCCACTATGAAATGGCAGGTTTATAGCTAATGTGTAGTTGAGGAAAGTGAAACAAATAATTTGGGGGAAACTGGTCTGGCATTTGCAGACTTTGGTTCAATATTGACCTGTTTGAGTGTGTCACCTATCTCCTTTCATCTACTATTTCTTCTCCTTTTAGGCCTTATTATTATTATTATTTAATTGGAAGTTCAATTGCTGCAATCTTTCACCACCTTCTGCTTTATTTATTTATTTATGAGATTTGTTGGATGCCCATCTGGCAGAGGTTAATCTGCCACTCTGGGCGACTTACAACCAAACACAAGTACATTCCATATAGACATAATCAAAATCCTAAAAAATTAGAGATTAAAAATTAAAAACTTAAACATTTAAACCCCCCAAGATCTGCAATCTGCCAGCATTTGAATTTAAACCCCCTAAGAACTGCAATCTGCCAGCCTAATCCCCTTCCCATGCCTGGGTAAAGAGCCAGGTCTTCAAAGTCCTCCGAAAGCATAACAGGGAGGGGCCCTGATGGAGGTCAGTTGGCAACAAATTCCAAAGCGTAGGAGCCACAATAGAAAATGCTCTAGACCTTGTCCTCACCAACCTCGCTTCTTTTACTGGAGGTGTAAGAAGTAAGCCATTCAAGGACGATCTTGTAAGCCGGCGCCCCTGGAGCGAGTGAAGGCGACTCTTTAAATAGAGTGGGCTGGCCTCATGAAGAGCCTTATAGGTTAAAGCCAGGATCTTAAATTTGGCCCGCGCAACCATAGGTAGCCAGTGCAATTCCTTAAGGACTGGGGTGATATGGTCACGACGGCGACTGCCCTTAATCAGGTGAGCCGCCACATTCTGCACTAGCTGCAGTTTACGAACTGTAGCCCAGGGAAGACCAACATATAAGGCATTACAATAATCCAACTGGGATAAGACCAGAGCATGTACTACTTTGGGAAGCAAGTCGCTCGGGAGGTAAGGGTGTATCTTCGGACGAGATGTAGTTGATAAAGTGCTGCCCAACTGACAGCCACTACCTGCGCCTCCATAGATAGCTGGGAATCAAGAATGACCCCCAAACTCCAGACTTGATCTCTTAGGGGCAGCAGTACCCCGTTGAGCATCAAATCAGTAATCCCCAATTTCTCTTTGTCACCCACCAACAGAACCTCAGTTTTATCAGGATTCAGTCTGAGCTTACTCCTGCTCATCCAATCCCTCACCGACTCCAGACACTTAGACAGCATTTCTATCGCCACTGGTGGCAAAGATTTAAATGAGAGGAAAATCTGGGTATCATCTGCGTATTGGTGGAATTGCAGCCCGAATCTCCTAATGACATCTCCCAGCAGCTTGATATAAACATTGAATAACATCTGGGAGAGGATAGAGCCCTGTGGCACCCCACACGTGAGAGGCCAGGGCTCCGAAACCTCATCCCTCATGCGTCTTCATAATTTATTTTGATCTTATGTCCACCCTCCTCTCTTGTATCCTTTTCTGAAACCAAAAAAGGCTTAGTTTACACATGCACAAAGTGGTAAGGGGATCCATGAGGCACAACCATTTACAGGTGTCTCCAGCTGCAAGCTATTTGTGTGAAGCATTTTCCATAGTTCCATCGCTTACTTGACATATCACAAGTATCTATATATTTGTCACACTGTGCATTGGTGTGAAAATCAGTAATAAGCAGGGTAAGGCACAAACAGCTTCCCACTTAAGCACTGTTTGCTGGTTACCTGAACTCATGGAGGGTGTAGAATCATATGAGTGGCTGGCTGCCATATGCTTCATACAGTGTCCACAATATAAGAACATAACAAAAGAACATAAGAAGAGTGTGTTTGATCTGGCCAGTGGCCCATCTAGTCCAGCATCCTGTTCTCACAGTGGCCAGCCAGAGGCCTCTGGGAAGCCCACAAGCAGGACCTGAGCACAACAGCACTCTCCCCTCCTACAGTTTTCAGGAACTGGAATTCAGAAGCATACTGCATCTGACAGTGGAGGCAAAATACAGCCATTCACTGATAGCCTTCTCTTCCATTAATTTGTCTATCCTGTTTTAAAGCCATCCAAGTTGATGGCCACAACTGTCCCTTGTGGAAGCAAATTCCATAGTTGTAACTATGTGCTGTGTGAAGAAGTACTTGCTTTTCTCCATCCTGAAACTATATCATTGACATATGTTCAACTATATAGGTGGAGAGCTCTCTCATCATCCAATCAGGAACCCTGTTTTTGTGCATGCAGGGACAGATCATGGCTTGGATCCTAAGATAAATTAACTTTGGGAGTTAGGAGAATCCACCTGTACAATATGGTGGGGTAGCCTAGGATGGCTGCTGGGGGAAGATAAGGGGATGGGAAATTCCTGTGAACTTCCTTGGCCTCATCTGCACTATACATTTAAATCACTATGATACCACTTTGAACAATCATGGCTTCCCCAAAGAATCCTGGAAACTGTAGCTGGTTAAGGGTGCTGAGGTTGTTAGAACTCTATTCCCCTCACAGAGTTACAATTTCCAGAGTTCCCTGGGAAGTGAGATTGATTGTTAAACCACTCAGAGGAAACTGTAGCTATCTGAGGGGGAACTGAGTCTCCTAATAGCCTTAACAAACTACAATTCCATGGATTCTTTGGCGGCACCCATGACTGTTTAAAGTGGTATGATACTGCTTTAAATGTATAGTGCTATTGGGGCCATTCAGCTGAGGATGCATGTTCCCACTTCTCTCTCTCCACATTCAGCTAATGTGCAATCAGAGCTAAATAGCAGCTTCAAATGTAGTTGTATTGCAAAGGGCCACCATGCCACTGTTCCCACAAATGAAGGAGGCCTGAATCAACAACTCATTGGATGCGCTGCAAAGCTTTATAACTCCTTTTGTGTTTGGAAAAAGGGCAACTCCATGGAGCTCTCGTGTAGGTCTCTTTCTAGTCTTGCCAATTTAAAGCTAAATATTTCCAAGTTAGTAGAGTCTTATGATAAGCCGTGTGAATTTCTTTTTATTTTTTTAAAAATCAAGGTAAAATGTAAATGAAAGTATGCTCTGACCTCCCAGTTCTTTGCAAACCAGCAGCAGTAGAGCCCCTCTGCATTCAAATTAGGAGATGGAAATGAAATTGGAACAGAGATTGTGTGGATGAAGAAAACAATGTGAAAACATATTCGTCTGAAATTAAGTGGTCTGAGCATAATGTTTTCTCTTTCACCATTTATTACACTTATATATCTTCTTTTTTTTACCAAGGAGCTGACAGTTAAGTACAGCTCCCCCCCCATGCACCCTAACATTTTATCCTCACAACAATGCTCTTGAGATTGGTTGGGTCAGGAGATAGTGAATGGCCCAGTGAGCTTCATGGCTGAGCAAGGATTTGAACCCAAGTCTCCCTGGTCCTAGTCCAGCATTCTAACCACCAGAACATGCTGAGCAATGTTCATCTGATGAGATGACGCCTTCCTCTTCATCTCATTCGGACAGAAATATGCAGTGCCATAACCCTCCGAATAAGAATGCAGGGGGCTGCCTTATACTGAATCAGACGGCCAGTCCGTCTACCTCAGTACTGTCTACACCCCAGGTTTCCCCCAGCCCTGCCTGGAGATGCTGGGGATTGAACCTGGGACCTTCTGCATGCAAAGCTGTTGCTTTACCACTGGGCTACATCTCTTCCCCTATTAAATGTGATCCATTAATTTAAAACAGATCTCTGCTAAGAGGGACAGGTGCCCTTTTTGGTTATGAATATATTTGTTCGAGCAGGGTTATTTTGTGTTCAGAGCCTGGGAGTGTTAGAAGGAAGAATCTGGATCCAGTCTAGATTTAGTGTTTTTTTTTTTTTTTTTTTTTTTACATTTGCTTCCTTCCATATAGCTGTATCCAGACTAACATTCTGCCTTCTGAAATTCTGCTTGTCCTTGGCTAGTACAGTGTTAGTCTGGTCCAGTCTTTCCCAACTAGTGGGCCACCAGGTATTGTTGGGCCACAATTCCCATCTTTCCTGACTGTTGGTAATGCTGGCTGAGGCTGATGGGAGTTGTGGTCCAACAACTTATGGTGGCCCACTAGTTGGGAAAGGCTGAACTAGTCTGTGCTCAGCCCAAAGCACTCTAAAAACTAAAGGAGTGGATCAGGGTCTATTCAATTTTTTTTCCTATTGCACAAGCAGCCAGCATACTGCTCATCCCCCAAACTATTCCAAGTAATAAGTCCCATTATATACTATAAGGAGGGCTTCTTTGTGATAGTACTCATCAGTGTAGAGTACCAGCATCTCTTTGCTGTCCATGCCAGCCATTTTGTGCTGACACTCGCAGTACTTTTATCAAGATACAAGTAGTGGCTCCTTTTTTTTTTTAACTGAAAAAGCACTGACTAGTAATATAAGGTTATGAAGGTTTGAACGAAACCAGTATTGATCTTCATTTTGTATTTTTAAAAATATTTTCTCATCTATTTCTTTTTTAAGAAACTACCTTATTAAATCCCACATGCTCAACTGCACAAGAAAGTATTCCACACTGCATTTTTTTTGACACTGCACAAAATGTGTCTAGCTGCACGTTAGAATAAACTTTGGAATGGATGTTCCATAAACATTACAGGGTGGAGGACCTCTGGACCCCATGGTGGGTTGAGCCAGAGCTGACAGTGGGCAGAGTCAGAATCCAAAACGTGTGGAGCTTTACATTGAAGACTGAAACCTCAAATGCAAGGCCTTTCCTCTATATCCACCCCACCCCTCTCACTTTGCCAGCCAACCAATTGTCAGAGTACAACACAGCCTTTATGCTTTGTTTGGTTTGAGAGGAATGAGGTTCTCCTCTTTCTTTTTCTTTATTGGATCCCTCTGCTATAATATTGGCAGACATCAAGATGTAATTAGATGCCCTTTTGCTTTAGGGAAATAGAAATGGGGGGGGGGAATGTTGCTAGAGAACTTAGAAAGACGAGATCAGAAACATTCTGACTGTTCCTTATCATTTCACTCTTCTCTAGGCTGTGAAGGCTTTTCTTCTTTTTAAAACCAAAATAGAAGTATGTGTGGGTGAAGGAAAAAGATAAAAGAGGAACCACTGTGAAGCAGAGAACGGGGGGAGAAAAGGCAGGTGAACTCTTGAGACAAACAGGAAGCTACTTGCAGAGAGAGGCTGCTGGGAGACAGCAAAGCAAAACGCACACTAACCAGCTCCAAATTTCTCCTGACGCCTGGTTTAAAAGCTGCTAATGACAGAAAAAAGCGGAAAGTTTAGAAGACAAAGACTTCCATGCTGAACCAGAGAGAGCAATGCTGTAAATGATGAAAGCTGCTTCAGGGGAACAATTCATCTTCTATCCAGTCCAGGGACAGAAAAAAATGAAGATCTCTCAAGCAGGTCCAGATGTTACTGGACTACAACTCCCATAAGCCATTGGCTGTCTTGAGTGGGGCTGATGAAAGTGAGAACCCCAGAATATGTTTAGCAGGAAGAAGAGGGCGATGCTGGCATGTCCCAACCCTGGCTCATCCAAAGATATACCAACATAAATCCCTCATCCCAGGTCAGGTGAAGCCAGCTCTGCAGAGGCTGGTGTAAGCCCTTAAAAGGGGCATTATAGGGGCATGACAGGGGTGGGACTGGTCAGGTGAGGGCTTATGCTGGATCTGAACTCTTCTCACCTTAGTCAAGTGTCCTGGCAACCCCATGGAACTTACACAAATTAAACCAGAACTATCATTAGAAGCTAAAATGATGAAACTGAGGTTATCATACTTTGGACACATGAGAAGACATGATTCATTAGAAAAGACAATAATGCTGGGAAAAACAGAAGGGAGTCAAAAAAGAGGAAGGCCAAACAAGAGATGGATTGATTCCATAAAGGAAGCCGCAGACCTGAATTTACAAGATCTGAACAGGGTGATTCATGACAGATGCAATTGGAAGTCACTGATTCATAGGGTCGCCATAAGTTGTAATCGACCTGAAGTCACATAACAACAATATATATATATGTGTGTGTGTGTGTGTGTATTCAATACATGTGTAACACTTAGGCTTCACAAATACTGAACTAGAAATGGCATGAATTTCATGACATATCTAGGCTGTATATCAACCACCTGACTTGATTGCTAGTATTGGGCCTCTGCCCTTGCCTTATACCTTTGGCCTTTGCTCAGTACGTTACTTAATTAGGACATGCCTTTAACTGAAAAGATTGGCTCAGGTCTGCACAGCTAGAGGGGGGTGGGGAGTGGAGACGTATAATTAAAAGCAAACTTTAGGTCCAGATCTTAGTGTGGGATTCAGCAGTTTCGTTTGTGGCTAGAGTTAGAAGGAGAGAGAGAGAGAGAGATTTGGGCTATAATCCAACCCCATTTGCCTGGCAGCAAGCCCCATTTAATTCAGTGTCAAATGGTGAAACCCACAGAGTAAGCTCCTGAGCAATTATTTAGTATTAGGCACAAAGAAAGAGGGATGTGGACAGTAACGGACAGCATGGTGGGGCACCGCCACTCACCTGGTCTCCGGTTGGTTACGTCACTGCTGCTCAATGGGAGGCAGAGGGGGAGGGGAGAGTCAGCAGGGAGTTGGGACAGTGCAAACGCACTGGCAAAAGTGCCAGATTGGCATAGCCACTAGGACTTGCCACATAGGTAAGACAAAGATGCCAGCTGGTTTCTACTGGGCTTTGGAGGGAAGCACACCCAGGGAAGGAAAGGGAATTTCTATTATAGACCAGACTGTCTCTAAAATAGGCAGGCCACACATACACAGAGTTGCACCATTTGTCCATCTAGCTCAGTACTCAGACTGCCAGCTGCTCTCCAGGGTTTCAGACTGGGGACATTTCCAGCCCTACCTGGCAATATCAGGGATTGAACCTGGGACCTGCTGCTTGGAAAGGAGGTGCACTGTCACTGATTTATGGACCTTCCCCAAGTTGACCCTTCTGCTTGACCTACTGGTATGAGGAAATGGAAGGTTTCAGGGGATAACCTTTCCATTGAACTTCCTGCTCTTGTTTAGTTTTCTAACCAGTTTGTTGGCTTACTTCCTTTCTCTTACTTTCTTTGTCTTTGCTGCAGATGGTTCTCTTGCCAGCTAGGGTTGCCAGGCTCAGGGCCTGAGAATGATTCTGTATCTTTAAGAGAAGAGAAAATTCAGCCAAGTGCAGGTTTTCTTGCAACAGTGTAATGTGATGGTGGTGTTGCTGTTGTTGTCATTGTCTCAGTGCCAGATTCAAGGTTGGGTCTCTCTCTGGGACATGGACTGGCCTAGGATCCTACAGATTCATGGCTGGCCCTGCTCTGCCCCCATAACACCCCATTTGGGGGCCCTGTATTGTCTACCACATTTCCTCCACGGCTGCAGCCATGTCTCCTCCACTGCAGCTGCAGTGAGGTCCTCCGTGGGCAACAGAGCCCCCTGCTGGTGGAGACCAATGGATGGGGATAACTGCTAAATCCTAAACCCCTCCAGCAGCACAGATTGGGGGTTATGACTGAAGCCTTAATAAGTGGAAGGGGAAGTGGGATTGCGTCTGCTGAGCCATGCCTCCGGTGTCATGTGGCCTGCTAGCCCCTTGGCATCTGTACAACATCTGAAAAGGGGAACGTAGATATGTACGGATATCTGAGCACTGGCCCTCTGTGTGATCTCCTGACCAGAGAGCCTACACATGTACAGCATGCATGTAGGCTCCCTTTTCAGACATTAAGGCAAATATATAAACATCAGGGGCAGATATGGTGGGGTGAGTAGTGTTGGGATAGAACCAGTAAGCACAGTGCCCCACCATGTATTTTATCTATGCCTAAAGGTGAACTTGAGTAGCCCTATAAAATAAAAGCCCATGCTTTCATCCTGAAAGCCCTAAACAGTTGTTTAAACCTACAATAAGACCAGGACATACATATAATAAACACATTAATGGAAGGGGGAAAGACTACCACCTTTTTTGGGGGGGGCAAATATCTGTAATCAGTACAAACTAGAACAGATCTCCACAAAGCCCTAGCTAAGGGTTGTGGAAAGCAGCATTATGGAGCTCACTATGGAGAAAATGTGATCTTATATTTCATTTGGTGCTAATTCAGAAGCTATAATGCTGGGAAAGAAGGATAAAAAGGTCATATGAAATGTGCATATGCACAAATAAAAAGAGTATTAAGTGCTGAGGCTTACCTCCATTTTTGCTTCTTTTGACTTTCATAATCATGTTGTACATTTTAGGGAAACATTTTACAACCTTGGTAGTGTGTACCACATTCTGACCATGTCCGTATTTGGGGACTAAAATGGGCATTGCCACAAAAATGTAAACCTCTATAAAACTTTTGAAATATGACACTATGAACTCTCAGTTGGAAGAAAATGTCTGCACAAAAAGTTAGCATTTCAAATATCCTTTGGTAGTTTGTGTAAGTTTACTTACTCACTGAGATTATTCACCATCATACTCTGAATATATGAATCATGAATTATGCTTAAAGACCAGTGATGAAAAACCCAGGCTCAGTCTCCAGCATCTCTTGTCTGAAACCCTGGAAAAGCTCCTGTCAGTCAGTGTAGACAGTACTGGGCTAGATGAACCAATGGTCTGACTCAGTAGAAGGCAGCTTCCCATGAATCTCTTATCATTCATTCATGGTCATTCATTGACGATCACTCATGGCCAAGTAAGATTGTCTTCCAGGGTAAGGTCTTTAACAGTGGGTCTGTGAGTGACTGTGGAGGCCAATTCTGGATCCACACAGCCTCCCACAGTGAGGACACAGGTTTCCAGAAAAAAGATGGCCACAATGAGGATTTGCTTGAGGTGCCTTCCGCTTAGCTGGTTTGTCCCTTTCGCCCTGTACTCGTGCTTCTTCAAAGTCCATAGCACCTTTGATAATGGCTGACCTCCAATTGGGACACTCATGGGCCAAGGCTTCCCAGTTCTCGATGCTCATGTTACATTTTTTTAGATTAGCTTTGAGAACATCTTTAAACCTCTTTTGCTGTCCACCGATATTCCGTTTTCCATCCTTAAGTTGGGAGTAAAGTAGCTGCTTTGGAAGACGGTGATCAGGCATTCAAACAACATGGCCAGAAGTAAGTCCCACTGAATTCAGTAGGGCTTACTCCAATAAGTGGCTATAGAATTGAAGGCTTAATATAATAAGCACCTACCGGGCTTTGTGTGTGTGTGTGTGTGAGAGAGAGAGACAGTAGTCACCAGTACAGAATAAAGGCACCTCTTTTTTGCTGCCCATGCCAGCTATTTTGTGCTGGCACCCATGGTCCCAAGATATAAATACTGGCACTTCATTTTTTACACACACACACAAAAAGCACTGAGCATATCTATTTTCCCCCTTGGATGCAACATAGAATAGGACGTCACTGGTATTCACTCTAATTTACACAGTCACCTGCTTTCAGGTTATAGTAAACAGTCACTTCTCATGAAGTTACTGTTATAGGAATAAAGGGTGCCATAAACAGAAGAATAAAGGTCAGGAAGAACCTGAGTGGACTGTTTAGATTCTTTGAGTACGCATACGATGGGAGCTGCCATAGATGAGACTGTGATTAAGACTCATTATGCCAATTAGGGATGGAAAGATCTGTCAGTCTCCATGCTCTCAGTTTCTCATTTTTTCCAATCTTAAATTCTGCAGCAATTTGCATTTTTTAGAAAAAAATCCTCATGAAAATTCTTCAGCATTTTAGTGCGAATTTCTCCTAATAAACACATTTTATGCAGTTTTGACTCATGCACACATTTTTCAACAATATTTTCATTTTTATGCATGCTTTCCCTAAGATATGCATTCTTGCAAACATTGTGCAGTTGGAGAACTGCACGGCAAAATTCGGATAAGTGTGAACTTGAAGGATGGCTGTGTTTTGGCACTGTTCCACACTGCTTTTGCACTGTTCTGGAAAGTACAACTTTGATAGATTTGTGTTCAAATGTTGAACTGAATCAAATTTCTTCCCCATCTCTCATTCAGGAGATAGGAATCTCTAGCCTGTAATCCAAATATGGTCTTCCAGGCCTCCCCATTTGGACCACAGTGCCCCCCATTTGGCACTTCACATCAGGTGTGAGACAGGTGAGGTGAACAAAAAACGACTTGAGCAGTAAAAGCTTTTGAGCTGTAGGTAAGTGCTAAGATACTCTGACAAATGTATCTTGTGACGGAATAACAACAAAATAAGAAGATGGTTTAGGGATCCTATGTTGGATTTAAACAAACAAAATTTCAAAGTGAGTGATGCTGGCTTCTAGTTACTATTATTATTATTATTTATTAGATTTATATCTTGCCCTTTCTCCCAGTAGGAGCCCCGGGCAGCAAACAAAAGCACTAAAAACACTTTAACGTATCATATAAACAGACTTTAAAATATCTTTAAAAGCATTGTTTTAAAAGTTTTTAAAACATTTTTTTTAAAAAAAGCTTTAAATAAGCAATTCCAAAATAGACGTCATGGACTGGGATAAGATATCTACTGAAAAGGCCTGTTGAAAGAGGAAGGTCTTCAGTAGGCACTGAAAAGATAACAGAAATGGTGCCTGTCTAATATTTAAGGGGAGGGAATTCCACAGGGTAGGGGCCACTACACTAAAGGTCTAGTTAACAAAATAAAAAATCTGGCTGTAACATATTGAAGGGTCAATAGTTTCAGCCATTTCATCTGCAAAGCCCAGCTCCTTAAAAATGTGATTTGTGCCAAAGTTTACTCCACAATCATTCCTTCCTCACTAACTGTAGTCTCTGTTATGTAATCAGTAACTGGCAGGAGGAGTGTGGCAACATGAAGACAACATTGGCACACTTGGCTATTGAAAATAAACTGCTTAAAGGTATTTTGGCAGGCCTAAATGCGACTGCTGTTTTGGGGGTAGAATGGAATGGCTTTTTTCTATCAAAAGAGATTTATGAGCTTACTGGGGACTTCAAAAACTTTCAAAACGACCCAAGTTTAAGTATATAGAGCAAAGATGCATGGTTAGCTATCACAAGTAATGCTTTTTAAAAAACAGCTTGTACTTCCTTGCCCCATTTCCAAACATAGTTGAAACTAACTGAAAACAAGCAGTACTAATAAAGGTCAAAAATTGCATTCAACTATAGATAACAACATCATAGAAATAGAAGCAGAACATGACAGGCTCGGTTAGAGCACAAACTATCAGCCTTGGATTACTTAATCCTGCACAACCAAAGCAGTGTGTAGACAACAGGCATGCCTGTGCACCGTCTTGGTCCCGTTTACACTGTCATCTGCGCTGTGGCCTGTGGCTTCTTCCATCCCATGCTGTCCAACGACAACAATGAGCTGATGACAACTGGCTGACCAAGGTCTACATCTACCCGGTCTATTCGCTCCATCCGCAGACACCGCCGGGGAGTCATTCGGCCAGCCCAAGAGGAACTTACGGTGGCACCCACCGCCCCGGAAGAGCTGCAACACTACAAGACCTGGGAGCTACCGCTGCAGCGTCGGAAGGCCTGTGGGCCAGACCAGTTGGTTGGCCTGCTGGTTGCCAATGCCCTGTTTTCACTTTACAAGCGGTGGCAGCGTCCTGGGCCAGGGCATGCAGACGGAGACCCCCAATGTTAAGCTGCACTACTCCTGACCTGAGCCGCAGGCCGTCGCCTTCTTGGACTGGTGTACCACCCCTTGAAATAGCTGTAAGTTCAGGCGAGATGGAATGCCTTTCCTAGATATTTTTTCTTAATTAATGTTATTTGTTATTTAATTTCATTGTTGTACAATGTATTGCTTTATTGATGTATTTTTATATTTGTGTTTACTTTTTCTCTAAGCCGCCTTGAGGGCCATTTGGCCAAAAGGTGGGGTATAAATAAACATTAACATAACATAACAGATTTCTCCAAAGAAGCCAGTGTGTTACCTCCTGTCTCCACTGCCCCATTGATGTGCATACTGCATCCCAGTGTACCTCTACACAGAAAAGCTTCCATGCTTTTTCTTAGGGTATCTAACAGCCTGCTCTTGCCCAAGAGATTGTGCATGGCTATGGTCATGCCAGTCAGAAGAGCAGATGTGCAAAGGGGGCCTGGGAAATGAGTGAGTTGTTGGAGGATCTAAGAAAGGATGGGGAACCTGTGGCCCTCCAGATGCTATTGGGCTACAACTCCCATCAGCCCCAGCCAGCATGGGCAGTGGTTAGGGATTATGGGAGTTCTAGTCCTGCAACATCTGGAATCCAGTCCTCTTCCTCCAACTCCCCCCCCCTGCACTGAAATCTGGCCCAAAGTCTGAGCAGAAATTCAGCAGCATCTTTATATGCTTTCTTGGAACATTTACTTCCAAGTAATGTACTATGTAGTTTGTGCAAACTTTAATTATTTAGAATATAAAATGATAGTTCAACAGTATAAGATGATCAAAAAAGAATGATCAGTATGAAATGCTGAATAATGTTGTCAGATTGAAAACTTCCAGGCAACAATGAAGCCAGTACATCGAAGTGCTATTATTTTGAAAAACATTTATCCTTATTTTCAGTTCACAAGCTGAACATCTTGGTTTGTGACAAGTATGTATTGCCCTCTGAGTTGTATATATTTATTTAGTAGCTCATGTCCCCCTTTTATTTATTTATTTATTTATTTATTTAACTTGCTTGCTTACTAGCAAATTTACCAAAAAAAGCTCAACATAGCATATAAATGGAATGAAATGTTATTATTTCTAGTAGATTTGCATCATACAGTCAGTGCACAAGCAGCGCACACAGGGTGCAATATTACATACAACAGTGCAGTAATCTTTTAAAAAGTTTTCTTTTAAAGCAAATATTAAGATTGCTAGCAAAAAAAACATCTGGAGCTACCTGTCTGAAATTTGGCAGAGTTAATCCTCTCTTGAGGGGCTGCCATGACTCCAAATGTCATGCACCAATGTGGAAAAAAAGGTTATTGCCATTTTGGTTTCACAATGCAAGTGAATGGGAGTACAAGATTAACACTTCTGGGTCCAGATCAGAATCCAGTTTGGGTCCAGAGTGATCCAAACTGAATTGGGTCTGGATCTGGATCATGGAATCAGGCCCCTAACTGGATCAGGGGGGGGAGGGCTTGTACAGCCCTATTAAAAAAACATAATTTATCCTATTGCTTTTCTTGATAGGCCTGCTTTTACCCTATATTATTTATATATTTATATATTTATTTTATTTATTTATTGGATTTATTAGTTGCCCATCTGGGAGGATATTCAACCTCTTTGGGCGACGTACAATCAAAAATATAAAATTACAATGGACAATAAAGATAAAAACATTTACATTAAAATCACGTTCTCCATGGTGTTAACAGCGACCAAAGCATGAGGTGGCTCTTCCTCACCAGGCAGCATCTGGACATCTTTCCATCCCACCTTGCCTTCTTTCATAGACCCTTTGCCTCTGATCATAATCTTAGCATTGCACTCCTTCTCAATGTTCTTCAATGTGTTCCCCTGCCAGCCCACAATCTCAGCCACATGCTCGGAGCTGGGCACCGGGAAACACTCGATGGTGTTGACGCTCTTCCTCCTCAGCAGCACAGCCTGCTCCCCTTTCAAGGCTGGCCCAGGGGGCATCCCGGCCACCGCCATGCCTCCTCCTTCTCCATGGGGCGACCCGTAGTCTTGGAAAAGCATTGCCGCCATCACGCTGTGGTGGACATCGTCACCGGGCCCATGCAGCATCCTGCCCAGGCCCGCCTCCTCCTGAGCCTCGAGGACCGAGCCGGCGATGAGAGGCAGCGGCAGTGGCAGCAACACCAAGCCCAGCCTGGGGGGCAGCAGCAGGGGCGAGGCCGGTGACGACAGCAGCAGTAGCGAAGCAGGGCTGCCGCTGCCTCCTTCTCCTGTGAGCTCCAACAAAAACTCCTCCTCCTCACGGCTTCCGCCGTCACAAAAGGCTGTCTTGGCTTGTGCTTGTCCTAGCACAAGGAACTCCAAAACAATGGCATATATTAATAGTTTATTTCTGGAAGTGGAACCAATAGAGGGTTGAACACTTCTTAGTTTTCTTCCCCCCCTGCTCCCATCTTTCCAATTTATTTCTAGTGGCACTAACTGAACTAGTAACAGTTGGTATAGCACAGTGGAGAGAAGAGCCTGGCTGGGAGTCTACAGTCTGTGAGTTCAAATCCCTGTCTCCTGGGTGTCAAGGGCCAGCTAAAGATCACCCCCACAGTGAGTGGCTCAGGGGTTACGTGCCCTGCCACCTGTGCAGGCGTGGGCAAGCTGCATAGTTCCAAGGAGCCCAGTTGCCAACCAGCTGGCAGTTGTAGATAAGGAAGGGGCTGGCTTGTGCAGCTGTGGCAAGCTGAGCAGGCCCTGGCCAGCTGGGGAAGACTAGCCTCAGAGGGAGGCAATGGTGAACTCCGTCTGAATACCGCTTACCATGAAATCCCCATTCATAGGGTCACCATAAATCGGGATCGACTTGAAGGCAGTCCATTTCCATTTTTCAACTGAACTAGTAAGAACATCAGAAGAGCCTGCTGGATCAGGCCAGTGGCCCATCTAGTCCTTCACCCTGTTCTTGCAGTGGCCAACCAGATGCCCATGGGAAAGGCATGAGCAGAACCTGAGCACAACAGCACTTTCCCTCCCTGCGGTTTCCAGCAACTGGTATTCAGAGGCGTACTGTCTTCGCCCATGGAAGTAGAGCACAGCCATCATGGCTAGTTGCCATTGCTAACCTTATCTTCCATGAATTTGTCTAATTCTCTTCTAAAGCCATCCAAGTTGGTGGCCATCACTGCCTCTTGTGGAAGCATATTCCACAGCCTAACTATGTACTGTGTGAAGAAGTACTTTCTTTTGTCTGTCCTGAATCTTCCAGCATTCATTAGATGTCATCAAGTTCTAGTGTTACGAGAGAAGGAGAAAAAGTTTCCTCTCTCAACTTTCTCTAGACAAAACACGTCCCCATGAATCCATAATACAGTCAGGCATGTCTAACACTGAACTTTGGAGCAGTTCACACAGGTGATCAAAATGACTCAGTAAACTCTTTTATTTAATTTTGCAACAGCAAAAATGGGGACAAATTCATGCTTAAAATCACTATTATGCGAAGTAGGAAAAAATCCACCTTTTATAACTCATCGAATGAAATTTCTGCTACAGCAATCCATCTGATTTTTATCTAAGTGCTACTGTGATTTTAAACACATCACTCAATGCAGACAACTCATTTACTCTTTTTTACCCAAGCACTTTAACAATGTCAAGAAATACAGTTACAGTTTCATTCTCTTTGGTAGTCTCTCTTTACACAAAAAGCAAAGGGACCCCCTCCCCTCTTTGCAAGTTGTCTGTGGTAGTTAAACCTAAATATGGGATTTTCTGAAAATGTCAATACCAAGCTTATCCACACAGTTTTTTTCCAATTCTCATCTTGTTTATTAATCTTGATGAGAATCAAGGGTTTGTCTTTTTTACCAGTTCTGTCAAAAATATGGACAATTCTTGCATAGTATATGCATAATTATGCATATAAAATATGTTTTGTGGATAGTTTTGTGTATAATAATAATAGTAATCATCATCATCATTGCTATCATTTTTATTTTATTATTTATTCAACGTACATCTCACCCTCGCTCTCAAAGGAGCCTAGGGTGGCAAGTATATCAATATCATTAAAAGCATTCCGAAAACAGCTGAAAATAATCACAGTATCTCAGCCAATTTCAGAGTTGCCAGAAACAGTATCTTTCAGCCATCAAATGCATGGGTAAGCAGGAATATTTTTTTTTAAATCCTCCTGAAAGTCAGTAATGAGGGAGACAATTGCACCTCCTCACCAAGGAGGGCATTTCACAGACAGGCAACCAGTCTGTAAAGGCCCTGCCATGTGTCACCATGTGTCACCATCAATCGGGCAACCTCCAGCAGCAATATCCTCATCTTCCAATTGTAGGGTCTGAGATAGTTGATAATGAAGAAAAGCACTCTTTGAGGTACTTGGGCAGCAGCCATTTAGGGCATTGTACTAATTAAATTGGGCCCAGTAGCTCACTGGCAGCCAGTGCAGAGCTTTCAGAACCAGTGACACATGGTCGCATTGGGCTGCCCCACTAAGCAACCTGGTAGCCACCTTCTGCACTCACTGCAGCCTCTAAAGCATCTTCAGGGTCTGCCCCACATACAGTACATTACAGGAGTCCAGACTTCTGGACCACTAGTCAGGCTTTTTTTAGAAAGGGGCACTGTTCAAGCAACTCAGGCATGAATGGGTGCTCAATGCAAGAGGCAGTCAAATGTGGAAAACGTTTGATTGGGTAGGAACTACCAAATTTCATGTATACATCCATTTAAAACAGATTCCTCCTCCATCCCTAGTTAGAACCTATGTTATGGGATGGAGGGATTGCTTTTGTTACCTTATATTGTGCTTTGCTTTTAATTATTCTGTTTTTCACATGTTTCATTGTGTATTTTATTATTATTTGTCAGTCACTTTCACAAAACTCTTGTGGTGTATCACTGTGTTGCGCACCTCCCCATTCTCCGAGCGGTCTCAGGGGTCCCTGCGCTCATCCAGGGTTTGGTTTCCTTTGGGAAGAAGGTCAGCAGAGACTGGGGTGTCTTTATGAAATATGGTTTATTTATTCACACACATTCCAACCTGAGCTTAGGATGGAGGGGTTCAAGGCGTCAGCAGTCCAATATCCACCTTTTCCATCTGGGTTGCGGAAGGCATCCTAAAGCCATGGTGCAGAGGGATAGCCTCTCTGCCTGCCTCCACCCACCAGCCTTTTTCTAGACCATTCTAAAAATACTCAAAACACAAACCTCTGCTAGCGGCCAGGAAGGGGGGGGGGAGGCTCTCTTGAAGAGTTTCAATGACAAAAGGATCTTCCTGGCCCATTCACCAGATGCTGGGCAACTGAAAGACCCATTATCCTACCAGACCACTCTATTTGTTTAACAAAAGAAATCCATCTGGCCAGCAGAGCCAGCCCCAAGGCACAAGATCCCAAATCAGAGGCTGGAAAGGGGACCCACATGAATCATCCATTCCAACCCCCATGCTCATAACAACTGCAACCTGCTGCATTTATTCCTGTGTTGTATGCAAACTTGAAGTGTTATATTGGAACCACAGCTTGCTGCTCTTTCTTCTTCCAACTAATGGAGGTACCAGAATTCTGTCTCTTGCCTGGCTGTTCCCACAATATGAATTTCACAGTGGGCTGATTCTGTGAATCCCTTGGTTCACTTTCATCTAACAGATCAGAAAGATCCATGGTCTTTGTTGTCACAGAGGTGTGATCGACACATCCAGGAAAATTACAGTCATTGGTAAATGTGCCCAATTTACTAGGAAAATTGTCATTTTTGAGATAATTCTTGCAGAACATTATTGTGCATTGTGTTTTTCCCCATCAATACAAACACTTGATTTCTTCATTAATAATGATGAAGAAAGCTTGACTTCACTAAGCAGCAATTTGCTTCTGCAATGAAGAAAAGTGCAGATGCAAGCAATTTTGCTAATAATGGGTCAAGGTACATCTTGATAAAACTTATTATTAGATATTGGCTCTAGCCATTAAAAATCCAGACATGTTCTATTGGCATACCCTGCCTCTTCATTTGAATGTTATTGTTTCTTGTTCACTCTGGAGTGTGACAGATTGTTGGGAGCTGGATTTTATTAATTAGTTGAGAGGCAGAAAGTGTGCTTTGCTTTCGTTGTTTTTAGTTCATCTTTGCTGTAGTAACATTAAGGAGAACAGTGACATTTGTTATCTTTCTACTGTGCTATATAGAGTAATTCTTGTGTGATTTTTGTTGTGCCTACCAGTCTTTGGAATTGAGTTTTATTTAAGTTATGTTAAGAATTTTATTAATGCTTTAGATTCTGTTCTTTGTATGTTTTTATGGACGAAATCAATAAAGATATATATTAAAAACGAAAAGAAAGTGTGCCTATGACCAATCTCTGGCATGGTCACTCTAAGGCAGGGTTAGGAAACCTTTTTTTCAGCCAAGGAACACATTCATTCCGGGCAATCTTTCAAGGGTGGGCAGTTCCAGCAATGGACAGATTCAGAGGCAAAAGTGGGTGGAACAATGAATGCAACTTTTATCTTTGTACAGTACTGTAGGTTAGTTTCTACACACACCTAAACACTCTTCTCTGCCTTCTATCCAGAATAAGTGTTAAAAGTGGCACATTCCAGCCAGGCAAATGCACTCAAGAAGGGTGAATAGCAAGGCCAGTAGGGAGTGTGGCTTGGGAGGGGGTGTGGCATGGGGAGAGTCCCAAGGGCCAGATAGGTAGGCTTGGAGGGATTCATTTGGTCCCTCGGCTAGATATTCCCTACTTCTCTTCTCTTGCTGGTTTATTGTTTGTTCTAGTTTCCCATTTCTTTCATTTTGTCCTTTTTTATTATAATACATATCTGCACAGTAGAACACAGTGCAAAACCTGTATTATCATAGCTTCTGTGAATACAGTAACAAAAAAGAGGGATTCATCTTCCCACTTATAATTCATGACTTCACCCTGGATGTACTTGCCTCTAATTGCAAAGCCCAGTTGTTTCATAACACAGCAACATTACTCTTGTTTATTTTCACATGATATGACACTTGTCAGATACTGTTCACTTTCTTCTTTGAGAGGCTAGGCATGCTTCTGTAATCTACTTTCTGCTAGACATTTCAAAAATATTAGTCATGCCAAAGACTCAAGATTTTACAAGGATTTCCTGATCTCTTTTTAAAATATGGCCTCCATACCAAAAGGATCCACTGCAGACTCCACCCAGGTAGCATTATTATTATTATTATTATTATTATTATTATTATTATTAACTAAAAGCAAGTGTTAGCAACCTTAGCTCTCACACATTTGGTGGGCTGCAGTTTATGGCTGGTGGGCTGCACTGAACTTAGTGTCTCATACATTTTGCAGGTCTTATGGAAAGCAATGAGGCTTGATCAGAGCTCAGAAGCAAATTCATTGAGGGTAGAAACATACTCACTATTCTGCCAGTTCCACTTTATCTCCACCTCTCTCTTCTGAAAACAGGGACATGCAATGCTAGTCAAACCCTAACCCTTTTTACTGTAGAACCTGGTGGGAGCAGCTTGAGTGGATTTTTTTTTTATTCAGCTTCAAAGAGATTTCGCAACTGATCAGCAGATCAACCCATTCCCAGGTGTGGCAAATGGAAATACTTTGATCTGGCAATGAAGCAGAGGAACCTTACCTTGAGTTAGATGACTGGACCATCTAGCTCAGTATTGTCTACAGTGAATAGCAGTGGCTCTCCAGCCCTACTTAGAGATGCCAAGGACTGAACCTGTGACTTTTTGCATGCAGAACAGATGCTCTGCCACTGAGGTACAGACATTTCTAAACTATGTCCTTCCCTAAGAACTGAGAATGTGGGGTGAGTTCAAATTGAATCCTTCATGATATGAGACAAGATCCAAACGCCCTTGCCTATCTAACATTTGAATGAATGGAATGGACTACCTTCAAGTGGATTCCAACTTATGGCGACCTTACGAATAGGGTTTTCATGGTAAGCGGTATTCAGAGGGGGTTTACCATTGTCTTCCTCTAAGGCTGAGAGGCAGTGACTGGCCCAAGGTCAGCCAGTGAGCTTCATGGCTGTGCGGGGATTCGAACCCTGGTCTTCCAGGTCGTAGTCCAACACCTTAACCACTACACCACACTGGCTTTCACATCTAACATTTATCTACCTTATATTTATTCTTTAGATAACTGCCTCTTGTATAGATACTGTGGATAATGGACAACAAATGTTAAAAGATATCAGACATTGTGATCTGCCAGGTTGAATCACAGTTTTTACTGGTTCAGGCACGTATCCTAATTTTATCTTACTTAAAAAAGATAAAAAGATTAAAAAAAGATCAGGCAGGTGAATGCATAAAATATTTTGCATGCTGCTTACAGGGGAAAGAAACCATGTGCTTACTAGATGCCCAGGCTTAAAGACTGCCATACAAAGGCTGCAAAGAACAGTGGTGGAAAGTGAAATTGGCACAGGGTTTGCTAGCTACATCTTGTAGATTTTGCCTTTACAGTAACAGGGCTTCTCTTGATGAAAGCTTATTAGATTCAGAACCACTCTTTGCAGCCTTTGTGATGTTGATGAGATAATGGGGAGCAGATAAAGTCGGGAGAATTGTGTACAAGAGCTGCAAAGAGTGGTGGGTGAAACTGGCAAATTCTTCTCCCTAGTCCACCTATGCACCAAGTCCAGTGAGGTTTCTTCATGGTAGAGGTGAAAGTGACAAACAGTATAAAATGAGCAACTCAGATAGGGAATAATGTTTCTAAGTGCACCACAAAGTGGTACGTGGTTTGCAAGGTGTGCTCCAGAATTCTCTGTGACATTGCGAAGGAACATGCAGTGGGTGTCAGATAGTGTAGTACACCTAGCTGAGGCAGCAAAACGTGCTATGATGGCCCTGGACATCTGCTCTTTCACCAGCTTATTCTGTGTTGTTGTTTTTTAATCTAAGCCTGAATATTGGCTTGCTTTTACGTAGATCCAGTCTTTAAATGTCTTGCTCATTCAGTGCCTGCTGTTTAATCAGTAAATGCCAAATATGAACTGACACTAATCTCTGGGAATAGCATTTGTGGCTTCAGCTCCTTTATTTTCTATGATGTGCAGTTCACTACCACTTATATAGGCATTATGGCTTGATTTTCCTCGAGCATCTCTGTGTGCCCTCACTTACTCTGCTCCTTTCCCATTCTTACATACTGCAGATGGGAGGCAATTTTGCATGCAGCACTGGCGCACAACAGCACTGTACAACTTAAGATTGGGTGTCCCACCTCGTTCGTACATTTCCCAACAGCTCAACACCCAACCACCTACCTATACTAATCTGTGGCAGCAGTAGGATTTTCTCTCTCGCCCTTTTGACCCATATCAGTCATATATTTTTCTCTAATGTCCATAACATCTTCACCACAGCAAATGGTGTTCACCTGGAAAGGGGCATTTGCTGTGGTGAAGATGTTATGAACATTAGAGAAAAATATATTATACAGCCACAAGAGTGGCTGTATACCATAGTCAGTAGGGATTTTTCGCATTCTACCATGTTAAATGAAAATACCCCCCCCACACCCCTTTCTGGTGCTTTGTATAGTCCCAATTCAAAACAAAAACTTACAAGGCTTATACTGTTGAATTCAGAATCGCTTGCTCTACAACTCTGGAAGTTTTCTTGGTGACACACAACCCCCCACGGAGAATCCACAGGTTAAAGTGAAAAACGGGAAGGAAAAAAACTAGAAGCCGTTTGGACTTTTTCCCCTTGAAATTGACATAATCTGTTGTCCTTGATTACAACTCAGAGATGACTCTAAGGTATCCCTAATCAATTGCCTGAGCTTGCCCCAAACACTGTACTTCATCTGAAGTAGGTTTCAATTTAAAAAACGGCATGGTTTATTTTTAATTAAGTGATTAAAAAATGCCTTAGAGTGGGTTATAACGTACCGCATGCGCAAAAGAAAGACTTCTTTGTCTTACTCTTCCTCCCCCTCCCCTTCCAGTTACTTGGAGGAAGCAGGGGAAGTCTGCTCCTGTGATTGGTGGGCAACAGACATGTGACTCACACTGGCCTTCTGCTGAGCTTGTTGTGTGTGATTAAGCAAGAGAGAGAGAGACAGAAAATGGCTGAAAATGAAAGGAGAAAGCAGTAGCAGATGGGAGGTGAGTGGGAAAGAGTAAAAAAATGGGGGAAGGACTTTCTTTCTGTTCTTCTCCAGTCCTGTTTTAAAGCAATTAGGCAGGGCTTACTTAGATATTACAGTTTTTTATTATGTAGGAAATTAATACTGATTTGTTTAAAATTAATACTGATTTTTTGCAATGACCAAGTGGTTTAACAATAAAGTATTATATGGGCTGTATGTATTTATACATCTGCAGTGTGTGTGTGTGTAGTCTTTCTAACAACTCTGTGATTGGGTTGGTGATTGGAAACCAAGACAACTCACAACAAGAAATAAATCCCTTTAAAATCCAATAAGCAAAAAGCAAGAATAAACAGTTGGAAAACAGCCTAAAGAGGCATGATTCTGAATTTTGGGTTGGGTGAATGAAGTTTATTTATTATTTGATTTATATCCTGCCCTTCCTCCCAGTAGGAGCCCAGGACAGGAAACAAAAGTACTAAAAGCACTTTAAAACATCATAAAAAACAGACTTTAAAATCTATTAAAACATCTTTGAAAACATTTTTAAAAAGCTTAAAGAAATATTTTTTTTAAAAAAAGAAAAGACTTAAAAAAGCAATTCCAACACAGACTCAGACTGGGATAAGGTCTCAGCTTAAAAGGCTTGTTGAAAGAACAAGTTCCTTATCACTTGAGGCTGTAGTTCTCTGCACACTTCCCAGTTTAGTAAGCCCCATTGAATACATTGGGACTTGCTTCTGAGTAAACAAACATTGGATAGCGCTATAAATATATTTACAGATTGTGTAATTCATAAACATATGTTTATATAAATATTTGTTCATACTGCGTCCCAATAAGTATTTGATTTCACACTATGGTTGTAGATGATTTTTTCTCTACATTTTAAGTGTGCCCTTCTTCCTTGGGGTGGTCATGGTACTCTGTTGTTTTCATCTTGAGGGGAGGATAGGCTGAGAGATGGTGAGTAGCACATGGTCACCCAGTATACTTTATAGCTGATTTCTATTTTGAAAAATTAATTAAAACGATTTACATGCAGGCAAAGTTGATTAAGTAGATCAACACATTTAAAGCACATCCAACTCACATTTAAAGCCCATGACTTCGCCTAAAGAATCCTGGGAAGTGTAGTTTCCCCCTCACAGTTATAGTTCTCACCACCCTTAATAAATGAAAATTCCCATGATTCTGTGGTGGGATTCATGTGCTTCAAATGGGTGTTGAATGTGCTATAAATAAATGTTGTAGGTATGATGTGCATTCAAGAGTGAATTGCCAAGAAAATTTTTAAAAGATACTTTTTTAAACAGGGGGAGGGTTGTAGCTCATCGTTAGGGCATATGCTTTGCATACAAGGTCCAAAATTCAATTACTGGAAAAGACTATTGCCTGGAATCCTGGAGAACCAATGCTAGTCCATGTCATGAGTACTGAGTTAGATGGTACGAAATGGCCTTTGTCAGTATAAGGCAGATTCCTTGGTTCCTAAAAGTGAGAAGAGACTCAAGGGCCACAGTGACTCCAACATTTATTGATGTATTTTTATTTGCAACATTTATATACCGCTTTAGTGTAAAAAATCTCAAAGGTGTTTACAGAAAGATTTAAAACAATAAAATTATTGGCAAAAGCGTTAAGGACAGATATTTTAAAAAGTTCAAAATAATAAAACCAACAATGAGTTAAAAACAGATTTAAAAACACAATAGCTTCTACATGCCTGGAGAGGCTTGCCTCAAGAAAACTGATTTTAGCAGGTGCTGAAAAGAGGCGTCTGCCTAATGTCAGTAGGCAAGGAGTTCCAAAGCATAGGTGCTGCCACTTTACAGGACTGATTTCTTACAAGGGCAGAACAAGTACTATGTGGCACCCATAACATGGAAAGCACAGCTTGAACTTGGCCTGGTAGCAAATCAGCAACCAATGCCGATTTCAGAGCAGAGGTGTAATGTGCTGATAGGATCTCACTCATGTCAGCAATCGTGCTGCAGCATTCTGCGTTAACTGAAGTCCCCAGGTCAGGTTGTGCTGCATGGGGATTTCTGTGACCTCGGCTGACTGGCTGCTAGGATTTTTTTAGATTTGGTTTTTGGTTATGAATCCTGACTGGTTGTGGGATGCGGAGTTTTCTGCCTTATTCATAGGAATCTTGTTGTGGTTGGTATGGTATTGCAGTTAGGAAAGTGTTACTGGCTTTTGTGTTGTTGTTTTTTCTATTTGCATTTCACTTATCTTTAACCTCACTCTGTTACAGCCATAGAAGCAACAGCAGTGGTTCCATGTGCTCAGGACAACCCCCTTAAACCCACTGGTGATGCACCTTGTTGGTTGCATGACAGTTTGCCCAATAGTGGTAAAAGAGAATTCATATATTTGGAAGTGTGGCTGCAACTGTTGTTCCCAAGCTGCTGCTTATGAAAGTAGACCAAACCATGTGTGTTTTCTCTCTGTCCATTATTGCTCACTGGAACTGGGTTGGCTGTCAAAGTGAGTTTATAGCAGTCCACAGGGTAGACAGAAAGGGTAGAGAACCTTCTTACTCTTACTCATTTCTCAGACCTCTTTCTGAAGGGTCAAATCTGTTAAGAATTTTGGAGCAGCCATGTTAAAAGATATGGGCAGGGCACTGCAGGCAGGGGGTTGCCAACCCTGTTTGGATATGGATGTCTTTGCAGAGGATCCATAGTCAAGGTTTACCAACATCACAATCCATACTATATCTACTCAGAAGTAAGTCTTGTTGAGTTCTGTGGTGCTTAGTCCATTAGTAAGTGTGTTTAGAATTGCTGCCTTTGGGGACATCCATCTTTATTCCTGAGTGTTCCCATCTAACATCTCCACAACACTAGGCTCCTTTCTTCCTACAATGGCCTTCTGGTGACTGGCCTGGGGGCACTTAAACCCTTCTTGCTGAAAGCAAATGGGCTAGATTAAATGTTCCCTACCCGGGCTTCATATTTTAGCTAAGATTTCTGTCTTAATTTTCAATCAGAAAAATGTTTTTGTTTTCATTGTATGCGCTACACAACTGTGATTGATGCTTAATGTATCATGCTTAATGGCAACATTAGGGCCCATCCCTGTGATATCACTCAGGCGCACCCCCTGACATCACTCAGGAGTACCTCCTCTGGCCCACCCCTGAAATTTCAGGGTTTGGGATGCTTCTGACCTGGCAACCCTAATTCCCGCCTTCCATTGTTCTTAGCCAATGAGAGACACCACAGTTGTCCTGGAAAAATGAAGAATTTTAGTCTGCTTGCGTGCTGCATCTGCAGAATCTAGCAGGTTAGAAAACTGCACATGCCCACTTGATCAACACATGCAGCTGCTCCACCCCTTACCCATACACTTTCTGGTTGCGTCAGCAAGGAGAAGCAGCTTTCATCTCAGTTGCCTGTTTCTCAGGATATGTGTCTTAAGTGGTGAATGCAATGGGGGGGTCTGCCTGTCATCATGGAGGGTGGAATAAAAGGGTTAGATTCCACCAAACACTCCCTCCTGTGAACAGATACAAGATATAAAAGCAAACCTCTCTGTAGAAAAGGCAGTGATACTAGCCTTTGCATTTTTCAGCCCTGTACCCACCTTGTTAAATGGTGGTTACTCCTAAGTAAAGTTGCATTGGAATGCAGCCTCACTCACCCTGTTGCGTGACAGAGCCTCTGTTCAGCAATTCAGAAAAGGCTAAAAAGTATTTTTTGATACATACCCTTCTTCAAAATGACTGGCAGGCGTCTCTCCACCAAAGATCACCCTACTTCCATCTCCCCACGGATGGATATGTGTGTGTGTGTGTGTGTGTGCATGTATACCTACACGCATGTGTATATATATACATACACACAGAGGCGCTCCCTCTCTCTATGCATATATTCAATGCAGTGGGGGGTGTAACCTTCCCCCCCTTAAGGAATGGAACAGCTACCCTGTCTAATGCTACCACAGCTTGCCAGGTCTCTAGAATTCACGGCATTTTTATTTTCTTTTTTAAAAAAGGTGCCATCATCCAGGTCTCCATCATGTTCTAGCCTTTATCATAGAAGGCTCCATTTCCCCTCTGTCTGATCGGATATGTAAGAATCGGTGTACTAAAGACACTTCTTACATGCTCAGACATGCTCCCTTTAGATAAGATGATTGACAGAGCTGATAATATTGAAATCTTGATTTCTATTTGCATTAAAAGTTGTATGATTTTTATAGTGCTGCATTGCCTTGTTTTATGTTTGTTATGTTTTTGTTGTTTTTACATTGATTGTGCATTTTTATTGTTTTTATGTTTGTAAGCTGCCCTGAACTCCGTTTTTAACAGTGGAAAGGCAGGATATAAATCCTCTTAATAAATAAATGTTCCATAATAGGCATTTAAGTTTGAAAATGAAGGATTTTTTAAAATCTTCAAATCCTCCCCCAGTTTTTGGTGGTAATTGCTAGGTACAAAACAAAACTGGACAATGCAACTTTTAATATGATTAATTTGCCTAATCAGGACATTATTTGCATACTATGCAAATTATGCAACTAATTTATAATTTGCATAATATACAAATCAGCCTGCCCGGATTTGTGGAATTGGAATAAGCAGCCCTACATGTGACTCACACTGGCCTTCTGGTCAGCGTTGCTCTTCCCCCGTGCTTTGTGTAAGGAAGGACGAGGGAGGAAATGGACAGCCAGACAGTTAGGAGACAGAGAAAGAGAAAAATGGATGGTGGAGGGAGAAAGGCACAGGGCAAGGATGATGGAGAAGGCAGCAGCAGAATGGAGGTGAGTGACAGTGATGTGTGTGTGTGTTCCCACCCCCGCTGTCTCCCGCAGCCTGCTCTTTCCTCTGGCTCAATCGCCCTGCCACCCCCACCCCCTATCCTTAAATGGGTTTATAAATGACAAAAGCTCAAATACTTTTTGTTTGCAGTGTGTGTGGCTGTTTGACCTGTGCTCATAAAATTGTTGTAGTTATTTTGAGATTGTATGAGACTCTTTGTTTGTAACACTTTAATGTTAAACACTTTAAATCTCTCTCTCTCTCTCTCTCTCTCTCACACACACACACACACACACGCACGCAAGCACGCATAGTGGAGCAGTGGGGAGGGGTGGATATAGTGCTGGAGAATGCATAGGTTGAGTTAGGTTTTATTATTATTGTTGAGATTTTTAATGTTTTAATGTATTTGTATGTTTTTATTTTGTACATCGCCCAGAGTGGCTGGACAGCCAGCCAGATGGGCGACTAATAAATTTAATAAATAAATAAATAGGTTACAGCAGCCATGTTACAGCAACCCTTCAAAGTAGCCTAGTATGGCTGTACAGATATTGGGGGGGGGGGCTGAGAGGGAGTTGTGTATGTCAACCCTGAAGTGTAGTCCAGTGTTGTTCAGTCTCTTGGTTTTGTGTTTTTTCTTTTTCTTTTTTGAAAAGAACTTTTAAATTGACTGTAGCAGCAGATTTATTTCTTTAATTTATTAAATTTATATCCCACCATTCCTCCTAGAAGGAGCCCAGGGCAGCAATGGGTGGAGGGATCATTGCTTTCCCACTCATGGGAGAAAAGTAGAGGCTTCATGTGTTTGGGTTGATGCTGGTGGTATAAATCCTTAAATGGGTTTATAAATGACAAATGCTCAAATGCTTTTTGTTTGAAGTGTGTGTGGCTATTTGACCTGTGCTCATAACATTGCTGTAGTTATTTTGAGATTTGATGCGACTCTTTGTTTTTAACACTTTAATCTTGAATTTAGCTCTTGGTTGTTTAATCTTAAATCTCTTTCACTCACTCACTATCTGAAATTAGTCCTGTGTTGAAGCCCCCATCTGAAATTAGTGCTGTCCTGGCTACTGCTTTCCACTTTTGTGAAAGCCTTTGGTGTATAGGGAAGAGGCATTTTCATTTTCATCTTTTGCAGAGAACAGAAGGTCTTCATTAAACATTTGCAGGGGCATCAAATATTTGCAGTTAGTGTAATACCATATTACACTAATGAGGTGGCCAAGTGGTTTTTCTGTTTGTGACCAGTAGTGCAGTAGCAAATTAAAAAGTGCAGGGTCTCTTCATGATAGTCACAGCCATGCCTTCCTTCTTTTTTTGCTGCTGCATTGAGAATAAGATCCTTTTTAATGCCTTTTCCTATAACAATAGACGTCCCTAGCTCAGTATTGACTGACAAGATTTCAGATAAGGATCTCTCCCAGCCCTAATTGGAGATGCTGGGTATTGAATGTGGGGACTTTTGCATGCAAAGCATGTTCTCTGCCACTAAGCCATGACCCTCTTGTAAAGGTAAAGGCATTCTTGATGGTAATATAACATTTAAAATATACTGCTGAACTATTTCTGTTACTGCTGGTGCTAATTTGCACAGGATCCCATCTCTTACCTCCCGGATTAAAAAGCAGGGAAATTCACTAATAGGCAAAAAACCTTGCGGTTTAAGAACATACCTATAGCCCACAGCTATTTCTATCAAACTTTAAAAAGCAGGGAAATTGGGCAGCTATAGTGAATGCACCAGGGGAGCAGGAGACCTGAACTCCTCTCTGAGATATTGTACTGTTGAACACCCAAGAGCATGATTTTGTGTTAGTTTCCACAAAGACAGTTAGGAACACGTACTTATGGGATTAAGCCAGCAGCTGAGCTGTGCCAAGGCCAAAGACTGCAGCTGTGGCTGACAAGGGCACCAAGATGTATATAGTTCTGGGGAAACCGAAAGTGTGTGTGGGGGTTGTGGAGGAGTCTGATGGAGCTGGAAACACTTGTAGAGAAATGTCTTTTGCTTAGTAAAGACTCTTAAACTTGAACTGTCTGAGCCTATCTTTTAACTACTGAACGGAACTGGTCCTGGGTTAGTCTGGACACTGGGCAACACTTCTTTCACAGAACAACAGGGGTTATGGGCCCAGATTAGCCCAAATTAGCCCAGATTAGCCCATCTGAAAGACGGTTCTGATACAGCGAAGGTTCAGAAGAAAGTGGAGAAAGCGTTTGGGAACGTGGCCGTGTGTTGGAGAGGTGAGCAGAAGTGTGCTGCTGAGTATGGCTGTGGTGATGTCAGCCGGGTTGCCTCTGGAATGGCTCACGGAGACTAATTATGCCAGCTGGAGACTTCGGATGCAAGCATTCTTAACAAAAGAAGACCTTTGGGTCGGTGATTGACTGGAGCAGTAAGAAACAGGCAGTGGTCGCCACATCAAGCTCAGAAGCCAAATATGTTGCTCTGTCCAGTGCATGCAATGAGCTACAATGGTTCGTAATGCTCATGCAAGATGTAGGCATGGAAATAAGGATGACCATCACTGTACACGAAGACAATCAAACTTGCATTAAAATGGCAACATCAGAGGCTCACACTAAACGTACCAAGCATATCAGTGTGAGGTACTATCACGTGAGAGACAGCGTACAGAATGGGTTTATCAACCTGACATATTGTAACACCAACAACATGGTAGCCGACATAATGACCAAGCCATTATGTGAAGACAGGTTTAACAAATTGGTGTCAATGCTTGGAGTGGTCTGTATGTAAATAAAGAAACCTGGAACTGTACTGAAGAAAATGTAAATGTAAAGAAGCATTGTAGTTGCATTGGATGAAATGTTATGTGAAATAACTGTAAAGGAAAATGGAAATGTAACTGTCTTTATGGAGGTGGGGGATGTTGAACACCCAAGAGCATGATTCTGTGTTAGTTTCCACAAAGACAGTTAGGAACACGTACTTATGGGGTTAAGCCAGCAACTGAGCCGTGCCAAGGCCAAAGACTGCAGCTGTGGCTGACAAGGGCACCAAGATGTATACAGTTCTGGGGAAACCGAAAGTGTGTGTGGGGGTTGTGGAGGAGTCTGATGGAGCTGGAAACACTTGTAGAGAAATGTCTTTTGCTTAGTAAAGACTCTTAAACTTGAACTGTCGGAGACTATCTTTTAACTACCGAACGGAACTGGTCCTGGGTTAGTCTGGACACTGGGCAACACTTCTTTCACAGAACAACATGTACTGCCCTACAAATTGGTCAAAATGCAAACACCATTTGGGTTGGTCTTTCACAGTCCAATCCACTTCCTGTGTAGCTTGGAAGAATTTGGTAACATGTGCCTCTGAGCATATGGTGAGTGGTGGCAACACCTGCAATCAGCCCAAATAACAGAAACAAGACATGTGCTGTGCTGATCTTGTTTTAGCAGGGAGGAAGCAACATTATTAGACAGTTGATATAGTTCAGATGGTCACTTTGAATATGTCTGATTTCCTTTGCAATTTTAGTGAAGTTTCCTATAGGAAATCATTTTCTTTTGTTTCTATTTCTGCAAATATGTGAAGTACAGCCACACTTTGCAAAATTTACAGTAAAAAAACTCCAAACATAATAATGGCACTGACTTCTGCAGAATAGTCTCCAGTGGACCTCAGGAGTGTGTCAATTTGCACAAGATAAAACAGTGGGAGGTGAAATATATTCTAACAAAATGCTAGGTGTGCTCTATGTTTTTAATTGACTGTGCCTACCTTGCCTTAAATGAAGTGGTTTAAACATAGCAGGCTGAAAACATGCATCCTCTTTTCCCCAACAGCTAGAGTCACTGCTGAAGTAGCAACATATTAGAATTAGTCTGATTTTACATCAAACTACAGTTTTATTTATTTATTCGATTTCTTAGTCGCTCATTTGGCTGGCTACCCAGCCACTCTGAGCGACGTACAAAGCAAAAAATATATAAAACATCAAAAACACCAAACACTAAGCAAGAAAGCTAAACAATAACATAAAAACTAATTCAGTTACGATAAGGCTTCTCATCTGTATAGTCCAAAATGTGCACCTTCCGATGGAAATTCGTGATGTGAGTCTTCCCACCCTTGCACAAAGACTGGTGTGGGTGATAGTCCATATGCAAGACCGAAAAACAACACCCCCTCTTGATCTCAGCATCCAACATCCAGTACATTCAGCGGGGGGTGGGGTGCGGCAAACAAACTCCTTAAAGTCGCGACTAACAGGGAAGTTCTCTTCAGAAGCCAAAAACAAAGGCATTAAGATGTAAACACTGCCAATATTAAGGGCAAGCAGACAGAGGTCAGATGGTAAGATAGTGGCGGCTGCAGGGGCGCTCCCCCGCCCTCAGCATTCACTAAAAGATCATTGCAACAGCATGGTGCTCCCAGGGACAGGCCACGGCACCAGACCCGCCGAAAGGCCACAGCCCCAGCCTAGCCCCAGCCCAGCTCCAGCCCGGCTCGGCGCGACGGTGGCAGCGGCGGCGGCAGCAGCCCGGCGCAGACGAAAGCACCAAGCTGCATCCCGGTCAGGTATGAGGGAGATGGCATAAAGAGGGGGGAGGCTGCCCCGTATTTCCAATATGTTGTAGCCTCCGGCAAGGGGAATTTATATAGAAAATTACCCCATAAAAGCCGTCAGTGGTGGAGCTCCCTCGTCCATAGCTGTTGCACCTCCGCCATTTGCAGTTTCAGATTCAACTGTTAAAGCACCCAAAATAGAAATAGAAATTAACCTCCAATTTGAAACACAAAAGGCTGTCTTCATCATCATATGACACTGACCACTAAAAAGGCTTTGAAATTAATAAAAAAAAAAATTGACACAGATTTCTGGGATGAATAATGAGGAAAATAAAATGTTCTAGTTTAGATTCTCTGTACAAATAGTAGTAACACAGAAAAGAAGCAAAGTAAGAAGAACAGCAACAAACATACAAAAATATAATTATCTTTGGAGATGGCAGGTGTTGCCACCACTCACCATATGCTCAGAGGCACATGTTACCAAATTCTTCCAAGTTACACAGGAAGTGGATTGGACTGTGAAAGACCAACCCAAATGGTGTTTGCATTTTGACCAATTTGTAGGGCAGTACAATATCTCAGAGAGGAGGTCAGGTCTCCTGTTCCCCTAGTGCATTCACTATAGCTGCCCAATTTCCCTGCTTTGCAAAGTTTGATAGAAATAGCTGTGGGCTATAGGTCCGTTCTGAAACCGCAAGGTTTTTTGCCTATTAGTGAATTCGTTCTAAGCCCAGAGGCCTTTGTACTCTTGCTTAAAAATTCTTATGTCCTTTTCTGCTTTCCTGAACCTTAGAAGTCTATTGCTGTGTGAACAGCCAGCTATGCCTATGACTGAACAAATTGTTGCCTATATTTTATTGTAATGGTTATTTTTTTTTTGGTTTTTATCATCATTATTGTCATCATCATGACACAGAGGCAGGGCTTTTTCACTGGTGGCACCAGGGTTGTGGAATTCTCTTCCTGCTGAAATATGGAAAGCCCAATTGGTATCAGCATTCTTCCAGTTCTCCTGACTTGAATCTCCTGCTTTGACTGTTGTTTTAACTGTTTTAACTGTTATGCTGTTCTGATTGGCTTGTTTATTATACATGTTAACTGTGAATGTTTTCATGTAGATGTTTTATTATGCATTTTAATTACAGGTAGCTGTGTTTTTATAATAGTTTTTATTCTTGTTATTTTGCTGTTGGATTTTGTTTGCAAACTGCCTTAGAGTTTCTTCTTGAACTCTAATTCTAATTCCAATAATAATAATAATAACAACAACAATAGCAGCAGCAACAACAACTCTTGCCTGCCTTTCTGCATGAGGTCCCAGTGTGGAATACAATTAAAAAAATATAATATTAAAATCAGTTTAAACAAATTACAGTTAAGAGAATCAGGTGAGTCCTAAAATATATATCTCAGGTGTCAAAGGCCAGGGTAAAGAGGTGCATCTTCACCATCAGTATGCAGTAGTAGAATATATAAAGGGAAGTAACAAAAGAAAAGAATAGATAGACTCCCATCTTAAGCTTGATTCAATCCTTTCTTTCTTTTTTGTCTCTGCCCTTTTCACCTTGTTTTTAGCCAAGGTATCTTTCTGTCAAGTCAATGCTTAAAAGTCAGACCTTTGCTCCCATGCACTTGTAACACATTTCTTAACGGGGGGGGGGGGGGAACAGAAGATCGTTCAGATAAAGAGCTCAACAGTGGATGCTGAAATTGAAAGTCGCAGAAAGAGAACTCACCCATGATCTAAAAGTCAAGGGTTTGGATTTTTAAAATTAAAGGAAAGCTACTGTTTAGAAGATGCTGGTAAGTAAATGTTGTTCACAGATCATAGCGAGGAATTTTTGGCTAACATCAATAGCTCACTGTTAAAGATTGCTGGTCTTTCTTTGCTGACCATCACATACAAACTGCTCAAAAATCATATAAATAATAGATAGCAGCAGAGTTTTAGATCAGGGCCTCTTTAATTTTTAGCTCAGAAAAGCATCTAACCTGTATCTTGATCTCATCTCCTTTAGGACCGCTCAGAAAGATTATTCAGGCATGCTGTTGGACTACAACTCCTGTCATCCCTGACCATTGGCAATACTGGCTGTGGTTGTTGGAGCCCCAAACATCTGGAGGGCATCAGTTTGGGGATGACTGACTTAGCATGAAATGCTGTGGGTGTGCAACTCTCCTAGAGGGAGGGAAATGTGACTAGGGCACAGTGACTAGGGCACAGCTGGCAGGATCAGTGTGAGTTAAAGGGGACACCCATCTCACCCACCTAAAGCTAATAGGCTCTGCAAGTGGTGACGTGGCCAGCTATCCCTCAGGATATCAGCAGATGTGCAGACAAGGATGTCAGAAACATTTGTCCAAGCCTGGCTAAGGCCAGACTTCAGGGGTGCACTGAAGACAACCTCACGACTGAGTCAAGCTTTTACAAGTCACAAAAATGGGCTTTAAAGTTGATGGCATCTCTGGAGGCCAGTTGCTAGGAGTTATAGGGCCCTTAGCCTGGATATGGAGCATACCTGAGGCTAACCTGTCTGTTGAAACCAATCTGTTAATGTGGCAGCAACTATTCTATAGAACTCCCTGCCTATTGACATCAAGCAGGCATCCTCCCTGTCCTCTTTTTGGTGCCTGGTTAAAACATTTTTGTTTAGGCAAGCCTATCCAGATGTTGACATGTTTTAATCTCTTTTTAGTATACAGTTAATTTTAATTATCTTTGAAATGTTTTCATTGCTTTTGACTTTTATATTGATAATTTTAATACTTCTGATAAACCACTTAGAGGCTTTATTACTGTCAAGTGGCATATACATTTTCTTAAATAAAAAAAATATATACCTGCCTGACAAGTCCAGGGTTAGGTTGGAGTCAGGAAGGCCTCCCAACTAATCTTAATGGTGTGGTCCAGGTAAAGAGGTCATGACCCTGCTGTGGGATTTAGGCCAGTCACCTGTACTGTTTTTTTGCAGATATTTGTTGAAATAAAATATGGCCCTAGTTCAAATTATTTTATGTGTCCTGACTCTTATATCCTGGTCCTTGTCTCAATGTATACAAATTTAATGTAATGTGTTAACGCCCCTATACTCATTTTGGCAATAGAGAGGTAGTTATCAGTCAGGCTGATCTTGAAACTGTAGGGAGATATCTTCACCTTCCTGTATATATTGATCACATGCACACTATACTCTGTTTCACATGGACAGTCACTTCATAGCTCTGCAATTCTGTTACCTAATGATTATCTTATCGATGCAAAACCAATTTAGAAAGATTTATACAAAGCAAAATATAACACTGACTACCTTTACAACACGTTATAAAAAAAGAAACAGATTCAACAGAGTTAATGGTTGACAGTTCAGGCTTTTCTCTTGTGAGTTTTTTTTACAGGAAGCTGGAATAGCAAGGACTTCCTTTCACACTGTTGTATTATTGTAACATTGCAAAAGGTATTGAAAAAAATAAATCACAATTGTGTGAAGTATATTCAAGACCCTCCTGACACTGGATTTTGTATCAGGTGTAATTTGAATTGGTAGTTTGTCAGAATGTTTAAGAGTTTTTAATGACTTTTGATAAAGACCTGTAACGTATCACAAGGGGTTTAATACATCACTTTCCACAGATAAAAACAGTGGACACTGGTGTCTCCGATGTCAGTGGGCAGTGAATCCGCTTCAGGTTTTAGTCTCAACTTGGACAGCTCCTTGAAAGTTCAGACTACAACCTGGAGCAGATTCACTGCCCCACGGACATCAGAGCCACCAGCTTCCACTGCATAAAAAGAATTCATGAAGGTAGATGAGAATCTCAGGACACAAGGGCCTAGTTTAGACATGCATTTCTGGCTTCATAAAGCATGGTTCGTGAAACTAGGAAAGAACAAATGAAGCTTCAAAAATGCTTTGGCCCCTATCTGTATTATTTTGGAAATATAGGTACTGATTCCTTTAGAAAATTTCTGAACTGCACCTTTAGCCAAACACAGATTCCAGGGTGGTGCAGAGAAAATATCCAAATATCAGTACAATATTAAAATATATATTATAAAACAAAATAATAGAATCATAGAATGACATAATTAAATCTGAGAAGTAATAAATAAAAATTTACTTAACCAGCTAAAACAATAAAGTAGATTTAAAAATTTCAGACAAATCAAAATTCCTTAATCTCACCCTGAAAGAAGTGCAATGTCAGTTCCGTTTTTACTTCCTTTAGAAGGGTATTATAAAACCAGGGTGCCATCCCGGAGAAGGTTGTATCTTTTGGATTTCATGGGGCATACATGGTGCTATCCTATGTTATCCTAACAACAGCCCTGAGAGGTAGGTTGGATGGATTTAAAAAATGATTATTTTATTTTATTTTATTTTATTTTATTTCTATACCGCCCAAAGCCAAAAGGCTCTCTGGGCGGTGTACATAAGAGTAAAACAGCATAAAATACAAAAACATAGAAATAAATAGCAAACTCAACAGAACAAGTAATTAAATAGCATTAAAATACAATAAAATACAATAGCAGCAGTCCAGCAGGAAGGGTGGTGGTGGTGACCGCCAGGGGAAGCAGCACAGCAGCAGCAGATGACAAGGGGCTCTCCCTCCCTAGCAGCGCAATGTTCCTCTTCCTGCAGGCAGAAGGTCTCCCAGGCCTCTCAGCCAGCCAGCCAGCCTATATATCCCTCCAAGGATTAGACAAATTCATGGAGGATAACACTGCCAGTGGCTACTAGCTATCATGGCTATGCTCTGTCTCCATAGATGGAGGCACTATGCTTCCAAATACCAGTTGCTGGAAACCGCAGGAGGGGAGAGTACTCTTTGCACTCAGGTCCTGCTTGTAGGTTTCCCATGGACAACTAGTTGGCCTCTGTGAGAATAGGATGTTGGACTAGATGGGCCATTGGCCTGATCTCACAAGGTCTTCTTATGTAGGTTAGAATAACAGCATGTGACTGAACCAAGGTCACCCTAGAAGGTTCATGGCTGAGTGGGGAAATAGATAGGACCAAGTATAGAGAACCTGAGGCCCTCCAGACATTGTTGGATTACTATCACCATAATACCTGATGTGACTTGGAGTTCAACAACATCTGATGGCCACGGTTTCCCCATCCCTGGTTAAGACCACAGTGTGTCATTATAGGTCAGTTCTTCTGAAAGCACACCAGTTGTAACATCTTGTTGGCAGTAATCTTGTTATTTTGCTCCCAGCATTTGGTACTCAGATATATACTGCCTCTGAATATGGTGGCTCTAGTCTAGATAGCCATCATAGCCATAGATCAACCATCTTTCCACTGCACACATTAAAGCCATCTTATGGCCATAGTCACATATTAGAACGAATTCCATAGTTCAAGTATTTCGAAAGTAACAAGGGAACATAAAGAAGAGCATCCTGTTCTCACAGTGACCAACTAGATGCCTGGCTGGGGGGAAATTGCATCTCTGCTGCAAAGTCATGTTTTATCCTGTTTACAATTATTCATCTTTTATGCTAAACTTTTAAATTCACAGCACTTTAGACTTTGCTTGTAGAAAGGTGCTCCAAGCTTTTGAGCACCTGCGGCTGCAATCCTATGCACATTTGTTTTTTACAAGTAAGTAGTTCCATGGAACAAAATGGGACTTATTTCTGAGTAACCATGCTTAGGATATGATTGCAAGTTGTCTTTTCTGGATATGGAGATGGAGGAACCAGAATTGTACACAGTGTTTTAAACGTGTGCCATAGATTTATATTACGGCCTTTTATAATTTCTGTTCTTCACTTGCACAGAAAGCCAGACAATATGACTAATAAGAATTCTAGAGATGTGCCATTAGTTCATGCAAATTGTGTATTTAAGGCTGCAGTTATAATCATTTGCCTGGGAGTACATCCCAGTAAACTAAATGGAGGCTTATTTCTAATAAACCTGCCTAGGACTGCACAGATGTTAAATATTCATCACTACCATTTTAAATATTTGATATTAATCATTCTGTACAAGTTCATAAAACAATTTGGAGTTGCTGCAATAAGTGAACTGTCCAAAAGAGAGAGAGAGTGTGTAAATATTAGTGAGAAACCAAAACAGAGATTTTAAAAATACTAATAAACCTAAACCAGAGCAGAATCCAATTTTTTAACAGTTCAGCTTTCTGTTTCCCTGCTTCTTTTCATCTTAAGGGGAAAGGTTTCCTTTAGTTTCCATTTAAACACAGAAGCAAAGCAATTTCCTTTTGTTATCTGTGCTAGGTACAGAGTTTGAAGTTAGTAAATGAGTATCAAGAAGATTGTGTTACACCAAACACCATTATCAGAAAAGAAAGGTGATACATCTCAAATTCTTCTGCATCACTTGTTAGATAATTCATCAGTCTAAATTGCAGGCATTTTCAGAGGTAAATGAGATCTACATCTGTATTTAATAAATGGTAAGACTCTCAGGCTTGTTAATCCTCTTGGCAGATCATACCCACAGCTTCTGCAATGTACTACTGAGCAAGACAATGCACCTAAAAATGTTTCTGTTAAAGACACTGTACAAAACAATGATTCGTGGCTGTCTGTCCTCCTCAATTAAACTGAACAGTGAGCTAAATTGACCAACTCCAAGGATAGAGTAGACTTACTGAATCAATGCCAGCCTTTATATGTCCCTCTCTGGGTGCTTTCTGTTATGAAGAGTAGCCTATAAAAGCATGCATCCTGTTCTAAACAAAACATTTCCATCTCCCCCCCCCCCGGAAATCATTTTTAAGAACTATGTGGCCAGGAGTTGAGAAACATATATCCTTCCAGCTGCTGCTGAACTACAACTCCCATTGTTCATGACTATTGCCACTGGCCACGCTGGCTGGAGATGATGAGATTTTAAGCCCAACAACATCTACACGTTCCCTATCCCTGCTGTAACCTACATCATTGTCTTAAACACCTCAACAGAATCATAAAGAAATATTGGGTGCCCAATGTTTGTTGTTGTTGTTATGTGCCTTCAAGTCGATTACAACTTATGGCGACCCTATGAATCAGTGACCTCCAACAGCATCTGTCATGAACCACCCTGTTCAGATCTTGTAAGTTCAGGTCTGTGGCTTCCTTTATGGAATCAATCCATCTCTTGTTTGGCCTTCCTCTTTTTCAACTCCCTTCTGTTTTTCCCTGCATTATTGTCTTTTCTAGTGAATCATGTCTTCTCATGATGTGTGCAAAGTATGATAACCTCAGTTTCATTATTTTAGCTTCTAGTGATAGTTCTGATTTAATTTTTTTAACACCCAATTATTTGTCTTTTTCATGGTCTGTGTTATGTGCAAACCTCTCCTCGGAGTTGATTTTTCTCTTATCTGCTTTTTTTCACTGTCCAACTTTCCCATCCATACATAGAGATCGGGAATACCATGGTCTGAATGATCCCGACTTTAGTCTTCAGTGATACATCTTTGCATTTGAGGACCTTTTCCAGTTCTCTCATAGCTGCCCTCCCCAGTCCTAGTCTTCTTCTGATTTCTTGACTATTGTCTCCATTTTGGTTAATATGCCAAGGTATTGATAATCCTGGACATGTTCAATGTCCTCATTGTCAACTGTAAAGTTACATAAATCTTCTGTTGTCATTACTTTAGTCTTTTTGACATTCAGCTGTAGTCCTGCTTTTGTGCTTTCCTCTTTAACTTTCATCAGCATTCATTTCAGCATTCTCTTCTCAATCATCCCAGAGTGCAGGGCATGGAATAATGGGCTCAAGTTGCAGGAAGCCAGATTTCAACTGGACATCAGGAAAAACTTCCAAACTGTTAGAGCCATACGACAATGGAACCAATTACCTAGGGAGGTGGTGGACTCTCCAACACTGGAGGCATTCAAAAGGCAGCTGGACAGCCATCTGTCGGGAATGTTTTGATTTGGATTCCTGCATTGAGCAGGGGATTGGACTTGATGGCCTTATAGGCCCCTTCCAACTCTACTATTCTATGATTCTATGATTCAAATCATTACTGGTTTCTGCTAGTAGTATGGTATCATCTGCATATCTTAAATTATTGATATTTCTCTCTCCAATTTTCAATCCTCCTTCATCTTAGTCCAATCCCGCTTTCTGTATAATCTGTTCTGCGTATAGATTAAACAAATAGGGTGATAAAATACACCCCTGTCTCACACACTTTCCGATGGGGAACCAATTGGTTTCTCCATATTCTGTCACTATAGTAGCCTCTTGTCCAGAGTATAGGTTGTGTATCCGGACAATCAGATGCTGTGGCACCCCCATTTCTTTTAAAGCATTCAATAGTTTTTCGTGATCTACACAGTCAAAGGCTTTGCTATAATCTATAAAGCACAGGGTGATTTTTTTCTGAAATTCCTTGCTCCATTCCATTATCCAATGTATGTTTGCTATATGATCTCTGTTGCCTCTTCCCTTTCTAAATCCAGCTTGGACATCTGACATTTCTTGCTCCATATATGGTAAGAGCCTACAATGTAGCAGAGTTCAAACCAATATTGCTTTCCAACTTTGTTGCTCTCAAAATTAAAGGACCCGAGTTCAAATTTCAGTATATATATTAATTTGAGCTCCCTCTTTCAATACATATTGTCTTTTAGAAAATACATATTGTCTTTTAGACTCCTTTATTCCAATCAGATTTCTTTTTGGCATTAAAAATGAGACTTCTGTATGAAGTCAATTTTGAAAACTATGGTCAACCCATTGGTATACAATATAGTTTGTAATCTTTACAGTGCTTTTCTCCTCATTACAAGCAATGCTTTGAGATTGAATCAGGAGTAAACTGAGATATGAGATGACATGGAATATGGGGTATTTTCTACATAAGAAAGATTAATATGGAATTGTTATTCCATGAAACCCTGCATTCACCATGTCAAATGATCTGCCAAAGTATTTACCGTGACTCTCTGATTTACTGGTTCCCACACCTGACCCACCACTGTGCACCAAGCCATGCCTTTGGGTCAACTCAAGTATTCATGCATCAAAGTGTCTCTGCTTTTTTCTGTGAAATATTGGAGAATATGGATCGTGTGCCAATGTCCTTCCCCACTGATGGATAGTGTTCACTTGTCTTAAAAGAGCATTGCAGTAGAACAAAACAAAAGCAAAACTATGATGGAAATTTCAGTTAGGCCTAATTTTGTGCTGACCATATATGGCAGAGAGGGAAGTGGTTGTGTAAATGTATACCCTGTATTAATTGCTATCCAGGTTTTTGATTTTATCAACATCTATAGATATAAATTTCCATTATTTTATCCTATAAATTTCCATTATTTTATCCTATAATCATTCTTCTAGAGTTTTACAAACTCCACAGCTGTTTCACTTGACATTTAACAAGCTTAAATATGCCATTATACTCCTGTAAACCCTTTTACATCTATATCAGTAGTGGAATGTTTTCCAGGCCCCGTTAAGCGACCTTGATAGAGTCAGATGGCTTAAAAAAAAATCTCTGGAAGATTTCCAGTCTTGATCTGTGACACTGTGTTTTGTCAGGGTTTTCCCCACCCTTTGTATCTTTTCCAAAATCAAACCAATCATTTCTTGATACAGATAGTGTGAAACTGACCAATTGTCTCTTTTTCCAAATCACATACAATAAATGCTGACATGGAGGTCACAAGGTCAAATATTTTGTTTGCCTCTACAGCAGATTCTATTTTATGCACCAAATTTTTTAGGTTGCAACAAACAGCTGCCCATGGTTTTATGTACAGATGGTCTGGAAACTTGCATAATTATGATTGCATAGCCTGTAAAGAGAGCCTCTTAAACAATAACAGCAAACAGCAAGTCCTCCTGGCTTGAATGAAATTGCAGAAATGTGTGCAAATCAAAGTCTTGGAAACTAGTCAGGGGTGGGGTGGGGGTGGGGGTCTAAGTGAGAATTTCAATATAGAGAATCATCGTTATTGTTGTTGTTGTTGTTATCTGCCTTTCACCCAGAATGTGGGTCCTGAGATGGATGAGATAGATTTAAAAATGCAAAGCATAAATAAAACCATACAGAGTTTTAAAAATGCAAAACCATAAAAATCCATAAAATCCTTAAAAACATCAGTATAATGGCATAAAGGGTATACATTTAACTAAATGCTTGCATAAAAAGATGGGTCTTCCACAGCCATCTAAAAACAGGGACAGAGGGGGCTGATCTTACCTCACAAAGGAGGGCATTCCGTAGTCTAGGGGCCACAACAGAGAAAGCTCTGTTGCGAGTATTCACTATTCAGGCACTCGCAACAGGCCCTCTTCCCTGGCTCTTGTGCGATGGGCATGACTAATGAGAAGGAGGGAGGCAGACAGATACCTAGATCTCAAACCATTTTGGGCTTTAAAGGACCAAGCACCTTGAATTGTACTCGGAAGCACAGGTGTAATGTGCTCAAAGCAGCTCTTTCTAATTAAAATCCTGACAGCCATGTTTTGAACCAGCAGAAGCTTCCAAGTAATCTTCAAAGGCAGCCCCACATTAGGGTTGCCAGGTCAGAAGTATCCCAAACTCTGAGATTTCAGGGTCAGGCCCTAGTGATGTCATGGGGTGGGCCCTAGTGATGTCACGGGATGGGCCCTACTGATGTCATTAAACATGATACATCAAGCATCAACCACAGTTGTTTGGAGCATATAATTCAAACAAAAAGATTTCTCTGATTGGAAAATGATCTTAGCTAAAAGATTGTGTTCTCAGGTCCAGTTGAAGTGACAGAATCATTCCTTCTCACCTGTTTAGGGAGCCTGGGTAGAGAACATTTAAACTAATCTACTTGCTTCTGGCAAGAAAGGTTTAAGTGCCTTCAGGCCAGGCCAGTCACCAGAAGGCCACTGTAGGAAGAAAGAAGCATACTGTTGTGGATATATTAGATGGGAGCACTCAGGAGTAAAGATGGATGCCCCTAAAGGCTGCAATTCTAAACACACTTACTAAGGGACTAAGTCCCATAGAACTCAACAGGACCTACTTCTAAGTAGATATGGTTTGTATTCTGCTGTAGGTAAAGCTTGACTAGGGATCCTCTGCAAAGATATCAAAGCAGGGTTGGCAACCCCCTGCTTGTAATACCCTGCCCCTACCTTTTAACATGGCTGCTCCAAACGTCTTTACAGATTTGACCCTTCACTTCAGAAAGAGGTTTTAGAAATGAGTAAGAGTTAAGAAGATTATCTACCTTTTCCTGCCTATCCTATGGGCTGCTATACTCACTTTGATAGCCAACTCAATTCCAGTGAATAATAATTGCTAGAGAGAAAACACACATTATTTGGTCTACCTTCACTAGCAGTAGCATGGGAACAATAGCAATTGCAGCCACATTTCCCAGTATGTGAATTCTCTTTTACCACTATTGGGCAAGAAACAAAGCGTCATGCAACCAAATAAGGTCCATCATCAGTGGGTTAAGGGGGTTGAGCTGTGCTTATGGAACCACTGTTGTTGTTTCCATAGATGGCAGGGAGTGAGGTTAAAGGTAAATGAAATGCAAACAGAAAAAGAAAAGCAGTGATGATTTCCTAAATGCAATACCATACCAACCGCAACAAGATTCCTATAAGAGCCAGAAAACTCAGCATCCTACAACCAGTCTGGAAATGATCCTTGAGATAGGACTGGAACCAGTTGAAGACAGTTCCTCCCAGCCCCAATCCTCTAAGATGGTCTAGAAGGATACCATGATTGAAAGCTGCTCAGAGGTCCAGCAGAACCAACAGTGACACACTCCCCGTCTAGTTCCCAGTGAAGGTCTTCCACCAAGGTGGCCAAAGCAGTTTCAGTACCATGAACAGGGTACCAGACGGTCCGAACATATAAAACCGATTCTGGCCCACTTGCATTGGCTGCCTGTATGTTTCCGAGCTCGATTCAAGGTGCTGGTTTTAACCTATAAATCCTTACACGGCTTGGGACCACAATACCTGATGGAACGCCTCTCCCAATACGAACCCACCCATACACTACGTTCAAGATCAAAGGCGCTCCTCCGGGTGCCTACTCCAAGGGAAGCTGGGAGGGTGGCAACAAGGGAGAGGGCCTTCTCAGTGGTGGCCCCCAAATTATGGAATGATCTTTGTGACGAGATGCATCTGGCGCCAACACTGTTATCTTCTCGGTGCCAGGTCAAGACTTTCCTCTTCTCCCAGGCATTTTAGCATATGTTTTTAAATTGTTTTTATATTGTTCTGAATTTTAAAATTGTGTTTTAAATTGTTTTTAAAACATGTTTTTAAATTGTGTATTTGTTTTAATGTTTTTGATTGCTGTAAACCACTCAGAGAGCTTCGGCTATGAGGTGGTATACAAGTGCAATAAATAATAAATAAATAAATGACCTGGGCAAAAGCCAGACTGACATGGGTCAAGATAATCCGTTTCATCCAAGATCCATTGCAGTTGGGGCACCACCACACACTCATTAAGTTTGCTTGAGAAGTGAAGGTTAGAGACAGGGCAGTAATTGTTAAGTTGCAGTGCTTCCAAGGAGGGTTTTTTCCAGTAGTGGACGCTCTATAGTCTTCTTCAATGACATTGGTAATCACTCCCTCGTAAAAACACATTTATGATGTTACTAATCCATTCCCTCAACCCATTCTTCACAGATTTTGCCAGCTATGAAGGGCATGGAATATCAGACAACATCAGTCACAAACTGAGACTGTCCCCATGTGTCTCTGTCTTTACAGTGATTCCTCAAGACCAAGGTCCAACTTCTAGTAATCACCCCCCCCGAGGAAACAATCTGCTGTGCTTGTGTAACCCATGCTTCAGTTGTTGCTATCAGCATTGTTGAAGAGAATGGTGGTCCAGCATGCATGTGTTTGCTAACTTTGGGTGTGGCTATTACCTTCCCCCTCTCTTTGTAGAACCAACTATTGGAGCATGCTCAGTAAGTAACCTTCAGGGTGGTCTGGTTTCTCTGAGAAGATTCCAGCAGTCCGGTCCAACTCAAGAGGAAGGTGCTCCAGAGGGGATGGGAAGGCCGGCAAACTCTGTATTATTCACAGACCTCCTGTGATTGATTCACAAGCCTGCTTTCATTTGATTTGATTTGAAGTATGTGTTGGGACCAAATTATTAATTATGGGTCAAAGATTATTTGTGGGAATGATTCCACATGTTTTAGTGGATTAATATAGACTTTATTATTAATCATAATTATATTAGTTATAATTATATTAGTTATAATTTTGTGATATTTAAAATATGTACCTGCTTATATTTAAAGATAAGTATTAAGTATATGTTTGAATTATGTATGTAAAGAGAAGTTTCCAGCAGTCCAGTCCAGCCCAACTCTGTAAACTGCTCAGAGAGCTTCGGCTATGGGGCAGTATATAAATGTAATAAATAATAATAATAATAACTCGAGAAGAGAAAGCTGGTCCAGAGGGAATGGGAAGACCAGCAAACTCTATAATATTCACAGACTTACTTTGATTGTTTTTAGGCTTCAAGCAATAATGAAAGAAGATTTTAGTCCCTGCACAAGAAAGTAGCAGCAACCATAAAAGGACTGTGAGCTCTTTTTTTCTTCTGTGCACCCTGTTAATTGCTGGGGGGGGGGGAGAACAAAATTGTAACTTATTTATTGCTATGAGGCAATAGCAACCAGACTGTTAAGAGTATTAAGAGTATTATTATTACTTACAAGTTCTGATCATATATATGAGAAGTATTTTTTTACTTCAATATACATTTAAGTTTGATGCTTGTTGTTTCTTTTCCTTGCCACTGCAACTATGGAATAGACTGAACCGACCCACTTCTATTTAATGCAGGGAGATTTGTGGGTTACACTTGCCAACTCCCCTCCCATCTTGGTGAAAAAATGCCTGAATGCTAATTATGAAATTACATTATATTTTCCCTAATATGTATCATTTCTTTTGTAATTTATTTTAGTGTAGAGACTTTCTATTCCAAAATTTCATTCATTTCTAAGTGTGATCTCATGGGTCTGTTGAGCCTCACCTGCAGTGGGGATGAGAGATGTGGTCTGAGACAGGTTGGGGATGACAGTCATAAATGTGTCATTGATGGAGGTTTGGAAAAGATGTGCTGAGGAATCAAACAAGGGTTAGAAGCAGCAAATGAATCCAAAGCCAAATCAGCAATCAAGCATCAGACCAGCATGTCAAGCCAGGCCAAGAGAATGGAGCCAATTTAGGAATAAGGAAGTTAATACTAAGCAGGCCAAAACGGGTCAAAGGCATTGCTAGAACAAGGTGGGGCTGGGACAATTTCAGACAAAGCAAGGTTATGAAAATGCAGGCTAGAAGATCAGTTCTAAAGTAAATAGCAGAGAGAGAGAGAGAGAGAGTGCCAAGAAAACAGTGGTCCTGCCAACTAAGTAGCAGCCACACACATCTGATTTGTATCTTGGTGTCATCATATGTAGTATTCCTAGGCCAAAGAGAGTGCAAATGAGCCAGAAGCCAACAGGCCATGATCAGTGTCCTAAGGGATTTCAAGTACTTTGCACACACACCCTCTGCTCCTACCCACTGCAGCATTACTCTGAAGTTCAAGCACAAGAGCCTATATCTGGAAGGGAAAATTGCTAACCCCTTCATGTACAATGGAAAAGGGCTCTTTTGGTCTTTGCCCTCTTACTTGATTGGGTGAAGAAGTATAAACACCAGGGCTCAGCATCTAATGGTCACTCAGCCCTGCAATGTTGGGATGTTCCTGGACCCACCTATGGCTTGTGCAGCTTACGAAGCTTTGCATTTCATGATCACTCATCCCTGCAATGCTGGGATGTTTCTGGACCCACTTTTGGCTTGAGCAGGGTAAGAAATATGAATAGCTAGATATTCTTTTTTGTAGTCATATATTTGTGTCCTGCTCTAAGAGCACACTTATTTCTTGAAGATTTGTGGTCATATCAATGAAATTCATCCACCCCTTGAACCAGCAACAAGAAATATCATGCCCATAAGCCCAAAGGGTGTTCACACATTACATTAAATGAGTGCACAGTCTGTGTAATGTGTACATAAATAGTTGAGCTGTGCACATATATTTATTCACGTGTAATGTTCAATGAGCATACAGTCTATGTACCTGTGCACACACTGGTTGAGCTGTATAAAGTTGATGAGTAGAGTGCAGTACTTGGATGTGCACATATTACACCTGTGCTGAAGGAACTGTACTCACTGCTGATTAGCTATTGGGCCATGTTCAAGGTTTTGTTACTAACATATAAAGTCCTGAACAACTTGGGACCAGGTTACTTAAAGAACTGGCTTCCCCTGTATAGACCTGTAAGATCAGTTAGAACATGCTACTCATGACACCCCACCCTGGATACAGAATATCACTGGTTGATGACCCCAAACCTGGCATCTTTCGCTATTGCTCCTGCACTCTAGAAAACCCTTCCCTCTGCCATACTTGAAGCATCATTCATCAGTTGCTTCAGACATCTTGTAAAGATAAATATACATCTTTTTTTGCCCAGGCTTTTCCTGACCCATGAGATTAGACCCATTGATTATTAGATTTCTGTTTGTATCTCAGTTTTAAATGAAACTGTTTCACTGTTTACGCGTTTGCATTTTTGTATGCCACTTAAATACTAAGTGGTTTAGAAATGCTTTTAATAAATAAATAAATGAAAATCACCAAGTATGTCATGCCAAATTTATGCATCTGACAGCTTATACCTGCTCAGAGTAGCCTGTGAACAAGTCTCATGACACTATTTGTAATGTCCAGAACTGCCTGGTTACACAGTAGTGGTGCATTCATTAAAAAGAATGGCTTATGTACAGAACCATCCGGTTTGAATAATGCATAGGACTACAGAAAACGGACTATGTTTGGAGCTGTTAATGTATCCACTTCCTATTTGTATTTGCTGTGAACATTTAAAAGCTGCTTATAAGGCAGGGATGGGGAACCTAGTGCCTACAACTTCCATCATCCTTGACCATTGAACATGCTGGCTAGGACTAATAAGACTTGGAGTCCAACTACATCTGGAAAACCACAGATTCTTCATGCCTGTTATAAGCCATTTCCATCAAGCCCCATTGTCAGGCACAATTTTTTAACCCCTGCCCCCATGCATTATTCAAGGAAGGAGATTCATGTAGATAATGAGCTCCACTTGTAGTTTATCTTGAGAATAATCCAATGTAGTAAAGGGCAAAGTCAACGGAGGTGCGGGCATTATTCCAGTTGGATGATTCATTCAGAAACCATCTGTTGATTATCTTTAAACCTGCTGGCAACCAGAGAGCAAAATCATATTTTCCCACTTCCCTTGATTTTGTCCTGCTTGCATGTTTCCAACCATGCAAAGGAGAAAGAGATACATTTAGGGTGCTATAACACAGTCAGGAATAATGCAAGTTGACGCAGTCATGTCACTTTGTGATAGCAGAACACTGTAATTGCAAGTTCATACACAGGTTGCTATTTAAAGATTTCACTGCCCTAACTCATATACATTTATTATAGAACTGACTCTTCAGAGCTGACTTCGATGTGAAACACAGGGATGAGTGAACTTCTCAGAATTCCTAGAAAAGTAGTGGGCAAGCTCAAGCTTGGACGATGAATGAGGCCCTTCAGGCTTCTCTGTCTGGCCCCTGATACTTTCCCCGGGCCACATTTATCACTGACCCTGTTCTGCACCCTCCTTGATTGCTTTTGGTTATCCGATACTGTATGTGTCCTGTGCAAAGAAGGAGAAAGGTGTGTGGTGTGCATGCATGCAGGGCCCGTTCTAAAGGGTGGCCAGGTTGGGCACTGGCCCAAGGGCCCCGGAGCTACAGGAGCCCCTGAGGGGCCTCTGAGGAGCCCTCCGCTCCCCTTCCACAATCCGTGCCCCCCACGCCCCCCACTTACCTGTCCGCCGGCTTTTTAGCATTGCCCTTAATGAAGATGGCGGCCGCAGCTTCCCTAAGGTACTGAAGCCGCTGCTGCCATCTTAGTTGATGGCAGAGATGTGCGCGCGTAGCACGCACATGTGCCATCAACAAAGATGGCGGCGGAGGCTTCATTCCCCTTAGGGAAACCATGGCCGCCATCTTCATTAAGGGCAATGGTAAAAACTAGACAGGTAGGGGGGTTGTGGGGGGCTGCACGCATGTGCATACGTGTGCACACACACAGACACACACCGACCGGGGGGCCAGGGCAAGATGGTGCCCAAGGGCCCCTGCATGCCTGGAGCCAGCCCTGCATGCGTGCATAGACACCTCTGACTCTTTCTTTCTTTCTTTCTTTCTTTCTTTCTTTCTTTCTTTCTTTCTTTCTTTCTTTCTTTCTTTCTTTCTTTCTTTCTTTCTTTCTTTCTTTCTTTCCTCCAAGGAGCTCAAGGTGGTGTGCATTGTTCTCTTCTGCCATTTAATCTTCACAACAACCCTGTGAGGTAGTTTAGGCTGAGATACAGTGACTGACTCACCCAATGAAAGCTTCATGGCTGAATGGGGATTTGAACCCTGGTCTCTCCCAGGTCACCTAACAATTACACCACACTAGTGTAAAATGAAGCGAAACAGTGTTGGCTGGCAGGCTGGAATGATGTTTATATTGAGTTGCAGGTAGTAAAGAAATAAAACAGGGATCAAAGCAGTCTAACTAATGAATGCACCCACTCTAAGCTGCCAAACTACTGGACCTCCCCCCCTTTCCCTTATGTTTGCCCTGCAAGCTGGAAGCCTTCAAACAGCCAGAGCAAGGGATCTGTCTGGGAGGAGTTATGGCTCCTTCTCTATTCAAACTGTTTTCTCTTCAAGCCAGTATTGAGGCTTGTTGAGGCTTAATTTCCCCAATTTGGGGGGTCCTCTATATATACCCAAAAGATCCTCTGGGAGGGGGCACCTTATACCTGTGAGATCATTATCGTCCCAACATCCAGGTTGCTGGGTTCTCACACAGGCGACTTTTGTGTATTTCTTCTGACTCTCTATTTGCTACAATCTGGGTTTGGGAATATAGCTGTGACCTTCATTCCCAGCTTTCCCTCTGTTTGCATAGCTGCTTTATTTTGACTAACAAGAGTCTTGCTCTGACTCTTGTTTACGTAAGGAGGGTGAGAACATTTATAAACCAATTAAGCTCACTGTCGCTTCTCAGCCTGGGAAAGCCATAAACAACCCCACATGGGCAAGCAGGGATGTGAGATCAGCTCATCTTAATTATTTTGGTTAATTGGACAACGTTTCCCAAGCCCTGTTTTTGAACATAGGCAGAGTGAAAAACTTCTTTCTCAGCTTATTATAAACCATGTCAGAAAGCCTGTGCTGTGAGCTCTTCAATACTATGCAATGACAGTGTGCAAAGCAAAAACCACCCCAATAAATCAGGGGTATGAGATATGAATTATGGGCCATAGGACATGCCATACTAAGCCTCCTTGTACATCTAGATTCTTGTGGAAATATTTGGCACTACAGGTGCCATGGGCACCATCCATTTAAAGCACCATTATACCATTTTAAATAGTCATGGCTTCCCTGAAAAGTATCCCGGGGACTGTGATTTGTTAAGGGTGTTGGAAGTTGTTAGGACACTCCTATTCCCTTCAAAGAGCTACAATTTCAAGGATGATTTAACAATGAATCCCTCTTCCCAGGGGACTCTGGAAACTGCAGCTCTGGGGGGGAACTCGTATCAACTGTCAGCACCCTTAACAAACTGCATTTCCCAGGATTCTTTGGGAGAAACATTGGCTGTTTAAAGTAGTATACTGCTGCTTTAAATGTATGATGCAGATTGGGCCAGAGATGAAAGAAGCAACCAACAGTTAGACACAAGGAGAGGTAGTAGTATTAACAGTATTAGATTGTACAAGTGCCGTACCTGGAATAGCGTTAATTCTCCCTTCTGTTGCCTCGGTGGAAGGTGCTGTTAGTACTTCTGTAAATTCTTCAGATAGCACAACCCAACTTGAATCTCCACTCACTGGGTTCCTTTCAGATCTAATGCTTCATTCTTACCAAGTTCTGCTCCTGAACATACTTGAAAAGGATTGAAACAGAGTCTTCACTTAACCCGTCCTTCTTGTTGTTGCAGTTTTTGGTAAAAGTGCCAAAATAGTTTGATGCTCTTGCCTTAATTCAAACACACTCTTTTAGACTATACAATTAATATTTATTTAGCCTTGAACTCAACTTGCATATGCATGAGTCATGTGAGATCTAAGCCCAGTAGTTTTAAAGCCGTACATGCAGCCTCTTTCTCTGAAACCTCCCTTTGTAATCTTTAGTGTACACTTCATGATGTGTCCACTTGATGAAATATATTAGAGTATTTGGACACAACTGATTTTGTCGGTTGTGGATTGTACCTAGGGTTGGATGAATCTGACAGTTCTTCATTTTTTTCCAATCTTAAATTCAGCTTGCCACATTTGTGTTCCAGTTTGCTGCTAAATTTAGTAGTTGTAGTAGTAGTAGTAGTATTGAAAATTTCCCAGCATTTAAGTGTGCATTTCTTCCAATGTATTGCATTTTGTATGCAATTCTGCCTTACACACATTTTGCAAGCAATTTTCTCTAATTTAATGTATTTTTGTATGTGATTTTTATAAATGTATGCATTTTTATGCACACAAATCTAATTTACTCATTTTTGTATACATTTTTGTTCTTGGATAACTGCATTGCAACTTTTGGAACAGCAATCTAGGATGAAGGTTGAGGCACCACCGGATGTTGTGCACCTCTCTCTCCACCTACAGAGAGGGTCATCTGTGTGCAGAGAAGGTAGTAGAAGAACAGAGGTGTGTTGTCTGTAGGTCAAGGACAGATCGAGGGAGGCCTTGGAGCTGTAGGATCCAAAGTCCTAATCATCTGCTGACACATCCCTGATGATGAGGGAGAAAAAACTATTCCAGCTCTGGATCTATTTCCCCGTCCCATTGAAACCTGTGGAAGAAAAATTTATAAAAAGCAAAACGGGTGGGGGCGGAAAACAGACACATTCTCTCTCTCTCTCTCTCTCTCTCTCTCTCTCACACACACACACACACACACACACACACACAATGAATGAGGGTTGCGGAAGTCTGGATGGACAAATGCATCAGTTTCACTTTTGCCACCCTTAAATGGAGTTCTCTACAATTCTGCAGCAGTTATTTATTTATTTTTAAAAGCCTCAAGAAAATTTGGTGGCATTTTAGTGTGAAGTTCTCTTAATATACCCATTTTGTATACAGTTTTGAGAAGTATGAATTTGAAACGCTAATGGTATTTCAGTTTGCCTTGGTTTTCAGTTTGTTCAAGAAATGTGAATTCGGTAGTTTCTCATTGAAAAGCAAACAGAATCAAATTTGTCCTTCATTCCTATGTAGTTGTTAGCTTTACGCTCCTGCATTGCAAATTCAGTTTCATAAGATGATTCAAATGTTGGCTTTGCTTTAACATTTGTATTAAGTTTAGATAACATTTTAAATTAAGGGTTTTTCAAAAAACCAAGAATTGTAAATATAATTGACTTTTCTTTCTTCCTATACTACATTTTTGTAAGAAATGATGTCATCACACCACCATGATGTCATGCAGCATGATGACAGGTGTGGTGACAAAACATCTTCCTAATATATATATATTGGACCCACAGCATGGTGGTGGGGGTGGTGGGAGGAAGAGGAGGAGGAGGCCTAAATCTTGGCAGTCCCAGGAGATGTCCAGAGCTCAGGCCCTGTGCAACAAGGCCCAGAGCTCAGCCTCACCATGGGTGAGAGGCCAGCCAAGGGAGGGGAGCTCTGGCAACCCCTGCGGTGGGGGAAAGGAAAGCGGAGTTCTGGTGACCCCTGGAGTGGTGGAGGAAAGGAGAAAGGAGCTCTGGCAGACCCTGTCATGTTGGGGTGAAGGGGAAAGGATCTCTGGTGCCCCCTGGGGTGTTGTGGTGAAAGGGGAGGGGAGTTCTGTGACCCCTAGGGTGATGGTGGGGAAGGGGAGCAGGCACTCTAGTGACCCCTGGGGTGTTGGTAGGGGGAAGTGGAGAGGAGCTCTGGTGACCCCTGTGGTGGTTGTGGGGAAAGGGAGGGGAGCCCTGGGGGTAACAAGGGGAGAGCTATGACTAACTGTGTGTGAGGAGGGAGAGGGGCTTTGGTGACTCAGGAGGGAAGGGGTGGGGTTGGCAAGCAAAGTGAGCAGGGACAGAGCCTCTAGTTTTTTAAAAACTAAAGTTTTAGAAAAATGCACTGTTTATTTATCTTTCTATTTTTCTTACATCATCAGTTTGTATGCCTACCTCTTCTTGGTGTGCATGTGCACATTCCTTAGATGAAGCCACTAGGAGCCCCTTGTTGCCTGGTGGGACTGGATCTCACTACGGTGTCTTGGAAAACACTACCTCTTTGAACACACAGCCACCAGCCCCTGTGAAAGAGAAGCCCAAGCGGAATGGAGGGCATGGCATTGAGGACACGTGTCCCAGTGTGGAGAGCCGTTTGGATGAACTGGAAAGCTCGGTGCCCAGTCCAGTCCCAGCTATCACTGTGAATCAGAGCGAGATGAGCAGCCGCCAGCGGGTCACCTCCAGCCAGCAACAGACTCGCGTATCTGCCTCATCAGCAACAAGAGAACTGCATGAGCTGATGGCTTCACTTTCTGAATCCAAGCCTTTGTCCTACTTCTTTGCCTATCAGATGTACCGGGAGTGCGGAGGAGAGTATGCCTTGAACCTAGACTGGGAAGGTTCGCCGGAGAGACATGTTTCCCTGGAGGGTATTGATTCCACTGCTATTTCCCTCGTCCACCATTACTGAGCCAGCTTCCTCTCTTTGTTCCTTCTAGAAACTTTTGTAAATTGTAAATTGCATTGTTTTGTTGATGTATTTTGTATTGTATTTTTATATTTGTATTTTTTGTAAGCTGCCTTGAGGGCTGTTGGCTGAAAGGCGGGGTATAAATAATAATAATAATAATAATAATAATAATAATAATAATAATAATAATAATAATAATAATAATAATAATATACTCTGAGATAATGCAACATTTGCCTAGTAATTCTTTCAAAAAAGTGCAAAAGATTTTCCTTGGTATTGCATATGGTATTTCAGCACAATCTCTGCATGAAAGTTTGACATTTGTAGAAAAAAAATGACCTATATTTTCTTGAACGCATCTGCTAAATATCAGATTTATGACTGATGGAAAATGGAGACAGGCAAGTAGAGAAATCAGCTGTTGGCAGAAAAGGACATAGAAGCTTCCTTAGTAGCCTGCAGCCCTTTTCTGCTCATTCAACCATCATCCCCCTTCACAGTTTGATGCTGTTTTTTTTTTTGTTTGTCATTGCAATCCACAAGCAGGCAAAATCAGTTTGTCTAAATAAATCTGAAGCCTAAGGGCTCTTGTTGCTGATTCGCTACACAGCTAGGTTTAACATACTTGTATTAATTTACAAAGTCCTAAACAACCTGGGCCCAAAGTATCTTAAGGGCCCTCTGATCCATTATGATCCATCTTGATCACCAAGCTCCTTTGATGGGGGCACTTCTAGTGGTTCCCCGTGCCCCTGAGGTTGAGTTGAGCTTCACCAGGGACTGAGCCTTTAGTGCAGCAGGCCTTGCCCTGTGGAACTCCTTCCCAGTAGAGGTTTGGGAGGAACCATTCCTGCCTTCATTCAGACATCAGGTCAAGCCACACCTTTGTGCCCAGGCCCTTGGAAGTGGAGGAAGTGATCAGAATACACCTCCCATTGCAGTGTTATTGCTGTTCTGAATTGCTGTTGGTTCAATTTAGTTTATTTAATGCATTATGAGTTCTGGCTGGTGCTCATTGGGACTGGTAGGATGGAAGGAATGGAGGCTCCAGTGGAGCCAGAACCAATGACAGCCAGAGGCAACTGATTTGACTTTTGTCCGCATCCTTCTCCCTGCTGAGTTCTGCAAGGATAAAACTCAGCCTAAGGAGAAGGGAACAGACATCCAGGGCCACCTCCTGGACTGGTTGTAAGAAGGCTGCCAGTGAGCTTGAAGGAATCAGTACTGAGGTTGATGGGGCAGTCCTACTTTTGGCCTAACGGATCAGCCTCTTCTGTAATTTGCACAGTTTACTTGTACTGAACTGTATGTAACCCACAGTGGGACCACATAGGTCTGGTTCTTACTGGCTACATCATACATACATTCCCAGATGTCATCTATGCAATGTGGCAGCTACATAGCTACTCAGCAGCTCTGGGCCTCATGTGTTTTCCTAGCTTTCTCCCGTTTGCTTCAATGTTCTCCCAATACAGCTTGCCATCAATTGTTTTTTCTTAAATAATCTCAGCCCCACCTTGTTCCAGCTGTACCTTGACCCCATTCTGGCCAACTAAGCACTTGTTCCTGAATTGGCTCCATTCCTCTGGAAGTCACTCAGTCAGATTGCCTGTGATTAGTGATTTGGTTTAGTATCTTTCTTCAAAATCCTGTATCATTTCTGACCACAGCTATAGCTTTTATGGCTGTCGTCACCAGCCTGTCCCTGACCACATATTTTGTACAAACCTGATCAATCCTGATCCATCTGAGATACCGCTGACAGCTAAGAAGCAGAGAGCTCTTGTTTAGGAGATGATGTTTGTACTGGAAAAGGGATATGGAGATGTGAGATTTGGAAGACATTAATAAAAAGGTTCACAAATAATGACAATAGCAAATATATGAATTGGGGGTGGATCCCGGTTTAGAAATCCCAAACTTCTCTAAGCAGAATCCCAGTTCCTTCTGGATTGGGCTTGGTTGGCAATATTCAGCATGAGAATCAGACTTCCCCTTTCCTAAAATTTCAGTTACCCTTGCCATAAGAACATAAGATGAGCTCTGGTGGATCAAGCCAAGGACCCATCTGGCCCACAGTGGCCAACCAGATACCCATGGGAAACCCAAAAGCAGAATCTGAACACAACAACACTCTTCCCACCTGTGATTCTGAGCAACTGATATTGCAGTGGGAGGCATGGTGTGGTGAGGCCTAAACCTTCGGTTCCCAGCATTCCCCTACAGCACTAGGTGGTTCTATGCATGCAGCATGAGCAGCTTCCAAGGAACTCCAAGACCTGGGAGGAGGAGGATTGAGCTACACATTCCAAAGTTCCCAACCACAATGAATGCTTCTGAGCTGTCACCAGTGTGCCAGTGCACATGTATCCATGCACCCATGTCTTACACATGTATTCATGGAAAACACTAATTCAGGGAATTAACAATGCTGCTGGAAATGATTGTGTGTCGCAATATAATTGCAACAAACCCAGTTACTTCTCATGTGTTGGGGGAATTTAACAATGACAGGAATACAAAAATCCAGAAAGATGATGGTCAAAAAACCCTCCTTTGTATTACAATAACTGAAACAGATTAATCCATAAACAAACTATGTAGCACGTTAATATAGCCACAACGTGTGAAGAACCTTGCAAAAATTTCAGCAGAAAGAAAACCTCTGTGCACTGCATAATATGTTCTTATAATTCTCCAATCATGTACTTAAAATACGTAAAATGCCATATGAGATGTTCTCAACTTGCTGTAGTCCAGATCTCTGAATAGCTGAAAATGCCAAACATGTTTTGGCTGTATGCCTTCTTCAGTTGCCTTTTTCGTTATACAACATTATTTATACATGAGCTCATCCAAATTGAATCTAATTTTCACATAGGAGCAGTTTATGATTATTGGATCCTAGAATTTCATAGTGATGGGTGCAAATATTTGGAGACCCATGCCAACTAGAGACATTGGCTTTGATTTTAATACAACTGAGTGTGAAAATTGGATTCAGTTTGGATGAACTCATGTTATTGCCTAATATACACATTTTTGAAATACAATTTCCCCCATTATAATTCATATTTGTATGTTATTTTCACTAATATATGCACTTCTATGCACACTTTGCATTAGTATATGCCTTTTTGTACACATTATTTGGCTGGAGAACTGCGCTGCAAAATTTAGAGAGATGCAAATTTCAAAGGATGACTGTGTTTTGGTTTGTGAATTGCTTTGGAAAATGAGAATTACGTAAGTTCACATTAAAATCTAAAGCACAGTGAATTTCTTCCCCATCCTGAGTTTGACTAGATGACCTCCAACTCTGAAATTCTATGATTCTAGGTTCTAGACTAGATTGAATAAAATCACAGTCAAAAATGTTTTGAAAAGACTCTCTCTCTCTCTCTCTCTCTGTGTGTGTGTGTGTGTGTGTTATTTTAAATGTTTTAGAACATTGGGCACTATCAGGAAAACCTAAATAATTTATTTAATTGTGATTTTTTTTTAAAAAAAGTTGTGATATGTTTCAGTCTTATAGTGTGGTTGAAGGATATTCTTGCTGCTTCAACAAAGATTCTACAAGGGAAAAAATGAGCAGTCAACACTGCTGACTCATGTTCATCATGCTTGTAAGGTTATTCATAGCCATATTTTGCTTTGCTTCTGAACTGGCTTCGCATTCATAAGATAATCCCTAGATAACAGGATCACACAGCCACAGAGTGCTTACCCATGTGATTATACAATACTAATCTTAGTGTGTATATATATGATTAACATCTAGGCTGGGCTTCAAATGAGTCACAACTTATTTCTGGGATCTTATTTCAGGTACATACAGGTGGGCACGTGCTTCAAGACCAGGCATGCTACAACACACACATACCCACGCACTCATAGTTCCTCCTCCCCTAGAGGAGCTAATCATTCTCCATGTGCCAGAAGACTTAGGGAAAAGGCTGTGTGCTGTGGCTGTGTGGCTGAGCACATGCTTTGCATGTGAAGGTGCCAGGTTCAATCCCTGACACCTCCAAGTCGGGTTGGGAAAACTCCTTTCTGAACCATTGCCAGTCAGGGTAGACTAGGGATAGGGAATGTGTGGCCCTCCAGATATTGTTAGACTGTAACTACCATCAGCCCCAAATAGCACAGCTAAAGGACAGGGATGATGGGAGCTGTAGTCTAACATCATGTGGAGGTCCATATGTTTCACACCCTTGGTGTAGACAATTTTAGGGTAGATAGTATAACACAGCCTTTCCCAAACTTTGGCTCCCCAGATGTTTCTGGATTACAATTCTCATCATTCCTGACCATTGGCCATGCTGGCTGGGACTGATCGGAGTTGTAGTCCAACAACATCTGGGGACCCAAGGTTGAGAAAGGTTGGCCTAATGGTCCATCTCAGTAGAAGTCAGATTTCTATTTTTGGTGTAGAATAGGTCAGGTTTTATAAAACACATATAAGGTAGATGGGATCTTCCATACTCCTTTTTCATTCTCTGCCTCTCTCTTGCTAGATCTATTTAAGTTGTCTGTTTTTTTTACAGTCAACCCTTTCAGGTACATGGACCCATATGCACATTTCAACTGTGGAGGACTGTCCTGGGCAAAGAGAGAAGGAGGGAGGGAGGGAAGGAGGGAGGGAGGGAGACATTAAATATTTAGCCTGGAGCATAGAAATAAATAATTCAGAGAATCCCTTTCATTGTGTTCTCATAACCACTTCAATGTCTGCTGTCCATAGGTCACATGGCAGATTGGCACTGAGCCCATGGCAAGTGAAAAAGGGAAGGGAGAAAGATATGCTATCAGCAACTGAGTTCAGACAAATTCTCTGTCTTTGTCCTGAAAGGGAAATTTCAAACTATGAGGATCACAAAGACTGGTAGTGAATTCTAATCTGTCGGGGGGGGGGAGACCAAAAAAGTGGCAGCCATGAAAGATGTTCCAGGAGATTAGTGTCAGGAGGTATTTGGTATTTATTGACTAAACTGTAGACATGGAAGGAACAAGATGTTTAAAGATCGGATGTATATCTCTTTCAAGTAGTAGTAAAGGGAAACCAATTTACAGGCATAGATAAAAACAAAATCAGACTGATGCTCATTATACTGAAGCCCCCTTCCAGGGTTTATTCTAGTTTTTTTCCTACTGCACACTGCCTGCCCCCAAACTAATAATTTGTCCCATGTTGTTGTTATGTGCCTCCAAGTCGACTATGACTTATGGCGACCCTATGAATCAGCGACCTCCAAGAGCATCTGTCGTGAACCATCCTGGTCAGATCTTGTAAGTTCAGGTCTGTGGCTTCCTTTATGGAATCAATCCATCTCTTGTTTGGCTTTCCTCTTTTTCTACTCCCTTCTGTTTTTCCCAGCATTATTGTCTTTTCTAGTGAATCATGTCTTCTCATTATGTGTCCAAAAAATGATAACCTCAGTTTCATCATTTTAGCTTCTAGTGATAGTTCTGGTTCAATTTGTTCTAACACCCAATTATTTGTCTTTTTCGCAGTCCATGGTATACGCAAAGCTCTTCTCCAACACCACATTTCAAATAAGTTGATTTTTCTCTTATCCGCTTTTTTCACTGTCCAACTTTCACATCCATACATAGAGATCGGAAATACCATGGTCTGAATGATCCTGACTTTGGTGTTCAGTGATACATTTTGCATTTGAGGACCTTTTCTAGTTCTCTCACAGCTGCCCTACCCAGTCCTAGTCTTCTTTATTTATTTATTTATTTTATTTAATTAATTAATTACATTTCTAAACCGCCCTATAGCAACAAGCTCTCAGGGCGGTGTACAACAAGATAAAACCATGCTGGCTGGGGCTGATGGGAGTTGTAGTTCAAAAAAGTAACTTTTCCAAGCTCTGGTAGTATGGTATTGTCTGCATATCTTAAATTATTGATATTTCTCCCTCCAGTTTTCACACCTCCTTCATCTTGGTCCAATCCTGCTTTCCGTATGATATGTTCTACGTATAGATTAAATAAATAGGGTGATAAAATACACCCCTGTCTCACACCCTTTCCGATGGGGAACCAATCGGTTTCTCCATATTCTGTCCTTACACTAGCTTCTTGTGCAGAAATTTGTCCCATAATATACTATTAGCAGGGCTTTTTTTGTGATAGTACTCACCAGTACAGAGTACTTGCACACCCTTTTTTTGCTGTCTATGCCAGCCATTTTGTGATGACGCCCACAGTACTTTTATCAATATATGGGTACTGGCATCTCGTTTTTTTACCAAAAAAGCACTGAATACTAGTATATGGTTATGAAGGTTTGAAAGGAACCAGTATTTATCTTCATTTTCTATTTCTTTTTATCTTTTCTTTTCTATTACTTCTTTGGAAATTACCTAGCTACTTATTAAATCCCATACGATCAACTTCACAAAAACGTGTTTCACACTGCATGCTTTCTTAACACTGCATAAAATATGTCTAGCTATACAGCAGAATAAACCTTGCCCACTTCAGGCATTCAGCTCATACATTCAATGTACACATGCAATGGGAGAGTGGTGGGTTCTTCCCCTATACACGTTCATTAAACATCTGAATAGAGCCATCTTGTATACAGATGTAAATGTTCTTGGGAGCCCTGTCCTTGATAGAACTTTCTATGTGTAAACCCGTATGTGTGTGAGCTCTGGGCGTTCAGTGCCCTGAATACCTGGATAGGGCTTAAGCTGGCAAAAGAAGACATTCCAGGACTGGAACAAGGTATTTTTCCTCCCTCAGTGGGTGCATGTTTATACCATCTGAGTGGTGTTTGGCAGGATCCTTTACCGTATCAGGTTGCACACTGTTTTATGATGCAGTCAAATACATCTTTGCCCACTTGGATCACGTGTGCAGCTGAGCTGGCCTTGGCGAAGTAAAACAGGCTGACACATCTCTTGGTTGATGTTTGTGGCAATTAGATTGTGACATTAGGGGGCCTCACTCACACACACACACACACATACCTTGTGCATTAAATAAATGCATAAGAAGGCCATGGGGTTGTGCCTCATAGCGCTTGTTCTCCTGCCAGTGTGCATGCACATAGGCCTCTTTCACATGGCCCCAAAACATGTAGCTGGCAGGTAGGGATGGGGGAGAAATTCAACTCAGTTTGCATTTAAAGCTGAATTTATCAAAGTCTCACTTTCTGAAAGTATGTGAGAACTGAAATAGAGCTGTCCTTCAAAATGTGCACTTGACTGACTTTTGTGATGCAGATCCCCAACCAACCAATGTTTACAGACATGCACATATCAGAGGAAAATGTGTGAAGCTGGCAGGGGCCATGGCTGGCATGCACATTGCCAATGAGGGAAGAGCTATGGAGCATGATCCCTTGACCCCCTCTCATGTTCTGTCTGTGCCTGATAGGGGCTTCAGGTAAACCGCCAATTCTCCCAGACATAATGAGAACTCTCCTATAAAATGATTTAAAGAATCTTTATTGCAAAGTATATAGACCACAGCAAACAAACAAAATACATACAAATATAGAAAATTACAATATAGTACATATATCCAACAAGACCAAATGCAATGAATCAGGACTTCGGTCTGATCAGATCTTTCCTAATCACCATGGCTTTGTTTAGATATCTGGCCACGCGAAGGGTGGTTGATTCATCAGAGCCCTGAAGAAGAATTGTTAAAAGTGTGCTGGCTGAACGTCCAGGAAAAGTTAAAAAAAAGGGAGTTAAAAGATCGTTTCTGACACCCTCATAAAATTTACATTTAAAAAGAACATGCATGACGGTCTCCACCTCGTGCATACCACATGGACTTGGAGTCCATTTCAGATTTCTTGGAGTCTTGTCGTACCTGCCCTCCAGAAGCCTCGAGAGTAGGGCATCAAAGCGGGCCAAGGAAAAATCCCGCCTGTATTTAGGAACAAAAAGCCAATATAAATATTGCATCCCTTCTGAAGAGGGAGAGACAGTCAGGCCCAGGGCCAGGGGAGAACATGGGCCAGAATCTACTGCTAAAAGCTCTTGGTTGTCTGTATCTGTTAGTCGGCATTTCACCACTGCCTTGGCCACATTAAAGTGATTTGTGGACAGTCTGCTCAGATTCCCCATTCGGTTTTCTTTTACGTGGTTGATGATCATTCGAGAATGAGGTGATGAAAGAGAAGCAATAACACAATATTCTGAAATACTTGTGCCTGGCTTCTCATGCACCATGTTAAGCCCTTGTCCCCAGTGTACACAGTTACTTTGCACCCACAAATATGCTTTCATCAATTTCATCGTAATGAGCATCTCTGTGATCCACAGCAATATCATTGTCTTGATCGCTGTAACTCCAGGTGCATAATTATGCTTATTACCCATCTCTAATTAAATTTCAACACTAATAATGTACATCTCTGTACTGTTGCTGCCTCTGCATCCCTGGCAACGTAGTGTGGATGGCTAGTCTGTCCTCTCATTTTGCCTAACCACATATGAATGCAGGAGATTAATGTGTTATCTTCTATAGCACAGACATGAATGTCTCTGCATCAAAGTACCATGCCATATGGGTTGAGCATGTGCATTTTTGGTGTGTATCTGTGGATTAAACCCTTTATCATGTGTGTTATCAGCAAGGCTAAAGTACTGAGGGTGGGAGGAGATCAGACATTCTGAAGTCCTCCAAGCAGAATGGTCTTATAGATCTTCCAAGCAGAATGATCTAATGGATACAGCCGTGTGAGTGAAGTTATGCCTGATTTGGTGAAACCAACACAATAATCACTTCTCCAGCAATTTGCATGAGCACAGATAATGACAAATGGCTAGTGGGGTGGGTCAGATATGGTAATGAGTATGGGGGAGACAAAGTCTTCACCAGCTCGTCCCATGAGACTTAGATACCTCTGTGGTAAGATTGGGAGTTACTTAAGATAAAGTTTGACCTCCTTTATTAAGATCTTTTAATATGCATGAAGCTCATTTATTTATTAAGCATTTATATGCCGCTTTTCAGTATGCAGCCTCCTGAAGTGATTTACAAAATCCTGAAATGATACAGTATAAGTAAAATTTGTAAAACTCAACAGAAGAAACATTTAAAAACCAGGTATTGCCTCTGTAGGACATTAGCCTAACTAACTGAAACATGTGGCCATAGCTAAATGCTAGGAGAATGTCCCACCTGTTCACCTGGGTGACACCTTCCCACGAATTGAATCAGAGGGTTCACTGATCTGTTCCCTTTCTTGCACACTCACCTTAAATGCAAGATGAAGTGGCATTCAAGAGGTGCATCCCCCCCCATTGTCCAATGTTCAAAGGGATGAATCGTTCAGCCCTCAAGGTTCATTTCCACTCCCCTTCCCCCTCCAGATGGCTGGCATTGAAAGCTGGGAAAGGTGAACATGGTACATTTGAGTGCTCACTAGGGCAGCTAAGCTAAACCCCTTTCTAGTTATGACACTACCTGCTAGCTATAACAACAGCAATCAGCCAAATCTAAATATCCTACCCCAATTCCTAAGGTGGCCATCCAGAGGACATCCCCCCCAAATATTCCTGTTCATTTCCCACATGGGTAACTGGCTAATCCCACATACTGTTTCAAAGGTTTGTAAAGGCAGGGTGCTGCACTAGGAGCTATAGCGGGCTGGCATATAAAGATGGTTGTACATTTCAGTGTTAACATGGGCATGTTTTAGTGAGAGGTTGCATGATGTTCACTCTGGAAAGTGAGTGGGGCAAAACAGCCCCTGCTGAAGCACTGAGGAGCATCAAACCTTTAGGCTAAAGTAAATCTCCTAAAAGCCAGTTCAAATGAAGAGTCTTCATCTGGTGCCAAAAAATAGCAGAGATGTTTCCCTGAAGAACTGGAGAACCAATCACCCTCGAGTTAACCCAATAGTTTGTGTGTCTGGTTACTTTCATTCCCTATGTCTGTGCACAAATCCCTGTATGAAGCATTCCAGGCCCCTCCAGAAATCCTTTTATTGTGCATTCATGACGATTTGTGCTCATGATGATATGGGAGTGGGTCTCCAGCCTTCACTATTGATTGCACTTCCAAAAGTTTCGGGGGGGACGTACTGCCTTGTTTCCAATCAGTGCATGTTCCATAACATCCTATTGAAATCCTGTAACTTTTTGTTACAGATGTTCCATGTTATTTTTTGTTGTCCAGCTGTTCTTGTGCTGTAATGCAAGAGTGCCCCTTATATTTATTTATTTATTACATATATATACCGCCCCATAGCCGAAGCTGTCTGGGCGGTTTACAGCAATTAAAAACAATAAAAACAAATATACAAATTTTAAAACACAAAAACAATTTAAAAACACAATTTAAAAAAACAATTTAAAAAAACAATTTAAAAACACATGCTAAAATGCCTGGGAGAAGAGGAAAGTCTTGACCTGGCGCCGAAAAGATAACAGTGTTGGCACCAGGCGCACCTCGTCAGGGAGATCATTCTATAAGATAGCAATTCCTTAAGACAGCAATAATGCAGTAACCCTGGAGAAGCATCATAGAACAGCTAATAAAGTGCCATGACATGTGGATGGTCCACCATTAATGCACGATTATTGCATCAATGACATGATGCCAAAATACACCCACCCACCCCCCAAAAAACAGTGTAGTAGGCAGGCGTGCAGTTGTCTGGGGTCCTGAGGGGGTCTTAGACCCCTTACTTTTTTGGGAGCAGGGTCCCAGCAGGGTCCCTACTTCTCCAGCATCCTATGAGCCAAACAACATGAAAGGGGAGTGTGTTAGCCATGGAGAAGAGTCTTCTGACATGCTTCCTTGTCCTTTTCTGCTGACTGGAACCTCTCAGAGTGAAAGGAGGTGAGTCAGCTAACATGCTCCCTTTTCATGCTTATTGGCTCTTAGGGACATCTGTTGTGGGAGAAGGCATTAACAAGGATCTCATTCTTATCACAGCATCAAAAAAGGGGGGAGTGGTAGCTGTGACTATCATAAAGTCACCCTGCATTTCTGAATTTGCCATTACCCTACTGCTAATGGGATCCTCTGTTTGATGCATTTGCATTAAACAAACACACAAACAGCAAGGCCACTCTTTGCCTTCAACATTGGCTTGCTCTTCAGCAGGCATTAGTTGCCACCAAGGCTTGGAACAGCAATGATTATTCTGGCTGGCTGGAGTTGTTAGGAGATCTGGTTAGCATCTGTGCTTCACTGCCATTTATTAAAGTGCATGTTTGACTGTGTGATTTGCAAAAACAGGTACATATTAAATAAAGGTCAAGAATTATGTGATGGAAATTCACTGTCTTAGCAAAACCCTTTGTTAATCAGTAGCTAATACATTTGTCATAACCCAAAGAAAACAACATGTAAGGAAAAGCAAACTTTTTATATGTGGATCAGTGCAGTTGTGCTGGGGGAGTAGAGAGTGGGGAGGGACATATATAGCATCCAGGTTTATGAAAATGGTGCTTTCACACTGCATTTGCACAAACTTTGATGTGACCAGTATTGTCCCCAGTATTGTTAATTTCTAAGAGAGAGAAGCTGGCTGGGAGTTTGTCAAGCAAGCTATATTCAATGGGAATTGCATCCAGGTAGCTGTGCATCAGATATGATGCTCTGAAAAACTGAATACTTGCCCTCTGGCAGGACATTTCAATGACTTTGGAATGGGATGGGGTGAACTAACTCCCATTTTGAATTACGTGGAGCACCATTATATAATTTTAAATAAAAAAGCAAGCAAACAAACAAAAACCCCTAGAAACCACAGCATATTAGATATGCATGGTGGTTGGTACAAAATTCAGAAATAAAAATTGGAACCGTTCTTAACATGTCAGTTCTAATTTGGGACTCAGAATTCTAAAACCCCAGGAAAAATTTGGGCAATAAGAATTTCAGAAGCATCCCTATTGGAAGATTTGCTTTCTTCCCCAGCTGGAGAGAGAGGCAGTAGTAGTAGTAGTAGTAGTAGTACCCTGAGCAGGTTATAGACATTTAAAACACAGTGTTAGAAAAAGCTAAATCACATTACACTCACAGGAATAGGGTGGGTCCTGAAAACATACATCTCAAGTGCCAAAGGCCAGGGTAAAGACGTGAAGAGGTGCATATTTTGCATTTGCCAAAAACTGTACAGTGAAGGTACCAGACAAACCTCTGTAGGGAGGGAATTCCACAACTTAGGGGCTGCCACAGAGAAGGCCCTCTCCTGGGCCTCCACCACTACCCTGAACTTCTAGGGATGGTGGAATGAGTCTGTCTGTTGACATTCACTTATTTCTTAAAAGATTTCTAGGCTATCTTTTTAGGACCATGCCCTCCTAAGGCAGATTCCGATATGTAAAACACATTAGATCATCAAAGTGGTGAAGTTTAGACTTATGGCTCCGATCCTTCCCTGCAGGGGTGGTGGATAGATTAAGATGGTCTGCCCCTGGAGCCTAATGGAATTCACCGGATTCCTGAATGCCCTGGGAGAGTTCCCAGTAGATAGAGCAGGTGACTCTGTTGAAGCCCTTGTCATGCTGAAGAACAGCGAGGCACGTCGGGCTCCCGACACAGTTGCCCCCGAGTGCCCTCTCTGGTACTGTGGAGCCCAGCTTGTACCTTAGTACACAGGTGAGCTAAGAGCAATGAAACAGGCTGGATGACAGCTAGAGCGCAAGTGGCAAAAGATGTGCTGTGAGGCTGATTGGGCACGAGTAAAACATCATAACCGTGCCTACTGTGTGGCGGTGAGGGTGGCGAAGAAGGCTCACTTCTCTGATTCCATCACATCCTCAAGTAGCTGTCCAGTGGAGCTTTTCCGTATTGTCAGGGGTCTGTTGACATCAACTCCAGGAAATGGAGTCTTAGACCCTTCAGCAGCACACTGTGAATTGTTTGCAAGGCACTTTGAGGGTAAAGTTGCTCACCTCCATAGCAGTCTTGATGCCCCCTCCACATCTACTGTAGTCCCCAATGAGGTGTCCAGTGCAACGTCTGCTGCAACTTCTTGGGAACGGTTTCAGTTGATGTGGCCTGATGACGTGGACAAGGTGCTTGCAATGATGGAGCCAGCAATGTGTCCTCTCTACCCTTGCCCTTCTTGGCTTATTAAAGCTTGCCGAGGGGGTCTGACCAAGTGGATCCAGCATGTGGTCAATGCATCATTGCGGGAGGGAGTGGTTCTGGCCACCTTGAAAGAGGCGGTGATCCAACCACTCCTGAAAAAGTCCACCCTGGACCCATTGGTTTGTGACAACTACCGACCGATTGCAAATACCCCCTTCTTAGGGAAAGTGATTGAGAGGGTTGTGGCAAAGCAACTGCAAGTACTCTTGGATAAAACAGATTATCTTGACCCATCCCAGTCTGGGTTCAGGCCTGGTTATGGGACTGAATTGGCCTTGGTCGCCCTTTATTGGGAGAAGGACAGGGTGAGTGCGACCCTATTATTCTTACTTGATCTCTCAGTGGCTTTTGATACCATTGACCATGGTATCCTTCTGGGCCGACTTGGTGAGCTGCATGTTGGAGGCACTGTTTTACAGTGGTTCCGATCCTATCTCCAGGGTCGCTCTCAGAGAATAGCATTGGGTGACTGTCTTTCAGCTCCCTGGCAGCTGTCCTGTGGGGTGCTGCAGGATATCATCTTATCCCCCATGCTGTTTAACATTTATATGAAGCCCTTGGGAGCAGTCATCAGATTTGGGGTGGGGTGTCAGCAGTACGCTGATGTTACCCAGCTCTATTTCTCCGTGACATCTGAATCAGGAGAGGCCATGCAAGCCCTGGACCGCTGCCTGGACTTGCTGGTGGGGTGGATGAGGGCCAATAAACTGAGTCTGAATCCTAGCAAGACGGAGGCACTGTGGGTTGGTGGTTCCTGAGTTTGGATAATTGGTCAGTTGCCTGCTTTAGATGGGGTCGTACTCCCTCTGAAAGAGCAGGCCCATAGCCTGGGGGTGCTCCTGGAACCATCTTTGTCGCTAGAGGCCTAGGTGACCTCAGTGGCTAGGAGTGCCTTTTACCAGCTTTGGCTGGTAAGACAGCTGCAGCAGTTTCTGGACCGGGATAGCCTGACCACTGTTGTCCATGTACTGGTAACTCCAGGCTGGATTACTGTAATGCACTCTATGTGGGGCTGCCCTTGAGGTTGGTCCGGAAGCTGCAGCTGGTGCCAAATGCAGTGGTGAGATTGCTCACTGGGGCAGGGTATTGCCAACATGTCACCCCACTACTGAAAGAATTGCATTGGCTGCCCATTTGCTAACAGGCCAAGTTCAAGGTTCTAGTTTTGGTGTACAAAGCCCTATACAGCTTGGGACCAGGATACCTGAAAGACCATCTTATCCCATACATACCCAGTCGATCACTGTGCTCTGCAGGTGAGGGCCTCCTGCAGATACCATCTTATCAGGAGGTTCGTTCTGCACAATATAGGAAATGGACCTTTAGTTTGGCAGCACCTACCCTGTGGTATTCCCTCCCTTCGAATATTAGGCAGGCGCCATCTCTGCTATCTTTTTGGCGTCTTTTGAAGACTTTTCTCTTTCAGCAAGCCTTTAAGGTTGAGACCTATCCCAGTCTGTGTCTGTATTAGAATTGCTTAATATGTTTTTTAAGAAATGTTTTTAATGCTGTTTTGTTTTAATGTACTTTAAGATTTACAAGTGTAAAATTATGCATATTGGAGCAAAAAATCTTAATTTCACATATACGCTCATGGGTCTGAACTGACGGTGACTGACCAGGAGAGAGACCTTGGGGTTGTAGTGGACAGCATGATGAAAATGTCGACCCAGTGTGCGGCAGCTGTGAAAAAGGCAAATTCCATGCTAGGGATAATTAGGAAAGGTATTGAAAATAAAACAGCCAATATCATAATGCCATTGTATATATCTATGGTGTGGCCGCATTTGGAATACTGTGTACAGTTCTGGTCGCCTCATCTCAAAAATGGTATTCTAGAGTTGGAAAAGGTTCAGAAGAGGGCAACCAGAATGATCAAGGGGATGGAGCGACTCCCTTACAAGGAAAGGTTGCAGCATTTGGGGCTTTTTAGTTTAGAGAAAAGGTGGGTCAGAGGAGACATGATAGAAGTGTATAAAATTATGCATGGCATTGAGAAAGTGGATAGAGAAATGTTTTTCTCCCTCTCTCATAATACTAGAACTCATGGACATTCAAAGAAGCTGAATGTTGGAAGATTCAGGACAGACAAAAGGAAGTACTTCTTTACTGAGTGCATAGTTAAACTATGGAATTTGCTCCCACAACATACAGTAATGGCCACCAGCTTGGATGGCTTTAAAAGAAGATTAGACAAATTCATGGAGGACAGGGCTATCAATGGCTACTAGCCATGATGTCTGGCTCTGCCACCCTAGTCAGAGGAAGCATGCTTCTGAAAACCAGTTGCCGGAAACCTCAGGAGGGGAGAGTGTCCTTGCACTCGGGTCCTGCTTGCGGGCTTCCCCGAGGCACCTGGTTGGCCACTGTGAGAACAGGATGCTGGACTAGATGGGCCACTGGCCTGATCCAGCAGGCTCTTCTTATGTTCTTGTGTTCTTATATGCTTTTATGATGTTTTAATGTGTTTGTTTGCCACCCCGGGCTCCTGCTGGGAGGAAGGGTGGGATACAAATTAAATAATAAATAAATAAATAATAAAAGTCTTGGCTGAGCAAACAAGTCGAAAGTGGGAAGACAAGCTCCAACCAAAGTCTGATTAATTGCCATGGCTGCCTGACCGTTGAGTTGTGAAGGTAGACTTGTGAAATCTGGCTGAAGAACAGGTTGTGAGCCCTATTTTTGCCATGACATCTTTCAGACTTTGAAACTTGCTTACTCAATGAAACAGAGAGATATTTGTACCGTTTGTCCTCATGTGGAGGCCCTACTTATAAAACAGATCAGGAAAGGCTTTGTGAAAACTACCTGAGTCCTTGGCACAACTGATCTTTGAAACGTTTAATGGAAAGGAGAAGTGGGCTTCTGAAAGCAGGAGGTGAGTGTCAACAGAACTTTTCACATGAAAAGAAAAAAGAACACTGTTGCCTTATAAAATAACTGGATTTTACAATCAGAATGTCTCAATCCGGGGAAGTGGTGAAATTATAAATGGGAAAATACATAGTGATAAATATCTACCATGAGCTTCACTTTTGGAGTTTTATCTTTTTTAAGTAAAATAAATCATGATGTGGATATAAAAGTGTTGTGGCCAAGAGACAAGGAAGGAGGTAAATAATAAAGATTTTATTCTAAATACAAAAAAGGAACAACCATAACAAGCATGCCTAGACCTAGTAATCTCTCACTGTTACTACCCACCTCTTTTTTATGGACAAAATCCCTTTAACTGACCATTATTCTCAGCTGTCTCAAAAAGAGACTGAAAGGGAAACTCCACAAAAAAGGAATAGACCTGATTATTTTTTAGAATAGCATTCCAGTTGTATGGCACATCATAATTCAAAGGCAGATGGGAAATCCTATGTAAACAAGAATTATAAAATTAAATTCCATGCAGATAGGAATCATATAAATAAATGACTATTAATCCTTTATTTATATTATTTATCATATATATATAAATGTATACCCTGCTTTTCCCCTCCAAAAAGGAGTAATCTAAAACAACCTTCAGAATAACTTAAAAAGCAAACACAGAAATAACAATTCCCAGAGCTGTTAGTCTTTTGCAGCTAAAAACACAAACACCCCCCCAAAAAACAAAGAGTCCTGTGGCACCTTAAAGACTAACACATTTATGATGACATAAACTTTAATGGATCATAGTCCACTTCATTATTATTATTATTATTAATCTAAAATTTATTAGATGCCTATCTGGTAGGTAAAATCCTATCACTCTAGGCGACGTACAATAAAAATATAATACAAATACATGTCAAAATGCAAAATACAGAACAGTCAATTAAATCAAATTAAAATCACAGAAAACAAAAGACCAATCCACACCTTAACTACACAGCTCTGATAAGTTTCTCCTCCTGCCTAATCAAAAAGCCAGGTCTTCAACTGCTTCCGAAAACACAAAAGTGATGGAGCTAGACGAATAGAAACTGGCAAGGTGTTCCATAGTAAGGGAGCCGCAATAGAGAAGGCTTTAGACCTAGTGCCGGCTAATTTAGCCACTCTGATTGAAGGAACAACAAGAAATCTAGCAGCTAAAGATCTAGTGCGACCACCTTCTCCAAGAAGAGAAAGTCTATTCTTCAAGTAACATGGACCAGCATCGGTAAAGGATTTGTAAGTTATGACCAATATTTTAAACTTCACCCTTGACACAATCGGGAGCCAATGAAGTTCATCAAATCCATGAAGTGTTATCCTAGGTTATGGAGGTACATGAACATACGTTGTTTGGGGAAATGACTATAAAAAGTGAGGTCAGAGGAAAGTGAAATGTGGAAAAGTACAGGCAGTGATAATTCCCTACTTAACAGTGGTGATTCACAAAGCAATTCTTCCTGACAAAGATATCCTGAGATTGGTAACACATATAATGTCCTTTGTCTTATAAGTTCAAAAGAATATAATAATAATAATAATAATAATAATAATAATAATAATAATAATAATAATAATAATAATAATATGTGATAGTGTAATTAAAAACAGTTGCCAAACTAAAAATAGGATAAAGAAACTGTTTTTGAGTGCAATTCATGGTGTTGAGATGAAAAGCCCTAAATAGCTTGGGACCAAACTAGTTGAAATACTATGTCCTGTTATCAGCATCTGTTTAAGATTAGCTGTTGTGCCCCTGTTGCACATGCCATTTCCTTCTGAGTAGGGAATGGAAAGATCTATTAATTTCTGTTCTCTTAGTCTCATTTTTCCAGTCTTAAATTCAGTTCTCAACATTTCTGCAGAAATCTGCGCATTTTTTTTTTAATAAAAAACCTCTTGAAAATCCTCCAGGATTTTAGTATGAATCTTGTAATAAACACATTTTTGTAGACAGTTTTGACTAATGTACACCTTTTTGCAAGCAATATCTCATCACGTAATTCATTTTTATATGTTATTTTCAATCATATATTCATTTGTATGCACACTTTCCCCTAACATATGCATTTTTGTAAACATTGGTTGGTAAACTGCATTGCAAAATTCAAATAAGTGCAAATTCCAAAGGATGACTGTGTTTCAGTTCTCATATTGTTTCGAATGTGCAGATTTGATAGATTTGGCTTGAAATGTGAAATGAATCAAATTTCTTGCCCATTCCTACTGCTGAGGCAAAGTTAGAGGTAGCACACCAGAGGGCTTTTTTCTGTGATGGAGATTTGTCAGTTGAACTTACTGCCTCAAGAGGTTAGATTCCCTTTATCATTTAAACTCATGCCTACTTTAATCTCTTACTTCATCTATGCTATGTGGACTATGTCTCTATCTCGAGTTTTCTAAACTGAGACTAATGAGGAAGGGTTAGCATCAATGGAACTTTATGCTAACTGCAAGGGGCCTGTATCCAAAGTACCACCATGTCACTCATTCTGTAGTGACTCTTGTGCAATGGAACTTCCCCCCTCTCCTTCCCTCCCCACATGCCCCCTAAATCTGTTTTGGGTTTTCCTCCAATCTTCTGGAGCAGATTTATGTATTTATTTGGTTTATATCCTGCCCTTCCTCCCAGTAGGAGCCCAGGGAGGCATATTTAAGGAGGGTGCAGATTTGGGGAGGGCTTACAGCAAGTTCAGGGGGAGGAGAGGGAGGAAATTCCATTGTGCAGGTGTAAATCCTTGCACTAGCAGAATGAGTGCATTGGATACCACCCTTAGCTGTTAGAAGGCACACATCCAGTTCACCTTCTGTAACTTCTAACATAGTAGTGCTCTACATTTACCCATTGTTGCTCTGATGGAAGGAGTACAGAAAAATGTTGGACTTGAGCACTCCATCAATAATACTTCACAGTGTCTACCAGCATGACCATTGGTTTTGATCATGTTCAGATAACTGAATGAGCACTCTGTGAGCACCTGTGTTCTGATAAGGGTGCTGCACTCTGCAATCATATCCAGAATTAATTTATTACTGTATACAAGAAGAAAAGATTGGTACACAAATAGCTCTTGTTATCATATATAAATGCTATCAAAATGTACCCTGACCCATTATTAGCAAAGCAATTTGCTTCTATGCTTCCATCACGGGGAAATCAATTACGTGAGGACCAGTCTCTTCCCCTTTATGGATAGAAAAAACCTTTTATTAATTAATAAAAAAGAAATCCTGTGTTTGCACTGAAAGGGTGGGGAAAACATATTAGTTGGGTAGAAAAGGGTGCACAGTTCAAATCACCGTAATGAGCAATTTTACATTTTTACAATCTCATGAAGGTCATATCACTATGTAAATCAAGAGAAGGGAAGATTCCTATTCTCCCTCGCAGAGCTACATTTTCCCGAGTGGTGTAAATGTCAGTCCCTCTTCCCAGAGAACTCTTGGGATTGTAGCTCTGTGGGGGGAATAGGGGTCTCCTAACAATTCTCAGCACCCTTCACAAACTACATTTCCCAGAATTCTTTGGGGCAAGCCATGACTGCTTAAAGTGGGATAATAGTGGAATAGATGTCTAGTATGAATGTGCTCTCACTGTTTAGTTCACAGGTGGGGAACCTTGGTCTTCCAGATGTTAGTGAACTATAGCTCCCATCGTTGGCCAAGTTGGTTGGGGCTTATAGGAGCTAGAGTCCAACAGCATCTGGAGGGCCATAGGTCCCCCACCCCTGGTTTACTTGCCCACACATTCTCTGGGTGCTTCTTTTTTCTGTCTGCACACCACAAGCATGCATTTTTCTTTCTCTGCACGACTAAAGGTCTGCCTGTATCTTTGTCTGTTAACCCTCATGCCTTTTCTCCCTTCATCCCATAGCATAGCCTTTGTTCCCTCACTACACGCTCATTGCTCAGATACGGTCTCTTTGTCTTTCCCTAGCCAAGGTTCTTTGTCTGTAGCCCTGACTCATCACACAACCTTCTAGGTTTTCCCATGCCAAAGGTCTGTGGCTGTGAAAATAGTGACCTCTGGATAGCAATTTGCCACCAGAGATCTTCTGTTGCTCCCCCTATGAGGAATGTGGGTGTTCCACCTGCCAGCAGTGGTTCAAGTGATGGGACGGAACCACAAAGCTACCCACTGGATGCTAGCGTTGCTGCTGCTTGCCTGGATGAGACTGGGATGGGGTGCCGCTGAGGTCAGGGCTGTGTGGGTACACTGGTGGAAGAGCTGGCTGGGTGGCAGCAGTTCCCACTGGTGCCCCCATCCAAAGATGACCTCGCTGCTGCCCTGCTTCAGGGCAGTCCCATACAGTCCCATTCAGGAAAGCGGTAGTGACACTGGGGTCAGAAGGGCAGCTCTGCCCCACCACACATGCTGCTACTGCCATCTGTCAATTGCCAGATGACAAAACAGGTCTAGGGAGAGGACAGGAGTCTTTGCTGAAGGAAGGATCACTGTTATACAGGGAAACCTTAGGGAGTTGAATGTTAAGGGAGAATCCTACCCCTGATCCTCCCATGAGAATAGTCAGCTTCACAGTCTGCAAATAGGGTAAAAAAAATTAGGAGGCTATTTTCACTCAACCCTAGATTGAGGGTTCCCAAGCTGTGGTCCACGAGCTTCACTGAGTGGTCCATGGCATGTCCGTGGATTTGTACTGAAGATGGGAGAAGGGACATCGACTGCATGAACTAGTCATATTGAATATTTTATTCAATATTCATATTTTCATTGTATTTTTATTGCATCTTATTTTTTGTATTATATTTTAACACAGTTGTAATACAATAACTATAATATAATACAGCAATTGTAATACAATAAAATAAAATATATAACAAATAAAAGAAGCAATAAAAATACAATTAAAAATCACACAGCATCTAGCACAGTGCATTACGATTGCTACATCAGGCAGAAAAATCATTAAGCGGTCCACTAAGAGCCTCAGCAATTTTCAAGTGGTCCGGGGGGGGGGAGTTTGTGAACCATTGCCTGAGAATCAAGCAACTTTTGGGAAAGAATTACAGTTACATAAAGAATGTACCTGGTTACAGAATTAAGTCAAACAACCAAACAAAAAATCTGGCACCATAAACCCCGATTTAAAAGATATTAGTTTGGGTCATCCCTAATGCCTCTACCACTTCAGTAAAATCACCCAGTAAGGTGAAACAATGTAGGGTTGATCCATGTCAGAAGAACCATGCTAGAGTCAGATATTTCGAAGCACAGCACTGATGGCAATCACTGAGGAATAGATATGCATGTGTGGATCATCCCTTTAGCCTTTATGAATAAAATGTGTCCCTAATAATGTTAAAAAAGACTTGAAAAAAGAGGGGTAGCCTCTTTTAATCTTTATTTCCCAGGTACATCATGAAATAATAACAACATGTTTCTAACATGTGTGTGAGAGAGTGGGTGATGAAAGAGGAGTTCTATTGAGTGGCATTTCTTTTTAGGGAAGTGTCTTGACTGTGCTTATCTGAAGCTATAATTCCATGTTTCTGTCATCACAGCTGCTTCCTAGGAGATGGTTATGATGTTTCCAGCCAAGGAAAGTGATTATAAATGAGAATTAAGCAACAGGAACAGATGAACTACCAAGCAACAGAGGCCCTGATTTTATATGAAAATGTTTCATGACAAGAAACCTTGAAAATGCGTACGTAATAAGTAAGAGAATATTCATAGGTGACATAAGTTTTTTTTTTTACAATAATTTTTATTCAAATTTTCATAAAACATACAAAACAAAATCATAAAACATTCAAAGACAAAAAACAAAACAAAACAAAAATGATTAAACAAAAAAATAAAATGTTGACTTCCCATTTGTCGCAGATCAAATCAGTTATAGGTCTGCAATATATAACAATCCTGTCTCTTAAATTATATTATAAAATCACTTTCCTCCAGTAGTTATCTTAATTAATCATCAAATCTCATAAACATTACTTTATTCTTTCCACAAAAAGTCAAAGAGAGGTTTCAATTCTTTAAGAAATATATCTATCAATTTTTCTCCAAATAAACATGTCGATTAATCCATCTCGTTAATAATAATAATAATCTTATTGTCATAACCATAGTCCAAATAAACATATCGATTAATCCATCTCATCAAAATCTGTTAGGTCCAATAATTTCAATAGCCATTATTCCATTATCCCTATTAATTCCATCTTCCATCTTCAATAGTCCTGTTAAGTCCAGTAATTTCAGTGTCCAATCTTCCATTATCAGTATTCCATAATAATCTTGCTGTCATAGCCATAGTCATATAATAAGAGTCTGATGGGAATTTCCTCTATCCCAAATATTTTCTTGCCATCAATTCTGAATAAGTTGCTGAAATACTGTTGTAAAGTCATATCTCTGTTCTTCTTTTTTACAAAATGCACTGGCTCATCTCTTGAGAGTTTTTCCATTGTCACATGGCTGCAGTTAATTCCATAGATTTTCTCTATATCAAGCTCCATCACGTCATTCCAGTCCAGAAGATTATCCAAGCCATTGATAACTTTATCTCTAATATCTTCATTAATTTCTTCAGAGATAACGTTAAATTCCGAACAGTAGATTTTATTTCTAATATCCATAAAGTCCAGATCTTTTTCCAATTCCACATTTGTTCCGATCTCCAGGGCTTGTATCTTCCCTTTATTTTTTCTTTTCTCATCTCTGATCTCATTCTCCTCTCTCACAGGATCCCCTATTTCTTTAAGCTCCTGCGTCATTTTGCTCAGTTCAATTTTCAGCTCCTTACTGCCCTGTCGCAGGGTTTGTTTCGTTATCTCAATCTCATCCATTATTTTCTGAAACATAATTACTTCCAGATTCTCAGCCACTTTCTTGATTGCCATTTTTAAAACCACGAAAACAAAACAAAACAAAAATAAAGAAGAACCACTTCTTATTTCAGCAACAATTGGGTTAATATTCCAGGCTTGATGACATCACAGTATAAACAGAGCAGCCTGCCTTATCTCTCTATGTTCAAGAATACAAAACAAATTTAGTTCCCAGCATCAAAACAGTTAGTGGCGTCGTGAAGAAGCAGATTCGTCAAAATAAAATAGACCAAAAAGATAATAGTCCCAGACAATATAATGTTCCTCGGAATAGAAATTCCTCTTCTGTTTATATCTTTAGAATGCACTTCCAGGACAGCTTTTTGCAATAGAAACAGAGATAAGCTGTTAATTTCATGAATAACAGAGAAGAGTTATAGCTCACCCAGAAGTTCTTTAAAGCTGATTCATTTGACAAATCTCTTTTTGCTGCAACAATTTAAACCAAGTAAAAAAAATAATAGAAAGAAGGGTGCTTGCCTGTTAGTCCGTTTTCTCTTTGAAGAAAAGATAAACGTATCGCATTAACCAGATAGAGCTTGTTCGGAAGTCCGTCCGGCATTGCTGACTGGACCTTTTCTCATAAATTAATGAAATCCAGTCCTCCCAACAAAAACAGGCTTTTGAGGTTGATCTCTACGTTTCTCCCTGCCCGGGAGAAATTTCATCAGTCAAAAAAAAATGTTCTGACTGATTTATATCTGAATAAGCTTCTTTTGAGGCGGGAGCCCGTCTCAAAAGCAGGCACAAGCGAAGTCACCCTTCCCGGAAGTCCAGGTGACATAAGTTTTTAACAGCTTGAGGTTATAATGAACATTCTGTTCTGAGGCACAACTTGGTCAATTTCCCAATAAATGTTCAAAGTATCCAGAGTCCCTGACGTTTTATGCACAACAAATTATTGTTGTAGGTACGCTTGTGCTACATTGGTATAAGGACAAATCATTCAGAATGATGTCTCTCTGTCTACTTTGAAGTCCAAGAGACATTCTAGATCAGCCTTCCCGAACTTGATTTTCCCACAGACTGCAACTCCCATCATTCCTGACCATTGGTCATGCCATCTGGATAGTCCCAGCATTTCAACTTAGGAGGAGTCCTCACTTGCTCATGCAGTCCCATTCAGTGAAACTCTCCCCACACAAGTAGAAAGAACCCACCCCAACCTACTTAAAGGATCTCAAGGGTTGTGTCTAATTGCTGCAACATCTTAGCTTTGAGTAGTCATGCCTAGTTATGCTGTGTAGAGGTGCAGAATCCCATGCAATCTGTAAGCACATCGATGAAACACCCTAAGCTGAAATTTCCCATTAAACATGATGGGGAAAAACACACCAGTGAGTCTGAGTCGGAATCCAATGGGGTTGACCAGGACACCAACTTTTTTTTGGGGGGGGGCAGAAGGTACATTTGGAATTTTGAAAAAGTGCTGGTGATGATAGTCATAAAATGGCTGCTATGTGTCTTGTGGGTCTGGCATAACACAAAATGTGGGCATGTTTAAGGGGATGTGCTCAGTGTAGGAGAGGTTCAGCCAGTGCGAACAGGAACTGAGCAGGATGAACAGTCTCTCGTGCATTGTGGATTTTTGAGGGTATATTTACTGAGACCTTTTGTGGGTGTCGTAGGAGGTACTGGTGGACATGGTGGTGACCCCTGGACGCTATGACCGGAACCTGGTTAGTTTTAGAAAGGTCTTCCCATAGTTTACTTTCTCAGCTTTATCAAGACCTGCCTATACACCTGTGAAGATCTCATAAAGATTGTTCTCCGTTATATTAACATAAGGTGTGCACATCACAAAACCAAAAAATGGAAAAAAATGCATGTGCAATAATCACTCCTAAATCCTGCTTGGTCTTCAGAACAGGAGAAAAAAAACACCTTTGCTCCTTTTAACTCAGTCTGGGGAGAGGATATATTTATACAATTGGTTGCATTCAGCTATGTCATACCCAGAGTTAATGAATCTAAGCTAGACATGACTATAACTTTGGTGGGTCTATTCTGAATAGGGCTAGCATTTTTTCTAAGCCATCTTTTTCTAAGGCAAATACTAGCGTAGTCCATTGTTTTACATTTATTATTGCCATTTAATGACCAAATGCAATTTAACAATCAAATAAGGCCAATGGGATTCAGACTACTAGGATCCAAATGGTGTGCCATAATAATCTATATTTGGCTGATTATCCTCAAAATGCATAGATGTAGAACAGCTGCAGTGGTGGATGGGAGTATATTGAAATTTCATTTTTAGACTGCGATCCTTAAATCATTTACTAAGGAGTCAGCATTATTGAAAGCATTGCCTTAATTCTGACTAACTGTGCATAAATGGCTTCGTGTTAAGAGGGATTCAAGAATTCCCAGGTTTATGTTGGTACCTCTCCAGCAGTGCTACTCAAATACAGTATTAGCTGTGTAGTGTATATACAACAAGGGAGGGGGAAGAAAAGATACTCAACTTTAAAACTGTGACCAAGAAAAGCTAACAGAAAGTATTTCTGTGCACCTCTATGCAATACACAGGATAGGAATTGAGCCATGTCTACTTGAGGCTCAAATAGGTATAAGTCATCCTCCAGTATGTGGATAACCAAAAATGGGTAATCAAAAAACAGGAACTCTGAATGCCCTACTTTTCATATATTTAGTGTCAGTTTACTTTTGAAAGAATCTTTGGAAAAGGATGGGGAGACCAGTAATAACAAATTCTTTTAAGGGGAGAGTGATCTGTTCTTATGACTACTTGTCAAGTTGTTGACTAACATGACACTTTATAGCAGAAGGGACCCATTAAGCTTCTTGGCAGAGCTTAAGCTTTAGATGTTGCACCTCTATTTAATTTCATTTATCTGTTGATATTTCACACTTAAAACAGTTTGTCAAATCAAATTTGATGACCGTTGTTACAATCCTTTATATTATTTCCTTTGAAACAATTGTATTTTGTTGTACTTCAGCCCACATAATTAGATGCAATGCTTCTTTGCTTCTTCTATCCAAATAACTAATGTAATCCCCATTGCCAGTTTATTGATCTGAATGCTAGAGATTAGCTTTCATGTGTTTTATTGCTGGTTACAGTTAAACATTAATGGTACTATGTTCTTCAGACAAGATTGAGCAGTTGACTGTGGAGCCTTAACACTTCAAAAGTCCCTGTTTGTCAAAGATGGGCATCGCTCCTAACTTTACTAAGCATTCTGTCTCCCCAGGGATTTCAGCCAAGATGAGCAGCTGGTATGTTTATTCCTTGAAAATTGCAAGTTAAGAGATCAAACTTACATTGTATTTTAATCCACATTCTTCTTGGTTTCCCTTTACAAATAAACATCATCAACCAGACATGCATATTTTTCCAAGAACTTAATGGTGACGCTGATTTGGGCTATCAAAAAAAGGGGGAGGGAAAGGATGGGGAACTGTCTACTGATGCAAGATTTTCTCTGCAGACAGTATCTTGGCTAATGAGACAAGGTCTTTTAAAAAAGAAACTTCTCAGACAAGAATTCATAATATTCACCTAAGGGCTCAAAATGTCTGAGGATGGCTCTATCAATATAGCATTATTATTTCTTCCATGATATTTATAACAGTCTTCCCCAGTCTGTGTCGGAATTGCTTTTTAAGATGTTTTTAAAGCTTTTGTAAAAAAAGATATCTTTAAAGATGTTTTGTTTTAATATGTTTTTAAAGATGTTTTGTTTTAATATGTTTTTAAAGATGTTTTGTTTTAATGTATTTTAAAATCTGTTTTCAATATGTTTTAGAGTGTTTTTAGTGTTCTGTTGGCCACCCTCAGCTCCTTCTGGGAGGAGATATAAATTTAATAAATTCATCATCATCATCACCATCTAGTGCCCTCCAGATGTTGAACTACAACTCATATCATGTCTGACCATTATCCATACCGCTTCAGACTAATGGGGAATGGAGCCCAATCACAACTGAAGGGGATTAGGTTGAGAAAAGCTGGTCTAGAAGAGCAAAAAGCCTCACACTTCAGTTGTTCAGAAATGTGTGGTTGCATTTTAATCATTTTAGATGAAGGATAGTTTCAAAAAAGGAAATATTTGCTCAACATATTGACTACAGCTTCCCAGAATATTTCCCCCTTAATGTTGTCTGCGTCTCAGCCTAGATGGGTTGGTGGGGATAGGGTCAGTGGATTAGAATTCTTCCTTCTGATAGTAACTGGAGCTTGTATGTTGATTGGACTTCTAGCAATTAAGTCATGTTGGTATCAAAATAGTAAAATCTCTGGGTTTCATTGAGCCAGACCTGGAAAACATTTCATGATGGAGAAAGGGAAGACTTATTTGAGAGTATTTGATGTTTCTATGAGAAACTGCCTGTTACAACCTTTCCCATCCTGGTGTCCTCCTGATATAACTGAATTACAACTCTCATCATCTCTGATCAATAACTGGAGGGAAGGGGTGTTTTGGTGCACCAGACCTCCACACAGCAGAGCTGCTGCCTCTTACTGGGAGGTAAATGGATGAGGCAGCTGGGAGGCTGGTGCAGCTGGGAGGCTGGTGCTTCACAGGCACACCATCTCCACTGTTGCACATGCACAGTGCTGACATCCTCGCTGCCCTGTCCCTCCCTCCTCCCTCCTGGTAAGTGACAGTGACTCTGCTCTGGGAGGTCACATGAACAGTGACACCCCTCCCTGGCAGCTGCTACTGTGCCTGATCACTGGTCATGCAGCCTGTACTCATAGATGCTGTGATCCTAAACATTTGGATGGCATCAGGTTGGGGAAAGACTCGCCTATTATATCAGCTAGGGCCTAGGGCAAATATTAGAAGTTAGAACCAACATTTTCTCTGTTTATTACCATAACTACAATCCTATGTCATTTGTGTTTGTTACTGAACCATTAGTTAAAGTAAACTGAAGTGTTCGTATTGGGGGATGGGGTGTTATTTTAAATACTATTATTTTAGTATGTCTTGGCCTCTCAATCAAGTCATTGAGAATAGGGATGGGTGAAAATGCCCCCAGATTCTCAACACTTTTTATATACAATGAAATGGTGTGTGTGTTTGTGTGTCTGTGCTGGAATTGCTTTTTAAAATGTTTTTAAAGTTGTTTTTTAAAGATTTTTTAAGATGTTTTGTTTTAATATGTTTTAAAGTCTTTTGTTTTTAAGATGCTTTAAAGTGCGTTGAGTATTTTCGTTTGCCACCCTAGGCACCTCCTGTGAGGAAGGGTGGGATACAAATTGAATGAATAAATAAAATAGTACCATACACAGGAGTGATGTGAAATTAGGCCGACGGTGATTATGAACTTCTATATAAATTCAGTAGTTCACAATATCCTGTAAGATGTGTCACATGGATTATGGGATACCATCCAAAGGCTGGTTGGCACTTGATTGATATGGCTATTGTTAGAACTGTCCGGCCTATGTTTTTTAGCTTAGAAAAAAGGTGAGTGGGAATGGGGGTACGTGATAGAGCTGTATAAGCAGAGCTTGGGAAAATTACTTTTTTAAACTACAATTCCCATCAGCCCCAGCCAACATGGACACTGGATTGGGCTGGTGGGAGTTGTAGTTCAAAAAAGTAACTTTTCCAAGCTCTGTGTATAAGATTGTGCATGGTGCGGAGAAAGTAGATAGAGAATTTCCCCCCCTCTCTCATAATATTAGAACTCAGGGACATCCAATGAAGTTGAATGTTGGAAGTGTAAATGGCTGCCATCTTGGATGGCTTTAAAAGAGGTTCAGACAAATTCATGGAGGATAAGGCTATCGATGGCTACTATCCGTGATGGCTGTTTTCTACCTCCATTGTTGGAGGCAACATGCTTCTGCATTCCAGTTGCTGGAAACCACAGGAGAAGAGAGTGCTGTTGCATTCAGGTACTGATTGCAGGCTTCCCATAGGCATCGGGCTGCCCACTGTGAGAATAGGATGCTGGAGAAATTGGGCCTTTGGTCTGATCCAGCAGGAGTCTTACATTCGTAACTTATCAGAGTCCAGCTGTCGAAGGAGTGATCACTTAATGCATGGAAAGGAAATAGGTATCTCTCAGATGATCAGAGCAAAACGCCAGGGGTGAGTCAGCATTTCGGGCTTGAGAATGCTATAGCACTGTAGCCTTGCACAAGCATGGCTGCAGCAGGATTTTTTTTTTAATTCTTTTGTTAAAATATGTTTTTCTTGGTTAGATAAAAGGTGCCTGCCAGAAGGCTTAGGACTGGATCACATGACTGGAAAATCAGCAGTGGTATTTACATAATTAGAAAGCCTGCATTATAGGGCTTAAATCTGAACCTTTCACTTCCAGTTAATGATGAGTGGACCCACCCAAGTTCACTTTAGAATTCATGCAAAAAAAAATCATTTTCCAAAGCAATAAAATGCAGTTTACTTATTTATTTATTTATTGGGGTCCATAGATTTCATCAGTTTCTGAAAGGGGCATGTGACCCCAAAATGGTTAAGAACCATTGATCTTGAGCAATCTTGTTCATTTTCTGAATGTAGCATGGGTGTTGAAAACTACAGAATACCTAGGGCAGTATCCAACTACCTTGTTCTGTCAGTGCAAGGATTTATGCTTGCACAATGGAACTTTCCACCCTCCTCCCCCGAGGGTCCCCTAAATCTGTTCAGGGGGTCCCCCCAACCCTCCAGAACAGACTTGGGGAGGTCATGCATGGGGAGAAGAAGGGGGAATTCTATTGTGCAAGCTTACATCTTTGCACTGATGGAATGTGTTATTTAGCTCTACACTGGATGCAACCCATTGTCCCCTTTGTTACTTGCATCCCTGGCTGCTGTGATAAGCAGATGGTGCAGTGTCCAGAGGCTCAGTCCTGGACTAGAAAGGGTGGGGGAAAGAAGCATGAATCACTTGTCCCTTCTCTATTCTGTAAAATGTCCAAAGCATCCCAAACCTGGCTACTCCTGAAAAGATTTGCAAATCGGGGATGGGAAACCTGTGGCCTTCCAGAAGTTGCTGGACTTCAGTTCTTGTCAGCTGCAGCCAGCATTACTGATGGTCAAGGATGATGGACAATGAAGTCCAGCAACATCTGTTGTAAATGAACAACATGACCTAGGATTTGTCCAGACTGAATTGTTTGTATCAGGTAAGGAATCCAGACAGGGACTGTATTGAGAACTAATATTAAAGCATAAGTGGTTTCTCATAGAGAAGAAACACACAGAAATAGTAAAAAAAGTAAAATAAAGGATTACTCATGCAGGTGCCTTTCTTCACTGCTTCATTAAGTTAGGATTGTCCTACATGGATCTCTGCCTAATATTAGCTTGTCATGTTATTGCTGATATGTCTTTAGATTGCTATAAACTGCAGCTTTCTTCAGGCCAGTGGGGGGAAAAAACTGCTGCTTGATAGGAATCTAGGGATTTGTTTAGGGTCACCGCATCTTCATGAACTTTTGTAACTTTGCCCCAGGGAAACAGATTCTGTTACACATTTTGTATTACCTATGGATCAAAAGACAGTTGTTATACATTTCATGGCCTATAAAGCAACCTGGAAAGTGATTGGTGTGATTTTGTGATATTGTGGAAGCTCATTTATGCCTGTGAGAAACGGCCACGAATTCCTTCACTTTTATTTATTTATTTATTTATTTATTTGATTTATATCCCACCCTTCCTCCTCTCCACATGAAGCTTTAATAATAGTTCTCACCCAGCTTTATCTATAACATGTGAACTCTGTATCCATGTTTATTCTTCCATATTGAGGGAACATTGAGGCTGAAAACTGGCCTCTTTCAGCCCTCTAGACTGCAAGAATGTACCTTTTCCAAAAGGGCCCCACACATTTACAATTCCAGACAAAAACACCCCACTTTGTTTCTAGACATTCACTTATAGCCAAATTTAATTTAATGTAAATACTACATTTATACCTGTCCATTATAAAATGGCACCACCCAAACCATCCCAGCAAGGCAGCCCTGAAGAATACCTTGATCATTAGTACTGAAAGCTGCTAGAGGTCTAGGAGGCCCAACAGGAATTCCCCCCTATCCATTTTTCTGTGTAAGTCATTTGCCAGGAAGACAAAGGGTTGCTAAGAACCCTTTACTTCCCTGCCTAAGGCAAGTATGTAACTTGCCCTTTGCCACAAGTATAGCTCCACTGGATAACATTTTGGATATGCAATGGTGGCAAAAAAAGTGCCACCAGCACAAAATGACCTCTATCTTGTGTTTTATCAGCTTTAGAAATAGGTTTTTTCTTCTTCAATGCTTCAGCTCAAGGATGGGGAACCTTTTTCATGCTGAAGGCTGCATTCAAATAGTAGGCATGGCTAGAGACAAAAGTGGTGGAGCAACTGATGCCACTGTTTGCATTCCAGCCATGCAAAATCAGAGGTTTCTACCAGAGCTTGGAAGATTACTTTTAAAAAGTAATAAATTACAGTTACAATTACTTGGCCAAAAAAGGAGTAATTACAGTTACAATTACAATTGCTCTGAAAGTAACTGATTACTTTACTTTTTCTCAAAAGTAATCACTACAATTACATTTCAGTTACTTTTTAAAAAAATGTCTACAAGGTGCTGGCCTTGGCTGCTTCACATCTAAGTAGCCTAAAACAATATTAAAACTAAACACACACACACAGGGGGTAGTAGAAGGGCTCGAATCCCCACATAGCCATGAAGCTCACTGGGTGACCTTGGGCCAGTCACTGCCTCTCATGAAAACCCTATTCATAGGGTCACCATAACTCGGAATCAACTTGAAGGCAGTACATTTATTTTTTATTTTGAAGATGATGATTATGATAATGCAGCATTTCAAATTAATTCTGTATGAGAAGCATTCCATTCCAAGCTTGGAAAACCAAGGAGGAGGTATAAAATGTAGACAAAAATACTTTTGACAAAATGCCGTTTATCCTTTATATCTATACCTATAATTAACAATACAGCTGAATGATGTATGTAAAGTATTTTTTCTCTTTCCCTTTTTATTAGTATTTTAGTACTACTGCTAAAGTTCCGGTGAAAGAATAAAGCATTCATTAGCCAAATTCAAATGATTAGAACACATCACATAAATTCCACTGAAGTTGGAGTTTTTCCCATAGAAAAGGCAAAAAACACATACCCTATGATAGCCCAATAGACAATCAGAACTAATATAAAACCCTATTGCTTCTCATCTGCAAATGTTGCAAGATCTAAGGTAACTCTAGATCATGTGTGTTCAGGTGATGCATGTTGTGTAAATTTGTATAGATATTAGCAGAGATTGTCAACAGTCTGAGATGTGTGTGAGCCAATGTGTGCGTTTACCTAAGTGGCAGGCTTTTACCCTGCACTGAGATAACTGAGACTTAAGACTTAGTAAAATAAGAAAAGCTATTTTATTTATAGAAATACATAGTAGATAGGAAAGGCATACCTAGTTCTAACTAACTTGGAGGCGCAACACTCAGGTTTGGGAGTTGCCCTCCTGGCTCAGGAGGGAGAGAGCAGAGACAAAGGTGTCTCCTCTCTCTTGGATTACTTTATTGCTTAACTGCATTCTGTGTTTGCCTCTGTAATTCTCACTTTTTTTTACCCACTGTTTGAATGTCTTTTGGGAATGCCTACTGATGATTTGTTATCATTTTGGGTTGATTACCTTCAGCTATTATCTCACCAAAGTTGCATACACATGACAGATTTAAAGCACATTTCCACCACCACCCCAAAAAAGAATCCTAGGAACTGTAGTTTGTTATGGGTGCTGGGAATTGTAGCTCTGTGAAGAGTAAACTACAGTCCCCAAGATTCTTGGGGAAAAGCCATGTGCTTACATGTATGGTGTCTACTGGGAGACTCTTACGGATTGATTCTATACTCCCAGAAGTAAATCCTATTTACTGCTATGGGAATTACTTCCAAGTAAGTATGCTTGGAATTGCAGCTTTTAGGTCATGCTTAATAGCCACCTTGTATCAAATTGAACAGTTTCCAATCATATTTAAATACTAACCACTTAAACTGGTCAGAGTGTCATTCCCTCTATTTCTGAAGCTCAGGCTGGAAGCGCTGTTGCTTATGTAGCCATGGTATCACCATCCATACCACACATAATAAGGAGTACTAGTGGGCAAGAGGGAACCCCAAGTGTTGCAGAATACAAAAAAGTGAGAGAGAAAACAGAAAGGGGATGACTCCCAAAACAGCCCAAATGAGTACTGAGCATGCTCTGTTATGGAATGCTCAGTGGCTGTGTGAGTGAGTGAGTGAGTGAGAGAGAGAGAGAGAGAGAGAGAGAGATGTCTCAGCTAACAGAAAATTATGGAACAGTAGAGTTGGAAGGAACCTTTAAGGCCATCGAGTCCACACCCCTGCTCAATGCAGAAATCCAAGTTAAAGCATACCTGACAGGTGGCTGTCCAGCTGCCTCTTGAATGCTTCCAGTGTTGGAGAGCCCACCACTTCCCTAGGTAATTGGTCCCATTGTCATACTGCTCTAATGACTGACAGTCCTTTTTTGAGTGTTGAAAGATGTTTCAAATAAAATTCTAACTTTTATAATAGTCCAGATTTTTTTAATGTCCATATGATTGATGGGCAGGCTGGAAAGAAAAATGACTCACTAAGGCTACATCCACACCAGACATTTATTCCACTTTAAACAGTCATGATCTCAGAATCCTGGGAAGTGTAATTTGTGAAGGGTCCTGAGAGTTGTTAGGAGACACCAATTCCCCCCACAGAACTCCAGTCACAGAATTGTCTGAGAAGAGGGGCTGACTGTTAAACCACTCTGGACATTGGAGCTCTGTCGGGAGAATAGCAGTCTCCTAATAACACTAAGCACCCGTCACAAACTACACTTGCCAGGATTCTTTGGGGGAAGTCATGACTGTTTAAAGTGGCATAAATGTCTGGCGTGGGTGTGGCCAGAAGGTCATCCAGCGAGTTCATGGCTGTGGTAAGATATGAACTCAGAACGTCCCAGCTGCACCCAGCATGGAATTACACTTTCAGCAGCAAATACCAGAAAACCAACTAAATGTGTGCTGTCAATGTGCAAAGCATTTGCTGGGGTGCATTTGGGTAGGTGAAGGAGGACATAGATGGAAGGGGCTGTTTTCCATGCCTGCCACTTTACCAGTGCAATGCCCCATGTTTTTCCTTATTGACCTCCATCAGCTAGGGAAAAGTGGCCAGGGAAGGGGTTGCAGATAAAAAGTTTCAGCAGCAAATTACCCCCTCTCATCACTTCTCCCTAACAAAATGCCCCCCACATCAGTAGCAGACACCAGCAGGGAAGTTCTTTTTTGAGTTGTAATTCAGCTCTCGTTCTGTTAATTCCCAAACTACACCAGTTGTCATTTTGACCTACATGCATAGGGAGAAAGACAGTGTAAAGGGTGTGCACAAGGGGGAGGGGATGACAAAGGATTTAGGACTTAAAGATTTAATATTCCATGAGTAGAAAAAAATACCCTATGCAAATGTCTATATTATTGCAGAAAAGTTCAGTTCTACATATGTTTGCCATCTTTTCCTAAAGCACAACTGTTTTTGAGATAACAGTCTTATTCTCCCTTGCCCTTCACCAAAAAGCCATGTTAGTTGTCCGGTATGTGAAATGACTGCAAGCAGGTGCAGCCCAAGACATTTTGCTACTTGAAGCAGAAGAGCAAATGGTGCCCTGCCCCCAAGTCAAGGTCATAGTACCATAGCTTGAAAAGTTATGTTGGCATTTGAGGCAGAAAATCTCACAAGTACCTCTTCCTGACAGTAAATATACAACAACCAAAAATTAAAATAGCTAACAATTTGTTGCATGGTGCCCCAAATTAGTTGCTTGGGGTAATCATCCCTTGCTGCCTAGTGAGAGTCGCTCTATGAGAGGCACATAACTGAAGCAAAACACACAAACAGAAGTATGAGACTGCACCTACCTCCTAGTCTCTTGCCAGTTCCCAGTTTTCTCCCTCTCTGGAGGGGTGCAAGGACAAGCGGAGGGGATGCAAATAGGGTGCAAGAACAAGCGGAGGGGATGCAGAGAGGGTGCAAGGACAAGCGGAGGGGATGCAGAGAGGGTGCAAGGACAAGCGGAGGGGATGCAGAGAGGGTGCAAGGACAAGCGGAGGGGATGCAGAGAGGGTACAAGGACAAGCAGAGGGGATGCAGAGAGGGTGCAAGGACAAGCAGAGGGGGTGCAAGGACAAGCAGAGGAGATGAAAGGACAAGCAGGGGGTGCCAGGAAGAGCAGAGGGGGCTGGTGAGCAGGCTGAGGGAGGCAGGACAAGCGGGGGGGGGCAGGGAGAGTAGGCTGGAAAGGGTAACACATACACTCACCTCCACAGATCTTCACTTCCATTCTGCTGCTTCTGCCTTCTACTCCTTCTTGCCCTCCAGCACTGTCTGACTCTCCACTTCCTCCCTTGTGCCTCTATAGAGCACGAGGGAAGAGCTAAACAGCGCAGAAGCCCAGTTTGAGGCACATATCTTTCCTTCACCATTCCACCAATCACAGCAGCAGATGATTTCCCCTGCTTCCCCCCCCAGTAACGTCCAAATGTAACGCAAAAAAGTTACATTTGCAGCTCAAAAGTAATGAAATTACCACTCGTTCTGTTACATACAAAATGTAACGAAGTTACCCACTCGTTATGCAAAATAGTAACAAATGACAAGTAACTTGTTATTTCTAACAAGTTGCTTCCAAGCTCTGGTTTCTACACACACACTAACATATCTCTCTCCAAGAGTCATCAGTGCAACCAAGAGGCATTCTCCCAATTTGAGTATATGTTACAGCCAGGCAAAAGCACTCAAGGTCATAGAGCAGAATTGGTAAGGGGGTATGCCCTGGGAAGAGTCCTGATGGCCTGACAAAGAGGACCAGAGGACCACATTTGGCCCTTGGATCTGAGCTTCCTGATCACTGCTGTAGATATTGTCCCTGCTAGCTGTCTCCCTGAAAACCACGGAATTCTTGTCATGGCAAAATCACATAAAGTAATAGTAACAGTGGTAGTAAATTAATTAGTTTTTGAATCACCTTTTACATATGTCTCAAGGCAATTTGCAGGCATACCATAAAAACAGCTAAAACAGTTATTAAAAAATGGAAATTGACAGCCTTCAAGTTGATCCCGACTTGTGGCGACCCTACGAATAGGGTTTCCATGGTAAGAGGTATTCAGAGGTGGTTTACCATTGCCTTCCTCTGAGGCTGAGAGGCAGTGACCGGCCCAAGGTCACCCAGTGAGCTTCATGGCTGTGTAGGCATTTGAATCCTGGTCTCCCAGGTTATAGTCCAACACTCTAACCACTGTTATTAAAACAATACCAAAAACAACAACAACTGAAAATAAACAGATAAAACAGTACAAACAAACAACTGAACAAAGGCAGATGCCTTTTCATCCAGTTTGGAAAGCTTGGCAAAACAAAAATAGCTCCATTAGTTTCCAGAAAGTATAAATAGTGGGTACCTCTCTTGTCTCAACAGGGATGCTGCTCCACAGAATGGGTCGCACTGAAAGCCCGGCTGTAAGTTGCTGTGGAGCAGGTTTCTGATATTTCTGGGACATTAAAGAGAAACTCCCCTGCTAAATGAAGAGACCTACTGGAAATATAAGGGATAAGGTAGTTTCTCAAGTAGCATGGTCCTGAGCTGTACAAGTCCTTATTTGTTAGTACCAAACTATTGAACTTAGCCTGTTATAAGATTAGCATGACCTCTAGAATAACCTCAAGGGTAGCCCCACACAGAGTGCACTGCTGTAATCCAACCCTGAAATAGCCAGTACATGGAAAACGGTGGTCAATCTATTCCAATCCAGGAATGCCATAGTTGACTTTATGGTTGCCAGGTTCAGGGCCTGAGACTGATCCTGTTTCTTTAGGAGAAGAGAAAGTCAGCCAAATGCAGGTGTTCTTGCAACACTGTAATGAGAAAAAGCACAAGGTGAAATTCTCCCTTCCCCCTGCACAACTTTTAAAGACACAGAAGACCTCTTGGTTGCCAGGCCCAGCCTCAGTCTAAGAGGTCTTCTGTATCTTTAAAAGTTGTGCAGGGGGGAGGGAGAATTCCACCTTGTGTTTTTTCCCATTACAGTGTTGCAAGAACACCGGCACTTGGCTGACTTTCTCTTCTCCTAAAGATACAGGATCAGTCTCCGGCCCTGAACCTGGCAACCCTAGTTGACTTACAACCCAAAGCTCGTAAAATGCATTCCTAGCCACTGAGGACACCTATACCTCCAGTGACAGAGCTGGACCTAGCAGCACACCCAGTCTACGAGCTTAAGTGTGACCACTTCCTGAACAGGCAGCTGACTGACTTCCCAGACTTGAGATCTGCTCACCTACACAGCTTCTATCTTGCCAGGATTCATATTCAGTTTATTAGCCCTCATCCAGCCAACCATGGCAGGGGCTATCCAGCTATTCCCAAAGCAGATGTTACAGAAAATTACTCAGTTTTTTCCACACCTTAGAGATACCTTTTAGTTAAATTGTCTTGGTCAGGGGAAAAAACCCACAATTATTTCCTTTCAATTTACGATAATAAGATTAAAATTGGTAAAAATATGCTTTTAATGAATGAGCCTGAAGAATGCTCAGCAAATCAGAAAATTTGCATGGATTCATTAACTACAGCTGTGGAGAGCTGGCTAATGAATAGTGTTTAAATCTACAGCAGTCTAACACAATTAATTATATTCATTAAACATGTAGTATGTATACTATTGATTCAGAAATACATCATGAGGAGGGAAAGCATGCTATTAGACAAGTAAGTTAATTTTAGCATGCCTGTTAACCTGTTTTAATTTTATCATTTTTGTAGAAAAGCTGTTGTGAAATAAAAAGTTATGAAGTCTCACACGAGAACATTAAAACCCTAACGAAGGAACCAATTTAAATCACTGGAATCTATTGAGTATAAGTCTCTCATCAAAGACACCATAAGATTGCAACTAACCTTTTGTTCTCTAAATAGACACGTTACAAGAAAACCAAATAGTAAGCAGACCTATCAATCTCTGTGGTGCCTATACATCTCACATTCTTAGGCCTAACAAAGATGAAGTAGACCCTTAAAGATACAGCAACACTATTTTACAGAATTCCTCCATACAATGCCACAGAATCTTTTGATATCAGAGATCAGGATGGTAAGCTAGAATATGTTTGATTTTGTTATAGATACCACTGAATTCCACTGAATACATGTTGTTGTTGTTATGTGCCTTCAAGTCAATTACGACTTATGGCGACCCTATGAATCAGCGACCTCCAAGAGCATCTGTCATGAACCACCCTGTTTAGATCTTGTAAGTTCAGGTCTACTCCCTGCTGTTTTTCCCAGCATTATTGTCTTTTCTAGTGAATCATGTCTTCTCATGATGTGTCCGAAGTATGATAACCTCAGTTTCATCATTTTAGCTTCTAGTGACAGTTCTGGTTTAATTTGTTCTAACACCCAATTATTTGTCTTTTTCGCAGTCCATGGTATGTGCAATAGTAAATAAAATAAAATAATTCAATTACTCCTCAATTGTTCAAGCGCTCTCCTTAAAATTTGTTTCGGGCTACTATAAAACACTATATTTTATCAGTCCTTTTCAAAATGCCTAGCTCTGGGGATGTTTCCACATGAATTTGTATGTTGTAGAATCCTTGTACAGAACCCATGCAGTTCTTCCTTGTTGCAGAAGATTCTAGGACAGCCTTTCCCAACTAGTGGGTCACCAGATGTTGTTGGACCACAATTCCCATATTTCCTGACCATTGGAAATGCTGGCTGAGGCTTATGGGAGTTGTGGTCCAACAACATCTGGTGGCCCACTAGTTGGGAAAGGCTGTTCTAGGAAGTTGTTTCTTGGTGGATCTACTTGCTGTCCATCTACAGCAGTGGTGGAGAACATGTGGCCCTCCAGATGTTGTTGTACACCAACTCCAGCTAGCATGACCAATGGTCAGGGTTGATGGGATATGTAGTCCAGCAATCTCTAGAGGGCCACATGTTCCTTACCCCTGATCCAGAGCTTGGAAAAGTTACTTTTTAAAACTACAACTCCCATCAGCCCCAGCCAGCATGGCCACTGGATTGGGCTGATGGGAGTTGTAGTTCAAAAAAGTAACTTTTCCAAGCTCTGCCCTGATCTATAGGTATATTTGAAATCCACACAATATTGTCCCACCTACCATTAGAACCTTCAACTGAAATGGGGCCTAGGAGACAGAAATGAAGCAGGAGAAAGACTTACTGCATTCTGTGAAGCCAATAATTTGTTTCTTGCGAACACATTTTTTGAGCAACCGAAAAGATGACTGTACACATGGACATCACCAAATGGTCAATATAGGAATCAAATTGATTATATAATTGGTAGCAGAAGATAGAGAAGTTCCAGACTTTCTGTGACAACAAGACCAAGAGCAGACTGCAGTACAGATCATGAACTGGTCATATCGAAAATCAGAGTAAAGCTAAAAAAAACCAACAAAGAGATCATTATGCCAAAATACAATTTAAATAACATCCCAGAAGCATATAAAGATCAAATAAGGAACAGGTTTGAGGCTTTAAACTTAGTTGACAGAGAACCATAAGAACTATGGAATGAAGTAAGAGACGTTATCAGGGAAGAATGCAAAAAGACAATACCTCTAGTTAAAAACAGAGAAAGACCTCAATGGATGACTGAAGAAACTTTTAAAATGGTTAAAGAGAGAAGGAAAGCAAAAGCAAAAGGAGATAGTAAGACAGTCAGAACCCTAAATGCAACAATACAGCGACTAGTACGTAGGGACAAAGAGAACTACTACAATAGTTACTGTATGGAAATAGAAGAGGACAACAGAAAGGGTAAAACAAGAGCCCTTTCCCAAAAGATTAGAGAAATGAAAGGGAAATTTAAACCAAGAGTAGGGATGTTGAATGATCAACAGACGAACACACTGACTGACAGAGATGAAATAAAAGGAAGATGGAAGCAATACACTGAAGAACTCTATAAAAGAGATGCCAGGATGACAGATTCATTCACGGAGGAACCGTACGATAAATTTTAGAATGCAAGGTGAAAGCTGCTCTTAAAATACTTGGAAGAAACAAATCACCAGGAATAGATGGCATATCAATAGAGTTGCTACAAGCTACTGAGACTGAACTGTCCACATTTTGACAAAAATCTGTCAACAGATATGGAAAACAATGGCCCACAGACTGGAAGAGTTCCATATACATCCCAATTCCAAAGAAAGGGTATCCCAGGGAATGCAGTAATTATCGGACTATTGCCATGCCAGTAAAGTAATGCTCAAGATTCTACAACAAAGGCTTTTACCATATATGGAGCGAGAAATGCCAGACGTCCAAGCTGGATTTAGAAAGGGAAGAGGCACCAGAGATCATATCACAAACATATGTTAGATAATGGAACGGATCAAGGAATTTCAGAAGAAAATCACCCTGTGCTTTCTAGATTACAGCAAAGCCTTTGACTGTGTAGATCATGAAAAACTATGGAATGCTTTAAAAGAAATGGGTGTGCCACAGTATCTGATTGTCCTGATGCGCAACCTATACTCTGCGCAAGAGGCTACTGTGAGGACAGTATATGGAGAAACCGATTGGATAATAATGCTGGGAAAAACAGAATGGAGTAGAAAAAGAGTAGAAACAAGAGATGGATTGATTCCATAAAGGAAGCCACAAACCTGAACTTACAAGGTCTGAACAGGGTGGTTTATAACAGATGCTATTGGAGGTCGCTGATTCATAGGGTTGCCATAAGTCGTAGTCGACTTGGAGGCACATAAGAACAACAACAGACCTTAATTAATTGCACTGCTATTACAATCAACTTCACAGCCATCCCACTGCATTTGTTAAAACAAAACAAAACAGGATAGCATAATTGGATTGCTCTTCAGGATTGGCATACACTAACTCTACCCCCACACACACATACTGCATTACTTTGCAGGGCTGGCAAAACCCACACTCTCTGCCATGCCCGCCTCCCCTGCAATATGAGGTTTAATAATGATGGATTTTATTTGCATTGCTGAGAGGAAGAGTGGGATATAAATCTAATAATAAATAAATAAATGTTTATGAACTTAGAAAAAAGAATATTTTTGGATGAAGCAAGACTTGACTTTAAAAGATCATGAACTCATGTTGTTGCTGTTACCTTTTGTTTTGGGGCTGAGACATTACTGCCCAATCAGTTACAATAAAATCCTGGATACCAGAATTGTTTATTATGGGGCAGCAATAATTTCTGTACCAGGGAAGTACAAAATAAATGGCTTAAAAATAGAACCGAGAAGTTTTTTTATCTAGAGTGCAGTCAATGGGTATGTCACTCTTTTTCGCCCCATCTGCACTATACATTTAAAGCAGTATCATGCCATTTTAAACAATCATGGCTTTCCCAAAGAATCCTGGGAACAGTAGTTTGTTAAGGGTGCTGAGAGCTGTTAGGAGACCCCTGTTCTCCTCACAGAGCTGTAATTCTCAGAGTGGTTTTAACAGTTAAACATTCTTCTCAGGGGACTCTGAAAACTAGCTCTGTGAGACAAATAGGAATTTCCTAACAACTCTCAGCACCCTTAACAAACTACATTTCTCATTATACTTTGGGGGAAGGCCAAAGTGGTGGAATAGTGCTTTAAATGTATAGTGCAGATGGGGTCTTAGTCTAATTGCTAGATCTGCTTCCCTAACTGTCACTCAATGCTATGACTTCATTCACTGGCTAAAAACACTGAAGGTTGGAGCTGGATTAGACTCAACTCTCCCATCTTAAGCTTATTTATTTAGTACATTTATATCCCACCTTTCTTCCATCATGACATTTGTGGCATAGTGTAATAGGTTCCTAGGTGGTTTCTGTCCAGTAGTATTATTTTCCTTTTTTTTATCGCTATTAGCAGAGCATGGAAAAGTTACTTTTTTGAACTACAACTCCCATCAGCCCATTCCAGTGGCCATGCTGGCTGGGGCTGATGGGAGTTGTATTAGCAAATTTGCTTTATAGGACACTATTTTCTAATACTTCACACACACACACACACTCCGCTTCCAAATTTGAAATGGTTCTTGGCTCTTTTCCAGATCTACACAGAAGAGGCAAACCATGTTATGATTTCAGTTCTGTGATTGCGATGACCTCTTAAACAAGAGTCTATAGAGAATCGGTGGTTTATAGTCATGTATGCCAAACATAAGCTGCTGATTTAAAATAACACAACATTCATTTGCTGCTTGTCACTGGTGCTGACCTTTTTTCATGAGTGACCCTTTCTATTCTATTGGGGATGTTAATAATCATATCTTCATGCTGTATTTATACAGATTTCCCCATCTGAACAGCTGAAACAGTTTGCTAAGGCATGTAAACACTCATAATTGCAAGTGAGCAGATAAGAATGGGGTAGATATCTCTTTGGCTCAAGCCATGAACATTTGATGTGGAAAAGTGACCAAATATTGACTTTTTCAATTGGTTTTTTCCCCCTCCCTCCAGATGCCCTCCTGTGGTAAGATCTGAGATTTAGCCCTTCCTAGGAAAATATTATACAGCCACAAGAGTGGCTGTATACTATAGCCAGCATGGATTTTTCACATTCCACAATGTTAAATTGAAAATACTTCCCATGCCATTCTGCTGCTTCCCATAAGCACATTTCAAAACAAAACTTATAGTCTTGAACTTAATTTGTTGACATTAATTAAAAATTAGCCCTGTTCACAGAGTACCTGTAATCCTATTACTGACCTTGACCCATACTCTGACTTTCATCTTCTGCAGTTTAAAAGTTAAAAAAAAGTCTAGCTGATTTTTAATTAATTTAAGAAATTTAACATTAAAGTCAATGATAAGCCTGGGCATACTCAGTAAGAACCAACTGTCAGTGTTCTAAAAGCCAGACTCACAGCTGCTTGACTTGGCTAATTATTATTATTTATTATTATTTATTAGACTTATATACCGCCCGACTAGCAATAGCTCTCTGGGCAGTGAACATAAAAAATACAGTAAAATCACACAGTATAATACAACAAAAAACATGTAACAATAAAAACAGTCCAAAATCAATTACGACAAAATTTAACAATTAAGTTAACTTAGATAAATTTAAATTAAAATGCCTCGGAAAAAAGGAAGGTTTTAACTTGGCGCCAAAAGGAGAACAGCGTCGGCGCCAAGCGCACCTCCTCGGGGAGACTGTTCCACAGTTCGGGGGCCAACACTGAGAAGGCCCTAGATCTTGTCACCACCCTCCGGGCTTCTCTATGAGTTGGAACCCAGAGGAGGGCCTTCGTAGCAGATCGTAGTGTACGGGCGGGTTCGTAGCGGGAGAGGCGTTCCAACAGGTATCATGGTCCTGCGCCGTATAAGGCTTTATAGGTTAACACCAGCACTTTGAATCTGGCCCGGAAGCATATAGGTAGCCAGTGCAAGCGAGCCAGAACAGGTGTTATGTGCTTGGACCGCTTAGTCCTTGTTAACAATCTGGCCGCCACATTTTGCACTAGCTGTAGCTTCTGAACTGTCTTCAGAGGCAGCCCTACGTAGAGCGCATTGCAGTAGTCCAAACGCGAGGTTACCAGAGCATGTACAACTGATGTAAGGTCCTCCTTGCTCAAATAGGAACGTAGCTGGGCTACCAACCGAAGTTGGTAGAACGCATTCCGTGCCACCGAGGCTACTTGAGCCTCAAGTGAGAGGGAAGAGTCTAAAAAGGCTCCCAGACTACGAACCTGCTCCTTTAGGGAGAGTGTAACCCCATCCAGGACAGGGTATATATCCACCATCCGATCAGAGAAACCATGCACCAACAGCATCTCAGTCTTGTCAGGACTGAGCCTCAGTTTGTTAGCTCTCATCCAATCCATTGTCGCGGCCAGGCAACGGTTCAGCACATCGACAGCCTCACCTGAGGAAGATGAAAAGGAGAAGTAGAGCTGCGTGTCATCAGCATACTGATGGCAACGCACTCCAAAACTCCTGATGACCGCACCCAATGGCTTCATGTAGATATTAAAGAGCATGGGGGAGAAAACTGACCCCTGCGGGACTCCACATTGGAGAGCCCACGGTGTCGAGCAATGTTCCCCAAGCACTACCTTCTGGAGACGGCCCGCCAAGTAGGAGCGGAACCACTGCCAAGCAGTACCTCCAACTCCCAACTCTGCGAGCCGCCCCAGAAGGATACCCAGAAGGTCGATGGTATCAAAAGCCGCTGAGAGATCAAGAAGGATCAACAGAGTTACACTCCCTCTGTCTCTCTCCCAACATAGGTCATCATACAGGGCGACCAAGGCTGTCTCAGTGCCAAAACCGGGCCTAAAACCCGATTGAAATGGATCTAGATAATCGGTTTCATCCAATAGCGTCTGGAGCTGGCCAGCAACCACTCTGTAGCTGTTGAAATTTTCTGGGTCCAAGGAAGGTTTATTCAGGAGTGGTCTCACCACTGCCACTTTCAGACAGCCAGGGACCACTCTCTCTCGTAATCAGGTGGCCACACCCATGCCAGACATTTAAGAACATAAGAAGAGCCTGCTGGATCAGGCCAGTGGCCCATCTAGTCCAGCATCCTGTTCTCACAGTGGCCTACCAGGTGCCTTGGGGAAGCCCGCAAGCAGGACCCGAGTGCAAGAACACTCTCCCCTCCTGAGGCTTCCGGCAACTGGTTTTCAGAAGCATGCTGCCTCTGACTAGGGTGGCAGAGCACAGCCATCATGGCTAGTAGCCATTGATAGCCCTGTCCTCCATGAATTTGTCTAATCTTCTTTTAAAGCCATCCAAGCTGGTGGCCATTACTGCATCTTGTGGGAGCAAATTCCATAGTTTAACTATGCGCTGAGTAAAGAAGTACTTCCTTTTGTCTGTCCTAAATCTTCCAACATTCAGCTTCTTTGAATGTCCACGAGTTCTAGTATTATGAGAGAGGGAGAAGAACTTTTCTCTATCCACTTTCTCAATGCCATGCATAATTTTATACACTTCTATCATGTCTCCTCTGACACGCCTTTTCTCTAAACTAAAAAGCCCCAAATGCTGCAACCTTTCCTCGTAAGGGAGTCGCTCCATCCCCTTGATCATTCTGGTTGCCCTCTTCTGAACCTTTTCCAACTCTATAATATCCTTTCTGAGATGAGGCAACCAGAACTGTACACAGTATTCCAAATGCGGCCGCACCATAGATTTATACAACAGCATTATGATATCGGCTGTTTTATTTTCAATACCTTTCCTAATTATTGCTAGCATGGAATTTGCCTTTTTCACAGCTGCCGCACACTGGGTCGACATTTTCATCGTGCTGTCCACCACAACCCCGAGGTCTCTCTCCTGGTCGGTCACCGCCAGTTCACACCCCATGAGCGTATATGTGAAATTCAGATTTTTTGCTCCAATATGCATAATTTTACACTTGTTTATATTGAATTGCATTTGCCATTTTTCTGCCCATTCACTCAGTTTGGAGAGATCTTTTTGAAGCTCTTCGCAATCCCTTTTTGTTTTAACAACTTGACTTGACTTGAGACAGTCATGGCTTCTCCCAAAGAATCCTGGGAAGTGTAGTTTGTGAAGGGGGCTGAGAGTTGCTAGGAGGGGCCCTATTCATTGAGCAGGAGGCCTTGATGGCCTTACAGTCTCCTTCCAACTCTACTATTCTCTGATTCTATGATTCCCCTCACAGAGCTACAATCCCCAGAAGAGGGGTTGACTGTTAAACCACTCTGTCCACTGGCGCTCTGTCAGGGGAACAGGAGTCTCCTAGCAACTCTCAGCACCCTTCACAAACAACACTTCCCAGGATTCTTTGGGGGAAGCCATGACTGTCTAAAGTGAAATAAATGTCTTGCGTGGGTGTGGCCAGGGAAAAGCTTTGGTTTAAATTTGGGTGGGAGACTACTTTTTATTTTTTAATGTTTTTAATTTTTTTATTGGATTTATATCCCTCTTCCTCCCAGTAGGAGCCGAGGGTAGCAAACAAAAGCACTAAGAACACTTTAAAACATAATAAAAACAGACTTTAAAGATATATTAAAACAAAACATTTTTTTAAAGGATTTTAAAACAACTGGGTGAGAACTATCCTCCATGGTCAGTTTTACCTATCCTAAGCATGATTGCATGGGAGTAAATCCCACTGAACTCGATAAGCATGCAAATGATCAAACCTGCCCTCCTCCTGCCCTCCTCTCCTGCCTGCTCCCATCCCCCTCCTCTCCTCTGCCTTTCCTCCCCTACCCCTGCCCTTCCTCCTTCTCCTTCCCTCCCCATCCTCCTGTAGTCAGTTTCACCTATCCTAAGCATGATTGCAGGGGAATAAATCTCATTGAACTCAATAAGCATGCAGCGCTCAAGCCATTCTCAGCAAACAGATTTGTTCCACTGGCCAGGTAAAAAGCTTTTAGGTAGAGTTTTGGTAAGGTTTTCTTTCTAAGAGCAACTCAAAAGGATGTAGAGTTATCAGATTCAAGGATGTCATTTTAGACAGAGTTATCGCCACTGAGAGCCTAGCGGGGAGGATGTCTTCCCTGGTGACTGCAAATGAGAGCAGGTGCTAAATTTCTCCACACCTAGGAGAATTTAGTTATTGCAAGGAACAGCTGTCCATGCAAAAACAAAAAAAGGAAGTTTCATTAGATACCGAAAAGGTATTTCCTCGCTACGAGGTGTTGGATTGAAGGGAAACAATTTTGAGTGTAACATTAATGTACAAGAATGCTTGCAATTTTTTTCTCTTTTGCTCTTGAAGTCCACTTTTCATCAATCTATCTTTATATATATATATATGGAAATTACATAAAATATAGCCACACAGCAGGTTACCATGGTAATGGAAGAAGGGAAATGAATTATACAACGTGTAGTAAATGCTTCTTATTCGGCCGCTACATGCATGAAGCCACACAGTTGGAAAGCTTTTCACATTCTACATTTACCAAGACAAACAGGGGAACTGATGGAGTGTGAGACTATTCATTAAGCATCAACAGTCAATTTTATAAGGAAATGGTCATGCCACTTATGGCCTCAAGGCTGGTAGGTTCAAGCACTGGACAAATATACATGCATGTTTGTATGTGTATGCATAATTGCATTTTATGTATGTATGTGCATAATGCATTTTATGCATTTTAATAGTATTTTATGCATTTTAATCTAATGTAATGTTTTGTGTTTTTATTGTGTATTTTATTATGTATGTGTGCGTTTTTATTGTAGCCTGCCTGAGTGCCCTATTGTAGGGTAGAAGGGCGGGATAGAAATATTTTAAATAAATAAATAATATAGGGCATGGATATAGAAAACCATTATCAATGTAGGAATAGGGGAAAAGGAAGTTTCATTAGATACCGAAAAGGTGTTTCCTCGCTATGAGGTGTTGGATTGAAGGGAAACAATTTTGTGTGTAACATTAATGTACAGGAATGCCTCCACTCTCCCAGATGACACCACCCTTGATACATTTGCAGCCAGTGCACACTTAAATGCACCTAGCTGTGCCACCTCTTGTGTCATCTGCCATCACCCAAGGACGAATCTGTCAATTTCGGTTTCTCTTCATTTCTTATTATTTCAGTCTTAAATTCCGTTCTCCACATTTCCACATCAGTTTCCACATCAGTTTGCACATCCCAAAAAAAGTCCTAATGAAAACTCATCAGCATTTTAATGCTAGTTTCTCCTGATATAGACATTTGTATGCAATTTTGCCTAACACTCACATTTTTGCAAAGCCAATTTCCCTAATATGATGCATTTTGTTTTATTTTCATTAACATATGCATTTTCTGTATGCTTTACTCAAGTATTTGCATTTTTGTACATACTACTTGGCTGCACAGCAGAATTCAGAGAAGTGTGAATTTTGAAGGATGGCTGTGTTTGGTTTCTTATTTCAGAAAGTGCAAATTAAATAAGTTTGCATTTAATACGAACCAAATTGAATTTCTCCCTCAACCCTAGTTAGGAAGCTGTGCATTCAGCTACTTGGTAACTTAGTGGTCTGTATCATCCTCAGAAATGATTAGAGTTCCTCCTCCACTCACATACATTCTCCATTACCAGCTTTTTGGTAAGGGGCAGGTGTCGTGAAATTCTCATAACCGTTAAGCAATATTAAACACTTTTGCAGTATAGGATAGTTTCATAATAGTTGGGAGGATCTGGGAACTTCATTTCAGAATCTCCAACAGCAATCGATCATTCTTGAGAATCTTCCCCCAAAGAATCCTGTGAACTGTAGTTTGCTAAAGGTGTTGAGAGTTGCTGGAAGACCCTTATTCCCTACCAGATTACAATTTGCAGAGTGGTTTAATATTCAATTCCTATTCCCAGGGAGCTCTGGAAACTGAGTTCTGTGAGAGGAGCAGGGGTCTCCTAACGACTCCCAGCACCCTTAACAAACTAAACCTGGGATTATTTGCGGGAAGCAGGTCCAGTGCCAGTGGGCGGCCAGATTGGACATTGGCCAAGGGCCCCTGCGGCTGGGGCTGGGAGAAGGAGCTCCTTATTTATTTATTCATTTATTTATTAGATGTATATCCTGCCATTCCTCCCAGAAGGAGCAGGGCACAACCACACGGTGGCATGGATCGTGGAGCAGGAGTGCCACTCTCCCAGGTGACACCACCCTCACATACATGTGCAGCCAGTGCACACTTAAATGCACCTAGCTGTGCCACCTCTTGTGTCATCTGCCATCAGCCAAGATGGTGGCGGGGACATCAATGCATTAGTGAGGATGCCTGCCATCACCCATGATGACAGCGAGGGGATGTTGTTGTCCCTGCCGCCATCTTGGGTAATAGCAAGCATGTATGCTGATGTGTTGATGCAAGAGGTGGGGCAACCGGTTGTGTTAAAGCATGTGTGGGTGGAGCAGGGTCCCACTGTGGTCTGGTGCTGGTCCTGGGGGGAAGCCATGGCTGTTTATTTTTATTTATTTATTTCCCACCCTTCCTCCCAGCAGGAGCCCAGGGCAGTTTAAAGAAATATGATATTGCTTTAAATATATAGTGCAGATGGGACCTTGGTCAAGAGCAAAAAGTCTCTGTTCTGAGGCTTCCTGGTGGCAATCTGAGCATGCTCAGAAGAAATCAACCTTGCCGAGGAGTCTAGGCAGCAATGAACTGGATGGTCAACATCAGTAATTAGGCAGATTACAATTTTTTCAATTTCCCTCTAAAACACTTCTGTCATTATGATTGTTATTGCATTCATTTGTACACTAACAAGGCAGTAATGTTTTTTCTTTATTTTAAATTATAGCTTTATTGTGTTGGCTGGCCTTTTATATTTTGTATTGATCTGCTAACATATTCTTTGCTATAATTATAACAAATAAAAGTTGGGGGGTGTTAGTGCTTCCAGTTAACTTGGCGGGACATGATCCAGCTGTGTGACCCAGCCTTTGAAGACTGTAGGATAAGGCCATCAAAGGCTGAAATGTACCTCAAAAGCTGGAATATGCTGAAAAATAATTAAAGGACAAATATATCAAATGACATAAAATGCCATGAAATAGCTACCTTTCTTTCTATAGACACTAGTACACACAAAGGAAAAAAAAAAGAAAAAGAAAAAACCAGAGCCCATCTGCCTAACAGGATGAAATTTGACTCACCAACCTCTTGGAAGTTAATTAACTACAAAAACTTCCGCACATGGATATGAACCCTTGGTGATTTCGGGTGCGTATTCAGTTTTAATCTGATGCTTCTCATTTTGAAAATGATTTTCCTTTCCTCTTGGCACTTTGCTATCTTGTTACGTCTGCATTTGATGAGGGAAACACAGCATGGAGCTGCTGCAACCTTTAGGTAGCTTTGTATAATCCACTGCTAATGTTGCTGACAAAGGAGAAGGGAAGAATAGGGCTCCTTTCTTATCTGAATATTTCTTTTCTATAAACAGCTGCATTGTTGTGCAAGTAGATATTTCTTCTCTCTAAAACAACATAAAAGGCATCTCGATTTCTTTCAGCAGTAAACCTCTTTAACGGCAAAAATGTTCGATGGATCTTTCTTTCCAATGAATGTTCTGCTTATGATTTTTATGCTACTCCTGTGCTTTGTAGCACTGTTGCAGAAGTGTAACCTATGTTCCCCTGAAGAGCATGTGCACATTGATTTGTGCATGACTGTGAATCTACATTTAAGAGCTCAGAACAATATGATATGCTTCTCTGGGTAGTGTATCCATTGTGCCCTGTTTTCGGCATCCCCAAGTGGTGTGATGTTCCAAAGGTAGTGGTATCTAGGTTATTCCCTTTGGATAAGAAAGCAGTGGAGATAGGTGCTTTTTTGTAATATCTGCTTTATTTACAAATACATCAGCAGAGCAGAAGTGGAGGCAAACTGCGGACACATGTACAAGGCAATGGATCTGAGTGTCCCATCTCAGATTCCCCGTAGAGGGGCCCTAAACCTCTCAGGTGTCTTTGGTCAACATCCGTCACTTCAGACCAGGGACTTTGTCCACTAGCTGCTGCACTTGTGTGTGTGTTATGCGCCTTCAAGTCGATTACGACTTATAGCAACCCTATGAATCAGTGACCTCCAAGAGCATCTGTCATGAATCATCCTGTTCAGACCTTGTAAGTTTAGGTCTGTGGCTTCCTTTATGGAATCAATCCATCTCTTGTTTGGCCTTCCTCTTTTTCTACTCCCTTCTGTTTTTCCCAGCATGATGGTCTTTTCTAGTGAATCATGCCTTCTCATGATGTTTCCAAAGTATGATAACCTCAGTTTCATCATTTTAGCTTCTAGTGACAGGTCTGGTTTAATTTGTTCTAACACCCAATTATTTGTCTTTTTCATAGTCTATGGTATCCGCAAAGCTCTCCTCCAAGTCCACATTTCAAATTAGTTGATTTTTCTCATATCTACTTTTTTCACTGTTCAAATTTCACATCCATACACAGAGATTGGGAATACCATGGTCAGAATGATCCTGACTTTGGTGTTCAGTGATACATCATTACATTTGAGGACCTTTCCTAGTTCTCTCACCGCTGCCCTCCCCAGTCCTAGCCTTCTTCTGATTTCTTGACTATTGTCTCCATTTTGGTTAATGACTGTGCCAAAGTATTGATAATCCTTGACAAGTTCAATGTTCTCTTTGTCAACTTTAAAGTTACATAAATCTTCTGTTGTCATTACTTTAGTCTTTTTGACATTCAGCTGTAGTCCTGCTTTTGTGCTTTCCTCTTTAACTTTCATCAGCACTCCTTTCAAATCATTACTGGTTTCTGCTGGTTGTATGGCGTTCCCACTTTGAGGGGGCGTGTTTGCCGCCACCCATAATTAATGGAAGGCTTGGGAAGGTTCGCAAAGAAAGCAAAGGGGGTCAGGTGGTAATTTTAGGGCCAATTATGAGGCAGGGATCAGCGGGTATATAAGACCGCTCCTCCCTGGAAGACCTGCCTTTTTTGCCTTGTGGCACGCTTGCAAATTAGCTTCCTCGTCTGCTTCGTTTCCTCACTGACTTGCTTCATTGCTGGTTTGTGGCAGTTTTCCCACCTTCGTCGTCGCATGCTCATTTAACTTGCTCTGCTCTTGGCCATCTCCTGTTTGTTAGGGAGTGTGTGTGTGTGTGTGTAGGAGGTTATTTCCTTTCTTCCCCATTCCCACGCATCAGCTGTTCTGTGGGTTAATAGTTTACTAGGTTAATAGCAGGCAGGTTTTCTAAATGTCCTGAACGCCTTGTTTCTCCCTCTGCCTGTACTGATCCCTGACAGTTCCAACGTTTTAAAGAGTGTTGGGGGAGTGGTTTCCTTTAAATTCAATCCCCACATGTCAGCTGTTCGGCAGGTAGATTGCACACACTTACAGGCAGGCGTTTTAATCATTCCGCTTGCTCCGTGCCTTCCTGGCCATTTTTTGGGCGGCTTTTGCAGGCCCCTTCTTGCGCATTGTGGATCAGCTGTTTGGTGGGCCACGGGGGCCCTCCCAGCACCTTGTGAGTAGTGTGTTTGTTGCAGGCCTTTTGGGCCTTCCTGGAGCGGGCCTTTCGCTGGTGCATTTTAGTGCCATTCCCCCCCCCATTTGTTTCAGGGATCTTCCTTGTGCCCTTTTGGGGCCTTGCTGGAGCTGACCTTATGGAGGTGCTTTGCTCCAGTACCCCCCGTGTTTGCCAGTAGCTTTTGTGAAGCCCCCCCTTCCATTCAGCCTGCCGCATAATTGTTGTGGGGAGTTGGGTCTTTTACCCCCTCCCCTTAGATCCCCCCCGTTGTTCCTTTTGCTTCTTTCAAGGGGGAGCTGCGAGTTACTTGGAAGGGTGGGGGGGCTTGTTTTTGTCTTACTAATTTTATTATATATAAAATAATTTTATCATTATTAAATAATTAAATAATTAGATAAATACATAAATTAATTTAACATATTTATAGATATATATGTATATTTAGATCCCCCTCCCATTGTTCCTTGTGCTTTTTCATGGGGGAGGTGTGAGGTGCTTGGAAGGGTGGGGGATGTCTGCTTGTTTTGTCTTAATCTTATTATTATATATAAAATAATTTTATCATCATTAAATAAATAATTTAATAAATATATAAATTATTTTTAATATATTGATATATATATATATATGTATATTTATATATAAATATATAAAGCTTATTCTGGGTGGTAGCATTGCAGAGACATAGGTTTTAGATAGACCTTCTTTTATTGATCATCTCCATCTCAATTTATTTTGTACACTTATATAATAATAATAATAAAATTTTATTTCTAGGCTGCCTATCTGGCCGCACTAGCGGCCACTCTGTTTGTACTCCTAAATTCTTGATTTGATTTTTAAACTGCTGTTTTCGATTAGGTGGGTTAATAGAAAGGTTAGGGACCTGGTTTTCTCTCTTGGTGGGGCTTTGATTCCCCACGACAGGATTCAGTTTCATTCCCCACATCTGTTTTGAGATGATGGCATTCATCTTTCTGAGCATGGGTGTGAGGATCTTAAGTTGGGTTTGGAGTTTTTGTTTTATTTGGGTTGAGGGGACCAAGCTTCAGCTGATCCCCTCTTGTGGCGAGGAATTCGGGCAGGTGAGGTATTTGGGAGAAAAGTAAGGAGGCTGAGGCATTTTGGTAAAGGGCACTCCCTAGGGAACAATCAATGCTTAATGTCTGGTGCGGATCTGGGGAGTGTCCTAGTGGGACTGGCTTGCGCATCATGGTGAACACCTGTACGGTGGGGCCATGGTGCGGAAGTTGGAACCACATACCTGACTCCAATAGAAAGGAGGGATGACTTTTCCCACATCCTTGGTGGGGAGTTACAGTCCAAGGTGACTGACCTATTTTAACCTTGAGGGAGTAATCCCTACTAGTTAGCCTGCACCTCACCTGCCCGAAGGAGTTAAATTGGATGAATTTGATTGAACTGGATTTTGGCTTAATATTTGTTATATTTTAATAAATATGACATTATACCATATCGGTGTCCCAAGTCTTCTTTGGTGTGATGGCAATGGTATTGTCTGCATATGTTAAATTATTGATATTTCTTCCTTCAATTTTCACACCTCCTTCATCTTGATCCAATTACGCTTTCCTTATGATATGTTCTGCACATAGATTAAACAAATAGGGTGATAAAATACACCCCTGTCTCACACCCTTTCCGATGGGGAACCAATCAGTTTCTCCATACTCTGTCTTTACAGTAGAGTATAGGTTGCACATCAGAACAATCAGATGCTGTGGCACCCCCATTTCTTTTAAAGCATTCCATATTTTTTTGTGATCCACACAATCAAAGGCTTTGCTATAATCTATAAAGCACAGGGTGATTTTTTTCTGAAATTCCTTGGGTCCGTTCCATTATCCAACGTATGTTTGTAATATGATATCTGGTACATCTTCCCTTTCTAAATCCAGCTTGGATATCTGGCATTTCTCACTCCGTATATGGTAAGAGCCTTTACTTGCATGGGATATTAAGGCATTAGTTTGATAATTACTGCATTCCCTGGGATCCCCTTTCTTTGGAATTGGGATGTATATGGAACTCTTCAAGCCTGTGGGCCATTGTTTAGTTTTCCATATTTCTTGACAGATTTTTGTCAAAATTTGGACAGATTCAGTCTCAGTAGCTTGGAGCTACTCTATTGGTCTGCCATCTGTTCCTGGTGGTTTGTTCCTTCCAAGTATTTTAAGAGCAGCTTTCACCTCACATTCTAGAATTTCTGGTTCTTCATCATACGGGTCCTCTGTGAATGAATCTGTCACCCTGCATCTCTTTTATAGAGTTCTTCAGTGTATTGCTTCCATCTTCCTTTTATTGTTATTGGTCAGTCAGTATATTCCTCTGTTGATTATTCAACATCCCTACTCTTGGTTTAAATTTCCCTTTAATTTCTCTAATCTTTTGGAATAGGGCTCTTGTTCTACCTTTTTTATTATCCTCTTCTATTTCTATACAATAACTATTGTAATAGTTCTCTTTGTCCCTACATATTAGTCACTGTATTATTGCATTTAGGGTTCTAACAATGTTTCTATCTCCTTTTGCTTTTGCTTTCCTCCTCTCTTTAACCATTTTAAGAGTTTTATCAGTCATCCATTGAGGTCTTTCTCTCTTTTTAACTAGTGGTATTGTCATGTTGCATTCATTCCTGATAATGTCTCTGACTTCACTCCATAGTTCTTCTGGTTCTCTGTCAACTAAGTTTAAAGCCTCAAACATGTTCCTTATTTGATCTTTATATTCTTCTGGGAGATTATTTAAATTGTATTTTGACATTATGATTGCTTTGTTGTTCTTTAGCTTTACTCTGATTTTTTATATTACCAATTTGTACCCCAGTCTGCTTCTGGTCTTGTTTTCACAGAAAGTATGGAACTTCTCCATCTTCTGCTACCAAATACATAATCTATTTGATTCCTGTATTGACCATTTGGTGATGTCCACATGTACAATCATCTTTTCGGTTGCTCAAAAATTATGCTTGCAAGAAACAAATTACTGGCTTCACAGAATTCAGTAAGTCTTTCTCCTGCTTCATTTTTATCTCCTAATCCCCATTTCCCCACAATTGCTAGTTCCTCTCTGTTCCCTACTTTTGCATTCCAGTCCCCCATGATTATCAGAACATCTTGTTTTGGTGTGTGATCTACTGCCTCCTGTACTTCTGCATAAAATCTCTCCAGTTCTTCTTCTGCTTTTGTCGTTGGAGCATAGACTTGGATGATGGTTATATTAATAGGTTTCCCGTTAAATCTCATTGATATCACTCGCAGAGACCTTGCGTTATAGCTCCTAATTGCTTTTGCTACATCACTTCTCACTATTAAAGCAATCCCGTTTCTTCTTAATTTCTCATTTCCTGCATAAAATATTTTGTAGTTGCCTGATTGAAAATGTCCCATTCCCATCCATTTCAATTCACTCAAGTCACAATATGTTCCATTTCTTGCTTGACAATTTCTAACTTTCCATGGTTCATGCTTCTCACATTCCATGTTCCTATTGTGTACATCATACAACTAAAAGCTCTCCTTTCGCATCTGTGTGCATCAGCCTCTGGGCTTCCTTTCAGCCTTGACCCAGCTGTGTCGTTAGTCACAGTGCTACTCAAACTTGTCCTTTGTTCTTCACCAGTAGCTTGGTGAGTGCCGCAATCTTATGTTGCATTTTGGATACTCTGTTCATAGGGTTTTCATGGTAAGTGGTATTCAGAGGTGGTTTACCACTGCCTTCTTCTGAGTTTGGATGCATCTTAGTCTGGTGTCTCAGCTTTGACCATTCCTCCTTGGGTGTCCCTGCTAGGAGTCTAGCCTCTTGGTCTAGACTCCTGACGGCATTGCTCTCAGCTTCTTCAACATACTCAAACCCCCTCACCACGTTAAGGTGTGCATCCGAAGAGGAGGATTGATGGCTTTCTTGACACTCGCAAACCCCCTCACCACATTAAGGTGCGCATCCTTTACCAATCCTTTTTTGCCTCCCCCAAATATTAATACCAAATATTTATTGAATCAAAATATTTATTGATATGAATATTAGTATTTCAAAGGAAATATCTATAAATGAAGGGTAATATCAATAAAATTATCTTTCTTAATATCAATAGTTTAGAAGCAGATTTTTTTAAAAAAAGTTTTTGAAAACAGCTTCAGAAAGGTGCTACTTAAAAATTCAATCCACAACTTTAGAGAATAAGCGAATTAATGGAAAATTCAGATCCAAAATGGGTGGAATTCTAGCACATGGTTACTTCAGGAATCTTATAAAGAATGATATCTTTGCCCAGGCTTTCCCTGACCCATAAGACTGGACCCTGTTTTGAATGTTTAAATTCCCTGAATCCCTGTTTTATCTGTTTTTATATGCTTTTATATTACTGTTTTGTTGGCTTTATGCTGTATTTTTGTTTTAATGATATTGCTTCTTTTATATTGTACACCTTTTAAAGAGTTAAAAATAGTAAGTGGTTTATAAATTCTTTAAAATAAATAAATGAAAATACATTTAAAATAAAAATGTAAATCCATGAACCATTTTGCAATGCATCGTCACAATGCCCATGGTCTATGTTGAAAACATAGGAAGCTGCCTTATGCCATTGGTCCATCTAGCTCAGTATCGTGTACAATGACTGGCAGTGGGTCTCTAGGGTTTTAGGTAGGAGTCTTTCTAGGTGCCTAGAGATGCTGGCGATTGAACCTGGGAACTTCTGCATGCAAGGCAGATGCTCTTCCACTGAACTATGGCCCATCTCCAACAGTGCCCAGCAGATATTTTGGAATCCAACTCCCATTAACCCTGAGTACTAGGGCTGATAGAAGCTGGAGTCCAAAACATCTGAAGGTTACCTGGTTGGGGAAGGCTGGTCCAAATACTCTGAGCAAATGAGAGGAGGCTTCCTATGGTACACCTTAAGTAAAATTATCTAGTGCCATTAAGATCAACTTCACACATGGAGATCCATGCTCATAAAGAAAGGGTGATATCCAATATTAGTTATACTCAGAGAAATCAATGGATTTACTACTCAGCAGAAAGTAACACTGTCATTGCATAGTGATTACAACAATCGGGTGGCAGAATCTAACAATTTGAAATATTCTTAATGATCCAATGAAATCTACACATTTTGAATATATATTTCAGACTGACCCCATCTTATGATTCATTCAAAAATTGATATTTTGTTAAAAGAGGAGAAACAACAACAATCACATTTAAGGTCTTTTGTGTGGTAACTTTTATGGTACGTTTAAACAGCTTTAGTACCTTTTGTAAAGAAATTTAAGAGGGTTTGTTTATAACCTTTATCCATTAAAGCTAATGTATTCTAAGAAGAACGGATCTTCAGGATGATCTGACCTTACATTTATATGCATCTGTGTAAGGTCACTGGAGATAGGGAGGGAGAGAGAGGGAGAGTCTGAGCAAAAACTAACATTGCTGCAAAAATGTAGGAAAAAGTTAAGAGGAAAATGGTTCTTAAGAGTCTTCATCTTTAGACTCCCTGCTGGTTTGTGATTGTGTCCTTGGAATATAGTATATTGGAGCAGGATTTCAAAGGAATTCATCACACTAAGCCCTGGGATACATTGAGGGAAAGACAGAAGACTACACACATTTTAATTCAGCATTAATTGATCTGCAACAACAACCACATCACTGCTTTAACAGTTCATGCATATAGTGATTAAGATGGACTTAATAGGGATGAGGAACCAGTGGCCCTCTAGATGTTGTTGGACTCCAGTTTCCATTAGCCCCAGTCCGCATGGCCAATGGTCAGGAGTAATGGTCCAGAAATATCTGGAGGGCCACAGGTTCCCCATCCCTGATTCAGAAACTTTGCTTTTCCTATCCCTCAAAAAGTTGGGGGAAAGGTCTGTTAAACTGTAAACACCCTGATTATTAGTGCAATTTATTTATTCATTGCTTATTTATTTAAAAGCGTTTCAAAACTGCTTAATATTTAAAATCTCTAAGCAGTGTACAAAAATACAAATATAAAACTCGTAATAGTAAAACTATAGTATTTTTCTTAAAAAATAGTAAAACCATATCATAAAAACAGAGAAAGAAGTCTATTAATAACAGAGTCTCATCTTATGGGTCAGGAAAAGCCTGGGCAAAATGATATGTCTTTATACATCTGAATCAACGGATAAATGATGTGTCACGTATGGCAGGGGGAAGGGCATTCTACAATACAGTATATAACAGGAAAGTTGAAGAGGTAACTGGTCCCTGTCAATTAACTTTGAGTGGGTGTCATTGTCCATTGTTGCTTTATACTAATTTGCGATTTCTCCTCCGCTTGTTTGGCTCTTTATCTAAAGAAGTCAAGCATCCACATGCAAATGAACATCTATGGGTGATTGATTTGCCCAGTAAAAATCAGGAGTGACATGATCTCTGCTAAGAGGATTTTATATCGACAAGATGAAGACAGAGGGAATGAAGCCTACTGCTAATTCATCAATCCCTGTCCTCACCATCCATCCTTTTAAAAAAAAAATCTTGCCCAATCTGCAGGAAAATTCATGTCATTTTTCTTAGATGGTAAGTCTGCCAGCAGAGCCTATATTAGATCTTAATCACTGAACAGTGTTTAGAAATATTAATTAATTAATACTGTATTAGTTATTATTAATACTATATTAATTTGCTGCCCTTTTAGGGCATAGCCATTATCCATGGGTTACAGATAAGGTAGGATCCAATGCTGTCCTTCTGGGACTTGCAGAAGCTCCTGCTCATAGAAAGAGAGGGGATTTTGCCAATTCCTCCTTCTCCCTGCAGCCTCTTATGTCCCATGAAAAATCTCCCTGGAAGTTTTGAGGACACTTAGGAACAGCCAGAGGGGAAACGGGAAAAGACAAAAATCTCCATCACTCCCTTCTATGAGCTTTACAGAAAAGAAAAGAAGCTAGAGCCCTATTCACCACCCTTTGTGATTAAATGTGATCCTGAATAGGCAGTCAATGCCTTATATCATCGGCTCGCAAACTTTTTCCTCCATGGACCACTTGAAAATTGCCCAAGGTCTTGATGGACCACTTAATGTTTTTTTTTTCCTTCCTGTTGTAACAATTGCAATGCACCGTGCTAGGCGTTGTATGATTTTTAATCGAATCAAGATTCAACTTCTTAGTTCTACCCTCCCATTTACTGCTGCTAATCCTCACCACTCCTTTCAAAGGTCAACTCCTGCTCACCTTCTGGGCGGACTGCCAGGTTCTAAGAACAACAAAGCAGCTGCTGAGCCAGCTGTTCACAGCTGCTGCTGTTCTTCACAGGCATGCAGCGGACCACCTGAATGAAGCTTGTGGACCACTAGTGGCCTATGCACCACAATTTGGGAACCCCTGCCTTGTATGCCATGGAAAGTGAAACTAGAACTGAAAGACTGAAGTACAAGAAAGGTCTGCATTAGTGAGTTTGTTAGGGCTGTTGTGTAGTCACTTTTAGATGATAAAACAGTTAGCCTACTGCAGTCCCTGGCAAGCTCCCTTTCTCCCCCAATCTATGGCTTGTGTGGTTGCCTATGGTTCTGTATGACATCCTTCTGCTCAAATATAATCCGGACCCCACTGAAGCCAGCGGTGAAACCCAATAGCATGAATGGATAGGGTATCCTTGGATCTAACCAACTACATAATGATAATAATGCGAGTGTACTTCGAAGCACTAGCATTGACCTCTCCTGGGGTGAAGCAGCTAAATGGTGCAATCTGCAGGTTGCTGAAGGGCCTTAAGAGCTGAGTGGTGACTGAGGCTTGGAGGGGTGCCATAGAGAAAGTAGCAAACATGTGAGCAGACCGGGCTCAATGTATGGGCAGGTTTATGGCACCACTAGCCTCTCTGTTAGGCTCTCTTAAGACCAAACGAAATGTTGTTATTGCCATATAGCTAACACCTGCTGGGCTTGCCTTTGAGAAAATAATAATAATAATAATAAAATTTTATTTATTAGTCGCCCATCTGTCCGAATTAACGGACACTCTGGGTGACGTATAACAATATAAAATACAATATAATACAAATACAGTCAACAATCATCTAAAACATCTTTCAATTAATACACTATAACCTTAATCTGCCCCGGCAATCCCATAGGCCTGCCTGAACAGCCAGGTCTTTAAGGCCCGGCGAAGGACCATCAGGGAGGGGGCATGACGGAGGTCAAAAGGAAGCAAGTTCCAGAGGGTGGGGGCCACAACCGAAAATGCCCTCTCTCTGGTCCGCACCAGCCTAGCTGTTTTCACCGGAGGGACCGAGAGAAGGTCTTGTGAGGCTGATCTTGTTTGGCGGCATAATTGGTGATACTGGAGGCGTTCCTTCAGATAAACTGGGCTGAAACCGTATAGGGTTTTAAAGGTCAGTACCAACACCTTGAATTGGGCCTGGTAAACAACTGGTAACTAGTGTAGATCTACCAACACTGGGGTGATATGATCCCGGCGGCGGCTCTGCTTTATCACGCGGGCTGCTGCATTCTGTACCAGCTGCAATTTCCGGACTGTTTTCAAGGGTAACCCCACGTAGAGCGCATTACAGTAGTCTAAGCGAGAGGAGACCAGGGCATGTATCACTCACGGGAGCAGATGTACAGGAAGGTAGGGTTGCAGCCTCTGTACCAGATGTAATTGATACCAAGCTGCCTGGCTCACTGCCGAAACCTGAGCCTCCATGGACAGCTGGGAGTCAAGAATGACCCCGAGGCTACGAACCTGGTCCTTCAGGGGTAGTCTCACCCCATTAAGCACCAAGTCAAAATTTCCCAACCTTCTCTTATCACCCACGAGCAACACCTCGGTCTTGTCGGGGTTCAGCTTCAGCCTGTTCTCTCCCATCCATCCACTTACGGACTCCAGGCACTTGGACAAGGCATTCACAGCCAACTCTGGTGAGGACTTAAATGAGAGATAGAGCTGAGTGTCATCCGCATATTGGTGGCACTGCAGCCCAAAACTCCTGATGATGGCTCCCAGCGGTTTCACATAGATGTTGAATAGCATGGGGGAGAGGATAGAACCCTGTGGCACTCCACAATTGAGAGGCCAAGGGTCTGAAACCTCATCCCCCAATGCCACCCGTTGATATCTACCGGAGAGATAGGAACGGAACCCCCGTAAAACAGTGCCCCCTATTCCCAATCCCTCCAGGCGATTTAAAAGGATACCGTGGTCAACGGTATCGAAAGCCACTGAGAGATCCAAGAGGACGAGGAACATATATTCTCCCCTGTCCAACGCCCTCCTCATATCATCCACCAGAGCGACCAAGGCTGTTTCAGTTCCGTGTCCAGTCCTGAAGCCCGATTGGAAAGGATCCAAATAATCTGCTTCATCCAAGTGTGTCTGTAACTGTTTAGCCACCACTCGCTCAATCACCTTGCCCAAGAATGGTAAATTAGAGACTGGGCGAAAGTTGTTCAACTCTTGGGGATCCAAGGAGGACTTTTTCAAGATGGGCTTTATCACTGCCTCCTTGAGGGCTGATGGCATTGCACCCTCTTCCAAGGATGCATTTACCACTGCCTTGATCCCTCTGCCCAGTCCCTCTTTGCAGCTCATAACGAACCACGAAGGTCAAGGATCAAGCAAGCAAGTGGTTGGTTTCACAGTAGAGAGCACCTTGTCCACTTCCTCAGAGAGAAGAGGCTGAAACCGATCCCAGCAGACCGGACTGCAACTGGCCGCCTCTGGACCACTACTTGTAACCACGACGTACGGAATCTTGCCCTTTAGGCGCTCGATTTTATCGGCAAAGTGTTTTACAAATGTGTCACAGGAGGCTTTTGACTGTTCCATAGGTTCCTGAGCAACTGGACCGACCAGGCTTCGGACCACTTGGAACAACCTCCTGGGACAACACTCTGCTGACGCAATAGAGGCAGCAAAGAATTGCCTCTTTGCTGCCTTTGTTGCCACCTGGTAGGCTACAATTGCTGCTCTAACCAGTGTCCGATCGTCTTCAGAGCGGGATTTCCGCCACCGGCGTTCTAGTCGTCTCACCTCCTGTTTCAGACCGCGTAACTGTGGTGTATACCAGGGTGCAGTCTGAGTTCTATTCAGGAGGAGAGGATGTTTCGGGGCCACCCGGTCTATCACCCCAGTGATCTCCCTGTTCCACTCCATCACTAGGGTCTCAACCGGGCGTCCTTCAGTTAGCTCCAAATCACCCAGCGCATTCAGGAATCCCTTAGGCTCCATCAGGCGTCTGGGGTGGACCATCCTAATAGGTCCTTGTCCCCTGCGGAGGGTATGCGGCATTGAGAAATCCATATTCACCAGATAGTCAGAGTGAGGGGGAGCCTGATCAGGACCATGGCATAGGGGGACCTTTTCCCCCTTTCCCGCAGTTGCAATCAGATCAAGACTGTAATGGGGGACAAAGGCTTAAAGGCTCCTTAGTGGCCCAAAGAAAGCACCCTCAGGCCAGCTATGTGACAGACATTGGAAGCTGCCTGATACTGCACCATCCATCTAGTTCAGTATTGTCTATGCCAGAGTTGGGGAAGCACAGGCTCAGGGACCAAGAGTGCCTCTCTATCCATCCCTCAGGGAACTCCCTCGACCACACCTACCCATTCACAACCCCTCTCTTGCTTGTCTGGATGGAGGACAGAGAGGGGTGCAGAAGCATGCACAGAAACTAGCCTATTATATAAAGGTAAAATTCATATTTGTTCCTCTGCTCACTTTTGCCTCTGGGCCCACCAGCAACGGGTGTGTGTTCCACAGAACATTGAGAGAGGGAATGAGGCCCTTGGGCTAAAAATGGTTTCTGACGGGTCTTTTCCAGCCCTACCTGGGGATGCCATGGATTGACACTGAGACCTTCTGCAAGCAGAGCAGATGCTCTACTACTGAGCTATGTCCTTTCCCAAAGTTTAGCTCTAACATGCTTCTCAGGTACTATATCGTTACTATAGTCCACTCTGTTTCTGCTGACCTTTACTGGATTTTTCAGTTACCAAATTCCTCTCTTTTTAGTTACTGCTCAGCAAAGGTTACCAGTCCATGAACTCTGCCTAGTTCCTCTCCACGAACTCATTTAAAATGTCTGCAACTGTCACATTTCATTCCATAAATGGGCCAAAACAGGTCCATGGAAATTCTTTCTGATGGATATACTTGTTCTTAGAAGGATGAATGGTGCTACAGTAATTTTATTTGCCAGCTGTTTAGTAATAGCTTTTAGAGCTTTGCACAATAACAGTTACTCTTCTTGCCTCTAAAACACAGTTCCTCTTTCTCTTCCAAAAAATCTGTGCCATATATAACCTTTCAGGCCATCTATAGTCATTTAAATCTCATAAAAAGCCGGGGCTTTCTTTAGAAAAAAAGGAAAAGAGTGATGATTTGGCTGATAATTGCAGCAATAAATACTGGATGCCTTGAGCGGTGCCTGATCATGCTACAATGTGAACATGTTTGATTCTTTTCCAAGGACTAAAATAACCAGTATTTTATTGTGCTAATTTTGAAAAAGAAAACAATGTAAAGTGTTATCCTTTTCTAAAAGCAGCCCTATTAAAAATGTACATGGTCAAATGTATTGTAGCTTAGGACTTGTTAATAAATGTTCTTATTTTGCAAGATTTTCTTTTGCTCTCTTAAAAGTCTCAAAAGCCAATCTTCAGCCGATCTGAAATTTTGAAAGATAATGTATTGCCTGCTTCACATAATGAATCAACACTCAATTTAAGGGTTACTACAGAGAGCAAGTGTGGTGTAATGGTTAGAGTGTTGGACTACGACCTGGGAGAGCAGGGTTCAAATCCCCACACAGCCATGAAGCTCACTGAGTGACCTTGGGCCAGTCACTGCCTCTCAGCCTCAGAGGAAGGCAATGGTAAACCACCTCTGAATACTGCTTACCATGAAAACCCTATTCATAGGGTCGACATAAGTCGGGATCGAGTTGAAGGCCATCCATTTCCATTTTACTGATCTCACAAAGGGCAAATATTGAAGCATGTCTTAAATTCAAAGAGATTGTAATGGATGACATTTACAATGTTGCGGGTGCACTTCACACAGGGACCCCATTGTGTGGTCATGCAGCTGGCCCGTGGGAGGGGGGATCCCACCAAATTTCTCAAGACTGTCAGGGCTCATGCGAGATCTCATGGAGGAATGGTGCCTTGGCCTATAAAAGGCCAATGCGGCACCATCCTGGCCTCTTTGGTTCCCCTCCCTTCCGGAATTCAACCAACCAGTGTTACCCAACCTTTTCTGACCCAACGCCCCTTTGCAAAATCTTTTTGTGCCCAACACCCCCCTCAGATTAAGTATATGCCAATGCTTCTTATTCTTCCCTTAAAATATGAGTAATGCATAAAGGGTATTTTCAATTATTATTACTGATCGTTTTTATCATGCCTTTTTATTGCACTTAGATTACACATTGAATTCTTAGTATGATTTATTAATATACATACATAGTTATAGAAAAGTAAATAAAATGAGATTTATTATAAAATACTAGTGTGATCCTTGAGCTTGATGAGTTTTGGCTAACTTCACAATATCTGGAGTATACTTGGATAGTAATAGTCTTAAGTCACCACGACTAACAATATCCAAACGGTTTCGATTCTTCACTAGTATGCGATTCACTGCACTAAATCCTCATTCAACGAGATGGGAAGGTTTCATTAAACAAGTTCATTTAAACATCACAGAAGAAACAACAGGTAGAGAGTGTGTCCCATTCCTGAAGAAAACCAGCAAATAACTGACTGTCTGCGTCACCAGTTTGCACACGGCACTCATCCATTGGAAGAATGTGTCCTCCACCAATACACCCAGCTTATCAAACACTCTCGTGATTGGTTCCAATATTCCTCAAGATAGCACCAGAACATTACCTAGTGCCGGGGCGTGGCTAATATCCCCATTCCTTGATATGACACTGGCCGCTATTCAGAATTTCTTTACTAAAGAGCACACACTATATTAGTGTTATTTCCATGAACTGAGACTATTAAATACATTCTAACTGGGGACAAAACAGTTTAAAAATTAATGGTTTGTTTATTAAATAAAATTAAACTTAGATGCTTCAACTGTCGCATCAGACCGTCAAATGTCAATGCCCCCCTAATGAACCCAAATGCCCTCCTAAAGTTTGTAGTCATGCCAACACTCCCCTGAAAGGCTGTAACGCCCCCCAGGGGGGCGCTACCACCCACGTTGGGAATCGCTGCAACCAACCAACCCATCCTCGGAGTAGAGCTCTCACTGAGGCTTTATGTGGTTGCTGGCTAACAGGGCCAGAAAGGATTTTTTTCCCTCCTATGAGGTGTTGTTCTTGTCTTCCTCTCAGCAAATAGCTAGAATTGTTAGGTGTTACTTATAATTTGTCACAACTTTTGTAAGGGGTGGAAATGGCATTGGGCAGAATAATTAACATAAGGGGGGTCACCCTTAAGATGTCTGGGGATGGTTTTCAGAATATGACCTTAGCTTGGTGGCCAGATCCAAAGCCATATAACTCCAGTGGCCAATGGGACTTCAGATGCCCTGGCGAGCATTGCACTGGGTCTATTGTACACTGGCCAAATTCCCAAGGTTCCTTAGTAGTGGTTCTGAGGCTGTTGTCAAACAAGCAGCAGGTTGTTTGAGGGGATGTCACTCCTACCTCCAGTGCCATTCCAACCCCAATAATATGTGTGGCCTGCTTCAACCCATACCTGTCTTGGGGTCTATTAATTCCCAAACCTCACCAACTGCACATTTGAATATTAGGCAGGCGCCATCTCTCCTATCTTTTCGGTGCCTTTTGAAGACTTTTCTTTTTCAACCAGCCTTTTAAGTTGAGAGCTATCCCAGTCTGTCTCTGCTTAATATGTTTTTAATAATGTCTTAACCTTTTAAAAAAGTTTTTAAAATGTTTTTAATGCTGTTTTGTCTTAATGTATTTTAAGATTTGTTTTTATGATGTTTTAAAGTGTTTTTAGTGCTTTGTTTGCCGCCCTGGGCTCCTGCTGGGAGGAAGGGCGGGATACAAATTAAATAATAAATAAATAACTGAGGGCAGCATAATGTGTATACCCCACAACTAGAACAGTTGCTCTTTTACTTACAAGTGAAATGATGGGCAAACCTTTCACCATGTCTTTACTAAAAGTTGGTAAGGCCATTTGAGGCCTGATAAAATTGCTTTGGGAGCCGGATTTGACTCTCCCAGGTCTGCCGACATATCATTTGCTTGCCATGTGTGCCTGACATATGCCAAGCTCACAGGACTTTTATCATATCAGATATATTCAAAAACTCATTAGTTAAGAAGTGCCCCCCAAAACCCCATTATTCTACAGATAATGCCCTCATCTCTTTTATTAGTACCCTTGGGTGCATTGCATTTATTTATCCGTTGACATTATAATGAGTGGGACCGAGGGTCAAGAATCAGGTTACGAAAGGGACAGCTGGGAAGCCTCCCGGATCAAGGAATCCATAAATTCAGCCTGGGAAGTTTCCATAGATAGGATACTTTCATTGAGTTGTATTAAGCTAAGTCATATTTGAAGTAGACCTATTCGGTTCTGTGGACATGGCTATCTCAGGTCTATCCACTTCAGTGGGTCTATTTTGAGTATAATTTACTTTGATACAGCTCTCTGATAGCAAACTCAAGGCTGAACAGGCAATGCAAAATAGTTTAATGACTTGGGGAAGGGCAGTAGCTCAGTGGTAGAGCATCTGCTTTGCATGCAGAAGGTCCCAGGTTCAATCCCCAGCAACTCCAGGTAGGGCTGTGATGAAACCTTGGGAAGTCACTGCCATTCAGTGTAGACAATTAGGATTGGGGGAGAAATATGATGCAGTTTGCATTTAAAGGTGCCCCCACCTAATTTGCGCTTACCAAAGCAAGATGTGAACCGAAACACAGCCATCCTTCAAAATTCCCACTTCTCAAAATGTTACAACAGAACTTTCCAGCTAACTGATGTGTACAAAAATGGATGCACTATGGGAAAACGTGCACAAAAGTATATGCAGTGAAAATAACAATCTATTTGGGAAAAGAGCTTCACAAAAATGTCTGTATTAGGCAAAATTGCATGCAAACACATATATTAGGAGAAATTAGCACTAAAATGGCTGATGAATTTTCATGAGGACTTTTTAAAGAAAAATTCAGACACTCATGTGGACATGGGGAGAATGGAACTTATACCAAGAAAAGGGAGGAACTGTGAGGAATCAAAATTGGACAATACAAAGGTTGCTGGACTAAGTGTCTGACTCAGTGTAAGGCAGCCTCCTATGTTCTTCAAATGCTTAAGCCCCATTCAGGTGTCCTAAATCCCTCAGATGAAGATGAAGAAGAAGAACTGGCTCTGCCCTATTCATTACCATTCTTGACAGTCTCCATGTGCTGGAGTATGATCTCTCATGGTTCTAAATCTGTACACAAGTCGAGAAGGCTCCCCACAGTTCAGTGCAGGGCAGCCTTGAACAGGAGCTGTTGAACAGCCTAGCAGGCAGCAAGGTTTGTTGGTTTATTTGTTTTTGTTTGGGGCATTGGAAGAACTGCTGGAGCCAAAGATAGCAGGGAAGCTGAACTGCCTTCAAGCATGCTTGCATTGTAGGGCAGGTCAGGATCAATGAACAACACCCAGGGTATGCTGACATTTTCTCCATAATAGGGATGGACAAATGTGTCAATTTCACTTTATCTCAGTTTCTCATTTTCCAATATTAGGTTTCATTTCTTCACATTTCCATATCAGTTTGTATTTTTTTTTAAAAAAGGTCCTTCATCAGCATTTGATTATGAATTTCTCCTAAAATAAACATTTTTGTATGCAATTTTTGCCTAACATCTTGCAAAACATTGTTCCCTAAACTAATTCCTTTTTATATGTAATTTTCACTAATACATGCATTTTGTGTACACTTTCCCCTGGAATATGCATTTTGTACACATTTTTGATAGGAGCCCTGCATTGCTGAAGGATACTTGCATTTTTATTTGCATATTGTCCCTGGAAGTGCTAACATATTTCTCCCCCATACTTACTATCACTATCTGACAAACTACTCTGTGCCTCCAACCATTACCAATGCATTTTTTAAAAAGATGCAGACCTCAAGCAGCTGGTGTTGGGCACTATGAAAGAGAAGGAGGATTACAGCTGTTGCTTGAGTCAAGAGCATCTGGTGTGAGAGCACCTGTGAGAGACCCCATCTGAATGACATATTAAAGCAGTATCATACCATTTTTAAACAGCCATAGCTTCCTTTAAAGAATCCTGGGAACTATAGTTTGTTAAGGGTGCTGAGAGTTGTACCAAGACCCCTATATCTTTCACAGACCTACAGTTCCCAGAGTGGTTTAACAGTCAATCCCTCTACCAGGGAACCTCGGGAATTGTAGCTATATGAAGGGAGGTCTCCTAACAACTCTCAGCACACTGGGGTCAAAGAGGGCTTCTCAGTTCATAGGCTGGTATGAATATTGCCAGCCCTTGATTAAAGTGACCAGAAGAACCCTTTAAGGTGCAGGATTCAGTCACTCATCACAACAAAGAAGCATTAGATTGGGCAAACATTTTTCTATACTGTATCCATTTCTTCTGCTCATTACATCATTAACTCATTTCACAAATTCCCCTTCAGGCATTCAGAAGGGAAGAGCAGGACAGTGTCCAATCACCCTACTTGGATCTACTCTCCTTACCTCCATGTATTTGGTGACAAGTCTGAAGGGAAAGCCAATGGACATTCAGCTGAATGTATGCAGGGTCCCCTAAACACACCCTGCATGTGCCTTTGACAGACAGACACTTTATTAAGCTTGCTGTCTCAATAACACCATGTTGTTTTGCATTTTTCAAGTATGAGAGTGGGTGTGAAATGTCACCACTGCAGTGATAGATTCTATGATTTTGTGAATCCCTCACAGAAGCTTAGGATGCAAGTATGTCAAGAGAACTTGCAAATAATTCAATAGGTACTTTTCCTTTATTTTGCTCTTTCTCAGAGGAGCGATGCTGTGCTTAGTTCATGTAGAGCAGCCTTTCCCAACCTTTGGGTCCCCAGATGTTGCTACAACTACAACTCCCATCAGCCCCAGCTACCATGGCCAATGGTCAGGAATCATGGGAACTGTAGTCCAGCAACATCTGGGGACACAAGGTTGGGAAAAGCTGATGTAGAGCCTGGAGCTACTAATCGACTTGAGGGGAATGGAGAAGCACAAAGACCTTGCCAGGAAAAAGTTGCCAACCTTAGATCTAACTGTGCATGGCTGCACTCTCTGTTTTGGTTCATATTATCAGCAATGGGGAACCTGCTGTGGTTCTCCAGAAGTTGTTGGAGCCAAACTCCCACCAGCCACAGCCAGCTTGGCCAAAAGTAAAGGATGATGGAAGCTGTACCCAACATCTGAAGGGTTGATGGTTCTTCATTCCTGGTTTATATTCTTTTGGAGGTTTTAATCCCCCCCTCTCTCAGTTTGTCTCCAGTAACAAAGTAATATTTGCTGCAGCAAACGTTGACAATTTTTAATGTTTAATGTATTTGTACATTTTATTTTGTATGTCGCCCAGAGTGGCTGGATAACCAGCCAGATGGGCGACTAATAAATTTAATAAATAATTTAATAAATAAACAAACAATGAAGTCACAGGAATAACTGCCCACATCATGTGAAGGAAGGGCCTTGCTTCCACCCCTTACAACATGGGTGGCGAATCTGTGGTCCACCAGATGTTGTTGGACTCCAACTCCTCTCAGCCCCACCCAGTATAACCAATGGTTAGAGATGATGGGGGTTGTAATCTAACAATGTCTGGACGTTCACAGGTTCCCTACTCCTGCCTTAAGAGGAGTGGGGCCTGAGGTGCTAATGGACAGGGTCATCCATCAAAGTCTAATGTTGCAATTAACTTGAGCTGTAATAAAAGTTTGCATGTGTGACACTTTTTTTAAAAAAGAGTTGTATATTTCTTCCCCCATATTTTAGGCTCAGAGGCAAGTCTTTGGGCAGGAATGGACAGCCTGTTTTACCCAAAGGGCCACATGCAGCAGTGGGTGTGTGTTTGAGGGTTGCATGCTAGTGGGCATGGCCAGATCTAGTGGCAGGGGAGGCCTGGGCCATTGGGATGACACCCAATAAAAAAGGACATTGACTCCTCTGCTAAAACTCATTAATTTAATGCCTTCACTGACAATATTGGTCATAGTGGATTTGGTAGCTGTGTTAGAAACAGAGCTTTAAAAAGCTTAAATAGGCATCTCACTCCAAATTGCCTTCATGACAAACCAAGAAAAGCTGGCTAGGGTCTGGCCTGTGTTGGGAAGTTTGCTAGTCTATGGCTTATCATATTCCTTCATTTCTATGAATCCCTGACTCCCCTGTCTTGAGGGACATCTTCTGCCTGGCTCCCAAAGTTGGAAGCCATAGCTATCAAATCTAATTGTCTTTAACTACTCATAAGTACCCTTTGTTTATGCTCTAACAGATTGCAAATAGATTGCAATTTTGACTGGAATAATGAAACATGGTTAAAGCTTCCCTTTGTCCCTCCATAATCCAGTTTATCTCCCCCTCAGCTCACCCCCTTTCTGATCCAACTGACCCCCCTCCCCATTTTACTTTACTGCTTAAAGAAATGTCAACCGTGCAAGGGCAAACTCCATGAAAAACATCAAGTTTGACAACATCCTATCTACTGTATGAAAATTCAAAGCCTTTTCAAACTCTTCTGCATTACCCATAATCACCCAAATCAATCAGCACACAACAGTCATTATCAGATTGAGATGTAATAGCAAACAAGCATTGTTCTTAGTAAGGAATTGTAAGTCACTATCTCAAGAGAAGCCTCTTTCATGAAACAGTATGTTTATTTAAGTTGTTCCTTAAGTCCCTGGCAAATCAGGTCTCCTTTCTGTATCACAGGGATGGAATATTCTGCATCCATCAGGATAGTCATGTCCTAAGCTCAGATAACAAACTGATAGAGAGCTCCCCTAAATATTTATAGAAGCAGTCTGTAGAACATTAAATTTCTCTCATCAAGGGAAATATACTGACTCGGTCTTGTTTATAAAAACAATTCATTCCAGATAAAATACCATGTTATACTATGCTTCATTTGTGTGCTGCTTTTTGGTCCCAGGGCTCCCAAATGGTGAACATATTAATAAAAAAGATAATCAATAACTGCTATAAATAATAACAATATAAACAATATAAAAATAGAAATGAATGACCGAGATGAAATAAAAGGAAGATGGAAGCAATACACTGAAGAACTCTATAAAAGAGATGCCAGGATGACAGATTCATTCACGGCGGAACCATATGATGAAGAACCAGAAATTTTAGAATGTGAGGTGAAAGCTCTTCAAATACTTGGAAGAAACAAATCACCAGGAATAGATGGCATACCAATAGAGTTGCTACAAGCTACTGAGACTGAATCAGTCCAAATTTTGACTAAAATCTGTCAAGAAATATGGAAAACTAAACAATGGCCCATAGACTGGAAACGTTCCATATACATCCCAGTTCCAAAGAAAGGGGATCCCAGGGAATGTAGTAATTATTGAACTACTGCCTTAATATCCCATGCAAGTAAAGTAATGCTCAAGATTCTACAACAAAGGCTCTTGCCATATATGCAGCGAGAAATGCCAGACGTCCAAGCTGGATTTAGAAAGGGAAGAGGTACAAGAGATCATATCGCAAACATACGTTGGATAATGGAACAGACCAAGGAATTTCAGAAGAAAATCACCCTGTGCTTTCTAGATTACAGCAAAGCCTTTGACTGTGTAGATCATGAAAAGCTATGGAATGCTTTAAAAGAAATGGGGGTGCCACAGCATCTGATTGTCCTGATGCGCAACCTATACTCTGGACAAGAGGCTACTGTAAGGACAGAATATGGAGAAACCGATTGGTTCCCAATCAGAAAGGGTGAGAGACGGGTGTGTATTTTATCACCCTGTTGATTTAATCTGTACCAGAACATATCATATGGAAAGCAGGATTGGACCAAGATGAAGGAGGTGTGAAAATTGGAGGGAGAAATATCAATAATTTAAGATATGCAGACGATACTATACTACTAGCAGAAACCAGTAATGATTTCAAACGAATGCTGATGAAAGTTAAAGAGGAAAGCACAAAAGCAGGACTACAGCTGAATGTCAAAAAGACTAAAGTAATGACAACAGAAGATTTATGTAAATTTACAGTGGACAATGAGGACATTGAACTTGTCAAAGATTATCCATATCTTGGCACAATCATTAACCAAAATGGAGACAATAGTCAAGAAATCAGAAGAAGGCTAGGACTGGGGAGGGCAGCTGCGAGAGAACCAGAAAAGGCCCACAAATGTAAAGATGTATCACTGAACACTAAAGTCAGGATCATTCAGACCATGGTATTTCCGATCTCTATGTATGGATGTGAAATTTGGACAGTGAAAAAAGCAGATAAGAGATAAATCAACACATTTGAAATGTGGTGTTGGAGAAGAGCTTTACGGATACCATGGACTGCAAGAAATACCAATAATTGGGTGTTAGAACAAATTAAACCAGAACTATCACTAGAAGCTAAAATGATGAAACTGAGGTTATTATACTTTGGACACATAATGAGAAGACATGTGCGTGTAGTGCGTAGTGCGTGGAATTGTCGTGGATCGCAAGTTGAACATGAGCCAGCAGTGTGATGCTGTGGCAAAAAAGGCAAACGCGGTTTTGGGCTGCATAAACAGAGCTATAGGTTCCAGGTCGAGGGAAGTAATAGTCCCACTATATTCTGCATTGGTCAGGCCTCATCTGGAATACTGCGTTCAGTTCTGGGCGCCTCATTTTAAGAAAGATATAGACAAGTTAGAGCGGGTCCAGAAGAGGGCGACGAGGATGATAGCCGGTATGGAGAACAAGTCTTATGAGGAAAGGTTGAAGGAACTTGGCATGTTCAGTCTGGTGAAGAGAAGGCTGAGGGGTGACATGATTGCACTCTTTAAGTATCTGAAGGGCTGTCACATAGAGGAGGGTACAGATTTGTTCTCTGCTGCCCCAGAGGGTAGGACTAGGTCTAATGGTTTTAAGTTGCAGGAGCGTAGATTCAGATTGGACATTAGAAGGAACTTCTTGACAGTAAGGGCAGTTCGGAAATGGAACCGACTGCCTAGGGAGGTGGTGGGATCCCCTTCACTGGATGTCTTCAAGCAGAGGCTGGACAGCTATCTGCGGGAGATGCTCTAGCTGTGGATTTCCTGCTGTGAGCAGGGGGTTGGGCTCGATGGCCTACAAGGCCCCTTCCAACTCTATGATTCTATGATTCTATGATTCATTAGAAAAGATAATAATGCTTGGAAAAACAGAAGGAAGTAGAAAAAGAGGAAGGCCAAACAAGAGATGGATTGATTCCATAAAGGAAGCCACAGACCTGAACTTACAAGACCTGAACAGGGTGGTTCATGACAGATGCACTTGGAGGTCACTGATTCATAGGGTCACCATAAGTCGTAGTCGACTTGGAGGCACATAACAACAACAAACATAGAAAATCACAAAATGTCAATCAATCCCACTGGATATGTGTTAGGAACACCAGTTGATGCTGCATCAAGAAGCACTATCTCTGACTAAGCGTACCACCTTTGGCTCTCTAGATATTTTCCCATCAGCCTCAGCAAGCATGGCCAATGGCTAGAGATGATGGTACTATTTCAACATTCTCTGGAGGGCCAAAAGTTCCCCACTTCTGGGCCACATTCACACCATTCATTTATTCCACTATTGTTCCATTTTAAACAGTTATGGCTTCCCCTAGGAAGTGTGGTTTGTGAAGAGTGCTGAGAGGAGACTCCTATTCTCCTTGCAGAGCTACAATTGTCACAGTGGTTTAATAGTCAATCCCTCTTCCCACAGAACCCACAGACAATTGTAGCTCTATAAAGGAAATAGGGATCCCCTGACAACTCTCAGCACCCTTCATAAATGACACTTCCCAAGATTCTTTGACAGATACCATGACTGTTTTAAGTGGACTAATAAAGAAATAAATGTATCTATCTCTCACCTGGGGTTGGGGGTTCCATCAACATAATCTGACTATTGGGCAGAAACCATGTCCCTTCCCCATAGCAGCCAATTAGACAAAAGACTAAATATTCATTAACTCCTACAAAGAAATAAATAAAGAGAAAACAAAGAAATAAAATGGAAATTGAGAAATAAAAGAGAAAACAATCCTATAAACCCGGCAAAGAACACCCACTCCCCTCCTTTCTCCCTCACCTGGGGAGGGGGGCAAGATCCACAACAGCAGATTCTTACCCAGTGGCACGAAACAACTTCCATTCTTCCCCTGCTAATGTTGCCACCAGTAGATAACAACTCCATACAACTCCACACTATTGCACAACAGCCTATCTGAAAAAGAAACAAAATGTTGAATAAGCGAAAGAAAGTATGAATTCTTCTATTTCTATACTGTCATATCATCAATTATCAGGGTAGTGTACAATATTAAAACATAAAACACAATTGAAAACAATCTGCATAACCATTAAAGTGACTGGTTAATAAAAAAAAAAGTTGATAATGAAAACAGCTGCAAAGGCCTGTCGGCACAAAAAGGTCTTCAAAGGGATGCCTGAAATTCAAAAGCGAGCATGCTTGCTGAATTTCTGCTGGAAGAGTGTTTCACAGCAACTCTAAATGCCTGACTTCCAGTTGAGGCCAGTTGGACCTTTGGAACATAGCAGACACTAATAATGCTCCCTTGGATGATCTCAGTGATTGAGTTGGAATATAAGGACTCAAGTGGTCCTTAAGGTATCCTGGACCCAAGTTATTCAGCGCTTTGTATCCTAATACAAGAACCTTGCACCTGTCCCAATAGCATACAGCAGCCAATGGAGATGTTCTAGCAGAGGAGTCTCGGCAACCTGCTCACTTTCTTGCATCCCATTGAAGCAAGGTAATCTGCTCTTATCAGTCACCTGCAGCCTAAAACAGGTACACCTTGTGACAAGGAACAAATATGGTTCATTTGTCATTTACAGCTGATATAGCACAGTGGGGAGGAGAGCCTGGCTGGAAATCCAGAGTCTGTGAGTTCAAATCCTTGCTCATGTCTCTTGGGTGTAAAGGGCCAGCTAAAGATCACCTCCACAGTGAGTGGCTCAGGGGTTACGTACTCTGCCACCTCTGCAGCCGTGGGCAAGCTGCATAGTCCCAAGGAGCCCAGTTGCCCCCCAGCTGGCAGTTGCAGACAAGGAAGGGGCTTGCTTGTGCAGCTGTGACAAGCTGAGCAGGCCCTAGCCAGCTGGGGAGGACTAGCCTCAGAGGGAGGCAATGGTAACCCCCCTCTGAATACCACTTAGCATGAAAACCCTATTCATAGGGTAGCCATAAGTCGGGATCGACTTGAAGGCAGTCCATTTTCGTTTCCACCTATCTAATTCACACTTCCCAGAACAATACATGAACCAAAACACAACATTGGATTCCCCCAGGCCGTACAGAGTGGACTGGCAATTGGATCTTACTTTAACACTGGTAATGGAACATAATCTCTCACCACACCCAAGTTGTTAGCAGGTTAATTTAGGAGGTCTTCAGAACCAACTGTGTGCAGGACCAGCCAAGGCATTCTGCTGCCTGAGGGAAAGAAAAAGATGGCACCCAACTCCATTCCATACACAGAAGCTTATTGGACTGACACTTGACTCACTAAACATCCATACTTTACCCTTAAAGCACTATGATACCACTGACAGTTGTTAGGATGTTCCTATTCCAATCACAGAACTACAGTTCCTTGGGAAAAGGGATTGATTGATAAACCACTCTGAGAATTGTAGCTCTGTGAAGGGAATAGGGGTCTCTGACAACTCTCATCACCTTAATAAACTACAGTTCCCAGGATTTTTTGGATGAAGTCATGACTGTTAAAGTGGTATCATAGTGCTGTGAATGTGGAGTGCAGATGCGGTCTTAGTTCAACACCAACAATAGGATGGTATCCTCCAGTGCACCTGAGGAGAGTAGGGTAGGGGGATATGACAGGTCTGTGACACACATAGCTTTGATCTTCAATGGTTGGCTAAGGAAGAAAGGGGGTGCTGCCACTGCTGTCTCTCAAAATTTGCTGCCTGAGGCAATTGCCATGTAGGGCCATGTGGCATACACTGCTCTGTCCTCCAATGGAATGGAGCAGTAGGTCATTTCAGGAGGAATGGCTGGGACACTCTGGCTAAAGATAGGTCCAGCCCTGCCTTTTCTTTTCTTTTATAACCAATGGACTCCTCAATGCCCTCTCCATGGAGTCACAGTCAAATTTAGAATGTGGGCCTTCCTATAATGCTTTGTTAAATGAATGCGCCTCACATGCTGGCATAGATATGAGTCAGCTTCTTCTTGCTGTTCCTGTTGAAACACAGGATCCTCTACCAACAGGAAGCAGAGTTTGTAAAGAAATTGTGAAAATAATTAATTTGCTGAGTCTCACAGAAGCCTGATATTCCAAAGAGGCCATTTAAATTACCTGAGGGGGATCGCCTCAGGTGCCTCTCTAGGAGTTCATTTGCACTTTGAATGTGATCGATTCCTAGCAATATGTCAAGCTCATTCATGAAATTTAATTGGGAATCAGGGAGGAAAAAAATGGGCTTGCCTGCTAAAGGATTATTGCCTGTTTCACTAGTTTCTGAATGTGGGTTGTTCAAATTCATTTGGATTATGCCTGACGGTGGAATTTAAATGGATATTATACTCTCAGATAAGGGGCATGGATGGTGGGAGTGAAATATTGTGTATCTCAATTTTTTTTAAAAAAAAATGCCTGACATTTCATGCAAGGAGGAGGAAAGCTTAGGCTCAGACTATGTGTATGGATTTGGAGAAAATAAGCATAGACAAGTCTGGTAGGAGATGGACTGGCACATTTGGGTACTGTTTACAAGGGAAGTATTGCTTTCTAGTTGGGTTTGCCTCGTAGTTTTAGCATCTTAACTGAAACCTTAAAGTGAACACAACTCATTATATGAGGGATTCAGATTATGTTATCTTGGATGATCGATTCTTTCCAAACAATGTGTCTCCAACCACTGTAAAAACACAGGTGTAAGTCCACTACCCCAGCTTAGCTGGGGTCAACCAAAGCTGGCTGAGCTGACATGAGGGTAAGTCACCCAAAAAGGCATTCTGGGGGTATGGCAGGGACAGGACAGGGCAGGGGGAGACTTATTTCTATTCCAAACTCTGTTCAGCTTGGTCACATGATCTAGCAACCTAGCAGAAATTTTACTGTTAAAAAGGGTGGTGTAAGTCAAACTCTGTTTTAAAGGCTTGTTTTCCCTCTGCCAGGCTTGGGCCAACTTAGCCAGCAGTAGCACCACTCCTGAATAGGGTTGTCAGGTTCCTGGTCTGAGACTGATCCTGCATCTTTAGGAGAAGAGAAAGTCAGCCAAGTGCAGGTGTTCTTGCAACACTGTAATGGGAAAAACCACAAGATGGAATTAGCCCTTCCCCCTGCACAACATTTAAAGATACAGGAGACCTCTTGGAGGCTGGGCCTGGCAACCAAGAGGTCTTCCGTATCTTTAAAAGTTGTGAAGGGGGAAGGGAGAATTCCACCTTGTGGTTTTTCTCATTACAGTGTTGCAAGAACACCTGCACTTGGCTGACTTTCTCTTCTCCTAAAGATACAGGATCAGTCTCGGGCCAGGAACCGGGCAACCCTACTCCTGAACGAAGTTTGGAGCAGGGGTAAGTGACACTAGCATAATTTACTCCAGCATAAATTATGCTGGCTTCCAATAGTTTTGGATTGTTCTTCCCAGCAGTGGTGTAGTTGACCAGGGTCTTTGGGGGGGGGGGAATCTTAGACCCCTTACGTTTTTGGGAGCAGGGTCCCAGCCGGGCCCTGACTCTAGTATCCTACAAATCAATCACCATGGAAGTGGACTCTGTTAGCCACTGTGAAGAATCTTCTGACATGCTTTCTTGTCCTTTTCTGCTGATTGGAGCCAATCAGAGTGAAAGGAGATAAGTCAGCCACTGAGAAAAGTCTTCCCAGTATGTAATACACTCCCCATTCATGCTGATTAGCTCCTAGTGATGTCTGTTGTGGGAGAAGCCTCATGCTGAGGAGTGTGGACATGACAACGGAGAGCAAGGAAGCTTGTGAGGTGCCATGACTATCATGAAGGGACCTTATACTTCTGAATTTGCCACTACACTTCTGCTGCCCAGCACCCTGCCCTGGCAGATGTGACACACATTCTTCCACACATGGAGTCTCATGCAAAGGTCCATGCTTGCGTTGGCAAATGTATTTACCCCCCAAAAACTGGATATCTGAGTCTGCAATATCTAAATAATTAATCCTGGTTTGCACTTTCTGGAGCAATATATAAACTGATCAATACAGCCATCCATTGAAATTTGCATTCCCCCAGATTTTGATATGCAGTTCTCTAGGCAAGTATTGTGTGCAAAAATTCATATACTGGGGTAAAGTGTGAATATATATGTGCAAATAATGCAAAAAATATATCAGGGAAAATTGCTTTGCAAAAATGTGTATATTAGGAGGGGATTAATCTTTTCTCCCCTGCTATGATTGCAATGAAAATACCTGCCTCATTGTAGCTACTTGATCCAGACGTCAAGCTCTCGTAAGCGCCAACAAAAATTGCTCTCCCCCCCCCACTGGTGACTATGAACATTTTTTTCAAAAACAAATAGCTATAGCACCTCAACTTTAGTTTAGCATCACATCTAGTTTGGCCTTAAAATTGTGTCAAGTGGCTGCAGCTATGTATAAACTCCCAAGTTCACTGCATATCAATCCAAGCTCATGGATCCATTCCAGAAACTAAATGGTTACAGGATCAAAAGGGTGGGAAAAAATAGAATGTGTTGTGGCATGCTATTTTTCCAAACAATTAATGATCTGTTGATGCAGTTTCCAGGAAAAGAAGGAAACCCATCTTAGCTCAGTCCAAAAAATAACTGCATAGGTATATCAATATAATTTGCTCCTGTTCATATCATGGTTATTTGGTCCTGCTTATGCTATCCTCGGGAATGGCAGAACCACAAGATCTCTTAGCAGCTGTCATATTTGGCAATGAATGCATTTTGCGAGAGGCCGAAGCTTGCTTTCTTCAAGAATTAGCATGAGACTTAACTGACCTATCTACCTTCCTTTCTGCTTCCACTGAAACAAATCACCTTGGTTAGACTCTCTGGTGACTATTAACAAGCTAGGAAGTACCTGAAGGTCAAGAAATAACAAGAAACAAACAGGACAGGCTTTGGTGACCCAGGATCTATAGTGGTCAACATTCCATAGGAAGAGCCTCATTCATACTATATTACGAAATGAAAGAAAACTACTTTTGAATATTTTTATTTTCACATCATAATTAACACCAAGTTTTCATATGTGAAGCAAATGACCAAACTTTGCCAAGCTTATTCTGTGATACCAGTAGGTAATATCTGAAGGATAACTGGCACATTTTGAGGAACATTATTCATTAACAGAGGATAAATTTGAATGATCATCTTTACATGGGGGTCATATTGTAAAGTCAGAACAAGTTGTGTGAGTTTAGAGACTGGTTCATCAAACCAGAACTTGGTAATGTTCTACCATTCATAAGTATTGTGTCTCATGGCATCCTGGAGCAGATTCTAATGACTGAGTTATAGCATCACTTCACCATAATCTTAATATAAGTTGGACTGTTCATAAAACTGTTTCACCCATGCAGTGTCCCCGATTCTTTCCCCTCAGGAAAATATAAACAAAAACAAATCATGTGTATTTTAACCATTTGAACTTAATCACAAACTGTAGCTCAGAGGTGACTAACCAGTGGCCCTCCAGATGTTGTTGGATCACCACTACTATGGCTGGAACTGAAGGAAGGTAGAGTCCAACAACATATAGAGGAGTACAGGTTGGCCACTCCTGCCCTGAGATGACAGTTTGCACTTAGTTGTCTGGGTTGATGGCCTACAGGAGCATAGCTGGTTGAGCTGCTGGCCAAAGAGTGATACAAAGTCTAGGAGCCACTTGACCTCCACCTGAGTAACAAATTGATCAGATTGAAGATCCAGGCCAGGGTCAGCAACTTTATAAGACCAGCTGTGAACCTTTCTCGTCCCCTTGGATCTCTCAGCGGCTTTTGATACCGTTGACCATGGTATCCTCCTGGATCGCCTGGAGGGAATGGGAATTGGGGGCACTGTTTTACGGTGGTTCCGTTCCTATCTCTCTGTAAAGCCGCTGGGAGCTATCATCAGGAGATTTGGGTTGCAGTGTCACCAATATGCGGATGACACTCAGCTCTATCTCTCATTTAAGTTCTCACCGGAGTTGGCTGTGGAGACTATTTTCAAGTGCCTGGAGTCTGTAAGTGAATGGATGGGAGGAAACAGGCTGAAACTGAACCCTGACAAGACCGAGGTACTGCTTGTGGGAGATAAGAGAAGGATAGGAGATATTGACCTGACGCTGAATGGGGTTAGATTGCCCCTGAAGGACCAGGTCCGCAGCCTCGGGGTCATTCTTGACTCCCAGCTGTCCATGGAGGCTCAGGTGTCAGCAGTGAGCCGGGCAGCTTGGTATCAATTACGTCTGATACAGAGGCTGTGACCCTACCTTCCGGTCCATCTGCTCCCATGGGTGGTGCATGCCCTGGTCTCCTCTCGCTTAGACTACTGTAATGCGCTCTACGTGGGGCTACCCTTGAAGACGGTCCGGAAATTACAACTGGTACAGAATGCGGCGGCACGGTTGATTAAAAACAGCCGCCGCCGGGATCATATCACCCCAGTGCTGGAAGATCTGCACTGGCTACCAGTTGTGTACCGAACCCAATTCAAGGTGTTGGTGTTAACCTTTAAAGCCCTATACGGTGTCGGTCCAGTTTATCTAAAGGAGCGCCTGAAGCATCACCAAATATGCCGCCTGACGAGATCTGCCTCACAAGACCTTCTCTCGGTCCCACCAGTTAAGACAGCTAGGCTGGTGCGGACCAGAGAGAGGGCATTCTCAGTTGTGGCCCCCACCCTCTGGAACTCTCTGCCATACGACCTTCGCCATGCCCCCTCCCTGGTAGGTTTCCACCAAGGATTGAAAACTTGGTTGTTTCAGCCGGCATACAAGTCTCCTAGATAATTTTAGTTTACAGTGTATAGATGTAGGTTGGTGGATTATAATTGTTTTATATGTTAAAACTGTATTATATGTTGTATTTTTAATTATGTACGCTGCCTAGAGTGGCCATTCATTCGGCCAGATAGGCGGCCTAAAAATAAAATTTTATTTTATTATTTATTATTATTATTAAGTCATCTGATCTATACATGGCTTATAGCGGTAGTACTACTGCTATAGCATAGAGATCTGTCAAATAGCCCTATCCACCTCTCAGCCACTACAGAATGTAAAAAAGTCTCATGTAAAGAATTCCCAGTTCAATTCATCACTAACCCTTATTAGCAAATAGAATACTGATTAACCTCTGTGCATACCATAACGGAGTGAAGAAAAAGAGTAGCTTCTCTTAAAGTCATGTATAAGTTTATGAACATCTGACAGCAGACCCCCTGGAAGAGAACCATGAATTTTGTAAGATTAATTGACACACAGACATAGAATGAGTTTAAAATAATTCACTAATAGGCAAAAAAAAAACCTTGCAGTTTAAGAATGTACCTATAGTCAGCAGATATTTCTATTAAACTTTTAAACGCAGGGAAATTGGGCAGCTTTAGTGAATGCACCAGGGGAGCAGGAGACCTGACCTCCTCTCTGAGATATTGGACTGCCCTACAAAGTTGTCAAAATGCAAACACAATTTGGGTTGGTCTTTCACAGTCCAATCCACTTGCTGTGTAGCTTGGAAGAATTTGGTAACATGTGCCTTTGAGCATATGAGGAGTGGTGGCAATACCTGCCATCTCCAAAGATGGAGAATTATATTTTTGTATGTTTGTTGACATTCTTCTTACTTTGTTTCTTTCCTGTGTTACTACTGTTGCTACAGAGAATCTAACCTAGAAAATTATATTTCTCTCATTATTCATCATAGAAATCTGTGTCAAATTTATTTTTATTAATTTCAAGGCTTTTTTATTGGTCAATGTCATATGACGGTGAAGACAACCTTTTGTGCTTGAAATTGGAGGATATGCTCTATTTCTATTTTGGGTGCATTAACAGTTGAATCTGAAACTGCAGTGTGATGTAAAATCAGACTACTTACAATATGTTGCTACTTAAGCTATGAATGTAGTCATTGGGAAAAACAAATTTGGCCTGCCCAAGATGCATTTGTGCAGCTTGCTATGCTTAAACCACTCCATTTAAAGAAAGGTGGACTTGGTCAATTAAAAACATAGAACACATCTAGAAATTTGCTAGAATATATTTCACCTCCTACTGTTTTATCTTGTGCAAACCGAGACAACTCCTCATGTCCATTGGAGACTATTCTGCAGAACAGTCAGTGCCATTATTCCACAATTCTTTTTGGAGTTTTTTTAGTGTAAATTATACAAAGTGTTGCTGCACTTCACATATTCACAGAAACAGAAGCAAAAGAAAATGGTTTACTATAGGAAATTTCACTAAAATTGCAAAGAAAGCCATACATACTTAAAGTGACTATCTGAACTATATCAACTGTCTTAATATTGTTGCTTCCTCCCTCCCTGCTAAAACAAGATCAGCACAGCACGTCTTGTTGTGTTATTTGGGCTGATTGCAGGTGTTGCCATCACTCACCGCTCAGAGGCACATGTCTCCTGCCCCCCTGGTGCATTCACTATAGCTGCCCAATTTCCCTGCCTTTAAACGTTTTTTAAAAGTGTGATAGGAATATTTGTTGGCACGTTCTTAAACTGTAAGGGTTTTTTTTGCCTATTAGTGAATTTCACTGCTTTTTAATCCGGGAGGTAAGAAATGGGATCCCATACAAGTTTACTGATAATGGATCATTTGCATGCTTATTGAGTTCAATGGGACTTACTCCCCTGTAAGGCTTAGGTGAACCTGACCATGGATGGGGAGGGGGGAAGGGGGGGAGGAGGAGGGAGGGGAGCAGGAAGGGCAGAGGGTGATAGGGGGATGGGAGTAGGTAGGATGGGGAGTGGAGGAGGGCAGGTTTGATCATTTGCATGCCTAGTGTGTTCAGTGGGATTTACTCATGTGCAATCATGCTTAGGATAGATAAAACTGACCATGGGGGGAGAAGAGGGAGGGAGAGAGGGCTGGAGTGGGCAAGGCAGGAGGAAGAAGGAAGAGGGGAGGGGAGGAAGAAGGGTGGAGGAAGGGAGAGAAGAGGGGAAAGGCAGGTCTGATCATTTACATGCTTATTGAGTACAATGGGATTTAAAAGTGACCATGAGGGAGGAGGGGGGAAGAAGGGAAAGGACAGGGGCACAGGAGGAGGAGGGAGGAGGACTGGGAGAGGCAAAGGAAGGGGGAGAGAAGGGGCAAAAGGGAGGTGAGAGGAGGGAGGAGGGAGGGAGGGCAGGTTTGAACATTTGCATGCTTTTTGAGTTCAGTGGATTTAATGACCCTTAGGATAGGTGAAACTGACCTGGGGAGGGGCAGGGAAGGGGAAGAGGGAGGGAAGGGGAGGCAAGAAGATTGGGTGGGTGGGCACTGGGAAGAGGGAAAGCCCCTTTCCTTTCCAAAAGGAAAACATTGTGAACAATATCATTGTTTGTCCGCGTTTCCCCCAACTTTTTATTCTACAGCAGGCACATGTAGTCTCCCACCCAAATTTAAACCAAAGCTGTGCCTGGCCACATCCACACCAGACCTTTATTACACTTTAGACACTCATGGCTCCCCCCAAAAAAAATCCTGGGAAGTGTAGTTTGTGAAGGGGGCTGAGTGTTGCTAGGAGAGGCCCTATTCCCCTCACAGAGCTGCAATCCCTAGAAGAGGGGCTGATTGTTAAACCCCTCTGGCCACTGGAGCTCTGTCATGGGAATAGGAGTCTCCTAACAACTCTCAGCACCCTTCACAAACTACACTTCCCAGGATTCTTTGGGGGAAGCCATGCCTGTCTCAAATGAAATCGAAGTCTGGTGTGGGTGTGGCCAACTGATTAGCCAAGCCAAGCAGCTGTGAATCTGGCTTTTAGAACACTGACAGTTGGTTCTTACTGAGCATACCTGTGCTTATCATTGACTCCAATGCTAAATTTCTTAAATTAATTAAAGATCAGCCAGGCATTTTTTAAACTTTTAACTTCTGCATGGCTGCAGAAAGTGAAGGTCAGAGTATGGGGCAAGTTCAGTAATAGGATTACAGGTACTCTGTGAATATGGCTGATTTTTAATTAACTTTAACAAATTATGAAACAAGTGACAGAAATAAGCCCAACATAGGTCTGGATTTTTAAATCTCTTTTCACACTTTGAACTCTTGATTCTCTCTGACTGTTTTGTGTATCGCCATGAAAATTGAGAGGGTTGTTAAGCAAGTGTTTCTGAGTTCAGGACTATAAGTTTTGTAAGGTTTTGTTTTGAAATGAGCTTATGAGAAGAAGCAGTATGGCATGGGGTGGTATTTTCAATTTAACATTGTGGAATGCAAAAAATCCATGCTGGCTATAGTATGCAACCACTCTCGTGGCTGTATAAACATTGATCCAAATTCATCAATGGAAAGTAGATAATGTTTTACTTGATTTTGTAATCCACCTTGGGTTTAGGGTTTTGAAGAAAAGTGAGATATAAATATGGTGTAATGCGAGAGAGAGAGAGAGAGAGAGAGAGAGAGGAAAGAAGCCAGTATAATGTAGTGAGTATATTATTCCAAAACTGGAAATTCAGATCTCTACTTAGCAATGAACCTTGCTGGGAGCTCCCTGCCAGATTGCTTTCCCATCCATATGGATAAAGGACCCCGGCATCTTTTCCTCCGGGGGAGGAAAGCAGTTTGGAATGAGTGATTTTGAGCAAATGTCAGGAAATGAAAGGATTAAACAAGTCATCTCCAGTTCTATTACTCTTCAGTTCCTGATAACAGCCTGTTTTCCAGTTAAGAAAACACCGTCAGATGAAGAAAAAAAAATGCAACTTTTTATATTATAATTCTTCACCTACCTAGGTTCACTTATTTTTACACATATGCTCTGTTTAATTTTATATGGTGTGCATGTAATTGCTGCCTATTCTGTAAAAAAAAATGGCCAGGTTAGTGGTTTTAATATATTTTAATGTGGATGCTGATTGCATTCCAGTAAATGCTATCTTGCATTCAGATCCAGCATGTTGAGACTCCTCTGGTGAGATGTCTCCAAAAGCCATCTTGTGAGTGAGCGCTGTCAGTTGCCATACTTTCTACCATTCACTGGAGAATGCTCTGCCCTTCATTTATTACACACAGCCATTTTCAGTGTCTTGATAGGCTACTGAAACAACCCATAAAGAAATTAAAGAAAAACATAACCTCTTACTCCAACCTTGGTCTGTGATGGACTACTTTAATTAAAAAGTGTGCATTGTTTGGCTAGGATTCCACACAGGGTATGCAGAATGATTGTTTTAAATTAAGTGTTCTGGATACTAGTTCATAAATTAATAACCTTAACAATTCATTTTTAAAAAGTAAATGTTAAAGACGGACTAGAGGATACATGTTAGGTAATGAAAATGGGCAAGACTTCTCCTTTCACAATTAATTTTTCCAGTTCCAAGCCAACTTGATCACATGCTAATTCCTTATTGAGTTACAACCTCTTTTAGATAACATCTGATCTAATGATCATATAGCTAGGCTATTTCCTTTCCAATTCAATGAAGAAGCAAAGAACAGCATTCCCCCCCCCCATGGGTTGTAACAATCTTAAAACCCTTGGTAAGCTTGGTATCAGAAAAATGTTCCAATGCCACTTGTTTGTTTGTTTTATTTCAGTAGATGTTACATCTGGCAGAATTCCAGCCTTTCCTTGTCAATCAAGACACTCACAAATCTGCTAATGGGACAAGAAATAATGTAAGATTCTTCTCCTGACAACCAAATGGAAGTATGACCTGAATATTGTCAGCAGACAATAATTTAGCACTGTAGATAATATTATCTTTGATGCCAAGAATGAAGGGTAAAACAAAAACGAGTGAAAACTTTTGTAGTAAGGAAATCACTATGGTCAGAATTAACAATTTTTGAACACTTGTTTTATTACATTTGAAAAGGGGTGGAAGATCTATTCAAAACACAATAATTTAAAGAAAAATAACCTAGGTCAACACTTAGATTATATAATTCTGTGCTACAATAAGAACATAACGAGTGTGCTGGGTGAGGCCCATGGCCCATCTAGTCGGGCATTCTGTGCTCACAGTGGTCAACCAGATGCCTATGGGAAGCCTGCCAGCAAGATCTGAGTGCAAAAGCACTCTCCACTCCTGCACTTTACAGCTCGGAGAATGGTAACAAAGGAGAGGGCCTTCTCAGTGGTGGCCCCAAATTATGGAATGATCTACATGATGAGGTGCGCCTGGCGCCAACACTGTTATCTGTTCGGCACCAGGTCAAGACTTTCCTCTTCTCCCAGGCATTTTAGCATGTGTTCTATATTGTTTTAAATTTTTAAATTGTGTTGTAAATTGTTTTTAAAAGATGTATTTTAAATTGTATTTGTTTTTAGTTATTGTAAACCGCCCAGAGAGCTTCGGCTATGGGTCGGTATACAAGTTTAATAAAATAAATAAATAAATAAACTAGTATTCAGAAGCATATTGCCTTTGACCATGGAGGCAGAGCATAGCCATCATGGCTAGTTGCCATTGATAGCCTTATCCTCCATCATTATCTAATCCTCTTGTAAAGTCATCCAAGTTGATGGTGGCCATCACTGCCTTCTACAAGAGCAAGTTCCACGGGTTAACTATGTCCTGTGTAAAGAAGTACTTTCTTTTATCTGTCCTGAATCTTCCAACATTCAACTTCGCTGGATGGCCATGAGTTCCAGTGTTATGAGAGAGGGATAAAACTTTTCTCTATCCACTTTCTCCATGCCATGAATAAGTTCATACACTTCTATCATGTCACCTCTAACTTGCCTTTTCTTTAAACTAAAAAGCTTCAAATTCTGCAACGTTTGTTTAGGATATTGATCATACAATACAATATTGTACTGTATGACCATATAATATTGGAGAACAATTGTAATAATACTGCACATGGGTGATATAAAATGCAATAGAATTCACTAATAGGCAAAAAAACTTTGCTGTTTAAGAATGTACCTATAGCCCACAGATATTTCTATCAAACTTTAAAAAGCAGGGAAATTGGGCAGCCATAGTGAATGCACCAGGGGAGCGTGAGACCTGACCGCCTCCCTGAGATATTGTACTGCCCTACAAATTTGCCGGAGCCTAATTAAATCCACTGGATTCCTGAATGTCCTGGGTGAGTTCCCAGTAGATAGAGCAGGTGACCCCATTGAAGCCCTTGTCATGCTGTGGAACAGTGAGGCGCTTTAGGCTTTTGACACGGTTGGCACCGAGCACCCTCTCCGGCATTGTAGAGCCCAGTTTGCCCCTTGGTACACCAGTGAGCTAAGGGCAATGAAACAGGCTGGATGACAGCTAGAGCGCAAATGGTGAAAGACGTGCTGTGAGGCTGATCCAGCACGAGTAAAACATCATTACCGTGCATACTGTGTGGCGGTGAGGGCGGTGAAGAAGGCCCACTTCTCTGCCTCCATCACATCCTCAAGTAGCCATCCAGTGGAGCTTTTTCATATTGTCAGGGGTCTGTTGACATCAATTCCAGTAAATGGAGTTTTAGACCCTTTAGAGGCCCACTGTAAATTGTTTGCTAGGCACTTTGAGGGTAAAGTTGCTCACCTCCGTAGCAGTCTTGATGCCCCCTCCACATCTACTGTAGTCCCCATTGAGGTGTCCAGTGCAACGTCTGCTGCAACTTCTTGGGAATGGTTTCAGTTGATGTGGCCTGATGGCGTAGACAAGGTGCTTGCGATGATATGGCCAGCAATGTGTCCTCTTGACCCTTGCCCTTCTTGGCTTATTAAAGCTTGCCAAGGGGGTTTGACCGAGTGGATCCAGGGTGTGGTCAATGCATCATTGTGGGAGGGAGTGGTTCCAGGCACCTTGAAAGAGGAGGTGATCCAACCACTCCTGAAAAAGGCCACCCTAGACCCATTGGTTTGTGATAACTACCGACCGATTGCAAATAACCCCTTTTTAGGGAAGGTTATTGAGAGGGTTGTGGCGCATCCCAGTCTGGATTCAGGCCTGGTTATGGGGCTGAATTGGCCTTGGTTGCCCTGATGGATGACCTTTATCGGGAGAAGGACAGGAGGAGAGTGACCCTGTTATTCTTACTTGATCTCTCAGCGGCTTTTGATACCATTGACCATGGTATCCTTCTGGGCCGACTTGATGAGATGGGTATTGGAGGCACTGTTTTAGAGTGGTTCCGATGCTATTTCCAAGGTCACTCTCAGAGAATAGCATTGGGTGACTGTCTTTTGGCCCCCTGCCAGTGGTGCTGTGGGGTGCAACAGGGTACCATCTTGTCCCCCATGCTGTTTAACATCTATATGAAGCCCTTGGGAGTGGTCATCGGGATATTTGGGGTGAGGTATAAGCAGTACGCTGACGATACCTAGCTCTGTTTCTTCATAACATCTGAATTGGGAGAGGTCGTGCAAGCCCTGGACCGCTGCCCAGACTCGGTGGTGGGCTGGATGAGGGCCAGTAAACTGAGTCTGAATCCTAGCAAGATGGAGGCCCTGTGGGTTGGTGGTTCCTGAGTTTGGATAATTGGTTAGTTGCCTGCTTTGGATGGGGTCATACTCCCTCTGAAATAGCAGGTCCATAGTGTGGGGGTGCTCCTGGATCCATCTTTGTCGGTAAAGGCCCAGGTGCCTTCCATGGCTTGGAGTGCCTTTTACCAGCTTTGGCTGATAAGACAGCTGTGGCCGTTTCTGGACTGGGATAGCCTGACCACTGTTGTCTACACCCTGGTAACCTCCAGGCTGGACTACTGTAATGTGCTGTATGTGGGGCTGCCCTTGAGGTTTGTCTGGAAGTTGCAGCTGGTGTAAAATGTGGCAGTGAGACTGCTCACTAGGCAGGGTATCACCAATATGTCACCGCACTGCTGAAAAAATTGCACTGGCTGCCCATTTGCTACTGGGTCAAGTTCAACATTCTAGTTTTGTGTACAAAGCCCTATACAGCTTAGGACCATGATACCTGAAAGACTGTCTTACCCCTTATATACCCAGTCAATCACTGCACTCTGCAGGTGAGGGCCTCCTGCAGATATCATCTTATCAGGAGGTCCGTTCTGCACAACATAGGAAATTTTATTTTATTATTTATTTCTTAAACTTATATACCGCCCGACTAGCAATAGCTCTCTGGGCGGTTAACATAAAATACAATAAAATTACAGAATCTGATACAACAAGCATATAAAAACTACTCAATCTAAAACCAAGTTACAATCATTTAACTAAGATTAAAATGCCTCAGAGAAGAGAAAGGTTTTAACTTGGCGCCGAAAAGATGATAGTGTCGGCACCAAGCGTACCTCCTCGGGGAGACTGTTCCACAATTCAGGGGCCGCCAGACCTTTCGTGTGGCAGCACCTACCCTGTGGAATTCCCTCCCCTTAAATATTAGACGGATACCATCTGTTATCTTTTCGGTGCCTGTTGAAGACTTTCCTCTTTCAACAAACCTTTTTAATTGAGTCCTATTCCAGTCTGCATCTGTGTTGGAATTGCTTTTTAATATGTTTTTAAAAACCTTTTTTTCTAAACAATATATTTTTTAACCCTTTTTATTTAAGATGGTTTTAAAGCTTTTAAAAATGTTTTTAAAGTTGTTTTGTTTTAATGTATTTTAAGGTCTGTGTTTATGATGTTTTAAAGGGTTTTTAGTGCTTTTGTTTGCAGCCCTGGGCTTCTGCTGGGAGGAAGGGCAGGATATAAATAAATAAACAAACAAACAAACAAACAAATAAATAAATAAATAAATAAAATGCAAACACAATTTGGGTTGGTCTTTCAAAGTCCCATCCATTTTCTATGTAGCTTGGAAGAATTTGGTAACATGTGCCTCTGAGCATCTGTCTCTGTCTCCCACCCAAATTTAAACCAAAGCTGTCCCTGGCCACATCCACACCAGACCTTTATTTCACTTTGGACAGGATTCTTTGGGGAAGCCATGACTGTCTAAAGTGAAATAAAGGTCTGGTGTGGGTGTGGCCCCCTGATTAGCCAAGCCAAGCAGCTGTGAGTCTGGCTATTAGGACACTGAAAGTTGGTTCTTACTGAGCATGCCCGATGTTATTATTCAGTTTAATGATCATTTTTTAAATTAATTAAAAATCAGCCAGGCATTTTTTTTAACTTTTAAACTGCAGAAGACGAAGGTCAGAGTATGAGGCAAGGTCAGTAATAGGATTACAGGTACTCTGTGAATATGGCTGATTTTTAATTAATTTCAACAAATTATGAGAACACTGACAGAAAAAAGTACAAAAGGGATCTGGAGTTTTCTCTCTCTCTCTTTATACTTTGAACTCGCAATTCTTTCTGACTGTTTTGTGTATCACCAGGAAAATTGAGAGGGTTGTTAAGCAAGTGTTTCTGAGTTCACAACTATAGGTTTTGTAAGGTTTGGTTTTAAAATGAGCTGATGGGAAGCATCAGAATGGCATGCGGGGGTATTTTCAATTTAACATTGCGGAATGCGAAAAATCCATGCTGGCTATAGCATAGAGCCAGTCTCGTGGCTGTATAATTCCTTTCAGTTGCAATAATAACAAGGCATGGTTCTTTTCCCATGTGATTATACAACCCAGGAATGCAGGTGTGTATGCATGTGTGCCTGCATATCATGCATTTTGATACTTCATGTCAAAAATTCCCTGCAATTCAACTGCTAGTACATCACATAAATAGCTATGCTAGAAGGATGTGCCCTGTGGTTGTGGTTGTTTTGTGTGTTTAAATTTTGCAGTTAATAGATTCTGACATTTTGCAATCAAGATGGAAACAAATCAAAACGTTTTGATTTCTTTACTCGAGAGCCAGTGTAGTGTAGTTGTTAGAGATCAGACTGGGATCTGGGAGACCAGGGTTCAAACCCCCTCTCAGCCATGATTTTCACTGCGTGATCTTGGGCCATTCACTATCTCTTAGCCATTTCTAACTCACAGTGTTGTTGTGAGGATAAAATCAGGAGAGGGAGTACCACGTTTGCATGCCACCTTGAGCTACTTGGAGGAAAGATTGGATATGAATGTAGTTATAATAAATAATTTTAAAAATGAACTCCCTCATGTAAATGGGAAGGCACATTCTTGATAAATATTCAGTGTTGCTTTCTTCTCCTAAAGTAGCTGAGCTTATTTAGGGCATGATCTGTTCCTGCATGACTATTGAGTATGACCTCACATATGTGGCAGATCAGCATAATCTTTTTGGTGCAGCCCTGTAGTCAGGGTGGGGCAAATGGGTGCATCCCCCAGAGCTGTGCTTCCCCCCTAAAACTATCTTTTTAATTTGTGACATGACAGACAATAACAGCCTCCATTTAAAGAATGAGCAAGTATTTTAAGAACAGGAGCAATTTATGAATGGGACCCTCTGAAAAACTCACCAAATAAGACAGAGAAAATGGAAAGCAAAAGACTCAACTAGAACAGCCCAGAGAATTCTGCCAACTCATGACTTTCCCTGACTGAGGGTGGATTTTTTTCATGTTTACAAACACCTATAATTACTTAAGTGATCCTGAGGGATAAAAACAGCCTGCAGAGTAACATGAACTGTGTCCAGTTCTCTTTCCTGACTCCTAATTGAGCAATATAGAACAAAGAGAGCTGTCTCAGCTGGTCCAGCCAGCTGTCAGAGACCGAATGAACAGGGAGAGCTAACAGGAGTTTGGCAGCAGAGTTTGGCAGGGGGAGGTCAAGGGGAGGCCCCTACCAAAAACAATTATTGTAGTGCGCACAACATACCAGTGGGGACTCTCCTGTTAACAGGACAAAGCACAGGCCATTCCAATACAAGTAGAAAAAAAGAAACAAAACATGATAGAGACTATGGATGGAAAAGACACTCCAGTGGTGGTGACCTGCAAGGCGTGTGCAATATTTATTTTCTTGCCTGAGTATAACATGCCATGCCTGTGCAACAATGCAAGTTTTTGGTGCTGTTGGAAATTGAGAGGCCTGGAGGGGTAGGTGGCCACACTCAAGTGTATAAGAGAAGATGAAGAGATCTTAAACAGACTGCTGGAACAACGGCTACAAAGAAAAGCATAGGAGGTAGAAGAACAACAGCGAGAGTGCTGAGGAGAGGAACTACAAAGTGAAGGAAACTCTGTGGAAAAGGGTGACAGTTAGGAGCAGAAGAGCTAGAAGACACCCTGCACTGGTGGAACTATGCAACCTCTTGCAAGCACTTGAGGATGAGACTGGAGGACAGCCTGCAGGGAAAGAATTACAGGAGACCCCACACAATAGCGAGCGAGAGGCTGAAGCTCAATCAAGCAGAGGCAATGAAACCATGCCCCATGACAAGAAGAAGAGAAGAGTAGTAGTAATGGGAGACTCCCTATTGCATGGAATTGAAACTCAAGTATGCCTAGAAGATCCACGGACTCGCCAGGTATGCTGTCTCCCTGGAGGATGGCTTAGAGATGTGACAGAAGAGTTGCCATCACTCATAAAGCCCACTGACAGGCATTCATCCATGTGGGAGTGAATGATATTGCCAAGCGAACCTATGAAGAAATCATGTCAGACTTTGAAGCTCTGGGAAGGAAAGGACTTTGGGCCCCAGACAGTTTTTGCATCCATCCTTCCGGTACTTAGAAGAAGAGTAGAAAGGGAAATAAAAATACTCTGGATGAATGACTGGTAACAAAGGTGGTGCCGATGTGAGAGATTTGGATTCTGGGACCATGGGCTACACTTCCTGGAAGAGGGACTGCTGGCAAGTGATGGGAAGGACTGGGAAGAATGTGTTTGGCCACAGCGTGGAGAACTTAATCTGGAGGGCTTTAAACTGAATTCTAAGGGGGAAGGAGAAGTAAACTTGGAGGTAGTGATTGATGAAGGCTTATGCACAGGAATTGAGATAATGGCTCTCACAGGGCCCAATAATAGTGTTCATAAAAATATAGGAAGGAAGCCAGACTGTAAATCATATGGTCTTTGATGTCTGTATACTAATTCCCAGAGTATGAGAAACAAACAGGATGAACCTGAACTCTTAAGACAGGAGGGTAAGTATGATACAACCAGAGCTTGGCAAAGTTACTTTTTTGAACTACAACTCCCATCAGCCCAATCCAGTGGCCATGCTGGCTGGGGCTGATGGGAGTTGTAGTTTAAAAAAGAAACTTTTCCAAGCTCTGGATACAACCCTGGAGGACAGAAACAAAATTCAAAGTGAAATTAATAGGCTGGAGCATTGGGCTGAAAACAACAGAATGCAATTAAAGAGAGATAAGTACAAAGGTCTACACCTAAGAAAAAGAAACCAAATGCACAATTATAAGCAGGGGAATACTTGGCTCAGCAATACTACAGGTGAGAAGGATCTTAGAATTGTTGTTGATCAACAAGGATGATCAGGGGACTGGAAACAAAGCCCTATGAGGAGAGACTGAAAGAACTGGGCATGTTTAGCCTTGAGAAGAGAAGACTGAGGGGAGATATGATAGCGCTCTTCAAGTACCTGAAAGGTTGTCACACAGAGGAAGGCCAGGATCTCTTCCTGATCATCCCAGAGTGCAGGACATGGAATAATGGGCTCAGGTTACAGGAAGTCAGATTTTGTCTTCCCAAAAGTTAGAGCAATATGACAATGGAACCAATTATGTAGGAAGGTGGTGGGCTCTCCAACACTAGAGGCTTCAAGAGGCAGCTGGACAGCCACTTGTCAGGTAGGCTTTAAGTTGGATTCCTGCATTGTGTAGGAGGTTGGACTCGGTGGCCTTATAGGCCCTTTCCAACTCTACTATTCTATGATTCTATGACCCTTGAAGAGTTCAATATTAGACCTTTGTGTTATGGGCTAGATTTAGACTCCACCCCTTGGACCTTCCTTTGCTCTGCTTTTTGGCTTCAGTTGCTTGCTTTTGGTAAGAAGTAAGAGTTTATTCAGTAGTTGTTATGATGAGTACAGCAGGATTGGGTGCTTATGGCTAAAGGGTGGGGAAAAAAGAGATAATTTAAAGTGGTCTCAAAAAGTATCTGCCCTAAGTTACCCTTTACTCTTTTAAAGTGCTCACTATACTCACAATTATAGTGCCTATTTTTTCCTTGAGTACTTAATGGAGAGGATGACAACAGGACTGGAGGAATAGAAATACTACTGTGCACAATACAGTTAGCTGACAGGCTGGCCACCTAGTCTGTAACTCAAGTCTAAGTTCTGTTTTTCCCAGTGTGTGTAGTTCAGCATGAGGCTTTTATAGGATTTGTGGGCAGAAAAATCGACATAGCAACCAGAAAAAAAATCCAATTGATTTCCATAGTTAGTTTCCAGTCAGTCCTTTGTAACAATAAAGACTCAAGATCATTGACTTCAACAAGAATGTTATGAATATTTTCTCAGCACCATGCTACCTAAATGCTTGACTGTGGTTGCATTGTAACTCTTAGTCTGTTTCTAAACCTGTTTTGATTTTTTTTGCATTGGTGTTGTCATGATAGAAGATTAAAACTGATTTTTTTAAAGAAAAAAACCTCCACACTTGTCAGTTATAACATAAAGTATTTTGTTTGTTTTATACCTTTTATTTATTTATTTATTATTTGATTTATATCCCGCCCTTCCTCCCAGCAGGAGCCCCTTTTTGGAATTCCATTGTTCACTACCTCCTTAATATCCTTTTTTTTTTACTTCCAAAACAAAAAAAAAAGTCAGTCATTTAATTCCTGGTGTTCACATTAAATTTTCTGTTAGCATGACCTTTTCATAGCCCATTATGTAAATTAACATACTGCCGTTCCCTTCTCCTGGCCTGGCACTCACATCCTTTCCACCATGGAGGGGGGAGAACTGGCTGGTGCTATGAACTCCCCCACCACCAAAAAATGCCCAAACCTAGAATGATGACTGCCCCACCTAACAAGGAAGGCTAGCTACAGGGTTATTTCTGCATCTGATTAAAATGTACCTCTTCCAAAGAGTCTTCTAACATCTTTACCCCAGTTGATAACTGTTTTGGATTTGAACTGATTTTACGTATGTGCTGTTAAAATTGTTTTTATAGCTATACTTGTTTCTTATTTTTATATATAATTTTTAATTTTTTATATGTAACTGTTTATATATGCTATATTTTAATTGCATTGGGATACCTCATGGAAAGTGATGAATAAATGAAATCAGCATGATCTCTGATGGTGTCCTTATCTCTTCCTTACACTTGATATTGCACGCTCTCACTGCAGCACGTGCTTCTTATTTCCACATCTGGTCCTAACTTTCTGACTCGGAGTCAGGACTTTAGCAAGAAATTTACTCTGAGATCTTTTGAGTCCACACCTAGAATAATGAGACAAAACACATGTCATAGGGCCACAACTTTATTTAACTTTAAGATGACAAGTACTGCAACAATCCGAACGCTGTACTAGTAATACAGGAGCTGCCTTGCAACTATTTCTGCTTCAAGATAGGGCAAGCCATACCCAGCCATAACTAAAGATCCCATGTAATAACCTCCCCATCTAACCGCATATTTTTAGGTGTTGAGGGAGGTCTTTTTTGGTCACCGCCTCTCAGACCTGCTACCCTGGATGGGTGAAACAGCTCTGAAGGCTGTAATTCAGTGGCAGAGGATCTGCATTGCATTCAAAAGGTCCCAGATTGAATTCCTGGCATCTCTAGGCAGGACTGGGAAAGACTCCTCTCTGACATCCTAGAGAGGCATTGCAAATCAGTGTGGACAATACTGAGCTAGATGGAGCAATGATCTGACTCAATACAAGGCAACATCCTATGTCACTGTGTATCCCACCTGTGGGTCTCACAGCCTTGAGTGGAAAGAATTGACAATCCTCCATCACCGTAATGGTGCCTCAGAGTATTCACACATGTTCCTATCTGTTTTCGGAGTTACCTCCCTGCTCAGCCCTGCCATTGTGACCAAGTTTCTCACTTAATTACTTAGTTGTCTGCCTAGCATGAATTGCTGTGTCACCCTGGGTAAACGGTATAGAGCAAATGAAAGAAACACTCCTGCTAAACTGGTAAATAGGTAACAAATTCTTACACTGAATTCTACACTGAAAATATGGCACAGGGTTAAATAACTGAGCCTAGCTCTCTTTCTAGCCAGAACTGGACATGATGTGCATGTGCATGCTGATGGCCCAAACATGCCCCACCTCTGTCCATGGCTATGCACAGTGCTGCCTTTGCCTGAACCCATCTGGGTAAAGTGATGGGGTGGATTTCTCTGGTCTCTTTTGCGTGATGCATATAGACAGTCACTTATGTCTGTATACATATGCTGTACTTGTAAGGTCACTTGTGCATGTACCAAGATGTAGATGAATGGGTGTGTATAGTGATGTTTTTTTGTGTGCAAAGCTGTCCTTGAATAGTAGATGGGTCACACTGTAAGTTTGTAAACCTTATATAACAAAGCAAAGCTTTTGAAAAGGCAAAGAATAAGGGATCCTGAAACACGTATTGTTTGTCTTGCAAGAAAATAATTACAGAGCCTTAGTCTAGTTTAATTACTATGGTAATTTAAGTGACTTGTGCATTTTACTGTAATTATAGTGTCATTCAGGCCACAAATCTTGTAGAAGAAAAATAAATATTGCCTTATTGGAGAAGTTATTCAGGCTATTATGTTGGTGATAATGTTCAGAGAGCAACAGGGATTCATCAATCTACTCCCCATTTAAACAAATTATTTAGGATTATTTTTGTTTTATTTATGTTGAATAATTCACAGGAAATAATCAAAGTAGTTCTTACTGAAGTCTACTTTACATTATTCTTTTCCTCCCCCATCTCCAAAGTGTCTTAAGACATGTGTCAGTATAGCATGCCAGTGTCCTTCAGAATGATAAGATACATTTCTGATTCACTGTGTCCACACTGGCAATTTATTGTATGTTTCTGGTATGGAAAATTGCACCTATGTCATAGGTGCAATCTGATATGGTTCAATCTGATAGACATTTATAAAATAATGAATGGACAGTGTCTGATTCAGTCAGTTAAATTATTCATAACATACAAAAGAAAGCACTTCTTCAGACAATGCATAATAAATGTCTGAAATCTGTTGCCAAACAATGTGGTGATGGCTGCAAGCTTAGAGGGCTTTAAAGAGAGATTAGGAAAAATTTTGGACAAGTCTATCAATGGATATTATTAACCATATCCAGGTTCACAGTATCAATCTTCTTCTTCTTCTTCTTCTTCTTCTTCTTCTTCTTCTTCTTCTTCGTTGAGGTGGTGGTGATGAGGAGAGAATTGTTACTTTTGTGCCCTGCTAGGGCTTCCCAGAAGCATCTGTTTGGCTAGTAGGTAACAAATTCCTATTCTATTCTATTTTAATATTGGAAACAGAACTAGATGATTCTGTTGGGAGTACATCAGCATGTGTCATTCAGTTTGTAACCTAAGGGTTAATTCTGTTCCTGTTAAAGTCCACTAACCAAGGAGGGGCGAAGAGTTGCTTAGCAAACCTTCAGAGTGGCATGATCTTTGAAGTATCATGAGCTTTGATTGGCTGTGTAATTCTAAGGGAGTTTTCCCCCTGTATGTTTTGTTGTATGTCTCCCTGTTACGTACAAAGCCTGACCTACCAAAGACAAAAGGTCTGTCTTCCTTTCTCCTCAGATTACACACTGGTTTTGTTCAGTTTGCTCAGCAAAGTCTTGTCAGGACTTTTCTCTCTGGACTCTGTCTGTTATTTGAATGACTTTGCTAACATAGCCTTCCCCAACCTAGTGACCTCCAGATGTTTTGGACTTCAACTCCCTTCATGAATACAAAAGGCAACTCACTTGAGACAGTAACCCTCTAAATCTTAGAGGGCAACAAGAATGGCACTGACAGGGCTGGAGCTAGCATATTTATCCCTATGTAACTGTACTGCCTTCAAGATGATTCCTACTTATGGCAACCCTATGAATAGGGTTTTCATGAGGCTGAGAGGCAGTGACTGGCCCAAGGTCACCCAATGAGCTTCATGGCTATGTGAGGATTCGAACTCTGGTCTCCCAGGTCATAGTCCAACACCTTAACCACTACACCACACTTGCTCTACTGGCCCCTATGTTATGTTATAATAGGAAAGAGATTAAGACTTATGTCTTTTCGCAAGCTTTCAGAAAAAGGGATGTGTGAAGAATTGCTAGCTGATCGCCTACAGTTGGGTCCATCATGACGAAGTTAATGCAGTGTTTTTCTTTTATGTCTCAGTGTTGCAGAATTATTGTTGTTGTTATATTTGACCTATATTTTATTGTTCTCTTTTTTATATTATTACTGATGAGAATGACAGTATATCAGAATGATAAATAACATAACAAAACAGAGAGTTCTCCCTTCCCTAATATTTTTTAATTTTTATTTATGAATATAATAGAAGGAAAGAAAAACACAAATTAATAACAACAAAAACAAAATGATTGCCTGCTGACTTTAACAATAAGAATATTCCATCAATACTGATTTAATACAGGCAGTCCAGATGTCCAAATAGGTATGCAAACAAGTTGATGATTATAAACTGTGTGTCATAATGTTAGCCACAGTTATCTCCAAAGTTGTGCACTAGTTTTGGCTAACACTGCCACTGTGCCAGCAATTGGTTCTCAATTGCCTGAACTATGTCTGTTTTGGCTGGAGAGTTAGCCAAACTCCAAGTGAGCGGAACTGTATATGTGCAGAGAAACAGCTCAGCCTTCCTTCTCTTTGAGTCAAGCTGGAAAGGCTTCAGTGATCCAAATCTCTGCTGCTCTTTGGTCTCACTCTTCTGGGATATTTGGCTCAGAGAGGTTGTGTGTAATGAAGCCAGGTGATCAGACTGCATGTAATAGACATTATAATTGACACTATCAATGTAACATCTTTTGAAATATTCACTCTAGGTAGTGAATATTACATTGCTGGTATAGATTGTTCCTATTGATGGAATAGGATGGCAAGAATAATAAACACCTTTATTTCAGAGTTGTTGAAGTGCTAAAATAGTGAAGCTTTATGGGATCTAATAGAATTAGTGATGGAGATCCGGAGCCAGTTCTTTTATTTGCCATAAAATTGTTGTGATGCTGTCTGTCAGCCTTCATTCTCTGCCTGTATAATTAGTGCTGTATTCACATAGTGTTGTATCCAGTGAAAGTTTTGCATGAGCAGAATGACTTCTGCTTGCACAATGGACATTCCTCTTCCTCTCCTTTCCCTCTGTGTCCCCCACACACGTGTGCTTGCACATGCACACGCATGCGTGCGTGCGTGCGTGCGCGCACACGCACACACACGCACGCACAGAGAGAGAGTTTGCACTGGATTTTTCATCAACTCCCTGGAACAGATTTCAGAGGAAAAGAGGGAGGTTAGCTGACTGTGAAACCATGAAGTCTGCATCTTGCCATACTTTTAAGATGGAATGGAGGAAAAGCTAGCAAGCAATGAAATGAGGCTCCGTAGGTGCTGTGCAGGTTTCAGGTTGCACCCAGAGTTGCTAGGAAGACTTCATTGGATGTAGCCCATTGGGTACATGTTCAGGGTTTATCTAATGTCTATACTCTCTAACAAAACAACTTTAAAATTGGGGAAATTAAAATCCAAGGAGTAGCAGCCAAGGCCCCTCCCAGGGCTTAGGATAGTGAAGTGATTCCATCCACTCACACAAAGACCTAGAATTCTTCAACTCAGGTGAGAAAATAATCTTGAAACAAACCATCTGTTCTCTGCATAGGGCCATTTTACTTCTAATACCATTCTCATTTTTAAAAAGTTACTAGATACACCTACTTTGATAAGCCGATAGTTATTGGATTATTTGTTAGAAGAAGGCAAATAGTAAAAAGTTGCCATGATGGACGATAAGAAAAAAAAATCCATATTAGAGTAAAACCTTCATTAGCCAACCAGAATGTCACAAAATAGGGTGCAAAAATTTGAATTCTTGCAAAGACTTCTGTTATGAGACTCTGGAGAGCCACTGTCATTCAGAATAGACAATACTGAACTGCATAGACCAATGATCTAACAAAGTATAAGGCAGCCTCCTATGTTCCTGTGAAACATCCATTGGTTGATGCATCATATTTGAAAATATAGAATCCAGCTGTTATCCAGGAGAATGCAATGGTAAAACATTCTATAAATTAAATGTGCTATGTTGGTAATGGTCCTGGTACTAGCTGCAATCTGGAAAAAAATCAAGATCTTTATAAAACAGACTCCCCATGCTTTTGAAGCTTAAACAAAATAAAAATAATAGACACTGTCTACAGCAGCGTTACCCAACCTTTTTTGACCCAACGCCCCTTTGCAAAATCTTTTTGTGCCCAATGCCCCCCTTAGATTAAGTATATGCCAATGCTTCCTATTATACTTAATATACTTAAGAACAAACTCATTCAGTTTACCCGCATTGTTTCATTAAACAAGTTCATTTAAACATCACGGAAACAACGGGTAGCGAGTGTGTCCCATTCCTGAAGAAAACCAGCAAATAACTGACTGTTTGTGTCACCCGTTTGCACACGGCACTCATCCGTCGAAAGAATGCGCCCTCCACCAATACACCCAGCTTATCAAACACTCTCTCGTGATTAGTTCCAACATCCCTCAAGACAGCATTGGAACATTACCTAGTGCCAGGGCGTGGCTAATATCCCCATTCCTTGATATGACACTGGCCGCTATTCAGAATTTCTTTACTAAAGAGCACACACTATATATAGTGTTATTTCCATGAATTGAGACTATTAAATACATTCTAACTGGGGACAAAACAGTTTAAAAATTAATGATTTGTGTATTAAATAAGATTAAACTTAAATGCTTCAACTGTCGCATCAGACCACCAAATGTCAATGCCCCCCAATGAACCCAAATGCCCCCCTAAAGTTTGTAGTTACACCAATGCCCCCCTGAAAGGCTGTAATGCCCCCCAGGGGGGCACTACCACTCATGTTGGGAATCGCTGGTCTACAGGGAACATAAACTTTCAGTACCATGGATAGCTCTTTGAAAGTTTGGACTTAAACCCGGAGTGTATTCCCTGCCCCACTGACATCGGAGCCATCAGCCTCCACTGGAGACTTCTATTTTCCTGCCTCTTTCTCAGACTGCTTTGGAATTTCTGTCAAATTTTGGTGGGTGCAGGGTAGAGACAGGAAAGAAATTGTTTGCATTGCATTTTAATGTGAATTTACCTAATTTGCACTTCCTGGACCAATAATCCAACCAATACGCAGCTCTTCCATCAAAATTTGCACTTCTCCCAATTTTGTGATAACAGTTCTCTAACCAAACATGGTGCACAAAAAATGCATATGTTAGTGGAAACAACATACAATATATTAGATGTTACATTAGAGAAACTTGCTTGCAAAAATGTGTATATTCACCAAAATTGCATACAAATTTGCATATAGTAGGGGAAATGCATATGAAAGAGGATAAACATTTTCATGCTGACTTTTTTGAAAGAAAAAGTTGCAAACAGTATAAAGTGAATTTAAAGTTGTAAAACTGAGACAACCTGAAACTGACAGGTTTGTCCACCCCTAGTGTGAGGTTAACCTTACCTTCTTGTTGTCAGATGGTCATGGTTGGTGTGCATATTTTCTTTCTATTAAGCATTTCTCCAGGGCTCTGCAGCCTCCCTGGCTGCCTGCACTTCCCAATCTGGAAAGAAAAGCCCCAGTGAACTTTAATTGAAGCATGGAAAGCTTGGGAGGCTGGCTACTGAGCATCTGAGATCTGTGCTAGCTGATTTTGTTTTTAAATTCTTTCATCTTTAAAAAATACCTTTCTGTACTGATTTCATAAAAAACAAAATAGGCTTCTTTTAAAAAAAAGTAATGGAAGCAAACAGCTGTCAGGTGCACAGTAGGCAGCCTCCCCAACTTTCTGTGCTTACAAGAAAGCTCATGTTTGTTTGTTTTTTCTTGAAAATATGGGCACCCAGTAGTCTGCAGCATGCAGACCACTAAAGGCAAGGTTTGAAAGTAGGACTAGGACCCTCACATACATCTCTTGGTCACCTTGACAGTTAGGATTGCACAACAAACAAAAATCCTGTGCCACCTGTGCCAAAGTATGGTATTCACCCATGAAACTTTCACCATCTAATCTTTCATCATTTTTGAATGCAATTTATCTTTTCATGAATTGATGGGGAATGATCAAACAATTAAGGGGGGAGGAACTGGTAGAGCTCTAATAAAAATGTCCTTGTTTTGGCTGGGCAATCCATCCGGGTCAGCCTTGAACGGGGAGCAGGCGGTGCTGCTGAGGAGGAAGAGCGTCAACACCACCGAGTGTTTCCCGGTGCCCAGTTCCGAGCATGTGGCTGAGATTGTGGGCCGGCAGGGGAACACATTGAAGAACATTGAGAAGGAGTGTAATGCTAAGATTATGATCAGAGGCAAAGGGTCTATGAAAGAAGGCAAGGTGGGATGGAAAGATGGCCAGATGCTGCCTGGTGAGGAAGAGCCACCTCATGCTTTGGTCACTGTTAACACCATGGAGAATGTGATTTTAATATATTAATGTTTTTATCTTTATTGTTCATTGTAATTTTATATTTTTGATTGTACGTCGCCCAGAGTGGTTGGATATCCTCCCAGATGGGTGACTAATAAATCCAATAAATAAATAAATAGTCTGTACTGGCTTTTGGCTACTCCAAGCCTCCATCTCTGACCCCTGAACAGTAGTGGCCCATGTGGTGGGACAGAACCACAGAGCTGCTCTCCCAACCCTGGCATCACTGCACGTTACCTGAATGAGGCTGGGGTGGATCAGGGCAGTGGTGAAGCTGGGCTGCGTAGGCAGATGGAGGAGGAATACTGGACTAGTTCCATGATGTACCTGTGCAGCCCTGACCTCACTGGTACCCTGTCCCACCCCATCCTCATCCAGGTCATCTGCAGTAATGCTGGTGTCGGGAGGATGCCTGTGTTGTACCACACAGGGACCACATTCACACCTGGCATTTATTCCACTATTATTCCACTCTAAACAGTCATGGCTTCCCTCAAAGAATCCTGGGAAGTTTGTGAAGGGTACTGACAGCTGTTAGAAGACTCATGTTCCACTCACTAGAGCTACAATTCTCAGAGTTTTCTGGGAAGAGGAGATGACTGTTAAATCACTCTGGAAAACTGTATCTCTGTGAGGAGAATAGAGGTCTCCCAACCAGAGCTTGGAATAGTTACTTTTTTGAACTACAAGTCCCATCAGCCCCAGCCAGCATGGCCACTGGATTAGGCTGATGGGAGTTGTAGTTCAAAAAAGTAACTTTTCCAAGCTCTGCTCCTCTCAGCACGCCTCACAAACGACACTTCTCATGATTCTTTGGGGGAAGCCATGACTATTTAAAGTGGAAGAAATATCTGGTGTGAATGTAGCCAGGCTGTTATTCACTCAGCTCCTGACAACTGCCTGCCTATGGCGCAGATCTGATACCTACTGGTTTTCTCCAATGTCCACATTTCCCAGGCTAGCGGAGGATGGTGAAAGGGTGATCATGAGCATTACATTAGATTGGGATATCCTAGGCACAATGTAGCCAAAGTGAGGTCATTTTAAAGTCTTGTTGATTTTCGGTGGGAGACATTTGCTTCACAGTCCCATTAAAATAAATGGGACTTGTGCCTCTATTGAATGTATGTCCTGCCTAGAGTCCTTAAAAATGAAACAACAACAATATTAAGATACCCATGAGAATGAATAAAGACCAAGGGCATAATTCATTCTAGCATGCATTTTAGTGTTCGCATGGTTTTAGTTCTCTGGTGAATAGATCTGTCCCCCTCCCCTTAATAAGACAGCAATCCTATACTCACTTATCTTACTTCTGAGTAGAAATGTATAGGATCACACTGGAAATTTATTTCAGCACAACAGAAAGCAAAGTTGCACACACAGAATAAAATGTTATGTCCCCGCTCACTCTACAGTTTTACCTTTTATCCTTTTGCTGGTCCAGATGCAGACTAGAGGTGTGCGCAAATGGTCTCTCAAAGTTCCCCCCACCGTTTGTGGTCAAAGAAATTTGGAGTAACATTTCACTGAATTTCTACAGGGAGCAGTTGTGTAGTGGCAAATTCAGAAGTGCAGGGGCCCCTTCATGATAGTCAGAACCACTCCCCTTCGAAGATTATACAACCTTATAAGATTATAGAGTAGTCTGGCCAGGTTTGACTACTGCCTTTCTCTCTGTCCTTCTTAATGCCTCCTCCCACAATAACAGATGTCCCTAGGAACTAATCAGCATGAAAGCGGAGTGTATTACCTACTGAGAAGAGTCTTCTCAGTGGTCGATTCACCTCCTTTTGCTCTGACTGGGTCCAATCAGCAGGAAAAGACAAGGAAACATGTCAGAAGACTCTTTTCAGAAGACAACACACTCATCCTTTCATGATTATTGGCACCTAGAATGCTGGAGACATAGGGACCCTGCTGGAACCTGGCTCCCAAAAAAGTAAAGGGTCTGAGTAAATCCTTGAGACCCTGGATGACTACACCTCTAACAGGGAGGAGGGAAGGAAAGAAGTTCTCCAGAAGTTCCTCAGTGATGGGACTCACCATTAGCTGCAGTAGTAGCACAGCATCTTTCTTTTTTCCCTAAGATGTTTTTTGTTTGGTTGGGTGGATTTTGTTGTTGCTGCAAGTGGAAGGAAAGGACAAAACCCTGAACAGTGAATGACTTCAACCAAAAACAATTCTCAGCCATTGTTTGAGTGTGAGTAGGGGGGCAGGGTAGGGGGTGGCAATGAGGATGGGGATGGTAGCCTCCACACACACAAAAAAATGGACAATATTCAACAGAGTTTTGCATGCTGGCCCCCAATCTGATCTGGGGCCTAATCTGGCATTTGTGATCAACCCCTATGTGATCCAGGATGATCTGGGGCTGACCCAACCCAGATTCAGGCCCTGAATCAATTCAGGAACCAGCCTTAATGTTGAATTAAGGTTTTAAACCCTAATTAAATGTTTGGTCAGGAGGGGGTGAGGGAAGGAGATGTTGTATCTTCTTTTCCCCCATCCCCATTCTAACAGCATGTTTAATTAGGGTTTAAACCCCTAATTAAACATTAGGTATGGCCCCTCAATTGGGTTTGGGACCTGGATTTTATTCAGATCTGGTGCGTAGCCCTAATACTCAATGCACATTTTGCAACATGGCCTTCTTTGTCAGTGTGGGCAGTAAGAAAGAAAAACTTCAGAAACGTTTTCAGAAAGTTCTCTTCTGAGGAATTTTGGCCCAGAACATAGAAATGTGCCACTTTGGGGATTGCTGGCAGTGCTTTTGAACAACCAGCAATCATGCATTGTAGAGTTTGGCTTCTAACACTGCAGGGTGTGCAGTACATCCCCTGGATTCATACTGGAGGAACTGCAGTCCACTCACCGCCATAATTCACATTTATTTATTTATTTATTTGTTTAATTATTTATTTATTAGATTTATATCCCACCTTTCCTTCTAGTAGGAGCCCAGGGCGGCATTTTAGAAATGCAAGTCAGTCAGCTTGGTACTGTGAAATCTTAAAATAGAGAACTGTGCATCAACATGTAATGATGGTGTCCTTGTAGCACAGGATGACATGGGGCATGTCAATCTGCATTGTTCCTCGCTGTGTGACAGCACCCTAAATCCCTTCTCCTTCCTCTCTTGGCTACTTGGCAAGACTTCCCCTTGAAATCAAGGAAGGTGAAGAATAAGATTTACTCCCTTATTGCCAACAAGTTTAAGGATAATCAACAGATGGCTTCTGAGTGAATAATCCAACTGGAATAATGTCAACACCGCCATTGAATTTGCTCCCATATTGGATTATACTCAAGATAAACTACGAGTTGAGCTCATTATGTACATCAAGATCGATCCTACTCCAAGTCGAATAATGCATAGGGGAGAAAAGAAATTAAAAGAACCGTGGCCAGCAGTGGAAATGGCTTCTAAGAAGCTTTTCAGTATTAAATGCTATGTTTAAACGTTACCAACAAGCATATAAAGCTGCAACTCTATTGGCACTGGGAATGTTTATGGGTGGTCTTAATAATTCAGGTGAAAGCAGAGTGATCAAACATGCTCCTTTTCTCTTAGACCGGGTGCAGACAACTTTTTTTTTCTGTTGAGGGTTGAGGGCTGCATATCCTTGGAACTAATCTGTCAGGGACCACATCCTGGCAGTGGGTGGGGTCAGAGCCAACAGCGGGTGGAGCTACCACATTTCCCCCTTCTCTCTCTCCTCTTGTTGCTCACTCATTGGGCTGCTAGGGGAGGAACATATTCATCTTGCCAGAGCTCTGAACTGATCCCTTGTATAAAACTTTTCAAATTGGGTGAAGACCGACATGACCTTAGGGGTGCAAATTGTCCATCCCTGTCTAGTGCATAAATGCATTCTTTGTAATGAATGCCCTACTGTGCATTTTGTATAGCAAGATCGTTGTGCATACAAAAAGGATCTTCTAACAGGAAACTTACGTCTTCTCTTTGGAAAGACATAGATCTGCAGAGTCATACAATTATTTTGTAGCCACCTTTACATTTTGACACTAGTTTAATGAAGGAATGAGACTGCAGCTTCATCACCCTGCACAAAGAAGTAAACTCTCCCAAGGGAGAGGTGATGGAATTGTTAATCTGGTCACAGAGATGCAATGAGGCAAAGGCAATTTATCGACAACACAATTAAAAGCTGGCATGGTAGAGCATGTGGTGTGCTGGAGGTGGGCATCCAAAACCTGGGTTCAGACCCCTGATCAATCATGCATTTACGCAGCGGTCTCAGTCAAAACACTATCTCTCAGTTTCAGTTTCCCTATCTGTAAAATGGGAACCTTACAAAGTTCTCAGCATGAATCTGAAAGAGTTGTGGCAGCTGTTGTTTTTTTTAAAAAAATTTTTTTTAAAGAACTCAAACATTTAACTGCATTGGCATCTGGTTGGCCACTGTGAGGATGCTGGATTAGATGGGCCATTGGCCTGATCCAGAAGGCTCTTCTTGGTTCTTATGGTCTTTACCAAATCTTTTACCAAGTACATCACCAAAATGTAATCTCTGACTATGTTCCTTCTTACATCTGTTCAGAAACATGTGTGTTCCACTTAAGGCATGAGACAGATTTTGGTAAACAGCCAGGCTGTATGTTGTTGTTAAAAAATTGGGATCAGCTTCTTCATCTTACAGTCCGAGGTATAACATGATCTACTACACTTAGTAGAGAGACTAGGTGTAAAAAACACACTCACTGTTCTGCTGGTTCCAGTGTGACGCCATCTCTGTCTTCTGAAAATGGCGGCGCACAATGCTAGTTAAACCCCAGCCCTTTTTATTGTAAAACCTGGTTTTGTTGTTATGTCCCTTCAAGTCGATCACGACCTATGGCGACCCCATGAATCAGCGACCTCCAAGAGCATCTGTCGTGAACCACCCTGTTCAGATCTTGTAAGTTCAGGTCTGTGGCTTCCTTTATGGAATCAACCCATCTCTTGTTTGGCCTTCCTCTTTTTCTACTCCCTTCTGTTTTTCCCAGCATGATGGTCTTTTCTAGTGAATCAGGTCTTCTCATGATGTGTGCAAAGTATGATAACCTCAGTTTCATCATTTTAGCTTCTAGTGACAGTTCTGGTTTAATTTGTTCTAACACCCAATTATTTGTCTTTTTCGCAGTCCATGGTATGCACAAAGCTCTCCTCCAACACCACATTTCAAATGAGTTTATTTTTCTCTTATTCGCTTTTTTCACTGTCCAACTTTCACATCCATACATAGAGATTGGGAATACCATGGTCTGAATGATCCTGACTTTGGTGTTCAGTGATACAAATTTTCATTTGAGGACCTTTTCTGGTTCTCTCACAGCTGCCCTCCCCAGTCCTAGCCTTCTTCTGATTTCTTGACTATTGTCTCCATTTTGGTTAATGACTGTGCCAGGGTATTGATAATCCTTGACAAGTTCAATGTCCTCATTATAAACTGTAAAGTTGCATAAATCTTCAGTTGTCAATACTTTGGTCTTTTTGACGTTCAGCTGTAGTCCTGCTTTTGTGCATTCCTCTTTAACTTTCATCAGCATTCGTTTCAAATCATTACTGGTTTCTGCTAAGAGTATGGTATCGTTTGCATATCCTAAATTATTGATATTTCTCCCTCCAGTTTTCACACCTCCTTCATCTTGGTCCAATCCTGCTTTCCATATATGTTCTGTGTATAGATTAAATAAATAGGGTGATAAAATACACCCCTGTCTCACACCTTTTCCGATGGAGAACTAATTGGTTTCTCCATATTCTGTCAGGACAATCAGATGCTGTGGCACCCCCATTTCTTTTAAAGCATTCCATAGTTTTTCATGATCTACACAGTCAAAGGCTTTGCTGTAATCTAGAAAGCACAGGGTGATTTTCTTCTGAAATTCCTTGCTCTGTTCCATTATCCAACGTATGTTTGTGATATGATCTCTGTTGCCTCTTCCCTTTCTAAATCCAGCTTGGACGTCTGGCCTTTCTCTTGCTTGACACTGGCCATTTATAATTTACCAAAATGTGGAGGGGGGAGCGTTGGAAGTGGGGCAAGAGCAACTCCTGTTTTGGAAGGAAAGGCTTGTTTACCTTTTTACCTGTGATGCTCTTATTGACTTCCTTCTGTCGCTAGACTGTGACATCTTTAGGGAAGCTTACCTGCCCCTCCTCCTTCCGCCCTTTCCATTCCTTTGTCCTCTGACTGTCCGGGAGAAAGGATACATTCCTTTGTCTCTCTCTCCCTCCAAGCCATGAGGCTGACTCCTGCACCTGGGCATTATGCCTCCAACTTAGCTAGTTAGAACTAGGTATGTTTTTCTATCTACTATGTATTTCTACAAATAAAGTAGCTTTTCTTATTTTACTAAATTTCCAGTCTCAGTGACGCTGATGCAGGGTAAAAGCCTGCTTTCTAAGGTAAATGCATGCACATGCTGGCACACTCGCATTTCAACATCTGCTGTTACTCTCTGCTGCTGTGGTGCTGCTTTTAAATGAAATTAAGCAACACAACTACACACATCGCAACAGGGAGAACAGAGAAAGAAAGAGAGAAGTCAGTTTGTCTAAGTAAATCCAGGGCCTAAGATACTGTCCCGGGGGGGGGGGGATCTATGTACACCGCCCAGAGAGCCTTTTTGGCTTAGGGCGGTATATAAATTAAATAAATAAATAAATAAATAAATAAATCACATTTTGAGTTTTGATACTGATCCCTTGTCCAGCAAATGACAACACTGGTCTGCGTTGAGGAAGCTCAGGAGGGTCTGAGCAGAGATATGCATTTAGAGAAGGCTTCCCCAACTTGGTGCCCTCCAAATGTGTTGAACTCCACCTCCAGGCAGCCTAGCCAATGGTCAATGGTATTGATAATCCTTGACAAGTTCAATGTCTTCATTGTCAACTGTAAAGTTATATAAATCTTCTGTTGTCATTACTTTAGTCTTCTTGACGTTCAGCTGTAGTCCTGCTTTCGTGCTTTCCTCTTTAATAATAATAATAAGAATAAGAATAAGAATAATAATGTTATTCAACTGTGTTTTTTTCATCAATATATCACCACGTCACCCTAAATCTCATTCATAACAGTGGTCACGATGTGACACAACAACAGCGGCTGTTATCGGACATGTCACCCGCCTGCACTTCTTTATCCTGGAATACTGTCCCAAATTTCTTTACATGAGTGATGGTGGTGTGATCCCAAGGAAACCACAGGAGGAATAAAACACCAAACTCCTGCACTATTCCAAGTTAATGGGGTTGCAAACAGATTTTTATCTAGAAGCAATTAACAAGGAAATGAGCACTAAACTTCCACTTGATTCTTCTAGATTTCCAGAGGTAGCTTTTACATTGTGTGAAAGATCACACAACAAGTGAAAATTAATAGGTAAGGAAATGTTGGGAAAGTGGAATAAAGTGCTGTCTGCATGTGGCCAAGGTCAGACAATTTGCTTATCTAGCTCAGTCTGTTTTACCCTCATCTTCCCTAATCTGCTGCCTTCCAGATATTTGGACTCTAATGCAATGCCTGTAAGCTACAGCCAGCATGGACAAAGCTTGAGGAAGATGGGAGTTGTAGTCCAAAATATTTGGGGGGCACCAGGTTGAGGATGGCTGTTCCAATTTGACAGGCAGTGGCCCTGCAGGGTTTCAATCAAAGATCTTCCCCAGCCCTTCCTGGGGATGCCAGGGATTGAACCTGGGACCTTTTACACACAAAACAAACATTTTATCTCTGAGAGATGATCCTTTTCACTAAACTTGATTTTGTTTCTTAAGTAGACTCAAAAATATTAAGATTTCTCCCCTATTTGTTTGAGTTCTTAAAAACATCTGAATTCCTCAATACTTGCATGCACACTTCACAATGGCTTTCCTTCATTTCCTTTGATTTTCTGCCCTATATTCTCAGTGTGCATGTTTCCATTGAAAAACCATGTAAGCAAACAAACTTGATGTGATTGTACACACTATTGATACTTTTGGGGTGGCATTTTCTTAGAGTGCAAGGACACATTTCTCATGTGAAAAGCACTGCACATATCCATGAAATTTTAAATTGTTTCATGACACCTCATGCCCCCCCACCGCCCCCCCACCGCCCCCCTACCTGTCTAGTCTTTACCATTGCCCTTAATGAAGATGGCGGCCGCGGTTTCCCTAAGGGGAATGAAGCCTCCGCCGCCATCTTTGTTGATGGCACACATGCGTGCTACGCATGCACATCTCTGCCATCAACTAAGATGGCGGCAGCAGCTTCAGTACCTTAGGGAAGCTGCGGCCGCCATCTTCATTAAGGGCAATGCTAAAAAGCTGGCTGACAGGTAAGTGGGAGGTGGGGGGGCACGGATCGCGGAAGGGGAGTGGAGGGCCCCTCAGGGGCTCCTGTAGCTCCGGGCCCTCGGGCCAGTGCCCAACCTGGCCGCACTTTAGAACCGGCCCTGCGAGTCCCTCCCTGGGAAATTTAGAGAATTTCTCCTCTCCCTAGAGAAATTAAGTGAAGTGATCCCTCAAATTTCTCTTACAAACAGGCTGGCAAATTTCAAGAGCCTATTTACACACAACTCTAGTGCAAGAGACATCCAGATTCCATCAAGCCTTCCTGTATTTGACATTTGGAAAGCATTACAGAGCAGTGGTTTTCTAGCAAAACACCCATCCTTACTTCCCTCTCCTGAACTAATGTGAACTTCCCTTTTTTGGTTTTGTTTGTTTTTCCAAGAAAATCTCAGAAAATTATCCAGCCACTCTGAAGACAGCCATGGGGGGCTCACCTATCACTCATATACACATGCATTATACCAAGTCATCTGTTGGTCTGTTTACTTCACTGCACAGCTGTTCATTCTGGCTGAAAGTAGTTCTCCAAGGTCTTAGGCCAGGGATGAGGAACTTCAGGCCCCAACTTTACATAAGGCCCTCCAGACCTCTCTATCTGGCCCTTGGGACACACTGCCTCCACATTCATACCCCCTTTGTCCATGCAACATCCTTTAACATCTGTGCTTTGCACCTTCTTCCTTGAATGTGTCCTTCAGCTATAATTCTTCTTGCTTTCCTGGATGGAGGATAGAGAAAGGTATGTGGATGCCCACTTTTGCCTCTGGTCCTGCCCATCACTGGCACATAGCCCATGGAAGTTTGCCTAAAAGAGAATGTGGCCCTCAAGCTGAAAAGATTCCCCACCCCTGTCTTACGCAGAGATATGTCCACACGTGTTAGTAAGGATCTGAACTGGAGGTGGTAGGGACCTGGGTTCATCTGGATGCAAAGGATTTGTTGTACCATAGGGATATCTCCCTAAAATCCAATGTGCATGGAATGATGAAGTGAACAAAGAGGGAAAGAGAAGAGAAGGGGGGAAAACACACACACAAGGTATCCCACCTAAGGATGGGGGAGAATATCTGCTGAATCGGACTTAGTATTGGATTCTGACTGAATTCGACAGTCCACTATCTTTTTGGACTGGCACTGATTTCTTTCAGTGGGCCGGAGCTATGATCAGCACAGATTTCCCCCCCCGTATTCCCCCCCAATTTACATAATTATCTTTGTAATTTCCTCTAAGGTGATGCATTTGTAATAGTATGTAAGTGTGATAAATAGGAAAAACTAAACCACATGGAACACCATGATCGTTCACATAGGCATTTACATTTAAAATTATGCATTTTTTTTGCAACCAAAAAACAACAACAGAGGATTGAATCAGCAAGTGCCAAAGCAAGCGGGATCAAAAAAAGGGCAGATTGGGATGGAATGATGAAATATCAGAATGCAAGCTGATCAGAACTAGGCAGCAAACTCCATCCCTATTCCTAACCCACATTTGGCGTTTGAATCACCTGCTGTTGGTATATGGCCCCTGATCAGTGGAGCCATTGGTATGCAAAGTGATCTACCTCAGGGATATCTTCCTAATATGTGATGTGCACCATCACATTTGTAGGAAGTCCAACTTATGCCAGAACCCTTTAGAGACAGCAGAAAAAGGAACTGCATTAAATACATCACTTGACGTATAGGGAGTTCTTTTTGGCTAGGGAAATTGGTAAGCTATGGAGTTTTGTTGTGCAATCCACTTCCAATCAGTATGCATCTAATCAGGCATGCAAATTAGTATCAACAAGTTACATTAATCGTGCTGTATTTTTACAAACATGCCAAACTAGTGAGAGCTAAGCTAAAATTACTCATTTCTAGTGAACCTTTTTGGCAGTGCTGTAAAATGTCTTGATTTTTCAGTGATTTCCCCCCCAACCCTTGTTCACATATTTACACCAGGGGTGACTAACCTTTGGCCCTTCAGATGTTTATGGACTATTACTCTCATCATTCCTGTCTACTGGCCATGCTGGCTGGGCCTAATCGGAGTTGGAGTCCAACAACATCTGGAGGGTCACAGGTTAGACAACTCTGATTTATATAGTGCCCTCATTAGTCCTTTGTGCAGCCTTTCCTAACCAGTGTGCCTCCAGATGTTGTTGGACCACAACTCCCATCAGCCTCAGCCAGCATTGCCAATGGTCAGGAAAGATGGGAGTTGTGGTCCAACAACATCTGGAGGCACACTGGTTGGGAAAGGCTGCCTTAGTGAGATCATCACATATCTAAATCTGATTGGCTACATATCATTGTGACATACTACTAACTGAATGCTTAAAATGAATTTGGGGAGAAAAAAACATTTTACCCCACCACTAGTTTTTTTACTCAGAATTTGAACAGAAGAATATTTGTCTTGCCTCTAAATCTCTCTGAGAAACAGAAGCATTACATTTCTGCAGTGCCAAAACCCAAAACTGATTCAACTGTAAGATGGTATCCACAAGGGGAGTGCATCAGCTCTGTGTGTACCCTAAATTACAAGGTGAATTCCCGTGATTCGGGAATGCTTCTCATGCTTCTGAATCAGATCAAGCTGTTTAGAAGATATCACTAGTCAGAAAGCGGTCCCTCAAGTTTCTGAGTAGTTCTGTGGCCTCGGATGTCCAAAAAACATGGTGCCATTTTTTTTCTGAGAAAAGAAACCACGTTAACTGGGGAAACACCCACAGCTGAAGAGGAGAGGAAATGGAGACCTGAGGGGGATCTTTCATTTTGATAGGGCCATCTAGCTCTTAATCATAGTAGAATATTTTTGCAAGGCTCTCCAATCATAGTGATTTGAGTTGGAGAAGGGATTAAAAACTGTTTTTTTCCCTTTCATGTGGATCTACGCCTTTCCCTATGCACGTCAATAGCAAGATCCCTATTATATCCCCAAACATCCATTGAGATGGAGTTCAAAAGCCCACCCTCCACTAATGAACCTTAGGCAACTGGATTCTTCATGGGGGATAACATTTTCCCCACTGGAGTATTTCCTGGGGATTTATGCTATTTTCCCACTATTCCCTTCCCCTACAGATAGATGGAGATATCTTCCTTATGATTTCTGTTGTATCCATCCCTAAACAGTACATTCTGCCCTTGTGCAGGAACCACTGTATTTTGAAATTTGGCAGGCTTCATCCCTCAGAAGGGGTGACCATGCCAGAAAATTGCATCCAATTTTAGCAGAAAATGAAAAAAAGGTTATAAACTTTGCCTTTTATAAAATAAACAAACTTTAAAGGTACCCTGAACAAAAACCCATCAATGTTTCTGCCTATAATTTGGCAGGTTTAATCCACCCTGGAAGGGCTGCTATACCAGCAAACTGCATCCACTTCTGTGTGAAGGGAAGAAAGTTACAGCTGTTTTTACATCCCTCACTGATAATGAATGGGGGAAAACCAGAGATTCATTGTGAATAGATCAAATGTGGTTCTGAATAACGAGTCAAATTGGAACAATGTAAAGCAGCTCCAAAACAGATCAAGTTGCTTCCCAAAGTTACAGATAGAGATACAAGTCAAATCTTGTGGCTGGTATGCACTTGGCATCCATACCATTATCCCTCACATTCTATAACCAAGAAGTGGTGTTTTTTAAAAAATGGCAATAACTTTAGTCAAAATAACACAGTTCTGCTGAACAATGTAATTGTCTATGAGATGTCTTTACTTTCAGTTATGTGTGCTGTTCACTCCTGCTTAGTTCTCTTTATGCCTGTGATACTGCCTTCAGATGATTCCCTTCCTACCTGTCCAATTGGCTTTTCAATGTTTCCCAGAGGGATCTCTTCTGCTGATTTCTCTCTCTCTCTCAAGAGGGGGGTCCTCAGGAAGCTGTTATTGGCCATCTCCTCTCCATTCTACAACCACTCTTCTTAAGTGACCTCCTCAAGTCCTGTGGCTTTCAGTGCCACTGAAACACAGATGACACCCAACTCAACCTCTCTGCCCCTGAACTGCCGCCTCCCTCCAATTCCAAAGAATTCAATTCCCAAAGAACTGTCACACTCCCTCTCTCTTATATCTTTGTTTGCATGCTTTGTTGTCAGACTCAATAGGCTGAAGATTTTTCATCTTTCCTCATACACTCTCATCCATTGACAGCAGGGGGGGTTCACACATCACGTTCCACAAGTGTGTAATCCGTGTACCTGTGTGAACAATAGTTGACATCCTATAGTTATTCACATGTAATGTTCAATGAGGGTAGAGCCTGTGTACACAATATTGGAACTATACAAATCAGACAAACACTTGCCCATGTGTAAAGGCTGTGTGCGCCTGGGTTTAGTGTAATGTGTGAACAAGCCTAGTGTTACTGTGCACCCTGGTAAATGTTTTCCTACATTACAGGGACCCATTTTCTTGTGCAGTGCCATGTGCACTGATAGCACAGTCATCATTAAGAACTTCACTGCATCCTAGAATCATAGGAACAACATTCAAGACTACCTTATACTGAGTCAGGCCATTGGTCCATCTATTTCTGTATTGTCTGCTCTGAATGGCAGTGGCTCTCCAGGGTTTCTGAGAAGGTTTTCTCCCATCCCTACCAGAGGATCCCAGGGACTGAACATGGGACCTTCTGCTTGCAAAATAGATGCTCTGTCATGGAGATACAGCCCTTCCCCAGGGGCTTCAGTACAGCTGATCTTTTTGCAGTACGTGTTAATTTTTAGATCCCATATGCCAACCAGCAGTATTTAGACCAGGCAATACCATTTTTGATCTGATCACCCAATCCTCCATAAACAATAAAATTTTGAAAAATCACCAAAATAGTTTTAGCAGAACAGAAACTAATTCTGAGAACAGCATTCTCACTAATAGTCTCAACAGTTACATACAGTAAGTATAGATCCTCACTTCAAAGTAAAAATTTTTAGAGGTGCAATTGAAAAAGAGTTTGTGTTTAAGTCATAGGTTCCTAGATTACAAATTTTGGGTGAATGTCAGAATGTGGGGTGTGAAATGGGATAAAGGTAGAGGTGGAGAAAAAAAGAGAACTCAAAAATCTGACCACTTGAATTACAGAGTCAGCATTATAACTTGCAGTTCTTGGTGCAACAGTGAGGGACTTGAAAAGGGTCTCCTGTCATCTTTGTAACAAAAGCAAAAAAAGTTATATTATTCTACAGTTGAAATGTTTGATGTTTATAGTTAAGTACTGAAAATTTTCTTAATAAAAAGAAAAAATGGAGGGGGGACTTGAATTTCAATCTAGAATTCTGGTTTTGAAACTGGAATAGTAGGTGTACTTTCCTTTAAAGACCAAATATTCTTGGGAATATTGTGTAGAACTGTTGGCCTTTCTGACTATAGCCATATGAATACATTCTGGTGTCTAGCCCAGGGGTTCCCAAACTGTGAACCATCAGTGGACCACAAGCTTCATTCAGGTAGTCTTGGAGCATGTCTGTGAAGAACACTAACAGTTTGAATTCTAGAGAATTTTAAGGAATTCCAGCTGTAATACAAGAAAAGGCAAGGAATAAAAAAGCAATAAAAGACAATGAAAAATCATACAAAAACTAGCTCAGCACATTGCAATTGCTACAACAGGCAGGAAAAAAAATCATTAAGTGGTCCACCAAGGCCCTCAACAATTTTCAAGTGGTCTGTGGGGGGGGGAATTTGGGAACCACTGGTCTAACCTATTCTCCTGATTTGTCTTAACTGATTTTAGTATTGTGTTTTAAAATGGCTGTTATCTACCATTTTAGAGTGGAGATCCGCATCCAAATTTTGAAAATTGGTCAAATTTCCAATTTTGACTGTATTCAACACTTCAGCTCTGGGCACAAGTGAACCTGCTTTAAGGGCATTAGGTTTGACTCAAATGCATTCTAAATGTTTTGTAAGAGGAAATGAAATCCAGATACCAGATGTCTTTCTCTGACTGCCACATCCTCCTTATGATGACAGCAGGCATTATAGGTTGCAAAGTCAACACAAACACCATTCAATCCCCATCTGTAATGAAGGAAGATGTTGAGAACATGTGCTTTTCCTTTCCTTTCCTTTACTAAAGGAGTGCTGTCATGGACATTGGACATCTGATTGGCCACCATGTGAACAGAATGCTGAACTAGATGGACCACTGACCTGATCTAGCAGACTCTTCTTATGTTCTTATGACATTAAAATAACCTTTCTCTCTGCAAAAAGCCCTAAAGGCTCCTTATAAACCAACTGTTGATTCACACATTCACTCTTAGCCAACTCTTCAAGTTCATAAGTGACCATGGCCACCGCACACACACATGTGCATGCTCACACACACACATACATGATACCCAAGCAGATCAGCTGAAGTTTTTTCAAATTATTAATGATGACTGGGGAGGGGGAGTAATTTGCATCTAGGGATGGGTGAGTCCGTTAACTTTGGTTTCTCTTAGTTTCTCATTTTCCCAGTCTTAAGTTCAATTCTCCACATTTCCACATCAGTTTGCAAATTGTTTTTTAAAAATGTCTTCATTAACATTTTAGTGTTAATGTCTCCTAATATATGCATTTTTGTAAAGCAGTTCCCCTAATATATTTCATTTGACCCTAGCATATGCATTTTTGTAAACATTACGTGGCTGGATTGCAAAATTCAGAGAAATGTGAATTTTGAAGGATGGCGTTCCTGTTTTGAGGGGGCATGTTTGCCGCCACCCATATTGAGTAGAGGGCTCGGGAAGGTTCGCGAAGAAAGTAAAGGGGGTCAGGTGGTACTTTTAGGGCCAATTAGAAGACAGGGATCAGCGGATATATGACTGCTCCTCCTTGGAAGACCTGCCTTTTTTGCCTTGGGGCATCTGCCCTCCCTCCCTTGTCAGTATGGGCTTTGCTAGTTGCCAATGGGGCTGAGTAGGATTTTTTTGGGGGGATCCTGATTTCAGAATCCCTTTGGTTTCGCCTACTCCATACTGCTTGGGTTGATTCAATTGGCCTTTTGGGAGCGGTTCGGGTAGTTCTGCTTTGGCTGGCATGGAATTTGGGCAGGTGAGGTATCTGGGAGAAAAGTAAGGAGGCTGAGGCATTTTGGTAAAGGGCACCCCCTAGGGAATCATCAGTGCTTAATGTCTGGTGTGGATATGGGGAGTGTCCTAGTGGGACCGGCTTGCGCATCATGGTAAATGCCTGTACGGTGGGGCCATGGTGTGGAAGTTGGAACCACATACCTGAATCCAATAGCAAGGAGGGATGACTTTTCCCACATCCTTGGTGGGGAGTTACAGTCCAAGGTGACTGGCCTATTTTAAGACTGAGGGAGTATTCCCTACTAGTTAGTCTGCTCCTCACCTGCCCAAAGGAGTTAAATTGGATTGATTTGATTGAATTGGATTTTGGCTTAATATTTGTTATATTTTAATAAATATAACATTATACCATATCTGTGTCCCGAGTCCTCTTTGGTGTGGTGGCAATGGCTGTGTTTTGCATATTGTTTTGGAAATGCAAATTAGGTAGTTTCACCCATTCAGTGTGAACTGAATTGCTATTTCTATTTGCATCACCATCAGGGTGCTATATCTACTTAGTTTTGTTGCTGCTGCTGCTGCTGCCCAAATAGATGAAGTCTTGGGGTAGCAGAAAAAATTGCTTGTGTGGATGGGGGTCTAACCTCTCTCCTGGGCAAAACATTAGTGACATTTTTCTTACCAGAAGCATTTGCAATTGCTATGGTAACTACCATCTGGTACTATAACATTATAGTAACAGTGTGTGTGTGCTCAAGAAAAGCGGAGGGAGGGGATGTGCTGTACATCTGCCACTTACACATAGTGATTGGGGAGGGGAGAGATATGGTTCCTGGAGAGCACCACTAGATAGAGAAAATACCACAATCTGGAGCAACATTGGGGAAGGATCGTAGTTCAGTGAAAGAGCATCTGCTTTGCGGGCAGAAGGTCCCAGGTTCAAACCTCGGCATCCCCAGCTAGGGCTGGGAGAGACCCTTGTCTGAAATCCTGGACAGTCGCTGCCAGTCAGTGTAGACAACACTGAGCTAGATGTACTAGTGGTCTGACACCATATAAGGGTCCTTTCTATCTGGAGCAGATACAGCAAAATGATACTGGTCAGGAGTGTGTCCAGCAAATTGGGTACTTTTGAGCACCCCCTAAGTCCTGCATTGTGGTGTCTTCTCTCCCTTATTCAGCCCTAGCCTCAGTGGTGCAGGTACGTAATGTTAATCTCAAAATTCCCCTCCCCCTCTTTAAACAGTAATGTGTATTACTTCACTAACATCAAAGCATGGTAAGCCAGGCCTGTTGAGCTGGAGGTTCCTTCTGTCTAATTTTGCTAAGCGGGACCTTGAGGTTCTGCCCCAAAGTTCTGCCCGAACAGCACTCCTGCCCAACTTGGGATCATGCAACCTGGGACCCCCACTCTCTTTTGGTCACCTCTCTACCCCTTCCTCCTGTACACACAGCCACTGTTATCATTGGGTGGCCTGATTGTGTGAAATTGCTCGAGCTACTTATCCCAGGTTCAATGACTTGAGACAACTATCTCATCACTTGGAACTGCTAAGGAATAACCAAGAGTCAACCTGGAGGTACTATGCCTCCTGCACTTAATAGGTAAACTTATCTAACGAAGTAGATAGAGGCCACATAAAATTAAATTTACAAGTGAACATTTGCCACAAAGAACCCATCACAGAAAGGCAATGAAAAAGAAAACTTGATTAAAATAATAAATACATGCAGGATATACAATGCCACAAATACTTGGCATCTATCCAGAAAATAGTATTTAAAAAAAAGAAACCAGCAAATGAATACCAGAGAATCTTGTCTGTCAGAAGAACCAAACATTACACAGCATATTTGAACTTCGTGGCATGCACGTCTTGCCTCAGCCTAGGGATGGAGAGATCTGTCATTCTCCTGTTCTCCTTTGTCTAGTCTTCAGTTCAGTCTACCGCATTTCCTCATCAGTTTGCAATGAAAATTCATCAGCATTTTAATGTGATATTCTCCTAATATACAAGTTTTGTATTGTCTAATGTACACATTTTTGCAGGCAATTTCCCCTAATAGACTGCATTCGTATTTATTTCCATGAATATATGCATCTTTATGCACACTTTCCCCTACTATATACATTTTTGTACACAATTTTTCATTGTACGCAGTGGAGGCTTCTGACTCCATTGTCACTGGGGCAGTGAATCCGCTCCAGGTTTTAGTTTGAATTTTCAAGGAACATTCAAGGGTGCTGAAAGCAGGTCTTTGAAAGTTTGGACTAAACCAATAGTGGATTCAGTGCCCCAGTGACACTGGAGCCACCAGTCTCCACTGGTTGGAGAATGGCATGGCCACATTCTCAGACATGTGGTTTGGAAAAGCGCAAATTAGGTAGGTTTGCATTAAAAGACATAGCAAACTAAATTTCTTGCCCATCCCTACTGTGGCCTTGTATTAGCACTCATATGGCACATACATAAACCAGTGTTGTTATACTTTAGTTCTATGGTAGGAGACTGCAAAAGATATTTCTGCAGCTAATCTACAAAAAGGATCGGTTTGTGCACATCTCTTCACAATATGTACATCACATACTTTAACAAAAAACCCATTCGTTTCAGTCAGGCACATATGAACATTTGAAGTGACCTTCAACTGAGTTTCTGCATCATGGCTATATATTGCTAAGAGCCAAATGATACACATTCAGAAATATCATCTGTTGCATCCTTTCTGGGACTGTACCACTTTGGACTGCAGTTGGGAGAACTTATGATCAAATTTCCCCCAGTTAAAAGAGAGAGAGAGAGAAATCCCTATATGCAGAAAATTAGCAATTTAATTTATTTATTTATTAAATTTATATCCTGCCCTTCCTCCCAGTAGGAGCCCAGGACAGCAATGAGAATGTAGAAACACCATCTCCCTAATAGGGTACCTTATCAAGTTTTTGAGAAGGGGAAAATTAACTCCTGTCTTTTGAAGTGGTACAGCCTATGAAGAGCTCTTTCTCCATGATTTTTCTTAATTTGGTCCTATTAAACTGTTTGGCAGACCAATAGTCCATCTAGACCTGTCTGGCCTACTCTAACTAGCATTAGCTTTCAAAGAACTTTGACAAGGTGTTTTCTAGCCTGAAAATCTTTGACTAGAGATGGTAAGAATTGAACCTAGAACCTTATGCATACTGAACATGTGATCTACCACACCAAGCCATGGATTCTTCTCTCAGCGTGTGCTGTTCCTATTCAGCTAAGTATTTGGTGTATGATATCTACTATAACGGCCTGTTATACAAAGGTTCACATACAATAATAGCTCAGTTCACAAATCCTCCAGGAATGAGCTCCTTTTAAGGAAGGGTTTTTTAAGGTGAAATTGACCAGCTTTGCTTTGCTATGGATAAACTTTCAAGCTTGTGCCATTGCTTTAAGGTGAAACTGACTAGCTGTGTGTTTGCTTTGCGTAAAAGAGATCTCTTGCTTTCTCCCAGGGTTGGGGAGGAAAGGATCCAATACAATTCAGAAGAGGAGGGGGAAGGATGGGGAGAGGGTCCCGGCACCCTTTAAATCCCCTGTTGAAGCTGCCCCCACCATCTATGAGCAGGTGTTGGAACCTATCTCTATTCTTTCCATGTTATTCCTACCTCTGGTACCAAAATTCCTGTTAAAGAAGTAATGTCTAGGAACGCATCTACTTTGTTACTTGAGAAATTACTATAAGGATCTAGGTTAGGGCCAATTCCTAGATTTCAAGAGTGAGATTCTGTGTTTGTCTGCAATTGTTTGTGTTAAGTAACCCTACCAAATCTGTTTTTTCTAGTTGTGCAATTAGTGATGACAAACACAGAAATCACCTTTGGATGAACAACAGTGCAATCCTACGCATGCCTACTCTAAAGTAAGCCCTAATACATTATAGTGGGCTTACTCCCAGGAAATTGTGCATAGGATTGCAATCTGTGTGTATCTGTGGAAACTAGTATCTGTGGAAACTAGAAATATTTTTCCCCTTTCAGCTTCAAATTTTCTGGAAAAGAGTTGGTTGACTTAATTTTATTTTTTTTAAAAAAGAAATTGTTTGCCACTGTAAATAAAATGGTAAATTAAATGAAGGTTAAATCATAAAAGAAATAAAGTAAATCCTATATTTGTAGGAATGAAAAAAATATTTTTCTTCTACAAAGATAGGGGTGCATCCAGACTTAGCCACTCTTTAGACCCACTGAAATAATGTGACTTAAATTAGTCATACACAAATCTGACTAACGTAGTCTGGATCCAACCTATAAAATATGAAGACAGGAGAAATTGGCAAAATAGTATTTTGGCATTAATCTACCCCAAACAAAAATGTTGTTTTGCCCACGCAACATGAGAAAGTTGACCATTAACAGAGCTCTGGTTGTGCAAACATTAATTCAGGTCAACCAAGGTTGCACATGTGTGTCAAGTGGTTGAACCTTGACCTTGAACCTGATCATCACAGTATCAACTTCAGATTTCCAGTACACTTTGTAAATCTGAGTTTTTTTGCTGGTCACCTTATTATAGTGAATAGCTGTTTTTGCAACAAATGTATTGATTTAGAATATCTCTGAGTTACATAATACAATAAAAACCTGTATCTTAACAAAGTCATATATATTTATGCTAGAAGATTTTCTTTTGGGGGCGAGAATATAGGGAAATAAATTTCTTCCCAAATTAATACGAAGATATTATCGATTCCAAGCCCAATTAAGATCCAGGATTTTATTGACAATCCCACAAGGCACACACAGGTTTCTATTGATAAGAATAAAAAATCTGAGAGCCCTTTATCCTTACCTACTCTACCAGAAGAACAGATGCTTGTTACATTATGCAATGAACAAGATCCAAGTGAACGAGGTAAAATTGTTGCTCGCCTCAGATTTCTAATAGATGCCATTGAGGACAGAACGATAACTCCACAAATTAACACCACAGATGAAATGCTGGAACTAGTGCCTTTAAAGAGTTTAAATGATCAATTGATTTTTCTGAAAGAGACTGTGGACCCTCTGGAATCTAGTTTCTTACTAAAGTCTCCCGAACAAGTTTTGAGGAACCCATTGGATGCCTCATCCTTAAACTCAACTTTGGACCAACCTGATAGGAACTACATGAATCATAATTCACTCCACTGACTACAAACATCCATTTCAGCTGATCAGCTTAAAATAATTTCATGGAATATTGCGGGATGGCAGAGTAAAGCAAAAGATCGTGACTTTAAAACATTCCTACTATCCTATGATATCATCTTGCTCCAGGAAACTTGGCTTAAAGATAAACTATATATAGATGGATACTCAACATTTGATATTCAAGCTTCGGCTAGTATAAAGGGAGGTTGTCCTATGGGAGGGGTATCTATATCGGTGTCGACCTCTCTAACAGCTAAAATTAAGCAATTAGATCCCCTCCATGAATTGGCTACTGCTTTAATACTAGAATTTCCTCATTTTTCAATAATCATAATTAATGTTTATTTACCCCCAGGTAGATATAAAGGCATTATTAATAACCATTTTTTCTTATTGGAACCATTTCTCTCAAAATTAGTAACAACATATCCAGAAATCCCGATTATACTAATGGGTGATTTTAACGCGAGACTTGGCTCTTCTGATGAAGCATTATATGCTAAATACTCACAGCAGCATTTAATTCCCGTTGAGACCTTAAATTTCCCGCCAAGATGTTTGAAAGATTCAGGAATAAATTATGCGGGTTTCCTTTTAATGAAGTTAACATCTAAACTGAATCTTACCTTATTGAATGGCCGATCACCGGGGGATATGGAGGGCGAATTTACTTATGTTTCTCACTCAGGAACATCCCTTATAGATTTAGGTTTTATCTCAAATGAATTATTTTTTGTGGTATCTAATTGTACTGTTCTTAGGCGTATAGAGAGTGATCATCTCCCAATATCCATAGAATTAAATTGCAAAAAGAAATCTATACATCTAACTAAAAAATCTTTTCCAGATGAGGATATTGTTATGCATTCAACTAGAATTAGATGGATCCCCAAAATAGCAGAACAAATCACTAGTGTCCTTATAACACAAGAGGTTTTATTTATTAAGCAGGAGCTATTAACTTACCCCTATCTGGTAGATCCTTTAAAAAAAATTCAGAAATTAACGACACTTTTACAGTTGACATTATATGAGTATTCCTCAAATATTTCTAAAGTGAGATCAAATAAATCAAAACCATGGTTTGATCTGGATTGTATTAATACTAAAAAGCAATTGAGAGAAACTTACCAGTTGTATAAATTGACAGACTCACAAGAAGTCCTACAACAGTATGGCATAATAAAGAAAAAATATAAACATTTAATTAGGAAGAAAAAAGGAGCAGAAAGAATTGAGATCTGGTTTCGTCTCCAAAATGCTGCAAAACTAAAAAATTCGAACCTTTTTTGGCGTCTAATCACATATTATTGGCCGAAATCATATTCCTATCCCAATTGTAATATTCCCTCTAATGTTTGGGGAAATTATTTTGGCAAACTATTTAATGATCAGTTGATTTAGGAATATATGAGTATACAATTTTAAATGACCTCCTGGAATGACCTTCAGTAACAAGTGAGGAAATTTTAAGGTTGATTGGCAATTTGAAATCTAATAAAGCCCCCGGCCCGGATAATATTCCACCAGAAGTATATAAAGCTAATGCTAACTGGTGGGCACCGGTGTTGGCGGCATTATTCTCACATATTGATTCCACCATGACCATTCCGGAAGACTGGGGAATGGCAACGGTTGTTCCCATTTTTAAAAAAGGTTCTAGGTCAGACCCAGTAAATTATAGACCAATAAGTCTTTTAAATGTCATAAGTAAAATATATGCGGCTCATTTACACAGTAAATTACTAACTTGGATGGAACAATCAGATATATTGGCCCCAGAACAGGCAGGTTTCCGTCCAAAAAGATCAGTAATGGACCATATATTAGTATCACAGCATATTATTTCTAAGTATGCACAGAGAAAGGGGGGATTCTTCTATGCAGCGTATATAGATTTGAAAGCGGCATTTGATTCGATACCAAGATCCAGGCTTTGGTTGAAATTATATAACTTAGGAGTGGATAGACGCTTGATATCGCTAATGCAAGGCCTATATAAAAATACAATGTTACAAGTAAGATGTAATACTCAAGGCCATTTAACTAATCCTATATCAACTAATAAAGGGGTGAGACAAGGATGTATTTTATCGCCCTTGCTCTTCAATCTATATATTAATGATGTTATAAAGGAATTAGCTCTCTACACTATCCACCCACCAATGCTGGCCAATATCCCTAGAAATGCTCTTCTATATGCTGATGATTTGGCTCTGCTATCAAAAACATCTGTTGGATTAAAGCGATTATTAGGAGGATTATCCCAATACTGCCATACTGAGCTTTTAGAAATAAACTATCAAAAAACTAAAGTAATGGTATTCAGTAAAAAAAGATTAAAACATAAGTGGCTCCTAGATGGAAAGTCAATTGAGCAGGTAAACTCTTTTAAATATTTAGGATTTACCTTCCAGACATCAGGAAACCACTGCTACCATACAAAATCAGTCCTGCTGAATGCGAGAAAAACATCTAAAGCGTTGATAACTTTCTATTATTCTAATGGAGGCCAATTGATCATTCCAGCGATCAAAGTATTTAAAGCAAAAATTATCTCGCAACTTATATATGGTATGCATGTGACAACAGAGGAAAAATTTACTGATCATGAAGTTGTCCAAACTTCTTTTTTACGGACTATTATGGCAGTGCCATCATGTGTTTCAAATTGTATAATTCGCCTTGAAACAGGTGTACAATCTATAGAGTCAATCATTTGGACATTAAGGATTAACTATTGGTTGAAATTGGTTTTAGATCCTCAGGGATTAGCTCCCCGTATTCTTGAAGATAATTTTAAATCATCATGGAATATCCTAATTCAAAAGAAATTACAGTGTTTAGGTTTTTCCATGCAAACTATTATACAGATGGGAATAGAGACTGCCCGATTAAATGTCAGACAACGTATTAGAGATGTTGATTATCAACTTCATCTAGCACAGGCAAGAAGACATAGACATAATACAAATTGTTTCATACCAATGTCATATTTATCAAACTTAAGTACCTCCAAATATAGGAAAGCTTTCACCTTAATTAGACTAAACATTCTCCCTTCCGCCTTACTTGAAGGCCGATATAACAAGAAACCATACGCAGAACGACTCTGCCCCTGCGGTGTAAGAGAAGTGGAATCGAATGCTCATGTGCTTTTACGTTGTCCTTTTTATGATCAAAAGAGACTCCAATTAATTTTGCCTCTGCTAGCTCCATATGCCTTAAATTCTGATCACTCTCAACTAGATTATTTATTAGGTGATAACAGGGCAGAGATTACATTAGCTGTAGCAAAATTTACTACAGCAGCCTTACTAGAGAGGAGCAAAATTAAATATTCCTTAATAATTTTAGGAGGAACCTATATAACTTAAGTATATATACTACAGAAAATTGCTTAGAGATTTCTTTCTGATTCAATGTTAAGTTTAATCGGTATAACTATATTATACTATGTCTATATTATAACTATATTGTACTATGTCTGAATTTAAAGGCTGGATAAATCTGTAGTAGAAGATGGAATTTTAAATTTGGGAATTTTAAATTTTAATTTAAGATTTTATCAATTGTAATGTATGTTTCTTGATATGCTGGTCTTGTGACCATAATAAATTTTTCATTCATTTCATTAATCTACCCCAAACAAAAATGTTGTTTTGCCCACGCAACATGAGAAAGTTGACCATTAACAGAGCTCTGGTTGTGCAAACATTAATTCAGGTCAACCAAGGTTGCACATGCTTGTCAAGTGGTTGAACCTTGACCTTGAACCTGATCATCACAGTATCAACTTCAGATTTCCAGTACGCTTTGTAAATCTGAGTTTTTTTGCTGGTCACCTTATTATAGTGAATAGCTGTTTTTGCAACAAATGTATTGATTTAGAATATCTCTGAGTTACATAATACAATAAAAACCTGTATCTTAACAAAGTCATATATATTTATGCTAGAAGATTTTCTTTTGGGGGCGAGAATATAGGGTAATAAATTTAAATTATCTTACTTGAGCTAATTCCTTCAATAGTCCTCAGTGGTTTTCAGGTGATTCATAACTACATTCACTCAGCTTTGAGATCTCATTTTCAACGTTATCATATATATATATATGATAGCTCCCCCTTGCTGTTTTCTGTTGACCAGTGGAAATTTTGCTGTTCCAACAAGTTTTGCCATGCTTTGCACTTTAGGTTTTATATGGTAAACTTGGCTTGTTCTTTTGAGCTCGTTTTTACATTGTGTTTGGGTTTTTTTTATTATGGATTGTGGCATTTTAACTGTTGTAGGCTGCTTTGAGTAATGGAATATGTTGGAAGAGGGGAGCATAGGCAGTAGCAGATGGCGTGGCTGGGGCACCTCTGCCCACCCAACCTCCCTCTGGCTCAGATGGCACAACGGGATGGAGAGGAGGACGGGAGAGGTAGCAGCATGGTTGGCACATTGCAAACATGCCAGCAGGAGCACCAGATTGGCTCCACCAGTGCATTTGCACCATGCAGACCTTGTTGCTGCCTCTCCCCTCCCTCTCTCCATCCCGGTATGCAGCAGCAACTCAGCTGGAGGGAGGTCAGGTGAGCAGGGGAGCCCTGTCATGCTGTCTGCTACTGGGTATACTTTTTAGAATAGAATGAGCAACTCAAGAGAGGTGAGACAGAAAGGTCCCCTCCATCAGTTGGGCTGGGAACAACTGCCATTTGTCTCCTCTCCCAGAACCATCTCATGCAATTGATACAATACCCACATTTGCTTTTCTCCCCCTCTCGATTGGCCCTTTTTCCTTCTGTGTTGTGCCTAGTACATTTTAAGCCAGTGGTTCCCATATGTCTCCCCCCCATGGACCACTTGAAAATAGCTGAGGGACTTAGTGGACCTTTTGGTGTTTTTTCTGTCTGTTGTAGCAATTGCAGTGCATTGTGCTAGTTGCTGTACGGTTTTTAATTGTATTTTTACAGACACGTTGCAGACCACCTGAATGAAGCTCGTGGACCACCAGTGGTCTGTGGTGAGAGCCTCTATTTTAAGCCATTGTTTCAAGCTGTGAACTGTTTCAAGTGCAGAAAGGTGATATATAAATGTAAGTCAGTTCCTTAATCAATAGACACAAAATGGGAAGAACCTTCCATCTGCAACATATAGTCTTGACCTTGGCGGCTTCTCATCAATTATTTTGCACAGGTCTTTCACACCACCACCCTGAAATGCTAGAAAATTTGGCATCCTCACACCCTCCAACCTTGCCTCCATCCAAAACCTAACTTTTCCCAATCAACCCATATATTTCTAGTGTTCATTGTGATGTAAACCTGCACTGGAGTCAATAGTCAAGAGATAATCATTCAACATTTCTCTTTGTATATTAAAATCGACGGTGTTCTGAGCCCCACACAAAATACACAATTCTGAGGATGAAAAATATTAATCCTGCTAACACCATTGCAATTTCCATTAAAAATAGCTTTACAACATATGTGTAGCAGAAGCGTTGGGTTGTATTCAACAAAGTCCTACCTAAACTTATGGAAATTAAGGAACCTAAGTTAGTTATGTCCAGCCTATCCAGACACATAGATGTTCATGTTTTAATCTTTTTTCAGTCTATTGCTGTCTTCATTGTTTTCAAATGTTTTTAATTACTTGTTTTTACTGATTTTAATGTTTTTTGTAAACCACATTGAGGTTTCTGCAATCAAGTGGTATATGAATTTTGTTAAATAAATAAAATAAATATTCCTGTCTATTAACTTCAGTGGGTCTATTCTGGGTGGGACTAGCATTGAATACCATTATTATTACTTCAATTTATATCCTGCCCTTCCTCCCAAAGGGGCCCAGGGTGGCCATTGACATTTTTAGAAAAGAAACATTCTTCTCAACTCACATCCAGAACTAAAATTCACGCCATTAAAACTGTAAACCTTTTGTTCCATTAATTTATGGAAGGCCAAATAGGAAGAATTCAGGAAGCTGCTTTATACTGAGCCCATCTGGCTCAGTATTTACACTGACTGGCAGCAGCTTTTCAGGACTTCAGACTGAGTACATTCCCAGCCCTGTCTGGAGATGCTGGGGATTGAACCTGGGACTTTTTGCATGCAAAGCAGATGCTCTACCACTGAGCTACTGCCCTTCCCCAAGTCATTAAACTATTTTGCATTGCCTGTTCAGCCTTGAGTTTGCTATCAGAGAGCTGTATCAAAGTAAATTATACTCAAAATAGACCCACTGAAGTGGATAGACCTGAGATAGCCATGTCCACAGAACCAAATAGGTCTACTTCAAATATGACTTAGATTAATACAACCCAATGAAAGTATCCTATCTATGGAAACTTCCCAGGCTGAATCATCCCTTTCTGTCTTGCTCTAGAGCAATGGCAGCCAATGTAGCCCCCTCCAGATGTAGTCAAACTACAACTCCCATCATCTCTGATTACTGGCTATGTTGGCTGGGGCTGATTGGAGCTGAAGTTCAACAATATCTGGACAATGGTTATCCCTGCCCTCGAGTCATTACAAATCTCTGACTGGCACTTAACCAACACCTTTAAAGTGAAAATAATTGTATTGTGCACATGTACACAGTTTGCAAATGAAAAAGAATGTCCATTCTCTCTATTTTCCTTTCAGAGGTTGCCAAGCGATCCTTCCTTCCATCTAGAGGGATTGGCATTCACCAATATAATCTAATGCAAGAACATGCAGTTAACATGCCGAATGTGTAGCCCTGTCTATACTTTATGGTTTAATGACAAAAGGAGAACGTTCACACAGAGCAGAAGCTGTCTGTATTCTTGCATACACCAACACAAGTGTTGCAATCCCACCACCAAACATCTATAAAATTTAATTCCTTATCACTGCCCTACAAAAATACCCTTCTGAAGCAAAATAGGATTTATTTAGGTCCTCTGCAATCTCTATGTCTGCACTTGTCTCTTCAGTACCTGTATCAAAGAGATGAAGGAATTTCAGGGTTGCTCAGCAGCCAACATTTCTCCACTGCCCCCATCTGTTCACCAGATTACACCTCATCCTCTTCACCCAGTTAGGATGATCACACATCCCAGAGGGGGCCAGGATGCAAATCATGGCTTTAGGAAACCAAGCTCTACAATGTGATTTAGAAAAGCACTGACTGACAATTGCAACCATTTACTTTAAAAGCACACTAATATATCTTCAAGTCGATTCCGACTTATGGCGACTCTATGAATAGGGTTTTCATGGTAAGCGGTGTTCAGAGGTGGTTTACCATTGCCTTCCTCTGAGACTAAGTGGCAGTGACTGGCCCAAGGTCACCCAGTGAGCTTCATGGCTGTGTGGGGAATCAAGCACTGGTCCTCTCTCTCTCTCTCTCTCTCTCCCACACACACACACACACACACTAAATAAAATGAGGAGTTTCCTTTGTTTCAAGGATTTTCTCAGGGGGGAAAAAAACCCAGCATCTCTCCTAGGGATGTAGATAATCTCATTTTTTCCCATTTCCTTCATCCAATATTATTATTGCTTCTAATAATACTGCTAATAGTGATAAATCATCTTCACTAATTAACCATCAATCAGAGAAATGAGCAACAACAGTTCTGTTCATCAGCAACTCAATCCCAATAGAATTCTGAATGAATAAAATCATATTATTATATGGAGAAAGGTTATAGCTATATACTCATACCCCTTACATACAGCGGGTGTTAGTGGATTTTTAACACACAAGAGAAAGAAATTGCCTGCACAAGGGAACAAAAAATATAACTCACTTTTAGCCAAAAAAGTATCTCTTTTAATACAAAATTCCATTCTCATAAACTTATTTCCACTGAATAAATAAGATCACTTCACCATTTTCAGGTGAAAATTGCACCCTATATTAGAGTTGAGATGTGAGTATAAATAAAATATAAACATTATTTATAACCATTTATTCCCGCTACACTTTAATGTGTGCAATACTGTTTTTCAGACATGTTCAGCACCTTGTCATGATAAGATCTGCAGTTTAACCTGCTCTGTACAATACTGAATAGTATTCATGGGTGCAGTGTTATCGATGAATGTGTAATGACTGCCCTTCAAAGTATCTGGATCTGCACTTTCTGGTTTATAGGTTTATTTAATGCATGCATGCTTATCTCTAGCAAATATTTTTTTAAAAGATAACCAATACAATGCAATAACTTCTATACTGGAAAGACAGCTGTGTGTCACAACTCAATAAGATGGGGAAAAGGGAGAGATCTATCTAGGGCCAAATCCAGTATCACTCCAACTGAAGCAATAGGACTTCCTTTCTTTTCCTTTCCCCTGCAGCTCCCACAGTTCCACTCTGCTCTAGAGGGTCTCCCAACCTTCCACAGCAGATTGTAGGAGTGTGTGGGGGCTGCAGAAGCGAGGAAATAGAAGTCTGTTGAGCAAGTGGGACACCACAATTGGGTATCACCCACAGACTTCTTGAAGAGCTTCCATTACCAGAGACTTAGGCTGCAATCCTAACTCCCTTAGGACGTATTTCTGAGTAGAATTGGTTAGGAGGGGAGCCTTAGAATCACTAATAACTTAATTACCACATAATATGGATGATATGGGTCACACCCAAGGAGCTTAAGGTAAGAGCTCTTTGTATATTTTTGACCTATGAACTCTACACACATAGCGGCAGTCCACACAATGGACACTCTAGTGCCCATTATTCTCACCCCATCTGCTCCCCAATGTACAATGCCTTGCAAAAGTAATCAGTCCCCCAACCAATGCTCATATTACTGAATTACAAATGGTACACTGTAATTTTGTTTTGTATGATATTTTAATTTGAAACACTGAAACTCAAAATCAATAATTGTAAGGTGACATTGGTTTTATGTTGGGAAATGTTTGTAAGAAACATAAAAAACTGAAACATGTTGCTTGCATAAGTATTCAATCCCCACACATTAATATTTGGGAGAGCCACCTTTCGCTGTAATTAACAGCTTTAAGTCTTTTGGGGTAGGTTTGTACCAGCTTTGCACACAGTGTCGGAGGGATTTTGGCCCATTCTTCTCAGCAGATTCACTCCAGATTGTTCAGGTTGGTTGGACGTCGCTTGTGGACCACAATTTCAAAAGAGCTCCACAGATTCCCAACATAAAACCAATGTCACCTTACAATAATTGATTTTGAGTTTCAGTGTTTCAAAATAAAATATCATACAGAACAAAAATACAATGTACCATTTGTAATTCAGTAATATGAGAGGATTTGTCAGGGGTCTGATTCCTTTTGTAAGGCAGTTTAAATTGCAGCGGATCGTATTCTGTGTCTCATGCTAGCCAACCTCCCTATATTCTGCTTGTGTTCCTCCTTGTGCCCCATGTCATGGTGTAAAGGAACAGGAGCCATATTTTGAGATACATAAAATGTCATGCAACTGATCTAACATAGGAGACAACATAGGTATGATTTCTTCATCACCTCACATCTAAAAGGTCCCTAGATTCAAAACCAGGTGTTTTTTTTAATTAAAAAAAACACTTTTAGGAAAGGGGTCATAAATCATCATAGAAGAGCCCATGCTTTGCATACAAAGGTTCAAATTTCTCACATCACTGGTTAAAGGATCTCAGATAGCCAGGCTGGGGGAAATCCTGGAGAACTGCTGCAAGTCAAAATAGAAAATACTAAGCTAGATGATCCAATGATTGACTCACTGTAAGGCAGCTTCATATATTCCCAACTCTGAGTTCTTTGAAGCAAATCATCCTATGGATTTAGTATAAGGGTGAATCCAACCCTGATCAGGACCATAATAAACTAAACTCACATTTTGTGTCTTGTGCATGAGCTTCTTTTGGTTCAATGTTGCTCATATGATTGCAGGATTGTATGGAGCAGGCGAGAGGCCTCCCACAACACATTTGCTACCTGTAGACCATTTAATTAATTCTTAATATAAACAAGGCCAACTTCAGGAGAGCTGGATTTGTGCAAACTTGTGCCCACCTCGAATCCATAGCCTGGGGCACTGCAGCCTAAATTTTGCCATGATCAAACCAAAGAAGCTGGATTCTTTGGATATAGGCCAAATTAAGCCCAGTAACTTCAGTGGGGTTAAACTAGTTTATATTCCAAAGCTCTCATTTTTTAAACTGATTAATAGACCAGGGTTGGATGGCTGACTGTGTATACACAATATTATATATGCCAGTTTTTTAAAAAAATTAAGTAACAGACCTTTTTACCTCCCTGCCCCCCGAGCATATATACATGACATTATAGCATGGGTAAGGTCTAATTTGGCTTTAAATTGCAGTTTATGCAATGATTCCTTAACAAAACTATAACAAACAACATGATATAACAGCATTGGAGGCAGCTTTGAATGTTTTTTCTCCTTTGCAGTAGAAACATTTCATTTTCCCTGGATAGCATTTGTTGTTGTTGTTAGTAGCAGTAAGACAAATATATTTTCTTATGTTTGATTTTTAAATACATTTCCCTCTCTTTCCGTGTGTGTGTAGTGTGTGTTTGCTTGAAATCTTCAAAACAGAGGATTCCCCACCTCCCATCATATCTACACACTAAACGAACTAATATCCACATTTCCCCTTTAATTTGATCTCTGTCTCAATGTAAGGCATTAGTGATGTCTTATGAATTACATTCAATGTGATGATTTTCTATTAAGGGCAGATTCGGGAGTCCAAGCAGAAAGCACCGGATGGGCTGTGCACAATTCAAAAGTAACCTCTGGTCTCTTGTGCGGCAATTGCTGGAGCACGGACGCCATCTACTGGCCATACTGGATTGTGTGGGTTTTTTTCCTCCACCAAACAAATCTTTTCCTTCGGCTTTATTCATGTGTCAACCCAGTTCTACAAGAAACAAGATACCAGCTAGATACCTTGGAAAGAAATGAAATAAACTAAACATCCGTCCCGCTCCCGCCCTGCTCCTTTGGTTTTGCTCTAATTGAAAGGGGTTTAAGTATAATATGCTCTATCAAATCAATTTTGCAACATCACAGCAATTAAAAAAAAAAAAAGATCCACACATCACACAATAAAACCACTTCATTGTCTCACATCCCAGCTGTGATTTCAGGAAAAGATCAGAGGCAAAGATGGAACTCATGCTCTTAGGCCTCATTTTCCCAATTGTTTTAGTTGTTATCGAAAAGAGGGAAATGCAAACGTGCCTAACTATTTCTATTCCCCCCCCGAAAATGTAGCAATGTATTCTTGCAATCCTGCACACACATACACCCCCCCTCTATGAACACATTTCCTTCTGCACTTTTAAAATATTTTTCCAATATCAACTGGGGGGAAATATTATATTATAATATGGTATTATTTCTTTTCCTCACATCCTAGCAATGAAAAATAATCAAAATACATCTTTTGCATATTTTCATCTAGGAGACCCAAAAAAGTCAGAAGCATATCAAATTGAAATGGAAGGAGGGGGGGGAGAGAGAGAGAGAGAGAGAGAGAGAGAGAGAGAGAGAGAGAGAGATTGGAAATCTGATTCAAAAAGTTCAGAATCATATTTTGATAGAAAAATTGCAGTTATTTTTGTTATATATTTTGTTAACATCACAGTGGATTGTTGTTAATAAAACAAAACATGGGCTTAATGGGAAGAAAGGAAGCATTGGTATGAAAAAGGTATAGCTGAAGTTTTAAGATACAAGCTTCTTCTTTTTAATCTTCTAATATATATCTATCTATATATATTTTCAAAACGTTTTATTAGGAAAGCTATACCAGACGCATCACTGTACAATGATTAAACATTACCTTTACAATTTATAGTCACTTGAAAGTACAGAATAAATATATGCACATTTGTATTTGTGTGTGTGTGCGCGCATGCGCAGCTGCATGTATGGGCAAGGGAGAGAGGGAACATTAACAGTACAGTCCTTTGCATTTCTACTCAGAAGTAAGCCCCATTGACCTCAATGGGACTTATTCCCATGTAGAGGCATATAGGATTGCAGCCTAAAAGTGCTTCATCTATGATAGGTACCAAGTAAGCTTCCCCCCTTTCCAATGCCTTTATTATGTCAGAATCTCTTTTAATTAGAAGTGTAGCTGTCCTCCAGAAAGGAACTTAATCAATGGTAATGACCTTTCCTTTCATGTAGGACAGCCACGCAAGGGGGGGGGGCTGCTCTATGCGAACAATAAGGCTGTGGCTTCCCTTCTGCAAATAGAAGGGAAATTACTGTGGTACCCTGACATCGTGGGTGGGCAGGGGAGTGGACTTGCCGAAGAAGTGCAGGCAAATTGGAATGGCAAGGAAGCTGAACGGAGAGGGTTGAGGATTCGGAGCTGAGTATAGCATTTGGACCTGTGCGCATGTACGTGAGAGAGAGAGAGACAGAAAGAGAGGGAGGCAAGAAGCCAAGAGAGTAAGGACATTTGGAAAAAGACCCTCCCCTCCTGCAGTTTTCGGACATGCAGCAAACTGCATTTTTGTTGTTGTTGGTGATGATGATGATGTTCTTCCCCCTCACACACACCTTTGTTTTCTTTGAAATAAATGTACAGACTCTGTGCCATGATGAGGGAAAGAATAAACAAAGCCACTATAGATGTCTCTTTCTAAAAAAAAAAAAAAAATCCACCTCCCTCCCCTAAATGTAAAAAAGAAAGAACGGAACAGAATGTTTTCTTTTGTTTTGAGGAAAAAAAAAAACAGAAAAAAAGCCTGCAAGAGAGAGAGAGAGAGAGTGTAGAGTGACACACATAGAATTTACTTTGTCAGGACTGAGGCAAAGAACCCCCATGATACTAATTATAATAATATTCTTATACCTTAGACAACATGGCACAGTCAAAGTCTCCATTTTTCAGTATAAAAAAATAATGATTGATTAACATCTGCTGGCAAAAGTCTGCAAAGGCACTTTATCGATTCATGAGCATCTGAGTAGGGCCTTCCCTCCAAACCATCGTCTGGCAGGGGGAAAGCGCAGAGCGGTATCCTCTAGTATCAGCATGCGGTGGGTTTTGGGAAGGGGGGAGCAGAGGATGGGGACTTGGAGGGCTGGGCGCTGTGGCTGGGGGTGGGTCTGGGATTTGGCTGTGAAAGCTAGACATTTTCAAAACCTATAAGTGGTCTTCTCCAGGACTTCGAGGTAATCCGGCTTGGTTTGGAGTTTGGCCCTTAACTCGAGGTATTCGCTTTGGGGGGTTTGGTGGTGGTCTGGGAAGCCCTTACCAGCCGAGAAGAGGAGGGTTTCTTTCAGTCTGGCGTCCTGCTGCAGGTCTGGGTATTGCATGCCAGGGGGGTGCACGTGCAGTTCCTTTAATTTGGGCACTGTACCATAGAGGCAGTCCACAAAGCCCACTGTGCACGGAGGGGCTAAGGGCGGCCTGTCCCTGCTGTCTAGAACAGCACCACTAGGGGGGAATAGCACCACCCCACCGTTCTTCTCATGATGGAAGACAGGCGGCACCAGTGCTAGCTCCCCCATGAGAGGCAGTCCCCCGCCAATTCCCCCTCCGGGGGGATGGGAGTGCGGGTGATGGTTGGTGGTCACTATGGTGTTGAGCTGCGAGCTGGACACAGCCAGGCTCCACTCCTTCTCCTTCTCCAGCAAGGTCCTGTAGCAGCTACTGCTCCCACTGTCCTTAGTGGGATCGGCAAACTGTTCCCCTGCACAGACACCACCTCCACCACCTCCACCTCCTCCTCCTCCCAAAAGTATGTCCCCAGGTTGCCCAGGCTCCCCTGACACCACTTCATCCTCCTCGCGGGGCTTGTAGATGGGGTTGTTGCACATCTGGGTCACTGGGTGTGGGATGTAGTCATACACGTGGCCCACTGGGGGGGCCTTCTCCGGGGACGCACTGATTCCCCCGCCTCCTCCACCTCCTCCTTCCTCAAAGAGATGGTGGCATTGCATTTGGATGCCTGTTAAGTCGAGGGTCTCCTGCCGCTGCTTGTTCCGGAAGGGTAGCTTCTTGCGCCGTCGGCGTAGGACAAAGGCAAAAAGGCCCGCAGCAATGAAGACTGCAGAAAAGAACAGTACGAGTAGACTGAGGATGAGCACGGAGAGTGGTACTGGGCCTCCTCCAGCCGGGGGGAGCTCATAGGGTGACGGACTGGTGGGGCTAGGGTGACCCCAGGCTGGTGGGGCTGCTGAGGCAGCAGCAGCATGCAACATCTCGGGGCACAGCACTTCCAGCTCCACGGAGCGGATATCTCTGTTGGTGAGGTTCTCTGGGCTGGCACAAAGGACATCGCCCATCACAATGACGGAGCTAATGGTCTCGATCCACTGCTTGAGAGGCACCAGATCACACGTGCAATCCCACGGGTTGAGCTTTAGGTCAATTTGTACAATGGCACTGAGGTGCTCCAGCACACCAGCCACAGGCAAGTACAGGAATTTGTTGTTCTTCAGGTTGAGCCTGGTCAGTGAGGTGCCTGCAAAGGCATCAGTAGGCAGGTTCCTCAGGAGATTGTCATTGAGGAAGAGCAACTTCAGATTGGGCATGAGACTGAAGGCGGCGGGCTGAATCTCCCTGACCTGGTTGTACTCAAAATACAGGTAATGCAGACTCTGCAAACCCCTGAACATGCCTGGGGTCAGCCTCTCAATGTCATTGCCATTCAGATACAGACTCTTCAGGTTGGGCAGGTTAACAAAAGCCCCGTCCTGCACATAGGAGATCCGGTTGTTCCCCAGATGCAGGAGATCCAAGGAAGAAAAGTTCCAGAAATCTGAACGGTAAATTTTCTGTATCAAATTTCCACTCAGCACCAGCTTCTTCGCATTGACAGGTCTGGGCAGGAGCTCTGAAATATTGTGGAACCCTCTTTCTTTGCAGTTGACTGTCAGGCCCAAATCGTTGATGTGCAAACTACAGGAGCAGCCGGTAGGGCATATGATGGGGATTGGGGGCCTTGTCTGGTAACCAGCAATTGGAGGCTGGTTCGGCGCAGGGTATAGGCCTCGAGGAGTAGGGGGTGGTTTGTGTGCCCTGGGCTGTTTCGTGGGTCTGGGCTGCTTAATGGAGGTTTTGTATTCGACAGAGGAAGCAGTGAAATGGAAAGAGGACAACATGGAAGAAGGCTTAGTAGGCCATGCATTCTCCTTGCTTGAGGGCAACTGAGGGGCACCAATGCTGACCAGCTCTGAGTCAGACAGCACTGGACAGAGTTTACTTCTCTTAATTTCCCTCAGGTCCTTACCATGGAAGTGGAAAGGGGTCTCACAGGTTATGTCTCCCACAAGGGCAGTGTAAGGGATGCGCTCCAGCCAGCTCTTCAGCTGAACAATATCACAAGTACAGTTCCAAGGGTTCTCTTCCAACTGGATCTCCATCAGGCTCCTGCCAATATGGTCCAACATCCCTCGGTAGGAAAGCACTTTCAGCCTGTTTCCACGTAAGTCCAAGTGAGTTAAGGACACCGACTTAAACAAATTGGTGGGAAGAATGGGGATAAGGTTGTCGTTCAAGATCAGGACCCGAAGTTTGCTCAGATTTCGAAATGCCCCACTTTCAATCCGCTTAATGACATTGTAATCTGCCTGCAGATATTCCAGACTTTCCAAACCCAGGAAAGTATCGTTTCTGAAAATGTCTAATTTATTCTCATGCAAGTACAACCTCTTCAGGATTTTAAGCCCATTAAAGGCTCCCGTCTGAATGTCTTGTAGTGCGTTGTTCCCAAGGTTAATAGAAACAGCATTGTTCAAGTGGAGAAAACTGTTGGTGTATAATCTCCGCATGGAGTTTCTCTGCAGGTAAAGTTTGAAAGGTCTCGACCAGGATTCCGTTATCTGACTAATATTTATAAATCCCTTGTTGTCGCAGTGTATATGAAAAAGGCTTTCTTTGACTTCACAGTAACAGGGATCGAAGCAAGGCTCCTCAATTTCCTCCGAGTCCTCTATCAAAGGGATGGGGGTAGTCCATGCTACGGCAATTGTGCTTAGAAGAATAATCCACAACATCCTCCTTTTACGGGGCAGATCTGCCGTTGGAGACTTCATGGTTGCGATGGATTACAAAACTGAAAAAGAAATTAAAAGACAAATGGATTACAGTAGATCAGCATTTTATCAGGCTATTTTTATACAGAGATATATCTATACATAAACTATCTGATGGGGTTTTATGAGGTTGTTTGAAAGTTCATTCAAAAAAGCAATCTCTAGTGTTGCTATTCAGAACCTTCCCTGGTTTTTGACTTGAGTGATATTGAAACATTTAATCATGCGCTGGCCTTCTTTTCTTCCCCATCCCACCCACCCCTCTTATAGGATGTTTAGTGAATGACACCATCATGAAAAGCAGCAAATGAACCTACAGGGCCTACATTGTAAACATTTTTTTCAACCCAGAGACAAGCAATGTTTAGGAAGCATGTGGACACAATCTCAGTCTTACCTCGACACCTGCACCAATTACAAGAGAAAGGAGATGAGGCAGAGGGTAGAGATTTTTATCTGGCACAGATACAGGTACAGTCATACACACATACATTTAACTTGGAAGTTATTCGATCTCAGTGGCGGCATACCCCGCTTGCCTAATTGTATGATGCAGCCGTTATTTAAGGAAATGGGGACGAACAAGGTCCCAATATCCTTGTTCCATGTAGAAATATCCATAACTGAAATTTTATCACTATACATGAGTGAGTTGCAATGCTCGCCTCAAAATAGGGAAGAAGAAAAAACAAAGAAAACAAACAAATGCCTCTTCTCTCCCAAGCACACAAAATGGATTAACATGACTGGTATAGTATCTGATAAATGCATACTCCATATTAGTCATTTCAGCTGATTAAAGCATTTAGAGATGATTAATCTTTGGGAGACACATGCCTCTCCCATCCAGAGAAACAAGGGGGAAGTGACAGTGGAGGGCCAAGGATTGAAAGGACTGGTGATGGAGCAGAGCGGCAGTGGTGACGGTGGGGGCTTTGAATTTGGTGTCTTGTGCCTGTAGGACCATCCAAGGATGATCCACCAGGAGAAAGGAAGAGATGGGAGAAAGAGCAAAAGTAAGGGAAAAAATACCTTTACACATAGCAAAGGCAAAATAACACTTGCTTTACAGTAACAGCTCACAAAAGAATCCACTTGGAGAGACAACTGGATTCCCACGACCTACAACCTCCTCTGCTGGGGTGGTGGTGGGGGTCTTTCATCTTCTTGACTCCATCCCCCAGGTCATTCCAACACAGAAGAATAAATCACTGTTAAAGACTATGAATCCTGACAACGATGGCTTTACAGCTCTGTTTGCGGCTGCCCATTCAAACGTTTTGCCAGAGTCCTGGTATTTAGTTCTGTTCTCTTCCTAGCAAAGGAGCTGTACAGATATGGATTATCTTCCACTCTCTCACCCCCCTCCCCAACACACCCATGCAGGGGAAGGGAATTCCTACTTCCCCATTAGGCAAAAAGAAAATCCTTAATAGCAAAAGAACCTAGTTAGGAAAAAGAAATGGGGGGATAGGAGTATTTTTTTTAAAAAAAATCAAACCAGGGATCAATTACAAAGGAAAGAAATTGGGGGACCCATGGGAAGGAAAATGCCAGATACAATTTGAATGAGGAAAGAGGAAGGAGAGAGATCTTATTTTGCTCTTTGTCTGGCTGTTTGGAATAGATAGATAGACAGATAAAAAGGCAAGCTGCTTAAGTTCTTTTTCTCTCTTCTGCATTAAAAAAGAAAGAGATGCTGTACCCAGGCAGAAAGGGGGGGGAGGGAAAGAGACTGAGAGATCCAGAAAGAGCTTGTACTTACCGGGTTGAAGAAGGAGAGATCTGTTTTAGCACATTTGGAGCGAGATAAAAAAATAGCCAAACCCACTTGGAAATGTATATATATATATATATGTATATATATATATATATATCTACATATATAATTTTCAAAGGCTTTTAAAAATAAAATAAGGATCGCTGGTTTCTCTCTCTGTGTTCTGGTTCTATACTCCTGCTGAGGGCTGAAGCAAAAGGAAAGGGGGGGGGAAGAGAAGCAAGCAAAGATGCAACGTGCTAGGAATGCAATGAGGTTCTTTAGGATGCAGAGATGCTGCTTGGCACAGTCAATGGAGGAGGGAGGCAAAGGGGGCTGCTGCAGGCTCCGAGATCTGCTGCTCCCACTGCTGCTGCCTTCTCTGGGTACCACCAGCTCATCCTGGAGGAAGGAGAGAGGGAAGGTCTACGGCAGGAGACTCAGGCTGGAGCTTCTCTTTCTTTCACTCCTTCTTTCCTTTCGTATGTGTGTGTGTGTGTGCGTGCGTGCGTGCGTGAGTGCGCTGTTGCCCCTGGATCAGGCTTCCTCCCCTCTCCAATGTCATGAATCCAAGCTTGGAGAAAGGGGAACAAATGTAGGAGGATGCTCTTGGCACTAGGTGCGGGGGGGGGTGGAGGCACGCCTGGGAAGCCCTGACTATACAGGGTTTGCTTCTCCACCCCTCTTTCCTGTTTCTCTCTTTTGTAAGGAGGAGGCAGAGGAGGAGGAAGAAGAAGATGAGTTATTTGGGGGAACAGGAGCGGGGGAATCCGAGATGATTGAGAAAGGAGGAGAGGCCACAAGAGGAGCAATCCCAGTGATGGTGGGTGGTGGTCTCCTGCTTGCCCGCCCCCTCTGGGGGGGGGAAGTCTATACAGGAGAAAAGAATAACAACAGAGGAATGTCCCCTGGGCCACCAAGTGTGCCAATTCCAGCAAATCCTTGAGAGCTACAGCCATTAAGGGGAGAGGATCTACCCACCCCTCTCCCACAGAGCCAAGAAGGATCCTCCTTGCACTGCTGGCTTCCAAGGGACAATGCTCCCTTTAGACCTCCCCAGCCTTCCCTGCAGTTCTCCATCAAACCTAAACCTGTCCCAGCAGCAGAGGTAAAGGAAAGGGCAGCTGGGGGGAACTTGGAGAATATCCTCACCCTCTTCCTTTCCCATCCTCCCCCCTTGTCTTTCTACTCTTCCCCCCCCACCCCGTGGCAGCTGAAGAAGGCTTCAGTCCACCCCTACAACATCCAACAGGCGCTTATTTCTTTCCAGCTTCCCTCCGCCCTCCCCTCCTCTCTAAAGCTCCTAGCCAAGTGTTGGAGCCACAAGGGACCATTCTGCATCTTTTCTTTCCAGTGAGGGGGAGGGGAAAAAAGAGGGGCAGGATTTGACCCCTTCATTGCCACCACCCTCTCCTCATTTCACCTGCCTCTCCTTCTCCCCCCCCATTTTATTTCACTTTCTCTCTCCCCAGCCCCACTATCGGCTTTGATCTGCTGTCTGATTCAAGAGAAGAAAAACCTATGCCCCAGTTTCTGCCTGGATCCAAGATAAAAGACACACACACACACACATGCAAAAAAAAAATCTTAAAGGGTAAGCGGAGTCAACTCTCTTTCTGAAGAAAGGAGGGAGGAAAGGGTTAAAAAAGAACATACTTGGGGGACCACAGAGAACAATGATTCCTGTCTACTCTAGAGCGCAGAAAAAGATTCCCTAACACAGGAACCTCCCATGCTAATAGATGCAATGGAAGGCTGCTACTTAGTTTTCCCAGGACTAACTTGATAGTGTTTTCCTCAAGTTCCCTTGAAGCTGATGGGTTGCTTGGGCCCCCTTTCCTATTGCCTTCAAAGTCTCTCTCTCTCTCTCTCTCTCTCTCTCTCTCTCTCTCTCTCACACACACACACACACACACACACACACACACACACACCTCTCAGAAACCAGGCACTTGCTAAAGGAATACCTCCAGATTTTATTGTATTTTTAAATGTCTTTTGTAAATCTACTTCACTTAGGGAAGGGATGGAGGGATGGGGTTGTCACGTCGGGTTTGGACGGCTCCTTCCTGATCTTTGCCTCGAGGAAGGTGTGTGCGTGTGTGGGTGGGGGAGTTGGGGCTGGCAGGCCGCAGGTTTAGATGTCCCTTGGCGACAGCAGAGCGCCCGCTTTTCCCTGGAAGGAACACACCATCCTCCTCCTCAACTCCCCTCCACCCTCGCCCACCACCACCACCACCAGCAGCAGCAGCTGGAACGGGATTCTGCTACAAACATGAGTGGCGAGTTAGAGATCGGCGAGGTCGCCAAGGGACCAGAGAACGCACCGTGCCTCTTCGCCTCAACTCCGGTTCTGTTAGGAAACCCCGACAAGGGACCACCCGAGACTCTCCCCCTCCCCACGCACAGCCCGCAACCACCTTGACCTATCTCCCGTCGCCGGCAGCGCGGCCGCTGGCAATAACAAGTCCTCTGGCAACATGGAAGCGGGTCTCCTCGTTCATTACGGTTAACGGATAACAGTGCAAAGCCCGCGGATCGCGGGGGCGGGGGATCCGTGGGATGTTTGCGGAGTCGGGGGCGGGGGAGGAGATCAAAGGAAGACTCTACAGCAATGGGGGGAAAGTGGGACTATAAATATAAATGAGAACATCGGTTCGTCATTATTATAAGGTTCTTTCTTCCGGATCCTTCTTGGAGGCTTGCTTTCCAAATACAACCCAGCAACGTCAAAATAATGAAAAGAATAAAAATGTATCCACATCTCATTTTACTCTCTCTCTCTCTCTCTCTCTCTCTCTCTCTCACACACACACACACACAGAGGCAAAAATCCCGCAATCGTCCCTCATTCCTCGGCCAGGCCGCGGGGCGCGCGCGTGAAGGAGCCAAACAGGAAGGGCAGGAAATACCTAAGGTCCACGCCGGGTTGGCGGCGAGGCGGAGCTCACTGCTGGGTCTCCCCAGGTGGCGCGGCTTTGCAAGCCAAGGACGAAGCTCTTTCCTTCCGTCCTCCACGCCATCCCGAAGCGGCTGCGGCTCGTGAAGCCCGACAGCGGGCCGCGGAGCGTGTCCCGGGTCCATGTCAGCCTTGCTGACCCGCCGCCTCCATTTCAGCCGCGCCGCGCGGTCGCTGAGATTGTCTCTCTCGCACACACTCGCACCCCCCTCGTCAGCCCAACGCGGCGGCTTGGTCGCTGTAATCCTTTAGTCGAGGCTGGTGTCTCGCGGCTGCGGCGGCGGCTGCTTCTCGAAACGTCGCGGAGAGGCGGCGGGAAGAGAGCAGGGCAAAGGGGAGCCGCATCAGAGACCGGAGCGCTGGGTGCGCATCAGCCAAGCAGGGCATGGCGCCTCCGAGGCGAAAGCGCACCGCCTCGCGCCCTGCCCTGCCCACCACGGCGTTGCTGCTGCTGCTGCTGCCGCCGCCGCCGCCACCTTACGTTTCCAAGGGCAATCGCGTGGCGCCCTCCGAAGCGGCAGGAAGGAGGTTTGGGCGAGCCGGATCCCGCGGACTGGATGGCCTGGTGCATCTGGACGCCTGGCTTTCTCCACCTCGCTCTTTCTTCGGCGAGGAAGGGAACCTCAGCCGGGAGCCTTCTGGAGTCCACCGGAGGTGGGACATCAGCCTTCAGTGCCTTGCCTGCTTGTATCCTTTTCTTGCCCAATGCATCGAGAGAGGGGGGGTACTGGTGGGCGGATCCCTTGTGTGGTGCCAAGGGAGAGCGAGGCGCAAAGGACAGATCAGGGCAGCTACGGATCCCAGCCTCAGGCTGGCAACTACATGGCACGAAGGAGGTGGGTGGGTGAGGATAAAAAGGACATATCCAGGTTCTTAAAAAAACAAAAAGCTGGCTTTGGAGAGGGAGGGGGCGAAGGGAAGTCTGCCGTTTTGGAGATCTGCTGCGGACCAGTTGTGCAGATAAGTCAGAGTTCCTAGAAACCAGAGTTGGTTCTCTGGCTATTGTGGTCGAGGAATGGGAGGACTCAGAGGACTTCCGGAAGTCGGGGAGCCGTGAGAGACAGCCAAGTGGAGCCACCTTCAGCCCACCAGAAGTGCCACTTGATGATGATCCGGCATGAAAATCACAGACCCTGGCAGCAATGAGAAAAAGGGGCTCTGCTTTTATCTGCATTGCATAGGGTGTGTTGATCTGCCTACACAGGAAGCTGCCTTGCACCAATTGAGGCCACTGTTCCATACTTGCTCAGTGTTGTCTACTCTGCTCAGCACTGTCTACACTGACTGGCAGCAGCTCCCCAGGGTTTCAGGCAGGGCTGTCCCCTCAGCGCTACTCAGAGATTGAACCTGGGACCAGTTACAGGTCCAGCATGTGCTGCTCTACCGCTTGGCTATGGCTGAGCTTGGGGTTCAACCTGTGAGGTAGCTCAAGGTGGGGAGATAAAAAGTGACTTGCTCCAGGATATCCAGCAACTTGGATTTCCTTGCCACCGCACTGTCTAGGAACCAGTGCAGCTCCAGATGTTGTTGGACTACAACTACAATAATCCCCGACGGTTGGCCATGCTGTCTGGGGTTGATGGGAGCTGGAGTCCAACAACATCTAGAGGGCTGCAGGTTCCCCATCCGTGATCTAGATCAGCATTGACCAAGCTTTGAATCCCCAGATGCTGCTGAACTGCAACTCCTATCAGCCCCAGCCAGCATGGCCAATGGTCAGGAATGATGGGAATTGTAGTCAGGCAACATATGGGGACCCAAAACTTGGAAAAGCCTGATCTAAATATCTAGTCCAGCAACATCTGCCATATAGATGATAGTCCAGCTCCTTAAGGTTTCAGACGGGCCTTTCCCAGCCCTCCCTGGAGATGGCTGGGATTGAACCTGGGACCTTCTGCATCCAAAGCAGATGCTCTGCCACTGAGCTATGTCCCATGCTTGTTGGCAGAGTGAACCTGGCTCAGATTCCCCTCTACAAAAACATAGCACAAATCTGATGGTCTGCCCAAGTGGATACTCCATCCCTGTCTGTTGTTGTTGTTATGTGCCTTCAAGTCGATTACGACTTATGGCGACCCTATGAATCAGCGACCTCCAATAGCATCTGTCGTGAATCACCCTATTCAGATCTTGTAAGTTCAGGTCTGTGGCTTTCTTGATGGAATCAATCCATCTGTTTGGCCTTCCTCTTTTTTGACTCCCTTCTGTTTTTCCCAGCATTATTGTCTTTTCTAGTGAATCATGTCTTCTCATGATGTGTCCAAAGTATGATAACCTTAGTTTCATCATTTTAGCTTCAAGTGATAGTTCTGGTTTAATTTGTCCTAACACCCAATTATTTGTCTTTTTTGCAGTCCATGGTATCTGCAAAGCTCTCCTCCAACACCACATTTCAAATGAGCTGATTTTTCTCTTATCTGCTTTTTTCACTGTCCCTCCCTGTCTGACCCCCCCCCCCATTATTTTGGGATCTACCTTGATCTCCTGACTGTAATTCGTTTTGACTGTTTTTCATTTGTTTTAAGTGTTTGACATTGTTGCTGTCATGAACCTGTAATGGTCATGAGTTATTAGAAATCTGATGACAACACTTTGGTTCCAGTAAGGGACTCTGGGAGATGGTTATAGTCAGAAAGGACAGGCCTTGCCAATTTGTAAAGTTAAGTTTCATTTTCCCAGCTGAAGACGGTTAGAAGAAGCCTTAACAAGCTGCACCTGTTTATCTTTGTTGATTAGCCAGTGCCTGGCACCCAAGGTCATCCTTGGCCTATGCAGTTGGAAAACACCGTTGGGAGGGGGGCCTGAAGGCGCGAAAATGTGAGAAACATCGAGAAGAAAGTTACATCAGTCAGTTCCTGATTGGTCAATTAATCTTGGACCGTTAGGATCTTTTTCCCTTAAGTATAGGGCTGGGGACCCACAGCTTTTGTTCTCTGTTCTCTGCCTATGCTGACTGGCACCAGAGTTCCAAACCTTTTCTGCCTTATGGTTCCTGGGGTTGCTTATGGGAAGGCAACCTATGTCTGGTTCCATTGCTTTATGTTGAACATCCATCTCTCTTAGGAGAGGTGCCACGCAACCAACTACCTCGTATGTAAGTAGTTAGGTGAGCTAGTTTATTATTTTCTTGTTGTGTGTATGAATTCTCTTGTAAGAACCTAAACCCCTGTTGGGTGAATGGTCTTAAAGGATTACTTGCTGCTATATGATATGTGCACTTATATATTTTAATAAAGCTACTTCTATTTAACCTGGTGTGTTCATTTGAGAGAAGGGGTGGTTCTAAATTCAGTGTTTTGACCCAACCTCAGTCACTCACTACCAAAGAGGGTTAAGAAGTTAAAAGCTTGGATTTTAAGTGTTAAACCAGAGGTGCCTGGCAAGGAGTGTAACTGTGACTCTTGCCTTTTAGGACCTTGGTTTTATATACCTTCTGGGCTCAGAGATCCCCTGGCTCTGAGTGGACCAGTATACAGGGGTGGTGGCAGCCTACCTTCTACCTTGCAGGGTTGTTGTGAGCGTACACAGCCTTGGCAGGGGTGAAGTAATAGCTTTTCGGTTCCAGTCTCATTTCCCTAAGGGTGGGGGTCTGAGCCTGATGCATGTTCCCGAGACCCTGAGGGTCGGGCGGGCATGACATGGTGGCAGCGGTGGGATCGAAGCCATTCCTGCTCTTAAGTGAACACGCTGTGTGAGATAAGTGCATTGCAGCAAGTTGTAAATTTTAAAGAGACTTCTGACACAATTGTTTGTTACTTTGGGTAGTAAGGTTAGTGCAGAATGTCGCAAAAGATAAAAACCAGATCTCAAAAGAATGGAGCCGAGGATGTGCTCCTGGCAGACACTGCGTTGCCTAGTCAGCTTGTTCAGCTGGAAGAAGGCGCTGCTGCTCTGTCGTTTATACCTCAGCCTTCTGTGGATGACAAGGAGTTCGTGTCTAAGCAAACTGAGGATAGCGAAGATGAGGAGGAATCAGATTTGGATGAGGAAGAGCTGCCTAGGAGCATGCAGCGCTACCTGGCTAAGCAAATGAAGCTGTTGTCCCTGCAGTTCAAGGCTATGGAGGAAGATCGCCGGAGTAGGGAAAGCTTTGCTCGTGAGATGCAACAACCGCGAGGAGGAAGACCAGACCTCCATAAAAAATCCTTTCCGACTTTTCGTGAGACAGATGACATTTTTACCTTCTTCCAAGTTTTTGCTCACTCTTGTAGAGATCAAGGTGTACCTAAAAAGTACTGGATGAGTGCTTTACGCATTAATGCTGAAGGCGAGTTGAGAGAACTGTTGAACTCCTTGCCACTGGAGTATGCCGATGATTTTGACTACTTTTATGCTGTAGCCAAGTCTCACTTTGCGCTAACTTCAGAGGATTGTTTTCGGCATTTAGAAACAGACCAGAAGAAGTCTCGGGAAAGCTTCTCAGCCTTTGCTGCACGGATGGGCAGAAATGTGGAACGTTGGGCTGACACAGCCGAGGCTGTAACCCGAGAGGAGGTTTTAGATCTGTTTGCAAAAGAACTGTTTTACAGACGCCTCCCTCGAGATTTGATGGCTCTGGTCAGAGACCAGCAGCCCCGTTCTCTGACTGAAGCAGGCATGCTAGCAGATCGTATGTTTAAAAACAGAGCTGGAGAAAAGTATACTTTGTTTCGGAGACCGGAGTACGTTCCTGTGAAACCGCTGAGGCGAGAGACCGCAGGTATGCAGAAACCAGGGCAACCGGCGAAGGAAGAGAAAGGGGGGCCTGCTGGCTACTTCAAAGTGCCTTCCGCCCGGCCCGAGGCTGCATTGCAAGAGAAGCCCCGTGGAGAAATAATCTGCTTTAAATGTGGGCAAGTTGGACATAAAGCTAATTCCTGTTCTAAAACCTTGTCTAAGCCCAATCCTGCTGGAAGGAAGAACCCAAAGGTTGCTCCAGTTGCACGCGTGAGAGACTTAACGTCCCCTGGAGCGGAACCTCCTGAACTTTCTTCATGGTCGTCAGCCGAGGAGAATGAAGGAGCAGAATCGGAGTTTGTATTTTCTGCCCCAAATTCACAAGACCGTCCTGAGACCCCTCGTGGACCAGTTGTTAAAGCCCTGTCGGTGAGTGTTGTACAAAATATATCCGGGGGCCAAGAGGGAGAAGAAAAGGATGGTTTGCTGCAAGGGAGGGACTGTCCAGAACCTCTTTCATCGGAATGCAAGGAATGGGTTCAAACGCAGTTTTCAGAACCCATATATGTTAACTGTATTCAGGTCATGGGACGGGTAGATTCGGGCGCAGAGCTCTCCAGTGTTGCTGAACACTTGGTGAAACCAGAGCAATATGTCCCTGACTTACAAGTGACTGTCACGGCTTATGGACCCAGGGCTGTGCAAGCTCGTGTGGCCGAGCTAGTGCTTTCATACAAGAATTGGACTGGGCGCCATAGAGTTCTAGTTCATTCAACCAACAGTTTGTGGGACGTTTTGATAGGAACAGACCTGCTCTTCCTGCACCATAAAGAGACTGAACGTAGGGCGGAGAGGGATGCTCTTGCTAAGTCTCAAGTTTTGTTAGACACCTGGAAAGGTAGTGGGAGAGAAGCTAAGGCTTTAAAGGAACGGGCTGTGTGCTTGCCTAAGCCACAGAAAGAAAGTTCGCTTTTGCAGCCCAGGGGAGGGGGGCTGATGGAATGTAAAGTGCCGCCTGTTGGCTCTCAAGGAACTAAGACTGTTCTAAAAAGGAAGGAAAGCCTTCAAGGTTGTAAAAGCAAAACAGAAGTTAACTCGGCTGGTTTATTACCAGCGGAGGAATCTGAGCCTCCTAATAGACATTTAATTATGGCCTGTACCAAGGCGTGTGAATTTGCAGAGGATTCTTTGGATTTGGTTACAGAGAGTCAACAAGCAGGGGGGATAACTGAAATTACCCTGCCCGAAGGTTTGACTCAGGAGCAACGAAGGCAATTAGTTCAAATCCTGATGGACTTTAAACCTATGTTTTCCAGTAAGCCTGGAAGAACTGACTTGGCTATTCATTCCATTAACACCGGGGATCATCCCCCTATGCAAGCTTCTCCGTACAGAGTTATAGGACGAAATGCAGAAGTGGTAGAGAGGGAAATCCAAGCTATGCTGGAAATGGGAGTTATTGAACCCTCTACTAGTCCCTGGTCCTCCCCTATTGTGCTAGTGGCTAAACGGGAAGCTAATGAAGTGCGGTTCTGTGTGGATTACAGGAAGCTGAACCAGATTTCCCAAGTGGATCCGTATCCTTTGCCTAGGATGGACCATTTAATAGAAAGACTGGGAGCAGCAAAATACATCACTACACTGGATTTAACTAAGGGATATTGGCAAGTGCCTCTAGATGGGGACGCTGCTGTGAAATCTGCTTTTGTCACGCATATGGGCTTGTTCCAGTTCAAGGTTCTCCCATTCGGACTTCGAAATGCCCCAGCCACGTTCATGAGGCTTATTAATTCTGTGATTAATGGCCTAGGTGAATTTTCTTGTGCGTATCTGGACGATCTGGCCATCTTTAGCCCTGACTGGAAGTCGCATTTGAACCATTTGAGAATTGTTTTACAGCGACTGCAGGCCGCTGGACTAACCATCAAAGCGCAGAAATGTCAATTTGGTCTGGGAGAAGTTGTGTATTTGGGACACAGGGTGGGGCAGGATTGTGTCAAACCCCTAGAGGCTAAGATCGAAGCTATTCAAAATTGGCCTGTCCCTAAGACCAAGAAACAGGTTCAATCTTTCTTGGGGTTAGCCGGCTATTACAGAAAATTTGCTCCACATTTTAGTAGTGTTGCTACCCCTCTAACTGAACTGTGCAAAAAGACTATGCCAATGCGTGTCATTTGGACTGATAAATGTCAAAGTGCTTTTGATGCTTTAAAGACGATGTTGATAAACTATCCTGTTTTGAAAGCTCCTGATTTTTCAAGCCCTTTTGTAGTTCAGACGGATGCCTCTAACTTTGGGCTTGGAGCTGCTTTGCTCCAGGAAGATGCTGCTGGAGAATTGCACCCTATTGCATACATTAGTAAGAAATTGCTTCCAAGAGAGCGCAATTTGGCTACCATTGAAAAGGAGTGTCTTGCTTTGGTTTGGGCTCTTGATAAGTTACGCCCGTACCTATGGGGACGTCATTTTCAATTGCAGACAGACCATTCTCCTTTGTGTTGGTTGAACAGGATGAAAAACTCCAACCAAAAATTGTTACGTTGGAGTCTGGCCCTCCAAGATTTTGATTTTACAATTCAGTTCATAAAGGGGCGTGATAATATAGTAGCTGATGCTCTATCTCGCCTATCTGTTCCAGTTGATTGATATTGATTCATGCCTATTCCACTGACTGATTTCCCGGCTCTGATGACCTCTGGACCGTTTTTAGACCTTGTTTTACTCTTTTACGCTTTTAACATGTTTTATGGACTTTTTAAAGATTTTACGGCTTATGACCTTTTTTGAACTTGGACCAGTTTTGGATCACCCCATTTTTTATTCTATTTTTTTTTATTATTATTATTTTTTTTTGATAATAAAGTTTTCTTTTTTTTTTTGGGTGTTTTAGGGGTCCCTTATTTCTTTTTTTTTTCTTTATTGTTTGTTATGTTGTAACTTTGAACTTAATTAGAAGGCATAAGACAAGAAGTAGCTCACTTGCTTAAAATGTATTAAATTGTTTTTTCTTCTCTTTTTTATATGCTGTATTGTAATGTTGATGGAATGTTTTTTTTCTGATTGTTCCCTTATTCCTGGTTGCTGTGGCGATGACGCAGAACTATTTAGAGTTCTGACATCATCTTCCCAAAAAGGGGCGTGTCATGAACCTGTAATGGTCATGAGTTATTAGAAATCTGATGACAACACTTTGGTTCCAGTAAGGGACTCTGGGAGATGGTTATAGTCAGAAAGGACAGGCCTTGCCAATTTGTAAAGTTAAGTTTCATTTTCCCAGCTGAAGACGGTTAGAAGAAGCCTTAACAAGCTGCACCTGTTTATCTTTGTTGATTAGCCAGTGCCTGGCACCCAAGGTCATCCTTGGCCTATGCAGTTGGAAAACACCGTTGGGAGGGGGGCCTGAAGGCGCGAAAATGTGAGAAACATCGAGAAGAAAGTTACATCAGTCAGTTCCTGATTGGTCAATTAATCTTGGACCGTTAGGATCTTTTTCCCTTAAGTATAGGGCTGGGGACCCACAGCTTTTGTTCTCTGTTCTCTGCCTATGCTGACTGGCACCAGAGTTCCAAACCTTTTCTGCCTTATGGTTCCTGGGGTTGCTTATGGGAAGGCAACCTATGTCTGGTTCCATTGCTTTATGTTGAACATCCATCTCTCTTAGGAGAGGTGCCACGCAACCAACTACCTCGTATGTAAGTAGTTAGGTGAGCTAGTTTATTATTTTCTTGTTGTGTGTATGAATTCTCTTGTAAGAACCTAAACCCCTGTTGGGTGAATGGTCTTAAAGGATTACTTGCTGCTATATGATATGTGCACTTATATATTTTAATAAAGCTACTTCTATTTAACCTGGTGTGTTCATTTGAGAGAAGGGGTGGTTCTAAATTCAGTGTTTTGACCCAACCTCAGTCACTCACTACCAAAGAGGGTTAAGAAGTTAAAAGCTTGGATTTTAAGTGTTAAACCAGAGGTGCCTGGCAAGGAGTGTAACTGTGACTCTTGCCTTTTAGGACCTTGGTTTTATATACCTTCTGGGCTCAGAGATCCCCTGGCTCTGAGTGGACCAGTATACAGGGGTGGTGGCAGCCTACCTTCTACCTTGCAGGGTTGTTGTGAGCGTACACAGCCTTGGCAGGGGTGAAGTAATAGCTTTTCGGTTCCAGTCTCATTTCCCTAAGGGTGGGGGTCTGAGCCTGATGCATGTTCCCGAGACCCTGAGGGTCGGGCGGGCATGACAGTTGCTACATTCCCTGGGACCTCATGGTGAAGGGTGGGAAAGAAATTAACAACAGCAGCAACAACAACGACCAACAACAACTCGACAGAATCCCATATCTTACTACAAGGTCACGTTCACTCAGATTTTAGCTGGATAAACACACTTTTATCCACACTGTTGGGTTGTACTTGATGGGCTGTGTCCAGATATTAGCATGTTGATTCATACTGGAAACAAGTTCTGGTGTGTGTACTTCTTCAATTGTGTGACAATTCTGATCCCTGGCCTGCTGAACCAGCACACCTAAGTACCTAATACCTGAACAAAATGTTGTTCTCTGGAACCCCTAGAGGAGTGTTTTTTCTCACCCATTTCAATTGTATTCCTCTGGAGACGGTGGAATTACCATTGTTATTTATAGTAACTATGAAACTGCACACTATGAAGTTACTGCAGAGATAGTTATTCTAGAATGCTTAGTCGATATGGCCCTGGTTAGCAGTGTGTTTGTTTTTTTGAAACAGAAGCCATGCTTTGAAATGAACTAGTATTGAAGGGCTGGCAATATTAGACTTGATTACTAACTCACACTAGTATGGCCTGTTTGTGTTGTAGTGGTCAGCCTGCTGGACTAGGTTTGGGGAGACCTGGGTTCAAAACCCCACTCAGCCCTGAAGCTGAATGGGGTGAACTTGGACCACTTGCTGTCTCTCAGCCTAGCCTACCTCATAGGGTTAATCAGAGGATAAAGTGGTAGTGAGGAAAGGATCATGTATACCATCTTGAGTTTCTTGGGTGGGAAAGTGGAGACAGAAATAAATAAGCCTTTTTGTATAAGAGTTAAGTCTCTGTATAAGTTGTATTTTCAGAATTAATTAATTAATTTGTTATTATGTTTATATCCCACCTTTCCTCCAAGGAGCTCAAGGTAGTGTATATGGTTCTCCCTCTTTCCATTTTACTCTCACAACATCCCGGTGAGGTAGGTCAGGTTGAGACATGGTGACAGGCCCAAAATCTTCATGGCTGAGTGGAGTCTCCGAGGCCCTAGTCTTATACTTGAACCACTATGGCACATTGAGCTGCTCATTTCCATTCGCATTATTATCAGCTGAGGTTTCTAAGGGGAGATCACTCAGCAAACCTCTTTCCTTGACCATTTGGAGGTGTGGTGGAGAGAAGGTGCTGCCTGGCTCAGAAGAAAGCAGCTCAAAGGAATTGCCAGAGAGGAGAGGTTGAGGGTTTACACCCATGGCCAGACAAGAAGCCCTGGGGCCAGGTGGGGTTCTGAGGCTGCCAGTTGCCCATTCCAAATGCAGGCTCCTGCTTTTTATTTCTAGTACAGGCACACGCCACACTCACAGCAAGGTCAGCAGAAAAAAAGAAGTTTCCCCCACATACTGCATACTTCCTCATCCCTGAGTAGTTTGTACATGCATAATCTCATCAAAAATATTCATGGTAAAACAACTGAGCCTTGACTATATGAAAGAAATGGTAAAACGGGTGGAGTTGAGAAATTAGGAAACAAAACGCATAACTCTAGCGAGCATGCTCTTTAGGATCCTACTGACCTTGAAATATTTGTATTATTGATGCGGCTGTTACTAACATAGCTGTCATGTCTGGTTTTTTTGGTTGTTGTTAAATTAATCTATGCTGTGCTGTCTTCCCAGCCTGTCCATCCATCTATCAGTTGTTGATGTTTAAAAAACATTGATTGCTTTATAGCCACTATTTTTATATTCCTATCTGTTGCTGTGAGCCTCAGTAGAGAGGGCAAGTTATAAATCTGAATAAATGCCTTGGCTTTCCAGGAAATAAAAGAATTCTGACATGATAAAAAATTAAATTAGCAGGGAACCATAATTATCATTAGATCTCCCCGAGTTGCAGTTGAAAATAGCCCTATTCTTGGCAGTCTCCTCTCTTCATTATGGTATGCCAATGACCCTACCCAGCCTCCTAAAAGCAACACCTTTAGGCACCCTTTTGCACAAATCAGATAAGGGAATCAGCCTAGGAAGTGCCCCCTTTCTGAGAGCATTATTAGAGCATTGCATTTCCACCGGAGGCCACCATTAGCCTCACTGCAGTCCTCCTTAATGCAGTCATTTAATGCTCCATTCAATCTGCTCTGTAAAATCAACTCGTTGCCTTTCCTAACAGGTCCTCCCCTGACACTTCTTTAGGAAATATTGCTGGGGGAGAGAGAAAGAGTGATGTGGGGAAGCTCACCTCCGAGAGATGGAGAAGATAAAACAACTTAAAGGCAGGAAAGAGTGGATCTAGTGGGTGATGAGGTTTGGGCAGTTGTAAATACCCAAAGATTAGCAAGGAGACCACTGTCCTAGTGGTGCTGCTACCATTCAAGCAAAGGGCTGTAGCTCAGTGGGAGAGCATCTGCTTTGCATGGAGAAGGTCCCAGGTTCAATCCTTGGGATCTCCACATAGGGCTGGGGGAGAGTCTGAAATCCTGGAGAGCCATCACTATTCAGTGTAGACAATACTGAGCTTGATGGACCAATAGTCCAGCTCAGTATAAGGCAGCTTCCTACGTTCCCACCAGGAAGTTCAGTGGCAACACAAGATAATTCTCAGTGTCTGTGCCCCACTTCAAAACATAAGAGGATCCCTGTTGGATCAAACCAAAAGTTTACTGAGTTCAGCATCCTTCTTCCCACAAGCAACCTGAGGACTCTAGGAAGCCCACAAATGGAGCATTTTGTTTGTTTTATTGTCCCGCCCTTGCTTTCCATGGAGCCAGGTCGGCAAACACGTCTGTAATAAAAAATAAAATAAAATAAAAAAACTTATTCAAAAGATTTAAAAACTGTTACAAAATACCTGTAAAGCACAATAAAACATCTAAACCAAATTTAAGAACAGATGTAACCACTCCCCCTAAAGGAACAGGTGCGTAGTCTGGGAGACTCTTCCCTCACACTTGAGGCTCATGTAGCCTCGGTGGCCCGGAATGCGTTCTACCAACTTCGGTTGGTAGCCCAGCTACGTCCCTATCTGAGTAAGGAGGACCTCTCATCACTGGTACATGCTATGGTAACCTCGTGTCTGGACTACTGCAATGCGCTTTACGTAGGGCTACCTTTGAAGACGATTCGGAAGCTACAGCTAGTGCAATATGTGGCGGCCAGACTGCTAACAAGAACTAAGCGGTCTGAGCATATAACACCTGTGCTAGCCCGTTTGCACCGGCTTCCAATATGCTTCCGGGCCAGATTCAAAGTGTTGGTACTTACCTATAAAGCCTTATACGGCGCGGGACCACGATATCTGTCGGAACGCCTCTCCCGATATGAACCGGCCCGTACACTACGGTCTACTACGAAGGCCCTCCTCCAGGTTCCGACTCATAGGGAAGCCCGGAGAGTGGTGACAAGATCTAGGGCCTTCTCCGTGGTGGCCCCCGAACTATGGAATGGTCTCCCTGAGGAGGTGCGCCTGGTGCCGACACTATCATCTTTTCGGCGCCAGGTTAAAACCTTTCTCTTCTCTGAGGCATTTTAATTCCTGTTAATTGTAAATTATTATATTTTGATTTTAGACTGTACAGTTTTGTGTACAGTTTTGTGTTATTTTTATTGTATTTTTAATGTTCACTGCCCAGAGAGCTGTTGCTAGTCGGGTGGTATATAAGCTTAATTAAATAAATAAAATAAATAAATGAAGGCAATAGACCCCCCTCTTGCTGTTAATCCCCTACAACTGGTATTCAACTCCATGAAGTTGTCTAAGTCCCCTTTTAAAGACATTTAAGATAGTGGCTATCTCTACCAGCCTAGTCTTTGGGCCTATCTTCTTCCCACTCCCCAACATTGCCATAACATCTGTATGATAAATATAGAGAGAAACCAATGCTGGTTTACATAATTCAACCGTGGATCATCAAAATGTAGAAAGAGTCCTGCGGGATCAGGCCCATCTACTCTAGTACCCTGTTGTTCACAGTGGCCAACAAGGTGCCAGCTGTGACTGTGAATTCAGGCAAATGCTTTCCAGTGTTATTTATCACAGGTCCCCATAGCTTGTCTGGAAGGAAACTCATAAGAACATAAGAAGAGTTCTGTCAGATTAGGCCAAAGGCCAGTCTAGTATGGCATCATGTCTCCCACAGTGGCCAACCAGGTGCTTATGCGAAGTCCACAAGCAGAATATGGGTGCAATAGTACTCTCCCAGTTGTGATCCCCAGCAACTGGTAGAGGGATATTGGAGATTCTGTATAGCCAGTTTGATTAATAGCCCTTAATAGCCCTATTCTCCTCAATGTATTTGTCTAATCACCTCTTAAATTCCATAAATTTATCACACATTCTGTGTAGTACTCATAAGTGCTTATTCTGAATCTACTGCCAGTCAATCTCAGTTGGTGACTGTGAAATCTAGTGTTATGAAAGCCAGCTCTGCCAATGACAAGAAATGATGGAGGTTGTAGTCCAACAACCTCTAGGGACTGAAGGTTGACAAACAGTGCTGTACACCATTGCCTGCCTTTAGGAGAAAGAGGGTGGGAAAAGATGGAACACCATGATGGCATAACATGAGATAAGTTCTAGATGTTTTAGATGCAGGAAGGCAAAACTTGATACAGTTTCAGATGCCGCCACACATTCATGACATGCAGTGGGCCTCTGACCTTGATGCCCTGTTCTCTGGCACCAGATATATAAGGACAGCTTGTAGTTCTTTGTTAGAGAGGAACAGGCATTCTGCATATGGCCAGAAGCTCTAGATTCATCTTTGTATTACTGCAGAGGCTGATCTTTGACATTCAAAACCGATTCCAAGGCAGGCCATCTTATCAGCTCCAGCACCAGTCAAACCCAAAGAGAAAACATACTGAGGGGCAATCATGTTGCCAGATCACTTCATTAAGCCAAAAGCTGCTCTTGGAAAGGGCCAGAAAAGCTTGTGTTTGTGAAGAGGCAAGCTTTACGCACCCAGTGCAGCATTTCCAGATCTATTTGCATTTCTAATAATATCGACAGCACAAACATGAATATGTAGCTTCACAGGCACGTTCTGTGTGGAGAGAACAGTGTGGGTTCAGTTCGGTGGTGAGATGAGATTCATCAGAGCAGGGGAACAAGTGGCAATTCCAAGTGGGAGGGTACAACAGATGAGAGAATCGTGAAGCTGATTCATTTGGTGAAGCACAAAGAATTTGGGGGAGCTGCCAGCGGCAACTTCTCCCTGGGGACTTGAGTGTTCTATTGAACCACCAGGTATTATGGCAGTGTGTAGAGGTCACACCAGTACCCTTATGCTCTGTGAAGAACATCACTTCCAGGACACATTAACATATCTCAGCTTTATTCCATACATTCAACTGTTTGAGAAAGTGTCTTGAGTCTTCACTTTAGACTCTGTTGCTTTGGAACAAATTCACACAATTCATCACATGTTGGTTTTCAGGGAATGCTAAACTGGTCTGGACAAATGTTGATCCTGCTTGCAGGCTTCCCATAAGAATCTGGTTGGCCACTGTGAGAATAGGCTACTGGATCTGATGGGCCTTTGGCCTGATCTGGCAGGGCTCTTCTTACGTTCTTATGTTCTTAATGTTTCACTGCATGATCTGGTCATGACTCTACAGCAAGAAATAATATACAGTAGGGGTTCCCAAACAGTGGTCTGTGGACCACCAGTGATCCATGAGCTTCATTCGCATGGTCTGTGGCATGTCTGTGGATTTGTGGTTGAAGATGGGAGACAGTACATCCATCACATGATCTATTAATACGGAATTCAAATTGTAATTCAGCAAAATACAATATATAAGAAATAAAAGAAGCAATAAAAATACAATTAAGAATCATACAGCATCTAGTACAATGCATTACAATTGCTGCAACAGTAAGTGGCCCACCAAGACCCTCAGCAATTTTGAAGTTGTCTGCGGGAGGGGAAGGTTTGGGAAACACTGATAATAAAGCTAAATCAGCCTAGTAGAATCTTCTTATGATGTATTTATTGTTGGGTTTTGCCCGGAAGAAGAGGTTGAAGTGGCATAAGTGTTGTAGCAGAAAAAACTAATTAGGGGGTTTGGCCATGAACAAGGCCCAGCTGTTGTTATGTGCCGTCGAGTCGATTATGACTTATGGCGACCCTATGAATCAGTGACCTCCAAGAGCATCTGTCATGAACTACCCTGTTCAGATCTTGTAAGTTCAGGTCTGTGGCTTCCTTTATGGAATCAATCCATCTCTTGTTTGGCCTTCCTCTTTTTCTACTCCCTTCTGTTTTTCCTCAGAAGATCCCAGGTTCAACCTCTGGAATCACCAGTTTGAAAAAATGATCTGGTAGTAGTTTTCAAAGCAGCAAATTAGCAAAAGCTGCTCAGGTCTGGATGTGGCCAGGGCCTGGATGGAAAACACCTGGTAACTGTATGTGTCGGGCTTCCCAGCAGAATAAATGTGGTTTTAAAAAGTCAGGTTCTAGTCTCATTGAAACAGTCCATTGCACTTGTCCGAAGGTCATAATTTATTGAGATTTATAGCCTGACCTATCCTGAAAGTATGGGGGGGGGGTTCTGACTGATACAACTATTAAAAACCCTCCACCTTCACTTAATCTGCTCATCCCTGATCCTCAAAAGCCTACCCAAACATCTAGTGTTATGGAACTTCTGAAAGTTGTGCATGTTTCAACTTGGATGGATTTTTAGGAGAAGAAAATTCCATAACTTGGGGGAGGGAGGCAGCTAATGAGAATGTCTCTCTGAGTTAGTTCACATGTAATACTAAGCCAAACCATGACTTAGTTCAAACATGAGCATGAGAGTTCTTGGAGAGGATAAACATGGTTAAGCTATAATTTGATTTAGAACTGCCATCTAGAACTGGGCTTATGTCTCTTCCAGACAAATCACAAACTATAAATCCAAGAAGAAACCTTAGTTACAGTTCATGATGTGTCTAGAGTAAGAGAAACCATGAGGCCAGGTTCAGGTGACATGCTAAGCAAAACCGTCTTAGTAGCAGGAGGACCACAACCTCCCCTTCAGGAGTGCACACATTCATGCTAAGACATAGTTTCACTTAGAGTTACATGTGAATCACATTTCTGTGTATCCTTCTTTGAACCTGAAGTTTACCTTTTTCAACGCTCTTGCTGGAGTAGGATTATGTGCATCCACATATCATCAGCTAATTTGGCCACTACTGGAGAGTGTGCCATAAGCAAGGAGCATTCCTCTTGATGCAAGAGAAGGACAAAATAAGGACTATAATCCATTAGTCATTATCATCCATCACTCATCCATTGCCGTACTAGTCTTGAGTAATTTGAGTAATGACACAGACTTTGAGGAAGCATTCATTTTTAAACTGGTAGCAAAAATCAGAAGAACAAATTCCTCAGGTTTTTCAAAACTAGCATTTTGAGTAACTGCAAGAATAAAAGAAGATTTCGCCAGATAAATCAATGAGGGAGACTTCAGAGGTTTATGGGCAGCTGAATATATATTTGGAGAGCAGGGCAGGACAAAGTTCACCATGAGGAAGGATGAAGATTATCAGTGTTAAAGGCATAACTCAGAGGTAGTACTACATAATGGTAAAACTCTCCAGGAGTGAAATGGGGACAGGGGCAGTCACTAGATGAAAACCTCCAGTGCTATGCATAGGGCATTAGTCATGTGATAATGCCTTGGAGTCAGTAATGACCTGAGCTAGCTTCTAACTACTGACAAAGAGATGAAAGGCTTCAAATCTAATTACCAGTCTACTGAGCCATTTGCATTTCCTATAGAATATACCACTTACCATCATTATTATTTTATTTTGGTTGATAAACATGTTTAAAACCAGGATAGTGTGTCTTTTTATCTATTCCATATTCTTCCTTTAGGAAAGCAGTGGTTTCAAACATGCTACTAGCTATGGTTTCATCATTGATCAGCAAGGGACCTCAAAGGCAATCTATCCCCAAACTACCAGTTCCCCAGAGAGCAGTTCACAAAGCAGTGTGCCACAGAAAAAAAATTGCAATATAAATAGAATCTGGGTAAACAGCTGCAGCTGGTAGCTCCATGTCAGTGGGGCAGAGAAATCCACTCCAGGTTTTAGCCCAAACTTTTAAGGAGCTGTCTATGAAGCAGTTTGGGCAGCTCCTTGAAAGTTCAGACTAAAACCTGGAGTGGATTCCACTGCCCCACTGACATAGAGCCACGAGCCTCCACTGTTGGGTAATAACTAACCAGACCTGGAAGCTAATTCTATCCCGATCCCAACAATGGCAGTCAGTCAACCCCTGAAGGGATGGCCCATAGGCCACAAGCAGTGCTAGGTCCAAGGTTCCAGTTTCAATCTCTAGTGAAAGGACTTTAGGCAGTGGGACTGAGAATCATAGAATCACAGAATAGTAGAGTTGGAAGGGGCCTATACGGTCATCAAGTCCAACTCCCTGCTCAATACTGGAATCCAAATCAAAGCATTCCCGAAAGATGGTTGTCCAGCTGCCTCTTTAATGTCTCCAGTGTTGGAGCGCCCACTACCTCTCTAGGTAATTGGTTCCATTGTCGTATGGCTCTAACAGTTAGGAAGTTTTTCCTGATGTTCAGTCGAAATCTGGCTTCCTGCAACTTGAGCCCATTATTCCTTGTCTTGCACTCTGAGACAATCGAGAAGAGATCCCGACCCTCCTCTGTGTGGCAACCTTTCATGTACTCAAAGAGTGCTATCATATCTCCCCTCAGTCTTCTCTTCTCCAGGCTAAATATGCCCAGTTCTTTCAGTCTCTCCTCATAGGGCTTTGTTTCCAGTCCTCTGATCATCCTTGTTGCCCTCCTCTGAACCTGCTCCAGTTTGTCTGTGGAGACCAGAACTGGATGCAGTACTCAAGATGAGGCCTAACCAGTGCTGAATAGAGGGGAACTGATATTTCATATGATTTGAAAACTATGCTTCTGTTAATGCAGCCTAATATAGCATTTGTCTTTTTTGCAGCCACATAGCACTGTTGGCTCATATTCAGCTTGTGATGAATGACAATTCCAAGATTCTTCTCACATGTCGTATTGCTGAGCCAAGTGTTCCCATCTTATAACTGTGCATTTGGGTTCTTTTTCATTCTGTTGTTTTCAGTCCAGTGCTCCAGCCTATCAAGGTCCCTTTGAATTTTGTTTCTGTCTTCCACAGTATTAGCTGTGCCCCCAATTTTGTATCATTTGCAAATTTGATAAGCAAGCTCTGTACCTTCTCATCCAAGTCGTTAATAAAAATGTTGAAGAGCACAGGGCTCAGGACCTAGCCCTGTGGTACCCCACTCGTTACTTCTGCCCAGTTTGAGAAGGAACCATCGATAAGCACTCTGGATTCTGGAGACAACTTTGGATCCACTTGATAGTTGTTCCATCCAGCCCACATTTAGCTAGCTTGCTAATCAGAATATCATGAGGCACTTTGACATAAGCTTTGCTGAAGTTGAGATATATTATATCTGCAGCATTCCCACAGTCTACAAGGGAGGTTACCTGATCAAAAAACCAGATAAGATTAGTTTGACAGGATTTGTTCTTCATAAATTCGTGTTGGCTTCTAGTAATCACTGCATTGTTTTCAAGATGCTTACAGATTGACTGCTTTATAATCTGTTACAGAGTTTTTCCAGGGATTGATATTAGGCTGACTGGTCTGTAGTTCCCTGGTTCCTCCTTTTTGTCCTTTTTGAAGATAGGGACAACATTAGCTCTCCTGCAGTCATCCGGCACTTCACTCGTTCAAAGTGATTAGGTATTCCTTGACCATTTATCTTTCATTCTCAAGCTCCAATCCTGCCCCTTCCACTCATGTTTCCCAGGAGGGTCATAGACCCTTTTTTGAGAGGACTCCTGCCTAAGAACATGGAGAAACACTGCCGGTCAGAGCAAACAACATTGGGGCATATGGCCTAAGTAGACTGTGCAGATCACACCACCTTAATGCAGACTGAATTGGGTGGAGCAGGAGAAAATAGGAACATGCTTGCTGGCCCCATGCCTTCCCATTGCAGGGTCTCCATCCCCTCCTGCAGATGGAAACTTTTATGTAGATATGCTAAAAGTGCAAAAAAGGGGCAGGGGCAGGGGGTGCATTCCTTCTTCCTCCATATCCACCCACACAGTCCTTGTATATGCCAGCTTCACATATTTTGTGTGCAAAACCAGTCTGTTTACAGCAGGGATGGAGAACCTGTGGCCTTCCATCTGTAGCTAGAATCCAGCAACCATCAATCCCAGTCAGCATGGCCAATGGAAGCTGTAGTCCAACAACATCTTGAAGGTCACAGATCCCCCATCCCTGGCCTACAGTGACTTTCCCAAGGTAAATATTATTGATCCAAATTCACACCACACAGCATCTGGGCAGTTGAGCTTAATTCCAGGCTGCCGTTGAAGCATGGAACAAAATAATTTAAATTTCAAAAAAGTCATGCATAGAAGGATCAGCATCAGTGGAGGATGATGTGGTGGAGCACTGCCACTCACCTGACTTCTGGTCAGTCACACTGCTGCTGCTTACTGGGAGGTCAATGGGTAGGACTGAGGTGGCAGCAAGGTTGATGCAGTGCAAATGCACCAGCAGAGCTATGGGATAACCAGCAAGAGGTGCAGAGAAGTATCTTGAGCTGGTTATAAAATACAGATCTTGTGCCAAGGATGCACCCTTTAAATCTTCCAGGTCAACTCCCTCTCTTCCCATGTTTTCCCATCTTGCTCTTATTCCTTGCCATAGACTGGCTTCCATCTTCTCCCACAGTCAGGCTCTTCCTCCACTTGGCTGAAGGAGTTGGGTCTGCCCACATGTACTTATCCCACCAAGTGGGAGTACCCAGGTTGTGCACTAAGTTTTCAAAGTGGTGCTGAACCTCCATTGGTAATGCTGGTGTGAGAATTAATCATACAACACTGGCCAGCGTTCTTCAACCCTGGGTCTCCAGATGTTGTTGCGATACAACACCCATCACCCCCAGCCAGCCTGGTCAATGGCTAGGGATGATGGGAGTTGTAGTCCAACAATATCTGGGAAGCCAAGCTTGAGCAACATCTATCTAGGCTATCTACAGAGCTGTTGCATGAGTAAATTACTGCCATAGCCAGGAATCCTAGCTGAATGGAAACAGCTTTTCAATAGCAACTACAGTCCAGCAGTACGGTGTGAACTGGCCTTGTTGTGGCTGTTCCTGACACCCACAGGGAATGAGGTTGATGAAGTTACAGATTGCTTGAAAACTGTGCCCTAAGTGTAACGTGAAGCCATTGCTTTGAACGTCACCATTACAGTGAGGGACTGTTTGTCAGCCTTATCCTCATTTCCCTCTATCTTTTCATCAAGCTTCTCCTCACTAAGGCCTCACGCTGGACTTCCCTGCGGTGTGCTTTATTGTGCCACTGTGCATAACTCAAAGCTCTTTTTCTGCTCAGCATCGTCTTAACACCACAGGAATTCATTAAAATTCTCTTCCACACTCTTCGCCCAATCTGGGTCAATCCCTTTGCCTGACAGGTGATCTTCTCTTAAAGCTCCACAAATGCTCACCTAGACATTATCCTGAAAGCATTTCTTTTTGTCCAGGTCATTCTCTCATGGCCTGATCCTTCAAGCTGCAGTGTTGGCACATCAAGGTGAATCTGCATGGCTGGGTTTCTTGCTTCCAGTCTCAGAGAAGGAGCCTTAAGCAGAGACAGTGCATAGCTAGTACATCTCCATGTTAACACTGCATTTTGTGGACTGCAAATATAGGACAACCAATATTATTTCCAGTTGTGTAAATTTGTATAGATATTAGCAGAGATTGTCAATGGTTTGAAATGTGTGTGTGCCAGTGTGTGTGTTTACCTAGGTAGCAGGCTTTTACCCTCCATTGAGATCACTGAGACTTAAGACTTAGTAAAATAAGAAAAGCTACTTTATTTATAGAAATACATAGTAGATAGAAAAGCATATCTAGTTCTAACTAACTAACTAAGTTGTAGGCACAATGCCCAGAGTCATAGTCCAACACTGACCTGGGGGAGGGGCGGACAGGGGGGAGGGGAGGAGATTGGGTGGGTGGGCACTGGGCAGAAGGGAAGCCCCTTTCCTTTCCAAATGGAAAACATTGTGAACTATATCATTGCTGTTCAGTGTTTCCCCCACTTTTTTATTCTACAGTAGGCACATATAGCCTCCCACCCAAATTTAAACCAAAGCTGTCCATGGCCACATCCACACCAGGCCTTTATTTCACTCTGGACAGTCATGGCTTCTCTCAAAGAATCCTGGGAAGTGTAGTTAGTGAAGGATGCTGAGAGTTGCTAGGAGATGCCCTGTTCCCCTCACAGACCTTCAATCAGAGTGGCTGACTTAAACTAGTCTGGCCACTGGAGCTCTGTCAGGGGAATAGGAGTCTCCTCTCAGCACCCTTCAGAAACTACACTTCCGAGGATTCTTTGGTGGAAGCCATGACTGTCTCACATGAAATCAAAGTCTGATGTGTGTGTGGCCCCCTGATTAGGCAAGCCCAGCAGCTGTGAATCTGGCTTTTAGAACACTGACAGTTGGTTCTTACTGAGCATGCCCGACATTATCATTAGTTCCAGCCAAAATTTCTTAAATTAATTAAAAATCAGCCAAGCATTTTTTAACTTTTAAACTGCAGAAGATGAAGGTCAGAGCATGGGGCAAGGTAAGTAATAGGATTACAGGTACTCTGTGAACATTGCTGATTTTTAATGAATTTCAACAGATTATGAGAATTCTCACAGAAAAACATCCAAAAGGGCTTTGGGATTTTTCTCTCTCATTTGCCATGAAACTTGAGAGGGTTGTTAAGCAAGCATTTCTGAGTTCAGGACTACAAGTTTTGTAAGGTTTTGTTTTGAAATGAGCTTATGGGAGGCATCAGAATGGCATGGGGTATTTTCAATTTAACATTGCGGAATGTGAAAAATCCACACTGACTATAGTATACAGCTACTCTTGTGGCTGTATAATTGCTTACTCATATACTGATTTGTGTGTTTTGAAAATATATAAATAAATAAAGATTAAAAAAGAGAGGGGAGAAAAAAAGGACTAGAGCAAGGGAACCTCAGGCTTGGGGCCAAATGCAGCCCTCCATGGCTCTTGATTTAGCCCTCAGTACACTCCTCAGGACTCATCCTTTCCTCCGCCACACCCCTTCTTCTATGCCACACTCCTCAATGGCCTCACTTCACACCCTCCTTGTATGTTTTTGCCTGGCTGGAACATGCCCTGAACCCTGACAATACCTATTGGTTGAATGGATAGAGAGGGGTGTGTGTGTGTAGAAACTAGCCTGCTATACAAAGGTAAAACTAACATTCATTGCTTAGCCCACATTTGCCTCTGGCCCTGCCCATCACTGGCACGTGGCCCCTGGGAATGTGGCCCTGAGGTTGAAAAAGGTTCCTCAACCCTGAATTAGAGGGACCACACACACAACCGCCCTCACAAACCATAGGGCTTTAGATAGTGTTGTAAGGACATGTTTATTGGGTCAGCTGGTAAGTACAGAGAAAGAAGCCTGAAGAAGAAACGTTCAGAGGAGTTAACACTTCTGTGAGAGGGCGTGCAGGAAAGTCAGAATTCCTTTTCATGGAAGTAGCTGCAGTGACGTTTTGTTAGTACCTTCTGTGTCATTATGCCACTGCTCATGAAAATAGATTACTCACATGATTCAGTTATTTCTGATCAGCTGGCTCAGGGAATGTATGAACTGGCCTTTTGGCAATCAAGTTCTGCTCGATTATTGCAAGGCAACTGCATTAATGTTTGCCTACTTCAAAAAACTGCACGTCTGACTTGCTCATTGCAAACAGTAGCCAGTATCTATATCTATGAGCCTCGATCATAGCGTATTTGCCATTAGCGATGAAAGGATCTGCCAGTTTGGTTCTCTCAGTTTTTCATTTTTCCAATCCTACATCCAGTACCCCATATTTCTGCAGTAATTTTCCTTTAAAAAAAAAAAAAAAAACGTCCTCATGAAAATTCTTCAGCATTTTAGTGCAAATTTCTCATAGTAACCAGAATTTTGTAAGCCGCTTTGACTAATGTAGACATTTTTGCAAGCAGTTTCTTTTAATATAATGCATTTTGTATGCTGTTTTCATTAATATCAACATTTTATGCACATTTTCCCCTAATAAATGCATTTTTGTAAATATTGGTTGGTTGGAGAATTGCATCACAAAATTCGGGTAAGTATGAATTTTGAAGGATTGCTATGTTTTGGTTCCCATATTGTTTCAGAAAGTGCAAATTTGATCAATTCAACTTTCAGTGCAAACTGCATCAAATTTCTCCCCCATCCCTATTTACCATAATGATTAATTTGGTCCTTCATCTCTCATCTCTCATGTTTTGTTACATCGGCTGAAATTCTCACTGCTACACCAGTCCCATCTACGTCTTGGATACATCTGTGCCCATTGACTTGAATGGTGAGCAGACTCACTTTTATTATTCCAAATATTGTTTCATGGTTCTTCTCCTCCTCCTCCTCCTCCTCCACCTCCTCCTCCTCCTCCTCCACCTCCTCCTCCTCCTCTTCCTCATTAGTTCATTTATCACATGGAACAGGTTTAACATTTATCCAAAATGCTCCCATGAGTAACATTCTCTTAGAATCTGACTCATTGTGTTCCAATTGAAAAAGCTCCGAAACTCAGAAACCAGCAAAGATGGCTTCATGACCACCACTTAACACGCACACACAAAAAGTGGGCAACATTTGGAGCTATGGAGAAAAGGTGGGAGCTTTCAATCAAAGTGAGGAACAGCTGTCTGGCAACCTGTGCTGGTGGTGCCAGGACGTTTGGCCCTACCATTAGGTAGAGAGAGAAGTCTACTTCGAGCAGCTGATTTTGGCTGTTTGTAAAGGGCACACAGTTCTTAGTTATTTAATGTATTATTAGTGTTTTTTGTTTTGTTTTGTTTATTGCCAGGGGGAGGCAGTTGTGGGATTTTCTGTCTCAAGTGCCCAAATAATTTGGTGGGCCTTGTGTTCAACATCCCTTGGGTGTGGGAGGGGGACCATCCTTTGCTGTTCTGCCTTAGGAAGCACAATATCTTGGGCTAGCCCTGGCTGTGTGTTGAGGCCCAACAGGTGACAGGACCAGGCAGAAGCACTGACGGGCATCGAAAAGGACAGCTGAAGAAAATGTCTTGAAACAAAATGTTTTGGAGGGTGGGGTGGCGGGAACAAAGACTCGGCGAAGCCTAAAGGCCTGATACCAGAGACTTCCAAGACTGTAAGAGAAACACGGTGTATTTTTGAACAAGTTGTTGTGATTACTCAGGGTGGTAGTTAATGGTAGTCTGGGTCAGAATAGGTCCATTAAAGTTAATAAACATGACTAACTTAGGTTCATTAATTTCAGTGGGTTTACTCTGGGCAGGACTTAGTTGGCTACAACCCTATATTTTAAAATGTCACAGTATCTCTAGAAATGTTATCCTCATGGGATCCCTTCCATTTGTTTTGTTCTGTTTTTTTCTTCCTCCCGTCATTTTTTGAAGCAAAAGAATCTGTGTTTTGGGCATACATACTTAGGGCATAGGCCCATTTAAGTTTTTATAAAAATAGTTGAGGTGTAGAATCAGGGTGCCAGTGGGTAGGGTTGCCAAGTTACAGGTCTTGACATAAAGTTTTAAGGCAGGGGTCACCAATGCAGTGACCTCCTATGCAGGACCTGTGCCAAAGGGCAACCAGGTCAGGCCCTGGCTGAGGGTCCTGTGATTCTGAAGGGCCCCTTACTAGGGTGGGGGAGTAGCGCTCCCCTTCTGCAATCCATGGCAGGGTCCCTGCTGCAGATCGCAGGGAGGGAGCTTCCTGCCCACCCGCTTGCTCACTGGCGCACCCGCACCTGCTTGCTCACTCGCTTGCTCGCTCGCTGGCCACCCCTGCTCACCCTCCCACCCCCACTTGCCCTCCTGCACCCCCACTCACCCTCCTGCCCCCTGCCTGTTTGCTCACTCATTCACTTGCCTGCCCGCTCGCCCCCGCCCCTGCCTGCTCAACCACTCACTTGCCCACTTACCCACCCACCCCACCCTCCTGCTCACTCTCTCACTCATTCATTACTAACTCACCCACTCATTTGCCTGCCGGCTCACTCACTCACCCTCTGCCTGCTGCCCCCCTATTCACTCCATCTACCACCCCTAGGGATGGGGGGAAATCAGATTCAGTTCACATTTAAAGATGAATCTATCAAACTCATACTTTCCAAAAACAATATGAGAGCCGAAACACAGCCATCCTTTGCAATGTGCACATATCAAGCTCCAGCCCTAAGGCTCCATAGGCAGCTCTTCTCCTTTCCTGCTGTCATTGGCCCTCACCAGCTTTCTGTTAAGCACTGCCCTGTCCTAGAAGATCTGCTGCATACTATCCTGTATGCACCAGGCTCCACGTCCAACCTTATTCAAGCAACCTTGTTGAAGTCAAGCACGTCTAGGTCTGGTCAGTACGCAGATCAGAGGCTGCCTGAGAACCTCATGATTTCCATCATGGAAGAAACGTGGGGTATGAATGACATAAGTAAATAAAATAAACTAGTCTTGGACAGTGAAGTGTGGTTCTACATAGAGCTTTTCTGTACTACTCTTGCTACTGGCAACCAGCCGACATTCTTTTCTACTGGGACAACTTAAGTCCCAAATTATAACATTTCTGCCTGCCCTGGGCAATCATATTTGTATTCATTCAGCCCAAGTATATCCTGCATTCAGTTCCTGTGTGAACGTCTCACTGACCTTTAATAGGGTGATGCATTGCCATGGTTATGCAAGCACAACTCATTTTGATGGGGTCGGGGGGAAGAGTTTCATGTGTGGATCAAAGGCAGAATAATTCCCTCAGGGAATGATCAGACGTCTTTCCATCAGAGCTGTAGAAATTATGAACCTCCTCTGTTACAGGGCAGAAATGCAGCCTCCCAATGCTGTTATGCTTCAGGGGCATCACTAAAGCTGCTTTACATTGTTCAGCATTGGCTTCAAAGATTCGGTCTCTTCTGTAAGCCTTTAAGGATTTTTCTTCTTTCTTAGCATCACTGACAGTAGGCTAGGGTCGATAGTGGCAGTACTCAAATCTAGATTGGGCAAGTGTGCTTACTAGCTCAACGTCTCTGAGGCCAGTGGCTTGCACTACAGGTAGCCCATGAAGTGCTGCTTTCTTTCTCTGCATGGGTGAGGTAAAAGATAGGGTATGTCTAGAGCAAAGCCAAAGGTGGCCCTCCAAGCTTCTCTGCATGGCTCTCGGAATTCTCCCCAGGCCATACCCCTCACTGGCCCTACTTTGCACCTGGCTGGAATGCATCCTTGAACTATGATAATGTCTCTTGCTTGGCTGGCTGGAGGATAGAGATGTGTGTGTGTGTGTGTGTGTACAGACAGTTGCCTACTGTAGAAAGGTAAAATGTGCACTTGTTGCTCCACCTACTTTTGCCTCTACCCCTCCCACCACTGGAATGTGGCCCTCAGAAGGCTGCCCAGAAGGAAATGTGGCCCTCGGACTGAAAAAGATCCCCCACCCCTGGTCAAGGGTATCCAGCTGAAAAATAGGGCAGGGCTCCTGCAACTTTAATAGCTGTGTTGAAGATGGCGTTTCAGCAGGAGTAGCTTGCATGACAAGCTCTGCCATCTGTTCTGTCTGGCCACCCTACACACAGTGGTTGATAGCCACCTAAGTCAGTGGTTCCCAAACTTTTTTTGTTATCCACAGACCACTGAAAATCGCTGAGAGTCTCAGCAGACCACTTAATCATTTTTCTGCCTGTTGTTTAACCATTGTGATTCACTGTGCTAGATGCTAAAATTGTGGCTGTGGACCGCGTAAATGAAGTGCACAGGCCACAGAACACACTTTGGGAACCCCTGAACTAAGTCACAAACAGAGTAGACCCATTAAAATCAATCAATATTTATTTTAAGGGATTAACCCTGTGGATGACTAATGTTGGATATCGCCCAGTGCGAGAATGTTTGCTGACAGGCTAGCCATCTTTGCTAATCTTAGCCAATCACTGTCTGCTAACTTGGATGGAACTGATTGAGGTGCTCTCTGCCTCAACCGTTGACTCCCAGGAAAGTGTGTGTGTGAGAGAGAGAGAGAGAGTCCTTCTTCCTCCCTCAATCTCCCTGGGCCAGTGAATGGCAATTCCCACCAATGAACGACGCCATACTAGCTGCTGGCTCAAGAGATTTTACTGCCCGTGATGAAACAAGGACACACACTCTCTGCCCCCAAGCATGGGAAGCTACTGCTTCCAGTTCCAGAGCTGGAAGGTGCTTTTTCCCCACAACACAAACCTTTTCCTTTTTATCTCACTCACCCTCCTTTATCTATCATTTTGACGTAGCTAAAATCAGTTCATTCAAGGGTGTTCAAAGAGGTAACTAGCTTGACCTTTGTGGGCTCATGCATGTGCCATTTTCTCATATTCTGGGGCAGACACATGAGTTGTCTGAAGCCTGATGAGTTATTCCTTTTAACACCCTGTAATTTTTTTTTTATGATTGATTAAAAGCACACATTTGGCTTTCATGTAATCACCCTGTTTTACTCATAGCTGCCAAGGAAGCTGTAGAGTTGCAAATTTCCCCCACCCAACACACACACGCTCCATCCCCATAACCTTCATGTATGCCTCTGCATGAAGTGGGCATTCTATTCTGCAGGAGTTAAAGGCGCATTTCACACTTTGCTGGACAAGAAGATGATCTCAGGAAAAGTCATTAAAAAATCAGATCAGGACAAAATGCACACACAGACTACTCTGTATTGCTGGAGCTGTTACAGAAAACACACACACACACACTCTTTCTTTTCCAGGAGCACAGACTGGCTGTTCCTTTACTTGAATTACTGACTGCTAGAAAATAATCCATCTTCCCACGCCCAACAGTGAAAGTGAATTGCCTGGCAGACCTCAAACAGAAACTTACCAAAAATGAACAATTTAAACTGTTGAAACTTTGCATAAGTAGAGTTCCAAACCCTGTCCAAACCCTGTCCAAACAGCAATCTGGCCCCATTGAATTCAGCAGGACTTGCTTCCAATGCTTAATCCTACATAATAATGGCAAATTCTTTCTCCTTATGCAGTCCAAAGGGTACCATCCACACAACAGCGAGGGATAAGCAGGTCTGGGGGAACCACAAGGTTTGCAGAAGTAGAAAGTATATTGTGAGGGGAAAAACAACAACATGCTCATGGACCTACAGAATGCTGACTGTCTGGTGGGGAATTGAAAACTAGGGTGGTGGTGGAAGGGAATGGAATGGAGTATCCTGGAAAGGACACTGCTAGCTGGCTGGAACATTTTGCTGCAGGTCCTTCTAGTAATAATTATAATAGCATTTATGTAGGGTCATATCCAATGCTGCTGTTCTGCTAGCACAGCAGACTTCTGTTTGTGCAATGGAACTTCTCCCTCTCTCCCCAACAACCCCCCCGTGCACCCTCAAAATGTTGAGAAGTAAACTTACCTAATATGCACTTTTCAAAACAACACACAAACTAAAACACAGCTATCCTTCAAAATTCACATTTTCTCAATTTTGCAGTACAGCGAAATAATGTGTACAGAAATGCATGTACAAGGTTAAAGAGAGCATATAAAATTCATATATTCATGAAAATAGCATACAAAAATATGTTACACTAAGGAAAATTGCTTTACAAAAATGGGTACATTAGACAAAATTGTATACAAAAACCTGTACATTCACACTAAAATACTGGTGATTTTCATGAGGACTTTTTGAAAAAAAATATGGAAATGTGAAGAACTGAATTTAAGATTGGGAAACTGAGAAATGGAGAGAAACCAAAATTGACATAGTTACCCATCCCTACCTGGGACAGTCAAAGCACGATTTATTTATTTATTTATTTATGAGATTTGTTAGACGCCCATCTGGCAGAGGTTAATCTGCCACTCTGGGCGACTTACAACCAAACACAAGTACAATCCATATAGACAATCAGAATACTAAAATCATAAAAATTAGAAATGAAATTAAAACTCAGTCATTCAACCCTCAAAATCTGCAACCTGCCAGAATTTAAACCCCCCAAGAACTACATTCTGCCAGCATGACCCCTTCCTACACCTGAGTAAAGAGCCAGGTCTTTAAGGTCCGCCAAAAGCATAGCAGAGAGGGGGCCTGACAAAGATTGGCAACAAATTCCAGAGTGTAGGAGCCATGATAGAAAAGGTCCTGGACCTTGTCCTCACCAGCCTCGCTTCTTTTGCTGAAGGTATAAGAAGTGAGCCATTCAAGGATGATCTAGTAAGCCAACGCCCCTGATGCAAGTGAAGGCGACTTTTTAAATAGAGCGGGCCAGCCTCATGAAGAGCCTTGTAAGTTAGAGCCAGGATCTTAAATTTGGCCTGCGCAGCCACTGGTAGCCAGTGCAATTCTTTAAGGACTCGGGTAATATGGTCACGGCGGCGACTGCCCTTAATCAGTCAGGCTGCCGCATTCTGCACTAGCTGCAGCTTATGAAATGTAGTCCAGGGAAGACCAACATATAAGGCATTATAATAGCCCAACCGGGACAAGACCAGAGCATGTACTACTTTGGGAAGCAAGTGGCTGGGGAGGTAAGGGCGTATCCTTCGGACAAGATGTAATTAATAAAGCGCCGCCCGACTGCTGGCCGCTACCTGCGCCTCCATAGATAGCTGGGAGTCAAGAATGACCCCCAGACTCTGGACTTGATCTCTTAGGGGCAATTGTACCCCATTGAGCATCAAATCAGTAATCCCCAATTTCTTTGTATCACCCACCAACAGAACCTCAGTTTTATCCGGGTTCAGTCTGAGCTTACTCCTGCTCATCCAGTCCCTCACCGACTCCAGACACTTAGACAGCATTTCTATCGCCACTGGTGGCGAAGATTTAAATGAGAGGAAAATCTGGGTATCATCTGCATATTGATGGAATTGCAGCCCATATCTCCTGATGACATCTCCCAGTGGCCTGATATAAACATTGAATAACATTGGGGAGAGAATAGAGCCCTGTGGCACCCCACACGTGAGAGGCCAGGGCTCTGAAACCTCATCCCTCAGTACCACTCTCTGGCATCTCCCAGAGAGGAAGGAGTGAAACCACCGCAGAACGGTGCCTCCAATACCCAACCTCTCTAGGCGATCCAACAAAATATTGTGGTCAACTGTGTCAAAGGCCGCCGAGAGATCTAGTAGAACAAGGAGGGTATATTCCCCTCTGTCCAGTGCCCTTCTCATATCATCCAACAGGAATACTAACGCTGTTTCTGTCCCATGTCTGGGTCTGAACCCTGATTGGAATGGGTCTAGGTAGTTCACTTCCTCTAAGTGGTTGACCACGTTATCCTCCTGGACCACCTGAAGAGGTTAGGCATGGGGGGCACTGTATTGCAGTGGTTCCATTCCTTCCTCTCTGGTAGGTACCAAAGAGTGGCATTGGAGGATGAGGTCTCGGATCCTTGGCCTCTCACTTGTGGGGTGCCACAGGGTTCCATCCTCTCCCCGATGCTGTTCAACATCTATATAAAGCCGCTGGGGGCAATCATCAGGAGATTTGGGCTGCAGTGTCATCAGTATGCGGATGACACGCAGCTCTATCTCTCATTTAAATCTTCACCGAGGTTGGCTGTAGAAACCCTGTCCAAGTGCCTGGAGTCGGTGAGTGGCTGGATGGGAAGGAATAAGCTGAAGCTGAACCCTGACAAAACTGAGGTACTGTTTGTGGGAGACAAGGGAAGGTTGGGGGATGTTGACCTGGTGCTCAATGGGGTACGATTGCCCCTGAAAGACCAGGTCCGCAGCCTGGGGGTCATTCTTGACTCCCAGCTGTCCATGGAGGCTCAAGTCTCGGCTGTGAGCCAGGCGGCGTTGTATCAACTCCATCTGATACGGAGGCTGCGCCCCTACCTTCCCAACCATCTGCTCCCACCGGTGGTACATGCCCTGGTCACCTCTCGCCTAGACTACTGTAATGCGCTCTACATGGGGTTACCCTTGAAAACGGTCTGGAAGCTGCAACTGGTACAGAATGCGGCGGCTCGTCTGATTAAAGGCAGCCGCCGGCAAGATCACATCACTCCAGTGCTGAAGGAGTTGCACTGGCTACCGGTTGTTTACCGGTCCCGATTCAAGGTGTTGGTTTTGACCTTTAAAACCCTACACGGTTTTAGCCCAGTCTATCTGAAGGAGCGCCTCCAGCATCGTCAGGGATGCCGCTCAACAAGATCAGCCTCAGAAGACCTTCTCTCGATCCCACCGGTTAAAACAGCTAGACTGGTGAGGACTAGAGAGAGGGCTTTTTCAATAGTGGCCCCCACCCTGTGGAACTCTCTCCCAAATGATCTCCGCCATGCCCCTTCTATGATGAGCTTCCGCCGGGCCTTGAAGACCTGGCTCTTCAGGCAGGCTTTTGGGGTGGGTTAGGTTTTTACTGTTATGGTTTTAAATTTTAACATTTTAATGTATTGTTTTTTATCTTGTACGTCGCCCAGAGTGGCTGGACAACCAGCCAGATGGGCGACTAATAAATTTAATAAATAAATAAATAAGTATGTTTGCATCCATCCATCCCTCCTCCATCAGTGCCCCTATCCAATTTGGAGGCTCCTGCATCTGCAGAGAAGCAATCATAGATCTCCCAAGTCTTATCTGTTTTGGCCCTTAGGAGAAAGGAGCAGGCCTTCCATCCGTGATAGCATGGGCCACTTTGAGTCAGAGTGTCCTCCTCCTTGCATAAACTGAACAATATGCCAATTGCTTCACTGTAGCAAAGGTCAAACAGAAACTTGTTTGCTCAGCCCTTTCATTTGAAGTGCCAGTCCAGATCTGGATGGTGGGAAGGTTTGATTAAGCTTTGCTTCAAAGAAATAGTCCCTCCTCCTTTCCCCCATTTTGACTCTCACCTCGTTGACCCTAGTTGGGATTGCAGATCTAATCCAAAGGGGGGTAATTTTAAAAGATTTCCTTATATTATTAATAATAAAAATGTTTAAACCTCTAAAAGATTAGATGCTTCTAAAACAGAACTCCCCCTCCTCTTTGCTATTTGCCTCACCCAGGGATGCCTAGCCCTCCAGCTGTTGCCGGTTTCCAACTTCCATCATTCATGACCATTGGTCATGCTGGCTGGGGCTGATGGGAACTGGAGACCAACAACATCTGGAGGACCACAGGCTCCCCCTCCTGACCTAGCCTGACACCCAGGCTGCTTTCACACTGCACTTTATTCTGTTATTCTGACAATTTCTTACCTGGTCGTTTGCACCTCATATTTGATCTTTCACATGATGTACAAGCTAGCTCCGGAATTCTAGTGGAATGTAGTGCAAGTTTAGTGCAAATTTCCATGATAAGTGATACCGGAAATAATTTGTTAGCAAGACCGGGAACCCAGAAAACTGAGGGAGTTTTTTGCTAGTTGCAGCCGCTCACATGACAAGCATCCCAGTATGCAGTGCATTCCTGCCCTTTAGTCGTGCTGGGGTTTTTTTGCCTGACAAAAATTGTACCAGTATTCCAGCATTGGCACAGATAGAAACAGCATTTCCTCCACACACACCCCTGTGTCAATACAATTAAAACAATTTAAAGTCAGATCCTAAACAGAGAGGGCTTGCATGGCGACAGGATGAGAGCTTAGAACTCCTGCACAGCGGGGAACAGTGTTCATGTGTATAATGGGAGAAGGATGAAAACAAGCCGTGTGAAAGACAGCTGTGCGAAATGCCAGTATATCAGCTGAAAAAGCTGCTGTTCCTTAATGCAACAGGTACTGCAATGTGAAAGGGATTTTAGAAATCAGGAAAGAAGTGCTACTTTTTCAATCCATTGAACTAATGCAATCAGCCCCATGTGTGAAAGCAGCCCCGTACTGCAGTGGTCTACTCATGCTCACCCCTTGCTGATGCAATGGGGGATGGGGCGAACAACCCCTGTCATTTTGATTTATTTCTGGTTTGCAGCAAGGGAGCACCAAAATATTTATCTATGCTAGCATCCTGTTTTACACAGTAACCAGCCTGGTGTTTCCGAGAAACTCATGAGCAGGGCATGCCTGCAATAGACCTTTCATGTGGATGCCCATCAACAGCACACAAAAACGTCATACCCCATCTATTCCATACCCTCTGCTCCACCCTGAGTAAACAAATATTTTACTGAGTCCTCCCCTATGCAACAAAATCCTCAGCCCAATGTATGATTGATGCTGCTGTGCTAAAACTTCCCTTACCACAACAAATGAGAAGTTGCTTACCAAAGGCAAAGTAAACCAGGAAGTAGATCTATATATTACTGTAGTGCATTGAGTATTCACATGAGCCTTATCTGTGATTGACCAGAGCAACATTTCAAGCCTTGGCTGTCCAATGAGGAAGAAAGGTTGGCTATTCGCTAAACTCTCCTCCCCTCCTCCCCAGGTAGGGACAGTCACCATGCTACCATAGTTATGTAGCCTTTCCCCGCAACTTCTGTTTCTTTCAGTAACTTTTTTAGACAAATAAATAAATGCAAAATAAACCATTTCCCAGAAAATACTGCTTGAAGTAGGCTGCGTCATGGCAGGATCACCTCTGTATTAGTAGACATTTGCATTTCCATCTGTTGACGCTTGCTGATTTTTGCGAAGCAATATTCAGTCTTTAAGAAAGATTGATCCCTGATCAATTAATCAAACTGCCTTGAATCCCTTCGTTCTTTCATTTTCCCTCATTGTTTTTTTTTTTTGCTGTCTGAGTAATCAATTAGGCCCTGTGTTTATTAACCCTCAGCAATTATTCTCTCCACATTGCAGATTGAAATAAACATAGGTCTCTAATTTCTCTTTACAAAGAGAGCATTTCCACAGAGGTCAGTCAAAGCTAGTTTCAGTAAACACACCATGTCATTCAAATAATAACGATCCATAAAAGAAATTGGAGCTGGTCCAAGGATGCCCCTTCACACTTTAACATTAGACATCTTAACAGCTTACTTAACAACAGGCGCTGCTAGTGAGTTTCAGGAAATTAATATATAAACATAGTGGCATATTGTTTTACATTTTTTTAATGATCTCCACTTTACACAACCACGTATAATGTATTAGATATTAGCGCTTCCAAAATAGTGTTGATTTTATAATCTGAAACTAAGGCAATGTACAGACAGAAGAGCTAAGCAAGTAACTTCCTGTATGCTACCAGGGTAGCACTTGCCTTGATCCTGGTTTGGAGCTTCTTAACCACAATATTTATTACATTTATATCCCACCTCAAGGTGGCATACAGAGTTTCCCATTTTTATCTTCACAACAACCCTGTGAGGTATGTTAGGCTGACAGATGGTGACTGGCCCAAGGGAAGCTTCACGTCTGAGTGAATATACTGCACCACAACATATAATGGAGAGGGTTTGCTTTGCTTGTACAGGGCAGTGGTGGGCAAAAGGTAAATTGGGATCTATTGGTAGATCACCCAGGATTTCTGACTTCCAATTGTTTAACTATATTGACAACCCCCCCTCCAAAAAATAGGCTGCTGAAATCAAGAAAGCTTAGGGGAAACCCATGAATTGATTTTTGTGTGGAAGGGCTATGAGGTCAGTTCTGATACTGAAAACAGATCCTTGGGCTAAGATGCACTCAGATATATCCTATTCCCTAATTCTAAGGATACATCTTAGCCAGTGTAGTACAGTGGTTAGAGTGTTGGACTAGGATCTGAGAGACCAGGATTCAAATCTCCACTCAACCACAAGCTCATTGGGTGACCTTGGACCAGTCACTATCTCTTAACCTAACCTACCTCACAGGGTTGTTGTAAGGATAAAATGGGGAGGGGGACCTCACTGGAGGAAGGGTGGGACATGTATGCTATAATGAATAATTCCTTGCTGCCACTCCTCTCATGGATGGGTTCCTCGTTGCTCAACTGCTGTGCCCACTGGCCTGTGTGTGTTGTTGTTTAATGCCAGAATGGTACACAATAAGACCACACTCATCCATGATTTGATCGTGGATGAAGGTGCCGATTTGGAGTACATTACTGAGACCTGAGTGGGTGAGCTGGGAGGAGTTGATCTGACCCAGCTCTGCCCACCTGGATACTCGGTGCAGCACCAGCACAGGCTGCAGGGATGGGGGGGGGGAATTGCTGTGGTCTACAGAACTTCCATATCTGTTTCCAGGAAACCACTCTGTCTTGGAGCTGGCTGTGAGAGCCTGCATCTGGTGTTGGGCCAAGGAGACAGAAAACTAGGGTTGCTGCTGGTGTACTGTCCACCCTGCTGCCTGGCAGCTGTGAGGCTGATCAGGCATGAGTAAAACATCATAACCATGCTTACTGTATGGCGGTGAGGGTGGCAAAGAAGGCCCACTTCTCTGCTTCCATTGCATCCTCAAGTAGCCGTCCAGTGGAGCTTTTCCGTATTGTCAGGGGTCTGTTGACATCAATTCCAGGAAACGGTGTTTTAGACCCTTCGGAGTCCCACTGTGAATTGTTTGCAAGGCACTTTGAGGGTAAAGTTGCTCACCTCCGTAGCAGTCTTGATGCCCCATCCACATTTACTGTAGTCCCCAACAGGTGTCCAGTGCAACATCTGCTGCAATGTCTTGGGAATGGTTTCAGTTGATGCAGCCTGATAACATAGACAAGGTGCTTGCAATGATGCAGCCAACGTGTCCTCTCGACCCTTGCCCTTCCTGGCTTATTAAAGCTTGCCAAGGGGGGTTGACCGAGTGGATCCAGGGTGTGGTCAATGCATCATTGCGGAAGGGAGTGGTTCCAGCCACCATGAAAGAAGCGGTGATCTGACCACTACTGAAAAAGCCCAACCTGGACCCATTGCTCTGCGACAATTACCGACAGGTCACAAATATCCCCTTCTTAGGGACGGTGGTTGAGAAGGTTTTTGGTGCAGCAGTTGCAAGTACTCTTGGATTAAACAGATTATCTTGACCCATCCCAGTCTGGGTTCAGGCCTGGTTATGGGACTGAATTGGCCTTGGTCGCCCTGATGGATGACCTTTATCGGGAGAAGGACAGGGGGAGTGCGACTCTGTTACTCTTACTTGACCTCTCAGCGGCTTTTTATACCATTGACTATGGTATCCTTCTGGGCCAACTTGGTGAGATGGGTATTGGAGGCACTGTTTTAGAGTGGTTCTGATCCTACCTCCAAGTTCATTTTCAGAGAATAGCATTGAGTGATTGTCTTTCGGCCCCCTGGCAGTTGTGCTGTGGGGTGCAACCAGGTACCATCTTGTCCCCCATGCTGTTTAACATCTATATGAAGCCCTTGGGAGCAGTCATCAGGAGAATTGGAACGAGGTGTCAGCAATACGCTGATGATACCCAGATCTATTTGTCTGTAACATCTGAATCAGGAGAGGCTGTGCAAGTCCTGGACAGCTGCCTGGATTCGGTGGTGGGCTGGATGAGGGCCAGTAAACTGAGTCTGAATCCTAGCAAGATGGAGGTGCTGTGGGTTGTGGTTCCCAAGTTCAGATATTTTATTTATTTATTATTTGATTTATATCCCGCCCTTCCTGCCATCAGGAGCCCAGATAATTGGTCAGTTGCCTGCTTTGGATGGTGTCGTACTCCCTCTGAAATAGCAGGTCCGTAGTCTGGGGTTACTCCTGGATCCATCTTTGTCGCTAGAGGCGCAGGTGACCTCCGTGGCTAGGAGTATGTTTTACCAGCTTTGGCTGGTAAGACAGCTGTGGTTGTTTCTGAACTGGGATAGTCTGACCACTGCTGTCCATGCACTGGTAACCTCTAGGCTGACTGTAATGTGCTCTATGTGGGGCTGCCCTTGAGGTTGGTCCGGAAGCTGCAGCTGGTGCAAAATGCAGTGGCGAGATTGCTCACTGGGGCAGGGTATCTCCAACATGTCACCCCACTGCTGAAAGAATTGCACTGGCTGCCTATTTGCTACTGGGCGAAGTTCAAGGTTCTAGTTTTTGTGTACAAAGTCCTATACAGCTTGGGACCAGGATACCTGAATGTCCGTCTTATCCCTTATATATTCAGTCGATCACTGTGCTCTGCAGGTGAGGGCTTCCTGCAGATACCATCTTATCAGGAGGTCCGTTCCACACAACATAGGAAACGGAGCTTTAGTGTGGCGGCACTTACCCTGTGGAATTCTCTCCCCTTAAATATTAGACAGGAGCCATCTCTGTTATCTTTTTGGTGCCTATTGAAGACCTTCCTCTTTCAACAAGCCTTTTAAGTTGAGACCTTATCCCATTCTGTGTCTGTGTTGGAATTGCTTTTTAACATGCTTTTAGACCCTTTAAAAAAAAAAAAACACCTATATGTGTTTAACCTTTTTTGCATTAATGCATTTTAAAGTCTGTTTTTATGATGTTTTAAAGTGTTTTTAGTGCTTTTGCTTGCCACCCTGGGCTCCTGCTGAGAGGAAGGCAGGATATAAATCAAATAATAAATAATAATAACCAGAACATAATATGTCATAATATGTGAAAGGAGGGATGGGGAACATGTGGCCCTTCAGCTGTTGTTGGATTTCACCTTCCATCAGCCCCTGCCAGCATGGACAGGTATGATGCAAGTTGTTCCTAAAGGGTACAGATTTTCAAAACAAACAAAGAAACAAAAAACAGCCAGACCTGGAAAATGGCTTTGCTTTTAGACTTGGATGTGTACAGCATAGTACAGTGTGGAGAACCTCAGTACATCCCTCTGAATTCTCCTTAGGCCACACCCACTATACTCAGGCCACCCCTCACTGGCTCGGCTCTTTGCCCTCCTTGAATGCATTTGCCTGGCTGGAACATTTCCTGAATGGTGATAATGTCTTGGATTTGCCTGGATGGAGGATGAAAAGAGATGTGTATGAATGTGTGTGCTTGTGTGTAGAAATCTCTGTTTTTGTGTGGCTGAAATATAGCCTACTGCAAAAAAGAAGAAGAGTTAATAGCCGCATTCATTTTTCTGCCCACTTTTGCCTTTGACCCTGCCCACTACTTGCATATGACACCACCCCCGAACGATTTCCACAAGGGAATGTGGCCACCATGCTGAAAAAGGGTCCCATCTCTTCCGTGGTGGACGATGGATGGATGGACTGCCTTCAAGTCGATCCCGACTTATGGCGACCCTATGGATAGGGTTTTCATGGTAAGCAGTATCCAGAGGGGGTTTACCATTGCCTTCCTCTGAGGCTGAGAGGCAGTCACTGGCCCAAGGTCACCCAGTGAGCTTCATGGCTGTGTGGGGATTCAAACCATGGTCTCCCAGGTCATAGCCCAACACTTTAAACACTAGAAATGTGAAAAACAGCCTTTACTGCCTATCTGTTATATTCCAGCCTGCAGAAAGTATATTAGACTACGTACTGACAAACTGTTTCCCAGCCTGCACTGTGAGTTTTGCACAAAGAAGGTTTAAAGTATTATGCAATTGAAACTGGAGCACCCGTTTTGTACATGCTTAACCAAGATGGAAAGCAGCACAGAATGAAGTGTGCTGGAGTGTACTTGATAAAAGGAACAAAAGGATTTTAAAAAAAAATTCCATTTGTAGCTACAAGGGGACTTGTGATGTTTTGAGTTTCTTTTCAGTTTCACCCAGATTGTTCGGATGCATATAAAGATGTGGAGGAGATCATCAAAACAGGTCTGCACAAAATAATACAGCTCTGTCTTCATAGCAATAATTAATGTTTTATCTCCTTCAGTTTTACAAATTATCCCTATAAAGCCCATTTTAGGGAAAGCAGCTTACAGAGCTTTGAGGGCACATTAATCCATGGGACATTTCACTGAAATGTAGAAAACCACAAAGTCATATCATGGCAAACCTAATCGAAGCAGATTTGCAACAATATGACCTCAAGCTTCATGTATCTCAAACATACTAAGCTGATTTGGAATGGTGGATTTGCAGACATAGAAACAGAACTGTTGGCAAATTCTCTGCTTTCCTCTACCTCATCTCAAAACGGGATTTCTAAAGCAACTTAGCAGCATTGGCAGAGGTCCTTCTTTTACTAAGGGTTCATTCAGATAAGCATTTATCATGGGTTAACGCAATCTTAAAACTCACATTAAAGCTCTAGATTTAGATAATACCCAGGGCTAGCTGAGGGGAAAGCAGAAATTTATTTTATTTTAGGCCTGGGTGACCTCCAAAGGACCTTTCAACCCTTCTTATGTTATCTGAAATCCTCTTGGATTGATCACCTTGACTGGAATTCCATTGTCCTAGATCAGCCTTCCTCAACATGGTGCCCTCCAGATGTTTAGGAGTACAACTTCCATAATTCCTGACCATGAGCCATCCTGTCTGAGCTGAGCTGATGGGACTTGTAGTTTTGGGGAAGGGTGTCTTGGAACATATCAACCTTGAACATAAATACCCATTCTGTTCTTCTTCCTGAAAATGAATTAGTTATTTTTGACAAGGATATCCTCTCATTCTACACACACACACATGTTTGTGTGTGTGTACACACAGAGAGCTCATGAAGTCTGATTAAACTGGTAGGACTTATAGATAGGACTTACACGGTATGATTTACACTGTTCAGACTTCTTTATACAGTAAATCAAAAGATTTTGTTTACTTGATTTTGTGGCTTCAGATTTTAAAGTAAGATAGATGGGTCCTTCAGACTGGTGGGGCTTTTACAGGTGTATTCTGCAACATGTCATTGACACAATAATAGTACATTAGTGGTGGATTTACCATATGCTGGACCACCCAGCCATTGTTCTGCTTTATTAGTTCTGCAATGCTTCCCCAATGTTATTGCATTATTGCCATCTGGAGGGGCACTCTTGCAGAGGCATCACTAGGCGGGTGCGGGAGGTGTGGACCACACCCGGGTGACACCATGAGAGGGGTGACACCCAGAGCTGCCGTGGGGGCTCTCATCTGGCTGGCGCAGAACCCAGGAGTGTGCAAAACCTGAGCAAAGGCGCCCGGAGCCCAGACCGGAGAGGAAGCGAGGGACATGTGAAGGGGAAGCGGTCCCAGGAGGAGGAGGAGATCTGTCGGGAGGAGGCTCTGCCCCCGGCAGATGGCTGCCCGCCAGCTCCCTCAGCACCCCGATGTGTCGGGCCAAAGGCAGGCTCCGGGCGAGTGGGCGGGCGAGCCCCTCCCCGCGGTGGGCTGGGGTGGGGCGGGGCTTGGGGGAACATCCTTGCCAGCCTGCCGCCAGCTCGGAGCCACTGATCAGGGCATCCTGGCAGCCAGTCGGTGCAGCCATCAGGCCCCGCACTGGGTGACACCAACCCTAGTGATGCCACTGCACTCTTGCTCTATAGTTTAACAAAGACAGAGCACAGATACACATGCCCTGAACATTTGTGACATAAACCTGTAAAGGATTTCAGCAGGCAGTTATGGGACACACTCTGATTGGAAATGAAGCACTATATACATCCCAAATATTTTGCAGGCACAAACAGTAAGGAAAGCAGGATTGTTTATAACTGCCCCAATACTATCATGAGCACAAATCATTATGAATGAGCACTAAAAAGAATGTAGGGGCAGGCCCAGGTTCTGCACAATATGTTTATCAGCCATCATCTTCATTAATTTCTGTTGAACAATCCAGCAGTCATGATGACAGATACATTTCTAAAACCATTTATACAAACCAAAACCAATTTCAACAAAACACAGCCAAAGCAAGTCAGTATTCTTAGCAAAATCCTACAAAAGTAGAAGAAGTTGTACAGTGGAAGGACAACTGCAGTCTCCAGGAGCGTGTTCCAGTGAGTGAGTGTCACAGCAGAGAAGGTCCTACTCTGAGTCTTCTTGAATTTACTTCAGTAAATGGAGAAATGTGAACATCAGAAGGACACTAATGGATCAGACCATCTTTCACTTAGTTTTGCCAAGTATGAATAAAATGTTTTTCATTTGATCATCTTTTTAAAATGACAACATGGAAAATCTATCCATATACTTATAAAATGGAAATTCAAAGAATTCCTTCTGTTCACAATACTAACTGGTCTATAGGACACAAAACAAAACCAATGGACAATAAAACCCAAAACATAATTGGCTGGAAGCAAAAAAGAGTAATTGGATCATTGCAGTAATCCAAATGGAACTTAGACATGTGTTACCATTGCCAAATTTGACACCTTTAGGAATGGGTGTAGTTGGTACACCAGCCTCAAGTGAGCAAAGCACACTCTTGGCCATCACTAAAACCTGGGCATACAAGTCTAGAAGAGAAGAGTACCTAAAAATCTGATTTTTCAAGGACAGTGCAATCCCATCCAAACCAGACTGTGTCTCAGTGTTCTGACCGGCCTTTCTACTGATGAGGAGCACCTCATGTCCAGGTTAAGAGGCAGATTGTTTGCCCACATCCAGTCGATTACTGATAAAACGCCAATTCAGAACATCAACACCTTTCTTAGATAGATAGAGACAGTGCTTCTAGGAGATAAAATACGAGATGCTAGCACTCATACCTTGATAAAAATGCTGTAGGTTCCAGCAAAAAATGCTTGCCAAGGGCAGCCAAAAAAGAAGTGCCGGTACTCTGTACCAGTGAGTACCATCACAAAAAAAGCCATGGATAGAGAGTTGGGTAAACTCAAAAGCCCCAGGCAACCTCCCCCAGTGGTTTCATGCAGAAGTAAAAGAGAACTTGCTTTGATTGATTGATTGATTGATTGATTGATTGATTGATTGATTGATTGCACTTGTATACCGCCCCATAGCTGAAGCTCTCTGGGTGGTTTACAGCAATTAATTTGTTAATTTTTAAAAGTTTCATCTGTACCCCACAACTTCAGCATAAAAAGCTCCCAAAAACAAAAGAAATAATATATAGAAATCAATGAAATGAAATGACAAACAACAACAGATACGACTAAGCCAATGGATAATAAGTAAAGGAACACTGAAAAATCTCAGTGGCTGCAGTAGAGGCTGAAGAGTGTATATAAAGGAAGCCTGCTTAAGATTGAACTCCTGTTTGGGGAGCTTTGCCAAGCTCAGTGGGACAAGCTCAGAGATTACATAGCCCCTTGCTTCCATGACTTGGGAGCATCCCTCAACACTGGACCCATAACTTAGGCACTGCACTGTTCCCTGAAGCCTTAAAAAAGCAGTCTTGCAGAGATTTGCTTGGCTCTCTATGTGAACTATGATTAGTGTTCAGGACTTGGACAAAAATTGACTTGGACTAAAGGGACATAAAACACTTCAGTGTGTGTTTGTGTGTGAGTGTATGTGCGCGCGCTCGCGTGTGCAATTTGCTTAGCCATCTAATGAAATGTTCGCCATCACTGGACATCTTTTTGCTCATGTGCCAAAAAGCATCTTGGTCACCCTGACTTAAGGCCTATTTGGTGTTAATCAGTGTTTAACAGCATGGGGGCAAGGAGTGGGGTTGCAGTGAATAACCCTGTGCTCAAAGTCACACACTCCTTCCCCAGCATGGATATCTGTAGGAAGGCAGTCTCTGTTCTTAACGTTGTATGCATGGATGGCAATCCTGAGTGATGAGAGTTTCAGATCTTGGGGGAGCCTTCATGCACACAACCATATGCACAGAGGACCCCTCCGTACAGATATTCATGACATGTGCATGGATGAGAGGAAGAAAGGATGACATTAGGGGTGGGGCTGCTCAGCATATCCCCATTCCTTACTCCTATCTTGTTGGACATAGAAGTTATTAATACCAAAAAAGTGTGTTTCCCCAATCTGAAATTTGGGAGGACCCCCAGCAGAGATCTGTGGTGAGGTGCAGCGCATCTGAATGCACTCACATGCTACAAAATCTGCTTTGCACTGGGTTAATTTTAATCTAAATTGAGGAGTCAAGTTTTCCACCCACTGAAAAGGCTGATGAATCTCACATTCTGTCAAAATAACTGGGCTGAGTTTGGTTTTCTGCAGAGGCCTCCAGGTTCCCCCAGATGGCGCTTTCATGTCCTCTTCTCCCAGCACAGAGATTGGCTGGCAACCAGGAAAAGGTTACAGCTAACGGAGTAATTCAGGCTTTTCAGAATCAAAGAAGGCTGTTCCCACCAAAGCAGCAGTGACAGCAGCTGCTCAGAATGAGTCACATTATTCCCACTTTTGAAAAGAGTCAGAGAAGGTTATCACTGTTTTCTTCCATTCATCCACATCTGATTCCATGAATGTTTCCAGCCTTACATAATAATGTCCCCCACCTCTGCAAGAACATTTTGCTGGTGCAGGCAAGAGAGGAGCTGTAGTACAGATAAAAGGGAAGAGAAGCTAACAGACTGCTTGGGAAAGTTGCAACCTTTCTAGTGGGGCAGAGCCTCTTCAAATAGAAACACAGGAAGCTGTCTTATACCCAGTCACACAATTGGTCCATCTTGCTCATTGTTTTCTCCAGTGTTTTGCCCTACCTGGACATTCTGGGAATGCCCCTTTCCCTTAGGAACAGCTTAGAGAAATAGCACTGTCATTACATAAATTAGTTTGGCAACAGAATACAGTATTAAGTAGTGATGGCTGGTGGCTCCATGTCAGTAGTGCAGTGGAAACCACACTGGGGTTTAGACTTTCAAAGCGCTGTCCAAGGTGCTGAAACCTATTCTGGAAACCCAGAATCCACTCCAGGTTTCAAACCAAACTTTCAAGTAACTGTCCAAAGTGCTGAAACCTATTTCAGCACATTGGGCAGCTCCTTGAAAGTTTGGCGTAAACCCCAGAGTGGATTCCATTGCCCCACTGGAATTAAGTATTAAGGAAGTATTAAGCAAGGTGCATACAGGGGTGGGGGATCTGTGGCCTTCCAGGTGCTGTTCAACTAAAGCTCCCATTATTCCAGTTTGGCCATTGACCATGCTGGCTGGAACTGATGGAAATAGGAATCCAACAGCATCTGGATGTTCTCCATCCCTGGTGTAAATCTTCAAGGAAAGGTCAAAGATAAGGTTGCCATCTAAGGTAAGGTTAGACTAGATGACCTGTGAAGTCTCTTTCAACTGTTTAAATCTTACTAGGTTCCTGGGAGTTATTAATATCAGATCAGATCATACTTCATCTCCTATTTTTAGGTTTCCAGTGTACGTGGAACTCAAACACAATTCATAATTACTGCTATGTAATATATATATGCAGAGAGGCATATGCAACATAAATGTAATGCCAACTGATATGAAAGAATTTGCAATAAACTGTTCCCACATCTTTATTGCTGCAAATAATTGATTCATTCCAGCACTACATTCAGCACCTTGGGATTATTTGGTCATTGCTAATGCATTAAAACAGACTAGAGCCTGCAGCCAAAGTTTTGGCTGGTAAACTCTCATGCAAGATACCCTTTTTCCTCAAGTCCCAGCTACCAAATCAGTGGATTGTGGGAGAATCTCCTTCTCTTCAGTGCTCCCCAGCTCCTGATGCATATTATACATATATCACCTGAGTTTTAAACTCTATTTGGGCATTTTTAAGTCCTGTAAACAACACAGAAGCAAGGAGCAGGGTCACACTGAGTAGCCCCGCCCCTGACATTGCACCCTCCTCTTCTGGTGTCCATGTGCACAGTGCAAATGCCTCTAGCGAGGGAGCCATCACACACATGGCTGCACATGAGAAGGCTTCACACATTTAGGATATTTCAGGATTGTTTAGGGTATTGGGGCAGGGCTGCTCCCCTGATGTTGTAGATAGAAAGGACTGGATGATGTCCAAATAGGGCATTTCTGTCCTGGTACACAGGTACGTTTTGGTCGGTCCCCTTTTCTCTGCCCATCCAAGGCTGTGAACAAATTACTGGCCTAAAATGCAAGTAGGCTGTTCTTTTTCTCAATTCAGATTATAGCTGGTTTGGGGAAGAACACATGCAACATTTCATAAGAAATGACAGGGTAGATACAAGATAGATATGGACAAGCTCATGCTGTGCATACACAACTTCCCAAACCAGCATTGGATGAGGAGTGAATGTGAGTGTTTACACAGCCTCTGTCTCTTTCCTCTGTCCTCCCAAAGAAACCGATGCATGCAGTGTTTGTGATGAGGCTTCACTGCCCGAAGCACAATACAGTGCAATACTATATACAAACTGATCTCTCTCCCTCTCTCTTTCTAGTGCTCAGGACCTGGAGGGACAAGTGTTGTTGAACTGCTTGGAAACAGTGACCATGGTGCTACCAATTTCAGCATATATGTAAGTGGACAATTGCCAAGAAAGACCAGCCGAATCACATTTGACTTCAAAAGAAGAAACTTCCTGAAAACGAAGGGATTGGTTCAAAATAAAAGTTGAGAAGGAAAGTCAAGAGAGGGGAAACATCTCTTCAGAATGCTTGGCGGTTGTTCACAACCATAATAAGTGGACCTCAGTTGAAATGGATGACATAGATTGGGATGTCAGGAGGCCATGATTTCTATTCCAACCTGTATTTGTCGCAATCAGTGCTGTTTCCATTCTGCTGCAGTTCAGTATCCACCAAATGCTACATTATGTCTGTTATTTAACATACGTTACGAAACTCACATTCATTTCAATGTAAAGGAAATACCAAAACAATGTAACCACCACCATTAATTATGTATCATATGTGAACTTAACAACAACAATGATGTGAATGAATACTGATCATATTTGTTTGCTGATTTCCATTCCGGATCACAGAAGAACATGAAAACTGCAGCAATTTCTGCTTTCTTTTCTATTTTTAATCAGAATTCTCTGGCATCCCTAGCTGCTGACCAGGAAATGTATCACCAAAGCCAAGTGGATGCTAGCATGGTGAATAAGCAGAGTCAAGGAAGCTATTGGAGGAAAGTCTTCCTCCAGAAATAATGTTCAAATGAGAACAAAAAAGGAACACATACATCCCTCATGCAAACAGACAGTAATGGATGCAAAACCTTTTTTTAAAAAATAAAGGAGTACATCACTAAAAATATTAACACCAACGATAAAAAATATTTAAATACTTTAGAAAGCAGGAAACTGGCTAGGGAGGTGGTTGGGCCAATACAAATAATTTAGGACTTGTGTTAATTGGTCCCAGTGGTATGTACAACTGAACATTCTTGTCATTCCATTTTGTACCAGCTGAAGTTTCTAAACTGTCTTCAAACCCAGTTTCATGTAGTGTGCATTATTGTGGTCCAGTCTAGAGGTTACCAAGCCATGGATAATGGAAGCAAGGTCCTAGCTGTTAAGGAGAGGTCACCAATGGTACACCCAACAAAGCTACCACCTGAGATTCCATGAACAACGTTGGGTCCAGGACCTTTCCTTTTTGGTGGCCTGTGAATGTACAAAACAGCTGTGATTACTGACATGTAATTTTAACATGCATGTTTATTGTACATACTTGCTTTAAACCTGCTGATTTTAATTTTCATAAATTTTATGCCAACTTGTTTTCAACGGTTGATTTTATCTGTATATTTAGTGAATATTTTCTACTGTTTTCTGTAAACCACTGTTGATTAAGTAGTATACAAATCTTGTTAAATAAACAACCAAATACAAACCTGGCCTGACCTCAGCCAACCTACATATATATGGTGTGGTGGTGGTGGGGAGCTGGCAAGATGGAAAATGGCATTTGCTCTCTTTTGCCCAGTTTAGAATTAAACTTTAAAAAGCCAGACTTGTTTTCACTACCAGTATAGATACTGTCAATTGTTTTACATGTTTATCTCATTAATATCTGTTCTCTTTTGGTCAATAATAAATGTAGACTTTTTAATGTAAACCTAAATGTAGGAGAGTTCAAATCGAAGGACAAAAAGATTAATAAAGAACGATAAACTACACAAAAGGTTCTGTACTGAACTTAGTGATAATTCACTAATAGGCAAAAAACTTTGCTGTTTAAGAACATACCTATAGCCAATATATATTTCTATCAAAATTTAAACAGCAGGGAAATTGGGCAGCTATAGTGAATGCACCAGGGGAGCAGGAGACCTGACCTCCTCTCTGAGATATTGTACTGCCCTACAAATTTGTCAAAATGCAAATACAATTTGGGTTCGTATTTCACAGTCCAATCCACTTCCTGTGTAGCTTGGAAGAATATGGTAATATGTGCCTCTGAGCATATGGTGAGAGGTGGCAACACCTGCCATCTCCAAAGATGGAGAATTACATTTTTGTATGTTTGTTGGTGTTCTTCTTACTTTGCTTCTTTTCTGTGTTATTACTGTTTCTACAGAGAATCTAACCTAGAAAATTATATTTTCTCCCTATATATACAGGGAGGTGATGGGAGGGAAGAGGAGGGGAGGGCAGGTTTGATCACTTGCATATTTATTGAGTTTAGTCATGCTTGAAAATGAAATGAACTACCTTCAAGTCGATTCCAACTTATGGTGACCCTAGGAATAGGGTTTTCATGGTAAGTGGTATTCAGAGGGGGTTTACCATTGCCTTCCTCAGGCTGAGAGGCAGTGACTGGCTCAAGGTCACCCAGTGACCTTAATGGCTGTGTGGGGATTCGAACCCTAGTCTCCCAGGTCGTAGTCCTAGGTTAGGTAAAACTGACCATGGGGGAGGAGGGGGGAGGGAAGGGCAGAGGGGAGGAGGAGGAGGAGGGGGAAGGAGGGAATTGGAAGGGGATGGGGAGGGGAAGGGAGGGGTGATGGAAGGGAGATGGAAGGGGCAAGAGGGAGGGGATAGGAAGGCAATTTTGATCATTTGCATGCTTTCTGAGTTCAATGACATTTACTCCTGTGCAGTCATGCTTAGGATAGGTGAAACTGACCTGGGGGAGGGGTGGGGAGAGGAGGAGGGCAGAAAGGGGAGGGGACGGACAGGGGAAGAGATTGGGTGGGTGGGCACTGGACACAGGGGAAGCCCCTTTCCAAAAGGAAAACATTGTGAACAGTATCACTGTTTTTCAGGGTTTCCCCCACCTTTTTATTCTACAGCAGGCACATGTAGCCTCCCACCCAAATTTAAACCAAAGCTGTCCCTGGCCACATCCACATGAGACTGTTATTTCACTTTAGGCAGTCATGGCTTCTTCCAAAGAATCCTGGGAAGTGTAGTTAGTGAAGGGTGCTGAGGGTTGCTAGGAGATGTCCTATTCCCCTCACAGAGCTTCAATCAGAGTGGCTGACTGTTAAACCAGTCTGGCCACTGGAGTTCTGTCAGGGGAATAAGACTCTCCTCTCAGCACCCTTCACAAACTACACATCCCAGGATTCTCTGGGAGAAGCCATGACTGTCTCACGTGAAAACAAAGTCTGGTATGGGTGTGGCCCCCTGATAAAAAAAGCCCAGCAGCTGGAAGTCTGGCTTTTAGAACACTGACAGTTGTTCTTACTGAGCATGCCCGACATTATCATTGAGTTCAAACAAAGATTTCTTAAATTAATTAAAAATCAGCCAGGCATTCTTTTAACTTTTGAACTACAGAAATTGAAGGTTAGAGTATGGGGCAAGGTCAGTAATAGGATTACAGGTACTCTGTGAACATGGCTGATTTTTTAATGAATTTAACAGATTATGAGAACTCTGACAAAAGAAGTCCAAAATGGGTGTGGTTTTCTCTCTCTCTCGTTTTACAGTTTGAACTCTTGATTCTCTCTGACTGTTTTGTGTATCACCATGAAAATTTAGAGGGTTGTTAAGCAACCATTTCTGAGTTTAGGACTACAAGTTTTGTAAGGTTTCTTTTTGAAATGAGCTTATGGGAAGGATCAGAATGGCATGGGGGTATTTTCAATTTAACATTGTGGAATGCAAAAAAATCCATGCTGACTATAGTATAGAGCCACTCTCGTAGCTGTATAATAATATAAAGATACTTTATAAACTTTATTTTTTGGACTTCAGTTCATTTTGTATCTTTATATTATTATCACTGAGTTCAATACAGAACCTTGTGTGTAATTTGTGGGTCTTTAATATTCTTTTTGACATTTTTAATGTAGACATTTAATTTCCTCATACTGAACATTGTGGGGGGTTTTCCCTGATGGATAATGGTCTAAATAAAACCTTGGTGCATGTTTGGGTAGGTTTCGTCTGTTTGTTTGTGTGTGTGTGCGTGCATGCGTACGTGTGTGTGTGTGTGTGTGTGTAGGACAGAGAGAGAAAGGGCAGAGGGCATCAAAGCTCTACTGGATCAGACCAAAAGCCTATCCAGTCCAGCAAGAACATATTTCCCACTTGCGCTTTCCCAGCAACTGGTATTCAGAGCATCTTATACTGGAGGCAGAACACAGCCATCATTACCAGAAGCCGCTGATAGCCTTCACCACCATGAATTTGTCTAAGCCATCCAAGTTGGCAGCTATATCATGTGTCAGCAAAATCCACAGTTTAATTATATTCTAGGTATGGGGTTCGCTGCCTGGTTCCGATCCACTTGAATTCAGAGAGTCTGGATTTCGTTGCCAATCTGCCCTTTGTTTTGTTTCCATTTCCTTTCACACTTGCCGATGAGTTGATTTATTTTAAGTGAAACATACTGTAATTTTTAATGAAAATGCTTATGAAAAAGCTTATGCTGTTCCACTCTTTTTTCCTATTTACATATCAATTAGGCAGATAATCGCCTAAAATAGTGGAGAGGTTAATAGGTGTAAATAGAATAGAATAGAATAACTTTTATTGCTCATGACCATTGGCCGCCACAATAAAACACAGACACACATTTATATACAAAGCTAAAATACAACATTTTTACAAGATTAAACCATTAAAACTAGAGGCCATGTGATGGACCTAATTTTGCCTGGGTTGTTACTTGCTTTTGATGTTTAGACCTAAATGGTGATCATTATTACCCAGACAATAGTTATATGCATCAGCTTAGAGGAAAGCCAATTACAATGACAATAACGTAAAATTTGATGACAGCCTGACCTGCTGCAAGAAATCAATGCCGGTCCCAAAAGACAGTGGATTGTAACATGCAGTGTGGTCATAATTTTAGATACAGAAAGCTGTGGGCAAAACGGATGGAAGGAGATCAGCATATTTTAAACACTATGGATCCCGTGAAGGCCTATCACGGAAACAATGAAATGTTTCAGGAATGTTGGAAATAGTTACTGTTAAACTGTCAAGTGGAGGTGGAAAGACTTTGACCTGAGAGCTCATTTATTGGCTAGATAGACTACCATTCAAGATTATGCAGAACAGGGCCCATTATTATTATTAATAGCAATGGTAGTAGTAGTAGTAGTAGTAGTATTTGGCCTTCACCAGTAGGTCCCAGGACAGGTCACAACAATATATTACATTATGAAAACTAGTTTAAAACAAATTATATTTACAAGTAGAGAGGGTCCAAAAGTATATATCTCAAATATCAAAAAACCAGGGTAAAGGGGTGTGTCTTCAGCATATGACAAAATCTGTACAGAGATGGTGCCAGATACAGCTCTGTGGGGAGGGAATTCCACAACTTAGGGGCTGCCACAGAAAGTGCCCTCTCCTGGGCCACCCCCCAAACTTCTGAGGGTGGCGGAACTATCAAGATGGCTCCTTCTGCCAATCTCAGCATCTGACAGGGTCTGTAGAGAAGGAGATGGTCTTTCAGATATTTGGAGCCTAAGTCATTTAGGGCTTTAAACACAAGCGTGAACATCTTGAATTGGGCCTGGAAATGAACCGACAACCAATGCAGCTATTTTGAAAAAGGTTGAATGAGATCTAAATGGAACCCAAGCAAGTAATCTGGCTGCTGCATTTTGGTCCAGTTGAAGTTTCTGAGTAGTCATCAAGGGCAGCCCCAAGTTGAGCACACTGCAATAATTCAGTCTAGAAGTTACCAGAGCATGGCTAAGTTATATCTGTCCAAAAAGGGCTGGAGCTGGCATACTGGAAATAGCACACTTAACCACTGAGGCCACCTGAGCCTCCAATAACAATGCTGAATCTAGGAGAACCCCAAAGTTACAAACCAGATCCTTCTAGGGAACTGCAACCCTAGCTAGGACAGGCCATCTCCCCACCTCCCAGACTCAGGAACTCAGGACACATAACACATGTCTTTTCAGGATTCAGCATCAGTTTATTGACACACATGCAACTCATCCCAGCTGATGCTGTACAGTCCATTTTAAGCTCTCATACCTATGTATATGTTAAGGGAAATGTAAGTTGAATGGTTATTGTGCATAATAACTGGCCATTGTGCACATTTGCCAAGCCTCATGATGAATGTGCATATTAACCTTCCATAAATAGGAAATTGGGCACATTTCCCAGTCAATATACATAATTTCCAATGGCTTTGGGGAAACACACACAATTCCCTCTTCATGAAAGGTTCATTTGTACATTCTCCATGAAGCCTGGAGAATGTGTCCAGTGGCCAGTTATTATGCACATTAACCACTCAACTTAATTCCCCTTAACATGCACTGGGAATAAAAGTTAATGGTTCTGACTGGCTCCAGAATCCAAAAACGGTCGGTGACGTCTAGACAGACATCTGTTGAGACTCTGGCAGGTAATCTGGATTCCATTTTGAAAGGGAAACTGAGGTTATTAAAAGAGGAAATGTTTATAGCCATGAATGATAGGAATGAAAGGATCTGTGTTGACCTGCATTCCACAAACTCCAATGAAAAAGGATGAGGACATATACAGTATCTAATCAACAAGCCTTCATACATTCTTGGGGAAAGTACCATGGCCCATCTGAAGGTTAAGCGGCATAAATCTTATCTACAAAACAACATTAAAATGAGACCTAAGGAGACTATTCACTTCACAAAATGGGGACTCTGCAGGAATCTCAGAATGGTTTCTCTCAACCTCTTCCCATAATTTTTGTTCTCCATTTTATGTTCATTCTGTTTCCCCCTTATTGCTAGAATTACCTATCACTTCTAAACAATCTCAAATGCATGTTAAATGCAGTGTTTATAACTGTTGAAATTGGCATACCCACTCATTAACTGCCTAAATACATAATTTGAGTATCCATGCATTTTAGTAATAGTAATCATCTAATTTCATGGTTTATTGTAAGCAATGTGCACAATAAAAATTGCACCAAGCTCAAGTCATTATTCACATACATTTGAAATTGTACAATTACAGGTATGTGATTTTCAGTAACCAATCCTGTTCTCTTCCATGAATCCTTGCCAACCCTCCTAGACGGGAAATGCCTTTATTTCCCCAGCATCAGATCGTTCAGGTCAGGGGTCACCAAAGTGGTGTTGGACTACAACTCCCATAATTCCTGAGCTTTATCGTACTGGCTGGGGTTGATGGAAGTTGTAGTCCACAGCGTATCAATGTTGGCAGCCCCTAGGTGAGCAAGTTGTGCTAACCTTTCACATCTGCTAACCCATTCCAATCTGGATTCAGGCCTGGTTATGAGGCAGAATGGGCTTTGGTCGCCCTGATGGATGACCTTTATCGGGAGAAGGACAGGGGGAGTGTGACCCTGTTATTCTTACTTGATCTCTCAGTGGCTTTTGATATTATTAACCATCTTATCCTTCTGAGCCGACTTAGTGAGATGGGTATTGAAAGCACTGTTTTACAGTGGTTCCAACCCTATCTCCAGGGTCATTTTCAGAGAATAGCGTTGGGTGATTGTGTTTTGCCCCCCTGGTAGTTGAGGTGTGGGGTGCCACAGGGTACCATCTTGTCCCCCATGCTGTTTAACATCTATACAAAGCCCTTGGGAGTGAACATCAGGAGATTTGGAGTGAGGTGTCAGCAGGACAGAGTATTTCTGTGTAACATCTGAATCAGGATAGGCCGTTCAAGCCCTGGACCACTGCCTGGACTCAGTGGTGGGCTGGATGAGGGCCAATAAACTGAGTTTGAATAGTAGCAAGACAGGAGCTGTGGGTTGGTAGTTCCCGAGTTTGGATAATTGGTCAGTTGCCTGCATTGGATGAGGTTGTACTCCCTCTGAAAGAGCAGGTCCATAGCCTGGGGGTACTCCTAGATCTGTCCTTGTTGCTAGAAGCCAAGGTGACCTCAGTGGCTAGGAGTGCCTTTTACCAGATTTGGCTGGTAAGACAGCTGAGGCCATTTCTGGACTAGAATAGCCTGACCACTGTTATCCATGGACTGGTAACCTCCAGGCTGGATTACTATAATGCGCTCTATGTGGGGCTGCCCTTGAGGTTGGTCCGGAAGCTGCAGCTGGTGCAAAATGCAGCAGCGAGACAGCTCACTGGGGCAGGGTATCACCAACATGTCACCCCGCTGCTGAAAGAACTGCACTGGCTGCCCATTTGCTACCAGGCTAAGTTCAAGGTGCTAGTTTTGGTGTACAAAGCCCTATAGAGCTTGGGACCAGGATACCTGAAAGATCAACTTACCCCTTGTATACCTAGTCGATTACTGCGCTCTACAAGTGAGGGCTTCCTGCAGATACCATTTTATTAAGAGTGTGGTGTAGTGGTTAAAGTGTTGGACTACGACCTAGGAGACCAGGGTTCGAATCCCCACATAGCCATGAAGCTCATTGGGTGACCTTGGGCCAGTCATTGCCTCTCAGCCTCATGAAAACCCTATTCATAGGGTCGCCATAAGTTGGAATCGACTTGAAGGCAGTACATTTACATTACATTATCTGCACAACACAGGAAACTGACCTTTAATGTAGTGGCCCAACCCTTTGGAATTCCCTCCCCCTTAAATATTACACAGGCACCATCTCTGTTATATTTTCCATGCCTACTGAAGACGTTCTTTTTTCAACAAGCCTTTTGAGACCTTATCACAGCCTGTGTCTGTGTTGGAATTACAATTTAATATGTTTTTAAAGCTTTTTTGAAAAAGTATTTTTAAATATGTTTTGTTTTAATATATTTGAAACTCTGTTTTTAAGATGTTTTAGAGTGCTTTTAGTGTTTTGTTTGCCACCCTGGGCTCCTTCTGGGAGTAAGGGTGAGATATAAATTTAAATAACAACAACTCCTCAATCCTGTGAGGCAGGTTAGGTTGTCCAACAGCGTTTTGATATTATATTTGGTAGCAGAAAGTGGATTATAACTCTTTTCAATATTTTTTTGGGGAGGGGGGTATCTGAATGATCAATTACCTTGCAAAGAAGAATAGCTTCCCACCCAACTTTCAAAAGTCTTAGACATATGGCTTTAAGATGGTAAAGAATAAAGTCCTTTAATAAAACATTTTCTTACTTTCAAAGTACAGTAAAATAGATAAGATCTCCTACAGTTTAAAAAACCTGAATGGTGTGTCTATCTTTTTCATCATGTATGTATTTTTAATACAAGGTTTACTCCTTGTTCAGCTGGAAGAACTATGCATTCTAGTTTCAAATGCAGAAGCAAAACAAGGGTGGGAGGTTGTTCCATAGTACACTCTAAGATCCCCAACCAAATTTGTTCTAGGCAATGGCTCTTAAGTCATTTTCCTATTGCAATTTTCTCCCACCAACTACTAAGCAATATTTCTTGTCTCTACTAGTTTGGAAAAAATATTATTAATTACATCACCTATCACCTGTACTACAACCTGAGGCAGAGCTTGGAAGATTACTTTTAAAAAGTAATAAATTACAGTTACAATTACTTGGCAAAAAAGTAGTAATTACAGTTACAATTACAATTGCTCTGAAAGTAACTGATTACTTTACTTTTTCTCAAAAGTAATCACTACAATTACATTTCAGTTACTTTTTTAAAAAAATGCCTACAAGGTGCTGGCCTTGGCTGCTTCACATCTAAGTAGCCTAAAACAATATTAAAACTAAACACACACACACAGGGGGTAGTAGAAGGGTTTGAATCCCCACATAGCCATGAAGCTCACTGGGTGACCTTGGGCTAGTCACTGCCTCTCATGAAAACCCTATTCATAGGGTCACCATAAGTCAGAATCAACTTGAAGGCAGTACATTTTTTTTTGAAGAAGAAGATGATTATGATAATGCAGCATTTCAAATTAATTCTGTATGACAAGCTTTCCATGCCAAGCATGGAAAACCAAGGAGGAGGTATAAAATGTAGGCAAAAATACTTTTGACAAAATGCCATTTATCCTTTATATCTATGTCTATAATTAACAATACAGCTGAATGATGTATGTAAAGTATTTTTTCTCTTTCCCTTTTTTATTAGTATTTTAGTACTGCTGCTAAAGTTCTGATGAAAGAATAAAGCATTCATTAGCCACATTCAAATGGTTAGAACACATCACATAAATTCCACTGAAGTTGGAGTTTTTGCCATAGAAAAGGCAAAAAATACATACCCTATGATAGCCCAATAGACAATCAGAACTAATATAAAACCCTATTGCTTCTCATTTGCAAATGTTGCAAGATCTAAGGTAACTCTAGATCATGTGAGTTCAGGTGATGCATGTTATGTAAATTTGTATAGATATTAGCAGAGATTGTCAACAGTCTGAGATGTGTGTGTGCCAATGTGTGCGTTTACCTAAGTGGCAGGCTTTTACCCTGCACTGAGATCACTGAGACTTAAGACTTAGTAAAATAAGAAAAGCTATTTTATTTATAGAAATACATAGTAGATAGGAAAGGCATACCTAGTTCTAACTAACTTGGAGGCGCAACACTCAGGTTTGGGAGTTGCCCTCCTGGCTCAGGAGGGAGAGAGCAGAGACAAAGGTGTCTCCTCTCTCTTGGATTACTTTATTGCTTAACTGCATTCTGTGTTTGCCTCTGTAATTCTCACTTTTTTTACCCACTGTTTGAATGTCTTTTGGGAATGCCTACTGATGATTTGTTATCATTTTGGGCTGATTACCTTCAGCTATTATCTCACCAAAGTTGCATACACATGACAGATTTAAAGCACATTTCCACCACCACCCCAAAAAAGAATCCTGGGAACTGTAGTTTGTTACGGGTGCTGGGAATTGTAGCTCTGTGAGGAGTAAACTACAGTCCCCAAGATTCTTGGGGAAAAGCCATGTGCTTACATGTATGGTGTCTACTGGGAGACTCTTACGGATTGATTCTATACTCCCAGAAGTAAATCCTATTTACTGCTATGGGAATTACTTCCAAGTAAGTATGCCTGGAATTGCAGCTTTTAGGTCATGCTTAATAGCCACCTTGTATCAAATTGAACAGTTTCCAATCAGATTTAAATACTAACCACTTAAACTGGTCAGAGTGTCATTCCCTCTATTTCTGAAGCTCAGGCTGGAAGTGTTGTTGCTTATGTAGCCATGGTATCACCATCCATACCACACATAATAAGGAGTATTAGTGGGCAAGAGGGAACCCCAAGTGTTGCAGTATACAAAAAAGTGAGAGAGAAAACAGAAAGGGGATGACTCCCAAAACAGCCCAAATGAGTACTGAGCATGCTCTGTTATGAAATGCTCAGTGGCTGTGAGTGAGTGAGTGAGTGAGTGAGTGTGTGTGTGTGTGTGTGTGTGTGTGTGTGTGTGTGTGTGTGTGTGTGTGTGTGTGTGTGTGTGTGAGAGAGAGAGAGAGAGAGAGAGAGAGAGAGAGAGAGAGAGAGAGAGACAGATGTCTCAGCTAACAGAAAATTATAGAATAGTAGAGTTGGAAGGAACCTTTAAGGTCATCGAGTCCACACCCCTGCTCAATGCAGGAATCCAGGTTAAAGCACACCTGACAGGCCAATTCCCCCCACAGAACTCCAGTCACAGAATTGTCTGAGAAAAGGGGCTGACTGTTAAACCACTCTGGACATTGGAGCTCTGTCGGGAGAATAGGAGTCTCCTAATAACACTCAGCACCCGTCACAAACTACACTTGCCAGGATTCTTTGGGGGAAGTCATGACTGTTTAAAGTGGCATAAATGTCTGGCATGGGTGTGGCCAGAAGGTCATCCAGCGAGTTCATGGCTGTGGTAAGATATGAACTCAGAACATCCCAGCTGCACCCAGCATGGAACTACACTTTCAGCAGCAAATACCAGAAAACCAACTAAATGTGTGCTGTCAATGTGCAAAGCATTTGCTGGGGTGCATTTGGGTAGGTGAAGCAGGAGATAGATGGAAGGGGCTGTTTTCCATGCCTGCCACTTTACCAGTGCAATGCCCCATGTTTTTCCTTATTGACCTCCATCAGCTAGGGAAAAGTGGCCAGGGAATGGGTTGCAGATAAAAAGTTTCAGCAGCAAATTACCCCCTCTTATCACTTCTCCCTAACAAAATGCCCCCCACATCAGTAGCAGACACCAGCAGGAAAGTTCTTTTTTGAGTCGTAATTCAGCTCTCATTCTGTTAATTCCCAAACTACACCAGTTGTCATTTTGACCTACATGCATAGGGAGAAAGACAGTGTAAAGGGTGTGCACAAGGGGGAGGGGATGACAAAGGATTTAGGACTTAAAGATTTAATATTCCAGGAGTAGAAAAAAATACCCTATGCAAATGTCTATATTATTGCAGAAAAGTTCAGTTCTACATATGTTTGCCATCTTTTCCTAAAGCACAACTGTTTTTGAGATAACAGTCTTATTCTCTCTTGCCCTTCACCAAAAAGCCATGTTAGTTGTCCAGTATGTGAAATGACTGCAAGCAGGTGCAGCCCAAGACATTTTGCTACTTGAAGCAGAAGAGCAAATGGTGCCCTGCCCCCAAGTCAAGGTCATAGTACCATAGCTTGAAAAGTTATGTTGGCATCTGAGGCAGAAAATCTCACAAGTACCTCTTCCTGACAGTAAATATACAGCAACCAAAAATTAAAATAGCTAATAATTTGTTGCATGGTGCCCCAAATTAGTTGCTTGGGGTAGTCATCTTTTGCTGCCTAGTGAGAGTCGCTCTATGAGAGGCACATAACTGAAGCAAAACACACAAACAGAAGTATGAGACTGCACCTACCTCCTAGTATCTTGCCAGTTCCCAATTTTCACCCTCTCTGGAGGGGTGCAAGGACAAGCGGAGGGGATGCAAATAGGGTGCAAGAACAAGCAGAGGGGATGCAGAGAGGGTGCAAGGACAAGCTGAGGGGATGCAAAGAGAGTGCAAGGACAAGCGGAGGAGATGCAAAGAGAGTGCAAGAACAAGCAGAGGGGATGCAAAGAGGGTGCAAGGACAAGCTGAGGGGATGCAAAGAGAGTGCAAGGACAAGCGGAGGGGATGCAAAGAGGGTGCAAGGACAAGCAGAGGGGATGCAGAGAGGGTGCAAGGACAAGCGGAGGGGATGCAAAGAGAGTGCAAGGACAAGCAGAGGGGTTGCAAAGAGGATGCAAGGACAAGCTGAGGGGATGCAAAGAGAGTGCAAGGACAAGCGGAGGGGATGCAAAGAGAGTGCAAGGACAAGCAGAGGGGATGCAAAGAGGGTGTGAGGACAAGCGGAGGGGATGCAAGGACAAGCAGGGTGTGCCAGGAAGAGCAGAGGGGGTGGGCGAGCAGGCTGAGGGAGGCAGGACAAGCGGGGGGGGCAGGGAGAGTAGGCTGGAAAGGGTAACACATACACTCACCTCCACAGCTCTTCACTTCCATTCTGCTGCTTCTGCCTTCTACTCCTCCTTGCCCTCCAGCTCTGTCTGACTCTCCACTTCCTCCCTCGGGCCTCCATAGAGCACGAGGGAAGAGCTAAACAGCGCAGAAGCCCAGTTTGAGGCACATATCTTTCCTCCACCATTCCACCAATCACAGCAGCAGATGATTTCCCCTGCTTCCCCCCCAGTAACGTAAAAATGTAACACAAAAAAGTTACATTTGCAGCTCAAAAGTAATGAAAATGTAACGAAGTTACCCACTCGTTATGCAAAATAGTAACAAATTACAAGTAACTCATTATTTCTAACGAGTTACTTCCAAGCTCTGACCTGAGGAGACTTTCCAGCTGGACAGTCTTGTATAAATGAGTGTTGTCTGGCTATAATCTCCAGTCTCTGGAGTGAGCACCATTGAACCCAGTGACTCAGCGCACATGGGATTTAATTCAAAATACTGAACTGTAGCCCTCATTGGCTTGGTGGCTTTTTGTTTGTTCGTTTTGCATATAAGACAAAGAAAAACAAAAAGGAAAGGAATAAAGTCTGCTCAGGCTGAGAAAAGGCACAGTCCATACTACACTCACGCATGGACTCAAACATCAAGCTAGAAAATGCTATTGCAGTAATAATAATATAATAATAATAATAATAAAATTTTATTTATGAGTCGCCTATCTGGCCGAATTAATGGCCACTCTAGGCGACGTACATTAATACAATAAAATACAATATACAATCAATATGACCATCATTCATCTAAGCACCACTCCACCAATTAATAACAACATTAATAACTAACCCGCCCCAGAGATCCCATAGGCCTGCCTGAATAGCCAGGTTTTCAAGGCCCGGCGGAAACCTATTAGGGAGGGGGCATGGCAAAAATCGAAAGGAAGGGAATTCCAGAGGGTGGGGGCCACAATCGAAAATGCCCTCTCTCTGGTCCGCACCAGTCTCGCTGTTTTAACTGGTGGAACTGAGAGTAGGTCTTGTGTGGCTGATCTCATCAGGCGGCATAATTGGTGACGCTGGAGGCGCTCCTTCAGATAAACTGGGCCGAAACCGTATAGGGCTTTAAAGGTCAACACCAACACCTTGAATTGGGCCCAGTAAATAACTGGTAGCCAGTGTAGATCTACTAACAGTTGCAGGGATGTTCTGCTTGTGGGCTTCCCACAGGCATCTGGCTGGCCACTGTGAGAACAGGATGCTGGCCTAAATAGGCCTTTGGTCTGATCCAGTAGGGCTTCTCTTATGTTCTTCAAGCCTTCCTTTTCCTTATAGCAGCCCTAGCAAGGGGAAACCCTTCATATCTATTGTCACAGGAAATGTATTACTGTCTACAGCAGCAAAGCTGATCAAGGAGGCAGCATGGCTTGGAATTCACTTCACACGATGTCCACTAATTTATGAGGTGGCACCTAAGGTTGGGTTCCATCACACTCCCAACTCACCAAATCTCTATTAAATAATTATGACATTTGCAGACTGATAAGAAAATGAGCTTCACAGTTGTCTTTCAAGAGCAAACTCATTAAAGAAATGGATTGCCTCAGGCAGGGTATTTAGATGGTCTCACTGTTTTCACTTCACACTGAACATAAGGTGTTCTTTCTTATGCACACTCAGGTATCACTTGGGAGTTGCATTTTATTGTCTACGTTACTCTGTGAGATGCCTCCCAAGTGACATAGGTCTAACAGCAAGGGGAAATTTATGGCTATAGCGAACCAACTTTGGCAACATGCCGGCTAAAGACCAACAGGAACTGCAGCATGAAAATGGAGCCATTCTGCTTTCATTTTCTGAACTAAGAGTAAAGGAAGTTCAGTTTATACATAAAAAGCTCAGTCCTTCCACTGCTTGACCTATGACAAGCTTCTAAGTGATGTAGGAGACTGTGAACACGTGAAGCTGCCTTAGGCTGATGGCAGCACTTGGAATCATTGAGCAGCTCAAACATCTTGACTGGGCAGGTGTTTGGTCCAGTCGCCCACCTCATTCCCTGTTAATGGACATCTGATGGCAATAGGGAAGCCGGAAAAGCAAGGAGGGAGGAACTCAAAAGTACCGCAGACAAGGAGAGGGGAAACCCTCAAAGTGCCTTGCCAGTGAAAAGCCAAAGGTGGGAAAAAAAGTGTTTTCATTGCTACCCGACACATTTTGGGTGGAAAGAATACCAGTTGTCCCATTTTTTCCTTATTGATTAGAGCTTTTGCAGCCAGTGTTTATTATATCATGGCATTGTTCATTTTTAATAGATTAATGTATAAGTATATTATTATTCATGGTATGATTGACAATTGATTTTAATGCTGTGTATATGTTTGCTTTTACAGATTGCCCTTGATAAAGGTTTCTTTCCACCCAAAACGCGTCTGGCAGCAATAAAAACGCTTTTGTTTCCACCTTTGGCTTTCACTGGCAAGGCACCTTGAAGGTTCCCCCTCTCCTTGTTTGTGGCAAAAGGGAAGCCACCAGTCCTTTTTGGCAATGCTCCAGAACACTGATGCAGCTTGTTCTTCTTTTGTTTTTTTCCTGATAACCTCACCAATACCAGTGCAAGGCTTCTGTGATACCCTGGAGAGCTATGCACAGGGTTCAGGCTGGAGACTTAATAAGAGCAGAGCTTGAATGTTGTTTCAGCATCAGTCATCCTCAGATAGGGTCTTGAATAGGAGCCGATCTCTCTGCTTTAATCTGTGTTTCCCGTTCTGAGCAGCTCTTTATAAAATGAAGTTCTGTGTTCTCCATTCACTATAATGAGGAATCTAAAAATGGCTGTAACCTTTGACCAAACTAAATGAAATTTACAGACACAGCAGCCCCCATCCCAGAGTGGATTAAGCCTGCCAAATTACAGGCAAATAGGTAAAGAACATCGGATTTTAACAAAGCTTTTATTTTTTTTTAAAAAAAATCTGCTACTGTGCTCTAACAAAGAACAATCCAGAGCTCTTCAGTGCTCTGTAAGCAACATTTAGAACAGCCTCATTTCTTGCAAAGCTCATGGGCCTACAGTAACATAAAGATATAGGAAAATATAGAGCTGTATTGGCACACAATAGTACAGAAACAACACAGTGATATAAGGTTTTGTGGGGGCTCTGATTTGACTCTAGAGGTATTCACATCATGCTTTGACTTGGAAGTAGGGAAAAGACCCCCTCCCAGTCACTCTGATTCTCCTTGTAATTTGGTCCTCACACAGAGCCAATGCACACCCCTAATATATAGTATAATCACTATATATTGCACCCCAATAAACACCTAGACTTACCTGATCAGAAAGATTACAAAAGAGGGAGGGAGGGAGAAAAGGTATTCTGAGGCTCTGCTGGGCTGTAATTAGAGATGGGAGAATATTTCCATTTCAGTTTCTCATTCTCCAATCTTAAATCCAGTTTTTCACACTTCCACAGCAGTTTGCTGTAACTAAAAGTTCCCCTGAAAATTCATCAGCATTTTAGTGCTAATTTCTTCTAATATACACACTTTTGTATGCAATTTGCCTAGTATACACATTTTTTCCAAAGCTATTTTCCTAATATAATGCATTTGTGTATGTAATTTTCACTAACATGTACATTTTTACGGAGATCTGCCTTATAAACGTTAGAGAGACACAATTTTCAAAGGACGTCTGTTTTTTAGTTTGCACATTATTTTGGAAAGTGCAAATTAGGTAGATTCACTGTGAACTGAACATTATATGCCTTCAGGATGGGCTAGGCTTTGCATAGTTAAATAAAATCTAAAAGACTATCTCCTCCCCTATATGAGGGTTTTTAACATTTCCAATTTCTCATATTCAGTGGGAGTGGCTGTTTAAGGCTGTTTAAGGCCATGTCCAGTGCAATGTCTGCTGCAACTTCTTGGGAACGGTTTCAGTTGATGCGGCCCAATGACGTAAACAAGGTGCTTGCGATGATGCGGCCAGCAATGTGTCCTCTCGACCCTTGCCCTTCTTGGCTTATTAAAGCTTGCTGAGGGGGTTTGACCAAGTGGATCCAGGGTGTGGTCAATGCATCATTGCGGGAGAGAGTGGTTTCAGGCACCTTGAAAGAGGTGGTGATCCGACCACTCCTGAAAAAGCCCACACAGGACCTATTGGTTTGTGAAAACTACTGACCGGTTACAGACACCTCCTTTTTAGGGAAGGTGATTGAGAGGGTTGTGGCGCAGCAATTGCAAGTACTCTTGGATGAAACAGATTATCTTCACCCATCCCAGTCTGGGTTCAGGCTTGGTTATGGGACTGAATCGGACTTGGTTGCCCTAATGGATGACCTTTATCAGGAGAAGGACAAGGGGAGTGCAACCCTGTTATTCTTACTTGAACTCTCAGCGGCTCTTGATACCATTGACCATGGTATCCTTCTGGGCTGATTTGGTGAGATGGGTATTGGAGGCACTGTTTTAGAGTGGTTCCGATCCTACCTCCAAGGTTGTTCTCAGAGAATAGCATTGGGTGATTGTCTTTTGGTCCCCTGGCAGTTGTGCTCTGGGGTGCTGCAGGGTACCATCTTGTCCCCCATGCTGTTTAACATCTATATGAAGCCTTTGGGGGCAGTCATCAGGAGATTTGGAGCAAGGTGTCAGCAGTATGCTGACGATACCCAGCTCTATTTCTCTGTAACATCTGAATCGGGAGAGGCCGTGCAAGCCCTGGACCGCTGACCGGAGTCGGTGGTGGGCTGGATGAGAGCCAATAAACTGAGTCTGAATCCTAGCAAGACAGAGGTGCTGTGGGTTGGTGGTTCCCGGATTTAGATAACTGGTCAGTTGCCTGCTTTGGCTGGGGTCGTATTTCCTCTGAAAGAGCAGGTCCATAGTCTGGGGGTGCTCCTGGATCCATCTTTGTTGCTAGTGGCTAGGAGTGCCTTTTACCAGCTTCAGCTGGTAAGACAGCTGCGGCCATTTCTGGACCGGGATAGCCTGACCACTGTTGTCCATGTACTGGTAACCTCCAGGCTGGATTACTGTAATGCACTCTATGTGGGACTACCCTTGTGGTTGGTCCGGAAGCTGCAGCTGGTGCAAAATGCAGCAGCGAGACTGCTCACTGGGGAAGGGTATCACCAACATGTCACCCTGCTGCTGAAAGAACTGCACTGGCTGCCCATTTGCTACCGGGCTAAGTTCAAGGTGCTAGTTTTGGTGTACAAAGCTCTATACAGCTCAGGACCAGGATACCTGGAAGACCGTCTTACCCCTAATATACCCAGTTGATCACTGCACTCTGCAGGTGAGGGCCTCCTGCAGATACCATATTGTCAGGAGGTTCATTCTGCACAATATAGGAAATGGACCTTTCCTGTGGCAGCACCTACCCTGTGGAATTCCCTCCCCTTAAATATTAAGCAGGCGCTATCTCTGCTATCTTTTTGGCACCTTTTGAAGACTTTCCTCTTTCAACAAGCCTTTTAAGTTGAGACCTATCCCAGTCTGCATCTGTGTTAGAATTTCTTTTAATATATTTTCTTTAATAATATGTTTTAACCCTTTTTTTAAAAAAAAATGTTTTTAAAGCTTTTTTAAAAAATGTTTTTAACATTGTTTTGTTTTAATGTATTTTAAAGTCTTTTTATGATGTTTTAAAGTGTTTTTAGTGTTTCTGTTTGCTGCCCTGGGCTCCTGCTGGGAGGAAGGGCGGGATATAAATTAAATAATAAATAAATAAATAAATAACTATAATGTGCATTACCCATCTGCACTACACAATTCCCAGAGTGTTTTAATAACCAGTCTCTCTTCCCAGAAACTCCAGAAATCGGGGGGGGGGGGATAACTCTGAGCACCTTTATCCAACTACATTTCCCAGGATTCTTTGGGGGAAGCCATGACTGTTTAAAGTGGTATGATACAACATTAAACCTGGAGTGCAGAGGAAGCCTAAGAATTAACAATTAAGATTGCACAAGGGAAGGGAGGCACAACCAAAGTGGTTGAGCTGCCACTTCCAGCGCCACACAGGTCTCATGCCAATAGGGCAGAAGTAAGGGCAGAGCAGTGCTCTTGTCCTCCTTTGCTGTCTTATTTCCTTTTTTCCTTTAACTATTTCCCTGCTATTATTAACAACAGGACCATGGCACATCCAGGACTGGTGTAGTTAAGAACATATAAAAAAGCCCTACAGAATTGGACCAGTGGCCCACCTAGTCCATCATCCTGTTCTCACAGTAGCCAACCAGATGCCTATGGGAAGCCAGCAAGTACTCTCCCCACTTGTTGTTTCCGGGAACTGGTACCAGCATACTGCCTCCATAGTTTAAGAGAAAGCTATCTCCAACTTTAGGGTGCTTTTTCAAGTATTTTATTAATTCTGTCTACACCATTCACGATTTCACCACTCAGGACTGATTGATTTCCCAATCAATCTATTTTTTAAAAAAATTCCTAACTAAACATACTTGCCACTAAACCATTGTACAGTGGTCCACTGAAGTCTTGATACTGCTAATGCAGAAAACCACTGGGAAAAGTCTGATTTTCTATCTCATTAATACACTTCAAAAATATCAGAAAGCTATTGCAGATGGATGTAACAGTGGTCCTTTCTCAGTTGTTTGCATTGGCAGTTTCCTGAAAATAATTGTATACTGTAGCTAGCTGTGTTGCTACAACCAATACATTAATTCTCAAGAGCCACTGACTAATTTTGTTAGACTTTGCTTGATGATAAGTCTTCTGCTATTTTGATTGCACCAGAAGTTAGCTATTAATTATTATTGCACGAATGGCTTTCTATAAAATTTGTGCTTGCTGTAATTTAACAGCCCCTACCCCTTATTGTTTTTTTTCTGAAAGAATAGGAAGTCCAAATAGGAGTTAATTTCACCACTAAGAGGGTAGCTTTCTCTTCCACACTCCTGTCCCTATAGGGCAGGACTTATATAAGAGCAAATGTGGTGTAGTGGTTAGAGTGTCAGGCTGGGACCTAGGAAACTAGGATTCAAATCCCTGCTCGGCCATGAAGCTCATTGGGTGATCTTTGGCCAGTTACTGTCTCTCAACCTCACCTACTCCACAGGGCTGCTGTGAGGATTATCCCAGTCTACATCTGTGTCAAAAGATTTTTTTTAAATACGTTTTTAAGATGTTTTGCTTTTAAACATGCTTTTAAGATGTTTTTAAAATTGCTTTGTTTTTAAAGGTTTTTGTTTGTTTTTAAAACGGTTTATAGATGTTTTAAGTGCTTTATCACCCATTTGCCACCCTGGACTCCTTCTGGGAGGAGGGGTAGGATATTATAACAAAATGGAAATGGACTGCCTTCAAGTCGATCCCAACTTACGGCGACCCTATGAATAGGGTTTTCATGCTAAGTGGTATTCAGAGGGGGTTTACCATTGCCTCCCTCTGAGGCTAGTCCTCCCCAGCTGGCTAGGGCCTGCTCAGCTTGCCACAGCTGCACAAGCCAGCCCCTTCCTTGTCCGCAACTGCCAGCTGGGGGGCAACTGGGCTCCTTGGGACTATGTAGCTTGCCCATGTCTGCACAGGTGGCAGGGCACATAACCCCTGAGCCATTCACTGTGGGGTGATGTTTAGCTGGCCCTTGACACCCAGGAGACACGAGCAGGGATTTGAACTCACAGACTCTGGACTCCCAGCCAGGCTCTCCTCCCTACTGTGCTATACGAGCTGTTATAACAACAATAATATCATCAGGCGGGGAGAACCAGTGTTTGTATGGCACCTTGAGCGCCTTGGAGGAAGGGTCGATATAAATGAAATAAATAAATATAAATCAACAGTATGCCCAAGCAAAACTGGTGGAAATGAATGGGAACATTTTCACAAGTGCTGAAAAATTACCAAAAACAATTTGTGTTACAATAAGCTGTATGGAGCCGAGATAGGCAGAAGGTAGATCAGGACCTGCTAGTAAATCACTGGATAATTTAGGAAGATAGGAAGCTGCATTCAGTCTGTGCTGTATAACAGGAACAGGAACCTGGGAAGCTGCCTTATACTATTGGTCCATCTGGCTCACTAGTGGCTACAACATCTGCAGTGGAGACTGGTGGCTCTGAGGTCAGTGGGGGGAATCTGCCCTGGGTTTAAGTCCAAGCTTTCATGCATTGGACAGCTCCTTTAAATTTCAGACTAAAACTCAGAGCGGTTTCACTGCCCTACTGATATCAGAGGCACTAAAATGTAAATGTACTGCCTTCAAGTTGATTCCGACTTATGGCGACCCTGTGAATAGGGTTTTCATGAGGCTGAGAGGCATTGACTGGCCCAAGGTCATCCAGTGAGCTTCATGGCTATGTGGAGATTCGAACCCTGGTCTCCTAGGTCATAGTCCAACACCTTAACCACTACATCACACAGGCACTAGTCTACACTTAATGTCTGGCAGTAGCTGTCCAGGATTTCAGACAGGGGTCTCTCCTGGCCCTATCTGGAAATTCCAGGGATTGAGCCTGGGACCTTCTTCAGTAGATCAATAAGGATTTCTTACTTCAGTTCTTTAACAATGGCAACAACAAAATGATTCTTCCCACACATAATTATATAGCAGAATGAAAAGAACTTGTGGGGAAGGGCTAGTTTCATCCATGCTGTTTTCATGCTGAAGTATAATTTTGGTGTCTGAGGGAATATGGTCATTTTATTGTTGCCATTGTTAAAGAACTGGAGTCAAAATGAATTCCTGTGGTCAGAATTCTTTTAATTCTAAGTGTATATCTGGCTCTAGCTGGTGGATCCCAATTCCAGAAATCTCACTTTAAAAAAAAATGAAGTAGTTCCCACACATCTTAAGGCTACCAACCCCTGGTGAGAGTAGGAGTGAAGAGAAGGTTGGTTTTATTTTATTTATATATTTATTTATTATTTGATTTTGCTATTGGAGGTCACTGATTCATAGGGTTGCCATAAGTCGTAATAGACTTGAAGGCACATAACAATTTATATCCCACCTTTCCTCCCAGTAGGAGCCCAGGGAGCTCCTAGATAAGGATCTACTGGTAGATCTATGGGTGATTTGTAGTAGATCACCAAGGATTTGACTCCCAGTTACTTTAATAATAGCAATCTCTCCCCCACCCCTCAAGAAATAGGCTGCTGAGTTGAAGAAAGCTCACAAGGAGAGGGAAGAACCTGATAATGAATTTGTCCATGGAAAGACTTCCAGTGTTGTAGCACTGGAAACAAATTCCTCGGCTAAGATACACTCAGAGGTGCCCTGTTCCTTAATTGTAAAAATAAGTCCACCCTCTTTCTAAGCCATTAGTTTGCACCTGTTGCCAGCTGGTTGACCTTGGGTTTCTAGCAAAAAAGATCATTTGTGTACAACCATCTTGCAAAAAAGCAAAGTTGTAAAAAGTACTGTGATGGGGATGAAAAGGCATAAGAAGTCAAAACAGCCCTAACAGACAAGAGACAATGCAGTATTAAATTACTGAGTTGGATTTTTTTATTATATTGATAAAAAAAACACTCAGTGGAACTTCTTGAATTGCTTGGTTTTAATATCAGGTAAAACAACACTTTTAAAAAAAGGTTACAAGGATGATCAATTATTGATTGTGTCTTAGAAATTAGTATTTTTGTGTAAAGAAGTCCTGCTGTGCTCACCTGCAAAGCCTGGGCAGGCATGGCGTATTTGCGGCTGAGGTTGAAACCCTGGTCACCATGTTGGTGGAGGGCAGCAGTCGCACATTGTGCGTCACACATGGAGTGTGTGCATGGCATGCTGCATGAGGGGGTGGGGCAACAGGGCTTATTGAAGCCCATGCTGCCCCTCCCAATCCTTCTCTTGGTCCGCGATGGAGGATTGAAGAGGATGGAGTGGTGTGGCGGCGGCGAGAGAATTGGAGGGGAGGAGGCAGCAAAGGCCTTTGGAGGGGCTATAGGCAGCAAGGGCCTTTGGGAGCTTTCTACCCCCCTCCACAGATTATAGGGAGGGAGACAGCATTGGCCTTACAGGCCTGTAACCCCCACGCACCCCCCACACTCAGAGTTGAATGTAAGGGTGATTGCAGGGGAGGAGGCAGCAAAGGCCTTTTGGAGCTCCCCCCCCCCATGGAGTATAGGGAAGGAGACAGCATTGGCTTTACAGGCCATTAAATCACCACGACCACCCCTGTGTCCAGAGTGTAGGGGTGGAGGCATACAGGCCTTACCAGCCTTCAAACCTTCCCCTGCTGCAGTTCAGGCGAATGCCAGCACCTGATGTCCCAGTTTTATGACCTGACTGGGGAGTTAGGGGTTCCCTTAACCATGGAGAAGATGGAAGGGCTGCCCCGGTATTAACCTTTCTAGGTATCGAGGTTGACTCTGAGGCGCAGTGCTGCCAGCTGCCCAGGGATAAGTTCGACCTATTGCAGACCAAGATCCAGGTTTCCGGGACCAAGAAGGTTGCACATTAAGATTATATTTTAGACAAAATTCAATGTCAACATTACTGGGAACAAAAGCATCAATGATGGATGATCATGAGAAGGAAGACCAAGTAACTGTATCATCCTTGTGCTTAAAGATATCGTTCTCTGGACAACAGAAAAAGTGTAATTTCTTACTGGGCCATTGGTAAGGCTGATGACAGCACATGGTATCCACAGGCAGCTACTGGGAGACCAAGTGTCCTGGCAAGGCCCATTGGCATTGACACCTGAGGATCTCTTGTCTCCATAAACTCCTGGTGAACCCTGCCCTCTAGTTCAAAGTCCTTGTAATCACAGGATCCCTTTTTAACTAAAATTCCTTCCCCCCAATCTTGCATCACTTATTTAACATACTTTTTGCCCAGCTCCTACTTCTTCCCTGTTCTGCTATGGCTCACACTGTGACACTGGACTTTATTTGTTTGAATTAAAAATGTATTTTGCTTATTTGTTGCTTAAAGTAAAGTGCTGGGCCTGTTTGGAATTGTAGCACAGCAAACTGACAGTTAACTTGCTTGTGTGTTCATTTGCTGACAGTTAATTTACTTGTGTGTGTGTTAAAAGAAATGCTAATTTGCTGACTTGCATTATCATTGTTTGTTTAAAGCTGCGTTTGCAAAAATAAGGTCTCAGGCTGTTGTTGCAATGTCCAGCTGTGCTGTAGAAAAGTATCAAACTTTGTTGCAGATACAAGGTTAAACTGAGCAAAACAAGTGTGAAAAACAAATTCCAAATATGGATTTAGGAAGAGAGGGGATGTTACCAGAGGGAGATGGGCAGGGATTAAAGTGATGTAATTATGATCATAATGATGTATGCATAATTAGTAAAACAGAGCTGATAAAAGACTTGGCTGTGCCTAGCTGAGTCAGAACTAGCTTGCTACTTCTCCATGTGCACGTGTTAGCAATAAATGTACTCTCCTTCCATCTTGTTTCGTCGTTCTTGAGCTCTATTGGGTGAGTATTTGGGAGCGGACCCCAGCCACTAGGACCCCTAAAAGGGGCTAGGGCGTTTTGTTTATAACAACACCAGAGGTGGTTTATGTCACCCCCTCCAAGTTCCTTTATTTGTCCCTCTAACTCACCAGAAATCCCTTTGGGCTCGTCCAATTTTTCTTCCTTTTCCCCCTTTAACTGTCTCTGTCCCAACTTTGCTTTCTTTCTCAGTCTTTACACACTCTCTTTTATCTCTGTTTATCCTTAAGGCATTTGTTTACATCTCTTCCTTTGCCTCCAGCTTCCCTCTCCTTCCTGGCTATCTGGATCTCTCTTTGGAAATGCTCAGCTTCATTTACGCTCCCTTCTGACCATAGGTCATGTTCCCCTGCGCACTTCCCTCACTTACTCTCCCAAGGACCTTCTCCACTTGCTGCTCTGCATGCCTCGCCTATATCATTGCTCGGCCCCATCCCCTGCAAGTCACAACACTCCTTTGTTAAAGAGGTCTAAGCCTCTTCTCGTCATAAGGTTCCTGTGAGACTGAACTGTAAAGTCTTAAATGCTATATAAAATTTTATAAACAGGGTATCTCAAGGGTCGAGGGGGAATATGTAGCTGCCCCAGTCACAGCCCTATATTTTAGCAATCCCCTTAAATCTGCCTCTTTTTAGCTTTATTTGCTGCTGTTGAGGTTGTGGCAATAGTCCTCCTATACCCACTTTGTTTGCTTTTGCCTGCTTGCTCCTCCTCCTCCCCATCCCACCCATTGCCTTATATGAATGGGTGTAGTTGTCCAGGGTCTCAGGGGGTCTTAGACCCCTTACATCTTTTGGGAGCAGAGTCCTAGCAGGGTCCCTATGTCTCCAGCATCCTATGAGCTAAACAGCATAAAAGGGGAGTATGTTGATCACTGAGAAGAGTCTTCTAATATGCGTCCTTGTCCTTTCCTGATGATTGGAACCAATCAGAGTGGAAGAAGGTGAGTCAGCCACTGAGAAGACACTTTTCAGTAGCTAACACTCTCCCCTTTCGTGCTTATTGGCTCCTAGGGATGTCTGTCGCTGTGGGAGAAGGCATTAACAAGGATCTCATTCTCAACCCAGCAGCAAAAACAAGGGGCGTGTGGCTTTGACTATCAGGAAGGGACCCTGCACTTTTGAATTTGCCACTGCACTGCTGAGTTATATGCAAGTCGGGGTTGAGTCTGCATCTTCAGACTATTGCTCCATCAAAGCCACATCATCTCCAGCAGAGCTGAGTTTACATCCAGCTGTGCCAGGTCTAGTGAGGTGCAGAAGTCGCGACTGTTCCCAGCTACCTCCCAGCAGGCAGGCAACTGGGAAACCAGCATTTTCACATTTCTATGTGAGCAGCACTATGCCAAGGCCTTGTGGGAATGTTAGAATGGCAGGCAGTTCATAAGCAGCTGTGCTGGATCACTCTGGTGCTGCTGTTGCTCACCACCAGTGAGCCCATTGGTGTTAAGGAGGACCCACTGGTGTCTTTGTCGGGGGCTCTGACACCTTCCATGGCCTTGACAATTGGCTTCATCTGACATATCTATCACTCACTGCCTTTGAAAATAGGGTCACCAACTTCCTCCATTAAAGCTCCCTCTGCTGGCAGGCACCAATGAGGTGCTCTCTGTTGACAGGAATATTGCCCAGTAGCATGAGTGAAATGTGCATTCACATCCATTGGCTCCGCACAGTTTAAAGAACTTTCAACATCCCCTCCCACTCAAAGGCAGATTCTGTCATTTGTACTATCTGCCTTTCCTGCCCTTATACAAATACACACACACATTACTTCTCACCTTCTGTGTCTGCAGGAAGACTTGGGCGGTGACAAATAGTTATATTATGTGCTTCATTTAATGCATGATAGTTCTGAACTACAGCTAAGCCTTATGCAGCCATTGTCCTCCATGACAGTGTAATAGAAAATGTCCTCAACGTGGTGGCAGGGAAGGGACATAGCTTAGTGGAAGAGCATCTGGTTTGCATGCAAAAGGTCCCTTGTTCAGTCCTCGGCATTTCCAGGTATCATAAATCATAACCTATTTGTACATTAATCTGTTAAAAACGAACAATTCCATAATACACTAAACACTAGCTGCAAAGGTTCTGACCAGTAAAGGGGAAAAAACTTGACGGACACAGCTGATTTTATTTCAAAATTGGATTCTGTGTCAGTTGATAAAGACAACCTATTAGTCACTATTGATGTTAAGTCATTGTACACTAGCATTCCTCAAGATCTGGCATTACTTACCATCGAAAAGACATTAGACAGGAACAGCTCCAAACACCCATCCACACATTTCATTGTAGCTTTGGCAGAACTGGCCTTGTGCAAGAATTATTTTATATTCAATAACAGCTTCTATTGGCAACGGAAGGGTTTGCCAGGGGTTGCTCTATGGCCCCTGAGGTTGCAAATCTCTGTATGGATGATTTTGAACAACATAATATATACAGCCCTGGGAATCCATTTTTCTCACAGATTTTGGTATGGTGGTGCTACATTGACAACATTTTTTTTTTCGTTTGGAGACGGTCAGAAGTTTCTTTAAACCATTTTTTCACTTGGATCAATTCTTGTAACGGCCACATACAATTCTTGATCCAATCCAGGAGAACGTATATTAACTTTTTAGACATGATAGTTCCCAAATAAAATAATTGCTTTATACAAGTTTATATTAAAAATTCATTGACAGGAATTCATACCTCAGATTTGATAGTCATCACCCATGGTATATCAGACATAATAATTCCTGCTAATCAAACGCAGCTGAACCTCAGTGATGGATTTCCATCATGAGGCATTTATTTTGTCTACACAATTGCGTGATAGAGGTCATCCCACAGCAGTGTTGGAGAAAGCAAAAAGAAGGGCTGCCAGGAAGAATAGATCATATCTATTTACCCTCAAATCCTGGTCTACAAGAGATAGATTGGTATGCTGCCTTCCATACAATCAAGTCAATAAAAATGTGAGTAACAGCATCAGGAAATGCTGACACTTGTTGGAAGTCATCCCTGAGTGTAGGACGCCCCCTCTTTTTTCCTTCAAATGTACAAGAAATCTGAGGGATTGGCTTGTCCACAGCAGCCTTCCTGCTGGCTCTTCTCAGTCCATCCTCACAGGAGCTTCAGTTCCTATAGGACACCATCCCTGTGGCCATTCCTCTTATTGTTTGGCCAAACTAAGAGACCCCCTCAAAAAATCTATTGGAGAACACCTCAGTAACATTCATAATAATAGAATAGGCTCTCTGTTGGTTGCTCATTTTTAGAATCAAAGACATGTACCCGGTGATTTGGTCTTTTGGGCCATAGAAAAAGTACACTGTAACAATTACAATATTCTGTTGAAAAGAGAACATTTTTGGATCCTCCAGCTGAGGAGTGTATCCCCCACAGGTCTCAGTGAAGATCTAGGGATAACTCCCTTATTGTAGTTCATCTGCAAGACCGGCAACCTTTTGCTGTATCTTTCTTATCAACAAGCATTTACTTTCTTGTAAGATCTTTTTACATTTATGGCAGTGCCATACACCTTTAAGACTTTTTAAAAATTCTTCTGCCTTTAGTGTACTGTTATTTCCATATGTGTGGGAGGTGCCTATCTCTCTCTTTTTTATAGCCAGCTGTGTGTAAGAACTTATCTCTAAAGGTCACCCCCACAGTGAGTGGCTCAGGGGTTACATGCCCTGCCACCTGTGCAGCAGTGGGCAAGCTGCATAGTCCCAAGGAGCCCAGTCGCCCCCCAGTGAAGGCGACAAGGAAGGGGCTGGCTTGTGCATCTGTGGCAAGGTGAGCAGGTCCCAGCCAGCTAGGGAGGACTAGCCTCAGAGGGAGGCAATGGTAAACCCCCTCTGAATACCGCTTACCATGAAAACCCTATTCATAGGGTCGCCATAAGTCGGGATCAACCTGAAGGCAGTCCATTTCCATTTCATACCGACAAGACAGCAGCATTAAACTTCAGTTTTAATGCTGTGTATATGTTTGATTTTACAGAGTGCCCTTGATAAAGATTTATTTCTACCTGAAATTGGGCAGTAAATAAAAACACTTTCGTTTCCTTCTCTGGCTTTTCACTGGCAAGGCACTTTGAGATTTTTCCCTTCTCCTTGTTACCTGGATTAGACCAAGGGCCCATCTAGGGCACCCTATTCCCACAGTGGCCAACCCAATCTACCTATGTTCCTAATTACGTAGACAGGGATGGAGAACACACCTCCCATCCCCTCTTCCAGGAACGCATGCCCTGGCAGCTTACGCCCACTCTCTGTGAGTCCTGGACGTGTGGAAGCCTACATGTGTCAGCCTCCCCTTTTCAGATGCCATGTGTGGGCTGCTGGGAGATGTGATGTTGTGGAGGAGGCGAAGAGGTTCCCCTCCAAGCCATTGGTTTTCACATACGGGATAGGTATGTACAGAGACCTCTAGTATTTCAGAGATATGACTTCATTCAATACATTCATACAAACATTCTTAATAAAATAAAGTTAAAGTTAGATTGGGTGGTGGAAGAGAAGGCCTTCAGAGGAGTTAAATGTTAAAAGCTGTAATAGTTCAACTTTCGTATTTAAAACAAAACAAAACCAGTGGCTACATTCTTATTGTTAGATGCGGCTTTGTTGAAGGTCAATGTGAAATCTACCAAAGCCATCAGAACAGTTGCTCTAAGGCAGTGGTTCTCAAACTTTTTTGGTTCGTGGCGCACTGTAAAACATATAAAAATTTTCTGGCGCACTTTGCGTGCAAAATTAAAAATATATCAATATATTTTAGACTATAAATAAAAATAAACTATAGAAAACTATTACCTACCCTATACAAATGGGTTTCTTCTCATTTTTAAAATATACTTTCATAATATTTGAGGCACAGCTAGCCACCTCTTAGGGCGCACCAGTGTGCCTGGGCGCACCGTTTGAGAATCACTGCTCTAAGGATATGCGTTTCTGGGAATATCGGCAGGCATTGCACATTTATTTCTACCCCATGATATACTCCGGTGCTATCTATGCTTGAAAAGGGGGTGCTTAATCTTATTTATTTATTTATTTTGGAAGGATGCATCAGGCAAACGCAGAGGTGGATAGTAAATTTACGATTATGGGTTGTGCAACCCACCCACTCCTGAGAAATGCCCCAGTCTTGTGAATTTCCCACCAGTGCCCTTGAAACCGCTCCAACGTTTTGCCTGAGAAAATAGGAACATCCAAAAATGCTTCAAATTGCACTACTATCCAGTGAAAAACCAGGACATGCATACAACAGAAGAGCTTTTCTGCTAGTCTCACATGTAGGAGAACCTGCTGGTCTTCCCTCCCAGACTCACCTCCAGGCCACATCCAGGTACCAGATTTTTTTTTTATTTCAAGAGCTGGTTCTGGAAATTCTCCTGAACTCTTCTTTATTCATTCATTTATAATCCATATTTCTTCCATTGTGGAACTCAAGGAGGCATGCAAACACACAGAAAAATGACATAATAGGATTTTCAGTCTCTTATGCAGCCTCATGCCCAGATCTGCTTAGGAGTGTTGAGGAATCAGGGCTTTGAGCATCCCAGTAGTACGTGACTTGATCTACACCTCCCATATGAATGAGTAGATTAGAGTGTCTTATTGAGTGTCTTACACTTCCCCAAACATTCTGACACAGTTTGCAGTTTTTTAAAAAACCCAGCTGAAGATTTTAAATATGTGTACTTTGAGAGGTTTTTTTTTTTTTTAATATGTATCAAATACTTTTTCAGTGTAAATTTTCTTGTGGATTTTAAAATGCAGATTTATTTATTGAATTATTTATATACCGCCCTTTGTACAAGTCTAATCTAAGGGCAGTTTACAACAAAATCAGATAAGCTTAAAAGAATACATAAAATCCATGAAATAACACAATCCTGAGTAAGAACAACACAATAACTCACAAGAAAATAACTAAATTGCACTTACTAATAGTAACAGAAACAACTAACCCTTTTGTCTAATCAGGTGTCTCATCCTCCAAAAGTCTGCCGAAAAAGGAGGATCTTAACCAAAGAGATTGGGCCAGATGCACTTCATCAGGGAGGGTCTCCAACATGCAAAGAGCCACCACTGAAAAAAACCTTCTCGGGGGCCCCACATCACATGCTTCATTCTGCATAGGGACCACCCAGCAGGGCCTCATCTGCTGATCTTAAAGCAAGAGCAGGTCAACATAGCTTCAGCCAGGTTGCTGCATCACAAGCCTTCTGATACAGCCTTTAGGATTCTTTGGCTTTCAGAATTGTCTTCATCTAATGGGGTAGCAAATAGAAACTCCTTCTTCTCTTGTCCTCCCTGTAATGTTTAAGGTCAATCTCTCCAGAAAAAGTCATCACTATAAAATCAAAATGAAAGTCTACTGCCTTTGTAGCCTCCCCCCATTCAACTCGAGTTGGAATATGCGCTCTAACTGACTGGAACAGCCATATGTCATTACTCATAAGTGTTTTCAGCAAGAGACAGATGCATGAATTCTCATTTCTACTGAAGGCTTCTTATGGAGTTAGCATTTACTAAGCTATGATTAGATAAGATGACACCACAGGAAATTCAGAATGGAAAGGGGCTGCATCCAACACACTAGAGGGCTGGAATATATTGGTCTCCATGGAGGAGACTCTCCTTTAGGGCAGATTTCTGTATTTAGAAATATCCTTTTAAAGGCACCAGCTCTTTAATAAAGCTAGCAAACAGCCAGCCACAAAAAGCATAAAAGTAGAAGCATGCTTAATAAAATTGCAGCCACATTTGGCCAGCCATTTGTATCTGTAGCAAAAGAACAACAATTTCTCTTCTCTCTTTCCAATATCAAAGGTTTTTCATTCAAGCTGGGAACCCAGAAGAAATGAGCAGCTAAAAACAGACAAATAAGTTACACTGCACCTCTTTTACCTTATTTTTTTTTTAAAAAAAGACTGCACTTTGCCATCAGTGGTCCTCCAAATGCTAACCAAGAAGTAGACAGAAGAACCGAAGTATGCATCCATTTCACATTCCCACAAATCTCTGGATTAGGGGGAGGGGGAAGCTTTTGCAGCCCAAGGACCACATTCCCTTTTGATCAGCCTCCTGAGGGACACATGCCAGTGGTGGGTGGGGCCAGAGGCAAAAGTGGGTGGAGCAAAAAATGTAATTTTTTTCTTTGTCCATTAGGCGGGTTTCTATATTCTCACTCCTCCGCCCCCCATCCTTCATCCAGACAAGCAAGATGCATTATTGGTGTTCAAGAACACATTCCAGCCAGGAAAAAACACTTGGGCTGCAAAGCAAGGTCAGTGAGGGGTGTGGCCTAGGAAGAGTTCCAAGGGCCACCTAGAAAGGCCTGAAGGGCCGCATATGGTCTCCGGGCCTGAGGTTCCACACCCCTGCTCTATATGATCTCAAATAGAGTTCCCACCAAGCTCAGGGCAGCAACATAAACTGAAGATCTCCCCTCTTTTCTTTTCAAAAGGCAAAACAGCATATATTTAGTTGTGGGTACATGTCCAAAAGATAGTTAAATATTATCAGAAAAGTAATTGCCCCCACACCCTCAAAGAAGATTCATGAAGCCAAAACATGGGTAGAATGGGTAATATTTATTAAATGTAGCAAATTGGAGGAACTGTAAACCAAATTAACCAGATTAACCAAATTCTGAAAATAAGGGGAGATGAAGAGTTTAACAAACTCTGGCAGGGATGCATTTCTTGAGACCCCGGTCATGTGATCCCCAGGGATCCCTTGTAAAGGATGAGAAGAAAATTGTTCCCTCCTTGCTAGGTCAGCCTTGAGTATACAGATCCAACATGTGCACCCAGGCCCTGTGGTCCAGCATTTACCTAAAATGTGCATGTCACATCCCAAAGGCACCCCCCAAGTCCCCCAGGCGTCATGCACTGGCAAATCCTGAAGGGTGTCCTTAATGCAACAGTGTCTTAGTATACCTAATGTTTCTTTCCTCAATGTCCTCACCTGCCCAGACTCAATGCTCAAAGAGCAATCGAACTGTACCGCCCCTAAAATGCCCATCTAATTCTTCCCAGCAGTGTGAAGTAGGCAAGAAAAGGAGGGATCCTAAAGGCCAATCAAGGAATCCCTAAAAAACTATTCCTAAGCCCCTGCAACAGGAGACTAGCAAGAGCCCATACTGCCTATAGGGAGGGAGGGAGGCCACAACAAAGCAAAAGGAGGAAGAGCTCAGGGGAGGAGTGGGCTTCTAAAGCCATGCTCCAACTCCTTCCCAACTGGCCAGAGGTTTCCCCTTCTACTCCTTCCAAGTCCTCATTGAAGAAGGAGGGGGGGAGGCAGAAGTGCCCCAGCTGCAAAAACAGGAACACTATTGTGGAGGGATGGGAGTCATATGGTATGTTACACAATTAAGCCATTTATGCAGAATGGAAAAGGAAAAAGTCCATACCATGTGCAATGGCAAGCTGGTCAACTCTTTGAATGAAAAACGAGGATGAGCAGCAACCTCCTGAAATAGTCCACCCTTGCAAAAATGACATATCCTAAACATGCAATGTTCAGCAAGGCCATTTTTTAAACATGGAAATAACTGGGAAGATTTCAAACGTCCTTTGCCAATGGTTGCTAGGGTTTTTGTCCTGGCAGGGCTCCCTTGTCTTTTAAGAGTTGACAGGTGATAATTTAGCAAGGAACTTTAGCTGGAATCTATTCCCATCATAGCATCCCCGTCCCCCACCCTAAAAACATTTTGACTTCTTCAAACCCACAGTGTATGCTTGGAGAAGGAGGAGAGGCCTCAGCCCAATGTCATGCACCCACTGGCCCCACCTGTGACCATTGGCCAAAGACCTGAAAGGGGGCACCCATGTGCATACACCTGTCCACAGTAGGTACCCTTTTCAGACCTTTGGGCTATGTGCAGTGGGGTCACTCCTCTCTTTTCTCTCATTTCATCTGATGTATCAGGGTTTACCTCAAAAAGAGATTAATTGGAGCTAAAGGCAATACATTTCTCATCATGATTATTGGTGAGTGAGATTTGCTCCTACTAAGGACTTGATGTTATTGGATTTTGGTCCTAGTGTTCAGTGTTCTTCTTAGAAAGTAGGTTCAGATTCACTCGTTCAGATTTTATTCATTTATTTAACAACATTTATATATTGCTTGGCTGTAAAACAAATGCTCTAAGCAGTTTACAAAAACATAAAAATTATCAGTAAAATAGTTAAAAACAAATAATTTAAAATATTTTTAGAACAATTAAAACAATAGACTAAAAAGATCAAAACACATCAGTGTTTCTGTGTCTGGAAAAGCTTGCCTAAACCAAAAAGCTTGAAACGGGCAAAGGAAAGAATACAGCGAAGGTGCCTGCCTGATGTCAATAGGCAGGGAGTTCCAAAGAGTAGGTGCTGCCACACTAAAAGAACAATTTCTTACAAGTGCGAAACAAGTATTTTGCAGCGTCTGTAACAGTGTCTGTTGCACAGATCCAAGTGCTTGAATAGGCACATATGAGGTAAAGCAGTCCCACAAGTAAACTGTCCCCGAGCGGTTAGATTCACTACTGATATTCGGGGAGTTCCTTATGCTGCAGCTTGTCTCATAATAAGCTTTCTACCCTCATTCTGCTTATGATGCAGCATAGTTGGCATTTGCATAGTTTATCAACTCTGATTTTTTTTTAATTAAGTTTGAACAAAATGTTCAGCCACCATGGCAAAATGGTGGAAGTGCAGGCGATCTCCTGGGTGCCTCTCCCAGAATACCATACTTTGAAGAAAGACCCCTCTAGTTTTTTCTCAGAATGAGTCAGGAAGGAGGGGGAGATCTGGCCACTGCTGCCATGGTGGCAAAAATAGAGTAAGGAGAAGAGAGGAAGAAGGCATGAAGCATGGGAGAGAGTAAGAGTAAGAGAAGGTGGGGGGAGAGAAAGAAAATGAGGAAGAGTTGGGGGGGTGGTAGGGATGGGATTTGCATTTCGGTGCCGGTTCGATTTTCACTCCGTCTAACTTCCTTCTAGTACTGCTTTGTCAGGTATCAATTTTCGCTATTTGCTGTAAATACAGATTCAGGTTTTTCTCCAAAAATATTAATATTAATATTGACATTTTTAAAACTATAGATTTTTCATAGATTTAAAATATTGATATTTTAAATGACATATCAATATTAATATTTACATTTTGATGGCCATTTCAATATTAATATCCATATTTTTGAGGCAATTTTTTTTAAAAATCCACTTCAGCCGCAGAAAACCACTAGAAAAAAAAGATTCATGTCAACAAAAAAGGGGCGAATAAATAGGAAATCCAGTGTCAAATTCAAAATTTGCAAAATCCAAGCACATCCCGAGGTGGCAGTGGAGACTCCTCCCACCTCAGGTGCTCTGCTGGCCCTGAAGAGGAAAACTAATCGGCCATTGGTGCTTTCTAACTTTGTGGCCCAATTTTTTTATGAACTCTAATCCTTGGGTGGGGGGAGAGGTGGAATTCTTTAAAATAGCACAGCATTTCCACCTGGGCAGAAACATCTGTTGAACTTCCACGATTGCTGCTTGCATGCCATACCTATACTTGGTGGCCAAACAGTGGAAAATGAATGTGCAGCATTTAAATGCCTTCCATTTATTTCTGGAAGAGCGCTGTTTCAGTGTCCTTTAATAAAGACATCTGGTGGGGGGAAAACACAAAGATTTTGCTTCTAGAATGGCACATAGGAAATGTGGGGAAAGGTCAGTTAGGAAGTTGTAGAGGCTGCCGGTCTGTTAGAATGTTTGCCAGATTGCATTTAAATATGCTCTTTTAAGGGTGTCAGCTGCCTTCTATGACTTCATATGTAGAGACTTTAAATGAACTGGCAAGTCAGGATAAATTGGATTGTCAATTGCCAGAATGCAAATGAAGTCATTTTTTTATGTCTGGGTGTGCTCATGAGAGACAGAGAAGAGAAAGTAATAAGGTGAGATCACGGGGGGGGGGGTGAGGTGGAGAGGGAGACACCAGTTTTGGTCATATGGAAAATGCGGTGGGGAAGCATGAAAATGAATAAACATTAGACAGAAAAAATATGGGGGAGGAGAGAAGCAATGGAAATGAGCAAGTTCCCTGGAGTTCTTCATATCCGAAGACTCTTGGGGGTGGGGCTGCAAAATACATTCATGCAAAATGTGTTCAGTATAAAAAAGAAAGCTTACAGCCTATTTCACAAGATATTGTGAAGGCACAGTGGAGGAAGGCTGTTTCGGTAGCGCCCGCCACTTCTCCCTCCCCAACATTGGTCCCCTTTACTGACACAGCCCTCTGGAGCTTCCAAGCTGCTTGTGTGTTAGGAGTGGTCTAACAATCAATTCATCTTTCCAGGGAATTATAGAGAATTGTAGTTCTGTAAGGGGAACAGGGGTCTTGGAACAACTCTCAGCACCCTTAACAAATGACACTTCCCAGGATTTGTTGGGCGAAGCCATAACTGTGGCATGATACATCAAGTGGCATGATACTGCTTTAAATGTATAGTGCAGATGGGGCATTACACAGTTCAGAACTATGCCAATTATCTGGCAATTTGGGGGTTCATCTAAGGATACAAAGGGCTTTGCCATTTTTGTGGTGTATCCCCTTTGCAATTCACACTCCTCCAAACCTTATGATGCAGCTCTCCAACCAAATAATCAGCACAAAAATGTGAATAGTAGGCATAAAGTGTACATAAAAATGCATATCTTAGTGAAAATAATACACATAATACATGATATTAGGGAAAATTGCTTGCAAAAATGTGTATATCATGCAAAATGCATACAAAAATGTGCATATTATGAGAAAATGGCACTAAAATGCTGATGAATTTTCATGAGGACTTTTTTTTTAAAAAAGCAAACTGAAATGGGGAGAACTGAACATAAGACTGAAAACAGAGAAACTTAGATTGACAAATTCATCCTTCCTTATGTACTATCTCCCATACTTTTTAAAAAATAAAATCTTGGCATGCTCAGGTGTGACTGGCAATCTAGGTTAGGGCTGTGGGCACACTAATTGCTTCAAAACAGTGAGAATGGTTTTTCTGGCTGTGTTTTGAAGTGGCTCTGCCCTTAGCTGGACACACCTCCCTTCCCACTGTTGATGTCAGATCTTTCAGAACTGTCCAGGGCAAAGTGCTGGGTCAGTCACTGTCTCTGCCTGAGCCTACAGCAAAGTGTCCCATTGACCACACCTGGAGGGGTAATGGGTTAGTCTACCAATCAATTGAGAAATCTGTCCCAGGTTGAATTTTTTTAAAAAAAAAAATGCACTGGAGCTGATCTGACCAGGTTTTAGAGCAAAAAGGGGTGGAGTTTGCCTAGCATTGAGTGTCCCCGTTTCCAGAAAAGAGAGGTGGAGACACACTGGAAATGGCACAACAGTAAGTGAGTCTCGATCCTAGAACTAGAATTAGACCCCTTCCCATGCAGCCTGAACTCCTTGAGAGTCCTTACCCCATGGTGTGATTCACTTGAGGCTGCATGCTGTTAATGAAGCAACTGGGTCTAGGTGGGAAAGACCCATGTGGTAACCCCACCCACATTGTTGTGTGGCATTCACACATGTAGCACAGCTGTGTGTGAGGTCCCATGGGGAATCCAGTTCCATGTGGCTGTGCTTGTCTTTATGCATGAACTTGCGAAGGGGATCAAAAGAAGCTGCTATTCATCTATCTAGCTGAGTATTGTATTTGGTCTGGGGAGGGCAGCTATGAGAGAACTAGAAAAGGTCCTCAAATACCAAGATGTATCACTGAACACTAAAGTCAGGATCATTCAGACCATTTTATTCCCGATCTCTATGTATGGATGTGAAAGTTGGACAGTGAAAAAAGTGGATAAGAGAAAAATCAACTCATTTGAAATGTGGCATTGGAGGAGAGCTTTGCGCATACCATGGACTGCGAAAAAGACAAATTATGGGGTCTTAGAACAAATTAAACCAGAACTATCATAAGAAGCACAGTATTTATTGAACTATTGCTTTAATATCCCATGCAAGTAAAGTAAGGCTCAAGATTCTACAACAAGATTCTACAACAAAGGCTCTTACCATATATGGAGAAAGAAATGCCAGATGTCCAAGCTGGATTTAGAAAGGAAAGAGGCACCAGAGATCATATCTCAAACATACGCTGGATAATAGAACAGCCCAAGGAATTGCAGAAGAAAATCACCCGAGCTTTATAGATTACAGCAAAGCCTTTGATTGTGTAGATCATGAAAAACTATGGAATGCTTTAAAAGAAATGGGGGTGCCACAGCATATGATTGTCCTGATGCGCAACCTATACTCTGGACAAGAGGCTACTGTAAGGACAGAATATGGGGAAACTGGTTCCCATTCAGAAAGGGTTTGAGATGGATGTATTTTATCCCCCTATTTGCTTAATCTATATGCAGAACATATCATACAGAAAGCGGGATTGGACCAAGATGAAGGAAGTGGTGGCCCCCGAACTGTGGAACAGCCTCCCCGATGAGGTGCGCCTGGCGCCGACGCTACTATCTTTTCGGCGCCAGGTGAAAACCTTTTTATACTCCCAGGCATTTTAAAGTGTGTTTTAATAGCATTTTCATTATTATTTGTATTTTGGATGTTGTTTGGTTCTTTTATTGTTTGTTTGTTTTGTTTTCTTGATTTATTGTATTTATTGTATTTATACATTGCTTGTTTTTTATCTTTTTGTACACCGCCCAGAGAGCCTTCGGGCTTAGGGCGGTATATAAATAAAATAAAATAAATAAATAAATAAATAAATAAGTGTGAAAATTGGAGGGATAAATATCTATAATTTAAGATATGTAGACAATATCATACTACTAGCAGAAACCAGTAATGATTTGAAATGAATGCTGATGAAAGATAAAGAGGAAAGCACGAAAGCAGGACTACAGCTGAATGTTAAACAGACTAAAATAACCACAACAGAAGATTTATGTAACTTTAAAGTTGACAATGAGGACACTGAACTTGTCAATGATTATCAATACCTTGGCACAGTCATTAACCAAAATGGAAACAATAGTCAAGAAATCAGAAGAAGGCTAGGACTGGGGAGGGCAGCTATGAGAGAACTAGAAAAGGTCCTCAAATGCAAAGATTTATCACTGAAGACTAAAGTCATGATAATTCAGACCATGGTATTCCCGATCTGTATGCATGGATGTGAAAGTTGGACAGTGAAGAAAGCAGATAAGAGAAAAATCAGCTCATTTGAAATGTGGTGTTGAAGGAGAGCTTTGTGCAGACCGTGGACTGCGAAAAAGACAAATAATAAATTAAACCGGAACTGTCACTAGAAGCTAAAATGATGAAACTGAGGTTATCATACTTTCGACACTTAATGACACTTAATGAGAAGACCTGATTCACTAAAATAGACAATAATGATGGGAAAAACAGAAGGGAGTAGAAAAAGAGGAAGGCCAAACGAGATGGAGTGATTCCATAAAGGAAGCCGCAGATCTGAATTTACAAGATCTGAACAGGGTGATTCATGACAGATGCTATTGGAGGTCACTGATTCATAGGGTTGCCATAAGTCCTAATCGACTTGAAGCATATAACAACAGTCCACTCTGTCACTGACCTTAAGGTGGTTATCCTGGAGCAAGGAAAAGTCCAGTATGAAACTCCTGAACTGCAATTTAACTAAAAGTTCAATTCTATTAATTTGGGTCTGAACAGAGACAACGGCTTGCAGTGCTACCACAGCTGTTAATTTACCTAGCAGTGCTTAGGTTATTTTGCTATCACAGATCACTGCTGCTTGGAAGGGTCACTGTTCTTATTTTGCATAACTTTGAAATGTCACAAATGGCACTTGTGCATTCCATTGCCGTTTAAAATCAACTTTTACACACACACCTATTTACACCCATGTGTACCAGAGGATCACGCTCCATGCATCTGATTATGTGAGTTCTAATCCAGAAAAGATTTATGCTATAATAAAAATGGGTTAGTCTTTGAGATGCCACAAGGCTATAGATAGACCAGGTACGAGTCAACTCAGAGTTAGTAAAAAATACAATTGTTCAGGCAGTGTCTCATCACACCAGCTGTTCCAGATGAGGATAGCCAATGGGCAACCTCAGACGGTGGAATCACTCCTGTCCCCAGAAAGAAACCTTTTACTGCCTCAACTAGATAGATGCTTCAACCTGCAGTCCTGGGGGCCAACTGTAAGGGGCACTGACACAGAGCTGTGTGTGTGTTATGTGCCTTCAAGTCAATTACGACTTATGGCAACAATATAAATCAGTGACCTCCAATAGCATCTGTCATGAACCACCCTGTTTAGATCTTGTAAGTTCAGGTCTTTGGCTTCCTTTATGGAATCAATCCAATTATTTGGCTTTTTCACAGTCTATGGTATGCACAAAGTTCTCCTCTAACACCACATTCCAAATGAGTTAATTTTTCTCTTATCTGCTTTTTTCACTGCCCAACTTTCACATCCATACATAGAGATCAGGATGTTCAGCTGTAGATTTTGTGCTTTCCTCTTTAACTTTCATCAGCATTCGTTTCAGATCATTACTGGTTTCTGCTAGTAGTATGGTATCATCTGCATATCTTAAATTATTTATATTGAGGGATCTGAACAAGGTGGTTTATAATAGATGCTATTGGAGGTCGCTGATTCATAGGGTCACCATAAGTTGTAATTGACCTGAAGGCATATAACAACCCTTTCTTCTTAATTTATCATTTCCTGCATAAAATAGTTTGTAGTTGCCTGATTGAAAGTGTCCCATTCCCATCCATTTTAATTCACTCACACGAAGATTTGTAATGTTGATACGTTCCATTTCTTGCTTGACAATTTCTAACTTTCCCTGGTCCATACTTCTCACATTCCATGTTCCTATTGTGGATGTCGTACAACTCTGGACTCTACTTTTGCATCTGTGCGCATCAGCCTCTGGGCTTCCTTTCGGCTTTGACCCAGTTGCATCATTAGTCACAGTACTACTCGTACTTGTCCGTTGTTCTTCCCCAGTAACTCAATGAGTGCCTTCTGACCTGGCGGTCTCATCTTCCAGCACTATCTCGTGTTGCATTTTGGATAGTCTATTCATAGGGTTTTCATGGTAAAAGCTATTCAGTGCTGTAGGCTCCTACTTTAAGCCCCTGCAGTTGTTGATGCATTCTGAGTTAGGAAGGGGAAAAGGTATAAAATAATGTGCAGCTAACATTGGAAACAAACAAAAAATGTCTCTACTTTGTAGATGGCATTTGTAATCTGAATACTTGCAGCGAAAAAACTCTCATAACATACTCTTATTGAAATGGTAATATATACAATTTTCTGTAAACAGATGCTCTCTATATAGATCACATGAGATATTAATCAGCAGCCATTATAGGTGAACTAAATTGCACGCCCAATATTGCTGGAAACATCCTCCTTGCATCCCTCTACATGAAGGGAGAGTGAAAGGACAGACCAGTTTCCGTATCTGGTTCATGCACATGCATCTCCAGTGCTGTCTCTACATTCACTTGCCTTACATTACAATTCCTGAGAACAACAATGATATGATAATTATATAAGTGTAGCTTGTTTTGAGTGCTTAAAGAGTCATTGATTTGTTGTGAAGCCTCTAATTAAGGTAACTCTCATTCGTAATGCTTTAATGGTAGCATTTAATGCCGATCTGCTCTGTGAACAGCAAAAGAACACTTCAAGTCAGAAACAGGAGTTAAAGCATAATCCTAACATGTTTACTTAGAAATAAGTCCTAGTGAATTCACTGGGACTTATTCCCAAGTAATTTGGGTTAGGATTGCAGCCATAGTCTATTAATGATGCAGTGAAAGAATGTGAGTTTAGTAGTTACGAACACCAGCATGTTTGGGCTTTTTTTCCCTTCAACATTTCCCCCCAAATTATATTGGAAGCCCACTGAATCATTCTCTGTCTTCCAGTTAACTCTCCATAGGCTTTGGAAATGGAAGAACTTTGATAAACTGTGAACAAATCCACTGGCAAATCTTTGGACTAAGTTAGTCAATGCCATATCTAATAAGGTCTATGCATGCAAGGCTATGTACACATGTCCTTCTTGCCAAATGGGTGCACCAGACCTGCCTCAGACATCCCTGGACATCAGCCTGAGACAGTTATGTTTGAACAGGCCCATGGAATCCAAGGAGCATAAACTGAGCATGATTGATTTCTAAATGTTATAGCGGAAACTGACTGTGTAATTTTGGCCTATGCACATTGGATTTTAGACATGCCACAAGTGGTGAATGTGGAAGACATAGTTTTTGGCATTTTTACACACATATAAGCTGGATCAGGGTAAAGTATTGTTAGATCTGGCCCAAAGTATATTACCAACATTCAGGCACAAAAATAGACAACAGAAGGAATAATGGATTGTACTGTTAACGCCTAAAGGTCCAAGGAAGGTAGCCGGGCCCTTAAAAATGAAAATGCTAGCACATCACATTAACAGAATTATAAAAAGAATTATATAATCCTCCAAAAGCAAACACTGGGGCAAAATAGAGACAGATATGTACCTGAGTTAGATGCCAGAAAATCTTGGGTAAATAGAGACAGTGGGAGCAGATGGCAAGCTATTCTAGACATTTTGCTCCCACAGAGAGGTGAATTATTATTTAAATCTTGTTTAGAATTCAAGTGGACATAATTTCACTATTTCTAATATGATTCAAATGAAGTAACTTGAATAATTCAATGACAGTACTTTAAAGACAACAGGATGACAAAAAAATAAAATAAAAATAAGAGACCAAGATCCAGCCATATGTACACTGCAATAAACTCCAAATATTCATAAACTGGCATTTACATTGATATCCACTTTGAAACATTTCGTTGATATAGTAACTACCACACCATGTTAGTGTTCCATACAGGAATACTTCCTCCAGTAGCCATGTCATCAATATTTTATATAAGCACCCTATTTAACTGTTTTTAATACAAGCGGGGGTGGTGGTTTCCCCACCTCTACTTTAGGGCATTTCTTAATGCATTCATTTATCAGTACATCTCATCCCTGCAGACCACATGTGCATACCTGTAGACCTGCAACAACAGGGCTCAGCCTAATTAGGGGTGTGAGCACACTAGCTGCCGACAGCAAAGCATTTCCATTGGGTACACCTGGAGGGGCAATAGGTTGATCTGCCAATCAGTTGTGAAATCTGTTTGAAGTTGACTTTTTTTTAAAAAAAAATGCACTCAAGCTGCTCCCACCAGGTTTAAATTAAAAAGGGGTGAGGCTTGACTAGCATTGTGAATCTCTATTTTCAGAAGGGAGAGGTGGAGATGCACTAGAACCAGCAGAACAGTATCTCTAACCTTTGTTGTTGTTGTTAAGTGCCTTCAAGTTGATTAAAACTTATAGTGACCCTATGAATGCAGCCCACGGTATGCGCAAAGCTCTCCCCCAACACCACATTTCAAATGAATTGATTTTTCTCTTATCTGTTTTTTTCACTGTCCAGCTTTCACATCCATACATAGAGATCAGGAATACCATGGTCTGAATGATCCTGACTTTAGTGTTCAGTGATATATCTTTGCATTTGAGGACCTTTTCTAGTTCTCTCATAGCTGCCCTCCCCAGTCCTAGCCTTCTTCTGATTTCTTGACTATTGTCTCCATTTTGAGTAACGACTGTGCCAAGGTATTGATGATCCTTGACAAGTGCAATGTATCTCTAACCTATAAGGCAGAAAATCACTGGATCTTCCCATGCCACAATGTAGCCAATTTTTTTAATAACTGCTTTTGAACTATTATTTATTGCTTCTGAAATTATTGTTTATATTTATTAGTCATTTTCCTCACAAAGCAACCCAAAGCAATTTACAATAATAAAACATTAAAACCAATTGTAACAAACCCATTAAAATGACAAGAACAACAGAACAGCCTAGAAACACATCAGTACAGATAAAGATAGGTCTTGCAATACCTGGCACTTTAAAAAGGCTGCTGATAGCAGAAGCCCTTCAAATGAAGGGGCAAACGCCCAGGTAAAAAGGGAGGTTTTTGCCTGCCATCTACAAATAGATTATGAGAGTAGATCATGAGGATAGAGGGGGCCTGGTGTACCTCCCTGGGGAGAGCTTTCCACAAGATGGGAGCCACCACTGAAACAGCCCATTCTTGTGTTGCCGCCCTCCACACCGCCCTTGAAGGAGAAGGCCTCAGATGAAGAACGGAGGGTCCAGGTTGTTGCATATGGAAAGAGGGAATCCGTGAAATATTGAGGTCCTGAGCTGCATAATTTGCAGTTTCAAAATAAAACAATGAATCAACATTGAGAGATATGCTGTTAGGACGAAACTGCAAGTTATGAGAAAGATGGTGCCGACTTTGAGCTGTAGCTCTGTGATAGATATGTGCTTTATATGGAAAAGCTCCAAGCATGGTATCTGCAGGGGAATGATTCCTGCTTGAAACCCCAGAGAGCTGCTGCCTGTCAGTATAGATAATACTGAGCTAGATAGGCCATTGGTCTGATTCGGTATAAGCCCAGTTCCTAGGAACCCCATGTCAAGTTCTACCTGTCCATAACATGCAATAGAACATCCCAAACTGTGGTCCACATGCCACCAGTGGTCTGTGAGCTTCATTCAGGTGGTCCACAGTATGTCTGTGAAGGACATTTACAATTTGAATCCTATAAAATTGTATGGAAGTTAAATTGTAATACAATAAAATGCAATATAAGAAATAAAAGAAGCAATAACATACAGTTTAAAAAAATGATATAACACCTAGCACAGTGCATTACAATTGGTTTAATTGACAGAAAACATATTAGTGCTCCGCCAAGACCCTCAGCAATTTTCAAGTGGTTCGTGGTGAACAAAAGTTTCAGAACCACTGCACTTACCCATGTTCTGATGTCTGATATCTTCGGGTTGTATTCACTCTAGCACCGAGACTAAGTTAGAATGAGAATAAGCATTGATCTTGTTCCACTAGTGGGTCATCTTCCATAAGCGGATCTCGTATTTATATGTAGAGCTTGTAGAGGATAGGAAAATAAAAGGTAGCTTCTCAGCATTTTGGCAAGTGCAAGCTATTGTGCAAGGGTTTCACCAGAGATCCTGCTGCTTTGGGTTCCTCTGCTGCACTGGATTCCTCTCTTGCACAACATTGAGAAATAGCAGACTGTCAGCACTGGACATAACGACATTGCAGTATTTTTACCACTTCATTGACAGCAACCAAGGACAAGCAGCACAGCTATGGAAACACAGTGTAATACCATTAGGACATGCAGTAGCTTGCCATATTACAGGGAGTGATGAATTTAGACCCGGAGATGCCATTTTCAGTAGCAGGTCCACACTCCTTTCATACAGGGTTTTAGTCCTACTCAGAATAGCCCCATCAATTTTAAGTAAGTCATGTCTATTTATCTCAGTGGGTCTATTCTGAGTAGGATGAACACTCAGTAGTTCTGTCCTTAAAATCCAAAGTAACTCTGCCTTTAAATTTCAGGTTCAACTGCACACAATTTACAGGTAATAAGCCTAGAATGTCACAGTGCTGTGCTAGTAGAGATGTTTGGAAATGGAGTTTCAAAAGATTCTTGCTGCCATTCCTGTAATGGAACCTACTATTTCCATATGAAAATGGTCATTTGTGCATATGCACCAGTTGGAAATCCCTTTGCCTAGCAACAATGGCTTCCCCTAGTTGCCGATAAGTTACAGTGGTTATATTCTGTGTCAGTTGTGGAGATAATTACAGCAATCCATTCAAGTCTTGGCCTCCAGAGGTGGGAGTTTGTGACACCTGGAAATAACTGCTCATTACTGACAGGGAGGGGTGTACACAGAGCCAATTTAGACCTGGAGAAACAGACAAAAAACCCTTTCTTGAATGTGGCAGACCTTGATCAACCATATACAGTACTAAGATCTGTCTGAAACACACAGAGGACATTTCCCCTTAATAAGGCTTCTCTGCCGCAGTTAATAATCCATTCAGTTACTTTTTTTATTCCTGAATTGTGAAGTTTCTATAGTAAAATCACTTGGATCTCTGCAAATTCTGAGCATTTCAATTGCCAGAGAATATTGCTATATATACCAACAGAGAGCTAAAATTCTATATGTAGCAAAACTGAACTAGCCATCCGCAAGATGGAGGCGTCAGCAGGTTTGGGGCAACCCAAACATTTTTTTTTTTTTTCAATAATTTTTATTCAGATTTTCATAAAACATACAAAACAAAATCATAAAACATTCAAAGACAAAAAACAAAATCAAAAATAGTTAAACAAAAATAAAAAATAAAGAGTAAAATATTGACTTCCCATTTGTCAAAGATCAAATCAGTTATAAGTCTATAATATATAACAATCCTGTCTCTTAAGTCATATTATAAAATCACTTTCCTCCAGTAGTTATCTTACTTAATCATCAAATCTCATAAACATTACTTTATTCTTTCCACAAAAAGTCAAAGAGAGGTTTCAATTCTTTAAGAAATATATCTATCAATTTTTTTTTCCAGATAAGCATATCGATTAATCCATCTCATTACTAATTATGATAATCTTATTGTCATAACCATAGTCAAAATAAACATTTCAATTAATCCATCACATCAGAATCTGTTAGGTTCAGTAATTTCAGTAGCCATTGTTCTATTATCTCTATTAGTTCCATTTTCCATCTTCCATCTTCAGTAGTCTTGTTAAGTCCAGTAATTTGAATATCCAATCTTCCATTATCAGTATTCCATAATAATCTTGCTGTCAAAGCCATAGTCATATAGTAAGAGTCTGATGGGAATTACCTCTATCCCAAATATTTTCTTGCCATCCATTCTGAATAGGTTGCTGAAATACTGCTGTAAAATCATATCTCTGTTCTTTTTTTCAAAATACACTGGGTCATCTCTTAAAAGTTTTTCCATTGTCACATGGCTGCAGTTAATTCCATAGATTTTCTCTATATTGGGCTCCATCACATCATTCCAGTCCAGAAGATAATCCATGCCATTGATAACTTTATCTCTAGAATCTTCATTAATTTCTTCAGAGATAACATTGAGTTCCAAACAATAGATTTTATTTCTAAAGTCCATAGACTCCAAATCTTGTTCCTGTTCCACGTTTGTTCCAATCTCCGGGATCTCCTCTCTCACAGGGACCCCTATTCCAATCTCCAGGGTCTCCTCTCTCACAGGGACCCCTGTTCCAATCTCCGGGGTCTCCTCTCTCACAGGGACCCCTTCCAGGGTCACCTCTCTCACAGGGACCCTTATATCTTTAATCTCCTGCTTCATTTTACTCAATTCAATTTTCGTTATCTCAATCTCATCCATTATTTTCTGAAACATAGTTATTTCCAGATTCTCAGCCACTTTCTTAATTGCCATTTTAAAAGAAAAATATAGGAAAACCACTTCTTATTTCAGCAACAATTGGGTTAATACTCCAAACTTGGTGACATCACAGTATAAACAGAGCAGACAGCCTTATCTCTCCAATAGTTAAGTAAACAAAATGCAGTTCCCAGGATCGAAACAATTAATGGCAATCGTCAAGAAACAGATTCGTCAAAATAAAATAGACCAAAAAGAGAGTAGTCTCAAAACAGTATAATATTTTTCAAAATAAAAATCTGGAATAGAAATCCCTCTTCTGTGTATATCTTTAGAATGCAAATCCAGGACAGCTTTTTGCAACAAAAACAGAGATAAGCTATTAATTAGTGCGTAGCAGAGAGAAGTTACGGCTCCCCAGTGAGATGTCAAAAACCGATCAATCTGGCAAATCTCTTTTAAACAGCAACAATTTAAGTCAAGTAAAAGAAAAATATAGAAAGAAGGGTGCTTGCCTGTTAGTGCGTTCTCTCTTAGAAGATAAGATGAACGTTCGCTTTAACAGATAGAGCTTGCTGTTGAAAATCCGTCCCACCTTCGTCGGCTGGACCTCGTCCCATAAATTAATGAGATCTGGTCGTCCCAACAAAAATAGGCTTTGAGGTTAATCTCTTCGTTTCTCCCTACCCGGGAGAAGTTTAATCAGTCAAAAAAAAAAGAAAAAACTGACTGATATATCTGAATAAGCTTCTTTTGAGGCAGGAGCCCGTCTCAAAAGCAGGCACAGGCTAAGTCACCCTTCCCGGAAGTCGGGGCAACCCAAACATTTGAAGAAGTATTTTTTTAACAACCCTAAGGGTGGGGGGAACCCTGAAAATAGAACAATGAAGACAGAGCATGCTCAGTGAATACAGAATGCTCACTGACTAGATGGCAGGGCAAAGAGGAAAATGATGGAGGAATGTCATTGTGTATGATGGAAGAGGGTATGGCTGGCTGGCTACTAATCTACACTGCAGCATTTTGTAGCAGGCCCCACTTGTACATCTAATGTTGTATTCGATGACAAAGAACAAAATGGCAAATCAGCCAGTATTGGAAAAAGAAGTCCTTAAAATGTCTCCGCAGATGCCTTGTTATTGCAAGTATCCTTGAAATGAGCAGTCTTCAACAAAGTGGGCAACATCTCAGGAGCTAGAAAAAGGAAGGCCACAAGGTATTGTATGTTCCAGGCTTTGATCCTGGAAATCAAATGTGATTGTTAACAACTAAACCAAACAAGAAAGATAATACATTAATTTTACCACCAGTTCCCAAGACACTGTACATGAATATAGCTGCCTTAGAAGAAAACTGATTAAAAAACACCCACTACCTATACTTGGATATTTACAATTGAAACTTGAGCTCAGAATCTGAAGTGTGATCATTTAGAGATGTTTCCTGACTGGTTGCAAATGAGTGAAATGAGAGCAAAAGCCAGAATTTACTAATAAGTGTGATCAACCAGTAGTGCATGTCTTACAAGGATAAAGAAGAGACAGACATAAGTGCATGAAAAAAAAAGCCACACCTTTATTGTAAAATAATTAAAATTCTCCAGAAAAATTTCAACAAATGCAGACTGAAAGGCTGGTGATGAGAAGAGGCCCCACATGTTCGAAATCCCTTGGGACCTGATTTGGCGGTCCCACCAAATGGTCCCCAGGGGCCATCCCAGTACTGAGCTCCAAGAGGTCATTATGGTCAGCTGCCATCTTGTGCAGGGGAGCATCACCCTGGTAGCTACCATCCAAGCCTGTCTTGCTCTATGTTGTGGCAAAGTTCAACTGAGGTGTAAGACAAACTGAGGTTCAGGCTGGAGGTGAGGTGAGAGCTCTGGGGAACACAGAACTCTGAAGGTTCTCCACAAAGGAACAAGCCAGACTGAGCCCTTATAATAGTTTTTTTTTTTTCAATAATTTTTATTCAGATTTTCATAAAACATACAAGACAAAATCATAAAACATTCAAAGACAAAAAACAAAATCAAAAATAGTTAAACAAAAAGAAAAAAAGAAAAAAAAACAAAAATAAAAAATAAAGAGTAAAATATTGACTTCCCATTTGTCAAAGATCAAATCAGTTATAAGTCTATAATATATAGCAATCCTGTCTCTTAAGTCATATTATAAAATCACTTTCCTCCAGTAGTTATCTTACTTAATCATCAAATCTCATAAACATTACTTTATTCTTTCCACAAAAAGTCAAAGAGAGGTTTCAATTCTTTAAGAAATATATCTATCAATTTTTTTTTTCCAGATAAGCATATCGATTAATCCATCTCATTACTAATTATGATAATCTTATTGTCATAACCATAGTCAAAATAAACATTTCAATTAATCCATCACATCAGAATCTGTTAGGTTCAGTAATTTCAGTAGCCATTGTTCTATTATCTCTATTAGTTCCATTTTCCATCTTCCATCTTCAGTAGTCTTGTTAAGTCCAGTAATTTCAATATCCAATCTTCCATTATCAGTATTCCATAATAATCTTGCTGTCAAAGCCATAGTCATATAGTAAGAGTCTGATGGGAATTACCTCTATCCCAAATATTTTCTTGCCATCCATTCTGAATAGGTTGCTGAAATACTGCTGTAAAATCATATCTCTGTTCTTTTTTTCAAAATACACTGGGTCATCTCTTAAAAGTTTTTCCATTGTCACATGGCTGCAGTTAATTCCATAGATTTTCTCTATATTGGGCTCCATCACATCATTCCAGTCCAGAAGATAATCCATGCCATTGATAACTTTATCTCTAGAATCTTCATTAATTTCTTCAGAGATAACATTGAGTTCCAAACAATAGATTTTATTTCTAAAGTCCATAGACTCCAAATCTTGTTCCTGTTCCACGTTTGTTCCAATCTCCGGGATCTCCTCTCTCACAGGGACCCCTATTCCAGTCTCCAGGGTCTCCTCTCTCACAGGGACCCCTGTTCCAATCTCCGGGGTCTCCTCTCTCACAGGGACCCCTTCCAGGGTCACCTCTCTCACAGGGACCCTTATATCTTTAATCTCCTGCTTCATTTTACTCAATTCAATTTTCGTTATCTCAATCTCATCCATTATTTTCTGAAACATAGTTATTTCCAGATTCTCAGCCACTTTCTTAATTGCCATTTTAAAAGAAAAATATAGGAAAACCACTTCTTATTTCAGCAACAATTGGGTTAATACTCCAAACTTGGTGACATCACAGTATAAACAGAGCAGACAGCCTTATCTCTCCAATAGTTAAGTAAACAAAATGCAGTTCCCAGGATCGAAACAATTAATGGCAATCGTCAAGAAACAGATTCGTCAAAATAAAATAGACCAAAAAGAGAGTAGTCTCAAAACAGTATAATATTTTTCAAAATAAAAATCTGGAATAGAAATCCCTCTTCTGTGTGTATCTTTAGAATGCAAATCCAGGACAGCTTTTTGCAACAAAAACAGAGATAAGCTATTAATTAGTGCGTAGCAGAGAGAAGTTACGGCTCCCCAGTGAGATGTCAAAAACCGATCAATCTGGCAAATCTCTTTTAAACAGCAACAATTTAAGTCAAGTAAAAGAAAAATATAGAAAGAAGGGTGCTTGCCTGTTAGTGCGTTCTCTCTTAGAAGATAAGATGAACGTTCGCTTTAACAGATAGAGCTTGCTGTTGAAAATCCGTCCCACCTTCGTCGGCTGGACCTCGTCCCATAAATTAATGAGATCTGGTCGTCCCAACAAAAATAGGCTTTGAGGTTAATCTCTTCGTTTCTCCCTACCCGGGAGAAGTTTAATCAGTCAAAAAAAAAAGAAAAAACTGACTGATATATCTGAATAAGCTTCTTTTGAGGCAGGAGCCCGTCTCAAAAGCAGGCACAGGCTAAGTCACCCTTCCCGGAAGTCCAGACTGAGCCCTTATAATAGTAATGGGGGGTCTGCTCCCCTACTTGGTTTGATCACCAATCTGCCACCATTCACTTTGCTTGCCAGCCAGGGACTTCCAAACACACACACATGCATGCACACAACAGAGAGACTCCCAAGCACACACACCCAGGCATCCCCCAAACACACACACACACAAGCACACAGGCAACTCCCCAAACCTGCCTCCCACACCCCAGATTACTCCCCAAACCACCCCCAGGTACTTGCCACCATGCTGTTTAGGCAGCTTACTGACCTCCCACCTGCCTAGGCTGCTGCTGCCGCCACCACCACCCCACCTTAACCATTTACTTGCCTCCCACATTGTTGCTGCTGCTCACTCCCACCCCAAAGAGAAACAGGCAAAAACACAGAAGCAGATGTGGCCACTACACTGGAAACTTCTGCAGTGGCCTGCAGATGACTGCAGAAAAGGCCAAAATCCTGCAAACAGAGGACTATGAGACCTCCAAGCTATATGTCTATATAGGTAACAAGCTTCCAGCATTTGTCTGATCAGTTGCAATACAAAGTAGACTACATCTCAGAGACATGCACCAACTCCCCTGTCCTTGGAATATTGAGCCAAGCTAGTACTCTGAAATTCTGTCATCATGAATCCCATTTCTCTTGAATACCAAAAGGTTTAATTAAACATGCAGTAATATAACTCATCTAGGCATCCTTTCCAAAAATAAAAAGATAATTGGTCACATAGAAGGCCACAAATAGGAGTCTACAATAGGAGCTGGCTGGGGCTGTTGGGAATTGTAGTCCAAAATATCCGGCCTCCAAGAGGTCTTCCGTATCTTTAAAAGTTGTGCAGGGAGAAGGGAGAATTCCACCTTGTGGTTTTTCTCATTACAGTGTTGTAGGAACACCTGCGCTTGGCTGACTTTCTCTTCTTCTAAATATACAGGATCAGTCTCAGGCCCTGAACGTGGCAACCCTACTGACGTCCCATCTGCACTATACATTCAAAGCAGTATCATACCACTAAAACAGTTATGGCTTCCCCCAAAGAATCCCAGGAGCTGTAGTTTGTTAGGGATGCTGGAACTTATTAGGTGACCCCTGTTCTTTTCACAGAGCTACAATTCTCAGAGTTGTTTTAACAACCAATCCATCTTCCCAGAACTGTAGCTCTGTGAGGGGAAAAGGTGTCTCCTAACAACTCTCTGGACCCTTAACAAACTACAGTTCCCTGGATTCTTTGGGGAAAGTGATATGCTGCTGCTTTAAATGTATAGTGCAGATGGGGGCTGAGTCTGGTCAGTGCCTGGATGGGTGACCACCTTGAAACCACAGGCACGCCACCTTGTGTTCCATGATGGAAGAAAGAAGATAAATGAAAATTAATAAATATTTGAATTCCTCCTTATGGGGGGGGGGGAAACACATAATGTGCATAAAAAACTAAGGTGCAAGAGAGACAACCTGTGTAATGTAGTACAGCTTTTCATGGGAACGAGCGACTCACTTGCTCCCACCTATATGGTTGTACTATTCTCGCACATTTAATAGCTGCTGAGACATGTCACCTCACCTGCTAATGGGGAAACCGGAGGGCCCAACCACAACAGATGTCAGATGCAAGATCCCTGATCTGTACTGGGATCACAGAGCAGGTAAAGGCTAAAGCTCCCAATCCACAGGACCACAATCTGGACCCCTGCAGGAACACAGGAAGCTGCCTTAAATTAAGTCAGACTGTGGATCCATCTAGCTGAGCATTGCCTACACTGACTAGCAGGAGCTCTCCAGGGTTTCAGGAAGACGTTTTTTCCTGGCATGCTAGGCACTGAACCTGGGATCTTTTGCCTGCAGAGCATGTGCTCTCTACCACTTACCCCTAAGACACTTGCAATTGATTTTTAAAATGTTGGTCACACAGTTGCTGATGGCCTCAATGGCATCGCATCTGGGTTAGCCTTTATTGTAGAGAGATCTGCAGAGGAGTTAATAAATTGCTGCTGTAGGTCACTTCTAGTCAGAGGCGTTCCTGCTTTTTCACCTTCTCTCTCACCCCACAGGCCCATAGCATGAACAAACAGCAATATTCATGGCAAGCCAGCTTTTCTGCATTTCCTAGTTCACCAGACCAATCCCTTCCAATTAAGAGGCTTTTTAGAATCAGGATGCATGGAAATGAAAAGGAACAGAGATCAAACAGACAAAATAAAACAAAAAGATTAATTCTACCTATTAATTCGGCTAATCTTAAGTGGACCCTAAATGAACAAATAGTCAAAATCTGTAAGGGCACCATCCCTCACCCAGGCAATAAAACGGATAACCTCTCTAAGACACAATGGATAATTTCAGTTTTTGTCACTTAGAGAAAAGGAGGCCAAGGGGGGTTAATCTGCCTAATGAGCTTTGAGAAGGTCGAGACGGGTTTCCAGCCTCCATGCAATGAAAGATTTCTCCAAAGTAATGTGGTCTTGGCCACACCTTTTAGTTCTGGTCACCTTACCTCAATAAAGATATTGTAGAGCAGGAAAAGGTTCAGAAAAGGGCAACCAAAATAATCAAGGGGATGGAGCAATTCCCCCATGGTGATGCAAAACATTTTAACACTGAGGGCCACAGCCTATTGGGTTTATCTATAACTGCTGTAGAGATGCCAAGAGATCCAACAGCATTGACTAAGAGGAAGAACCTCTGGATATACTCTTTGGACACATTGGCACCACATGGCCTTAACCTGGAGAACAGTACAAACTTTGCTTAGCTTCTGCAAATGAAGCCCCTCTGAGCACTCCATCCTCAAAGCTCTATATCTGCTACCTTGGTAGCAGCATTTGTATGTTAGCATCTGATGGAGGCAGAAGGCGAATGTAGTATTCGTATATATTTTTAGGTGATTAATAGAATCCTTATAGGGATCCAGAGCAAGCTTGGGTGGGTCTTTCTCTCTCTCTCTCTCTCTCTCTCTCTATTTCCAGAGTCCACTAATTGTTCTCTTATTTTTCACAGATCTGTTCTAAAGCAGCTTGGAGTTCCAAGAATGTTGGAGCCCTGTATTTTTTTAAAAAAATCTTATATCTAAAAAATCCATCCATCTATCCATCAATCTATCCACCCTATGCCCTAAGTTGAATGCATAGTCTAATAGGATTCAGTAGCACTTACCCCAAAGTAAGTAGATAGAGGATTGTAACCATAAAGTTGCTTAAATCTCTTTGGAATTTCTCCATTGGCTACCAACACTGTGACAGGCCACCAGGGCTTGCCTGTTTTGGCCCCTAGTCCCTTAAGTAGGGCTCAATCCACACCAGTAGGCAGACTTCACTTGTGGGAGAAGAAGGGTGGGCCCTCTCCTTCAGCTGCCTAATGGCGGAGAAGAAGCCCTGCTGTTGTTTCTTAGGCAGGAGGAAGTGAGGGAAGATATAAAAGGCCTCAGAGAGAAGGAAGGGGATGAGGGATTCTTGTGGAGAGACTAGGGATGGAAAGATCTGTCTGTTTTGATTTTCTTAGTTTCTCATTTTTCCAACGTTAAATTCAGTTCTCTACATTTGTACAGCAATCTGCAATTTTTTTAAAAAAAATCCTCATGAAAATTCTCCACCATTTTAGTGTGAATTTCTCCTTGTAGACAGTTCTGTCTTGTAGACAGTTCTGACAAAGGTACACATTATTGCAAGCCATTTCTAATCATTTCATGCCTTTTTGAATGTTATTTTCACTCATGTATTCATTTTTATGCACATTTTCCCCTAATATATGCATTTTTGTAAATGGTGTTTAGTTGGCAAACTGCATCCCAAAATTCTAATGAATGTGATTTTCGAAGGATGGCTGTGTTTTGGTTCTCATATTGTTTCAAAAAGTGCAAATTTGATAAATTCTGCTTGAAATGCGAACTGAGCCAAAATTCTCACCCATCCCTAGGAGAGACAGGGAAAAGGTTAGGCAAGCTGGGCTTTGCTGAGGCTGGGGAGAGGGAGTCCTTACTTCCCTCACCAAAGACCTATCGAGTGTGGCCAGAGCAGGGATATCAGCAACCCAGGCTTACCTAGGGCCCCCTCCCTGCAGCTGGGGAGGCATAGGAGCCCTTGATTTAAGTTTGCCAAGGGCATTGTGACGAGAATATGGAAGCAGCCCTGAGAAGGAAAGGTGTGCTAAATGTAGTGGAGCAGGAAGGAGCTGAGGTCCTCACCAAGGAATGTGAGGTAACATTTCTCTAATAAATCGAGAGCTGCAACTGAACAGATGTGAGTTGGTGCCTTGATTTTGACCTCCTCACCAGGTGGGCCCCATGGAAGGTATGGAGCAGGGCCCCTATGATGTGCCTCTTCCCCAGGGTTACAGGCTAAACACACTGACTTCTGAATTGCCAACACTTTTCTTTTGTTTTGTTCTTTCATAGTGGAAGAGGATCGATAGTAACTTAGAAGTTTTGCTTTTATTGACCTTTAAGACTACCCTAGACCTCCATATCCTAAACCTAATGCACTGGTTTAGAGGTTATTCTATTAGCCATCAGCTTTAGTACGCCATATCTCAGAGGGGACACTGGTAACCAATACAGTGAAAATTCCTTATAGCGAAGTTCCATAATGCACTGCAACAGTGTGGTTTAAAGAACACTTCTGACAAAGGGAGTCTGTGGAATGATGTTTTCCCATCTAACACTACCGATTAATCTCCATGTCTTCCAGATGGAAATCTCATACAGTAACTCATCTCATCCTCAGCAACCAAAATAAAGTTAACTTAACTGATGTGTTTTAGTTAAATTGCAAGGAGATAATTTTAGCTGCCACATGGAAAACAAGAGGAAAGGCAGAAGGGGTATTATTGGACAGCCATAGCCTTAGAGGATTAGAGCTATGAAATATAATATAGAAAAGGGTACAAGGGCAAGATTATCTCAGGATAATTCATCCTTTAGGATTTCAAACTGCAGCGGAGGCAATCAAACCTGTTACCATAGTGTTTCTTTTAATGCACAGATAAATCTGTAGTTCTTGTTTATATAGTTCGTCCTCTGGAGGCACTAATACGATTCCTTTTAAAACTCAAGCTAATGAGAAAATAATGGAGAATTGTAGATATAAGCAAATTTCCCCCCACTGTCACTGTCATCATCTTTTTATACAGCCAGAGGGCTCCCTGAAATTATAAGCTGGATTTATTTTATGTACTGGCGAACCTTTAACAATCTTCTTTTTACCAGGTTTTCTGATTCCAGCCTGAAGCAAAAGGGGATTGGGGGGGAATGCCACATTTCCGTCTAAGCACAAAATCAGTATATCATCCATAAATTTAACCTTATCCCTAATAGAACATTCAAAATTGTAATTCTTAAAACTTTGCCTTGGCAACACTCATTCACGTTTTATTGGCTTCCCTAGGTTGCAGTGCTGACGAAATACTGGATGTGTTGAGGGACGAAGGACTGCATATCGCTTTCAGAGTGTAACAGACTGTGTAATGAAGGCATGCTTGTTTACTTGCCTTTGTATCTAGCCTTTCAATGCATCTTTTCAGCAGACTGGTGATCTCCTTTTGCCTAACACCTTATCTAGAACTATTTGGAAGACTTCATGAATGCCAGTCGCATGGAGTTGCATTCAGTGTGTGTTGAACAGCAACAGCAACAGGAACATAGAAAGTTGCCTTAGGGAAGAGACACATTTCCTGTTTTGCCAGTTCCAGCGCATCTCCACCTCTCTTTTCTGAAAACGGGGCACACAGTTCTAGTCAAACTCTGCCCCTTTTTACTCTAAACCAGGTGGAATCCACTCGAGTGAGTTTGTTTTTTTTAATCAGCTTCAAACAGATTTTGCAACTGATTGGAAGATCAACCTGTTGTCCCTTCAGTTGTGGCCAATGGAAACACTTTGCTGTAGGCAACTAGTGTACTTGCAGCCATATACTGAGTCAGAGCATTGGCCCATCAAGCTCAGTATTGTCTACTCTGAAGATGCAGAAGATTGAAGCTGAGACCTCCAGCTTGCTAGGCAGATGCTCTAACTACAACACTTGCCCTCATAATAATAAAGAGAACAAGAGGATAGCTGCATAAATAATATAATTTATATATAATGTCTGGTAATGTGCCCTCATACAGTGGGAAGCTAACAGCTGCTACATCCTTCTGCAGAGAACTTACTTCCAGCCCTCTTTCTGGGCTGTCATCCACCCACTTGCCCTCTGGAAGTGCTTTGCTTCTTCTTGTAGCAGCAAAGAGCAATAAGGAAGACAAAGTGACGCAGAAAAGGCTGGAAGGTGGCTCTCCATAGTTGGCTGTAGTAGGTGTCAGAACTGATCACTGGTGACACCCCCAGGAGGCTGCTGGGCAGGTGGAGGCTGGTACATGAGCTCCCGTATGTACCAGCCTTATGTCTCCAATCCTGTGCTTATGCACACTGAAGACCCACTGAAGGTTGGCATCTAGGCAGGTGCAGCAGGAGCACAGTTTATAACAGCAATTTTCCAGTTGAAGAACTACCTGAAAAGGTTACGGACCCTTCCAGTTTTGGAGATTCACAAGGGACTTCTAAGGCTGTGAGCCTAACCTTTGTGCACCTCCATAAACTTAGGGAGGGCATGATGTAAATGGTCAATAAACAAGCACAAGGATTTGGACATAAACACAAACAATAACTAGGAATGACTATTTTCAGGAACAAGTGTTTATGAATAGGATTTTAGGTATAGCATTTTGTGCTGTAAAGTAAACTTTGGATGGGCTAGCTTCCAAATGAATGACTATCTGAAAAAGTTTCAAGAGGAGAATTTACTAGGGGTGTGCAAGGGTCCCAAGATTTGCCTTGTATCTGTATCTGCACACACACACACACAAATCTGTTTCTGAGTTGCTCTGTGCTCTGTCCATTGTGATCTGTGATTTGACTTCTGATCTGCTCTGTGTAAAATTAAGCTTGTCTTTCCCATTCACTTTATGATAAATCTAAAAATGGCTATAGCTTTTTCCCTTTTGGCAGAAATAAAATTTGCAGGCACAGGAGCCCCTCCAGAGTGAATTATCCCTTCCAAATTTCAGGTCTGTGGACTTTTGTGGGGGAAGCAAAAGGGATTCACTTTCTTCCATAACCTATATAAGGGCAATACTTTTATTAGGCTAACTAAAACTCCAAAATCCATATTAGCTTCGTATTTTCAGGTTGGGAGCAGGGGTTTGTCTTTTGCTCTTTCTTATCTTAAAATAATTAAGAGGTGGCCAAATCATGTGTACTCTTGCTTGTACATGTTTTGTACAGTTTCACAAATGTTTAGGTTTCCTGGCACTTGTTTGCACATAAGCACATCTGCTGTTGGGGAAAAAGACTATAGTACTTCCTTGAGTTTTTGTGGACAGGGAAGCATGGAAGTCACATAGCACCGGGATTAACTGCCAGGAATTGGCTCTGAGAGTTAGATCAAGGTTGGATCTCAGAATGACAGAGTAACATACGGTCAGGCTGGAGGGCATAGAAATGAGCAATCCTGACTTAAGTTGGTAACCATAGGGACTATGTAGAAATCTTTTTTATTATTATTTTCTTTTAAAAAACCCTTTTATCTTAGTTTCATTAAAACCTGTGGTCTCACTCTGTGAGTTATACTTGTGGGGGGCACAAAGAGGTTTTTAGGCTGATTAGTAAGAACAGCCTTTTAGAAAAATAACTTTTGCCTGGAGGGAGTGAAAAGGTTTAAAGGGACAGGTGGGTGAGCAGGACCCAGGGTGCCACTGGGGTGCAATCACATTTACTGTTTGTCCCTTGTTGTTGTCCCTTACATATTCCTTTTTTGTACACATGTCTAGTGGCATTGATTTGTTGGGATAAAGAAAACAAAGAAATGTCTGGGTTGAAGAGAAAATGTCTGGAAAGCACTACTTCTGGACATTGTTACACATGTATGTTTGAATCCCCACGTGAGTGGCTATAGTCACTGGAAATTAAAATGTCACTTCTGCAAAGGTAGTGAAATCTTTTCCTCGAATTAAACCCCGTATGTCACTCTTATGCATGTACAACTTTACCACTGACCTCAATAAAACACACAGAAAGTAAAATAAAGACTGGTTTATTAGAAGAAACAGGAAAAATATTGCATTTTACAATCACATTTAATAAGAGCGGTGACTAGCTTTTACCCCAGTTATTCATTCCTTAATTTTAAAAAGCATAAGAGAAACCCCTTACCCTAATTGCTTCCAAGATTGTCCACATCCATGCCGGAGAAAGATAATAAAGCATGCATAGATATACCTTTCCTGAAGGAAATCAGGGTACAAAGTCAGAGTAATGGATTGTATGCTTGGTGAGAGCCAGGCTCTCTCTCCTCCTGCATATTACCACATGGCCAAGCATATCATTCTTATCCTTTTCCTTACCTGGTGTCCCAGGTTGCTTGTTGAGATGATGTTGGGGAGTCTTGTGTAGAATAAGGCAGCAGTTGAGCCCCCAAGGGAGGGGTGCTACCAACTGTCAAAATCACCAGGTTTAATTATAGTTTGTGTCTCCATTGGGCTGCATGTAAATTGGGAGGGTGCATGCAAACGTGACATGTAAAGAGAATGGAGACATTTGGAATTACCAGCAGAAACTCTGGCTTTACTAGATGTGTTTTCTGATAAGACTCCTGTCTTCTGAGAAATGTTTTCTGTAAATTCCTGGTTTGGGGTGATTGATTCCTTATCCCCTAAAGGTTAAAGGATATCACGACCTTTATCCATTATTTGTTAGAAGTGTGTGTTTTCTACTGATACAGAAACTCAGAATCTTGAGGTTTCTTCCTGAGTTTAGAAAGCCAGTTCTCACCATCCTGAAACTTGGGGTCAATACAAGGCCTGTATTATAGCAGTCACTCAAATTATAGATTCTTATCCTCTGATCCATTGAGATGAATCTGAGAATAAAACCCCCATTTTATGCATACCTCCTTACAACATTTTATTTTGTATATTGTATTTGTTAGTCACTAAATAATCTAGGTTATTAAGCAATTTAAAACAAGTTAAATCAGTGTAACACAATAAAAATGCACAATAAAATACAATAAAACACAATTCAGCACCAGAACAAAGAGGAAACAAATGACAGGCCCAATCAAATGGACTAATCATGGGGAAAAAAAAACAAGCCTCTGAACAAGAAATAGAGCCAGTGAAGAAGTTGACTGTATAAACAAGAAGTGGATTTGATTGCCAATGGGTCCCATTAAGTTCAACAGGCCATAGAAATACAGGAAGCTGCCTTATTATAATATATTTATTAGTCGCTTTCCCCCAAAAAAGGAACTCAAAGCAACTTACAAAAAAAACCCTGTACTCGAAGTGGCTTACAACAAAAGCAAACAACAATTACAAAAGCAGTTTCATAATAAAATAATACAACAGCCCTATAACCAAATTATGCCATTAGTCCATCTATCTGAGTATTGTCTATATGGACTGATGGGGCTTCCCAGAGTTGCATCATACAGAGGTCTTTCCCAGACCAGACTAAGGACACCAAGAACTGAAGCTTTGACATTATGCAAGCAAATAGTGTATTCTGCCAAAGAGCTATGGTCTTCATCCTATCAGTAGTTATTATGAAGTGGCTGTATACTATGGCCAGCATGGATTTTTCACATTACACAATGTTAATTTGAAAATACCCCCACATGCCATTCTGATGCCTCCCATAAGCTCATTTCAAAACAAAACCTTACAAAACTTATAGTCCTGAACTCAGAAACACTTGCTTAACAACCCTCTAAATGTTCATAGCAATACACAAAACAGTCAGAGAGAATTGAGAGTTCAAAGTGTAAAAAGAGAGAGAGAAAAACCAGACCCCTTTTGGACTTTTTTCTGTCAGAGTTCTCATAATCTGTTGAAATTAATTAAAAATCAGGCATGTTCACAGAGTACCTGTAATCCTATTACTTACCTTGCCCCATACTTTGACCTTCATCTTCTACAGTTTAAAAGTTTAAAAAATGCCTGACTGATTTTTAATTAATTTAAGAAATTTTGGCTTGAACTCAATGATAATGTCGGGCATGCTCAGTAAGAACCAACTGTCAGTATTCTAAAAGCCAGACTCACAGCTGCTGGGCTTGCCTAATCAGGGGGCCAAACCCATGACAGATCTTTATTTCATGTGAGGGAGTCATGACTTCCCCCAAAGAATCCTGGGAAGTGTAGTTTGTGAAAGGTGCTAAGATGAGACTTCTGTTCCACTGACAGAGCTCTAATGGCCTGAGTGGTTTAACAGTCAGTGTGACGTCCTTCCCTGGCACCACCTGTGTCGCTCTAACTTGTGGCTACCAGCAGTCAGGATCATCGTGTTTACTTTTACCTCTCTCCGCTCTAGCACAGATCTCAAAAGATCCCCCTGCTAGGCCACACTACCCAACACTCTGTGTATCCAATATAACCTCTAGACTGTGCCTTAGTCTCTTCCTGGTTATTTTGATAACTTGTGTCTCTGTGTATAGGTAATTCCCAACACCCCTGAAGCCTCTTGTCTATGAAGCTCACAGCTCTGGGTTGCTCTGTGGTACTGGATGTTGATACAATATCTCTTCCTTCACCGCTGCCACCATTCGATACTATTTCTTCTTCAGCCTTGGTTACTCTGCCTCCCCCCTGGTCTGTGCACCCCAGCTGAGGAATCAGGCTTTAAGTAAACCAAGAAAATATTTATTGATAACACTAAGAATAACAAGATTACTTATATATTTCATTGACAAGCATATGGTTTCATATATGTTTCTCTTATGTTCCTAATTCCTACTGTTTGCCTCAGAACTCCCAATCCAATATCTCAACAGCCACCTCTTACTCTCCACCTCAACCTCCCTGTGCACAACCACCCTGCCCAACCCCCACCGTCCAACACCCACCCCGACTCAACAGTCATCTTCTCATTTATACCTTCAGCCATTCAAACACACAGCCAATCATTATCCAGCATTCTACAGCCCATCTACTCCCCCTTCTCACTCACTCCACTTACCATATTTCCTATAATAAACCTGCACTTACCATATTTACATTACATTCACATACAGGAACATCACAGTCAGCCGCTCTGATTGAAGCCTGTAAGGGGAACAGGGCATCTCCTAGCAACTCTCAGCACCCTTCACTAACTACACTTCCCAGGATTCTTTGGGAGAAGCCATGACTGTCTAAAGTGAAATAAAGGTCTGGTGTCTGTTAGACCAGGGACAGCTTTGGTTTTTGGGAGGCTACAAGTGCCTGCTATACAATAAAACCCTGAAAAAGAATGATACTGTTCACAATGTTTTCCTTTTGGAAAGGAAAGGGGCTTTCCCTCTGCCCAGTGCCCACCCACCCAATCTCCTCCCCTCCCCCTCCCATTCCTGCCTTCCTTCTTCCCCCTGCCCCTCCCCCAGGTCAGGTTCATCTATCCTAAGCATTATTGCATAGGAGAAAATCCCACTGAACTCAAAAAGCATGCAAATGATCAGACCTGCCCTCCCCTCCTCCTCCCTCCTATCCTCACCCTCTTGCCCCTTCCCTCTCCCTTCCTTCACCCCTCCCTTCCCTTCCCCATCACCTTCCAATCCCCTCTTTCCCCCTTCTCTTCCTCCTCCCCCTCCTCCTCCTCCCCCCCATGGTCAGTTTTACCTATCCTAGGACTGCGACCTGGGAGACCAGGGTTTAAATCCCCACATAGCCATGAAGCTCACTGGGTGACCTTGGGCCAGTCACTGCCTCTCAGACTCAGAGGAGGGCAATGGTAACCCCCCTCTGAATACTGTTTACCATGAAAACCCTATTCATAGGGTCGCCATAAGTCGGAAACGACTTGAAGGCAGACCATTTCATTTTAAAGTATGATTGCACAGGAATAAATCCTCAATAAGTATGCAAATGATCAAACCTGCCTTCCCCTCCTCCTCCCTCCCATCACCTCCCTTTTGCCCCTTCTCTCTCTCTTCCTTCCCCCTCTTTCCCCCTTCCAATCCACTCCTTCCCCCTCCCACTCCTTCTGTTCCCGTCTCCCCCCTTCTTCCTTCCCTCTACTCTACCCTCCCCCTCCCCCATGGTCAGTTTTACCTATCCTAGCCATGACTGCACAGGAGTAAATCCCAATGAACTCAATAAGCATGCAAATGATCAAACCTGCCTTTCAACTCCTTCCCCTCTCTTCTCCTTTCATCCTCCCACTCTTCTTCCCCTCCTCTCTTCCTTCTTCCTCCTCCCTTGCCCACTCCAGGCTTCCCTCCCCACGTTCATTTTTACCTATCCAAGCATTATTGCATGGGAGTAAATCCCACTGAACTCAATAAAAATGCAAATGATCAAACCTGATTACAGGTATTGCCACCACTCACCATATGCGCATGTTACCAAATTCTTCCAAGCCAGGAAGTGGATTGGACTGTGAAAGACCAACCCAAATTGTGTTTGTATTTTTACATATTTGTAAGGCAGTAAAATATCTCAGAGAGGAGGTCAGGTCTCCTGTTCTCCTCGTGCATTCACCATAGCTGCCCAATTTCCCTGCTTTTTAAAGTTTGATAGAAATATCTTTTGGCTATAGGTATGTTCTTAAATCGTGAGGTTTTTTTGCCTATTAGTGAATACTTGTATAAATGATTTATTTATTGCATGTATATCTTGCCTTTCCTTCAAGAAGCTCAAAGTAAACAGACCCACATTTTTTTTTGGAGGGGTGTAAACTGGCTTTTTTGCCCTCGTCTCGTGGGATCATCAGGATGAAGACATTGTAGATCAGCCTAATCCTAATGGTGCTTCCTGAAAGCACTCCTGTATTTCCCCCCACATAAGAGGATTGGTATCATTTATTCTCATAAGGAACAATGATGTGCTGCACTTAAGAACAATGTTGCAATGGAGGAAGTAAGCAGAGGTGGCTGGGGCCCATTGGAACTGGAGGGGCAGAAGACAGGGAGCCCAGTAGTGGGTGGAGCCAGATCCAATCATAGGCAGAATCAATTAATTCTAGTTTTGCCCATATAATTCTTCCTGCTGATTCGACAAGGGCAATGATGCTATGGCTAAGGTAGAGGAAGCTGACTGTCAGTGCCACCCACTGGACCGCTTGCAAATACGACCTAATACACCCTATCACACAGTCTTTCCCAGGCCTCTCTTCTGAGTCCCTTTTGACTGTGTTACTTGAGGGTTCTGATAAGGCAATTACTGAGCAAGTGGCAAAATTTCTGAACTCAGCCATCTTGACCAGACCCTGCAAGATTGTTAATGGCAATTAAACTAATTGAGTTGCTTTTGTGGCTTGTTGTAGTCTCTGTTATCATGTAGTTTTTATCTTATAATACTCAATACTATGTTCTGTATTTGTGGTCAGTTGACTATAAATAAAGATTGATTGATTGACAAGGGCAATGATGCTAAGACTAAAGTAGAGGAAGCTGACTGTCAGTGCCACCCACTGGACCCCTTGCAAGTAAGAAAGCGGGCAGCTGGGCAGCTGATTGAGAGCAAGACTGAGGTTGGTGGGGCAGCACCGCACCTGCACGAATGGACCAGCCACCACTGGAAGTGAGAAACACCAGGACCTCATGTTGGTGTGCAATGTGAATATCTGATGTTTTGTGCAGATGATGTGGTATGCATTACACACTCACATAAATGGGCTTGGAATATACAGCCAACCCCCCTCTCTTTAGATCTACAACCCAAATGGGGTCCTGCTGGGAGGACGGGCAGGATATAAATCAAATAATAAATAAGCCCGTCAGAAGGATGACCACTTTCTTGTTCGACCATGTTGAATGCATTTGACTGACGTACAATCAGAGCTTGCCAGATTTCAAACTCACAACTGGGTTTTCCATAAACACTCGACTGAAAAGCAGAAGTGAAAACCCGAACTCCTTCTCCAAGTATCTGACAGGCTTTTTCCTCACACAGGCAGGCTTTGCCTAATCAAGGAATTAATAATTTGAGTATGACAGTTCAGTTCACATAGGAGAATCAGGGAGGAACTCCATTCTCTGTCTGTATACAGCAGGATCATCTATACTAGCACTACTGCGACCTTATAAAAGTAAGCTTGTTCTCTTGGGAGTCAAGGGGAGTTTTGCCATTAAATTTATGGATGAGTCACACACATGATATCAGCCTAGATGCATTTCCTTCCAAACTCATGTTGGCTTGTGCTATGCTTTAATTAGGATAATTGTGTGCTTGAAGTGAAGTGCAGGTCACTAGAAAATCACAATAAATCTGCATTTGTAATGGTGTACCTAATTAGACAGGAACTGAGGCAAAAGAATATGATCTTGCAAACTGTGCAGGCTTCTGTTCTCTGGAAGTACAAAATAATCATAATATTAAAAGAAATTCTGATCAGTCTTAGGCCTTTTGCAGCTATAAACTCATCTTTGCATGGTCTTTGGGATAAAAAGGTATTCTTGCACATTCAAAACTGTATAATGCACACAAAAAGCTATATAGAACTTTGAGGGTGCCATGCAACCTAATGCTGAGTTTCCCCCTTTTAAATGTGCAGCACAATTTACCATGGCTTCAGATTATCATCCTACTTGCCACTATTGCCAGTGACACCCAAAAACATGGAACAGGGACAGAAAAACTCACTGTGTATTGTAGGACACAAATTAAGATGTAGTTTGTATTTGGGGTCAGAGAGGGACAGCATCACCCTTTCCTTCTTCTAAAGTGTAAACAAACAGTGGCCCTCCAGATATTGATGGACTACAACTCCCATCATCCCTGTCTCTGGCCCATGCTGGCTGGTACTGATGGAAGTTGGAGTCCAACAACATCTGGAAAGGCACAGGTTCCCCATCAGTTCTAATCAGTGGTCAGTTCTAATGTAACTCCAAACCACATGAAACTATGCGAACAAGCCTTTGTCACTCTTCTCCCTTTGCCATTCCTTTCTCTCCTCTCCCACTCCAGTTCAGTTTATTACCTCCACTTTAGCACTAACCTTAGTTTGCTGTTGCATCCAGACCAACAACCTGTGGTTTGCACTTGCCCTCCAAACCTAGATTGTAAACCCTCCGTGTGAAGCTGGTTCAGCTGTGACAACAAGTAGGACCTGCACTGGAGAGGAAGTAGAACTGGAGCATGTGAGATGAAAAGAGATAGGAAGGGGGTTGGCATTACAGGTACATCAGCCCTCAAAAGCAGTTGCAAAACCACCCTCAAACATTCACATTTGCAGAATGATTTTTCATGTACTTGACATAGTGGAAACTGAGAAGAATCACTGAGGGCAGATTGGGGAAAAACCTCATTTGAATTTTCCATCTGACAAATTTATTTTGAATGAGCTTGTGTTTCAGATTGCCTTTAGGGAAGACTTATATTTGGGGAAATTAAATCTCAGGGGAGGATATTATGGAGTCCAACTCTCATCTTGGAATTGGTGTATGAGATACTTCAAACAGTTGAATGAAACCATATCTGTTTGTCTCCTTGCTTGGCATGCAAAAATTCTCAAAACCAACCTGTGAGATGACAGGAGACCTCCGCTCACCTCATAATACCATATTATATTCAATATACCTACCATTTGCTTTCTCTAATACCTCTTCCCTGAAGGGTTATGCAGAGGAGGAAATTGCTTGTGGAATGTAATCAGGCTCTCAAAGCAGCTTTGTATTTGTATAATTAAACAAAGCCTGTCACTTTCCCACCTGTAGCACCTTTCCCACCTCAACATTTTTCTCCCAGGCAGGCCTGCTTCCTATATCAAAGCTCAATTAGGGGAAATGACATCAGGGAACAGATTGTATATGTGTGAGAGGGGAGTGTCAGATAGTCAGGACAGACCCTGCCATTACCCAGAGAGAAGGTGTTCCTCAAGTGGTAAATGCTGGTGCGGGGAGACAGTAGCACTGTGGTGTTTGAGGACAGATCTGTGTGTGCATTATAGCCTTATCCTCCACAAATTTGCCTGGAAGAGTGTTTAGGGCAGGCTATATCCTACCTTGGCTACCAGAGGTGTATGCCTCTGAATACCAGTTGCTAGGAATCATAGGTGGGGAGAGTGCTGTTGTGATCAAGTTCTGCTTGTGGGATTCCCCAGAGCTTGGAAAAGTTAATTTTTGGAACTACAACTCCCATCAGCCCCAGCCAGCATGGCCAGTGGATTGGGCTGATGGGAGCTGTAGTTCAAAAAAGTAACTTTTCCAAGTTCTGGGATTCCCATTGCACATAGTTGGTCATTGTGAAAACAGACTGCTGGACTAGATGGACTTTGGGTCTCATCCATAAGGGCTGTTCTTGTGTTATAAGCTAGCCACAAGCACAATGGAGTTTGCCATTCAGTCAGCTCCTGTCCATAGCACAGAAGGGAGTGCCAAGTTGCCCTTTTACACAGGGTAAAAAAATGACTTTGGGTTGCCCTGCAGACAGTGGAGGATTCAGCAAGCCTAGCCTGCACCCACTGTAGCACTTTAAAATTCCTCTCTACTCTACATGTGATTGGGAGAGACTCACATTTAAAGACACAGAACTGCTGTTGTTACATGTATCTTAGTTCTAAATCCTGGGCTAATAAGATATCAATTCAGATAGCAAGGCTTGGGAAATTCTGGGAGAAATCTTGCAGTCAGTATAGATAGAATACTTTAGAGACGGGGTGTGGGGGCAGCAGCTTATCTTTCTTTCTATTCACATAAGTGCTGATAATGTCCATAGCTGTGCGAAGTTGGGTCATGGAATCAGAATAAATCATGCATGAGCAATTTCATGTTTTTAATTTGCATAGTTAATTTAAATCAAAGAAGCATTTTGCATGTAGGGGGGTGGCACAACACCTGAATGTCATTGGACAAAATCTACCTCCCCTTTTTGTGGAGATGCACACAGTCAAATATTTGATGCACTGTTTAGTCCCCCAGTTTGATGTGCCATATGACATACCAAAATGTAAGAACAAGCACACCTATATAGCTTCAATTTGGGTACCAGGTAGGGATGGGCAGGGAATTCAGTTTGCACCTGAAACCAAATTTATCAAATCTATCATTTCCGAAAAAATATGAAAACCAAAACACAGCCATCCTTCGAAATTCATACTTATTTGAATTTTGCAATGCAGTTTGTCAACCAAATATTTTAAAAAATGCATATGTGTGAGGAAAGTGTTCATAAAAATGAACATATGAGCAAATATAACATACAAAAATGCATTATATGATGTGAAATTGCTTGCAAAAATGTGTACCTTAGTCAAAACTGCTTTAAAAAGTGTGTTTCTTAGGATAAATTCAGAATAAAATGCTGGAGAATTTCCCCAAAAATTCTAACAAGAATTTTAAATATATATATATATATATAATTGTGATTAACAAAACAGAGGTTTTTATTGCAATACCAAAACGTTTCCGCTTCCGCCTTCATCAGCTGCTAACATACAAATGCTGTTACCAAGGTGGCAGTTATAGAGCTCTGAGGATGGGATGCTCAGAGGGGCTTCATTTGCAGAAGCTAAGTGATGCTGGTACCATCCTCCAGGTTCAGGCCATGTGGTGCCAATGTGTCCAGAGAGTAAATCCAAAAGTTCTCCCTTTTAGTCAATGCTGCTGGATCTGTTGGCATCTCTGTTGCTGTTATAGAAAGCCCAACAGGCTGTGACCCTCAATGTTGAAATGCTTTGCAACTGGTTGCTCCACTTTTTTTGTTAAGATTGCTGATTTGTGGTTTCTGAAGCATGTGCGTAGGTCAGATGTGTTTTTTCCTACGTATTGGATATGACATCCTGGTCTTTTTCATTCAATGACATAAATTATATTGTAGGACCTGCAGGTGATGTTCTGTTTGATGTAATATGTCCTGCCTGTCCTAGTACTTGTGAAAGTAGATGTCTCCCTGAGGTACTCACAGGTGATACAGCATTTGGATTGATAAAGATGAGACCCAGGATTGGTGATAGGTGGCTTAAGCACAGCTCTCACTAACACTCTGCGCAAATTAGGAGGCTGGCAAAATGCTACAACAGGAGGCCCGCTGATGGCTCTAGCAAGTGTTAAGGGTGGTGCTGTTGTGGTACTTAACACTACAGACTATATAGCAGAAGGTCAAAGACAACTAAAGGATGAAACAACGTATAGACTTCTTGACAAAGACATCACCACAGATCTCAATACTCGTATCATTACATCTATACAAAAGCTTACAAGTAGGAAACTTCTTAAAGGGGAGACTGCTGGTCTCCTTGTTAATCCAAATCCCACCCCTTGAAGGTTTTACATGCTGCCTAAAATCCACAAAGCCAACAATCCTGGTCGCCCAATTGTCTCAGGTAACAACACAGCTACTGAAAGGATTTCTCTGTACATTGACTTAAATTTACAAAACATGGTGCAAAACCTCCCATCATATATCAAAGACACCAAGGACTTCTTGCTTAAAATTGAGTCTTTAAACAAGCAGTATCAATTCCACAGCAATACTATACTAGCTACTTTAGATGTCACATCTCCTTACACCAATATACCACATAATGATGGAATTCAGGCTTTAAATGAGTTCCTTAACACCAGGAATATGAACAATCCTCCAACAATGGTTATCACAACTTTAGCTACACTAGTCCTGACTTGCAACAACTTTACATTCAATGGAGAACACTACCTGCAACTATAAGGCACAGCTATGGGGGCTCGCATGTCTCCATCATATGCATATCTTTTTATGCGTAAACTGGAACAGGAGATTCTCAAAAAGGCCATCAACAAACCACCTATATGGTGGTGATACACTGATGACATTTTTATAGTCTGGACAAATGGTAAAGAGAGGTTAGAACAATTTAAAAATTACATCAACTCTATCCATCCATCCATTAAGTTTACATTTAATAGTACAAATGACAATCTGCACATACCTTTTCTTGATGTTCTTCTCACCATTGAAAACAACAAAAGAGCCACTGATCTCTACAGCAAGCCCACTGATGCCCACACCTATTTAAACTGGAAATCCTGCCATCCTAAGCATATAAAGAAAAACATTGTGTATAGCTTAGGTCTGAGAATCAAACTTATTTGCAACACTGAAGAAGGATCAGTGAACTTAAAGAACACCAGCATTGACTAAAAGGAAGAACTTTTGGATATACTCTCTGGACACCTTGGCACCACATGGCCTGAACCTGGAGGACAGTACCAGCATCAGTTAGCTTCTGCAAATGAAGCCCCTCTGAGCATTCCATCCTCAAAGCTCTATAACTGCATTTGTATTTTAGCAGCTGATGAAGGCAGAAATGTAGAGTACTGCATTTAACGTTGGAAAAATTGGAAACTGAGAGAAGCAAAACTGACAGAACTTTCCATCCCTAGGACCAGGTATGCTCTTTCAAACTTCAGATTTCCATAGTCTGGATGTGGGAGGTACTTCATGCCATGCTAGTTCACATGCCTCAAAGGAGTGGAATGATACCACAAAGGCATGATTGACTGGGCTCACGTCCTGGAGGATCACTTTCAAGGGTGGGGGGAATTAAGTGGTGCCCAAACCACAGTGAATAGGAAACAGTAGATGGGATAATAACTCTCCCTGATCCAGCCCGTACATGGGAAAAGGACTGAGAGTGCACTCTCTCCCTGCCCACCCAGTGCACCTGTCCTACTTACAGAGTGCTTAGACAACTAAATAGACTGGACTGTAATATTAAAATACAGCCTAAACACATAAAATCCAATGTCCATACTCCAGATGGTGTGGTCAATTACCAAATTTATCTGGGAGACTGATGTTACAAAATTGGCCTACACACATTGGAATTTTGTGTTTGTGTATGTGTGTTATATTAGAAGAATGTGACAGTCCTATATGAATTTTCAAAGACATCTGAGGTGGGTGGCGCTCAGCTGTGCTCTATCTTTCTTCCATATGAGATGAGATCAGGAGAATGGTACCATCCAATCCAGCCCATGATAGTAGACAGGCACAACAAATTTGCAAAAGTGTGGAAGGTAGTTATTGGGCTTGGATTTGGTGTTGTTAGATGAACGTTTTCATACCTCCCTCCCTAAAGGATGGATTTTCAAAGCAGCAACTGAACCTCACCAAAATTTGGCACAGCACTCTGCACAGCCACAAGTCTCCTCTCTTTTTCTACATACACTCACTGTATAGCAGCCCTCTGATAATGATAGTCTTTTTTAGAAAGAAAGAAAGAAAGAAAGAAAGAAAGAAAGAAAGAAAGAAAGAAAGAAAGAAAGAAAGAAAGAAAGAAAGAAAGAAAGAAAGAAAGAAAGAAAGAAATGTGAATCATGCAGAATCATGCATCTGGATACAGAAAGAATTTGAGTGATACAAATGCATGGGCAAATACTTGCTGATTGCTGCTCTATGCCAATAAATGGTGCCTATTGAAACTTTGGAGAGGAGGAAATGTCTCCTAAACAGAGCACTGCTGTAGAATACTAACCAGGAAAGTGATTTCCACACAATTGGAAGGAATCCCCAAAGCTTTTACAGGGTGGCCTCAATACATACCCGCTGCATGCACAAAATAACCAGGGCATTCTTTAGAGAAATCCAATGTCATTCAAAGGTGATGACAGCATGGAGGAAACATGCACTCTATCTGTATAGTTAGTTATATTACTTCACTACACTATTCTAGGAATGCTACACTACTAGATACTACAGTTAGATATATTTCATACATTTATTGTTCTCGGAACGGAGGGAATAAAAGCAACCTTGTTTCATTTGCTTCCTCTTTTTGAAGGTTGTTCCATTAATTCAATGAATGGCATTTTGGTTATTGTCACCAGATGCACGCCGTGTGTGTGTGTGTGTCAGGCATGTACCTTGGTGTGGCTACTTATCTCTCAGCTACACATTGGGAATGTTGTCGCATGTGAAACTAACAAAAAACAACAACACCATTGAGCCTTTCTACTGGAGTTTGTGCCATATGTGAACCTTGTTGATGTGGGAGAGAACCCCAAAGAGAAATGGAATGTGCACTGCAGCACTGTGTTTTTCATTACAGAACAATGTAAGCCTCGGATGGGGGAGGGAACCTTACGTGCATGTGATTTGCATCCCAATGGGACTCAGGAACCTTCCAGGTTAGATTATTTGTCCATCAAACCTCTCCAAGGTCTCGAACAAAACCTGACCTGGTTAACTGGAGATGCCAAGGATTGAACGTGGAACCTTCTGCATGCAAAGCAGATGCTTCTCCATTAAGCTATGGTCCCTCCCCAATCAGACAACAGACTAGACATGCAGGTTTTATAGTAATGGAATTGTTCACTCTCATGTCTGTTATTGCAGCCACCATCAGTCTGGTAAATGCAGCTCTTTGGTAGTGTTATCACGCTTTAATTTTACAAATGGTGAGAGGTTCTGGGAGAGTATTTGATTTTGATCTGAGTTCAGGGTGTGTGTGTTTTTTCAGTTGGACTGGTCCACATTTTACATGGCAAACTCAATAGCCATGGGTATACCACTGTGCCCACAGTAAGCAGTCAACATGCCTGCATCTCTAAAATGTAACACATGCATTGGAAGACCAAACTAGAGATTACAACAGTGGATCTATATGCTTTAAATCAGAACTGCCTAAATCTTGTTGAAAAAAGAGGATGTGATTGGTTTTTAACAGCAAAAAAGGGGAACATCTGTGAGTGGGGGGACTGGAGAAGACCTACCCTGGGGGTGAGTACTTAAGTATGTGGCCACTTTGTTTGCTCCCCTGGGTTGCGGTCTCTTGGGACAAGTGAGATCTCTGGTAAGTGCTGTAAGGGCTGGGACCTCCTGCCTAACCTAAAGTCCAGAAAGAGGCTGCACTCAATCTTGCAACCTCTTGCATCAGTTCATGGCTGGGTCAGGGGGCATTAAAGCCCAGCAGCCCTTGGGCAGCAGGTCTGTTGATGGTGGGGTTGCCACCAAAGGAGCAACACCAAAGGGAGTCATCCTTGGGAACCCTTGTTGGGAGTCTGGTGGGGTGAGGAGACTAGCCCTTCTATTTTTCTCCTGAATCTAGAGGAGATTGGCTAGTAAGGAGGGCCTAGGTTGCATGTGTGGTTTGTGCACAGGGTGACAGCCAGTGCAGTGACCAGTACGATAGGAGAAAGTCTCCAGATGCCTTCAGATTGAGGGTCTGCAACTCGCAGAAAGCTGGCCCTCCCTGGGTGTGAGATGGGGGGACAGCAGATGTGCCTCAGTGTGTCAGATATTGAGTGGGTATTCTAGTAATACTGCTCCCAATTTTGTAAGGTGCCTACTGGGATAACTGGCTGTGGTAGATTTTGTTGGTGGGCTGCTCTTGTTTGTAATATGTGTTTAGGAGGAGTCTTTAGAAGAAGGGACATGGGGGATACCACCCCAATTTGAATGATCATGGGTAGAGGGAGGTTAGAAGTTATCATGGAAGATGAGGATAAAGCTATCTATGTTCCTCACTCCCCCCCCATGGATTGGTTATTGGTTGAACATCTGCTGTGTCCACTGGCTTGTGCATGCTGTTATTTAATGTCACACTGGAACACAATAAGACCATGCTCATCCATGATTTGATCATCCATGAGAGTGTTGATCTGGTTTGTATTACAAAGACCTGGATGTGTGATCTGGGAAGAGTTGATCTGACCCAGCTTTGCCCACCTGGATACTCAGTGAAACATCAGCACAGGCTGCAGGGACATGGGGGAGGAGTTTCCGTGGTCCATAGAACTTTCATCTCTATCACCACGAAACCACTCTGTCTTGGAGCTGGCTGTGAGGGCCTGCACCTGGTGTTGGGCCATGGAGACAGTAAACTAGGGTTGCTGATGGTGTATCACCCACCCTGCTGTCCAGTAGTTTCTCTGATTGAGCTGGCAGAAGCAGTCTCAGGAGTGGTGTTGGAGAAGCCCTGAATGAATGATTTTAATATCCATTCTGAGGTTGCCTCTGGTGTTCCAGCTTGGGATTTCCAAGTTGTCATCAGTCTGAAATATAGGGTAGCACTCACCCTTGATTTGGTTTTGCTCCAGATGGCAGATGGGGGTGACCTGGAAATGGGGAGGGGGTTTGGATGTCACACTTGTCATGGTCTGAACACTTCCTGGCAAAGTTTGGACTTGGGCTCAAATCCTTGCCTGCAGGGACAGTGGACATATTATGATGGTCTGCCCCCAGAGACTAATGGCACCACATGGAGTCTTGAATGTCCTAAAATGGTTTGCAGTAGAAAGAGCAGGTGATCCTGTTGAAGCCCTTGCCATGCTGTGGAACAATGAGGCATGTCATGAACTTGACATGGTTGCCCCAGAGCAGCCTCTCCAGCATTGTGCACCCAGTTTTGCACCTTGGTACACCAACTTAGGGCAGTGAAACAGGCTGGATGATGGCTAAAGCGCAAGCAGTGAAAGACGTGCTGTGAGGCCAACCAGGCATAAATGAAACAACATAACTATACCTACTATGTGGTTATAAGGGTGGTAAAGGACAACTACCACCCGGTCGCAAATAGTCCCTTCTTAGGGAATGTGATTGAGAGGGTTGTGGCACAGCAATTGCTCTTGGATGAAACAGATTACCTTGACTCATTCCAGTCTGGGTTCAGGCCTGGTTATGGGACTGAACCGGCCTTGGTCACCCTGATGGATGACCTTTATCGGGAGAAGGACAGGGGGAGTGTGATCCTGTTACTCTTACTTGATCTCTCAGTGGCTTTTGATACCATTCCCCATGATATCCTGCTGGTCCAACTTGGTGAGATAGGTATTGGAGGTACTGTTTTACAGTAGTTCCAATCCTATCTCCAGGGTCGTTTTCAGAGAATAGCATTAGGTGATTGTCTTTTGGCCCCCTGGCAATTGTGTTCTGGGGTGCTGCAAGGTACCATCTTGTCCCCCATGCTGTTTAACATCTATATGAAGCCCTTCGGAATGGTCATCAGGAGATTTAGGGTGAGGTGTCAGCAGCATGCTGATGATATCCAGCTCTATTTCTCCATAACATCTGAATCAGGAGAGGCCATTCAAGGCCTGGGCCACTGCCTGGACTCAGTGGTGGGCTGGATGAGGGCCAATAAACTGAGTCTAAATCCTAGCAAGATGAAGGCACTGTGGGTTGGTAGTTCCAAGTTTGGATAATTGGTCAGTTGCCTGCTTTGCATGGGGTTGTACTCCGTCTGAAAGAGCAGGTCCGTAGTCTGGGGGTGCTCCTGGATCCATTTTTGTTGCTAGAGACCCAGGTGACCTCAGTGGCTAGGAGTCCCTTTTACCAGCTTTACCAGCCTGGAAGACAGCTGTGGCCATTTCTGGACCGCGATAGCCTGACCACTGTTATCCATGCACTGGTAACCTCCAGGCTGGATTACTATAATGCGCTTTATGTGGGGCTGCTCTTGAGGTTAGTCCAGAAGCTGTAGCTGGTGCAAAATGCAGTGGCCAGACTGCTCACTGGGGTAGGGTATTGGCAACATGTTACCCCGCTTCTGAAAGAATTGCACTGGCTACCTATTAGCTACTGGGCTAAGTTCAAGGTGCTAGTTTTGGTGTACAAAGCCCTATACAGCTTGGGACTAGGATACCTGAAAGACCATCTTATCCCTTATATACCCAGTCAATCACTGCACACTGCAGGTGAGGGCCTCATGCAGATACCATCATATCAGGAGGCCCGTTCTGCACAACATAGGAAACAGACCTTTAGTGTAGTGTCACCTACCCTGTGGAATTCCCTCCCCTTAATTATTAGACAGGCACGGTCTCTGTTATCTTTTTGGTGCCTATGGAAGACTTTCCTCTTTCAACAAGCCTTTTAAGTAGAGGCCTTATCCCAGTCTGCGTCTGTGCTGGAATTGCTTTTTAATATATTTTAACCCTTTTTTAAAAAAGAAGAAGATATGTCTTAAAAACTTAAAAAAAATGTTTTTAAGGATGTTTTGTTTTAATTTATTCTGAAGTCTGTTTTTATGATGTTTTAAAGTGTTTTTAGTGTTTTTGTTTGCCACCCTGGGCTCCTATTGGGAGGAAGGGTGCGATATAAATCAAATAAATAAATAATAAATAAAGTAGCTGCCCAGTAGAGCTTTTCATATTGTCTGGGTTTTGTACCTTTACTCCAGGAAACTGAGTTTTAGATTCTATTGAAAGTCCACTGTGAATTTTTTGCAAGGCACTTACAGAGTAAAGTTGCTCACCTCTGCCACATTCACATTTACTGTAATCCCCAGTGAGGTGTCCAGTGCAATGTCTGCTGCAACGTCTTGGGATTAGTTTGAGTTGATGTGGCCTGATTATATGCACAAGGTGCTTGCAATGATGTGGCCAGCCAAGTATCTTCTCGACCCTTATCCTTATTGGCTTATTCAAGCTTGCCAAGGAGATATGACTGAGTGGATCCAGGGTGTGGTCAATGCCTCTTTGCAGGAGGGAGTGGTTCCAGCCACCCTGGAAGAGGTGATGATCTGACTGCTCCTGAAAAAGCCCACCATGGACCCATTGATTTGTGACAACAACCGCCTGGTAGCAAACTGCCCCCCCCTTTAAAGGAAGGTTATTGAGAGGCTTGTGTCATAACAATTGCAAGTACTCTTGGATGAAACAGATTTTCTTGACCTGTTTCAATCTGGGTTCAGGACTGGTTATGGGGCTGAGTCGGCCTTGGTTGCCCTGATGCCATTACGTTTATCAAGAGGAAAGGGAGAGTGCGACCATGTTATTCTTACTTGATCTCTCAGCTACTTTTGATAGCATGAATAATTAAACAAAAATGGGTGTACAGATGGAACACTGCCCAACCTTTTCTCCAACCATGGTTTACCTCCCATAAGAACATAAGAAGAGCCTCTTGGATCAAGCCAATGGCCCATCTAGTCCAGCATCCTGTTCTTACAGTAGACAACCAGATACCTGTGGGAAATCCACAGGCAGGGAAAAGTGTTGTTTGTTTCCAGCGACTGATATTCAGAAGCATACTTCCTCTGACCATGAAGGCAGAACATAGCCATCATTGGCTAGTATCTTCCATGAAGTGGACTAATCCTTTTCTAAAGCCATCCAGGTTGGTGCCCATCACTGCTTCCTGTGGAAGTGAATTCCATAGTTTAACTATGTGCTGTGAGAAGAAGTGCTTTGTTTTGTCTGTTCTGAATCTTCCAGCATGCAGCTTTATTGGATGTTCATGAGTTATGAGAGAGGGAGAAAAACTTTTCTCTCTCCACTGTTTCCATGCCATACATAATTGTACACATTTCTGTCATATAACCTCTCACTTGCATTTTCTCTGAACTAAAAAGCTCCAAATGCTGCAACCATAAGGGAGTTGCTTCATCCCCTTCATCCTTTTGGTTGCCCTCCCCATAGCTGTTTTCCCAACAAATGCTATTTCTCTCATGTAAGCACCAATACTGGTTACTTTAGATCTCAGACAAAAGGGTTTCATGGATTGAAGAGCCTTAGGGCTATCATGCACTCCGACTAGCCCCATTCCCAATGTTATACATACTGAGTTTGGTCATCTGCAATGTGGAAATCTATGTGTGTCGATCTCTATACATGTAGTCTTCTACGCATTCTGGAGCCTGGACCACACATGGAACCCTATGTACAGTATGTAGACTGTAGATATCTACATCAGGGGTGAGGAACCTCAGGTCTGGGAGCGAAATGCAGCCCTGTAGGCCTCTGTATCTGGTCCTCAGAACTCTCCCCAGGCCATCACTGGTTCTGCTTCACAACATTAGTGTTTTTGCCAGGAGTGTCCTTGAACTCTGATAATGCTTCTTGCTTGTCAGAATGGGGCATGAGGGGTGTTAGTGGCACAGCTTGGAAAAGTTAATTTTTTTGAACTACAACTCCCATCAGCCCCATCCAGCATGACCACTGGATTGGGCTGATGGGAGTTGTAGTTCAAAAAAGTAACTTTTCCAAGATCTGGTTAGTGGTGCGTAGAAATTAGCCAACTGAACAAAGGTATAATTTGTATTTGTTGGTCCACCATCTTTTGCTTCTGGCCCCACCCACCACTGGCATGTGACCCTCATAAGATTGCTCAGACGGGAATGTAGCTCTTGGTCTGAAAAAGGTTCTCCGCCAGGGTCTACATGCAAAGGCTTCCCCACTACAGACAATTATGTTCTGTGCATATTGGAAGTGGGGGCAGCAGCATGGACTGGATAAAAGACACTTGGAGGAGAGGAGATACAGGGAGGTAAGTGGTGAGCATGGAAGGGAGGTTCAGCACCTATTGTCTGCATGCATCTTTTGCTGTTGAAATAGGTCCCCTCCTTCTCTTTCAACATGATTAGGGTAGTTCTGAATTTAAACATATAGAACTGTCAACTGCTCATTTGGCCCTGAGATTGTGAGCTGGCCCAGATATGGTGCTGTTTTAATTTATTATCCATCCTTCACCCTGAGGTCCCAGGGTAGTTTACAAATAGCTGTAGGAAGCTCCATCGTGTTTGCTGAACAACATAGCACTAAGTAGATCGTCCCATCAGTGCAAGGATTTTTCCTTGCACAACGGATTGATCTCCCCTCTCTTTCCCCTGCACACCACCAAAATCTGATCTGGGCATTTCCCCAGTCCTTCAGAGCAAATTTGGAGATGGTACAGGGCACACTGGAGGAGAGGAAAAGGGGGAACCCCACTATGCTAGCAATAAGGGCACAAAGCTAGTTGAAAATCTCCTGAAGTGTGTATCTACTCTTGAGCACATCAAGCTTTCTCAGACTCAGTTCCCTTCCGGTAAAGCAGGGTTAAGCAGTGATCTATCTCACAGGTCCATGGTATGGGGAACAACAAAATAATAATATGAAAAGGATTTGATTTTAATAAATAGAGCCCACACACACACAGAGACAGAGGTGCATTATTTTCTGAAAGAATCCTAACCAGTACATAAAGGCTTATTATATCCGCTCCACCACCACTCGTCTTAAGGGAAAACACTAAAATGTTTCCAGGCATTTGAAGAGGAGGAAAAGCTGGGATGTTAATGGATTCTGTTTTCAAACACCTTTATTCCCTGTGATGACAGATAGCTGAAATGTTATTACATTGCCAGATTCTTTTGGAGGTTAACCGTTTAGGGACACATTTTGTTTGCAAATTGTCAGAACGATTAAGTTGCTGTGTTTGCAAGGAATTCAGCAGAGTGAGAAAAGCTTTGAGCTTGCCCTCTTTAACCACAGAAGTAATCTCTGGGCTATTCATATCTGGCTACCCTCGTGATAGGAGAATCCTCATATCAGTAGCAGACGGGAAGAGAAGAAAACACTCCCCTAACTGCTGATGCATGGTGGAAAATAATAAGGTTCTCATTCCTATAGTGTTCCCCAACCAATCATCTGTCAGGGAAAGTATCCCAGGAGCTCCTGGTGAGTGTAATCTCTTCAAGGATGGGGCCCAGAGAACAGCAAGGGACACATGACAAGTGAGCAAAAGAAAGACAGATGTGTGCATGATGGTGAATGGGAAAGATATGAGATGGGTCCACCACAGAAAGGCTACCAATAAGATTGCTGACAGGATGCTCAAACAATGAGCCAGTAAGGCATGTAACTGTTATATAGTGTGGGGATTGCGAAGTTCTTAGCTCATACATTCTTGGCTCGTTAAATGTGAAGTAGTTGGTTCATCGATCCAGTGTAGTGTAGCAATTAGAGTGTCAGACTAGGGCTTGGGAGTCCCTTATTCAGAACCCACTCAGGGAAGGGGCTGTGGCTCAGTAGAGCATCCTGCATTCAGAATGTCCCAGCTTCACTACCCACCATCTCTAGGTAGGGCTTGGGAGAGGCCACTGCCTGAAACCCTGCAGACAGTACCGAACTAGATGGACCAATGGTGTAAGTTAGTATAAGGCAGCTTCCTAAGTTCACTTAGCCGTGAAGCCATGGCACAGTCACTGTCTCTCATCCTAACCTACCTCACAGGCTTGTGAGGAGATAGGGGAAGGAACCATGTCCGCTCCGTTAGGTTCTTCTGGGGAAAGGTGTTCTAGAAATGTAACAAATAAATATTAAGGGTTTGGGGGGATAATGAGGCAAGTTGGGATGATTTAGGGGTCTACCCCCTCCTGAGACAGTGTGATGTCAGTAACCCCTTCCCAAGTTGGATCATGGCTTCCACAAAGTCTTGTGTTGTTCTGTACCTCTGTTGTTTCTATACTTTCCTGTACTGATACAGTGCAAATGTTTCCCTATATTTCTATGTTTCTCTAGGGCCACAGGCTTTGCAAGAAGGGAGGCTGCCCAAATTGCTGCCTGCTCTCTCTATAGAACTCGATATTGTTTTGTTGCCATTGTTGTTAAAGCACAGCAGTGGATGATTTTTTTAAAGCAAGCTTTAAGTTATTTTTCTTTAAAAAAATCCTACATTGCTTTACTTTAACAAAAAAAAAAATCCCACAAATATTCTCAGAACTCTACAGGTAGCATTCTAGACAGCCTCACATTGTAAGGCTTCTTGGAGGCCTATTAGAGGACACATATACACACAAAACCACTGGAGAGGAAAGACCAGTGTGAAGCTACAAAGTCTTTAAAAATGTACAAGTAAGAATACACACCACTTGGTCACCTGGTAAAAAAGTGCAAGTGGAGGGGGGAAAATAGTCAGCCTGCCCCATAAGGGATTATGGACTAAAGTTAATCCCTTTTACTACCACAGCAAAAGTCCCTAGTCCTATTTGTCTGCAATTTGGCAGGCCTAATCCATTCTGGATGGACTCCTGTACCTGTAAATTTCATCCATTTTGGCCAAAAGATGGAAGGTTATAGCAGTTTTTAGATTCCTCATTATACTGAATGGGGACCACCGACCTTCATTCTTATACAGAGTGGCTCAGAACCCAAATTACCAGCCAAAGCAGAATGAGCATAGAACAATTCAGGAACAGATCAGAAATCTTAAAAAGAGATTTTTACTGGAACTGATAATCCTTAGAACAGAGATGGGAACCTGTGGCCTTCCAGATGTTATTGGACTCCAACTGCAGTCAACCCCAGATGATATGGTCAATGGTCAAGTATGATGGCAGTTATAGTCCAGCAACATGATGAAGGCCACAGGCTGTCCACTCATGCCTTAGAGCTAGCACAAGGTTGTCTTAGTCAATTGGAATTCCTAATTTGGTTAACCCCACTACATGTGAATCTGGAGCTTTTTTTCTTTTCTTTTTTGATCCTGGAAATACATCCAACCTAGGACTGTGGCTTGTCAAACATCAGCAAAGTCACCTGTACACCTCATTCTCATTCTCAAAGAGAAAAAAAGCCTTTTTTGGGGGGGAGGACTTAAAGTCAAAATATCTTATTTTGATCTGGACAGGTACATTCAACCATCCTACCTAAGCCTGCGGCTTGTCAACCAGTAAGTGTCTCCTTTAACCTTCATTCCCACATTCTAAGAGAAAATAGATCATTTGAGGGTTTCAAGCTCAACACATTTCCATCTGAGCAATCAATGAGTGTTCAACGACCTACACTGGGGTCACACACATATTGTGGCCTATCTATACTAGAGAAGATTTATACTAAAGTATGATGACATGAGTAAACCTTGGGGAAGTACCAGGGTCTAGGAGTTCAGAGATGCAAGAGTGACCTTTTCCTGCTCATCGTAGACACCAGATTTGGAGATGTCGCTACTTTATTCTTAATACATAGGCAGTTCAGGCAGAAGACCAGCAACCCATGGGGGTTGCATGGAGAGAGTTTAGGGAGGCTCGTAAAGAAGCCAGGAGGGCTATATTTGGCCTGAGGTCTTTAATCCCTGGTATATAAAGTTGTATCAACATAATTTATCTATGGTGTCTTATGAAGTTGGATCCATGTACAGATATGTACAACACAGTACAAAAACAGTCAAGATTGGCAGGGGTTTTTTGGTGGGGGGTGGAGGAATGTTTTATAAATTAATTCATGGCCATAGGGACATAGGAAGCTACCTGGTACAGAGTTATACCATTGACCCGTCTATCTCAGCATTCTTTCTATCTATCTCTATCTCTACACTGACTGGCAGTGGCACTCCACTATTTCAGGCAGGGGGGATTCCCAGCCTACCTGGAGATGCTGGGGATTGAACCTGAGTCCTTCTGCATGCAAAAGCAGATGCAATAACTACTAAGCTATGGCTGTTCCCCATCAGTAATGCAGAGAGGCAGCAGTGGGAAGATTCAGATGAACTGAAGATACTGGAAGGTATGGCAAAAATTCAAGGTTCTTGTTTTGGTGTACAAAGCCTTATGCAGCTTGGGACCAGGATACCTGAAAGATCGTCTTACGCCTTATATATGTGGTCAATCAGTGCACTCTACAGGTGAGGACCTCCTGCAGTTACCATCTCATCAGGTGGTCTGTTCTGCACAACATAGGAAATGGACCTTTATTGTAGTGGCACCTATCCTTTGGAATTCCCTCCCCTTAAATATTAGACAGGTACGATCCATGGCACAGAGTGGTAAGCAGTGGTAACGCAGCTGAAGCTCTGCTCACGGCCGGAGCTCGATTCCAATGAAAGGAGGAAGTCGAATCTCCGGTAAAAGGTGTCGAGGTCCACTCAGCCTTCCATACATCCGTGGTTGGTAAAATGAGTACCCGGCATATGCTGGGGGGTAAAGAAAGGCCGGGGATGGAACTGGCAATCCCACCCCATATATACGGTCTGCCTTGTAAATGTCACAAGACGTCACCTTAAGAGTCGGAAACGACTCGCACTACAAGTGCGGGGACACCTTTACCTTTACCTTTAGGCACCATCTCTGTTATCTTTTCGGTGCCTACTGAAGACCTTCCTCTTTCAACAAGCCTTTTAAGTAGAGACCTTATCTCAGTCTGCATCTGTGTTGGAATTGTTTTTAAAGTGTTTTAAAGATGTTTTGTTTTAATATGTTTTAGAGTGGGGTTTTTTTGTTTGCCACCCTAGGCTCCTTTGGGGATGAAGGGCAGGATCTAAAATTTATTTATTTACTTAAGCCCTTTCTATACCGCTAAATATATACAAAAATCTCTAAGTGGTGTACAGAAGATAAAACAACAGCAAAATTATAAAGATATATAATAAAGCAACAATACCAATGCATACATAATACAAATTAACAAATAAATATTAAAACAATTACCATGCACATCTCCACTCAACATCTCTCAACCTCCTGGCTCTCACCCAGGACTCCACCCATCCACCCTGGCTCTCACCCAGGCCCCAACACACACAAATTGCCCCCAAAGTCTCATAAGCTTCCCAGGGGATCCCAAAAATAGCAAACAGAAGGATGCAGGGGCAGCTGGAGGCCCAGGCCACCCCTGCGCTGGAACGTGCCGTCGACAAGGATGCCGTTCTTGCTGAGGCAGCATAGGTAGAAGTGTGGATCATGGAAGGCAAGCTCCAGGTTGTGGTGCAAGATGAAGTTGGAGTGGCTCATGTTGAAGTACACCGAGAGGAGGAGCAGGAGGCTGCCGACACTGACATATTTTATATTTCCTAACTCTTCCATCTCCTCAGTCTCACTCGGCTGCTGCTCCCTGGGCTTTTGCTGCTGCTGCTGCTGCTGCTGCTGCTGCTGGTGGTGATTCATGTCAGGCGGCTGTGGGACCTTGGGCTCAGAGGCCTGGGCCTTGACCTTGGGGAGCAGCAAGGCAGTGGCTGGAGTTGCTCAAGCATTCCTGGCGTCACCTGCCTGGTGCGGCTGACAAGCCTTCCCCAGGCCGAGTAAGAGCCGGCTGCTCGTAAGAGGGCCTCTTCGCTCAGAGAGCAGTGTCGACCCTGGCAGGCGGTTAAATAAATAAATAATGCACATATCCTACTTGAGAAGGAGTGAACTGCAGAGCAGAGGGAAAATAAAAGGAATAGCACCAAAGAAATCCATCCATAATATTGACTTTATATTTCAAAAACTACTATAACTATACACATAAATCAGCCCAACCCAGCCATGTAAATTTAGTTTGCAGACCTATGCACATGTTTCTGGGAGTAAGCCTCATTGAACAGAGTGGGGCTTATTTAGAAGCATTTATTTATTTATTTATTTATTATTGGATTTATATCCTACCCTTCCTCCAGAGCTTGGAAGATTACTTTTAAAAAGTAATAAATTACAGTTAACATTACTTGGCCCAAAAAAGTAGTAATTACCGTTACAATTACAATTGCTCTGAAAGTAACTGATTACTTTGCTTTTTCTCAAAAGTAATCACTACAATTACATTTCAGTTACTTTTTAAAAAAATCTCCTACAAGGTGCTGGCCTTGGCTGCTGCACATCTAAGAAGCCTAAAACAATATTAAAAATAAGCACACACACACAGGGGGTAGTAGAATAAAAAATTTTATCCATAAGATTAACATAATGGCATAACAGAATCTCACATCCCCCCAAGCAATGAAGATACTCCAACTCTTGAAATCAAATTTTACACTTGAAATGCTTTTATAATATGTTTCTGTTATGTCTCAAAAGAACAAGATGCTCAAAGAGCATGTCAGACAAGGAATGTCTTTTGACAGTCATTACGTTGCCACCAGTACTGAACAGGCGTTCTACTGCGGCGCTTGAAGGCATGCCTGTGTTGTGCTGCAAAAAACAGCGCAGCACACATGGAAAGCCATGGAGTGATGACACTTCCCTGCTGGGAGACCTCAGGTACCTCACCAGTTCCTCCTCAGCAGTGTCCACTGCTGACTTCTTGCCCTGGGGCAGAAAGTTAAAGAAGTCATCTTCTAAGTCATCTCCTTCCTGGTCTTTATCTGAAGACTGATCACTGTCCTCATTAAGTACACCCATCTTTATTTCGGCTTTCAACAAGGCTTCCATTGTGTATCTAAGAAAGAGAGAGGATATGTTAACACATATATGTTAGGAAACCATCATCTGCTCTTCATTTCCTGATGCTTGTCATGTCCCCTGGTTCAGGGTCCAGCCTGAGCCTGTGGATGATGACATGGAAGGTAGGAAGGTGACCAAGTCACCACACTCATGGGGCAGCACAGCAGACCCTTAAGGATTACCTGCAGCAACCCAAGGTTGTGATGAGGAGCCCCAGGAAGAAAAGGCCCAGCCCCTGCCTACCACCTTAAGCCCTCTGATGCCTCCCTTGAGACAACATTTCCCTTGGAGTAATCCACCCAAAGGGCTTCCCTAATGTTCTTACTTGTTGGTATGGGTGGTGGCCTGACACGATTCCAGCCGATCTAGTTTGAAGTGAGGGTGTACGCAGGCTGCCAGAAGAAGCAGATCCCTGCCAGATCCCCACCTCTCAAGGGTTGTCTGCTGCTGCTTCAGCATTTTGGGAGGAGGGGTGTCATGCATTGGTTCAGGAAGGCCACGTCTCCTTGCCTTTATTGCTTCTTCAATTGCTCTCAGCTTCTCAGGGTGTGCCCTCTGAGGAAGAAGAACAAAGCATGAATCCAAGAAAAAATGGAAGAGGAACTTCACAATTTAAACATAAATAGACAATGGACACTCTTTGTGGACCAGCATGACAAAGACTTACCTCAAAATGTTTCTTCACATTGGATGAGGGGGAAACAGCTGATCTCAGATTTTTGATCCTTGGAAGGCAGTAATTGCATCGTACAACAACATTTTTCCCACTCTGGCTCACAAATGTACAAGCTTTCTCAAAACCAAACCATGGTACTTGCTGTTCTGCAGATGTGGCTGTGGGCAACTGGCACTGCTTCATGCCCTCCTCCTCCTCATGCACAGGGCCTCCTTTCTGAACCTCACTTTCTAGTTTTGCCTCCTCAGGATCAACAAGCTGTGACTCAAGTGGCCGCACTAACTGACTGCTGCTCTCAGCAGCAAAACCTGCAACAGGCGTCTCTGTAATAAACAAGAGATAATGCTCCTATATGGGTGAACTTCAGCTGTGATGTGCCCCCATCTCTTCCCCATGCTGCAAGATCCCCCAGTCAGAGTGGAAGTAAGCAGGTCGATAGCACAATTAAAAGAGATCCTATTTGCTCACTGAATAACCCTGCCTGGGCCAGTCTAACCTACTATCTCACAGGGTTGTTGTGAGAACAAAATGAGACTAGGGTTCAAATCCCCACATAGCCATGAAGCTCACTGAGTGACCTTGGGCCAGTCACTGCCTCTCAGCCTCATGAAAACCCTATTCATATGGTCACCATAAGTTGGAATCAACTTGAAGGCGGTACATATATTTTTTATTTTGAATATGATGATTATGATAATAAATATGCAGCATTTCAAATTAATTCTGTATGAGAAGCATTCCATGCCAAGCTTGGAAAACCAAGGATGAGGTATAAAATGTAGACAAAAATACTTTTGACAAAATGCCGTTTATATTTTATATATATGAGCCTGGGTAGGGAACATTTAATCTAGCCTACTTGCTTTCAGCAAGAAGGGTTAAGTGCCTTCAGGCTAGGGCAGTCACCAGAAGGCCACAGCAGAGACAAAGGAGCCTAGTGTTGTGGAGATGTTAGATGGGAGCTTTGGGGAGTAAAGATGGAGGCTCCTGAAAGCTGCAATTCTAAACACACTTACTAAGGGATTAAGCCCCATAGAACTCAACAGGACTGACTTCTAAGTAGATATAGTTTGGACTGTGCTGTTGGTAAACCTTGACTAGGGTTCTTCTGCAAAGACATCCATATCCAAGCAGGGTTGGCAACCCCCTGCCTGGAATACCCTGCCCTTATCTTTTAATGTGGCTGCTCCAAATGTTTTTACAGATTTGACCCTTTACTTCAGAAAGAGGTCTGAAAAATGAGTAAGAGTAAGAAGTATCTTTTAAAATTGTTCTTTTCAATTCACTCTTGAATGAACATCATACCTAGGGCAGATCCACACCATTCCTTTAAAGCACATTCAACACCCATTTGAAGCACATGAATCCCACCACAGAATCATGGGAACTGCAGTTTGTTAAGAGTGGTGAGAACTATAACTGTGAGGGGGAAATGACACTTCCCAGAATTCTTTAGGGGAAGTCATGCGCTTTAAATGTGAGTTGGATGTGCTTTACACATATTGTGTGAATCCGCTTAATAAATTTTGCCTGCATGTAAATTGTTTTAATTAATTTTTCAAAATGAAAATAAGCTATAAAGTGTAGTGGGTGACCATGGGCTACTCACCATTTCTCAGCCTATCTGCCCCTCAGGATGAAAACAATGGAGAACCATGACCACCCCAAGGCATACTTAAAATGTAAAGGAAGTATTGTACAACCATAGTATGCAATTGGATACTTATAGGGACACAGCATGACAAAACTGGGTGGAAGTAAAAGTTCTACACTTAGGAAAAAGAAACCAAATGCACAGTTATAAGATGGGGGATACTTGGCTCAGCAGTACGACATGCAAGAAGGATCTTGGAATTGTTGTTGATCACAAGCTGAATATGAGCCAACAGTGTGATGTGGCTGCAAAAAAGGCAAATGCTATATCAGGCTGCATTAACAGAAGTATAGTTTCCAAATCATGTGAAGTATTAGTTCCCCTCTATTCAGCACTGGTTAGGCCTCATCTTGAGTGCTGTGTCCAGTTCTGGTCTCTGCACTTCAAGAAGGATGCAGACAAACTGGAACAGGTTCAAAAGAGGGCAACAAGGATGATCAGGGGACTGGAAACAACGCCCTATGAGGAGAGACTGAAGGAACTGGGCATATTTAACCTGGAGAAGAGTAGACTGAGGGGAGATATGATAGCACTCTTCAAGTATTTGAAAGGTTGCCACACAGAGGAGGGCCAGGATCTCTTCTCAATGATCCCAGAGTGCAGGACACAGAATAATGGGCTCAAGTTGCAAGAAGCCAGATTTCGACTGGACATCAGGAAAAGCTTCCTAACTGTTAGAGCCATACAACAATGGAACTAATTACTAGAGAGGTAGTGGGATCTCCGACACTGGAGGCATTCAAGAGGCAGCTGGACAGCCATCTGTCGGGAATGCTTTGATTTGGATTCCTGCATTGAGCAGGGGGTTGGACTTGATGGCCTTATAGGCCCCTTCCAACTCTACTATTCTATGATTCTATGAAAATATTTATATAAGCATGACTATCAAATATGTTTATTTATATAACCTGTAAAGATATTTATAGTGCAATCCTATGTTTGTTTACTCAGAAGCAAGTCCCAATGTATTCAATGGGGCTTACTCAACCAGGGAAAACTGCAGCCTCAAGTGATAAGGAACTTGTTCTTTTAACAAGTCCTTTAAGTTGAGAGCTTATCCCAGTCTGTGTCTGTGTTGAAATTGCTTTTTAATATGTTTTTAATTTTTTTCTTTAAAAAAATGTTTTTAAAGCTTTTAAAAATGTTTTTAAAGATGTTTTGTTTTAATATATTTTAAAGTCTGTTTTTATGATTTTTAAAGTGTTTTTAGAGCTTTTGTTTGCTGCCCTGGGCTCCTACTGGGAGGAAGGGTGGGATATAAATAAAATAATAAAAATAAATAAATAAACTTCATTCATTTTTTAAAAAAATGAATATTAGTTTCCTACATAATAAAAACTGTGATAAACCCTGCCTAATTTCTTTAAAAATAGGGTTGGAGGGAGAGAGATTTACAACACAAACACAAGTCTGCACTTTACTCACAATCATGAAAGGGCGGGGTTGCAGCCAGAGCTTTGAAAAGTTACTTTAAACTACAACTCCCATCAGCCCCAGCCAGCATGGCCACTGGATTGGGCTGATGGGAGTTGTAGCTAGAGCATGATCTGTTTAAAAAAAAGTTGTGCAGGGGGAGTTTACGTTTTGGTGTATATCTCGGGAATTAGACCACCTAGAAACTTTTTTTAAAAAATTGAAGCGGAGAGTCCAGAGAGTAAGGGGTGGTAGCCAGAGAGCCGGAGCCCCCCCCAAAAAAACCAGAGACTCCAGGCGAAAACACACACACCGGGGCACACACACACACAAATCATCATCACTCACCTCCACAGCTCTTCGCCATTCTGCCTTCCTTGCCCTGGCTTTTTCCTCCGGCATCCATTTTTTCCTCTCAGAGTCAGACGCTAGCAGGCTCCCCCTGCCTATTCATCTCTTCTATCGGGCCTCCTAACACAGATAACAAGGGAAGAGACAGTCTGCGCAGAGGTCCAATCAGTGTGAGGCACATGTCTTGTGTTAACCAATCACAGCCAGGAGCTGACTTCCCCTTGTTCCCGCCCCCAAGTAACGTCCAACCTAATGTGGAAACGTTAAAGTTGAAGCTGAAAAGTAGGGAAATTACTATTCGTTCCGTTACTTGCCAAATGTAATGGAATTACCCACTCATTATTTAAAATTGTAATGAATTAAAAGTAACTCGTTAAAAATAATGAGTTACTTCCAAGCTCTGCCTTCCACACAAACATGCATATGATTGTGCTGGGTAGAGAGATGGGTGAATCTGGCAACTTCAGTTTCTCTCAAGTGTCTCATTTTTCCAGTCCTAAGTTCAGTTCTCCACATTTCCACATCAGTTTATGGGGGGGGGACTTTTAAAAAATTTTAGTGAGAATTTCTCTGAACATACACAATTTTGCAAAGCAACTCCCCCTAACATAGTGTATGTTATTTTCCCTAATATACACTTTTAATGCACACTTTACCTCATTATATGCATTTTTGTCCACATTACTTGGCTGGAAAACTGCAAAATTCAGAGAAGTACAAAAATTTAAAGGATGGCTGTATTTCAGTCCATATATTGTTTTCAAAAGTGTGAATCAAATAGGTTCTCCATTAAATGCAAACTGAATCAAATTTCTCACCATTCCTAGCTGGGTCAGTGTAGTCAATTCTGCAGGCTGTGTCTATTTCCCTCCACTAAGTGGCTGCAATATTGAGGCTTTGTAACCCCTAAATTTTTGCATTTCCTCTGTTCATGGCAAGGGTTCACTGCCACAAGTAAAATACAGTGGAAGTTGCCCCAGTGCCCATAAAGACTCAAGAGGCAAACAACTGGTAGGAAAGATTATATTTATTAAATATTACAAATAGATCTTCAATGTGATTGGCCAAATTCAGAAAGTACAGGTATGGGTAATTTTGTAGAAATGTGGCATGGATGCACCCCTCCAGTCCCCTGGGCAGGTTTACAGCTGCAGTTTATGACTCCCCAGCCACAGGACTGTATCCAACATAGCGCTCCATGAACATTCCGTCAGTGCAAGGATTTCTGTTTGTGCAATGGAATATTCTCTCTCTCTCCTTCTCTGATGGCCCTCTAAATCTTTTCTAGTGGTTTCCCCAACCCTTTGGAGCAGAGTTAGGGTCACATGGTGGGGTGCAAGGGGAGGAAGGGGGAGTTCTGTTGCATACCCAGAGATCTTGTACTGATGGGGCATGTTAGTTGAATACTGCCAGAAGACTGGAAACAAGTTACTTCCCCCTTTCCATTAGAGACCTGGGTAGAGACGGAAAGATCTGTCAATTTCAGTTATCTACCAAAAATTCCTCATGAAAAAGCTCCAGCATAATGTGCGGATTCCCCTAATAAACACATATTTGTAGGCAGATTTGACTAATGTACACATTTTTGCAAGCAATTTCTTGCCATATAATGCATTTTTCACTTGTATATTCATTTTTATGCACATTTTCTCCTAACATACGCATTTTTATAAATGTTGTTTGGTTGGCAAACTGCATTGCAAAATTTGAGCAAGTTGAATTCTGAAGGATGGCTGTGTTTTGGTTCTCACATTGCTTTGGAAAGTGCAAATTTGACAGATTCAGCTTGAAATGAGAACTAAATTAAATTTCTCGCCCATCCCTAGCTTTGGGCATGTGAACCTAACAATGCACCCCAATCCCGCTGTCCAACATTCACCAACAAGCATTCATATTTCAGGCCCAAAGGACACTCCCCTAGAACTTACAAAGCTACAGACAATGTTGTTGTTATGTGCCTCCAAGTCAACTACAACTTATGGCGACCCTATGAATCAGCGACCTCCAAGAGCATCTGTCATGAACCTGTTCAGATCTTGTAAGTTCAGGTCTGTGGCTTCCTTTATGGAATCAATCCATCTCTTGTTTGGCCTTCCTCTTTTTCTACTCCCTTCTGTTTTTCCCAGCATTATTATCTTTTCTAATGAATCATGCCTTCTCATGATGTGTCCAAAGTATGATAACCTCAGTTTCATCATTTTAGCTTCTAGTGATAGTTCTGGTTTAATTTGCTCTAACACCCAATTATTTGTCTTTTTCGCAGTCCATGGTATGCGCAAAGCTCTCCTCCAACACCACATTTCAAATGAGTTGATTTTTCTCTTATCACCTTTTTTCACTGTCCAACTTTCACATCCATACATAGAGATCGGAAATACCATGGTCTGAATGATCCTGACTTTAGTGTTCAGTGATACATCTTTACATTTGAGGACCTTTTCTAGTTCTCTCACAGTCCTAGCCTTCTTCTGATTTCGTGACTATTGTCTCCATTTTGGTTAATGATTGTGCCAAGGTATTGATAATCCTTGACAAGTTCAATGTCCTCATTGTCAACTGCGAAGTTGCATAAATCTTCTGTTGTAAAGAGTGCCTGTAACCCAATAATGGCTCAGTCTACCCATCCTTTATTCCTTCACCTGCCTGTACTAAATGACAAGTCAAACTATCAAAGCCCCACTCCCAGTAAGCCAATTAAAATCCCCAGCAGTCTGGAGGAGGCAAAGAAAGAGGGGTCCTAAGGTCCAATCAAGGACTCCCTCAAACAAATCTTACTTAGCTCCTTAAAAAGGTGACTAGCAGAGGCCACACTGTGGAAGGTAGGGAGGGCACTGCAAAGCAGAAGGTTGACCTGGGGGGCGGAGCTGTCTTAAATAGCCAGCTACCAGCTCCTCTCCCATTGGGCTATGCAGCCCATGTGGTTCCCTCACTCCACCTCTCCCTTCTGGAGAAAAAGCTCCTGAGACTTCTTTAAGAAAAAGGGTGGGTGGAACCCCTGGCTGAAGGTCAGGAATGGTATTGTACATGAAATGCTTTGAAAATTTAGCACAAGTGCAACATAAATAGTAATACACACTGGCATCCGACTGTTGCCTATGAAAGCCTTTGCTTCTCTCCTGGTCTGTTCTCTCCATACTTCTTACTTAGAAGCATGTAAAAAGGGGAGGGAGATACGTTGCTTCCAACTGCTGCTTTTGCAAAAGCATTACCCCCTATAGTTTCTGTGGCAGCCTAAGTTGCCAAGGCAACCATCTAGACTTGCCTTGTAGTATAGCTAGGGATGAGCAGGCATTGCTGCCAATTTGGAGTGCGATCCTAAAAGCAACACAACAAACAAAGACATGTTTAAAAGTAGCACAATACACTTCAGTTCTACTCATCACCAGCAAGTGGATTTGGAACTGCAGCCATGGTCTATTTTGAGCTGATTTCGTACCCTTGAACATTTGACAGGGAGGAAAAAAATAGACATGCCATTCCCTCTAATGGTGAACTCAGCTTGTGAGTGATGAAGGGTTTGAAGAAACAACAGCATGCTCAGTAGACATGGAATATTGAGGGTTGGTTTGTTTTAGCTTAGGAAATAGTGATTTAGTTGTTAACTGAAGGCTAGCCTATGGCCCAACCTTCATACTAGCATGGCCAAGAAACAAAATCCAGGAAGTAGCTCTGCAAATGAAGAGAATGGAACTATGCACAAAGGGGCAGGTTTCATTCTCAGCAGGGGTGGCACCAAAGGCGGGTTAGGGAGCAAGCACCCCCAAACAAGAAGCTTGCCTCCCCACCTAGTATATTTCACCCACCTAGAAATATACTTTGCCCCTTCTGTTCCTCCCCGATTTTTGATGGTGTCTGTGTCCTCTCTCATTTTTTTCTGGTGACATTGCAGATTCTCAGTGATTGGCTTTAGGGCTGTGCATGGACTGCCCTCCCCCTGATCCAGTCCAGCCTATCCCAAATCTGGATTTGGAAAATAGAAATGTTTGGATTAGGAAACTAAAATGGCCATAACTTTTTGGTTGCTTTTTTTTACATAGGGACCCAAAATTTGGACACATGGTAGCCCCCTTAAGAGGGAAGTAATCCTGAGAAATTGCAGATTGGTAGCTCCAAGGAATTTTGTGCTAGACATCTTTAACTTTTTTTTTTTAAAAAGGAAAGGGTGTATTGCACTAATGTATGTAAAATTACACTATACGTATGCTGCTTGTAGATTTACTGTACAACATGCTAGGCTGTGCACAATGTATTCACAAGACTTACTGACACACCCACGTCTTAAACATCAAGACCTTACCTGCAGAAAGCTAGCAGAATAGTTCCTAAAAAATCATTAAACATTTCCCATCACCACTAACATAAAAAGAACACAGTTCAAAGGCATTCCAAGAGGCAATACTAAAACCATGAAGAAGAATTCCTACAGCAGAGCAGTAAACAGTCCCAAAAACACAGTTCTCACCCCCACCCCAAACCATACAGTTGCCTGAATGCCTCTTTATCCTGAGGATGCATGAAGTTCCCAGTCCAAGTTGATTCCTGCTGCCGCATGAAGGATCTTGGGTCACCTCTCGAGGAACACATCTGCTCTCTAATCACCACATTGCAGACTGTAACCATCTTTTCCCCACTTGCTGTCCTGGAAAAAATCCTTGGGCCAGTCCACTTCATCCCCTGCCCCAACCTGGAAACCAAATCTCTGTGTCTTTCCAGCTCCCAGCTCCTCATCAGACTGACTCAAAATCTACCTTCTGCCAGGGCCTGGTTCCTATGACAACACATCCTCTCTTGGCCAAATCCTTAGACATGTTAATGGGGGCACTTGACAGACTTGGCCCAACATATTACCTTAACAAAGAAACTGGCTCAACCAGCTCAGCAGTCCTTTTTACTGCAAATGTCACCCCTACAGATAAAGAATTATAGACTTGGAAGGTACCCACAGACATCATCCAAACCGATTGCCCAATCCTGTAACAGTACTAATAAAAACAGACACAGGAAACAGAACAAAGCTGTAAATAAATGATACCTAAAAACTACAGCAAATACTAAGACACAAACAAAACAAATAAGGATGCAACTGGGATTGATGGGGAAAGGATGAAAAACAAAGAGGTATAAGGCTGCATAGGCTGCTGTGAAGGAAACAAAACACCAGCTGAACAAATGCCACCAAACTCTTTCTAAGAGTTCTGCATTTTTAAACTTCACCATCCTCCCCCCACAAGCACTGTGACTGGAGAGTCTTGAGTGGGGTGAGATTCCATTCCTGCAGTTCTCAGTCATCAAAGTCCAGCTCTCCTTTACCCCCTCTCCCCACCCTGGTGTTGGGACAAATCAGGGTAAGGCCTCAGTTGAGTCTTGAGCTAAAATAGCACAGTAGAACCAAAGTTGCAAAGCATCATGGGCCCAACTGGCAGGAAAACATTCTTTAAGTTTCATTTCTTCACTGTGGGAACATTCGTGAGATGGTGCCTGTCAGGCTGCAACTATGTTCCGGACGAGATAATCATTCAGCTGTCCTTGACTGTTTTATTTTCCTGTACTCTGTGTATTCTCAACTCCCTTCATGCCATGCTGTTTTCCTTTGTAATAAATGACTATAGTCTCCCCCAATGTGTCAATATCCCCTCAGAAGTGTGTAATAGAATATTCCTTGAAGATAGTTCTCAGGGCCATATGTATGTCTTTGTATATGTGTCTTTCGTTTATGATGTCCCAAAGTGTTACTTCACCCCAACATACCATTCCTTATCTCAGGATGAGATGGACGTGGGTTCTGATTTTCAAAGAGACACTTCCTGACTTTGATATGTAGCTAGTGATATGTAGCTTAGGCCTGTTACTTTTCTCTTGTTTTAGTTACGTTTCAGAACACTATATATTGTCATGCTGAACAATGAAGAGTTGCTCTCATCCTTGCCAGGCTGTTGTGCCCGTGTGAGTGTGAAAGCCCTTTTTGATCAAGAAGTTGTCTGTGTCTTACTTGATATCTGGGTGGCTCTTAGCCAAATGAATAATTAGGATTCTATCTCAGCTCGTACTTCTGCCCGGGTGCTTTGAGGTGAGCAGTGGGCATTCTTTGCTGCTTTAAATTTCTCAACACTGGCATTCTCTTTATATGTGTTGTAATAAAAACTAATAATTGCAACAGTTTGGAGATCGTCCGTCTGGCTTTCTGAGAGACAGTTTTGAGCTACAGATCGGCTTAAATTGCTACAAATCTATTTGAGTCTACCCAACCCACTTTCACAGGGCACAAATTAGCTCAGTTTGGAATCCAGTTTACAGCACTAGTTGTATTAAGCAGGAGCTGTGCAACCTTAGCAGCAGGACCAGTGCCAAAGGGTGGTCAGATAGGGCCCTGGCGGGCCCCTCATTGGGGTGGTAGAGTAGCACTTCCCTTCCGTGATCCGCAGAACCTGCCGCAGATCACAGAGATAGTTTCCAGGCCACCTGCCCCTATCGCTCACTCCACCTACCTCTCTCCTGTGTTCTGCTGCTGCGCCTGCTGCACAAGCAGGGCTTCTTTAAGGGGCTGATGCCCTTACCACCATCTTGGTTGATGGCAGGCATGTGCGTGTACGTACTGTACTACGCATGCATGCCATCAACCAAAATGGAAGTGGGGGGCATCAGCCCCTAAGCGAAGCCTCCGCCACCATCTTGGTTGATGACAGCCCTGTGTATGCAGCACATGCAGCAGCAGAACACAGGAGAGAGATAAGTGGAACAGGCAGGAGCCATGCACCTGGGGCAGGCTGGTGCCCAAGGGCCCTGCTTAATGCTGCCCCTCATTGCTTGCATTCATTCCTAAAAGAAAAAGTAAAACACAGCACTTTGGGGATACCACTGAAATAGGGTGAGTGTGTAAACCTGTCCTCCACTCCTGATGCTAAGTGGCCTTGGAAGGGTGCAGTGCATTCTTTGTAGCACACAAGTTGCATCACATACCATGTCATAATGATGGGCATTTTGCTCAAAGAGACAACAGCAATGTTCCCTTCCAATATCAATCCATCCTCATATGCTACTTAATTTCCAATGAAGGTCAAAAGGAGCTTTGCGTTGGGACAAGCCTGCAGGCTCTCGCTTGGTGCACTTTGAAATGCAAGCTGCTTTATAGCTTGGGTTGTATGGCAACAAATGATCAGAATGACACTTTTCGGGAACCAAAGCACCTTCTGACATTAATATTAATTCTTCCTGTGTTACCTCCAGGACATGTTCAGACAGGCTAATGAACCTGCAAGTACAAAGAGCTCTGCGTCGATGCTGGGGTATGGTGGTGGTGGTGCTGGAGAGAGACGTTCCTGCCCTGAGGGGCAGCTTGCAATGCAAGTATGATGTTTACTGTGCACGCTCCAGTGCTGCATAGTGTTGTGTTCCAGCTGCTGTTGCTTGCTGACTGAAAACTCTCTGGTAAAAATAGCTTCCGCCACTTGGGAAATCAGGATGTCTTCCCACTTATTGCAGGCCCAACTAGCCTGGGGCATACTGAAACGTCCCTCTCTTCTCCACTCCTCTCCAACCTTTACACACATATTCTTCCCATTTGAAAAAGAGTAGCCTCTTTCTATCTTAAATGCACAGGCAGAGTTAAATATTTTTGGGTATCTCCCTTTCTAGCCCTTAAGATGTTGTTGCCTTCTTCTCTTTGTCTCTCACCCACAGACACACACCATCAGGGGTAAGCATCCACAGGTTTGTGCCATTAGGAATGGGGGAGAAATTTCAGTTGGTTCATTCAAATGACTCCCTTAAACTGTCAGAATTCACACTTCCAGAAACAATACCCAAACCAAAAAGCATATAAATCTTTCAAAAACTGCACATTTCTGAGTTGTGCCATAATGTTCTTCCACACAGAAATGTCATCAGGAGATTTGGAGTGAAGTGTCACCAACATGTAGATGACACCCAGCTCTATGTTTCTGTTCTATCTCAACTGGGCAAGTTGGTTGAAGTTTTAGACCAGTGCTTAGAGTTGGTGATGGCCTGCAATAAATTGGGCCAATAAATTGAGGCTGGATCCTGAAAAATCAGAGGTGTTATTTGTCCCGAGTTCTCGAGTCTGGGACGTGGAGAGATGGTCTGTCCTGGATGGGGTTGATCTTCCTTGGAAGGATCAGGTGCGTAACCTGGGGGTGCTCCTGGATTCAACATTGTCACTGGAGGCTCAGGTAGCTTCAGTGGCTAGGAATGCTTTTTTCAGCTTTAGCCCCATTTTGAAAGAATCATAGAATCATAGAGTTGGAAGGGGCCTATAAGGCCATCAAGTCCAAACCCCTGCTCAGTGCAGGAATCCTAGTTAAAGCATACCAGAAAGATGGCTGTCCAGCTGCCGCTTGAAGGCCTCCAGTGTTAGAGAGCCCACCACCTTCCTAGGTGATTGGTTCCACTGTCGTACCACTCTAACAGTTAGGATGTTTTTCCTGATGTTATTTGAAATCTAGCTTCCTGTAACTTGAGCCCATTATTCTGTGTCCTGCACTCTGGGTTGATTGAGAAGAGATCCTGGCTCTCCTCTGTGTAGCAACCTTTCAAGTACTTGAAGAGTACTATCATATCTCCCCTCAGTCTTCTCTTCTCCAGGCTAAACATGCCCAGTTCTTTCAGTCTCTCCTCACAGGACTTTGTTTCCAGTCCCCTGATCATCCTTGTTGCCATCCTCTGAACCCGTTCCAGTTTGTCTGCATCCTTCTTAAAATGTGGTGTCCAGAACTGGATGCAATACTCAAGATGAGGCCTAACCAGTGCTGAACAGAGGGGAACCAATACTTTACATGATTTGGAACTATACTTGGAGGCTGGGCCTGGCAACCAAGCCTGGGCCTGTCAACCAAGAGGTCTTCTGTATCTTTAAAAGTTGTGCAGGGGGAAGGGAGAATTCCACCTTCTAGTTTTTCATATTACAGGGTTGCAAGAAAACCTGCCCTTGGCTGAATTTTCTCTTCTCTTAAAGATACAGGATCATTCTCAGGCCCTGAGCCTGGCAACCCTAGGCCCTCATGGTGGTTCACCACCCTCAGAGTTCAGGGTCCCAGGGGAGATCATTTTCTGTGCCAGCCCCTAAGTTGTGGAAGAGGTGCATCTGGCACCTTCATTGTACAGCTTTTGTCATTTGCTTAAGGCGCACCTCTTCATTCTGGCTTTTAACACTTGAGATATATATTTTTCTCTTGCTATGAATGTAATTTGTTTTCAACTGTTTTTAATTATGTATTTTATATTGTTGTGACCCACCCTGGGACCTTCTGGTGAAGGACGGGTAATAAGTCTGTACAGATAATATTTTTGTAAGCCATCACACAGTGGGATGGCAGCATTCCATGGGGGTGGTGGGTGCACAGAGGTGTGAAGCAAGCAAGGACAGCAGACCAGCCGGTGAGCAAGACTGGCATAAGCTGAGTGGGCGAGCAAGGTGGCAGAGTGAGGTAGTTCCTCATCAGCCATCCTACTCTGCTGTTACTGCCTCCCCTAACTCACTGACAGCTTCAATGGCACAAGGCAAGGAGGAAGGAAGTGGAAAGAGAGAAGGGTGGTTGCTGAGGCGCTGTCCCGGCCTCTCGCCACTGTTCCTGTGTCCTTTGCCTCAGCAGGCCACCTCCTTTCTCCCTGAAGGAGAAGGTCTGAAGGAGGAGGAGGGGAGGAGGAAGCTTAGTAACTCATTGGGGGGGTGACCTGTTTGGGAGTCCCTGTGTGTTTGTGTGTGTTTGGGAATTCCTGGCTGGCAAGCTGAATGAGCAGGGCGGAGAGCAAAGTGAGCAGGGGGGCAGAGTCTCCCTATAATAATAATAATAATAATAATAATAATAATAATAATAATAATAACAATAATAACAATAATAATAATAATAATGTGTATATTAGGGGAAAGTGTATTATACAAATTCATATGCTCGTGAAAATAGCATACAACAATGCAGTTTCTGTTATATCACTGTGACTTCCTCAAAATGAGGGCATGAGATGGAACAGTTGAAACTCACTTCATTCAGTTCCCCACATAGTGCAGCACTGATGGGATTAGGTTTATAGTATGCAAAAGAAGACAAGATTCTTGTTATGCAGAAGAGGGTTGTCTAGCAGTTGAGGTTTTCCTTCCCTGTCCAGAATAAGTGGCACCTGCCAACTGTATAGAAGTAATAAATGTAGAGGAGCCCTGCCTTCCTTAGTGATGCTGAATTTTTGTAATGATTCTGCTCAGAGTATGAATCTGGTGTGCTTTTAAAGGGCAGGTGTTTATTCAAGAAAGTGCAGCAATGCTCTCCTGTCCTGTTGCATTAAGTCACACGTGACGCATCATGTTAAGTTGGTGCAAAGAGTGAAAAAGCCAAAGCAGAGTAATATGATGTGACAGACAACATTTAGAAGGGGAAAAATACTTGCTTATGTTACTAGCTATCGCATTGAATCAAGGCATGTTGTCCAAAATGAAGCTGGCAGGTGGAGGTGAATGGTTAAGCTTCCTTGATTTACATTGCAAACAACAATACCTGATGTTAATTTGGGGCATGGTCTTACCATGAACCTACCAGTCAATCAGACAATGCAGTATTGTTCCATTTTTTTTTAAAAAAAATGAAAACTAACCCATTCTAGATCCTATACTTTATCAGTAAATGCCTACTTCCAGTGAAATCCTGTGTGTGAACCTGGAAGTAAGGCACATTTAGTTCAGTGGGACTCACTCTCAGTTAGGTGAGTATGCCTAGAATGTTGTCTGGATGCTGTTACAGAATTGATGAGGTCTAATGAACTGAGCTCCAACCTTGGTAAGTTGGAGGTACTGTGGATGGGTGGTTCCAGCATCTGGGAGACTATCTGTCCTGGATGGGTTTACTCTCCCTCTAAAAGAACAGGTGTATCATTTGGGGATGCTTTTGGATCTGTCTTTGTCACTTAAGACTCAGGTATCATCAATAGCTAGGAGTGCCTTTTATCAGCTATGACTGGTGAACCAACCACAGTCATTCTTGGACAGGGATCACCCAGCTACAGTGACCCATGCATTGGCAACCTCAAGACTTGATTACTACAATCACTTTATATGGGGCTACTCTTTATGCCTGGTCCAGAACTCTAGTTGGTGCAAAATGCTGCAGTTAGATTGTTGATGGGGACAGATTATTGTCAGCACATAACTCTGGTGCTTAAAAGCTTGCATTAGCTGCCCATATGCTATCAGGCCAAGTTCAAGTTTCTTGTATCCTCAACAACTTGGGTCCAGTATATCTTAAGTACTGCCTGTTCACTTATATCCCTGCCTGATCACTGAGATCTTTAGGAAAGTCTTAGTTGACACTCCCCCCCCCATGGTTCAGATGCACAGCTTGTAACTACTAGAAGCCATGCATTTAGTATTGTGGGCTTAAGTTTATGGAACTACCTCCATAAGAGGGAGATAAGACGGGCACCCTTCTTGCTGAATTTCAGGTGCATGACTGAGACTTTCTTGTTCCAGAAGGCATTTTAAGGTAGTGTTTGTTTTTTTGATAATATTTATTTTATTTGCTGTATGGTTTGTTTTTATGTACACTGCTTAGAAATGCTAATGATTATATGCTATATAAATGTCTTAAATAAATATATATAGAACTGCAGCCACAATCCTCCTTCAGTATCTACTCTAATATACAATGTTTTTTTCGATTAAAAAAATATATGAGGTGCCGGTACTCATATATTGATAAAAGTGTTGTGGGTGCTAGCACATAATGACTATCATGAAAAGCAAATAAAGAGGTGCTGATGCTCCATCGTGGTGAGTACTGTCACACGCACACAAAATAAGCCCCTGCTAGTATATATCATGTAAGGGCACTGTCATGGTGTAATTTGCATGGCTGCCAGTCTGAAAACTACAGCGTGATGACAATTAGAAGGAGGCTGCAGAAACTGGGGGAGAAGAGGATGCCAAGGCTGAGGCAAAGAAGAAAGGACAAGCAGCAGTGATGAGAAGGCGGGATAGCGACTGGAGGAGGCGAGGAGGTTCAGGCACAGGAGGAAGGGTGGGCAGCTGAGGAAGGAGAGACAACAGCTTAACAGGAGCCTAAAAAGAGGGGAGAAGGACCGTACAGGGGGAGGAGAAACAAGGAAAGCTCCATTTGATGTTGAAAGAAGCAATGCATGGTGGCTTGCAAAGGGCTTATTTGGTTGCACCCCCATTTCCCCCCAAGCATGAGGGTGGAGGGACAGCTTCAACTTCTCCATCACCCCCCTCTCATGCTGGGGGGGGAGCGCTACCCAGGATTGACCTTCCCTTGCATCAGCTGATGCTAAGTGAGATCAATCCAGCTTAATTCAGGTATGCAAGAGAGCTCCCTGTGGGGAACTCAAACATGCTCCAGTCTGCTGAACTTTGGAGTGTTGAAGCCTGGACTTCAAAGCACATTGCAGGCACTAATGAAAGTGCAGGTAAGCAGGTATAAAGGGAGGAGGGGTTTGGCTTTGGTGCTATGCAAAGGGGGGAGAAGAGGTGATGGGTAAAGGGAGGGAAACAGGGGCTTTGGCAATGGGTAAAGCAAGCAGGGGCACAACCCCTAGTAACATACAAATTGCTAAAGTAAGAAATCAAGTGTTATTAAATATACTTTCAAAATAAAAATTCCTTTTTATAAAAGTCTCCTAATTAATTTCAGATCTTAATTGAGAAAATTACTAGTTTTCATTTGAAAACAGACTTCAAAGGATACTTTAAATATTGTTGATACGTTTTAATGCAATACTGTTAATAACTTGTTAAATTCAATACTTTTACATCTTGCTTCTGCCCCTCCATTTTTTTCCTATATTAAACAGTAGGTATAATTTGTAATAAAATAAGAAAAAGAACAAAATTAGAAGAAGGTTTTTAAATTTTTGCAAGGAAGTGTGGGCTTGAAATTATTGTCTTAGATACAGGTGTGAGACTACCTCCATGAGTACATTTTTAATATTTCATTTAAAGTGAAACATTATTGCTATGCAAGAGTCTTCATTCTCATTTTAACTTCACAACAACCCTTAGTAGTATATTAGGTTGAGCGACTGGCTGAGCACCACCACTTAACTTCATGGGAGGCGCATTTGAACCCAGATCTGCCCAGAGCTTGTACCAGTGGAGGTTGGTCTATTAGGGCAAATGGGACATTGCCCTGCCAAGCTGAAGTCCCATCTGCACAATACTCTAAAGCAGTATCATACCACCTTTAACAGTCAAGGCTTCCCCAAAGAATCCTGGGAACTGTCGATTGTTAAGGGTGTTGAAAGTTGTTAGGAGACCCTTTTCCCTTCACAGTGCTGCAATTCACAGAGTTCCCTGAGAAGAGGGATTGATTGTTAAGCCATTTGGGAATTGTAGCTTTGTGAGGAGAAGGGGGTCTCCTAACAACTGTCAGCACCCTTCACAAATGACAGTTCCCGGGATTCTTTGCGGAAGACTTCCACTGTTTACAGTGGAATGATATTCTTTTAACTGTGTAGCACAGATGGGGCCTCAGTCTGTCCTTAGCTGGCCCCTCATCTAAGTACCTTTCTACTTACAACCTGTCCAGAGGGTGGCACTGCATGTCAGCTGCTTCCTCCTTTGCATCAGTTTTGCCCTTGCAGAACTCAGCAGGGAGGAGGACGGGGACAAAACTAGAATTAGCTGCCTCTGCCTGTCATTGATTTTTGCTCTACCTATTGTTGGTCTCCCTGCCTTCACCCCACCAGTCCCGATTGTCAACAGCAACCACTGGCTTCTACTAAATACTACCCACTGTGGTATTTATTAGAAGCCAGACTGGCTTAAACAGGTTAGTGTGCAGTAGACTGGCTTAAACAGTTTAGACTCAGGGTGCTTTCACACATGGGGCTAATAGCGCTAGTTTAACAGAATAATAAGGTAGTGCTTCATTCTGGATTTCAAAAATCCCTTTCACACTGCAGTACCTGTTATACCTGCATTTTGCGCAACAGTCTTTCACACAGGTCTTCACCTAACGGTCTGAGGCCTGTTCTTTCGGTGCATGGGGAGGTTTGAAGGAGGCACGATCGCGATCAGCTGAAAGGCGGGCCAGCACAGCAGCAGAGGCTCTGGTTAAGCAGCAGCAGCATAGGCTGCTCTCCAGGAGCAGCTGGGATCGGCTAGGAGGCGCTGCGGTGGCAGTTGGTAAGGGCGGGAACGCACTGCATGCTGGGATGGCTGTCATGTGAGCAGTGGCAGTAGCGCAAAACTCCCACAATCTTCCAGGTTCTCAGCCTGCTATCGGAATTTTCCCAGTATCATTTATTGTGGAATTTAGCCCAAAACTTCCACTACATTCCACCAGAATTCTGGAGCTACCCGTTATGTCGTGTGAAAGCTCAAATTTTATGCGCAAATTAACAGTAAATAAATCGTCAGAATAACGGAATAAAGTGCAGTGTGAAAGCACCCTAAGTCTAGAGAACAGAGAATCAAGGTTTAAATTCAGCTGCTGGGATCATCTGGGCAGCATTTGCTTGCAGATTTTAAGCAGAGGCTTGATGGCCACCTATCAGGATTTTTATTTATTATTTGATTTATATCCTGCCCTTCCTCCCAGCAGGAGCCCAATAGTGGATTGGCTGCCTTGGAAGTGGTAGGGATGAAGGAAGAATCTGTTATACATGGAATTTGACTGTTCGGACCCAGTCAAGCTTTACCTAGATCAGACCGCCTCTTGCATTCAGTACCCACTTATGTCTGAGCTGCTTGTGCATTGGCAACTCTATTTTTTTTAATCCAACTAATTATGCAAAATTATATGCAAAAATACATATAAATATAGAATGTATAAAAGAGCTAAGCCACCTGTGGTATACGTGTACAGCATAATCCATAAAGAAGACTCAGGACACATTCATTGGAATGTCGTTATATTTATTAAAATATAACAACATTTTGGAGAACATGCGGGCCAAATTAACCAAATTATCCAAATTCAAACTATCCAGGCAGGTGAGGTCTTTGCTTACCTCTGAGGGGGGGGGAGTTCCCCCTGGGCATATAACCAGCCACAGCCTGAGGCTCCCCAGCCAAGAATGTGGAGGAAAACCTCCCTCCTTGCCAGGCCACCTTGGGTGTCCACCCAACCAGCGCATCTGGGCCCCGTTGTACTGGCATTCACCCAAATGCGCCAGCCAGACCACAAGGGGCTTCCCCCAAGTCCAACCCTGGCCTCAAGCCCAGAGGATTCTTAGAGGGTTCTCCCCAGACCTCAAATACTTCTTACCCCCCAGCCTCGTCACCTGCCCAGACTCCATGCCATAAGGCAGGGCACCACACCCTCATTGAAGCCAATGGAATTAAACCTCACAGTATTGAGTGGGCAAACCAATGGGGAGGCTAAGTGCGCCTTCCCCCCCAATAAAAATTCCTACTCAGCCCCTAAACAGTGACTAGACAAATCCATACTGAAAGGGTAGGAGGGTGGGTGCCACAAACAAGCAAAGAGGGAGAGTTGGAGGTGGCTTTTAAGCCTTCTCCCCCGCCCCCAGGATTGGCTATTTGGCCCCACATGACCTCCCTCCTCTCCTTGGGACAAACCACCCAAATCTTCTTTCAAAAGGAGGGGGTGGAGGCAAATGCACCCCTGCATCAGTGGGAACATTCTTTTCGAAGTATTAACATATAAGTATGTTATACAGCTATATGCACTGCTACATATATTTGTTTATGTGCTGGTTACTTTAGGAAGCCTGCAGTATACATACATATCAGATGTGCATAATATCTATGTATAATAAAGCATATAATAATGCATATAATATGTAATAATTGTTTATAGTTTTAGCAGAATCAAAGCAGGGAATTACGCCACTTCTCATCAAGATGAGAATTAGGAAAAGCAACACATGCAGAAAAGCTCGACATCCAGACTTTCAGAAACTTCCATCCCTAGGCATGGGATTGGACTAGATGATCTCCAAAACCCCTTCCAGTTCTATGATTCTGTCTATGATTCTATGACAACCCAGAGAGGATACATCTGAATGCCTAGAGAATTTGTGTCCTGCTAGCTAGCTTCAACAGTATCCCAAGCTGCCATGAAGGAGTAAATATGTGTAGATTTACACATTGCCGCTCTGGGCTCCTACTGGGAGGAAGGACAGGAGAGAGAGGGAGAAAGAAAGAGAGAGAGGTTTAGTGGTTCATGTTAGGCAGAATGAGTTCCAAACTTAAACTGAAATACCTGGGCATGGGAAATACAGCAAACAAAGTTGAAGTAGAATGGGCAAAGATTAAGGCATTCATTAGGGTACAGAAACCAAAACGTGGGTGGGCAGAATCACCCCTGACATGTATGTTTCTTAGCATATCTTCAGGGAGCTCTCAGACATTCAAATTCAACTGCTAGGTTGAGGGTAGATCCTGCTGTCCCCATTGAAAAATGTCTGAAAATGGCATAGGTCAAATGGGGAAAGTGGAAAAAGGGGACGTCAGTGGAAAGTAAGGAGATGTTACCAAGAAACAGTGAACTGTAATGATTGTGTTGGAAAAGAAATGCACATGTGTGACACCACATTTCAATCAATAGCCCCCTCCATTGTCAGTAAACAGTCAAAACTTTGTTCCCCTCCCACTGGGAGTGTGCCATGCTTCTTGAATGGCCCTTATTCCATAATGTGTTGTGGTGGGTCATGCCATGTGCTATGCCCCCAATCTACTTCTGTTCCTTGTCCTCGTGTGGAAAAAGACAAGTACTTCCATGCACAGAAACTGACCAGCCTTGCAACTGAATCTGTTCCCAACACTGGTGATGGGACAGGATCTTCCATTGCAGGCTAGCTCAAAGGATGTAGGGCAGGCCATGTGGCACACAGCCCTGTCTTCCAGCTCCTTGCTACTGGTCACCACCACCACCACCCAGCATCTGTTGCCTGAAATGGTTGACTCACTCTGCCTAACGGTTAAAAGAGAAACCTTGAGTCCTAAATAAAACCTGAGTCAGAGCTGCTCCAGTTTCTTATATACTAGTACTGCTTAGAAAACTTGTGGTGAACTTCTCATTCATTCATTGGCGATCACTCATGGCCGAGTAACATTGTCTTCCAAGATAAGGTCTTTAACAGTAGTCCATAAGTGACTGTGGAGGCCAATTCTGGTTCCACACAGCCTCCCACAGTGAGGACATAGGTTTCTAAATGGAAGACAGTCACAATGAGGATGTTTGACGAGCCTTCCGCTTAGCTCATTTGTCCCATTCGCCCTGTATTTGTGCTTCTTTGAAGTCCACGGCACCTTTGATAATAGCCGGCCTCCATTTGGGACATTCATGGGCCAAGACTTCCCAGTTCTCAATCCTCATGTTACATTTTTTTAGATTTGTTTTAAGAACATCTTTAAACCTCTTTTGCTAACCACCGATATTCCATTTTCCATCCTTAAGTTGGGAGTAAAGTAGCTGCTTTGGAAGACGGTGATCAGGCATTCGAACAACATGGCCAGTCCAGTGAAGTTGATGTTGAAGGATCATTGTTTCAACACTGGTAGCCTTTGCTTCTTCCAAAATGTTAACATTAGTCCGTCTGTCTTCCCAAGCAATTTGCAGAATTTTCTGGAGGCAGTGTTGGTGGAATTTTTCAAGAAGCTGGGAGTGGTGTTTATAAATGGTCCATGTTTCACAGGCGTACAGTAAGGTCGGTAGTACAATGGCTTTGTAAATAAGCATTTTGGTCTCCCTGCGAATATCCAGATCCTCGAACAATCTATGCTTCATTCGGGAGAATGCGGCACTCGCAGAGCTCAGACGATGTTGAATTTCAGCATCGATGTCAACTTTTACAGAGAGATGGCTGCCAAGATAGGAAAAGTGATCAATGTTCTCCAGCATCACACCATTAAGCTGGATTGATGGTACTACAGAGGACTAGTTTGCACCTGTTGATGAAGCACTTTGGGTTTTTTTTTATTAAGTGAGAGCCCAAGCTTCTATATGCCTCTGCAAAGACATTTAGGATAGTTTGAAGATCTTTCTCTGAATGTGCGGCGACTACATTATCATCTGCACATTGACGTTCTATGACAGAGGTTGACATTACCTTACTTTTTGCTTTCAGCTTACTGAGATTAAAAAGCTTTCCATCTGTTCAATATGTGATTTCCACACCAGTTGAAAGTTTCCCCTCAATAAGGTGTAGAATCATAGCAATGAAGATAGCAAATAAGGTAGGAGTAAAGACACATCCCTGTTTTATGCCTGATCTGACTCTGAATGGATCGCTCTGAAAGCCACTGTTATCCAAAATTATATCTGTCATGTTGTCATGAAGGGGTCGCAAAATATTCACAAATTTATCAGGGCATCCAGTTTTCAGAAGGATGGTCCAGAGAGCTGTTCAATTCACAGTCAGATCAATAAAATCAATATATAAAGGTTGATTCTGCTCCCAGCATTTTTTTTGAGGCTGTCGTGCAGTGAAGGTTATGTCCACTGTCCCCCTGGAAGGGCAGAAACCATTTTGAGATTTGGGGAGGACATCCTCTGAGATCCGTAGGAGGCAATTTGCAAGGATCCTTGCAAGGATTCTACCTGCGGTAGCAAGAAGAGAGATACCTCAATAGTTCCCACAGTCTGTTCTATTCTTAAAAAACTATTTGCCCCTGTTCTCTGCAATACGTGAAGAAGCAACTATCAGTTGCTTCAGAATTCTGATAAAGACATACCTTTTCACCCATGAAAGAGGAAGAGGAATGGTAATGAACAGATGAAAGCAATGCTAAGTCACCTCTGAATACAGCTTACCATGAAAACCCTATTCATAGGGTAGCCATAAGTTGGGATCGACTTGAAGGCAGTCCATTTCCATTTCAGTTTAATCCAGTGTTCCTTGGCACTTTCAGGGAGTTCTGTAGGTAGATGTTTCTTGAGAGTTGTTTGAAAACAGGCTCACTTAATAGGATCTTGAAGGGCATGGATGTTCATTTTATGTCTTGGTTTTCTTCCTTGCAGCCTACATTGAGGAACAATATTAATGGCCATAGTGGATTGAATTAATTGGTGATCTGTCCAGCAGTCATCAGCACTCGTCATGGCCATAGTGCAGGGTACATCACAATGATCTCTGGCACGGACAATTATGTAATCCAGGAGATGCCAGTGTTTTGACCGAGGGTGCTTTCATGATGGTTTAAATTAATTTTTCTGGTGAAAGAGTGTGTTTCTAATAACAAGATTATGCTCTGCGCATTTAGTCAGAAGTAGAATTCCATTCAGGTTGCTATTGCTCCTCCTTTCCCAATCGTTTCTGACCATAAATTGAAATCATGCCCAACTCTTGCATTGAAATTGCCCAAGAGGATAATTTTATCCTCCTTGGGTATCTCTGATAAGATGGTGTCCAGCTGGGTATAAAAAAAATTCTTGATATCTTCATCAGCATTTAATCTTGGTGCATAAGCACTTAGAATAGTTGCCTGCTGGTTTGGGGAAACTTTTAACCGGAGGGTTGAGAGTCGTTCATTAATGCCAATAGAAACTTTTGACAAGAGCTTCACAAGATTATTTTTATAGCAAAGCATACTCCATGTATTCATCGTTCTTGTTCAGGCAGTCCTTTCCAGAAGAAGGTATAACCTCCTTTTTCTTCCTTCAGTTGTCCTTCTCCTGTTCTTCGAGTTTCTTGGAGTGCTGCTATGTCAATATTAAAATGTCTCAACTCCCTCGGGATGATGGCAGTCCTGCAGGATGTTCACTATCTGCATTGTTCAGCAATGTCTGTATATTCCATGTTCCAAAATCCAATTGTTTTTTGCAACTGCTAAGTGATGACCCCATTGGACACGGTAATCCAGTCAGGGAGAGAGATGAGTCAGACTATGTTTAGGGCACCTTTTCTAGCCCCCTCCCCATACAGGGTGAGCAGAGTGGATCCTGAATAGGACTGCTCAGTCGTGGATATAGCTGCCAAACTACTTAACTGCCTCGGTCCTTGAGCCAGGATGACTGAGTCTGTATCCACTGCCCATGTTCCGGTCCATGACTAGTGGCTTCCGGATTTCACAGTCCTGCCCCTGTTACCATTCACCAGTCACCACGGGACTTTTGGTTTGGTTTGGATTGGATTGGTTGGAAGACACCTGTGCATGAATTTGTTTTATGTGGGGAGATTGGCGCACAGTGATCAACACACAATCTTGACAGTAAAAGGCTTTGATCCAATGGCATAGATACCACAACAACTGGAAGTCTTTTATCTGCCTTCACAGCTGTTGTAACATACACATTGTTATCCTCCGCCTATTCTGCCATTGAGGTCATTATAGGATTGTTCTTTGTCTGGTTCTTCTCCCTTGACCTTACCGCCATGGGTGACCCTGTTGGGAGTACATGACTCCTGACGGCATCGCTCATGGGGTTCATTGGAACACACAAGCCCACTCACCACTACAAGGTGACGATCCAGCAAGGGGGTTGTACTATATGGCTCTCCTGTTTTCACAGTTGTTCCCTGTTTACTTTCCCTCTCCAAACAAGGAGGCAAGGAGATTAGTGAGGAGGAGGCGTAACCTCCACATGTCTTGTCCTGTTCCACTGGGAGGCTGAGTAGGTTGGATCCAGAGGGGGAAGCATGTGAATGGACATTGGCCAAAGTGGCAAGGAACAAATGGGCAGTCTCAGGAAGGGCATGTCCATGGGTGGGCATTTTGTTCAAGAGCTTCCAAATTCTGTCGCCAGCACTGCTAAACAGTATTAATCTAGACCAGGGTGGGAAGAAGGTAGATCAGAATTCACCGGTAGATCTCTAGATGATTTTCAGAGTTTCTGATGCCCACTTGTTTTACTACATCTATAAGGACGTCAGGTTCTCTACCTAAATTCAGCTGCTGAAATGAACAAAGCTAACTAGGAGTGGACATTTGTGTGAAAGGATTGTGGGTTCAAGCCAGTTCTTTTGCTGGAAACAAATTCTTAATCTTGGAGTGTGCTCAGACGAAGCCTGTTCTTTAATTTTATGTCTTTTGCACCTGGCTCTGGTAAGAAAGAACGTAGATTAGATCACCTTGAAAGCTGCACACCCTTGATAAAGAATCTTCATCAGTTACCACACTATATGAAACTTAGCATGAGATAAATCATTTCTGGTGGTAGCCATGTGGAACATAGGAAGCTGCCTTATATTGAATTGGATCATTGATATATCCTGCTCAATATTACCTACAATGACAGACAGAGGCTCTCCAGGATTTCAGATGGGATTTGTCTCCCAGCCCTACCATGAGGTGCCAGGGACTGACCCTGGGACCTTCTGCATGCAAAGCAGATGCTCTTCACTGAACTATGGTCCTTCCTTAGCTATGTGCTAGGATGATAATGTGACTCGGCCCAGAGAGACCCAGACATCCAACCTCTGTTTCCCACTCACTCCCTAAACAAGATCAGCACCAGAATATGCCAAGCCAAGATATGGAGAAAAGACCAGAGAACAGAATAGCAAAAAGGTAGACTATAGCTGTGATGTTGGATGCCCTATTACAAAACGTTTATTTAGATAAGGCAACTATGCACTACTATCTACCAAGGTAGGCCATGTCTCTGAAATATATTAAAATAATATTCATCTGAAATTGCCTTATGCATTGATTTGACTGTTCCGAGAGGATTACAGTGCCTCAAAGACATATGCTGGAATAATAACCTTAGTAGAAGCAAATCCCTTCATTTAGAAAGGTGCAAGTTTATGAAGGTTGAAACGGAAAGGAATTCTCCAAAAAGTATAAAAAGAGTGGATAGGAATGAGCCTTAATTTTTCTATCTATTGAAAAGGTGAAAAGAAACTAGATAACTATACGGTTCTGTGAATTCTCTAGTCATATTGAAGTAGGACCTGTTGACAAGATTCAGAATGGGTTATAATAATTATTCATAAATCAAAAAGATTCCAGTCCCTGAAGGACCCCAAACTATATAGGTATTTTTTTTCCCGTAGTTGACACTCAAAGTGCCTTTGAGTATTTCTTACACTATTTAAGTGCATATGGGGGTATTGTTAATGCAGGACAGAAATCAGACAGGCAACCAAATCTATATTCTGGCGAAAGAGGATTGGGAGACCCTCTGGAGCACTTTTTTGGGGGGGAGCGTAGATGAGAGGAAACAGAAATTCTGTCTGCCAGTGGAAACCTGCTGGTACAACACTGGATATAATCGAATACATTTTTGTTCCCAATTTTCATTAATATATGCATTTTAAACACATTTTAGTATATGCATGGGTTTTTTTAACACATTACTTGGATAGAGAACTGCATTGGGTAACTGGATAAGTGTGAATTTTGAAGAATAGCTGGGTTCCAGTTGGCATATTGTTTAGGAAAATGCAAATTAGGTAAGTTTGCCGTTAAATGCAAACTGAAGGATAATACAGAAACGAGTGGGATTGTGGGTAAAAACATGCAAAAGCAATGTGGTCCAGATGTACATAGATTCATCTATCCATAAAAAGGATTGTGTGCTTTTGCCCTACTCCTGATTTCCACACGTTCATTAAACAGTTCAAAGAGATTCTATATATGTGTGCATGCACATGGGTAGTTTTAATATATACAATCAGGAACATTGCAAAATTCAGGGTTAAAAACAACCTTAACAACTTTTGTTCTTTCCATTATCCTTCATGCTGTTTACAGTATTTGATTTACTAATTTATTTTAGATGCTTGCAAAAGACAATCTTCTTATCCAAGGAGTTTGCAAGAAGATGTTAACTAGACACATTGCTAGTAAGCTTCAGAGCAGAACATCTCCTACAATAGATCTTCTTCCAGCTCACACATTTCTTTTAACTGAGCCTGAAGTTCAGCAACCAGACATTGCTTCTTCAAAAGCAGCATTGAGCCCCAGCCAATGTGCTTCCCTGTCTCACAGCCTGGCAGCAGAGGCCAGTAGCGTTATGTAGATGTCACATTCCAATGCAGTCAGTTAGTCAGCAACCAGAGCATCATATCTCTGCCCAACCTCTCCTGCAAGCTGTTGAGAACAAATGGCACATTAGCAGAACAAGGCTGAAATCTGAAATACGTTCCAGTGAACTCAATGAAAATTGCTTCCACTAAAGGTGTGTAGGTAGCTACTAGGCATAGAAAAAATGAGAGAAGGCTAGTCTGTCAGTTTCAGTTTTTCTGTTTCTCATTTTGTCAATCTTAACTTCAGTTCCCCACATTTTCAGATCAGATTGTGATTTTTTTAAAGTCCTCATGGAAAGTTGTCAGTATTTTAGTACAGATTTTTCCTATTATACAATTTTGTATGCTATTTTGTGTAAGATATTTTTGCAAAACAATTTCCCGTAATATGCATTTTGTGTATGCATTTTTTGTCCACATTCAATAGGACTTACTTTTGAGTTAGGATTGGATTGTAAGTCTTCCTGTTGGATGCAGACTAGGGATATAGGAGAAATTTGATTCAGTTTGCATATAAAGCCAAATCTATCATATTTGTACCTTCTGAAACAATGAGAGCAGAAACACAGCCATCTTTCAAAATTCAGTTATCTACTTTTGTTATGTAGTTCTCTAACCATGCAATGTTTACAAAAATGCATATGTTAGGGGGAAATGTGCATGAAACTAGATGTTATCAGTGAAAATAACATACAAAAATGCATTATACTAGGAGAAATTGCTTGCAAAATGTGTACATTAGTCAAAACTACAGACAAAAATGTGTTTATTAGGAGAAATATGCAATAAAATGCTGGTGAATATTTATGAAGATCTTTTTTTTTTTTACAAAAAAATGCAAATTGCTGCAGTAATCTGGAAAACCGAATTTAAGATTGGAAAAATAAGGAACGGAGAGAATGAGAGAACTGAAATTGACAGGTCCTTCGATCCCTAATGCACACTGGGAGAAGGCGAAAGGGAGTGTGACCCTACCTGCTCTCCTGAATCTCTCCTTTTTAAAATAATTTTAAGAAAGTATTCTTCTGATTGTGTGTTGGAAATGGGAATGTAAAGTACTGCTGTCTGGAAATTCCATTTCTTTCATTCACATGAGGTCTAGCTTGAAGTGCCTGTGGGGACTTGTTATTCCACAGTGCTCTATTTTGCTTCTTGTTGGTGCCTATGGTAATTGTCATAGTATTTCAGGGAGGGGGATATTAACCAGCAGTGCATTTGAAGGAGGAAAGGATTAACCACCCCTCCATATGAACTGTAAGCCCAATCCTGATCAGGTCCCCCTATGGCTGTTATATTTAAAGTAAAAACAAAGCATAAACACAGTTAACGTATGTGTCTAGCTGGGACTTCAGTCTGATCCTCATTCCTGACTACATTATATGGTAAAGAACAGATAATTAATTTGGAACTGAGACCAAATGGGGCTACAAGTCAGAGTCAGAAGGGTGCTGTTGAATCAGACCAAAGACCTATATAGCCTGGTGTCTAGTTTTCCACAGCATGGAAAGCCTGCAGGCCATGCATAAATACAATAGCCTCTCCTACTGTTATTCTGCTTCTCATCCAGGAGGTAACATACAGCCATCATAACTAGTAGCTATTTATCCCCCATGAATTTGTCTAATCCCATTAGATGGTAGCCATCACCACATCTTGTGATAGCCAGTTCCAGTCTATATGCTGTGAGAAGTACCTTCTCTTGTCTGCCCTAAATATTTATTTATTTATTTATTTATTATTTCAATTTATATACCGCCCTTAGCGAAATAGCTCTCAGGGCGGTGAACAAACAAAATAAAATACAATATATCATAATAAAAATACAAAAACATATACAAACAAACAACGAAAAGCACAGCAAAAACAAAATAAATACTACAAAAATTAAAATACAGATTAAAAGATTAAAAAAGTTAAGAAGATTAAAATGCCTGGGAGCATAAAAAGGTCTTTACCTGGCGCCGAAAAGATGGAAGTGTAGGCGCCAGGCGTACCTCTTCGGGGAGGCTGTTCCACAACTCAGGGGCCACCACAGAAAAGGCCCTAGATCTCGTAACCACCCTCCGGGCTTCCCGATGGGTTGGTACCCGGAGGAGGGCCTTAGATTCTGAACGAAGTGTTCTTGATGGTTAATAGCTTGTTAATAGATAATCTCCCTGAATCTTCCTAATCCTTTTTAAAAGACATCTAAACTAGCAGCAGGTCCAAATCTATGGATTGTGTGAGCATTCACAGGCAAGAGAGTGTTTATCAATCTCTTCCAGCATAATTCCAATTAGAAGTTGCAAAGCCTTGCTATTTAGCACAGAATTCCTTGCAATATTATTAGCTCAGCAAACTCTCATGCAATAAGAATATGAAAACAGCCAGGCTTAATTACTTTCCCTAGCATATAGCTTTCTTTGAATAATGCCCTACATTTCCTTGACCTTTTGTTAAAAAAAAATCAAGCTGGTAATTATGTTTACGTAATTCATTTCTGTTTATCTAACACTACCATAAGAGAAAAACAGAAATGTGATTGGACTGCATTGCTCCAGTTGAGTATTTGCATTGTAAATGTTGTGATATCTTCCCCCAAGCTTTTATGTCAAAGTGGACTAATTCTGAAACATGTCTTTCATTTGGCACAATTTCAGCACTATTTAAACTGTAAACAAAAAATGCAAAAAAGAAAAGCTCCTCAGAGGATAAGCAATCATGCTTAAATGAAACAAAAGTTATTTAAAATAATGTTTCCCAGAACTTATCCAAATAAGACACTGCATCTTTCTTCATCTTTGAACATTTTGCCCAGATGGTAAAAAATGCGAAACCATAGGTCTGAATTGGTAGAAAGATATTTTCCAAAGATGTTTATCATGCAAGTGTTGGGAAGACATGCCCATTGCTGGCATGGGCTCAGAGGAAATTGCATCTTCTACCTTATCACATCCTACACCGTATTCAAGGACTGGTGCCCATGATTGTTTCCATTTGGAGGTGTCTTTCAGAGGCTTGCTCTGATCACGAGGTTGGGAATTCCCCAAAATATCCCATTAGGCTTGTCAAAGGAACTTATTCACAAATGAGAACAAATGAATGTGTCAGCATAAGTTATAGTGTTAATTTGCAAAGCTGTTAATGAGGTATTTTCAGAACTCATAAAAAGGAAGAGCTTTGTCATTAAACAACTGTACAATCATTTTTATTATGATACAGGAGGCGAGCTGATGTTTTGTCAAATATCTGGATGCCTTTCTCATTATATGAGACCAAAAGTTTTTTTTCCCACAGAGATCCAAGGATAGTGTTGCCATATTCCAGCTCTACAAATCCAGGCAGGCTATTTTGCATTTTATGGAAATTGAACATATTAATTGATGTATTATGCAAATTAAGCATATTAATAGTTGCATTGTCCAGTTGTTTTGTTTTTGCCCATAGCCAAAAACTGGGAGAGGATGTGAGGAATCTTTTTTTTTTAAATCACATTTTCAACTAATATGCCACTAGGAAAAGCAGAATCTTGGTGTGCAGCAACATTGAGTATTTTGAGCACAGTGTATGTGGAGTACTGCCAAAAGTAGTAGCAGTAGTAAAAATATTTATATACCACTTGTCAACAAAAAGTTCCCAAAGTGGTTTACATAGCAAAATATATGATGTTTGAAATTTGGCTGTATAAAAGAAGATTTCTACAAACCGATCATTTTCACTTTCCTTTTTAAATAAAGGAAATTCTCCTCAGTCTTTGCAAAAACAAGAACGAGACTTGAATATGTGAAATAGTAATAAACAAAATGGATCCTCTTAATATGTGCACTCTTTACCACTAAATTCTATGCTTGCCCTGCTCTCTCTCTAAAGAAGAAGAAGAAGAAGAAGGCTGGGAATCCAGGCCACCTAATGGGCTAAGTGGGCATCAGGTAGCATGGCTAGAACAGAGCTTGGAAAAGTTACTTTTTAAAACTACAACTCCCATCCCAGCCAGCATGGCCACTGGATTGGGCTGATGGGAGTTGTAGTTCAAAAAAATAAATTTTCTAAGCTCTGGGCTAGAATCCAGGTACAACCCGGCTAACCAGGCAATATGGCAGCCCTGTCCGAGGATCACTTTGTAAGGGGGGAAGTTTGAAAGAGTAGGGTCCTTTTGGACACTCCTGTTTACAATGTGTGATAAACATAACCACACTACATAGGGAGCTATCTTATACCATGCCACACCTTTGTTCCATCTAACTCACTGCTGACCACACTGACTGATAGCACCTCTCGAGGCTTGCAGATAAGGAGCCTTTCCCAGTTCTTCCTGGAGATGCCTGGAATTAAACATATTTATTTATTTATTTATTGCACTTACATACCGCCCCACAGCCGAAGCTCTCTGGGCAGTTTACAGTAACTAAAAACATTAAAACAAGTATACAAATTTAAAAACACATCTTTTAAAAACAATTTAAAACACAATTTAAAAAATTTAAAACAATTTAAAACACATGCTAAAATGCCTGGGAGAAGAGGAAAGTCTTGACCTGACGCCGAAAAGATAACAGTGTTGGTGCCAGGCGCACCTCATCAGGGAAATCATTCCATAATTTGGAATAACATAGGACCTTCTCCATGGAAAGCAGATGCTCTACCACTGAGTGATGCCCCTTCCCTATCCCGTAGTTATCCCAGAGTTTCAGTTTGCATCCTGTAATAGTTTGCTAATCTGCATAGGTTTCCTGTTAGCATCTGGCATCCATAAATCTTACTTCCTGTGATGTAACAGAGGGGACAGGGTCTTTCTATAAGGTCTGGCTTTCCTCGTAGCCCATTTAAAGGACACCTCCCCCTCCCGGGCCAAAATGGATAAAACCTTTGGTAGACTGCCACCAAAGTAGATGTTTATCAGTCCTCCAAAGACATCTTATTAAAATCTAGGGGTGGATGGATCAGCCTATTTCCGTTCTTGTGTCTTTTTTTGCATGTGCTCAATCAAAGGTCCATTCTATCCTTGTGTGTGTTTGAGAGAGTAGATAAAAAAATGAAAACAAATCATATTTGAATTCTACACATTCTTACCCTAGAACACACGTTTTGTATATTTTTCAATACATCTTCCCCTATATGTGTTTTATACTGTTTAAATTTTTTAATTGTGTTTTAAATTGTTTTTACAAGATCTGTTTTAAATTGTATTTGTTTTAATGTTTTTAGTTACTGTAAACCGCCCAGAGAGCTTCGGCTATGGGGCGGTATAGAAGTATAATAAAATAAATAAATAATGGGTGTTTTTGTAGACCTTTTATCTAGTAAAATATGCATTTTTCTGCTCATTGTTTGGAACCAAAACTATATCACAAAAAATTGAGAAATATGTAACCCTTCATGTTCAACAGGGAGGGGGTTGTCTGATCTCAGTGGGGAGGGAGTTCCACAGAAGAAAGAGTCAGTGTGGTGTAGTGGTTGGACTAGGACCTGGGAGACCAGGGTTCAAATCCTCATTCAGCCATAAAGCACACTGGGTGACCTTAGGCCAGTCACTGCCTCTCATGAAGCACACTGGATGATGCTGGGCCAGTCACTGCCTTTCAGCCTAACCTATCTCACACGGTTGTTGTGGGGATTAAAGGAGGGGGAGAGCCATGCACACCACTTTGAGCTCTTTGGAGAAAAAGTGGCATATAAATGCATATAAATGCAATGATAGTAAGAAGAATCAGTCCCACAATTCTGAATGCACAGCTTCTGGTAGATACAAGCTGTGCATTTGAGCCATGGGGGAACTATTAATAGAGACTCCCCTGAAGAGCTTAGTGATTGGGTAGGAATATAAAACATCAGGTAGTCCTTAGGTACCCTGGATCCAAATTGTTAAGGGCCTTGTCAATTAACATAAGAACCTTGAACTTGGCCCTGTAACATATGGGCAGCCAGTGCAAGCTCATAAGCACCAGAAGTATGTGTTGGCAGTAGTCTGTCCCCACCAACAAGCTAGCCACAACATTTTTCACCAGTTGCAGTTTCCGGCCAGTTGCAGGCCCAAGGGTAGCTCCACACTGAACACTTGGATGTGATGGGTGTATAGAGGAAAATAAATAACTAAATGTCCACTGAAGACAAGGGGTGGGTCCAGAGTTGCCTTGCCAGAAAGAGAACTTCTTTCACAGAGTGGTCTGAAATTATGCTTTAAGTTGGATTCCAGAAATGAGCAGTTGGTTGAACTCAGTGGCTTTATAGGCCCCTTCCAATTCTACTATTCTTTGATTCTATGATTTGGCAAAGACTCCCACTAGAAAAAGGAAGGGAAGACATTGTCACCAGTCCTCCGCCCAGGCCCCCATGGCACCATCCACATTGTTCTGGATACAGGAGGAAGGAGGAATCAGCAGAAATTGCTTCTTCCTCTGGTGGGCATGCCTCATAAGCAGAGTTCCACTCATGGAAACTCTGGATCCACCCAAGAAAAACTGCCTCAATCTGCACTTGAATGTTTAACAACAGCCTGATATGCAGGAATTAGAAGATAAAACTTTTCAAAACATGGAGATTACCTCTGAGCTGCTCCAGATCAATTAGCTGTTAAAGGCCTAGCTCCTGCATAATGGTTGGCAGCCCCACAATGACTAGTATTCCATGCTAGTCCTACACAGAGTAAACTCATTGAAGTTAATAGATATGGCTAAACAGAGTCATTAATTTCATTAGGTCTACTCTGAGTAGGATTTAGCTGAATACAACCCAATGACTCCAGCTCACAAAGACAAGTTTGCTGAAAACCCTTGTATTTCAATGCAGCTATTCGCTTCTAACATTATTGGCAATGCTTGTTTTCCTTGGTGATCCTGTGCATGTCTGCTCAAAAATAACTCAGAAATATTTCAGCGTTATGGACCTTAACTCCAAGGTAATTGTGAATAGGGCTGCAGGCTTGCTGGGAAGTAAGTCCCATTGTACACAGTGAGGCTGATTTCTGAGTAGACATGCATAAGAATGTAGTACTAACACCTTATGTTTTCATCTCAAACCAACTGAGATGTAATTAGTGGTAGAAATTCCGCATTGGGTTTATTAATAATAAGCAATGGCCAATAAGTTATCTGGACAATGGAACATTTAGATCTTTACCCAAGAGTTTCTGCTGGTGCTAGGCCAATTGCACAAACAACAACAGCTGCTGTGCACATGGTTAAATATATGAATTCCCTTGAGGTAAGCTGACAAAACCCAGTGTGATCAACTAAACACCTCATTAAAAAAGAGAGAGGTGTGTGTGTATGTTTGTATATACACAAACACTCCATCTCATTTCGCATTGTGATTTAGAATTGTAAACTGTAAGCAAGAAAACAGTCTAGAATATAACTAGGAATGAAGGAAACATTTGGTTCAGTTTGCATTTAAAGGTGAACCTACCTAGTTTTCACTTTTTGAAATAATACATGATCAGAAACAAGAGCCAACCTTCAAAATCTGTACTTCTCCAAATTTTGCAATGCAGTTCTCCAGCCAGATGGGTGTGTACCAAATGCATAGACTATGGTAAAGTGTGCATAAAAATGCATACATTAATGAAAATGGCATACAAAAATGCACTATATTAAAGAAAATTGCTTTCCAAAAATGTATATATTATTCATAGAAAAATGTGTAAGGGGAAATGGGAGTAAACTGCTGATGAATTTTCATGAGAGCTTTTTAAAAAAAATGCAAAGTGATGTGGAAATGTGAAGAACTGAATAATTGCTATAAAAATTGGAAACTGTCAGGGATTCTTCAGATGGGAGACAAAGTGGGAAGAGGAAGGGCACACAGATGTCTAATCCTAATTCTGCTAAAAGCTGTGCATGGTGCTTTGTTAATTGTCAGGGTATCTGACATCACTGTGATGTAGGTGACTGAAAGGTGGGTGGCTCCACCCACCAGTCAAACATGGTCCATAGGGGAGATAACATCCTGGTCTGCTCACCCTTGCCTAGTCAGATCCAGTTCCTCACCCTTGCCTAGGGATAAACAAATCTGTCAAGTTCATTTTCTCTCAGTTTCTCATTTTCCAATCTTAAATTCAGTTCTCCACATTTCCATATCAGTTTTCATTTTTTTAAAAAAAAGTCTTCATGAAAATTTATCAGCATTTTAGTGCAAATTTCTCTTCATATACATATTTTGTATGCAGTTTTGCCTAATACACACGTTTGTAACACAATTTACCCTAATATGATGCATTTTTGTGTACTATTTTCACTAATATATGCATCTGTATTTGAGAAATGCAAATTTTGAAGAATGGCTGTATTTTGATTCACATATCATTTTAGAAAGTATGAATTAGGTGTGTTCATCTTTAAATGTGAACTGAATTGAATTTCTCTCCCAGCCTTGACTTTCCCCCTAAGGTGCCCAGCTCTCTTCCCACCATCATAACTCCCCACCACCACAGACACGTGAAATGATGGCACACAACATCCCCTCACTCCCTCTCATAAAACTTCCAGGATATTTATTGGTCCCCCTCAATTCAAAATAAATCAATAAAACCATGCAGCTTAAGCTACAAATTAAGAAACCAAAAGGGCATGATATCAATAACGTTAAGAGGGAGAAAAGGCAGCAAATAAAAACAGAAGAGCCTATCTATGGTAAAGTTCAAGAAAATGATCAAAGAGTGCTTCATTCTTCAGCTTATGTTTCACCATCTTTGCATGTGGAATGTCAATTTGGTTCTGATTTACAGAGCTCTCTTAATCATTGAAATTTGCAACGCAGTTGGTAGAAGATGGTCTGAACTCACAGGAAGGGTTAAATGTGATTTAATTCTGACACATTCTGAGGTTGCTTTATTCGGTAGTTTAATCCAAATGTAGAGGATTAATTTTCCTGTCCTGCTTTTAATTAAGACTACCCAGCCTTTATTACTTCACTGAGCCACAACTAGAATTCTGTTGTCTAACCCAGCCTCATTGTTCCATCAGATTAGTACAATACAGGGTATTACCTTTTATTCCACTGCCCAGAAAACTCTGGTGTACAGTCATCAAATATCAGCACATAGCAGTTGAATATTTGCACAAAATGTATCATAGGTGGAACTAGCAGTGCGGAATGCTGTTGTGCAGGATTCTAGCCACTCCATTCAATTTCCTCCCCTGGTTTTGCATTTATCCCTCTTAACAGTCACTCACTATTCCATATTAACTAAGTATGTGCAGTTATCATGGAGTTTGGGTGAGATTCCCCCCCTAGTTTCCCCCCCCCATAAATACTTTTTTTTTTTTGTCATTCTCAAAACTGCTGATATCTCCCCCTTGCATGTGGATGGTGCTGTTTTGGCTGATAGGCAACTACATTCTTGTCTGAACACTGGAAATAGAGGGAATGATGTGCACGTATTTGTGTGTATTCACACATGGTTAGCTGGGCTTTCATCTCTGCAGTGAGAACCACGTTAGAGATGGAAGGACCTGTCAATTTCAGTTCTCTCAGTTTTTCATTTTCCCAGTCTTAAATTCAGTCCTCCACATTTCTGCAGCAATTTACAAATATTTTTTCAAAAAAATCCTAGTGAAGATTCATCAATATTATAATTTCTTCTAATAAACATATTTTTGTCTGGAGTTGTGACTAACGTACAAATTTCTGCAAGCAATTTCTCCTAATATAATGCATTTTGGTATGTTATTTTCACTGATATATCCAGTTTCATGCACATTTTCTCCTAATATATGTAGGGGGTTTTTTGGTAAACATTGCTTGGTTGGAGAACTGCATCACAAAATTCGGATAAATGCAGACTTTCAAAGATGGCTGTGTTGCAGTTGTCATATTGTTTTAGAAAATACAAATTTGATTGATTCTGCTTGAAATGCAAACTGAAATGAATTTCTCCCCTATCCCTAAACCACATTTTATTGTGCTAATGTGGCAGCTGGCTGCATATGTCATTTCATTTGCACAGCTGTGCCCACAAGGCCATTCTGCATGATATATTTTAGTATGTATTAAGTGGCTGGTGGGCTTGGCTCTTCAAGTATAGATCTGTCTTGTTCATTAAAATAGGAAGATCCACTCAGGCAGTAGTACATGATCTATTACCTGCTGCATGGGGCCCTGGTTCTGCAATGAAGTGCATAGCGCCTTGGAATATTGTGAAATAAATAATTCGATCAGTTCATTTTATTTTATTATTTTATTTACCAAATAATAAAATTAATTTATATACCACTTGATTGTAAAGAGAATGTCTATGCAGTTTACAAAATACCCCATAAAAATGTCAATAAAAAACAAAGTGTTTTTAAAAAAATCAAAATATAATTAAAACCTACAGTTTAGCTAAAAACAGGTTAAGCTAAAGTCAGGTTAAGCATGTCTCAACTTCTATATGTCTGGATAGGCTTGCCTGAACAAAAGCATTCTTAGCAAGTGCTGAAAAGAGGACAGTGAAGGTGTCTGCCTCATGTCAGTGGGCAGAGAGTTCCAAAGTGTGGGTGCTGCCAGGCTATAAAACTGTTTTATTTCAAGTGTGGAAGAAATATTATGTGGCACCTATAACAGTGCCAGTTCCACAGACTGAAGCAACCAGGAAGGCATGTATGGGGTAAGGCTGGTCCCAAGCTGTTAAGGACTAACACCTTGAACAAGTTCCAGTATCAAACTGGCAACCAGTGCAGATCTTTAAGCAGAGATGTTATATGCTGGCATTGTCTCACTCCCATCAGCAATCTGGCGGAAGCATTCAGCATTAACTCTAGTTTCCAGATCAAGTGCAAAGGAAACCCCACATTTATTCAACCAGAGGTTAAAAACTTTTTCAGATAGCCAATAAACTGCACTGCACTGCACCACACCACTCTGAGCTGGTTTCATACACTGTGGCGTATGATTCTTTTTAGATGCTGAGTTGGCTTTGAATTATGAGGAAATGGAAATCTCTTCAAGTCGATCCCGACTTATGGCTACCCTATGAATAGGGTTTTCATGGTAAGTGGTATTCAGAAGGTGTTTACCATTGCCTCCCTCTGAGGCTATTTGTCCCCAGCTGGCTAAGGGCTGCTCAGCTTGCCACAGCTGCACAAGCCAGCCCCTTCCTTGTCCGCAACTGCCAGCTGGGGGGCGACTATGCAGCTTGCCTACGGCTGCACAGGTGGCAAGGCATGTAACCCCTGAGCCACTCCCTGTGGGGGTGATCTTTAGCTGGCCCTTGACACCCAGGAGACATGAGCGGGGATTTGAACTCGCAGACTCTGCACTCCCAGCCAGGCTGTCCTCCCCACTGTGCTGTACCAGCTGTATATGAGAACCACCTTTAATTCTGTTGTCATAAAGACAGAATATTGATCATTTTATTTTCAAATTCTTGTGAACTGATTTCCCCTCCTCCCCTCCCCAAAGAGATTGAAATCCAAGGGCATCCTTGTAATATATCACATCATTATTTTCGCAAACAGAAAAACATTATTAACATTCAAGAAAAATTACAAAACATGCCTGTTCACCCAGACATTTGATGGCTGAAAAATGCTGCTCTTGGCACCCTTGAAATTATTAGCTGTGAGGATATGCAACTGTTTTTAGATGTTTATAAAGTTTTTCTTTGTTTTTTTTAAATTGTATTGCTTTGGTGTTTGCCACCCTAGGCTCCTTTTGGGAGGAATGGTGGGGTACCAGAGCTTGGAAAAGTTACTTTTTTGAACTACAACTCCCATCAGCCCCAGCCAGCATGGCCACTGGATTGGTCTGATGGGAGTTGTAGTTCAAAAAAGTAACTTTTCCAAGCTCTGGTAGACATTTAATAAACAAATAGGTATATGTTTAAATAATAAAAAGGAGCAAAGGCAACTCCAGCGATGGCGAATCAAAATGAAGGTGGCTATAAAAATGACAGCAAAGTTGAACAAAACAATATGGAAAGGAATCCACTGTACACTCCTAGTCAGAAAAGAGACAGAGAGTGTTTTGATGGTGATGGAACACTGCTTTCTTCCAACTTTTCTCACTGTTGTAAAAACAGTGAATAAAAATGGAAGTAAATATTCTAGAAGAGTATTGGAAATACTGAGCTCCTCCATTGGTATAACCAGTGTTTTTGGGTAAAACTTGAGGTGTCAGTACTCATACCTTGATAAAAGTGCTGTGTGTAACAGCACTCAATGGCTGCCATGGGTCACCAAAAGTGAGTGCAATCGCAAAAAATAAAAAGCCATGGGTATAACACAACAGAGTTGGATTATGTGTTACAGAGGGTGAGAACTTGACCCAAGGCTGCCTTTTTGGGGAGCAGCCCCATGTTTCTTATAATCTGTAGTTCTCTTATTCTTCTGCTGTGAGTTTTATCTGTATCATATTCTTAAAATGTATTCAACTGGCTGCCATTTTTGGGCATCTTTATTTGCTCTTACCTGATGGTTATACTGTTTTTACTGGGTTAATGCACATTAAGTTTATTCTTATATTGATTTGTTACTTCATTATGTATTTTATCAATGTTACCAGGCTTGGCCATTTTTTATTGGAAAGAAGGAGTATTCATTTAGCAAGCCAGCAAACAGCCTGGTCTCTTGAAGGAATACTTATATTGAACTAAAAAGTAAAGCTTCTTACTTATTTCTCATATATTTCATTACTCCCACTGCATTCCATGATTCTGACCATTAGGGACTGTGGTGTTTGTGTGTGTGTTCATATGCATGCACACACAAGTGGTTCTTAACCTTTTTAGAGTCACAAATCCCTTTGAGAATCTGATGAAAGCTATGGACTCCTCCCCAGAAAAATGCACATAAACATTGTATTGGAAATGGCTTTTATTTCTGTGCCTGGTTCCCAGATCCTCTGAAGCTCATCCATAGACCACCTAGGGATCCATGGACCACAGGTTAAGAATATACACATATGCACATGCATCAGGAATCACCAAATTTTTCAGACCAGAGGGCATGTTTCAAATTTTAAGAGATGCACAATCACAAAATTATCTCCCATGGGGGCATTGTGTAACACAAAATGAAAGAGTAGTCATGGGGAAGCTTTCCCCATAATTGTATCTCCATATTAGAAAAAGGCTTGAATTTCTGCCTGCCATACAGCTGTTAAAGGCACAAGTACCCTGTTTTCCCCCAATGCAAACCCTAAAACAAAGCCTAGGTTGATATACTGTACCAACTTACCTGAAAGAAAGCCCTGTTAAACACAAAGAGACTGACTTCTGGGCAGAGATATGTGTCACTGTACTGTAAGTTAACTATACAGTGAATTAGCTCCTGCAAAGCATGAGGCATGCCTAAGCCTCTGTGCGGTTTTCACATTTACCTTTTGCGGGGAAGGGGATTCTTTAATGTTCACCCATGCCTGTTGTGGAGTAGTATTTGCAGAAAATAATATAGTAATCAGCATTAACTGATCTCAGGTGAACTCAGCACAGGAAAGATATATCCTGGTTTCTACAGAAAAAAGAAGGGCAAACTATGGCGATTCCAAGGACTAGAAAAAAAGGCAGACACTGGAAAAGTGCACTAAAATGCAGGGCAAAACAGCAGCTCTTTAGTATCCCAGGGATTCCTGTTGCCTGATGTCCAAACACCTCACTTATCTATCACAGCTCTAACTTCACTTAATAATACTGACAGGCAGGAGCAGCCAGGCTGGCTCGCTTCACAGAAATTGCTTAGAAGGGTACCTGCACATTTTGCTCCATAATAGGAGGGTTAGATACTTAGTTTTTAAAATAATGTTTTGGATTTGGGGATGGAGATAGATGATTTCTATGAGTCCCCTTCCAGCTTCTGATTTGGGACCCTGCACCTGGAGGTGGGCTCTGCAGTGGAGAAAGCGGCTCTGCTGGTTAGATGAGTCTCTTTTCTTAGTCTAATAGAGTGGTCAGGTGGGCTAATGGGTCTGTCAAGTGCCCATTAACTGGTGAATGGGCCAGAGAGATCCTATTGTTATTGAAACTCTTCAGGAGAGCCCCCCCACCAGGGCCTAAGAGAGGCTTATGTTTTGAGTGGAGTCTGAGGAAAGGCTGGGAACTGGAGGAAGGCAGAGAGGCTGACTCTCTGCGCCATGGCTATGGGGTGCCTCCTATAAGCTTGATGGAAAAAGAAAGATCTATTGGACTGCTGATGCGTTGAACCCCTCCATCCTTGAGCTCAGGTTGGAATGTGTGTAAATAAACAAACCATATTTCATAAAGACACCACAGACTCCGCTGACCTTCTTTCCAAGGAAACCAAAGCCTGGGCAAGTGCAGGGACCCCTGGAGATACCTCACCGCTCAGAGATTGGGGTGGCGCACAACACTAATAATAATAAGAAAAGCTCAGATGCTGGGCTGCCTGGTGGGGGTACCACTAAAGGTCTTCATGGGTGCTGTGGCAACCCCTGACATTCACAATGAGGGGTGGTGGGGAAAAGAGAGTCAAATTTGTCTTAACCTACTTCCTAGATTGTATTTGGGTTTGATAGATACTGAAGGTAATGCCAGTGGATTTCAGCAGATCTTATGTTCTCAGAACTGTTCTTAGGATCAGGGTTGGCACCAGCCTGCAGTGGGCCTTTGGGCACCAAGTTGCAGGGGTCTTCAGTGGCAGAGGCAGTACCACCACCACTTTGGGGGGCTTAAATATCCCTGGCTGCATCAGTGGATTAGTGCTCTGTATGCACACACCTGCCACCACCCAAGATGATCACCACATGAAGTTTCACAGTTAGCCCACAGTGGCAGCATGGGGGGGGGGGTTATGTGGGAGGGTGGCTACTGCTCTGCAATCCATGCCAGCATTGGGTAGTGGGACACACACATGTGTGTGCTTTTCTTTCCATTAAACATTTCTCAAGCACATTGAAGGCTCCTGGTTCCCTGTGTCTCCTGATCTCAAAAATGCCCATGGAAGCAGCCATCTTCTGACATCTTCCTTTGAGCTTTCATTGAAGTGTAGGAAGCCACTAAAGCTGGCTACTGGATGCAAAGTGACTGAGACTGGGGCACTCACTGATTTTTTTTTTTTAAGGAAGTCCTTCCTTTTACCTTTTTTTCAGTAAAACGACTTCACTTGAAACAACAAATAGCTGTCAGATGAATAATAGGGAACTTCCCCACACTCATGTGTTTACAGGAAAGCCTAGTTGAGGATGCCATTGGGCTTTCAGGAAAAAGCAAGCACCCAGGAAGGCTGCAGATTGCAGATCACTAGAGCGATAGAGGAAATGAAAGACAAGAGCACTCATAAATACCCTTTGATCACCTTGAAAATAAGGCAAGAACAATAGCAGCCATGTACTTCACACGTGAAAATTTCACTGATTTCGTTAATTGATGGAGAATGGTAATATAAAATGTGGGAGAAATTTTCAGAGCAGCACTATTTCGGATTAATAGCACACTTCTGTGGACTGTTGTCTAAATGGACTGCATAGCTTTGTACTTGAAAAGAGAAAGACAGACTAGGAAAGTCACTTGGGCCAAAGCATCAGCTAAAATCTTGACTCACTCTCTCCCACACATTTTATTTGTTTGTTTATTTGTTTGTTTGTTTGTTTATTTACTTAAAATATTTCTATCCTGCCCTTCTACCCTATAATAGGGCACTCAGGGCAGTTTACAATAAACAATATACAATATACACACATATATACATATATAGAGAGTGGTACTGAAGGGACTACAGAGGTAAAAATGAACACAGAAGGCATAAAATCAGTGTCAGGCGTACCCCCAGTCCTTCCCACAGGCTCTCTGGAACAAGATCATTTTCAGAAGTCTCCAGAAAACCATCAAAGAGGGAGCAGCGTGGGCTTCTTGGGGTAGGGTATTCCAAAGCTTGGGGGCCACAGCTGAAAAGGCTCTCTCCCATGTGTCTGTCAGTCTAACATCTTTCATTCCAGGCACACAGAGGATACTAGAGGCAGATGATCTAAAATCCCAGGCAGGTAAAATGGGTGTAAGCGGTCCCTCAAGTACATTGGTCCAAGGCCATTTAGGGCTTTAAAAGTCAGAACCAGCACTTTGAATTGGGCTCAGAAACAAATTGGGAGTCAGTGGAGTCAGTAAAGCACAGGGGTGATATGCTCCCTGCGCCGTGCTCCAGATAACATTCTGCTTGCTGCGTTTTGAACCAACTGTAATTTCCGAACTGCTTTCAAAGGCAGCCCCACGTAGAGTGCATTACAGTAATCAAGCCTCGATGTCACCAGTGCATACATCACTGTGCAAAGTCAACTGCTTCCAGGAACAGACACAACTGGTAGACCAGTTTGAGCTGGCCAAAAGCGGTCCTGGCTACCACAGCCATCTGATATTCAAGCAGCAGCACAGGATCCAGGAGGACTCCCAAACTGCGGACCTGCTCCTTCAAGGGGAGTGTAACCCCATCCAGAATAGGTTGCAACCCTATCCCTTATGCAGTTTTTGCCTTGACCAGCAAAACTTCCATCTTGTCTGGATTAAGTTTCAGTTTGTTATCCCACATCCAGCCCTTCACAGCCTCTCTGGCACCAGTTTAGGATGAGCACTCTCTCCCTGCAATCAGGTGGTAGGGAGAGATAGAGTTGAGTGTCATCAGCATATTGATGACATTGTACTCCACATCTCCAGATGACGTCTCCCAGTGGTTTCATATAAATGTTAAAGAGCATGGGAGACAGAATGGAACATAAGAACATAAGAAGAGCCTGCTGGATCAGGCCAGTGGCCCATCTAGTCCAGCATCCTGTTCTCACAGTGGCCAACCAGGTGCCTGGGGGAAGCCCGCAAGCAGGACCCGAGTGCAAGAACACTCTCCCCTCCTGAGGCTTCCGGCAACTGGTTTTCAGAAGCATGCTGCCTCTGACTAGGGTGGCAGAGCACAGCCATCATGGCTAGTAGCCATTGATAGCCCTGTCCTCCATGAATTTGTCTAATCTTCTTTTAAAGCCATCCAAGCTGGTGGCCATTACTGCATCTTGTGGGAGCAAATTCCATAGTTTAACTATGCGCTGAGTAAAGAAGTACTTCCTTTTGTCTGTCCTGAATCTTCCAACATTCAGCTTCTTTGAATGTCCACGAGTTCTAGTATTATGAGAGAGGGAGAAGAACTTTTCTCTATCCACTTTCTCAATGCCATGCATAATTTTATACACTTCTATCATGTCTCCTCTGACCCGCCTTTTCTCTAAACTAAAAAGCCCCAAATGCTGCAACCTTTCCTCGTAAGGGAGTCGCTCCATCCCCTTGATTATTCTGGTTGCCCTCTTCTGAACCTTTTCCAGCTCTAGAATATCCTTTTTGAGATGAGGCGACCAGAACTGTACACAGTATTCCAAATGCGGCCGCACCATAGATTTATACAACGGCATGATGATATCGGCTGTTTTATTTTCTTTTTTTTTTTTTCAATAATTTTTATTCAGATTTTCATAAAACATACAAGACAAAATCATAAAACATTCAAAGACAAAAAACAAAATCAAAAATAGTTAAACAAAAAGAAAAAAAGAAGAAAAAAAACAAAAATAAAAAATAAAGAGTAAAATATTGACTTCCCATTTGTCAAAGATCAAATCAGTTATAAGTCTATAATATATAACAATCCTGTCTCTTAAGTCATATTATAAAATCACTTTCCTCCAGTAGTTATCTTACTTAATCATCAAATCTCATAAACATTACTTTATTCTTTCCACAAAAAGTCAAAGAGAGGTTTCAATTCTTTAAGAAATATATCTATCAATTTTTTTTTCCAGATAAGCATATCGATTAATCCATCTCATTACTAATTATGATAATCTTATTGTCATAACCATAGTCAAAATAAACATTTCAATTAATCCATCACATCAGAATCTGTTAGGTTCAATAATTTCAGTAGCCATTGTTCTATTATCTCTATTAGTTCCATTTTCCATCTTCCATCTTCAGTAGTCTTGTTAAGTCCAGTAATTTCAATATCCAATCTTCCATTATCAGTATTCCATAATAATCTTGCTGTCAAAGCCATAGTCATATAGTAAGAGTCTGATGGGGATTACCTCTATCCCAAATATTTTCTTGCCATCCATTCTGAATAGGTTGCTGAAATACTGCTGTAAAATCATATCTCTGTTCTTTTTTTCAAAATACACTGGGTCATCTCTTAAAAGTTTTTCCATTGTCACATGGCTGCAGTTAATTCCATAGATTTTCTCTATATTGGGCTCCATCACATCATTCCAGTCCAGAAGATTATCCATGCCATTGATAACTTTATCTCTAGAATCTTCATTCATTTCTTCAGAGATAACATTGAGTTCCAAACAATAGATTTTATTTCTAAAGTCCATAGACTCCAAATCTTGTTCCTGTTCCACGTTGGTTCCAATCTCCGGGATCTCCTCTCTCACAGGGACCCCTATTCCAGTCTCCAGGGTCACCTCTCTCACAGGGACCCCTGTTCCAATCTCCGGGGTCTCCTCTCTCACAGGGACCCCTTCCAGGGTCACCTCTCTCACAGGGACCCTTATATCTTTAATCTCCTGCTTCATTTTACTCAATTCAATTTTCATTATCTCAATCTCATCCATTATTTTCTGAAACATAGTTATTTCCAGATTTTCAGCCACTTTCTTAATTGCCATTTTAAAAGAAAAATATAGGAAAACCACTTCTTATTTCAGCAACAATTGGGTTAATACTCCAAACTTGGTGACATCACAGTATAAACAGAGCAGACAGCCTTATCTCTCCAATAGTTAAGTAAACAAAATGCAGTTCCCAGGATCGAAACAATTAATGGCAATCGTCAAGAAACAGATTCGTCAAAATAAAATAGACCAAAAAGAGAGTAGTCTCAAAACAGTATAATATTTTTCAAAATAAAAATCTGGAATAGAAATCCCTCTTCTGTGTATATCTTTAGAATGCAAATCCAGGACAGCTTTTTGCAACAAAAACAGAGATAAGCTATTAATTAGTGCGTAGCAGAGAGAAGTTATGGCTCCCCAGTGAGATGTCAAAAACTGATCAATCTGGCAAATCTCTTTTAAACAGCAACAATTTAAGTCAAGTAAAAGAAAAATATAGAAAGAAGGGTGCTTGCCTGTTAGTGCGTTCTCTCTTAGAAGATAAGGTGAACGTTCGCTTTATCAGATAGAGCTTGCTGTTAAAAATCCGTCCCACCTTCGTCGGCTGGACCTCGTCCCATAAATTAATGAGATCTGGTCGTCCCAACAAAAATAGGCTTTGAGGTTAATCTCTTCGTTTCTCCCTACCCGGGAGAAGTTTAATCAGTCAAAAAAAAAAGAAAAAACTGACTGATATATCTGAATAAGCTTCTTTTGAGGCAGGAGCCCGTCTCAAAAGCAGGCACAGGCTAAGTCACCCTTCCCGGAAGTCGGCTGTTTTATTTTCAATACCCTTCCTAATTATTGCGAGCATGGAATTTGCCTTTTTCACAGCTGCCGCACACTGGGTCGACATTTTCATCGTGCTGTCCACTACAACCCCGAGGTCTCTCTCCTGGTCGGTCACCGCCAGTTCAGGCCCCATGAGCATATATGTGAAATTAAGATTTTTTGCTCCAATATGCATAATTTTACACTTGTTTATATTGAATTGCATTTGCCATTTTTCCGCCCATTCACTCAGTTTGGAGAGGTCTTTTTGGAGCTCTTCGCAATCCCTTTTTGTTTTAACAACCCTGAACAATTTAGTGTCGTCAGCAAACTTGGCCACTTCACTGCTCACTCCTAATTCTAGGTCATTAATGAACAAGTTGAAAAGTACAGGTCCCAATACCGATCCTTGAGGGACTCCACTTTCTACAGCCCTCCATTGGGAGAACTGTCCGTTGATTCCTACTCTCTGCTTTCTGCTTCTTAACCAATTCCTTATCCACAAGAGGACCTCTCCTCTTATTCCATGACTGCTAAGCTTCCTCAGAAGCCTTTGGTGAGGTACCTTGTCAAACGCTTTTTGAAAGTCTAAGTACACTATGTCCACTGGATCACCTCTATCTATATGCTTGTTGACACTCTCAAAGAATTCTAATAGGTTACTGAGACAGGACTTTCCCTTGCAGAAGCCATGCTGGCTCTGCTTCAGCAAGGCTTGTTCTTCTATGTGCTTGGTTAATCTAGCTTTAATAATACTTTCTACCAGTTTTCCAGGGACAGAAGTTAAGCTAACTGGCCTGTAATTTCCGGGATCCCCTCTGGATCCCTTTTTGAAGATTGGCGTTACATTTGCCACTTTCCAGTCCTCAGGCACGGAGGAGGACCCAAGGGACAAGTTACATATTTTAGTTAGCAGATCAGCAATTTCACCTTTGAGTTCTTTGAGAACTCTCGGGTGGATGCCATCCGGGCCCGGTGATTTGTCAGTTTTTATATTGTCCATTAAGCCTAGAACTTCCTCTCTCGTTACCACTATTTGTCTCAGTTCCTCAGAATCCCTTCCTGCAAATGTTAGTTCAGGTTCAGGGATCTGCCCTATATCTTCCACTGTGAAGACAGATGCAAAGAATTCATTTAGCTTCTCTGCAATCTCCTTATCGTTCTTTAGTACACCTTTGACTCCCTTATCATCCAAGGTCCAATTGTCTCCCTAGATGGTCTCCTGCTTTGAATGTATTTATAGAATTTTTTGTTGTTGGTTTTTATGTTCTTAGCAATGTGCTCCTCAAATTCTTTTTTAGCATCCCTTATTGTCTTCTTGCATTTCTTTTGCCAGAGTTTGTGTTCTTTTTTATTTTCTTCATTCGGACAAGACTTTCATTTTCTGAAGGAAGACTTTTTGCCTCTAAGAGCTTCCTTGACTTTGCTCGTTAACCATGCTGGCATCTTCTTGGCCCTGGTGGTACCTTTTCTGATCTGCGGTATGCACTCCAGTTGAGCTTCTAATATAGTGTTTTTAAACAACTTCCAAGCATTTTTGAGTGATGTGATCCTCTGGACTTTGTTTTTCAGCTTTCTTTTTACCAATCCCCTCATTTTTGTGAAGTTTCCTCTTTTGAAGTCAAATGTGACCGTGTTGGATTTTCTTGGCAATTGGCCAGTTACATGTATGTTTAATTTAATAGCACTGTGGTCACTGCTCCCAATCGGTTCAACAACACTTAAATCTCGCACCAGGTCCCGGTCCCCACTGAGGATTAAGTCCAGGGTTGCCGTCCCTCTGGTCGGTTCCATGACCAACTGATCTAGGGAATAGTCATTTAGAATATCTAGAAACTTTGCTTCTTTGTCATGACTGGAACACATATGCACATATGCAGTACCCTGTACGCCAATGGCCAGGGGGTCAAGCAGTAGTCTCCCAGCATCAATTTCTGGGTTGTGTCCATCAGGTAGGACTGGAGGCACTGTAAAACAGTGCCTCCCAATCCCTTCCCAGCTAAACAGCCCAGAAGGATACCATGGTCGATTGAATCAAAGTCTGCCGAGACGTCCAGCAGCACCAACAGGGATGCACTCCCCCTGTCTGATGCCCGGCGTAGGTCATCAAGCAGGGTGACCAAGGCAGTCTCTGTCCCATGACCAGGCCTGAAGCCTGATTGAAAAGGGTCTAGATAGTCCAGTTCATCCAGGAAAACTTGGAGCTGAGCAGCCACTACCTTCTCAATCACCTTGCCCAAAAAGGGGAAATAAGAAAGTGGGCAGAAGTTGTAAAGATCCGCAGGATCTAACGAAGGCTTCTTTTACAAAGGTCTTATCACAGCCTCCTTCAATAATGTTGGCATAGAACCTTCCCTTAGGGAGGTGTTAATTAAATATGCCAACCTGTCAACCACTCCCACTCTGGCAGATTTGATTAACCAGGATGGGCAAGGGTCAAGAGAACAAGTAGTGGCTCTCGATTCTCCCACAATCATGTCCACATCCTCAGGCTTTACAAGCTGAAAAGTATCCACTGAAAAATGACCAGAGGAAGCCTTGGGAACATCTACCACAATTGTAGTTAATGCGGAATCAAAGTTAGTCTGAACGCGAGCAATTTTATCTGAAAAGGCCTCGCAAACTTGTCATAACAAGCGACTGAGGGCTCAGAGTCTAATATAGGGCCAGAGCCCCAAAGACCCCTGACCACTTGGAAAAGCATCGCTGGATGACACTGAGCAGACGCAGTGGTGGCAGAGAAGTGAACTTTCTTTGCTGCCATCACTGCCACATGGTGGGCTGGAAAATGAGCTCTAGCCTGTGTTTGGTCTGAAACAGATTAAGTTTTTCTCCATCATCACTCTAGCCGTCATCCCTGCCCTTCCATCAGGCCCAAGTTTTGAGTAAACAAAGGGTGCTTTGGAGCAATAGTATTTCAGAGATTGACCAGGGCTTCGACAGTATTGCCAGCCATATGTTGAAAGTGAAACTTGATAAGACAGAAGTTGCTTTCACACTAGCCTTTTTTTCCTAGAATCTCCTTCCTTGGTTCAGCCACTTTTTTCAGAGTCCAGAAAATATCATTGCTGAATTTCCTTTGTTGCCTTCCCATTTTCCCCTGCCAAGAATAAATTTCGACTTTTTTTTGCAGTAAAATGGCAGCACCACCTTGTCCAGTGTGGACAGGCAAAATATTGATAATGTTCTTAAGAGTATGGTGCCTTTAAAGGCGCCTCCTTGCAGGGTCTTCCCCTTTTATCAATAGCGGTCAGCTCTGCACACTTTCCCCCTCTCCCTCTTAGCAAACAGCAGCATCCTGAAGCCAGTTGTATGCTGCTGCCCCACTGACAGCGACCACCTTTTAATGCTTCCTATTTAGCTTGGCTGGGAGATTATTGATGAATTTATCCTTAATTGCCCCTTAATTAGATATCTTATCTTCTCCATGGATAGTGTCTTAACTTACTAGTTTCTTCTTTTTATTTTATAGTGAAATGATGCTATTTCTGTGAGCATTTTTATTCAGAGTTATGTGGAGCCACTGACGTCTTTCTGCTTCCAGCTGACTGTGGAAAAGCAATGTCTTAGCACCACTAAACTGTCTCAGTTGCAAGCAACCTGCTTTGCTAGTCCAACATGACTCACTGTAATTAAGGCTATATTTAACTGAACATGGCCAGTGTTCAGAATTGGCAAAGCTCACACCCTAGAACAGTGTTTCCCAACCGGTGTGCCTCCAGATGTTGTTGGACCACAACTCCCATCAGCCTCAGCCAGCATTGCCAATGGTCAGGAAAAATGGGAACTGTGCTCCAACAACATCTGGAGGCACACCGGTTGAGAAACACTGCCCTAGAACAAGAGCCACTTCTGACTGCTAGAGCCTCCTGGCACTGTTCTTCCTCTTCGCACTTGCTGCCTGTTCGCCTGTCCTTCCGTGTGTGGAAAGGGTGACCAGAGCAAAGAGAAGGAACAGTGGCTTCCACCTGCCTTGCCCTCTTCTTCTGGCTTATGGTGTGGCTTGTGCCCATCAACAGAAGGCAAACAACATCTTGCCCAATCCCACACACACATACACTATGCCAGAGTGGTACAATGGTTATAGTGTTGAAATAGGACCTGGAAGACCTGAGTTCAAATCTTCACTCAGCCATAGTGAGTCATAGTTCACATGATGACCTTTGGCCAGCCACTGTCTCTCATCCTAACCTACCTCACAGGGTTGTTGTGATGATAAAATGGGGAGGGGGAGAACCATGCACTTATCTTGGAGGAAAATATGTGTAATAAATACAAATGTAATAAATACTTAATCTAGAACCGTTATTGTAACTCAGCCTTCCCCAACCTGGTGCCTTCCAGATGTTTTGGATCGCAAATCCCATTATTCTTGACCATTGGCTATGTTGGCTGGGACTGATAGGAGTTGTTGTCCAAAACATCTGGTGGATACTAGGTTGGAGAAAGATGCTGTTACTAAATATATCTGGAAGGATGCCCTACTGTTTGCTGTGTGAGGGAAGGAGAAAGTGATTGCCCCAGCACAAAAGAGAAACGAAGGACACCTCAAAGGTGCTCTTGCAACATACTGTTCAGCTGCAACACATTTTGAATCAAAAGGCAACAGGACCAATTTCTTGAAAAAGGACTGCTAAGATAACTCTGCATGCAAGCAATTCTGGTGAAGCTGGTTTAAGTGCCCTTCAGGGGTGCATTTTCTTTTCATGCTCTGTGGTGAATTACTTGAGGCTGCAGAGTGGAGAGAGAGCAGAATTGTCCCTCCATATATCAGCATGCACCCCACCCACTCCCAGCTACTCATCCTGAAATAGCTAGGTTCGATAGTTCTGACCCAGATGTGTAGTCTAAATCTCCCACTGTAATGGGAGTGAAGGAAGCCACATTTCCTCATCCTCCCTCTTGTCCATCCCCTAGTCTCCTCATCCACTCTCCTCCCTCACTGGCTGTGGTCAGCAGGTCCCCACTGTGTTATATAATGCATGGGGGTGGGTTGTTGATGACATAACCAGGCAACAAACTGCCTACTTGCTCACTGCCGTGGGAGATTTTAAAGTTATATGTATTAAGGGGCAGTAAACTTATTGGCAGTCAATTAGTTCCTCCTGACTTGGCCTGGCGAGAAGTGCTTCCAAGTCAGGCCTAGGTCATTGCCTAGGCAACAGGCCCTGCTGTGAATTCTTAATCCTGTTTCTGATGTCTCTTCTTTTAAGTCTGCCTGTTCCCTTGTCTGCCTTTATCTCTCTGCCTACTCTCCGCACATTGTCCCAGCTTCCCTAACTGCAGGATACTGACAAGGACTTTCAAGCCTGCATGCATGTTTTTCATGTGTGTGTAAGCCCTATGCAGTGTTATGCCCATGCAGGGACCTCACACATGCTTTCTTCTTTGTGGCGATCACTTGTGACCGAGTAAGATTGTCTTCCAAAATAAAATCTTTAACAAAGGATCCATCTGAATCTGTATCCACTGCTGATGTACCAGTTCACAACTAGGGGCTTCTGGATTTCACAGTCCTGCCCCCGTCGCCATTCGCAGATCACCATGGGACTTTTGTTATGGAAGATGCCTGTGCATGAATTTGTTTTATGTGGGGAGATTGGCGCACCACGATCAACACACAATCTTGACAGAAAAGGCTTTGATCCAATAGCATGGGTACCACAACAATTGGAAGTCCTTTATCTGCTGCAGCCTTCATCCGCCTTCACAGCCATTGTAACATACACATTGTTATCCTCCACCTGTTCTGCCGTTGAGGACATTCTTGGATTGTTCTTTGTCTGGTTCCTCTCCCTTGACCTTACCGCCATGGGTGACCCTGCTGGGAGTACATGACTCCTGATGGCATCACTCATAGGGTTCATTGGAACACGTAAGCCCACTCAACACTGCAAGGTGACGATCCAGGCTTAGAGGCAGGACCAGAACACATTGTGGGCAGGCCAGAAAGGCCGAGCCTTGTTCCTCAATCATGTGTAGGCAGAAGGTTGGCCAAAGTGAGGACAGTGACACTATCTATTTGGGATATGGTTCTGATCAAGCCCAAAATGCAATGCACCTTGAGGAAAATGAAGTTATCAGGAGCACCTTGGCAAAAAGCACTAAACAAGAAAACAATTATAATGCAGAGTAAGGCTACAAATGGCTACTGATCATGATGATTGTATATTGTCCCCAGAATCAGAGGCATGGATACCTATTGCTGGGGAACATGAGGAGGAGAGTGTTATTGTGCTCATGTCTTGCTTCTAGGATTCCCAGAAGCATTTGGTTTGCCACTGTGCAAAACAGGATAATGGAGCAGATGAACTTTTGGTCTGATCCATATTCTTACATAATTTTGCTAATAATGCTGTGTTAGCAAATTTAGTTCGTCTTTACTAACACCATCCTATGCAAACTTACCTACTAAAAAAACCTAAGTGGTCTAGCCGATTTCACAGAGATTGGTCTTGGTTTCAGGCACTTTCATACTGTAAAGGTATATTACTCCTTAGAAAACATTTTCTTATTTCTATATCCTGTTAATTTCCCTTTGTTTGTTTGTTTTTTAATTTCCCTTTGTTTGTTTGTCCTGCTTGCGGGCTTCCCCCAGGCACCTGGTTGGCCACTGTGAGAACAGGATGCTGGACTAGATGGGCCACTGGCCTGATCCAGTAGGCTCTTCTTATGTTCTTATGTTCTTAAAGTGAAAGAACCTTGCTGTCCATTAGCTTTTTAAAAATCACTTGCCTTTCTCTTTCTTTCTCCTCAAGGAAAACAAAAAGGGTTTACTTCATTGTTTGCAATTAGAACACCAAAGATCTGATCCTCCAATTCATGAATTGAAAACATGCAGATAACACTTGTAATAATAGCTGTGCTTATTTCACTGTTTCCTTTTGTTTTCTTGCTTGATTTTTTTGATATGCTTCTGCAAAGCCAGCATGGCTGCTTTTGCAATGGCAATTGGTTTTTTGAAGTTGAAAGCTGAGCTGATATTCCCTGTTCCTGTTATAACCCTCTGTATGCATGAAGACCTTAGGCAGTGATGTTGCCAAAATAATTATGTGGCTTGGCATACAGATTTGTCCTTGTTGTCATGCTCAGCTATATCATGCATTGAGCATCATCATCATCCTCACCATACCCCTAAGAGGGCATGAAATTCTGAGCATGTACAGTCAATGTTCAGCAGATAAAGTGCCCAAAGCTAGTTGCTTTGGAGATAGCACATGAAGAAACAAACAGCAACAGCAGTGATAGAAAGACAATTGCACTAAAGTAAAGGAAAAACCTGCTCTAGTTGTTGCTATCAATGGAGACTGGTGACTCTGATGGCAGTGGGGCAGTGAATCTGCTTTACGTAGTACACCCTTTCAAGGAGCTGTCCAAGGTTCTGACCCTCCCCTAAAAATAGGTTCAGCACCTGGGACAGCTCCTCAACAGCTCAGAATAAAACCTGGAGCAGATTCACTGTCTACTGACATCAGAGCCTACAGTCTCCATTGGTTGTTATCATAATCATAATTTGTTAGTCACTTGTTACTCAAGAAGGTCTCCAAGAAAGTTACAACATATTTAAAGGCATAATTAAAAATGCATTACAATATAAGCACATTTACATAAAAACACATGCATTTCATAAAAATACACTAAGCAACCCTCATTAACAGCTGTAGAAAGCTTCAGCAGCACAACAATCAGCAAACAATGTCATTGTAGTCAGTCCAAATCTTGGAGAGGCAGGATGATAGCTAACTTTTTACTTTTACTTCTCTGGAGACAATAAAGAAAAACTCTGACCTAAAAGATGAGACATTCAACAATACTGCCTTCAGGAGCAGGAAAAGGAGGAGAGGTTTGTGGGAATTCATAGAATCACCATAAGTTGGAATTGACTTGAAGGCAGGCCATTTTCATTTTCAATGCACAATTTACCCTGGCATGTGCATTGTTGTACACATTACTTGTCTGGAGAACACCATTGCTAAATTCATAGAGGTGCACATTTGGAAGGATGATTGTGTTTTGGTTCACAATTTTTTTTAGGAAGCACAAATTAGGTAGACCCAACTTTAAGCAAGAACTGAACTGAATTTCTCTCTCATCCCTATACACAGCTAGCATGCAGGCCTCAGAAGATAACTCGAGATGGAAAGCCCCCCCCCTTTTCAACCTGTGTTTGATGGATTAAGGAGCATAATCCTTGAATATAACTACCTGTAAAGCTGGCAGATGGGGAAATTAATGGAGCTGTTGCTGAGTTGGGACTGGATGCTGGAAGGAGGAGAGAGAAACAGAGCTTGATAGCAGAAACTTGATGAGAGCAAAGTTTTCAAAGTTTATATTGTGAGTAACTTGGTTAGTAAGCTGAAAGACATCATTTTGTTAACTGTTTTTACAAACTTACCAGCCACTTTAAAAGCAGTGGTTTACACTTCTCTGTGGGGCCATAGATCTGCAGTGTTGTTCATTTTTCTTACATGCTCCACACTTAATAAAACCCGAAACCCACATATCGAGATTCAAATATGAGCCATGGGTGCTCTGCTTAATGAGGACAGAAACAAATTGGGGGACAGAAAATATGTCTCGAGCCACTCATAATGGCAGGCATTTCCTCCAAGCCCTGCCTCCCATCTTTAAAAAAGAGTAATTGTTCTTTGAGTGTTGGTGCAATTATTGTCACTAATGCACAGATTAAAATGACAGTTTGTTCTTCTTCTGACAAATCAGGGATACTTGTTTGAGGAGATTCACCCCAAAAAGTGGAAGCTATTTTTGCCCAGTTTCAATGCCTCTGTTGATATTCCTTCTTGCCCACTTCTGCTGTCTGTTCTGCTATGCTGAACTGTCAATCACTTTTGCTAGATACATTTTCTCTGTATAACACAGCTAGCACTAGTAGGACTGTTTGATTTGCAGTCATTTCTCATGTAGGCTATGAAACCCTGGGGGTGAGTTCTGCCATCTGTAGATTGGACTCATGGACAATGCGGCAGCTCCGAAGTGCCTGCTAGTTATGGGTCTCATCATTACCACAATTGTCAGTGCCACTCTAGCTCCTGGCCATGCAACATCTGCTCCCAGATTCTGAATGTTATCTGCCACTAATTAAGAAGCATTTCTTCTTTTCTCCAGCTGACCTAGTTTGTTCATTCACTGAAATGCTCAGAGAGGTTGGTGGCTGATTTGCGTAAGGGCCACCCCCCAAATCTGTTCCACTTAACAAGGAATTTAAGGCACAGCATGGAACAAATGAGAGGATTGTATGGATTGCCTTTGAGCAATTAAAAAAAAGATTGTCCCTATTGTCCATTGCATTCAGGTTGGCAGTGAATAACCATGATTTGTTGATTCATGCCATTCTGGATCTGGAGAGATGGGAGAGCTCAATTATTTTTCATCATAGAACAAAATCACTACAAAGGTCTTTGGTATTATCAAGGATCATTATTCAGAACATAAACATTGCTACTGAGTTGGATTAAGGGCTGTTTACAAACCACACAAGACAAAATGGGGTTAGCACAGGGCTGGTCTAAGACATTTTGCTGTCTAAGGCAAACAGCAAGATGGTGCCCCCCATTCCTAAATATAGAAGCTGACTGGATTGATAGTTGTTTCTTTCTTCAACACTAGCGAAGGGAGCATTCTTGACTGCATCTGAGGACAGCAGGCCAGTTTAGGGGGATCAACTCTGTCTTTCAATGGAGGGGGATAACCTGAGAATGTAACTTGCAGGCAGTTCTGTCCCCCTGTATGGCATGATATGATCCCCCTTTTTTAAAGTCTAGACTGCAGAGTTGTCACAAAATATCATCCAACGAGAACTTGAAGTGAACCTGAGGTGAACGGAAAGGTTCTTTCCAATGTTTTTTTTTTAAAAAAAAAACATACACACAACCGTAAGGAATTTTGAAAAGTGCTAACAATTTCTATCCAACTAGTGGTGAAATGAAAATGGGTGACAAAGAGAAGGTGGAACCACTTGACTCTTATTTTGGGTCCATCTTCTTCCAAAAGTAAAACCTTAAAAATGTAATGTGAATGATGAAGTATGAGGATTGCAGTATGGGACTAGTAGGAGCTGATAAAAATACCAAGCTACTGTAAATAAATTCAGATTTTTGGTGCCAGATGAATGGTATCCTAGGGCACTCCAGAAGATTGGGGAAATATTTGGGGGGAAGGGGTGGGGAGGTGAAGAGGAAGTAGTAGTTGCAGTTGTTTTAGATTGTTCATCACTTGTTACATGAAGGTCTCCAAGTGACTTACAACACTATTAAAAACACAATGTATCATTAAAAAGCAAAAATAATCCCTAAAAGCGACAGGAAGCTTTGGCAGCACACTAATAACAAACAACAAACTGAGCTGGATATGTTAAGCCTGGAGAAGAGAAAACAGAGTGGGAACATGATAGCACTTTTCTCAGTAATAACAAACATCATTCCAGTCTATCAAAAGCATGGGAAAAATGGCGCCAAAAATATGTCAATGAAGGTTCCAGGCAGATCTCACTGGGGAGAGTATTCCACAGATGGGGAGCCACAACTGAAAAGACCCTTGTCACCACCAGAGCTTGGAAAAGTTACTTTTTTGAACTACAACTCCCATCAGCCCAATCCAGTGGCCATGCTGGCTGGGGTGATGGAAGTTGTAGTTTTAAAAAGTAACTTTTCCAAGCTCTGGTCACCATCCTCCAAGCCTCCCTCAGAGGGTGGGGGGCATGGAGGAGGGCTTCAGATGAAGATTTAAGGGTATGGATAGGTTCATATCAGGAGAGGCATTCCAAAATACATTGGGGTCCTTGGTCTTAAAGAGCTTTAAAGGTCAAAAGCAGCCTTTTGAATTGGGCTCTCAAGTTTCGTTGTGTGAGTGAAATGCTGCCCATATAGCGTTGGATACACCTGGAAAGCACCTTGGACACCTCCTTGAAAGTTTAGACTAAAACTCCAAGCAGATTGACTACCCTACTGACACCGGAGGCACCAGCCTCCACTGAATACAACCCATAGTTTTCAAGTAAGGATCAGAACAAGTACAGAGCAACAGAGACCGCCAGGGACATAGAAAACAAGTCCTCTGAGGAAAGGCTGACTGAGCTGGATAGGTTTAACCTGGAGAAGAGAAAACAGAGAAGGGGCATGATAGCACTTTTTTCAGAAAGCTGAAGGGCTACAGAAGAGGGCAAAGACTTGTTCTCTACTACCTCAGAGTGCAGCATTAGATGAGTTTAAGCTACAGGAAGACAGATTTCACCTGACCATTCTGAGAAATGTCTTGGCAGTAAAGCCAATTTGACAATGGAACCAGATGCCTAGAGAGGTGGTGGATTCTACTTCTCTGGAGGTCTTAAAGGAGAAACTAGAAAGGACCTGTTGGGGATGCTGCAGCTCTACATTTCCTGAGTCAAACAGGGAGATGCACTAAATTGGCTACATGACCCCCGCCAGTTCTATGGCCATAACCTATCATAGCTCAAAATACACTGCTTATGTGAAATGACTATCTATTATTGCACACCATGGCAGCTTAATGTTTGTGCACCTGAATTTATACAAACAGGATGATGCACCCACCCACCCCCATACAAAGATTTAACTTCTAAGACATAAATGGAAATGGACTGCCTTCAAGTCAATCCCGACTTATGGTGATGCTATGAATAGGGTTTTCATGGTAAGTGGCATTCAGAGGGGTTTACCATTGCCTTCCTCTGAGGCTGAGAGGCAGTGACTGGCCCAAGGTCACCCAGTGAGTTTCATGGCTGTGTGGGGATTTGAACCCTGGTCTCCCAGGTCATAGTCCAACACTTTAACCACTACACCACACCAGCTCTCTTCTAAGACATAAGGGGGGTGTAAACAGCAATTACTCTCAGTTCACACTAATACAATGTTAATGAAAAGGCAAGCATAGAACCAAAATAAGTACAGAGTTCTCCCCCTGGGACAGGTACAAAAAAGGTTTCCTGGTAAATATGGACAGTTGGTAAGCATGCAGAATCCATCCCTGATGCAGATCAATTTCCAGGATTTCAGGAGATGGGGGGTAGCTATTAACTTGCTAAAGTCTGTGGTGCAATATACTCTACATGGGTTTAGCAATCAGTTCCTTTCCACAAGGAACTTTGGGAATTGTAGCTTTGTGAGGTAAACAGGGGTCTCCTAACATCTCTCAAAGCCCTTAACAGATTACAGTTCCCAGGATTCTTGGGGGGAAGCCATGAGTGTTTAAAGTGCTGCTTTAAATGTATAGGGCAGGGCTGCATTCAGACAGGGGGTTATTGTTTAGTTTTACTAAACTATTGTTTAGTTTTGTTTAGTTTAGTAGTTTTACTAAACTATTGTTTAGTTTTTTTCTGTCCCAGTTTCTAACACTCCTGTTGCATTGTGGAACAGTTGCTTTTTGACCAATATACTGCCATGTGGCGCTAAATTTCATTCACACCAGCGGGCATGGTGTGACACAACAATGAACATCATTGGACATGTCACTACTCCCTCACCCTTTCCACACATGCATAATTCTGTCCCCCATGATTCCCCATGAAAACTACAGGAAAGAATTGTATGCTGGTATACCACCTCAAATTGTGTCACTTTGCTCCCACAATTTTCTTGGTTAATGGGGCTGCAAATGGATTTTTTTTTCCTGGAAGCAACTAACACAGAAATGAGTGCTGCACTTCCACTAGATTTCCAGAAGTGGCTTTTACATTGTGTGAAAGATCAAATAAAATGCAGAAATTATCAGGTAAGGAAACGTTGGGAAAATGGAATAAACTGTTGTCTGAATGCAGCACAAATGTGGGGTGGGCAATAGCGCTTCCTCTCCACCTCCCGTCATTCCTGACCTTTGGCTGTGCTCCCTGGAATTGTTGGGAGTTGTAGCCCAGACTATAGACACCAGCTTCGGTAAAGCAGACCCAGAAGCACATGTACAGGTGGCCAAATGCAGCATCCGGCTGTGCTGAAATTGTAACCATCAAACTAACATTATTAGAAAAATACTTCAGGGATCTGGCAGCAAGGGGGGAAAGCACAGGTGTTTACTGACAATACACATCTCTTCACCTGGAGCTGGCCCGCCTCTCTTATGTTCTTCCCTTCCATTTACGAGTTCTGAGTGTGAAGGTTATATGTTTACAAAGGCAAACAAAACATGACACCCTACCAGAACATCACAGAACATCATGGCTTGCTGTATTAAATATTTACAAGTAAAACACAACCATCTACCTTCCGAGTGCTGTATAGAAAACAACAATATGTGGAGAAACTCTGCTCTTTGATGAGGGAACAGGGACAAATTATATTTTGTTCTGCCTTCATTTTCCAAAATAAGCCATGAAATAAAACAGAAACAGGTAAGAAATGAGGATGAATCTGTCACACACTTTCCATAGCTCTGAAATGTTGTAAGGATTCAAAGGGGTGAATCCAAGAATCAGTATATTGGCCTGAAAAGCCGATGTAGGGTGGAATTGCTACACATTTCATTTTGCTTATTATTGCTTTTCCTTCCCAAAAGAAGCCTTGGAAAGGGATCACAGCAAAGAACTCAATTAACACTAAATATCAAGATGAGGAACATAAGAAATGATAGGCTGTATCAAGATATTAAACAAACTCAAGCTGCATTCATGTCAAAACAAAGCACTACAAATTTGGGGTAGAAGGATCTGTCAATTTCAGTTTTCTCAGTTTATTTATTTATTATTTGGTTTATATCCCACCCTTCCTCCCAGCAGGAGCCCAGAGTGGCAAGCAAAAGCACTAAAAACACATTAAAACATCATAAAAAACAGACTTTAAAATACATAAAACAAAACATCTTTAAAAACATTTTTAAAAAGCTTTCAAAACATATCTTAAAAGGGTTAAAACATATATATATATAAAGACCACAATTGACCTACGCACGCACTTCAGGAACCACAAGTCGCCAATCTTGACAAAAAATTTGGAGCAACCAGTTGCAAAGCATTTTAACATCGAGGGTCACAGCCTGTTGGACTTTTCCATTACAGCGATAGAGATGCCAGCAGATCCAGCAGCATTGACCAAAAGGGAGAACTTTTGGATTTACTCTCTGGACACATTGGCACCACATGGCCTGAACCTGGAGGACAGTACCACCACTACTTAGCTTCTGCAAATGAAGCCCCTCTGAGCATTCCATCCTCAAAGCTCTATAACTGCCACCTTGGTAACAGCATTTGTATGTTGGCAGCTGGTGAAGGCGGAAGCTGAAACGTTTTGTTAATAAAATAAAAACCTCTGTTTGGTTAATCACAATTATGTTCATATATATTTTTAGGTGATTAACGGAATCCTTATAGGGATCCATAGCAAGCTTGAGTGAAGTTCTGTTGGTTGCTTTCAAAACTGTCTTATATATATATATATATATATATATATATATATATAAGGTTTAAAAGATTTAAACCATATTAAAAAGCAATTCCAACACAGACATAGACTGGGACAAGGTCTCAACTTAAAAGGCTTGTTGAAAGAGGAAGGTCTTCATTAGGTGCCGAAAAGATAACAGAGATGGCGCCTGTCTAATATTTAAGGAGAGGGAATTCCACAGTTTCTCATATTTCCAGTCTTAAACACAGTTCTCCACAATTCTGCAGTGATTTGTGAATCTTCATTAACATTCTTCAGCATTTTATTGCAACTTTCTCCTAATATAACACACTTTCTGTTATTTTCTCTAATACATTTCTTTTTATGCACACTTTCCCCTAATAGATGCATTTCTGCAACCATTGTTCGGTTGCAGAACTGAACTGCAAAATGTGGATAAGTGTGAATGTCAACGGATGGCTGAGTTTTGTTTCTCACATTGTTACAGAAAGTGCGACTGTGATCAATTTGGCGTTAAATGCAAAACGAATTCAATTTGTTGGGTTAAAATGAATTATGGAAGAAATAAAGTTGATTTTGGTTTATTTGCCCCTAACCAGACCCCCATCCCAGGAAGCTTTGCAGGAACAACTTTGGTTTAAAATGTAAACTGAATGCAGCTTTTCACATGCTCGTTGAGCTTTAACAGATAGGTGTCAAAGGATAGAAACCTTTGTTCCCCACATAAATGTGTCTTGCATTTGTTTATACTATGTCTTTGTTTTAGTGTCCTGTTCCTGGTTGTTTCAGATTTCTGGCTCCAGTCTTATCTCAAGGCTTTACACTGTCTGCAAGTCCTGATTTACAAAGGGCAACATGCCCCCTAGTAATTTCGCCCCTTCCTCTCCTTCTCCCCCTCTTGTCATGACCTTTATGCCACCATGTGATTTCTTTATGCTGTATGAGGTTCATACCCCTGATCTGTAGTCCCTCCTTGAGGGTATATAATCTAAACCCCTTTCAATAAACGGGGTTCCCATTTCTGGAAGGCATCTGCTGGACAGGTTGGGTCCCCTTTGTCACAGGTTCTTTGTTGTCGTTATTTCCTGGGTCTCTGGCAGCGGGTTCATGTGACTCAGCTCCACACTCTTCCTGGGGTGTATGTGAGGTGAGTAAGGTTAATGGACAGCTCAGAATTTTAGTTTTGACCTAACAAATTTCTCACCCATCCTTGCCGTAAACCTATTTAATTCTTTAAAATAATTCAACAAGATATCCCCTCGATATCCTCATCTTGATGTTACAGTCAGGAGATATTCTAGCCAGCCAAAAGCAATTGAGGAGGGCATGGAGCATTGCCAGTGAGGGGCCTGGCCTGGAGAGGGGGTCCTCCTTAGGAAGACACCACTCCCACAAAAGAGTGGTTGATGGGAGAGATGTGTAAGGGAAAAGTGGTGACATAACTTCCCCCCCTCCACTTTTTCTACAGCTAAGATTCCAGGCCTATGTTTGTGATTTAAACATGTCAGGAACCCCTGCTGGTGGGAAAGTGGCTGCAATGTTGGTTTGGGGGGGAAGTAACATATAGGAAAGAGTTATGCTCCTCTCCCCAACTACTTTCCTGAAAATGTTCTCCTCCTGGTGGGCTTCCCACTTTTTGAAAAAAGCTGTTGGAGAAGCTCCTTCAGCCACTATACATATCTTCCTCATCATTCCCCAAAGGTCAACAAACCCACCCCAGGACTCCTCCTCAGTGGAAAAGGATGTGTGGATCAACTTTTTTCCCCAACCCAGCTTAGGGATGGGGGAGAAATTGGATTCAGCTAACAACTCCCTTGTTCTATCAGCACAAGGATTTCCACTAGTACAACAGAACTTTACATCCTCTCTTCCCAACCCCCCCCCATCCTCCACAAATCTTCTGAAGGATTAGGAGAACACCCAGAACAGATTTAGGGGGTGCAAGCTCCATTGTGCAAGCAGAAATCCTTGAGCTGATGGAAAAAGGAGTTAGAGCTGTAGTGGATGCCACCCTTTCATGTGAACCTACTTATTCACATGTTCCAAAGCAATACACAAACTGAAACTTAGCTATACTTCGAAAGATAGTGATTTAGTTCTCCAACCAAATAATGCATACAAAAGTGTGTATATTAGGAAACTGTGCATAAATATTAGTGAAAATAACATACAGAAACCCTTTATATTAAGGAAAATTGATTTCAGACAATGTGTATATTAGGAGAAACATGCACTGAAATTCTGAGAAATATTCATGGGGATGTTAAAAAAAGAATTTGCAATCTGATGCTGAAATGCAGTGAGGTGAATTTAAGACTGGAAAAATGAGAAATGGAGAGAAACCAGAACTGACAGATTCATCAACCCCTACCCCAGATCATGGGACTTGTAGTCCCAGTTCACACACACACACAAAAACCTCCACAAACCCAATCAAAAACAGGAGGAAATGCTAACTTGCAAAGGCTTTGTCTGCATTCTCCGTAATAATTGAATGGATGAACAATGTTAATTCCAGAGAAAACAGCAAGTGCTGTATTCAACTTCGCAGCTGTGCTGGTACAACAAGACTTCAGTGTGCGCAATGGAATTCTTCATCCTCTCCTGTCTCTTTCAGCCCCCATGCACCCTCAATATCAGTTGCAGATGGTTAGGGGACTCTCCAAAGCAGATTTTGGGGGGCATGTGTGTGTGAGGGGAGGAATTCCACTCATGCACCACTGAATATAACTCCAACTAAGAAAGCAACCTCATACTAACATGCATTCTTCAGAATACAGCAGACATCATTGTGGAGCCTGAGGCTGTCTTCTCCCATCTAATGGAAAATAACCATTTTAAGATCTTTGAGACTGAAGGGAGAAAGTAGGACTCAAGTGGTTACCAGGGACAACACTGAGATTGACTTAGGTGAGTAATTATTTGCAACCCTGCTTCAACACCCTGATTTTGAGCACAAGTAGATTCTCCAGTGGTGTCAAGAGATAGCTATTCTGTGTTAAAGATCTTGAGGATATTCCTGTAGTGGAGACGCTTGCCTGATAAGGACACAAATTTGAACCAAGATCCTTAGGCATTTTTTTCAAGTAAAAGAAGTAATGACTAGACCACTCAAAGAAGGGTCATCTCCGCTCCTCCCAATTTCTCATAACAGTGTTTCCATCCTCTTGTCAAACTGGCAAGTTGTTTTCGCCTGGAGCTGGAATATTGCTTATTAGCAGAATGGCGCAGGTACAGGAGGCAATGTCAATGCAGCTTACGAGCTCGCCATCTCCTAGTTAGCTCTGTAACTTTGGGACAGCAACTGGGCATTTCTTTTTCATAAAATGAAAGCAATATTTGTAGAGTTCATATGGCAAACAAGCATGGGTTGAATGCATTTACAAAAACAGACAATGCTAATTGTTTCAGGGCAGGTCTGGGTATTCTTCCCACCTGAAACTGACAAAGCTTGGTAATAAAACTCATACAATTTGTGGTGCACATATGGAGGAACAAACAATCCCTCCCTTTTATTTTTCTGTACTTGATGGAAAACAAATGATGAGAGATAACATCTCAGGAGAATTCTGTTGACCCCCATAGAGGCTGACCTGCTAATGCTTTCCAAACACCACAGCTAAGTAATGGGTGAAGAAATTAATTGGTTTTTAATGTCCCTAAAGAATATTCACAGTACATCAGGGTTGGTGAACCTGTGGCCCTTTTGTAAGTAACATTTAATTAATTATAATTATTATTAATTATTTGCATTTATTTGTAGACTTTTTCACAAAAAGTGACCCAAAGTGACTTACAAAATGATGTAAACATTAAAACCAAGTATCAAAACCAGAATAAAATGAAAACCTGAAAATAGGCAGATCTAACGCAACCCACCCACTTAGGGCACAGGCTTATAGGTATTTATGCCAGGCGAAGAGGAGTTAGGATATGGTGGATTTCTGGCTGAGCTGGCTGGGTTCCAGCTTAGGTGGCCTGAAATGGAAATGGACTGCCCAAGTCGATTCTGATTTATGGCGACCCCATGAATAGGGTTTTCATGGTAAGCGGTATTCAGAGGGGGCTTACCATTGCCTCCCTCGGAGGCTGAGAGGCAGTGACTGGCCCAAGGTCACCCAGTGAGCTTCATGGCTGTGTGGGGATTCGAACCCTGGTCTCCCAGGTAATAGCCCAACACTCAAACCACTACAACACTGGCTTGCTGGCATAAATCCCTCATCCTGGCTCAGCCACAGCTCAGCCAGAAAAAACCCGCCCCTCCTGGCTCAGTTGCAGCTCAGCTGGTCAGCCAAGACCGGCAGAAGTTAAACTAGTGTAAGTCTCCAAAAAAGGGACATTCTGGGAGTGTGGTGGGGGTGGGACAGAGCAGCTGCGCTGGCTACCGATATGTTTCCGGGCCAGATTCAAAGTGTTGGTTCTTACCTATAAAGCCCTGAACAGCATCGGACCGCAATACCTGGTGGAGAGCCTCTCTCGCTATGTACCTACCCGTTCACTACGCTCGACGTCGAAGGCCCTTCTCCGGGTCCAAACTCATAAAGAGGCCCGGAGATCAACAACTAGATCTAGGGCCTTCTCAGTGGTGGCCCCCGAACTATGGAATGCCCTCCCAGACGAGATACGCCTGGCGCCTTCTTTGTTATCTTTTCGGCGCCAGGTAAAAACCTACCTTTTCGCCCAGGCTTTTTAAACATTTTAAATTTAATATTTTAAACTTAATACGGATTTTAATTTATAAACTCAATGGCAATTCTATTTCAGATTTTTATCATGTTTAATGTTTTTATAATTGTATTATATTTTTCACACTTGCTCATATTTTAATTGTGATTTTATTTGTTGTACACCGCCCTGAGAGCTTTTTTGCTATAGGGCGGTCTAGAAATGTAATTAAATAAATAATAATAAAAATAAAATAAAGGGACTTACGCAGTATCCTACATCCATTCAGCTTGGTCATGTGACATCCAGTTCTGGCATAAATTAAGCCAGGGAAAAGGGTAGTCTAAGTTCTGTTTTTTTCCCGCTGCTTTTATTTTCTTTCCAATAGGCTCTACCAACTGATCCAACACTAGTCCCTCCCAAGGGCTCCTGAATAGACTCTGGTGTACTTTAAGATCCTATAACTTCAGCTGGTTTAGATTATGCCAGCTTCTTCAATATAGAATTGCTCTGTAAAAGATAAGCAAGAAAGAGGCCATCCCTATCTACTGGCCATGCCAGATGTGGCTGTTGGAAACTGTAATCCAACTAACATCTGGAAGACTAGAGATTAGCCGCATTTGCACTAGATCATGCATTGAGAAAACATCAGGCTATGTTTATTATTTCATTCTTTTACACTATTTTTAATTTACAAATCAATATGTTCAGGTTAACTACCACATGTGTTAGGAACAGAGCACATATTGGTGCTTTTCATTTCTCCAAAATTGCATAGATGAAAAGATTTTTATTTTATATTTATTTTATCTATATCTCACCTTTTCTCCAAGGAGCTCAAGGTGGTCAGGGCCGGTTCTAAAGGGCAGCCAGGTTGGGCACTGGCCCAAGGGCCCTGGAGCTACAGGAGCCCCTGAGGGGCCCTTGAGGGGCCCTCCACTCCCCTTCTGTGATCCGCGCCCCCCCATGCCCTCCACTTACCTGTCAGCTGGCTTTTTAGCATTGCCCTTAATGAAGATGGTGGCTGCAGCTTCCCTAAGGTACTGAAGCCGCTGCCGCCATCTTAGTTGATGGCAGAGATGTGCACGCATAGCACGCACGTGTGCCATCAACAAAGATGGGGGCGGAGGCTTCATTCCCCTTAGGGAAACCACGGCCGCCATCTTCATTAAGGGCAATGGTAAAGACTAGACAGGTAGGGGAGCCATGGGGGGTGCACGGGGGGTGCATGTGCACACACACACACACACCGGGGGCCAGGGCAAGCTGATGCCCAAGGGCCCCTGCATGCCTGGAGCCGGCCCTGAAGGTGGTGTATATGGTTCTCCCCCTTATATAATCCCCACAACAACCCTGTGAGGTAGGTTAGGCTGAGAGGCAGTGACTAGCCCAAGGCACCTAGTGAGCTTCATGGCTGAATGCAGATTTCAATCTTGGTCTCCCAGGTCCTAGTCCAATACTCTAACCACTGGCTGTTCTCACAGACCCATGTCAAACAGAAATAAACAGTGACTTCCTTTCAAAGGCTTTTTATTTTGTGTAACTGTGAAGGGCACTCAGTAGCTCAACATTCTGTGCTAAAGCAGACTGTTCAGCACTTTGAATAAGGAATGAATAGGACCAAAAATCTGCATGCAATAGTAAATTGCCAGCCAGTGCCTTCAACAGAGAATGATGTTGAGAAATAGACCAGCATCATCCCTGTGTGCAATAGCAATCTGATTTTATTTATTTATTTGACAATTTATATCTACTGCTTAATCGACAAAAACCTCTTAAGAGGTTTACATAAAATATACATTTTTGTTTTTTAAAAATACCGATAAAACCTAATGTTAAATACAAATTGACATAAAAATGTATCAAAATGTTGAAAGAACCAACTTAGGATATTTGTCACATGATATGATATAATGAAGGCTGGAGGCAGAGAAAAGGCAAGAAAATATCAGTAGCATGGAGACTTGAAAGTAGATTGTGTTTACTTTCATAGAATCTATATCTGTACTCTCTAAATATTAATACTTCAAAAACATTTCTCATGTAAGATTTGGCTTAATCTTGTGGATTTTGTTTTTAGAAAGTGGTATAAAAGTGGTGCCTGCTCTAAATGCATTTTTGCATAGCAGCCAGAATTGCATGGATGTTCCCACTCTTAAGCAGGGGTGGATTTGCCCTCACCCCCTCTCTCTATGCCAAAGGAGACCCTGAAGTTGGTCTCCCAATGGGAGGGGGTTATGGGGAAATCATGTGGGGCCAAGCTGACCAATGAGGATGGGGGAGCAGGCTTTATAAACTGGCTCCACCCCTTACAATTCCTCTTTCCTGCTTTGACGTGCCCTCCATCCCTCTGATCCCTGCTAGTCACCAGTGAAGAGGCTGAATAGGAATTTTTGGGTTGGATTCCTGGATCAGATCCTTCCTTTTTCACCTACTTCACACTGTTGGGATTAATTCAATTGGCTTAAGAGTGGTGTGGCTGGTTGCCCTGTGTGGGCATGGAGTTCGAGCAGGTGAGGAAGGTGGGGTGAAGATCAATAGGCAAACTGAGGCATTATTGGGTTAAGGGCACCCTTTAGGGATCTGCCAGTGATTTATGCATGAGGGGGACTTGGGGTGCACTATGTCCTGACATGCACAGTCTGGGTGAACACAGGTACAGCAGGGCCTGACTGCACATGTTGGGTTCATACCCAAGATTCACCTCCCAAGAAGGGAGTGCTTCCTTTCCCATAATTTTCTGAGGAGCCACAGCCTCCAGAGGGTCTGGAGGGATACTTCTCTTTCAAAATTAGAGAGGTTCCTCACTTGCCCATGCCTTCAGAATTTGGTTAATTGGTCTGCAGATCCTCCACTCTCTTATATTTTAATAAATCTAATTATCCTTAATCCAATGTTTTGTGTGACAAGTCTAGTTTGCAGGTGTGGGAACAAATAATTGTGCAAATAAATTGTTTTGCAAATTAGGAGCAGGATGAAGAATAGAGGGAGAAATTTGGTTTGGTTTGCATTTCAAGGTGAACCTACCTGACTCGCATTTTCCAAAACAATATACAAACTGAAACACAGTTATGCTTTGAAATTTGCAGATCGAAGAATTTTGTTTCTTTATTGCATTTATATCCCACCTTTTATCCAGAAGCTCAAGGTGGTGTACATGGGTCTCCCCTTCCTCATTTAATCCACACAACAACCCAGTGAGGTAGGTTAGGCTGAGAGGCAGTGATTGGCCCAAGGTCACCCAGTGAGGTTCATGGCTGAGGGGGATTTGAACCCTGGTCTCCCAGGTCCTAGCAATGTTACAAAAATATACTAGGGTAAAGTGTGCATAAAAATGCATGTCAGTGAAAATAACATTCAAAAATGTTTTATATTATGGGAAATTTCTTTGCATAATTGCATACAAAAAGGTATATATTAAAAGAGAGTTGTATTAAAATGCTGATAAATTTTCATGAGGACCTTTTTAAAAAATGCAAATTGATGTGGAGAACTGTGGAGAAAGGTATACTTTGAGCCTGGAAGGATAAATACCCATGGGCTATTATGCGATGGTCTAAGGAACACACCATCCTTGCTACATTTGAACATATGCCTTTTAAATGACAACTTTGTGTGGATACCTTTTTTGGACATCTGGATGGCTTATATCAACTCACACATTTAGTTTAAGATGGATATACAGATCGTTATTGTATCCTTAATGCAAGCTGACGGTTGTGGTTGTTACTTTTGTCCTTTCTTTTTCATTTTCTTTCTTATTTGTTTGCTATGAACAACAACAACAACATGTGAAAAACTGAAATTGGAAAATGAGAAAAGTAGAGAATCCAAAACTGACAGGTTCACCCATACCTACTGGAGGACTAAATCCAGCTTATCTTGCCCCCTGTTCCCAAACTGGCCTGACTGGTGCCATCCACCTCTGCTGCTCAGCATTCAGCAGAAGGCACCCACCAGGCCCCAAGAACACTAAACCAAAGTGAACAGTGTGAAGTAGGTGAAAAAGGTGCCCCAAAGGCCAATTAAGGTACACTCCAGTAGGATGCAGAACAGAAACAAGAGGACAAGCTCAGAGGCACCAGCACTGCCAAGCACATTTTGAAACTATGGAAGTCACTCCTACAAGGGGCAGTGATGGCCCCCAACTTGGACTGTTTTAAATGAGGATTAAGACAAATTCATGGAGGATAAGGCTGTCAATGGCTACTAACCCTGAAGACTGTTCTCCTTCCACTGTTGGAGGCAACATGCTTCTGAATACCAGTTGCTGGAAACCACAGGAGGGGAGAGTGCTGTTGTGCTCAGGTCCTGCAGGTATGCTTCACATAGGCATCTGGCTGGCTACTGTGAGAACAGGATGCTGGACTTGATGGTCCACTGGCCTGATCCAGTAGGATCTTCTTATATTTTTATATCTGTTGGCCAAATCAGGCCATGTGCCAGGGGCTCTCACCCCCTGCCTTTGGAAGGAAGTCTCATGAGGCTTTTTCCTTCATAGGGGTGAGGCAAATTCACCCCAGACTGAATTTCAGGGACAGCTTTTCATAGCTCAGAGAACTGGAAGATGACTCATAGCTGCACTATGCACTGAACATCCTATTTGTTTTCCAAGGAAAAATATTTCTCTTCAAATCCTTCTATTGAATTTTCCCTGTCCAGTTTTTCATTTTCATGCTGGGGAACATGACCAGGGGTTGGTGCCCCTCCCTTATTAATTTGCAATAAGGTGGCATGTTTTGGTAATGAAGGATTGCATGCAGACCACATGGATTTTTAACGCTTCCAAATACTGCTTAGATTTCAACACAGGCACACAAGCGCACACATGCTCAATAGCTGGGGAGGTTATAATCTATATAAACGCAGTTATCCTACTTTTTAGCAATTCTCTTTGCCAAGATGCTGTTTCTCCAGATTTTTCTTGAATTAATCATAACAAGATACATTGGTTCCTAAATAACGCAGAAGATAATGTGCTTCCGCTATTTGATTTATACAGTGACACTCTCCACCCAGGTTTTCAGTGCAATTAGATATTCATTATTTTCAAAGAGTCCTAAACAAACAATCCGCAGTACCAATCTAATGGCAGTTTTAGAGCAGAGAGAAGAGCTATGAGAAACAAGCTTTTAAAAACAACTCATCTGTATCTCTGCTCAGGTTTCTCCTCACTTCCATAGGCTATTGCACTGAGAAATTGGATGCCATCAAATTTGGAATGGCATGCAAACCAGTCAGAAAGATGCTGGTCTGAGAATTTGGCACAACCTTCCTGTCCATCTAGATACTGATTTTTTTTTAGCCCTTGGCTACCTTACAGAAGCGTACACATTGTGTTTTTAAAAAATCAATCTAGGCTCTTTATATTGGTTTTAAATCATTCCTTAAACTACAGCCAGGGTGGATACACTAAGAACATAAGAACATAAGAAGAGCCTGCTGGATCAGGCCAGTGGCCCATCTAGTCCAGCATCCTGTTCTCACAGTGGCCAACCAGGTGCCTGGGGGAAGCCCGCAAGCAGGACCCGAGTGCAAGAACACTCTCCCCTCCTGAGGCTTCCGGCAACTGGTTTTCAGAAGCATGCTGCCTCTGACTAGGGTGGCAGAGCACAGCCATCACGGCTAGTAGCCATTGATAGCCCTGTCCTCCATGAATTTGTCTAATCTTCTTTTAAAGCCATCCAAGCTGGTGGCCATTACTGCAGCTTGTGGGAGCAAATTCCATAGTTTAACTATGCGCTGAGTAAAGAAGTACTTCCTTTTGTCTGTCCTGAATCTTCCAACATTCAGCTTCTTTGAATGTCCACGAGTTCTAGTATTATGAGAGAGGGAGAAGAACTTTTCTCTATCCACTTTCTCCATGCCATGCATAATTTTATACACTTCTATCATGTCTCCTCTGATCCGCCTTTTCTCTAAACTAAAAAGCCCCAAATGCTGCAACCTTTCCTCGTAAGGGAGTCGCTCCATCCCCTTGATCATTCTGGTTGCCCTCTTCTGAACCTTTTCCAACTCTAGAATATCCTTTTTGAGATGAGGCGACCAGAACTGTACACAGTATTCCAATTGCGGCCGCACCATAGATTTATACAACGGCATGATGATATCGGCTGTTTTATTTTCAATACCTTTCCTAATTATTGCTAGCATGGAATTTGCCTTTTTCACAGCTGCCGCACACTGGGTCGACATTTTCATCGTGCTGTCCACTACAACCCCGAGGTCTCTCTCCTGGTCGGTCACCGCCAGTTCAGACCCCATGAGCGTATATGTGAAATTCAGATTTTTTGCTCCAATATGCATAATTTTACACTTGTTTATATTGAATTGCATTTGCCATTTTTCTGCCCATTCACTCAGTTTGGAAAGGTCTTTTTGGAGCTCTTCGCAATCCCTTTTTGTTTTAACAACCCTGAACAATTTAGTGTCATCAGCAAACTTGGCCACTTCACTGCTCAGTCCTAATTCTAGGTCATTAATGAACAAGTTGAAAAGTACAGGTCCCAATACCGATCCTTGAGGGACTCCACTTTCTACAGCCCTCCATTGGGAGAACTGTCCGTTGATTCCTACTCTCTGCTTTCTGCTTCTTAACCAATTCCTTATCCACAAGAGGACCTCTCCTCTTATTCCATGACTGCTAAGCTTCCTCAGAAGCCTTTGGTGAGGTACCTTGTCAAACGCTTTTTGAAAGTCTAAGTACACTATGTCCACTGGATCACCTCTATCTATATGCTTGTTGACACTCTCAAAGAATTCTAATAGGTTACTGAGACAGGACTTTCCCTTGCAGAAGCCATGCTGGCTCTGCTTCAGCAAGGCTTGTTCTTCTATGTGCTTGGTTAATCTAGCTTTAATAATACTTTCTACCAGTTTGCCAGGGACAGAAGTTAAGCTAACTGGCCTGTAATTTCCGGGATCCCCTCTGGATCCCTTTTTGAAGATTGGTGTTACATTTGCCACTTTCCAGTCCTCAGGCATGGAGGAGGACTCGAGGGACAAGTTACATATTTTAGTTACCAGATCAGCAATTTCACCTTTGAGTTCTTTGAGAACTCTCGGGTGGATGCCATCCGGGCCCGGTGATTTGTCAGTTTTTATATTGTCCATTAAGCTTAGAACTTCCTCTCTCGTTACCACTATTTGTCTTAGTTCCTCAGAATCCCTTCCTGCAAATGTTAGTTCAGGTTCAGGGATCTGCCCTATATCTTCCACTGTGAAGACAGATGCAAAGAATTCATTTAGCTTCTCTGCAATCTCCTTATCGTTCTTTAGTACACCTTTGACTCCCTTATCATCCAAGGGTCCAATTGTCTCCCTAGATGGTCTCCTGCTTTAAATGTATTGATAGAATTTTTTGTTGTTGGTTTTTATGTTCTTAGCAATGTGCTCCTCAAATTCTTTTTTAGCATCCCTTATTGTCTTCTTGCATTTCTTTTGCCAGAGTTTGTGTTCTTTTCTATTTTCTTCATTCGGACAAGACTTCCATTTTCTGAAGAAAGACTTTTTGCCTCTAAGAGCTTCCTTGACTTTGCTTGTTAACCATGCTGGCATCTTCTTGGCCCTGGCGGTACCTTTTCTGATCTGCGGTATGCACTCCAGTTGAGCTTCTAATATAGTGTTTTAAAACAACTTCCAAGCATTTTCGAGTGATGTGACCCTCTGGACTTTGTTTTTCAGCTTTCTTTTTACCAATCCCCTCATTTTTGTGAAGTTTCCTCTTTTGAAGTCAAATGTGACCGTGTTGGATTTTCTTGGCAATTGGCCATTTACATGTATGTTTAATTTAATAGCACTGTGGTCACTGCTCCCAATCGGTTCAACAACACTTACATCTCGCACCAGGTCCCGGTCCCCACTGAGGATTAAGTCCAGGGTTGCCATCCCTCTGGTCGGTTCCATGACCAACTGATCTAGGGAATAGTCATTTAGAATATCTAGAAACTTTGCTTCTTTGTCATGACTGGAACACATATGCAGCCAGTCTATGTCCGGGTAGTTGAAGTCACCCATTACTACCACATTTCCTAGTTTGGATGCTTCCTCAATTTCATATCTCATCTCAAGGTTTCCCTGAGCATTTTGATCAGGGGGACGATAGATCGTTCCCAGTATTAAGTCCCTCCTGGGGCACGGTATCACCACCCACAACGATTCTGTGGAGGAGTCTGCCTCTTTTGGGGTTTCGAGCTTGCTGGATTCAATGCCTTCTTTCACGTATAGAGCGACTCCGCCACCAATACGTCCTTCCCTGTCCTTCCGATATAGTTTATATCCAGGGATAACCATATCCCACTGGTTTTCTCCATTCCACCAGGTCTCCGTTATGCTCACTATATCAATGCTCTCCTCTAAGACCAAGCACTCCAGTTCTCCCATCTTGGTTCGGAGGCTCCTAGCATTAGTGTACAGGCACTTGTAAGCAGTGTCTCTCTTCAAGTGTCTTTGGCACTTGTGGTTAGGCCTGTAGTAATTTTGCTCTTCTGAATTTATATCCTGTGCCCCTGCTCTCACAATGCCTACTTCTAGGCCTACCCCTTTTAAAATTTCATCATTTCTTTGGTTTTTATCCCAGGGGGGAGGTTTATTCCGAACCGGACCTTTCTCAGCTCCTGTCGGGTTTCCCCCCTCAGTCAGTTTAAAAGCTGCTCTGCTACCTTTTTAATTTTAAGTGCCAGCAGTCTGGTTCCATTCTGGTTCAAGTGGAGCCCGTCCCTTTTGTACAGGCCCAGCTTGTCCCAGAATGTTCCCCAGTGCCTAACAAATCCGAACCCTTCCACCCGACACCATCGTCTCATCCACGCATTGAGACTGCGAAGCTGGGCCTGTCTGGCTGGTCCTGCACGTGGAACCGGTAGCATTTCAGAGAAAGCCACCTTGGAGGTCCTGGCTTTCAGCATCCTACCTAGCAACCTAAATTTTGCTTCCAGGACCTCACGGCTGCATTTCCCCATGCCGTTGGTGCCAACGTGCACCACGACCACTGACTCCTTCCCAGCACTCTCTACCAAACTATCTAAACGACGGGCGATATCCGCAACCTTCGCACCAGGCAGGCAAAACACCTTGCGGTCTACACGCCCATCACACACCCCACTGTCTATGTTCCTAATGATCGAATCACCCACTACAAGGATCCCTCCACCCCCTGGAGATATATCCTCGGCACGAGAGGATAGCTGCTCATCCCCCAAGGAATGGGTCCCTTCTAAGGGATCGTTTCCCTCTTCCTCAGCTGGATGCTCTCCTTCCCCGAGACCATCATTCTCCATGATAGCAGGAGAGCTATCATCGTTGGAGTGGGACACAGCTATAACGTCCCTAAAGGCCTCCTCCACACACCTCTCTGCCTCTCTCAGCTTTTCCAGGTCCGCCACCTTGGCCTCAAGGAAATGAAGTCGTTCCCGGAGAGCCAGGAGCTCATTGCACCGAGAGCACACCCACGACTTCTGTCCAACAGGCAGATAGTCATACATGCTGCAGGCGGTGCAAAACACTGGAAAGCCCCCACACCCCTGCTGGCTTCTTACCTGCATAGTTTTGTTTAAGGTTTATTACGTCAATGGGTTGGAGACTGCGGTTTAGTTGAGGTCAGGGAACAGACGGGCAGAGTGGGGGGCCCTGGCCTCCTCGCCCTGCTGCCGAACTCGCTCTGCTGCTTTGTCCCACTTAATGTTTTTTTAATCATAGAATAGTAGAGTTGGAAGAGGCATATAAGGCCATCAGGTTCAACCCCCTACTCAGTGCAGGTATCTAAGTTAAAACATACCGAACAGGTGACTGTCCAGCTTCTTGTTGCACGCCTCCACCGCTGGAGAGTCCACCATCTCCCTAGGTAATTATTTCCGTTGTTGTACTGCTCTAACAGTTAGGAGGTTTTTCCTGATGTTCAATCAAAATCTGGCTTCCTGTAACTTGAGCCCATTATTCCTTGTCCTGCACTCTGGGATGATCGAGAAGAGATCCTGGCCCTCCTCTGTGTGACAACCTTTCAAGTACTTGAAATTCTGGCTTCCTATAACTTGAACCCATTGTTCCATATCCTGCACAATGGGATGATCGAGAAGAAGCCTCTGAATTTATAGAGGGCAGGCTAAGAAATGTATGTTATTCCTTCTACTGAATTTGTCATATGTTTCTTTATATTTAAAGAATGAGGGCTTACTTTTCGAATAGGAAAATTACAGGTACCTTAAAAAAATGAGTGGGGGCTAGAATGGATCCTCCTAAAACTATCATGTTCCAGATCTACCCATCTGACCTATCTAGCTTTGCCCAGATTCTGTTCATCTCCTCTCCCTGGCTCAGGGTGAATTATTCAAGATCCCTCACCCTTTTGTTTAAGTGATCCTGAAACAAATATTCCTCTAGATATAACATCTTGACTGTAGCAAGGTACATACATGAGATCAGGGGCTACTGAAGGAAGTCGTTTCATTACAAGCAGGTTTTTTAAAAGTCTGAAATTAAAAATCTTTTCTTATCTGTTCCTGACACTATTAAGAGACATGAGCAACAGGGTATGCATGTTTCTGTTGGTTATGAGAAAATCACTGATTCTCCATGCATTTCTTGGAAGCCAAACCTGGAAAAGTGACAGCCTCACTTAGTATGGAAAGCTGGTTATGGCCTTGCTGTGAAATGCTGCAGACATTCACTTTTATTAAGCAGGCAGCTCAGTTTACTATTGCTACCCAGAACAGACCTGGCATCAGTCCATGGCATCCATGGGCAACTACCAGGATCCTAGAAGGATCCACAGTTGATTGCCTTCCTGGGCCACACTGATGAGCACTGGGGATCCCCTCAGTGGGTATTTGGGTGCCATACTTTAAATTTCCCTCAATACAGTGGAACTCTGGGCATTATGGGCAATTATAATGGTGGCTGCCTGACTCCAGCTGGAGGCCACTCAGCATACATTATTGTGCTGCTGATGGGCACCTCTGCCACCAGATAACCTGCCAGGAGAGGGCACCAGTATGTGTGTGTGGGAGCTCACCGACAAGCACTTTGCTGAGGACCCTCTCAAACCTGGAGCCAGCCACAATGTGATATCCAGGTTACACATGGAGTTCTTGTGGCCAGCTCTAGTGGATGGTGTTCTGTGAGACTGTTTTTCCCCCCTGCTTCCATTGGGAACAATAAAATTGCACCACGTACATACATGAGAGTGTTTCTTTAGATGGTTAACTTATTTACTAACTCTATACCAGGCAGCTTCAACACAATGGTACTTTCAGAGTGGCTCACCTTGACATGGAACTATACATCAAACATAAGCTTTATTTGGGTGTTCTTGCTCCCATTTTCATCAGCACATGACCAGGACGTGGGGACCTGCCAAATAGCTCCACTCTGTATTCCAGTGATTCCCAAACTCCCCCCCCCCCAACTACTTGAAAATTGCTAATTGTCTTGGTGGACCACGTAACGATTTTTCTGCCTGTTGTAGCAATTATAATATGCTAGATGCTGCATGGTTTTTAATTGTATCTTTATTGCTTCTTTTAGTTCTTGTACGTTGCATTTTATTGTATTATAATCTGCATGCCATAGAATTCAAAGGGTAACACAACAAAAATACAATGAAAGAAGCAACAAAAATACAATTAAAAATCAATATAAATATAGAATGCAGACATGCTGTGGACCACCTGAGTGAAACTTGCAGACCATCGGTGGTCCACGGACCACAGTTTGGGAATCCCTGCTCTATTCTTTGCAAGAAGAGCCTGGACATCTTGAACAATGGAGCCTTTATGTCTGCAGCAAGAGAGGGGAAACTTTGGCCCTCCAGATGTTATAGAGCTACAGCTTCCATCATCCCTGGCCATTGGCTCTGATGACTGAGGCTGATAGGAGTTGTAGTTCAGCAACATCTCGAGGGCCAAAGGTTTCCCACACCTGGTCTATAGCTATATGCACACAGGCTTCCCTGTGATGAGTTGTCATGTTGATCAACATGTAAGCAAGAATGCCTCAATACAGGTATCAATAGAGGACACCTTGAAATAGAGGACAGTTCTATGCTATCATCCAAACAGGGAGCAGTGAGGTGGAGGTGAGGTCAGCACAGTGCAAACACATTGGTGGATCCAATCCGGCATTCCTGCCACTGCATGTGCAACATGCTGATTGCCCTGCTGTGTCCCCCCTCCCCTTCCCCCTCGTGGTGAGCAACAGTAACCCACCTGCTTGCATAGGGGCTCCACCCCACCTGGTGAGTCACTTCTGGTGTAAGGTAAAAATCTTTATATATCTCAGGCTTTTACATTTCAGGCATTTTAAATCTTGTGAGGGCTCTGTTTTATGATAGAATCATAGAGTTGGAAGGGGCCTATAAGGCCACTGAGTCCAACCCCCTGCTCAGTGCAGGAACACAAATTGAAGCTTATCCAGCAGGTGGCTGTCCAGCTGCCTTTTGAATGCCTCCAGTGTTGGAGAGCCCACCACCTCCTTAGGTAATTGGTTCCATTGTCCTACCACTCTAACAGTCAGAAAGTTTTTCCTGATGTTCAGTTGAAACCTGGCTTCATGTAACTTGAGCCCATTATTCTGTGTCCTGCACTCTGGGATGATTGAGAAGAGATGGTCTTCTAGTTTGTTTTTAGTGTATGATTTTATTGTTTGGATATTTGTCTTGTGTAATTTAGGGAGGGAGGAAAATTGGATTCAGTTCACATTTAAAGCTGAATCTATTAAATTTTCACTTTCTGAAACAATATCAGAACCGAAACATAGGCGTCCTTTTGAAATCCGCCCTTATCCAAATTTTGTGATGCAGTTCTCCAACTGAAGAATGTTTATAAAAATGCATATATTAGGAAAAATGTATATGAAAATGATTATATTGGTGAAAGTGACATATAAAGATGCATTATATTAGGATAAATTGCTTGCAAAAATGTGTACATTCCTCAAGACTGCATGCAGAAATGCATTTTATGAGGAAAAATGTTAGAGAATTGTTGTGAGGATTTTTTTAAAATTTAATTTAATTTAGAATCATAGAATTGGAAGGGGCCTATAAGGCCAACCCCCTGCTCAATGCAGGAATCCAAATTAAAGCATACCTGACAGGTGGCTATCCAGCTGCCTCTTGAAGGCTTCCAGTGTTGGAGAGCCCACCACCTCCCTAGGTCATTAGATCCATTGTTTTACTGCTCTAACAGTCAGGAAGTTTTTCCTGATGTTCAATCAAAATCTGGCTTCCTGTAACTTGAGCCCATTATTCCTTCTCCTGCACTCTGGGATGATCGAGAAGAGATCCTGGCCCTCTTCTGTGTGACAACCTTTCAAGTACTTGAAAAGTGCTATCATATCTCCCCTCCTTCTCAAGGCTAAACATGTCCAGTTCTTTCAGACTCTCCTCATAGGGCTTTGTTTCCAGTCCCCTGATCATCCTTGTTGCCCTCCTCTGAACCTGTTCCAGTTTGTCTGCAACCTTCTTAAAGTTGTGTGAAAAGGCTGCATGTAGGATCAGCATCAGTTGACCCAAAGTCTCCAGAGATGTGCCCGATAGATATGACCAGAGTCCTGCTCATCAACAAGATTTTCCTATGTCATTCTTTCTGATATAGCCTCTCTTGAAGGCTCTTATTCTCTTAAAAATCTTATTCTGAGTCAGAGGATCCTTTGGAATTGTGTCGATTGGGGAGTATGGCTTTTTGGGGGAGGGGGATGTCCCAAGACTTCTGATTTCTGTTGATTGCCCCTCCAAGCTGTAATCAACAGAAATCAGAAAACCACACTTGAATGCAAGTGTTTTCTTTTCCAGAAAAGCTTCTCTGGATCCACCAACCAGTTGTGCAAATCTAGACTTTAACAGAAGGGGCAATTCTGCCTGTTCCAAGGGATGTGGGCACAGATTTCATTCCTCCATCAACATAAATGGAAGTCCTTAGAACTGTGGTGAGGCGTGGAGACCCAGTTCCCATGGCAAATAATCAGTTTAGGGTGTTATGAATGTAAAATGATGGTGCAAGTTTACAATTTTTTAAAAAAGATTTTAAATAAATTACGTCTTCCAAAATTATCTTCTAAAAAAAATATGTCTTTTCTAAAGAGGGAGAGCAGGCCTGTTCTTGTTGCTTTTCTCTTTGGTTACAAAATCCTGACTCAGGGTACTGGAGAATGATTTTTCTCAGTGTGCACGAACAGATATATATCTCATCCCTTTGTACTGTCATGTTGCTAGTCTAACAAGCTGAAAATGTGAGTGTGAAAGGAGAAGGCATTTGGGGATCACAGGAACAGGCAGCTAATTTATTACTAAGAACCTACTTCCCTGACAATCTGTAAAAAGTAGATGTGACCCCCTTGGGGATATTTTTACTTGGCAGATGAAGACTACTTTTCTCTTTATGACCCCTTTTTCTGCTGTCATTGCAATTGTCACTTATCTAATTGGTTAGTACTATGTTTCAATGCAATTTATTGTTATTTAGAACTCACACACACTCACGGTCACCAGTCTTGGGAAAAGACACGGAGCAGCAATCATGTCCACAACCAGCAATTTTAAGGAGAAGCATCCTCCAAGTTTTAGTCACATGGTCAATGATCATAAACACCAGATGTGTGGAAGGAGCTGGGGACAGAACCATACAAATCCATTTTACCCCACTCTCATACACACATATACATGATCCACATGACAATCTGCTACTAGCATGCTCATCTAGGCAAGAACTTGCTGACAGATTTTCTCATATTACTGCAAGAGGGCCTCTGACTGACGTAGAAAGCTGGACTGAATCAAAACATTGTCTTGATAGGCTGCACAGGTCAAATAAGTTCTTTAGTTTTTTCAAAAGACTGTGATCATTTGCTAGCAGTGCAATGATGTTAATGGCTGATATCCATTAACACAGCAGAGATTAGCATATGGTCAATTTCAGGACTGGTGTCAGGGGTATGCATTGTTGGGCACCTGCCAAAGCTGAGGCAGAGATCCTCCAGTTCCTAGCTTACTCATCTTGGTGGATCTTGCGTTTCGATTGTCCCCTCAAGCAGGACTCAGATTACACACTGTGTATTATCTTCTGATCTCTGAGTAGGACACATATTATTATCTCTCTCCTTAAACATGCAAAACTCATCTATCTCTTTGTTGTTATGTGTCCAAGTCGATTATGACTTATGACGACCCTATGAATCAGCGACCTCCAAGAGCATCTGTCGTGAACCACCCTGTTCAGATCTTGTAAGTTCAGGGCTATGGCTTCCTTTATGAAATAAATAAATCTCTTGTTTGGTCTTCCCCTTTTTCTGCTCCCTTCTGTTTTTCCCAGCATTACTGTCTTTTCTAGTGAATTATGTCTTCTCATTATGTATCCAAAATACAATAACCTCAGTTTCATCATTTTAGCTTCTAGTGACACCCAATTATTTCTCTTTGTACATATTTTTATTCACATTCTATGTAGCAGGTGGTAGATTTTAGCTACAGCCATAAAAACTACTCTGAGTAAAGGTTGTTCAGGGAGTCCCAAGAGGCTGTCCCCAGCTTGCAATGCCAGCTTGGTGAATAAGGGTGCATTCACACTGTACATTTATTCCACTATTATTCTACTTTAAACAGTCATGACTTCCTGCAAAGTGGAACTGTAGTTTGTTAAGGGTGCTGAGAGTTGGTAGGACCAGAGCTTGGAAGTAACTAGTTACAAGTAATGAATTACTTGTAATTCATTACTTTTTGAGTAACGAGTGGGTAATTCCTTTACATTGTGATTGTAATAGAACTAGGAGTAATTTTACTACTTTTGTGGAGTAATTGTAACGTTTCCAGAATTACTTTTGGGCATTACTTTGGGGGGGAGCAGGGGAAGTCTTCTGCTACTCTGATTTGTGGATGAAAATCATGTGCTTCAAACTGGGCTTCTGTGCAGTGTCACTGTTTCCTCATGCTCTGTGGATGGGGAGGAGGCGGAGAGTGAGACGGGGTAGAGTGGAGAAAACAATTATTTAAAAAAATGGATAGTGGTGGTGAAGAATGGAGTGGAGGGGGAAAGGATCAGGAGGTCAAGAACATGGATAAAGGAGGAGAAGGAGGCAGCAGCAGAATGGAGATAAAGAACTGTGGAGATGAAAGATGACAATGTGTGTGTGTGTGTTTGCACTTGGTACACAAACTGGTCTCCACCACCCTCTCTGGCTATTGTGCTGCATTTGCAGTATTTTAACCTTTTTGCATCTCAGGGGAAAATGTTTGCTTGAGTGAGTGTCCCTTAGTTGGTGGCAGGGCAGGGTCTGGGAGGTGGCTAAGTGAGAGACATTATGCTGGCAGGCTGAGTGGGGGGGTTGCACTTGGTTTGACGCGCAAAGATCTGAGTAGTGGCCTCAGCCTCCCTCCCCACCATCCTTACCAGCGGAGAGACCACCATTGCTATCTTATGAATAAAAATAATTATTCTACTACCTCTATAGGTGTTTGTTTATTTTTAATGTTGTTTTAGGCTACTTAGATGTGCAGCAGCCAAGGCCAGCACCTTGTAGGCATTTTTTTAAGTAACTGAAATGTAATTGTAGTGATTACTTTGGAGGAAAAGTAATCAGTTACTTTCAGAGCAATTGTAATTGTAACGGTAATTACTACTTTTTGGGCCATGTAACTGTAACTGTAATTTATTACTTTTTAAAAGTAATCTTCCAAGCTCTGGGTAGGACAGCCCCATTCCCCTCACAAAGCTACAATTCCCAAAGTTCCCTAGGAAGAGGGATTGATTGCTAAACCACTCAGGGAATGGCATCCCCCCATTTTTTTGAGTGGAAAGTCTTTCATGATTCAGGTATCTGGACTTATAGTCATGTGCACACATAAATAATGAGCATGGTGGAGGGATAGTACATGTCTACTTCTACATCATAGGAGCAGAATTTTCAACGTAGGAAGCATCATGTGCTCTTCAGGAAGTAGGCATGACTACAGTCTACATAGAATCATAGAGTTAGAAAGGACCTCAAAGGTCATTGAGTCCAACCTCCAGCAGTTTTTGATAATAACTCTCATTATCCCTGACCATTGGCCATGATGGTTAGGACTGAAGGGAACTGGGATCCAATAGCATTTGGAGGACATCAAGCTGGGGAAAGACAATGCAGGAAATCCAGAGCTAAGCCTCCCTGATAGGTGACCCTCCATCCTCCACTTACAGACCTCTAATGAAGGCTGTTCTACTGTCAAACAGGTTGGACCATCAGTAATTTCTTCCAAATGTTTCATTTAAATCCTTTTTCTTGCATTTTGAATCCATTGGTTTGGGAAGGATTGGTTTTCTCTCCAAGGACCACTTTTTGTCATCATTTTTTCAAGTGGGAAAATATAATGCAGGTTGTTTCTGTACCTGTCTGCAAATATATCTTTTCCCACTCCACTAGTTTTAACAGTGCTAGCTTCAACAAAATTGTTCATCAACCAAATCTGCTACCCTAGAGGCTTAGAAAGAGGATATTTATATATTGTTGGTGTAGCTCAGTCATCCACAGAGGAAAGCCTACTAGATCTAGGCAGCTGGTCTCTAGGATTTTTTTTTTATCAAAGCCAACTTAATAGGCTTAAATTGCAATCCAACATGTCTACTCAGAAGTAAGCTCCACTGGATTCAATGGGACTTACTCCCCAGTAAGTGTGTATTTGATTTCAGCCTTAGCCTCCTTTCACACATGCTGCCCACACATTTTGAAATCCTTTAAAGCACCATATAATGTAATAAGGTGTATCTTGTTATGCAGTGGTCCAACAGGAAGAGCTCTGTGAAGACAGGCACATCACACTGAATGTTACCATTGCATGAAAGTACATAGCACACAGAAGCGATAATATAAAGAATGAGATGTGTGCTGACTTCCGCTGAAAAGCAAGAATGCAAATCTCTGGAAAAAAAGAGGCATTACATGAAATAATAAGCTGGTATAGCACAGTGGGGAGGAGAGCCTGGCTGGGAGTCCATAGTTTGTGAGTTCAAATCCCCGCTCATGTCTACTGGGTGCAAAGGGCCAGCTAAAGCTCACTCCCACAGTGAGTGGCTCAGGGGTTACGTCCCCTGCCACCTGTGCAGCCGTGGGCAAGCTGCATAGTCCCAAGAGCCCAGTTGCCCCCAGCTGGCAGATCAGGACAAGGAAGGGGCTGGCTTGTGCAACTGTGGCAAGCTGAGCAGGCCCTAGCCAGCTGAGGAGGACTAGCCTCAGATGGATAGAGTTGCCATATTCCAGTCCCACAAATCCGGGCAGGTTAATTTGCATATTATGTAAAGTATTTGCATATTATGCAAATTATTTGCATAATATTTGCATATTATGCATATTATTTGCATATTAAAATTTGGATTGTCCAGTTGTTTTGTTTTTGTGCCTAGGAATTACCACCAAAAACTGGGGAAAGATGTGAGAAATCTTTTTTTTAAAAGCAACATTTTCAGCCTTAAATGCCTAGACTCTAGTTTCCAACACTAGGGAGTATTTATTGATTGATTAAGAGAATTTATATCCTGCCCTTCTGCTGTTAAAAACAGAGCTCAGCACAGCTTACAAATATAATAAAAACAATAAAAATACACAATCAATATAAAAACATAATAAAAACACAAAATAGCAACAAACAAAGTAAGTCAGGGCAGCAGTACGGTTAACCATATACGATATATTTCAAAGATGTGGTGGGTGGAGAAAAACAAGAAGCCAAAATGTTAGGAAAAGGAGTCTTTCACACCACATACTCAGTTCTAAATACTGTTGCAGCAAGTTTTACAAGTTCCTCCAGTATTCCACTGGTGCAGGCACTCAGACATTCAAAGTATTTGTATGTTTCTTAGGTTTTATAAAAGCAGAGCTTTGCTTAACTCAAAATTTCTTTTCCTTTGATCAACCACATCTACACAGGTTCCACCTCCATACTCAAAATGAAACTGGGCCTGGAAGTGTGCAACAACTCCACACATACCTTGCTAATTAGATTACCAATGCCAGGATGTCTGTCTTATCAACTACTCTCCTGCTTCCCCCCCCCCGGGCATCATGAAAGACCCAGTCCTGGGCTCAGAAAGAAAATAAATATCTGGTCCTCTTCAAAATATTGATAAGCCTCTTGTTTTAATTGAAATAATAATTATAAATTCTTGTTCTTATCACTAATGGGAGTTAATTATCTTGCATATGCTGCTGTTGCTTCTATAGCTGTAACGGAGTGAGGTTAAAGATAAGTGAAATGCAAATAGGAAAAAAAAACACAGAAGGCAGTAACACTTTCCTAAATGTAATACCATACCAACCACAACAAGATTCCTATGAGTAAGGCAAAAAACTAAGCATCTCACAACCAGTCAGGATTCCTAACCAAAAAGCAAAAATATGATAAATGAAGAAATATTTATATAAGCATGACTATCAAATATATTTATTATTTACACAAACTGTAAAGATATTTATAGTGCAATCCTAGGTTTATTTATTCAGAAGCAAGTCCCAGCATATTCAGTGAGGCTTACTCAAACAGGGACAGAAATGCAACCTCAAGTGATAAGCAACTTCATTCACACAACCCAAAATTCCGAATCATGCCACTTTACGCTGTTTTGCAACTGTTTATACTTGTTTTTATGGTTATTGGATTTTAAATGGCTTTATTTCTTGTTGTGAGCTGCCTTGGTTTCCAACCCTACCTCACAGGGGTGTTGGAAAGACTCCATACACCCACACACACACACTGCAGATGTATAAATACATACAGCCCATATAATAGTTTATTGTCAAACCAGTTGGTCATTGCAGAAAAATCAGTATTAGTTTTTAAAAAAATCAGTATTACTTTCCTACAGAATAAAAACTGTAATACCTAAGTAAGCCCTGCCTACTTGCTTTAAAATAGGACTGGAGAAGGGGGCAGAAAGAGTTAGAACACAAACACAATTCTTTTTTACATTCACTCCAAAGTCCCATTGATTTTGAGCACATTCATAACCATGTCTACTCAAAAGTAAGTCCTATTGAATTAAATGGGATTTACTCTGGGCATATGGGATTAGCATGCTTTTACCCCCACAAAAGCAAGTATTGGGAAGGTTTTGAAAACACTGCCCAGGATCTGACTCCTGCACACAAGAGGAAAAGAAACTGAAATGTATATACTTACCCAATTTATGAGATTTCAGATAAACAGGGGGGGGGGGAACCACCATTTTATTTTCTAGACACTGCCTCAGGTGAATGAAACTGAAACACAATCCCTGATTGGCTGCAATGCTGAACGGGCGGGGTTAAAGCTACGAAGTGCTATAGTACTACTGTTTAAAGAAAGATTTAACAGTCGGGGCGGCTGACGTTTTTATGTATATCTCGAGAACCGGACCACCTAGGAACTTAATTTTTTTTTTTAAATTAAAGCTGAGAATCCGGGCCACCTAAAGGGCTAGCCGGGCACTAGGTGGCATGCATAGAATCTGGGTAAAACCCGGCTAACCGGGCAATATGGCAACCCTACAGACGGAGGCAATGGTAAACTCCCTCTGAATACCACTTAGCATGAAAACCCTATTCATAGGGTAGCCATAAGTCGGGATCGACTTGAAGGCAGTCCAAATAATAAATTTATTTTTGTTATACACCCCATTGCTCCATAGCTTGGAGGGTGACTGGAGGCAATATATGTGTGTAGAGAAGCCTCCCTACTGCAGATAGTAACCTTCCCAGTAAAGAGGGTGACTGTCTGCAGTGGGGAGCCATCTCTATACATGTAGACTGCCTATGCCCATAGCTCAGTGGTTGAGCATCTCTTTTGCATGCTGGTTCCATCCCTGGCATCTCCAGATAGTTCTGGGAAAGAACCCTAAAACTCTGGAAAATTGCTGCCAGTCCATGAATCCAATCCATGAACCAAAGTTCTGACTTAATAAAAAGGCAGCTTCTAACTCTGGGAACTCTACATTGCACAGGGAGGAGCCTCTATGAGTACAGGAGGTTTCCCACTGCAGACGGTTCCTCTACAATTTGTTGAAAGTGAAAGGGGGTGGATCTCCCACACTTATCCCCGCCCCCCATCCATGTGTTCACAAAAGACAAACACCTGAAGAGGCTCCCTGCGATTTTGGCAAAGTGAAAGTGAGGCATTGATGGCTCAGCTTTCCCTTAATACATCTTAATATTAAAATTAGTTAACGGTCCCCATGCTTTAACATTTGCAAAGAAGCTATAAATCCATCATAGTAAACCTAATAATATATATAAGAGTACCTTGTAACAATTTACCTTCTAAATGGGTAAACTCAAGTTTAAGGGGTAGGGGTTTCCTGTAGCAGTCAGGAATGGAAATTCAATTTCCTGTTGCTATGGCTATGCAAACACCTTTGTTGTTTTTCTCTTCTTCATTCGCTTCCCAAGAAGAGATGTGAAAAGGCTGGGATATAGCTCCTGGTGACAAGAGCTTTAACATCAAGTCCAGGCCAATGGCAAGTTTCCTCAACAGGAAGAACCTGGGATATGTGCTGAAATGCTCTGATCTCAACTGATAGGCAGAGCAATCCAACTCAGGGGAAGCCGGCAGAAGGGGAGCCAGCAGAGGAGGAGCAGGCGGGAAGCTCGACCGCATCCATTTACCGTTGGGGAGCTGCCAGGCCAGATGAACAATGGCTCAGCCGGGAGCTGCATTCAGGAATGAAAAAGAAAAAAAGCCGGGTCTCACAAATGCCCCTACCGGCAAGTGAGCACTCCCCGTTAACTTCCATTATGATTATTATCTTAGACCCACCTTTTCTCAGTGTAACTTTGGCCCAGATTAGAACCCACAGGAGTGCTCCAAACAGGAATTGGATTTTGTATAAGTCCTCCCCCTTGGCCCCTCCTATGACACCCCCCCAGAACACCCTTTTTTCAGGCCTTCTGCCAGCTTTCGCCAACACCCCCTTCTCCAATGAACACCCAGCTGAGCCAGCAGAATCCTGCCTCTGCTGCAGCTGAGCTGGGTTGAAGAGCTTCTACTGGCAGGGCCCAGCACATCTGGGAGCCTGCCAGCTTAGCTGCGGGTCTGCCATATCCAGCTCCCCTCAGCCCGGAATAAATATGAGTTGGATTGTATGCCTATCGATTTGTATTGGAAAAACTTTTGTGTACTTCTTTATTTCCTTTGCTTATCTCACCCCTTCCCCATGAAATCAAGACAAATATTAACATGTCATGCAAGATGGTATATCTAGTCGGAGTTTGTGAAATCAGTTTTGTGTTCATAAATCATTTATGCAGCTGTGAAGCACATTTACTTTCTATATGCTTCTCTGTGTTTATTTCCTTTTGGGCAAATAGATATTTTCTGAACAAATACTTATTTTTACATTTTTTTAGAAGTATTTTGTGCAACCACCTTTTCCTGAATGAATGTGGATCAAGTATACTAGTCCCTCTAAGGATTCCCTCTAAAGGTAAAGGTAAAGGTACTGCCTTCAAGTCGATTCTGACTTATGGCGACTCTATGAATAGGGTTTTCATGAGGCTGAGAGGCAGCGACTGGCCCAAGGTCACCCAGTGAGCTTCATGGCTATGTGGGGATTTGAACCCTGGTCTCCCAGGTCATAGTCCAACATCTTAACCACTACATCACACTGGCTCTCTAGGAATGCAAATATTCTCCCCCCTCCCTTTCAATATTATGGAAGTAACCCAATCTCCTTTTTCAGTTGGCTCACTTTACAGAGCAGTGAAAACTTCCAGGAATTAGGGATGGGGGAGGAATTTGATTCAGTTTGCCTTTAAAGGCAAACCTATGTAATTCACACTTTAAGAAACAATATGTGAACTGAGACACAGCCATCCTTTGACATTTGTGATTCTCTGCATTTTCTAATGTATTTCTCTGGTCAAGTAATCTACGCAAAAAAAGTATATATTAAAGTGTGCATAAAAATAGTGAAAATAACAAAAATGCATTAATGCAAAAAAAGCAAAAGCAAGAATGCATTGCTACCCTGAGTTCCTTTTTGGAGGAAGGGTGGTATATAAATTTAATATTAATAAATATTATATTGGAAAAATTGGTTTGCAAAAAAGTGTATGTTACAAAATTGCATACAAAAATGTGTATGTTCAGAAAAAATCATGCTAAAATGCTGATGAATTTTCATAAGGACTTTTTTTAAAAAAATCAGAAAATAATATGGAAATGTGGGGAACTGAACTTAAGACTGAGAAACTGAGAGAACCTGAGATTGAGAGATTTGCACATTCCTAGCAGCGACCGTGCACCCCAGATTTGGTTTCCTTTGGATGACAGGCAGCTCTGATTTTTTTTGGTAATATTTGCAGATATACAGGTAGTGCATAGATACAGACAGTCAGCTTGTGCTCCTACCAGGCAGCATATTAGCAATGCTGGGTCAGATTCCCAGAGAGAGGATCTGCACTCACAAGATACTTTCAGCCTTTGTCTAAATCACAGTTCTCTCTGTGTCTCCATCAATTCCAAATGGCAAAGATGCTGTCCCTTCCACTAGGGATGGAAAAGAATGTCACTCAGTCCACATTTTAAACAAAGAGAACCAACCTAAATCACAGTTCCCAGATTTATACGTGAATCAGAACTCAACAATATGTGATGTGTATGTAAAAATGCATATTTTATGAGGGAAATGCATATAAAATTCATATTTTATGGGGCAAATGCATATAAAGTGTATTTTAGGGGGCAATGAATTCATAGTGAGTACAGAATGTATATTTGGGGAGAAGTGCATAAAATAGTTTTTGAAAACTATATGGTTTAGACAGGTCTTTGCAATTCGAATTTTCTCTTTTTAACCAGTCTCTGTTTATTGATGTTTTTAATGATGTTTTTATGGTTACTTTTTGCTGATTTTATTTGTATATGTTGTTGATGTAGTCTTATGAAAGTATGGATTATAAATATGTAAATAAATAAAATATGTATAAATTAAATGCAACTTTTTCATGTGGTTCTATTTTTTTGAAAAAAACTGTACATGGAACAGAACGGACTTACTACTGAAAGCATGAACAACAGACATGAAATTGAATTTAGTTGATCCTTCCATCCCTAATCTCTCTCACACAAGCCAGCACACAGACATTGAGACTAGGAATGTGGTAGAATTCTACCCTATGTAGATTTGGTATCAAATTTTCTATTAATTTGTTTATTCTTTATTATTGTTGATTGGATTTTTATGTAGTGATTTTCCATAGCTATTTTTTAAAAAAAATTTTTTTAAAAAAACCTGTCTCTAAAATATTGATTTTAAGGATAATTTATCAATATTTCTTTTTATTATCATTATTGATATTTCATTTAAAATATATTTCCTTAAAAATATCAGTATTAATATCAATATCAGTAAAAGTGGCTAGTGGACAAAGAATTGTACCTGAACTGATACTAGCCTGTTAGGTCGATGGAATGCTTTTGAACTGGCACTGGCCAATCCCAGCCCTACTGATGACTAACTATCATTGAAATACTGTTTGAAAAGAGATCTCCAAGTAACTAGAAACCATCTCCTAATCATTAGCTTCCATGAAGATACATCAACCAACCCTATTCTGAATATTTGCATTTATTACAAAGCTCAAGTGAGCTAACATAGTAGGGAAACCTCCTTTTTCCTTTTTCTTCCCCAAGTGGCTCTCTTCATTTCCCATCTTAACAGCCTTTTCAGGCACCTGGCATGGAGGAGCATCTGCCTTATAAGTCTTCATGCTGGCACAGAGGCTGTTGCTGACTGCCTTGCTTGAAAGATGAGAGAGAGAGAGAGAGAGAGAGAGAGAAGGGGGGAAGGAAGAGCAGAAGAAAGGTTGGAGAGAGAGAGAAAGAGATTCTATGAGGATATCTATAGTGACAAGCTCTCTTTTGCCTCAGTTTGGAATTGGATCAAGAGAAATGGCGCCCTGCTCGCCGCGCAGCTGACGAGCGGCGCTAGATTGCTGATGGGGGTGAAGACGCTGCCTCCATCTTTAAAGGAGGCAGCGTCGCACGTCACGCTTACGTCAGAGGCGCAACGCGTAACGTGAGGGGCGGAGATTGCGGGACTATTTAAGTCCAGCTGCCCCTCCTATCTCCCTCTCTTTTGCTGCGAGACGACGTGGGATCAGCAGAAGAGGAGCACTCGGAAGAGCTGCGGTGGCCATTTTGTTCAGCCGCGAACGCGAACTGAACGGCGGCCGCCATTTTAAGGGCGGCCGCGTGAATGGCGCCATTGTCAGGCGTGGGTCTCGGGCACATATGCCGCGTTTCTGGCCTCAGCCTTTAGAGGTGTTTGGCCTCAGCCTTTAGAGGCGTTTGCTTGGCGGCGCCTCCGACTGCTTTGCTCGGGACCTTTTGGCCCTATTGCCCTGGGAGATCAGCAAGGAGCGGCAGCTAGGCGGTCTCCGTCGAGGTCTTAAACGCTAACTGCCCTCACCCCCCCCACTGTGGGAGAGAGGCATTATCACAAGTTAAAACAAGAGCACACACATTAGATCACACACACACACACAGATTCCTTAATTAAATTCTAATTGATAGACTAGAACCAAAAGACACTAGTCTGCATTGAGAGCCTATACTAGTAATAATAATAATAACAATAATAATAATTTGGGTTCTGGTTTAACAAATAGGTCACCAGTCATGCCATCCAAAAAAGGAAAGGGGGGGCAAAAGGTAAGGGGAAAGCCTCCAAGCCTCCACAAAAACGCCCCCCCCGGCGCCTGGCTCCTTGGATGAGGACGAGGCACCTCCATGGGCTGCCATCTTAACGCACCTTGAGGCTTTGGAGCAGCGGGGGCGGGTGATGCCAACCCCTGCACCGAGGTCCACACCAACCGCTTTAAACGAAGCTGCCAATCCCGGAACTTTCACTGGGGGGGTTACCAGGCCAAAGCGAGCCACTGCTTGGGCTCAGGGTAGTGCACATAAAGGTCAACAGCAAGGGTCTAACCGTGATGTCCTTGCATTGGTTTTAGCGAGGCTTGAGGCGCTTGAAACCCCTCCTGATTCCACACAGATGGCGAGCAATGGGCTGGCAGCTCCTCCTGCTCCAACAGCGGCGGTGGGGACTGGCAGTGAAATGTCTACATCCCAGGCTGGCATGATGTCATCTCTGAATGGGCAGCTGGTAGGAGCGGGTGAGTCTGCCTGGTCTCCTCAGGCTTCTGTGTCTACAGGTGTGGGGTGGCCTCGTCAGGGTGCATCTCAACCGTCGCTCCAGGCTGCATGCAGCCAGATTTGGCAACAGGCAGGCAATGGTCAAGGGATTACATCAGCTGTGTCACCTGAGGGGACGGCTATAACAGCTGTTTTAGGTGCTGCACAGATGCAACCTACCACGACTTCAAGTCCCTATGCTATTTCAGACCCTTTAGGGTCGGTGGCAAGTAATGCTATTCCTTTCGGGAATACATCAGTCACCTTGGTTTTCCACCTGCTCCCTTCCACAAAAGAAAAAATTTGGAAGGGAGAGTATGTGGATGTCTTTTCGCTACTTTATAGGGAGCACCCCAAAAGGGACAAAGATAAGGAGACTGAGAGTGACATAGACAGGCCCAGGCGCAGGAGGATCGACCGCACCTGGGCTAATTGGCTACCAGCGTATTTGATATACGCAGGAGTGCTGATCGAGAGACATCCTCAAAGGGCATTGTCTCTCTTTAAGTATCTGGACATAATATATAGGGCGTACGTAGAATTCTCTGGTCTGGCATGGCTGTCTTACGAAGAGGCATTTCGTATGTGGGCGGCGTGCGATGTGACCCTTCCTTGGGACAAGAAGGAACCCGAGCTATGGCTGCAGTTTATGACTGCGGCCCATGCCATGACTGGAGATAGGTGTGATAGTGGGCATCTGATTAGCAGGCAGTCGACGGCCACCCTTCCCCGCTTTACTGCGGGGCAAGGGGTTCAACAACGGCTGTTATGCTGGGAGTTCAATGCCCGGGGAACCTGCACTCACAACCCATGTCGTTATCGACACGAGTGTGCGATTTGTGGAGCCTCACACCCTTCCACCGCCTGCAACAGAGGCAGGTCATACAGAGGAGGCGGCAGGGACCAGCAGTGGGGCAGAAAACAGCCCCCACCTGGGGCTAATCAAGGAAAAGGGTCCCTCCCCAATTAAGTTACATGTTTTACAGGGCTTGTTAGCCGGTTATCCAGTAGCTGGAGATGCTGGTTTTCTTTTTAATGGTTTTTTTGTCAGGCTTCCGAATCCCCTACAACGGTCCTAGGTTTTCTTACATGTCCCAAAATCTAAAATCTGTCATAGGCAGGGAGGCAATAGTGCGAATAAAAATTGACAAAGAAGTGCAAGCAGGGCGGGTGCTTGGCCCGTTTCAATCACCCCCTCTCCCTAACCTTCGAGTATCCCCATTATGGATTGTACCCAAGAAGGTGGCAGGGGAGTATAGGCTTATTCACCACTTGTCCCACCCGCGTGGACACTCAGTTAATGACTTCATTCCTGACAGCCTATGTACGGTCCACTACACATCATTCGACTCGGCTGTGCGCATGGTTCGGGCGTGCGGTATAGGAGCATTAATGGGCAAGTGTGACATTAAGTCCGCTTTCCGACTACTGCCCGTCCATCCAGCAGATTTTGACCTGCTGGGCTTTAGTTTTGCCAACAAATTCTATGTGGACTGCGCCTTGCCTATGGGATGCTCAATCTCTTGCGCAGTTTTTGAGCGCTTCAGCACTTTTTTAGAATGGGCCATAAAACATAGGGCGGGCAGGACTTCTGTCGTTCATTATCTGGATTATTTTCTATTTGCGGGTGAGGCTGGTACAGGCGAATGCCTACACTTAATGGCCCAGTTTCAGGAGTTGACCGAAGAACTGGGGGTTCCTCTAGCCATAGAAAAGACGGAGGGTCCCGTTTCAGTTTTGACCTTCTTAGGCATAGAAATTGATTCTGAGCAGCAATGCTGTAGGCTACCCCAGAACAAACTAATAATCCTCCACAACAGGATAAATGAAGTTACAAGGGCGAAGAAAGTTTCCCTATCCACCCTCCAGGAGCTAGCAGGGCACCTTAATTTTGCGTGCAGGGTCATAGCACCTGGCAGAGCATTTTTGAGGCGGGTATATGAGTCCATGATGGGGCTCTTACGACTCCACCATCGATTTCGGGTTACAGCAGCTCTACGCGCCGACCTGGTTGTGTGGTCCTCCTTTTTACAGGATTTCAATGGTACATCCTTTTGGAGGCAGGACCGGCTCCTGGAGGCCAAGCTACAGGTCCACTCTGATGCGTCTGGGGGTTATGGCTTTGGGGTAGTCTTTGGGTCTTCCTGGTGTAAGGGACAATGGCCACAGACATGGGTTCAAGAGGGTCTAGACAAGGATCTGACCTTTTTGGAATTTTTCCCTATAGTGGTAGTGGTCTATTTGTGGGCTGTGGAGTTGCAGAATTCCACAGTCCACTTCTGGTGTGATAACATGGCTACAGTACATGTTATCAATTCCCTCACATCCAGGAACGCCAGGGTTATGGGTCTTGTCCGCTCTTTTGTTCTCCAGTGCCTGTGTTTTAATGTTCTTTTTCGGGCACGGCACGTTTCTGGCATTGACAATAGTGTTGCTGATGCTCTGTCACGGAACCAGATGGACCGTTTCCATCAGCTGGCGCCGCTAGCCAGGGCTCAGCCGGAAGCCGTGCCCCCTGCGCTATGGGAGATTGGAGAGCAGAGTCGGAGAGAGCCATAAGCCTTTCCATTGCCCCCAGTATGCTCAACAGTTACCAGAGAGCAGGTAGGGACATGCAGGACTTCTGGGCCTTCAAAGGCTATGCACTGGTGTGGCCTATTCCAGTGAGTCACCTGCTTGAATTCCTGGTGGATGGCAGGAAACGGGGCCTGTCAGTCCGAACGCTGCAAGGTAAGCTGGCGGGGCTTGCCTTTTTAGCGAAGGCAGGTGGTTTTCCGGATCATACCGGGGACTTCAGGGTCCGACGCATGTTGGCAGGATTCCCGTCAACCTTTCTCACTGGACATGATACTTGGGATCGTTCACCAGTGGAAAACGGTTTGTACTACTAGTTATGAGGCCAAGCTATTCCAGGCAGTAGCCTTTACGCTATTTTTTGGAGCCTTTCGGATCAGTGAGGTGGTGGCTGGCTCTAAACATGACACATCTCGACACGCCCTCCAGTTTTTGGATGTCTCCATAGAAGGAGGCTACGCTTGCATAACTTTGAGATGGTCTAAAACGGACCAAACATACAAAGGGAGACAGGTGCGCTTGGCCCCATCATCAGAGCCTCACCTCTGCCCCGTACGGGCTTTAAATGATTTCCTAAGAACCAGGGGATCAACCCAAGGCTATTTATTTACGCATGTGAACCTGGACCCTCTTTCTATTTATCAATTTTGGGCCTTAACAAAACTAGCATTGCACAGGATGGGTTACGATGCCTCACAATTTGGAACACATTCATTTAGAATAGGAGCTGCTTCTGCGGCAGCAGGTTTTGGTTTTCCCCAGGTGACAGTACAGGCCGTTGGACGCTGGGCCTCTGACGCGTATAAGGGCTACATTCGTCCCTTCCAGAGGGCAGGGAATGCGGAAGCCTAACATTTTTCATTTGTTTTGGCAGGTTGCTGGACGGCGATGGAGCAGACGCAGATCCTTATATGCGGCCACAGCATGATCTTCTGGGCAGCCCGGAGGGCAGCGAAGTCGAGCATGGGCTCGCAGTTGGGCCTCAGTAGATGGGCTACAGTACAGTGGCTTGGCCGGCGAGGAATGCGTTGGGAGGGGCTCCTACCCGCTCTGTTCCGGCAAGGTTTGGTGCGGACAATTCCGCAAGTGCTGGTCATCCATCTGGGTGGTAATGACCTTGGCTTGGTGAAGGGCAAGGCCCTCAGTGTACAGGCATGTAAGGACATGCAAGCAATAAGGCAGCGTTGGCCTTGGGTGCGTCTGCTGTGGTCAGACCTGCTTCCACGCCGGGTGTGGCATGATGTTTGGGATCCAGCGGGGATCGATCGAGCACGGAAGAAGGTCAACCGGCAGATTCGGTTGGCTCTTCTTGGGCAAGGGGGGTTGGTCATTCCGCATCCCCAAATTCAGCAACAGAAGGGTGAACTATACAGGGCCGATGGCGTTCACCTGTCCGACGCAGGTAACGACTTATTTTTGGGAGACCTGCAGAGATATCTGCGAGAGGTGCTTCTCGGCAGTGGGGTAAAGGGGGACTAAATAGAGATTTGTCCCCCTTTTGTGGCAGGAAGGTGCGGGAAGGGAAATAGGTAAGGACAGCTAGGTGGCCCCCTTAGGCACCTTTGGAGGTGATTGGCAGTTCCGGAGGGCCTGTCTCTCAGGGCTTTACGGCTCTAGAACAGGATATGGGCTGCTTCTGGGGCCAACTTATCCTCATCTACCCAGGGGTTATACGGTCCCGGGTGGGGATGACGTGGGAAGGCCCCCCTACTCACCTGCAAGGTGTGGCTGGGGTAAAGGGTAAGCAGATGGGCTTGCCCTTGCCCCAGCAGGGGCTGGTCGCCCGAGAGCTGCGTGGTAAGCTACTTGCTTATAGACAGTTTCCGCACCTAGGTTTGCCTCTGCAGGTCACTTTAAATTGGGGTTTTTGTTTACTGTAATTTAAATAAAGTGGCCCTTGTTCAACCCAAGCTGATGTCTCTGCGTCTTATTTCACCCCTCAGCTGCAATGCAATAATATAATATAAACTAACAACACAGTCCTATGCATATCTGCTCATGCATAGTTGAATTCAATGGAGCTTACTCCCAGGTGACTTTTCAGCTAAATCATTAAAAAAAAAAAAGCTATATTGACTCATCACATTGGGTAAACCTTATCCTTTTCAATCTTCCCTCATAATTTAATTTACTTCTGTCCAAGTTGTGGATGCTAATCAAAGCTCAAAATGGCCCTGGAGAACATCAGCTCAGCACCATTTTCAGGGAGCTGTGATCCAGCATATAGAAGCTGTATAACCTTAGGAACAAGGAACTGTGCAATCCCTGAGCTAATTTGCTCTAGGCTGTAGGAAGGTTCCCAACTCAGACACCTTGAGAAGCAACCCTTCATGCTTGCCAGTTCTGCCGGGTTCTGCCAGCAGAGCCCCCCCCCCCATTCTGACTGAGCTGTGGCATCGCCAGGATGTTGCCGTCACCGCCAGAGGTCCACCGGGGACAGCCAGCCTAGCAGATGGAGAGCCAGCGGAAGCTGGTGGTAGCCCTGAAAATGGAGCGTTCTGGGGATGTGGAGGGGAGGAGCTGTGGAGGGGGACTTACATGAGATCCAAGTCCCCCTCAGAACATTCCCCTGGGTCCTTCTGCACACAAGAATTCCACCAGCAAAAAGTCCTGCAGAGTAAAATCATTACAATGGTGGCCTACAGGGAGCACTGTCTCTCCTGTAGGCCTATTTGTGGGAGTCGTCTCTTCCCATCAAGCTCCTGCAAGTGGCTTCCAACAGAGGCTCTGTTCAGGTGGGCTGACGACTCCCAAGCCGCAAGTGGATGCCGAGAAGCTTCCCACTGGCTCCTCCCCCGCCGGTCCCACCTCCTGCTGGCTACCTGTAAATTGGATTGAGCTGCCCATCATCTTTTTGTCTTATGGTGGAGCCAAAAGCATTATTTCAAAAAGGCACAGTGTCAGTGGAAATCAGACGGAGTTACTCCAACTACTCCAGTACAACAGAGATGTGCTGATTCATACAAGTGGCATCTGGGCTGCATGATCTCAATCAGATTTCATGCCAACTGGAAATGTAAAATTCTTGATGTAAAGTCCTGCAAGTCATGAAGTGATTGGTTTAAAAAGTTTAGCAAAACACCAGACTGTGATGGAAAGTATTGTTGGGAAAACATGGAACATTTCATACCAAATGATGAAATGCATCACTAATGTAATTCGTAAAGGGTAAAATATTGCATCATGAATATGCAAAAGATTTATAAGTGACTACACTTGCAGACTGATACCTTTGAAATTTGCAAGTTACATTTAGTTATATTAAAATTCACCATAAATGTCTTTCATAATAAATATTTCTCAAGTAAACTTCAAAGCACTTTTAATATTACGTTCAAGAATTCAGGGACCTAATAAATATTCATTTGGTTGTGTTTATTTTTGTAAAAAAAATTGTATCTGAAGTTGCACTGTAGTTAGCTAGCTTCAGATATGGGAAGAGGATGGCATTTGAGAAAAGAACTTGTGGGTGGGTGGAGATACATACATGAACTCTTAAAAACTCTGCTACATGCTTAGGGGTACTTTTATTAATGAAAAAAATCAGCACAAAACAAAATGTTATGTGAACAATGATGGACTAAATTGCACCAAAAGCCATTACATCTCATAATACAGTGATAAGCTTCAGAGCAGGTGTGAAAGATAGATTTGTTTCAGTTCCCATTTAAATGGGATTCTATCTAATTCACACTACAATATGTGAACTGCAACACAGCTTTCCTTCAAAATGAACACGTCTCTGAATTTCGCAATGCAGTTCTCCAGCAAAGCAATGTGTGCAAAAATGCATATACTAAAGTGTACCTAAAAATGCATATATTACTGAAAGTAACATACAATAATGCATTGTATTAGGGAAAATTGCTTTGTAAGAAAAAGCGTATTAGGCAAAAATGCATGCAAGGTTGTATATATTAGGAGAGTTTTGAACTAAAATGCTGAGGAATGTTTATGAAAACTTTTTTTAAGTTGCAAGCTGATGCATAAATGTGGAGAATTGAATTTAAGATTTGCAAAATCAGTAACTGAAATAGACAGATCCACCCATCCCTGCTTGATAGTTTCCCAATCAAGAGGCACACCTAGATGGGCTTGTGTCTTTAGATAGAAGGGCTACTGTGGGGCATTGGATTTGAGCTACAGTAACAACTTCTTAACCTGGGCTAGATGTCTGATAAGAAAATAAAAAGGTGGATACAGCAGGAAAATGGATAATTAGGATTTCAGTTATGAGTTCCAGAATGAGGTTGGACTGTTAGGTTGGATGTATCAATTTGTTTCCATTCTGTGTCAGCTTCAATAAGAAGTGCTCTCTTGTCTCTTTTCTGCAGTTTTCTCCCTGAGCACCAAAATCACATTTAAGTTATATGCATTTCACACCCCATTTCTCTAGAATACACATTATTATTATTTATTGTATTGTTCAGAGCTTGGAAGATTACTTTTAAAAAGTAATAAATTACAGTTACAATTACTTGGCCAAAAAAGTAGTAATTACAGTTACAATTGCAATTGCTCTGAAAGTAACTGATTACTTTACTTTTTCTCAAAAGTAATCACTACAATTACATTTCAGTTACTTTTTTAAAAAAATGCCTACAAGGTGCTGGCCTTGGCTGCTTCACATCTAAGTAGCCTAAAACAATATTAAAACTAAACACACACACACAGGGGGTAGTAGAAGGGTTTGAATCCCCACATAACCATGAAGCTCACTGGGTGACCTTGGGCCAGTCACTGCCTCTCATGAAAACCCTATTCATAGGGTCACCATAAGTCAGAATCAACTTGAAGGCAGTACATTTATTTTTTTTTGAAGAAGAAGATGATTATGATAATGCAGCATTTCAAATTAATTCTGTATGATAAGCTTTCCATGCCAAGCTTGGAAAACCAAGGAGGAGGTATAAAATGTAGGCAAAAATACTTTTGACAAAATGCCATTTATCCTTTATATCTATATCTATAATTAACAATACAGCTGAATGATGTATGTAAAGTATTTTTTCTCTTTCCCTTTTTTATTAGTATTTTAGTACTACTGCTAAAGTTCTGATGAAAGAATAAAGCATTCATTAGCCACATTCAAATGGTTAGAACACATCACATAAATTCCACTGAAGTTGGAGTTTTTCCCATAGAAAAGGCAAAAAATACATACCCTATGATAGCCCAATAGACAATCAGAACTAATATAAAACCCTATTGCTTCTCATTTGCAAATGTTGCAAGATCTAAGGTAACTCTAGATCATGTGAGTTCAGGTGATGCATGTTATGTAAATTTGTATAGATATTAGCAGAGATTGTCAACAGTCTGAGATGTGTGTGTGCCAATGTGTGCGTTTACCTAAGTGGCAGGCTTTTACCCTGCACTGAGATCATTGAGACTTAAGACTTAGTAAAATAAGAAAAGCTATTTTATTTATAGAAATACATAGTAGGTAGGAAAGGCATACCTAGTTCTAACTAACTTGGAGGTGCAACACTCAGGTTTGGGAGTTGCCCTCCTGTCTCAGGAGGGAGAGAGCAGAGACAAACGTGTCTCCTCTCTCTTGGATTACTTTATTGCTTAACTGCATTCTGTGTTTGCCTCTGTAATTCTCACTTTTTTTACCCACTGTTTGAATGTCTTTTGGGAATGCCTACTGATGATTTGTTATCATTTTGGGCTGATTACCTTCAGCTATTATCTCACCAAAGTTGCATACACATGACAGATTTAAAGCACATTTCCACCACCACCCCAAAAAAGAATCCTGGGAACTGTAGTTTGTTACGGGTGCTGGGAATTGTAGCTCTGTGAGGAGTAAACTACAGTCCCCAAGATTCTTGGGGAAAAGCCATGTGCTTACATGTATGGTGTCTACTGGGAGACTCTTACGGATTGATTCTATACTCCCAGAAGTAAATCCTATTTACTGCTATGGGAATTACTTCCAAGTAAGTATGCCTGGAATTGCAGCTTTTAGGTCATGCTTAATAGCCACCTTGTATCAAATTGAACAGTTTCCAATCAGATTTAAATACTAACCACTTAAACTGGTCAGAGTGTCATTCCCTCTATTTCTGAAGCTCAGGCTGGAAGTGTTGTTGCTTATGTAGCCATGGTATCACCATCCATACCACACATAATAAGGAGTATTAGTGGGCAAGAGGGAACCCCAAGTGTTGCAGTATACAAAAAAGTGAGAGAGAAAACAGAAAGGGGATGACTCCCAAAACAGCCCAAATGAGTACTGAGCATGCTCTGTTATGAAATGCTCTGTGGCTGTGTGAGTGAGTGTGTGTGTGTGTGTGTGTGTGTGTGTGTGTGTGTGTGTGTGTGTGTGTGTGTGAGAGAGAGAGAGAGAGAGAGAGAGAGAGAGAGAGAGAGAGAGAGAGAGAGAGATGTCTCAGCTAACAGAAAATTATAGAATAGTAGAGTTAGAAGGAACCTTTAAGGTCATTGAGTCCACACCCCTGCTCAATGCAGGAATCCAAGTTAAAGCACACCTGACAGGCCGATTCCCCCCACAGAACTCCAGTCACAGAATTGTCTGAGAAGAGGGACTGACTGTTAAACCACACTGGACATTGGAGCTCTGTCAGGAGAATAGGAGTCTCCTAATAACACTCAGCACCCGTCACAAACTACACTTGCCAGGATTCTTTGGGGGAAGTCATGACTGTTTAAAGTGGCATAAATGTCTGGCATGGGTGTGGCCAGAAGGTCATCCAGCGAGTTCATGGCTGTGGTAAGATATGAACTCAGAACGTCCCAGCTGCACCCAGCATGGAACTACACTTTCAGCAGCAAATACCAGAAAACCAACTAAATGTGTGTTGTCAATGTGCAAAGCATTTGCTAGGGTGCATTTGGGTAGGTGAAGCAGGAGATAGATGGAAGGGGCTGTTTTCCATGCCTGCCACTTTACCAGTGCAATGCCCCATGTTTTTCCTTATTGACCTCCATCAGCTAGGGAAAAGTGGCCAGGGAAGGGGTTGCAGATGAAAAGTTTCAGCAGCAAATTGCCCCCTCTCATCACTTCTCCCTAACAAAATGCCCCCCACATCAGTAGCAGACACCAGCAGGGAAGTTCTTTTTTGAGTTGTAATTCAGCTCTCATTCTGTTAATTCCCAAACTACACCAGTTGTCATTTTGACCTACATGCATAGGGAGAAAGACAGTGTAAAGGGTGTGCACAAGGGGGAGGGGATGACAAAGGATTTAGGACTTAAAGATTTAATATTCCATGAGTAGAAAAAAATACCCTATGCAAATGTCTATATTATTGCAGAAAAGTTCAGTTCTACATATGTTTGCCATCTTTTCCTCAAGCACAACTGTTTTGAGATAACAGTCTTATTCTCTCTTGCCCTTCACCAAAAAGCCATGTTAGTTGTCCAGTATGTGAAATGACTGCAAGCAGGTGCAGCCCAAGACACTTTGCTACTTGAAGCAGAAGAGCAAATGGTGCCCTGCCCCCAAGTCAAGGTCATAGTACCATAGCTTGAAAAGTTATGTTGGCATTTGAGGCAGAAAATCTCACAAGTACCTCTTCCTGACAGTAAATATACAACAACCAAAAATTAAAATAGCTAATAATTTGTTGCATGGTGCCCCAAATTAGTTGCTTGGGGTAGTCATCTCTTGCTGCCTAGTGAGAGTCACTCTATGAGAGGCACATAACTGAAGCAAAACACACAAACAGAAGTATGAGACTGCACCTACCTCCTAGTCTCTTGCCAGTTCCCAATTTTCACCCTTTCTGGAGGGGTGCAAGGACAAGCTGAGGGGATGCAAAGAGGGTGCAAGGACAAGCGGAGGGGATGCAAAGAGAGTGCAAGGACAAGCGGAGAGGATGCAAAGAGAGTGCAAGGACAAGCGGAGGGGATGCAAAGAGAGTGCAAGGACAAGCGGAGGGGATGCAAAGAGAGTGCAAGGACAAGCAGAGGGGATGCAAAGGGGGTGCAAGGACAAGCTGAGGGGATGCAAAGAGAGTGCAAGGACAAGCGGAGGGGATGCAAAGAGAGTGCAAGGACAAGCGGGGGGATGCAAAGAGAGTGCAAGGACAAGCAGAGAAGATGCAAAGAGAGTGCAAGGACAAGCAGAGGGGATGCAAAGAGAGTGCAAGGACAAGTGGAGGGGATGCAAAGAGAGTGCAAGGACAAGCAGAGAAGATGCAAAGAGAGTGCAAGGACAAGCAGAGGGGATGCAAAGAGGATGCAAGGACAAGCAGAGGGGATGCAAAGAGGGTGCAAGGACAAGCGGAGGGGATGCAAGGACAAGCAGGGTGTGCCAGGAAGAGCAGAGGGGGTGGGCGAGCAGGCTGAGGGAGGCAGGATGAGCGGGGGGGGGGCAGGGAGAGTAGGCTGGAAAGGGTAACACATACACTCACCTTCACAGCTCTTCACTTCCATTCTGCTGCTTCTGCCTTCTACTCCTCCTTGCCCTCCAGCTCTGTCTGACTCTCCACTTCCTCCCTCGGGCCTCCATAGAGCACGAGGGAAGAGCTAAACAGCGCAGAAGCCCAGTTTGAGGCACATATCTTTCCTCCACCATTCCACCAATCACAGCAGCAGATGATTTCCCCTGCTTCCCCCCCCAGTAACGTCCAAATGTAACGCAAAAAAGTTACATTTGCAGCTCAAAAGTAATGAAATTACCACTCGTTCTGTTACATACAAAATGTAACGAAGTTACCCACTCGTTATGCAAAATAGTAACAAATTACAAGTAACTCGTTATTTCTAACGAGTTACTTCCAAGCTCTGGTATTGTTCATCACTTTTTATAAAACCCCTCAAAACAACTTACAAAATATGAAAATACAAATGACTTATCTAACATTTAAAACCTATAATACAGAATAAAACATAAGAATCATAAAAACATTCATCCTTCAACAAGATTAGAAAGGTTAAAGCCTTCTTCGCTCAGGGAGAAATCCAAACCCAAGATCTGGCGGTTTGGTTAGAATGGCTGGAATAGGCAGGTCTCTGGCTGAGCCTGACCTCAGCTTGGCCCATGCCTGCTGAAAACGCCCATCCCTGTTCAGCTAGAGATACACTGGCATAAGTCCTCCATCCTGGTTCAGTTGGGGTCAGCTGGCTCAGCTGATGGAAGGTCAAGTCCTCTAAATGGGGTGTTCTGGGGACAAGGGCAAGGAGACACTCCTCTTTCATACTCCTTTCAGCTCCTAGCAACCCAGCAGATGTTAAAGTGGCAAAAAGGATGTTGCAATTCAAAACTATTTTAAACGCTTGTTTTCTCCCTGCCAGGCTCAGGGGCCGACTGAGGTAGCAGTAGCTCCACTCCTGAAGGAGTTTGGATTAGGGGTAATTTACTCCAGTTTAATTTATGCTAGCATAAATTACGCTGGCTTCCTCTAGTTTAGATTGTTCTGTCAGAGGTGAACACCAAACCAGGCCAGAATCATACCACATTATGATTACATTTTATTTCTAAAATATACATTTTTGTATATTTCTCTTTGCACGTCTGACTAAAATAGGTTTGTTTCTTTTTTAAAAAAAATGTTGCCAGATTAATTAGAAGGCTGTCTTTTTAGTCATTCAAAACGTGTCGAACCAAGTAATCAAACCATTTAATTGACTAAGAGAAAAATCCTAACTAACAGAGTAATTTATGCCAGTTTAAGTACACCAGATCCCAACCTCATTCAGGAGCAAGGCTTGGGGACTTATGTTGGCATAGCCCCAGCTGAGACGGAGATCCACCAGATCCTATCTCGCTCATCCTGGTGTATCTTGGGTTTGGATTGGTCCCTAAAGCTAGCAGATCTAGTATTACTTCTAAATAAATAGTTCCAACAGCAACCTGGCTGTAAAGCTACTAGTGAAAATGGAATGACAACAGTTTAATGGTGTGCTGTAGCTTCACACAGCATGTGTCCTTAGTGTGTGTCAAGAATGCAAAACGGAGATTATTTCTGGAAAGTCAGTTTTAGCATGCAGAGTGTATTTGTCTTAATTATCACTAACGTACCTGAGAAGAGTGTAGGGATGTGACAGATTGACACTAAACTGTCAAGTGCATCCTGAAAGGGCTAGCAACATGTGAAGAAAAAAAAACCACCCAGAGATTTGCTGAACAGTCCTCAGTTGTCCTTTTGTTTGGAGACAATTTGCATTCAGAAAATGGAAACAAGTTCATCCAATTATGTTATGTGCAGGAACTGGGGGGGTGATGGCAATCTTCCTTGAATGCAAACATACAAATTATGTTCAATTTGAGCCATTTTAGGAGTCTGCTTACTTTGTACATTGCAATGCCGTATCCGGTTTGGCAACAATTTCTCACTATCCTACCCAGAGAAGTGTGATATATTCTATATCATATATAAAACTTAGAATCTGTTAGGTATGCTCCAGTACAGTCATGTGATATAATTGTTGTTGTTGTTGTTGTTGTTGTTATGTGCCTCCAAGTCGACTTATGATGACCCTATGAATCAGCGACCTCCAAGAGCATCTGTCATGAACCACCCTATTCAGATCTTGTAAGTTCAGGTCTGTGGCTTCCTTTATGGAATCAATCCATCTCTTGTTTGGCCTTCCTCTTTTTCTACTTCCTTCTGTTTTTCCAAGCATCATTATCTTTTCTAATGAATCATGTCTTCTCATTATGTGTCCAAAGTATGATAACCTCAGTTTCATCATTTTAGCTTCTAGTGATAGTCCTGGTTTAATTTGTTCTAACACCCAATTATTTGTCTTTTTTGCAGTCCATGGTATGCACAAAGCTCTCCTCCAACAGTACATTTCAAATGAGTTGATTTTTCTCTTATCACCTTTTTTCACTGTCCAACTTTCACATCCATACATAGAGATCAGAAATACCATGGACTGAATGATCCTGACTTTAGTGTTCAGTGATACATCTTTATATTTGAGGACCTTTTCTAGTTCTCTCACAGCTGCCCATTCCTAGCCTTCTTCTGATTTCTTGACTATTGTCTCCATTTTGGTTAATGATTGTGCCAAGATATTTATAATCCTTGACAAGTTCAATGTGCTCATTGTCAACTGTAAAGTTACATAAATCTTCTGTTGTCATTTCTTTAGTCTTTTTAACGTTCAGCTGTAGTCCTGCTTTCGTGCTTTCCTCTTTAACTTTCATCTGAATTCATTTCAAATCATTACTGGTTTCTGCTAATAGTATGGTATCGTCTGCATATTTTAAATTATTGATATTCCTCCCTCCAATTTTCACACTTCCTTCTTCTTGGTCCAATCCTGCTTTCCGTATGATATGTTCTGCGTATAGATTAAATAAATAGGGTGATAAAATACACCCCTGTCTCACACCCTTTCCGATGGGGAACCAATCGGTTTCTCCATATTCTGTCCTTACAGTAGCCTCTTGTGCAGAATATAGGTTGCGCATCAGGACAATCAGATGCTGTGGCACCCCCATTTCTTTTAAAGCATTCCATAGTTTTTCATGATCTACACAGTCAAAGACTTTGCTGTAATCTATAAAGCACAGGGTGATTTTCTTCTGAAATTTCTCGGTCCGTTTCATTATCCAATGTATGTTTGCGATAAGATCTCTGATACCTCTTCCCTTTCTAAATCCAGCTTGGACATCTGGCATTTCACGCTCCATATATGGCAAGAGCCTTTGTTGTAGAATCTTGAGCATTACTTTACTTGCTTGGGATATTAAGGCAATAGTTCGATAATTACTGCATTCCCTGGGATCCCCTTTCTTTGGAATTGGGATGTATATGGAACTCTTCCAGTCTGTGGGCCATTGTTTAGTTTTCCATATTTCTTGACAGATTTTTGTCAAAATTTGGACAGATTCAGACTCAGTAGCTTGTAGCAACTCTATTGATATGCCATCTATTCCTGGTGATTTCTTTCTTCCAAGTATTTTAAGAGCAGCTTTCACCTCGCATTCTAAAATTTCTGGTTCTTCATCAAATGGTTCCTCCATGAATGAATCTGTCATCCTGTCATCTCTTTTATAGAGTTCTTCAGTGTATTGCTTCCACATACCTTTTATTTCATCTCAGTCACTCAGTGTGTTCCCCTGTTGATTATTCAACATCCCTACTCTTGGTTTAAATTTCCCTTTCATTTCTCTAATCTTTTGCAACAGGGCTCTTGTTCTACCCTTTTTGTTGTCCTCTTCTATTTCTATACAGTAACTATTGTAATAGTTCTCTTTCTCCCTACGTATTAGTCGCTGTATTGTTGCATTTAGGGTTCTGACCGTGTTTCTATCTCCTTTTGCTTTTGCTTTCCTTTTCTCTTTAACCATTTGAAGAGTTTCTTCAGTCATCTGTTGGGGTCTTTCTCTCTTTTTAGCTAGAGGTATTGTCTTTTTGCATTTTTCTCTGATAACGTCTCTGACTTCATTCCATAGTTCTTCTGGTTCTCTGTCAACTAAGTTTAAAGCCTCAAACCTGTTCCTTATTTGATCTTTATATGCTTCTGGGATGTTAGTTAAATTGCATTTTGGCATTATGATTGCTTTGTTGGTCTTCTTTAGCTTTACTCTGATTTTCGATATGACCAGTTCATGATCTGTACCGCAGTCTGCTCCTGGTCTTGTTTTTGCAGAAAGTATGGGACTTCTCCACCTTCTGCTACCAATTATATAATCAATTTGATTCCTATATTGACCATTTGGTGATGTCAATGTGTATAGTCATCTTTTCAGTTGCTCAAAAAATGTGTTCGCAAGAAACAAATTATTGGCTTCACAGAATTCAATAAGTCTTTCTCCTGCTTCATTTCTGTCTCCTAGGCCCCATTTCCCCACAATTCCTAATTCTTCTATGTTCCCTACTTTTGCATTCCAGTCCCCCATGATTATCAGCACATCTTGTTTTGGTGTGTGATCAATTTCTTCCCGTACTTCTGCATAAAATCTCTCCAATTCCTCTTCTTCTGCATTTGCCGTCAGAGCATAGACTTGGATGATGGTTATGGTGATAGGTTTCCCATTTAATCTCATTGATATCACTCGCTCAGACCTTGCGTTGTAGCTGTTAATTGCTCTTGCTACATCACTTCTCACTATTAAAGCAACCCCATTTCTTCTTAATTTCTCATTTCCTGCATAAAATATTTTGTAGTTGCCTGATTGGAAATGTCCCATTCCCGTTCATGTTAGTTTGTTCACACCAAATATTGTAATGTTGATGCGTTCCATTTCTTGCTTGACAATTTGTAACTTTCCCTGGTTCATTCTTCTCACATTTCATGTTCCTATTGTGTGCGTTGTACAACTCCGGACTCTCCTTTCGCATCTGTGCGCATCAGCCTCTGGGCTTCCTTTCGGCTTTGACCCAGCTGCGTCACAGTGCTACTATTACTTATCCTTTGTTCTTCCCCAGTAGCTTGGTGAGTGCCTTCTGACCTGGGGGTCTCAACTTCCAGCACTATCTCGTGTTGCATTTTGGATACTCTGATATAGTAGATCAGTCTGAAACAGATGGCTGGCACTGGGTCCAGTTCTTTAGATCTAACACTTGCTTGTCAGGTTGACAGCCTGCAGACATAATGGATGGTAGCCCCCCCCCCCAGTAATCTCCTAACTCCAAACCACATTTCATTATTTCAGGTTGAACGGGAATATTTTAATATTCTTCCTGAATGATCATAATGGAGGAGACAGACCCTCCTCACCAGCAACAGCAGTTCTTAAATGGGGAGCCACTACCTAGAAGGACTTGTCACAGGTCAGTGCCAACTGGGCAGCACTGGTGCATCTTGTTTGTGAAGAAATGCTTGCAGTTTGTTTTATCACACACATCCTTCATGGACAGCCATTGTGTGTGTGTGTGTGTGTGTGTGTGTGTGTGTGTGTGTGTGTTTGTAATGGAGGGAGGGAGAGGGAGGGTAGAGTTGCCAGGTCACTGGTTTTCACCTGGAGACTCTGGAATTTTTGTGTCCTCTCCAGGTCTCTGGATGGGTCAGCCCAATGTCCTGACTGTTAGCTTTCATTTTTTAAAAATAATTACATTTCTAGGTGGTCTGGTTCAAGAGATATACAGCAAAATGTCAGCCGCTGCCCTGGCCACTTCTGTTAGAAGTCAGCTGCTCTAATCCCTGCCCTCTTAGGTTTTTAGCCAATAAGTGAAGTCAGAGTTGTGATTGACAAGAGATTTGCTGGCCTCCAGACAATACCTAGCACCCATTACAATCCTGAAAACAGTTTCCTTTTCCTGTTTGTCTGCACATCAGAAGTTGAGTGAGTGCTAAACTATTTAAAGTTAAACTATTTAAAGTTAAAACGAGACATGGTGGAAGATAAATAAAACTAGATAAATTAAAAACTAATGCTGTTCACAGCTCTCCTGATCCACCCCGTGGCTCTGATCTGGGAAGGGGCATCTGGCAGACCCACCCTGGGTCAATCCAGGGACCACCCAACATGCCTTGGAGCCAATCCTGAATAAGTTAGGGAATGGGGATCATGCTTAATTAGGGTAAAAAAACCTGATTAAACATACTGGTGGGAGGGGAAGGAGATATGTCTCCTTCCCTCTCCCACCTGAGAACAGGGATCAATTCTGTAGGTTGCTTCTTTTTTGATGAGCTGATGAGCAGAGGGAATGATCCTGCACGGTGCTGAAGTATCCTGAAGGAAAGAAGTTTGCAAAGCAGCATCTGCACCCTACAGCATCTATGCCTCTGTTCAACAGTTGTTGAGCAGACACTCTGATACTATGGGGTGGCACCCAGTCAGGAAGGAGAGCCCCAGTATTTGGCATACTTTCTCAGGAGAAAATGCAGCAGGTAGGTCAGCTTTTTAGAGGGTTTTCCACCTGATGGCTGCCTCTTCATCCTGCCTGATCCTCCACCCACCGACCCACCCCGGAGTCATGAGCTCCATGGAGTGGTCCTGGAGTGATGAAGAGGAAGAGGACGAAGCTACAGAACAGAACCTGTGGGAGGGGCCTAGCAACCTGCTCTTGATCTTGATGAAATGCCACCGCCCCATTGCCCCAGACCCGTAGGCAACTACAGCAGCAGGCTCAGCAGACCCCCACTTCTCCAACTTGGAGGAGTGCTTGCGTGCACACACATTCCCGTTCTGTGACACCTTCCTCATGCAAGTAGAAAGAGCCCACCTGACCTTACATAAAGATTGTAAGGGGGTGTATCTAATTGCTGTGACAATGTTTTAATGTTTTAACTTTGAGTAGTCATGCCCAGTTATGCTGTGTAGAGATGCAGAATATTGTGTGACCTGTTAGCTAATCCATGAAGTGCTCTAAACTGGAGTTTTTCATTAAATATAGTGGAGAAAGATACACCAGTGAGTCTTAGTTTGATTCCAATGGGTCAGGACAGGACACACAGATCACTTTGTACCGTCCAACCCAGCCCATAGTCATACATGGCTGTCTCGACCTGACTTGGCTGAGGCCCAAAAACCTCTGATTAGGCCCAGCCAAATCTGGTGCACAGCCCTATTAAAAACCAGTAGGACGATTATTTATTTATCTATTTATTACATTTATACCCCACCTTTCTTTTCATGATAGAATCCCAAGGCAACTTACATATGGTTCCTAGGCGGTCTCTGTGACGTCCTTCCCTGGCACCACCTGTGAAGCTCTCACTTTGTGGCTACCAGCAGACAGGAACATCAGGTTTTCTTCTTACCCTTTACAGCACTAGCACCAATCTCAAAAGATCCCACTACTAGGCAGCACCACCTGACACTCTGTAACCCTTTTAGCCAATAGTCTGTGCCTAGTCTCTGCCTGGCTATTCCGATACCTTGTGTCAATGGGTATAGGTAATTTGTAAACCTCCCTGCAGTCTCTTGCACTGAAGCTTACAGCCCTGGGTTTCTCTGTGGTACTGGATACAATATCTTTTCCTCCGCCACTACCACCATTTGATACAACTGTTCAGCCTTGGTTACTTGCTATCCCCCCTGGTTTGTGTTTCCCAGCTGAAGCAATCAGGCTTTTGTTTAACCAAGAAATATTTATTGAACACTAAAAATAACAAGATTACTTAATTACTTTGTTGACAAGCTTATGGTTTCATATTATGTTCTGACATGTACTTTACTTCTCATTAATTGCCTCAGAATTCCGACTCACTCTCAACAACAACACCAACCTCCAAAAACCACCAAAACCTCTCTTTCACCTCTTTAAATCTCCAACATCCACCACCCTGATTCAGCTGTCATTCTTCCATTTATACCCCCAGCCATTCAAATGCTCAGCCAATCATCCAGCATTCTACTGCTCATGTACTCCCCCTCCTCTTTCATTCCACTTGCCATATGTCTTCTATATAACCAGCACTTACCATATTTACAATACAAGCAGGAACATCACAGTCTCCCATTCAGGCACTGACCAGACCTGACCCTGCTTAGCTTCAGCAGGGAGCTGGCCTCATGTGCCTTTAGACCATAGCCTGGGACTAATAAAAACCAAGGCTAATAAAAAGCCAGCTATGGTAAAATTGTCTTCGCTAGGCCGCAAAAGTTAAAAAGGGAGGGGGCCAGATGAACCTTCCAGAAGAAAGAATTCCACATGACCACAGAGATGGCCCTTGAAAAAAGATTTTCAGATTCTTATAGGCCTCCTTACATTGCATGTGGACTGTGTTTGGCTTTGTGGATCACAACTCTTCTAGGCCTGGCATAGGGGGTAGAAGGTAAAACTTGTTCACAAAGGTGGTGGGCAAATCCATTGTTACCTATTTTGTGTCAAAAGAAAACTTTCCCAAACTTCTGGAGTTTCATTTGGTGATGTTCCATTTCTTCGGATTGAATTCTCAGTAATTAAAGGAAAGCAAATGATATACAGAACTTTCTGCACAGGATTTTGGAAGAGATGTGCCAAGAGAGGAACTGCTGGTTGCTGACATGTGCAACTAAGCTATAATCTGCCGTTTTGCTGAAAACAGATTCCCCTGGCTTTTGATTACCAGTTTGAACATTTGAAATTGGATAAGTGATGGCTTTTCTGATCAGAGGAGCGGAACATTTTAAAAATTATTATTATGATTATTTTACATCAGGGTAGCCTATCCAGACACTTTAAGTATTTTTCTTCTGCACTCCCCACTCCCAAAGACCCTACTCATATTGCCAGTAGTGGGGGAGGGGGAAGTAGACCCAGCATTTCTCCAGTGGAGGCTGGTGCTCATTGAGACTGACAGGGCAAAAGGCAGGGAGACTGAACAGTTGGTGGAGCCAGAGCCAATGGCAGGCAGAACCAATGAATTATAGTGTTGTCCCCATCCTCCTCCCTGCTGAGTTGTACAAGGTGTAATGAGCTAGCCCAGATAATGGCTTAAAATATGCATAAAATGTGCTGAACTCATTTACATCTGCTTATATAGCTTAGAATATGCTTAAGATTTGCTGAAATAGCTTATAAAGTTTGCTTGTTGCAGTGGATGTATAATGCATAAGAGCCAAATAGTAAGAAAAGGAATAGTTTAAAACTGCCCCTTTTTGCCTCCATCTCCTGACTAAAACTGTAATTTTCCTATGAAAGCAGCTGGAACACATAGAGATAAGAGGTCTGGGCAGTCAGCCAACACTCAACAGGCTCTTTAAAGAGGAGGTTCCTTATATGGTACGATTAATGCCACCACATTCAATTAGTAGTTTACACTGATTATTCTTGTAGTCTGTAGGAGAAGGCAAAAAGGTTGCTAGTGCCACCTCTAGTAGACAGCATAATTGATAAGACCATGGGAACAAGTCTTCTCTTTGATAAGAAAGTTTATAAAAGGCCAGGTTTTATAGCACCTAGGACTCCTCAGCTCTGCTGAAGTGGAGGGTTGAAGAAAGCAGGAGAGCCATCCATCTATTCCATCCATGGCATCTGATGGGTAATGTATCATGACATGTATTTCCATTTACTTTGTAACTTTGCTCTGTAATATGACTTTGCCCCCACACAAAGAAGACTCGTGACACCAAACTGGTATAATGTTATATTTATTAAAATATAACATCCTAAATCCAATGCAATATAGCCAATTATTCAAATCTATATCTTTTCGGGCAGGTGAGGCTAAACCTAACAACGAGGGATTACACCCTCACCTTCTTAAGGCATCACTTCTCATCATCACGTGACTCCATAGTCAAGGACTTGGGTGAATTCCTCCCTCCTTGCTCCTGGAGCCAGCTGTGTGGTTCCAACCCCCACACCATGGCCCCACCGTACAGGCGTTCACCATGATGTGCAAGCCGGTCCCACAAGGACACAACACAGATCCCCACCGGACACAAAGCCCTGATGGTTCCCTAGGAAGTGCCCCTTTTTCATGATGCCTTAACCACCTAATTTTAACCCCCATATACCTCACCTACCCGAATTCTATGCCACAAGAGGGAATCAGCTTAAGCTTGGTCCCCTCCACCCTATGAGGATAACAATCCCTTTAATCCCCCCATAAGATCCTCCAAAAACAGGTCACACCCTTGCTCAGAAAGATGAACACCATCATCTCGAAATAGATGTGGGGCATGGAACCTAATCCTATCATGACAGCCTTGGTCACCCTGTATGATGACCTTTGTCGGGAGAGGGACAGGGGGAGTGTGACCCTGTGATTCTCCTTGATCTCTCAGCTGCTTTTGATACCATCGACCATGGTATCCTTCTGGGAAGGCTCACGGAGTTGGGAGTTGGGGGTATTGCTTGGCAGTGGCTCCGCTCCTACTTGGTGGGTCATCAACAGAAGATAGTGCTTGGGGAACACTGCTCGACACCCTGGACTCTCCATTGTGGAGTCCCACAGGGATCGGTACTGTCCCCCATGCTTTTCAACATCTATATGAAGCCGCTGGGTGCGGTCATCAGGAGTTTTGGAGTGCATTGTCACCAGTACGCTGATGACACACAACTCTATTTCTCCTTTGCATCTTCCTCAGGTGAGGCTGTTAACGTACTAAACGGTTGCCTGGCCGCGATAATGGATTGGATAGGAGCTAACAGACTGAAACTTAATCCAGACAAGACCGAGACGCTGTTAGTGAGTGCCTTCTCTGCCCAGATGGTGGATGTTCACCCTGTTCTGGATGGGGTTACACTCCCCTTGAAAGAACAGGTTCGTAGCTTGGGAGTTCTTTTCGATCCTTCCCTGTCTCTTGAGGCTCAGGTAGCCTCAGTGGCACGCAATGCTTTCTACCATCTCCGATTGGTAGCCCAGCTACGTCCCTATCTGGACAGTGACGACCTCGCCTCAGTCGTTCATGCTCTGGTAACTTCTAGATTGGACTACTGCAATGCGCTTTACGTTGGGCTGCCCTTGAAGATAGTTCGGAAACTACAGTTAGTCCAGAATGCAGCGGCCAGATTGTTGACACGGACCAGAAGGTCCGCTCATATAACACCTGTTTTGGCCCGTCTGCACTGGCTTCCTATTTGTTTCCGGGCTAAATTCAAAGTGCTGGTTTTGACCTATAAAGCTTTACACGGCATGGGACCGCAATACCTGGTGGAGCGCCTCTCCCAATATGAAACTACCCGTACACTGCGCTCAACATCTAAGGCCCTCCTCCGAGTACCATCCCATCAAGAAGCTCGGAGGATGGTGACTATAAATAGGGGCTTTTCGGTTGTGGCTCCCGAACTGTGGAATGGTCTCTCCGATGAGGTGCGCCTGGCGCCGACACTGCTATCTTTTCGGCGCCAGGTGGAAACCTTTTTATACGCCCAGGCATTTTAAAGTGTATTTTTACAGTATTTTATTACTATGTTGTATTTTGGATGTTGTTTGGTTCTCGTATTGTTTGTGTGTTTTTGTTTTTTGAGTTATTATATTTATTGTATTTATATATTGTGCCTGCTTTTACCTTTTATGTACACCGCCCAGAGAGCCTTCGGGCTTAGGGCGGTATATAAATTAAATAAAATAAATTAAATAAATAAATAAATGAGAAATAACTGCCCCACCAAGAGACAAAACTAAATCCCTAACCTTCCTATTGACCCATTTCCTAGCTCTATCTATCTTATTGGGATGAACAGCACCCCTCCAAACCCTTCTAACAAGCATTTCAGACCATACAAGCAGAAGATGGGGATATGATCTAATAAGCCACGTGAGATCACGCGTAACTTTTAGCAGCAAATCGAACCCAGGACGCTGCACCAAATCATTTTCAACCAAATGAATTAACAATATGTGCGGCCTGTCAGCCAATGACATGATCCGGCACACAGCAGGCAGCAACGCATCCCATAACATGCCCCTCCGGGCTTCCCACTGAATCGTAGCTGTGGCAGAAAGCTGCAGCTGTGTTCCATAAACAGACGAGGATGCCCTCCGATGAGCCCAAAACACAATTGAGTGGCCACACAAGACGATCCTGACGGGAATGGGGATGTTTGTCAAACCTACAGGAAACAAAAACAAAGTCATCTGTTAAAACCTGACGTAAGACTTAAATGCATCGGAATGCCACTTTCCGATCGCCTGTATCTCGCTGATACTCATGCCCACAAGGGCCGCAGCTGTAACTGCACCAATCCGGAAAGAATGCAGCCCATAGACTCCAGCATCGCGACCACTGGCCAACAAGGCCTGCCGAACAACAGCCCAAAATTGAAATTGAGTCAGGGCAGTACCATCCATATGTATGAACAAATAACGCTGGCCCGCTGGCTGAATGGATAAGAATTGTCGCATTGCAGACACAGGGCACAATACCTAGACCTGGTGACTTCGTAAAAGCACGAATACTGCCATGGCCCTTTGATCGGTCTTAGAGACCCGCAGTGAAAACCTCACTATATCTGCACCGAATGTGCAATCGCCAAAGCATAAGGCTCGATAAGTCACATCGCACTTAGAAGGGGGCAATACTTCGCTAGGGCGAAAAGCACCATAAAACATCGTCAGAGTTACTGCGGCGAACAGGTGCAACTCATACTGAGATGAGCATAAAGAATTAAATAGTGCCAGGATCTGGAGGAGGACATCGGGCGTGATTGGCCTCCTCCGGCCAGCGGACCTGGGAGCGGAACGCGACCAACCCACAAGGACCTATCTGACCCTAAAATCTACAGAATGATCCGGCAGCCCCCTTTCCTTGGAAATAAAGGCTAGTGCCGAGAGGTGACCAGCGATAGTAGAAACAGAATTATTGTGCCCTTTTAAATGTGTCATAAACTGCAATAAATGCTCCACAGGAATAGGCCACTCCAAAGGCAGCTCCGTGCCTATACGGAAAGTCTGGAACTTAGCAAATGAACGCTCATACGCATTTTGAGTACTGGGACCCAGAGCGGCAGCAATCACAACCCCAACTTCTAGTTGCCAAGGTTCCACAGGAAAGGTGGGATTGGTACAGGATCCAGAGCCGCTCCAGGTGCAACCTCCCGAAAGCACGCCATCTGTAAGCGTGAAAGTGCATCAGCTACTGTATTCTGCAAACCTGGAACATGTCTGGCCAGGAATAAAATATTAAAGCGCAAGCATTGCAACACAAAAGCGTGCACCAAGCGCATGACATGAGGAGACTTAGAAGTTTGGGCATTAATCACGCTAACTGTGGAAATATTATCGCACCAGAAGCGCACTGTGCGGTTTGTAAATGCCTTTGGCCAGATACGAACAGCGACCACAATTGGAAAAAATTCCAAAAATGTCAAATCGGAAGTAATTCCGATATCTCACCAACTGTCAGGCCATCGCTCAGCACACCACTGGGCTCTAAAGATGACCCCAAAGCCAATGCATCCAGCAGCGTCAGAATGCACCGGTAATTTCGCTTCTAAGATTAATTCCTCCCTCCAAAAGGAAAGGCGATTGAAATCCTTCAGGAATGCAAGCCACATGTACAAATCCTCTCTCATCCCTGACGTGATCCTTATGAAATGGAAGCGAGAGTGAACTCCCTTCATGGCGTCACATAAACGCCTGAGGAACGCACAACCAGGGGAAATAACGTTGGAAGCAAAAACTAAGTGGCCACAAGTTCCTGTAACCGGGCCAGTGTGATCTTTTTCAACCCTATTACTAAACAGAGCAGTTGACGCAGTACTACCAACTTCTCAAGCGGCAAACGTGAGGACTGAGTCACAGTATCTAACTGAATCCCTAAGATAATAAGGGAAGTAGTAGGGCCCTCTGACTTTTCGGGAGCTAACGGAACTCCCAATTCGTCAGTTAAAGTGTCAAAAGATTGCATCAAATGAAGGCTATGAAAAGACACGGCCGGTCCCACAAATAATAAAAAAAATTATCAAGATAATGAGCAGAAAAGGAGGACGATGCTTTCCTCCTCAATGCCCATTCTAGAAATGTGCTAAATGCTTCAAAAGCAGTGCACGACACAGAACAGCCCATTGGCATAGCTCTGTCAACGTAAAACTGAACTTGAAATTTAAAACCAAGCAAATACACATCCTCAGGGTGTGCTGGGGAAAGGCGAAAAGCAGATTTTATATCACACTTTGCCATTAAAGTACCCCTTCCAGCTTTTCTAACTACTCTAACCGCCTCGTCAAAAGAAGTATATCTAACTGATGCAAATAATGGGGAAATGCCATCATTGACAGAGGCCCCTTTTGGGAATGACAAATTATGAATCAGGCGATATTCTCCAGCCTGCTTCTTAGGGATAATACCTAAAGGGGAAATCCTCAAATTTTCCAAAGGAGGAAAACGGAAGGGGCCTGATATCCGATCAGCAAGTATCTCCTCATGAAGCTTGGCCAAAACTACAGGCGCTAAATTACTATAAGAGGGCTGATTGACTAGCGATGTAGCAATCCTAGGACCCTCATAAGGGATACGAAAACCATCTGTAAAACCCTGGAGTATAAAACTAGCAGCCTGCCGATTGGGATAATGCTCTAACAGCTTCGCCAAAGGAGCCAGTTTGATCGGGCTACTGGCCTTGCGACGTACAGCCGCTATTGCCAGACCGCGTTTTGGCTGTGGGTGCTCCCCTGTACCCTGTGGAGCTGTACGTGCCCTCTGGCAAGAGGAACTAGAGTGGTTGCCTCTGCACAGTGCACAAACATGTCGGAACCTACAGGGACATCTTGAGCATCGGCCATTGCTATTAAATGTCCAGCAGACTTGTTGGGATTGAACCCACTGCCCGCCTTGGCTGTAGCCAGAGGCGGAAGTCTGCGCACGTGCCAATAAATGCCCACTATCGGCCCTATCTCCAAGAGAGGGCCTGGCGGATGTCATAGAACGTAGCCACAGTCCAGTATGTTCAATGTCGCAACGAAGGGTAGGATCTAATGCTGCTCTTTGTCTAAAATGCTGATCATACCTAAGCCAAGCGGTTCCAGAGAATTCTCGGAAGGCCCGATGCACTAAATCCTGATATTTTATCATGGATAAAGCCCTAGACGGATCAGCCTGTGTCATAACACCCATATAAATCGTATAGGCATTCAACCAATTAGGCCCCACCCTATCCACCTTCCTTTTGATCACTGCCTCACGCTCTTTCCCTTCCTGACCGTCCTTAGGCTTAGCCTCGTGCTCACGAAACAGGAGAGTAAGCAAGTCAATATACTCTCCCCTCCAAATTTTTTCTTTTGTTCGTATCGCCTTGAGGATAAACCCCATATGGAAGGGACAAAGAAGCAGGTGATTGAGAAGAGGAAATCGAAGGCGGCTGCCAAGGACTCACTGTAGCCTCCGGCCAAGGAAGCTGTGGGTGCTGGGGTACCAACACCCCTCCCATAAACCCTACTGGGTGGGCAGCTGCTCCCAACGAAGGAGAATCAGCTGTTTGTATATCCCTGTTAAGGGCAGTGGAATCCTGTGGATGTGTATTGCGAGCTTGTGAGTGCATGATTTGCTCACCTGTATACGCCGAAGGAGAGGCAATCACAGAAGGTGCTGCAAACCCAGAAACCATTGGAGTAAACGCTGCAGCATCATGCGGAACTGGCTGCTGACTTCACATATGCCCGGCAGCTGACAGAACTGAAGGTGTGACAGCAGAAATAGGTGCTTGATCAGCTGGTAAACACGCAGTATGCGTACGGATTGCTGGCTCCTCACTGGGTACCGCAGCTTCCAGAACCCCGATTCTAGAAACTAAATCAGCAAGAATACGATTTTTAGACTTTTTGGAAGCCAACCGTGCAGATTTCTTACCTGCTGGAGCCAGCCTCAGCATCCAGGGGCTGTCTGCGTTCCTTTTCCAATGCCTCCACCCTAGCCACCAAGGCACGGATGGTCCCAAAATCCTCTTCTTTGTCAGAAGACAGGTTCTCCTGTGGTAGAGGGCGCTTTGTAGTTTGCTTGACCACCCGCACCCCTTTTTTCCGCTGAGCCTTCCTGGGAGGCATTTTGTAAGAAACAATAAACAACAACAATTATACAAAAGACCAAAATGCTATTATAATCTAATTATGGAGTCAACAAATTATAATAATAATTAGCATACACCAAGTGCCTATAACACTACAACTAATAAATTAACCCAACCTCTTTGGTTATTTATATATTTTATTTATTTACTTATACATTTATTCATTTATTATATACAAAGGGAAAGTGGAAAAAGGATTGAAGGTAAAGGGAAGTGGGAAGGGGGTAATTTATATTTTTAACACTAATAAATGGAATAAATAACGACTAGTAAATGAATTTTAAAGTAATGGAATACCTTAGTTATTAAATTAACAGAAACAATACTTATTATATCTTTAAACCTTTGCTCTAAAATTAATTAGGTAACTACCAAAGTAACCAAAAGGATTAACAATCTAAATGGAGTTACACAACAAGAATAACTGGAGGGGGAGGAAAACGAGAGGCAAAGGAATCACAAGCAATGATAAATCTCCGAACGAACGCCAAAGCCGCCAACGGACTAACGTGGAATGAGGACCAAACGCAGCTGCCGCGAGGCAAAAAAGGCAAGTGCGGGAAGAACGGAGCAGCCTTATATCTGCTGCTCAGCGCCCTCCCTGATAGGATGATTGATCTCACGTGGCTCCTAGCACTTGATTCGAGAATGTTCCCAAGTCTTCCCTGTGATTATGGTGGGGGCAAATACGCCCCTAATTAGTAACGACATAGTGTTTAACTTAGTCCTTCATCTATTGTAACTTGTTTTAACTAAGATGTGCCTTCAAAGTCTTATGCTTTGATGTTAAATGGATATCCAGCAACTTCTTTCATGCTCATATATATTTCTATTTTTCTGTTTCTGCAATGATGGTTAAGGCCACATAGAATACATTTTATTAGTTGTAGTGTGCAAGATATGAATAAATAGCATATATTATAAAGACTGTTCTGCTGTCTGAAGTCAGACTCCCAAATAGAAAATTTCTGGTACCTCCCAAGACTCCAGAATTCTTGAGTGGGGTTTCCTCTATTCTCCGTTTGTAGTGGATGGCTGCTCTTGATAACCTGTGAGCTTAGGTGAACAAACATTTGACATACAAGGACTCTATGTAGACATGGAGGAAAGGAGAAAGTAAGAACCATCAACCCTGTGCATTTACTGTCAAGGGGGCTGGCCTGGCCGATACCAAAGAGAAACAGAAATTAAGGAGGAGGAAGCTGAGAGGCAGTGCCACAAACCTGGACTGATTGTAAGAAAGGCAGTCAGGTGGGGGTTGGCTGAGAGCAGACTGAGTTTGATGGGGCAGTGTCCCATGTGCCCTTCAAGGACCTCCACTACACCTCTCCATCTCCAGCTCAGCATCCTGATGGGGATACAAATCACTCCTTTCCCATCAATCACCTAATGAGCAGAGAGGGGAAAATAATCCCCCTCCTCAACTGAGCTGCATGGATCAACTGAGGAAAGGAGCTATGTGTCCTGTGCGTGTGAACAACAGTGCAACAGAGAGTGTGCATGTGAAAGTGTGGGGTGGCATTTTGATTTCATCTGCCATGAACATGTGGCCTTCAGCGGGCTGACCAAGAAGGAATGCATCCCTCAGATCAAACAAAGATTAGCCGCCCCTGTTTTACATGGTTAGCCACAATAATTCTGGGCAGTGCATATTTTAACAAGGCTTTAATATCTGTTTTAATTATAATTTGTGCACTAAAAGGACCACAATCCATAAAAATATTGATGTATTTTATTCAGTAAATGTATAGCCCACTTCAGAGCTTGGAAAAGTTACTTTTTTGAACTACAACTCCCACCAGCCCAATCCAGTGGCCATGCTGGCTGGGGCTGATGGGAGTTGTGATTCCAAAAAGTAACTTTTCCAAGCTCTGGCCCACTTTTCTTCCATTGTTAAAGACAAGCTTGCCAACCATTTCTTTATTTAGATTTTCTTTAGCCCCGCTTCTCTCTTAAAAACTCAATGCAATTTACAGTAAACAAATGTAGATGATGGAAATATTACAGAACTAAGAGCACTGCTGGATCAGGCTAAAAATCCTTCTAGTCCAGCAACCTCTTGTCACAGTGGCCAACCAGATGCCTACGGGATGCCAAAAGCGGGACCTGAGAGGAACAGAGTTTTCCCCACTTCTATTTTTTAAAATAATATGTTTATTGTAAAGTTTTCAAATACATAGAATGACAGAATATAATGTGAAACAGCTGAGGAAGACAACCCCTATTCAATCAAACAATAAACAAATAAAAATGATAATGAGAGAGAGAGAGAGCAGAAAAAGAAAAGGGGAGAAGGAGGAGCAGAAGAGAGGTTGGAGAGCAAAGAGTCCTGGGCTCCTACTGGGAGGAACAGCGGGATATAAATCTAATAAATGGCCCACGAATTATGGAATTCTCTCCCTGATGAGGTACGCCTGGCGCCAAAATTGCTGTCCTTTCGGTGCCAGGTAAAACCCTTTTTGTTCTCCCAGGCATTTTAACACCATTTTAACACCTATTTTAACATCTACATTCACACTTATGATCTTAATATTTTAGTAATTTTAACACTTAATCATCTTAACATCTTAATACTTTTAACTGATTTAATACGTTTTTATATTAATATTTTAGGACTGTGTTTGCAGTTGTTTATGTGTTTAATTATGTTTTGCTATTTTTGGTATATTGTCGTTAAGTAGTTTGATATATGTTTTTTAAGTGTATATTGGATGTTTTTATGTTGTTAACTGCCCAGAGAGCTTCGGCTATGGGGTGGTATAGAAATATAATTAATAAATAAATAAAAATAAATAAAATAAATATTTCACCTCCCACTGTTTTATCTTGTGCAAACTGAGACTCTCCACATGCCCACTGGAGACTATTCTGCAGAATAGTCAGTGCCATTATTCCACAGTTAATTTTTTTTTAGTGTAAATTTTGCAAAGTGTTGCTGTACTTCATATATTCACAGAAATAGAAACGAAAGAAAATGATTTCCTATAGGAAACTTCACTAAAATTGCAAAGTAAATCAGACATATTTAAAGTGACCATCTGAACTATATCAATAATGTTGCTTCCTCCCTGCTAAAACAAGATCAGCACAGCACATGTCTTCTTTCTATTATCTGGGCTGATTGCAGGTGTTGCCACCGCTCCCCATATGCTCAGAGGCACATGTTACCAAATTCTTCCAAGCTACACAGGAAGTGGACTGGACTGTGAAAGACCAACCCAAATTGTGTTTGCATTTTGACAAATTTGTAGGGCAGTCCAATATCTCAGAGAGGAGGTCAGGTCTCCTGCTCCCCTGGTGCATTCACTATAGCTGCCCAGTTTCCCACTTTTTAAAGTTTAATAGGAATAACTGTTGGCTATAGGTATGTTCATAAACCACAAGAGCTTTTGCCTATTATTTATTTATTTAAGCTATTTCTATACCGCTTAATATATATAAAAATCTCTAAGCTCCCATGTCTTTGTTTCATCGTGGCTTTCTGCCTGCTTGCCGCCACTCCATTCAAGTTCGCTGCTTGGGGCGTGTTTTACCCTTTTGGCTTGCTTACTTGTTTGTTTGTTTATTGGGTCGTGGGCAGATATTTTACAACTTTATTTGCAGATATTATTTATGGACGAAGTTTGATGCAGAGGAATATTCTTAATACCGGCTGCTAGTGTTGATGTTTGGGTGTATTTTAACTTGTTAGTTAGTTTGTTTGTTTGTGCGTGTGAATGAGATTGTGTGGATGTGTTTGTGTGCGTTTATGTGTATTTTGTGTGTTGTTGTGTGAATGTGTCTGTTGTGTTTTAGTATTTTTAAATATGTGCCTGGGAGAGCATATTTTGCATTTAACGGGGAGGCTTTCGGGGGCCCCAATTAGCGTAGTGACGGGTTATGGGAGGTATGGCGCTAGGAGGAGAATGTGCCAGGTAAGGGGAACTCGCCCCAGACAAGTTGTGTCTGTGCCTTGTTCCGGTTCTCCTCAAGGCCACAGAACTGCTGGTTGTTCTATCAGCCAGCCCTTAGATCTCCAGGTGCTGCTTTTGAATGCCAGGTCGGTATATAATAAAACCTCCCTTGTCCACGACTTAATTGTGGATGAGAGTGCCGACCTGGCATGTCTAACCGAGACCTGGGTGGGTGAGCAGGGAGGAGTTGCTCTCTCTCAGCTTTGTCCACCTGGGTATACGGTGCAGCACTATGGTAGACCTGAGGGTCAGGGAGGTGGGGTCGCTGTGGTCTATAGGAGTACTTTCTCTCTCACCAGGCATCCTGTCCAGATGGCGACTGGTCTAGAGTGCCTCCACCTTGTGCTGGGTCAAGGAGACAGACTGGGAATCCTGTTGGTGTACCGCCCACCTTGCTGCCCAACAGCTTCCCTAGCTGAGCTGACAGAGATAGTCTCGGAGGTATTGCTGAGGTCCCCCAAACTTGTGGTGTTGGGGGACATCAACATTCATGCCGAGACTGTTTTATCTGGTGCAGCTCAGGACTTCATGGCCTCCATGACAACCATGGGGCTGTCTCAATTTGTTACTGGCCCAACGCATGTATCGGGTCACACTCTTGATTTGATCTTCGCCACTGGGGTGGGGTGTTTTTCATCTACTCCATTGTCATGGACAGATCAACGCCTGCTGAGTTTTAGACTTACGACGACTCTTTCCCTCTGCAAGGGTGGGGGACCTATTAAGTTGGTCCGCTCTCAGAGGCTTATGGATCCTATTGGTTTACAGATGGCTCTGGGAGTTTTTCCAGCTGATAGTACTGGCGCTCCTGTCGAGGCCTTGGTCGAACTGTGGAATACAGAGATGGCCCGGGCTATTGACACGATTGCTCCCGCGCGCCCTCTTCGATGCAGAGCTCATACAGCTCCGTGGTATACCCCGGAGCTGAGAGTGATGAAGCAAGAGAGAAGGAGGCTGGAGTGCAGATGGAGACGAACTCCAGACGGATGCAGTTATGCTTTGGTAAGTGCCTCTACTAAGTCGTATATAAAAGCGGTAAGGGCGGCGAAGAAGTTTCACTTCACTGCCTCTGTCAGGACATCTCTCTGCCGCCCTGCAGAGCTTTTTAGGGTTGTACGAGGACTCTTACATTCTGGTCCTCGAGATACTATTGAAACATCTGAAGCTGGCTGTAACGACATCGTAGGGCACTTCCAAAATAAAATCGCATGCATCTGTAGGGACCTAGACTCCGATGTTATGACAGACGAATCCATTGAAGTGTCCAGAACACGGTCTTGTCTTTCATTATTGGATGAGTTTCAGTTGGTGCAGCTTGAGGAAGTGGACAAGGTACTTGGATTGGTGCGGGCGACCACGTCTGCTCTAGATCCTTTTCCATCTTGGCTAGTGAAGGCTAGCAGGACTACTACCACCGACTGGGCCAAGGAAGTGATAAATGCCTCCTTGAGTGAGGGAGTAGTCCCTAGTAGCCTCAAGGAGGCAGTAGTAAGACCTCTCTTAAAGAAACCTTCCTTAGACCCAGATGACCTGAACAACTATAGACCGGTGGCGAATGTCCCCTTTTTGGGCAAGGTTCTGGAGCGGGTGGTTGCCGGTCAGCTCCAGGTGCTCTTGGATGAGACCGATTATCTGGATCCGTTTCAATCCGGTTTTAGGCCTGGTTTTGGCACTGAAACAGCCTTGGTCGCCCTGTATGATGACCTTTGTCGGGAGAGGGACAGAGGGAGTGTGACTCTGTTGATTCTCCTTGATCTCTCAGCGGCGTTTGATACCATCGACCATGGTATCCTTCTGGGGAGACTCGCGGAGTTGGGAGTTGGAGGCACTGCTTGGCAGTGGTTCCGCTCCTACTTGGCGGATCGTCACCAGAAGGTAGTACTTGGGGAACATTGCTCGACTCCTTGGACTCTCCATTGTGGAGTCCCTCAGGTGTCGGTTTTGTCCCCCATGCTTTTTAACATCTACATGCAGCCTCTGGGTGCCGTCATCAGGAGTTTTGGAGTGCGTTGCCACCAGTATGCTGATGACACGCAGCTCTATTTCTCCTTTTCATCTTCTACAGGTGAGTCTGTGGATGTGCTGAATCACTGCCTGACCATGATAATGGACTGGATGAGAGCTAATAAACTGAGACTCAATTCAGACAAGACTGAGACACTGTTGGTGAATGCCTTCCCTGCCCAGATGGTGGATGCTTACCCTGTTCTAGATGGGGTTACACTCCCCTTGAAGGAACAGGTTCGTAGTCTTGGGGTTCTTTTCGATCCTTCCTTGTCTCTGGAGGCGCAAGTGGCCACGGTGGCAAGGAATGCATTCTACCACCTTCAGTTGGTAGCCCAGCTACACCCCTATCTGGACAGGGATGACCTCGCCTCAGTTGTTCATGCTCTGGTAACTTCTAGGTTGGATTACTGTAATGCGCTCTACGTAGGGCTGCCCTTGAAGACAGTTCGGAAGCTTCAGCTAGTGCAAAACGCAGCAGCCAGACTGCTGACGAGGACCAGCCGGTCAGCGCATATAACACCTGTTCTGGCCCGTTTGCACTGGCTACCTATTTGCTTCCAAGCCAGATTCAAGGTGCTGGTTTTGACCTATAAAGCCTTACACGGCGTGGGACCGCAGTATCTTGTGGAACACCTCTCCCGCTATGAACCGACCCGGTCACTTCGCTCAGCATCTAAGGCCCTCCTCCGGGTACCAACCCATCGGGAAGCCCGGAGGACAGTTACTCGATCTAGGGCCTTTTCTGTAGTGGCCCCCGAATTGTGGAATAGCCTCCCCAAAGAAATACGCCTGGCGCCGACACTTCTATCTTTTCGGCGCCAGGTTAAGACCTGGCTATGCTCCCAGGCATTTTAATGCGTTTAATGTTACAATTTTAAATCTCTTTGTTTCAGTTTATTTATTGTGATATTTTGTATTTCTGTACTTTTAATCTTTTGTACACTGCCCAGAGAGCTATTCGCTATGGGCGGTTTAAAAATGAAATAAAATAAATAAATAAATAAATAAATAAGCTATGTACAGAAAATAACACAACAGCAAATATTATAAAAATATACAAAAAAGCCACAATACAAATACATACATAATACAAATTAACAAATAAATATTAAAACAATTGCCTTGCACTTATTTAATTATTTATTTATTTATCATTTATTTATTTAAAATATTTCTATCCTGCCCTTCTACTCTATAATAGGGCACTCAGGGCAGCTTACAATAAAATCGAACATGTACATAATAAAAATTGTACACAATAAAGATCACAAAAATTAAAATAAATTAAAATATATAAAATTATATATAATTTCTTGATGTCCTCTCACCATTGAAAACAACAAAATAGCCACTGATCTCTACAGCAAACCCACTGATGCCCACACTTATTTAAACTGGAAATCCTGTCATCCTAAGCATATAAAGAAGAACATTGTGTATAGCTTAGCTCTGAGAATCAAACTTATTTGCAACCCTGAAGATAAATACCAGAGAAGGATCAGTGAACTTAAAGAACATCTTCTTCTAAGAGGATATCCTCCACATATTATCGATTGCAACATCCACCGACCCTCCATTCTGTCCAGAGAAAACCTCCTCCATCATACTGAGGTGTCAAAGAGCAGAGAGCAAAGGATTCCATTTGTGGTAGATTTCCATCCAGCATCTCCTAACTATCACCGAGCAATCAGGGAGAGCTACCCATTGCTGGCAAACTCTGAACATCTTACTAGAGCCATCAGCAGACCTCCAGTTATAGCATTTTGCCAGCCTCCTAATTTGCTCAGACTGTTAGTGAGAGCTGTGCTTAAGCCACCTATCACCAATCCTGGGTCTCATCCTTGTCACTCCAAACGCTGTATCACCTGTGTATACCTCAGGGAGACAGCTATTTTTACAAGCACTAGGACAGGCAGGACATATTACTTCAAATAGATCATCACCTACAGGTCCTACAATATAATTTATGTCATCAAATGCAAAAGACCAGGATGTCATATCCAATACGTAGGAAAAACCACAACTGACCTATGCACACGCTTCAGAAACCACAAATCGGCAATCTTAACAAAAAAAAGTGGAACAACCAGTTGCAGAACATTTCAACATTGAGGGTCACAGCCTGTTGGACTTTTCCATTACAGCGATAGAGATGCCAGCAGATCCAGCAGCATTGACCAAAAGGGAGAACTTTTGGATATACTTTCTGGACACATTGGCACCACATGGCCTGAACCTGGAGGACAGTACCACCACTACTTAGCTTCTGCAAATGAAACCCCTCTGAGCATTCCATCCTCAAAGCTCTATAACAGCCACCTTGGTAACAGCATTTGTATGTTAGCAGCTGACGAAGGTGAAGGCAAAACGTTTTGGTATTACAATAAAAACCTGTTTTGTTAATTATGTGTGTGTATGTGTGTGTGTATGACTCCACCCATCCACCCTGGCTCTCACCTTGGATCCAACACACACAGATCACCCCCAAAGTCTCACAAGCTTCCCAGGGGATCCCAAAAACGGTGAACAGAAGGATACGGGGGCAGCTGGAGTCCCGGGATGCCCCTGCGCTGGAAGGTGCCATCGACAAGGATGCCGTTCTTGCAGAAGCAGCATAGGTAGAAGTTCGGGGCATGGAAGGCAAGCTCCAGGTGGTGGTGCAAGATGAAGCTGGAGTGGCCCATGTTGAAGTCCATCAAGTCCTACGAGGAGTCGTGGCCCATCGTCACCGCTGCCAGCCACATCACAAACTCCAGGTTGCAGTCCCAAAGATGCACCAGTGCCGGAGGCAGTGCCCTCACTGGGCCTAAGGAGGAGCAGGAGGCCACCGATACCGACGTATTCCGTATTTCCTAACTCATCCATCTCCATCTCCAGCTCACTCAGCTGCTGCTCCCCCGGCTTCTGCTGCTGCTGTTGCTGGTGGTGATTCATGTCAGGCAGCTGCGGGAGCTCAGGCTCAGGGCCTGGTCCGTGGGGAGCAGCAAGGCAGCGACTGGAGTTGCTTAAGTGTCCCTGGCAGCACCTGCTCGATGTGGCTGACAAGCCTCCCCCAGGTCAAGTAAGAGCCAGCTGTGCAAAGTGGGCCCCTTCCTTATTAATGAATATTAGAATAAGGCATTGCAAAAGTGAAAGGGTATGTGAACAACATGCATATTATTACATATCACTATTTGAATTATACCTTGTACATAACATTAATATGACAAAAAGGAGAACTACAAGGAATATAAGGGTGAGATAAAAAGAAAAGGTACTGAGTACAATTCTGGACATATTTAACCAAAAACATCCCTCCTCACAGAGTCATGGGTAGAGGGCGGACTCCAATCATGTTCCTTCATTGCAACGTATCTAATAAACACAAACCATTTCGTGTGAAATTCATCTTCTTTCAAAGGACTATGTTGTTTTCCTTGCTGTTGGATGAGTTTCTCCAAAAGGGCTGTTGCCCAGATTTTTTGATACCATTCCTTCATTAAGTCATGTTAATGTTAAGTCATGTTCAATCTGTTTCCAGCGGCACGCAACAACAATGCGAAAAAGGAGACCAATAACTCTTTGAAGTGTAGAGGCTCACTATCTTCCTGAAATATTGAAAGAGGGCCACAAGTGGGTCAGGTGTTACTTCTGATTCCCAGCCACTGGTATGCAGAGGCATACTGTGACCATGGAGATAGGACATAGCCATCATTGATAACAACCACTGATAGTCTTATCCTCCATGAATTTGTCTAATCTTCTAAAGCCATCCAACTTGGTCTTGTCACTGCATCTTGTGGGAGTATTTAACTATGTACTGTGTAAAGAAGTACTTTGTTTTGTCTGCCCTGAAGTGTCAGCTTCATTGTGATAGGGTTTAAAGTTATTGATTATTTAAAAGCTGCAAAGGGGTCACAGCTTCACAAACACCTACCTGGACCAGCACAGAGACAGCCATTGAGACATTTTATTAATTAGCAAGAAGAATAAGCAAACACCTTCTCACACCCTTCTCATACAGACAAGGCTTAAATACTTAACAAGATTAAACCACAGTAGAAGACATTTTACACCCCTGCAAGTGGGACCACCCATCAGGATTATGAAGACAAGACTCCACTCATTTCCCCTGCATCTAACTAAATACCCTTTCCAATTGCCCTTCCCAAACTCAAGGTAGCATCACCAGTGAGGTAAACTTCTAGCTATCTTATTAGTCCAGCCACCTATGACACCAATTCCTTGTTCTTGTGTGGATGTTTACTCATGTTCAGCAGTGATCTTATTTCCCTATTCATGTGGTCAATATGCTACTTGTTCTTGAGCTCAAAATAATTCTGACCCAAACCATACATAGATGATTGCCTGAAGACCATCTCTGATTACCTCAATGAGACCACTGCTTCATCAACTCTTAGAAATTTTCCAGTCTCCTTTACTTATCCACGACAGGATGTCACTTTCTTCCACTTTGACTAGTTACTAAATCAGTACATTTGAAGTCACTAAGCAGCATTGCTTTGCAAGTCGTATAAACCCCTAAAGCAATCTTATAATACTAGGGCACATATATACCTTTGTCAAAGTACAAAATTCCTATTTCCAAAAATCCTAACAACTGGATGGCTCTGAGTATTATGGTAATTTTTGAGTGTTATGAGAGAGGGAGAAAAACATCTCTGATTTCACTTTTTTCTGCATAATTGTATACTTCTTACCATGCCCCCTTCCCCGTTAATCTTCTTTTTCCCTATACTAAAACAGCCCAAATGTCATACCCCTTCCTCACTGGGGAGTAGTTCCAATCCCTTGATCATTTTGCTTGCCCTTTTCTGAACCTGTTTCAGTGCTACAGTATCTTTTTTGAAAGAAGGGATTACCAGGACTCTGTAGTGTTCAGACTGTGGCCTCAGCATAGATGTGTATAACAGCAAGATAGTGGCAGTTTTATTTTCATTTCATTTCCTACCCTTTGCATTGCTGCAACACATCGGATCAGCATCTTCACTGAGCTATCCACCAAGGCCACAAGATCTTATCCCTGGTCAGTCACCACCAGCTCAGCCCCCACTAGTGTATATACATTTTACCCCAATGTTCATCCCTTTACACTTGCTTACATTGAACTGCTATTTTACAGCCCATTCACCCAGTTTGGAGAAACTGGTTTTGAGCTCCTTGAGCCCCACCTTTTTTTCAACTGCCTGAACAATTTGCTATCACCAACAGACTCGGCTACCTTACTTTTTACACATAATGTATCTTTTAGTGTTGTTGAAGATGTTACTCAGTGCAAGGCCCTTGCAAGTGTGACTATTTCTGACATGAGTTAAGGACACCAAATGAGTTAAGGACATAAAATTAACATATATGCCAAAGTTCAGCATTAACAGATGAATTTCAAATGAATTCTTTATGCTGGGCAACTAAATAGAGTAATGTTGCCCCAATTTTCAAAAAGGGCAAAAAGGAGGAACCTGGAAACTACAGACCAATCAGTCTGACATCAATCCCTGGGAAAGTTCTGGGGCAGATTATAAAGTGGTCAGTTTGTAAGCAACTTGAAAACAATGCAGTAATTACTAGAAGCCAACATGAATTTGTCAAGAACAAGTCTTGCCAGACTAATCTTATCTTATTTTTTGATTGGGTAACCTCCCTGGTAGACTGTGGGAATGCTGTGGACATAATATATCTTGACTTCAGCAAAGCTTTTGACAAAGTGTCCCATAATATTCTGATTAGCAAACTAGCTAAATGTGGGCTAGATGAAACAACTATCAGGTGGATCCATAGTTGGCTACAGAACTGTAGTCAAAGAATGCTTCTCAATAGTTCCTTATTAAACTGAGGGGAGGTAATGAGTGGGGTACCACAAGGGTCAGTCCTGAGGCCAGTGCTCTTCAACATTTTTATTTATGACAAGGTGCAGGGAATGTTTATCAAATTTGCACATGGCACAAAATTGGAAGGGATAGCTAATACCCTGGAAAACAGAAACAGAATTCAAAGTGATTTTGATAGGCTGTAGCATTGAGCTGAAAACAACTGAATGAAATTTAATAGGAATAAGTGCAAAATTCTACACCTAGGAAAATGAAACCAAATGCACAGTTATAAGATATACTGGGCTCAGCAATACTACAAGTGGAGAGGATCTTGGAGCTGTTGATGATAACAAGCTGAATATGAGCCCACAGTATGATGTGGCTGCCAAAAAGGCAAATGCTATTTTAGGCTGCATTAACAGAACTATAGCTTCCAAATTGTGTGAAGTACTACTTTCCCTCTATTCAGCAGTGGTTATGAGCACCGTGTCCAGTTCTGGATGCCATACTTTAAGAGGGATGCAGACAAACTGGAACAGGTTCAGAGGAGGGCATCAAGGATGATCAAGGGACTGGAAACAAAGCCCTATCAGGAGAAACAGAAAGAACTGGACATGTTTAGCCTTGAGAAGAGAAGACTAATGGGAGACATGATAGCATTCTTCAAATATTTGAAAGGTTGTCATACAGAGAAGGGCCAGAATCTCTTCTCAATCACCCCAGGGTGCAGGAGACACCATAATAAGCTCAAGTTACAGGAAGCCAGATTTTGGCTGAACTTCTTAGCTGTTAGAGCCAGTAGTGTAGTGGCAAATTTAGAAGTCCAGGGTCCCTTCATGAGTCACCAGGATCAGACACACAGGCCAAATTTGACAAGTGACTGGGGCACCCACCTGTCAATCACATGACATCATTATCTAACCCACTTATCAAAACCCCTTGGCAGGGAATTCCCAAGCCACAACATCCTGCTGGCAATCAGGGGCTTGGAAATCACTGCATGTGGGACATTGCTAGCCCTGTGCTCAGCACTTCCCAAAGCACCAAACTTAGAACTATCAAAGTGTTTGTTTCTCCCCTCCCCATGGGAAAGAAAGAAGCTGGTATTGTACAGGCATTGCTGCCTTCAAGAAAGGTTCCTCTCACAGCTGATCTGCAAAAAGCAGGTTTCTTCCCCCTGCTTTTGCATATCAACTGAGAAAAGGATTTCTGTCTTGCACATAATGCCTGTAAATTACAAGGGGCATTGCTTGACAAGTTTTCCTTCCTCCTTGCACAGATTCACTGCAGCCAAAATGGAGGGTGTGCAGGGAGAGAGAGAGAAAGAGGGCTCAGAAAGTGGAGAGTGAGGTGAGGTGGCATTTCCTCACAAAGAAGGAGGCAAAGGAAGGCTGAAGAAAGAGAGGAGGAAGGCTGCCTGTAAAATACAAGGGGAATTGCTTGTAAAGCAGTCCTTTTCCCCTCAATTGTGCTTTTTGCAGATTGTAAGAAAGTAGAGGGGGGGGAGAGAGAGAGAGCCTCATGGAGGGTGGGGCAAGATAGAAAGCACAAAGGGCTGAGAAGAATGAGGCCGCCTGTATTTTATAAGGCGAAGAAACCTGCTTTTTGTAGATTAGCTGTGAGAAGGAGTTCTGTCTTATGCAGTGCTGTCTGTAATTAGGATTGCCAGGCTCAGGGCCTGAGACTAATCCTGTATCTTTAAGAGAAGAGAAAATTCAGCCAAGTGCATGTTTTCTTGCAACAGTGTAATGGTTGCCAGGCCCAGCCTTCAAGAGGTCTTCTGTAGCTTTAAAAGTTGCGCAGGGGGAAGGGAGAATTTCACCTTCTGGTTTTTTCCATTACAATGTTGCAAGAAAACATGCACTTGGCTGAATTTTCTCTTTTGTACAGCCCAAGGATGTGGACAAGATCCTTGGAGAGGCGAGAGCCACCACATGTCTGCTGGATCCTTGCCCTTCCTGGCTCATTAAAAGTGCCAGAGGGGGACTGGCCGAGTGGGTGAGGGGAGTAGTTAATGCCTCTTTACAACAGTCTCCAACATTCCATTTTTGTGCAAGGTAACAGAGCGTGTGGTGGCCGCCCAGCTCCAGAGATTCTTGGATGAAACGGATTTTCTGGATCCATTTCAGTCTGGTTTCAGGCCTGGTTACGGGACAGAGACAGCTTTGGTAGCCTTGGTGGATGACCTTCGCAGAGAGCTGGACAGGGGGAGTGTGTCCCTATTAGTTCTACTGGACCTCTCAGCGGCTTTCGATACCATCAACCATGGTATCCTTCTGGACCGCCTTGCTGGGATGGGACTTGGGGACACCGTGTTACAATGGCTCCATTCCTTTCTGGAGGGACGAACTCAGAAGGTGGTGCTGGGGGACTCCTGTTCGACTCCTTGGTCATTGACCTATGGGGTCCCTCAGGGTTAAGTTTTGTCCCCCATGTTATTTAACATCTATATGAAACCGCTGGGAGAGGTTGTCCGGGGGTTTGGGGTTCGGTGCCATCAGTATGCGGATGACACCCAACTCTATTTCTCCTTTCCACCTAAAGCCAAGGAAGCTATCCTGGTCCTGAACCAGTGCCTGGCATCAGTGGTGGACTGGATGAGGGCGAACAAATTGAAACTAAATCCAGACAAGACGGAGGTGCTCCTGGTCAGTCAAATGGCAGATCAGGGAATAGGGATTCAGCCTGTGCTCGATGGGGTTACACTCCCCCTGAAGACACAGGTTCGCAGTTTGGGTGTGCTCCTGGACTCTGCTCTGAACTTGGAGGCCCAGGTCTTGGCCGTGGCCAGGAGTGCCTTTCCCCATTTAAGACTAGTGCGCCAGCTGTGCCCGTTCCTGGAAATGCCTGATTTGACTATGGTGATGCATGCCTTAGTTACATCCTGTTTAGACTATTGTAACGCGCTCTATGTGGGGCTGCCTTTGAAGACTGTTCAGAAACTTAAACTGGTACAAAGAGCTGCAGCCAGAGTATTAACAGGGGCTGGTTACAGGGACCATACAACTCCCTTGTTACAACAGCTCCACTGGCTGCCAGTTTGTTTCCGGTCACAATTCAAAGTGCTGGTTTTGACCTTTAAAGCCCTATACGGCCCAGGTCCAGGCTATCTGTCAGACCGTATCTCCTTATACGAGCCTGCCCGGGCCCTGAGATCTTCAGAAGAGGCACTTCTCTCAGTCCCAACACCCTCACAAGTGCTATTGGTCGGGACACGAGATAGGGCCTTCTCAGTGGCTGCTCCTAGGTTCTGGAACTCCCTTCCTAGGGAGGCACAAATGGCCCCCTCCTTGCCATCTTTCTGTCGGCAAGTAAAGACTTTTTTATTCCATCAGGCTTTTGGGATAGAAGGTGTTTAGGATTGGGCTTTACAAGACTTGTTTTATTGTTTTATATTATTATCTGTATTATTTTAAATTGTTTTTAGATTTTTAAGTGTCTTTTACGGTTTTAAGGTTGTGCATAGTTTAATTGTATTTTAATTGTATGTTTTTATATGTTTTTAACTACATGTAGTTTTATTTGTAAGCCACGCTGAGTTCCAGTTTGGAAAAAGGGCGGGGTAAAAATAAAGTTTCAATTTCAATTCAATTCAATTCTCTTAAAGATACATAATCATTCTCAGGCCCTGAGCCTGACAACCTTATCTGTAAGATACCCTCACTCTTCTTAGCCCTTTGTCTCTCTCTCCATACCCTCCACTTTCTCCCAGAAAATCTGCAAAAAGCACCACTGAGGGAGAAAAAATGCTTTACAAGCAAAGCACCTTGTATTTTACAAGCAGCCTTCCTTCTTTCAGCCTTCCTTTCTGCATCCCCCTTCTCTATGAGAAAATGCTGCTTTGCCTCATTCTTAGCCCCATCCTCCCCCCCCCATGTGGCTATCTTCACCTTCTTTCCATGTTGGCTGCTATGAGTGAATCAAGCAAGGTATCCAGAGCACAGCCTTGTCCCGATTTCTTGGATGAGTTTCAGATGGTGCAGCTTGAGGACGTTGACAAGGTGCTTGGACAGGTTCGTGCAACCACTTCTGTGCTGGATCCTTGCCCTTGTTGGCTAATAAAAGCTAGTAGGGATGGAACAGCCGGCTGGGCCAGGGAAGTGATTAATGCCTCTCTGCAAGAGGGGGTGGTCCCTGTCTTCCTGAAAGAGGCAGTAGTGAGACCACTCCTGAAGAGACCCTCCCTGGACCCAGAAAATATTAATAACTATAGGCCTGTAGCAAATGTTCCATTCCTGGGCAAGGTCCTGGAATGAGTGGTTGCAGCCAGCTCCAGGCACTCTTGGATGAGACCGATTATCTGGATCCATTTCAGTCAGGTTTCAGGCCTGGTTTTGGCATGGAAACAGCCTTGGTCGCCCTGTATGATGACCTTTGTCGGGAGAGAGACAGGGGGAGTGTGACTCTATTGATTCTCCTTGATCTCTTAGCGGCTTTCGATACAATCGACCATGGTATCCTTCTGGGGAGACTAGCTGAGTTGGGAATGGGAGGTACTGCATTGCAGTGGTTCCACTCCTACTTGGCAGGTCACCTCCAGAAGGTAGTTCTTGGGGAACATTACTCGGCACCCTGGACTCTCCAGTATGGGGTTCCACAGGGGTCAGTTCTGTCCCCCATGCTGTTCAACATCTACATGAAACCATTGGGTGTGGTCATCTGGAGCTTTGGAGTGCATTGCCATCAGTATGCTGATGACACGCAGCTCTATTTCTCCTTTTCATCTTCTTCAGGTGAGGCTGTCCATGTGCTGAACTGGTGCCTGGCTGCGACAATGGACTGGATGAGGGCTAATAAACTGAGGCTCAATCCAGACAAGACTGAGATGCTGCTAGTGGGTGGTTCTTCTGACCAGATGGTGAATGTCCAACCTGTTCTGGATGGGATTGCACTCCCCCTGAAGGAGCAGGTTCATAGCTTGGGGATTCTCCTAGAACTATCTCTGTCACTTGAGGCTCAGGTAGCCTCGGTGGCACGGAGTGCCTTCTACCAACTTCGGTTGGTGGCCCAACTACGTCCCTATCTGGACAGGGATAACCTGGCTTCAGTTGTCCATGCTCTGGCAACCTCCAAATTAGATTACTGCAATGCACTCTACGTGGGGCTGCCTTTGAAGATGGTTCGGAAACTGCAGCTTGTGCAAAATGCAGCGGCCAGATTGGTGACAGGGACCAAACAGTCCGAATATATAAAACCGATTCTGGCCTGCTTGCCTTGGCTGCCTGTATGTTTCCGAGCTCAATTCAAGGTGCTGGTTTTGACCTATAAAGCCTTACATGGCTTGGGACCACAATACGTGATGGAACGCCTCTCCCAATGTTACACTCAATTCTGAGGTTCGTACCGCTGGATGAGATCCCAATACTCAAACAACGTGAGACTCAAGGTTTCAAACCAAAGCTTTATTTCGTTTCCAAACGGAGACTCACGGGCAGCTCTTGCCAGTCCAGTGAGGTCTAAAGTTACAGTTCTCACAAGCATAGATATATTCTTCTATCACTAGGCAGATTGCACAAAGCAGGTGGGAGTCTTGGGAGTCTTGTCTTGGCCTGGCATAGTTACGCACAGCACCACAAGACGATACAAAATATGCAAGTCTTACTTGTTGTTCCAGTGTCGGCCTTCATCCCTTAACCCTTGCATGTCAGACAACTTAACATTGGCTTTTACTAAAGATCTATTTCACATGGAACAATTTAATTCAAAATTTTCCATTCTTTTTTTTTTTTTTTTCAATAATTTTTATTCAGATTTTCATAAAACATTCAAAGACAAAAAACAAAATCAAAAATAGTTAAACAAAAAGAAAAAAAGAAAAAGAAAAAACAAAAATAAAAAATAAAGAATAAAATATTGACTTCCCATTTGTCAAAGATCAAATCAGTTATAAGTCTATAATATATAACAATCCTGTCTCTTAAGTCATATTATAAAATCACTTTCCTCCAGTAGTTATCTTACTTAATCATCAAATCTCATAAACATTACTTTATTCTTTCCACAAAAAGTCAAAGAGAGGTTTCAATTCTTTAAGAAATATATCTATCAATTTTTTTTTCCAGATAAGCATATCGATTAATCCATCTCATTACTAATTATGATAATCTTGTTGTCATAACCATAGTCAAAATAAACATTTCAATTAATCCATCACATCAGAATCTGTTAGGTTCAGTAATTTCAGTAGCCATTGTTCTATTATCCCTATTAGTTCCATTTTCCATCTTCCATCTTCAGTAGTCTTGTTAAGTCCAGTAATTTCAGTATCCAATCTTCCATTATCAGTATTCCATAATAATCTTGCTGTCAAAGCCATAGTCATATAGTAAGAGTCTGATGGGAATTACCTCTATCCCAAATATTTTCTTGCCATCCATTCTGAATAGGTTGCTGAAATACTGCTGTAAAATCATATCTCTGTTCTTTTTTTCAAAATACACTGGGTCATCTCTTGAAAGTTTTTCCATTGTCACATGGCTGCAGTTAATTCCATAGATTTTCTCTATATTGGGCTCCATCACATCATTCCAGTCCAGAAGATTATCCATGCCATTGATAACTTTATCTCTAGAATCTTCATTAATTTCTTCAGAGATAACATTGAGTTCCAAACAATAGATTTTATTTCTAAAGTCCATAGACTCCAAATCTTGTTCCTGTTCCACGTTTGTTCCAATCTCCGGGATCTCCTCTCTCACAGGGACCCCTGTTCCAGTCTCCAGGGTCTCCTCTCTCACAGGGACCCCTGTTCCAGTCTCCAGGGTCTCCTCTCTCACAAGGACCCCTATGTCTTTAATCTCCTGTGTCTCCAAACAATAAATTTTGTTTCTAAAGTCCATAGACTCCAAATCTTTTTCCTGTTCCACGTTTGTTCCAATCTCCGGGGTCTCCTCTCTCACAGGGACCCCTTCCAGGGTCACCTCTCTCACAGGGACCCCTATATCTTTAATCTCCTGCTTCATTTTACTCAATTCAATTTTCAGCTCCTTACAACCCTGTCGCAGGTTTTGTTTCGTTATCTCAATCTCATCCATTATTTTCTGAAACATAGTTATTTCCAGCTTCTCAGTCACTTTCTTAATTGCCATTTTAAAAGAAAAATATAGGAAAACCACTTCTTATTTCAGCAACAATTGGGTTAATACTCCAAACTTGGTGACATCACAGTATAAACAGAGCAGACAGCCTTATCTCTCCATGCTTAAGTAAACAAAATGCAGTTCTCAGGCTCGAAACAATTAATGGCGGTCGTCAGAAAACAGATTCGTCAAAATAAAATAGACCAAAAAGAGAGTAGTCTCAGACAATATAATATTCTTCAAAATAAAAATCTGGAATAGAAATCCCTCTTCTGTGTATATCTTTAGAATGCAAATCCAGGACAGCTTTTTGCAACAAAAACAGAGATAAGCTATTAATTAGTGAGTAGCAGAGAGAAGTTATGGCTCCCCAGTGAGATGTCAAAAACCGATCAATCTGGCAAATCTCTTTTAAACAGCAACAATTTAAGTCAAGTAAAAGAAAAATATAGAAAGAAGGGTGCTTGCCTGTTAGTGCGTTCTCTCTTAAAAGATAAGATGAACGTTCGCTTTTCCAGATAGAGCTTGTTGTTAAAAATCCGTCCCACCTTCGTCGGCTGGACCTCGTCCCATAAATTAATGAGATCTGGTCGTCCCAACAAAAATAGGCTTTGAGGTTAATCTCTTCGTTTCTCCCTACCCGGGAGAAGTTTAATCAGTCAAAAAAAGAAAAAATCTGACTGATATATCTGAATAAGCTTCTTTTGAGGCAGGAGCCCGTCTCAAAAGCAGGCACAGGCTAAGTCACCCTTCCCGGAAGTCCAAAATTTTCCATTCTAACAATCCTCCCTCAAAAGCGTTTAGAGAATTAAATCATACAATCCTCTAGGTTTAGTTTCTGATACCTGACCATCATTTGTCTTTGCACTAAATTCTTCATCACATTTTCCATCATACATCTGACACATGGCAAAATACATGGAAGAAGCAGCAAAATTAATAGTATTATACAAAAAATCACAAACATATGCCTTATCCAACCCCAATTTGGGAGCCAATTCCACAACCAGCTGATATTCACTCCATTCCAGTGTTGATCCCCAACATATGCTATCCTTTTGGCATGATCCACTAGCTGATTAACAATTTCAGATTTATCATCTATTTCTATGCAGCAATCTTTACTAGTATTTAAGACTGCTCATAGTCCTCCAGAATTTGCTAACAGTAAGTCCAGTCCTTCCTGATGTAAAATTACCTTATTCCAAATCTGAGTTATTTCTTGTGTCAAGAGTTTTATAGCATCCCCAGTTGCATTTGCTACAATTTCGACCACTGCTTGTAACCTAAGCACTCCATTTGTCAAATGCCTGGATGTTTGTAATCCGATTGCTGACCAGGTCAACGGTTCATAATAATCTATTAAATCTTGAGGGGTCCATACTTTACTTCCCCATTGATGATTCCCTTGGTGTAATATGCTTCCCCTTTTCCTTTTGTTGTTTGTATACAGGGGTCGAAATATATGGTTTCCCTTGGGCTGCATGTGTACATGTGGAATTAAATAAGCCATATAACAAGAACCTGTCCATCCCTTTGGTAGGGAAGTATATGCAGTTGTCCCACATACAAACCAATGGTGTTTGAGAGCTTTCTTTCCATCTGCCCAAATGGATGTCTGAGTCTTTGTCAAGGAACCATTAAATTCTGATAAACCTCCCTCTTGAAGGGTAGAATACCATGAACCATAAAAAGGTCTATATGAGATACTATTTTGGGAAGTATGATTACATATTAAGAAGGCAGAATTTCTATTGGTGCCTGCCTTACATGATAAGGAGTGTTTTCCATACCATGAATCTCGGTGAGCCAGTGAGCTATTCCACACTTGTACGTGACCTGATTGATTTACCCATCGTACTCTTCGTGTAACTTCTTTGTAAGTACCACTGAAATTTAAATGTCAGCATATCCAGGATGAAAAGAACGAATCTGGATGGGTCTTACACTGGTGGCATTGGCAACCTGAATTTGATTGGTTGTAACACTCTTTGACCAAGGAATCCCAAGAGTTACATGTACACTCGTGGCCCTTGATGTGCGTATCATTATGAACTGAACTATTACACACAATCCCATTGGGCCAAACAGGTACTGTGGTCCATTTGCGAGTGTTCACACAGGGAGAATGTCCTACAAATGGACCTGTACCTTCGTAATTTTCCCAGCACCAAAGGCCTTTCCTAGGTGTAACTTGTGCAGTATCCTTCTTTTCCCAGGTTTGATTGTTTCTATAATCCACTGCTAATTCCAAAGCTGTTAGAGGGAATCGGTATAAAGGTATTTGTCCCTGCTGTATTACTAGTGGGGTACATATTCAGCAATTGGTCAGGTTAAACGTTTTAGAAATATTTCTGGTTAATTCCACGATACCTCCCTCTGCTCCTGTAGAGGATATCAACAGTAAAATGGTTAAAAACATATTTTATCCAAACCGCTTAAAACAATAACTAAGTAATTCTGCAGGGGCCCACTAGATGGTGCTGAAAGGTATCAAAAGTCACTGCTTTCTCCATAATTTAATTTTCAGGCCGAAACCGGACACTGTTTCTGAAAGCCAATTTTCTTCAGGACCCTCCTCCTGTCCCTCAGCTGGTGGGAGGTCCTTGGCTATCTCTTTGCCTGATTCCACTGTTTGGGAAGAAGATTTGACCCGATCTGTATGAATCCACTTCGGGTTCCCGCTGACTTTGATTGTGGCGTGGGTTGTCAACAAGACTTGTTGTGATGGTCCCCAGTTGTCAGTTAGGGAATCTTTCTGCCAGTTCTTAACATGGACCCAGTCACCTGGCTGGAACTGGTGGATTGGACCTTCCAATGGCAACCTCTGGAATTATCTGGCGTACCTATGGAGATCATGTAAAACAGACTGCAGGGCAATTACATATTCTCGTAACTGTGTTTCCCCTATTATCAAAGATACTCCTTGCCCCTTCCTTATACCCAAATCAGGAAGTCTGCCATACAGCATCTCATAAAGTGTTAATTTAGTGTCACCCCTTGGCGTAGATCGAAGTCGAGTCAAAGCTAATGGCAAAGCCTCAGGCCATTTTAACTTAGTTTCTCTACAGATCTTTACCACAATCAATTTCAAAGAACAATTACATCTCTCAATCTGGCCAGAGGATTGGGGTCTCCATGGAGTGTGTAATTTCCATTGTATTCCCAACGCGGTTGCGACACCTTGGACAATCTTTGAGACAAAATGTGGTCCTTGATCAGATTCGATTACTTCTGGTAGCATAAAACGTGGAATGATTTCTTTCAACAATACTTTAGCTACCGTTGCAGCTGTGTTATTTCTGCAAGGATACGCTTCTGGCCATCCTGTAAGCTGATCAATGATTACTACCAAATATCTATACCCATTTGTTCTGGGCAATTCTGCAAAGTCAATTTGAAGACGTTGAAATGGATAAAATGCCCAAGGTCTGCCTCCCATTGGGTGTGGAGGTTTAATGCCGGCTGGGTTCTGTGCTGCACATATGGGGCATTGAGTTGCCGCCCTTTGGGTTTCTACATATAGTCCTGGTGCAATTAATTGTCGCATTAGCAAATCCCCCAAAGCGCTTCCTCCCAGGTGTGTAACTTTGTGTGCTGCAATCACCAAATGTCTTAACAGTGGCCTGGGTATTATAACATGTCCACTGGGTACTTGCCACCATCCGTCAGCCCTTTTCTTTGCTTTTGCCTCTAATGCTCTTTCTTCTTCTTTAGGAGAATAAATGGGTTTCAACTCGGCTAAGGGCAAACTAGGTAGCAGGGCCCCTTCCAGAGGAGGATCCGTCTCTCCTCCTAGGGCTGCTTCTTTAGAAGCTTCATCGGCCAACTTATTACCCTGCCTCAAGATAGGGTCCTTGCAGCACCCATGGGCTGGTACATGCATCACTGATACTTCTTTTGGCAATAATAGGGACGTTAAAAGTTCCGAATCTGTTCTCCATTTTGAATGGGTTTACCATCACTCCCCAAAAAGCCACATTCTTTCCACAAAACTCCAAACGCATGGGCTGTTCCGAACACATATTTAGAGTCAGTGTATAAATTTATTCTCCTCCCTCTCCATAATTTCAAGGCTTTTGTTGCTGCAAATAGTTCTGCTTGCTGGGCAGACCAGTTTCCAGGAAGTTTTCCTGTCCAAACTACCGAATTTGCTTTTACTACTGCCGCTCCTGTAAGGCGTTTTCCAGCATAGATGCGGCTTGACCCGTCTACAAACACTTGGTCAGCTTCTAATAGGGGAATGTCTGACAGCCCTGGTCTAATGGAAATATCCTGCTCCAAGACTTCTAAACAGTCATGTAGGAGATCACCAGGCTCTGGCATGAGCGTAGCTGGATTCAAAGTGTTACAAACTGAAAGTGTCAAGCCTCGCCTTCCTGTCAAGGTTTGCTCGTATGCTGTTTGCCTGGAAGGATTCAATACTTTATCTGCCTTTGATCCCAGAATTTTTGCAACATCGTGGGGTCCCTGAATGTTTAAGGGGGCTCCCAAAACAATTTTCTCAGCCTTTTTCAGCAGTACCGCTGCTGCTGCTACTGCACGTAAACAAGACGGCCACCCTTTTGCTACTGGGTACAAAATCTTCGAGTAAAATCCCAAGGGTCTCCACCCATCGCCCCACTTTTGAGCCAATACCCCTGAAGCCACTCCGTTCTTTTCAGTAACATAGAGTCTATAGGGCTTCTGGTCATTAAGCAAGGCAAGCACTGGGGGTTGACTCAGTGCTGATTTTAATTCTCTAAATGCTTTTTCCATATTGCCCCTCCATTTCCAGTCTTTCAAACCTTCCTTTGTTAATGACTCATAAAGGGCTTTAGCCTTGTTTCCGTACTCGGGGATCCATTGTCGGCAAAATCCTGTTAGCCCTAAGAAGGCTCTTAGCTCTTTTGGTGTTTTTGGTTGGGGCACTCTCATAATAGCCTCCCTTCTTTTATTACTCAAAGCTCTGTTTACAAAGGTCCTTCATTATTTCCTCACTAGTCTGCCGCATCATCTGTGGGGGTGGAGGTATACCGGGGGCAGGCATTGCTGGCGTTGCTGGGGAATGAGCGAGTGCCAGCGGTGGGTTATAGGGTAGGGGTCGAACTATAGAGCTATCCAATAAAAAGTCCTCCTCAACGGGGAGGATAGGGCAGGGGTTCTTGGGCTTCTGACCTCCGGATCTAGCTACCAACATTATTTTACCAAGTTTTATACATTCATATTCAACAAGCCATTGTGGTCTAGCCTCCACCACGGCTTTCCACACTTCGGCATATGGTGCTGAATCTGCATACCCATCTGTCTTGGTTTGTTTACAAACAGCTTGAATAACATTTAAATCAAATGTTCCTCCCTCTGGCCAGCCTACTCCCCAGCTTGGCCACACCTTCTGGCAACACATTTTCATCCCCTTGTTAGACACTATCCCCTCCCCATATCTCCCCAAAAACCGGTTTTTATGTTTTAACACTAAACTAAGGGGTGTCCCTCCTTTTCATTTGGATGCCCCTACTCCCATTCTTGGGGTTTTCCCTTGGTTGCTTCACAACCCTGACCCAACTGACACACACCACTTCTTTTGCTTCGTCTTTCTCCAGCCGCTTCCCTCGCGGGATAGATGGAACCGTGAATCCAGACTCCACACTCACTTCGCAAGCACTTTTGCGTCTCAGTCACACTCACGCACCGGGTCAGATGGGGATTCCACCTCCCACAGGATCCCTGGGGTTTTCAGTAGGCTCTCATCCTCCCACCTCTCCTTAGATTCCCGCAATGCTTACCGGGTTTCGTCGGGAAGGGGAATCCGCGTCCGGATAGGCGTTGGTTTGCTCGAGTCTCTAAAAGGGAGTCCTCAATTGATATCGTCATGCTACTTGCTCTCCGATCTGCCCTGCCCCAGGGCAGGCCAAAACGACCTGGAGCGCTCTACCCCTGGCTCTCCGGCACAGCCCAAGGAGCGGACTGGTCACCAGAGGAAACTCCTGGCTGGCTCGCCAAGTTGTTACACTCAATTCTGAGGTTCGTACCGCTGGATGAGATCCCAATACTCAAACAACGTGAGACTCAAGGTTTCAAACCAAAGCTTTATTTCGTTTCCATTCCACATGGCACAATTTAATTCAAAATTTTCCATTCTAACACCAATACGAACCCACCCGTACACTGAGGTCAAGTTCAAAGGGAAGCTCGGAGGGTGGCAACAAGGGAGAGGGTCTTATCAGTGGTGGCCCCCAAATTATGGAATGATTTTACTGACGAGGTACGCCTGGCGCCAACACTGTTACCTTTTCGGCGCCAGGTCAAGACTTTCCTCTTCTCCCAGGCATTTTAGCATGTGTTTTAAATTGTTTTTATATTGTTTTAAATTTTAAAATTGTGTTTTAAATTGTTTTTAAGGTATGTGTTTTAAATTGTATATTTGTTTTGATGTTTTTGATTGCTGTAAACTGCCCAGAGAGCTTCGGCAATGGGGCAGTATGCAAGTGCAATAAATAAATAAATAAATGGGTCTGCATGGGACTACTTGAAAGACTTTCATTTTAGTAAGATTCTGATGCAAGCCTCCTCTCAAATCAGGCTTGTCTATCCCACCTCTTCTCAGTAAACGTCTCTCTCTTCTCCTGTTGACTCTCTCCCTCCTTGTGTTTCTTTCCTCCCCATGACAATAGATGGTAGGAGTCAATTAGCATGCAAGGAGATTCATACTGACTGCTGATTAGCTGTAATGACTCCTGGCCTTGCTGGATTCTCCATGTACGTAGCTTTTAAATGCAAGTATACACTTGGCATTGGAGAATTTCTGTGGCTTAATTGTCTGTAGAGACAGATGGAGAAAATCCAGGAGGGGGCCAGCAGGGGGCTGGCTACAAAAAAAGTAACAGGGCTGCACTGCAGAGCATCCCCCCAGGAAAACATACCTGGTTAGAGCACTACAACAATGGAACTAATTACCCAAGGAGGTGGTAGGCTCTCCAACACTGGAGGCATTCTAGAGGATAGCCACCTTCTGGGTATGCTTTAACTTGCATTTCATGCCAGTTGGACTCAGTGGCCTTATTGGCCCCTTCCAACTCTACTGTTCTATGATTCTACAGTTCTAATTGACTCAGAAATTTCAAATGAAGGCAGTTCATTTGGAACCCTGTTTTCTCTGAAATTCCACACTGTCTCTAATCATTATAGAGAGTTCCTTCTTTTCATGACTTTTATTGTCAGCTTTTTGCTTTGCTTTGCTTTAACTCTAGAAATTTGAGTTCTAATCCTGCCAGTTACTCATGGTTTACTGTGAATCACAAAGTTCATGAGACATCCCCATCAATACTATACAACTGCAGCAAATGGATGAAAATACATCTCACTCAAAATGTTCCCCAAATTGGCAGATCCTGGAGATAACAGTCTGTGGGGCAGTTGGCTTTCCAAATGGAGCTCCACTGGTTGGGGAAGGGTAGAGCCAGAATGTTGACAGGGACCAAAATGCCTGAACATATTACACCAATTCTGGCCCAGCTGCACTGGCTACTGATTAGTTTCTGGGCTCCATTTAAAGTGCTGGTTTTTACCTTTAAAGCACTGTATGGCTCAGGACTCCAGTACCTCAAGGACTACCTCTCTTCATATGAACCAGTCTGGACCCTGCAATTTTTATCAGAAGCCATTCTCAGTGTGCCTCACTGAAGGAGGTATGGAGGGTGACCACATGAGAAAGGGCATTTTCAGTGGTGGCACCCCATCTGTGGAATGCTTTCCCCAGGGAGATAAACCTGGTGCCATATCTGACAATGTTAGGTGCCAGACCAAGACCTTTTTGTTTACCAAGGTCTTCAGTTAATTAATGTTGCCTCCAATAGTGATGATGTCCATCTTTTAGTACAATGGGCAGAACTTGATCCGTGTTGAAATATATTGTTGGATGAGCTTTTTATGTATTTTGTAATGACAGATTTTTTATGTGCTGTATTTTAATTTTTTGTCAAGTCACTTTGAGCTTTTTTTGTTTGTAAAAAGTGACTGTTTGTTGTTGTTAATACAATTAATGATTATGATGATGCATCTGCTTTGCATACAGAACATCCCAGGTTCAACCCCTGGCATCTCCAAGTAGGGATGGCCACACTGCCCATCTGAAATCATGGAGAGCAGCTGCCAGTCGATGTAGACAATACTGAGTTAGATGGACCACCGGTCTGACTTGATATAAGGCAGCTTCCTTTGTTTGGCTGGTAGGAAAGTTCGGTAGAGACAGATGTTATTGAAGCCTCTAGCAGCCTTGCAGGGCAAGGCTGAGCTCCTTTTCTACAGCTTCTCGGCTCGGATGTCTTTCTAGTAATTGGAAAGGGGTGGCAGATGGAGCTGGCTCCAGGTTTGAGAGAGCCCTAGAAAAGTGCCACTGGTCAGTCCTCTTGTATCTTTCCAGCTGTTGACTGGCTTGGAGGCAGCAGCCGGCAAATGGAAAGATGCCCTTTAAATTTCCCCCTGGAATGCCTTACATGTTGTGGGTAATGAAAATGGAGGCCCCGTTAGATATTGCCACTGTAATGTCCCACAGTGTCCTGGCATAATGTCATAGAAGGCATTTCAGGATATTAGGAGAGTTTTAAATGATGGGACCAAATCACTTGGTATGTGTGTGTGAGGAGGCAAGCATCAGCATCAATGGGTGCTGGATAGAGTTCTGGAGCCCTGGCAGATGACTGAGGGTGCAGGGTGCTGCCACTGAACCTGGTGGCAGAGCCAAGGCACTTGTTCAAAAGTAGGTGGATAGAGCTAGACCAAAGTCCTTCTTTCCTCCAGCCACCATTGTGTACATACCAGTGTTTTCAGAACATGGACAATGACACTTCTTTTCAGTTGTGGCACCAGTGTTGTAGAATGTCCTCCCTATTGAAATCATAGAATAGTAGAGTTGGTAGGGGGCTACAAGGCCATCAAGTCCAACCCCCTGCTCAATGCTGGAATCCAAATAAAAGCATTCCCAACAGATGGCTGTCCAGCTGCCTCTTGAAGGCCTCCAGTGTCGGAGAGCCCACTACCTCTCTAGATAATTGGTTCCATTGTCGTATGGCTCTAACAGTTAGGAAGTTTTTCCTGATGTCCAGTCGAAATCTGGCTTCCTGCAACTTGAGCCCATTATTCCATGGCCTGCACTCTGGGACAATTGAGAAGAGATCCCGGCCCTCCTCTATGTGACAACTTTTCATGTACTTGAAGAGTGCTATCATATCTCCTCTCAGTCTTCTCTCCTCCAGGCTAAACATGCCCAGTTCTTTCAGACTCTCCTCATAGGGCTTGGTTTCTAGTCCCCTGATCATCCTTGTTGCCCTCCTCTGAACCTGTTCCAGTTTGTCTGCATCGTTCTTGAAGTGCTGAGACCAGAACTAGATGCAGTAGGATGCAAATAGGAGAGGCCCCATCCATACTGACATTCCATTGGCTCTTGAAGAGACACCTGTTTAGGCAAGCATTCTCCTGAGCTTGAACTTCTTGACTCAACTGTTTTCATTGCTTTTTAAAATGGCATTATTGTTATGCTTTTTAATGGGCTTGGTTTATTGTATATTCTAAATATTTATTTATTTATTTATTTATTTATTTACTGCACTTGTATACCGCCCCATAGCCAAAGCTCTCTGGGCAGTTTACAGCAATCAAAAACATTAAAACAAATATGGGTGTTTAAATGGTTTGATGGAATAGTGTTATTGTGCATTTTAATTATGTATGGATTTTATAATTGATTTAATACTTATAAACAACCTAGAAGCCATTATGATATGTAAGCAGTATGTAAATCAACAACAACAGCAATAACAATAATGTCTGTGGTCATTTTTTTTAAATGAACAAGTTCAGTTAAATACACATGCATTATAAAGTTTCTTCCAAGTTTCCTTAATCTATGCTGTGAATTAACAATGGGGAGAGCTACCATTTTTACAAATCTGCAAACTTGCCATTATTTTAATTATCTTTTCCACTTACCTTTCCTTCTAATAGCTTTAACATATCCTATAAAGAAGGACATTTCATATTCATTTCTGCAATAACACTTGCAATAAATTGATTTGTGACCATTATTAATGTTCTGAGCTTCTATGGAAATGTCAGTGATGATTTTCATGTCACCTAGTGGGGGCATTTGCAGCTACCTCCTCTGAGCCATTTTCTCCATCACCTCCTCAAATTATATTTTATATTTTTATCTACGGGCAGTTTTTCATGCCTTTGGCCAAGTCAGCACTGGGTGCAAATGGCTGCAATTAATAACTGATTAAGCAGTTTGTTTTAGGAGCTAGATATTGCTTGCTGCTTGTGTTAGTGGTACTAAGATGGAAAGTTGCATTTATTTAAGCTGCTTTGCTGTTGATAATGCCTCATTTGAATTATTTTATTTGCTCTCCAGCTCTGTTATTTACAGTAATTTATATAACACAGTTGTTGAAAATCCATGTATAAAACCAATTCCTACATATAATAATTAAGTAAGCTTAAGGTAAGTGATGGGCAAAACAATCCTATGCTTATTATTTACATTTCAGTGTTGCCAAAGATAGTGCTGCTACGTCATTGGAACAGTCACCTCCATTATTCAGTCTTTAAGTGGAATTCTGTTGCTGAAAAGTGTTACAAATAAAGATGGTTCCAGCTGCACCAATCTAATTAATCCCTTCTCTTGAATGTTTGGTGTTATTCTTCCATTTTTATTATGTTGTATGGATTTTATTGCTTCATCATTCCTATGTGATTTCAAATGCCATTTTAAGAATGCAACTCATATCTTTTATAAACAAACAGAAGAAATAAAATCAGTGAGGTTGTGGGGGAACATTTGTTTATTTATGATTCAATTTTTGTGAGATATTAACTACTAGTAGAAAATGCCTGGTGTGGCTTGGGGATTCTAAGAAACAAACAAAATCTGTGTAGTTTTAAAATCAATGGTTAAAATCAGGGCACTTTTGAAAAGATCAGTCCACCATCTTGATTCAAAATGGTATCCAACTGTCTTCAACCATAGACATCTAAAGAACCATCATGCAAAGTATGGTTGCAATAGGTGGTATTCCATGTTGGGATCTTTTGTAATATTGTTAAATTTAACTAAATTTAACTGTAAATTTAAATGGCGAAATTGGTAAATAAAATTATTTAATTGGATCCCTACTAATAACCAATTTCAATACAACAGTCCTCCTCCACAATCGTTTCTGCTTTGCTGGTGAGAGCCCTGCAGGGCATTGGACATGGTGGTACATCCACCCTTGATTCCTTCTCTCATCCCCCTTTAGGATTGCAATCTAGCTAGACTTGTGCTTAAATACGAATTGAAATGAAGATTTATGGGTAGGCTTAAAATACACAAATCAGTCAATCACAGATTAATGTAGAAAGGAGATGGCACAAAAGAATGAATATAATTGACATTGACCAGAAATTGGGTGATCTCCCCATTCTTAAACTGAAACCTCAACTGAGAGACTCACCTTACTTTTCTGAATAAGGGAGGGAGGAAAGGAGGGAGTTTAACCTTGACATTTACATTAGGTGATATTTTGCATCAGGTTTAGCAATCCAAAGGTATGTTCCTAATGACACTGAAACCAGTACATAAGTTCAATAAAAGCACTTGAAATCATCCAATGCTAGTCATCATTTATCCTTTGTCAAGTGCATAGCAGACCAACTAGTGCATTTAAATGACATTTTAAGATCCAGTTACTCATTTTTAATTGAGATGTAACCTAGGCAGCTCCTTTGTAAATTACTCTTCCAGTGTTTAAGCCTTTACCATCTCTGACCTTTGGAGATGTGGAAACGTGGAATTTCAAGACATTGCAAAAGTTTTCAAAATGTTCCTATATCACATTTACTACCTTAAGAGAAATTCCTGGAACCATTACTGAGAACATTCATATTCTGAATAAAATAATTGAACTTATAAATGTGACACTTTTTTTGCTTTGTATAAGAATCTGATTAATCCACCACTTGGCAACTAATCCTATGATTGTCCATACAACCACAGCTGTAAGCCTAAACCAAGGTTCTTCATTCAGAATTTGATGTTTTGACATAACTAGGCTGTATGATAACTTGGCTGAAGTGATTCATGCCCTAATAGCCTCCCAATTGGACTACTGCAATGTATTCTATGTGGGGCAACCCTTCAAGATGGTATGGAAACTGCAGCTGATGCGGAAAGCTGCTGTCAGGGTGTTATGTGGGGCAACAAGACACGATTATGTGTTACCAGTCTGTGAAACCCAGGCAGTGCCTGTTAGTTACCTAACCCAGTTCAAGGTGTTGCTGCTAATGTACAAAGCCCTGAATGATTAGCGACTAGGGATGTACGACTAATTCAGTTTGTGTTTCAATCTGAATCTGTCCAATTTGCACTTTCTGAAACAATATGAGAACCAAAATACAGCCATCCTTCAAAATTCACATTTATTCAAATTTTTCAATGTAGTTCGCCAACCAATGTTTACAAAAATGCATATATTAGGGGAAAGTGTGCATAAAAATGAATGTATGAGTGAAAGTAACATACAAAAAAGGAGAGATTTCTTGAAAAATGTGTTCAATTAGTTAAAACTGATAACAAAAATGCATTTATTGGGAGAAATTCACACTAAATGCTGAATAATTTTCATGAAGATTTTTTTTTTAAAAAAATAGCAAATTCCTGCGGAAATGTGGAGACCTGAATTTAAGACTGGAAAAATGAGAAACTGAGAGAACTGAAACTGACAGATCGTTTCATCCCTACTTGGGTCCCAAGTAATTAATAGAGCACCTTCCCCAGTTCCTACCAACCAGAAGCAGCTTTCTGTGTGTGGCTGACAGGAGGGTTGCTCTTGCTTACTGGGTGGGAGAGGAAGAAGGGATGGGGAGGTTGGCAGGGAACAAAGGCATTGGTGGAGCCAATACTGTGCTCCTGCTGGTGTGCTTGCACTGTGCCAACCTCCCCATCCCTCATCCCCTCCCTCTCCCTCCTGATGACCTGCCTGTCAGCCACACAAAGTAAGCTGCTTCTGACCCACTTAGATCATACAATAGTAGGGTTGGAAGGGGCCTATAAGGCTGTTGAGTTCAACCCCCTGCTCAATGCAGGAAAGCAAGCATAGCAGCTCTGCCTCACCCAATGGACCACTTCTATTACCAGCCCCTGCATTGACATTGGCTGCTCATGCTCCCCACAATGGATATGGCCCATGGAGTGGTGACATAAAGCAGGGCTTTCTCACTTGCAGTGTCCCAGTTGTGGAACTCTCCTGGAGGAGATCTAGTTGGCCCCCATGCTTTCGTCATGTAGGCAACAACTTAAAGAATGTGTGTGCAGGTCTTTGGCATATAGCTAGAGTGGAGCTGTATAGTTCAAGTGCCAATGTCTGCTGTGTTGTCTTTTATTGCTGATGTGGTTTATAATTATTGCTTTGTTATGCTGACTGTAGTTTTTATATTTGTTAATAGCCACTATGAGCTCCTATGGGAGGACAGGTGGGATACATTCATTTTCATTCATTCATTGGAGATCACTCGTAGCCGAGTAAGATTGTCTTCCAAGATAAGCTCTTTAACAGTGGGTCCGTAATTGACTGTGGAGGCCAATTCTGGATCCACACAGCCTTCCACAGTGAGGACATGGATTTCCAGATGGAAGATGGTCGTGATGAGGATTTGTTTGATGTGCCTTCTGCTTAGCTCGTTTGTCCCGTTCACCATGTATTCATGCTTCTTTGAAGTCCACAGCACCTTTGATAATAGCCGACCTCCAGTTGGGATGTTCATGGGCCAAGACTTCCCAGTTATCGATGTTCATGTTACATTTTTTTAGATTTGTTTTAAGAACATCTTTAAACCTCTTTTGCTGTCCACCAATGTTCTGTTTTCCATTCTTAAGTTGGGAGTAAAGTAGCTGCTTTGGAAGACAGTGATCAGGCATTCGAACAACATAGCTGGTCCAGTGAAGTTGATGTTGAAGGATCATTGTTTCAACACTGGTAGTCTTTGCTTCTTCCAAAATGCTAACATTAGTCCTTCTATCTTTCCAATTTGCAGAATTTTCTGGAGGCAGTGTTGATGGAATCTTTCAAGAAGTTGGGAGTGGTGTTTATAAATGATCCATGTTTCACAGGCATACAGTAAGGTCGGTAGTACAATGGCTTTGTAAATTAGCATTTTGGTCTCTCTGCAAATATTCCGATCCTTGAACACTCTGCGCTTCATTTGGGAGAATGCAGCACTTGCAGAGCTCAGACAATGTTGAATTTCAGCATCGATGTCAACTTTTACAGAGAGATGGCTGCCAAGATAGGAAAAGTGATCAATGTTCTCCAGCATCACACCATTAAGCTGGATTAATGGTACTACAGAGGACTAGTTTGCACCTGTTGATGAAGCACTTTGGGTTTTTTTTAATATTAACTGAGAGCCCAAGTTTCCATATGCCTCTGCAAAGATGTTTAGGATAGTTTGAAGATCTTTCTCTGAATGTGCGGCGACTACATTATCATCTGCATAGTGAAGTTCTATGACAGAGGTTGACATTACCTTACTTTTTGCTTTCAGCTTACTGAGATTAAAAAGCTTTCCATATGTTCGATATATGATTTCCACACCAGTAGGAAGTTCCCCCTCAATAAGGTGTAGAATCATAGCAATGAAGATAGCAAATAAGGTAGGAGCAATGACACATCCCTGTTTTATGCCTGATCTGACTCAATGGATAGCTCTGAAAGCCATTGCTATCCAAAATTGTTGCTGTCATGTTGTCATGAAGGTGTCACAAAATATTCACAAATTTATCAGGGCATCCAGTTTTCAGAAGGATGGTCCAGAGAGCTGTTCGATTCACAGTATCAAAGGGCTTAGTCAAATCAATAAACGCCATATATAAAGGTCGATTCTGCTCCCAGCATTTTTCTTGAAGCTGTCATGCAGTGACAGGAAGGGCGGACACCATTTTGAGATTCAGGGAGGACATCCTCTGAGATCGGCAGGAGGCGATTTGCGAGGATCCTTGCAAGGATTTTACCTGCGGTAGCAAGAAGAGAAATACCTTGATAGTTCCCACAATCTGTTCTCTCACCCTTCTTAAAAAGAGTGATAATAATGGCATCCCTAAAGTATTATGGGATCTCCTCCCTTATCCAGATTTTTTCGATGACCTTATGAAGTTGTTGTGTAAGTTCAGGCCCACCTTCTTTTATGATTGTATGCCCTCTACATTAAATTTTACCCTTGTAGCCCCCTCTAGTACCACTCCCTGTGTGTGTGTGTGTGTGTGTGTGTGTGTGTAGTATTTATGTATTTTAATTGTATTTTGTGTATTTTAATTTATTTTAATGTTTTTGTGATTTATTGTTTACAATTTTATTACGTATGTGTTTGATTTTATTTTTGTAAGCCGCCCTGAGTGCCCTATTATACGGTAGAAGGGTGGGATTGAAATATTTTAAATAAATAAATAAATAAGACTTCAGCCAGAATCCCATAAAGTCCACTAGCTTTGTTGTTCTTCATTTGATTGATGGCTTTACTGACTTCATCCAAATTAGGGGATACTGCAAGCTCGTCTCTAGTTTGTTGTGGAATTTGTGAGAAGACCTCATCAGCCACGATAGAGTTACAATTAAGGAGGTCGTGGTAATGCTGTTTCCAGCGCAGTACAATAGACTCTTTATCCTTAAGAAGTTTGGTACCATCCATTGAACATAAGGGATTTGTACCGTAATTTGTTGGTCCATAGATGGCCTTTGTGGCATTAAAAAAGCCCCGTTGTGAGCATCTGCAAAGTGCTGGATTTTTTGAGCTTTCTTTATCCACCAGGCGTTCTTAAGTTCTCTAGTTCTTCTTTGGACCTCAGCCTTTGCACTGGCATAGATGTTTTTCTTAGCAGCACAGTTAATGTCTTTCTGCCATATCTGGAAGGCTTTCCTTTTCTTGTTGATATGTTCAATCTCACTATCATTCTCATCAAACCAATCCTGATGTTTCTTAGTTTGGTATCCAATAGTTTCTTCATATGCCGCAATAATGGATGTCTTCAGTTTAATCCAGTGTTCCTCAACATTTTCAGGGAGTTCCGTTGGTAGATGTTTCTTGAGCGTTGTTTGAAAGCAGGCTCACTAAATAGGATCTTGAAGGGCATGGGTGTTCATTTTACGCCTTGGTTTTCTTCCTTGGACCCTACGTTGAGGAACAATATTAATGGCCATAATGGATTGAATTAATTGGTGATCTATCCAGCAGTCATCAGCACTTGTCATGGCCCTAGAGAGGAGAACATCATGACGATCTCTGGCATGGACAATTACGTAATCCAGGAGATGCCAATGTTTTGACCGAGGGTGCTTCCATGGTGGTTTAAATTAATTTTTGTGTTGAAAGAGTGTGTTTATAAAAAGTTTATACTCTGCACATTTAGTCAGAATGCCATTCAGGTTGATATTGCCAACTCCTTCTTTCCCAATGGTTTCTGGCCAGAAATCGAAATCACACCCAACTCTTGCATTGAAATCGCCCAAGAGGATAATTTTATCCTCCTTAGGTATTTCTGATAAGATGGCGTCCAGCTGGGTATAATTTTTTTCTTTGATGTCTTCATCAGCATTTAATGTCGGTGCATAAGCACTTAGAATAGTTGCCTGCTGGTTTTTGGCAAGTTTTAACCGGAGAGTTGAGAGTCATTCATTAATGCCAATAGGAACTTCTGACAAGAGCTTCACAAGATTATTTGTATAGCAAAGCCTACTCCATGTATTCGTCATTCTTGTTCAGGCAGTCCTTTCCAGAAGAAGGTATAACTTCCTTTTTCTTCCTTCAGTTGTCCTTCTCCTGTTCTTCGAGTTCCTTGGAGTGCTGCTATGTCAATATTAAAATGTCTCAACTCCCTCGGGATGATGGCAGTCCTGCATTCAGGACATTCACTATCTGTATTGTCCAGCAATGTCTGTCTATTCCATGTTCCAAAATTCAATTGTCTTTTGCGACCGCTAAGTGGTGACCCCACTGGATGCGGTAATCCAGTCAGGGAGAGGGATGAGTCAGACTATGTTTAGGGCAACTTTTCTAGCCCCCTCCCCATACGGGGTGAGCAGAGTGGATTCTCAATAGGACTGCTCATTCATGGATATAGCTGCCAAACTACTCAACTGCCTCGGTCCTTGAGCCAGGATGACTGAATCTGTATCCACTGTCCATGTGCTGATCCATGACTAGTGGCTTCCGCATTTCACAGTCCTGCCCAATTGCCATTTGCCAATCACCATGGGACTTTTGGTTTGGTTTGGTCTGGTTGGAAGACATCTGTGCATGAATTTGTTTTATGTGGGGAGATCAGCACATGATTTGAACATAAGAACATAAGAAGAGCCTGCTAGATCAGGCCAGTGGCCCATCTAGTCCAGCATCCTGTTCTCACAGTGACCAACCAGGTGCCTGGGGGAAGCCCACAAGCAGGACCTGAGTGCAAGAACACTCTCCCCTCCTGAGGCTTCCGGCAACTGGTTTTCAGAAGCATGCTGCCTTTGATCCAATGGCATGGGTACCACGGCAATTGGAAGTCTTTTATCTGCTGCAGCCTTCATCCGCCTTCACAGCCGTTGTAATGTACTCATTGTTATCCTCCACCTGTTCTGCCATTGAGGACTTTCTTGGATAGTTCTTTGTCTGGTTCCTCTCCCTTGACCTTACTGCCATGGGTGACCCTACTGGGAGTACATGACTCCTGACAGCATTGCTCACAGGGTTCATTGGAACATGCAAGCCTACTCACCACTACAAGGTGACAATCCAGCGAGGTGGGATACAATAAATAAATAAATAAAATATCTGTATGAAAGTTCCCACTGAATTTTCATTTAAGGTGAAATTCAAAGAGAACTTTACAGTGAGATCAGGGCTAAGCTGGAAATCTTCCTCCCTTGTTGACTTATTTTGTCTTCCTTTTGTTTGCTATGTTGCACTGCTTTGTCCATGTTAATATTTCCAATTTAACTTGGGGTTTGGCCTGAAAATTATGACACAGTAATAGAGATGAATGTGCAGAATTCATTTCAGTCTGAGAACCAAAATACAGCCATCCTTTGAAATCCACACTTTTACAAATTTTGTGATGCAGTTCTCCAATGAAACAATGTTTTCAAAAAAGCATATATCAGAGGGGTCAAATTCCTCATATGTTTGGGGGAAATGGGCATGAAAATGAATATATTAGTGAAAACATTATAAAAATTCAGTATAAGGGGAAATTTCTTGCAAAAATGCATATGTTAGTTAAAACTGCATCCAGAAATGTGTTTATTAGAAAAAATGCATACTAAAATGATTTTCCATGAGGATTTTTTTTAAAACACACGCATACCAAAATCTCAGATTGCTGCAGAAATGTGGAGAACTAAATTTAAGACTGGAAAAATGAGATATTGACAGATCCTTCCATCCCTGTACAGCTAAGCTTCCCAAACTGTGGTCCATGAACCACCAGTGGTCCATGAGCTTCATTGAAGTGGCCTGTGGTATATCCACATTAAATATTCATTTTGATTTTTAATTTTATCTTTATTTTTATTGTATTGCTTCTATTGTATTGCAATGCAAATTGTAATATAATAAACATACAATATAAGAAATAAAAGAAGCAATAAAAATACAATTAAAAATCATATACCACCTAGCACAATTGCTTAAAAGGCAAAAAACCATTAAGTAGTCCACCGAGACCATCAACAAATTTCAGATGGTCTGTGGGAAGGAAACTTCTAAGAACCACTGTTACAATATATACTACAGATGAAAGCTAGAATGTAGCATGTATATAAGGAGAAGAGGGGACACAGGGCGAGCCCCTTTCCCAGTGTCCACATGCATGCCTGTCCTGCTTGCTCCACTACCACATCAAGTAGGAAGTCTGAAGGGAGATTCAAAATGCATTTGATTGATAATGCAGGGTTCCCGATCATGGGAAGACTTCTAAGCATGTTCACCTGACCTTTCCTGTGTGACTGAAGATGGAGCTGGAACATTTGGTGATAGTGAGGGAGGGGCTAGCATGCAGAGTCCTGCTCTCCGTCCATGAGTTGGAAACTGTAACTTCTGAATAAGGCTCAGGTCCCTTGTAATTTTTATTGTATTATTTATTTATAAGAATATGTATTAACTGCGAATTCATTAAAAAAAAACTTCATTGTACAAATCATTATTCACCATTTAGATCTCAGATGGTTTATGCTAATCTAATAAATGCAATGAAGAGTCATTGCAAAAATATTGGTTCAAGATCTAACTGACAGACACCCAAAGCATTGCTGAAGTCAAGTATTCAGATTGCAACTTCAACGCACGCGTTCTCAAAGCCAACAAGTCTCGTTCTGATCTTGATTGATGATACATTCCCTTTAAATGCACAAGCACAGCAATTGCTCCCCATTGAATTCGCTGTGCCCAATCTGCAGAGAACTGAAAAGGGCAGCCTTTACTGAAAAGTTTCAGGTGTTTAATTCAATTACACTTAGACATGCATAGAGTATTTAAAGTTCAGAGCAGCAGGGACCATCTGTAAACAGGAACTTTCAAAATAGACAATGTTCAGACAATTAGAGGTACAGGAAGAAAGAGCTTGTAAATGAAGAGAGTAGAATGACAAAGTATTTCTGTCATTGGTGGAGTCTCTATGTCTACAAAAAGTCTGGTGCTCAGAACCCTTTCTTCCAGCATATTTGCATAACTAGAGTCAAAACATGGAAACAGCAAACACCTGACAGACAGCCTCATTGATTTCACAAAGCAAAAGAAGTTTCAGGAATGGAAACCATGAAGCAAAGAAGTGGTGGGAGGAGGGGATGCTTAACTCGTATCTCTTTCTCTTGCTCCTTCATTCCAAACTTTGGCTTTTGCATGTTAATATTAGTTACAGTTCATGCCTATCCTCCATTTCCATGACAGACTGTGGTGGACTATGCTTTCCCTCTGCAAAGTTCAAATAAAATGTTTCTGAAGGGACAACATAAAGGTGAAAAGCAACTTAGGGGAGAGGTAATTGGAGCAATGGGCAGGGAAAGTGTTAAGCAATCCTACTCCCCCCCCCACTTCTCCACACTGATTCCTTCTCAAACAATTTTTTGGGGGGTGAGGGGAGAAACACCCATGGTTGAGATTTGGTAACATGCATTTGTATGCAGTGTATGGATAGACCCCAAATCCCTGAAAGAGGTCCATGGGAGTGTAGAACCCCCTATAGGATTGGACAAGGGAGGCTGAGCCCAATCCCCAGATTAGATGACCCTGGATCCCAGTATTATGAGGGAGAAAAGGCTTATTTCTATCCACTTTCTCAATGATTTATCCTCAATTATCTAGGAATATAGGGGGCTCTCCTTCATTGGAGGTTTCATGAAGAGTCTGGACAGCCATCTATTGGGGTTGCTCTTCCTCTGGATTTCCTGCATTGAGCAAGGAGTTGGATTAGATGGCCTTCAAGATCCTCTCCAACTCTATGGTGCTATGACTACAACCAGTGGTGGCTGGTGCCCATTGAGACTGGCAGGGCAGAACGTAGGGAGACCAATAGTAGGTAAAGCTAGAGTCAATGGCAGGCAGAATCATCTAATTCTAGTTTTACCTCTATCCTCCTCACTGCTGAGTTCAGCAAGGACAACACTGAGACTAAGGAAGAGGAAAATTACATAGACAGTGCCACCTCCTGGATATAACTAAGAAGGCAGGCAGGTGGGGACTGGCTGAAGTCAGACTGAGGTTGGTGGGGAAGTGCCCTACTAGCCCTAATGGAGAAGCCTCCACTGACTCTCACTATATTTGAGAGAAATTGGAGGGTGTGGAGAGCAGTGTTTGTGGAATCTTAGAGTGCTGTAAGGGATATGGATTAATAGTGAACTATAAAGACCTGAACTGAAATTCCTGACAACACGGGGACATGGGAAGCAGCCTTCAACCAAGTCACACCACTGGTCCACCTAGCTCAGTATTGTCCACACTGGCCAGCAGCAGGTTTTTGGCTTTTCAAACCTGCATGGAGATACCAGGGGTTGAACCTGGGACCTTCTGCCTGCACATCAGATTCTCTCAGAGAGGTAGTGGGCTCTCTGACACTGGAGGCATTCAAGAGGCAGCTGGAGAGCCATCTGTTGGGAATGCTTTGATTTGGATTCCTGCATTGAACAGGGGGTTGGACTTGATGGCCTTATAGGCCCCTTCCAACTCTACTATTCTATGATTCTACCACTGAGCTATGACACTTGCCCCAAAAGAGTTCATAATGGTCATGTCTCTTTACCACTGTCTCAATCTGCACTGTGTGAGTGCCATTATTATTTGACAGTTGATAAACATCTAAACAATTATTAATATATAATTTGACACCTGAAAATCTAATTAATTTTTATTTATTCATTCATTTTTAAAAAGTACATTGCAAAAAATCCATGACTGAGAACAACTCACTTCATCATATACCCCATTAGTTTTGGAAATTTTCATTTTTCAAGATAGACTAGCATTCAGCACTAGCACTTGCTTAATTGACAGATAATTGCTGTGCTACAGCTGTTTTGGCCCAGTCTGCCAAAGTAGAAAGGGGAATTTGGTGACAATGACTTCAGCTATAAATAATCCCTGGAACAGAGTCTGACAATTCTGGAAGCCACACAGATTCTTCTTGACCTAAAACGAGAAGAAGGATCGCTTCCACTACAAGCATCTGCTTGCCTCAAACCATCCCTTGAGCATGCTATACTTCATGCCAACATGCCTTGATAATGGCTTTAATTAGCTCATTAGGGATTTGACAAGAAGTGTGTGTGTGTGTATGGACAGTTCACATGTCACAAATTTAACACCAGCTTCCACAAAGAAAGATGTTTATCTGAGTTGCATTCCGAATCACATGTTCATAGAAGAAAAGGGGGAATGTAACCCAGCTTGCTATCATCAGAAAAATTTTCTTCATTGCTCTCATTGCTATAAAAGGTATTTTAGGAGTATATTTTCTTCTTTGTCACAGTTGAAGGTGGGCCTGTACAAGTTGTGGTTCATCAAGTCAGCTCAGTACATCAGGCTCGTATTGAGGGTTGTCCTCCTGTTCAAAGGCATCAGTGAAATTTATTATTATTATTTATATTAGGAATATACAAAGCACACACACCCTCCCATAACAGTTGCAGGAAGTTTTGGCAGCACACTAACAATAAAAAGAATAACTCTTTTAAAAAAAAATCCTAGTGTATCAAAAATCTGGGGGGAGGTAGGTAGGTTTTTACATGGCACCACAAATATGCCAATGAAGGTGCAAGGGGGACTTCACTGGGGAGAGAATTCCATAAACAGGAAACAGAGGACAAAATAAAAATCTTAATGTCCGACTTTAATCCCGACGTCACCTATACTGTCTCGTTGTTTACCTTAGCCGCCTGTAATTTAAGAGACAATTTTAAAAGAGATCAATCGACCAATATCTTACTCTTAGATAGTAATTGAGATATCCTATAAATTTATTTATTTATTTAATTACATTTCTAGACCGCCCTATAGCAGAAAGCTCTCAGGACGGTGTACAACAAATAAAATCACAATTAAAATATGAGCAAGTGTGGAAAATATAGTACAATTATAAAAACATTAAACATGATAAAAATCTGAAATAGAATTGCCATTGAGTTTATAAATTAAGATCCGTATTAGGTTTAAAATATTAAATTTAAAATGTTTAAAATGCCTGGGCGAAAAGGTAGGTTTTTACCTGGCGCCGAAAAGATAACAGAGAAGGTGCCAGGCGTATCTCGTCTGGGAGGGCATTCCATAGTTCGGGGGCCACCACCGAGAAGGCCCTAGATCTAGTTGTTGATCTCCGGGCCTCTTTATGAGTTGGGACCCAGAGAAGGGCCTTTAAAATAAATCATTTTAAATCATTTTATCAGGACCTTATTGATTTTAATGATCTTAATGACTGTTGTACTTTGTTTAAGTTGTTGTAAAATTATTTGATTGTATTTGTAAACAGGATGGTTATGCTTAACTTTCCATGTTACTTTTCTTTTTATTTTAATGCTGATGGCCTTCGGCCTTGCTATTAATAAATACTACTACTACTACTATAAACAGGAAGCCAAAACTGAAAATGTTCCCTCCCTTGTCATCATCTTCCAAGCCTCCTTCAAAAAAGTTACCCAGAGAAGGGCTTCAGATGAAGGTGAGTTCATATCAAATATGAAGTTCATCAAGCCTCCTGTGAGCCCCATCACAAGGGCTGTGGGACAGATTATGGAGAATGATGACAATGATGATGATGGTCAAGTTGTGTAGGGATCATTCAAAGGGACAAATGTGAGCAACATAAAGGCAATTTCTTCCTAAAATATATGCAAAGGACATTTATTGGATTCATGTAAAATTCAGCCTAGTATATACTCTACAGCAACCTTCTCCTATCTGATGTCCTCCAGATGTTTAAGCTACAACTCCCATCAACCCCGGCCACCATGGCCAATGGTCAGGAATGATGGGAGTTGGAGTCCAGTAACATCTGGAAAGCATCAGATAGGGGAACACTGCTTTACAGATACACCAAACTTTATCATTTCCCCCATTCCCAGTGTGTTTTTGGAAGCAGAGTTTAGGTTGACTGACAAGTCTCTATTGAGCCTGTTCCTTATCTGAAAGGAATTTTTTTTTAAGGTCAGTAAAGTTGTGATGGGGTGTGTCAGTTTGCTCCAGTGTGTGATAATTACTGTTTCTTTGCTTCACTATTTCATGTGGGCAATCCCTAGTAAAATCAAGAATAGGAGGTGGAGTTGCTGCTTATTTGATATAGCAAGATGTGCCAACTTGTACCTACAGCCTATCAATTATGTGAATTGCCTGACTTGCTGTCTGATTGGGACTATAAACCAGGATGCCTCAAACACATGGAAAGTCACAACACATGGCTGATGAGATGCTTTTGACTTGGTGGGTTGCATGTAGGGATGGAATTTCATTCCATCTACATTTTAAAGTGAACCAATCTAATCTGCAGTTCCCAGATTTATATGTGGATATGAATACAATTACCAATGAGGTTGTGTACGTCTACCATTTTTTGGTGTGTGCAATTCAAAAAGCATTCAAAATACATATTTAATGGGAAATGTGTACAAGTGGACATATTTTAGGGAGATATACACAGAAAAAGCTTACAAAAATGCTTACTTAAAGGGAAAATGCATACAAAATGTGTACTCTAAGGAAAGTGTTACAAAATGAGTACAATTTAAATGTTTTTTGTGCAATTCTTTTTTAAAAAAATAATCCCACAGAAAACAGAATGAAATGGACTTACTATTCAACTCATTCAAAACTGGTACAGAATGAAAATAGGCTGATTATTTCATCCCTAGGTACAAGCTGATATGAAAAGACATCTACATTCTACTAGTAGTGAGCTCATTCTCCTAATCTGGATCTGTATAGCCAAACCATCACCGTCCATGATCAAGAGGGAGATAGCAGCAGCCTTGGAGGTACCTGCTGAAGTACAAAAAATATTTAAGAAAAAAAAATCCTAACAGGAAGGAGAAAAAGGTCCAAATGAGAACTGAGCATGCTCAGTTGGCATGGAATGCTGCCTGACTATTAGAAGGAACAAATGAAAACCAAGGAGAAGACAGTTGAAACAGAATGGAGTATCCTGGAAAAATGCATGGCTGTAGTATTTTGCTGCATTTAGTATTTTCAACTATTAACACAGGAAAATTGTTTTCCCTTATATATCTTTAACAACAAGCCTTCGTGTTTTAAAAGGCTTTCAGCTTTTAAATCAGTGCAGGGTATTCATTTATTTAATAAAAAATATTTCTATGCCATCGCGTCATAAAATATCTGGGCTGTTTACAATGTTTAAAGATAAAAATAAAAGTAAAAATACAAATACATATATTCGTTAAGATGATTGGCTAATCAAAATAAAAATTAAACAATTGCAAATGCCTGTTGGCATAACGTCTTCAAGAGACTCCTGAAAGTCAAAAATGAGGATGCCTGCTGAATCTCTGCTAAAATAATGTTCCACAGCATAGGACTAGCAAAACTAAATGCCTGGCTTTTAGTTGAGACTAGGGTTGCTAGGCTCAGGGCCTGAGAACGATTCTGTATCTTTAAGAGAAGAGAAAATTCAGCCAAGTGCAGGTTTTCGTGCAACACTGTAACGGGAAAAACCACAAGGTGAAATTCTCCCTTCCCCCTGCACAACTTTTAAAGATATAGAAGACCTCTTGTTTTCCAAGTTCTGATTTTAACATATATCAAATACAGATAGCTCCATTTAGAAAGCCACTGGGAATAATTATTGCAGAATTTGGGGTATAGTGTCATCAGTGTGCCAATTACACTCAACTCTACCTCTCCAAACCATCTGAATCAGGTGGAGACCCAATAGTACTTACTTTTGAGTAGACGTGTATTGGTTTGCAGGTTAATCCTTGTATCATAGGCACCAGATTTTACTTGCCTTAACCAGATTGATGTATCTTTGTACTATAAAGTGTCATATTTTTTCTCTCCTCCTCCTGTGCAAATTAGTACAGCTTCAAAGCTTCAACCAGTCCTTATCTTGCCTAATTAATGCAATCCTGTACCCAGTTTGATTTACCTGGGAGTAAGCTCCATTAAACATAAAGAGACTTACTTCTGAGTAGACTAGTATATATTGTATGGTAAGTTTATACAATCATTTTTAACAAGTGCCTGTTTGGAACTCTTTGCATTTGCCATGGGGGGGGGTGTAATTTGCACAAAAGACCTTCCAGGGAATACCTTCCTCAAAAGTTGAAGATGCATCCTGGTCATTAGGAAGAAAGGAATCACAGGAAAGAAAACTGGAAGCAGCAGCTCTTTAGAACGCAGGCTGCTTACTGCTGCAACTTCTGCCTGCCCCTCGCTTACCCTGAAGCTGCAGCTGTGAGTAGGCTTTTGGCTCTTCTCTCTCTGCTGGTAAGAGAGGGGAGGTGGGAAGACAGGCAGAGGCCACCGCTCAGAGCTTTGCATGCCAAACACACACAGATTGTTGTCTCTCATCTCCACAGTTCTTCATGTTCATTCTGTTGCTGCCTTCTTGCCCTCCAGGTCTTTTCTCTCTCCGTTCTTCTCCACCACCGTCCATGTTTTAACCATGTTTTCTCCACTCCACCCCATCTCAATCTCCACTTCCTCCTAAGCACCCATAGAGCATGAGGGAAGAGCGACATGCACAGAAGCACGTGATTTTTATCCATTAATCAGAGGAGCAAAATGTTTTCCCTGCTCCCTGTGACATCCTCCCCTGGCACCACCTGTGAAGCTCTCACTTGTGGCTACCAGCAGACAGGAACATTAGGTTTTCTTCTTACCCTTTACAGCTCTAGCACAGTTCTCAGAAGATCCCCCTGTTAGGCCTTACTACCCAACACTCTGTATCTCTTATAACCTTTAGACTGTGCCTTAGTGTCTGCCAGGCTATCTCGATACCTTGTGTCTATGGGTATAGGTAATTCCCAAACCACCCTGCAGCCTCTTGCACTGAAGCTTACAGCTCTGGGTTTCTCTGTGGTACTGGATACAATATCTTTTCCTCCGCTGCTGCCACCATTTGATACAACTGTTCAGCCTTGGTTACTTGCTATCCCCCCTGGTTTGTGTTTCCCAGCTGAAGCAATCAGGCTTTTGTTTAACCAGGAAATATTTATTGAACACTAAAAATAACAAGATTACTTAATTACTTTGTTGACAAGCTTATGGTTTCATATTATGTTCTGACATGTACTTTACTTCTCATTAATTGCCTCAGAACTCCGACTCACTCTCATCAACAACAACAACCTCCAAAAACCACCAAAACCTCTCTTTCACCTCTTTAAATCTCCAACATCCACCACCCTGATTCAACTGTCATTCTTCCATTTATACTCCAAGCCAACCAACGCTCAACCAATCATCCAGCATTCTACTGCTCATGTACTCCCCCTCCTCTTTCACTCCACTTGCCATATGTCTTCTATATAACCAGCACTTACCATATTTACAATATAAGCAGGAACATCACACTCCTCCCCCCAAGTACCGCCCAAAAATAATGTTGGAAACATTAATTACAGCTCAAAAGTAAAGAAATTACTCATTGTTCTATTATAATCAAAATCTAAAGAAATTACCCACTCATTGCCCCCACACAAAGAAGACTCGTGACACCAAACTGGTATAATGTTATATTTATTAAAATATAACATCCTAAATCCAATGCAATACAGCCAATTATTCAAATCTATATCTTTTTGGGCAGGTGAGACTAAACCTAACAATGAGGGATTACACCCTCACCTTCTTAAGGCATCACTTCTCATCATCACGTGACTCCATAGTCAAGGACGTGGGTGAATTCCTCCCTCCTTGCTCCTGGAGCCAGCTGTGTGGTTCCAACCCCCACACCATGGCCCCGCCATACAGGCGTTCACCATGATGCGCAAGCCGGTCCCACAAGGACACAACACAGATCCCCACCGGACACAAAGCCCTGATGGTTCCCTAGGAAGTGCCCCTTTTTCATGATGCCTTAACCACCTAATTTTAACCCCCATATACCTCACCTGTCCGAATTCTATGCCACAAGAGGGGATCAGCTTAAGCTTGGTCCCCTCCACCCAATGAGGATAACAATCCCCTTAATCCCCCCATAAGATCCTCCAAAAACAGGTCACACCCTTGCTCAGAAAGATGAACACCATCATCTCGAAATAGATGTGGGGCATGGAACCTAATCCTATCATGAGAAATAACTGCCCCACCAAGAGACAAAACTAAATCCCTAACCTTCCTATTGACCCATTTCCTAGCTCTATCTATCTTATTGGGGTGAACAGCAACCCTCCAAACCCTTCTAACAAGCATTTCAGACCATACAAGCAGAAGATGGGGATATGATCTAATAAGCCACGTGAGATCACGCGTAACTTTTAGCAGCAAATCGAACCCAGGATGCTGCACCAAATCATTTTCACCCAAATGAATTAACAATATGTGCGGCCTGTCAGCCAATGACATGATCCGGCACACAGCAGGCAGCAACGCATCCCATAACATGCCCCTCCGGGCTTCCCACTGAATCGTAGCTGTGGCAGAAAGCTGCAGCTGTGTTCCATAAACAGATGAGGATGCCCTCCGATGAGCCCAAAACACAATTGAGTGGCCACACAAGACGATCCTGACGGGAATGGGGATGTTTGTCAAACCTACAGGAAACAAAAACAAAGTCATCTGTTAAAACCTGACGTAAGACTTAAATGCATCGGAACACCACTTTCCGATCGCCTGTATCTCGCTGATACTCATGCCCACAAGGGCCGCAGCTGTAACTGCACCAATCCAGAAAGAATGCAGCCCATAGACTCCAGCATCGCGACCACTGGCCGACAAGGCCCGCCGAACAACAGCCCAAAATTGAAATTGAGTCAGGGCAGTACCATCCATATGTATGAACAAATAACGCTGGCCCGCTGACCGAATGGATAAGAATTGTCGCATTGCAGACACAGGGCACAATACCTGGACCTGGCGACTTCGTAAAGCACGAATACTGCCATGGCCCTTTGATCGGTCTTAGAGACCCGCAGTGAAAACCTCACTATATCTGCACCAAATGTGCAATCGCCAAAGCATAAGGCTCGATAAGTCACATCGCACTTAGAAGGGGGCAATACTTCGCTAGGGCGAAAAGCACCATAAAACATCGTCAGAGTTACTGCGGCGAACAGGTGCGACTCATACTGAGATGAGCATAAAGAATTAAATAGTGCCAGGATCTGGAGGAGGACATCGGGCGTGATTGGCCTCCTCCGGCCAGCGGACCTGGGAGCGGAACACGACCAACCCACAAGGACCTATCTGACCCTAAAATCTACAGAATGATCCAGCAGCCCCCTTTCCTTGGAAATAAAGGCTAGTGCTGAGAGGTGACCAGTGATAGTAGAAACAGAATTATTGTGCCCTTTTAAATGTGTCATAAACTGCAATAAATGCTCCACAGGAATAGGCCACTCCAAGGGCAGCTCCGTGCCTATACGGAAAGTCTGGAACTTAGCAAATGAACGCTCATACGCATTTTGAGTACTGGGAGCCAGAGCGGCAGCAATCGCAACCCCAACTTCTAGTTGCCAAGGTTCCACAGGAAAGGTGGGATTGGTACAGGATCCAGAGCCGCTCCAGGTGCAAGCTCCCGAAAGCGCGCCATCTGTAAGCGTGAAAGTGCATCAGCTACTGTATTCTGCAAACCTGGAACATGTCTGGCCAGGAATAAAATATTAAAGCGCAAGCATTGCAACACAAAAGCGCGCACCAAGCGCATGACATGAGGAGACTTAGAAGTTTGGGCATTAATCATGCTAACTGTGGAAATATTATCGCACCAGAAGCGCACTGTGCGGTTTGTAAATGCCTTTGGCCAGATACGAACAGCGACCACAATTGGAAAAAATTCCAAAAATGTCAAATCGGAAGTAATTCCGATATCTTGCCAACTGTCAGGCCATCGCTCAGCACACCACTGGGCTCTAAAGATGACCCCAAAGCCAATGCATCCAGCAGTGTCAGAATGCACCGGTAATTTCGCTTCTAAGATTAATTCCTCCCTCCAAAAGGAAAGGCGATTGAAATCCTTCAGGAATGCAAGCCACATGTACAAATCCTCTCTCATCCCTGACGTGATCCTTATGAAATGGAAGCGAGAGTGAACTCCCTTCATGGCGTCACATAAACGCCTGAGGAACGCACAACCAGGGGAAATAACGTTGGAAGCAAAACTAAGTGGCCACAAGTTCCTGTAACCGGGCCAGTGTGATCTTTTTCAACCCTATTACTAAACAGAGCAGTTGACGCAGTACTACCAACTTCTCAAGCGGCAAACATGAGGACTGAGTCACAGTATCTAACTGAATCCCTAAGATAATAAGGGAAGTAGTAGGGCCCTCTGACTTTTCGGGAGCTAACGGAACTCCCAATTCGTCAGTTAAAGTGTCAAAAGATTGCATCAAATGAAGGCTATGAAAAGACACGGCCGGTCCCACAAATAATAAAAAAAATTATCAAGATAATGAGCAGAAAAGGAGGACGATGCTTTCCTCCTCAATGCCCATTCTAGAAATGTGCTAAATGCTTCAAAAGCAGTGCACGACACAGAACAGCCCATTGGCATAGCTCTGTCAACGTAAAACTGAACTTGAAATTTAAAACCAAGCAAACCCCCATCCTCAGGGTGTGCTGGCGAAAGGCGAAAAGCAGATTTTATATCACACTTTGCCATTAAAGTACCCCTTCCAGCTTTTCTAACTACTCTAACCGCCTCGTCAAAAGAAGTATATCTAACTGATGCAAATAATGGGGAAATGCCATCATTGACAGAGGCCCCTTTTGGGAATGACAAATTATGAATCAGGCGATATTCTCCAGCCTGCTTCTTAGGGATAATACCTAAAGGGGAAATCCTCAAATTTTCCAAAGGAGGAAAACGGAAGGGGCCTGATATCCGATCAGCAAGTATCTCCTCATGAAGCTTGGCCAAAACTACAGGCGCTAAATTACTATAAGAGGGCTGATTGACTAGCAATGTAGCAATCCTAGGACCATCATAAATGATACGAAAGCCATCTGTAAAACCCTGGAGTATAAAACTAGCAGCCTGCCGATTGGGATAATGCTCTAACAGCTTCGCCAAAGGAGCCAGTTTGATCGGGCTACTGGCCTTGCGACGTACAGCCGCTATTGCCAGACCGTGTTTTGGCTGTGGGTGCTCCCCTGTACCCTGTGGAGCTGTACGTGCCCTCTGGCAAGAGGAACTAGAGTGGTTGCCTCTGCACAGTGCACAAACATGTCGGAACCTACAGGGACATCTTGAGCATCGGCCATTGCTATTAAATGTCCAGCAGACTTGTTGGGATTGAACCCACTGCCCGCCTTGGCTGTAGCCAGAGGCGGAAGTCTGCGCACGTGCCAATAAATGCCCACTATCGGCCCTATCTCCAAGAGAGGGCCTGGCGGAGGTCATAGAACGTAGCCACAGTCCAGTATGTTCAATGTCGCAACAAAGGGTAGGATCTAATGCTGCTCTTTGTCTAAAATGCTGATCATACCTAAGCCAAGCGGTTCCAGAGAATTCTCGGAAGGCCCGATGCACTATATCCTGATATTTTATCATGGATAAAGCCCTAGACAGATAAGCCATATAAATCGTATAGGCGTTCAACCAATTAGGCCCCACCCTATCCACCTTCCTGTTGATCACTGCCTCACGCTCTTTCCCTTCCTGACCGTCCTTAGGCTTAGCCTCGTGCTCACGAAACAGGAGAGTAAGCAAGTCAATATACTCTCCCCTCCAAATTTTTTCTTTTGTTCGTATCGCCTTGAGGATAAACCCCATATGGAAGGGACAAAGAAGCAGGTGATTGAGAAGAGGAAATCGAAGGCGGCTGCCAAGGACTCACTGCAGCCGCCGGCCAAGGAAGCTGTGGGTGCTGGGGTACCAACACCCCTCCCATAAACCCTACTGGGTGGGCAGCTGCTCCCAACGAAGGAGAATCAGCTGTTTGTATATCCCTGTTAAGGGCAGTGGAATCCTGTGGATGTGTATTGCGAGCTTGTGAGTGCATGATTTGCTCACCTGTATACGCCGAAGGAGAGGCAATCACAGAAGGTGCTGCAAACCCAGAAACCATTGGAGTAAACGCTGCAGCATCATGCGGAACTGGCTGCTGACTTCACATATGCCCGGCAGCTGACAGAACTGAAGGTGTGACAGCAGAAATAGGTGCTTGATCAGCTGGTAAACATGCAGTATGCGTACGGATTGCTGGCTCCTCACTGTGTACCGCAGCTTCCAGAACCCCGATTCTAGAAACTAAATCAGCAAGAATACGATTTTTAGACTTTTTGGAAGCCAACCGTGCAGATTTCTTACCTGCTGGAGCGGTACTTGTGCCAGCCTCAGCATCCAGGGGCTGTCTGCGTTCCTTTTCCAACGTCTCCACCCTAGCCACCAAGGCACGGATGGTCCCAAAATCCTCCTCTTTGCCAGAAGACAGGTTCTCCTGTGGTAGAGGGCGCTTTGTAGTTTGCTTGACCACCCGCACCCCTTTTTTCCGCTGAGCCTTCCTGGGAGGCATTTTGTAAGAAACAATAAACAACAACAATTATACAAAAGACCAAAATGCTATTATAATCTAATTATGGAGTCAACAAATTATAATATTTTTATGTTCACCGCCCAGAGAGCTATTGCTAGTCGGGCGGTATATAAATTTAATAAATAATAATAATAATAATAATAATAATAATAATAATTAGCATACACCAAGTGCCTATAACACCACAACTAATAAATTAACCCAACCTCTTTGGTTATTTATATATTTTATTTATTTACTTATACATTTATTCATTTATTATATACAAAGGGAAAGTGGAAAAAGGATTGAAGGTAAAGGGAAGTGGGAAGGGGGGTAATTTATATTTTTAACACTAATAAACGGAATAAATAACGACTAGTAAATGAATTTTAAAGTAATGGAATACCTTAGTTATTAAATTAACAGAAACAATACTTATTATATCTTTAAACCTTTGCTCTAAAATTAATTAGGTAACTACCAAAGTAACCAAAAGGATTAACAATCTAAATGGAATTACGCACAAGAATAACTGGAGGGGGGGGCAAATATCTCAACGTTAACTAAAGCAAAGGCAGAATTAATTTAAGACACACAAACTAAAACAGGAACAAACAACCAACCAACTCAAACCCTCTTAACTGAAACTTAAAAGGCAATAACACTAAAGGGAACTAAACCAGGAAATAAGGAAGCCGGATTGCCGCCCTGCCGCCGCGGGCGCGTAGGCGGACTCCCGACGCCCAGCTGATCGTCGGAGATCCGATAATAGTAAGTAAAGGCTCAAAAAGGAAAACGAGAGGCAAAGGAATCACAAGCCATGAAAAATCTCTGAACGAACGCCAAAGCTGCCAACGGAGCAACGTGGAATGAGGATCAAACGCAGCTGCCGCGAGGCGAAAAAGGCAAGCGCGGGAAGAACGGAGCAGCCTTATATCTGCTGCTCAGCGCCCTCCCTGATAGGATGATTGATCTCACGTGGCTCCTAGCACTTGATTCGAGAATGTTCCCAAGTCTTCCCTGTAATTATGGTGGGGGCAAATACGCCCCCAATTAGGAACAACATTCCTCAAAAAAGCAATAAATTACAAGTAATTCATTTTGATTTACTTCCAGGTGCTGCTCTTTCCTAATTTATTTAGTCAAATGGTACGAAGGATGAAATACTCCTGATTTTTCTAGGCACAAATAATTGAATATTTGATACTGTAACTGTTTCAAGGTTTCTGATTTGGAGCTTGGAATAGGGATAATTTACAGCAGTCTAAGTTACGCTGGCTTCCTATAGATAGAATCCGCAGATCTGCTAGAGCTGTTCTGTTTAGGGTTGCCAGGTCAGAACCATCCAAAAACCTGAGAAAATGGGGGTGGGCCCTAGTGACATCAGGGGGCGGGCCCTAGTGACGTCACAGGGTGGGCCCTAGTGATATCATTAAACATGATACATTGTATCAACCACAGTTGCTTGGAGCATACCATTCAAAAAAAATTCTCTGGAGATTAAAATAGAAATCTTACCTAAAATAGGGTGTTCCTAGGTCCATCTGAAGTGACAAGGTCATTCTTTCTCACAAGCTTAGGGTGATGCAAAATGGAAATGGACTGCCTTCAAGTTGATCCCAGATAGGGTCTTCATGGTAAGCAGTACTCAGACAGAGGTGGTTTACTATTGCCTTCCTCTGAGTCTGAGAGGCAGCGACGGCCCAAGGTCACCCAGGGAGCTTCATGGCTGTGTGGGGATTCAAACCCTGGTCTGCCAGGTCACAGTTCAACGTCTTTAGGGAACATTTAATCTAGTTTACTTGCTTCTGGGAAGAAGGGTTTACGTGCCCTCAGGCCAGCCCATTATTGGAAGAAAGGAGCTTAGTGTTGCAGAGACGTTAGATGGGAGCACAGATAGATGCCCCTGAAGGCAGCAACTGTAAGCATGCTTATTAAGGAACTAAGCCCCATAGAACTCAATAGGACTTACTTCTGAGTAGATATGGTTGCAGCCATGTTAAGGACAAGGGAGGGCATTCTAGGCCAAACAGACAAATAATTGGGTGTCAGAACAAATTAAACCAGAACTATCACTAGAAGCTAAAATGATGAAACTGAGGTTATCATACTTTGGACACATCATGAGAAGACATGATTCACTAGAAAAGACAATAATGCTGCGAAAAACAGAAGGGAATAGAAAAAGAGGAAGGCCAAACAAGAGATGGATTGATTCCATACAGGAAGCCACACACCTGAACTTACAAGATGTGAACAGGGTGGTTCATGACAGATGCTCTTGGAGGTCACTGATTCATAGGGTCGCTATAAGTTATAATCGACTTGAAGGCACATAACAACAACAACAAACCTCCCTGATAGACTGTGGGAATGCTGTGGACACAATATATTTCATCTTTAGCAAAGCTTTTGACAAAATGCCGCATGATATTCTGATTAGCAAGCTAGCTGAATGTGGACTGGATGGAACAGCTATTGGGTGGATCCACAGTTGGCTACACAATCATATTCAGAGTGCTAATCAATGGTTTCTTCTCAACCTGGGGGGGGGGTAACTAGCGGGCTACTATAGGGCTTTGTCTTGGACCCAGTGCTCTTCAACATTTTTATTAATGACTTGGATGAGGAGGGGCAGGGAATGCTTATCAAACTTGTAGATGATGCAAAATTTGGAGGAATACCTAATTCCCTGGAAGACAGAAACAAAATTCAAAGGGATCTTAATAGGCTGGAGCATTGGGCTAAAAACAGCAGAATGAAATTTAACAGGGATAAGTGTAAAGTTCTACACCTAGGAAAAAGAAACCAAATGCAGTTATTAAGATGGGGGATACTTTGCTCAGCAATACTACATGCAAGAAGGATCTTGGGATTGTTGTTGATCACAAACTGAATATAAGCCAACAGTGTGATGTGGCTGCAAAAAAGGCAAATGCTATTTGAAGCTGCATTAACATTTGGAGGCAATATGCCTCTGAAGGCCAGTTGCGCTTATTTATTTTATTTATCTATTAAACTGATATCCCGCCCTTCCTCCCTGAAGGGTCCTGCTTGCAGGCTTCCTATTACGGTTGGGGTGAGGAACTAGATGTTTTTATGTCCTTAAGGGAACCTGAAAACTACTGCAAGGTACCAGGAGAACAGATGGGCCCAACTCCTGCTGTGCAGCTCCCAGCACGGGCGGATGAAGCAGGGTGGCCAAGGCAAACTAAGACTCCGAGCCCTGGCCTGAGGCAGGATTGGACCAGATGCGAGGATCCGCTTCATTTACCCAGGAATGTTGGATGCAGACCCATGGGTGCTCTCTAGCCCAATGCTGTCTGCGCTGGCAGCGGCTCTCAGGGCTTCAGGCAGGGGTGTCTCTCAGCCCTACCTGGAGATGCCACTGAGGACTGAACCTGGGCCCTTCTGCATGTGCAACAGTTTCCCTAAAAATAAAGTAAGATTCTAGTCCTTATGGTTCTGAATGAAGGGTGATTTAAACAGGGAGCTGCTTTATACTGAGTTAGGCCATTGGTCCATCTGGTTCAGCATCAGCACTGTCTACAGCGACTGGCAGCGACTGTCCATGTTCTCTACCACTGAGTTATGGCCATCTTCCCTTGATTTAAAAGGGGGGACGGGCTCTGGCCTGCAGGTCCCCCAATATCACCTGCTCCACAGGCTCTTCTCAGGCGGGAGGGTGTTCAGCACTGGGCAGTCTCTGCTTGAGGAGAATTTTGAAAGTGCACATTGGGCAAGCTGGCAGCTGACCCAAGGCATCTCCTCAGGCCACTGACCCACAGACAAAGCCAGCTGAGGCCTCAGGTTGATTTGGCTGCTGGTGGTCAATGGCTCTTGACAGACAAAAAGAGGCTTCCTACTCTGCTGCGGGGGGCTTTGCACGCACACTGAGAGGTTTAACTTCCAGAGTCTTGAGTGGAGGCAACTCAATGCTGAAAAAAGACTAGAAACTTGTTAGCAGAGTTAGGTTTGGGATCAAGAGCAGACCCAGCGCTGATGTGTGTGTGTGTGTGTGTATGTGTGCGTGTGTGTGTGAGAGAGAGAGAGAGTGAGTGAGAGAGAGAGACTTTCCCTGTGAAGTAGCAGACTTTTACGCTGCAGCAATAACTGAGGATTCAGACTTAGTAAAATAAGGAACAGCTTGCTTCATTGAAGGAAATACACAATAGATAGGAGTGAGAGAGACAAAGCAAAGACATCTCTTCTCTTCAAGAGACAGCGAAGAAGCAGGAAGGAGAGAGTTGGAAGGTGTGGTCAGCATTCCTAAGAGGTATCAGTTTTCAGGAAGGAAGATGAGCATATGACCAAAGGAAAGGCACAGCCTAGCAACCTGGAGGTCTCCTCTCTGTCTCCCTCCAGACATGGAAACACCCAAATGGAGTTGCATTTCCACAATTCCAACACAAGTGATGCTTAAAATGGAAACTGTGATTTAACAGGGATAGGGATTAGGAAACAGACATTGTTCCTGGGGAACCTGGCCTGGTTTTCCCTGCCTTCCATCTGCAAGATTCTTTCTTTATTTTAAGACCCACTCTGCACCCACCTGTTCCCGGGGCTGCCAGCTTTCTTTGGGTGGCAGCCAGAAATTCAAGACGTAGAACTTTCATTGTCACAGAGATGAGGGGACAGGCCTGTTCACCTGCTGAAGTTCCATACACACACAAACCCAGCTGGAAAAATCACATGGCAACCTCATCCTGCTATACATTTTGCTTATTTAAACATTTGGTTTTCAACAATCCAAGGAGCAGTGGCAGACATGGAACCACCAGCTTTCCACAATCAGAAAAGGAAGAGGGGGGGCCCAGGGTGTGAGAGTGTGTGTGTGTGTGTGATGGAATTTCCTCCCCCAAGGTGTGGTGATGGCCAGAGACTGCTGAGCCCCATCTCTCAGGCCTCTCTCTCTCTCTCTCAGGCCTCTCTCTCTCTCTGGCCTCTCAGGCCTCTCTCTCTCTCTCTGGCCTCTCAGGCCTCTCTCTCTCTCTCTCTGGTCTCTCTCTCTGGCCTCTCAGGCCTCACTCTCTCTCTCTGGTCTCTCTCTCTGGCCTCTCAGGCCTCTCTCTCTCTCTCTCAGGCCTCTCTCTCTCTCTGGCCTCTCAGGCCTCTCTCTCTCTCTCTGGCCTCTCAGGCCTCTCTCTCTCTCTCTCTCTCTCTCAGGCCTCTCTTCTCTCAGGCCTCTCTCTCTCTCTCTCTCTCAGCCCCCCCTCTATCTCTCTCAGGCCTCTCTCTCTCTCTCTCTCTCTCAGGCCTCTCTCTCTCTCTCTCTCTCTCTCTGTCTCTCTCTCTGCAATCAGCCGCAGTCCAACCTGCTCCAGCTCCTGCCACCCAGCAGCCTTCTGCTTCCAAACGAGATTCCAAACTGCTCTATCGGCCGCAATGCAAACCGCAGCCAGAAACGCCCATCGCGGCCGCTCCTCCCACCCAGCAGCCATGCGTGTCAATCACGCATGCGTGCCTGAGGGGGACGTCCAAAAGCCGGAGATCAGCCTCTTCACACCAAATATGGCTGGAGGCCGGAGACGGCCCACTTTTGCTGGAGACTCCGGCAGAAAACCGGAGACCTGGCAACCCTAGTTCTGTTAGCATCTCTAGGCCTAGACCCTCATTGGGGTGCTTCAGATGAGCTTTCCCAGATGGGAAAGAGGGCTTGGCCAGATCTGCCTCCAAGGTTCTCAAAATTAAAAGGTAACACATGTGCAGAAGGCCTACCCAGGAAAAACAACAGCATAAGTCAGCTCAGAACATGCACCTGTAACTCCAAAAAACAACTGTGTGATTCAGGCCTACAAACATTGCATAAGCCCTGTGCTAATTTGATCACATATCTGGTCCAGAAATGGGACAAGGAGGTAGTTGCAGATGGAATCCCATTAATGGCATCACTGAAGCTGGTAATTCCTTTGATTGGAATGCAAATCTCAGTGTTCCATAACAATTTCCTTCAATATGGCTAGTGATGGGTGAGCCACCCATAGTCAGTGTCAGCTCTGGCTTGGAAATAAGCAAAGTTTCTTCCTGAAACTCTGGGTAGTAGCTCTTCGTATTTTTGAGACAAAGCAAAATCCCTTCAAATTAATTTGAGCTGGTGAAGAATTCAGGACTGTTGATGCTTACCTCTTCATTGAGATGAGCATTATGGTCTCCCAAAACCTGTAACCAAGCCTCAGATGAATGAGTTTTCCTGGTAATTGCTGATTACAGCTCTTTGAGGGTTTTTTCCCCCCAATTCAGCATTTAATCCAAACCAGAGAACGCTCTTTTCATTTCATCTGCCTGCTTAGCAGATGCTTGGGTAGGTGCCATGTTGGTGAAGGCAGTAGGCCTCTTTTTCCTTCTTCCTCTTCTTCTCCATGGTGAGTGAACTCTGTCTTCCTCTCTCTGTTTCCCTGCTCCACTCTGTGACACCTGGCAATAGAGAGAAAATGAACCATGAGTTGTTTGACTAGATATCATTGACCAGGGGGTTGTACTCGGTCTTATAGGCAGCCCCTTCTAACAACACTATTCTATGATTCTAGATTGGGGAATAAGTACTCCTAGCAAGCTTCATTCACTGCTGAATAACTTGCCATAAGAAGTGGGGTTTTTGTTGCTGTTACTGTTTCCATTTCTACAGCTGCTTCATCTCAGTAGGATCCTCCCAAGTTGCCTGCAATTTCACTTTAGGCAAAATTGAGTTGCAAGTCAGGGATGATTTCGAGAACCCGCAAGGTATCTTGAGGGATTCTCGGTTAGTGGTCTTATTTCATATCCAGAATCTATGTTTGGGAGCATGCATCTCATTTCTACAAGACAATTTCTATTTCAAAATCACAAAGCAAAGACATTCCTTTTTAATTTTCCTCTCCTCTGAGATGGGATGACAAGCTTAAGCTGATTCAGCAGAGAAAAAATAATTTTGACACTTACAGTTACCAGATGAGTCTTAATACAGGAATACGCACTCTCGTGGGAAATTTGCAAATGCCTGCAGATTCATAAGTTAATCCATAAATATTTAAGCATTTCCAAGTATTAGAGCTCCATTTGCAAAGGAAAAGGGGGGAAAGGAACTTTAAGGAGATTTCCAATCATTTTAGAATTCAATACAATTCCTTAAGCTAACATAAAGCTACTTTATTATGAACAAATACAATACATATAATAAAAATAAACTTATATTGATACTGTGTTAGGAAGACAATAATTTCAGGTTTAAAAATGATTTATACAAACTACTTTCAATCAAATGATCCAGGAGGCATGTAAAACATATTGGCTACCTTTCTCCTATACATGTCTAGGCCACTTAAATCCCATTGTAGTCAGTAGGAGTTAAGATGTTGAAATGTATTGAATATCTGTTTATATGGGAAGAGATAGGCAGAAGGCTCTAGGAGACATGCAGAGAAAACAACTGGATGAAAATGAGTTTTAAATAACTTAGTTTCAGACAATTTGGATTTGTTATGTACAAATCCATAGCACATATACAATCATATTATTATTTAAAGTTTACAGCTGTTAAATAATAAGGCTGAGATAGGCAGTTTGTGGGCATTTTATAAAGCCCTTTCGGAAGTATTTATTTCTTACATTTATATCCCACCTTTCCCCAAAGGAGCTCAAGGTGGTTCACATTGTTTCCCCTCCCCATTTTATCCTCACAACAACCCTGTGAGGTTGGTTAGGCTAAGAGCTAGTGTATGGCCTAAGAACACCCAGTGTTCATGGCTGAGTGGGGATTCGAACCCTGGTCTCCTGGGCCATAGTGCAGCACCCTGACCATTACAACATGCTGTCTCTCACAGGAAGTAATACCTAGACCAGTGGTTCTCAAACTTTTTTGGATCGCGGCACACTATAAAACATATAAAAAAATTCTGGCGCACTTTGTGTACAAAATTAAAAATATATTAATATATTTTAAACTATGAATAAAAATAAACTTAGAAAACTATTGCTTACCCTATACAAATGGGTTTCTTCTCATTTTTAAAATACACTTTCATAATATTAATTTGAGCCACACCTAGCCACCTGTTAGGGCGCACCAGTGTGCCTGGGCACACCGTTTGAGAATCACTGACCTAGACGTTATATCAACATGCTGTACTGACTAGGCCAGGCCCAATGCCACAAACTCCAGCTTGGCCTGCCCTCTGGTGTCTGCATGGACAGCGCAAGTGTCTGCAGCAGGGAAGTCTTGTGCTAAGGCTTCCATGTAATGTGGAATTTTGACTACATAGGTTTCCAGGATGTGCATAAGCCTTTGGACATGTAGCTGTGCAAGTGACAAGTTCTCGGGTGCAAATATTTGTATTGTATGTGTGGGTGACAGGGGTGAAGCAAGCCAGTTTGTGTGATGTTAGAGGGTAAAGGTTAGTCACCAAGGCCCTGCTCCCTGCTCATGTGTTGATACAATGTGTAAGTGTTATTTCTGAGGGGGTGTTTATATTAGATATGCATCAACTTGGATGTCTTTAAAAGACTATTATACAAACACATGGAGGGAAAAGGCTATCAGTGGCTGCTGGCCATGATGGCTATGCTCTGACCCCACGGTCAAAGGCAGCATGCTTCTAAATACCAGTTGCTAAAAAACACAGGAGAGTGCTGTTGTGCTCAGGTCTTGCTTGCAAGCTTTCCATAGACATCAGGTTGGCCACTGTGCAAACAGGATGCTGGACCAGATGGCCCACTGGCCTGACCCAACAGGACTCTCCTTATTGTCCTCAGATGAGTTCAGCCTATAAACTGTTATCCTTTAAAGTGATTCAGAAGGCTGAAGTATTCAGAAGGCTTAATTTGTAGGTTATGAAGTAGAAGATCTATGTGAAAAAATTTATGCCCTTTCAGACATTATGCCCTTTCAGCTCACAATAGCTCAGATAGAATGTAGTTAACTTGAACACTAGAAGAGTAATACTGATTTGAGTTCTTCCCACACTTCCCCATAGTTACAGGGAGGTGCAGGGAAATGGCATCTGAATACCATGCAAGAGCCATGGTCTTCCCTTAAGTTCCCAGCTCTCTGCAAAAAAGAGGCATCTGAGCATTGTCCACTGAAATTAAGAATTGTAGAGGTTTTTTTTTAATCATGTAAAATAAATGCACCCCAGAAAATAATACATTATTATGTTTACTACTTTTACTATTATATTGCTATTGTTTGCAAATATTTCTATACTGTCAGCATTAAGAAAAAAATATCATGACAGTAAACAGCACAAATCAACAATAATGTTATATCTATAAAACAAAATACTTTGCAAATCGGTAGATCAAATTCATATGTCAACAGAGCTAGATCACCTTCTCAGGGAAAGCCTGGCTGAACAGATAAATTTTAAGGAGGCTGCTTAAAACTGTCCAATGTTCATCGGAAGTGCATTCCAAAGGACAAGCGCTGCCACACTGGATGCCCTGATCTTCATGGACATAAGATGAACCTCAGGAACATACTGCACGACTAAGACTGTCCTAAAGGTATTAAGGTAATGCCATCTTATAAATATCACATCTGCATGAATAATTTGGAGCCAGCATTCAGCTTTGGTTTTGGCTGCGCTTCCAGGACTCTGAATTGTGTAGGGAGCCAGACATTAAGCCTCAGCATATGGAAGGTGGTGGGCTGGAGTGCTGTGTATACAAGAAGGGAGAGGGAGGGTGGCAAATGTGCCCTTGGTCTCCCCATTCCCATGATGGGATAAGTGTGAGGGAGGACACTTGTAGGGAAATTTGAGTCTGTAGGCTATAGAAGGTTCGGGAATGGTTCCTAAGTGTTGCCGCCTCTGGGGTGTATACCTATTGCTGGAAAGGAGCCAGAGCAAAGAATTCATCTTTGCTCTGTGTGGGCATTAGGGTTGCCAGGCCTGGCCTCCAAGAGCTCTTCTCTATCTTTAAAAGTTGTTCAGGGGGAAGGGAGAATTCCACCTTGTGGTTTTTCTCATTACAGAGTTGCAAGAACACCTATAAAATAATAAATAATAAAATTTAATTTATGTGTCGCCTATCTGGCCGATGGCCACTCTAGGCGACGTACATGTAAACAGTTAAAACACAATGTGATAAAATACATTAATACAATATATAAACAATACAGCAGCAACAACAATATTAGTGCAGGGTAAGAGGCATTTCAGTCATAAAAGTTAACCCTCCCCGGAAATCCCAAAGGCCTGTTGAAAGAGCCAGGTCTTTAAGGCTTTACGAAATACATTTAGGGAAGAGGCGTGCCGTAGATCTTGTGGGAGGGAGTTCCAGAGTGTGGGGGCCGCCACTGAGAATGCCCTCTCTCTAGTTCCCACCAATCTAGCTGTTTTTGTCGGCGGGATTGAGAGAAGGCCCTGTGTGGCTGATCTTGTCGGGTGGCATAATTGGTGGCGTTGAAGGCGCTCCTTTAGATAAACTGGGCCGAGACCGTATAGGGATTTAAAGGTTAATACCAACACCTAGAATTGGGCCCGGAAGACAACTGGAAGCCAGTGTAGATCGAACAACACTGGTGTGATGTGATCCCGGCGGCGACTGTTCGTAAGTAGTCGAGCCGCCGCGTTTTGTATAAGTTGTAGTTTCCGGACCGTTTTCAAGGGTAACCCCACGTAGAGCGCATTTCAGTAATCCAATCGAGAGGTGACCAGGGCGTGTACTACCAGTGGGAGCTGATGAACAGGAAGGTAGGGTTGCAGCCTTCGTATGAGGTGTAGTTGATACCAGGCTGCCCGGCTCACTGCCAAAATCTGAGCCTCCATGGACAGCCTGGAATCAAGCACAACCCCAAGGCTGCAGACCTGGTCCTTCAGGGGTAGACTCACCCCATTGAACTTCAGGTCAACATCTCCCAACCTTCTCTTGTCCCCCACGAGTAGCACCTCGGTCTTATCGGGGTTCAACTTCAGCTTGTTCCTACACTTGTCTGACTTTCTCTTCTCCTAAAGATACAGGATAAGTCTTAGGCCCTGAGCCTGGCAACCATAGTGGGCATGATAAGAGGCCAGGAGGGGCTTGTTGTCACCCTAGACTCTGATGGACAGACCTCCTCATTTGTCCATTTCTTTTGGTGAGGACAGGGCTTAGGGGGCAAGTAAGAAGAAACCTGGGCCTGAACTTTTCCAGGATTTGAGGAACAAGTTGGAAGCTGTAAAGCAGAAGATCCTAAGCAGCCAGAAGGGGAGTGTCTGGAATTCCATTTTAGTTCTAGAATTCCACTGAAATCTGGGCAGAGTAGCTCCATTTGCAGAGCCCCTTGATCTGCCCTGCGGCTGGGCGGAGGATGGTGGCAGAACAGTAGGACACATTTGGTGCCTTCTGTAGGCATGGCCATCACCTCCACACTGGTCTGGTTGCATGGGTATGAATTGTATGTGTATGAACCCCCTTCATCTTGGCTTTTACATGTTTCGTACTGTTTGATTGGTTTTAGGTATTTTTGTTTTAATAGATGTTGTTTCTATATTGTACATAGTGTTTGCTGCTTAGAGATTTTTAAGAATTTAAGCAAATTTATTTAAACAAATAAAAGGGTACACTGTGTCTGTCCTGTTAACAAAGTTGTAACCTGCTTAATCTCAGCTGTTGGCGTCTTGCCTCTTTCATTTCCTTCAACTTGCAACTGAAGAGTGGTATTGATACCAATCGTGATGTCAGCAACTCGAATGGTCCAATCCAGGTCCCATCAAAGTCAAAAGCAAAAATCCCCTTGATCATAATGAAGTGGGAAGGGATTGCAGCCATCATCAAACGGCACCTTCAAGAATCCAGTATATCAGGCCTTTTGCACCTTGCAGCTGCTCTGCAGCACCCAGGAATGCTTCCATTTCCACTTGGCTCCACACTGGAAATCAACAGCTCACTGATGTTTTATACAGACTGGCTGCTAGTATTCTGAGAAGTGATCCTTGAATGAAAGGGGGGATATCAACATGCATGGGAAGAGAACACAGAAAAATGCCCAACTAATTAGTGAGCCCAAATCTATCTAATTTCAAGATTAAAACATTGACAGACTTCCTCAATTTGTTGCCATTATTTCACTGCTGCCCATATGAATCAATATAACATTCAATACCCTCCTCCTCCTCCTCCTCCTCTTTTTATCCCCTTCAGTCAGCTGGAAATTGTAGTTTTGACAGCTTGGCTTCAGCATGGATACTCCGGAGTAAATGCTACATGCTGTATCTCAGCAGGGTGGAATTCATAGGGCATACCTCGCCGCTAAACTTAAAACTGGTTTAACCATAATATCTCTTCACTGGGAAACCTGGGAATAATAGTGATTTGGAGAATGTTACAGATCTCTAACAGAATTCTCAGCACCTCACCAAACTACAGTTCCCAGGATTCTCTGGAGGTGAAGTAATGACAGTAAACTAATGCAAAAATGGCATGTGTCTGTCTATCAGATAACATCTCTCTTGGAAAGGCTGGACTGGGCTATAGAGAGCAGAAGGGGCTGCAAACCCTGACTCTCTCAAGGATATTTGAAACCTCTTCTCTCCCTGTATGAACTGACCCAGACCCTGCACGCATCATCAGAAGCCGGTGTGCCCCCTCCATGGGAGACTTGGAGGGTGGCGAAATGAGAATGGGCCTTTTCAGTGGTGGCTCTTGGCTGCGGAATGCTCTCCCAAGGGAGACATGCCTGGCACCTTCTTTATCCATCTTTAGGTACCAGGCAAAAATGTTCCTTTTCACTCAGGCCTTTGGCCTTCAGGTGTCTTCGTTTCTTTCATTAGAGCTTTAGGTTTTTTATTGTATGTTTTTAAATTTGTGTTATATTGTAAATTTTAAAATCTGTTTCATATTGTATGTTTTTAAATCTGTTGTAAGTCACCTATGTGGAACAAGAAATGTGGAAAGGGAAGAGGTACCAGAGATCATATTGCAAACATACGTTGGATAATGGAATGGACCAAGGAATTTCTGAAGGAAATCACTCAGTGATAGATTACAGCAAAGCCTTTGACTGTGTAGAGTAGATCATGAAAAACTATGGAATGCTTTAAAAGAAATGAGGGTGCCACAGCATCTGATTATCCTGATGTGCAACCTATACTCTGGACAAGAGGCTACTGTAAGGACAGAATGTTTGCCAATAGGAAAGGGTGTGAGACAGGGGTGTATTTTATCACCCTATTTGTTTAATCTATATGCGGAACATATACGGAAAGCGGGATTGGACCAAGATGGAGGGAGTGTGAAAATCAGAGGGAGAAATATCAATCATCTAATATATGCAGACAATACCATACTACTAGCAGAATCAAGTAATGATTTGAAATGAACGCTGATGACAGTTAAAGAGGAAAGCATAAAAGCTGGACTAGAGCTGAATGTCAAGAAGACTAAAGTAATGGCAGCAGAAGATTTGTCACCCTGGGCTCCTGCTGGGAGGAAGGGTGGGATATAAATCAAATAATAAAATAAATAAATAAATAATAAAGATTTCTGTAACTTTAAAGTTGACAACAAAGACATTGCACTTGTAAAAGATTATCAATACTTTAGCACAGTCATTAACCAAAATGGAGACAATAGTCAAGAAATCAGAAGAAGGCTAGGAGTGGGGAGGGCAGCTATGACCGAACCAGAAAAGGTCCTCAAATGCAAAGATGTACCACTGAAGACTAAAGTCAGGATCATTCATACCATGGTAGTCCCCATATCTATGTATGGATGTGAAAGCTGGACGGTGAAAAAAGCAGATAAGAGAAAAATCAGCTCATTTGAAATGTGGTGTTGGAAGAGAGCTTTGCGCAGACCATGGACCGCGAAAAAGACAAATAATTGGGTGTTACAACAAATTAAACCAGAACTATCACTAGAAGCTAAAATGATGAAAATGAGGTTATCATACTTTGGACACACATTGAGAAGACATGATTCACTAGAAAAGACAATAATGCTGGGAAAAACAGAAGGGAGTAGAAAAAGAGGAAGACCAAAAAAGAGAAGGATTGATTTCATCAAGGAAAGCCACAGACCTGAACTTACAAGATCTGCACAAGGTGGTTTATAACAGATGCTATTGGAGGTCACTGATTCATAGAGTCGCCATAAGTTGAAATTGACTTGAAGGCACACAACAACAAGAAACCTAGAGGCCATTGGGTATGAGGCAACCAACAAAATGAAATAAACAAATAAATAAATACATTTTCAGCTTTTAAAAAATAATGAGTTCCAGTCCAAATACTGATGGCGAGGGAGGGCTATTGTCTTCATGGCCTGTTTATGGGCTTCTTCAAAGCATTTGATTGGTGTGAAAAGCATGCTGGGCCTTCAGTCTGATCACACTGGGCTCTTTTGGGGCACTTATTTTCTCCCTTTGTTTCATTAGGTTTGCCCTACTCAGAGTAAACCCACAGTAGTCATGTTTATTCACTTCAGTGGGTCTACTCTGAGTAGGACTGTCATTGAATCGCACCCTTAGCTTCTGAATTAGTGGTACAGTGATTTGCCTTGAACCTGTGGTTTAGATGCAATAACTCTAGTATGTGCACTTAGATCCCTTCTCCGGAGGTTTGGCTTTCCCAAGGTCTCAGGCAGAACTCTTTCACAGGAAAAACACACTCCCGCATATGCAAAAAAAAGCTGCATAGAACAGCCTTTGCCATGCTGGCTGGGGCTGATGGGAGTTGCAGCCCAAAACATCTGGGAGCAACAGGTCAAGGAGGGCTGGTATAGAACCAGTCGTTGGTTCAAGAAATGTTAAAGAATTGTCAGATCTTTGTCAGTTTGAAACAGATTTTAGAAAATGCAATGCTTTGTCATCTGGCCAATAACTGAAAAGTTTAGGTAACCTACAGCACATGATTCATAGGATTACATGGATACCACAGTGGCTGATGATATATAGATGGTGTCAGGTTCTCATCAGGCTCCTCAGGAGGCAAAAGATTTCCCAGCACAAATGCAGCTGAGGGCAACCCCAAGGCAGAACCCAGGGACAGTCCAAACTCAGAAACCAGAGTCCACAACAACAAAGAGGTTAGGCAACAAGCAAGGGCAGAGCAGACCAAGGATAGGAGCCAAGCAGTGTGTGGGCAACTCAGGGCAAGAGCCAGGATGAGGCATGAGACAGGTCCAGAGTAGTCTAAGATTAGGTCTGGAGTCAACAGGCAATCAATACTAGATCAGGAACAGAGCTGGTATATAGACATTGGACCAGCAGATCTTCCAGCCTACCACTGGGTTTTTTATGCTGGAGCTGCTGGAACCACGACCCAAACCTCAGCAGACTCCTGTCAATCATCTGCTGCCAGTCCTCTACTCCCAAGGAGTCCAGGTCTTCAATCAAGCATTCCGCTGAATGGGCTGGGTCTCCCATTGGAGTTAATCTGGTCTGTTTGAGGTGACGCTTTTCCCTTGGACTTGGGACCCATTCAGTCTCAGTGTCAGAGGTTGAATTTGCCCAGGGTGCAGACAGCCTGGGCTTCCTCATAGGACCCTGGCTCCTCACCCTCAGATGGGGCTTGAGCCAGTGCTGGATTCAAGACCGGAGCTTCCTGGTCTTTCTCCAACGAGAACTCCTCTGAGGAGGACTCCCCTGGCTGGGACCTGAGAGATGAACAGATCTGTCCATTTTCATTTCTCTCAGTTTTCCATTGTTCCAATACCAAGTCCAGTTCACCACATTTCTGCATGTTTGCTAATTTCTCCTAATATACCCATTTATGCCAGCAATTTCCCCCAATATAGTGCATTTTTGTATGTTAGTATCAGTAATATATCCAGAGCTTGGAAAAGTTACTTTTTTGAACTACAACTCCCAACAGCCCCAGCCAGCACGGCCACTGGATTGGGCTGATGGGAGTTGTAGTTCAAAAAAATAACTTTTCCAAGCTCTGATATATATCTGTTTTTATGCACACTTTCCCCTAACAGACACATTTTTGTACACATCATTTTTCTTAGCTGGACAACTACATCACAACATCTGGAGAGGCTTGAATTTCAAAGCAGAGTCGCATTTCGGTTCCTGTGTTGTTCCAGAGAAAGTGCGAATTAGGTAGATTTGCACGATAAGGTGAACCAAACTGAATTTCTACCCTTTCATGCTGGTGAGTTTGTGGAAAGTTCAGAAACAACACCCCTCCCATACATACAAATGAAACACTATGAGTAATAGCTCTAGCTGTAATAGGAATCCCAGCTTCTTCTGCTCAGCTCAAAAGTGGCCAATAAATTGAATATATAATTGTAGACAGCAGCACTGTTAATTTCTGGAGCTTGTTTTGCATGCGCTACATCTGCTAACTGGTTTATGTGTACAAAGCACAGGGTTTTAAACACATAAAACATAATAAGTGTAAAACAATATTGTTCTCATTACTGAGTGTTCCCATTCATGGGAAGTAATTGCATCTTCTGAAAATGTCACTGCACAGCACGCAGACATTCACTTCTGAAATGCACAGGGATATTTTCTTAAATGGCGACCTCTGGGGCTTGTTTTCCCAACCCTATCTTATCTTCCAGATCAGTTGTATTCATTACGCCACGCAACTTTGAATATAAAAAATTACCCAATGATTTGAATGGGAATGTTAAGCTTGTGCTAAAGTCAGTGGGTCAGTCGATTGCACTGTAAGCGTGATGGCATTACTGCAGCACAGAACAATAAACATTAATACATCCAAATAAAAGGTTGGCTTAGGAAAAAGAAGGAGACACAAATGATCCACATTTCATTTCTTTCCCACTGGGAACCCAGTTCAAATTTCATCTCTTTTGTGATTTGATGGACTTAGCCCAGCAAGGCATTGTTGTCTGTTTCAGGCTCCCTCCTCATCTCACATACGGGAATGTTGTTATATGTCTGGCTACTAGCTAACTTATGGGGTTATTGTAATTTAAAGTCTGACCTGAAGACACTGATCTTTCAACAGTAGAGCTATCCTGGGTTTTCTTCTATGGAAAGCTCATTGTCTTCCAAATCAATTTCCTTAAATAAGCGTTATGCAATACAAAAAGAAAAAGAAAAAAAAACCTCTTCCACTTGAATAACTTTGAAAGGCTTAACTGAGTCTGATCCATGCCCTATGGAGGGTATGCAACTAACTTGTTCCGTCAGTGCAAATATTTCTGCTTGCACAACAGAATTTTCACCCCTTTTCTCCCCCAGCAAGCCCCCTAAATCTGTTCTAGCGCAGATCTGGTGAGGGTGCAGGGCATGCATAGAGAAAGGAGGGAAGAATGTTCTGTTGTGCAAGCAGGAATCCCTGCATTGACAGAACAGGTCAATTGGATACCACCCTATATGTATGTGTGAATATGTAAATTTCAGCAATTTATTATGGTTATTTTTTATTATTTCATTTATATCCTGCCCTTCCTCCCAATAGGAGCCCAGGGTGGCAAACAAAAGCACTAAAAACACTTTAAAACAGCATAAAAACTTTAAAATATATTAAAACCAAACATCTTTAAAAACATTTTTTTAAAAAACTTTAAAAACATCTTTTAAAAAAGGATTGAAAACATCTATTTTCAAAAATGGTTTAAAAATGTATTAAAAAGCTGTTCCAACACAGATGCATACTGGGATAAAGTCTCAACTCAAAAGTCTTGTTGAAAGAGGAAGGTCTTCAGTAGGCGCAGAAAAGATGACAGATGGCACCTGTTTAATATTTAAGGGGTGGGAATTCCAAAGCGTAGGTGCCACTACACTAAAGGTCCATTTCCTGTGTTGTGCAGAATGGACCTCCTGATAAGATAGTATCTGCAGGAGGTCCTCACCTGCAGAGCGCAGTGATTGACTGGGTATATAAGACAGTCTTTCAGGTATCCTGGTCCCAAGCTGTATATGATTATGATTATTTGATTTATCTCCCGGCCTTCCTCCCAGCAGCAACCCAGTACAGGCATACCCTGCTTTAACGTTTGCAATGGCTATACTTTAAGCGAAAATAAACTTTAAGTGAAGCAACTGTCTTCACTTGTACTGCACGCAATCACCACTAGATGGCAGCAGCATCATGACAATAAAGTGTACATTATTGCGAAGCGCGAACGTTAAGCGGGGTATGGGGACGAATGGAGCATGTACGTTATAGCGAGGTGACATTAAGTGAAGCAACGTTAAGTGGGGTATGCCTGTATAGGGCTTTGTACACTAAAACTAGAACCTTGAACATAGCCCGGTAGCTAATAGGTAGCCAGCGCAATTCTTTTAGCAGAGTGGTGACATGTTGATGATACCCTGCCCCAGTGAGCAGTCTCACCACAGCATTTTGCACCAGCTGCACTCCTAGCCACTGAGGTCACCTGGGCCTCTAGCGACAAAGATGAATCCAGGAGCACCCCCAGACTATGGACCTGCTCTTTCAGAGGGAGTATGACCCCATCCAAAGCAGATACCTGACCAATTATCTGAACTTGGGAACCACCAATCCACAGGGTCTACATCTTGCTAGGATTCAAACTCGTTTTACTTGCCCTCATCCAGCCCACCACCTAGTCCAGGCAGTGGTCCAGGGCTTGCAAGGCCTCTCCTGGTTCAGATGTTACAGAGAAATAGGGCTGGGTATTGTCAGCGTACTGCTGACACCTCACCTCAAATCTCCTGATGACTGTTCACAAGGGCTTCATATAGATGTTAAACAGCATGGGGGACAAGATGATACCCTGCGGCATCCCACAGCACAACTGCCAGGGGGCCGAAAGACAATGACCCAGTGCTATTCTCTGAAAACGACCTTGGAAATAGGATCAGAAACACTGTAAAACAATGCCTCCAATACCCATCTCACCAAGTCAGCCCAGAAGGATACCATGGTTAATGGTATGAACAACCACTGAGAGATCAAGTAAGAGTAACAGGGTCACACTCCCCCTGTCCTTCTACCAATAAAGGTCATCCATCAGGGCGACCAAGGCCGATTGAGTCCCATAACCAGGCCTGAACCCAGACTGAAATGGGTCAACATAATCTGTTTCATCCAAGAGTACTTGCAATTGCTGCACCACAACCCTCTCAATCACCTTCCCTAAGAAGAGTGTGTTTGTGACCGGTCGGTAATTGTCGCAAACCAATGGGTTCAGGGTTGGCTTTTTCAAGTGCGGTTGGATCTCCACCTCTTTCTGGGTGGCTGGAACTACTCCCTCCCGCAACGATGCATTCACAACACCCTGGATCCACTCGGTCAAACCCCTTCAGCAAGATTCAATAAGCTAAGAAGGGCAAGGGATAGATAGACAGACAGACAGACAGACAGACAGACAGACAGACAGACAGACAGACAGACAGACAGACAGACAGAAAGAAAGAAAGAAAGAAAGAAAGAAAGAAAGAAAGAAAGAAAGAAAGAAAGAAAGAAAGAAAGAAAGAAAGAAAGAAAGAAAGAAAGAAAGAAAGAAAGAAAGAAAGAAAGAAAGAAAGGATCACTTAACATTGTAGCTTCTAAGTGGTACACAATGCAGTTACAAAAGAGGTATAAAAGATAAAATCAGTTAAAGTTAACCATAAAATTGGAAATGCTTACTTAAAATGCCTGCTGAAATAATACAAAATTTCTCACCAAGCATGCATACGCACGCGCACGCGCGCACACACACACGCACACACACATACAGAGAGAGAGAGAGACAGAGACAGAGAGAGAGGCCTACATGGCTATCTGTGTTCTATGCTCTTAGAGATAAATTAAAAATAATCCTTAATTGACACCTGTCAAGATTTCCAAGTGAGATTCAAGATTTTAAATGACATTTTGGCAGAATTAGGATCCTTGCCATCATGAATCTACTGAATATTCCATTTTAATTAGCTGGCTTAAATATTATATTATGTTGGGAACTATTTTAGGCACAAGAATTTCTTTTTGTATGCTAGATTTTTTCTTTTTCTTTCTTTTTAAATAACCACTGTCACAGTGAGAGAGAAAAAAATGTCCAACAGACCATCATTAAACTTTACAGTTTGTAAGTTCTCCCTTTGAATACAATGTTACCATAATTGTAATTCTCATTCATCTTTTAAAAATATTATTCAAAGTAGAAAAAAAGGTTGCAATGTTCCCTCTCTTTAAATGAATAGGGACAACCTTGGAGACAATGCAACGCCATATGTGGATGTTCCCAAGAGCTGCACTTAGTGCAGAAGGTTGCAGTACAATTGCTGACAAGAGTGAAAGTCTGTCAGCATGTTACACCTGCACTCAAATATCTGTACTGGCTGCTCTTCGCTACTGGGCTGAGTTCAAGGTGTTGCTGTTGGATAATGAGAAGACATGATTCACTAGAAAAGACCATTATTCTGGGAAAAACAGAAGGGAGTAAAAAAAGAGGAAGGCCAAACAAGAGATGGATTGATTCCATCAAGGAAGCCACAGACCTGAACTTACAAGATCTGAACAGGGTGGTTCACGACAGATGCTACTGGAAGTCGCTGATTCATAGGGTCGCCATAAGTCATAATCGACTTGAAGACACATAACAACAACAAGTGGTTTGGGACTAGTTTGGGACTCAAGGGATCTCCTTATCCCATACATGCCAACTCGATCCGACTGAATCACTATTAGAAGTGGCACACAATTTCCATTCTGCATTTGTAAGGAGTCATTCCTTTAGTGTTGCAGCACCTGCGCTAGTGAACTCCCTGCCTATTGACATTAGGCAGGTGCATCACTGTACTCTTTTACACGCCCTTGGAAAACCTTTGTTTCATTGGGCCTGTTCAGATGCATGATTTGGTTACATATTTTCTTAAACTTGTTCTAGATGCTTTATTGTGTACTACTGTTTTTAGATGTTTTAAATGATTTTTCAACATTTTATGTATGTTTTTATTTTATTTTAAATTGTATTTTCTAATTGCAGATGCACTTGTCACCGTGGGCTCCTTTGGGAGGAAGGGTAGAATTTAAATAGATCAACAAATATATCCATGCATTAGGATAGGACAAGACCTGTCATGTTATAGATAGGGCTTATAGTCAGGTTCGATATCAGCACCCACCATCAACAGGAAGCTGCTAGGGCTACTGCATTGATGGGCCCAATGATGCTGATCCCTGTTTTGGGCCTGGGGCTGAAATGCGGATTGTTTTCCCCAGTGTGATTATGCTACACTTTCAGTGGTATTTAAACTCCTTTGCTTATTTGTTGCTCGTTCATATGGTTTGGAGGTAACCTTGTAGAGCTTTCACAGTCTGCTTGGCTTGCCGAATAATTTGAATGTCTTGCTGAGAGAGGAGGGGTGGGTCTGGGTGATGGAATGCAGTGGCTCTGAGGAGGCAGTAGCAGCACATGGCTTGGAAGTCAGCTGGCTGAAGAGGGTGCTTGGAGTATGCCCACACTCAAGATCTCCCTTAAGGCTTCCCTATTGATCTCTCTCCTTCTTGCGCAGCTGGCCCCAGGAACAGCACAGAGACACCCACTGAACTCACTGAGTTGATCTTCCTCCAGCCTATCTCTGTCTTCATCTAAGTTTGAGGTTTCTTCACCAGGACTGAGATTTAGGAGCACCAGCATTTTTCTGCTTCCTGAAAAGACAGAGCGATCTACCAGCACCTGCTGTGTGGGACAGATTTCAGGGGAAAGAAAGAGAGGCAGGTTAAGACCACCTAAGGGCCTGCCCCAGCAGGACTACCTCCTTCTCACCCACCACCACCGGGTGATCTACCACCCACCATCATCATTTTATTGTATTTTTATAACTGAATGTTACTTGTATGGTAGGCCACCTTGGTAGGATTTATATTTTTTATATATTTAAATAAATAACTGTAATAAACAATACAATTATAATAAATGGTGTCATCAGCAGACCTAGATACCTCACTGCTAAACTCTGCCTCCAGCTCATTTATGAAACATGAATTTAGTTTTGCTTTGGAACTATAACCACTGTGAATAGTTGGCAACCCTAGATCAAGTGGCATTAGATGGGCCACCAACTAGGGCTTCTGGATACTGGGCCTTATTATTCCTAACAGCACTACTGATTCAGTGTCTGTAGAGAGGATCAGTAGTAAACTTAGATGTTTCTGTGTCTGCCTTAGAACCCTTTTGCTCATCCTGACATTGAGGATTAGCATTCCTAATGGGTGGATCCATGGACTGGGAGATTAGCATAGCATGTGATGCAAAACAAGCAAACAAACAACCTAAAACAAAGCAGGAGAGGCTGCAGCAATAATTGACAAGTAGGAAAGCCAAAGAAATGAATGGCAACATTAAATCTTTCTAACTAGTAAATTTTCTATTAAAGCTAATGGAGAGTGGAAATGACTGTCATTGTTAGGATGATGTAAACCGATTTCCTCTTTGTGTGTCATCCTGCCACTCTGTATAGAAAAATCTCATTGCCTTGCTAGCAAAAACTTTGCAAGAAGCATGCCCAAATGTCTGAAAGCTCCACTAGAAGCTGGAAAGACACACACACATGCACACACAGAAAAGTAGAGGGGCAAATTGATGGGTTAATCCAGAGCTTGGAAAAGTTATTTTTTTGAACTACAGCTCCCATCAGCCCAATCCAGTGGCCATGCTGGCTGGGACTGATGGGAGTTGTAGTTTTATAAAAGTAACTTTTCCAAGCTCTGGGTTAATCAGCCTTTCCCAACCGTTGTGTCTACAGATGTTGTTGGACCACAACTCCCATCAGCCTCAGCCAGCATTGCCAATGGTCAGGAAAGATGGGAATTGTAGGGCTTATCCAAACGGAGTGGGATAATCCATGTTTTCCATATTCGATTTGTCACCTGACAGTCCTCACTTTGCCTGTTGTTTGCTCTTTCCCGATTAAAAAAGCATGCTTTTTTTGTGCCCACACAAGCAGCGGGAAGACCAGTACATTCTTTTTGCTTTTTTGCAGCTCCTCCTGTAAAACCACCCCCCATCAGCCAATTGGTCCACAAAAAAATGACGTGTGCTCCTCTCCCCCTTTGCAAGTAAGCACAAAAATGTGCATGCACTTGAACGTAAGAGTGCGAAAGTTTGAATTTCCTGTGGCTGTAATGGAGTTCCTTGCCACTCGCCACTCTGGAGCAGGGCCGGCGGGTGGGGGTGTGTGTCTCCAGGTGCTTATATGCCAATAATTTTTGTTAGCTTGTATTTGTGATATTTCACAAAACCAACTGTATGCTTTTCTACCTTTACGCATGTTAAAGTTTCTGGAGATACATAGGAAGGTTTACTTCTGAGTAAATGCTAATAAAATCGAATGGAGGGAGAATCAGGGAAGACGAAAAAAGCCAGTTTCAGGAACAGCTTTGGCTTTGGGGGGGCGGGTAATGGAACGTCAGAGGAGCTGGTGTTCCCAAAGCCGTGCAGCACCCAGACCATCCTCAAAGAAGGACGGGAAAATGCAGGGGAAGCCTACTTGAAGGAGGAGGGGCTGCATGTGTGTGTTTTAATAGCAGAGCCCTGGTGGCCAGGCGGCTGCTGGTTCTCCACGTCAATTGAAAGGGTTGTGGGTTTTTGTTTTGTTAATGCCCCACAATCTCTCCGAGTTACATGCTCGGAAAAGCCCTCGTTGGAGACGGGAGGAAGGGCGCTTTACAGCAGGCTCCTGAAGCCCCTTCTGCAGGAGTCCGGCACAGACTTGCCTTGCCAGTCTCCCCACCCCAGCCTGCCACCTCTCCTTCTGTTCCCGGGTTGGTCACGTTCCGCCAGGCAGATCTCCAGCTGCTTCGCTAAGCACACAGCACTTGGAGTGAAAAGAGCAACGTCCGCCGCGGAGGTGGAGAAAGCCGCAGGTGGCAAGAGGCGAGGGGCAAATCAATCACTCTTCAAGGGAGCCAAAAAGGACTCGCGCCAAAAATAATTAAAAACTGAAGATGGAGGGGGACAGAAACAGAATGGCAGAGTCGGACTACCCCTCCCTCTAACTTGGCATCGGATTGGGCTGTTAATTTAAAGGCGAAGAAAGTGAGGGAGGCTGCAAAGCTGTGCGCAGCTCCATCTCAGCACACATTTTACTTGGAGGGTAAGCCCGGCTAAATGCTTGGGGCTTACTCCCAAGTATGTGTTTCTGCTGTTGCTGCTTCTGCACAAATGCAAAGGCCCCCCCCAACACCACACCATTGCTCTGATTGGTTCAGTTTTCCCTGGTCATTCGCGCACATGCACAAAAGTGGAAATACATGATGGGCTGGGAATGCGGGACGGGGTATGGGGAAGCGCCCAAGAACCACTCTTTAAACGCCCACACCTCTAAATTCCACTGTATTGCATCCAAGTGCCTGAATGCACAGCAGATGATTTCTGATTTAAAAAAGCAAATCACATTTTTCGCAGTAATGCCTATCCGGATTTAACCGCGCAAAAATGCGGAAAAGTGCACGACGTCATATGGATGACCGAAAAATAATGAATACTCAAAGCGATCATTGTCACACGTTATACAGTCGTCTGGATGAGCCCGTAGTCCAGCTACATCTGGGGACCCAAAGGTTAGGAAAGGCTGGATTAAATGACTGTCTGATTGCAGCCTTGGAGAATTGTAAAGTTTGGGTTTCCCTCTAGCCTGCTGGTGCCTCCTTTTTGTTTCTCAGTGGTCCCACGTGGCATCTGCTGGCATGCATTAGCCGCGTTTGCTATTGGAGGGAATAATTTTGTGGTGACGGAATGAAAAATAGTAACTTCTAGGTGGATTGTGTCCATTGTCTTTCGTTTGGAGCTGAATGAGTTCAGTTACCATGGCACCTTTTCGGGAGGAAGGGCAGGAGATAAATTTAAGTAAATAAATAAATAAGTTCTGAGAAGTCACACAGCCTGAAGGGGCCAGACCTCACAGTAACTATTCATCTGTTTTTAACAGATAGGGGGAAAGGCACTTGTAAAATTGGAAGGAAGTCTAAGTTCCACCTAAAATATGGGGCTGTATTAAATTTGTTACCTGCTTTTCAGCAGCAGGTCCCAGGCAGAGCTTGGAAAAGTTACTTTTTTGAACTACAACTCCCATCAGCCCTAGCCAGCATGGCTACTGGATTGGGCTGATGGGAGTTGTAGTTCAAAAAAGTAACTTTTCCAAGCTCTGGTCCCAGGATAGGTTACACAAATTTAAAGTTCAATGTTAAAAACAGTTAAAACAAACAACAGTCACAGTAATAGAGTGGGTCCAGTGAAACACACATCTGAGGTGTCAAAGGCCATAGTCGAGAGGAGCATCTTCAGCATTTGCCAAAAACAGTATAGCGAAGGTGCCACAACTTAGGTCTGCCACAGAGAATGTTCTCTCCCAGGCTACCCCCTGATCTTCTGAGGGGGGAACTACCAAGATGGCCCTCTCTGCTGATCTTAATACTCAAGAAGGGAAGGAGGCAATCTCTCAGATATTTGGGGGCTTAAGTTGTTTATGTAGCGCTTAATATGACTCCTGCCAGTGCATGGATTACCCCTACCACAGTGGGACTTCCCCCTTTTCCTCCCCCCACATGCTTCCTCAATCTGTTCCTTGAACCCTCGAGATCAGAATTGTGGAGGGTGGGAGACGTGTGTGGGGAGGAGAGGGGGAAAGTCCCATTGTGCTAGCGGTAATCCTTGTGCAGACTGGATGCTGCCCATGGTCTTCCCCTTTGGACCACCCTCCCCATTTCTAACCTTGGACACACTGTGTTAGTGAATGGATTTTGAACTTGATACAACGGGGGGGAGGTTTCCTTATTTCATCTGCAGTGAGAAACAGAAGGGAGCAGTTCACATTCCATTTTTATATTCTTTGAGGAATGAGAGCCTGCTTGCCTTTGATCGCTGCAAAACGGGCAAAGCCATCTGAAACATTTCTCTCAATTATTTACCCTTTTATATATTACCCTTAAGCAAACTGAAGTCGAATAGGGTGTTCTCCGCCTCCTGCCCCGCTCCACCAAGTAAATGTGAATTCTACCTGGGCATAACCACACCGATTCTTTGAAATCATGAAAGGGGCAACATCATATCACGCTACTTTATTAATCTTAACTACAGCACGGGGGAGGGTTAAATTAATTTGAATAACCTTTGTGACTGATTTAAAAAAGGGGGGATCGACCATTTTTAGAAGAGGTGCTCTATTGCATTTCCTTGTGCAAAGATTCAGCAGTCTCCCACCTTTCTCGCTCAGAATATGTTGTGTTTCTTTCTAGCAGAAGCATTTATGCATCATTAACCTATCGCTAGCAGATTTGTGTTCAATGAGTGACGCTGTAGGCAGTACTGTAGTGGCAAATTCAGAAGTGCAGGGTCCCTTCATGTTAGTCACAGCCATGCCCCCTCCCCCTTTTTTGCTGCGGGGTTGAGAATGAGATCCCTGTTAATGCCTTCTCCCACAATAGACATCCCTAGGAGCCAATAAGCATGAAAGGGGAGAGTGTTAGCTACTGAGAAGACTTTTCTCAATGGCTGACTCACCTCCTTTCACTCTCATTAGCTCCAATCAGCAAGAAAGGCCAAGGAAGCAATGGTTAAGACACTCCCCTTTCATGCCGATTGGCTCACAGGATGCTGAAGGCACAGGGACCAAGCTGGGACCCTGCCCCCCAAAAAGTACAGGGTCTAAGACCCACCGAGACCCTGGACAGCTACACCCCTGGCTGTAGGGCCTTTAGCATATCTAAAAGATATCTCAAGTATCTCCTACTCTGGAACAAGCATCCTAAAATGATGTGAGTGCACCTTTCCTGTTGAATCTAGATAAGGAAGTGCTTTATCATTTTGGCCCAAAGACAGTCATTCCTAAACTTGTGCATCAGCGTAACTTTAGAGAACTGCTGTGAGCAGCCAAGAAATTAAATAACTGAAGGCTCGTGGGAGGCACTATGGACACCCAGTGGTGAAGCTAGTTAATGTTAGTCTCTGGTCTTAATGGTCTTACTTAGTATGCATTATTATGCTTACTTCAAAATGTGGCAAAACTCTCTAGATAGAGAGATGTGTGTGTAGAAACTAGCCAACTGTACAAAGGTAACAACCTCTGGCCCCACCCACCACTTGCATGTGGCCCTCAGAAGGTCGCCCAGAAGGGAATGGGGTCCTCAGGCTGATTTCTCCCCCCCCACCCTGGTTATAGTAATTTTTAAAACGCTGGTAGTGTATGCTTATCCCCATACATTTTTTGAGTTCTGCCTCAAATAACGGACCTAACAGCAGTTTCCATATGCCAAAATATCAAATGATGAAAAGGACTTGAAAATGAAATACAAAACAGCAGGCAACCAGAAGGATGTTTGTGACAACTTCCAATAACCAAAGTATTTTGTTTTTCACTTCATTCATTGCTCATTGCCTTTATCTGGCGTGCATAAAGTTTACCCAGAGAGTGTCAGGTAGTCTTAACCTCAAGTACTGGGTAGTAAATTTCTGGATCACTTACTTTGGTGGCTCTTCAAGTACGCAAAGAGCGAGCAGATGTTAAACGTGCTTCAGATGTGCTGACCACCCTTCCTGAAACACTTGGCAACGGCTGGGAATGTTTATGCGACTTTGTGACAGATGTACAGTAAAGAAGAAATAGTGTTGATGGGTGGATAGCAAGACAGATGCACATATTTCTCTGCCCACCGCTGTAACTCCATGCATTATTGCACACACACACACCAGTTTTATTTTGGAAATGGAAATGAGTTTTGATTATCATTGTTGTAGAGGGAATTGAAATTCAGAAGGGCTATTTGATTTCCAAATGCAACCGGCATACTCCCTATCTATATTAGAGTGCAGGATTCTTCAAGCAGTAAAGCAGGGATGAGGGACCTGTGGTCATCCTGATGTTGCTGGACAGTGGAGGCTGGTGGCTCCAATGTCAGCAGTGGGCCTGCCCCAGATTTTAATCTGAACTTTCAAGGAGCTGTCCAAGCTGCTGAACCTATTGTAGGAATAGGCAGTCAAGCAAGAGGCATTATTACAATTCAAGGACACATTACAATCAAGCAAAAGCACTCGCTTTAGGCCTGGCATTGAGGGTCAGCATGGTTGGGCTTTTGCCAAGATTCCACTGACAAGTGCCCTCTGGAATTGTACCTCCTCTTCCGCTTGTTCACCTGTCTCTTGCTCTGGCTCAGGCCGCAGTGGTGGTAAGGAGGATTCATAAAATGCCCCTGTCTGTTTGCGTGTTATCTCTCTGCTTGAGGAAGAAGAGTAGCAGAAGCAGCAACTGGTGAAAATGGCTGTGAGGAGGTTGACTCACTGATGGAGGAGGCAGGGACCCCCTGGAGGGTCTCTTGTCCAAGGGCTCTCCGAAGCCTAGACCTGAGACTTGACTGGGTTATCTTTACAATATCCATGTAAGATAATCTTCGCACATTTGTAAAAGGAAGTTGGATCAAGCAATGATAACTTTAAAAGCTGAGTCACAACTCTAACTCACAACTCATCCCCTGAGCCACTAAGCATCTGTGTATGGTTTTTTTTTTAGCTTAAGACTGCAATCCAATGCTATTAATTTTTACAGGGAAGTAACCCATATTGAATCCATGAGAATGACTTTTGAGCAAACTGGCATAGGATTGGGTTGTGAAGCATGTGAGAACAAGGACAGCCAACATGATGCCCTCCAAATGACTCCCAAGCCATTAGCTAAGGCTGTTGGGAGTTGTAGTGATGGGCAGCGATGAGCAGTTGTAGTGATGGGTAGCTAACATTGTGCCTTCCAAATGACTCCCAAATCATTGACTGAGGCTGGTGGGAGTTGTAGTCAAAAACATCTCCAGGGCACTTACTCTGCTTAACTTTAGGTTAGAGCCTCACAAAAATAGAAAAAAAAACCTCCCAGAGCGAGCATTGATGTTTCTGGTATACTACTTTTGAAACATGACTTCTTTGCTCTTAAGAACATAAGAAGAGCCTGGTGGATCAGGCCAGTGGCCCATCTAGTCCAGCATCCTGTTCTCACAGTGGCCAACCAGGTGCCTGGGGGAAGCCCGCAAGCAGGACCCGAGTGCAAGAACACTCTCCCCTCCTGAGGCTTCCGGCAACTGGTTTTCAGAAGCATGCTGCCTCTGACTAGGGTGGCAGAGCACAGCCATCATGGCTAGTAGCCATTGATAGCCTTGTCCTCCATGAATTTGTCTAATCTTCTTTTAAAGCCATCCAAGCTGGTGGCCATTACTGCATCTTGTGGGAGCAAATTCCATAGTTTAGCTATGCACTGAGTAAAGAAGTACTTCCTTTTGTCTCTCCTGAATCTTCCAACATTCAGCTTCTTTTTTATTGATGTGCTTAAGCATCACCTTGGGAGATGCAGACTTGTATCCCCCTTCAGTTTCCGGAAACACAGCTTTGCAACGAAGTTAATTTTGTTCCTTTCCCAATGTTTGCATAAAGAAAACAAGCCATAACAATCCAATTTACAAAGAACATCGCTACATTCACTTCTCACCTCCTTTGATCCAAAGAAATCTGAAATGTGATTCCTTTCTTCCGTGCCACACAACTGTCAAACAAAACACATCCTTGAGCTACATTTTTAAGCTGTTATGGAAGTAACAAACCCATCACTTTGAACAGGCTTTAGTCTCCCTTACGGGGGTGGAGGGTGGGCTGGAGCCAAACAAACAACACCTCACATAATTAATATCCTCCTTGTTCCAAAGAAAATGAAGAGTGAAAATCGTTTGTATGGCTTAAATTATTGATTGCCCTTAAGCATCTCATTTCAAGGTTTTCAGAGGAGACAAATAAAATTGTTTTTCCAAATAAAAATAGGTTTGATTAAATATTCTAGCAGACAAATTGATGATTATACTTGCTATTTTAAAAAAGCTTGTTAAGTAACTCTCCAAAGTGAGATTTTTGTACTGCCCTGGTTATGCGTATATACTTTATATTTAGGGAACTTTGGGGTAAAGGGAAGGGGTGGAAGCGGGTTGCTGGAAATTTGCAAAGGCTTGTGGGAAAGGATTTTATCTCCTTTCTTTCTTCCATCTCCATTCCAGGAATGGAGAATCTTGAGGGCCACATTTCCTCATAGGCAACCTACCAGGGCCACATACACTGGGTGGGTGGGGCCAGTTGCAAAAGTGAGCAAAACGGATGTGAAGAAGGAGGAGGAGGAGTCGCAAAAGACCAGAGCTCATTCATGCTTAGCTCCTTGACAATATTTATGTAGCCATTGCACCAATTCTGGTTAACAACTGACTTTAAGACATTGCACCTTAGCCATCGTACCCAAAAGGAAGACTTGGGAGACAAAATTCAGTGGTAAAATAGTTGCATTTATTAAATATCACTAAATTAGAGGATCTGCAAAACCAGCCAGATTAACAAAATCGCAAGAGACCAGGCAGGTGAGTTTATGTAACAAGGAAGGATCACATCCCTCCCACCTCCTAGGCTGCAAACTGTATTTTCCCCCTCTTTGCTATATGAGCCTTAGACATGTAAACCTGACTTGCACACTGTGGCCCCACTGTCCAGCATTCATCAAGGTACACATGCCAAGTCTAAGGGACCTCCCAGGCCAAAGGGAGTGGAAGGTGGCTAAAGAGTGCTCTGGAGAGCCAGTGTGGTGTAGTGGTTAGAGTACTGGACTATGACCTGGGAGACCAGGGTTTGAATACCCTCACACTGCCTCTCAGCCTCAGAGGAGTGCAATGGTAAACCACCTCTGAATACCGCTTACCATGAAAAACCTCTTCATAGGGTCACCATAAGTTGGGATTGACTTGAAGGCAGTCCATTTCCATTTTTTCACCAAATAATGCTTCAGATGTTCAACCATCCGATTCTATAAAACTCTCTCCCCTGCCCAGAATAAATACCAAGCAATTGCTCCCATTCACCACTCCTAAAAGCCAATTTGAATTACCCAACAGTGTGAAGTAGCTCCCCCCCAAATTCCTATTCAGTCCCCCAAAGGTCACTAGTGAAGCCCACGCTGTGTAGGGAAGGTGGGTACCTCAAAGCAGAAGAATGAAGACGCGGGGGTAGGCCGACCTTAGGAAGCCTGACTCATGCCCTTTCCTGATTGGGTTAGAAAGCCCCATGCATCCAGAACAAACCCTCCTACATGAGGGTTCTTAGGTAAGGGGTGTGTGGAGCAAATATGCCCCCAATTAAAAGTGGGAGGAGCATTGGGCATAAAGTCTGGAATTGTGTCAGGAGTTCCCCCTGCCCCATGACTTTATGAACATTCAAATGAAACCTAGAAGAGAGGATTTTTTCCTTGGTCTGTGGTTATACAATCATCAGAATTAAGTCAGATTTTTTTTCCTGCACTATACCATTTCAGGCTGCAGGTATGTGCATTACTGTCTCTCTGACATGCTATTTTCTTTTATGTAGGGAGTTCCACCCCATTGAGAAATGGTTGACCATGCTGCTCTAGATGTACAACCTGAAAAAGTCTGGTGGTATAAATGGAGTCTAACTTGCAGCCAATTTAATCCTAGTTGCAAACTGAGGGTTGTCTTATGGCAAACTATGGAGCACAATGCTATGAAATTTGCCCTATATGATTGGGCAATTTATTTTTTAAAAAACACTGGGATAATAACCAAATGCTAGGGCAGGCCACCAAGCTGGTCTGGAAGACATGAGACAAGACAAGTGTTGTGAATATTAAATATGCATCCTAAATGATCAAGCTAGCATGCCATAGGCTGTGGTTGTTCCTTATGTCCCAAATATTGTTGGAATTCTGGTGTTCATTGAATTACACTTACAGTGAAATCCAGACCCCAAATCCTCAAGAATGAGAGAGTTTGGATTTAATGGATCCTGGGCCTTCCCAGCTCAACTGGGGCTCAGCCGCAACTACCCTAGCATACATCCATTAATCCGGCTCAGCCAGGACTCAGCTGAGGCTCAGCCAGCAGAATTTAACCCATACATAGTAACTCACATCAGCATAAGTACCAAAAAAGGGGCATTGCAGGAGCGTGGCAGGGGTGGTACGGCAGTAGGGCAGGGCAAGGAGAGACTTATGTCAATTCCAAACTCCTTTCAGCTTGTGTATGTGACCTAGCAACCCTGCAGAAAAGAGGCAGCAAAATGCAAATCAAATTCCTCCTAATTCCTCCTGAACTGAGTTTAGAATAGGAGTAACTCATGTTAGTGTTACTTACACCAGCATTACGTTACACTGGCTTCCTGTCATTAGGATTGCTCTGTTAGCCTCTTTCTAGCAGACGTCTTAGTGCAGAAACCATGATGAGCAACAGGATTCACCTTCCTGAATACATCCAGTGAGTCCTTGTAGGCACTGGAGATCCTGGTCACATGAGGAGTACTCCATTCATGTCAGTGGAGGAAATGTCTCCATGTCCACAAAGGGATGCACATGTGTGCTGACTTGATCTGTGCACTGCTAGTGCATAGAGTCTCTTTATGTGCATTGAGCACATACAAAGCATTCGCTCAAGGGCTACAGGGAGCAAAATTCTCTAATAATTTTAATGGTCTTTCTGAAAACCGCATCTGGCATAGGTGATTTTTAAAAGATGGGAACTATATTGAACTCACTCAGCAATACTCAGATAAGGGAAGCAATTAAGGTCTTTCTTTTCTCTGCTCTTGGAAACCATTGCTATTGCTTCTGAGACAGATATCAGTTAGACCGCTCATAGCAAATCAGTTCTTCCTGTATAATGTCACCTTGCTTCTTTCCATAGTCTTTTTATATTTTTATATTTTTTTAAAGAACTGACACAATGATTAATCATTTGCTTAGATGTAAAATGGGGCCAGAGACCCCAATTATGCATGAACTGTGTTTATTTTTGAAAACCTATTTAGTTATAATTAACTGTAAATCAATTAACTGTAAATCAATTAAATCAACTCTTAAGTCTTTTTAACCTGTCTCTCATCACAATGGGATACCAGGGCAGGGTTCAATAAGTAAAAGATAAAATAAAGCCAAACAAGCACAAATAAAAAAAGAGCAGATCAAACCGCACATCACAAACACAATTAAAAAAATCCATATAAGCACAAATAAAAAAGAGCAGATCAATCGCACAAGATCAATATCAGCAACATCAATCAAACTCCAGGCAAGGTAATTAACTTCCCATAAAAACCCTGCTGAAATATGTGAGTTTTCAATTGATACTAAAAGCTCATCAGTGTCAGCACCAAGCATATCTTAAGGGTGCCACTGCAGAAAAGGCCCTCTGCCAGATTGTTGCATAACAGATGTCCCCTAGATGCAAAACAGCCAGATGGGTCTTAACTGCTGAACTTAATGCATGATCAGATTGGTAGGAGGAGATGCTCCTTCATGAAAGATTTTGGGTTTAAGTTTAGGAACTGTTCACAGTGCACATGACCCCAGAGTCCACTGATAGAGATCAGGAGATCACTGAGTCTGAGGCTGATGGACATGAGCCCTCCAGAAAAGCCTCCAATACCTGTAGGGCCAGAGTCTGGACCCCACCAGCCTCTAATGAGCCTGAAGACCCAATGCCTCCCACAGAATCTCACTGGTTCAGTGGTACAGGGAGCACATCAGGCAGAAGACCATGAAATGGAGGAGGAGTGTTCATCTTTAGGCCAGAGGGCTGGCCCCTTTAGAATCAAAAGTTAGCCATAATAGGGTGGAGCCTGAGAGAGGGGGACATATTTGTTGTTGCGAGTTGCTCACTTAGAGCTATCTGTGGTCCTGCAATTTCTGACCGGCCTTGTTGCATGGGCAGAACTGAACACCACATCCCATGGTGTGCAATCTGTGTATGCAGTTCCCCTTTCATCTAGAGAGATATTGCATAGTACTTCCATGGGTATATCTTTCCTACCTAGATTGGGGCATATATCTAAAGCATCTGGATTATTATCTAAGGACAAATAATAGATTTGCCTTTCAGGACCTTCAATCAAAGCTTATTTGTCCTGGAAGGGAAGTGATAGTATCTGTAGAAGTATAGCTACTTTACATCTTCTACTAAGAATGCAATTGCTACCCAAATAAATGAGGAGAATATTTAGAGATGCAAAAGAGCACATGGTGCCAGAGCTTCTGTTATTCTCTATAAAGTGAGTACTGCTGTTGGACATGCTTGGAGCACCAATGGAGCACACTTGAGAGTTATTTAGTGAAGCCAGCCTATATTTAAAGCAGGCTTTATTTGCTGTATCTATGTTGGTCATACTAAATAATACTAAAGGGACGCTACTAGCTATGTACTAATTCATTTCATTCATTCATTGGCTATCACTCGTGGCCGAGTAAGATTGGCTTCCAAGATTTGGTTTGGTTTGGTTGGAAGATGCCTGTGCGTGAATTTGTTTTATGTGGGGAGATCGGTGCACAATGATCAACCCACAATCCTGACAGAAAAAGGCTTTGATCCAATGGCATGGATACCACGACGATTGGAAGTCTTTTATCTGCTACAGCCTTCATCTGCCTTCACAGCCATTGTAACGTACACATTGCTGTCTTCCACCCTTTCTGCCGTTGAGGACTTTCTTGGATCATTCTTTGTCTGGTTCCTCTCCCTTGACCTTACCGCCATGGGTGACCCTGCTGGGAATACATGACTCCTGACGGTATCGCTCAAAGGGTTCATTGGAACACGCAAGCTCACTCACCACTACAAGGTGATGATCCATATATATAGACCCTGCCAATCACAGTGATGGAGGGGGAGAAATCAAAACTGTGTTTAATTTTTACATTGAAATAAGCTTTCCTTATGCAAGTCAATGGACAGGTCTCCATTGTATCCCAAAACTCTGGTGCAGGGAAAGAAGTCCATCCACACCAACAACCTATGGCATAACAGAGTCCTTGCTGGGAAATGACATTTTCCTCATCCCAGTCATTCCTGGTGAACCATGGTCTTTTATTCACCACCCACTTATCCTATGCAAATCAATGCAGCAAACGGTCTCTCCCAGAGAGAAGAGGCTATATCCATAAAAATACAGGCAGAGGCCCACTACCGTCAATCACCCCTGGGGTAAGAGGGCAACATTTTCCTATTATTCATATTGTACCTATCCCAAAATGGAAAATTCTTCCCTTTCAGGAGAACTGCTGCAACTATCACTGTGAAATTTGGCAGGCTTCATCCCTGCCATGCCTCCAATGTGCATCCAATTCTGGCAGAAAATGAAGAAAAAATAGACTTTTCTCTTGTTTAAAATTACAACTTTAAAGGTACTGTATATGAAAAAAAAACTGGATATATCTGCTTGAGTCTGTACATTTCATCCACTTTGGCCAAATTTGGGAGACTTGGATGTAAATCCCTGCTCAGTGAAGAGCAAATTGTTTTCATATGTGTGTTTCCATGTGTGAAAATCTTTTTCTTAGAGTAGAGTTGAAAGGCCATTGAGTCCAACAGTCTGCTCAATGCAGGAATCCAGGTTAAAGCATATCCGACAGATGCCTCTTGAATGCCTCCAGTGCTGGAGAGCCTAACACCTCCCTAGGTAATTGGTTCCACTGTTGTACCGCCTAACATTAGTAAGTTTTCCCTGATGTTTAGCTGAAATCTGGCTTCCTGCAACTTGAGCCCATTATTCCGTGTCCTACATTCTGGGATGATCAAGAAGAGATCCTGGCCTTCCTCTGTGGGACAACCTTTCAAGTATTTGAAGAGTGCTATCATATCTCCCCTCAGCCTTCTCTTCTCAAGGCTAAACATGCCCATTTCTTTCAGTCTCTCCTCATAGGGCTTTGTTTCCAGTCCTCTGGCTTTCTTGCCCTCCTCTGAACCTGTTACAGTTTGTCTGCATCCTTCTTAAAGTGTGGTGTCTTCTATTTGTTTCATTATGCTGTGATGAAGCGGCATGTTCTTCAGGACTTTGTAATAACAGTTCCCACCATCGTCAGACCCAAGGGTTCTGCCAATGGTGGGCCTTTCAAGCCATGCCAGGGAAGACCTGGTATGGCTTCAAAGCCCCTTCCCTTAGGCACGATGTGGCCACGTGCGCCTGTCACGTAGGGGGCAGAGCAGTGTGACTATTTAAGCCCTACTCCATCTCCCCTCAGCCTCTTTCCGGCCTTACGCAGCACCCGCCGACCCTCCCTTCAGGGCAGTACAAGTTTAACTGGTCGCCTCAGGGCTGGGTAGGAATTTTTAGCTCGCCAGCCTTCGTTTGCTGGCAAGTTTTTTGCCTACCCTGTACTGTTCTAATTCGGCTGATCCGCTCAATTTCATTTGGCTTAATTTGATTTGGCTGATTTGTTGCCTGGCCTCGTAGTTTAATCTGTAAATAGGTTATTTGGTCATGTTTGGCGGATATGTGTGGAATTTCACAAGGTAGGGTTTGGTGACCACCCTTAGGCACCCTTTAAGGTGATTGGTGGGTTCTGAGGCCTGCCTTCCAGGGTGTGCGGCCTGTTGGCAGGATAAGGCTCACCTTTAGGGCTAACCTGTAACACCCACTCAGAGTTGTGCGGCCCTGAGGGGGGATGGAACAGGAAGGCCTCATTAACTGCGCTGTGGGGATAGGGCCCAGAGAAGGGGATTGGGCTTGGACCACCCCCTTTCCCATGGCAGGGTGTCCTCGCCCGATTGGGTATGAGTTAGGTTCCGCACTTGTCTCTGCAGATCATTTTATTATGCAATCAAACATATAATTGGCTTTATTCCAATAAACATGGCCCTTGATTTACCCACACTTCATCTTGTCTTGCATCTTCATTTCTCGGCTATGCGCTGCAGTCACTTCCACCACATTGGATTGTGCCTACTTTTAAAGCCAAAGGCACTTCAATGTTATGAGTTTTCTCATGAGAGAGAAGCACATTATCTAAGTCCACTAGTTACTCCCAGCTGGATTTAACCTTCTGAGAGTCACACAACTCCCTGTTTAGGCAGGTTTAGATGAGTACAACAATCCAGACAAGCACTGATCACTCCAGAAAACCAATTAAAGCAGTTTATTAAATAATCAAGAAAATGAGAAATAAATGAGAAAGTGGGAGTGGTTCCCTCAGTGAATGAAGATGAATACCAAGAATATCTAAAACCATGCTAGTTATGGAGTTTTCCAATTGACAGATTATGGATGGAAGATAGGGCTAACAACTATTCCAATAAAAAGTGGTATAAACATGTGTGGGTATTTGTTCCTTAGGCAGAGATGGGTGCTTAGTACTAGTTCTTCACAAGGAGCAAGAAGGAGAGTCATACATTAAAAACTACTTTCTTTAAGATTCTGTCAGACAAGTTATAAAGAGCACATTAAATTTTTGACAGGACATTTAGGACTAGAATTAGGGCCATGTGTCCCTTGCCCAGAGCAAGAAATCATTATCACTGCAGGGTTGGGGTTTTTTTGTATGTTCAAACAAATTGTGTACATGTGTATTTGTTTTAGGGATTATGGGCAACATAAGGAATGGGAGGAAAAGAGTCTATGGCACAGAAGAGAACAGCTGTAGCATGCAGAAGGCCCCAGGTTTAATCCCCCAGCATCTCCAGATAGAGCAGTAAGATTCCTGCCTGAAACCTGTAGACAGTACTGGACTAGATGGACCAATGGTCTGACTCAGTATAAGACAGCTTCCTATGTTCCTAGATAGGGATGTTTTTAAAAAAGAGCTTGGTTGTGCTTGGTTCTGTGACAACTACTTTCCAGGATGCTTATGCACAGGAATTTGGACATGCATCCTCTAAATGCTTTTAGTATATTGAATCTCTTTCTTATCACCTTGAAATTCCTCAAAGAGTTATCCTAACAGGAACCTCCAAATTCACCTTGAACTTTCACAGTAGATGAACTTTGGTGATGATTCTTGATCTCATCAAGATCTTCATCTCCTGTGTGGAGTTGTAACCAGAACCAGATTCACAACAGGATATCCACTGCTATGTTGTGACAAGCATATGATAAGTCTCATAGCCCAGTTAGACCAATAGTCCATCTTAATGTTTTCTTACTGTCCCATTGATGGGGGTATGAGGAAATGTATGAAAAAATAAATTAGTCATCTTGAAACTCTTTTTGCTTCCCTTGAAATTCTTCAGCCATCTTGCCTAAGGATATGAAATGAACACTAAATAACACGCCCAACAACTGAACATCAGAAAAAGGGGACATAAAGGCAGAGGGCGATAGGGGAGCTGGGTGGGGTGGGAGGGAAGGGAACAAAGGGTTGTACACTTTTATTGTAATAATGTGAACACCTGAATAAACTATTTATAAAAAAAGAATGCAAATTCAGTTGCAGCTTGCTTTTTGATGATGCCAAACTAAGAACAGTAAGGCGTTTTGAAATATAAAAGCACTGGTAAAGGTAAAGGTGTCCCTGCACTTGTAGTGTGAGTCATTTCCGACTCTTAGGGTGACGTCTTGCAACGTTTACTAGGCAGACCGTATATAGGGTGGGACTGCCAGTTCCATTCCCGGCCTTTCTTTACCCCCCAGTGTATGCAGGGTACTCATTTTACCGACCATGGATGGATGGAAGACTGAGTGGACCTCGACCCCTTTTACCGGAGATTAGACTTCCTCCTTCAGTTGGAATCGAACTCAGGCTGTGCGCAGACCTTTGGCTGCGTTACAACCACTTACCACTCTGTGCCACGGAGGATCTTCAAAAGCACTGGAGAAATGGCAAATAATTAGCAGAATCATACCATTTCTGCTGGATGTACGTTTGAGCAAAGGTAATGCAAGCAAAAACAACAACAAACCACATTTACAACTCAAAAGAAGGGACATTTCCCTCCCTCTTCCCAAAATAAAGATTTATGGTTGGATGGTCACAGTCTATAGTAGAAGTTTAATTGTTCAGATTTACAGTTATATTAGCATCTATGCTATAGATTACCCAGGATGGTTATAATTGTTTTGTTTAAGAAAACCACATTATAATCACATTAAGACACCTCAGGGTGTCTGCCGTAACAACGACATGTCCTGCTGTGTTTTATTACTTAAATGTTGATGCAATTTAGTCTCCCTGCTGATTACCCATTTGTCTTTCCTAGGCATAGATAGATAGTTAGCTTTATTGAATTGTGCTTGTTTTTCTAGGAAGAGCCTTGATCAATAATACATGAATAGTGACCAACAGTCTCATTTTTCTAGCTTGGCTACTTTTGCGGCAGGAGTGTACTGAATGTTACAGTTAAGCTATCTCTACAAAGAAACATGGACTGGTCAGACACAACCACCAACATGGCTGTCATTGCTTCCACTGGCTCAAGATAGACCCTATCCATCTTGAGCAGCAAGAACAACACAACAACAGGATGGATAAATGCAGCAACATTGGCAACCACTCCCAATGCTGTGTATTAAGTGTGCAGTTCCCAGCCAATCACAGCATTGCTCCATCCTGTAGTAGCAGTAGTAAAAAGAGAGCATCAGTCAGTTCCAGCAATATGATGCCTGCGTGGCTACCAAAACTAAGTCCTTCTTCCTCTTCCTTTCCCCCAACTGTGGCCAGTGAGGGATGCAGGAACAGGGAACACGCTGCAATGAACTCATTCATGACATTGTAGACTAGCAAGTAGGAGTGCTTCAAAGATGAAGCAAAAAATCTGCATCCATATCCTTTCTCTTGTGGATGGCACCATTTCTCTACTCTCAATTCCTTTTTCTAGTTAATAGATTTTGTTATAGTTTAATACAATGCACACAATTTATAGCTAAAATGGTAAGGGAAAGTTTAATTGTTTTTATTCAAGACAAAGCATTCATTGATGGTTGTTGCAAAGTATTGCACAATAGATGTTGCATGAATAAATAAGCATGGGCACAGTAAAAACAAAATCCATTGCTCCATAGGTCATGAGATCCAAACCAAGATTTCAAGTGAACAAAGGAACTCTGACACACAACTTTGCAAAATACAATAGCCCATACATTTTTTGTTTTTGTTTTTCCATGCCATTGCAAATCTATCATAAGGATTAATATTAAGATAATTCATGTCTTCTTGGGCTGGCCCTAGCATTAGGCAGAGTGAGGAAGCCACATCAGGAAGCTGGTTTTGGGTGTTATGAGAGGGCAGGAAATTGTTAGTTATTAATGGGGTCAGGAAACAACCCACAAAACCTTCAATGTTAGTTTTCTGTTGTAATAAATTAAATAAACAGTTTCCAGCGTTTTGATGACATTTTAATTTTTTTATTTTAAAACATAGTTTTTGTTGTTTGTAATGGAAAATAAAAACTATAGCTTTTTAAAGGACCAGAAATTTTGTTGTTAACTCAATATGCACAAGGAAGGGGCAAACATTTACTGCTCAGAAAAACAGAAAAAGTCTACCTTCTCTGAATAAGTGTTTTCTGGCTCTGGGTGTTTGGGTATTGTCAAGTACACTTGCACTGACACCCCGCAAAAATGGTTTCTGAGAGTAAAAGATGACCCCACCTTACCATTGGAAATCTCATTGGGGTCAACATGTACCCAAAAAAGTTAGTGTTTTTTTTCCCCCTGAGTCAAGAGGAGGGTTAAACTTATTAGTATTGTATTGCTCCTGCCAAGGAGGAAGAGAAGCACTTGTGAGAGTTTCTGCCTCAGGTGCTAAAATAACCTGACTAACCTTGGGTACAATCAACTTTGTCTTCAGGGTGGCATACTATTTCCTGATCTCCGTCAGGAAGCAAAATGTCTTGAGATGGTCCTGAATCCTATATACTAATAGGAAGCTCCTTTTTTTCTGAGTGTGGCAGAAGTAGCTGTTGGGGAGCAGTGGTGTTGGGAAGCAGAAGACTGTGTCTTCTGTGTGGGTTTGAAGTGGATGAATGGGTGTTATATGAGTGTATGTTGTGAGTGAATGTGTATTTTTATGTATATGAGTTTTTTGTATTTATAGTTTATCATGTGCCTCAGGAAGAGATTTTATCATCAAGAGGGGAGACCTGAGGGGGCCCCAATTGCCGTAGTGATGGGTAGAGGGAGGTATGGTGATATGAGAGGGATGTGCCAGGTAAGGAGAACGCAGCCCAGACATGTAGTGGCTGTGCCGCGTTCTGGTCCTTCTCATACCCGCAGGGTTGTTGGTTGTCCTATCAGCCAACTCTCAGATCTCCAGTTGCTGCTCTTTAATGCCAGATCAGTACATAATAAAACCTCCCTCGTCCATGATTTGATTGTGGACGAGGTGGCCGATCTGGCATGTATAACCGAGACCTGGGTGGGCGAACAGGGAGGAGTTAGTCTCTCCCAGCTCTGCCCACCGGGGTATCTGGTTCAGCATCATGGTAGATCTTTTTTTTTTACAATAATTTTTATTCAAATTTTCATAAAACAAACAAAACAAAATCATAAAACATTCAAAGACAAAAAACAAAACAAAACAAAAATGATTAAACAAAAAAATAAAATGTTGACTTCCCATTTGTCGCAGATCAGTTATAGGTCTACAATATATAACAATCCTGTCTCTTAAATTATATTATAAAATCACTTTCCTCCAGTAGTTATCTTAATTAATCATCAAATCTCATAAAGATTACTTTATTCTTTCCACAAAAAGTCAAAGAGAGGTTTCAATTCTTTAAGAAATATATCTATCAATTTTTCTCCAAATAAACATGTCGATTAATCCATCTCGTTAATAATAATAATAATCTTATTGTCATAACCATAGTCCAAATAAACATATCGATTAATCCATCTCATCAAATCTGTTAAGTCCAATAATTTCAATAGCCATTATTCCATTATCCATATTAATTCCATCTTCCATCTTCAATAGTCCTGTTAAGTCCAGTAATTTCAGTGTCCAAACTTCCATTATCAGTATTCCGTAACAATCTTGCTGTCATAGCCATAGTCATATAATAAGAGTCTGATGGGAATTTCCTCTATCCCAAATATTTTCTTGCCATCGATTCTGAATAAGTTGCTGAAATATTGTTGTAAAGTCATATCTCTGTTCTTCTTTTTTACAAAATGCACTGGCTCATCTCTTGAGAGTTTTTCCATTGTCACATGGCTGCAGTTAATTCCATAGATTTTCTCTATATCAAGCTCCATCACGTCATTCCAGTCCAGAAGATTATCCAAGCCATTGATAACTTTATCTCTAATATCTTTATTAATTTCTTCAGAGATAACGTTAAATTCCAAACAGTAGATTTTATTTCTAATATCCATAAACTCCAGATCTTTTTCCAATTCCACATTTGTTCCAATCTCCAGGGCTTGTATCTTCCCTTTATTTTTTCTTTTCTCATCTCTGATCTCATTCTCCTCTCTCACAGGATCCCCTATTTCTTTAAGCTCCTGCGTCATTTTGCTCAGTTCAATTTTCAGCTCCTTACTGCCCTGTCGCAGGGTTTGTTTCGTTATCTCAATCTCATCCATTATTTTCTGAAACATAATTACTTCCAGATTCTCAGCCACTTTCTTGATTGCCATTTTTAAAACCATGAAGACAAAACAAAACAAAAATAAAGAAGAACCACTTCTTATTTCAGCAACAATTGGGTTAATATTCCAGGCTTGATGACATCACAGTATAAACAGAGCAGCCTGCCTTATCTCTCTATGTTCAAGAATACAAAACAAATTTAGTTCCCAGCATCAAAACAGTTAGTGGCGTCGTGAAGAAGCAGATTCGTCAAAATAAAATAGACCAAAAAGAGAATAGTCCCAGACAATATAATGTTCCAAAGTTCATATTTTTTATTTTTTTCTCCTCGGAATAGAAATCCCTCTTCTGTTTATATCTTTAGAATGCACTTCCAGGACAGCTTTGTGCAATAGAAACAGAGATAAGTTGTTAATTTCGTGAATAGCAGAGAAGAGTTATAGCTCACCCAGAAGTTCTTTAAAGCTGATTCATTTGACAAATCTCTTTTTGCTGCAACAATTTAAACCAAGTAAAAAAAATAATAGAAAGAAGGGTGCTTGCCTGTTAGTCCGTTTTCTCTTTGAAGAAAAGATAAACGTATCGCATTAATCAGATAGAGCTTGTTCGGAAGTCCGTCCGGCATTGCTGGCTGGACCTTTTCTCATAAATTAATGAAATCCAGTCCTCCCAACAAAAACAGGCTTTTGAGGTTGATCTCTACGTTTCTCCCTGCCCGGGAGAAATTTCATCAGTCAAAAAAAAAAATGTTCTGACTGATTTATATCTGAATAAGCTTCTTCTGAGGCGGGAGCCCGTCTCAAAAGCAGGCACAAGCGAAGTCACCCTTCCCGGAAGTCAGTATCATGGTAGATCTGAGGGTCGGAGAGGTGGGGTTGCTGTGGTCTATAAGAGTTCCATCTCACTCACCAAGCACCATGTCCATGCACTCACTGGTCTGGAGTGTTTGCACCTTGTGCTGGGCCGGAGGGACAGACTGGGAATCCTTTTGGTGTACCGCCCACCTTGCTGCCCAATGGCTTCCCTAACTGAGCTGACGGAAGTGGTCTCGGAGGTACTGTTGAGATCCCCCAGACTATTAGTACTGGGAGATCTCAACATTCATGCTGAGGCTACTTTGTCTGGGGCAGCTCAGGACTTCATGGCCGCCATGACAACCATGGGGCTGTCTCAATATGTTAGTGGCCCAATACATACATCAGGGCATACTCTTGACCTGGTCTTTGCTACCGGACATGGGGATAGTGATCTGGATGTGGGGAGTTTTACATCTCTCCCGTTGTCATGGACAGATCATTGCTTGCTGAAGTTTAGACTTTCAGTAGCCTTTTCCCTCTGCAAGGGTGGGGGACCTATTAAATTGGTCCGCCCCCGGAGACTAATGAATTCTGAAGGTTTTCAAAAGGCTCTGGGGGTTTTTCCGGCTGATAAGACTGGCGCTCCTGTCGAAGCCCTGGCCGATCTGTGGAATACAGAGATGACCCGGGCTGTTGACACGATCGCTCCTGCGCGCCCTCTCCTATGTAGAGCTCATACAGCTCCTTGGTATACTCCGGAGCTGAGAGCGATGAAACAAGACAGGAGGCGGCTTGAGCGGAGATGGAGACGAACTCCCGACTAATGCAATTATGAGCTGGTTCGTGCTTCTACTAAGCTCTATGTAGGAGCGGTGAGGGCGGCAAAAAAACAACATTTCGCTGCCACTATTCAGTCATCTCTCTCACGCCCATGGGAGCTTTTTAAAGTGGTTCGTGGCCTACTCCATCCAGGCCTACAAGATACGGCAGATACATCGGTAGCTCGATGTAATAAATTTGCTGAACACTTCCAGCATAAGATCTCATGCATTCGCCGGGACTTAGACTCCTATTTAATAGCAGTTAATCCTACTGAGGTGTCCGGAGCACAGTCTTGTCATGTTTTGTTGGATGAGTTTCAGTTGGTTCAGTTCGAGGACGTGGACAAGGTGCTTGGACAGGTTCGTGCGACCACTTCGGTACTGGATCCTTGCCCCTCTTGGCTAATTAAAACTAGCGAGGAGGGAACAGTTGGCTGGGCCAAGGAAGTGATTAATGCCTCTTTACGAGAGGGAGTGGTCCCTGGCTGTCTGAAAGAGGCGGCAGTGAGACCACTCCTGAAAAAACCTTCCTTGGACTCAGAGGATTTCAGCAGCTACAGACCAGTAGCCAATGTTCCGTTCCTGGGCAAGATCCTGGAACGTGTGGTTGCTGACCAGCTCCAGGCGCTATTGGATGAAACCGATTATCTAGATCCATTTCAATCGGGGTTCAGGCCTGGTTTTGGCACTGAGACTGCCTTGGTCGCCCTGTTTGATGACCTATGTCGGGAGAGAGACAGAGGGAGTGTAACTCTGTTTATTCTCCTTGACCTCTCAGCGGCTTTTGATACCATCGACCATGGTATCCTTCTGGAGAGGCTTGCGGAGTTGGGAGTTGGAGGCACTGCTTGGCAGTGGTTCCGCTCCTACTTAGCGGGTCGTCTCCAGAAGATAGTGCTTGGGGAACATTGCTCGACACCGTGGGTTCTCCAATGTGGGGTCCCGCAGGGTTCGGTTCTGTCTCCCATGCTTTTTAACATTTATATGAAGCCGCTGGGGGCGGTCATCAGGAGTTTTGGAGTGCGTTGTCATCAGTATGCTGATGACACACAGCTCTACTTCTCCTTTACATCTTCTTCAGGTGAGGCAGTCGACGTGCTGAACCATTGCCTGGCTGCGACAATGGACTGGATGAGAACTATCAAACTGAGACTCAATCCTGACAAGACTGAGATGCTGTTGGTAGATGGTTTCTCTGATCGGATGGTGAATATATACCCTGTCCTGGATGGGATTACACTCCCCCTAAAGGAACAGGTACGTAGTCTGGGAGTCATCTTAGACTCTTCCCTCACACTTGAGGCTCATGTAGCCTCGGTGGCCCGGAATGTGTTCTACCAACTTCGGTTGGTAGCCCAGCTATGTCCCTATCTGAGTAAGGAGGACCTCACATCAGTGGTACATGCTATGGTAACCTCGCATCTGGACTACTGCAATGCGCTTTACGTAGGGCTACCTTTGAAGACGATTCGGAAGCTACAGCTAGTGCAAAATGCGGCGGCCAGACTGCTAACAAGAACTAAGCGGTCTGAGCATATAACACCTGTGCTAGCCCATTTGCACTGGCTTCCAATATGCTTCCGGGCCAGATTCAAAGTATTGGTACTTACCTATAAAGCCTTATACGGCGCGGGACCATGATATCTGTCGGAACGCCTCTCCCGATATGAACCGGCCCGTACACTACGGTCTACTACGAAGGCCCTCCTCCGGGTTCCGACTCATAGGGAAGCCCGGAGAGTGGTGACAAGATCTAGGGCCTTCTCAGTGGTGGCCCCCGAACTATGGAATGGTTTCCCCGAGGAGGTGCGCCTGGCGCCGACACTATCATCTTTTCGGCGCCAGGTTAAAACCTTTCTCTTCTCTGAGGCATTTTAATTCCTGTTAATTCTAAATTATTATATTTTGATTTTAGACTGTACAGTTTTTTGTACAGTTTTGTATTGTGATATACTGTATTGTGTTATTTTTATTGTATTTTTAATGTTCACCGCCCAGAGAGCTGTTGCTAGTCGGGCGGTATATAAGCTTAATAAAATAAATAAATAAATAAATAAATTTGGCCTCTTGGCAGCAGTGCTGCTGCTGTTGAATGGGAGGGAGCAGGAGAGAGGTTGGTGTTGGGTGGGTGCATGGGCAGGAGTACAGATTACCTATGCCATGTGCCTGCACAGTGCTGACCTCCCTGCTGTGTCATGTCTCCCACTCTCCATTCTGGTAAATGGAGGCAACACTGCTGCTGGAAGGCTAGGTGTGTGGTACTAACCCTCCTTGCCAGATGCTCCTGGAGTGTGGATCCTTATGCAGCCAAAGTGTCACCATCCATGAACAAGGAGGAAGTATCAGCAAGCTCAGGGAAACCTCAAGGTAGGCAGAAGTACAGAAATGTGTAAGGGGGAACACCAAAGGTGGAGTGGGGAAACAGCCCATTGCTCATTGGCCATGGAATGCCAACTATTGGGAAGGGAACTGGACAACCTTAGTGGAGTATCCTGAAAAAGGGTATGGCTGGCTGGCTGACTGACAGAAACCTTGAAACAGAGCACTCCATGTTGCACAGTTTCTTGCAAGACTCACTTGTAAATAATGTAATGCTAACTAGGTTTACTATTATTGAATTTCTACCAGGCATGCAACAGTTACAAGCTCAGTTGCCCAGCCAGAGGAGGGGGGAGCAGCCTTTCTAAGTGCATTCTTCTCCTTAGAAAAGCAACCTAACTGATATGAAGATATAGAAACTGTTGTGGCATTTCCCCATCTTCAAAGAGGCTAATGTAGAAACCTGCATCTGCCATAAGGATGGGATCCATCGGTCGGGGCCAGTTTGAAAACATCCCATTGACCTACCTAACAGGCTGGTATTGATTTGGGTACGTTGTTTGTCTGCAAGCTTCTGCTTTCACTGATCCATTTATTTTCTCCCTCAGGAAAAAAAAATGATATTAATATTGAAATTCTGAAAGTACATATCGATGAAATATTGATATCATCAGTTTCCGAAAATAGCTATGGAAAATCACCACATACAAATCTGATCCACAACAATTGCAAATAAAGAAAATAATGAAAAATTTGGTACCAGTTCTGGGTGGAATTCTAGCACATCCCTAATCTGCTGATGCAAAAGAATGGGCTGCTAAGGTGGTTTAAATATTTTCCCATGAAAATGCTCCCAGGTAAACAGTTACATTTGCTGAAGGAGATCAGACACAAGACTATGTATTTCTGAATTAAGTTCCACCAGAACAATGTGCAGCATTCTTGCTTCTAGTTGATGTTGTACATCATTCAGTTGTGGAGCATACATACATGCCAGAAATCTATACATCATAAGGTATTTTAAAGAAATATACTGTGCATTCCATCTCACATTTCTTCAACACACTCTCACTCTCTCATAAATATTGGTTGACCACTGGAGAAATATTTAATGTAAGAACAGACTAATTCCATCTCAGCTATAAAAAGATTGTGTTACAAAGACATTTTTCAGTCATTTAAACACTCAAAAGAATCAGCCCATTGCAGTTGCTGCAGTAGAAAAATAAATTAAAAAGACATGTAGACACAACGAGGCACCTGAAGGAAGGAAACTGCAATTATATAGCTACTGGGTGCTGCATATTAAGTAATATTGTAAATTATACACATTATACACATTTTCTTTCTATGCCTCAATTTTGAAGTCTATTTTAGTACTGAAGGTTTACTGTTGATGTTTCTGTGTCTTGCTGTTCAGCATTCTTTTTGGATTTCTACAGTTGCATTCTTTGGCACTTTTGCTTAAAGTTTGGCGTGAGGATTTAACGTCACGTAACTATGCTCATTTTATTTATTTATTTATTTATTTATTTATTTATTTATTTATACCCCGCCCTTCCTCCCTGCAGGAGTCCAGGGTGGCAAACAGGAACACTAAAAACACTTTAAAACATCATAAAAAGACCTTAAAATACATTAAAACAAAACGTTAAAAACATTTTAAAAACTTTAAAAGCATATTTAAAAAAGGGTTAAAGACATATTAAAAGACATATTAAAAGCAATTTCAGATTGGGGCTACCTTTGAAGGCAATTTGGAAACTGCAGTTAATTTAGATTGCTAACTGGGACTTTTTTTACACCAAAAAACTCCAAAAAGAATTGTGGAATAATGGCACTGACTATTCTGCAGAATAGACTCCAGTGGACATCAGGGGTGTCTCAGTTTGCACAAGATAAAACAGTGGGAGGTGAAATATATTCTAGCACAATTCTAGGTGTGCTCTATGTTTTTAATTGACAGTGCCCACATTGTGTTAAATGAAGTGGTTTAAATACAGCAGATTGAAAACATGCATCCTCTTTTTTCCAACAGTTAGAGTCATTGCTGAAGTAGCAACATATTGTAATCAGTCTGATTTTACATCAAACTGTAGTTTCAGATTCAACTGTTTGTTGTTGTGATTTGCCTTCATGTTGATGACAACCCCATGAATCAGAGACCTCCAAGAGCATCTGTCATGAACGACCCTGCTCAGATCTTGTAAGTTCAGGTCTGTGGCTTTCTTTATGGAATCAATCCATCTCTTGTTTGGCCTTCCTCTTTTTCAACTCCCTTCTGTTTTCCCCAGCATTATTGTCTTTTCTAGTGAATCATGTCTTCTCATGATGTGTCCAAAGTGTGATAACCTCAGTTTCATCATTTTAGCTTCTAGTGATAGTTCTGGTTTAATTTGCTCTGACACCCTATTATTTGTCTTTTTTGCGGTCCATGGTCTGCACAATGCTCTCTTCCAACACCACATTTCAAATGAGTTGATTTTTCTCTTATATGCTTTTTTTCACTGTCCAACTTTCACATCCATACTTAGAGATCAGGAATACCATGGTCTGAATTGATCCCAACTTTAGTGTTCAGGGATACATCTTTGCATTTGAGGACCTTTTCTAGTTTTCTCATAGCTGCCCTCCCCAGTCCTAGCCTTCTTTTGATTTCTTGACTATGGTCTCCATTTTGGTTAATGACTGTGCCGAGGTATTGATAATCCTTGACTAGTTCAATGTCCTCATTGTCAACTTTAAAGTCTTCTGTTGTCATTAATTTAGTCTTTTTGTCATTCAGCTGTAGTCCTGCTTTTGTGCTTTCCTCTTTAACTTTCATCAGCATTCATTTCAAATTGTTACTGGTTTCTGCTAGTAGTATGGTATTGTCTGCATATCTTAAATTATTCATATTTCTCCCTCCAATTTTCACACCGCCTTCATCTTTGTCCAATCCTGCTTTCCATATGATATGTTCTGTGTATAGATTAAACAAATAGGTTGATGAAATACACCTCTGTCTCACACCCTTTCCTATTGGCAAACAATCAGTTTGTCTATATTCTGTCCTTACAGTAGCCTCTTGTCCAGAGTATAGGTTGCGCATCAGGACAATCAGATGCTGTGGTACCCCCATTTCTTTTAAAGCATTCCATAGTTTGTCATAATCTACATAGTCAAAGACTTTGCTGTAATCAATAAAGCACAGGGTGATTTTCTTCTGAAATTCCTTGGTCTGTTCCGTTATCCAATGTATGTTTGCAATATGATCTCTGGTACCTCTTCCCTTTCTAAATCCAGCTTGGACGTCTGGCATTTCTCGCTCCATGTATGGTAACAGCCTTTGTTGTAGAATCTTGAGCATTACTTTACCTGCATGGGATATTAAGGCAACTGTTAATGCACCCAAAATAGAAATAGAACATAACCTTCAATTTGAAACACAAAAAGGCTGTCTTCACCATCGTATTACATAGACCAATAAAAAGGCTTTGAAATTAATAAAAATAAATTTGACACATTTCTAGGATGAATAATGAGAAAAATATACTTTTCTAGATTAGATTCTCTGTAGAAACGTTAGTAACATAGGAAAGAAGCAAAGTAAGAACAACACCAACAAACATACAAAAATGTAATTCTCCATCTTTGGAGATGGCAGGTGTTGCTACCACTCACCATCTGCTCAGAGGCACATGTTACCAAATTCTTCCAAGCTACACAGGAAGTTAATTGGACTGTGAAAGACCAACTCAAATGGTGTTTGCATTTTTACAAATGTGTAGGGCAGTACAATATCTCAGAGAGGAGGTCAGGTCTCCTGCTCCCTTGGTGCATTCACTAGAGCTGCCCAATTTCCTTGCTTTTAAACATTTGATAGAAATATCTGTGGGCTATAGATACGTTCTTGAATCGCAAGGCTTTTTGCCTATTAATGAATTCTATTTGGGGAAAAAATTATTAGGCAAAATTACATAAATTGTGTGTATTAGGAGAAAATTGCGCTAAAATATGGAGAACTGCACTTGAAACGGTGGGAGGGGGGAAAACGAAACTGAAATTAACAGATTCACCTGTCCCTATATAATGCTTCTTCCCAGGCTTGTAATCTTGGTGGATGTTTACTGATATTGACATGAACATGTGTACTCTTGTACTATCTGTTTAAAATTGTAGTTTGGTTTCTTCTGGCCTGCTCCCATCTCATAGTACTAGCCATGGTACAGAGATTGGAAATTTGTCATTGAAAACAGATAAACTTTTCCCAGTCGCTCACCGAGAAGGTCATGAATATTAATGAGACTCCAAATTGAGCTGAGGTGAGTTTGCCCATCACTACTTTTTATAACCTGGAAAGATTTATCCCCACCTCCACCCCTTGGACAGGATATTTAACTACTGAAGTGTTTGTAACCTCAGAATCCTGGTTTATTAATCTACTGATTTCAAGAGCTTGGGCTTCAATCAAGCTATATAATTTATTCCAAATTTCTGAGACTTTCTCCTGATCTCTCTTTAATTCATTTTAATCCCTTTATACATTTTTAATTACATTATTAGAAAGTGAATGTTGAAATTCACATAGAATGTTGCAGAGTAATAATTAGTATATGTATGACTAGGAATCCCATTGTGTTGGCCTCTGCTGAAGATTATAAGAATTCCAAATACTCTAGCTTTTCTAAACACTAGGATCCTATGTGCCTTGATGTAAATTTCCTTTCACAGTACAAAGCTGGTGAATATAAATCAGTATGAGACAAAACACTTTCAAGATTTAATATTTATCAAATAAATGTGTTTTGTGCTTGACCTGAACCTACAATGACATTGCAGATGAACCTTGCTTTTTAAAAAATAAATAAATAAACTAATTGCTTGATGTGTATTGATAAAGCATTGTATTACACTTTCATGAAGAAGGGATTAACTGCAGGAAAATGATTTATTAAATCCAGTACCTCAGCACATAGTTAAGAACTCTTAACAAACTAGGCAATTACCATTACAAGTTCAAAATATCAGGTTAAAGTAATGAGGTCATGGAGGGTGGAAAACTTGTAGGTTTTAAATATTAAATGCTAGGAGCTAGTGATATTTTTATGAAGAATGTTTTCAAGGCCTGATACTACATCTATTAGAATTTAGAGTTATTGGATGATGTCCATTGGATGACTTTCCATTACAGTTTAAATGAATTTGGAGAGAAAAGATCTCAGATTCTAACTGAATTTGCATGCTAATATTTGCATCTCGGAATCCAGATTTTGGATTTTAAGACTGAAAATGTGGCTGCCAAGTTTGACACGCTAGTGTCCTATTCAGAATAGATCCTCTTTTTGAAAATGGCTTTCCATTGTGTGTGTGTTTCAGGTAGGGATGGAGAAATCTGTGGATTTTGGTTTCTCTTAGTTCCTTATTTTTCAATCTTAAATTCAGTTCACCCAATTTCTGCAGCAGTTTTTATTAAAAAAACAAAACCCAAAATTCCTCATGAAAATCCATCAGCTTTTCTTGCGTATCCACATTTTTGTTTATAATTTTGCCTAATGTAACATTCCCTCTAATATAATACATTTTTGTATGCCACTTTCATTAAGAGATACATTTTAATACAGGTTTTCGCCTAATATATGCCACCTTGTGCACTTTTATGACTGGATAACAATATCACAAACTTTGGAGAAGTGTTTTTAAAAGACAGTTGTGTTTCAGTTTGTTTGTTGTTTCCGGAACTGCCAGTTAGGTGTGTGCACATTAGAATGCAAACTAAGCCAAATTTTATCCCCATCACTAATTTTGGATTGCTCAGTATTTGATGCTAGAAATGGACAAGATCTTTGTTTTAGCCCAGCGTCAGCCCAGTAACATCTGAGACTGATATACCAAGTTTATCTATCTTTAAATTCCAGATATTGTCAATTATATTCAATACTATTTTGAAATACAATGATTTTTGGGTGTTATTTGCTTAGTATGCCAATACTCAGACTGGACCCAAACATCATCATTTAATTTGTTAATAGCTTCCCATGAAAAAATCTCAAAGTGATTAACAATAAAAAACAATAAAAATTAAAAACATCAATAGAAGTATTGCACTAGGCACAGCCTAGCCAAACTTAAACACTTAAAAGTTCCTTTGATTTCAGTAAGAGAGATGTATTGAAATCAAGAAATGTTTAAAATGCTTGGCTGGATTGTGACCAGAGTAATATTCCTTGAATAATCATACAGAAATGGACCTTGCAAAAACTGTGGACAGTTCAACTAACCTTTTGCACTAGTGCAACAGGGCTTTCCCCCTCTCCTCCGCCCTGTACATGTCTTGCACCATCCCCAAATCTACTCTTGCAAAACAGATTTAGGGGGGCACACAAGGGAAGAGAGATTGTTCCATCACGCAAAGAGAAATCCTTGCGCTGATGGAATGATTGCCTTAGTGCTGCAATGAATACAACCCTGTACTTTAAGGCTGTAGCGACGAGGCTGGGAGGGCCTGGCCCTGTTATGGTAATTCCAGGCCCTGCTCAGGATTCAGCAGAAGTAAACAACATAGTCTAGAGCTGAATCCAAGAGGATCCACAGGATCAGAGGCTAGCATTGTTGGGTTCAGAATCAATTTGAGTCTGAGGAGTCTATGGCTAGCCTAGCAACATGTTACTGAGACTGCCACATTTTCAACAGTTCTTATGTAAGGCCACTTATATTGGCTTGATCACCTGATTTCTTGAGGCTGACCAGCAGAAGGTTTTTTTTTTTCATTTTTGGCATTATCAAAGTGACACTGCAAAGCAGCAAGACTCACTCTGAAAGCTGTCATAGAGCAGTATAGAATCCAGTGCCTGAGCCCTGCTGGGGACAAAATCATAGCAGGAGATCTTTTAAAAAGTTACTAAAATTACCCCCTCTTCAACCTTCTCCCAAAATGTGTGTGTGTATCTTAAGGGGTTGAGCGGTTAATATGATAGTAATGGCTATTATGCACATTCACCACGCCTCAGGGGAATGTGCACATATTCCTTCCATGAAGAGGGAATTGTGCACATTTCCCAGTCAATATACATAATCTCCAACAGGCCTTGTTGAAATGTGCATATAGAGACTGAATTTTGTATATTCTCTGACTATTATGCACAATCTCCAACAGGCTTTGGGGAATGTGCATATCTTGGCTAAATTTTGTACATTCTTTGGCCATTACGCATACTCCCCAACAGGTCTTGATGAATGTGCATATTAGGGATGGGATTCCCCCCCGATCCAATGTGCCCCATCCAACATCCAACACCCTCAACATCACAGAGAGGGGACCCTCCTTGGGTGGAAGGGTAGAGTGGCTGTCATGGCAACAGCCTCCCTGAGCAGGGCCAGTTTGCGGAGGAGGAACAAAAAGAGGAGGTACCGCACTGTGGGGGCAAGTGACAGGCTGCAAGCTAGGGTGGGTGAAAGATCTGCTTCATTCTGACCATGGAGGAGGGGGTCAGAATTAAGCGGATATTCACCCCCTGCAGCCTGCAACCTGTTGTTTTCTCTGCAGTGTGGCACCTCTTCTGCTGGCTCCTCCTGCTCTTCTGCAGTCTGGCCTTGCTGACGAGGTCTTTGCCACAATAACCTTTCTATCCTTTATTTTATTTATTTTATTAATTATTTAATTTATATCCCACCCTTCCTCCCAGCAGGATCCTTCCATGCAGGGAGGGCCCCTTCTCTCCAGCCTCCTCCTTCTCCATGATTCCAGGGGTGAGTGGAGCAAAGCAGATAGGTGGTGGTGGTGGTGGTGGTGGTGGTGGTGGTGGGGAATCCCATCCCTAGTGCCTATCTTAGCTGAAATTTGCATATTTTCCAGCCAATATGCATAATCCACAACAGGCCTTGGGGAATGTGCATATATCAACTGAATTTTGTAGTGTATGTACATTTGACAGTTTTGCGAGGAGGGTTGAGGAGAGGGCAAAATAATTTTTGGCATCACAGTGGGAAACTGTGGAAGCAATCGGTAACTTTTTGGGGGGGCACAAAAAAACCTTTTGACATAATGACATCATAGTGGGTGATCCATAGGAGCAGTCAATATTTTTTAAAAAACAAATTTAGATTAAAAAAATAATAATAATAATGACAATGGGGGCAAAGAAATTGATGGGGGCTGAACACTACCCATTGACTGCAGGCTAACCAAACCTGGTCTAAGAGGGGTTTTGTTGTTGTTTAATTATATCACAGCAGATTCTGAAGTATCTTGGCGAGTAGCAAGGGAGTGAAAGTGAGTGTACATTGCTGGGCAAACTCTGTTTCAATAGTACACAACCTGACCTCAGGATAGTATCATCATCCAAACATAATTTGTAATTCAGTACATGTTTGTGTTTTCATTTTGTTTATGAGTTCACTCTCTTCCATTTGCTTGTCAAATTCTCATGCAAATTTGGCATTCCATTCCTAGTTTTATAGGCTATTTTTGTCAGCTGGCTCAATAGCTGAAACAATATTTGTCCCAGTTCTAGTCCAGATTGTCTGTCCCAGATAGCACAATGTGAAATGGAAGTTTTCACATTCAAATGCAGTTACATGATATATTCTCGTGTCTCCTACACGGTAACAAAACACTCATAAATCCCTTAGGAAACATCATAAAAATAGCCGACCGGAGGCTTCTATTGAGAAGGAGTTACACTAAACAGCATGATCTGTACCAAGCTGTGGTAATATCACATTCCCATTCTTTGGATGCTCCATCTCCATTTGGAGTTTGGGGTTTTAATTGCTCAGATGCTGAGAATTCATTGTGGAACTCTGAGGTCTCAGGCATACACTGGGCATCATCCCAATGAGAAAATTAAGCGTGCTTAAGGGCCTGTAGAAGCAACCACTGGGGGAAACCACAGGGAAATCTCCTGAAATGCCAGCTTAGTAGTTTCCAGCAGGCCACCAAGCAATCGTATGCATATGCCAACTTGTGCAGAATTAATATTCTTTAAAGAGTACCAGAAGCTGTTTTTGGAGGACTTTTAGTGCTGTGTCAAAAGCTGAATCTTGGCTCATGGACATGGGTGTGCACAGGGTTCTCTCACGGCTGCCGTAAACTGTAAGGATTGTGTGACTAGGCCCCTAATTCCCATTGGAATAAAACGGAGTGAGGCATTTGTGCCTCATTGATTTGACTAGGGCCTAAGTATCTATGTGCTCAGCTAGTGTGGATGCAATATATTGGGCTGCCTTGAAATTACAGTATATATAGAAGGTGAGGCACATTACAAATAACACAGAGTGTTGTGAGACAATTTTTGCACTTCTTCAAAGAGTATACAGCAAGGGAAGAGAATCTGTGTTCCTCCAGATGTTGTTGGATTCCATCTCCCATCAGCCCCAGCCATCAGGGATGATGGGAGATCTGGTTCAGGACACTCTGGAGAGGCAGAGGTTCAATGCTTCTGGTATACAGAGAGACTTCAGATTCCAGTTGTTAAGGCCACACTCATGGATATTCTCCTATAGCTCATACATGACAGAAAATGTGGTAAGCATCTCCTGCAGGAAATATATAAAGGGTGGAAATAAAATATGAGTCTACACATTTCTACAAACACATTTATGAGGGGGAATCCTGTAATGTTATGTGACTCACAACAAAGTATGCTAGAATATCAACCAAGATCCAAACACAGAATCACATTGGAGTTAGAAGACCCCTTGGAGGTTTACTTTGGGGTGGTGGTGGTGATGATGGTGGTGGCAATCTTGTCCTAAGTAGAACTCTAAAAATTATAACATTCCTATGTTTAAATACCTCCAGCAAAGGCGAGTCCACCCCCTCCCACGGAACAGCTCTCATCATTAAGACATTTCTCCTGATGCTTAGCTGACATCTCCTTCCATGCAATTGTCACCCATTGGATCTTGCCCAGCCCAGCAAATAAATAAATAAATAAAGCCTTCTCCATCTTCCATATCAGCAAACCTTTGGCTCTCCAGATGTGGATGGACTACAACTCCCATCATCCTGACCACTAGCCATACTGGCTTAGGTTCAACCATACCGGCAATTGGAGCCGAGTCAGGGATAGGCCAAGACTCCAATCTTCTGCTGCCCTTACTGGACCCAACTCCTCCTCTTGCTCTGTCACCTACATTCCTCTTATTCTCTCCTCTCTTCCTCTTCCCTCCTCCCTGCTTACTTTTAACTGCTTTGCTGCAGCTTTAGGTATCTCTGCCTTTCCCTACTCACCCTCACTCTGAAAAAGGAGGTCCTGGGTGAGGTGGCCCAAGAGAGTGCCTGTGCCACCACTGCTTTGCTGCATCAGGGAGAAATTCTGTTTTAAATTTACAGAAAAGTTTAAAGTTGGCAGCTTTACATTTTTAACTAAATTTAAAACAGAATTTCTAGCCACCTCTGTAAAGCAACGGCCGCTCAGGCACTCTCCTGGGCCATCTTGCCCAGAATGCCTCACTCTGAGGAAGGACTCCCTTTCTCAGAGTTTGACAGAGGGGGAGAACCTCACAGGAGCTTTGCAAAGTGGGCAGCAGCAGCAGTGGCCAGTGAGGCGAGTGAGTGGGTGAGTGAGGGTCCGAGGGACACCAATCTGCCACCTCCTGCACCTGCTGCCTGAGACAAGTTTTTGGGCTCACTTTTCCGCATGGACGCACCAGCCATCAGTCCAACGATATCTAGAAGGCCACATGTTACCCCCCTCTGTTCTACATGACACAACAGCCACCACCATAAGACATTTGAAATCATCTATGTGCAGTCTCTGTTTTGTGCACACCAGCCTTCAGTATAAAGTTCAACTGAAATTGTAACTCATGATAGGAAAAACTCAATATTATATTTTGTATATATTTGAACCAGAACTGACCATAGGAAGGATAACAGAAGGATAGCACAAGTAAGATGATGATTCTGGAAAATTCACTTAAACCCCTAAGAAGTCATAGTGGTTTACCTAATCTGCCTCTCCAGGCATGGGAGACCTTATAGCACACCACTCTATAATCTCCAAAAAAAGTAAAACATCAGTATTTATCTGTCAACACGCCTTAAAATATAGTCAGCAGAATCAGAAATCGCCCAACATAAAATAAAACCTGGCAAAGCATAGGAACTGTTTTCTATCCAGAGCTTTTCAGAATGTCATGGAATGACATATTATTGTATTTTGCAGCAGGGGACACTGTCAAGTACTATGAAATTTAAACAGTCACTACCTTTGATCACATCCATCAGCTAATTAAAACTCCTTGTTAGAAATACTTTACACAGAACGTAAGATGCCCAGAATCCTTTGTTTTGGGGTCTCGTGTAGGCACAGGCCAAAGTTTTTGATGCATGCAAAGCAAGAGTGTGAGGAAGCTCTGACCGAGGCATGTGTTCTGTCCTCCCCCGCCAGCATACAGGGGGAACGGGTGGCCAAGAGAGGCAGAGTGGGGCTCAACACATCCAAGAGCAACTGGTCTTGAACATTAAAGATAGTAGGACATTGCAGCATACCGGACCCACAAATCAACTCTGAAGAGGGAACTGACTATGCATAGGGAATTTGCTAACTTGGCAAGTGGGGTGTGAAGTTAACCTCTTGAACAGAAGGAGTGAATTGCGAGGGATTATCTAGATAAAAAGAGGCAGGCAACTATAATGCATGATAAATGTGAGAGCCTTGTGACAAGAGTCCTGGACTTTCTCTTGGAGGAATAAATAACTCACCAGAACCCTCCAGTAAATGATAGGTAGTTTGGGGGTTCTGAGGGCACACGGAACCTAAAATGAAACTTTTAAAATACCACTTTACCTGAGATAAGTAGGTAATAGCTTATATTACGAGACTTTCTAATTTATTATGCATTTCTTCTTCTTATAATTGCAACCACAACCATGAAATAAAAAGGCGTGACACAGGTGAAATAGGGTAAAAACTTGGACCACATTTATTACATTTATTAACCTTAAGAAACTTTAATAAAATTTATTCAAATAAACCATCTATCTACAGTGTGCATGTGTGGGAAACCTAGGTGTTAAATCCCTCAGGTGAGACCCACACTGCTGCATAAAAGTGGATGGCCTTAAGTCCACCCCCATCCATCAGCCCCACTTCTAAGGGTAGATAGGGAGGCCTTCCTGACTCACCCCCTCCTGGTGCCCCACAACTTCAAGTGGGTATCATAGGTTAGCCACAAAGGTGATCCCTACCAGGCAAACAGGCTCTCATAATCCTGAAAGGTCAGTCTTGGGTATCACTTTTCACCTTAAATGTGCTTAATTTCCTGGCCAAGCCTGTTGGAATCAGCCTCAGACTCACTGATGTATTTTTCTCCAGTATAATGAAAAACTTCAGTTTACAGCGCTTTATGGATCAGTTTATAGGTAACACAAGATTCTACATCTCTACCCAACACTAGACATGACTACTCAAAGCTAAGGCATTGTTGCTGCAATTAGACACCCCCCTTACAACCCTTAAGTAGGTTCGGGTGGGCTCTTTCTACTTGCATGAGGAAGATGTCACAGAAGGGTAAAGTGTGTGCACATGAGCGCTCCTCCTAGGTGGGAAAGTGAGCCTGCCATCTCAGTGGTCTGTGTGTCTGGGAGATAGGGGCAGCAGTACCTCATAGAGATCCTCCTCCTCTGGAGTAGTTGCACGTGGTGGCAGTACCTTGGGAGAAGAGGGGGAAGGGAGGGGAGAGCTAAGGGGGAGGAGCTGTCCCTGTCAAAAGTACTGAAGCCTACTATCTCAGCACTTCCTGGTTGCAAGTTGCTAGGACCTTCTCCTGGGTCCCACTCTGTATCTTTGTCTTCTTCTTCATCAACACTCCAGGACCGCTCCGTGGGGCTCATGACACCTAAGGGTACTCACCAATGCCCTAACCTATGAAATTTCCCACACATACTCACCTAAAAAGGTAAAGGTGTCTGTATCGTTTCCCACTCTTAGGGTGACGTCTTGCGACGTTTTACTAGGCAGACCGTATATATGGGGTGGGATTGCCAGTTCCTTCCCCAGCCTTTCTTTACCTCCCAGCATATGCCGGGTACTCATTTTACCGACCACGGATGGATGGAAGGCTGAGTGGACCTCGACCCCTTTTACCGGAGATTCGACTTCCTCCTTCCGTTGGAATCAAACTCCGGCCGTGAGCAGAGCTTCGGCTTCATTACCGCCGCTTACCACTCTAATGTGACCAAATTAATCTATTTAGAAATTCCTAACAAGCCAGATCAAATCACAGGGCTAAATCAGAATTAAGGGCAGAATCAGATTGAAATGAAGACACAGTGCAGAGTCAGCAAAAAACCAGTCACCAGAACAAATGACTGACCAGTGAAAAAACTCCTACTCAGCTCTCTACAGGTGACCAGTGAAACCCCCACTGTGCTGAGGGAGGGCACCCCAAAGATGAAGAGGCTGGAAAAGGGGACGAAACAAGCTAAAAAGGCTTGCATCCCTGCCATGCTCTCCTGGCAATGTAGCATGAGTGCTATGCATGCTACATGGCAAAGCCATGCCAGACTTTATTCCTGGAATGGCTGCAAAGCCCAGCATCCCTGGAGCTTGCTGAGCCCAAGGGCTGAATTGTTATTTTTGCATTGTATTGGTATTACTTTATGTATTGAAATATACTGTTTGTTATGTTCTGTGTCGTAAACCACCTTGTCTCATGATAAAGGGTGATATACAAATTTAATAAAACAAACAAATAAATAAAAATTGGAGAGGGCTGTTAACATATAATTTCATTGTGTCAATGGAGCATTGAAATGAATGGGGTAGTCCCACTTCAGGCAGAGCTGGTTGATCACACTGGAGTATCCCATACACACAATGGACATAGACTTACTAGATTGTGGATATATTTAAATCAATTATTTTTCTCTTTCTCTCATGACCCTACCACTCTACCCAATGACTGGCAAGAGGTTTGGGACTGACAAGAGGAAGGACTGCATCACACAAGGCATTGTTAAGTCACCACACAATGTTTTGATCTCTACCAGCAAAGTTATTTGGGGATTGTACATTTTCTTGGAAGTCCAGTGGCTCTTAGCTAGAATAGCTAAACAGTATGCCTAGATGCTAAGAACAAGCAGAGGAAGGCCATCACTATTGTGCATGGCTTGTGAACAGTCAGAGGCATTGGGGTGATCACTGTTGGAAATGGAATGCAAGACTGGGGCCACGTTCACACCATACATTGATTCTACTGTTATTCAACTTTTAACAGTCAGGGCTGTCCCCCCCCAAAGAATCCTGAGACATGCTGATAGTTAAAGGTGCTGAGAGTTGTTAGGAGACCCCTATTCCCCTCACAGAGTTCCAATTGCCAGAGTGTTTAAACAGTCAGTCCTTCTTTCCAGAGAACTCTGACAATTATAGCTCTGTCAGGCTATAATATTATTATTATTATTATTATTATATCCCATCCTTCCTCCCAGTAGTAGTCCAGGGTGGCAAACGAAAGCACTAACAACACTCTAAAACATCATAAAAACATACTTTAAAATATATTAAAACAAAACTTCATTAAAACCATACTAAAACAAAACTTCTTTAAAAACATCTTTTTTAAAAAAGAGCTTTAAAAACATCTTAAAAAAAAGCTTTAAAAACTTAATACAAAGCAATTCCAACACAGATACAGAGTACGATAAGGTCTCTACTTAAAAGGCTTGTTGAAAGAGGAAGGTCTTCAGTAGGTGCCGAAAAGGTAGCAGAGATGTGCCTGTCTAATATTTAAGGGGAGGGAATTCCACACGGTAGGTGCCACTACACTAAAGGGCTGCTTCCTGTGTTGTGTGGAACAGACCTTCTGATAAGATGGTATTTGCAAGAAGCCCTCATCTACAGAGCGCAGTGATCGACTGGTTATATAAGGGGTAAGATGGTATTTCAGGTATCCTGGTCCCAAGCTATGTAAGGCAGCCTTTCCCAACCTTTGGGTCCCCAGATGTTGCTGGACTACAATTCCAATCTTTCCTGCCATTGGCCATGCTGGCTGGGGCTGATGGGAACTATAGTCCAACAACATCTGGGGACCCAAAGCTTGGAAAAGGCTGGTATAGGGCTTTTTACAACAAAACCAGCACCTTGAACTTAGGGGCCTCCAAGCAACTCTCAGCACCCTTAACAAACCACACGTCCCAGGATTCTTGGGGAAAGCCATGACTGTTTAAAGTGGAATAATTATAATTGTATAGTGTGAATGTGGGCTAGATAGAACTTGATCTGATCCAGCCAAGTATTTCTTATATTCATATGCCGGTGGCAGTATGAGAGGATGGGGGAATGCCCCCATCAGATGCCCCCATCAGATGCTGGACTCCTTTGATTACTTGAAGAAAAAGCACTCACTCCCTGAAGCATTCTTTACCGCTTCTCTTCCTTCCTGGCCATACTCAACATTCTAGTGTGGTTGTGCTGGGCATTTTTTATTTATTTCATTGGTTAGTCACCGAATACTAGATGATGATCGTGTCATACAACACTTTAAAAACATGCATATTTTAAACTATAGGCATGAAACATTATGACAGCACTAAGCATTAACTTTGCATATAAAATGATCAAAATATAGACTCATCTATACTAATAGGAAAATGCCAATCATTGTGAGATATGTTTGTGTGAGTTGTCTTTGTCTGTATATGTGCAATCCCTATGGGTTGCAGGGCCGTGTGTGCAATGCATTTATGTGGGTATGAACCGACGGAGTTGGCACCTCATCCCTGAGATCCCTGTTTGCAGAGGCTGGACTACCATATTGCAAAGTTGTTCCCAAGTGCAGCACTTTATTTTCCTAAATATCTATTCACCACACAATAGCAAAGATGCAAGATGCAGTTCCCAAGAAGGACAACCAGGCAGGTAAAAAGAATTGGAAAGGGTTTCCTCCATTATTTTCCTGTGTCATACCCTAAAAAAACCCTCCTCCAGTCCCTAACTTTGTTTCTGACTAGGAGCAAACCTGGGCAAAGGTACATCCATTGTTAGCAGCTTGGAGATACAGCTGATCCTTTGCCTGCTTGAAGTCTCAGACTCAATCCCTTGCATCTCCAGCTTAAGCAAACAAACAAAAACAACACAAAACCAGGATCTCAGTTCATCAGTGTTGAGAATGGGAGAGATGATGGTAGCATTTCTTCAGGACTAAATGGACCAAAGGTCAGAGTTGGTATAAGGCAACATCAGGTGCATATACAACCCACTTATGTCTTATTGTACCATCTGTAGTTGTTATTATACAGATCCCAACTGAATGGCCCAACAATGCTTTCTGTGAGTTATACAGCCCAAGTCTTAGAGGTATGATTTGCTAGCAATATACACGAATTTCCATCTCAGTCATGAACATGTCTTTCAGTGCTTCAGGTAGTTTGTCATGTCACACTCCACTGCATGAGCAGCACATTAGGTTCTGTTTGCTGCACAGATCTGGCACATATTCATCAGAACGTGCTGAGCTATGAAATCTGAAAGCTGCAGTTTGCTGATGGCCGCATCTAAAAACAAACAAACCATGATCTTGCTCCCATCATTCTTCTCCAGCCCTTGAAATATATGTAACTTTCAAAAGCCAGATTTGAAGCCAGATTTCTTCTGTGTCATTCACTTTTCCCCACAATTACCGTTTCTTATGGATTTGGGTCATGAACATGGAGGCAGATGTAACTGTTTTTAAGTCCCATTGATTTCTATGGGAGAGATTTAAAAGCATGCTTAACTATCCCTTTGAAATTGATGGGACTTCCAAGTGCTTTACTAAGCTGGCTTGCATCCCTGGTTATTAAATAAAGTATTGCCGTGTGAGATGTGCTAATTGCCCTGCTGCTGCAAATCTAGGGTTGTGGCTTTCTAGATGCTGTTGGATTTCAGCCCCATTAACATCAGACAGCATGGGCAGTGGTCAGGGGAGTTGTAGTCCCACAACATCTGGAGGGCCACAGGGTTCCCATCCATGCTGTACTGGCTTATGGGCAAAAGGGTTTTCATGTACACACAGATCTTTCTTGCACTGGTCTTCCCCATCATCAACAACAGAGGGGGTAGCTCCTTATACACAGAGCAAAGGGTATGCACTCTTTACAAGAGGAGATGTAGTTCATTGGCAAAGAATATGCTTTGTATGCAGGGTCTCACAAGTTAAATTCCTTTTCCATCCTATGCCAATACCCACACCCCATTTAAACTTCAGTCATTCATAAGGCAAGGTGACTGAGCAAGCAAGTAGTGGGGAGACAGCTCTAGAAAGTTTCATTCAAGGCTGGGGAACTTGTGGTCCTCCAGATTTTGTTGGATAACTACTCCCATTAGTCCCAGCCAATGTGGCCAATGTTCAGGGAAGATGGGAGTTTTAATCCAGGAATATTAGATGATGCTGGTTTCTTCAGGACAGGGTTCAGAACTGAAATAGAAAGTGACATAAGGAGAGTGTGATCTGGCTACTTCTTTTAGACTAGTGTTGTCCAAATGTTCCACCTTCAGGAATTATTTCCAGAACAGATTTGGGCAGATGTACTCATCTCCATTGTCTATCAGTCCCAGCCAGGATACCCAGCCAGCATGTCTAATGGTCAGATATAGTGAGGGGTTGTAGTCCAAAACATATGGAGGGCACCACATTGAAGAAATCTGCATTAGGCCAATAAGTCTGGATGTGGGGAATCTGTGGCCCTCCAGATGTTGCTGGACAGCAACCTCCTTGACCATTAGACATGCTGGCTGGGACTGATGGGAACTGAAGTTCAACAACATCAGGTTCCTCACTCCAAATATAAGTAAATTTAAGAAGGGTGGGTAGACCCACCCATGGCCAAGATCTGAGAGTTGAGCTGTGAGGAGGAAACCATTGACCCCTCCACCTTCCCAGCTCTGAATGGTCACGGGTGTGAACATCTCATAGGCACAGATAGAGTGGGAAATGTTAGTCCCTTAGCCCTAGGGGTTGCACTAAGGCATGAAGACTTAAATATTCCTACCTGTCGGGAAACAATCCTAGACCAATCCACAAATCCCATCTCTCCCCACTTGCCAACTGTCTACTGAAGAGAACAAATGCATCCCTAATGGATCCTGACATGCCAACACATAAAATAAGCCAGAAAAAAAAGGGAGCTAGCAAACTTTCAAGCATCTGTTTTGGGTGTCTTAGTAATATTAGCGTGTATGAATCCAAACTGACACATCTTTCCAAATGTGTTACTCTTTCTATCCCGCTATAGGCAACCTCTTATGAACAATGTGTGATCTGTCAATCAGCATCAATGCAGGTGGCAATCAGAGCTCAGCATGAGGCAACTGCTGTCCTAACCCAATTCTTCCTATTAGAGGAAACGGAGCATAGGCAGAGGTAGCACATCTCTGCTGCTTCCCAAGAAAAGGTGGCAGGAGTATGTCTGGAAACAAGGGGAGCATTGACAAGACTAAATGCAAGAGAGGTTACACTGCTGAAATGCAACAGCTAGCAAAATGCCAAAAAGCAAGTCACTGATGCTGACGAGGATAAGGAAAATGGTCTGGTTGCAGAATGGAGTCTGGGGTGCTCCTATTTAGGATTCCATCCAGTCAGCTGTGCCTGTTTTTTGTACTTCTGTGAATCCTGGCAGTACTATTAAATGCTAGTCCTAGTCAGATTAATAGACATGACTAGCTTAAGTTAATTCATTTTAATGGGTCTACCCTGAAAAAGATTTAGCTGAATATAACCTTGGGGTTTCCCTAACCCTACTGATATCTGCTGTATGTGGACAGACACACACGGATCTACACTCAGACAATGAGTTCATTTTCAGTATACAGGGTATATGTGCCTTATTTCTGCAGTCCAGTTCAAAGTCAAACGAGTTGCAGCATGACTCCAAAAATGGAATGGTCAACTTTTATACTATATTACTAACATAAAAACATAAAAAGCCTACTGGAAAAGGCCAATAGCCCATCTAGTCTAGCATCCTGTTCTCATAGTGGCCAACCTGATGCCTCTGGGAAGCCCACAAGCAGGACCTGAGCGCAACAACACTTTCCCCTCTTGCAGTTTCCAGCAACTGGGATTCATAAGCATACTGCCTCTGACGGTGGGAGCAGAACATAGTCACCATGGCTAGTGGCCAATGACAGCCTTATCCTCCATGCTTTGATCTAATCCTCATTTAAAGCCATCCAAGTTGGTGGCCATCACTGCCTCCTATGGGAGTGACTTCCATACTTTTAACTATGCACTGCATGAAGAAGTATTTTCATTTGTCTGTCCTGAATCTTCCAACATTTAGCTTCATTGGATATCCATGATCTAGTGTTATGAGAGAGGAAGAAAAAAAAATTCTATCCATATTCTCCATGCCATGCATAATTTTTATACCCCAACTGAGAGCAGGTAGGTGAGGGGAGGGCTGGGGCCAGAAGGCAGCCAGGTTGGGCCCTGGTCAATTTATTTATTTAATTTATTAGTCGCCCATCTGGCTGGTTGTCCAGCCACTCTGGGTGACGTACAAAATAAAACATACGAATACATTAAAACATTAAAAATCTCAACAACAATAATAAAATCTAGCCCACCCCAAAAGCCTGCCTGAAGAGCCAGGTTTTCAAGGCCCGGCGAAAGCTCATCATAGAGGGGGCATGGCGGAGATAATTTGGGAGAGAATTCCACAAAATGGGGGCCACAATTGAAAAAGCCCTCTCCCTAGTCCTCACCAGTCTAGCTGTTTTAAGTGGTGGGATAGAGAGAAGACCTTTTGAGGCTGATCTTGTTGGGCGGCATCGCTGCTGATGCTGGAGGCGCTCCTTCAGATAGACTGGGCCAAAACCATATAAGGTTTTAAAGGTCAGAACCAACACCTTGAATTGGGCCCAGAAAAAAACCAGTAACCAGTGCAACTCCTTTAGCACTGGAGTGATGTGATCTCGCCGGCAGCTGCCTTTAATCAGGCAAGCCCCCGCATTCTGTACCAGTATGGTTAAGGACTCTTGTGGCCCAGAGGGGCCCCTGAAGGGCCCCTTCTTAGGGTGGCACTCCCATTCTGTGATCTGTGGCAGCGTTGGGTTCTTCAATGCAACCCTGCTGCAGAGCAGAAGCTCCCAGGCACACAAACCCCAATACAGACAGTGTGGGCTTCAATAATCCCACATGTATGCCCCACTTACCTCTCCCATCAGTGTGAATGTCATGTGCACATGCCTGCCATCACCCATGACAGTGGCAGAGCTTCCCTAAGAGGCTGATGCTCCTGCTGCCATCTTCACTGATGGCATCATGCACGCTATACGTGCATGTCATTCACATGACATGAGAGGTAAGTGGGGCATGCAGATGGGTTTATTAGCCCCACACCACCTGTATCAAGGGTGTGTGTGTTTATTATTTATTTATTTATTATTTGATTTATATCCCACCCTTCCTCCTAGCAGGAGCCCAGGGCGGCAAACAAAAGCACTAAAAACACTTTAAAACATCATAAAAATAGACCTGGTAGCAGAGCAAAAAGGTAGCAGAGCAGCTTTTAAACTGACTGAGGGGGGAAACCCGACAGGAGCTGAGGAAGGTCCGGTTCGGAATAAACCTCCCCCCTGGGATAAAAACCAAAGAAATGATGAAATTTTAAAAGGGGTAGGCCTAGAAGTAGGCATTGTGAGAGCAGGGGCACTGGATATAAATTCAGAAGAGCAAAATTACCACAGGCCATACCACAAGTGCCAAAGACACTTGAAGAGAGACGCTTACAAGTGCCTGTACGCTAATGCTAGGAGCCTCTGAACCAAGATGGGAGAACTGGAGTGCTTGGTCTTAGAGGAGAGCATTGATATAGTGAGCATAACGGAGACCTGGTGGAATGGAGAAAACCAGTGGGATACGGTTATCCCTGGATATAAACTATATTGGAAGGACAGGGAAGGACGTATTGGTGGCGGAGTCACTCTATACGTGAAAGAAGGCATTGAATCCAGCAAGCTCGAAACCCCAAAAGAGGTGGACTCCTCCACAGAATCGTTGTGGGTGGTGATACCATGCCCCAGGAGGGAGTTAATACTGGGAACGATCTATCGTCCCCCTGATCAAAATGCTCAGGGAGACCTTGAGATGAGATATGAAATTGAGGATGCATCCAAACAAGGAAATGTGGTAGTAATGGGTGACTTCAACTACCCGGACATAGACTGGCCACATATGTGTTCCAGTCATGACAAAGAAGCAAAGTTTCTAGATATTCTAAATGACTATTCCCTAGACCAGTTGGTCATGGAACCGACCAGAGGGACGGCAACCCTGGACTTAATCCTCAGTGGGAACCGGGACCTGGTGCGAGATGTAAGTGTTGTTGAACCGATTGGGAGCTGTGACCACAGTGCTATTAAATTAAACATACATTTAATGGCCAATTGCCAAGAAAATCCAACATGGTCACATTTGACTTCAAAAGAGGAAACTTCACAAAAATGAGGGGATTGGTAAAAAGAAAGCTGAAAAACAAAGTCCAGAGGGCCACATCACTCGAAAATGCTTGGAAGTTGTTTAAAAACACTATATTAGAAGCTAAACTGGAGTGCATACCGCAGATCAGAAAAGGTACCGCCAGGGCCAAGAAGATGCCAGCATGGTTGACGAGCAAAGTCAAGGAAGCTCTTAGAGGCAAAAAGTCTTCCTTCAGAAAATGGAAGTCTTGTCCGAATGAAGAAAATAAAAAAGAACACAAACTCTGGCAAAAGAAATGCAAGAAGACAATAAGGGATGCTAAAAAAGAATTTGAGGAGCACATTGCTAAGAACATAAAAACCAACAACAAAAAATTCTATAAATACATTCAAAGCAGGAGACCATCTAGGGAGACAATTGGACCCTTGGATGATAAGGGAGTCAAAGGTGTACTAAAGAACGATAAGGAGATTGCAGAGAAGCTAAATGAATTCTTTGCATCTGTCTTCACAGTGGAAGATATAGGGCAGATCCCTGAACCTGAACTAACATTTGCAGGAAGGGATTCTGAGGAACTGAGACAAATAGTGGTAACGAGAGAGGAAGTTCTAAGCTTAATGGACAATATAAAAACTGACAAATCACCGGGCCCGGATGGCATCCACCCGAGAGTTTTCAAAGAACTCAAAGGTGAAATTGCTGATCTGCTAACTAAAATATGTAACTTGTCCCTTGGGTCCTCCTCCGTGCCTGAGGACTGGAAAGTGGCAAATGTAACGCCAATCTTCAAAAAGGGATCCAGAGGGGATCCCGGAAATTACAGGCCAGTTAGCTTAACTTCTGTCCCTGGAAAACTGGTAGAAAGTATTATTAAAGCTAGATTAACTAAGCACATAGAAGAACAAGCCTTGCTGAAGCAGAGCCAGCATGGCTTCTGCAAGGGAAAGTCCTGTCTCAGTAACCTATTAGAATTCTTTGAGAGTGTCAACAAGCATATAGATAGAGGTGATCCAGTGGACATAGTGTACTTAGACTTTCAAAAAGCGTTTGACAAGGTACCTCACCAAAGGCTTCTAAGGAAGCTTAGCAGTCATGGAATAAGAGGAGAGGTCCTCTTGTGGATAAGGAATTGGTTAAGAAGCAGAAAGCAGAGAGTAGGAATCAACGGACAGTTCTCCCAATGGAGGGCTGTAGAAAGTGGAGTCCCTCAAGGATCGGTATTGGGACCTGTACTTTTCAACTTGTTCATTAATGACCTAGAATTAGGAGTGAGCAGTGAAGTGGCCAAGTTTGCTGATGACACTAAATTGTTCAGGGTTGTTAAAACAAAAAGGGATTGCGAAGAGCTCCAAAAAGACCTCTCCAAACTGAGTGAATGGGCGGAAAAATGGCAAATGCAATTCAATATAAACAAGTGTAAAATTATGCATATTGGAGCAAAAAATCTGAATTTCACATATACGCTCATGGGGTCTGAACTGGCGGTGACCGACCAGGAGAGAGACCTCGGGGTTGTAGTGGACAGCACGATGAAAATGTCGACCCAGTGTGCGGCAGCTGTGAAAAAGGCAAATTCCATGCTAGCGATAATTAGGAAAGGTATTGAAAATAAAACAGCCGATATCATCATGCCGTTGTATAAATCTATGGTGCGGCCGCATTTGGAATACTGTGTACAGTTCTGGTCGCCTCATCTCAAAAAGGATATTCTAGAGTTGGAAAAGGTTCAGAAGAGGGCAACCAGAATGATCAAGGGGATGGAGCGACTCCCTTACGAGGAAAGGTTGCAGCATTTGGGGCTTTTTAGTTTAGAGAAAAGGCGGGTCAGAGGAGACATGATAGAAGTGTATAAAATTATGCATGGCATTGAGAAAGTGGATAGAGAAAAGTTCTTCTCCCTCTCTCATAATACTAGAACTCGTGGACATTCAAAGAAGCTGAATGTTGGAAGATTCAGGACAGACAAAAGGAAGTACTTCTTTACTCAGCGCATAGTTAAACTATGGAATTTGCTCCCACAAGATGCAGTAATGGCCACCAGCTTGGACGGCTTTAAAAGAAGATTAGACACATTCATGGAGGACAGGGCTATCAATGGCTACTAGCCATGATGGCTGTGCTCTGCCACCCTAGTCAGAGGCAGCATGCTTCTGAAAACCAGTTGCCGGAAGCCTCAGGAGGGGAGAGTGTTCTTGCACTCGGGTCCTGCTTGCGGGCTTCCCCCAGGCACCTGGTTGGCCACTGTGAGAACAGGATGCTGGACTAGATGGGCCACTGGCCTGATCCAGCAGGCTCTTCTTATGTTCTTGCCTTAAAATACATTACAACAAAACAACTTAAAAAAAATTAAAAAGCTTTAAAAACATCTTAAATAAAAAGGGTTAAAAACATATTGTTTAGGGGGGAAAAAGGTTTTTAAAAAAACATATTAAAAAGCAATTCCAACACAGATGCAGACTGGGAAAGGTCTTGACTTAAAAGGCTTGTTGAAAGAGGAAAGTCTTCAATAGGCACTGAAAAGGTAACAGAGATGGCACCTGTCTAATATTTAAGGGGAGGGAATTCCACAGGGTAGGTGCTGCCACACTAAAGATCAATTTCCTACGTTGTGCAGAATGGACCTCCTGATAAGATGGTATCTGCAGGAGCCCCTCACCTGCAGAGTGTAGGGTATATAAGGGGTAAGATGGTCTTTCAGGTATCCTGGTCCCGAGCTGTATAGGGCTTTGCACAACAAAACAAGAACCTTGAACTTGGCCAGGTAGCAGCCAGTGTTGGGCAGCGAGTGTTGGGCTGTGGCACCATGGGCAGGGCAGGCTGGTGCCCAGGGGCCCAGTCATGCCTGGAGCTGGCCCTGGGTGAAGGAGAGCTGAGAAGTTGAAGCTGCCACAATGATGGAGGTGCAGCTGGCTCAGAGCAGTGGCTGACAGGAACCACTGCTACTGAGGGCCATGGCAGGATGGGGTGGCCTCTGAGAATAACCAAGATGAGGAAGAGGAAGAAGAAGATCAGCTGCCGCCACCTCAAAAGGAGGATGCCCTGCCCACTCCCTTTTTCTCTCTTTATTTTGGCCCACTGACATTGCCCCCATCCACACCCCAGCCTAGCTCTGCCGTCGGTCCTTCACCTTGCTCTTGCCTCACTCTCACACTCCCTCCACTACCAAAACCACCATGTCCTACATGCACTACAAGTTCTCTTCTTCCTGCCCTATGCCCCACACCCTGATCACCCTGGATCACTCTGGGCTGCTGTACCCAACCCATAGCAATCTGGGTCTATCTGAACCTGGCTCAGCCAAGGTCCAAAAGCCTCCATAGAGGTCCAATTCAGCTCAGGCCTCAGGCTGCCTACGGAGCACAGCCCTAGCTGTAAGTAAAAAGACACACAGGTGACGGCTGGCTGAGGGCACCCTGCACTGCAAGGTGATATAAGCAAGAAAAGGCATGCTCATGCCTCAATGAGTTTGCCATCTGAAGTCAGATAGAGTGGAAAGATGACAGAGAAAGTGGTGCATGGAAGGGGAGAACAAAGGAAGCACAGGCAAGGGAATGAACACGAGCAAAGATTATTTGCCAACCCACCAGCAGACTTCATCGTAAGATCTATAGACTAAACCCCAGAGTCACTTTAAAAAACACACACCATGTAATGGGGATCGATCAACATGGTGCCATCCAGATGTTTTGAACTATGACACCCATCAGCCCCAAACAGCATAACCAGTAGTAAGGGATGATGGGTGTTGGAGTCTAGTGGCATCAGGTTGGGGCAGACCATTACTCAGTGACAGAGCACATCCATTGTATGCAGAAGGACTCCGGTTTGGTCACCAGCATCTCCAGTTTAAAAGTTCTTGAGCATCAGGGCTGGGAGACATCTGTACCTTAGACACTGGAGAGCCAGTGTGGTGCAGTGGTTAGAGTGTTGGACTACGACCTGGGAGACCAGGGTTCAAATCCCTACACAGCCATGAAGCTCACTGGGTGACCTTGGGCCAGCCACCGCCTCTCAGCCTCAGAGGAAGGCAATAGTAAACCACCTCTGAATACCACTTACCACGAAAACCATATTCATAGGATCACCATAAGTCGGAATTGACTTGAAGGCAGTCCATTTCCATTTTTTTCAGACACTGGACAGCCCGTCAGCCACAGCTGTCAAAATATAGAACACTGCAGGTTGTCAACAGCTCTTTGTGGTTAAGTTATTAGGGAGGGCATGGGGAGAAAGGGGGCTGAAAGTGCCCTTGCTGGCATACATTTTTGCTTGCCTCTGCTGGTAGTTTTACAGTGGTGATTCTCCTTCCATCAGCCAGCAAAATCCATTCACTCTCAGAATTATGCTACATCATCACATAGCATTGTTCAAAATGGGGCATTACGGGGAAAGAGCGCATCACAAATTGCTAAAATGCCCCCAACTTTGACAGCCATGAGCCATGTCAAGGAAGCCTTTTGGATTTGCTTTAATCAATACTGGGCAAGGCCAAATGTGGGACATAGCCTAGTGGCAGACTCCATGCAGAACATCCGCAATCTTTCCATTTCTACTGAGAAATAATGGGGGAGAGGGAACTACACATTAAACATACGAAGCTGCTTTCTGCTGAATCAAGCCATTGATCCATCTTGCCAGTGTTGCCTACTCTGGCTGACAGTGACTCTCTATGGTCTTAGTCCATGATCAAGGCAGAGGATTCCCCCATGTCTGGTGGGACTTTTCAACTGCAGATGCTGGGAACTGAACCTGTTGAGCAAAGAAAGAAATTGATAGGGTTGGTACCAGCAGTGCAAACCAGATTTATCACAACCCATCAGCTGAAAGCCAGTGACTCAGAGCCCATGAGCATTACAAAGTTACTGACTAACAGTGGAATCCTGTGTGTTTACTAAGAACAAATGCAGCTGGCTTATCAATTAATCCTTTGGGAGCCCTGGAAATTGTAGCTATGTGAACAGGGTTGATCTCTAACAGAACATTTTCAGTGCTAATTTTATGTTATTTCATGTTCTTAAAGAACTTTATTTAAATTCATTTGACATAAGTGCTTAATTTTGGAAGAACTATGTACACAATTTATTATTATTAAATTGTACTATTAATATAAATAATATTGGGTTGTATCCAACTATGTCCTACTCAGGGTAGACCCATTGAAATAAATGAACCTAAATTAGTGATAGCCACTAAACTTCTAATGGGTTTATTGAATAAGATACAACCAATGATGAAGATGTTGTTAAAAGATGTAGGAAACCATTACTCCATTAAATTTTATGATAAGTGTTGATCCTATTTTGTTCAGAGTTTGCAGTAAGTAGTGGCAATAGGATGGATTGACTCAGTTAACAGGTAGTTCAATCCTATGAATATATGTTCAGAAATAAGTCCTACTGAGTTCACTGTGACTTAGTCCCAGATTGCAGCCTGTGAGGGTCAGATTTTTATTTCACCCTCATTTAGAAGTCCACTGAAGGGGCATGGAAATGCCCTTGAAAAATGCTTGTTGTTGTTATGTGCCTCCAAGTCGACTACAACTTATGGCGACCCTATGAATCACCTCCAAGAGCATCTGTCATGAACCACCGTGTTCAGGTCTTGTAAGTTCAGGCCTGTGGCGTCCTTTATGGAATCAATCCATCTCTTGTTTGGCCTTCCTCTTTTTCGACTCCCTTCTGTTTTTCCCAGCATTATTATCTTTTCTAGTGAATCATGTCTTCTCATGATGTGTCCAAAGTATGATAACCTCAGTTTCATCATTTTAGCTTCTAGTGATAGTTGTGATTTAATTTGTTCTAACACCCAACTATTTGTCTTTTTCACAGTCCATGGTATGCAGAAAGGTCTCCTCCAACACCACATTTCAAATGAGTTGATTTTTCTCTTATCTGCTTTTTTCACTGTCCAACTTTCACATCCATACATAGAGATCGGAAATACAATGGTCTGAATGATCCTGAGCATTTTAATCCAAATTCTGTTTTAATTTAAACAAAAAGTTTTGAGAAGATCAGTAACCGTGTTTTGCCCCCACACCGAAGAAGAAGACACAGAGACAAATTATTGGATTGAATGTTATATTTATTGAAATATAACAATATTGAAATAAGAATTAAATATCTCAAATTAACCAAATTAGAACTTACAGGCAGGTGAGGAATTCAACTACTTCTGGTAGGGAAGACTCCCCCCAGACCCCTGGGCATGTTGTCCAGCTCATAGCTGTAACCCACCAGCCAAGGATGTGGGATAACTTTCTCCTCCTTGCTGAGTGAGCCTTGGGTGAGGATTCCCCATGCTCACCCTGGCCCCGCTGTACTCGCATTCGCCCTGATGCGCATGACAATCCACAAAGTGGGCACCCCCCAGTTCACCCCAGACCAAAGGCCTGCTGGATCCCTGAAGGGTGCCCCTTACCCAATAATGTCTCAGTGTACCTAATTGCAACCCCCAATTTCCTCACCTGCCCAAACTCAATGCCACAACAGGTCATCAGCCACGCCTCTCCCTAAAAGCCAAATGAATTAGACCCAACAGTATGAAGTAGGCAAAACCTGAAGGGCCCCAACAACAGGGGGCCCACTAAAAAAGGTGACCAGCATAACCCAGACTGCATGTAAGGACAGAGGGAGGGCGCAAACAAATGCAAGAGGAAGTTTAGAGGGGTGAGGCAGGCATTTAAGCCCTGGGCTGCCCCTCCCCCTTTTGAGCGGAAACACATCACATGTCCCCTCAACTCACCCCTCCCTTGGGGACAAACCAACTCTGTCTTCTTCCTGGGGAGAGGGTGAGGGCAAAATCGCCCGCACTTTACAGTGAGAACATCGTCGTCTCCAAAGCTTAGTGAATAAAATGCTCTGAAACTTTTCATTAAAAAGATTCCATTTGTTTTTAGAAAGCAGAGGACTCTTTGGTTCCTTCATGGGTTATATAAAAATAGCTTTTTTTCCTTTCCTTTCCTTTCCTTTTAAAAAGAAGGCTTCTCTTTTATAAGCAGCCTTAACATAACCAGAAAGACTGATCTCTAGAACCTATTGCTTCACAGTTCAATGGCTTTATCATATCTTCACTGTAGAAAGCTGATGGCATCGAGAAGTGTCTTGTCAGTGTGGTGT